>NC_072373.2:130976250-133487500 GCF_028885625.2 Pongo pygmaeus | reverse complement strand
TTATTAAAACAGTAAGAAAGACTTTATTCGAGGCTATTGCAATAGGTGTCAAGACTATTAGAGCAGAGGTGAGAGATCAGACTCAACTCACTGATTGTATAGCAAAAACAAATGGAAATTTATAGCCATCAATCAAAATAAGGAGGTCAACGAATGAAAAATTACTAAGAGGAGATATGAAGGGTAGGGGGGATTTTTTGCTACACCAACCTAACAGGAATTTTGCTGAAGGCAGGTTGGGGTGATCAGATATTAAGAATTTGATCAGATTTTAGCCTGGGAAATTCTCCCTAACCTGACTCAGCAGGATTCTTGCTACGAGTGGGTTATGCAGACCCAACAAAAACAGGGACCAAGGTCAACACCTAGTAGAGAAGAGGGCTCAGAGGAGCCTAACTAAAGTTTGGTCAGGGAGAGAGTCTTTGTCAGTTCTTCTTGTTCAAAGAAAGAAGAGACATTTTTCTTTCCTCTGAACAATATAAATTTATTTATACTTCTTTTGCTCATTAAGTACCAGCTAAACCATCTGTTGGGACTTGGTAGTAAAGAATATTTGCTGGATAGCACAAACCACCAGACACTTAATGAGGAGAAATTCTATGAAAATAAAAAGAAAAAACAAGATTAGTGGTTGCAGCAGTCTACAAGCCCACTTTCTAACTCCATAGTGCAACCAGTCAAAAAAATTTCTAGATGTTGGGCTTTAGATGGTAAAGTGAGGACAGAAGTGACAATCCAGCAGATTTCCTGGTTTGAAGTTTGAACGTCTTTGGTGGTACCATAGACATCAGTGTCATAGCCATGGTTATATCCCAAGCAGAGCATGGGAGAGTCTAACTTCAGCTCACCAGGCTTTTTGGATAGTCCCAATAAGGATCTGAGCAGTCAGGTTTGGGTTCTGTCATAAGCCTTTCCGTGCGTCTCTGAAACAGTTCCTTTTTATTGAAAACAAAGCATTCTGACCTGTAGCTGATTGCAAGCACTTTCAGGAAAGCATCAGAGTAAAATAACAACTATCTATGATGACTTAGATAAGACTTGCAATGGCCATAGTTAAAGAGTTTATGAGAGTTCATTTTACAAGGAAATTTGGTTATTTCTATAGCATACAGCATTTCAGAATAATAACTGGCATTGTGACTAATAAAATTACACTGACTGGACATATCACAGACAGCTAGGTTATTGACAAGTTTGTAAGAACTATACAATTTCTAACATATTTGTATTAATATCATGTATCCACACAAATATGAATGGTTAACCTAGGGAAAAATAAGAATCTCTTCTTATTTGACAATGTTTCTCATGCAATTTAACATATACAATAAACCTCATTTTCAAAAAAATATTTCTCCTTTTACAAGGTGAAAGAATAAATCCTTTGAGACTTTCCAGGGGCCCTATATAGAAACTCAAAATTATTAGGATTTCATTTGAGGAAAGAAATATATCAAAAGTGTCAAAAGTCTTGAACCCTTGACTAAATAAGATCCTAAGTCACTGTGAAACAGTACTTAACTACCTATTTAACCAAAGTGACAATACAAGGCTTCAAAAGTAACTATAGGAGGTAACACGATTGTAAAAAAAAATCTTAGTTCTTTCATTTTATTTATTTATATTTATTTATTTAGACAAGGTCTTACTCTGTCACCAGGCTAGAGTGCAGTGGCATGGTCTTGGCTCACTGCAACCTTTGCCTCCCTGGTTCAAGCAGTTCTCCTGCCTCAGCCTCCCAAGTAACTGGGATTACAGGCACCCACCACTATGCCTGGCTAATTTTGTATTTTTAGTAGAGACAGGGTTTCACTATGTTGGCCAGATTGGTCTCAAACTCCTAATCTCAAGTGATCCGCCCGCCTCAGCCTCCCAAAGTGCTGGAATTACAGGTGTGAGCCACTGTGCCTGGCCAATCTTAGCTCTTTTAAAAGTGAGAAACTTGGCCGGGTGCCATGGCTCACACCTGTAATCCCAGCACTTTGGCAGGCTGAGGTGGGCGGATCATCTGAGGTCAGCCTGACCAACATGGTGAAACCCTGTCTCTACTAAAAACATAAAATTAGCCGGGTGTGGTGGTGCATGCCTGTAGTCCTAGCTACTCAGGAGGCTGAGGAAGGAGAACTGCTTGAATCCAGGAGGTGGGGGTTGTAGTGAGCTGAGATTGCACCATTGCACTCCAGCCTGGGCCACAGAGAAAAACTCCCCCTCAAAAAAAAAAAAAAAAAAAATGTGAGAAACTTGGTTCTCTTAAATAGTCAAGGGCATGACAAAAGTTAACAAAAAAATACAAGAAATTATTCTGATAAGGCACAAAATGTTTGTTTCCTAGGTAGATTACTCAAAAGGTAGAGAAAAACCTTTTATAATATAATATTAAGAGCAGACCAATATTCTAAAAAAACTTCATCCAAGAAACCCTTATAAATAAGTCCATCAAATTTTAGTTTGACCATATGAGATCACTTTTCCCCAGCTTCCTTTTCTGTAAACCTTCTACAACTTAATAATACATTTAAACTTATTTTTATCAGTCAGTGTTTTAGTAATTATCTTATAAATTAATAATAAATATTTATTCCATAATTTACTTTAGCATAGGTCAAAGATTGCACATTACTAAAATGATATTGGAAACTATTTTTAGTTTATAGATACTATAAAACCTAATTATTGTTCAAAAGTCTCCTCATAAAACTTTTATTCCACTTATGTCAACTTAATACATGTTCTTAAAAAATTATGCTTAGATTGTTCATGAAAATTTTATGAGACATTAAACAAAGCTAGTCATCATTTTAAGTCATTTCCCTGTTAACTATTTTTATAATACATGCATGTGAGGAAAGTATCAAAATAATCACAACAGAAAAAAACCTTAAAAATTAAATACATCTGCCTATGTTTTATTTACTACTATGCTTTGATATATATATTGAGCCATTTATATTCATTTTTACTGCATCTTTACTTGTCCACTTGTTCTTAGGTTGAATTTATAGTTTTTATAATCTTAAATATCTTGTAGCTATAATAACACCATATTTGACTAGTAAACCCAAGTAGGATAAAAATAAGTGCTCATATTATACTTTATTCTCATAACTCAGAAGGTACACCTATTTTTATTAAACCAACAAAACCAAACTAGTTGTATTAGTCCATTTTACATTGCTATAAAGGAATACCTGAGGCTGGATAATTTATAAAGAGAAGAGGTTTATTTTGGCTCACAGTTCTGCAGACTGCACAAGAAACATAGTGCTGGCATCTGCTGCTGGTGAGGCCTCAGGAAGCTTCCACTCAAGGTGAAAGGGAAGGGGAGCCAGCAAGTCAGATGATGAGAGAGGGAGCAAGAGCTATGGGAGGTCCCAGTCTCTTTAACAATCAGATCTTGGGTGAACTCATTATTGTGGTAAAGGCACCAACCCATTCAACCAAACCCCAACTCCAACACTGGGGGCCACATTTCAACATAAGATTTTGAAGGGGACAAATATCCAAACTATATCAGTAGTCCTACTCAAATCACTTAAATTTGAAAAACATTTGGGTTACTTTCCATATTTCTTGAGTTGTAAGAGTACTTCATTTCTAATACATAATTACTTAGCCTTCAGCCAATTTGAACAGGTTTTTTAAGGAATTTTATAAATAAACTTGTTAATACCATCAGGAGGAAGAAAAATATCACATATACATAACCTACCTACATGGACATATAAACATACAGGCAGACACAAATGGAGACGTCAGACATTTCATTCTAAAATTTTAGCCATGATGCAGGTAAACACCATAATACAAAACTCACTGGTTTATGTATGATAGTTGGCTCTCATGTTTTTCTGAATTGTGTTTTTGGCAAATGAAACAAATTAAGATGACCTGCCTAATATGACAACTAGTTTTTTTGCCACTATTTAGAGAGGAAACTCAAGATTTTCATTTGCTTTGATATGTAATCTTATGGAGGCTGTAGACTAAATTTTGGGTATTGGACCTTTTGGAAATACAAAGTGATTGGTTGTTTCCAAAGTCCATCTGAGGGGGTAAAATATTGAGCCTGTTTTAAATTAACCTTTTTTTCTCTGTCTCTCTTTTAAGCTTCAGGTGGCTGTGTTGGGGGCTCCTAAATCCCTTGAGAGCCCCCTATGGGAACAAGGGACCTGAAGTTCAAGTGACTGCAGGGAGTTGAGAGCTGGACTGGAGAGGGAAAAGTCTGGCAGGAGCACACAGAGAAACAGAGGATGTAGGGTCTTTAAAGAGGGTCATATCAAAGGATTCAAGAAAGCTGATGGGAAGATTGAAGGTAGTAAAGGAAAAAAAGAAGAAAAGAGAAGAGGTCTTAAATGAGCTCAAATGTGGGTAGGTAATAAGTGAATGAAGTTCCAAATTATCCTTAACGAAATTATGCCAACAAGAAAGGAAGCAGACAGAGTTGGTGGAGCATATCATTACGAGGGTTTGAGGAGGTGGTTGAGTTTTAGTAGACTGAGAATTTCCTATGGGAGAAACAGGATGAAATAGAACAGAGAAGCCTCAAAAAGAGTCAGAAAAAAAATTTTCTAGCCGAGGAGTCAAGGAGTGAATCTCCACTTGAAATGAGGAGCCAGGAAGAACTTCCAGCCTAGGAGATAACCTTTCAGACAAAGATAGCATACTCGGAGTCTTAAGAATCAAAACCTGCCCTTTCTGTGCTTCAATGGACAGTGGTCTGGAGCACTGGCTCCAGAGTGGGACTCACTAAGGCTTTCCGAAAGACATCAAAGATGTGCAGTTGGGGTCTTGAGTGAGAGACCTGGGGGTTCAATCAGCAATCTGATCCCATCCAAGTTTGGGCATTGTAACTGTTAAAGAAAATCTCAGCCAGACAGTAGTTAGAGAAGTTAAAACAGATTTTATTAATAAAATATTGCAATAGGGGAAAAGAGACTATAGGATAGAACTGAATACAGCAAAGACAAATGGAGATTCACAGCCAACAAGCAGAATGAGGAGGTCAGTGAATGGAAAATTACTACAAGAAGTCATCAAGGGTGGAAGGATTCTTTCTAAACCAATTTAACAAAATTATTGCTGAAGGCAAGCCAGGGTGATAAGATATCAAGGTTGGGGGATGAAAAGCTTGATCAGATATTAAGGGTGAGACTTTCTCCCTAAATTGATTCAGCAGGATGCTTGCTACAAGTGGGCTATGCAAACCCAGCAAAGACATGAACCAAAGTCAAGGCCCAGTAGAGAAGAGGTCTCAGAGGAGCCTGACTAAAGTTTGGTCAGGGAGTCTTTGTCAATATGTAGATTGGGGCACTAAGGCAGACAGGAGATTGGAATTAAAAGAAGCGACTACACTTCAGCATTAGAAACACATCAGGATGCCTCCATATGAGAGGTTGCAGATAAAGCAAATGTTTTTTCAAGCACCTGAACAGTGGACAAAAATTTGAGCTAATTCAAAAGTCTAAACTGGATGCAGAACTGAATCCATTAAAGTCTGAAATCACAGCTAACTAAGTGACAGCACAGCTGTGTCAGGGAACAGAAAAGTGTTCCTGTTCTGATAGTTAATGGGTTCAAAAGGAAGTCTGAGGGGTGTTGAAAGATATATTATGCACACTAACATTTTAAAGAGTTTACTTGAGTAGACAATGATTTAGGAATCAGGTGGCTCCAACCAGAAGTGTTTCAGAGGCTCAGCCCAAGGGCACAAGAGGAAGGCTTTTATGATCAGAAGCAAGGCCAAGAAATTATTCAATTGGTTAAAGTGCAACAGCAACCTTATTTCCATCATTCCACTAGGAAGTCACTAGTTAGAGGTTAGTGGTTTCTGATTGGTTAAGCTTAAGTTTTGTTTTTCTAGAATAGTTATACTGAGTTGGGTTTCAGTTTGCTTAAGTAGAAACCCAGAGCCCTAGAGCTGCTTCAATCTAATGCTCTCCCAATTAATTTAAGGCAATGATGGAAACGTTTTTATTTTTTATTTTTTGAGACAGGATCTCACTCTGTTGCCCAGGCTGGGGTTCAGTGGTACAATCAATCATTGCTCAGGCTGGAGTGCAGTGGTACAATCATGGCTCACTGCAGCCTTGACCCCTGGGCTCAAGCAATCCTCTCACTTCAGCCCCTGAGCAGCTGGGACACAGGTGCATGCCACCACACCAGCTAATTTTTAAATTTTTTTTTAGAGATGGGATCTCACTATGTTGCCCAGGCTGGTCTCAAAATCCTAGACTTGGCTGGGCAGAGTGGCTCACTCCTGTAATCCCAGCACTTTGGGAGGCTGAGGAAGGTGGATCACGAGGTCAAGAGATTGAGACCACTTTGGCCAACATGGTGAAACCCCGTCTCTACTAAAAATACAAAAAATTAGTTGGGCGCGCTGACGCGTGCCTGTAGTCCCAGCTACTTGGGAGGCTGAGGCAGGAGAATCACTTGAACCCAGGAGGCAGAGGTTTCAGTGAGCCGAAATCATGCCACTGCACTCCAACCTGGTGACAGAGTGAGACTCTGTCTCAAAAAATAAAAAAATTAAAATAAAAAATCCTAGGCTCAAGTGATCCACCTGCCTTAGCCTCTCAAAGTGCCACAGTTACAGGCATAAACTGCCACACCAGGCCAGAAGGAAACTTTTGCTATCTTTTCTATGTTCTGTGAAAAAAAAAAAAAAAAAAAATGATCAAAAGCTCTTAAGATTACTTCTGGGCAGAGATTAGATGAAGGGAGGAGGCTAAACAGCCTCCACTCTGTCTCTGCACTTAGACCTTCCCCCTTTTCCGCCACATTCTCCTACTTCTGATATCCGTCCCACCTCCAGGTCTGCCCCTAGGGGCCGCTGTCACAGAGAAATAGCTGTGGTGTTTCTTATAGTACTTCACTGGAGTTACTGTTACATGAGGAGAAACGCAGAGTGCAGCTCACTGGGTGGCAAATGCTGCATCTTGAGCCAGACTCACCAGAAATAAATCAGTCCCCAACTTCATGCTACACCTGATTTGAAACACAAATTCCAGCTTTAGCAGTCTTAAAATTGTACTTGTCATGGGCCTTCAAGGACTGTCTAGTCCAGAGTTACTCAAACTCTATTGAGCACAAGAATTACTGGGCTACTTTTCAAAATTGCAAATTAATAAGTCCTACTCCCAGAAATTCTGATTAGGTCAGTCTTGGTTGGTACTCTGGAATATGCATTTGTAGTCAGGCTTCCAGGAATATGCATTTTTAAGAAGGCTTCCAGGAGATTTGGATGTGTTCTCTGAGAAATCCTGCCTAGTTAAAATTACAAATGTCAAAAACTCCTTTGAATTCCAATAATCTGTTATCTAGATCAAATTGAAAGTATTAGACCTATTACAGGTATTACAGGACAGCGCAAAATTGAGGAGTGAAAAATCACATGAGAATAAATCCAACTAGGGTATCTCTAAACCATGAAAATGTGGGAATACAATTTACTTAGAAACCTCTTTTATAAAATGCAAGTTTTGAGAGTTTTTCTTAAACCAAAACCTCTTGCCATAATTACAGGGAAGGAATGTTGTTGCAAAGCCAACAATTGAAACCTCTGCTATGTACCACGATAGTAAGGTTCCTGATCCACCACAGCCAAATGTATTTTTCAACTCCCCAAATTAAGACAATCTATAAAGAAATGTTCATTTATTAGCAACTTGTGTTTGACAGTTTATTTCATGTCAGCCTCCAGCTTTCCTTTGCAAGCTTATTTGCATAATGTGTTATTATGTCTAAATGGAAAACTAAATGCCTCCATGTGGTCTTTAAATGACAAGTGCTTGTCAGCTTCATGCAATATTCAGAAGTAATAGATCCAAATCACAACAGCACTCACTGAGATGTTAAAAAAAAACTTGTTGTGTATCCTTCCTTGACAAATTTACACTTTGGTACAGAATTGTCAATTAGACATTCCATGTGTTAAACAGTTTAGTTCAACTGTGAAGGAATTTACTGTAGCTTTATTCTACAGTGTTCTAAGTAATTACAATTCACATTACAATTTTTTTCATTATTTCAAAGCAGCTCAAGAAATAATCTCCAAATGACCTTGGCAAGATAGCTCCAAGAACTTCCGTTTAATTATTTTAGAATATATGAGAGTTTATGATAATGTTTTTAAGAACTCTGAAAAATCCATTGTGGGAATCTAAAAATGTTTTGGCCTTAAACTTCATGTTTTAGGATCAGCAAAATGGTGCTAATTTTTGGTATTTAACAAGAAACACACTATTCTAAAGGAGTTTTTACTGCATCAGGTTTTTTTCCGCACGTATATTTAGAATAGTTCTCATTTTAACATACTGATTTAACATTAACATTTAATTTAACATTCACACCAACAACTGAATCCATGAAACTTCCTCCATGTAACTCACTGAAAAGAAGTAATTTTGTCTCAAGGGCCTTTTTCACTGGGAGACAACAGAGAAGAGAATGTAGCTACAAAAGAGACATTAATGCGGCTTCTCCAGCTCCATGCTGTCTTCCTCCCCTCCCACTTGGATGGTGCTACAAGAAGAGCTCAAGCCTGAGGTTGTAGATGACTCTTAGTAAACCCAGTCCTGGAAGATGCCTAGAAAAGAGAAACATACAAAGGTAATAGAGGCTTAGGACCCCTGGGTTAGAGAGCCCAAGGATCTTAACCAAGAGGAAGCAGAACTGAGGCTCCCTTGGGGAGACAAGATTGACCCAGACTCTAAAGAATTGTAAAAGAAGGAGGCCTGGTTTAATCTACATGCATCACTCAGACCCTCTCCATAAACCGAATGGCCAGGAATGCAATGAGAAAACTGACAATCTGACTGATTTCCCCAGCAGATCCCTCAGGACTTAGGTGATTCGGGACTTTGAGTGATGAGAGTCTGCACCCCAAGTGCCAATTGGTGGGAAATGTGCTTTTAGGGCTGTTTGACCCTCATCCGGACCCTAGGAAGTGATGATGTATTCAATAGGTTTTGTTTGGAAGGTCTGGAGACTGGTGATGGATGGCAAATGAGTGGGCAGAAGCTGACCTCAGAATAACAACAAGGACTCAGTGAATCCAAATAATAGCCTATTGAAGTCAGTTCCTAAGAGACTCAAAATGTAGCCACAGAGAAAGAATTCAAAACAGTTTTGATGAAAAGTAAGCAGTTGGAGAGACTGATTTATAAAGGAGGAAAATAATGGATCCAGAACTGTGGGAATTTGGTACGTTAAATACAGAGGGTACCTTCAAAATATGTTAGTCCAGTCTGCTTATTTCACAGATAACAAAAGAGAGGTCCATAAAAGTGAGTTACACAATGATTTACCCAGCTTTTTAACAGCAGAGTTGGACCTGGATTTGGATCATGTAGTCAATGGTTGTGGTTGCTTTTACCATGCCTTGTTGGTGAAAATATCAGGTTACCCAGGCCCTCTCCAATGCTTTAGTCATAAATTAAAATAGACTTAATGGACAGACAATAAATCCAATCCTGTCTCATTTACTGTCCAAGATGTTCTTGGCAGTTTATATTCTCTTGTTATTTTATTAATATTAATATCATTATCTGTTATAAACATAGTATCAACAAAAAATGGTCTATTCCAAATGGTGAGTGAAATTGCTCTTTTTTCAGAATCTTGTCAAACGCATCTGATTACAGTACATATCTGCTCTATTCTCCCTTTAGCAGAACAAGAACATAAGATTAATTTGTTAAAAAATCAGCCAAAAAATCAATAGTTATTTTTTTGCACCCACTTCACTCATTCATTCAACAGAAACATATTTAGACCTATTACATGCCAGGCGTTGTTCTAGACACTGGAGATACAGTGAATAAAACATGAGGCATCTCTACATTTATAGTGCTTATGCTCTAGAGAAAGAGACAGTGAGTACACAAAATAATTAATAATATATCTCAGGATCGGGCATGGGGGCTCATGCCTGTAATCCCAGCACTTTGGGAGGCTGAGGTGGGTGGATTGCTTGAGCCCAGGAGTTTGAGACCAGCCTGGGCAACACGGCAAAACCCTGTCTCTACAAAAAAATACAAAAATTAGCCAGGTGTGGTGGTGTATGCTCGTAGTCCCAGCTAGTTTGGAGGCTGAGGAGGGAGGATGGCTTGAGCCCAGGAGGCAGAGTTTGCAGTGAGCCAAGTTCACACCACTGCACTCCAACATGAGTGACAAAGTGAGACCCTGTCTCTAAAATAAAATAAAATAATCTCAGAAGTTGTAAGTGTAGAAAAATGAAGCCAACTAAGTGTACGGGAGCACTACTCTATTTTGTGATCACTACTCCATAAATTATTTGGCTATAAAGGCAAGGCTAACACATTGAAGAGTTTCAGAGATCTAAAACTGCATTTCACACTATGTGTCCTGTATAATATTAATTCTGTCAGATAATAACAAGTGTTTTATGCAAAAAAAAAAAAAAAAAAAATCCTATGGTCAAATAGCCTCATGAAATCTTAAAGTAAAATAAATGTATTTCTGTACAGTTCTCCAGAGGGTATAGAATGCTACTATGTGCTGGAGCTTTATAATGTAAGAATATTAGGATATTACATGGAGCATTTCCCTGTTTTGACTGTAGAACTTGCTAAACAAATTGTCTGTAGAAAGCATTTGGGCAAAAAACTGAGTACTGTCGATTTTGATAAAATAGGGGTTGTAGCTGTATATCTGCAAATACTTGTGCTGTATAGACAAATCTTTAGTGACCCAAATATCTATTGTGTTTAATAACATGGAAGATTAAATGCTGAATTTAAAGAAGTGATTGAGACATCCTACTTTGAGTATTGCTGTCTGAGGAAACACCTGTTGCACATCTGCCCTAAGGTAAAAAACATGTTCTTTTTAATTGCAAAATATATAGTTAACCTGTAAAAGCATGAGATGGACATTGGAAAAAGGAAAGCTTCTATGGTCCATACAAAATGCTTACATTTGTCTGGATCCCATACAAGACAGTGTCTATAAAGACACCAACTAACTAAGTCTATCTTGGTGACACATAGTACAAATGTTTGGTAAATGGTACACAATAAATATGAGGGAAAAAATGAATGAATCAATCAATTAACAAGCGTATGACACAGCATTCCATATCATCGTGCTTACATTCTCCCGGAGTAAACATGTTGCAATATTCTTTTTTTATGATTGAGACTAAATTCATCTAACATAAAATTTACCACTTTAAAGTATACAATTCAATGGCATTTAGTATATTCAAAATGTTATATAACCATCATCTCTATGAAGTTCCAAAATATTTTTGTTACTCCAAAAAGACAATCCATACCCATCAAGCAGTTCCTCCTCATTCTTTCTTCCTCCTAGTCCCTGGCAACAACAATCTGTTTTCTATCTCTATGGATTTTACCTATTCTAGATATTGCATAAACGGAAACATTCAATATGTAGTCTTATCTGTCTGGCTTCTCATGCTTAGCATGTTTTCGTGTATCAATACTTTATCCCTTTCTATGGATGAATAATATTCCGTTGTATGTACATACTGCAGTTCGTTCACCCAGTCCTTCACTGATACACATTTGACCTGTTTCTTCCTTTTGGCTGTTGTGAATAGGGCTGCTATGAACATGCATATACATGGATTTAAGTAACTCCTTTCCATTATTTTGGATACGTACCTAGGAGTGAATTGGCTGCATCATTTGGAAATTCTATGTTAAGCTTTTTGAGCAACCACTAGCAATACTCTTGATAACAAAAAAAGAAAGAAAAGAAATCAGAATCCCAAAGCCTAGTTAAAATCCTGCTATTGCCTATTTAGAAAGAAAAATAAAAAGAGTGAATCTGAGACAAAACTCTTAAGTAGGTAATTGTCTTTGTATTTCCCTTCTTTTGGGCATGTGGTTTGTTTTGTTGTTGTGTTGTTTGAGACAGAGTCTTACTCTGTTGTTTTTGTGTTCTTTGAGACAGAGTCTTGCTCTGTTGCCCAGGCTGGAGTGCAGCGGTGTGATCTCGGCTCACTGCAACCTCCACCTCCCAAGTTCAAGTGATTCTCCTGCCTCAGCTTCCCGAGTAGCTGGGACTACAGGCACGTGCCACCACACCCAGCTAATTTTTGTATTTTTAGTAGAGACTGGGTTTCGTCATGTTGACAAAGCTGGTCTCGAACTCCTGACCTCAAGTGAACCGCCTGCCTCAGCCTCCCTAAATGCTGGGATTACAAGTGTGAGCCGCCGCACTGGGTCTGGCATGTGTTTTACTTTCCCATAATTCATTCATTCTTTCCAATTTAGTAGTCCCATGTTTTCTCTCCACCCCAACCCCAAAAAGTCTTCCCTTCATTTATACCTTATCGTCGTCAATTTAAGTTGCTATGTTACTTATTTGTGTTATCACTACTCTCGCTAGCCTATAAGATCCTTGAGAATAGGGACTTTTCCTGCTTACTCCGATTTTCCAAAGACCTTAGATGATGACTGGCACATAGTGAGTGCTTAGTAAATATCCACGGCCTGATTTCTCTAATTATGGAACACAAATAGCTTGTGCTTGTTAAAACAACTTTAGGTATCAAGAAACTGTTGAACATCTACACTAAAGTGAAAAAATGTTCTTTT
The DNA here is from genome assembly GCF_028885625.2 of Pongo pygmaeus. Classification (NCBI taxonomy): domain Eukaryota; kingdom Metazoa; phylum Chordata; class Mammalia; order Primates; family Hominidae; genus Pongo; species Pongo pygmaeus. Next base: position 133,474,910 of record NC_072373.2, on the reverse strand, counting down.
TAATTATAAAATATATAGTCAACTATACAGGTGTCTAGGTGGGAGATAGTTATTTAAAGGGGAAGTAATCACAATACATAACCTAGGCAGCCATTTACTCTAACTATGCACAGCCAGTCCTGCAAGGAGACACTGCAGCCCCCTCTGGGGAAGAACAGCCATCCAGTCTACTCCTAATAATCTGCAGCAGTCAATTGCAAAGTTTGGAATCTTCCAAGTTTGATTTAAAGAAGAAATGATGGAGCCTGCTATTCTCTAAAGTGACAGTGATTTATATGTGTAGCTCCCCAGGTATCACACAGAAAATGAACCCCAGGATGTCTGAAGCTAACAGAAATAAAAAGCTTTCTAATGCATCTGTACATAAGCTATCAAATAGATTTAATTACCTGGAGAGATGGCAATCAGCCTGTTTTTCAAGTAAAAGAAAAATGAAAGGTAATATAAAATTATATAAATACTGCTATTCATTTTTTAATTTATTGTAAAACTGGGGAGAGAACAAATACAATCCTTCACCCTTCTTGGGCATCCTTATTTGGAAATAATTATGCATGTAAAGATTGGTTGCAACCTTCAAAGCAACTGTGGTGGATTTCAATGGTTGATAAGGTCCAGTGGAAATAAAATGAAGCAAGACCCTCAAGACAACTTGGTGGGGGGCAATTATGACCCATTACTGTGTGAATCACACACTGTGATTAAACTCGTAGGAGGCACTCTGCATCCGCACTTGTTGTGAAAAGGGTCCTGATTAGCATTTGTACTATGCATTTTGGTAATCAGAAATCATTATAGAGAATGCAACATTAAATGAAGGAATATGGCAATCTCCCATGCATTAAATAGGCTAATTTTTAAAAAGAAATGACTTTATATCTAAAGCAAATAACATCATTTCTTTTCCTACAAAGCATTAACACTTGGTCAGATGCTCTTTACTATATTTCTATAAGTATTGCCCCAGCGAACATTTGATTAGCAAATTCTCCACTCTGCATGATATAGAGGCTGTTTTCATTTAAATGTTGATATGTAAGAGCTATTTTTGCTATGTGTCTTTAGTCTTGTAGAGAGCTAAATGATGAATTAAACTAGCCAGAGATAGAAACAGCAAGTCTTAAATTCTTAAATTATCCCAACAAATTAGGTCAAGATTCAAGAAGGCTTCTGACAGAGGCATAAGGAATATTTTCATTCCATAAAATATTAACAATGATGAAAGCTGCTGATATAATATTTTTGGCATGTTTTGACATTTGATCTATTTTTACTTCAAGAGATTTGTATCTACCCATTGTATTACAGTCTTAGACAATTGTATCGTACCATTTTGTGTATGAATTTTAAAAGGCTTTGTCACAGTTTTATAAGTAAACACACTCTGAGGAGTCCATTTTGCAGTCAAATCTCCCACCCACAAGTACTCAATTCCATTTATTTTAATTGTATAGATTCCTTTGCAAAATGTTCAGGAAAAGAGGCACTGACAAGACTGATTCAACGAAACAATCAGACTTTGCATTTACCCAATGGAAGCTTTAAATACTCTATTGTTAGCAGGCAAAATCTGAACTAATTTTTTTTTTTTTTTTTTTTTTGAGATGTAGTCTTGCTCTGTCACACAGGCTGGAGCGCAGTGTCGTAATCTCGGCTCACTGCAACCTCCGCCTCCCAGGTTCAAGCAATTCTCCTGCCTCAGCCTCCTGAGTAGCTGGGATTACAGGCACACGCTACCAAGCCCAAATAATTTTTTTGTATTTTCTGTAGAGATGGGGTTTCACCACGTTGGTCAGGCTGGTCTCGAACTCCTGACCTTGTGACCCACCCATCTCAGCCTTCCAAAGTGCTGGGATTACAGGTGTGAACCAACGCGCCCAGCCTGAACTAATTATTAAATGACTATTTACTCAGGATTTTATGTAGTATGATTAAAATAACTTTTAACTTTAACTACAATTTAACCAAATTAATTTACCAAAATCCTAATTGCTGTCTTTTAAAATACTCCTTCTCTGGCAATCATTTGGATTGATTAACCAAAGAGCTAATGTTGGCTAAAAATAATTACCCCGTATTTCAAAGTCCATTAGACAATAGCTAAGGAACTTCATTAACATTTATTATAATAAAATCAAAATATGATTATCCATCTGCCTTTGCTTTAACTGATATGTTCTAAAATTATTTTAATTTTATTTATAAATTATTATTTTAGAATAATATCAGCTAAAGCAAAGCAAAGACAAATGGATTATCATCATATCCATTTGCAGTAATGCAGTGTTCATGAAAATGAATTCAGTGCCATATTCCAAATTACAGTAACTTTTGATTATTTTTTATGGAGATGTTTGTACTGACCCTTAAGCATGACATTACTGCAATGTGTTTTCCCATGTTCCATCTATACCCTATATCTCTGTCCTGCTTTGTGACCAGAAGCATATTTTTGCAAATCTGTCTGGCATTATGACTGTGGTCATTTCATGTAAAACAGAAAGCTGGTGGCATAGGCCTACATTGAGATGCCATAGCTTTGAGAAAAGGAAAAGAGAACAAAATTAGTGAATTCCACTATTTACCATTTATAAATTCTTATAAATATTTTAAATAATTAAACCTGGAGTCACATTTTAAGAGCTAAAGAAAGCACCACATATAAGAATGCAACATAGAACATGTGAATGTAGTCAAATCACCAAGTACAATAATAGTCATCCCCCTTGATTCTCATATTTAGCTCATTTAGAAATCCCATCTGTCTCATAGTCAACATGAATTCAATGAGGAACATTATTTGAGTTCATAGAATGACAATGCTCAGTTCAAAAGTATATTGTGAGACAAAGAGTTGTGTGTTTCACTCAGCAGAAAAAAACACTAAACCTTTTTTTGCTTGGAAAGGTCTTGACCTGGCATTATTATATAATAGAGGTTTCGTTGATGATGGATCTTTAGGTTGAAATGTTTTGCTACGTTAAGAGGAGAAGTGTATAAGAATATGAAATTGTCTGTTTATTTTTGTGAAGAAGGAACCACAGGATACTTTGTGTTTTCAAGGTCAGGGTGAACGGGAAAATGGGGAGATAAACTTCAGCAAAACCATCAAGGACGGGCTAAACTAGAAGAGGCGATCCTTTAGTGCCCTTTACAGCCAAGACCATTTGGGATGCTCACATTACCAAAAAATAGAGATCTCCTGAACTGCTTGAGCAGACATTGAAATTAATATTTATTTGCTGAATATTGTAGTACTAGACATTGTACCAGATACTATGCATTTACAAAAAAATAAGTAAAAGTTTCACCTTCAAGGAGCTTGCAATTGAGTTAGTGAAATCCTACGTAACATGATATGCCAGAATAAATCACCTCTCATGATCTGAGATTAAGGGGCCTAACATCCTCCACCTTACATGTCAGGGACTGTGCTAACCACTTTTATGTAGATTAATTCCTTTAATTTCCACAATTCTGTGAGAGGGTTACCTAAATTATCTTCATTTTACAGGGAAGACTTAAAATTGTAGAATTGCTTAAATTTCAAATCTTTTTTTTTTTAATACTTTAAGTTCTAGGGTACATGTGCACAATGTGCAGGTTTGTTGCATATGTATACATGTGCCCTGTTGGCTTGCTGCACCCATTAACTCATCATTTACATTAAGTATTTCTGCTAATGCTATCCCTCCCCCATCTCCCCACCACACGGCAGGCCCTGGTGTGTGATGTTCCCCACCCTGTGCCCAAGTGTTCTCATTGTTCAATTCCCGCCTATGAATGAGAACATGCCGTGTTTGGTTTTCTGTCCTTGTGATAGTTTGCTCAGAATGATGGTCTCCAGCTGCATCCACATCCCTGCAAAATACATGAACTCGTCATTTTTTAGGGCTGCATAGTATTCCGTGGTGTATATGTGCCACATTTTCTTAATCCAGTCTATTATTGATAGACATTTGGATTGGTTCCAAGTCTTTGCTATTGTGAATAATGCTGCAATAAACATATGTGTGCATGTGTCTTTATAGTACCATGATTTATAATCCTTTGGGTATATACCCAGTAAGGGGATTGCTGGGTCAAATGGCGTTTCTAGTTCTAGATCCTTGATGAATCACCACACTGTCTTCCATAATGGTTCAATTAGTTTACAGTCCCACCAACAGTGTAAAAGCATTCCTATTTCTCCACATCTTCTCCAGCATCTCTTGTTTCCTGACTTTTTAATGATCGCCATTCCAACCAGTGTGAGATGATATCTCATTGTGGTTTTGATTTGCATTTCTCTGATGACCAGTGATGATGAGCATTTTTTCATGTGTCTGTTGGCTGCATAAATGTCTTCTTTTGAAAAGTGTCTGTTCATATCCTTTGCCCACTTTTTGATTGGGTTGTTGATTTTTTCTTGTAAATTTGTTTAAGTTCTTTGCAGATTCTGGATATTAGCCCTTCGTCACATGGGAAGATTGCAAAAATTTTCTACCATTCTGTAGGTTGCCTGTTCACTCTGATGGTAGTTTCTTTTGCTGTGCAGAAGCTCTTTAGTTTAATTAGATCCCATTTGCCTATTTTGGCTTTTGTTGCCATTGCTTTTGGTGTTTTAGTCATGAAGTCCTTGCCCATGCCTGTGTCCTAAATGGTATTGCCTAGGTTTTCTTCTAGGGTTTTTATAGCTTTAGGTCTAACATTTAAGTCTTTCATCCATCTTGAATTAATTTTTGTATAAGGTGTAAGGAAGGGATCCAGTTTCAGCTTTCTACAAATGGCTAGCCAGTATTCCAAGGACCATTTATTAAATAGGGAATCCTTTCCCCATTTCTTCTTTTTGTCAGGTTTGTCAAAGATCAGATGGTTGTAGATGTGTGGTGTTATTTCTGAGGGCTCTGTCCTGTTCCATTGGCCTGTATCTCTGTTTTGGTACCAGTATCATGCTGTTTTGGTTACTGTAGCCTTGTAGCATAGTTTGAAGTCAGGTAATGTGATGCCTCCAACTTTGTTCTCTATGCTTAGGATTGTCTTGGCAATGTGGGCTCTTTTTTGGTTCCATATGAACTTTAAAGTAGTTTTTTCCAGTTCTGTGAAGAAAGTCATTGGTAGCTTGATGGGGATGGCATTGAATCTATAAATTACCTTGGGCAGTATGGCCATTTTCACAATATTGATTCTTCCTATCCATGAGCATGGAATATTCTTCCATTTGTTTGTGTCCTCTTTTACTTCGTTGAGCAGTAGTTTGTAGTTCTCCTTGAAGAGGTCCTTCACATCCCTTGTAAGTTGGATTCCTAGGTATTTTATTGTCTTTGTAGCAGTTGTGAATGGGAGTTCACTCATGATTTGGCTCTTTGTTTGCCTGTTACTGGTGTATAAGAATGCTTGTGATTTTTGCATATTGATTTTGTATCCTGAGATTTTGCTGAAGTTGCTTATCAGCTTAAGGAGATTTGGGGCTGAGACCATGGGGTTTTCTAAATATACAATCATGACATCTGCAAACAGGGACAATTTGACTTCCTCTTTTCCTAATTGCATACCCTTTATTTCTTTCTCTTGCCTGATTGCCCTGGCCAGAACTTCCAACACTATGTTGAATAGGAGTGGTGAAAGAGGGCATCCCTGTCTTGTGCCAGTTTTCAAAGGGAATGCTTCCAGTTTTTGCCCATTCAGTATGATATTGGCTGTGGGCTTGTCATAAATAGCTCTTATTATTTTGAGATATGTTCCATCAATACATAGTTTATTGAGAGTGTTTAGCATGAAGGGCTGTTGAATTTTATTGAAGGCCTTTTCTGCATCTATTGAGACAATCATGTGATTTTTGTCATTGGTTCTGTTTAAGTGATAGATTATGTTTATTGATTTGCATATATTGAACCAGCCTTGCATCCCACAGATGACGCCAACTTGATCTTGGTGGATAAACTTTTTGATGTGCTGCTGGATGTGGTTTGCCAGTATTTTACTGAGGATTTTCACATCAATGTTGATCAGGGATATTGGTCTAAAATTCTTTTTTTGTTGTGTCTCTGCCACGCTTTGGTGTCAGGATGATGCTGGCCTCATAAAATGAGTTAGGAAGGATTCCCTCTTTTTCTATTGATTGGAATAGTTTCAGAAGGAATGGTACCAGCTCCTCTTTGTACCTCTGGTAGAATTTGGCTGTGAATCTGTCTGGTCCTGGACTTCTTTTGGTTGGTAGGCTATTAATTATTGCCTCAATTTCAGAGCCTGTTATTGGTCGATTCAGGGATTCAACTTCTTCCTGGTTTAGTCTTAGGAGGGTGTATGTGTCCAGGAATTTATCCATTTCTTCTAGATTTTCTAGTTTATATGGGTAGAGGTGTTTATAGTATTCTCTGATGGCAGTTTGTATTTCTGTGGGATTGGTGATGATATCCCCTTTATCATTTTTTATTACGTCTATTTGATTCCTCTCTCTTTTCTTCTTTATTAGTCTTGCAGTTGATCAGTTTTGTTGATCTTTTCAAAAGCTAGCTCCTGGATTCATTGATTTTTCTAAGGGTTTTTTTGTGTGTCTCTATCTCCTTCAGTTCTGCTCTGCTCTTAGTTATTTCTTGCCTTCTGCTACCTTTTGAATTTGTTTGCTCTTGCTTCTCTAGTTCTTTTAATTGAAATGTTAGGGTGTCAATTTTAGATCTTTCCTGCTTTCTCTTGTGGGCATTTAGTACTATAAATTTCCCTCTACACACTGCTTTAAATGTGTCCCAGACATTCTAGTATGTTGTGTCTTTGTTCTTATTGGTTTCAAAGGACATCTTTATTTCTGTCTTCATTTTGTTATTTACCCAGTAGTCATTCAGGAGCAAGTTATTCAGTTTGCATGTTGTTGTGTGGTTTTGAGTGAGTTTCTTAATTCTGAGTTCTAATTTGTTTGCACTGTGGTCTGAAAGACAGTTTGTTGTGAATTCTGTTCTTTTACATTTGCTGAGGAGTGCTTTACTTCCAACTATGTTGTCAATTTTAGAATAAGTGCGATGTGGTGCTGAGAAGAATGTATATTCTGTTGATTTGGGGTGGAGAGAGAGTTCTGTAGATGTCTATTAGGTCCACTTGGTACAGAGCTGAGTTCAAGTCCTGGATACCATTGTTAACCTTCTGTCTCATTGATCCGTCTAATATTGACAGTGGGGTGTTAAAGTCTCCCATTATTATTGTGTGGGAGTCTAAGTCTCTTTGTAGGTCTGCATTATGAATCTGGGTGCTCCTGTATTGGGTGCATATATATTTAGGATAGTTAGCTCTTCTTGTTGAATTGATCCCTTTACCATTATGTAATGGCCTTCTTTGTCTCTTTTGATCTTTGTTGGTTTAAAATCTGTTTTATCAGAGACTAGGATTGCAACTCCTGCTTTCTTTTGCTTTCCATTTCCTTGGTAGATCTGCTTCCATCCCTTTATTTTGAGCCTATGTGTGTCTCTGCACATGAGATGGGTCTCCTGAATACAGCACACTGATGGGTCTTGACTCTTTATCCAAATTGCCAGTCTATGTCTTTTAATTGGGGTATTTAGCCCATTTACATTTAAGGTTAATATTGTTATGTGTGAATTTGATCATGTCATTATGATGTTAGCTGGTTATTTTGCCCATTAGTTGATGCAGTTTCTTCCTAGCATCGATAGTCTTTACAATCTGACATGTTTTTGCAGCGGCTGGTACTGGTTGTTCCTTTCCATATTTAGTGCTTCCTTCAGGAGCTGTTTTTTTTTTTGTTTTGTTTTTTGTTTTTTGTTTTTGAGATGGAGTGTTTCTCTGTCACACAGGCTGGAGTGCAGTGGCACCATGAGGAGCTCTTTTAAGGCAGGCCTGGTGGTGACGAAATCCCTCAGCATTTGCTTGTCTGTAATGGATTTTATTTCTCCTTCACTTATGAAGCTTAGTTTGGCTGGATATGAAATTCTGGGTTGAAAATTCTTTTCTTTAAGAATGTTGAATATTGGCTCCCACTCTCTTCTAGCTTGTAGAGTTTCTGCTGAGAGATATGCTGTTAGTCTGATGTGCTTCCCTTTGTCAGTAACCCAACCTTTCTCTCTGACTGCCCTTAACACTTTTTCCTTCATTTCAACCTTCATGAATCTGACAATTACGTTTCTTGGGGTTGCTCTTCTGGAGGAGTATCTTTGTGGTGTTCTCTGTATTTCCTGAATTTGAATGTTGGCCTGCCTTGCTAGATTGGGGAAGTTCCCCTGGATGATATCCTGAAGAGTGTTTTCCAGCCTTGTTCCATTCTCCCCGTCACTTTCAGGTACATCAATGAAACGTAGATGTGGTCTTTTCACACAGTCCCGTATTTCTTGGAGGCTTTGTTCATTTCTTTTTACTCTTTTTTCTCTAAACTACTCTTCTTGCTTAATTTCATTCATTTGATCTTTAATCACTGATACCGTCTCTTCCACTTGATTGAATCGGCTACTGAAGCTTGTGCGTGCATCATGTAGTTCTCGTGCCATGGTTTTCAGCTCCATCATCATTTAAGGTCTTCTCTACACTGTTTATTCTAGTTAGCCATTCATCTAATCTTTTTTCAAGGTTTTCAGCTTCCTTGCAATGGGTTCGAGAATCCTCCTTTAGCTCAGAGAACTTTATTATTACTGACTTTCTGAAGCCTACTTCTGTCAACTCATCATAGTCGTTCTCTGTCCAGCTTTGTTCCATTGCTGGTGAGGAGCTGCGTTCCTTTGGAGGAAAAGAAGTGCTCTGATTTTTAGAATTTTCAGCTTTTCTGCTCTGGTTTCTCCCCATCTTTGTGGTTTCATCTACTTTTGGTCTTTGATGGTGGTGACATACAGATGGGGTTTTGGTGTGGATGTAATTTCTGTTTGTTAGTTTTCCTTCTAAGAGTCAGGTCCCTCAGCTGCAGGTCTGTTGGAGTTTGCTGGAGGTCCACTCCAGACCCTGTTTGCCTGGGTATAACCAGCAGAGGCTGCAGAACAGCAAATATTGCAGAACAGCAAATATCGCTGCCTGATCCTTCCTCTGGAAGCTTCATCTCAGAGGGGCACCCACCTGTATGAGGTGTCAGTCGGCCCCTACTGGGTGGTGTCTCCAAATTAGGCTACAAGGGGTCAGGGACCCACTTGAGGAGGCAGTCTGTCCATTCTCTGAGCTCAAACACTGTGCTGGGAGAACCACTGCTCCCTTCAGAGCTGTCAGACAGGGACATTTACATCTGCAGAAGTTTCTGCTGCCTTTTGTTCAGCTATGCCCTGCCCCCAGAGGTGGAGTCTACAGAGGCAGGCGGGCCTTGTTGAGCTGCAATGGGCTCCACCCAGTTGGAGTTTCCCTGGGGCCACTTTGTTTACCTGCTCAAGCCTCAGCAATGGCGGACACCCCTCCCCCAGCCAGGCTTGCTGCTTTACAGTTCAATCTCAGACTCACAGTGAGCAAGGCTGCATGGACGTGGAACCCTCTGAGCCAGGCGCGGGATATAACCTCTTGGTGTGCCATTTGCTAAGACCATTGGAAAAGCACAGTGTTTAGGTGGCAGTGTCCTGATTTTCCTGGTACAGTCTGTCACAGCTTCCCTTGGCTAGTAAAGGGAAATCCCCCAACCCCTTGCACTTCCTGAGTGAGGTGATGCCCCGCCCTGCTTCAGCTCACCCTCTGTGGGCTGCACCCACTGTCCAACCAGTTCCAATGAGATGAACCAGGTACCTCAGTTGGAATTTCAGAAATCACCCGTCTTCTGCATCGATCACACTGGGAGTTGCAGAATGGAGCTGTTCCTATTCGGCCATCTTGGAACGGACCAAATTCCAAATCTTAAGCCACACCCTTAGCCAATCTTGGGCTGGATTTCAGAAGCTCCTAGTGTTGTCTGCATTCTAAATCCCTCTGCTTCCATGAAGTCATATAAACCACTCATCAGTCAGATTATATGTTAGAAAAGAGTAGCAAATAAAAATCTGAAAGAGTTGACATTTGTCCTTAAAAATTGAGTTATTTGAAGAGATTGTTCTAGGTTCTTCACATCCAGCAATATCTCTGTTATGAAATGGCAGAACTGTTGTCCTCTAGACTGGTAGCTATTAAATGTCACTGGTTCCTTCTACTATGTAGGCTTAATGTTCCTATGTCTCCATTGGAATGTGTGCTTTCAGCCATTTATTTGCCTCTGTTCTTGAAGGGACAGTTCACAGAAATCTCATCCCAATCCCAAGTCTCTGGTGAGCCACAGGCCCATTTGGCACTCCTGCACCTCTTCACTGGGGCGTCTTAAGCCCCCTACTTTGGGTCCCTTACTTTTTACCTGCCAGCCATGCAGAGCCAAGCTGTGAGGAAGATGGAGTTTAAGCTTACCTATCTAGCCACTTCCCACTAATGATGTTGCACCATAGCTTTGAGCCATACTGGAAAAGAGTGGTGGTGATGAAGAGAGTGTGTACTGTGTATGTGTGGCATGTGTGCCCACATGCACTTCGCCAGTCTAAAAGCTTATAGTCTCTCCCTTGCATGTGTAGGAAATATGCCATGTTTCATATTTCCTTCGGAAAATAAATCACTAGCTGAGATAGACTGCTCCAGTGCCTAGGTTCTTGCCCCAGCAGTATCCAAGCTGTATACCCTGGGGTAAGTCACCTCATGTCTCTGTGCTCCAATTTTCTCATCTGTAAAATGGGTCCTATAATAGTCTTTTCCTCCTCATAGTTACTCTAAGAATTAAATAAGTTTAAAAATGTAAGGTGCTTGTATTAGTTAGGGTTCTTTAAAGGGACAGAACTAATAGGACATATGTATATATGAAAGGGAGTTTATTAAGAAGAATTGACTCACATGATCACAATGTAAGGTCCCATGTAGGCCATCTACAAGCTGAGGAGCAAGGAAGCCAGTGGTACATCAGTCCGAGTCCCAAATCTCAAAAGGAGGAAAGCCAAAAGTGCAACCTTGAATCTGTGACCAAAGGCCTGACAGTCCCTAGCAAACCACTTGTGTAAGTCCAAGATTTCAAAATCCAAAGAACTTGGAGTCTGATATTTGAGTGCAGGAAGCATCCAGCAAAGGAGAAGGATGAAGACTGGAAGACTCAGCAAGTCAGCTCTTTCCACCTTCTCCTGCCTGCCTTATTCTAGCCTTGCTGGCAGCTGTTTAGATGGTGCCCACACAGACTGAGGGTGGGTCTGCCTCTCTCAGTCCACTGACCCAAATGTTAATCTTTTTTGGCAACATCCTCACAGATACACCCAGGAACAATTCTTTGCATACTTCAATCCAATCAAGTTGGCACTCAATATTAACTATCACGATGCTCAGAGCTGTGTCTGGCCCATGGTAAGCAATATAAGAACTTATTGTTTTTGTGGTTGTTTCTGTTACTAATTCTGTTTCTCCTTTCCCTATCTTCTTCTATTCATTTTCTACCAGGACCAAAAAGGGCAGGCTTTGGACTCTCTACCTCCTCCACATCATACCTCTCTTCTGTCTGAGGCAGAAACCTTTAGTCCTTCTAAGTGAAACAGGATTTGTCTCTCTATATCAGGAAGCAGTCTCTACGTTTTGAACACTCCATGCTTGGTCTTTATATCTCTCTTGGCATACCCTGACTCTTAAAACTATAGCCTCCTACAAAGTCCTATTTGGGAATCAGAGCTGAATACTAACCATTTTTCTTGGTATTCCTTTTCTAACATCATCATGTCCCCTTTCCAAAGCAGGTAAATATCTGGGCCTGATTAGATCAGTCAATAAAAATACTCCGAAGCATAAATCTTATTATTATACTTCAAATGATCATTTCCAGTGCATATTGAAGGGAAGAAATTATAATGTTTCCTCAACCCTCAAGAGATCATAGTTGAGACACTCTTCTAACACAAAAGACCAATAAACATGAGAAAAACAAGCAAGTTTAATAATATGTGCTATACCCATCATGTGAGAGACAAGTAAGTCTTTCAGGAAAGTAACTCTTCCAAAGCAGTGGGTTGGGAGCCTTCCTTAAATAGTATTTTAACACAGAGCAATGCATTTTTGAGCAGTAATAAGACAAAGGAGGGAGCAGCTTCAGACTCCCCAAAGCAGGAAGTCTATGGAAGGCAGCAGAGTTTCATCCCAGATTCCTCTAGCCATGCTGGTGCCAACTTTGAACAGATAACAGCTGTCTCCAGCAAAGGAGGATTTATATTCTGTCTTTAGGCAAGCAGAAGAAAGACAGAAGCCCCCCTGCATTTTTTTCACAGAAATTTTTATGGCCTGCCATAAGTGAGAAAGGACAGCTCAGATAGCCCTTTCTGTAACTGCTGCTTCCCAATTGCCTCTAGATTAAAAACATATCTGTCACAGAGGCATGTTTGGGGGTGAAATAGCCTGGCTTCCTTCAACATACAGTATGTTATTTAAGACCCTTTAAGGCAATGAGTGCTGTACACATCAGAATCACCAGTGAAATTTTCAAAAAAAAGATATCCAATATGCATCCAAATATATTAAATTAGCATCCCCAAGGAAATGACCTGACCATCATAGCTTAAAAAACAATCTTTCTTAGGTAATTCTGATCTACAATTAGGATTAAAAGCCAGTGCTTTTGAATAATAGAAAAGTGCATAAAAATATATGAGTGAGAAAAAGTTGAACCTAGATTCTAATTCACATAGTACTTATTAGCTGAATGACCTTGGTGAAATTTAACTTTCATAAGCTTCCCTTTTTCATCTACAAAATAGGAGTGAAAATTGTGTAGGAGAGAAAATATTTATCTTCCTTTTCCATCACTAGGTTCATGGCTGAGGCACCTATAACAAAAGACAGGTTAACAAGAGAAAAGTGACATGATTTGGATTTGTGTCCCTGCCCAAGTCTCATGTTGAATTGTAACCCACAATGTTGGAGGTGGGGCCTGGTGAGAGGTGATTGGATCAAGGGTGGTCCTTCATGAATGGTTTAGCCCAATCTTGGTGCCGTTCTCATGATAGTGAATGAGCGAGCTATCACAAGATTTGGTTGTTTAAAAGTGTTTAATACCTCTCCCCTCACTCTCTCTTCCTCCTGCTCCAGCCATGTAATGTTTCCTCAGTCTTCATAGGATCATAATTGAGACACCCTTCTAACACAAAAGACTGATTAACAAGAGAAAAACAAGCAAGTTTAATAATATGTGCCACACCCATCATGTGGGAGACAAGTAAGTCTTTCCAGAAAGTACAAAAAATTTGTTTTTTTTTTTTAGTAGAGACGGGTTTCATCATGTTGGCTAGTCTGGTCTTGAACTCCTGACCTCAGGTGATCCACCCGCCTAGGCCTCCCAAAGTGCTGGAATTACAGGTGTGAGCCATGGTGCCTGGCTTTTTTTTTTTTTTTTTTTAATTACATCTGAGAGCAGAGGCTTTATTTACAATGATATTCAAACAGGATTTAGCAAAGGATACCTCTTCCTGCTCATATCTTAGCAGCATGGGTTGTACTTCATAAACAGAAAAGAGAAATATCCTGGGAGCAGGAAGTTCCATGCCTTGCTTCTGCTTTGCCATCTGTCATGACTGAAAGCTCCCTGAGGCCTCCTCAGAAGCAGATGCTACCATGCTTCCTGAACAGCCTACAGAACTATGAGCCAGCTAAACCTCTTTTCTTCTAAGTTACCCAATATCAGGTATTTCTTTATAGCAGTGTGTGGATGGACTAATACAAAAAGCATACATATTTATTTAACATAAGTTTTAAGTGACACAGGATCCATCAGAAATGAAGGTCAGAGGAAACAAAGAAACCAGCATATTTTTCTGTAAAGTTTGATGAAGAGTACACAGTTGTGAAGTATGATTGGACAAAGTGGGTATGATCTAATGGCAATAAACTGGGGGAAACCTAATAAGACCTGTTTGTTCAGCTTCTTTTCTGTGTCGTATGTCCTCAGAAATAAGGATACTTGTTTCCTCTGGGTATAGGGAAAGTACCTCTGGAAAAAGTGTCTATGGCCCACTTCAGGGGAAGGTCAGAATATTCTTTTCTAGGTTTTAGCCTGCTTCCGGGAAGAAGGAACAAAGGGGAGGTGAGAGTAACTAATACGGACAGGAGGCAGGGAAACACTGATTAGAAGAGGGTGGGGTCCCTGGCGAGGGGTCCACCCTCAAGCTTGGACCTGCAGCCCTAAATGAGAACATGCATTCCTGTTTTCCCACCCAAATGTTGTCTTTTCCAAAACCACCTTGGCCTTCTATGCCCCCCACCCTGTACCCATAAAAAGCCCACGCTCCACTGGCAGAGGAGAAGAGCAGCACAGCAGAGAAGGAGAGAAGAGAAGAAGCACCTGAATGTGGACAGAAGTCCGGCCAGAGATGACTGAACCTCAGGGAAGATTATCTTCCCACTCTATCCCCTTTCCAGCTCCCCATCACGCTGACAGCCACTTCCATTGCTCAATAAATCCTCTGCATACACCACCCTTCAATCCATTCATGTGACCTGATTCTTCTTGGATGCTAGACAAGAATTTGGGACACATTAAATGCAGAAACCCAAAAAGGCTGTCATACTGACTCTTCACTGAGCTCTTTAACACATAAGCTGTCCGTGGACGGCAAAACTAAAAGAGCATTGTTTGTAACACACACCCTCTGGGGCTCCAGAGGTTGCAGGCAAACCCTACACACTGCTGCAGGCCAGCTGGCACCCAAAGGCCCTCACCCCAGCTCCTGCTCCCACTTACCTGTGTGCTCCCTCTCCCACAAGGGGTTTGAGCACAGTGGTGGAGTAAACAAGCCACACCCCTGTTGTAAGTCCTGTGAAGGCATCACAGGAACTCTCCCATCTCATAAACCTTCTTTCTTATACTGTTTCCTCAAATGCCAAGGTTCTATATTTTGGGGTAGTGTGTCTCGAACCTCATCAACAGTAGCTATATTACAAGGTTACAGTGAGGATAGAATGAGATAATGCAAATACAATATGTGGTACTTAATAAGCCCTCAGTAGATGTTAACCATAATTAGTATTCCCATTTTATAGTTGATAAAATAAATTGTCAGGAAAGTTATGAAACCTTCTCATAATCCACAATTAATACGTATCAGAGCCAATGCATGAATCATTTTACATCTGACTATAAAAGTCAGAAATGAATTTATAATAAATTAGGATTCAGACTCAAGGGTATCTAACTTTAATACGCATATGCCTTCAACTTTCCCATATTGCTTATTAAATGCAAGTGGCATAAAAAAAATCAAAGTATATTGAAATATAATGAAAGAAGAAATAATCAGCGCCAAGTAAAGCAGTACTGGTAGGAGTGACTGGGCAATGGGAGGCATATGACTAGGGTACAATATAGACACTTGCCTGTGTGCAAACAATTTCTGAGTACAATTTGGCAAGGAGTAACAGAACCCAAAGATTCAAACAATGTTCCTTGATGTTTGTTGACATCAAGTCACCTAATTTAATCTGCACTAGAATTTATTGTTTCAGTCTCAAATAGAAAGGGTAACTATTTTTTCCAAAAGAAATCATTTAAAAGCCATCATGTAACAGCTGCTACTTTGTGTCTTCAATCTTAAGCCTTCCTATTTTTTAGATGTTTTGTGTTCTTTTATGAGCTAGTCAGCCAGGTACAGCCACAAGAGGAGACAGAGAAGAGACCCAGGAAGACAGTTTAGCAGGGCACGCCACACAGGGCCACATGGGAGAGACACCAAGTTGGTCAGGAAGCAGAACACAGGAGCCGAGGGAATGCTCAGGCCACAACCTTTATTGAGGTTTCCTCAGGTAAGTCAAGGCATGGCAGGATAAACAGTTTAGAATTGTCTAGTTTAGATAATTTCAGCAGGCTGTAAGGGCGAGTTGTCTGGTACTTTGACCCAGGATAATTAAGACAGAGAAATATTGCCCCCTGTGGCGTATGGGCCAGACAGAGGAGGTAGGGCTCTGGATCGGTTAGTTTGTTTATCAAAGGCATGCCCCTGGCTGAGCCATTTGTTATCTGTAAGAATTGACTAGCCCCAGGAGAGGCCAGTCCCTCCCTGCTGGAAAGATTGGGGTTTGTTCGTTTGTGTTTTTTTGTTTTGTTTTGTTTCCTTTGTGAAAGATGTCGAGACAGCATACTATACAGAACACTTTAAATGTGTATATAATACAATAGGAACTTTAAGTTACGTAGTCACACATTGGACTATTTTCTCATGTAATTTGAGGGATGTCTTGAAACACGGTTATGTATAAATGAGACTGATTTGACTGACTCCTCATACAGTCATTGTCTACAATTATGTACTAAATCAGCTAATTTCCAATGGCAAAAAGGGATTTGTGTGCATTTCTCTGCTGAAAAGTTATGAAAACTCTTCCAATTAGGAGTCATTTTACATATGCCTTGTTTTATAAATACCTATCTTTCTGTTATTGCTGGTATTATTACTACCCTATGACTATTGGGGTGGGGTGGGAAGGACTCTTGTTTTGTCAGGAGCTCCAAGAAATGAGACCATCATTTCTCCCCATGGGATAGGAGTGGTCAGGACTCCAAGCCTTGGAACCCAGCTGAAGAACCTGTCTCACTGACTGCTCCACCTTTTCCTTATTCAGAGAGGTTCTGGCAAAGCCGCTGCTGCTGTTCAAGGGTGACAGAACATGACCTCCACAGAGCACAGGAGAATTCAAGATGAATTGAAATTTCAGGTAATTTATAGAAATGTAACAAAAGTTTTTTGCTGATAAAGAGGCTCTCACTCATGATCAGAGCCATTAATCACTAAGACCTAACTGAACAAAAAGTATTATTCACCTAAAATGTAAAATTCTATTAGTGGTGGAGAAAATATTCACATTTGTGAAAATGGTAGATACAGAAATCATCTGAACTTCAATTATTGAAAATACACACATTTATTGAATAATGACTAGATCCAATGCCCTGGACTAGATATTGTAAGGAATAGAACAATGCTTAAGACATGGTGTTTGCCCTCAAAATACTTGCAATCTAAAAAGGAAAACACCAAGTATGCAGGGTAGGATCATCTATATTTTCATCAGTGTAGGAAGACCTGTAGACCCCTCAACTCTACCTCCCTTATCCTTACTTCTCTGTACAAAAGCTCCAACTCACTTTCCAAAATTCCCTTTCTCTTTGAAAGCCTCTCCAGATCTTCCAAACATGGAGTCGCACCCTGTTTGATACTCTTCCAACAACTTGTATTTACTTCTCCAAGAGTGCTCATTAAATTACACAGGTTCGGGCTGGGCACAGTGGCTCATGCCTGTAATCCCAGCACTTTGGGAGGCTGAGGTGGGTGGATCACACAGTAAGGAGTTCGTGACCAACCTGGCCAACATGATGAGACCCCCTCCTCTACTAAAATACAAAAATTAGCCGGGTGTGGTGGCGGGTGCCTGTCATCCCAGTTACTTGGGAGGCTGAGGCGGAGAATTGCTGGAACCTGATATCTCACGCGTCCTTGTGAAGAGACCACCAAACAGGCTTTGTGTGAGCAACAAGTCTGTTAATTTCACCTGGGTGCAGGGGGGCTGAGTCTGAAAAGAGAGTCAGGGAAGGGAGATAGGGGTGGGGCCATTTTGTAGGATTTGGGTAGGAAATGGAAAATTACAGTCAAAGAGGGTTGTTCTTCGGTGGGCAGGGTTGGGAGTCACAAGGTGCTCAGCTGGGGAGCTTCTGCGCCAGGAGAAGGAATTTCACAAGGTAATGTCACCAGTTAAGGCAGGAACTGGCCATTTTCACTTCTTTTGTGATTCTTCATTTGCTTCAGGCCATCTGGATGTATACGTGCAGGTCACAGGGATACGATGGCTTCGCTTGGGCTCAGAGGCCTGACACCCGAGAGGCAGAGGTTACAGTCAGCTGAGATCGCCCCGCTGCACTCCAGCCTGGATGACAGAGCGAGACTCCACCGAAAAAAAAAAAAAATTACACAGGTTGAACATCCCTTATTTGAAAATCTGAAATCTGAAATGCTCCAAAATGCAAAACGCTTTGAACACTAACATGATGCCACAAGTGGAAAATTTCACACCTGACCTAATGTGATGGGTTGTAGTACAAACACAGGTGTGTAACATACAGTTTATCCAGCATCCCCAAAGAAAAAAAACAACATTACCTTTGGGTTACATATGTGATATAACTTGGATCTTTCTCCTCGCCAAAATTTCACATCGAATTGTTAGAGGTGGAGTCTGGGGGAAGGTGATTGTATCATGAGGGTGATGTCTCATGAATGGTTCAGCACCATCCTCTTGGTGTTCTCATGATAGTGAGTCAGTTCTCGCAAGATCTGGCTGTTTAAAAGTGCATAGCACCTCCTCCCTTGCTTTCTGTCTTCCTCCTGCTCTGGCCATGTGAAATGTCTGCTCCCCCTTCAACTGCAACCATAATTGTAAGTTTTCTGAGGCATCTCCAGAAGCCAAGCAGATGCCACTATGCTTCCTGTACAGCCTGCAGAACAGTGAGCTAATTAAACCTCTTTTCTTTGTAAATTACCCAGTCTCGGGTATTTCTTTATAGCAACGTGAGGATGGACTAATACAGTATGTAAGGTATTATATGAAACATAAACTAATTTCCCATTGAATCCCATTCTGAAAATATCTCATTACATATACGCAAATATTGCAAAGTTCAAAAAAATTCACATTCAAAACACTCTGGTCCCATACATTTTGGATAAGGGATACACAACATTTATTGCAGTGTCTGTCACCCTTTCACACTCCTCCAATAAGAACATGAGCTCTTCAAGTTGAAATCATCCTTTGAGTAATCTTTTCCCCTCCTGCAAGCTCACAGTTGCCTTACAGCACATGTTTTGGTATAGGATCTCATTATAACTGTTAAATAGATTAAGGCATAGATTATTGAATGAATTGAAGACAGATGAAAATGTACAAGTACAGGTTTCCACCCAATGTGATGGAACTTAGTCTTAGTTTTTTTCTGCTTAAATATCAGTGGTGTTTTGTTTGTACCTCAGGTGTCCCAATTTCTAAGCACGACAAATTACCCCTGCCTGGATTGCCTTAGCTGGCCAAGTGGAGAAGAACATGCCAGCTGCCCTCCAAAATTTTATCCAAGAACAGAGCTGAAGCAAAACCAACTTTTCAGAACTGGAAGGAGTTTGTACTAGAGAGAACAGTTTACCGATAACTTCAGTTTTTAAATGATTCACATTGGCTACGATAGCCAAAAAATAGTGGACTCCACCAAGGCACTTGTGCTGAAAGCTTGGATTTCAAGCTAAGAGAATTAAAGTGTTCAAGTTTCAATGTTGGTTGGCTTGACATTTTTCTACCTGAATGTTTTGGCTATTCAGCGAACAGCTTGCATAGCTTGTATGGTTACCATGGAGCCCATGTTAGACTGAATACCACTTAAATCTTCCAAATCCTCCTGTTAAAGGATTTTATTCCACTCTCTGCTTCTTCCAACAAAATAAAATTTGAATGGTGGCAGTCAGTAGGTGACTCAGAGCAAGTTATTGATTTTCAGTTTCTCAATTTATAAAACAGAGATGTGATTTCTTATTTTATAACATTTTGCTAAGTATCTTATCAGTAATTAGGTTTTGATATCTATAAAATACACTGAATTCCTTAGAATTAATGTTCTCTGGTGTTTCTAATTTGAAAAAAAAAAACCTTAAAATATCTATAATGAAATACACAAATAATATCTAGTAATTCTGCTAAATGTGTAATTTTTTAAATATTTCTAATTTAAAAAATAAATAAATTAGAAAGTAACACCTTGATTTCTTTCTCTCAGGGCTAGAAAGACAATTCTGTGTTGTTATTGCAGTTCTTTCTTTTGCCTTAATCATTGATTCATCTTTAATTTATCAGGCAGCATTTTCCCGAGGGATCTAAGACACTGTTTAGTGTGAGAGATTTGTAATTTTTTCTCTCTGTTTTAAAAAATATGCAATTATCCACACATAAACTAATAAGAAATGTTGTACTGGTACACATCTCAGCTTTACTGGCTAGAGAATTCTGTCCCTATAAACAGTATAAACAAACGGTTTGTGGAGGGCATGTTTGCCCTCCATTATGTTAACACTAGAATGTCAAGACATTTCCTCCAGAGCTCATTGGAAATCTATCAGCATGCAGGTACCTAAGTGCTTTTAAATACATTTATTTCAACCTATACTGAATTTTGAAGTAATACATTTCCATAATTTTAATATCCATTATGTAAAATTTTAGTTCCATTTCCTTATTTTACATTTTTCTTCTTTTAAATCTCAAAGGATGCCCCCATTCTAGTTCGAGTCAGTGAACAAGTCCATGTGAATCACCCTTTGCAGATCTTTCATATTATAAATTTTGATTAAAACCCTTTTTACCTTTGGACTGAAATGTTCTACTTATTTATTTCATAGTCAGTGTCATTAATGACCTGATAAATATCAAGACATTAGCCCTTTTCAGTTTCCATTCTTTTTACTTCTCTGCTCCATATGACATTGTTGACCATATTCAGCTCATATTCTTTCTACATTGGCTCTATGACATGCCACATTACCTCAGTGTTTGCTTTGCTATTCATTCTTCATCCTGTAAATATTCTCTTTTTCTCTTCTTGGCTCCAGTTCTTCCTTCATGTGATCTAAGTTTAGAACTGTACCACCTTTCTTCTCGGCTATCTATTCTCTCCCAGACCTCCTTTAAAATTAACTTCAGCAGTCAATCTGAAATGTGTCTGAAGTCCTGAATCAAAAATCAAGAATTTAGCGTTAAAATAATGTAGGTACATTATTTTATAATTTTTCCTCATGTCTATACTAAAAAAAAAAAAAAAAGAAGCACTTCACAGCCTTACCAGCCTCAGTAAGTCTTTCCAAAGTTTGTGCACATAAGTTTGTCTTTCCATATTTGGTCAAGCTGTGTGCTGTCTGCAGAATTTGAAACTTTATTACCCTCTTTTTCTGTTTCATTTACAAATATGTTAAATAAAATAAATTCCAACCTCAGTCTTTAGAGGGGGCTAATAATTTATATATCCCCAAGGTACAGTTTATTTCTAACAATCATAAATACAATATTTAGCAACCTTCATTTGTTATTTAACTGACTTTCTTGATCATGTGAACACTAAAATGCAGACCTCTCTTAAGTTGATCCAATCTCTCTTGAGACGCCCCTTTTTCTTCATTGTTCTGATTCTACTGAATCATTACACTATAGTTTACTTCACATAGGAACTTGAAAGAACACACACACACACATACACTGGGACCTATAGGAGGGTGGATGGTGGGAAGAAGGAGACGATCAGGAAAAATAATTAATGAGTACCAGGCTTCATGCCTGGGTGATGAAATAATCTGTACAGTAAGCCCCCATGACACAAGTTTACCACTATAACAAACTGCACATGTACTGCTGAACTTAAAATAAAAGTAAAAAAAAAAAAAACAGAAAAAAAACCTCTTATTTAACTTATTTTGTATACACTTGAAGTCTGTTATAAGAAAACAGGGAAAGACATTAACAACATAGATAGTAATTACAAAATTTCTTTTAAAAATGTTAATGACATTACAATATCATTCAATATTAACAATAAATACAATTTAATGTATTTATACTCAATTTTACTTATATTAATCTAAAAATAATCAATCTACATTAACTGTTCAAATCACTCTTGTAAAGCAGGACGATGGAGCATGTAATGCATGGCATGTGGGAGGAAGTTTCAACATTCATGAATTTCAAAGTTACCTTATACCTGTCTCCAAAACCACTTAAATAATTTTGTCTTTTTTTTCAGGAAGGAAAAGCTGTTAACATTTGATGCAGTAATTGTTTGGGGTTTTTTTTTTTTTCTTTGTTTTGTTTTGTTTTTTGAGACTGAGTCTCACTCTGCCGCCCAGGCTGGAGTGCGGTGGTGCGATCTAGGCTCACTGCAAGCTCCGCCTCCCGGGTTCATGAGATTCTCCTGCTTCATTCAGCCTCCGATGTAGCTGGGATTACAGGCATGCGCCACCACACCTGGCTAGTTTTTGTATTTTTAGTAGAGACGGGGGTTTCACCATGTTGGCCAGGCTGGTCTCGAACTCTTGCCCTCAGGTGATCCACCCACCTCGGCCTCCCAAAGTGCTAGGATTACAGGTGTAAGCCACTGCACACACCCCTCTGCAGTAATTGTTATTGCCTGCAAAAATGGTTTTATATTTGTGTTATTTCCATCTCTCTTTCTCCCCTATTCCAAATCCTAATTACAACTTAATTTGCTAGGAGTTGTATTAGTCAAGTTTTACCAGAGAAACAGAAACAATCAGATGATAAGGTGTGCACGTGCGTGTGTGTGTGTGTGTGTGTGATTTATAATAAAGAAATGGCTCATGAGATTATGGAGGCTCAGCAGTCCCACTATCTGTACCCTATAAGCCGGGTACTCAGGAAAGCCAGTGGGGTACTTCTGGGAACTGAAGGGCTAATTGCATACATCCCAGTCAAAGGCAGAAGACTGATGTCTCAGCTCAGTCAGGCAGAAGGAACTAATTTCCCCTTTTTCTACCTTTTTGTTCTATTCAGGCCCTCCATAGATCAATGATGCCCACTCACATTGAGGAGGGCAGTCTACTTTACTGAGTCCAATTCCAATTCTAATGTTGTCCAAATACACCTTCACAAACATCTCCAGAAATAATGTTTAATCTGGGTATCCTGTGTTCCAGTCAAGTTGACACAAAATTAGCCATCATATGGGAGCTAAATAATGAGAACACATGGACACAAAGAGGGGAACAACAGACACTAGGGCCCTTGAAGGTAGAGGGTGGGAGGAGAGAGAGGATTCGAAATAAATACCTATCAAGTACTGTGCTTATTAGCTAGGTGATTAAATAATCTGTACACCAGACCCCCATGATAAGAGTTTACCTATATAACAAACTTGCATATGTACCCCTGAAATTAAAATAAAAGTTAAATAAAAAAACTAACCATTTAATAAATTAAAAAATTAAGCATCACAGAGATATACCAAGAAATACAGTATTTTTATTTTTTCATTATTGTTAAGCAATAACAATTGTATTCCCAATTAAAATCCTAGTAGTTATGTGTATGTGTGCACACACACATGCATGCACATGTGTGTATTGATAAGCTGATTCTAAAATTTAATTTGAAATGCACATGGGCAAAAGCAATAATAATTTTTAAAAAGAACAAAGTTAATGGTCTTGCACTATCAGATATGAAGATTTATTATGAAGTTACAATAATTAAAACAGTAAAATTGGTACAAGAATAGAGAGATGAATTAGAATATAGAATTAAGAAAAAGACTCATCCCTACACAGCCAGTTTTTATTTACTAATAACAAAGGTACCACTGCAATGCACTGAAGAAAGAGTGATCATTTCAATACATGGTGCTAGGTTAATTTACATTCCTATAGGTATAAATGAAAGTTGACCTTCATATCATACAGAAAAATTAGTTTCATATGGGTCCTACACTTAAATGTGAAGAATAAAACAAGAAAGCTTATAGAAGTAAACATAGAAGAATACCTTTTTCTTATTTATTTATTTATTTTGAGACAGAGTCTTGCTCTGTCACCCAGGCTGGAGTGCAGCTGCACAATCTCAGCTCACTGTAACCTCTGCTTCCCAGGTTCAAATGATTCTCCTGCCTCAGCCTCCTGAGTAGATGGGATTACAGGTATAAGCCACCATGCCCGACTAATTTTTGTATTTTTAGTAGAGACAGGGTTTCACCACGTTGGCCAGGCTGGTCTTGAGCTCCTGACCTCAAGTGATCCATCCACCTCAACCTCCCAAAGTGCCAGGATTACAGGTATGAGCCACCGCTTCTGGCCTAGAAGAATATTTTTATGTCCTCAGAGTAGACAATGCTTTTTTAAACAAAACATAAAAAGCACTAATCATAAAAAGAAATTGGCAAATAGGACTTCATTGACATTGAGAACTTCTGCTTTTTGAGTCACCATTAAGAGATTAGAAATTCAAGACACAGTGAGAGAAAATATTTGTAATACGTCTGATGAAAACTCATATCCAGAATATATAATGAATTCCTACAAATCAAATAATAAAAGATAGAAAACTCAATTTTAAAACATGGGCAACATACTTGAACAAGCACTTTATAAAACAGGATATACAAAGAGCCAATAAATGTATGAAAATGTGCTCAATATCATTAGTCATCAAGGAGATGCAAGCTGAAACCACAACAGATATTACGTCATACCCACCAAAATAGTTAAAATGAGATTGGAAATACAAAGTATTGATGTGAATCTAGAGCAATCAGAACTCTCAGACTGTGCTGATGGAAATGTAAATCAGTACAGCCACTTTGTAAAACATTTTGGCAATATCTACTAGAGCTAAACATATGCCAGTCATATGACACAGCAATACTATTCCTAGATATACTTGATAGAAATGAGCATATATGTCCACCAAAAGATATGTCAAGAATGTTTATATTAGTTTTATTATAATGGCCAAAAATTAGAAAAAATACAACGCCATACAACTACATGTCCACCAATAATAGAATAGATAAATAAATTGTGATACGGTCATATAAGGAAACACTATGTAGCAATAAAAAAGAATACACAGTAGCTACTTGCAATAATAAGAATTAATTTTTTAGACGTAATGTTGAACTAACAAAAGACTTTCTACGAAGTTCAAGATCAGGCAAAACTACCCAACAGAGATTAGTGATTGCATTTTGGCAGGGGGATATCTACTTGAAGAAGACACAAGAGAACCTTCTGAGGTACTGGAAATGGTCTGCATTTTGATCTGGGTGATGATTACCTGAATGTACCATAGTTTTAAAATTCATCAAGCTATATGCTTAAGATTTGAATACTTTACTGCAAATGTGTTATATTCGTAAATAGGAGGAGGAAAAGAAAGAGAATGGGCAGGAAAGATGCAGAGGGATGGGAGGGAAAGAATGACGTAAAGCAGGAGTAGAAACAATCATGAAAACTCATGAATATAACCTGCTACAAAATAGTTACATTTATGAGAATATAGATATTTTCTTCATAGAACCATCACAGACAGCCTTATTTAGATTGGCTTTAATAAGAAAAAAGACAATTTAACATGAAAAACATTTTTTTCCTTCTTTGATTAAAAAAGGTGAAGTCACAAAGCATACCCTAACTTTCCATATGCTTTAATTTGCTGTAATCTGTGTTTATATTGAAAGGATTTTATGATTTTAAAAATTTTAATATTACCACACATATCGAGCTGTTAACTCTTTTACCATAATTAGAATAGCTGAATTCATAGCCACAAAGGTCAGAGGGTATATTTACACATATATAAAGCATGTCATTAAGTAAAAAATTTGCAAATTTTAAATGATTAGCTTTTTTATTTATTGAATTATGCTGCTTTCTAGAATTGAACATCTATCTGTGTTTTTATTCAAATCTATTCATTATACCAATGTCAATATTAAATCAATTACAGATAAACTAATATCTCTATTGAATATCAGTTATAACACTAAAAGTGCACTTTTAGCACACTATTAGTGTATTATGCTTTAGAGAATATGTAAATTATTTGAATGGCATTGTTTATTTAATATGATACACATCTTTTTTTTTTTTTTTGAGACCGAGTTTCACTCTTGTTGCCCAGGCTGGAGTGCAATGGTGTGATCTTGGCTCACTACAACCTCTGCCTCCCGGGTTCAAGCGATTCTTCTGCCTCAGCCTCCCGAGTAGCTGGGATTACAGGTGCCCGCCACTACGCCTGGCTAATTTTTGTATTTTTAGTAGAGACAGGGTTTCACTATGTTGGCCAGGCTGGTCCCAAACTCCTGACCTCAAGTGATCCACCCGCCTCGGCCTCCCAAAATGCTGGGATTACAGGCATGAGCCACCACGCCCAACCCCAACCACATCTAACTGAGTTCTCCCTTTAATAATTTACAAGCAGTTATATTAAACATTTGTACATGGATATCTGAAAATAAACAGTAAAGTTTTATTCATAAGGAATGACTATAATACATTTAGTTTTAACACAAGTAGTTTGAACGTAAGGTAGCAAGAGTAGTCAATTACATCTAATCTGTATCCTTAATTTTTTTTTCAATTTCTTAGGAAGAGCAATGTGGCCATTCAATACAATAGTGCAGACACTGACTGTCTTTGTTCTGGATTATTTTTTTAAGCATGTTTGTATGGCAAACAGCCTTAAAAGAGATAGTGTCTCCCTATGGAACAGAGAGCAGGTTTGTTTACTGTCCAGTATAACAAAGATAATGTCTCCCTCCAAAGCAAAGGTCTGGCAGGTTTGCTTTCATTCTAGTACAAAAGATCAGGGTCCCCAGAGTTCAGAGTTCTTCACCTGTGACACAACCCCACTGCATACACAGCATCTACCTGGGTCTGTCACATCACACGGGAAACAAACAAATGCCAACATAAATCTCATGTTAATTTCCGTGCCGTGAATAACAGTCCTTTGTCCCTGATCCAGGAGTCTTGTGTTTCTGTTTTTTAGGGTTTTTTTTTTTCTCGCAAAATCATTCCAGCAAAATTGTGTTTCTGTTTTGCGTCCATATCCATGAACCTGGGTTAGTCTCACTGGCTAGCTTACAAGCCCGGGTATTGACAATCTATAACTTTTTATAATAGGCATTATACAATCAAGGATAAACTGTTTTTCCCAGGCTTTGCCTTCATCTAGTCATAGAATTAGATCAGAGCAGAGTTAATATTATCATTTCAAAGGATTTGATAAGGGGTACCAGGCTCTGCAGCCAAATGCAGTTACCTCTAATACTGGTCAAACTGATCAGACCAACCAAAACATATCCTGACATTTTACCTTTTCTAATGCTGGCCCCGCTAACAGCTGCACATGCCACTCATTTGCTTAAATACTTCTACTTTCTGATGTTTTTAGGATAAAATCATAAGTGTGGCACATGGAGCTATAATTAGTATGGGCAAAAACTTTCTAGCCTCATTTTCTTTTCCTTCCTCTGCCAGAGCTCCTGCTTCATTAAACTTTTCTCTATTCCTTAGATGCCACCAATCTTCTCACTACTAGGAGGTTCTGCCTGTGCTTTCCTTTCCCTTAGAATGCCCTGTTCTAGGCAGTTGGCCAGAAATACATACTGAGAGACTTTTATGGGCCAGTAAGCCTGCTCAATGTAGACAAGACAAAAAGTGCCTGTCTGCATGGAGGATACAATCTGGGAAATCCTCTTGTTTAGTGAACTCTGCTTTGTCCTTCAAGAACTAGTGCAGGGCCGGGCGCAGTGGCTCAACCTGTAATCCCAGCACTTTGGGAAGCTGAGGCAGGTGAATCCCCTGAGGTCAGGAGTTTGAGACCAGCCTGGTCAAAATGGCGAAACCCCTTCTCTGCTAAAAATACAAAAAATTAGCCGGGCGTGGTGGCGCGTGCCCGTAATCCCAGTTACTCGGGAGAATGAGGCAGAAGAATCGCTTGAACCTGGAAGGCGGAGGTCGCAGTGAGCCAAGATCACGCCACTGCACTCCAGCCTGGGCAATGGAGCAAGACTCCATCGAAAGAAAAGAAAGAAAGAAAGAAAAGAAAAGAAAGAAAAAAAAGAAAGAAAGAAAGAAAGAAAGAAAGAAGGAAGGAAGGAAGGAAGGAAGGAAGGAAGGAAGGAAGGAAGGAAAGAAAGAAAGAGAGAGAGAGAGAAAGAAAGAAAGAGAACTAGCACAAATCGTTTCTGTTCAGAGGAGACTTTTCATTCTTTTCCATGTGTACCTGATTGCTCTTTCCCCATGCTTCCACATGATATTTCACCCATATCACTGCTTAACTCTGTGTCTCAAAGAAGGCACCACATGTCTCATTCATTTTCTACCAGCATTACCTACCTCAGTGCCTGGCTCATACTCAGGACTTAATAAATGTTTGAGGTAGAATGGAAGAAGGAATGAACGGAAAAAAAAAGAATGTACATAGACACTGTACACTGTTTAGTCTGCTCCCAGGCTGAGGATCTGTGACTCTGAGTAAGACAAGATTAGGGTAGGTTTTCCTTTGTTTGTTTTTGTTTTGTTTTGTTTTGTTTTGTTGAGACAAGGCCTGGCTCTGTCACCCTAGCTGGAGTGCGGTGGCACAATCATGACTCACTGCAGCCTCAAACTTCTGGTCTCAGGCAATCAAACTCCCTGCCTTAGCCTCCTGAGTAGCTAGGACTACATTCCACACTAGCATGCTGGGCTTTTTTTTTAATTTTATTTTATTTGTAGAGGTGGCCTCGCTGGCCCAGGCTGGTCTCTAACTCCTGAGCTCAGGTGATCTTCCTGCCTCAGTCTCCTAAAGTGTTAGGATTACAGGCGTGAGCCACTCTGCAGGCCTAGGATAGGTTTGACTCATGTTTTATTTTGTTTATTTTTAGCCTGTGGCCTAAATGACTTAAGGCATGGTTCAAAGCCCAGAGGCAAAGATCCCTCTCAGCACAAGTCTTTTCTTTTTACCCAGAGAGTTACAGATAACCTGTGATTAGGAACTACAGCCTTATATAAAGGAAAGGCCATGTGATTTAACAAAAGCTAATTAAAGGCTATGCCGGTGGTACAGGTGCCCTGGGATTCCAGAATATAAGGCACACCAAGACATGAATGAAAATGTAAAGAGATGAAGAAAAGTGGAGGGTTTTTTGGTTTGTTTTTGTTTTCCTTGGAATTTCTCTCTGGAAAAATACTATAAAAGGTTGAGAAGAATTTTTTAATGTGTTGTTGTGGGAGATGAAGTGTTAGTAAAGTAGCTGTTAAAAATTACCAACTTTCTCAGAAAATGGAACCTATAAACCATAGTGCTTTGGTTTTTATGAGAGATACGTCAGTTTGAAGGCAAAAGAGGAAAAGCTGGGCACTGCTATTAGAGATCTTTCTTCTTCCTCCCTCCTCCCCTGCTAACTGTCAGCCTCTCCGCTAAATAAATAGTCCAAGTACATCTGTTTGGTGGTGTAGGTGGAGAGGAGCAAAGCAGGTGTTTTATTCTGGCCTTGTGCTTTGGCGTGACATAGACCTTAATTTGAGTAAAGCGGTTTAACCTATCCAGGCAAGACCAGCTACAAAATTTGTAGGACACAGTGCAAGACAAAAACATGGGGCCCCTTGTTAAAAAAATTATTGAAAATTTCAATATGGCAACAGCAAAGCATTAAACCAAACGTGGGGGCCCCTCTAACTGTGGGGCTCTGTGCGACTGCAGAGTTCGCACACTCATCATACCAGCCCTGCCTCTAGGCTTCATATTCCCTATGTAAAAATTGTTGATAAAAATGACCCATTTGAAGAACACTTGTGAAGGTTGCATGAGGCACATGGTAAAAAGTGCCCAGCTTATTGTAAGCATTCAGTAATTATTGACTCTCTTCTTCCCCTCCCTCGCCTCTCCTTGTCTGCCTTCCCCCACACTCTTCATTGTAATACAGATAACACATCAAATACACCTCTGCTATTGGTTAAATTAACTGTCAAAGAAACAAATATAATGTACATGTGGATAATGTTAGAGATAATTTTCTATAATAACAAAGATCGTACAGGATGTTGAAATCCATGAATTATCTCAAATAATCTCCTAAGCCATAACATAAAACTTCTCCCCATCAATTACTTTTTAATAAGAATTAATAGGAATCAATTTCTCTAGTGCCATGTTTTACAATTACACAATATAGTGCTGGAATTAGAATAAAGATCTCTTCTTAGTTCAACTTCATATACATTATAACACTCTCCTTCAGTTATTTTAAAATTCACTGCGCACTCACAAAATGGTATCTCTTCTGTATGTGTATTTTTAACAGACTATGAATCATAAGAATTGGTTTTATTTTGTTTATTTTTTATGGTCAGTCCAGACAATAGCAGATACACACTGCATACCAAGTGTTCTGAATATAAAACTTAAGTATTTTATATGAAGTTCCCTCCTGAAAATATTGAGAAAATGCCAAAGTGTCTGTTATGTAAATTAAGTATCAGCCTTGGGCAGCTTTGAGTTATGGGTCATTCACATTATACAGTAAAATGTTTTACTTTCCCTTAACTAGCACAAATTCCCTCTAGACCTAAAGTAAGAGTCTCTCACAATCACTTGTTAAGTACAGAAAATGCAAATGACAATGCCTCTTAAATCCAGTCATGTCACAAAAGAATACATATTTTACAACATTGAAAATTATATTTTCACATTAATTTTCCAGTGTTTTTGTTTTAATTGTCAAAAGAGTTGATGATGCTTTTCTTTAAAAATTTTTATGCCTAGGAAATACATGTTATGAACTAAAATTAAATTTTAACAGATAAGAAAATATCCTATGTATATTATAAACATGCTTATCATTTCAGTTTATAACATAAGCATATGCCAAGAGATTAACTCTCTTATCTCCATAGAATGTAATCAAAACATTATGTATTTATAATATATTCATATTATTATATAACATATAATGTATATTCAAAATGATAGTAAAATTTATATTAAAAATATAAACTATATTAGATATTATATGACTATATGTTACATATACAATAAAATAACTTAAATATAAATATATAATTATTCAAATAATGTATGTGTATCTAAGAAGAATAAAAGACTGTTGATCTCTTTCTACCTATTACTCACTAGAATTTAAATAGCCCCCAAAGTCTAGAAGTCTTTTGTTCTCCTCTGGTGTTGTTATATAACAAAGCCTTTTTTGGCAACTTTGTCTCCAGCAGGAGTTCAATAGTGTAAGAGCTACCCAAAAACCTACAAATATAAATGCAATCTTATCAGCATATAATTTAAAATGAGGATAATAATTCCTACTCTGCCTACCTCTGAATGTTGTGATGAGGATCAATGAAGATAAAATGTAAGAAAGCTTTCCTCAAGCTCTAAAGCTTTTTATGAGTATGCGGGAATACAGTAAAAGGGTGATGCTGTCATTCCTAAATATTGTCAAACACCACTTATTAAATGTGTGCCTGCACTGTTTCAAGTATAAACTGCTAAACTAAAACAGTGGCACCAACATTGTGGTTACAAGTTAGAATACTATCACTTACTTTAGAAACTGTGAACCCCTCATGGAATAAAATGGTACTTTTACCAAGTACCAAAAGAAATGTTTGTTACTAATGTAAATGGATGAACAAATATATGTTTTGTTTTTACTTATAATGTAGAGCTAGTAAGGTTGCTTTTATCATGGACTAGTTAATTTAACAATTTATTTTTTATCAAAAAAAATTCTCTGCTATGCAACAAATATCATAGTGATTTTTTCTCCATGTTTCTAAATGACCTGTGATACTCTTTCATAAAAATAATTTAAAATATATTTCTAATGATTTGTATTTGCTTTTAAACTTTTTAACTAAAAATATTAGTTTAAGAAAACTTAAGTATTTCCTAGGCCAGCACCAAAATTTTGTGTCATATGTGTACCATGTTAAATACTTTAATGAAATTACTTTAAATATGTATGTATGTGTGTGTATGTGTGCATATAAAAAACGTATTTAAGTAGTAAGATAAAAACACATTTAAGTAGAAAGATAATAACTATATGTGTGTATATATAAACATACATACACATACATATATATACACAGTTGTGCACACTTGTGTATGTGTGTGTATATATACACACACATACACAAGTGTGTACAACTGATTTTTTACAAAAGTGTTGTAAAAGGTTCCTAGAGCAATGAAACAGTATAAACAAGAAATAAATCCATACAAGTGTACACAACTGATTTTTACAAAGGTGTTTTGTGTGTGTTGTGTTGTATATATTTCTTATAGTTAAACACACACTTACCACACAATCCAGCAATTGTATAATATATACACACATAACACACAGTTATTATCTTGCTATTTAAATATGTTTTTATTATCTTTTTATTATCGTATGTATATACACATACACACACATATAGTTAGTATCTTACTACTTAAACATATTTTCCATGACTTTGGTTTTTTTATTCAAAATAGAAAAAATTTTGCATTTTAGGGTATTTTCCATTTTCTTCTCTATCAGACTGTTTTAACATTTTGTAACCAAGGTGGTCTAAATGAGAGGAAAATTACCGCCGTTTTCTTGCTACTTCTGATTTTTAGATTCTGCTTAGCATTTTTCCATATAAATATATATTTACCAGAGTGCTTGTTCTCAAAAGTTTTTACCCTTAAATAGGCATCTAACTTCAATGATTAATTAGATTCATGGTTTCTGGGGAATGTTCCAGTCTTGACGTTCCCTAATGGGATGACTCTGCTTGGGCTTTGCAATTGGATTTTAACAACCCAAACAGAAAATGCTGCTTTAGAAAATCACACTTGGACTTTCTGCCTTAAAATCTCAAGTCTTGGGACTGGTCATCTGCTGACCACAAGACTAATCACTATGAGATACTTTAATTTTTGAATGACAAACAAGTGCTATAGGGG
Organism: Pongo pygmaeus; assembly: GCF_028885625.2. Taxonomy (NCBI): domain Eukaryota; kingdom Metazoa; phylum Chordata; class Mammalia; order Primates; family Hominidae; genus Pongo; species Pongo pygmaeus. The sequence continues at coordinate 133,442,462 of NC_072373.2, read as the reverse complement.
AAAGAGAAATAGGGGAGGACTTAATGTGTGTTAAGTGTCTACAATACTAAGAATCATATTGACTTCTATTGAGTATTTATTTAAAGAGAACGAACCCCCCAAATGTCTAAGATACAGAACACACACTACCAGAGACTTATTTCACAACTGAATATAAATACAGATTATATATTAACATATATGACAATACTATGAAGTGAGTTCTTTCCTAAAACATTTCAAATAATGAAGAATTACGTCTGCATTAATCAGGACAGTGTAGTATTAGAAGTGAGTTAAACACATAGATGAATGGAACAATACAGAGAAACAACAAATAAAACCATACAAGTGTGCACAACTGATTTTTTTAGAAAGGTCCAAAAGTAATTCAATGAAGAAAGGACATTCTTTCCAATAAATATTGTTATAACAAATGGACATAAATAGGCAAAAACAAGAACCTTGACTGAAATCTCACCTTTTTAAAAACTATTAACTCAAAGTAGATGATAAATCTAAGTGTAAAATGAAATACTATAAAACTTTTAGAAGAAAACAGAGAGGAAAATAATTGTGACCTAGTATTAGACAAAGAGTTCTGAGATATGACACTAAAAACAAGGGAAAAAAATCAATAAACTAGACTTCATAAAAATTTCAGACTTTTGCTCTGTAAATGACCCTGTTAAGAAGATAGGAAGGCAAACCACTGACTAGAAAAAAATATTTGCAAATCACATATCTGAAAAAGGACTTTTATGACCAATATGTAAAGAACTCTCTCAACTGAACAATTAAAGAACTCTCTCAACTGAACAATAAAAGAACAAGCAGTCCAATTAAGAAATGGGCAAAAGATGCTAAGACAATTTACCAAAGAGGATATGCAGAAGAAAAACAAGCACTTGAGATGTTCAATATTATGAGCCCTTAGGGAAATGCAAATTAAAGCCACAATAAGCTATCATTATGTAGTTATCAGAAAGACTAAAATGAAAAGTACTAATAATACCAAGTGCTGGCAAGAATGTAAAACTACTAGATCTCATATCAATTGCAGGAGAATGTAAAATGGAACAACTACTCTGAAAACAGTTGGGCAATTTCTTATAGTTAAACACACACTTACCACACAACCCAGCAATTACAATCTTAGATACTTGTCATAGAGAAATCAACACTATGTCCACACAAAAATGCAAATACTTATATAAGTTTTATTTGAAGTAGCCAAAAGCTGGAAATAACTCAAATGTTCTTCTGTGGGTGAATAGATAAACTGTCCATAGAGTGAAAGCCACTCAGCAATAGGTGGAAATGAATTATTAGCACAGCAACATAGATAGATTGTCAGGGCATTATGATGAGCTAAAGATACAAGTCTCAAAAGGTTACATTCTACAGGATTCCATTTCTATAACACTCAGTAACAAAAGTATAGTGATAAAGAGCAAATCAGTAGTTGTCATAGGTTAGGATTGGAGAGAGGGTGTGACAATAAAGGGTTAGCATGAGGGATTTTCTTTGTAGTGACAGCAGTTTGGTAGCCTTTTAGTAGAGGTGGTCATGTAACTCTATACATGTGAGAAAATTTCATAGAACCATAAGCACCAAAAAAAATAAGGAAATGAAATCTAAACAAGCTCTGTAGTTTAGTTAGTAATACTATACCATGACAATTTCCTGGTTTGACAATTTAGTATGGTTATTTAATATGTTATTGGAGAAATCTGGATGAAGGATGCATAGGAAACCTTTGTACTATTTTTAAACTTCTTGTCAGTCTTATTTCAAAATAAGTTTTTTTTTAAGAATGATGTGCCTGAAATATAAATATACTTCCACCTGCAATTTCAAATCCATGTGAATATCTACACTGGTTAAAAAAAAATAATAACTAAAACCTAGAGACTTATTAAATATTCAAATCCGTAAAACAATAGATATGAAAAGAACCTGGATTTCCAAGTGATTTATCTAATAATAAAGTCTTCTACAAACAATATTTTACAAAATAGGGGAAAACATAATGATTCATGGGGGAAATTAAGGCCTGGCAAATGCTTTGAAGTGAAAGGAGAGAATGAGAAGATTTGAAGCTAATATCAGAGCCTATCACTGGAGATAACTTCACGGAAAATAGACATAAGAAAATTAGGGTAATTAGGAAAAGTTTAGCAATGAGCTTGATTAAACATTGAGTTTTATTTAGTGAGGTTAAAGCCAAAGATTACAGTTTCGACCTCAAATTGCTGTTTCTATTATTTATTATTATTTTAAGTTAATAACTGAACTACTTTGAAATTTAAAGTCCTGACTCTTTTTGTAAATCATTGTCTATTTCATAAAAACTTCAAACTTGAAGTTTTAAAATTATGCCATTATTCTTCTCTAAAAACTTTTCTCAAAACTCAAGAAAGTAGCTTTGCAATGTACTCTGTAATTGTTGTAGTGTGTTCATTCAAATAAGTTGTTTACATATTGTTTTAGCATCTTGGAAATATAATTGGCCTTGGCTCATGATTTCAAATGATTCTCTTAGCTAAAAAGAGTAAATTCCTTCAAAGTTACAATAGGGAATAAGGTTACAATCTCTCTAGATAACTTTTTTCTCCTGAAGAAGATTTGTTAAAATTCTACATCCTGCCTGTAAATTAAAGATTAAGGTAATGACATAAGAAAATTGGGTATTTGCAATATGGAAGACAAGGATCTGTTCTTGGATGAATATTCAATGCACCACATTACAGACACTGATGCAGCCACCATTGCAGCAAATGGACTGCAACTACATATTTTGAATTATTGAAGCAGTGGCTTGAAACTATTCAGTAGATCAGACGTATTGCCTTCCTTCATGAGATTGATGAGAATTCAGCTCTGCTCGCCACACTCCAGTGCAAAGGACTGGAGGGCATTTAGCATGCTGATAAAGGTCAAAGTAAGACTGTATCAGTTTCTGAACCTAAAAATTCCCAACTCCTTGCCACCCATTAAAATGAATGAAGAAATGCTGTGTTTTGATGTGTAGCATCCCAAAGACCTGCTTGAGGCATAAACGGAAGAAACTATTGCGTTTAGACCACGAAACGCTTGTTTGTCACTCTCCAGAGCATGTAAAAGAGCACAGTGCTCTGCACTGTCTTGTTCCTGAAACATTATCATCTCAAAAGTTATATTCAGCTTAAATAATGGAGATTCCAACAGAGAAAATACATTACTATATTTGGCCCTTCCTTTTGGCAGATGTTCCAGAAACAAAACAGCAAAGTAATTTGCTATTTGAATTGATTGTGAAATGGATTTTTCATGCAAAAGGCTTGAATCAGATTCCACTGTAGGCAAAAGTCTGCAAGTTTAAGCAAAACACTAATTATCCAGAATACTAGTCTTCGGAGAAAATATTTGTACTAGTGACCAAATATATTTAACTCTTAAGTCAGGTTTAACTCTTTGATTGAACCACAACTCCAAATTGTACGGCATGGTTTAGTATATGAGGAGTACCCTTGGTCAAACCTGTTAAGTGATTGTTCTTCAAGCTGAAGTGGTGGGAATTTGATAAAATGGAATTTTTTTTTCGCTGCTGATTTACTTCTTATTAGCATGTAAGATTAATCAGGACAACAATTGTACCACTCTTTCCCATGATTTTTCCTTCTCCTCTGATTCCCTCTACCATAAAAAAATCACAAAGAGCTTGACACAGTTATTGAATAATTTTGCTTCTGGAGGAAGGAAATGTGATATTGGAATTTATATCTGAAATGTAATTTTTTTCCTTAGAGTTTATGTCTGAAGTTTTTTCCCTTTAAATTTATATTTGAAATTTTTTCTACTATCCTCAGCTAAATTAGATATAAGGTTCAAAATGAAAATCTTCTTTGGCAATCTCCTGGAGAAAAGAAGAGCAGTGTTTATTATCAGTAACTTAAAATGCCCATGATACCCAAAAGGGGTGAGTTCTTCAATTAGGTCTCTGTTCCATCCTTTTTAATTGATTTATATTTGATGCCTATATAAGAATATATGTAACATAATTTATTCATGAGATACAGTAAATAGAACAGTTATAAAGCTACCTATCAACTTAAGAACATTACCAATAATGTCACGTGTGTGTCCTTTCCTGTTCTATTTCTCTGTCTTCCTATGCACCAAGAGGTAACCATTATTCTGAAACTTGTATGTATCCTTTCCTTGCTTTTTCCTCCTTTGGTTTTTACCACAAATTTATTTAGTGATAAATGTTCTGTTTGATTTCTTGGTTTTGGAGATTTGTAAAGATGGTAGCCTACTGTAGGCAGTCTTCTAAAATTTACTTTCCTCAAGCAACAGTTTGCTTCAAAAATCCACCATGTTGTTGCATATTACTGTAGGTCATTCATTTTCACTACTGCATAGAATCACATTGTGTAAACATTTCCACAATTTATGAACCATTATCCTGTCAACAGACATTTGGGACTTTCTAACTAACCCTAGTTATCCAAGTCTTTATTCTCTCACATTCAAGGTTGAGTAATCCTGAGAATCCTGACTACCAATAAGTGAAAAATTTCTTTCATTTAGAACAGGGTTAGCCCTTTGATAAATTATAGCCCTTTGTGAGGAATAATCTAGGAAGATTCCTTGGGTCCTTCCGTCATGATATACATAGCCCTTTAGTAAGCCATGTTATTGTCTCCAATATTTACTCATTTCCTTTTTTGTATGCAGGTTTTATAACACTCTATCCTGCTTTATGTTTACTTTAGGTGCACATAACTTTTGGAGTCTTGAAAGGAGAGATATTTTTTCTAATGGAAAGAGTTTGTATTTTGGATTAAGTCATATCTGGATTTAAATCCTGATTCTATCACTTTTTTTTTTTTTTTCTGAGATGGACTTTCACTCTTGTTGCCCAGGCTGGAGTGCAATAGCAAGCTCTCAATGCACTGCAACCTCCGCCTCCCAGGTTCAAGTGATTCTCCTGCCTCAGCCTCCCAAGTAGCTGGGATTACAGGCATGTGCCACCACACCCAGCTAATTTTGTATTTTTAGTAGAAATGGGGTTTCACCATGTTGGCCAGGCTGGTCTTGAACTCCTGACCTCAGGTGATCTGCCCGCCTAGGCCTCCCAAAGTGTTGGGATTACAGGCATGAGCCACTGTGCCCGGTCAATTCTATCACTTTCTATCAATGAGAACTTAGACAACTAATTTAACTTTCCTGTGTTTCAGTTTATTCTTTGATAAAATGGAAACAATAATACATATTCATAAGATTGATGCTATTATTAAATAGGATAATATATTAATGCCTAGCATGATGTCTGGCACATAAAAGACACTTAAAAGTGTTTATGAAAAAAAAAAAAGGATAAAAGAATGAATAAGCAAAGGGGTGAGTAAATACCCACAGAGCAAAGAGGGTAACATAAATATATGAATCAGGTGTAAGAAAATACTTAGTGGTAAACCCTGTTTTAATGAGGGAACACATGCCCCTAAGTCACAGGACTGTCACATTATACACAAGTGGTGCCCTCTGGAGCTGTACAGCCTTGCTTTAAAACATTTATGTGCCTCTTTAAAAATGTAATATGGTTAAACAAAACATATCTGCAGGTTATTGGCCTGAGTGACAGTTATTCAGCCCCTGGTTTATAGCATCCTCACCTGGGGATATAGGAATTATCTAATATGTGATTAAAATGAAGCTAATGTCTTTTGTGTGCCTACTATGTGCCATGTGCCCCACTAGGACAAAGAAAATGGGAAAGCACTGATGGAGAAAACCTCATCCCTTTTCTTAGGAACCTAAAATTCACACCTTCTTTTGTGGGATACAGTTTCCTAACACTTTAAATTTGCTTGGGTTGTTCCTCCTTGTCTCAGATATGCTTTGTGGAGTCAGTCCAGGCCAAAGGGCTTTGAACACCTAAGGTAGCCTTCAAAACAGCAAAGCACATATGCTTATAAAACAAAATAAATTTGCCAGCTTCTCCAAGCAGGGGTATACTTGACATTTGTTTCTATTTCCCTTTTCATTCTTCCTGTCCTACAGCCCTTTCCTAGTTTTCCTATTTCTTCCATTTTTTCCCCCAAAGTTCTACTCCCTAAAACAAAGGTGTTCTGGGCAGCCCATGTCTAATCCCCTTTCCTCTCCTCTACCTAGGAACAACCCTAAAGAAACAATGATTTTTGTTTGACTGACTGATAGAGTTCAAGCTATGTTTGTCTTATACAGATTATCTATGGCATTAGTAAGATGAAATCTTTCTCTTTCACTCCATTATTAATTCAAGTAAGTTACGGCCAACCACACAGAATTTAAAATACGGCTGAGTATATTTCAAAGGTCAAGATTTAATGAAAAAAAAGTATTGGCTACATCCTACCAGATTCTGACTTGTAAAGTACATATTGAACATGAAAAATATTGATCATTCTTGCCTCTTTTCACCCTTTTTAAACCCTGATCTTATATGCATTGCCCAATGTTGCTGCTAGGTGATGGTTCTAGGCCTGTCATCAATCTGGTCTGCTTTCCTCACATGCCAGAATGATTTTGTTTTACTTTGCCTTAATAATCTCCATGGGGGAAAACTACCATACATTGCCTGGCAGTTTTACATAATACCACTGACAATTTCCTTTTCTCATCACTACTAGGGATATCTGAAATACAGAACAAGCATTGTCTGACCTGTCCATTTTGTAGCATTCTTATGACCAGGTTAATAAAAAAGCATAACTAAATATTGTATAATAGATGACAAATAAAAGTTGCAAAATTCCACCTTTGAGGAATGCTATGCTTCATTCATGGCTGCAGGAATGAAGGGTTCTAGTCTGGCTTTCCCACTGCCCTCTGAGGCATGCCTTCTGATACTGTACTCCTGATTCTTTCCCTTCTAGTTCCTACTTAGGTGAGCGTCACCTTTAGTCTTTCCAGAACCATAGGCAACCTTTCTGCTCTATAGTTATTCTCAGTTTTATGCTTCCTCATCTGGATTACTATGATATCCACCAGGAATAGTTTTTAGCCTTTGATGAGCAGATAAGATAAAAGTCATTTTCTTTCTAAGAACAAGTATGTTCGCACCATTTCTCTTTTGTGTTGCTAGTATCTTGGCTGCTCACTATAGTGGCATACTTCACCAGGAAGAGTTCAGCTTCTGCTGTTTATGCCCTCAGGATACTCTGTCCAGCGTTTGAGAGCTAAAGAGCAAAAGCCATCCACTGATATTCAATTCTGAATCAGAATGTATTTAACTAAAATTAAAAGAAAACATTACCAATAGTGGCTTAAAGAGATAAGAGTATATTTTTTAACCATAAATTCTGAGTCAGGAAGTCTGGCACATCTCTAGAAGGCCTTCAAAGGCCTAGGCTCATTCTTTCTGCTGTGTGTGTACTTAGCATGTAGCTTTTGTTCTCAAATTGACAAAATGGATACTGCACCTCCATATATCGCACCTGTATTCCAGGCAGAAAGAAAGCAGAAGAACCTGTCTTCTCACAGGGTTTGTCACCCAGGCTTCCCTTCCTCAAAAGTCTCTGTTTACATTATCATTCACCAAAACTGTGTCTTTTGATCAATCCAACCTATAACCATGGTTAGTAAATCAAGTATTTTAACTTTCCAGCCCTTAAAATAAAAGAAACAAATTTACATATTATCCTTTCCATTGAAGGTTAAATCAGAGAATTTTTCTGAAAATTTAAGAGAATTGTATTCATGAAATATATATACTGCTATGAATATCTGTTGCATTTTATTATGGTTTTGACTAGGGTCCTTAAGGCACTACACAAGTAACTCTGAAATAATAAACATTTTGCAGAATAACTAATTTCTTAAAGATCATACTGCAGAGCCAAAAGTATTTGAAATCAGTAAGAGAAAATGAGAGAGAAGGGACAATAGAAAAAGAAGCATATTAAGAAATGGAGATAGAAGAAAGAAAATAATGAAATATGAAGACAATAAGTTAACGACCATGCTAAGTGTTTGTTTCTCAAAATCAAAGTCAACGTGCATTCAATCTTATCTTCCCAGACTGGAGACTAAGTATGGGGCCTGTCTTATTCTCCACTCAATTGCTAGCATCTAACTTAGTTGATGAGGATGCTGCAGGGAGAGAAAAAAATCCAGATGTTCCAGTGCCTTCATAAAAACATATGTGTAATAATTTTTAAATAAAGAAAAAATTCATCTTATTATACTACATAAAAATATTAGACCACAGACTAAAAAATTAATGTTTTCTCTCTTTTCTGTATCTGAGGAATTCAAAACAACTAACAGATGTACTCAGAGGAAATTTGCTTAGCAATATACTGTTTATAGAAATTAGGCTGAGCGCAGTGGCTGCGCCTGTAATCTCAACACTTTGGGAGGCTGAGGCAGGTGGATTGCCCTGAGCTCAGGAGTTCAAGACCAAATTGGGCAACATGGCAAAACCCCGTCTCTACTGAAAATACAAAAAATAATAATAATAATAATAATTGGCCAGGCATGGTGGCATGTGCCTGTAGTTCCAGCTACTTGGGAGGCTGAGGTGGGAGGATTGCTTGAGCCTGGGAGATGGAGGTTGCAGTGAGCTAAGATCGCAGATTGCACCACTGCACTCCAGCCTGGGCAACAGAGTGAGACGCTGTCTCAAAAAAAAAAAAAAAAGAAAAGAAAACATAAATTAAAACAATAGAATAATCTTTTGTTCATTCTCCATTTTTCTCCCTTCTTTTTTTACCCTATCTGCTTTATTATTTATTCACACATACACGAACACACACACATACATAAATACACACACAAATTAAGTTCAAATATTTCTCTACAGTGTTTCAATACAACATATACACATTTTAATAACAAATATGTATATTTGTAAATAAAAGTAAAATATAAGAACATTAGAGCATACAGTTGGACAAAAATTTTCTTTTTTTAAATTTTTTTTTATTATACTTTAAGTTCTAGGGTACATGTGCACAAAGTGCAGGTTTGTTACATATGTATACATGTGCCATGTTGGTGTGCTGCACCCATTAACTAGTCATTTACATTAGGTATATCTCCTAATGCTATCCCTCCCACCTCCCCCCACCCCACAACAGGCCCCGGTATGTGATGTTCCCCTTCCTGTGTCCAAGTGTTCTCATTGAAACAAAAATTTTCAAATGTTTCCCTTTAGTTCTTACATGTTTAAAAATTCAGACAAGATAGAATAGTAATAACTAGTAATAACATACTCCAATGTCTATTCTCTCCTTTGTCCTAGCTCATATCTTTATGCATAAACATACACATGCAATTTGCCACATACTTGTAATGCAGCCTTGAAATAGTTGCAAAAAAATGTAATTTCCATTTAAGATTTATGTCTCCAATATCTTAGCACTATATTAATAGCTTTCACTCTCAATCACACTTCAAACTCTACATTTAATATTTGTACATATACAATGACTCCACAATGGTGAATATGTTTTTAAGCTTACGATAGGCTTATATTATAATTAATATATTTAATAAAAATCCCATAAATAGTATCTAATGTTTTATTACAGTAGGATAGTCACATTTAAAGTCACATTTTAAATTCATGAATTAATTTGACATATTTTTTGAGCACCTGCTATGCACCAGATATTATGATTGCCTCTTTTCTTCTCTGTAGCCCATTCTGTAAAGACTGGAGACTAAGTATGGGGTCTGTCTTATTCTCCACTCAATTGCTATCATCTAACTTAGTGTCTGGCACATAGTGAGTGTTGAATAAACATTTGTTGAATGCATGAATTGGCCTTCATCTTAAAAACCTGTTCCTGTTTTCTGGACTACTTCTTAGTCATTGTGAATCTAAATCCTTCTTTCCAAAAAAGTAATTCTTTTCCTTATAGCAGAATTTCAGACTTGAATGATGATTCCATTTATTTCCCAGCCTGCTACACATATGCCAAACTGCTTGAGGCAGTACTTGAGTAAATTCTTAAGGCATCTCTCTTGCTCTGCCAATTCACCTGTACCTGAATCGAGATGACTAGACATCAAGTTCTTGGCTATCTTCTCAGAAACATTCTGTTATGGAGACCTAGCACTTTTAAATAGAAGCAATACTGAATCCTAAAAAGGCTGCACAACCCAAATTGTCCTCCCCATGGTGGGCAAAACTTCCTTGAACAATCTTTTCAGGCTTTCTTTTAAAAGGGTAAATTCCAATAATTTAAAAATAAATAGGTTTATCAGATTGCTTTCTTCTCTGAGAGCAAATACCCAGGGCATGTTGTGATGACGAAGAATTTCCACATAGTTCTTAGAGATTTTCAATCCATCTTGCCCATCCACATTTAACGGTAAGCCACAATATTTTATATAAACTGTTTTGTAAGGTTAGTAGTCATATAAAATGAGTCTGGTGAATGTTTTCTTTCTGAGAAAATAATTCTATATGTGAAAACACATTTACTGGATTTTGAAAGTTACAATTGTGACATACTGAGAATGTACAAGTTTCTGCTGTATGTTATACATAATTTATTAATGGCTTTGTGAATCATTTCAGAAAGTATTACAGAGTAAATAGTTAAAAATATATCACAAATATCTAACTTCATAGTTAGAACCAACTGTCAACCCACCATAACCTAGGGGCCTAATTTTATGACAAATTACAATAGAGTATGAATTATCTCTCATCAAAAACCACTCCAGATCACCAAACTTCTAAATGGTTCCTAGAGCTACCTGCTCCCTCATATAATTCACAGGAACCCATATTTTTAAATGCTTATAAATGTTCTCAGAAGCTGTGAATTCTAATCTTGTTCTGTCACTAACTTACTTTGTAATCTTATGTTGCTTTTTTCCCCCAAGTTTTCTTCCCACTAAAAACCAGATATTAGTATAATACTTTTCTACAAGGACATTGTGAGATTTGACTAATTAATATATGTAGAACATTCTGGAAAACTCGGAGACCTATTGTGTACATATAAAATATTATACTAAGGTTTTGAAACTGACTTAATTATACAACAATGCACATTTCCAAAATGGGTATTTTGGCACTATATTCTCTGTACCAATATTGCAATCTGAAATAATTATAGCTGCTTTACTTTCCAAAAAAGGGCAAATTTTTCTTAGGCTACACAATGCAAACGCTTTTTTTAGCTATGACTGAAATGATAGCGTTAGTGGTTTTCTATTGGGAACCAAAAGTCATATATAACAAATTCAATAAGAGTGAGGAGAATGACTGCCACAGTCGGTTTGGGCTATGGGTGTTTATAATGATATACAGACACCATTAATGGTGCATTACTGTTCTAAGTGTGGTCTCACCATGGTTCTACATAGAGAGCCAAATTTGAATTTAAAGCAAAACTTGATGTAATAGTGTCTATGCAGAAAAAGGCAACAATCTTAAGGGGTGGGAAAAACTCTGAATGTCATAATGACAATCCTAAATTTTCTTTTGTTTGTTCCACCAAACTGAAAGCAATAACAAGTCATCATCAACCTATTATGTGTTAAAGTCCCATAACTTGTCAGCTACTAAAATAATTGTCCAACCACTTAAATATTTCCACTATGTGCCAGCAAGCAATGACAGTGTCAAATTTCCCTGAAGTGTAGAATTTATGATCCTAGAATCCACTTCCTTTTTGCACTGAATCCCTCTTGCATATATATTTAAAACTCTATTTCTAATAACAGAATTATTTGAACTCATACTGCCTGTCATCTGTTTTTCTCAAAGTACTTTGCTAATAATAAATAATTTGTGAAATTTGTCTCTGCTCTGGGTATTACCACTTCTGTTTCAGCAGCATGTCCCTGACTTTGGTCCTGTTTATTATTGCCAAGGTATCTGATTAGAAGAATTAGTAGTGGAACTGGAGACCAAGGCCAGGTTGCAAGGTGGGTGGCTGGTGGTTCTGCTGCTTCTTTGTGCTGTACTTGTGGAAAAAAAAAAAGAACACTTCCAGCCATGGTTCCACACAAGAATCCGTTTCAAAGTCTGACTCCCTAGCAAGACAGCAGGTGCCATGAAGCCCAGCACAGCAGCAGCAAGCCTAGGACAAAAAAAAAAATGCCCCAATCTACACCTGTTCATAGCTCCTTTAACTTGCACTAGATTCACTGCTCTTGCTGTAATGCTGTTTTAGTTCCCTTCATTCAAAAAGCCAACAGAAGTCCAGCATGACCATTTGCTTTGTCTGAGATGGTCAAGTAGAAACTATAACAATGTTACAGCATTGGCATTAGGGGTAGTATGTCTTGCTTGTCTGCTTGTGTGTGTGTGTGTGTGTGAGTGTGTGTGTCTGTGTGTGTTTTAACCTATTTGTTGTAGTAACACTATGGAAAAATAAAGCTTAAAAAGATAACAAATGTATAAGAGGAAGCATGGGATGATCAAGTGATCCCCACAAAACAACTTAATGAAGATTTTTTATTTTAGGTATTATTAAAACACAAGCTCTTGGTTGATGTTTCCCTTTTTCTTTGGTTAAACCTCTGATCCTGAGCACCTACGAATCATTAGTTTGCTATTACTATCTATTCATAAGTATTTGTAGATAATGCCTGGGCAACATTATCACCGTTAGATTTGTTTTAACTAATTTTTAAGTCACTTGGCCATTTTTTTAAAACTTTCATTAGCAATTTGTGCAAATAAACAAATATGAGCCTTGCATGGAGACAGTTTTCCAGATTTTGTGATGTCAGGTGTTATAAGCAAATTCAGAGTCTCCAAAATATTAGTCCTGAAATGCAGTCTTTCTTTTTTTGCTCAAAATGTGAAAGATGCCGGAGTAGTTGTATTAGGTTGATGTAAAAGTAATCACGATTTTTGCCATTATTTTCACTGGCAGAAACCGCAATTACTTTTGCACCAATGTAATAGATTGTTCAAATTGTCAAGTATAACTTCTGAGCTCACATTTTTATATTCTTCATTTCCCAGTTCCACATAGTAAATGTTAAAAGTGGAAAGATCGGATTCTGTTGCAAGATGGCCAAATAGGAACAGCTCTGGTGTGCAGCTCCCAGCATGATTGACTCAGAAGACAGGTGATTTCTGCATTTCCAACTGAGGTACCTGGTTCATCTCACTGGGACTGGTTGGACAGTGGGTGCAGCCCATGGAGGGTGAGCTGAAGAAGGGCAGGGCATCGCCTCACCCAGGAAGTGCAAGGGGTGGGGGGATTTCCCTTTCCTAGCCAAGGGAAGCCGTGAAAGATGGCACCTGGAAAAATGGACACTCCTGCCCAAATACCATGCTTTTCCAACTGTTTTAGCAAATGGCACACGAGATTATATCCTGCACCTGGCTCAGCAGATCCCAAGCCCACGGAGCCTTGCTTACTGCTAGCACAGCAGTCTGAGATCAACCTGCGAGGCAGCAGCCTGGCAGGGGGAGGGGCATCTGCCATTACTGAGGCTTGAGTAGGTAAACAAAGCAGCCCCAGGGAAGCTCAAACTGGGTGGAGTCCACTGCAGCTCATCAAGACCGGCTGCCTCTGTAGCCTCAACCTCTGCAAGCAGGGCATAGCTGAACAAAAGGCAGCAGAAACTTCTGCAGACTTAAACATCCCTGACAGTTCTGAAGAGAGCAGTGGTTCTGCCAGCATGGTGTTTGACCTCGGAGAACAGACAGACTGCCTCCTCAAGTGGGTCCCTGACCCCCGTGTAGCCTAACTGGGAGACACCTCCCAGTAGGGGCCGACTGACACCTCATACAAGCAGGTGCCCCTCTGAGACGAAGCTTCCAGAGGAAGGATCAGGCAGCAATATTTGCTGTTCTGCAATATTTGCTGTTCTGCAATATTTGCTGTTCTGCAGACTCTGCTGGTGATACCCAGGCAAACAGGGTCTGGAGTGGACCTCCAGCAAACTCCAACAGACCTGCAGCTGAGGGACCTGACTGTTAGAAGGAAAACTAACAAACAGAAAGGAATAGCAACAACATCAACAAAAAGGACATCCACACCAAAACCCCACCTGTAGGTCACCAACATCAAAGACCAAAGATAAATAAAACCAAAAAGATGTGGAGAAACCAGAGCAGAAGAGCTAAAAATTCTAAAAACCAGAGATCCTCCTCTCCAAAGAATCGCAGATCCTTGCCAGCAATGGAACAAAGCTGGATGGAGAATGACTTTGACGAGTTGACAGAAGTAGGCTTCAGAAGGTTGGTAATAACATACTCCTCCAAGCTAAAGGATGATATTCAAAGCCATTGCAAGGAAGCTAAAAACCTTGAAAAAAGATAAGACAAATGGCTAACTAGAATAAACAGTGTAGAGAAGACCCTAAAGGACCTGAAGGAGCTGAAAACCATGGCATGAGAACTATATGACACACACAAGCTTCAGTAGCCGATTTGATCAAGTGCAAGAAAGGGTATAAGTGATTGAAGATCAAATTAATGAAATAAAGCGAGAAGAGAAGTTTGGAGAAAAAAGAGTAAAAAGAAACTAACAAAGCCTCCAAGAAATATGGGACTATGTGAAAAGACCAAATCTACATTTCATTGGTATACCTGAAAGTGATGGGGAGAATGGAACCAAGTTGGAAAACACTCTGCAGGATATTATCCAGGAGAACTTCCCCAACCTAGCAAGGCAGGCCAACATTCAAAATCAGGAAATACAGAGAACACCACAAAGATATTCCTTGAGAAGAGCAACCCCAAGACACATAATTGTCAGATTCACCAAAGTTGAAATGATGGAAAAATTCTTAAGGGCAGCCAGAGAGAAAGGTCGGCTTACCCACAAAGGGAAGCCCATCAGACTAACAGCAGTTCTCTCGGCAGAAACTCTACAAGCCAGAAGAGAGTGGGGGCCAATATTCAACATTCTTAAAGAAAGGAATTTTCAACCTAGAATTTCATATCTACCCAAACTAAGCTTCATAAGTGAAGGAGAAATAAAATCCATACAGACAAACAAATGCTGAGTAATTTTCTTTACCACCAGGCCTGCCTTACAAGAGCTCCTGGAGGAAGCACTAAACATGGAAAGGAGCAACCAGTACCAGCCACTGCACAAATATGCCAAATTGTAAAGACCATCAATGCTAGGAAGAAACTGCATCAACTAATGAGCAAAATAACCAGCTAACATCATAATGACAGGATCAAATTCACACATAACAATATTAACCTTAAATGTAAATAGGCTAAATACCCCAATTAAAAGACATAGACTGGCAATTTGGATAAAGAGTCAAGACCCATCAGTGTGCTGTATTCAGGAGACCCATCTCACATGCAGAGACACACATAGGCTCAAAATAAAGGAATGGAGGAAGATCTACCAAGCAAATGGAAAGCAAAAAAAAAGCAGGGGTTGCAATCCTAGTCCCTGATAAAACAGACTTTAAACCAATAAAGATCATAAGAGACAAAGAAGGCCATTACATAATAGTAAAGGGATCAATTCAACAAGAAGAGCTAACTATCCTAAATATATATGCACCCAATACAGGAGCACCCAGATTCATAAAGCAAGTCCTTAGAGACCTACAAAGAGACTTAGACTCCCACACAATAATAATGGGAGACTTTAACACCCCACTGTCAACATTAGACAGATCGAGACAGAAGGTTAACAAGGATATCCAGGACTTGAACTCAGCTCTGCACCAAGCAGACCTAATAGACATCTACAGAATTTTTCACCCTGTCAACAGAATGTACATTCTTCTCAGCACCACATCGCACTTATTCTAAAATTGACCACAGAATTGGAAGTAAAGCATTCCTCAGCAAATGTAAAAGAACAGAAATCACAACAACCTGTCTCTCAGACCACAGTGCAATCAAATTAGAATTCAGGATTAAGAAACTCACTCAAAACCACACAACTACATGGAAACTGAATAACTTGCTCCTGAGTGACTACTGGGTACAACGAAATGAAGGCAGAAATAAAGATGTTCTTTGAAACCAATGAGAACAAAGACACATGTACCAGAATCTCTGGGACACATTTAAAGCAGTGTGTAGAGGGAAATTTATAGCACTAAATGCCCACAAGAGAAAGCAGGAAAGATCCAAAATTGACACCCTAACATCACAATTAAAAGAACTAGAGAACCAAGAGCAAACACATTCAAAAGCTAGCAGAAGGCAAGAAATAACTAAGATCAGAGCAGAACTGAAGGAGATAGAGACACACAAAACCCTTCAAAAAATCAGTGAATCCAGGAGCTGGTTTTTTGAAAAGATCAACAAAATTGATAGACCACTAGCAAGACTAATAAAGAAGAAAAGAGAGAAGAATCAAACAGAAGCAATAAAAAATGATAAAGGGGATATCACCACCAATCCCACAGAAATACAAACTACCATCAGAAAATACTATAAATATAAACACCTCTATGCAAATAAACTAGAAAATCTAGAAGAACTGGATAAATTCCTCAACACATACACCCTCCCAAGACTAAATCAGGAAGAAGTTGAATCTCTGAATAGACCAATAACAGGCTCTGAAATTCAGGCAATGATTAATAGCCTACCAACCAAAAAGAGTCCAGGACCAGATGGATTCACTGCCAAATTCTACCAGAGGTACAAAGAGGAGTTGGTGTGATTCCTTCTGAAACTGTTCCAATCAATAGAAAAAGAGAGAATCCTCCCTAATTCATTTTATGAAGCCAGTGTCATCCTGATAGCAAAGCCTGGCAGAGACACAACACAAAAAGAGAATTTTAGACCAATATCCCTGATGAACATCAATGCAAAAATCCTCAATAAAATACTGGCAAACTGAATCCAGAAGCACATCAAAAAGCTTATCCACCATGATCAAGTCAGCTTTATCCTTTGGATGCAAGGCTGGTTCAACATATGCACATCAATAAACATAATCCATCACATAAACAGAACCAATGACAAAAACCACATGATTATATCAATAGAAGCAGAAAAGGCCTTCAACAATATTCAACAGCGCTTCATGCTAAAAACTCTCAATAAACTATGTATTGATGGAAAGTATCTCAAAATAATAAGAGCTATTTATGACAAACCCACAGCCAATATCATACTGAATGGGCAAAAACTGGAAGCATTCCCTTTGAAAACTGGCACAAGACAGGGATGCCCTCTCTCACCACTCCTATTCAACATAGTGTTGGAAGTTCTGGCCAGGGCAATCAGGCAATTGAAAGAAATAAAGGGTATGCAATTAGGAAAAGAGGAAGTCAAATTGTCCCTGTTTGCAGATGACATGATTGTATATTTAGAAACCCCATAGTCTCAGCCCCAAATCTCCTTAAGCGGATAAGCAACTTCAACAGAGTCTCAGGATATAAAATCAATGTGTAAAAATCACAAGCATTCCTGTACATCAATAACAGAAAAACAGAGAGCCTAATCATGAGTGAACATCCATTCACAATTGCTACAAAGACAATAAAATACCTAGGAATCCAACTTACAAGGGACGTGAAGGACCTCTTCAAGGAGAACTACAAACTACTGCTCAATGAAATAAAAGAGGATACAAACAAATGGAAGAACATTCCATGCTCATGGGTAGGAAGAATCAATAACGTGAAAATGGCCATACTGCCCAAGGTAATTTATAGATTCAATGCATCCCCATCAAGCTACCAATGACTTTCTTCACAGAATTGGAAAAAACTACTTTAAAGTTCATATGGAATCAAAAAAGAGCCCACATTGCGAAGTCAATCCTAAGCCAAAAGAACAAAGCTGGAGGCATCACACTACCTGACTTCAAACTATACTACAAGGCTACAGTAACCAAAACAGCATGGTACTGGTACCAAAACAGAGATATAGACCAATGGAACAGAACAGAGCCCTCAGAAATCATCCGGCATATCTACAACTATCTGATCTTTGGCAAACCTGACAAAAATAAGAAATGGGGAAAGGATTTCCTATTTAATAAATGGTGCTGGGAAAACTGGCTAGCCATATGTAGAAAGCTGAAACTGTATCCCTTCCTTACACCTTATATAAAAATTAATTCAAGATGGATTAAAGACTTAAATGTTAGACCTAAAACCATAAAAACCCTAGAAGAAAAGCTAGGCATTACCATTCAGGACATAGGCATGGGCAAGGACTTCATGTCTAAAACACCAAAAGCAATGGCAACAAAAGCCAAAATTGACAAAAGGGATCTAATTAAACTAAAGAACTTCTGCACAGCAAAAGAAACTACCATCAGGTGAACAGGCAACCTACAGAATGGGAGAAAATTTTTGCAATCTACCCATCTGACAAAGGGCTAGTATCCAGAATCTACAATGAACTCAAACAAATTTACAAGAAAAAAACAAACAGCCCCATCAAAAAGTGGGCAAAAGGTAAGAACAGACACTTTTCAAAAGAAGACATTTATGCAGCCAAAAGACACATGAAAAAATCCTCATCATCACTGGCCATCAGAGAAATGCAAATCAAAACCACAGTGAGATACCATCTCACACCGGTTAGAATGGTGATCATTACAAAGTCAGGAAACAACAGATGCTGGAGAGGATGTGGAGAAACAGGAACACTTTTACACCGTTGGTGGGACTGTAAACTAGTTCAACCATTGTGGAAGTCAGTGTGGCGATTCCTCAGGGATCTAGAACTAGGAATACCATTTGACCCAGCCATCCCATTACTAGGTATATACCCAAAGGATTATAAAACATGCTGCTATAAAGAAACATGCACACATATATTTATTACAGCACTATTCACAATAGCAAAGACTTGGAACCAACCCAAATGTCCAACAATGATAGACTGGATTAAGAAAAATGTGGCACATATA
Organism: Pongo pygmaeus; assembly: GCF_028885625.2. NCBI lineage: Eukaryota > Metazoa > Chordata > Mammalia > Primates > Hominidae > Pongo > Pongo pygmaeus. Next base: position 133,423,671 of record NC_072373.2, on the reverse strand, counting down.
CACCATGGAATACTATGCAGCCATAAAAAATGATGAGTTCATGTCCTTTGTAGGGACATGGATGAAGCTGGAAACCATCATTCTCAGCAAACTATCGCAAGGACAAAAAAACCAAACACTGCATGTTCTCACTCATAGGTGAGAATTGACCAATGAGAACATATGGACACAGGAAGGGGAACATCACACACCGGGGCCTGTTGTGGGGTGGGGGGAGGGTGGCAGGATAGCATTAGGAGATATACCTAATGTTAAATGATGAGTTAATGGGTGCAGCACACCAACATGGCACATGTATACATATGCAACAAACCTGCAAGTTGTGCACATGTACCCTAAAACTTAAAGCATAATAAAAAAAAAAGAGACTAGGAGGGGGAGGGAGAGAAGAAAAGAAATGAGAGAAAGAAGGAAGGAAAATGAGAGAGAAGATGCATTATTAGTGGAAGACAAAGGAAGAAATGGTGTCATTAAGGTGAAAATAGAATGAATAAAGGTATAAATCCATATTGAAAATGCTTGGGTTTCAACAGAATACATTTTTTTTTTTTAAGATAAGGTCTCACTCTGTTGCTCAGGCTTGGGAGCACTAGCATGATCATGGCTCACTGCAGCCTTGGCCCCCAGGCTCAAGCAATCCTCATGCCTCAGCCTCTCAAGTAGCTGGGACTACAGGCATGTGCTACCATGCCTGGCCAATTTTTGTATTTTTTTATAGAAATGAAGTTTCACTATCTTGCCCAGGCTGGTCTCAAACTCCTGGGCTCAAGTGAACAGGCTGAAATTTTTTGAAAGATGTATGTGGAGAAAAAAACTTATAAAGTACAAAAACATCAAAGATTAAGAAAAGATTCTAGAATGTTTCAGACAGAAAAAGCAGGTGCTTGAAAACAAAGTAAGAATCACATTTGCATTAGTAACTCTGGATATTAGAAGATAATAGTGGAAGGCCTAAAAAAAAGTCTAAAATTGAAAACTAGAGTTCTAAACCTGGTCAAGGATTGGATGCATGCAAGAACTTTAAAAGTTTACCACCCATATATATTTTTATAAAACTACAGGAATATGCATTTCATACACACACACAAAATCTTATGAAGAGTTAGAAATGTGCTTAAAGGAACTGTGGAATTAAGACAGGCTATAAAAATAAGAAAATCAAACTGCACATCCTGCACATGTACCCTGGAACATAAAATTAAAGTTAAAATTAAAAAAAAAAGAAAGTCACAGATGGCAGATCTACAGTGAGACTAGAAACTACTGGTCCACATTGATTCAGAAGTCAAGCTGCCTCTGTGAAGCATCACTTTAAAAAAATAAAAGTTGGTTCTTTTTAACAAAAATATGACTCCAAAATGTGGATTTCCACTCTCAATATAGAAAAAGAAAGGCAATTAGAAACTCCAGAAAACACACAAGGCTATACAAGAAAGCCATGGTTTTAAAATGAAAAAAAAAAAAAACAAAATGTACCATGATTTTCAGTTGTTTATGTTTTGTAAGAAAATAACTCATCTGGCCCAACTTCAGAACATTCAATTTTGAGCAGCACAGTTTTAACCGCCTACAATTATATTTTCTTCTCTACAGGTGAATCACACAATTCAGATATCAGCATCTGATGTTTTATAATTATTATAAATACAGTTTTTCAGCTTATAATTTTTAAAATTTTATTTTGTTTACAGGGTCTTTCTCATTCACCCAGGCTGGAGTGCAATGGCATGATCATAGCTCACTGCAAACTCCAATTCCTAGCCTCAAACGATCTTCCCAACTCAGCCCTTCCAGTAGCTAGGACTACAGGCACACACTGCCACACCAGCTAATTCTTTATTTTTTCTAGAAACAAGGTCTTGCTATGTTGCCCAGGGTGGTCTCAAACTCCTGGCCTCAAGTGATCTTCTCACCTTTGGCCTTTCAAAGTGCCGGGATTATAGGCAGAGACCACTGTGCCTGGTAAAGTTTATAGTTTTTAGATTCAGCCTATTGTCAAAGATCATAAAATCTTTGATTAGAGTTATTTGATGATTCTAATTAAATAACCCCTTATAATGTTAAATAAATGATAAAAATGACAAGTGGAAGATGGCATGAGGAGAGGCAGAGGGATAAGTAAGGGAGCTAATTCCTCATATTATATGAAGGGAACTAAATAGATTCTATCTAAAGGTGATGAATCAAGAAATAGAATATTAAAATTATGACAATAACTACTAGAGTAATCAAAATAATAAATACAGTGAGGGAGGAAGAGAGATAGCAATTAAATGGTAGTGTAACTGTGATTACTTTCTGTTTGCAACAGTGATTTAGTTAATATTATCTAAATCAAAAGCTAATAGTTTTTGATTTAGAGAAGATATATTATTTAGAGATATAATGGTAACTTTAGAAGAAACAATTTTAATAATAAGTAAATAGTCATATAAAAATTATGAAATTCTTGGTACCAAGGTGACACCCTGGCTAAAAGGTGTTAACTAGTTAAAAGAGAAGCTAACGCTGGGCGAGGGGGCTCACGCCTGTAATCTCAGCACTTTGGGAGGCCATAGCAGGCAGATTACTTGCGGCCAGGAATTTGAGACCAGCCTGGCCAACATAGTGAAATCCTGTGTCTACTAAAAATACAAAAATTAGCTGGGCATGATGGTGCATGACAATAATCCCAGCTACTTGGGTGGCTGAGGGAGGAGAATTGCTTGAACCTGGGAGGCAGAGGTTGCAGTGAGCCAAGATCATGCCACTGCACTCCAGCCTAGGTGACAGAGCAAGACACTGTCAAAAAAAAAAAAGAAAAAAGAGAAAAGTTAATTGGTTTTCATGTAATCTGGATAAAAAAAAATAAAGTGTGATTACAAATTAAAAGTATATATTCTTAAAAGAATGAAGTGTGTGAGTTGTGTAAATTAATTTTTATTGTGAAGTTCATTTAAAAATATAAAAGTTGGTTCTTTTTAACAAAAATTCCTTGGTTCAACTAAAAGACAAGAAATTTCAGATTAGGATGAATAAATAAAATGTTAGGTGTATTTAAACAAACACATTAGTTTTGCGGCATAATAACCAAAATATCTCAGTGGCACTCAACGATTAGCTTTTAATGATTATTTTTATTTTGCTTAGTGTAGGAAAACAGCCTGTTGCATGGCAACGAGTAATGCCATCTTGAATTAAAACCACGAAGATGACCAATGGTTGACTCCTACATACCATGGTCTTCCCATAGCATAGATAACCCCTCATAAAGATATTGATCTAATCTCTTTCTTATGGTCACAAGTTTCACAAGAAAGTCTAAGGTGTGAACAGCTACGCATGCTTTACCAAAAAGCTTGCTATATAAAGGATATTCTCTGGAGGGCAAGGGCAAGGGTACATCATCTCTTGGCTGCCTGAGACATTGCTTCTGTTCATAAGTCCCTATTAAATGTATCAAAAGAAACTGCATTTATCAGCATTTTTCTTCATCTTCTCAACTTCTTAGCCTTTTGAGGGTAGGTTTGCATACACCTGGTCACAGTGGAACATTTAAAGGTCTTCGGGTTGGCTTAGACAGACAACTTAGTTTTTAGATCAGCTGCAGTGACTCAGCTGTATAGTCTCATTCACAAGCCCAAGCTGACTGGGGCAGCGGCTATCTGAAAAATGCTTTTCTCATGGTAAAGACTGGAAGTTTTTGCAGGGATGAGTGAAAACACTTTCTGCCTCTTCAGATCTGGGTCTGATCTCAACATCAACGAGGCAGGCAATGTACTCTTACCACGAAGCTGGAGACAGGAATAAATTTTTGCTAAACAACCATCAAAGCTACCACATACAAATAGAAGAAATTAATTCTTTCTATGACCGTGGCTGATTTCATTCAGAAATGCATTTTAGGACGTTATTATTCCAACCACAGATTTTACCTGTATTTGTCTCTCAGATACAAAAAGGCCACAAAAAGGCTTACAAGTGAAGCCACCAGTAAAACCAAGTTAATAAAGCAATACATAACCAAGCCATAATTTATCATCTCTCAATAAGCAGACAGTGAAGAAAACCACATGGTAAATTATTCTCAGAAATAAAAAGTATCACTTGATCATTTTCTCACCACACATACTTATGTATATATTATATTAATTCTAGAAATGTATATCATCATTTGTGTGATAAGAATATGTATAATTCATCATTTGTGTAACTGAGAATATGTATAACATTGATAGAAAATGCTTACTTTGTTTTGTTAAACAGCAGCATCATCTGAAATATTGAAAATAAACTGTCACATTGGACACAGCATAATCTAGTGAAGGTTTTAAAAGTAACAACAGTTTTCAAAACTAATTTCTTCGTATATATTTGGAAGTTCTCTAAATATAGGAAATCTAACCAAAAAATTTAGTATGTTGTGATTTATCTTGTTTTCTTTGATCTCAACTGAAAGGCAAAATGTTATAGTTTTTATTTATTTTTAAGACTATTTTTTAGAGCAATTTTAGATTCACAGCAAAATTGAGAGGAAAGTACAAAGTTTTCCCATAGATTCCTGCCTGCCCCCTTACATATAATAGCCTGTCTCATCATCAACATTCCCACCAGAGTGGTACATTTGCTGAAACTAATGAAACTCTACTGACACATCATAATTACCCAAAGTCCATATTTACATTAGGGTTCACTTGTGATGTGTACATACTGTGAATTAGGACAAATGTATAATAACATGTATCCATATATATAATACAGAGTATTTTCACTGTCCTAAAAATACCCTGTGCTCTACCTATTAATCTCTCCTCCCACCTCCAACCACTACCAACCACTGATCTTTTTACTTCTCTCATAGTTTTTACCTTTTCCAGAATGTCATATGGTTGGAATTACACAGTATGTAGACTTTCAGATTGGCTTCTTTCACCTAATGCATTTAATAGTTCCGCCATGTCTTTTCCTGGCTTAGTAATTCATTTACATTTAGCACTTAATAGTCTTTGGTTGCCTGGATGTACCCCTGTTTATTTATCCATTCACCTACTGAAAAACATCTCAGCTGCATCTAAGTTTTGGCAATTATAAGTGAAGCTGCTATAAACATCCATGTGCAGATTTTTGTTTAGACATAAGTTTTTTCTTTGAATAAACACCAAGTAGCACAATTGCTGGATCATATAAGAGTATGTTTAGTTTTGTAAGAAATTACCAAGTTGTCTTCCAAAGTTGTACCCACCAGCAATGAATGAGAGTTCCTGTTTTTCCACATCCTCACCAGCATTTGATGTTGTCAGCTTCCCAGAGTTTAGGCATTCTAAAAGGTATACAGTATAATAGTATCTAGTTGTTGCTCTAATTTGCATTTATCTGATGGCATATGTGGGACACTTTTTCACATGCTTATTTGACACCTGTATATATGGTCTCTGGCCCGTGTGTGTGTGTGTGTGTGTATTTGAGACAGAGCCTCATTCTGTCACCCAGGCTGGAGTGTAGTGACAATCTCAGCTCACTGCGACCTATGCCCCCTGGGTTCAAATTCTCATGCCTCTGCCTCCCAAGTAGCTGAGATTACAGGTGCACACCACCATGCCCAGCTAATTTTTGTATTTTTAGTAGAAATAGGGTTTCACCATGTTGGCCAGTCTAGTCTCAAACTCCTGGCCTCAAGTGATCCATCCTCCTTGGCCTCCCAAAATGCTGGGATTACAGGCGTGAGCCACAGTGCCCACTGGCCCTTTTTTTTTTTAAGACAGAGTTTCGTTCTGTTGTCCAGGCTGGAGTGCAGTGGCATAATTTCAGCGCACTGCAAACTCCACCTCTCGAGTTCGAGCGATTCTCCTGCCTCAGCCTTTTGAGTAGCTGGGATTACAGGCGCCCGCCATCACGCCCGGCTAATTTTTGTATTTTTTTAGTAGAGATGGGGTTTCACCATGTTGGCCAGGTTGGTCTCGAACTCCTGACCTCAGATGATCCACCCGCCTCGGCCTCCCAAAGTGCTGTAATCCCTGCTGGCCCATTTTTTAATTGCATTATTTGTTTGTTATTATTGAGTTTTAAGAGTTATTCGTATATTTTAAATAGCAGTCCTTTATCAGATTTTTTTTGCGCAAATATTTTCTCCAAGTCTGTGGCTTGTCTTTGGATTCTCTTGACATTGTCTTTGTCAGATAGAAGATTTTAATGGATTCCAGCTTATCAATTTTTTTAATTGATTGTGGCTTTGATGTCATATCTAAACACTCATTGTTAATCCTAGGGTTACCTAGGTTTTCTATTATGTTATCATCCAGGAGTTTTACAGTTTTGCATTTTATGTTTAGGTCTATGACCCCTTTAGAATTAAATTTTATGAAGGGTGTAACGTTTGTGTCTAGATTTATTTTTTGCATGTGATTGTTCAGTTGTTCCAACATCATTTGTTTAAAAAACTATCTTTGGTCCATTGCATTGCCTTTGTTTCTTTGTCAAAGATCAATTAACTATATTTATGTTCCTATTTCTGGGCTCCCTATACTGTTCTGTTGTTCTATTTGTCTGTTCTTTCAACAATACCATACTGTCTGGATTACTGCATTCTTTATGGTATGTCTTGATGACAGGTAATATCAGTCCTCCAACTTTATTCTTTTCCTTCAAAATTGTATGGCTCTTCTATGTCTTTTACCTTTTCAGCAATCTTTAGAATCAATTTACCAAAAGCCATAGAATAATTTGGTGTGATTTTGACTGGGATTGAATCTGTAGATTAAATAGGAAAGAACTGACATCTTGATAATGTTGGTCTTCCTACCCATGAATACAGAATATCTCTATTTAGTTCTTCTTTTATTTCACTCTTAAGTGTTTTATAGTATTCCTCACATAGACCTTGCACCTAATTTTGTAAGATTTATACCTATGTATTTCATTTCTGAGGGTACTAATGTAAATGGAATAGTGTTTTTCATTTCAAATTCCATTTGTTCATTGCAAGTGTATAGGAATGTAACTGAGTTTTGTACATTAATCTTGTAGTGTGCAACCTTGCTATAATTGCTTATTAATTCCAGGAGTCTTTTTTTTGGGGGGGTTGATCCCTTCAGATTTCCTACATAGACATAATTGTGTCATCTGCAAACAAAGATAGTTATATTTCTATTTTTCCAATAAGTATACCTGTTATATCCTGTTCTTGTCTAATTGCAATAGCCAGAACTTCAAGTACAATATTAAAAAGGAGTGGTTAGAGGGGATGTTTTGGGCTTATACCTGATCTTAGTGAGAGAATTTCAAGTTTCTCACCATTAAGAACAATGTTAGCTTTAGCTTCTTCTATGTTTATTGGTATGATCATGTGATTTTTCTTTTTTAGCTTGATGATATGATTAATATACTAATTGATTTTGAATGTTGAACCAGACTTGCATACCTGGGATAAATCCCAGTTGGATGCATGTATAATTATTTTTATGCATTGTTGAATTGAATTTGTTAATATTTTGTTAAAGATTTGTTCATCTATGTTCATGAGAGATATTGTTCTGTAGTTTTGTGTTTTTGTGTGCGTGTAATGTCTTTTTCTAATTTTGTTGTTAGAGTAATGATGGCCTCATATAATGAGTCAGGAAGTATTCCTTCCTCTGCTTCTATCTTCTGAAAACGATTGTAGAGAATTGGTAATTTCTTCATTAAATGTTTTGTAGAATTCACCAGTGAACCTATCTGGCTCTTGTATCTTCTGCTTTGGAAGGCTATTAATTATTAATTCCATTTCTTTAATAGCTATACTCCTATTCAGATTTCCTATTCTTGTGTGAGTAGATTATGTCTTTCAAGGAACAGGTCCATATCACCTAGGCTATCAAAATTGTGGCCTTATAGGTGTTTATAGTATTCCCTTCTTATCCTTTTAGTGTCCATGAGATCTGTAGTCAAATTTCCTCTTTCACTTTTGATATTAGTAATTTGTATCCTTTTCTGTTAGTGTGCCTACAAAATTATCTATTTGATTGCTCTTTTCAAAGAAATAGCTTTTGATTTTGTTGACTTTTCTCTAATTAATTTCCTGTTTTCAGTTTCATTGATTTCTGCTCCAATTTTTGTTTTCTTCCTTCTTCTTACTTTGAATTTAATTTGCTCTTCTTTTTCTAATTTTCTAAGATGAAAACAGGTTATTAATTTTAAAGCTTTCTTCTTTTCTAATATATGCATTTAATGGTATTAATTTCCTTCTATGCACTGCTTTCACTGTATTTTCAATTTCACTTGGTACAAAATGCTTTTAAATTTCTCCTTGACTCGTGTTATTTAGAAATGTGTTGCTAATCTCCACCTTTTCAGGCATTTTTCTGTTACTGGTTTCAAATTTAATTCCACAACATTGTATGATTTCCATTATTTTTAAATAATGGAAAGCAAACATTGTATGATTTCCGTTATTTTTAAATTTGTTCTTTTAAATTTAAACAAATTTGTTTAAATTTGTTTTATCACACAGAATGTGGTCTGTCTTGGTGAATGTGCCATGTGAGCTTAAGAAGAATGTGCAGTCTGCTGTCAATAGATGTCAGTTATATCTAGTTGAATCTTTTGAGTGTTGCTGAGTTCAACCACGTCCTTGGTGATTTTCTGCTTGCTGGATCTATCCATTTCTGATATAGGGATGTTAATGTCTTCAACTGTAATAATGGAGTCACCTATTCTTGTTGCAGTGTTATCAGCTTTTGCCTCACATAGTTTGACACTCTTGTTAGTTGCATATATGGTAAGGATTTGTATGTCTTCTTAGAAAATTGACCCCTTTATCATTGAGTAATACTCTTCTTTATTTTTTATTCCTAATACTTTCCTTAACTTAGTCTGCTCTGTCTAAAATTAGTACAGTTTCTCCTGCTTTCTTTTAATTTTTGTTAGCATGGTATATTTTTTCTACATCCCTTGTACTTTAAACCCATATGTACTTTTTTTTATATATTTTATTTTATATTGTATTTTATTTTATTTTATTTATTTTTTGAGACAGCATCTTGCTCTGTCGCCCAGGCTGGAATGCAGTGGCATGATCTCGGCTCACTGCCACCTCCGCCTCCCAGGTTCAAGCAATTCTTCCTGACTCAGCCTCCCAAGTAGCTGGGAATACAGGTGCCTGCCATTATGCCCAGCTATTTTTTTAAATATATTTTTAGTAGAGACACGGTTTCATCCTGTTGGCCACACTGTTCTCGAACTCCTGACCTCAGGTGATCTGCCTGCCTCAGCCTCCCAAAGTGGTGGGGTTACACCACACCCGGCCCATATGTGCTTTTATAAAGTGGAATTCTATTTAAAAAACAAATAAATGGCTTTCTTGTAGACAACATAAAGTTTTTTTCTCAACTCTGACAATCTCTTTTATTTATTTATTTTTATTTTTTATTTTTGTGTGTACATAGTAGATGTATATGATTATGGGGTATATGGGATATTTTGATACAGGCATACAATGTGTAATAATCACATCAGGGTAAGTGGGGTATCCATCACCTCAAGCTTTTATCCTTTGTGTTTCATATAACCCATTTATGCTATTTTAGTATAAACAATCCAATTATAAACAATTTATAAACAATCTAATTATATTATGTGATTTTTAAAATGTACAATTGAATTATTATTGACCATACTAGATCTTACTCATTCTTTCTATTTTCTGGTAACCATTAATTATCCCCACTTCTCCCTAACCCATTACCATTCACAGCCTCTGCTAACCATTCTTCTACTCTCTATCTCCATGAATTCAATTGTTTTAATTTTTAGCTCCCACAAATAAGTGAGAACATGTAAAATTTATCTGTCCGTGCTTGGCTTATTTCACTTAATAAAGGAACCTCCAGCTCCATCCATATTGTTGCAAATGAGAGTTCTCATTATTTTTTATGGCAGAATAGTACTCCATTGTGTATATGTACCATGTTTTCTTTATATATTAGTCTGTTGATGGACACTTTGGTTGCTTCCAGATCTTGGCTATTGTGAATAGTACTGCAATATACATGAGAATGCAGGTATTACTTTCATATACTGATGTCCTTTCTTTGGGGTATATGCCTAGCAGTAAAATTGCTATATCATATGGTAGCTCTATTTTTAGTTTATTGAGGAAGCACCAAACTGTTCTCCATAGTGAGTGTACTAATTTACATTCCTATCAACAGTGTACAAGTGTTCCCTTTTCTCCACATCATCATCTGTGTTTGTTACTACCTGTCTTTTGAATAAAAGCCATTTTAATTCTGGTGAGATGATATTTCACTGTAGTTTTGACTTCCATTTCTCTAAAATCAATGATGTTGAGCACCTTTTCATATACCTGTTTGACATTTATATGTCTTCTTTTGAGAAATGTCTGTTCTAACTTTTTGCCCATTTTTAATTGAATTATTAGATTTTTTTCCAATAAGAGTTGTTTGAGCTCCTTATATATTTCTGGTTATTAATCTCTTGCCAGATGGGTAATTTTCAAAAGTTTTCTCCTATTCTGTAGGTTGTCTCTTCACTTTGTTGATTGTTTTCTTTGCTGTGCAGATACTTTTTAGCTTGATATAATCTTTGTCCATTTTGCTTTGGTTGCCTGTGCTTGTAGGGTATTACTCAAGAAATCCTTGCCCAGTCTAATGTTCTGGAGAGTTTCCCCAATGTTTTATTTTAGTAACTTCATAGTTTAATATTTTAGATTTAAGACTTTAATCCATTTGGATTTGAATTTTGTATTTGGTGAGAGATAGGGGTCTACTTTTATTCTTCTGCATAAGGTCATTCAATTTTCCCAGCACCATTTATTGAAGAGACTATCCTTTCCCCAATGTATGTTCTTGAAACCTTTGTCAAAATGAGTTTATTGTAGATGTATGGAACTTTTTTTAGATTCTGTATTGGTCTGTGTGTCTGTTTTTATAGCAGTACCACACTGTTTTAGTTATTACACCGCTGTAGTATAATTTGAAGTCAGTAATAAAATTCTTCTAGTTTTGTTCTATTTGTTCAATGCAGCTTGGCTATTCTGAGCTTTCTGTGGGTCCATCAAATTTTAGGATCTTTTTTTCTATTTATGTGAAGAATATCATGGTATTTTGATAGGGATTACTTTGAATCTGTAGACTGCTTTGGGTAGTACAGACAGTTTAACAATATTGATTCTTTCAATCCATGAAGGTGGAATATTTTTCCATTTTTTGTGTCCTTTCTATCTCTTTCATCAATGTTTTATAGTTTTCATTGTAGAGATCTTTCACTTTGTGATGGTTAATATTGAGTGTCAACTTGATTGGATTGAAGGATGCAAAGTATTGTTCCTGGGTGTGTCTGTGAAAGTGTTACCAAAGGAGATTAGCATTTGAGTCAGTGGACTGGGAAAGGCAGACTGGGAAAGGCAGACCCACACTCAATCTGGGTGGGCACAATCTAATCAGCTGCCAGCATGGCGGGAATAAAAACAGTCAGAAGAACATGCAGAGATTAGACTGGCCTAGCCTCCCAGCCTACATCTTTCTCCTGTGCTGGATGCTTCCTGCCCTCGAACATCGAATTCCAAGTTCTTCAGCTTTGGGACTCAGACTGGCTTCCTCACTCTTCAGCTTGCGGATGGCCTATTGTGGGACCTTGTGATTGTGTAAGTTAGTACTCCATAATAAACTCCCCCTTATATATATATCTATCCTATTAGTTATGTCCCTCTAGAGAACCCTGACTAATACACACTTCTTTGGTTTAAGTAATTTCTTGGTATTAATTTTAGTGGCTATTGTAAATGGGATTGCTTTTTTATTTCTTTTTCACATTGCTCACACTGTTGGCATATAGAAATGCTACTAATTTTTGCACGTTGATTTTGTATCCTGCAACTTTACTGAATTTGTTTATCAGTTCTAATAGTTTTCTGGTGCAGTTTTAGATTTTTCCAAAATAAGTTCATGTCATCTGTAAACAAGGGTAATTTGACTTCTTCCTTTCCAATTTGGATGCCAATTCATTTCTTTATCTTGTATAATTGCTTTAGCTAGTATTTCCAGTACTATGCTGAATAACAGTGGTGAACTTTTTCAGTACCAATTGAAATGATCATGTGGTTTTTATTCTTTATTCTGTTGATATGATGTATCACATTGATTGATTTGCGTATGTTGAACCATCCTTACATCCCTGGGATAAACCCCACTTGGTCATGATGACTGATCTTTTTAATGTGTTGTTGAATTTCATTTGCTAGTATTTTGTTGAGGATTTTTGCATCAATATTCATCAGGGATATTGGCCTGCAGTTTTGTTTTGTTTTGTTTTTTAGTGTGTCTTTGTCTGGTTTTGGTATCAGGGTAATGCTGACCTTGTAGCATGAGTTTGGCAGTATTCACTCCTCCTCTATTTTTCAGAATAATTTAAGTAGGATTGGTGTTAGTTTTTCTTTAAATGTTTGGTAATATTCAGCAGTGAAGCCATTAAGTCCCAAGATTTCCTTTGCTAGGAGACTTTTTATTACAGCTTCAATCTTGGTACCAGTTTTTGGTCTGTTCAGATTTTAGATTTCTTCATGGTTCAATCTTGGTAGGTTGCATATGCCTAAGAATTTATCCATTTCTTCTAGGTTTTCCAATTTATTGGCATATAATTGTTCATAGTAGCCTCTAACAAGCCTTTGAATTTCAGTTGTAATGTCCCCTTTTCCATCTCTAATTTTATTTATTTGGGTTTTCCCTCTTTTTCTTCTTAGTCTAACTAAAGTTTTGTCAATTTTGTTTACCTTTTAAGGAAACAAATTTTTTGTTTTGTTGATCTTTTGTATTGTTTGCTTCATTTCAATTTCATTTATCTCTGGTCTGATGTTTATTACTTCTACTAATTATGTGTTTGGTTTGTTCTTTCTTTTCTAGTTATTTAAGGTGTCTCATTAGGTTGTTTACTTGAAGTTTTTCTTCTTTTGATGTAAGCTTTTATAGCTATAAACTTCCTGCTTAGTACTGATTTTGCTGTATCCTATGGGCTTTGGTATGTTGTGTTCCCATTATCACTTGTTTGAAGAAAATTTTAAATTTCCTTCTTCATCTTCACTGACCCACTGGTCATTCAGAAGCATACTGTTTAATTTCCAGGTGTTTGTATAGTTTTCAAAATTGCTCTTGTTATTGATTTCTAGTTTTATTCTATTGTGCTCAGAGAAGACAGTTGATATTACTTTAATTTTCTAAAATGTTTTAAGGCTTGTTTTGTGACCTAATATATGGTGTATCCTTGAGAATGATTCATGTGATGAGGAGAAGATGTACTCTGCAGCCATTAAATGAAATGTTCTCTAAACATCTATTAGGTCCATTTGGTCTATAGTGCAGATTACATCCGATGTTTCTTTGTTGATTTTCTGTCTTGACCATTTATCCAATGCTGAAAGTGGGGTGTTGAAATCTCCAGCTATTATTGTATTAGAGTTTATCTCTCTCTTTAGCACTAATAATATTTGCTTTATATATTTAGCTGCTCAATTGTTGAGTGCAATTATATATATATATATACACACACACACACACACACACACACACACATATATACAATTGTTATATCCTCTTGCTGAATTGACTCCTTTATCATTATATAGTGACCTTCCTTGTCTCCTTTTATAGTTTTGTCTTGAATTCTATTTTGCTTGATATAAGTAGAGCTACTCCTGCTATTTTTTGGTTTCCATTGGCATGGAATATCTTTTTTTGTCCCCTTATTTTTAGTCTATATGTGTCTTTATACATATACAGTGTGTTTCTTGTAGGCAACAGACCGTTGGATCTTATTTATCCATCCAGCCACTCTGTCTTTTGATTAGATATTTTAGTCCATTTACATTTAGTGTTGTTGTTGATAAGTAAGAGCTAAACCTTGCCATATTCTTATTAGTTTGATTTCTTTTGTGGTCTTCTCTTCCTTCTACTACATTCATCCATTTTCACATAGCTATAAAGAAATGCTTCAGACTGAGTCATTTATAAAGGAAAGAGGTTTAATTGACTTGTAGTTCTGCATGGCTGGGGAGACCCCAGGAAACTTACAATCGTGGCAGAAGGCAAAGGGGAAGCAAGACACATCTTACATGGTGGCCAGAGAAAGAGAGCATGCAGGGGAAACTGCCACTTTTAGAAATCATATCTTGTGAGAACTTCCTCACTATCATGAGAACAGCATGGAGAAAATTGTCCCCATTATCTAATTACCTCCCACTAGGTCCCTCCCTTGACACATGGGGATTACTTTTAGTGAAGGTGATTTTTCTCTGGTGGTATGTCTTAATTTATTGCTTTTAATTTTTTGTGTATCTGTTGTATGTTTAGATTTGAGGTTACCATGAAGCTTGCATAAATAATGGGTTATAAGATATTATAACCCATTATTTAAACTGACGACAACTTAACAGGGATTACATAAACAAACAAGCAAAAAGAAAACTAGAAAAACTCTACACTTTAAAGTTTAGCTCCTTGCCTTTTAACATTTTGTCATTTCTATTGATATCTTACTGTACTGTCTATGAGTTGAAAATTTGTTGTAATTATTATTTTGGTTGGTTCACTTTTTCATCTTTCTATTTAAGGTGTCAGTAGTTTACACACCACAATTATGGAGTTACAATAGTCATAGTTCTCCATGTACTTACTATTATCAATAAGTTTTGTACCTCCAGATGATTTCTTATTGTTCACTGTATGTTTAATACTGAGTGTCAACTTTTTTGGATTGAGGGATACAAAGTATTAATCTTGAGTGTGTCTGTGTGGGTGTTGCCAAAAGAGATTAGCATTTGAGTCAGTGGGCTGGGGAAGGCAGATCTACCCTTAATCTGGTAGGCATAATCCAATCAGCTTCCAGTGAATATGAAGCAGGCAGAAAAACGTGAAAAGGAGAGATGGGCCTATCCTCTCAGTCTACATCTTTGTCCAGTGCTGGATACTTCCTGCCCTTGAACATCAGACTCCAAGGTCTTCAGTTTTGAGACTCAGATTGTCTCTGCTTTCTTCTCAGCTTGCAGACAGCCTATTGTGGGACCTTGTGATCATGTAAGTTAATACTTAATAAACTCCTTTTTATGTATATCCTATTAGTTCTGTCCCTCTAAGAGAACCTTGACTAATACATTTGCTAATATTCGTTTTTTCAGTTGGAAGAACTCCCTTTAGTATTTCTTGTAGGACAGGTCTGGCATTGATGAAAACCCTCAGCTTTTGTTTCTCTTGAAAAGTCTTTATTTGTCCTACATGTTTGAAGGATATTTTCACCAAATATATTATTCTAGGGTAAGTTTTTTCTTTCAGCCCTTTAAATATGTCACATCAATCTTTCCTGGTCTGCAACATTTCCACTGAGAAGTCTACTGCCAGATGTACTGAAGCTTCATTGTATCTTATTTCTTTTTTTTCTCTTACTGCTTTTAGGATCCTTTCATGATCCTTGACCTTTGGCAGTTTAATTATTAAATGCCTTGAGGTAGTCTTCTTTGGGTTAAATCAGCTTGATGTTCCATAACCTTCTTGTACTTGAACACTGATATCTTTCTCTAGGCTTGGGAAGTTCTCTGTTATTATCCCTTTGAGTAAACTTTCTACTCTGCCTCCTCTTTAAGGTCAGTAACTCTTAAATTTGCCTTTCTGAGGCTATTTTCTAGATCTTGTAGGCATGCTTCATTCCTTCTTATATTTTTTCCTTTGTCTCCTCTGACTGTGTATTTTAATAGCCTGCCTTCAAGCTTACTAATTCTTGCTTCTGCCTGATCAATGCTGCTATTAAGAGACTCTGATACATTCTTCAGTATGTCTATTGAATTGTTCAACTCCCAAATTTCTGCTTGGTTCTTTTTAGTTATTTCAGTGTCTTTGTTACATTTATCTAATAATATTCTAAATTCCTTCTCTGTGTTACCTTGAATTTCTTTTTTATTTTTTGAGATAGAATTTTGTTCTTGTTGCCCAGACTGGAGTGCAATGGTGTGATCTCAGCTCACAGCAACTTCTGCCTCCCAGGTTCAAGAGAGTCTCCTACCTCAATGTCCTGAGTAGCTGGGATTACAGGCATGCAGCACCATGCCCAGCTAATTTTGTATTTTTAGTAGAGACAGGGTTTCTCTACGTTGGTCAGGCTGGTCTCAAACTCCTGACCTCAGGTGATCCACCTGCCTTGGCCTACCAAAGTGCTGGGATTACAGTCATGAGCCACCATGCCTGGCTTGAATTTCTTTAAAGTTCCTCAAAATAGCTATTTTGAATTCTCTGTCTGAAAGGTCAAATATCTCTGTCTCTCTGGGACTGTTCTTTCATGTCTCAGAGACTTTATTTAGTTTGTTTGGTGAGGTCGTGTTTTACTGGATCGTCTTTACGTTTGTGGATGTTTTTTGGTGTCTGGCTATTGAAGAGTTAGGTATGTACTGTAAGTTTACAGTCTGGGCTTGTTTGTACCCATTCTTCTTGGGATTGCTTTCCAGATATTCAGAGGGACTTAAGCGTTGTGATGTAAGTTTTTGGTCACTGCAGCTATATCTGCATTAAAGGGTATGCCAAGCACAGTAATGCTGTGGTTCTTACAGACTCATAGAGGTACCACTTTAGTGGTCTTGGATAAGATCTGGAAGAGTTATTTGGATTACCAGGCAGACTCTTGTTCCCTTCCCTTACTTTTCCCCAAACAAATGGAGTCTCTCTGTGCTCAGCTGCCTAGAGCAGGGGGAGGAGTGGCATAAGCATCTCTGGCCACCACCACTGGGACTGCACTAGGTCAGACCTGAAGCCAGCACAGCACTGGGTCCTGCCTGCCCAAGGCCCAACGTAATCACTACCTAATCACTACATCGCTACTGCCTATATTCACTCAAGGCCCTAGGGTTCTATAATTAGCAAGTGGTGAAGCCACCCAGTCTTGCATTTTTCCCTTCAGGGTGATGAGTTCCCCCAGGCCCCAGGCAGGTCCAGAGATTCTTTCCAGTAGCTAGGGCCTGGAGTTGGAAACCTTAGCAATCTATCTGGTGTTCTAGTCTACTGTGACTGAGCTGGCACCCAAACCACAGACAAAGTCTTTTCCATTCTTTTCTTCCCTTTCCCCAGGCAGAGAAGTCTTCTCCATGTCCATGATCACCACAGCCCATGGGGAGTACTGCCAGGATACCGCTGATGTTTACTTAAGGCCCAAGGGCTCTTCAGTCAGCTTGCGGTGAATGCTGCCAGGCCTGGGACTCACCCTTCAGGGCAGTGAGCTCCACTCTGGCACAGGGTAGGTCCAGAAATGGCTTCCAAGAGTCAAGTCCTGGAATCAGGGACCCCAAGAGCCTGCTTAGTGCTCTCTCCCTTTGAGGCTGAGCTGGTACCTAAGCTACAAGGCAAAGTCCCCTTTACTCTTCCCTTCGCTTTTTTCAAGCAGAAGGCATCTTTCCTGATAGCCACCACAGCTTTGAATGTGCTGGGTCACACCTGAAGCAAGCATGTCTCAGAGTCTCACCCAAGGTCCATGATGTGTACTACCTCATCACCACTGCTGATTATTCAGGGCCCAGGGGCTCTTTAGTCAGAAAGTGATGAGTCCCGCCAGGACTGGGTCCTTCCCTTCAAGGCCATGAGTTCCCTTCTGGCCCAGGGTGTGTATAGAAGTGTCATCCGGGAGCTAGGGCCTGGAATGGGGGCCTCACTACTCTGCCTTGTGCCCTAGCCTACTGTGGCTGATCTGGTATCCAAGTAGCAAGACACAGTCCTCTATACTCTTCCCTCTCCTCTCCTCAAGCAGAATGAAGGAGTCTATTTTGGAGCTGCAAGTTGCATTGCCCAGGACTGAGGGAGTGGTGATGCAAACACTCCCTTAGCCACCCCAGCCGATATCTCTCTAGGTTGCATGTCCCCCAAGTCCACTAGCTCCAAGCCCAGCACAGCACTAGAACTTGCAGTCTTTGTGGCCTAGACTGCCTTATAAGTTTATTTAGGACCCCACAGCACTCCAGCCCATAGTGGCAAGGCTTGTCAAAACTCAAATTCTGACCACTGGGATGGATGAATCTCCTCTTGCTAGGAATCACCTAAATGCTCCTTCCATGAGCATTGTCTGAGTTCTGCCTAGTGTTTGCAGCACTGAGTTCCATTGCAAATGTCCACAATCACTGTGCTCTCCCTCCCCAAGTGCACACATTCTGTCTCCACACCACCTGGTCACTGCAGGGTGAGTGGGAGAGTGGTGGCATCAGCAATTCAAGGCTATCTTTTCTACCCTCTTCAGTGCCTCTTTCAGCAATATGAAATTAAATCCAGATACTGTAACTGATCACCTGATTTTTGGTTCTGATTAATTATCTCCTGTGTGTAGATAGTTGTTAAATTTGGTGTTCCTGTGGTGGGGACAATCAGTGGAGGTTTCTATTTGGCCATTTTCCTCTGCCTCCAATCTAACTGATGCCTTTAGAATAGTAGTATTCAAAGGAATTATTGATACAGTTAGAATAATATCTACCACATTTATTTCTATTTTCTATTTTTTGTCCTTGCTCTTTGTTTCTATTTTGTCTCCTACTCTGTTTCTGCTTTATGTAGTGTTGAGTATCTTATATTATTCTATTTTCTTTTCTTTCTTAGCATATCAGTTACTTTTCTCTTTTTACTTTTTTTAGTGGTTGCCCTAGAATTTGCAATATGCATTTACAATTAATCCAAGTCCACTCTCAAATAACATTATACCATTATAACTTTATCAATAGTGTGAGTGCCTTATAATAACAAAATAAACCTAATTGCTCCCTTCCATCCCTTGTATCATTATTGCTGTTCATTTCACTCATATATAAGCATAAGTAAGCATATATGTATACATAAGCAAACATAAATACCTTATTGCTATTATTGTTTTCAACAAACTGTTACCTCTTATATCAATTAAGAATTTGTTTAAAGTTTTGATTTTACCTTCACATATCCCTTCATTGATGCTCTTTCTTTCTTTATGTAGAACTGCGTTTCTGAGATATTATTTTCTTTCTCTCTAAAAGTGTATTTTAACGTTTTTTGCAAGGCAAGCCTACTGACAACAAATTTCCTCAATTTTAGTTTGAGAAAGTCTTTATTTCTCCTTCACTTCTAGGAATAATTTTGCAGTTTACAGAATTCTAAGTTGGTGGCATTTTCTCCCAAAACTTTAAATGTTTCAATCCACCCTCCTCTTGCTTGCGTAGTTTCTGAGAATGCTGATGTAGTTCTTATCTTTGCTCCTCTGTAGGTAAGGTGTTTCCCCTTCTGGCTTCTTTCAGAATTTGTTCTTTCTTTTTGATTTTCCGTAGTTTGAAAATGATATGCCTAGGTATACTTTTTTGGGCATTCATTATACATGGTGTTCTCTGAACTTTCTGGGTCTGTGGTTTGTCATCTGACATTATTTAGTGAACTTCTCAGCCATTATTTTTTCAGGTATTTTTTGTTGTTGTTCATTTCTCTCTTTCTTGTCTTTCTGGCAGTCCCACTGCACATATCTTACACCTTTTGTAGTTCTACCACAGTTCTTGGATATGCTCTTCTGTTTTTTTCAGTCTTTGTTCTCTTTGCTTTTCAGTTTGGGAAGTTTCTATTGATATTCCCTTAAGCTCAGAGATTCTTTCCTCAGCTGTGTCCAGTCTAGTAATAAGACCATTGTTCTTTATTTCTTTTACAGTGGTTTTTATGTCTAGCATTTCTTTTTGATTCTTTCTTAGGATTTCTACGTCTCTGCTTACATTGCCCGTCTCTTCTTACATGCTGTCTGCTTTATCCGTTAGAGCCCTTAGCATGGTAATAATAGCTGTTTTAAATCCCCAGTCTGCTAATTCCAACATCCTTGCCATGTCTCACTCTGATGTGTGCTCTATCTCTTCAAAGTGTGTTTCCTGCTTCTTCGTATGCCTTGTAATTTTTTACTGATAGCTGGGCATGGTGTACCAGGTAAAAGGAACTGCTGGAAATCGGTCTCTAGTAATGTGGTGCTAAGATATGGGGAGAGGGGAAGTGTTCTACAGTCCTATGAGCAAGTCTCAGTCTTTTTGTGAACTTATGCCTCTAGACTGTGAACTTCACAAGCGTTTCTCAGTTCTTTCCTCTCTCTTTCAGTGGGAGAGGATGGCTAGAGCTGTGTGGAGCTGATAATACCTTAGCAAGTTAAGCTCTGGTTAACTAGTTTCTCCCGAGGGCAAGCTTTCTTAAGAACAAAGTGTTCTAGCACATTTAAAAATGGTTTTGTTTTCCCTCCTGCTATAGACATGAGTGAATTTTTCTCCAATATTTACTCTGTTAAGCTGGTTGAACCCCTGGAGGTAAATATCACAAAAGCGTTGAGCACCCTTCATGACTGGGTCACTCTGGAGTTTTTAACTCTAAGACTTGTCCACACTGAGCCTCCAGCAATATGTTTACAGTTTATAGTTCTGGTTTGCCTACTCAGGCTCTGGTTCTTGCAGCATTTCCACTCATGAGTGTCTACTCTGGTAAACCATGACTCCTTGTATTGGCTTATCTGTCTCTCCAATCTTGAGGAAAGCAGTTTGCCTTTTTTCCTCACCTATCTTACGGATCCTAGAAGAGTTGGCTATTTTTCAGTCTGCTCAGCTTTTTACTTGATGTTAGGATGAAGTGACAGCTTCCAAGCTCCTTACATGTGGAACCAGAAACTGAAATTCTTCATCCTGTTACAGTTCTTTAAGATAAACCTTGATTTGAATCCCACAAATTAAATGTGGCTAACCATTAAGATTTTTTTACATTATTTAGGCATTGTTAAAAAGAACATCGATTTTGAGGCTCAGATACATTATGGCACTACCTTCTGATTTGGTTGATTGGCAACATATTCTACAACCTAAATTCACTTTGGAAGGATTCTAAGTGAATTATCAACTAAAACTCCATGCGGAGACCACAAAGGGCAAAATGAGAATCAGGCCATTTTTCACTTGATATTTCTGTTTCTTGTTGTCATCTCCTTTCTTCATTTCCAATGCAGGAAATAGCACCCTAATGCAAACCTACTTGAATAGTTAATGTGAGCTTACCCTAGCTTCCTGGCTGTTCCAGCCATAACAAAATTTCCAAACTGTTAAGTTGAAACCTATACATACTTTAAGGATTAACACTAATATATATACCTGTACTGCATAGATTAAGAGTCCTACAAAGGCTTGCATGATCCTCTAAGGTCAAACACAAGGGAATATACTAAAGAAAAAATTTAATAAAATTTCAACTGAATTAAATAATTTAATAAAGCCCTTTTTCCATAAACTTATACAATATACATTTTTATGATATTTCAGGCATATAAACATCTCATTAAACCCACCTTAAATATATTCCTGACTTGTACTTTAATGACAAATTAATAATTTAGAGCAGTAGTGTCAGTGGGGAAAAAAATTGTCCAAGAAATATATCCAAGTGTGATTCACTTTCTAAATTTGTATTTGAATTTTTAAAAGAAGGAATTAAATGCAGATATCTGTGATCTCTTTCACTAAATGATCTTTCAAGTGTTTTTTGAGTTAAACTTTTGTCTTTAATGGTCTTTCTTCTAGTCAAATCTCTCATTCCTATAATTGCAATATTTAAATATTTAATTTAAAATAAGTACATAATTTGAATGCCACTAATTCATGTTAGTCCATATCTTCCACAACCAGGCCAAATTGGTGATATTTCCTAGTAGAAATATAGTGAAAGTGAAATGCTTAGCAAACTATGACTAGCACACAGTAGATACTCAATAAATCTTTGTTGAATTGTTCAATGAATGAATTCTATAAAACCAGGAACTGAAAAACCAATGTGGACCTTTTTCTTTTCACAAAACGTCAACTCAAAAACATAGGAAAGATCTCTTAGGGAAAGAGAAAGTGCATTTAATTCCTTCTGCATGAATATCCAAAAAATTTTAAAATAAATTTATGAAATGAATTTGTCCTGGATGTATTTCTTGAACCATTTTTTTAAAAGATGGTTCACTATCCAGGCAACCTACAGAATAGGAGAAAATTTTTGCAATCTGCCCATCTGACAAAGGGCTAATACCCAGAATCTACAAAGAACTTAAACAAATTTACAAGAAAAAAACAAACAACCCCATCAAAAAGTGGGCAAAAGATATGAACAGACACTTTTCAAAAGAAGACATTTATGCAGCCAACATGAAAAAATGCTCATCATCACTGGTCATCCGAGAAATTCAAATCAAAATCACAATGAGATACCTTCTCACATCAGTTAGAATGGCGATCATTAAAAAGTCAGGAAACAACAGATGCTGGAGAGGATGTGGAGAGATAGGAACACTTTTACACTGTTGGTTGGACTATAAACTAGTTCGACCATTGTGGAAGACAGTGTGGCAATTCATCAAGGATCTAGAACGGGAAATACCATTTGACCCAGCAATCCCATTACTGGGTATATACCCAAAGGATTATAAATCATGCTACTATAAAGACATATGCACACGTATGTTTATTGCGGCACTATTCACAATAGCAAAGACTTGGAACCAACCCAAATGTCCATCAGTGATAGACTGGATTAAGAAAATGTGGCACATATACACCATGGAATACTATGCAGCCATAAAAAAGGATGAGTTCATGTCCTTTGCAGGGACATGGATGAAGCTGGAAACCATCATTCTTAGCAAACAATCACAAGGACAGAAAACCAAACACCACCTGTTCTCACTCATAGGTGTGAATTGAACAATGAGAACACTTGGACACAGGAAGGGGAACATCACACACCAGGGCCTGTCATGGGATGGGGGGCTGGGGGAGGGATAGCATTAGGAGAAATACCTAATGTAAATGGCAAGTTAATGGGTGCAGCACACAAACATGGAACATGTATACATATGTAACAAACCTGCACGTTGTGCACATGTACCCTAGAACTTAAAGTATAATTTAAAAAATTAATTAATAAAAAAAGATGGTTCACTATCACTACTGTTTTAAATTATTAATTTGCCATTGAAGTATAATTCATGAAAACATTTAAAGTAGGTTTTGTTAGCGGTATTTACACAGGCACACCATGAAATAGCATTCTCTATAACTTTATGAGTATATAAATAAATACAATTATTTTTGAAATATTCAATGAAGGAGTTTTGCTGATATGATTATATAAATGTGCTTCTTGGATCTTCTGCAGTGGAGAGCAAAATTCACCAAAGCCTCGGCTGCTCATGCCCTTCAAGATCTACCCCAACCCCAGCCTGATCATGGCAAGACCACGTTCCCAGAGAATGGATATGGTGGGGGACAAGCTTAGTCCTGCAAGGCATGGCATTCCTTAAATGAGTTGCTTTGGCTCAAGAACCCTTTATTTGCCTGACCAAAACTCTTAAATATGGCTTTAGTCTGCAACTCCTACTACTGACTCCTTCCTTCCTCCTCTTCCTCACAGAGAGCAAATCTACATTGCACACCATCTGAATGCTCTTTCCACTTTCTTTGGCTCCTTCCCCTTTATATTTCACAGATATTTCCCCCAATAAATCTCCTGCACTCCTAACCCCACCTTTGTATCTGTTTCTCAAGCCAATCTAAAGAACAAAGCTGAATAATTCAGTTTAGTAGAAAGTTTATTGATTGTTTTCTCTTTAAAATCTTCTCTGGGATTTGAGGATCATGCAGGCTTTTATAGAACTCTTATCTTATCCAGTATAGATGTACATACTAATATTAACCGTTAATATATGTATAGAATTCGACTTAACAGTATGGAGCTTTTATTGAGACTGGGAAGGCCAGCAGGACAAGGCAAGCCCCAAATAGCTGTTCAGTTAGGTTTGCATGAGATGCTAGGCCCCTGGACTGGAACTGGAGAAAGGTGTTGAAAATCAGAAAGAGAGAAACATGGCCTCCTTTTCATTTAGCCCATTGTTGACCCTGCTTCTGAAATGCTTCTAAAGTAAACTCAGGTTGTTGAACATGAAAGCCAGTCAACCAAATCCAGGAGATATTGCCATTATGTCTTGGAACTCAAGAATTATTATAACATTTCTTTAGGATCGAATCGTGGTTAAAAAAATGAGTCTTAGTGGTGAGCCATGCCTTGATTTGTGAAATTAAAGCAAAGTTTAGCTTTGAAGATCTTATAAAACTTCCCTGTTTTAGTAGAGGACAAAAAAAAAGGTTAAGATATGATTTTTGGGGGGCTGGGCGCGGTGACTCAGGCCTGTAATCCCAGCACCTTGGGAGGCCAAGGCGGGTGGATCATTTGAGGTCAGGAGTTCAAGACCAGCCTGGCCAACATGGTGAAACCCCGACTCTACTAAAAATACAAAACTTAGCCAGGCCTTAGTGGCACATGCCTGTAATCCCAGCTACTTCAGAGGCTGAGGCAGGAGAAAGGAGAATCACTTGAGCTTGGGAGGGTGAGGTTGCACTGAGCCGAGATCTCACCACTGCACTCAAGCCTGGGTAACAGAGTGAGACCCTGTCTCAAAAAAAAAAAAGATGTGATTTTTTTTTTGTCAAAAAAGTATTCTTATATTTAAAGAGCTCTCAAATATATGCTTGCATGTTAGTTAATTTTAGACACCGCAGTTTACTCCAATTTAACCTTCACCACTAGGCTGACAACTCTCTAGATGTGTCCTTGTTTATCCAATGTAACGATTCTTTTTCTACATGTATAATTTCATATCAAGCATGTTTCGTTGTTTTAATGTTGTTTTCTTATTACAAACAGGAAAATATTTGTGAAAGAATGCCTGGAAGAGAAGAGTAATAAGTTGTATGACCTGTAAAAACATTAAAATGTAACATAAAAACTACAGTAAATAACTACCATGAACTGGTTGACAAAACAGAGAAAACATTATTTGCAGTGATTATAATTGCATACCTGTACAGAAGCAAGGTTTTAGTATTAACTGTCAAGGGACACAACTGAGGCATCTGTAAGACATATGAGAAAAAGAGTAGAATGTTGTAGAATTTTGAAAGATGTGAATAAATGAAAAGGCCACCTAGTCTTGCTGAGGGTATACATGGTGTTTGGTAGCCTGTGAAGGAAGCTACCACAAAGACCACCCCAAAGTAACAGATTCCCAGGTTCCAGCCACATCACATGTTTCCTTCGCAAGTACAAGGCTGAATTCCCTTGTCCCAACAGGAGTGTCCTTTGAAAGAAATGCAATCACAAGTACATCACATTGTGCCTACATATTTCAATGCCTTTGCTTGGCCATAAAAAAGTAGGGGGTGTGGGACATAGTGGAACTATATAGCATGTGAAGGGGAGTTATGGCATAGACCAGCCACACTCCCTTCCAAAGATTACTGCCAGAGATAAACTCTGGGTTTAAATAAGACGATCCATAACTTACCAATATGTTTTCCTGATTGTAAATCAAGTATCTCCCCCAAAGCCAGTTCTATTAGAATATGAACTCAGGAGCAGACATCTTTGCAGGTTTTGCTCACTGTTTTATCCCAAGCACCAAGTATAGTGCCTGGCACAGAGTAAACACCCAAAAACCTAACTGTGTATTGAATAAAAGATCATCCTTCTTCAGGAAATAGTGAGATCCTTGGGAGCAAGATCTGTGTTTAACTGGTGTTTGCAAATCTAGCATCCAGCTTACTGAGACTTCCTTGGCATCAGTGAAGGCTTGTTGCATTAATAAATTGACTATTTAGAAATAGAACTAATAGAGAAAACAATTTCCTTCCAATCCAGAGATAGTACATGGGAAGCTATCTTTGGGTCACATGTATGTGGCTTTTGTTTAGCAGGTGTCTTGCAAACTCTTCTAGCCAGCTATGAGGTTCAAGGATAAGAATGAGAATGTAATTCACTTTTCTATGAAATCCACACAGAAGCTGATGCAATGCTTAGGAAACACATTACGGTGCCATTTCCTAGACCTCAAGCATTCAGATATCACTTTTAGTGTTGTTGCTTGCCCTATGCCTTGCTGTACTGTTATGCAATATGATTTTCAACTATTATGAAATAATTTTAGACTTACAGAGAGATAGTACATGTGCAGATAGTACAAAGAGTTCCCATATGCTCTTTACCCAGTTTCCCCTAATGTTGACAACTTGCATAATCATGGTACGTTTGTCAAAAGTTATGAAATTAACATTGGTACAACACTACTGACTAAGCTACACTGTATTTGTATTCGGCCAGTTTTTCCACAAATATCCTTTTTCTGTTCCAGGATCTAATTCAGGATACCATGATACCAATTTAATTATAAAGACTCCCTAGTCTTCTCTAACCTGTGAGAGTTTCTCATTCTTTCCTTGTTTTTTATGATCTTGACTGATGAACAGTTTTGAAAATTCTTGGTTAGGTATTTCACAAAGTGTTCCTCAATTTGGGTATGTCTATTATGTCATCACTAGACTAAAGTTATAGATTTTGGGGGAACAACGTCCCAGGGGAAAAGTGCACTTGTCCATTAATTTCTAACGTTCCAAATTATAATGCTGTTTTACAAAGCAGTGTGAGCATTTCAAATCACATACAACACATATCAAAACTTAAGCCAGTTTTTGGTTGTGCAAAATCTAGAAATCTTGGTAAATAGTTCTTTTGTTTGCCAGAACAATTTAATACATATTCTAGATATACAAAGGTAGGCTGGGAGTCTAATCTGGGGGTGGGAGGGTCAAGACTTAAATTAGATGGTTGAGTAAAAACGTCTACTCCTGTTTTGCCCCTTTCATTACTGATCCCAGCAGCCACTAGAGAACAGGAAAAGAAAAATAGACTGTTTGGTGGGCATACACCCAGGTTTTTTTTATATTGATGTCATGGGGGATGACACACTGCACAGTACTTAGCACATACTAACTGTAATAAATATTTGTTAGATGAATAAATAAATGACTGAATGGCCCGTCCCCAAGGCACATCTACTGGTACCAATGACAGAATATTGGGCTCTGGGAACAATGGATTTGACCCAGTATGTCTGGCAATTTTTCTTTTTAGATGTCACAATAACCTGCCAAGATTAGCTTTATAATAGATAGTTGAAGAGAAACTGCCAGTAGGATCACATCAGAGGCTATGATAAGTATAAAAGCTAGAAATTAAGTTGAACCACACAAAATAAGTTCATTTTTGCTTTCTTTTTTGAACAAAAAGGAAGATCCTAGAAAAAATTATTCTTTCCATTATTTTAATTGGATATATGTATGTAACAACCTTAAGTCATTACATTTTTTATAACATTAAAATGAAGTGTATTGTGGGCCCAGATGACAAGAATTTTCTTTCTGTTGCCAAACTTAAGTGTAGTATATATTATTGGCAGTACTTCATTTTCATTATTCTTAAGGGGTTTACTTGGATAAATTCAAAAACACACATATTACTGAGAAGGCAGTTTTCTATTTCTGAAATAATTCCCCCTTAAATAATGTTCCTGGCTTAAAGAAAATTTGGAAAAGGTTTTCTCTTTGAAAAAAAAAAAACTCAGATGATTGAAGAGATTTCACCTTCAAAGAGTTTTACTCCAGAGGGAGCCTCCTTTGAGAATTTTAAGCATTGCATGGGAAATGTATTCTTTGAAGATTTTCATGTTAAAAAACAGTTGCATGACTTGGGTATCCTCTTTGAAGTTTTTTTAAAAACAATATTTAAAGGATTTCCCCCTTCGAATATTTTCATGTTCCTGAGTTCTGTTTTTCTGAAAAATGTGACTCTCTACTCAGGTGGTTTGCTTTTCTTTTCATTTCCCCCCATTATTATTATAGCTTTAATGATTTTGTTCTATTAAGAGAGACTGAAGACGCTACTATGCTAGGGCTCCTCCTGTGTACTGTAAAACTAAGACTGGCTTTCCCACCCTCTCCCTGCATCAGATCAGACTCAACAATACTGTAAAATTACCACCTCCTCTAAGTAACCAATGTAGAAATGTGACCTAACATAGGAGATTTTCTAAGAGTTGTTGGTATTTGGTGAATTACTCAAGAGCATCATAACTTGATTGTAGGTAACAGAGGATACCTCAATGAATAATTTAATTATCATATTCCTAAATCAAATCCAGCTAAAGAAGAGAGAAAGAAATATTTTAGGGTAGATTGGGAGAGGCATAACTTGACTAACAGCAGGTTTCTTTCACCTGTCTAACTTCTAGTGAGACTCTGTTTTATTTCCGAGATGCCAAAGAAGACACAGCACAAATAAAATACCAGATTTACTTTCAAATAGTTTAGGGGTTTACTTGGATAGTCTAACAAGGAGTAAGTGTATAGTCTTACAAGGAGCCTAAAATGCACACAGATATCTACAATACAAGGTCTTGTGTTAATAGGTGCATCAGTGGAAAAAATCCCTTAGAGCTTAGAGAAAGGAAAGGCTATTTCTGATTAGGGGCATAAAAGTCTTTGTAAAGGAAAGGATATTTTATTAGGTTGGTGCAAAACTAATTGCACTTTTTGCTATCAATAGATAAGCATTAAAGCAATGCTTCCATTTGGAGCATAGTAATCCATAATTGGGTCAAGAAAACAATTTGATGGGATGAGACTAGCATTTTCTTTTAATAAAATCGAATGGTAGAGAATAGAATGCAATATAGTTTAAAAAAAAGAATGTTCATCACAGAAAGTGGGAAAATGTGCTTTAATGAAAATTGTGTTTTATTTTTTAATTTCTGTGTATGTGTATGCATGTTTGGTTACAATGTAATATATTTCTTACAATAAGTCTCAATAAAACCACTATGTTAAAAGATGGAAAAAAGAGTCCAAGGAGAAAAATGAGCTAGGAAAATGAATGCATATTTTGTAAAGGCCTCTGCCTTTGGAAAGATGGAAACATGTTGAAGGACAAACTAGCTCACTATCTAGAAGAGTGTTCACGAGAGGAGTGAGAGAAGGCTGAAAAAGTAAGATGAGGTGAGAAAAGTGGTGAACTACAGAGGACTTGAAATCCAAGCCAAAGATTTCAGGTTTTGTTCTCATGTAGATGAGAGCCATTGAAGATTTTTTGATGGGGAGTAACGGTGTCAGAGTTACATACTAGGAAGATTAATCCATCAGTGATAGATTGCAGGAAGTAGGAATTAGACCTGGGCAAGAGACTAGTGGTGTATTATAATACTGACTGTACAAGAGTGATGTTTGTTATTTCAAAAATAAAATGTAACTATATGAAAAATATACATTGGTAAACACTAACATAGGATAAAGCATCATTGCTATTATCCCAAATAGAGATTTGTTTTCTTATAAAGAAATTAAAGTTTAAAAAGCCTTCCCATGTAATTGTGTTCTTTCAAATAAAAAGAATAAAAATTACATGATAGTGACACTATTGCAACACCACATACAAACAGTATAAAAATTGGGAATTAATTTGTAGGCCTTTTTCTGTTTCCTTAATATTAGCATTAGGCTTTCTTTTTCCTAGGCATGCAAAAATTATAACTCAGAGATTTCCTTTGAAGTTATAGCATTCTCATGTTTAGTAAATTACGAATATAGGTAGAATTTACATTACTGATATGTCTAAGAATTACCATAACTCAAGAAAACCCTTCAAAAGGCCAGATTATGGCTATGCCTCATTGTATTTCGGGCCCTAGTGTAGTGCCTGATGCATAATAGGTAAGGTTGCCATCTTTGACAAACAAAACTGCAGTATTCCTAGTAAAATTTGAATGTCAGACAAAAAATGCACATTTTTTGGTGCAAATATGTTTTATTTCAGATAAACAACAAATAATTTGTTAGTATGCATATGCCCCAAATATTGCATGGGACCTATTTACCCTAAAAAATTATTTATTATTTCTCTGAAATTCAGATTTCACTGTGTCATATATTTTATCTGACTACTCTAATACTAGGTGTCCAGTAATGTTAAATGAATGAGTGAATGCTTATATGTGTATGTGTTTTATTGTGAACAAATATATATAATATAAAATTTACCACCTTAGGCCAGGCGCAGAGGCTCTTGTCTGTAATCCCAGCACTTTGGGAGGCTGAGGCAGGCAGATCACTTGAGGTCAGGAGTTCGAGACCAGCCTGGCCAACATGGCAAAACCCTGTGTCTATTAAAAATACAAAAATTAGCCGGGTGTGGTGGTGTGTGCCTATAATCCCAGCTACTTGGGAGGCTGAGGCAGGAGAATCGCTTCAATCCTGGAGGCAGAGGTTGCAGTGAGCCAAGATCTCACCACTGCACTCCAGCCTGGGTGACAGAGGAAGACTCTGTCTCAAACAAAAAAAAAAGAAAAAAGAAAAAAACCACTTTATTCACTTTCCAGTGTACAGTTCAATGGCATTTAGTGCATTCACACTGTTGTGCAACCATTAGTGTGATCCCTCTCTGGACTTTTTCACCATCCCAAACTGAAACTCTGTACCCATTAAAAAACAGCTCCCCATTCCCTCTGGTCACCACTGTTCTACTTTGATAACCACTATTCCACTTTCTGTCTCTATGACTTTGCCTATTCTAAGTACCTCATATAAGTGGAATCATAGAATATTTGTCCTTTTATGTCTGAATTATTTCATTTGGCACAATGTTTTACCATTCATCCATGTTTTATCATGTATCTGAATTTTACTCCATTTTAAGGCTGAATATATGTGCTTTTGTTAGAGCACCTTAGTAGAATGTGAGTATAAAGACGCCTCATAATCCTCACAGTCTTTCAAGCTTTACCCCAATTCCAGCCCTTTGGGGGTCGGAGTTTTGATACTTATTATTGCCCATTTACAGGCCAACAGCTTTCCACCCCCCTGTAAGGAGTATATAGGGGTTGGAGGGCAGCACTACCTGCAATAGAATAATTGAACAAACACATCCTCTTGTTCTGTCCCTGTGTGATGCTGCCTCCAGCTGTCACAGCGTCCTCATTTCCTAAACACAGGAGCTTGTCAGCCCAGTCCTTGCAGAGCCAGCCACCGGAGTCTTCTGGCTTTGCCAAATTTCCTGAACTTCTAACACATTGTCTCCACATAGATCCTTCCAAAGCTTTCTTTGCAACTGCTGCCATGTACTGGGGTGATAGCCCATTACAACATATCCAGTAAACAACTGCAGTAAATTTTTGCTAAGATGAATTGAATTCTTTTGTATTATTTTGAAAAATTTACAGTCATTGACAGACACATCACTGGCCATTTTGAAATCATGTTGGGTAACTGTGCATTTAATTCCATGATAAGACTTTTAAAAATCTTTTGAAATATGTTTATATAATAATATTTTTATATAGCTGAGATTTGTTTGATTTTCAGCTCTTAAAGCAATTTTATGCCATTCTCCATATATATGAGATGGTTGCTAGGGAACTATTCAAGGTAAATATCAAGTAATTTGAGTTTGGGCTTCAAAGGGCAAAGATCTAAATTTGAGAGATCAGAGAAAGATAATAGCAGTTTGTTTCTTTTTTTTTTTTTCTTTTTTTTCCCCACTTGAAAATTCAGAGACACATACTAAAGTCTCCTTTGTTCCTGTGCAAAATAAGTCAATTATGGCACCCTGTACCTTGCCTGTGATGACACTCGTCACATCTTATGGCGCTTGTTTAACAGTTTACTCCTCTGTGCTATGCTACATACTACATGAGGATTGTTTTGTGTTCCCTCTTGTTCCTTCCTCAATTCCATGTTACAAATCCAGGCCCATAGTAGGCTCTCAATAAATATTTGCTGTTTAAGTGAATAAACTGGCTAGATGAATGTAATAGTTTATTTGATTTTTCCCAATTTTGCCTCTATTTCTCTTTCTTCTAGAAGTGACAGCTAGGTTTGCAGGTGATCTAATAATGGTGGTCATTCTGTATAATTCATCCTGATCTCACCCCAGCAGTGATTAGTACAAGAGTGAAAATATGATCAAAACTTGGGAAAATCAAAAGGAATTTTAGATTTTTTGCTTGTGGAAAAGGGGAAACTTTCTTTGTCTGGGGTTGCTAAACTAAGGAATTATAAACCCAGAGCTTAGAGGGGCCACTCTGTGAATAAGGCCAACAGAAGAGAAGAGAACTGACAGACTGAGGCCTTCTGACAAATTCTGAATTTCTGAATCCAACTCTGCCTGACCTTTTCTATCTTTGCACATTTCAGTTTCATGAGTTATTGTATTCCCTCTCACTGTTTAAAAGAGTCTGAGTTTTCTGTTACTTGCAAATAAGAGTCTTGCCTGAAGTAGCAAGTTTTAAAGTAGATGGCTGATATGAAAAACCCTAGTAATTATGAGCAAAATTTCTCATTTTCAAAGTAATTTTAACTAACCCTCAAATTTTCCTCTGTGTGTGTGTGTGTGTGTGTGTGTGTGTGTGTGTGTGTGTGTGTTAACTGTATAGCAAACATTTTTAGTCTTCTCTCAAGAAAATATTGCATGGCTTTACACTGTGAATTAGCCATGCATTTTTAGTAGGAGTAAACTTTTCATCTATTTCTGTTCAGGTAAGCACATGGAATCCTTTGGCTACAGTGATTACTTTGAGGATAGGCAAATGACCTTAGCTGGTCCAATCAGAGCAAAAATCAGCATTTTATTTTAATGATTGTGGGAAGAAAAACTCTCTCCCGAATGATGTGGTGTGCAGATATATGGCCTGGAATTGCTGCAGCCATTTTGCTACTGACAGGTAAAGCCAGCTGGACTTCCTGGGTCGAGTGGGGACTTGGAGAATTTTTCTGTCTAGCTAGAGGATTATAAATGCACCAATCAGTGCTCTGTGTCTAGGTAAAGGATTGTAAATGCACCAATCAGCACTCTGTAAAAACACACCAATCAGCGCTCTGTGTCTAGCTAAAGGATTGTAAATGCATCAATCAGCACTCTGTAAAAATGCACCAATCAGCACTCTGTGTCTAGCTAAAGGATTGTAAATGCACCAGTCAGCACTCTGTTAAAACTCACCAATCAGTGCTCTGTGTCTAGCTAAAGGATTGTAAACGCACCAATCACTACTCTGTAAAAACGGACCAATCAGCGTTCTGTAAAATGGACCAATCAGCAGGATGTGGGCAGAGACAAATAAGGGAATAAAAGCTGGCCACCAGAGCCAGCAGCAGCCATGCGCTCAGGTCCCCTTCCATGCTGTGGAAGCTTTGTTCTTTCGCTCTTCACGGTAAATCTTGCTGCCACTCACTATTTGGGTCTGCGCTACCTTTATGAGCTGTAACACTCACTGTGAAGGTCTGCAGCTTCACTCCTGAAGTCAGTGAGACCACAAACCCACTGCAAGGAAGAAACTCCAGACACATCTGAAGGAACAAACTCCGGACACACTATTTTTTTTTTTTTGAGACAGAGTCTGGCTCTGTCACCCAGGCTGGAGTGCAGTGGCACAGTCTCCGCTCACTGCAAGCTCCGCCTCCCAGGTTCATGCCATTCTCCTGCCTCAGCCTCCTGAGTAGCTGGGGCTATAGGCGCCCGCCACCAAGCCCAGCTAATTTTTTTTTTTTTTGTATGTTTAATAGAGACAGGGTTTCACTGTGTTAGCCAGGATGGTCTCGATCTCCTGACCTTGTGATCCACCCACCTCAGCCTCCCAAAGTGCTGGGATTACAGGTGTGATGGACACACCATCTTTAAGAGCTGTGTCACTCACCACAAAGGTCCGCAGCTTCATTCTTGAAGTCAGTGAGACCAAGAACCCACCAGAAGGAACCAATTCCGGACACACTACCAGGAGGAAAATCAGTCTGAGGACCGTCAACACACACAGAACGATGATGCTTTGAAGGTCAGAGAGAAGCAGAGTCTAATTCCTAATCAATTCTACTCTACTTTCATGCACCAGTATGTTGTTCTCTTTATTGTTGAAGCCAACTGAATTTAGTTTTCTGCTACTTGGGTTTGAAAGTGTTCTATTACAATGTCTTAATTAAATCCCCAGTCAACTAATAAGACAAGTTAAATTCACTGCAAAATGCCTTATTTTGCTAAAATATCTCTTTTTCAAAACCAAAGAGGCTAGCACAAGTTATGGCACATAGTAGGAGTCCAATAAATGTTGACTGAATTGGAACTAAATGTTTTAAATAATAGCTATTATTTTAACAAGTTATGCCAGGCTATGCTAAGGACATATACTTTCCTCATTAAATCTTCAAAGTTGTAGTTTATTATTAATCTTCATTTTATAGAGGAGAAGACTAAGGATTCAATAAATAATTAGTCAAAGATGTTCTGATTTAAGAGTACTTACATTTAATTTTTAAACTATTACATGCCATTTATAAAAGGGTTTTATGTTCTGAAGCTTGGCTAAGTAATAACTAACTCACATTTGAACTATGAGAGCTTCGAAGGCCAAAAAGGGCAAATAAATTGACCAAGATTATGCATCATATTTGACAAAGGGTCCAGATAATTTTACCAAGTAGGAGCTACTTTCATTTTCCCAAAGTCTTGAGATCACCAAGGAGAAGGAAGTAAAGGGAAAGAATTTACTGTCAAGGAAGTCCCTTAATAAGGTGGTTGGGAAATTTTACTAATTAAGTCCCTGTTGCTTTATTCTTGCTCCTCCCCACTGAAGATCCTGGAAAATCATAGAGAAGTATTTGTGGGGTGATTAGGTGAAAGGAAAAGAGAGCTGGAATGGAAAACGGAATGGGAGGTGTATGAGCCAGTATTAATAAAACAATAAATAATTAAGAAGACTTGATCTAACATGCAAGTGGAGAACCCTTTCAGGAGGCTCTTGCGATTATGGTGTGTTTTCTGCCAACTTGAACATGATGGATATAGGTTTTGGCTTTTATTCTAATTATATCTAACATTAGTTACTGACTTTCTTTTATGGTTTTACCCACTCTCCTGACACTCATCCCATTGGTTAGGAAAGTAATAGTCAAAGTGCTAAACATCACTAGAGTATAGAAATAAATGTACTAACTGTGGTAGACAGAACAACAATACCCCCTGCCCGTCCAAAGATGTCCGTGTCCTAATCTCTAGAAATTGTGAATATGTTACCTTACATAGCAAAAGGGACTTTGCACATTTTATTATGTTGAGGATCTTGAGATGAGAAGATTATCCTGGATTATGAAGATGAGCTTAATGTAATCACAAGAGTCTGTATAAGAGGAAGGCAGGGGTGTCAGCGAGATAAAGCAGGTGTGAAAGAAAGCAGAACTTGGAGTGAGGTGCTTTAAAGATGTTGGAAGAAGCCACAAGCCAAAGAATGCAAGTAGAAATGCGTATTTCTAGCCTTTAGTAGCTAGAAGAAGTAAGGAAATGGATTCTATGAAGGCTGCAGAGGAAACACAGCCCTTCCAACAGCTTGATGTTAGCCCTTCAAGACTAATTTTGGCCTTCTGACTTCCAGAACTATAAGATAATAAATTTAAGTTGTTTTTAAGCTACTAAATTTGTAATAAGCCCTTCAGTTTGTGGTAATTTGTTATGGTAGCAAGAGAAAACTAATACGCCAACTAATTTTAGTGGATGCTGATCATAAACAGTGGCACAGCAGTAATCGTACATACTGGCTGAATAAAGTACTGTCTGCAGGAAAACCAGTCCCTATTCCAGGGATGTGATTCAAGCCTGAGCCAATGAATACAACAAATTCCAATAGCTACAATGATTAGTTCAAGGATGGTTACATGATCCAAGCCATGCAATCAGAGTAAATCTCAAAACTTTTATGGAAGCTACTGAAAAAGAGACTACTTTTTGCCATTGGATGTGAAGTTGGAAGAATATAGGCCAGGATAATCTTCCCACACTTAATGAAGGTCCTGTCTCAGAATAAGACTAACACAGAAGAATCAGAACTAAGAGTTAAAGAAGGAAAAGCAGATCTTTTTTTTTTTTTTTTTTTTTTTGAGATGGAGTCGCCCAGGCTGGAGTGCAGTGGCGTGATCTCGGCTCACTGTATGCTCCACCTCCTGGGTTCCAGTGATTCTCCTGCCTCAGCCTCCCGAGTAGCTGGGACAGTATTCTACTGCCTCAGCCTCCCAAGTAGCTGGGACTACAGGCGCCCGCCACCACGCCTGGCTAATTTTTTGTATTTTTAGTAGAGATGGGGTTTCACCATGTTAGCCAGGATGGTCTTGATCTCCTGACCTCGTGATCCACCCTAACTTGGCCTCCCAAAGTGCTGGGATTACAGGCGTGAGCCACCGTGCCCAGTCGGAAAAGCAGATCTTAATGTAACTGTTTAAAGTTGCTTTGCTCAAATTTTTCAATTGTGTTATATCAGTTATCTGTTGCTGTGTAAAAATAACATCAAAACTCGGTGGCTTAATTAGCATTTATTATTGCTCGTGAGTCTATGGGTCTGGGTGGTTCTGCTGATTGGTCAGGCTGGCTCCTTTCGATTAGGCTTGTATGTGGTCATCTGGGGACTGATTAGTCTAGGATGGCTTCATTTACATACCTGGTGGTTAGTTGCCTGTAGGGTGGAGCAAAGACAACCAGTCTTTTGTCATCTAGCAGACCAATGTATGTTTATTCACGTGACAATTACAGTATGTATTGGATAGCAGAAATGTACAAGAACGCTTTACTCTTGTACAATGACAGTTAATTCTGCCAAATTCTATTGGTCAAAGTAGTCACAAGGAAAACCCAGATTCAAATGCTACTGAAATAGACTGTCTTGATGGAAGGAGCTGCTAAGTCACCTTGGAAAGCATGTGAATACAGAGAGGCATGAAGAATTGGGGATAGTTTTAAAATCAGTCTATCGCATGGGCCTAAAGTGAGTTCTACTCTTAGATGTCTCAATTATAAGAACCAATAAAGTCACTTTTTTATTGAGCTTAGTTTCTTATCTCTCATATCTACCAGAATTCTAACTAATGCAATGATTGACCTATGCAGCCAGGGCTACTAAAGGATGAGTTTCATATGCACATATATGCCCCTCAAAGTTACTGTTGGTTGGTGCTTGGAAATTTTACTGTTTTAAACTACTGTAGTTGAGAAAATATCATATCAGGACTGCCCAATAGTAGCAACTAGCCACATGTGACTATTGAATACTGAAATGTGGCTAATTTGTACAACAAATTGACTGGTAATAGTATTTAATTTTTATTAATTCAAATGTAAATAGTCACATTAGTATGTGAGCATGCTATAGGTTGAATATTTGTGTCCCCCACAAAATTCACATGTTAAATGCTAACTCCCAACGTAATAATATTTGGAGGTCAGGCCTTTGAAGGTAATAGGGTTATGAGCTCCTTCACCTCTTCTGAAACTTAAGGACACAATGAGAAGACAGCCATCTATGAATCAGCAAACAGGTCCTCCAGACACCAAATCTGTTGGCACCTTGATCTTGAATTTCTCAGCCTCCAGAACTGGGAGAAATACATTTCTTTTATTTACAAGCCACCCAGTCTATAGTATTTTGTTATAGAAGCTCAAACAGACTAAGAGCACTAGAGAAAACTGACAATATCGGAAAGAAGAAAATAAAACTCACCTATAACTAGGATAACTATATTACTTATTGTCCAAACTAATATACTTTTAAGAGTGAAAAGGGCACATTACTTTTAAGAGTGAAATAGGCACTAATGACAATTACAATGGGACAATAGGTGGAAACAAAAACTGATCCAAACAAATCAGGGTATATGGTCACTGTATAATCCACAATGTGCCTTAATGTAAGCTAAGAGCATAAAATGAGGCCAACATAATATGGTCTGGGGACATCTGCTCTCTGATGTCTGTCATACTATAGGGATAGATTTTGTAGTATGTAAAGCAGCAGATGGATGGTGTTGCTTTCAGTCAATTCTTCAAAAATAACTTTTCTCTGGCCAGAGCTTTGAAAGTCGTTGAGTAACAAATTGAAGATTGGCATATCAGGATGTATCTCTATTGAATATTGCAGATTAAAAACAGGCCCATGTGTTTTAACAGTCAGTCAAAGAGACGGTTGAATTTGCGTCTTTGGAAGCTTACTTAGAAAGTCTAGCAGGGGAACGCAGCTGCTGGTATACCCTTGACCAAAGAATGGTCCTCCCTCTATGAGGGAGGTCATCCTCTTTGACTGAGCACAGGAAAGATGCACATGAAGGGGTTACCCGCCTAGCCAGCCAGATCAGCCCAACCAACCCAGGTAATCAATGGGGTATCAGATGTCACAGCCAGAGTGCCATCACATCCTGCATCTTTTATTAATAGAATTAGCAATGTCTTTCGAAAATATTTACTATCACTTTAATCCTAGGAAAATAGGAAAAAGTAATCTCTCATTTATGTGAATGATAATTTGCTTACAAAATGAGAAGGTAGTTTAACTGTGACTTAATAATAACAGTGTTTTATTTGTTTCATTACAACATTATAAAAACAATTTCATTTGGAAAATAAAATAGATTTTAAAAGATTAAATGTAATCATTTTAATGTAACATTTCAACCAATATTAACTACTTCCTTTTCTTTCCCTTCTGAACCTGGGTCTTTATATTTAAATAAATATATTTATATTTAAATATAAACTATTTATATACTGGTAGACATTATATAGTTGATTCCACTTTTTATCCAAACTGATAGTATCTGCCTTTTATTTGGACTGTTCACACTATTTATATATAATGTAAGTATTGCTATAATTGCATTTAAATCCCTCACCTGGCCAGGCGCAGTGGCTCAGGCCTGTAATCCCAGCACTTTGGGAGGCCGAGGTGGGCGGGTCACGAGGTCAGGAGATCGAGACCATCCTGGCTAACACCGTGAAACCCCGTCTCCACTAAAAATAGAAACAAATTATCCGGGCGTGGTGGCGGACGCCTGTAGTCCCAGCTACTCGGGAGGCTGAGGCAGGAGAATGGCGTGAACCCGGGAGGCAGAACTTGCAGTGAGCCGAGATCGCACCACTGCACTCCAGCCTGGGTGACAGAGCGAGACTCTGTCTGAAAGAAAAAAATTAATAAATAAATCCCTCACCTTAGTTTTTTTCTTTTTTTTTTTTCCTATTTATCTTATCTGCTTCTTCACCTTTTTTTTTTCTAAATTTTCTTGCCTTCTGTTGGATTGAGTATTTTTCTGAGAATATTGTAACTTCTTCTTTGGCTTTTGGCTGTAATTCTTTATAGGTTTTTTAATATGCACCTTTGACTAATCATAATCTCACTGTAAATAATATTGCATCTCTTCATATATAATTTAAGAAACTTAGGCTGGGGGCAGTGGCTCATTCCTGTAGTCCCAGCACTTTGAGAGGCTGAGGTGGCAGATGACCTGAGGTCAGGAGTTCGAGACCAGCCTGGCCAATAAGGTGAAACCTCCATCTCTACTAAAAATACAAAAATTAGCCAGGTGTGGTGGTGTGTGCCTGTAATTCCTGCTACTTGGGAGGCTAAGACAGGAGAATCCCTTGAACCTGGGAGGCGGAGATTGTGCCACTGCACTCCAGCCTGGGTGACACAGAAAGACTCCATCTCAAAAAAAAAAAAAGGAACCTTACAACATTATCTTTTCGTGGTCCCCTTCCACTCCATGTATTGCTGTCATACGTTTAACGTTGACTACATTTTTTCACTACAACATTGTAAAAAAAATTTTACTTGGAAAATAAAAGAGATGAAAATATTATATATCATTTATATGTAGTATTTTAACCAATACTAGCTACTTTCTTCTGTTCAACTCATAATAAATAGTTGTTTATTTTTGCTTTAAACAATCAATTATCTTTTGAAGAAATTTAAAAGTGAAAAAGATGTTTTTAAATATACCTTTAGGGCCAGGTGTAGTGGCTTACACCTGTAATCTCAGCACATTGAGAGGACAAGTTGGGAGGACAAGGTGGGTGAATCGCTTGATGCCAGGAATTCAAGACCAGCCTGGGCAACAAAGCAAGACCCCATCTCTCCAAAAAAAGAAAGAAAGAAAAAATGAAAATCAAAAAGTTAGCTGAATACAGTGGCACATGCCTGTAGTCCTAGCTACTCAATGGGCTGAGACGGAAGTTATTCCTTGAACCCAAGAATTTGAGGCTGCAGTGAGA
Organism: Pongo pygmaeus; assembly: GCF_028885625.2. Taxonomy (NCBI): domain Eukaryota; kingdom Metazoa; phylum Chordata; class Mammalia; order Primates; family Hominidae; genus Pongo; species Pongo pygmaeus. Next base: position 133,383,727 of record NC_072373.2, on the reverse strand, counting down.
GATGGCTGCATCGCTGCACTCCAGCCTGGGTGACAGAACAAGACCCAGTCTCCAAATGATAAAAATGAAAGTGAAAAAAATATATATATATGCCTGTGTATTTACTTGTTCCAGCACTCTTCATTCCTTTAGGAAGATTCAGTTTCTCATCTAGTATAATTTTTCTTTTATCTGAAAAACATTTTTATTACAGTGCATATCTGCTGATAAATTTTTCCAGCTTTTATCTAGAAAAAAATACTTTTTTTCTCTTCATTTTGGAGATATTTTCTCTGAATATAGAATTCTCATTTGACAGAATTTTATTTTATTTTATTTTATTGATTTTTTTGGAGACAAGGTGTCTCTCTTGGTCACTCAGGCTGGAGTACAGTGGCACAATCTCGCTCCCCGAAACCTCTGCTTCCCTGGCTCAAGTGATCCTCCCACTTTTTGAAGAGGCGGGGTTTGGCCATGTTGCTGAGGCTGGTCTGAAACTCCTGGGCTCAAGTGATCCACCCACCTCAGCCTCCCAAAGTGCTGGGTTTACAGGAGTGCGCCACACCCCCTGGCCTGACAGAATTTTTTTTCAGCATTTTAAAGATGTCATTGCGTGTCTTCTGGATTATTTTTTTTTTCTTTCTCCTGGTGAGAAGCCTGCGATCATTCTTATCTTTATTTCCTTTGGCTGCTTTTAAGATTTTCTCTTTATCACTGGTTTTCAACAATTTGATTATAATGTGGCTTCATGTGGTTTTCTTTGTGTTTATCAGGCTTAATGTTATTTGAGTTCTGGGATCTGGGTGTACTGTTTTCATTAAATTTGGAAAACTTATAGTCATTATTTTTTAAAATATGATTAGCCCTTTCTTCCAACTCCAGTATTTTAATTATACTGTTTAGACTGTTTAATATTATCCCAGGAGTCATTGAGGCTCTGTTCATTACTTTCAATTTTTTTTCTCATGTCAGTTTGCATAGTTTTACTGATTGCTCTCTGTAAGGTCATCGATCTTTACTTTTGCAGTTTCTAAACTCCACTAGGCTCATTCCAGCAAAATTTTCATATCAGATATTATCTTTCTCAGCTCTAGAAGTTTCATGTTACTTCTTTTAATATCTTAGTCATATATATTATGTAATAATGTTATATACAGTAATCTTTTTATATCTTTTATGTCTGTCCTCCTTATATTTTTATTTAAATCTTTGAGCATATTTATTATTTATTTATTTATTTATTTATTTATTTATTTTTGAGACGGAGTCTCGCTCTGTTGCCCAGGCTGAAGTGCAGTGGCACAATCTCAGTTCACTACAAGCTCCGTCTCCCAGGTTCATGCCATTCTCCTGTCTCAGCCTCCCAAGTAGCTGGGACTACAGACGCACACTACCATGTCCAGCTAATTTTTGTTGTATTTTTTAGTAGAGACAAGGTTTCACCATGTTATCCAGGATGGTCTTGATCTCCTGACCTCGTGATCCACCCACCTCAGTCTCCCAAAGTGCTGGGATTACAGGTGTGAGCCACCGCGCCCAGCCTATAATATCTATTTTATTTATTTTTATTTTTATTTTTGAGAGAGTCTTGCTTTGTTGTCCAGGCTGGAGTGCAGTGGTGTGATCTTTACGCACTGCAACCTCTACCCCCTGGGTTCAAGAGATTCTCCTGCCTCAGACTCCTAAGTAGTTGGACTACAGGTGTGCACCACCACTTCCAGCTAATTTTTGTATTTTTAGTGGAGACAGGGTTTCACCATGTTGGCCAGGCTGGTCTTGAACTCCTGACCTCAAGTGATCCACCCACCTTGGCCTCACAAAGTGCTGGGATTACAGGTGTTAGCCACCATGCTTGGCCTTACAATATCTGTTTTAAAGTATCTGCTAAAACCCATCATCTGTATAATTTCTGGACGTATTCCTACTGATTGATATATCTCTTGCACGAGTCTCATTTTTTCCTTATTTGCATGTCTTGTAATTTTGGGTTAAGTTCTGGACATTGCAAATGTTGTGTGTATGCGTGTTTTTGTTTTTTAGAGTATTGAATTTTGTTTTGTAGACATCTAAGTTACTTTTGGATCAATTTGATTCTTTCAAGATCTGTTTTGTAGCCTCGTCAGGATGGTAAGATTAGTCCTACCATGAAGCTATGACCTTTCTGGGGTCCCTACTGAATTTCTAGGGAGTTCAACAAGGACTTTCTACTATGGCTTGCTGGAATTCAAATACCTCCCAACCCTGTGCAAGCAGTGGGATTTTCTCAGTTTACAGTTCCTCAATCATTCTTTATCAGCCTTATGGAGTTTCACCCTACGCATACGCAGCTCATTATTCACCATCAGACTTAAAGGTAACCCTTTTAGCAGATTTCTGGAGCTCTTTCTGTGCTCTCTTTTCCTTTTAATTTTCAGTACTTCAAATTTCAGGTGATTTAGCCCCGCCTAAATTTGATATTTGATGTCAAGTCTGCTTTTCTTAACTGTCTCCTCACCTCACCAGAAAATGCCTTCAACACACAAAGCTAGAGAGAACATAGAGCTCATCTCATTTTCTCCCCTTCTCTTAGCCCTGCACTGCCTGTTGCCCAATGTATGAAAACAGTTTGATATGGTTTGGCTCTGTGTCTTCGCCCAAATCTCATCTTGAATTGTAATCCCCATAATCCTCACGTGTCAAGGGAGGGACTTGGTGGGAGGTGACTGAATCATGGGGGTGGTTTCTCCCATGATATTCTCGTGGTAGGGAGTGTGTTCTAATGAGATCTGATGGTTTTATAAAGGATTCTTCCCCTTTCACTCTCTCGTCTCTCTCCTGCCACCATGTGAAGAATGTCCTTGCTTCCCCTTTGCCTTCCACCATGATTGTAAGTTTCCTGAGGCCTCCCCAGCCATGTGGAACTGTAATTCAATTAAACCTCTTTCCTGTATAAATTACCCAGTCTCAGGTATTTCTTTATAGCAGGGTGAAAATAGAATAATACACAATAGTTTTTTTATATTTTCTCAAGTTTTCTGGTTTTTTTTATTTTAACGTTTGGAGGAGGATCCAATCCCAGCTACTCTCTAATGACTAAGGACAGATTAATTGCACATTAGAGCAACCATGTTGTTCATTAAAGTGTGGTCTAGATTCTTGTCTGGGGTCAACTTGTCTTGACTATTTACTAGTAAAGTTTCTGTTTTCCCCTGCATGCAGTGCTGCTGTGTTAGCTAGGAACCCAGATTCTACCACATGGAAGTGGGTTCAGTTTGATCTACTCCTGAGAGTTGGAGATAGAGCATAGTGATTTTTGAAGAAAAAATATACAGCAGACTACTCCCTGTGCCCATTATGTTTTCTGTAGCTAAAGGGCCTTGTCCCCAGATGCCTAGACTGTGGTGAACCTTATACTACTAGAGACTCACTCAGGATTTTGGTCATTATTTCTTAACCCAGGTGGTATCAGTTTAATATTCTTTAAAGTATTTGTGAACATTTATGTATGGTATGCATGAAATATTTCACAATAAAAATTAAGAGTTTTGCTTACAGTAAAGTTGAAACTTTAGAATTATGAAGTTCACATTTTGTGTTTTAGCATTTGTGAGGTGAACGTATTCCTGTGGACATATTGTGATCAGAAAACAGCAAGCAACCAAGCAAACAAAACCAAGAAATAAAAACCTACTTGGCAATGTTCTATCAATTCTAAAAACAAGATGTCCGGGGAAAAGTATTAATTGTTATGAGGAACCTGATTAACTATATTTCAGTATTGTAGTACTATTAAAAAGTTGGTCAATCCAGGTGAATAAAATGTAGTTTCTACCCTCAAGGACCTACAAGGTGTGTATGGTAGTAGAGTCGGGGAATAGGGACAGATCATAGGCTTAAGGAGATAATTAAGAAATAACAAATAAGAATGGGTGATGGAGAGTCACAGGATATTATTAGAGCACAAAGGGAAAGATTTTTAGGTAGAAATGTCTCATTAACTGACTCTAATAAAGTAAACAAATTATTTAGGCAAAGGGCATGGGCGATGTGATGTGATGTAATGCAGTGTGGGAAAGTTGGGAAGGTCATAAACAGACATAGACAAGGGCAGTAAGACAAGAAATGGCATGGTGGGTGCAGAAACTATTGATGTTCTATTTGTCTGAGGCATAAAGTAAGAGACTGGGATTGCCTGGAAATGAGGCTCAACACTATAAAGAGTTTTCATACCATGTTAACAAGCTTGAACTTTACCTACCTTGAAGGGGAATCATTAAAGGACTTTAAGAAAATTGGACCCATAAACACATCCATGTTTCACATACGGTGGAGTGTGGAGTTAATATGGACGAGAAGAGAGGTTAGAAGAGTCAAAAGATTATTATAGTAATTGAGTTCAGAGATGATGCCTGCCCCTAAACAAAGGTTAACGATAGAAGAGAGGGAGTAATTGACGAATCAATGACACAGATGATATACCATCAAGGAACTAGAAGAGGTAGCCAGACTAGAGGAAAGGAGTTTGAATGGTTTATGTATATTATTTCATAGGAAAAGGTCTGCAAGTTAAGAGAGATTATACTTTATGGCTCTGGTTTTCTCAATGAAAGTAGTCTGAAAGTAAGTGGAGTATTTCATAAGATGTGTGCAGATTTAGAGTACTAGTTGAGGGAGAGGAGGCTAAGTACAAATCAAAGAATTGATGGGTGCTGAGGATCCAGCTGAGGTTGGAAAATATGACTTTGTTGTGGCAGCATCTAAAAGAGTAGGAGATTTCTCACTAGCAGCACTCAACTGTTAGGGTGTAGGAAAGAGGAGATTAAAGCCCTGATTGGGGGTTTTGTTGAACTAAGTTGAGAGGATAAAGTTTCAGAGCTTCTCTGAGTAGTAGTCAAAAGCTTTCTTTAGGCGAGCAAAACCTACTTTTTAAAACGTCTGTCCAGATGACAAGGAGGAAAATTGCATTTATCGGAGTTTCTCTTGGGAAGAACGATGTACACTATTATTTGAAAGAACTATTTCTAGAATAGTTCCCCAAAGGTATGTTGAAGCAATAAATAATACGAAATGATATGCATAGAGGGGGGATTTTGTTTTGATCGACAGAGAGAGGACACAGTACAAAAACAAGAAAAATGGAAGAAAGAGAAGAAGATTGCAGAAGTCTGACTCCTGTACGATATAACTCCTCATCACCACCCCTAAGTATTTGGGCACATACTCATAAATACCTAATAGAAACTAATTTATCATGTAAACTAGACAAGAAACTAATGCAATGGATATTTCAATGCAAGGGATGCGGATGCAAAATACAGATACAGGAACTGGAGGCACAGTGGATCATGAGAATTTAACCTCTCAGGGGTGAACATTGATGATTCACACTGTTTACCTTCATTGGCAGGAAGGCCCGCACTACAGTATCTCAAGAACAAGATTCAAACTCTTCTCTCCATGTCCTCTGACTGCCTATATGCCTTATACATAGGAAGTCTTCAATAGATAAACTCTATTCTGAGGCATCCCCTCAAGGATGTATAAGAGTAAATGAAGAAAAAAGTGACTGGATTTCTGACCTTTCACTGCCTCTGAATAAACAACTCAAAGCACAGCTCAGTACTGTCATTTTCATATAACAAGGGCATGACATTTTCAAACATCAAAGAACTATGATAGCACATGAAAATTTTCTGAGCAAGACTGGGTAATCAAAAACATATGTGCATTCAGGACTTATTGTACCTTCCTGTGGCTGGACTAAAAAGTAAAACCACTCTAAAAGCAACCATATACCAAAAGCCATAGGTATCTGTTCCGAAAGGTAAATGCTGGCTCCCAGGTCTCTTCTGGCTGATCCAAAAAAGACATTGTCTGGAAACAGCTTGTCAGATTGGTCACTATAATGGCTAATGCTGGATTAATCAATAATCAGGTTAAATTTGTGCTTAGCATGTCAGCAAAGCAGGGCTGCCACATTTTTTCCCCCAGTGAAATGCTTCCAAGTAATCACCATAGGAAAACATATTGGGCAAGGTTTGGAATTCTTTTGATTTAGGATTATAGTGGGAGCTGGAGAGATAGAAACCATACTTTTATCAGTAATTATATCTTCAAAAATTATTCTGTGACTTCTGAAGATGGGTATTATTGGCAGACATATTGGCGTTGGTTCTTAAACAAAGAGATACCAAACAAATTGAGACAGTCACTGAAGGGGAAAAAGGAAAATGTCTAAGTTCATTTGATGAAGATGAAGGACAGAAAGTATTTTACAATATTGTCTTACACATTCAGCTATCAAGTCTTAAATAACTCAAACTCTTTAAGCTAACAATATGTTGACTAACAGAAGTCCTTAGGGAACTGATTTAATGAATAGATAATAATTATTCATAAAATAATCATAATTAGCATATCAATTGTATGTAAATCTACTACTTCTGAAGTATTATACTTGAGGGTGTTGAAGGTGCTTAGAAACACTTTATAGTCTACATTATTTTAAACCTTCTGCTTATAATTAAATTGTACTGCCTGTAAGCAAAGAATTATTTTTGGCAAAGAAAACTTTATTTAAGTCCAGTTCAACCTCAGATATCCTAAACAATCATGAAATCTGAATACTGCAGTTTTAAAAAAGATTTTATTGTAGCTTTTATATTTTCCTCCTCCTCGTCCTCCTTTTCCTCCTCTTCCTTCTTCTTTTAGTAATATAGGAAAGGAAATCCAGAAGATGTGCCTATATTTGACATGAGTAAAAAAGCATCCAAATATAATTTATAAAATTATAAATTATTAACGGTTTGTCTTAAAATATACCATAATTGCTCATTTTGCATTCCAAAGCACATGTAACATCAGAGTGGTCAGGCTGGTATCTTCTATTTAGCTATAGCCATGTAACCAATGGGATAGTGTGTTGCTTACTACTGCCAAAACCCAACAAAACTTTTCTATTTTTATGGAAGATATGAGAAAAGGATAGCTTTTGATGAGATGTAAATAAGCTGTGTCTCAGGTTACTATCAAAAAGTATTAATCCATTATATTAACCAAGGTAAAGTTATTATAATATTATTAACATTAATATCAGTGGGAAAATATCCTATTGGCCTACTATTCAAGCTTTGAATCAAAGATAGTTTCCAGGCCATACTAAGCATCCTTAAAAAGTAACTAACAAATATCTTGGAACTTAAATATCCTCTATCCTGTCAATATTAAAGAGAAACTATAAAACATTATATTGGTTTTTCCCTCCTCTTCTGAGATATCAAGAACCTCAAGTGGCCAATTGTTTTATGAAATAATCCTATAGCTTAAAAAAAGTTAAGATCTCATGTGCCTATTTTGAATCTCTACCTAAATATCTCATATACTGATATATGTATACATGATTGTCCTTCTGCTGCTTAAAATCTTCCAGCACCTACCTATTGCATTGCCTTTAGGATGCAATTTACATTTATTAGCATGGCGTATACAGACATTTGAGGGACAGATTTCCTATTCATTGTCCAGTCCTTACCAAAATTCTTAATGCCGTTATTATCTCTCTATCTATAGGCTCCAAGTATTGCATCCTGTCTCATGACTCCCTGTCTTTGCACACGCTGCTTTCTCTATTGGTAATGCCCTTCCCTCCTGTACCTACTGGCAACCTGACACATGAATCCACAATCACCGATAAAAGCTGATCACGTGTTCCCAACATTTTTCCAACTCACATTCTGAAAAAATTGCGCAGAGATTCTCTCCTTTGTGCTTCTCCTGGTTATACTGGTGCTATGCTGAATTATAATCATTGATTTTCTTTTCTCTTTGCCAGAAGTTGCTTTACGTGAGGTTGAGGACTGTTGTTATTGTTTCATCTCTATGACTCTAGGATATCACACAGAGATTGAGACACGGTGGATTTTTTTTTTTTTTTTTTTTTTGAGACGGAGTTTCGCTCTTATTGCCCAGGCGGGGAGTGCAATGGCAGGATCTCGGCTCACGGCAACCTCTGCCTCCCAGGTTCAAGCAATTCTCCTGCCTCAGGCTCCTGAGTAGCTGGGATTACAGGCATGCGCCACCACACCCTGCTAATTTTGTATTTTTAGTAGAGATGTGGTTTCTCCATATTCGTCAGGATGATCTCAAACTCCTGACCTCAGGTGATCCACCCGCCTCGGCCTTCCAAAGTGCTGGGATTACAGGAGTGAGCCACTGTGACTGGCCCAGACATGGTAGATTTTTAATAAGTATATGTTAAATAACTTAATTTTTAAAAATTTTGAAGAACCACAGCTAATATATTTCCATATCTTTACCGGCCTGGATTATTATACCTGTAATCTCATACTGGCTTTTTTTTTTTTAAATCTTCCTTAAGTCTCTGCTTAAATGCCACCTTATCAGAATGGCCTTCTCTAAACTCACATTTAAAAAAAAATCACTCGATCCTTACTCTATTACCCACTTTCTAGCCAGCCTTGCTATCTTTCTGTATAACAGTTATCATATCCTGATATATATATATATTTTTTTTCTCCTTTTTTTTTTTCTCTGGAAATAAGTTCCTTCAGAGCAGTCAGAGTATTTGGTTTCTTATCTGCTGTATCCCTAGTTCCTAAAATAGTGTTTGAAACATAGAAAGTATAAAATTCATTCATTTAACAAATATTTATCGAGAGTCCAGTATTGTTCTAAGTGCTTTGATACATTGGTGAACAAAGCACTTTGCCTATGTAGTTTACACTGAGTTGCTGGAGTGGAGGAGTGAGGAGGGTGAAAGAGAAGATAATAAAAAATAAATATACTAAACAAGGTAATCATGTACTATATTGGAAGACATATGGAAAAAATAAAGTGCAGTGAAGAGGATCAGGTGTACTAAGGAATCAGATTACACTATTAAATAGGGTGGTCAAATAAATATTTAGGAATAAATAATATTTATTGAATGAATAAATAATATTTATTTAATAAATAAATATGTATTATATGAATGAATAAATATCTGTTTAATGAATGAATATGTCTCCTATTTGGTCAGCTATTTCATATATATATATATATATATATATATATATATATATGTATATACCCTTATCTAGAACAATGCCTGGCACAAACTAAATAACCAATAAATAATTATGGAATGAATGAATTAATAGACTTTGTTAAATTTTCAGTAGTAATCATCTCTGTATCCTCAGTGCAGCAGTTGAAATAAGTAATTAGATATTACAATAAGTAATCAGACATACAACATTTATATGTATGTAAAACAGCTGACCAAACAGAATATATACACATACATACATACATAAACTTGAATTAGTTAAATAACTTTGGCTCACTAACAACAACAACATGAATGAAAATTTCGTGAATAGAAACTTACTTTTGTTTGAACTAGATATTTCAGCTAATGTAAAAATAATTTGGAAATCTATATTCTTAAATAAGGTAACCTGATCATAGGACATCTGTGTTGGAAATAAATTTGTACAATTTCTAGTGATGTCATTCCTTTCACTGAGAAAAAGCTGTGCTATGTTTCACTCAGATAGGGCTTTAGAGGAACAGCCAAATCTCCTAAACTACCAATCTAGTGTTCTTTCCATTGTATCAGAGCAATTCAAATCCAAATTTTCATTTCTGAGTTGACCTACTAGCCTTGTATAAATGCAACATATGTTATGTCTCTAGGTAAAGTCAATTTGTTTTCTGTATTTCAGTCTCCTAAGCTATAAAAAAGGATAAGGAAGAAAAACTTTGCCATCTGCTTTGTGAGCATATCGCTAGAAATAATAATGTTCCTATGTGAACTTCTAACTCCCAACTTTAGCTCATTTATCTTGAATATCTAATTACTTGTTTCATATATTCAAAGATTTTTATTGGGCTGGTTCAGGCACTATGCTAAGCACTGAGGATACAGAGATGATTACCACTGGATAATTTTTTTTTTTTCCCGAGACGGAGTCTTGCTCTGTCACCCATGCTGGAGTGCAGTGGCGTGATCTTGGCTCACTGTAAACTCTGCCTCCCAGATTCAAGCAATTCTCCTGCCTCAGCATCCTGAATAGCTGCGATTACAGGCGCGTGCCACCACGCGCAGCTAATTTTTGTATTTTTAGTAGAGACAGGGTTTCACCATGTTGATCAGGCTGCTCTCGAACTCCTGACCTCGTGATCCACCCACCTTGGCCTCCCAAAGTGCTGGGATTACAGGCATGAGCCACCGTACCCGGCCACCACTGGATAATTTAACAAAGCCAACTTATTAATTCATTCCATAATTATTTATTGGCTATTTACTTTGTGCCAGAAATTGTTCTAGATATGGGAAGAGCAGCAAAAAACAGAATATGCAGTCACTGCTCTTATGTAGTATGCGTTTTAAGAGATGAGAGATGAGACAAACAATAATCAACTAAACATAGATAGACAATGTAATGTTAGGCTGATTATCCCTAAGAAGAAAACTAAAATACAGAAGGGGATAGAGAGTGATGGGATAGTTATGATTTTAAATATAACCATCAGGAAAGGCCTCTCTGAGGGGGTCACTTCTGAGCAATACCTAAATGAAATAAGAGAGAAAACTGCAAAGATGTGAGAGATGGGCATTCAAGAAAAAGGTAGAGCCGGAGGCTGATCTGCTTGACAGCATGTTCTAGATATAACAAGGTGGCCTGTATGAGCAGTGTGCTGGAGCCAGCTAGTACTGGCCCGTGAGGACTAATTATGTGCATCTCTTCCCAACTCTGTGTTTATCATATTTGTAGCTTAAAATTGGCCATAGCGGGAGTACTTACATTAAGCAAATCGGCAGACACAACGAAGCAGTGCTTCTCTACCAAAGAGCCGTTTCTTAAACTTTTGCCGGCACACCACTGCTTTTGTTCCAGTGCACTGAAGAAGGGGAGATTAGTAAAGGCAAAATCATCTCGTTAGGATTAAATCTGACTTCTATGAGCCCAATTCACATGGTGGAGTCCTGGTCAAATGATTGTGCTTGTTTCCTTATAAATCCTTATAAACTCCCATACCCCAAAACTTGAAGTAAACTTGATAGTTACTGCTTTTCTTATTTGCAACCAATGTCAAAGAAAAAAGCCTTTCTTCCCTATCCTTGAACTTATGTGCGATTTCTACTTTTCAAAAATGTTTAGCCTCCTCCTTTGATCTGTAACACTGGTTTTATCGTGTTCACAATATCACCATCTAAACCTGAAAGAACATAAAACAGCCTAGAGAAAGGCTAGGAATCAAAAATACTAATACCTCTCAAAGTGAGTAGGACATAATAATGGTTTCATAATACCCAAATAGAAAGATATAGTACTTTCGTGCGGCCCTAAAATACTTAGCATCATAGAACTGCTATCGTAATTTTTTTAGAACTTTTTGTCAGCTATGAGTGAGATGGAAGTGATGGTAAAGCAAGTAATGCATTGCAAAAAATGTCGTATGACATTGTTTTCTTTTTTTTTTTTGAGATGGAGTTTCGCTCTTGTTGCCTACGCTGGAGTGCAACGGTGCCGTCTCAGCTCACCGCAACCTCCGCCCCGCCCCGGGTTCAAGCAATTCTCCTGCCTCAGCCTCCCGAGTAGCTGGGACTACAGGTACACACCATCACGCCTGGCTAATTTTGTATTTTTAGTAGAGATGAGGTTTCTCCATGTTGGTCAGTCTGGTCTCAAACTCCCGACCTCAGGTGATCCGCCCGCCTTGGCCTCCCAAAGTGCTAGGATTACAGGTGTAAGCCACTGCACCTGGCTTCATTGTTTTCAATTAATTCACAGTGTATGCAATTACAATTAATGTGTAGAGAGAATCTTATTTTTACTTTTTTATATAAGTGATAGATTTCATTTATTAACTCAGATACTTAAATACAGATAAAAAGAGGTTAAAAGCAAAATAAAAGTTTTATTGGTTATGAATCTGGTTGCAAGTCAGAAATAACTTGACTGGCTTAAAGAAAAGAGAGCGAGACACACAGACAGAGACAGAGACAAAGAGAGACAGAGACTCAAGGGAAAGATTAGCTTTGGATCTTAGGAAATACTGGAACTAGGAACTGGAAAGCCATTGTAGATATACTCTCTGTCACTTCGTTTTGTTCTCTCTACATCAGCTTCATTCTTTTATCCCTTTTTTAGATCAGTTATCTCTCCTCTTAGCCCACATTGTAGAAACTGGCTATCCATTATTTCTGAGTTGACATGTTACCTTTCTAATCACAAAAGAGGGCCAACTGAGTCTTTTCTCCTATTTCTAAACTTCCGTGTGGAAGAATCTGACTGGCACACTTTGATGAGCTGCCCATTCCTGATCTAATCAGCTATGGCCTAGAAGACTGGGCTCACACAGAACAAATATGGCTGCTGAAAACCCATCTGTTTGAAGAGGGTCAAGGAATCAGGAAAGAGATAAGTCATACAGAAAAAGGATTTTTTTATGGTCTAAGCCGATACCTCGTAAATGGCCACATCAAAATCTTTTTTTTTCTTTTTTTTTTTTTTGAGATGGATTCTCACTCCTCTGTCACCCAGGCTGGAGTGCAGTGGCACTATCTTGGCTCACTGTAACCTCTGCCTCCCGGGTTCAAGTGATTCTCCTGCCTCAGCCTCCCGAGTAGCTGACTACAGGCGCCCGCCACCAGGCCCGGCTAATTTTTGTATCTTTAGTAGAGACGAGGTTTTGCCATGTTGGCCAGGCTGGTCTCTAACTCATGAGCTTATGATCCACCCTCCTCGGCCTCCCAAAGTGCTGGGATTACAGGCATGAGCCACCACGCCCAGCCCAAAATCTTTCACAGTAAATTCTAGAGTAGAAAGGGACTTAAAAAAATCACCAAATCCAATCCACTGCCCAGTACAGTGATCTCTCCTGCCATCTCTCTAACAGATGCATTCAGCCTCTGCTTGAACACACATAATAGTAGAGAGCTGACTAAAGCATGAGGCAGCTCATTCCAGTATTAAGCAGTTTTATTGTTAGAAGGTTCATTCTTAAGCTGAGCTGAAATTTGCCTCTCTATAACTTTAATCCATTCTGCTTTGTAGAACAATAAAAAACATGCCTAGTTCCTCTTTTTTGTATGTCAGCCCTTTATTTATTTTATAAGATAACATGTTCTTCACTAGCCTTCCCCATGGTAAACATCTCCAACTCCTTCAAACATTCTTTCTTGGACATGGATCCCCTATCCTTCACTATTTTAGCAGTCAGTTGGCTTTCATTTGTCCAAAAAAAAAAAAATTGTTCTCTAAATGTATAAAGCAGTAAAGGAATACCTTGGCTCATATCAGAGTCAGTCTTCAGAAAGTGGATGATTCAGCAGCTCCATTACTCATTCATCCTTCAACAAATGTTTAGAGAGTGTCTACTATGTGCCAGGCATTTGTACTAGGCACTTGAGAGACATCAGGGACAAAACAAACTGTCGTTCTAGAACTTGTATTCCAGAGGAGGGAGACAGATAGTAAACAATAAATGTAAAACTAAATAAATTATATAGCATATTACCGTATAATATATGCTTTGAAAAAAGAATAGAGCAAGAAAAGGGGGTTTAAGATTGTCAGGGAGGAATAGCAAGTGGCTGTATTAAATAGTGTGACCAGGGTATTTCTCACTGAGAAGGGAGGACTTGAATAAAGACCTATAAATGAGGGAGTTGTCTAGGCGAAGAGGGGAGCAGGGAAGTTTGAGGGAAGAGAAGAGAAAGAGCTTAAACAAAGGCTCTAAGGTAAGACAGTGTCAGGCATGCTTTAGGAATAGCAAAATAGGCCAGTGTATTGGTGAGCAATGAGTGAAGAGATGTTAGAGATGAGGTCAGAGAGATGACGGGGTTTATAAACCTTTGTAAGGACCTTGGCTTTTGCTTAGAATGTAAGCAGTTTCCATATCTAGATTCTGAGCAGAGCAGTAACATGATTTTATAATTTTAAATGAATCTCCCTGGTTTTCTCCTATTAAGAATAGATTGTTGGGGCTGGGCGCGGTGGCTCACACCTGTAATCCCAGCACTTTGGGAGGTCGAGGCGGGCAGATCACCCGAGGTCAGGAGTTCGAGACCAGCCTGACCAGTATGGTGAATCCCCGTCTCTACTAAAAATACAAAAATTAGCTAGGCGTGGTGGTGTGTGCCTGTAGTCCCAGCTACTTGGGAGGCTGAGACAGGAGAATTGCTTGATCCCAGGTAGCGGAGGTTGCAGTGAGCTGAGATGGAGCCATTGTACTCCAGCCTGGGTGACAGAGTAAGACTCCATCTCAGGAAAAAAAAAAAAAAAAAAAAGAGAATAGATCGTTGGGACACAAGAGTTTCTTTCCTCTTTCTATAGGCTTTATGTTTAGGTAAGCACCTTTTGCGTTTTAGTGTGTCTGCCAACATTGATCAAAGCTATATGCTTCCATTGGATACATTTGTGTTTATCATCACACATAAATTTCATGCTTATTGACTCACTCACCTTTGAACTAACTCCTGGATTCAAGAAAATGCTATGCTTTGATTGGTTTTATGTCTGAATTACCTGAAACTATCACCACGAAAGGAGAATGATCACTTTGATTGGTTTACCTCTGGAGCTGGGAAAGAGGGTCAAACCTACCCAACTTGCATGGCTACTCCACAACAAGAGCACAGAATGAACACTAAGCTACTGATCAGAATGCCCTCCCTAATCATCCTAGTATAAGGAGAATTGTTTTCTTCATATTTATTCTTACTCAACATAATTTGTGGGCAAAATTGAGTAGAACATGATGAGACTATGACAACCTTAACTGAATGCTTACTTCATTAACAAAACCTAAGATTATGATTGCTTTGGGTCAATGCCTCATGATTTCTTTACAGGGACTGTTATCAAGCCACACATCTCCTTATATGGAAAGTATTTATGCAGCTTGCTTTTTTTTTTTTTTAAATACTGTAAATACGTACAATTTGTATTGGTCAATTAGAAATAAAAACAAAAGACTAAAGCAATAGGTCCATTGTGTACATCAATGGACTTTCTAGTTGGCAAGTTCCCATTTAGGTTAAGTGAACAGGAGAATTTCTAAAAACCAGAATTAGGAATGGGTGTATATATACACAGTAGTATACTGTCTCTCTCTATAAGTTCATTCAATTTTTTAAAGAAAAATTAATCCTTTTTGTTGTTCAGAGCCGTAACATCCTTCTCTAACCACCTTTATAAAACAGTACCCTCACCCAGCGACTATTTTTTTAACCTGTTATATTTCCTTCAAAATTCTTACCATCCTCAAAACCATTTAATTTGTCTACTTGCTCATAGTTTATCTCTTCCACTACACTGTAAGGTTCATGAGAAAAGGGCTTTTTTACTTCTGGTTTACTGTTGTATCCTTAGTGCCTGGAACAGTATCTGACATACGGTAAGTGCTCAGTAAGTACTGACTGAATTAATGAATTAATTATATAATGGATAAATGAATAGAAATGCTATGGCTAGACCACTACAATCTCAAGAAATAATTCATATACATTATAAAAATGGGAAATAACAAAAGTTGTTTGATGTTACAGAAAATTGAGCATACTTACTAGTTTGCAATTTTGTGTGTGTGTTGTTTTTGTTTTGTTTTTAACTTTTAAGTTCAGGGGTACAAGTGCAGATTTGTTACATAGGTAAACTTGTGTCATGGGGGTTTGTTGTATAGATTATGTCATTACTCAGGTATTAAGGTTGGTACCCATTAGTTATTTCTCCTGACCCTCTCCCTCCTCCCACCCTCCACTCTCCTAAAGGCCCTAGTGTGTGTTGTTCCTCTCTATGTGTTCGTATTTTCATTATTTAGCTCCCACTTGTAAGTGAGAACATGCAGTATTTGGTTTTCTGTTCCTATGTTAGTTTGCTAAGGATAATTTCCTCCAGCTGTCCCTGCAAAGGAGGTGATCTCATTCTTTTTCATGGCTGCATAGTGTTCTACAGTGTATATGTACCACGTCGTCTTTATCCAGTCTACAGTTGATGGGCATTTAGGTTGACTCTATGTCTTTGCTTTTATGAACAGAGTAGCTCAATTTTTTAACCTATGAGAGACTTTCCATTTATATTCATTTTATATTCCTTTCAATATCATTTGGAATGCTGATTCTATCTTCCCAGTATAAGTTATTTGTCATTTGCAAATTTGGTAAACATACTTCACTGTAAATATTAAATAAGAACAAAATCATATCCCCTTCCCCTTCCTTAAAAGGATACTTTATTTCTATAATTGAAAATGGGTACGGGGGTAAGGGGATCATAGTCTGAAGTGACAATCTTTCAACAGAGACATCTATTGCAAAACAATTAAGAGACAACCAAATTGGAACTATTTTCAGCTTCATTTCTTAGTTCTTCATTGCCACTGTAAAGAATTAAAACGACTTTGAAAACTTTAGAAATATTAAAAGATTTTGAAAAGGCTGATGGCTTTCATTTGTTGTAGTTCCTTTCTTTGTGACGTTTTCAAAGAATTTAGTTTTGAAGTGTTATTCATTCCAGGTATGAGCTTAAAACCTGCATGTTGACTTAAACTACAGTTTTTTTTGTTTTTTTGTTTTTTTTCACTCTTGTTGCCCGGGCAGCTGGAGTGCAATGGCACAACCTCGGTTCACTGCAACCTTCACCTCCTGGGTTCAAGTGATTCTCCTGCCTCAGCCTGCCTAGTAGCTGGGATTACAGGTGCCCACCACCACACCCAGTTAATCTTTTGTATTTTTAGTAGAGACAGGGTTTCACTATGTTGCTCAGGCTGGTCTAGAACTCCTGACCTCAGGTGATCCACCTGCCTCAGCCGTCCAAAGTGCTGGGATTACAGGCGTGAGCCAGCGTGCCTGGCTCAACTACAGTATTTTTATTTGCAAATCACTTTATTTGTTTTCATCTATGTGGCTGTTTGCATAAGGCCACATACATTATGATGTGGATTGTGTAAGATTTTTGTATTTCATAGTTGATAATATTACAAAGCAAAATGATGTCATTTCCTTGGTATTTAGCATTTTTTCCCATCTTTTACTTTTCTGTGTATTTTTCTTTACTTTTCTCATCTTCTCCCCTAGTTTAGGTCTTTATGTATGATCATTCTAAAAACTGCTGATCCACTCAAACTATTGTGTTCTCTTCCAAGAATAATCTTTATTATGTGCGCAATATAGGAAGGACAGCCAGCTATGCTGAGCTTTTTTCAGTAAACATGGAGATAAGCAGTCACTATTGCTGAATACAAAAGAGGCAATGTTTGTGCTAAAACGGTCCTTTGCTCACTGCCATCTAATTCCTTCTCTTTTTTAATGTAAAATTTATTTTTATCAAAGTAACACATGCGCATAGCTTAAAAAGTAAATAGTTCTGGAAGATTTACCATGACATTTTTAAACCAAAAGTATCTGAGACAGGTTTCAATCAATTTAGAAGTTTATTTTGCCAAGGATAAGGACATGTCTATGACAGCCTTAGGAGGTTCTGAGAACATGTGCCCAATGTGGTTAGGCTACAGCTTGCTTTTATATGTTTTAGGGAGACGTAAGATATCAATTAATACATGTTCTATCTGAAAAGGCAGGACAACTCAAAGCAGGGGCTTCCAGGTCATGGGTGGATTCAAAGATTTGATGATTGGCAATTAGTTGAAAGAGTTTATCTAAAGACCTGGAATCAATAGAAGGGAGTGTCTGGTTTAAGATAAGGGCTTGTGGAAACCAAAGTTTTTATTATGCAGATGAAGCTTCCAGGTAGCAGGTTTCAGAGAGAATAGATTGTGTTAAGATCTCTGTTTTAATGTTAATGCTGGTCAGTTCCTCGATTTTGAAGACAGGAGGGTATAGTGAGGCCACCTATTCCCATCAGGGCCTGAACACATGTTTTGGGTTAACTTTGGAATGCTATTGGCCAAGAGGAGGAGTCCATTCAGTTGGAGGGGAGGGGCTTCAATTTTATTTCTGGCTTACAACAAAAACAAAACTCAAAAGTACACTCTTCTATCTTTTTATTTGTCATCCTGTGGTGCGATGCCCCAGAAGCATAAGAGATAGAAGAGTATACTTTTCAATTCTCCCTAATCATCCTGATATTTATCTCTATACTTCTGAAAAATATGTTCATGTGCCATTTTCTCACCTATTAATTCTAGACATATTCTATTGACTTCCTACTTTTGAAGATGAGAATTTATAACCCTACCACATACACATATGTGTACATCTATATTTCTCTTCCTTCTCTGACAAAATTGTTTCACGATCTTAATTTTATTAGTATTCAGTGATTATATTATTATGAAGATGTAATTACTTTTACAAACTAAGCCACAGTGTGCTATAATTATATTTCTTTACAACTTTTTCCTTTTTCCTTATCCTGTAGTTAATTTGAAACATATTTCATGTGTTTTTGATTAGTGCTTTCCCTAAGCTTACCAATAGCACCACAAACCTGTGCTAAACATATACAGATGTATTATAATTTATCTATAAAAATTCCATATTTTTCTTAGAGATGTCTTTCCTTGAGCCTTCTGGTCTCATATTCCATTGTAATCATAGGACCGCTGCATAGCTATTGAAGCTTCTTTCACCAACATACAATTTTCTTCTCTTGTATCGTGGATCTCTGGTTTCCTGGGTTCAACATCTTCTTTCCTGGTGTATTAGCCTCATTGGGAAATACATCTTCCAGAAGATTCCAAATAAAAAAATCCATAGAAAACAAATTTTTGACATTTGGTGTATCTAGATTTATGTTTATTCTATTTTTATGTTATTGATAGTTTGGAGAGGAATACTTTTTCTCAGTACTGCACTCACAAGCTTTGTGCTAGTCTGCCTAGAAGGGGTGTTGACAAGTGAAAAAAGTATCTTAGTACAGTTTCACCTTGAATTGCTTTAAAATGAGGCTGAGCATATTTGTTTTTACTTTCCTGTAATATGTCATAATCTATTCATATGCTTTACCTATTTTTCTATTTGATTGTTGGCTTTTGATTTTGTATTTGTAGGAACTCCTTATATATTAAAGCAATCAGTACACTTCCCTTTTTAAATGATAGGAATTGCTAATATTTTACACCAAGGCTCACGCTCATGTAGGCAACTTGACAGCCTCTTTTAAAATAAAAAATATACTGTATCTAGTAATATTTATTTATAGTATTTATCCAGAAGACATATTCACACTTGCGGGGAACATCTCAGAAACAAGGATATTCATTGCAGAATTGTGTGTAAATAGCAAGATTGGAGGCAATCTAAATGTTCTTCAATATGATCTAGATAAATAAATCATGATTTACTTATTCAGTGGAATATTATGCAGGTGTATATAAAGAATGAGGCAGCTCTAAACATACTGATAAGGAAAGATCTCTAAGATGTAAATTTTTAAAGTTTAAAAAATGTTACAGAATAGTGTGCATAATAGTTACCACTTCTGAATGAAAAGAAAAACTATATCTATATATAATCAATATATGTCTTTGAACATCTCTGAAAAAATATGTAATTAACTGGTAAGACGGTTTGCCTCCGGAACATGGAACTCAGTAGCTGGAGAGCAGGAGTAAAAAGTATATGCTTTTTATCTTTTTGACACCCCCTCCAAGTAGACATAGTACAAAGTTTACAAGTACAGTACTGAGAAAAAGCATTCCTTTCCAAACTATCAATAACATGTGAAAATAGAATAAACATACCTCTCAATACACAATATGTAAAAAATATGTGTTTCCTATGGATTTTTTTCTCTGGAACCTTCTGGAAGGTGGATTTCCCAATGAGGGAATATATCAGGAAAGAAGATATGGGATCTAGGAAACCAGAGATCCAATATAGGAGAGAATTATATATTGGTGAAAGAAGCCCCAAGCCAACAGCTATACAGCAGCTTTATTGATATATAATTTACATCCTCTGAAATTTATCAGTATTAAGTGTTCAATGAATTTTAATATATTTACAGAGTTGTACCATCATCACCACAATCTGGTTTTAAAACATTTCCATCATCCTGAAGCAAAATTTGTGCCCATTTACAGGTATTCCCCATTCCCACTCCCAGCTCTAGGCGACCACTTCACTTTCTATCTCTACATATTTGTCTTTCCTGGAAATGTTGTATGTAATTTCAGGTCTTTTGAATTTGTTCTCCTCTATTTTGTATTTTGATCACCTATTCAAAAGTAAAATACTATCTAATTGATATTATTATTATTCCTTCTCAAATGAAGAAACTACAGGATGAAAAATGTGAATGATGTCTTTGGTAGTATAAGCAGTCAAGAGGTGGGGCTAAGAATAAAATCAGAACATTATGAACAAAATCCTACTTCCTATTTTTATTGCATAAATATTAGGCCTCATTTTGGCTTAGCATACACTGAAATTTAATCATTATTCACATAAGTGTAAATCTCTGTAAAAGGTCAAAACATTTACCATTCAGATGGGAAAGAACAAATCATTATACTGCAAAAAGATATGGGTATGAAAATAATACTGTACAGGCACTTCACTTTTTATTGCCTTATTTTGTTAGGAATCCATAAACACTAATAGAATCTTGTCATATATTACAAAGGTTGGCCATCTGCTAATGTTGAGATTAATAATCTACCCCATGGTTAACTCATAAAATCATACAAATTTAGATTTGGATAGAGGTTTAGAAATTTATCTATTGACATTTTCCCAGATTTTTTCCTATAGATACCAGCCAATCTAATTACTTTAGTGACATGTTTAACCTTTGTGAAAATCTCTATATAGATTTATTTTTATGAATATTGTTGGCTGTTAAAATCTAAGCTACAAATTTGTGGCCTGTTCCTTCTCAAACAAATAATAGTAATAACAAAAATAATAAGCATGATGATAACACTCTTTGCTAAGTATTTACTGTAAGTAAGTAGTTACTGAGCTAGGGAGGTGCCTTACATACATTAAGGTATTAACTTCACAGTTCTCTAGGATGAAGGCCCTATGTTTTTCTTTTTTTTTTCTTTTGAGATGGAGCCTCGCTCTGTTGCCAGGCTGGAGTGCAGTGGCGCGATCCGCAACCTCCGACTCCCTGGTTCAAGCGATTCTCCTGCCTCAGCATCCTGAGTAGCTGGGACTATAGGCACGTTTCCCCACGCCCGGCTAATTTTTGTACATTCAGTAGAGACGGGGTTTCAACATGTTGGCCAGGATGGTCTCAATCTCCTGACCTCGTTGATCTGCCCGCCTCGGTCTCCCAAAGCGCTGTGATTACAGACCTAAGTACCGCGCCAGGCCCAAAGGCCCTATTTTTAATCCTATATTCAGCAAAGGAAAGTTTCCTGGAGAGGTTAATGAACATGCCTAATGTCACACAGGTATTAAACGAAAGAGCTCAAATCTGAATCCAGGCTTTAATCAGTATGCTTTTGTGTACACTGTTGCATTAGCCTCATTCCTGACTCATGCTATGCTTTGTCCTCTTGTTTTATTCTTATTTCACTTCATGTCTTAATCCAGTACTTTATGTGCCTTGACTTGTAAATTACCTTGCATTTTTCCAAGAAACTGTTAGCTTAAATAAGCAAGCAGATTAACTATTGTATGTTTGTGGTCTTGTACCGTATTAGGAAAAAAAAATAAAGAAAAATGTGTTTTTGTGAACACTGTAATTTCTTCTGCTGCCTAAGGACAAGCTTCCCTCCTCATAGAATGGTTTGTCTTTGCCAAGATACAGTGAGAATCAATCAATCAATATCGATCGAGCGAATGTGGGGAATACCGAGAATTAATACCATAGTTCCCGCCCTTTGGTAGCTTGCATATTTAATTGTTGAGTGAAAACACATGTACGAAACCACAAATATGTGAAAAGTGATTATTAGTGGCACTAATAACAGAGCCTTTATTTTAAGGTTTAAGGTGAAGGGGGTTATTGTAGGCAATTTGATATGTGTTTTTTTTTTTTTTTTTTTTTTGAGACAGAGTTTCGCTCTTGTTGCCCAGGCTGGAGTGCAATGGCGCGATCTTGGCTCACCGCAACCTCGGCCTCCTGGGTTCAAGCGATTCTCCTGGCTCAGCCTCCCGAGTAGCAGGGATTACAGACATGCACCACCACCCCAGCTAATTTTGTATGTTTAGTAGAGACGGGGTTTCCCCATGTTGGTCAGGCTGGTCTTGAACTCCCGACCTCAGGTGATCTGCTTGCCTCGGCCTCCCAAAGTGCTGGGATTACAGGCGTGAGCCACTGTGCCCGGCATTTTTTTGTTTGTTTGTTTGTTTGTTTGAAGGATTGACAATCCCATAGGCAAATCAAGAATTTGTAAAAATTTGGGTGCTTTGAAGAGTTCTATAGCAAAGTGTTTGGACAAGATGCTCTTTAAGGGTCTATCCAATTTAAAAATAATATTATTTATGGCCGGGCGCGGTGGCTCACGCCTGTAATCCCAGCACTTGGGAGGCCGAGGAGGGCGGATCACCTGAGGTCAGGAGTTCGAGACCAACCTGACCAACATGGAGAAACCCTGTCTCTACTAAAAATACAAAATTAGCCGGGCGTGGTGGCGCGTGCCTGTAATCCCAGCTACTCGGGAGGCTGAGGCAGGAGAATCGCTTGAACCCGGGATGCCGAGGTTGCAGTGAGCCGAGATTGCGCCATTGCACTTCAGCCTGGGCAACAAGAGAGAGACTACGTCTCAAAAAAAAAAAAAAAAAAATCTAAGAATTATACAGAATATCATTTAGTATAGTGAAATTCCAATTAGCAAAGGATAAGAGCTTTGCCTGAAGGAGACACGGAAAAACCCAGAGTGAGTATTGAGAGTAACTGGAGGGACACAGGGAGTATTTGTCATTTTTCAGAATTAGAAGTGCATTTGTGCTTGTGTATGTTGGGGGTGGAGGTGAAGGGTGCAGGAGAAGGATGGGTACTGGCAAAGTCGTTACTCACTGAACAAATTTTCAAGCGGGTGCCTCTCCCAATTTTGTTGAGCCTCTGATAAAAACACGTTAAAGTAAAATGTCCACTATAGTATCAAGTAAAAATTGAGACCGTAAGATATAGCAAAGGGAGTCAATTCGCATAGCCCATTTTAATGCTTCTACTTTCTCTAACCAATCTGAAGACTCAGTTGTTCCCACTCCCATCTCCACTTTCCCTTTCATGCCTCCAAATGTTAAACTCCAACTATTGTAGCATTTTAACACATGGCTCCATTTGTGTCTATTTCCACCTAGCGTATTGTGAATATTTTCTACAGGCGCACACTAATCACCAACTGAAGTGAGAATCACATTTTCCTCCACTTGGCTTGGTACTACAGGTCTTGAAGCAAAAGCCTATATTTCAGTCTGAGGAGTTCTACTTGCTTGAGAAAGTACTGTTGTTACCAAGTGGTCTTGTTCAGTGGGGTAAAGATTTTTGTTTTAGAGGCTGGAGCCGGTCTGCAAATAAAAGATGGCTTAGGAGAAAAGCTATCCAGTGTTTTTTCCTTGGCCCGCATAGGTTGACGGTAGTCAAGCTGGTACTTGGCTTGGAGTGAAAAGTGGAGGCTGCTTGGGGGCGTCCTGCAGTCAGGGCACAGAGAGTGTGGAGAGCTGTTGGGAGGTGTCCCACCCACGCTCCCCCCAAGGAGGGGAAACCGGGACGCCGCGGTCTGCAGCAGCAGGCCAGGTTCCAGAGGGCGGCAGGCGGAGGGCGGAGAGAGGAAGGCGCGCGGAGGCGCGGAGGAGGCGTCGGCGGCGGCGCCCACTCCCCCTCGTCCCAGCGCCCCGCCGCTCGCCTCCCGCTGCCGGGCGCCGGCGCGCTCGGCTCTTTCCGCCGCCGCCGCTGCCGCGCGCTGGCCCGTGCGCCTCGGCACCTTCGGCAATTTCCGTCGGGCCCCAGCCGCCATTTTCTCGCCGCTTGTGTGGCTCGCTGGCTGCGTGGCTCGGTTCTTGTGAGCGAAGCTTTGTCCGGTTCGGCAATGGACGGGTATGTAATCGGGCCGGCGAGAAGGTGTGTGTGAGAGAGGAGTTGGACTGTCCTTCGGCCCGGTCCCGGGCCGGGGAGAAACCCTCCCGCGGCCCCTCCCAGGGCTGGGCTGCCGTTACCCAACCCCCGCCCCATCGCACACACCCCTCCCTTTGCTTCCCCCGGCCGGCTTTGGTCGAGAAAATGAGAAGAAAGCGGGCTTGGAGGCTGGGGAGGCATTGGGGCGATGGCGGGGGTGAGGATCCCGGAGTGGGAGCGGGCACCGGCTTGGCGGCGGGGGATGGGGTGGGAACCCCATAACGTCTCGCTGGTCTGTCCCTGCCCCCTCTAGGAGCCATTTCGATCCGTACCCTGGGACCCGACCCTTGGGTTAGCGGTGCCTGTGAGAGCGAGTGGGATGGGCAGAGACAGGCCTTTGGAGTGGGGGGAGCGTCTAGGGGAAGAGGAGAGAGGCACCCCTTGTGGACCCCAGCCATGCGCAACCTCTCTGGCCTCGCCCGGCCCGCCGTGGTCGGGAGAGATGCCGGTGGCGGGAGCTCCGGGGAAAGCCTAGTGGGAGCCGCTGGGGAAGGGGGGAGGGCGTGCGGCGGCGAGAGGAAGGGGGAGGGCAGATGTCATACTCCTTTGTTTTCATTTGAGTCTGGTAGTGGGGGTGGGAGGGAGGAAAAAATGCCTTTTTGTGGGGACTGAAAACATTCAAGGCTTGGCAAAAGGGCCCAGAAATTAAATCATCTAAAAAACGAAGTGTTTGAAGCCGACATCAGTCACATGGGCAAAGGCCAACAGCAATGGCAGAAACAAGAGCAGATAGTCAACAAAGGGCTATCTCTTTAGCTACTTTGGTCAGTTTCTGGAAAAACGACTACAAAAACCCAGAACCATGCTGCATCTTTGCGAACCTGAGTGAAGACAGGATGCTGAGTGAGGTGAGAGGCAAGACTGTGAAATGGTAGGGACCGATGTCTCTCTGATAGGCTTCACACCTGAAAAGACTCAGTAATTTAACTCATTGTTAGAAACCGGGGGCACGCTTAAGGTCAAAAATAACAGCAGTATGCAGCTCTTTTGGGAGTGTAAACACAGTATCATTTAACAAGCACATTTATTAAAATCAGTGAGTATTTGAAGAATCAAAAATTTGGTTAAGCGCCTAGAGTCTGGTGTGTTTTAAAAGGTACTAAAAACAAGATTTTATAAAAGTTAACACAGTCTTACAGAATTCACATCATCCTAGATGTTACCTAAAGATTATTTTCCAGATGAAACAGATCGAGAGAAGTTCAGTATTCCCCCCAGATCAACACGGAAATTGATGTCAAAACTTGCACTAGAATTCATGTTTCCTGATTCCTGGTTCCTATGGAGACTACTAAAGAGTTTAAGTGTTAAATTATTAATCTCAGTATACTGGCATTGTAGAAATGGCATAGTGTTTTGGGTTTTGTTCCTTTTGGCTATTGAATGTGTTGTTAAAAAATACCACAAGTTGTCTCACATTTGAAAGTTAGTTTTAGAAAACCAGGTTGGTAACAGTACAGGTAAGTCACTGATCATCTGTGGTATTTTTTTTTCCCCATCTGTGTGTGAGTGGCTGGAAGATTTATGAATGATGAACTATCCTAAAAAGTTTTAGAGCCAAAGAGTGAGTGATTAGAAGAATAACAGGAAGTTGAAACTATTTATTTTTTCTTTGCAGAATCGTCACTGAGGTTGCAGTTGGCGTGAAGGTAGGAAAATACTATGTTTGAAACTGGGATTGTTGGATCTACTATTATCATAATTACTGGAAAATTTTAGCTTTTGCTTTTGAAAACTATAATGTAGTTAACAAAACCCAAGTGTAAAGTATTTCCTTTCATTTGTAAAGTTGGACCATATACAGTTTGTAATCACCATAAGTTTTTCTAGAACTGGCAGTCTGTAAGAATAACCTTTTAAAGTAAGTATGAATGATCAAGAAATTGAAAATGCTTTCACACATGGCTTCTTGTAATATAAAACGATACCCCAATTTTCTGAGGGGAAATAATGATTTAAAGGGACGGTAAGGGGTTTGACCTATATCTTATAATTTTGTTAATCTAAGTTGTTTGTTTTTTGTTTTTTTTTTTACTTTTTGTCATATGAAAATGAATATATTTTGGTCAATAATAAGGCACATTAGAAATGAATTATCCTGATCCTTAAAAAGAAAGTTGTTGAGGCAGTTAGCTTCAAATTTGAATTAGAAGTTAAGAGCTGGTTTGTCTATTAAAGAAAGTCTTTATGGTAGAGATCCTTTGGAATCCTTCCTTTTTGGCTAAGAAAACTACTCATCATTTAAACTTTAGTTCTAATGCTTAACATTTTCTTGAGTACTTGCAACTTTTAATGTCATGATGTATTGTAATTTTTTTTAGTTTTTTTTTTTGAGACGGAGCCTCGCTCGGTCACCCAGGCTGGATGCAGTGGCGCGATCTTGGCCCACTGCAACCTCTGCATCCTGGGTTCAAGCAGTTCTTCTGCCTCAGCCTCCTGAGTAGCTGGGATTACAGGTGCGCACCACCACGCCCAGCTAATTTGTATTTTTAGTAGAGACGGCGTTTCACCCTGTTGGTCAGGCTGGTCTCAAACTCCTGACCTCATGATCTGCCTGCCTCTCATGATCTGCCTGTCTCGACCTCCCAAAGTGCTGGGATTACAGATGTGAGCCACCGTGCCCGGCCTGTATTGTCATTTTTCATTTGCAAGCCTCTGTGTCCGGAGAGGCTATCTGCTTAGTCCAGTGATGCTGACTGTTCAAACATTTTTTGGAATTCTTAAAATTGTATCCATAATGGGGGGGGGGGGGAGGGATAGCATTAGGAGATACGGGGGGAGAGGGGAGGGATAGCTTTAGGAGATACACCTAATGCTAAATGACGAGTTAATGGGTGCAGCACACCAACATGGCACATGTATACATATGTAGCAAACCTGCACATTGTGCACATGTACCCTAAAACTTAAAGTATAATAATAATAATAATAAACTTGTATCCATAATGATGTGATGTTCTTTAGAATACTTTTAGGAATGGTACTGTGTTTTCTTGCTTATTTTCTGTCCTCTTACCTATAGTGAACTACATATTTGTCCATTCTTTAGGCTTGTTTCTTGAGTTCATTTTGTACAGACTGAAGGAGAAATAATATGCTCTTTTTGGTGATAATATTTTCCAAGTTGAGTTAGTCATGGGATTTAAAATCAGGAATAGCTAAAGAGTGCAAAATGGTAGATGTTGTAGGTTCCATCCAAACAGATTTCTGTAAATTTTGTAAAAGAATAAATGATACAAGTGTGAGTTGTCGACTATTAGTGGAAAAGGAGAAGAGTTTGTAGACAAGACTCAGAATGAGTAGACAGAAAAAAACTGAGGAGACTCGGAATAGTATGTCCAGATGTTATGTATTGGTTACGCCAGTTGTTTTTTTTTTTTTTTTTGTCGCCCAGGCTGGAGTGCAGTGGCACGATCCCAGCTCACTACAAGCTCCGCCTTCTGGGTTCACTCCATTCTCCTGCCTCAGCCTCCCGAGTTGCTGGGACTACAAGCGCCCGTCACCACGCCTGGCTAATTTTTTGTATTTTTAGTAGAGACGGGGGTTTCACCGTGTTAGCCAGGATGGTCTCGATCTCCTGACCTTGTGGTTACACCAGTTTTTTGTTAGTTGCTTGAGAACACTTTAGAAGATGATAAAAAAAAAATTGCAAACCATTTTAAAAAATCCATTGTTTAATATAAAAGTCTGAATAATTGAAGTTAATTTAATTTTCTGGAATAATGGTTAAGAATTTTTGCTTTGGTGTCAGGCCTGTGTACAAGTAATGAAGTGTTCTTTAAAACTTAAAACATTTGTGAATTTGCTTTAAAGACACTGATGCATGTGCATATTTAAAAAAATTCAGGCTGGGCGCAGTGGGTTACGCCTGTAATCCCAGCACTCTGGGAGGCTGAGGCGGGCGGATCACGAGTTCAGGAGATCGAGACCATCCTGGCTAACACAGTGAAACCCCGTCTCTACTAAAAATACAAAAAATTAGCCAGGCATGGTGGCGGGCGCCTGTAGTCCCAGCTACTCGGGAGGCTGAGGCGGGAGAATGGCGTGAACCCGGGAGGCGGAGGTTGCAGTAAGCCGAGATTGTGCCACTGCACTCCAGCCTGGGCAACAGAGCGAGACTCCATCTCAAAAAAAAGAAAAAAAATTTCAAACTGATTCACAGTTTTTTTAAATTTATTTGTTAGGTGTAGGTAATTGTGTTAAAATTTTGTGCCTTTTTTCTTGAAATCATTAATTTATATATTAGCACACATATAAACATCTTTATTTACGTGATTGAATTCAAACTATAGTTTTGGCCCACATCTTGCCTTTTTTTTTTTTTTTGAGTCGGAGTCTCCTTCTGTCATCAGGCTGGAGTGCAGTGGCACGATCTTGGCTCACTGCAACCTCTGCCTCCTGGGTTCAGGCGATTCTCCTGCCTCAGCCTCCCTAGTAGCTGGGACTACAGGCGCACGCCACCATGCCAGACTAATTTTTTTTTTTTTTTTTTGAGATGGAGTCTCGCCCTGTCTCCCAGGCTGGAGTGCAGTGGTGCGATCTGCTCACTGCAACCTCCACCTCCTGGGTTCATGCCATTCTCCTCTCAGCCTCCCGAGTAGCTGGGACTACAGGCACCTGCCACCATGCCCAGCTAAGTTTTTGTATTTTCAGTAAAGACAGAGTTTCACCATGTTAGCCAGGATAGTTTCGATCTGACCTCATGATCCGTCTGCCTCAGCCTCCCAAAGTGCTGGGATTACAAGCGTGAGCCACCACGCCTGGCCAAAACGCCAGACTAATTTTTGTATTTTTAGTAGAGACGGGGTTTCACCATTTTGGCCAGGGTAGTCTTGATCTCTTGACCCCATGATCCACCCGCCTTGATCTCCCAAAGTGTTGGGATTACAGGCTTGAGCCACCGCGCCTGGCCCACATCTTGCCTTTAAAAAAATAGGTTTATTGAGATACAATGTGACATAAAATAAACTACCCATATTAAATATACAGTGTTTTGTCTCATATATACCCTTGTGAAACCATCACCACAATCAAGATAATGAACATCTATCACTCCCCGCAGTATCGTCTTGCGCCTTTATAGTCCCTCCTTTCTGCTTTTCTTTCCCCAAGGAACCACTGATCTGCTTTCTGTCACTGTAGATTAGTTCACACTTTTTAGAATTTCAGGTAAATGTAATCATATGGTATGTACATTTTTGGTTTGGGTTAGTCCACTCAGAATAATTATTTTGAGATTCACCCATGTTGTGTTTCAATAGTCCATTCTCTTTTATTGCTTAGTAATATTACACTTTATGGCTATACAGCAATTTGTTAATCATTCAAGTCTTGAGGGACATTTGTATTGTTTTCTGTTTTGAGCTAATAAAAATATAGTTGTGAACATTCCTGTACAAGTCTTTGTATGGACATATGCTTTCATTTCTCTTGGTGGGGGGGGGGCTATGATTGGAAAGTCTGGATCATGTGGTAGGCATATGTTTAACTTTTTAAGGAACTGCAAACTTTTTAAAAATAGTTGTACTATCTTGCACTGCCATCAGCACGGTATGAAATTTCCAGTCCTTCCACATCCTCTCTAATGCCTGTTATCTTGTCTTTTTGATTATAGACATTGTAGTGTATATGAAGTGATATTTCATTGTGGATTTAATTTGCATTCCTCTAATATCTATGATGTTGAACATCTTTTCGGGTGCTTTTTGTCAACTGTTATCTTTGGTGAAGTGTCTGTTTATATCTTTTGCCCAATTTATTATTTGGTTATTTATTTTAAATTGAGTTTTGAGAGGTCTTCATTGTGGTTATAAGTCCTTTATCAGATATATGGCCTGGAAATATTTTCTGCCACTCATCTTCTCATTCTCAGCATTGTCTTTTGAAGAGCAACAGTTATTAATTCTGATGGACTCCAGTTTACCAATTTTTTCTTTTATGGATTGTAGTTTTGGGGTCTTGTCTGAGCCATTTTTGCCTGACTGTAAGCCATGAAGATTTTTTTCCTTTTGTTTGTTAATAATAATTTTTTTTTTAGAGACAGGGCCTGACTCTGTCACCCAGGCTGGAGTGCAGTGGTGCAGCTGTAGCTCACGATAACCTTGAACTCCTGGACACAAGGGCTCCTACTTCAGCCTCCCAAGTAGGTAGGACTACAGGCACACACCACCATGCCCAGCTAATTTTTAAATTTTTTATAGACCCGGGGTCTCTGTTTTGCCCAGGCTGGTGTTGAACTCCTGGCCTCAAGCGATCTTTCTGCCTCAGCCTTCCAAAGTGTTGGGATTAAAGGCATGAGCCACTATACTTGGCCACCTTTGTTTTCTAATAGAAGTTTTATACTTTGGTTTAACATTTAGGTCTCTTTCATTTTGACTTAATATTTTGAATATGGTACAAAGTGTGGGTCAGAAGTATTTGGTTTTGCATGGGGACATCCAGTATTTGCAGCATCATTTGTTGAAAAGACTATCCTTTCTCCATTCACTTAGCTTTGCAGCTTCATGAAAAATCAGTTATCTGTGTGTGTATGATTTTATGTCTGTACTCTACTTTTTTGTATTGACCCATTTTCCTTTATCTAGATGCTGGAAACATACTGTCTTAATCATTGTAGCTTTATATTGAGTCTTGAAACCACTTACTTAGTCTTGGCCCTCCAACTCTGTTCTTTTTCAAAGTTGTTTTTAACTCTTCTGAATCCTTTATATTTTCATATGAGTCAGTTTTTACAAAAACTGCTTGGATTTTACTGGATTTGACTTGAATCTGTAGAGCAATTGGGAAAATTGGCATCATGACTAAAATTGATGTCTCTGTTAGGTCTTTAATTTCTTTAAGCATTGTTTTTTTTTTCATTGCACACGTTTTGTGCATTGTTTGATTAGATTTATCCATAAGTATTTTATGTATTTTGAAGTATTGTAAATGATATTTAAAAAACTTAATTTCCAATTGTTTGCTAGTGTATAGAAATGATTATGGCATATTGCTCTTATGTTCTGAACCTTTGCTAAACTCATTTAGTAGATCTAATAGTTTTTTTTATATATTCCATCAGATTTTCTTGAGAGGGAGTCTCAGTCACCCAGGCTGCAGTGCAGTGACGTGATCTTGGCTCACTGCAACCTCCGCCTCGTGGGTCAAGCAGTTCTCCTGCCTCAGCCTCCTAAGTAGCTGGGACTACAGGTTCACACCACCACAGCCAGCTAATTTTTCTATTTTCAGTTGAGGCAGGGTTTCACCATGTTGGCTAGGCTGGTCTCGAACTCCTGACCTCAAGTGATCCACTTGCCTAGGCCTCCCAAAGTGCTAAGATTACAGGCGTGAGCCACCACCCCCAGCCTATGCCATTAAATTTTCTACATAGACAATTTATACCCAATTGTTTTTAAATAGTTTTCTTCCTTTTCTATCTGGATACCATTTTTTGTCTCCTTTTTCTTGTCTGTGGTATCCAGTACAATGTTTAATAGAAGTGCTAAGAGAATATCTTTAACTTGCTCCTGATATTAGGGTGAGAACTCTAAAATTTCTTCCTTAACTGATACAGTTCACTAATGAAGCCATGTGGGGCCAGATGTTTGTTTTCTTTGTCGGGAGGTTTTAAACTACATATTCAATTTATTTAATAGATATAGGGCTATTCAGTTTGTTTAGTTCTTCTTGAGTGAACTTCGGTAATTTGTATCTTCTGTAGAACTAGTCCATTTCCTTTAAGTTGCTGAATGTATTTGCGTAGAGTTGTTGATGATACTACTATTTTTTTTTTTTTTTGAGACGGAGCCTCGCTCTGTCGCCCGGGCTGGAGTACAGTGGCACCATCTCGGCTCAGTGCAACCTCCACGTCCCGGGTTCACGTGATTCTCCTGCCTCAGCATCCCAAGTAGCTGGGATCACAGGCACATACCACCACACCTGGCTAATTTTTTGTATTTTTACTAGAGACGGGGTTTCACTATATTGGCCAGGTTGGTCTCGAACTCCTGACTTGTGATCCGCCCACCTTGGCCTCACAAAGTGCTGGGATTACAGGCGTGAGCCACTGTGCCCAGCCATGATACTGCATTTTTACACTTTTGATATCTGTTGAATCCTTAGTGATGTCAGCTCTCTCATTCCCAATAGGGAGAATTTGTGTCATCTTTTTTCCTTGTCTGTCTGGATTGAAGTTTATTGATTTTATTAATCTCCAAAATACCAGCTTTTGATTTCATTGAGTTTTCTCTGTTGTTTTTTTGTTTTCTATTTAATTGATTTCTGCTGTTTTTATTTTGTTTTGCTTTGTGTTTAGCTTGATCTTCATTTTCTACTTAGTTAACGTTGAAGTTGATGTCATTAACTTGGTACTTTTACTTATATAGGAGTTTAGTGCTGTATGTTTCCCTTTTAAGTACCGCTTTCATGGCATTCCTCAAATTTTGACACATACATTTTTATTCACTTCAAAATACTTTTTAAAAAAATTTCTTTGACCCATGGGTTATTGGGAAGTATGTTATTTATGTTATTTAATTTCCAAATATTTGGAGTTTTCTGTATATCTTTTCTTTATGTATTCGTAATTTTAGTTTTATTCTGGCCAGAGAACGTATTTTCTAAGACTTGGATCTTTGTAAACATGGAGACTTGTTTTATGGTCCAAATATATATGTTGTTAAGTATTCACTGAATACTCTGATGATTCTCTGCAGATTTGGAGAAATCTCTGTGCAGCTCTTTTCTTTGGTATTTTGACCTGTAAACTCTAGTTACTTTGGTCTTCTCAGGCTCTTGGCTCTTTCACAATTAAAGTAGTCTTTGAGGCTCAGCCTGCTTTCCTCATAGCTGTGCTATGGCCTGGACACTCAAGGGAGTGAGCTGAGGCAAACATGGACTCATTTGTTTTCTAACCTTAGGGATTATTGTCCATCATTGCCTGATCTCCAGTGTCTTGAAAAGCGATTGTTCTGTATATTTGCTTGATTGTTTGGTGTTGTTTCGGCAAGGCAGATCTGGGTGATGTTATTCTATGTTGACTGGAGGTAGAAGTCAACTGTTTTTTTTAATTACATAATATGGTCTCAGCAGTTGCAGATCTACCTCATCCTTTTTTAATGACAATGGAGGATACTGTTGTGTGGCTGCACCACAGTGCAGTTACTGGACATACCACAATTTAGTTTCCTACATTGCTGGACATTTAGGTTTGATTCCAGTTTGTCATTATAATGTGTGGACATATTTAGAATAGAAGTAAAAATGCTGTGTCAAATGAAATTTATACTTAAAGAGTTACTGAAAACCACAATGCCAGAACACTCATTTGTTTTTCACAAGTGTGTATAGGATTGCCTATTTTTCCATACCCTTGGCAATTCTAGGTTTTATCAAAATTTAGAATACTAGCTTATTTTACACTAAAAATTATTTTGTAATTTATATTTTGAAATGGGTGAGGTTTTTCAAATTTGGCTATTTATATTTCATTTTCTGTGAACTGCCTGTTT
Source organism: Pongo pygmaeus (assembly GCF_028885625.2). NCBI lineage: Eukaryota > Metazoa > Chordata > Mammalia > Primates > Hominidae > Pongo > Pongo pygmaeus. Next base: position 133,350,234 of record NC_072373.2, on the reverse strand, counting down.
GTGTACTGGACCTAGTTTAATGGTCATCTTTATCTTATCACAGTTCTTTGTATAAAAAAATTGATTTCATACGCATTGTAGATATTTTTTATTTGAGTTTTTTTTGCTTTTTTGATATTCTTTGTATAGTTTTAGGCATATATATATATTTGAATTAAGTGATTTCACTTTTTAAAATCCATTTGATGTGTAAACGTTTTTAGCCTCAGCTTCTTCATCTTTAAAATTAGGATTTTAATAGTTCCACAAACTAGGTAGGTTAATGTATTTACATTTAGAATATCCAAGTTTTTGTGGCGTTAGGATACAAATGAAATCTCATTTTCCATTATTTTATAAATTTGCTATATTCAGCTTTTCTTGAGTTTAGACTGGTTTTTGTTAGCTCAGTGAGACTATTAGAATATTTGTGAGTTTGTAATAGGAGATTTGTTGCATTTCTTTAAAATGGCTTTTTATATTCTTCGTAATTTGTAATGTCAGGGGTGTCATTTCTGTACTCTTAACCATTTTGCCAATGTGAAATCCTTGCAAAGTAATGGGGCTACTACTTGGGAAGACAGAATTGTATGAAATGATTGTAGAATAATTCAGGATGGTCCCCAATACGGTAAAATGTTAACTTTTTAGATGTAGAGTTTAAGTATGGTGAAATTTGTAGCAGTGTTCTTTAGTAAGTTAACTGTTAATATATCAAGACCTATAACTGGACAACTAATAAATAACCTATTTCTTAAAATGTTAGCTTTTTCTAAATATTCTGAAAGTACTGGTTGTAAATTGCTGAACTCATGATTTAAATTATAACATGACTATTGAATTCACCATCATTGGCTTGCATAGAAAATTACAATCAAATAATGCTAAATGTAACTTTTTTGGTAATAGTTGAGTGTAACTGGTTGTTCATTATAGATGTGTTATTCAAAACTTTGGGTTTTTAGGTTTTGACTTTTCTTAAAATACTTTTCTTAAATGCTACTTAATGCTTTCACTAGGGTATTTTTATTAGAATTTCAATTAACATATTTTAACGTCTGCGAAATGACAGTACTATGTTAGAAATTGATGTATTGGCTCCTTGAGGGCAGTGACCCTATTTGTTATGTTTTTTCCTCCATCATTAATAGTACACGTATTAAATAGTACATACACACTTTAATAACTCTTAGAAGTGTCATAGGCTTTAATATGCTCATACTCTAATGAGCCATTTATCAATAAAAGATAAATACCAAGACTATGTCTTTTAGGACTTTAGTTAGAGAAATAAGGACTCAGGGTTTTAATTAAGTGGTATATGGCTACAGTAGGAAAGATTGGTTTGGGTTGGTAGGCTCAGAATAGTGGTCTGTGATCTAGCTAGATTGGGAGATAGGAGAAGGAGTGGAGAGCAATAGGCATTGAGAGAATGACATAACCAAAGTTGTGTCTATAGGTTGGCATAAATTTACAGCCATTGATCAGTGAGTTGAATAATTTGGCCTTTATGGCTAACAGCTTGTATATGGATATGAGAGAAAAGATAGAATGGCAGATAGGTTATATAGAAGGCCTCAATTACAGGTTGTGAAATTTGTACTTCATCTAGTAGGCATTATTCTATATATCTGTAATTTTCCATATAAAAGTAGCTCGTTATTCTTTCTTTTTTTTTTTTTTTTGCTATAGCAAATTTATTGTAACAACACAAATTTATTATCTTATAGTTTTGTAGGTGAGAAATCTGACACAGGTGGGCTAAAATCAAGGTGTTAGCAGGGCTGTGTTCCTTTTTGCAGGATCTGGAGGGAATTTGTTTTCTTGACATAACTCAGCTGTTAGCTTCATCTTCAAAGAAGCAATGGCAAAGAAGACTGTCTCACATCACATCACTCTGACACATTCTTGTGCCTCCGTTTCCCACTTACAGGGACCTTGTGATTACAGTGGGCCCAACTACATAATTCAGGATAAATGTTTAAATTACCAATTAATGAAGTGGCAACTGAAACAAGTTTTAACCTATTCACAAGAAAGGGCTTTGCTGGAGTGGTGGCTCACACCTATAATCCCAGAATTTAGGGAGGCTGAGGCAGGCAGATCGCTTGAGCCCAGGAGTTTGAGATCAGCCTGGTCCTCGTAGCAAGACCCCATCTCTACAAAAACTTACAAATTAGATAGATCTGGTGGCATGGGCCTGTAGTCCCAGCTACTTGGGAGGCTGAGACAAGAGGATCACCTGAGCCCAGGTGGCAGTGAGCTATGATTTTATCACTACACTCCAGCCTGGGTGAGAGGAGATCCAGTCTCAAAAAAAGGAAAAGGGCTTTCCTGAGGGTCGAATGAAGTACAGTTGACCCTTGAACAGGATGATTTTGAATTACACAGGTCCACTTATGCATGGATCCACTTATACAGAATTTTCTTCTCCCTCTTCCACCCAAGACGGAAAGACCAACTCGTCCTCTTCCTCCTCATCCCACTCAACGTGAAGACATTGAGGATGAAGACCTTTATTATGACCGATCTCCAAAAAGATTGGCTTCAATATTTCATGGAGTGCTATGAATTAGAATCCTCAGTCTCTATATTGTTAATTATTTTAGTCTCTTGGTCTATGTGTGTTTCTAAACTGTAGTAGCTTTCTTAATTTAGTTCTAGGCATACTACATTAGGGGATAAGGTGGTTAAGTGATATTTTCACTTTAAAAGTAGTAAGGTGTCACAGAAAGTTATCACAACAGATTTTTTTGAGCAGTACTTCTTTTTTAAAACTATTATAATGAATTTTAGACACAATAGTATCATGAACCATTGTGTATCTATCATTCAGTCCCCAAAACCATCAGCAACCCATAGCTAAAACGATGATATCCACACTCTGCTTTTCCATTTCTGTTATTTTGAGATAAATATCAGATATTCATATTGTTTTATCTGTAAAGGCTTCAGTGTGTATCTTTAAAGAATAAGGACTCTCTTTTTAAAATATAATCAAAAGACTATTAGGACACACACACACATTAAGTTAATTCATATTATAAACTGTCAAATTTGTATTAAAATTTCTAGTTGTCTCATAAAAGTCATAGTATTTTTATAGGGTTTTTTTTTTTTAGTGGGGGAAGGAGTCATGATAAAATAAGATCAGCCAATTTAACAGGTCGTTATTACCTCTTAAATATCTTTTAATGTGCAAGTTCTCCGTTCCTGTTTTTTGTGTTTTTTTTTTAAGTTGCATTTCGTTTGTTGAAGAAAACTGGTTATTGGTCTTACGCAGTTGCCTATAGACTACATTTGCTGATTGTGTTATGATTTTGTAATTTAGTATGTTCTCCATATTTCCAGTAAATTGGTAGTTAGATCTAGAGACTTGGTCAGGGTTTCTATTTTTTTGGTAATTTTTTAAGTGGTGGGTTTTTATTTCTGTTAGACATGGTTTCTGACTTTTCGTGTATGTCATGTTTTTCCCAGGAACATTTCTTATACTTTACCTTGTTTGTGCCAGGCATAGTCTGTGCTCAATAATTGTCTCCTTTTTTTTTTCTTTTTTTTCTGTTTTTTGAGAGACGGAGTCTTGCCCTGTTGCCCAGGCTGGAGTGCAGTGGCCCAATCTCAGCTCAGTGCAACCTCTGCCTCCCTGGTTCAAGCGATTCTCCTGCCTCAGCTTCCCAAGTAGCTGGAACTACAGGCGCCTGCCACCACACCTGGCTAATTTTTGTATTTTTAGTAGGGATGGGGTTTCACCACGCTGGCCAGGCTGATTTGGAACTCCTGACCTCAAGTGATCTTCCCACCTTGGCTTCCCAAAGTGCTGGGATTACAGGCATGAGCCACTGTGCCTGACCAATAAGTGTCTCTTAATGAGTATTCTTAAAGGATATCTAAAAAGAAATGTAACTTAAAATTCACATAATAGTAATACTATACAGTGTTAACATTTAATGTAAGTTGGAACTATTGATGGTGGACAAGAATGTTTTCTTGTCAAGAACATACGATTTAGAATGAAAAGATGAGGGTTTGACTTTTATAGCATTGAACAGGTTAACCTCTGAGCTTCAGTTTTATACATATTTTTAAATGGTTTCAGTTGTACCTACCTCCAAAATTATTTTGAATGTTAGATAAGGAAAAGACTTACGCTGAAAGGATGAGAATGGTTGTTGTTGTAGTTCTTTAATCTGTAAATCTACATTTGGAAGGAACACTTTTATAGAAATCAAATACAGTAAATTAATTTCTAAGAGATCCTGGAGTTCAGGTTAAAAATAGCTGCAGACAGCACTAAATATCTTTATTAGTGAACAAAAAAATAAAAATAACTTAGAATTTAGCACAGAGAAGCAAAGAGATGAAAATAGCAGAAGAGTTAAAAATGTGTTGGAAAGGAAGAGAAGTTCTAACAAACATCTAATTAGAGTTCCAGAAAGAAATTAAAGATTGCAGAAAGGCAAAATTTGAAATGCTAAAGGCTGATAATTTTTCAGAATTGGTGAACTATATGAGTTCCTAGATTTAGGAGGCACAAGAAAACCTGGACACCTAACAGTGAAAGCAGAGCACCAAAGACATAGAGATCTTTAAAGCAGCCAGAGAAGATCAGATTCCCTAAAGAATAAGAACTAGAAAGTCCCAATATGCTTCATCAGCATGGGCATCCAGAAGATAGTGGAATAATATTTTCAATGTATTGAGTGAAAATAGCTGCCCCACCTATTATTTTATAGTCAGCTAACTTATAAGGAGAAGAACAAAATAAAGACACTTTTTGAAACACGTCATTCTGCCTCCAAAAAAGCAATTTAGGAAATGTATCAACAGACTCACTGAAGGAATTTCTGGAGTTTGTACTTCAGGAAGAAAGCCAATGACACCAGAAAGGAAGTCTGATATAGAAGTGAGGCTAATCAAGAAATTGGTAGGTCTGTGAGTAAATCTAATTACTGACCATATAAGAATGTAATATGGTCATTCTTACATATTACATTCTTATAATATGTAAGAATTAATATTTCTTACATATTAAATATTAAAGGTTTAAAAATAGAATTAAAAATATTAAATCATAACAATATGTAAGAGAGTGGTAGAGACACTGGAGTTTGAGTTCTGATGATCTAGTATTGATTGGAGCTGTGTTGTCAGTTACAGTAGCTACTAGTGATTTGTTACTGAGCACTTGACATGTATGTAGTTTAAGTTGATCTTCTACCTTAGTTGAAAAATACACATTTCTAAGCCTTAGTCTGAAAGAAGAATGTAAAATATCCCAAGTTTTCATATTGGTTACATGTAGAGCTGATAATATTTTGGTATTTTGGGTTAAATGAAATACATTATCTGTGTTGCCTTTTCCTCTTTCTTCCTTTCTTCCTTTCTTTCCTTTTTTTAAGATAGGGTCTTGCTTTTTCCACCAGGCTGGAGTGCTGTGGCATGATCATGGCAGCCTCAACCTCCTGGGCTCCAGTGACCCTCCCACCTCAGCCTCCCAAGTAGCTGGGACTACAGTTGTGTGCTACCACACCTGGCTAATTTTTGAGTTTTTTTTGTAGAGACAGCGTCTCGCTATATTGCCTAGGCTGATCTCAAACTCCTGGGCTCAAGTGATACTCCCGCTTTAGCCTTGCAAAGTGCTGGGATTACAGGACTGAGTCTGGCCACCTTTTTCTTTCTTTCTTTTTTTTTTTTTTTTTTTAAGGCGGAGTCTCCCTCTGTCACCCAGGCTGGAGTGCAGTGGCTCTATCTCTGCTTACTGCAAGCTCTGCCTCCCGGGTTCACGCCATTCTGCTGCCTCAGCCTCTCGAGTAGCTGGGACTACAGGCGCCCTCCACCAAGCCCGGCTAATTTTTTTGTATTTTTAGTGGAGACGGTTTCACTGTGTTAGCCAGGATGGTCTCAATCTCCTGACCTCATGATCTGCCCGCCCTGGCCTCCCAAAGTGCTGGGATTACAGGCATGAGCCACTGCGCCCGGCCCACCTTTTTCTTTTTACTTTTAAAAATGTGGCTAACAGAAATTTATGAGATTATATTTATGGTTCATACTACATTTCTTTTGGACAGTGCCAGAGTGAATCAGATAAGCTTGCATTTTAAAATCCTAAGGGTGAATGCAGTAGAGGTAGAACGCAAGTAATTGGGGAGGGGAGTTGACTGAAATTACAGATGTATAATCCAAAAGAAGGCAAAAAAAAAAGAGAAAGACACAAAGTGAGCTTATATGTTAATAGCGTGGAAAGGTTCTATGAAGAGTTCCTTAGAGCCTTTAAAGGTAGAATTTTCTTGTCTGGTTGCAGGAAAGAGTGGCATTGTTTTTGTTCACTTTTAAAGCCACAAAAACAAGTAATGATGAGGAAAATTGGGACATGTTGAGGAAGTAAGTAATTTTTTGGAATGTAGGTTGAGTTAGAGTAGCAGAAGACAAAATTTAAAAAGTAGTTTTTGACAGTAATATGGAGAGCTTTGAGTGCAAAGGATTTGCAGTGAGGACCTTTGAAAATTGAACCTGCTTTCTGCTATCAGTATTTATGTTTAAATAAACTTGATTCTTTGTGAGTGTTGTTATATATGTTTTCGTAACTACTGTTGTAATGTTTCTTTTTTTTACTAGCTTGCTTTCAAGCCACGCTGTTGATTAAATATTTATGGGCCATTTTAAGGCTTCTAATCTTTATTTGTGATGAACTTTTGAGGAAGAGTTAGGTTTTATAAGTGTTGAACTCCAGTAAACACAGTTCCACTTTCCTTAACTTCTCAGAAAGATACTTTGCTATTTGATACAGATAGTTGTCTAGGCAAGCTATTAGCAGGGTTTCAGGTAAGACATATATGTTTGCTATTTGTTTTAAGCAAACTCTTCCCTCATTTATTCAAATTGTAGCAAACATCTACTACACCCATTTCCAGTTCTTTGTCTTAATAGTTAAACAATTATAATAACAGGAGTGGTGTATATATATATAAACTCTTGCTTGGCTTTGGTTTGATTGAATTAATAAGGTGGGTTTTTTTTGTTTGTTTGTTTTGAGATGGAGTCTCACTCTGTTGCCCAGGCTGGAGTGCAGTGGTGCGATCTCGGCCCACTGAAGCTCGCCTCCTGGGTTCACGCCATTCTCCTGCCTCAGCCTCCCGAGTAGCTAGGACTGCAGGCACCTGCCACCACACCTGGCTAATTTTTTGTATTTTTAGTAGAGACGGGGTTTCACCGTCTTAGCCAGGATGGTCTCAATCTCCTGACCTCGTGATCCGCCCGCCTCGGAAATACTTTGCATTGTTGCATTGATTGGTTTGAGCCCCTGTTATACTTAAGTGATTATGAACGAGTCTTTTATTCTCTGAATTTCCCTTTCCTAGTTTGTAATATTGAGGATAATAATTCCTAACTTGCGTGATTGTTGTGAAGATTAAATAAGACAATGATATTGGTAGGAGCTCTTTATAATCTTTCTCTCTTATGTACAATTCAAATATATGTCGGTTTAAATACCAAAATACCACTTTAAAAAATCTGGGCTGAAATGGACACTTCTAATGTAGGAGTAGTGCTATAGAAAATAATGCTTTGTTTCATATTCTTTTCCTAGTATTTTATGTCTAGTAACTCATAAGGAAAAAATGATCAGATAAGTATATTTTTTAGATGCTGATTACAGCATTATTTAAATAGTAGAAATAACAAATGTTCAGTGATAACAAAAGAATAAATTCTGTTCATAAACATTACAAATGTTTTTTAAATATTTTTCATATGTGTGAAAAGTAGGATTAAAAATAACTTTGACAAATGCATACAATTTATATGTGTCCCCAAAAGCTGGAGGGCAGTGTACCAAAATAGAGTAGTTTTCTTCAGGTTGATGGGATTAGTTTTTTATAATTCTTTATATATTTTCTCTATATTCCACATTTTAAGTATTTTATGATAAAGTTATTAATATGATAATGTTATTAATATTGCTTACTTGATTAAACACTGACATTTTGTTTCTTTAAAAAACTTTGCATAACTTGATATAAATCTTTTTAATTGTACAAAAAACACATAAAATTTACCATCAACCATTTTTAAGTGTACACTTCAATTGTTTAATTATTCTTATATGTACTTAATAATATTACATTGTGAAACCCATATCCAGAACTTTTTTCATTTTGGAGAACTGAAACTCTATACTGATTTTAAAACTCCCCCTTTTGTCCTTCCCCTGGTAACCAGCATTCTATTTTCTGTGTCTATGAATTTGACTACTTTAAATACCTCACATAAGTGGAATTATACAATATAGGTTAAGCATCCCTAATCTGAAAATCCGAAGTCTGAATGCTACAAAATCTGAAACTTTTTTTTTTTTTTTTTGAGACAGAGTCTCACTGTGTCGCCCAGGCTGGAGTGCAGTGGCGCGATCTCTGCTCACTGCAAGCTCCACCACCCGGATTCACGCCATCCGCCTGCCACAGCCTCCCGAGTAGCTGGGACTACAGGCGCCTGCCACCACGCCCGGCTAATTTTTTGTGTATATATATATATTTTTTTTAGTAGAGACGGGGTTTCACCGTAGCCAGGATGGACTCATCTCCTGACCTCGTGATCAGCCCACCTCGGCCTCCCAAAGTGCTGGGATTACAGGCCTGAGCCACCGCGCCCAGCCATCTGAAACTTTTTGAGCACTTAATTGATGCTCAAAGGAAGTGCTTAGTGGAGCATTTTGGATTTTAGATTTTCGGGTTAGGAATGCTCAGGTTGTGTTTGTCCTTTTGTGACTGGCTTATATTCACTTAATATAATGTCCTCAGGGTCCATCTGTGTTGTAGCATGTCACAAGATTTCTCCCTTTTTAAGGCTACATAGCATTCCATTATGGTACACAAAAGTTCATTTGAAGCCCCCGTGTCATAACTCAGGCTTCCATAACAAAATACCATAGATTGAGTGGACTGAAATTTATTTTCTCACAGTTCTGGAAACTGGGAAGTCCAAGATCAAGGTACCAGCAAGGCAACTTTACTTCTGAGGCCACTTCTCTTGAAGTGAGGCCACCATTTTACTTTGTGTGCCTCACATGACCTTTTCTTTGTGAGCACACTTCGGGGGAGTGGATGGCAGAAGCTCTCTGGTGTTTCTTCTCATAAAGGCATTAATCCCATCATGAAGGCCCTACTCTCATGATCTTATGAAATCCTCCAGTTAACTCTTAAAGGCCCTATTTCTAAATTGCATTACATTTGGGGTTAGGATTTCAGCATGTGATTTTTGGGGAAACATAAGTATTCAGTTCATAATACCCTGCATATAGTTGACCCATACTTCTCCACTCCAGGTAATTACTATACTAAATTTGATGTTTACCATTCCCATAAATTTCTCATTTACTACATTTTTTTTTTTTTTTTTTTTGAGACAGAGTCTCGGTCTGTTGCCCAGGCTGGAGTGCAGTGGTGCGATCTCGGCTCACTGCAAGCTCCGCCTCCCAGGTTCACGCCATTCTCCTGCCTCAGCCTCCCGAGTAGCTGGGACTTACTACATGTTTATGTATTTTTATCTTAAGCAATATATGGTTTGGTTTTGCATGTTTAAACTATAGATATACTATCATGTTGTATGTATTCTGTAATTTGCTCTTTTTGTTCAGTGTTATTTTTGTTTTTTAAGTTTATATATATATAATTTTCATTGCCATATAGTATGTGATATATGAATATATCATCTTGACAAATGAGTAATATTTGACGAGGTTGATTTGTCAAATATTTTAAATTTTTTTCCATTACAAACTGCTGCTGTAAGCATCAATGTGCATATTCTAACGTGTTAATATTAGAGTTTCTCAGATTGTGTCTTTTCAAATCGATTGAATGTTAACATATTGCTTTTATAAGTGATTATACTAATTATACTGTTAGTGCTGCATGTAGATTCTTGTTTCTACACGTTCTTTGAAAATCGGCATTGTTGGACTTTTTAATTTTGCCAATCAAATGTACATGGGAAGGATATCTTGTGGTTTTAATTCACATTCCCTATTAATGCTTTATTTTAATGATATATTTTATTAGTTTATTGGCCATTAATGTTTCCTCTCTGTTAAATGCCTGTTTATATAGTTTGTTCATTTTCTTTTTGACTGTAGTTTTATCTTTTTTTAAAATTGATTCCTGCTCAGCGCGGTGGCTCGCGCTTATAATCTCAACACTTTGGGAGGCCGAGGCAGGTGGATCACTTGAGATCAGAAGTTTGAGACCAGGCTAGCCAACATGGCAAAACCCCGTCTCTACTAAAAATACAAAAAATTAGTTGGGCTTGGTGGTGGGTGTCTGTAATCTCAACTACTTGGGAGGCTGAGGCAGGAGAATTGCTTGAACCCAGGAGGCGGAGGTTGCAGTGAGCTGTGATCCATTGCACGACAGAGCGAGACTCTGTCTCAAAAAAAAAAAAAATTGATTCCTAGGAGTTTTTATATACTGTGCACACTAATTGTTTTGTTAGTTTTTGTTTTGTTTTGTTTTTGTTTTTGTTTTGAGAGACAGAGTCTCACAATGTCATCCAGGCTGGAGTGCAGTGGCTCGGTCACAGTCACTGCAGTCCTGACATCCCAGGCTCTAGCAATTCTCCCACCTTTGTTTCCTGAGTAGCTGGGACTACAGAAATACACCACTATGCCCGGCTCATTTTTCAGTTTTTTTGTAGAGATGGAGTCTCACTATATTACCCAGGTTGGTTGCGAACTCCTGGGCTCAAGCAGTTCTCCCGCATTGGCCTCCTAAAATGCTGAGATTACAGGCGTGAGTCACTGTGCCTGGCCTGTTTTGTTAGTTACGTGTCCTACAGATAACTCTCTCCTCTCTCTGACCTGTTTTTTTTACACTGATGAATAGTTGTAAATTTTAATGTGACATTTATGTTTTTCTTTTAAAAAAATATTTAACCTAAGGCCTTACATATAGGCTTGTGTATTTTATTTTGAAAGTTTTAAAATTTTGATTTTCACATTTGTGGCCTTAATCTACCTGGAATTTATTCTTTGTGTAGCATATGGTACAGGTTTAATTTTTTTTTCTATGTGGATAGCAAGTTTAGTACCTACTTGATTGAATAGCTCAGCTTTTCTCCAGTGATCTGCTTTCTCAGCTCTTCAGGTTTCCATATATTCACAGAACCATTTCTGTGCTATGTGTTGTAGCAGTACAACAGTGTCTTAATTACTTATGGCATCAGCATTAAGTTTTGGAATCCTGTACAGTGAGTGTCAAAACTTTGTTTTTCAAAATTGTCTTGGTGTTTTCTTCGCTGCATTTATTTTAAGATCATTTGGCTAAGTTCTGTGAAGGCTCTTTGGGTCTTATTTATACTTGCCTTAAATTTAGTAGTTAATTGGGAGAACAGTATAGCTGCATTATCAAAATAAAATGGCAATTTTTTTTTAGCTGAAAGGCAGAGAATTATAACATTTCTTTGAAGAATATTCCACTTTCTTCTTCATGGTATTTTCCCTAAGAGACATGCTTAACGCAGAAAATATGTTAAAAGGATTTTAAACAGCTTATATGTAAGGGATGAGGGAACAGGGATACTTGGACTAATATTTCAATATTTCTAAAATTATTGGTTTATTGAGTACGTTCCTAGAAAACTTTTTTATTGAGCTTCAAATTTCTCAGAATTGTATAGCATTTTTGAATTCTCTCTTTTATTACTAATATCAGGCACCTATGTTTTCTCCTATTTCTTGATTTGTCTTGTCACAGAATTTATTTTACTGGTCTTTTCAAAGAACCAACCTTTTTACTTGTTTTCTTTTTGGTTGGGGGTCCTGAACTCCTTTATTTTCTTGTTTTAAAATGCATTCAAGGTTAAAGGTAATCAGCTGATAGCTTTGGCAATTTTTTTTTTTTTTACTTTTAGAGTTCTCTTTTTATTGTAAACTTCATTATAAAGGTTTTAAGCTACACAAAAGTAGAGGGAATGGTATATAATACACTTTTTTTCTGTTGGATAATATTAATGCATATCTCAGATCATTTCATATAATCTGCAGATATATCAGAATGTGTCTCTCTCTTTTAAATGTGACATTGGTACCATTATAAAGTTTAAAATAATTTCTTAATGTCGTCTGATCTCCAGTATTCAGAATACTTTTTTTTCATTATTTTATTTTTCTTGCCTTTTCTCTTTTGTTGTTGTTAGATAAACTGAGTCATCTGTACAATTTGGCCAGGCGTTTTGGCCAGGCGTGGTAGCTCACGCCTGTAATCCCAGCACTTTGGGAGGCCGAGGCGGCGGATCATGAGGTCAGGAGATCAAGACCATCTTGGCTAACACAGTGAAAACCTGTCTCTACTGAAAATACGAAAAAATTAGCCAGGCATGGTAGCAGGCGCCTGTAGTCCCAGCTACTCGGGAGGCTGAGGCAGGAGAATGGTGTGAACCCGGGAGGCGGAGCTTGCAGTGGCGCCACTGGACTCCAGCCTGGGCGACAGAGCAAGACTCTGTCTTAAAAAAAAAAAAAAATTCCCACTTTCTGGATTCTGCTGATTATACCGCTATGTTGTCATTTCATATGTTCCTCATGTAAACAAGTTTACCTGAAATACAGAGGGTTGATCAGACTGGTTTAATTTTTACCAAGAATATTTTGCAGATGTACTCTATGTAATTCCTATTGTATCTCACTAAGAGGATCAGAATGTCTCGTTACCTCTTCATGATGTTAACATTTATCGGTAGGTTCAGGTGTCAGCTTGCTCCATCTATTGCAGGGTGCATCATCCTTTCACCTAATAGTTTTTAGTAGCTAATGATTGCATAATTTTATTAGGTATTGCAAAAGTGGCGCTATTCTTTTTTTCTGCATATATTAGAATTCTTAAGAATTATATCCATCATCTATTTGGTCATACATAAGTACCCTTTTTATAAGAAAAGCAGGAGAGATTTTGACTTTTTAAGTTTTCTGATGAGTTGGTACCCTAAAACCTCCAGTATAATCAATATGAGTTCCTTTTTGTTGCTGTTAGTATCGTCGCAACAGCAAAGAGTTTAACGTTTATTTTCTGGTGTATTGCAGTAATCATTCTTTTTTTTAATTTCTAAGCTATTTTATTAAAAGAAAAGAGAACAGTGCTAAGCAGCTTGTATGGTGTGTGTGTGTGTGTGTGTGTGTGTGTTTATATGAATGTTAAAAACACGGTGGCTCAAGCCTGTAATCCCAGCATTTTGGGAGGCCAAGGTGGTTGGATCACAAGGTCAGGAGCTTGAGACCAGCCTGGCCAATGTGGTGAAACCCCGTCTCTACTAAAAATACAAAAATTAACTTTGTGGTTGCATGTGCCTATAGTCCCAGCTACTTGGGAGGCTGAGGCAGAAAAATCGCTTGAACCTGGGGAGGCTGAAGCAGAAAAATCGCTTGAACCCGGGAGACGGAGGTTGCAGCAAGCCGAGATCGCGCCACTGCACTCCAGCCTGGGTGACAGACTGAGATTCCATCTCAAAAACAAAACCATGTATATATGTAAGTTTGAGGAAAAGAATTGTATGAAAATTCAGGATAATTGATAAAAGCAAACGAGAACTTCTTTATGGTTTTTTTTTTTTTTTAATTTTCTCAGTTAATGTTTGAATTTTTTTAATGTAGAAAATGTCAATGGGGTTATCTGGGGAGAAAGATTATAGTCCATGATTCCTCCTATTATATATATACCTGTATTAAAATATGCAATAAATGCTATTTTTAAAAATGTCTTATTGCATAGAAAAGAAGACCGCAATACTAGCTCTCCACGTCTCATGTCTTGATCAGTGAAGATTAGCTAGCAAAACAACCATAACTTAGGGATAGCTTTATTTGTGGGAAGTGTCATTTAGTATGTCATGTATTAAAAATCATTTGTAGTCTTTCAGAGAGCATCTTATCTTTCTTGTAGGTGATAGTATTGGCTATCTATGTAGTGTCTTAAGTTCTTTAAATTATCCTTATTCTTACTTTTTGTGTACATTGTTTATAAAATAATGTGATCATCTTAATCTACCATTTTGATTATGGTTTGATCATTCTTTTACTATTTCCACTTGTTAGTAAAGCCTTTATACTTACTAAATTTTGATAAAAATGATTATTATAACATGCCTGGTTTTACTTAAGTGTCTTATTTAAACTTTCTGATTGTTATTCTTTCTTATTCAGGTTTCTTATTATCATGGTTTACATCTGTTTTCAGGTGTAATTGTCCTCTCACAAATGTATCCCATTTTGGGTGACAAAATACCTGATCACCTTATCCTTACAGTTTTCTCCCTAGAATCTTTTTTGTTATATTAATCAAAGTTTATTTGTGAGAATGTTATGAAATATAAGAAAATGAACATCATGAACCTGCCATTCAAATAAAAAAGCTTGAATGTTACCAATACTGTTGTATATTCCATATGCAACAATATTGCTTTTTTTTTTTTTTTTTTTTTTAAGAAGAGTCTTGCTTTGATACCCACGCTGGAGTGCAGTGGCGTGATCTTGGCTCACTGCAAGATCCGCCTCCCTGGTTCACCCCATTCTCCTGCCTCAGCCTCCCGAGTAGCTGGGACTACAGGTGCCCACCACCACACCCGGCTAATTTTTTGAATTTTTAGTAGAGACGGGGTTTCACCCTGTTAGCCAGGATGGTTTTGATCTCATGACCTCGTGATCCATCCACCTCGGCCTCCCAAAGTGCTGGGATTATAGGTGTGAGCTACTGCGCCCAGCCCAATATTGCTTTTTAATCCCCCTTCTTACCCTGTCATGGGTAGGTGGCTGCCACAACTTTTGCCTTATTTTTTCAATATGAATTTTTCATGTCAATGACAAAAATATATTTAGGTTTTTTTTAGTTTATGGAAATGGTATGCCCATATAATGTTTTCTGTGTCTTGTGTTTTAATTCAATAATGATTCTAATAAATAGCCGTATTTTTGGGGTAGTTTTATAATACTCATTGCTGTGATACACTCTTTTGTGAAAATACCCATTTTATCTCTTTTATTGGACATTTGGGTTGATGGACATTTGAATATTTAAAGATTTTGACTTAGGCCGGGCGTGGTGGCTCAAGCCTGTAATTCCAGCACTTTGGGAGGCCAGGGCAGGCAGATCACAGAGTTCGAGACCAGCCTGGCCAACATAGCGAAGCCCCGTCTCTACTAAAAATACCATAATTAGCCGGGTATGGTGGTGGGTGCCTGTAGCCCCAGCTACTCAGGAGGCTGAGACAGGAGAATCACTTGAACCCAGGAGGCGGAGGTTGCAGTGAGCTGAGACCGCGCCATTACTCTCCAGCCTGTGTGACAGACCAAGACTCCATCTCAAAAAAAAAAAAAAAAAAAAAGAAAAAAAAAAAACAGATTTTGACTTTAAGAACAATACTGCTGTGAACTTTTTTGTACTTGTTTCCTGGTGCATTTATGCAAGCGTTTTTGAGAAGGTATATTTAAAGGTATAGGTATATATTACTAATGTGTAAAATAAACTTTATGAGACAGTAGTAGATTATTTTCCAGTGTGTTGTTCCTATTTGTGTTCTCACCAGTAGTGCGTAGGAGGTCTTGCTGTTTCATATCCCCACGAGCACTTGGCTAGGTATTTAATTTCTTAATTTTTAACAATTTGGTGTGTAGTGTATTCTCTGGTCTTCCTTTGTCTTTCCCTGATTATTAATAAGGTCTTACATCTTTTTTTCCCCCACATTTATGGACATGGGTGTTTCTCTTCTGTGAAATTCTGTTAAATCCCTATTGGTGTTTTTTGCTTGATAAAATGTGAGTTTATTATTTAACTAATTTTGTAGTTTTAAAAAATGGCTGGGGGCGCGGTGGCTTGCGTCTGTAATCTCAGCTTTTTGGGAGGCTGAAGGAGGAGGATTGCTTGTGGGGCCCAGGAGTTTGAGGCTGCAGTGAGCTATGATTGTTCCATTGCACTCTAGCTTGGTGACAGAGCAAGACCTTGTCTGAAAAAAAAAGTGTGTGTTTTACGGTTACTGATTGTCTTTTGGTTATTTGTGTTGCTGATGTCTTTTCCCAGTTGGTAGCTTGCCTTGTCACTTCTTTATGCTGTCTTGTCTGTCTGTCTCCCTCCCTCCCTCCCTCTCCTTCCCTCCCTTCCTCCCTTCCTTCCTTCCTACTTTACTTTAGATTCAGGGTTACATGTGCAGGTTTGTTACATGGGTATATGGCATGAAGCTGAGGTTTGCAATACAAGTGATCCTGTCAGCCAGAGAGTGAGCTCAGTACTCAACAGTTAGATTTACAATCCTTTCTGCCTCCCCCCGCCTCTAGTTCCCAGTGCATATTGCTGCGGATTAATACAGATTCTTAATGTATAGAGTTTTAATGTGGCCACAAATTCCCTTTGCATCTTAGATAAAAATAATTTATATGATCCCATTCTTTACACATTCCAAATTTTCTCTTGCTCTTGTGGACATCTTCCATGTTGATTACTGGAAGTCTTGAAGGCAATCCCTAATAACGGTTTTTAGCTTTTCAACTGTTGCTGTGATACGGTTTCTTATAAAGAGATTTTTGTAGTAGAATTTATCAGTATTTTCTTTCATGTTCAGTTTTCTTGTGTCTTAATTTGAAAATCCTTATATACTCAGAGTTCATAAAGATATATTTTCTTCTGAAATTTTAAAAAATTTTGCTTTTTATGTTTATCAGAAAATTATTTTTGTGTATTTAGTAGGGATCTGGTTTCATTTTTTTGCCCTTATTAAGATAGTCAATTAAATTGAAATCTCTGTAGTGACTTTTTCATATTACAGGT
Source organism: Pongo pygmaeus (assembly GCF_028885625.2). Lineage (NCBI taxonomy): Eukaryota > Metazoa > Chordata > Mammalia > Primates > Hominidae > Pongo > Pongo pygmaeus. The sequence goes on along the minus strand of NC_072373.2, from coordinate 133,333,456 downwards.
GTATATATCATAAGGTGAAGGCTGAAAAAACTATCATAACAAAATGCAGAACATAGTGGCATAAATAGAAGGGTTTTTTTGTTTGTTTCTTTTTCTGTCATAGCAAAAGTCCTGCTGGTACAAGAAAGTGGTATCAATCTGCTCCATAAGGTTATTCACTGGGCCAAGTTTCTTTCATATTGTTGCTTCACTGATCACTAGGCTTTTGTTCTTGGCTATGTGGTCTGTTGATGTGTGATTGTGCTCTCCTTGTTTAAAAAAAGTGTTTTCCCTGTAGTTGTCTATTTTGTTGTCTTTTTTGAAAAAAGTCAGCTTTTGATTTTACTGATCCTCTTCATTGTACCATTGTTTTCTCTATTTTTATTGGTTGCATGAGTCAGGGCTTTTGCAAGCCTTTAATAGGTAGGTGGTATGCACTCCACGTCTTCATCATCTTGGTGGCACCTCTGTTTAAGGAGACCAGGAATACTCACCTGGGTACGCACCTTTCTTCCTCTCTGATAATCTACTTTTCCTCGGGAACTTAATATTTGTGTCCTTGCCCTGTGTCTTTCTGTCATGGTTCCCTAGGCTGCCATCTCCAGAGGAGAAAATGTTTGGTTAGTTCTCAGTCCCAAACCATAGCAGAGCCCAGAGACCCTTGTCACCTTCAGCCTTCAGTCCTTGGTTGTCTTCTTGGCAGACCTGGCAGCTCTTCCACCTGAAAGTGATACATGGTATTAATAGTTGGACTAGACTATTATAGAGTATCTAATAAACATAAGAATAAAAAACAAGAAATTTGTAACATTGAAATGAGTGCTAAATGGCCTTTAATCTGTACTTACTTTTGCATTTTTTTTTTTAAGTGGTTTCTTTCTCTGACGTGTAGAGTGTATCTTCCTATTTCTGCATTTTCTTGTTTCTGTGGGATGTTAGTTTCTCTTGAAATGGTCATTGATATTACTCAGGAAGAAAAGTTTCTGTGGTCAGATTTAATAAGAGATATCTGTGCTAGTCTTAACATTTAATTTCTTTTAGTTGAATCTAAAATTGCTATCATTCTTAGATGAACTAAAAATTTTTTAAAGAGCATGTATTCTTTAGTAAGTATTTTGATTCTAATTACCACTAATTTGATTTGCTTCAGCAGTCATTAATGTGGGGCAGTCATCAATCACTACCATTGATCATTTATTTCATATACATTGTAAGTTAAATGACCAGGCTGAAATAATTCAGGTGAAATTATTCTGTCAGTTAATGTGGTAATGTTAACATTTATCAGTAGTGCTGAATCACTTCTTTTGGGCATAATAGTGGTAAGCTTTTTGCTCAATGCAAAGACAGGCATAATTGCTTTTTTAAATAAAAATGTGATTTGTAAAAATACTTCAGTAATTTTTGTAAAATCTCAAAATTGCAAATAATTTGACATTATTCTCAGTAATGAAGGCCGTTAAATCTGCTCTCTTAACGGCAGGTGTGAAATCATTTGAGGAAGAAAAAAGTTCATAAATACAAACTTAAAAAAATGCAAAAAGGTGCATTGCAGGAAGGAGGAAGAGTGTCTTTCATAGCACACCACAAGTTAGTATTAGAGGCTTGCTTTTCTACTTGAGTAGACCCAAGATTCCCCACCTATCGTCTTCCAAAGAAGTTACCTGTGATCCACTGCAATCACAAGTTTTACAGTGTTATACTCCAGGTGTATGGAAGGATTTGAATTCACAAATAGTCAAACATCAAAAGAATAAGCTGATAATAATACATTTGAAAAGAGGTCAGGTATATTTTTGAAAACTAGGAGAGTTAAAGTGTTTTTGTGAACTAAGGAACAAATAAAGCATTGACAATATTTTACTTGATTAGGAATTTTGTTCAGGTGAGTAAAACTTCAAGCATCGCTTAAGTTTTGTTTTTGTTTGTTACTTTTAGAATATCTGATCTGGACTTCTGTGGATTTATGGAAGGGCTGGCTTTATTTCTGTATCCTGTGGTGAGGGGCCAACTTTGATTTTGTATGCAGAGTAACTTGACCTTCAGTTTTTTTGGTCTGAGAACAAAGGCCAAAAAATATGTAACAGTTAATAATAACGTTAATTCACTTACTTAGTCAATAAATATGTGGGGACATTGTACTTGGTTGACACTTGGGAATATTATAGTGAGCACTACTGATGTGAGCCAGGCACTTTGCCTGGTAATCACTGTTCGTGTATTACTTAATTTAATCCTAAGGGCTGTGATGTAGATGTTATCCCTATTTTACAAATAAAGAACTTCAGGCTTGGAATGATTAAGTACTGTTACCTAACTGATAAGTGGAAGCTCAGCTCCAGAGCACCCTTTCTTAATACCGTATTTTCTACTTGTCCTGAAAACACGAAGAAAGCTAGGAAACATTTTCTGTTGTTGATAATGAGCCAATAATGTGTATCAGTGGTTCTTAAACTTTAGCATGCATCAGAAACACTTGAGGATTTTTTTTTTTAAACCTGGGTTTTTAGATTCCACCCTCAGAGTTTCTTATTCAGTAGGTCTGGGATTGGACCTGAGAACATGTACTGTCAGTAAGTTTCCAGGTCTATTGAGGATTTTTTTTTTAAAACCTGGGTTTTTAGATCCCACCCTCAGAGTTTCTTATTCAGTAGGTCTGGGATTGGACCTGAGAACATGTACTGTCAGTAAGTTTCCAGGTCTAATCTTAGGATTAGGGACCACACTTTGAGAATCACTAGAGTATTCAATTAGATCTTAGGGACTACACTGTGAGAATCAGTAACGTATACAATTCTGCTCATCATGTTCTTATAAAACTATGCCATGCCAAATCTTCCATATCTTGATTAGAAATTGGTTAAGAAATTAGGCTTGGTGTAAATACAGTATCAACGTGGCTTGAAATTGGTTGTATTTTTCTGTTTTTTTCTCTGTGCATTTGATGCTAATAAGTAGAAAGCTCTTAAAATATTTAAGGGAGACAACCTATTGATATCTGTTTACTGTTTTCATATTTGTTGTAATACAGTTTATTCATTATGAGTTTAAATACTAATTAGCCTGAAGCTTATGGTTAATTTGGATTTTTTGTACTTTCTGAAATGCTTTGATAATTCATTATCTCCTTTGCACATTTTTTTCATTTTGATGGTTGCATTTAACTTTTTTGTACTGATTTTTTAAATCAGCCGGTGTTGATTTAACCTATTTTAAATACTAATATCCATGTATGTAAATACACATAACCAAGGCAAAACAGTTGATTTTAGCTAGTTTAAATATTAGTCCATTCATATTTTTGTAAATACATAACATTTTCAAAATAGCTAAAATGTCACTGGCTGGTTTGAACAACTGTGCAGTTCCCAAAGAAATGAATGTATAACCTTTTCTGTAAAGAATTTTAAGACATGACCTTATTTTTTTGCAGAAAATTTCTCATTCCAAAGATTTTGCCTTTGCTTTCAGTGTTCTAGCCACTGAAATATATACCTGTTTAATTTTAATAATGATGATGATATTGATATCTAACTCACCAGAATGAAGTTCTAATTTTCTAAAGACGTGAATTATCTGGATGAATAAACGACCATTGGGATGGAGGATTTATAGAACATTTCTGAGAAAGTCTAGCTGGTGTGGCTTTGGTTTGTTTGTAAACAATTGAGATAGCTTTCCAAAGCTTTTGCTTACAGAATCTAATCACTTTTTCTATTTATTGTCTTTTGGACTTAGATTAAAGAAGGGAAGGGAACACTGTTGCCTTTCTGAGAATGGGAGAGGGATAGATGGGAGAGTAGAGGGATGAAGTTAATTTTTTATTATAGGGATTAACATTTTTAACTATTCCCAATAGTGTAACATTTGACATTTAAGTGAAAGGCTTTTAGATTAATATTTTTAAATTTAAAGATGTCTTATGCTAATTTGTTTTTGTTTTTATAGAGAGGATCTGACGAACTACTCTCAGGCAGTGTTCTCAGTAGTCCAAACTCTAATATGAGCAGCATGGTAGTTACAGGTAAGTGTTACTCTGTTAGCAGTCTGTCATTTGCCATTTTAGGGGGCAGAATGTTAAAACTCAAATTTAGCTCTGTTATACCAGGAAAGCCTTTCTTTTTAAATGCTGCGTTGAAACATTTTAGAGTAAATTTTACTAGAGTATATATGAGCTGAGTGAAAAAAAAAAAAAAAAAACACCTGAAGCTGGTAACTTTGGTGAACAAGTTACCTTAAGTTTGATTGCTTTTCATTTTTAAACCACAAATGTAATTCTTTATCACATTATAGTCCCTTCATGTGCCCCTCTGGTATTTTTATTTTGTTTTTATTTTTTGTGTTTGTGTGTCATAATATTTTTACTTTAAGTATTTATGCCACAAACCCTAAAACCCAAATTTTAAGTAAAAACCAAAGAATTCAGCTACATAGTTGTTTAAAACCATTGCAACCATAGTTGCTATGGTTTTAACTAATTTTTTGCTGAAACAGTATTTTATCCTTTTATGTTGTCTACCTGCATATTTACGATGATTTGTTTTAATCTTCAGAGTTAAAAAAAAAATTGTATATGTCTGAAACAATGTTGTTTGTAGCATCTGTCAGTAAAACAATATAGACCAAATTTTAGACCTTAGTTTTATGGCTGATGGGCCAAATTTTTTTTTTTTTTTTTTGTATTTTGTTTAGTTTTGCTTGAATTGACGTGTTCTCATCTGAATGGGCCAAATTTTGAATTTGATAATTATTATCATCAAATGAATTTACCTTACAACTCCACATTTTACATTATTTACCTGAAACCAAGGTTCCTTTTTCTGTATTTTAACTTTGAATTATTTGCTTGAGGAACAAATTATATTTGGCAATAAAAGGATCATGAAAGACTAGAAGAGATTTTGATTTCCCTTAGGTAGCTGTGCTTATGTATACATATATCTTGACACACACAAACACAAACACACATCTGACAGTTCAGTTAACTAAAAATTATAAGGACTTAACAGATAATAGTCATGATGTGAAGATAAATTTGTCAACAGGTCATTATCATTGATTTTGCTATGTAATGATTACAAAGCAAAATCACTGGGCCTTGATTTTGATAGTCAAAGTACCATGTACACATAGTTGAACAAATAGGCAGAAGTGTGTAACTCTGGTTTGTCGATTTCTCTTTTTGTTTTTACAATGCATACTGTGATCGATAATGGGAAATTAATTTGGAATTAATTTCCACATATTTAGGGCTAGTGACAGAGTAACTAGTAGCAGCTTTGGCCCCTTTTTCAGTCTCCCCCCAAAACCAAAAACTATGTAACTGAATAAAATACGTGGAACAACTGTTGTTTGGAAGTGATGAGCAGACAGTATAAGATCATCCTTGAGAGAAGGGGTGCACGTGAGGTAAGTATCATGAACACTCTGGCTTTCTGCCTTGGACTATTTTACTGTTCTAAACCACAGAGAATTGGAGAGCTCAGAGTATACAGGTCTCACTGAGCTGAAGAGACCGAGAGTGGGTGTCAGAGCTGCTCAATCATTTGGAATTTATGGAGAAGTCCTGGAGAAAAGAGAGCTGTCTAGAGGTTTAGGAATAGAGCAGGGGGCAGAATTTAGTATGGTCATTCACTTCATTCAGAGTTTTGGATAATGACTGGGTTACATGTGTGCAGGTTGAGGTTTTGCCAGGTCTATCAGAAATTGTTTGCTCTGGGGCTAAATGGTGATTCCATAGGTTGCAGAGTACTCTGAAACATTGGAGTTCTGAGAAGTCAGAATGCAGACATCTTGCAGGGTACTTCAAACACTCCATTTGGACTACAGAAAGCCTGGACTTGAATAGAAAGGATCACACCCTGTAGGAAGTGCCATCTGTAAGACTGAGATAAAAACCAGAAACCTAACCCGATAGGAAGTGAAGGATTCACCAGTTAATCTAACCAGTAACTGATGAAGGATTAACCAGTAATTTAGTTGCCCTCCAAAACAAAACAACACCCCCAAGAAAGACATGATACAGTTTTCCTGCAACCATCTTCCATAATATCTAGCATACCATCAAAAATTTCAAGTGATGTGAAGAAGCAGGAAAGTAACCCATGAAATATAAAGACACATTTAATAGGAACAGATTCCAAAATGACCTAGAGTTAGAATTAGCAGACAAGGACGATAAGTATTTTAAGCTGTACAGGAAAAGATTGAAATAATGAGTGATGGAGGAGTGTGGTTAAGAGATAAAAAAAAACTATAAAGAAAGCATGTAGAAATATTCTAATTGAAAAATACAGTTTTTGAAATAGTTGGGACTAATTCACTGGTCGGAACTAATAGCAGATTGGAGACAATAGAAGAAATGTTAGTGAACTTGAATACAGATGAATACAGTGATTAAATCTGTCAGAGAGGAGAAAGTATACCTAATGGACAATGAAGCTGTCTGACATGTAATTTGAATTTCAGAGTGAGAATGTGGGGGAAAAACATGTATCTGTTTGAGATAGTAATGACTGAGAACTTCTAAAATTTAAATAAAATATATCAACTTAATTCCTCAGAAGCTCAGGTAAACTCCTCAGGTAGGCTAAATAAAAAGAACCATACTTAGACACATAGTAGTCAAAATATTGAAAACTGGAAATGAGCAAATCTAAACAGCCGCGAAAAAAACGTCTAACAGGAGACCAACACCTTGTATTAAAGGGGAAAAAAAAAGCGGATTTCTTTAGTCTGAATGGGATGACATTAGATAACTTGGCTCTGCAGGGGATAAGAGGAGTACTGGGAATGGTTAATATGTGTATAAATTTTAAAAGGGCTCTCTCTTTTCCTGTCAGTTTCTTTGAAAGCTTTTATGTAAACAGCAACTTTGTATTATGGGGTTTATTATGTAAATGGATGTTTATATGACAACAGTTAGTACAAAGTGAAGATAAATGGAATTCTTCAGTGGTAAGGTTCTTATATTTTACCTGAAGTGGTAACAGTGTTAACTCTAACGTAAAAAGATTCTGTTAAGGTTGCATATCAAAATTCTAAGTGTAATCTCATTTAAAAAGATACAAAGAAGTATAACGAAAAGCCAATAGAGGAAAAATTGGAACATTGACTACCAGTTTTCAAGAATTACTGCAAAGCTACAGTAATTACAAATAGCATCATAACGACATAAAGAAAGATAAATAGGTCAGTGAGATAGAGCAGAGAGTTCAGAAGTTAACTCACACAATTATGGATAACTGATTTTTGACAAAGGTGCAAAGTCAATTCAGTGGAGAAAAAGTAGACTTCAACAAAGGGTGCTATAGCAGTTGGATCTATCCGTGTACAAAAAAATGATCTTGGATCTGTATCTCACACTACCTATGCAAATTAACTCGAAATGGATCATGGCCTAAATGTAAAACCAAAAATTATAAAACCTCTAGAAAAAAATACAGAAAATCTTTGTGACTTTGGATTAAGCAGAAATGTATTTGATATGACCCTAAAAGCACAATCTGTTAAAAAATGGAATTTGACATTAGAATTAAAATCTTCAGCCATTCAAAAGAAACTGTTAGGGAATGAAAAGACAAGCCATAAACTGGAAGAACATCATAACAAAGCATATAGCTGATAAAGGACTTCTATCCAGAATATTAAAAGATTCAGTATATGTAAAATCAACAATCAAGCAACAAACTACTCAATGAATTGGCCAAAATATTTGAACAGGTAGTACAGCACAAAAGACATACAGATAGTAAGTAAGCACATGAAAAAGCTGATCAGCATCGTTAGTCATTAGGGAAATGAAAATTAAAACTACAGTGAGATAATATTACAAACCTATTAATAGTGACTAAAATTAAAAAGAGTGCCATCTTGGAAAGCGTGAGTTGGGAAGAATGTGGAAGAATCATAATATTCACAATACTGCTGATGGGAATGTAAAATGATAGTACTTTGGAAAACAATTTGGTAGTTTCTCTATGATCCAGGTTATTTGTCTCCTAAGCATTTACCGAAGAGAAATGAAGGCATCTGTTCATTAAAAAGCTCTCATGTTAATGTTCATAGCCATTTTATTTGTAATCACCAAAATGTGAAACAAACATTCATCAATGGATGAACTAAGTAGATTCCTGTTTTGGCATCATATGCTTTTCCGTACAGTGGAATACAACAGCCATATAGAATGAGCTGTTGATACACACAGCAGCAAGAATGAATCTCCAAACAATTATGTTATGTAAAAGATGGGAGAAAAAAAGAGTACATCCTGTATGATTCCATTTACATAAAACTCTGGGAAATGCAAACTAATCTAAAGCAAATTCGTGGTTCCTAGGAGTTTAAGAGTGGGAAAGGACAGGCAGGAGGGGTGGCAAAGGGACACAAGAAAACTCGGGGGTGATGGACATATAAATTATTGTGATGGTGGTTTTATGGATGTATATATATGTCAAAACTTGTCAAATTTTATAATTTAAATACATGTACACATACTAGAATGGCCGAACTTCAGAACATAGATAACACCAAATGATGGCAAGGATGTGGAGCAGCAGGAACTCTCACTTATTGCTCGGTGGAATGCAGAGTGGTACAGCCACTTTGGAAGACAATTTGGCAATTTCTTAGAAAACTATACGGCCGGGCACAGTGGCTCACACCTGTAATCCCAGCACTTTGGGAAGCCAAGGCAGGCAGATCACCTGAGGTCGGGAGTTCAAAACCAGCCTGGCCAACATGGAGAAACCTGATCGCTACTAAAAAATACAAAATTAGCCAGGCGTGGTGGTGCATGCCTGTAATCCCAGGTACTCAGGAGGCTGAAGCAGGAGAATCGCTTGAACTCAGGAGGTGGAGGTTGTGGTGAGCCAAGATCGTGCCATTTCACTCCAACCTGGGCAACAAGAGCGAGACTCCATCTCAAATATACTTTCATTGTGTGATCCAGCAGTTGTGCTCCCTGGTATTTGCCTAAAGGAGTTGAAAACTTAGTCTGCGCAGCAAGTAGCACATGGATGTTTATAGCACCTTTCTTTATAGTTGCCAGAACTTCATAGCAACCAAGAAGTCCTTTAGTAGGTGAATGGCCAAATAAACTGTGGTGTATATTCAGACAGTATAATGTTAATCAGCACTAAATGGAAATGAGCTATCAAGCCATGGAGAACCTTCAGTGTATATTACTAAGTGAAAGAAGGCACTCTGAAAATTCTACATACCATATGATTCCAACTATTTGACATTCTGGAAAAAGCAAAATTATGGAGACAGTAAAAATCTGTGGTTGCTAGGGTTTGGGGGTTGAGGGAGGGATGAATTGGTGGAGTACAGAGGATTTTAGGGCAATGAAAATATTCTGCATGATACTATAATGATAGATACATGTGATACATTTTTCCAAACCCGTAGAATGTAAGACACTTGGAGTGAACCCGGAGGTAACTACAGACTGAGTGATTATAATGTGTCAGTGTAGGTTCATCAGTTGTAACAATGTGCCATCTGGTGGGAGATGTTGATAAAGGGGAGGCTATTTGGGGCAGGAGGCAGGGAAATCTCTCTGCTTTCCTCTCCATTTTGCTGCATACGTAAACTTACTCTGAAAAATGTCTTTGAAAATTTACTCATTTGCTTGCATTGCATTTCTTTTGGATATTACTGGTCTAAGTAGTCCAGTTAAAAGACAAAGATTGTCAGACTTGATTAAAAAGCAAGGCCTAACTACACTCTATACGAGGGTCAGGTGGAAATATCAAGATGCGGGTTGAAAGTAAAAAGATGGAAAATGATACTCCATGCAAACAGTAAGCACAAGAAAGTTGATATGATTATATTACTAGACAGAGAAAAATTTGAGACAAGAAGTATTACCAGATATAAACAAGCATATTTCACAATGTTGAAGGGTCAGTTTATCAGAAAACGTTTCTTAATTTGTATGCCAATAATAAGAAATTAAAGTATATTAAGAAAAGCATCACAGAACTAAGTAGAGAAACAGAAATCCACAATCATAGCCTGATTTTTTTAAAACATAATTTATGGTAATTGATAGTACAGTTACAGTCCTATCCCCCAAATAAAAAGATATATAATTTGAAAAATGCTATCATGTTGGCTTAACTTACATTTATAAAACTATACCCAGTAACTGTAAAATAACTTCAAGTGTACATAGAACATTCACAATGATAGACCTTATATTGGATTATAAAATAACTCAATAAATTTCAAATGATTGACAGCTCATGTATCTGACTGACTGTAGTGGAATTAAATTAGAAATCAAAAATAGACACCCAGGAAAGTACCAAATATTAGAAATTACACAATTGTGAACAATACATGGATTATAGAAGTGTTACCACAAGGACATATTTTTGACTGAATGAAAATATATCAAAATTTGTTGGATACGACCCAAGGGTGTGTATGGTGAAAAGCATGTCTTCAAATACCTATATTACAAAAAAAGGTTTAAAAGTCCCTATTTAAGACTGACCAAGAAAAAAGACATAAATTACCAATACTGGAAATCAAAGTCGAGATAATCACTTTCAGAGGAAGTGGAAATATACAGAGTATAATAGTATAGCATAAATAATTTAAAGTAGAGATAGCACTTTCAATAAAAGCAGAGGTATATAGAATATAGTAGGAAAATAAGTAATATTACTAATGTTAAGGCTAACAGATTCAACAACTTAGATGAAATAAGTTTCTTGACAAATGTAAAAGTGACTTATAGCTTAACAGCTGTATACTACTGTATTATACAGATTGGAATTTATAATTAAAAAAATCTTTCCACAAAGATTATTCTAGGCATAGATGGTTTCACTATTGAATTTTATGAAATTTTAAAGAAATAATAGCTGTCTTTGAAAATGGAGGAGGGAATACTACCCTGTTCACTTTATGAAACCACTATAACTGACAGCAAAACCTGACAAGGGTAATATATCAAGATTTCAGACTAGTATTTCTCATTAACCTAAATGCATATATTCTTAAGAAAATGTTGGTAAATCACCTCCAGTAGAATATGAGAGACAATTGTGAGACTTATTGCAGGATTGTAAGGTTTGTTTAGCATTTGAAAATGAATTCAGTGTAATTTGTCACAATGATAGAATGAAGAAGGAAGAATCTCTCTCAGAAAGCTAGGAAGAGAAGGAGCTTTTACAATGTAAATAAGGGGTATCTACTAAGAACCTACAACAAATTTCATACTTAATGGAGAAATATTGAATGTTTTCTTCTTAAAAACAGAAATGAAGCAAGGATGTCTGTTTTCTCAATTTTTCCCCCTAGCTTTTTGCTTACATTAAGGCAGGTGAAATAAAAGACATAAAGATTGTAAAGGAAGAAAGAAAACTGTCTTATTCACCATTCAACATGCTTTTTAAAATAGAAGACCTAAAGGTATCTACAACAGATTTGGTAGAACTAATAAGTGAATTATATACAAGTTCTATATACAGAAATAGTCTCCTTATACTTGCAGCAAATTCTTAGAAAATGAAATTTAAAAAAATCTGTTTGTAAAAGTATCAGACAGAATATCAGGAAAAAAAATTTGACAAAAGATGTGTAAGACATCTACACCAATATGAAACACTGCTAAGAGAAGTTTTAAAAAGACTTACATGAAGACGTAGACCATGTTCATGAATTAGAAGGCTCAATATGTTAACATGCCAGTTCTCCCTAAATTGGGATGGCATTGAATCTGTAAAGACTTATAAATTGAGAGTAGATTCTAAAATTTATTTGGAAATAAAAAGGAGCTAGGACAATTAAAATCATTTTGAAAAAGTAAATTTTGCCACAGTTCTCAAGACTCACCACAAACCTGTAGTTAATCCAAAACAGTTTACCACTAGCATAGTTAGTGACATACAATAGTGTTCAGGGAATAACTCATGCATTAAAGTTGCCTTGATCACTCAGTGAAGAAAGAGAAGGCCTTTCAACAGATGTGCTAGAACAGCTGAATATACGTACAAAAAAGTAAAAGAAACTCAAACCCGACATCATTCCATATAAAAAAATGAGATTAATTATATAAAAACTAATATATAGAGTTTTTAAGAAAAAGCCTAGGATATACTTGCAACTTTGGGATAAATGAAGATTTCTTAAAATAGAAAAATTACTCATCTTAAAGGAATATATAAACTTGACTCCATCAAAATGGGAAATTTCTGCTTACTCAAAAGACATTGTTAAGACACTGAAAAGACAAGGCACAGACTTGGAGAATATAATATTTGCATATCAATACATATATATGACTGTATTAGTCCATTTTCATGCTGCTGATAAAGACGTACCTGAGACTGGGTGGGCAGGCAATTTGTGAAAGAAACCAGTTTAATGAATTTACAGTTCTGTGTGACTGGGGAAGCCTCATAATCATGGTGGAAGGCAAGGAGGAGTAAGTCACATCTTACATAGATGGCAACAGGCAAAGAAAAGAGAGTTTGTGCAGGGAAACTCTCCCCTTTTTAAAACCGTGAGACTTACTTCACTGTCACGGGAACAGCATTGGAAAGACCTGCCCCCGTGATTCAGTTACCTCCCACCAGGTCCCTCCCACAACACATGGGAATTCAAGAGGAGATGTGGGTGGGGACACAGCCAAACCATATCAATGACAAAGGACTTGTATCCCAGAAGACTTGTAAAAAAAACTCCTCCAATCAATAAATATGAGCAGCCCAATTTTTTTTAAGTGACAAAAGAAGTGACATTATAAGGATGGGGGGTAACAAGCACATGAAAAGATAACATTAGTCATCACGTAATCACGAGTCAAAACCATTATGAGATAGAATTTACACCAACTAGAATGGCTAAAATTAAATAGATTGGCAACACCGAATGTTGATGAAGATGTGGAACTGTCTTTAATTACTGCTGAGTATATAACATAGTTGGGAAAATAGTTTGCTTTTTTTTTTTTTTTTTTTTTTTTTGAGACAGAGTCTTGCTCTGTCACCAGGCTGGAATGCAGTGGCATGATCTCAGCTTACTGCAACCTCCACCTCCTGGGTTCAAGCAATTCTCCTGCCTCAGCCTCCCGAGTAGCTGGAACTACAGGTGCACACCACCACACCCAGCTAATTTTTTGTATTTTTGGTAGAGACTGGGTTTCGCCATGTTGGCCAGGATGGTCTTGCTCTCTTGACCTTGTGATCCGCCCACTTCGGCCTCCCAGAGTGCTGGGATTACAGGCGTGAGCCACTGCGCCTGGCCTAGTTTGCTGTTTTCTTACAGAGTTAAACATTAACCTACTTTATGGTCCATAACTTCTACTTTTAGTTTTTTACCCAGTAAAAACATGTTTGCTGTAAAACTTGTATGTGTATCAAAAACTTTACTGATAATGGTCCCAAACTTGAAATAACCCAAATGTTTATCAACAGGAAAATGGATAAATTGTGGTATAATCATACAGTATATTACTACTTACTAATAACAAAAGAATGGTTAGTAGTACATGTGAAAACATGGGTGAATATCAAGCATTGTATGAAGCAAAAGAAACCAGACAGACCTGAAAGAGTACATAGTGTGATTCCATTTCTTGAAAGTTTAAGAGCAGATTATTAATTTTTTGTTTAGTAACCAGAATTTTGGAGATTAACAGAAAGGGAACATGGTGGCATTTTCTGGTGTGATGGAAACGTCCTATGTTAATAAACTAAGTTGCAAAACAAATCCAAAATTTGTTTGAAGCAGTAGATTATCTCTGAGAACTCTGAATTACCAGTAGTTGTGTCTTACTGTAATGCGAAATATGAGATTGGGAATGACTAGGTGAGTCCATGTAGGCAGGGGCCTAGATATGGGAGAGTGTGTGTGTGTGTGTGTGTGTGTGTGTGTGTGTGTGTGTGTGTGTGTGTGTGTGTGTGTGTGTGTGTGTGTGTGTGTGTGTGTGTGTGTGTGTGTGTGTGTGTGTGTGTGTGTGTGTGTGTGTGTGTGTGTGTGTGTGTGTGTGTGTGTGTGTGTGTGTGTAGCTTGGACTTTACCAGATTTACATTTGAGAAAGAATTTTTGTTCCATTTGTATTTCAGAAGCAGGATCAGTATTGTATAGAGAGGAGAATAGTTTTAAAACATTACAGTAGTTCATTCCAAAGATACCAAGGTCCTGAATTTTAGGGTCTTGGAAGGAGAAGATGCAGGAAATGATAAAATGAGTTACCTGGAAGAAGACAAGTTTGGAATAATATTAAAGAGTTTTGTCTTAGAATCACTGGGTTTGTCGAAGATGATGCCATTAACAAAGGGGGAAAAGTAGGAAAAGGAAACTCGTTTTTGGTGGAAAAAAAGAATAATCTGCTACTGTTCTATTTTTTTAACTATGCTTTAGGGATGATATGTAATGTACTTCATGACCAAAGAATCAATCTAATCTTTCTGTAGTGATGCCATAAAATTCCTTTAAGCCTTGTTTTAATACAAGAAGTCAATTTATTTAACCTCCATGTACAGAGGAAATACTGAGTTTTAAGATTTTTCTATTTTTTTTCTGACAAAGATGAAAGTCTGCATATATTCTAAGAGACACCAATTTGAATACTGTTGCTTATAAGAGCAAATAGCATAACAGACCTTTAAAAATTGGTGATTATATTTGCCTGGAAAAATACTCCATGTAATTCAGATGACTCAAAAGGATGTTGGTAGACAATGTTACAAGGACACTTTTATGGTTATCAGATATAGCACAGGATTTCATTTTTATGTTCCAGCTTCCAGCTTTATCTAAAATATTTCTTGTAATAGATTTTACTGTAGAATTGTTTCCTAAGGCATCTGTCGCAACAGCCTTTCCCTTATCTGTGCAGACTTTTCTTTCTCTGTACCTGTTGAATAGGTGCTTTTTGTCAAAGAAAAAATTAATTTTACAGGTGAGAAAATTTCATGTTATTAGAAACTTAATCTCAGGTAAATAAATGTTTAATAAATTGATACAGTAAGAACATTTTCTAATGAATTGGTTCCTTCAAGAGATATAAAAGTGAAATATTTCAAAAATATGACTGTTCCCAAGTAGCATTAGAATTTGATTTTGTTAAGTTTGTAACTATTTAGCAGTGACTACGAGGCTTGACAATTCTAAGGTACAGTCTCTTTAATTTTCTAGTGATTTCTTTGTAGCTACGGAACTGGAATATCCCTTTAGGTAGGTATACATATTTCTGCCATTGCCGATTGTTACTCTGTAATAGCAGGATTTTTTGAAAATTATTGCTAAACATGACAGTTTGCTCTACCTGAAAGTAGTTAAACCATTCCACAGAGTCTGGAACATTTTACTTAGAACTCTTTTAAGATTTTCATTTTAACTTTTACAGACATATTTTTGAGGTGATGTCATTTTGTTTTGCTATAATGTTTTGAAAGTATTCCAGTATATTATTTCATAGTTTTACTATTTATGAAGGTTTTAACAACTCATCTTCTTCATATAAGGGTAGTGAGAGCCTTATTTCATAGTGTTACTATTTATGAGGGTTTTAACAACTTATCTTCTTGTATATAAAGGTAGTGAGAGCCTTCTCTAGGTGCCTTCTGTGTTTTTCCAGCTCATGCCTAATATACTTTTGACAACTAGGCCACACAACTACTTGGAAATACAAGAGTTAATAGTTACCTTTTACGGAAACCTAGTGAGGCTTTTTGTGTGGTGGCTGTTGCAGAAACAGCCAACAGAATAACAGAAGTACCACCTATCTGCATCTACCTGCTTTTTTTCTCGTTAACTCTTCTTTAGAATTTGTTTCTCATACAGGAAAGAGTAGCAGCATTCGTTTTTTTTCTTAGCTTAGAGTCTTTTTATTTTGTTTTTTGTTTTTCTAAAGCTAGAAGACACTGCTTTGCCTTGAAGTCTAAAACTGTTTAGAATTAAAACTGCTTTGCCTTTCAGTTTCATATTTGATAAAGAGAGTTAGGGAAACTTTTATAAATGTGTGTCTCTGAAAGACTTGGAGAATGAAGATGTACTTAAGTTTTGTCACTGGTTTTCATTAGGTTTTGCAGTGTTGTATTTTATATTTGTACACAGTTGAAAGCATAATGGTGAATGAGTAGGACTAAAATAATTTACAAATTACATGAGAAAGTAGGCCAGGTGCTGTGGCTCATGCCTGTATTTCAGCACTTTGGGAGGCTGAGGCAGGTGGATCACTTGAGGCCAGGAGTTCGAGACCAGCCTGGCCAACATGGTGAAACCCCATCTCTACTGAAAATACAAAAATTAGCTGGGTATGGTGGTGCACGCCTGAATTCCCAGCTACATGGGAGGCTGTGGCACAAGAATCACTTAAACCTGGGAAGTGGAGGTTGTAGT
Organism: Pongo pygmaeus; assembly: GCF_028885625.2. Lineage (NCBI taxonomy): Eukaryota > Metazoa > Chordata > Mammalia > Primates > Hominidae > Pongo > Pongo pygmaeus. The sequence continues at coordinate 133,317,112 of NC_072373.2, read as the reverse complement.
CAACCAAGATCACGCCACTGTACTCCAGCCTGGCAATACAGCAAGACTCTATCGTTGATAGATAGATAGATAGATAGATAGATAGATAGATAGATAGATAATAAGATAGATAGATAATAAGATAGATAATAAGATAGATAAGATAGATAGATAGATAGATAGGATAGATAAGATAGATAGATATTGTGAAACCCAGTGCTAGAGTGTTTATATTTAATAAGTACAGATAGGTAGAGTATTGGAACAAAAACAGCATGGGAAACTAACAATTTTGGGGAATGAATGAGTAATCAGGATTCAAAGCAAGTATCAAATGAGTCAGGGGAAATTAGAAAAGTAGAAATTGAAATTTTTAGGGGTGCTGTTAGAGAAATTCAGTGAGGAAGAGAGGGTTCACAGTTCCTTGTTGACTGATGGATGTGGTGATTTAACAGATTACCCATGATCTTGCCGACACCCATTTATGTAAAAATTGCAGTAAAAGCTAGTGGAGAACAAAGGTCAGTCAGCAGGAGAAAAGTGATGTACTGATCAGAGGTGAAGATGCTGGCTTTAGAATTGAGGTAAAAAAACTGGTTTTGAGTTTGGAAGAGAAGTATTCAAGTAGAAACCATTTAAAAATTTTATTTGCTTTGAATCCATGATTACATGAACATCTTCCCTAAACAAGAGGCTTTAAAAGAGTTAAATAATATATGGAAAATGGTGTGCTTAAAGATTTTTCATATGCAATGAATAAAATTTATATGCATAAATAAAAGCATTACCTCATGCCTTCTTAACTGAACATAAACATTTGAATTATTACTGGTTTTACACACCCAAACAAAAGTTCTGGGTTTACTGGAGGAATGGAAGGGAAAGATCTCTTTCATTCTCCCAGTAAACCTTTTCCATTCAGGATCATGGGAAGATGCTGAAGAATTGTAGAACTGTAACACAGGCAGACCTAGTGTTTCATAAGCTGTGAACCACACATTTTTGGACCCTTTTTCGGTGTTGCTGGAGTGTTTTTATATTTGAAAATAGGCTTTGTTATATTATTAAAGGAGCCCCCATTCCCAGTTTCACATTCTCGTAGTATCATTTATTTAAAATGAAGACTTTTATAATATTTGGCACTAAGATATGAATACTTAGTTAGTCACCCCATGGAAGCTATTAACTAACTGAGGGAGTGTCAGGTAGTGTAAATGTTGATAGTTTACTACAGTAACTGGCTTGGTCTTTGGGAGAAAAGGACAGATCTTTTTTAGGCAACCTGTATGTAATGTAAAGTTTGTTTTTGAGATCCTTCTATAGTGTAGTTGTTGAAGAGCACAGACTATGGAATCATGCTCCCTGAGTTTAATCCTTTCTCTAGTACTTCCTATCTATACCACTTAGTAACTATCTAATCTTGGGCATTTAACTAATTGTTACCTTGTAAATGGGGTTGATAGGTCATGATGATAGCAATCTGAGAGTTTTAAATTGCCTGGCATGTAGTTAATTAGCAGTGAATGTTAAATATTGATGCAAAATAAAATTACATCTTTTCTATATTTTTTCCAAGAAGTCAAGATCTTTGTCTTATCCTTTAATTCTCAAAAGTTTCCTATCTTCTTTCTGTGTTATTCAGCTGTTTTACTTCTGCTCAACATCCACTATCCAGAAAACATCCAACACAAATCCAAAGTAAATTATTTAATTTCCTTAATAATAGGTTTAGGCAGGCTTTTGCCTTTTGGGAATTATTTTCGGAAAATCATTTGAAAGGGGAAGCCTTTTTTCTCCTTATGGGTACAGCGATAGGTGGTATCTTTATTGGTCTTTTTTTTTTCCTTGTCTTTCTCCCAGAAGGAAAAGGACAGACCAAATTAGGAGAAACTGAAATTTGCTTTTTTGAGTATCCTGATACCATAACCTATAACACATGGGACTTTAGGTTGGATTGTGAAGTATTTGTTCTTGTTATTCAAACAAACTAATGAACAAGAACAAATTATCAAGTTTCTGTACTCAGACTGCTTTGTCAAAAAAAGGTCTTAGTCCTGTATCAGAAGAATGTGTTCCTTGTTGACTGATGCTGATTGTTGTGTGTGCCAATTACATGTTTTAAAGTGTATTTTTTGGATTCTGTGCTTTGGCTTACATTTTCAATTAACGGGCCTAGAGATGATTTTGTTAGATAACATACTACAAAATGCAAAGTTCAGTCCCTTCCTTTTGACAAATTCAGATGCCCTGTGCACACACAAATCTTTGTCAGTAGTGAAAGGACATGTGATAGCTTCCTGTAGTTTTTTCATATTTCTGGAGTGGTGAAGAGCTAGCTAGCCAAGATTTTCAGGGTAGTATATTCAGAAGCCAGAGCTTACTCTTCTGTACAAAGACAACCTAAGGGGATTTTTAAATGCATTGGCTGGCCGTTGAAGTATATAAACCTAAGTGAAACTCCTGGAGTAAAATATGACTTAAGTATAGCTTGAGTCCATATATTATCTCTTAGAGATACCTTCTCTGATCATCCAATAAAGCCATTACTACTATCATCTTCCAGTCCCAGACAAAGTCACTTTTAAGCACATCACTGTTTTACCTCACAGCACGTACCATAGAAAGTATCTGGTTCAAGTACTAGTTAGTCCAGCTCCCCACTATAAGGTATCAGGAATCATAATCATCTTGTTCACTCTGCTGTACCCTCAGAATGTAAAACATTGCTAGACACATCCCTGAATACCCAGTAAATGTTTAAGGAATTAATGAGTGAATTAATTTTGAAGATACTTTGGAGACCAAGATAATCTGACAGGCTTATAGATATTGTTAACATATACAAACACATTATATTGTTTATAGGTTGTATTGAATGTTTTGGGAAATACCATAAATTACCTAAAGTTTTATACAAAATGGAGTATACATGTATATTTCTGAATGTGTCAAGATCCTTCATTTTAGCTACAGTCTCAGAAATATCCTTGAGATCCTAAAAGACTAAGAACTATTGATCTGGCATAGTAGATATACTGCAAGTCCTTCAAACAACTATATTTAAATATTATCTATTTTATAGGCATTTTGAATAATATTTTTATTTTTTGGTGAAGATTTGGAATGAAGACAGTTAACTAATTTGTTGATTGAATTATGTTAATTTACTTTAAATCTCACGGTAACAGAATAAGGTAATTAAGTTCATGAGTGATTTAGAGTATATTGATGTTAATAGTCACAAAATATTAGGTACTTTAGATGGTAATAGTAATATATCAGGAGAGGCTCATTGTAGATAAGCCATAATATGGATTGACTGCATTATCATTTTTATAAACTTTACATTCTTTGATCCCACCTTCAAGTACATTTTTCAAATCAAACAATTTATAATTTCTCAGGTAAAATTATAATCTTCCTAATTTTTGTCAACCCAGTTTTTTCAGTTTTTAAAAATGTTCATATTAGTTCATTATAAGATGATTAAATTACAAGATACAGTCATAAATCTTGGGGATAGTGATGAGGATACCCTCGGAGAAATGCATTGTTAGGTAATTTTGTCATTGCATAAATGTCATAGAGTACATTTACACAAACCTGCCACACATGTAGGCAATGTGGTATATGTAGCCTTTTGCTCCTAGGCAACAAACTTGACAGCATGTTACTCTTCTGAATACTGGAGGCAGTTGTAACACAGTAGTAAGTATTGATGTATCTAAACAGAAAAGGTACAATAAAAATATGGTATTATAATCTTATGGGACCACCATTGTAGATGCGGCCTGTCAGTGACCAAAATGTAGTTATGTGGCACATGACTGTGATTGTATTCTTTAGTCATTGGACAGTTTCTTTATGAGATTACATTTTAATGTTGTTGCTTATTAATAATTACTCTTTATAATGCTGTTGAGAAACATTAACAGCAATCTTAACTAATTGATAATTTCATTTAATAATAATAGGTGGATATGATTTTATTCCTTTGAAAGCCTAGCGTTTGAATTTTCAAGAATTATTTAAGTATTCTCAGCTATGTTTTCAAGTTCTTTTTGGAAATTTGTAGTTTTTTTACACAAATAGGAAAATTCATACATTCTTTTATTGTTGATGTATAAAGACTGTTTTTTAATGTCTTTCAGCCAATGGTAACGATAGTAAAAAATTTAAAGGAGAAGATAAAATGGATGGTGCTCCTTCTCGTGTACTTCATATTCGAAAATTACCTGGGGAAGTAACAGAAACTGAAGTTATTGCTTTAGGCTTACCTTTTGGTAAGGTGACCAACATCCTTATGCTGAAAGGAAAAAATCAGGTATACTTCTTTCGGGGTTTATGAAATGTTAAACCCCAAACTATCCAGCAGGTGTGAATTAATTGTAAAAGGGAGAAAATAGTAGGTTATTTTTCTTAAAGAACAGAAGTCTTATTCTCACTTTTTCGAGTAGATGTCTGTGAGAAACTAATGCTAGGTAGCCAAAGTGAATGAATCACTATAGTTTTTAAACTTTGCCTTTTGAATTCACTTTAGGGCTCTAATTGAATAATTGTTATGAAATTGTGGAAAATACAAAGGAAGTATTTCTTTTACTGTGGCTCTGTTCTTTGATACCGGAAATCAGTAGGGCTACTAGTCGCATCTTTCCTTAAGCTTACTTTATGAGAATATGAAATTTTATTTAAAAATGTTAAATGATACCATTTAGAAGAATTTATGAAATTTAACACTCCCTTTTATATACTTAAGGTTAATCTGACATTTAATTTGTAATTTTGTTCTTTGTCTCTATATAATTATACTGCTTTTCAAATGACTTGGAAATCTTATATTCTTTAGGGTAGAAGTGGTAAAATTCTGATGCTAGAAAATGTTTACATTTTCTCTAGCATTTGTTGCGGGAATAATTTGTGGGTGTGAAAAATCATAGGTGGAAGGCAGAAGCAGCATGTACTCAGTTTTCTTCTGAGGTTAGCTTTAACTGTATACCTAAACTTCAACAAGAGATTTCTAAATCTACTTATTAGAACATTTAAAAGTAACTTGAAAGATTATATTCTAGATAATTGATTAAAATCAGCAGAATAGATTGCTTAGCTATTAATTTTATTTGAATTTATAGTATTAAAAATTGTGTTACTTAAATTTTCAGGCATTTTTGGAACTAGCAACCGAGGAAGCAGCTATTACTATGGTTAATTACTATTCTGCTGTGACACCTCATCTTCGTAACCAACCAATATATATCCAGTACTCGAATCACAAAGAACTAAAGACAGATAATACATTAAACCAAGTAAGTGTGTGTAGGTACATAAATAAAATGGCCTAGAACATATTATGAATCTCATAAACATTAATAGGAAGGAAATGTTTACCTGTTCAGATGTTCCTTATAGGCATTTTCTTGTTATTTTTAAGGTATTTTCTTTTTTTTTTTTTTTTTTTTTCTGGGTGGAAAGGAAGGAGAAAGGAGAGCATTTTTAAGGTATTTTCATGCAGAATGTTTCTAAGTATTAAATACTATGTCATTTTGAATTCCTTTAAACCCCTGGTCAAATGTTCTTTTTCTTGTTGCAAGTTAAAATTTTTGTGTAGAAACTTATCAGGTAGGATTTATTATTAGCATAAACTATTTATACAACTCTCCTGCTTAGAATTTAAGGTATGAAGTTCAGTGCCTTTGGTTATTTGACTTTTTTTATAGGTCTTAATTTCTTATGGAAAATTTTTTTTTGAAGATGTGTTCATGATTTTCCTGGAAAAGAAATCTTAAGGATGAAGAATATATGAATGTATTGATGTTTTAAAAATGTAATATAGAAGATATTGTTTAAAATTAATGTATTTAAAAATAGCATTAGAATGTTTTCTGACCTACATTATAAGACTGCTGTAATGATCTAAAACTTTAGCTGTTTTAATATAGTTTTAAAACTAATGGTATCTTTCTCTGTCAGTAAAATACAAACTTTTTCTTAATAAAAATGTAATGGAAAACTATTCCTCATAGATTTTTGTCACTTCACAAAGTGACAAAATCATTTTGATAGTTTATGGAAAATAAGCTTGTAAAACTTTTTACCTAAAAGATAGGACTGAAATTGCAGCTGTTTTTTTAATTTGATGATGAGTTTTTAATTTCTTTTGAAAAAGAATGTACACTTCCAATAATTTATCAAGAGGAAGAATACCAAAAGAAAATATCTGCTCTTCTTTCTTTTTACTTAGATTTTTTTGCATTTTTAACTTATTTTTAACAAATAATTGTATGTACTTATGGTGTACAATGCAATGTTTTAATACATATATATTATGGAATGATCAAATCTGGCTAGTAACATATTCATCACTTCCAATACTTACAATTTCTTTATGGTAAGAACATTTAAAATTCCTTTAGCTATTTTGAGGTATACAGTGGAATGTGGAAAAACTGTTTTTCCTCTGCTCACACCACAACAATCAACACAGAAGGCTTCTGTGGCCACAAATGTGGGGGAATTTTTTTCCACGCCAAGCAAGCAGTCAGGTCTGCAGTGTTCTCCAACTTAGGTCAGTTTCAACACTGTCTGCCGGGAGATAGCATCAGATCCCACAGGTTGAGGGCTCAGTCCCACAAGATCTCCTCAGACACCAGCAAGTCAGGCCTCTGGAACTTCTGATTGACCAGCTTCAAGTTGGGGTTCCCACAACCCCCCCCCCCCGCCCCCGCTTTTGGATTTCATTAATTTGCTAGAGCAGCACACAGAACTCAAGGAAACATTTACTGAGATTTACTAGTTTATTATATAGGATATTACAAAGGATAATAAGCCTCTAATCATGCCTTGGTCTTTCAGGTGACCAGTCCCCATCCTAAAGTGGGGCTGCCAGCCATCAGTCAACTTATTAGCATACAAAATATATCACTTTGGAGACTTATTAGGAATTTAGAGTTGTATGACAGGAAATGGGGTTGAGGACCAAATGTCTATTTTACAATGTCACAATACAATATTATGCATTACAGTAGTTGTCATGCTGTGCAGTAGATCACCAGAACCTATTCTTCCTGTCTGAAACTTTGTACTTTGACCATCATCTGCCCTTTCCCTGTTCACTCCTCCCTCCCCCAGCCTCTGGTGACTATTTTTCTACTCTCTACTAATGTGAGTTCAGCTTTTTTAGATTACATATGTAAGTGAGATAATGTGGTATTTGTCTTTCTTTCTTTGGCTTATTCACTTAGCACACACAGTGTCCTCTTAAAATGACATTTAATATCCCATTTCTAGTTCATTATTATTTAAGTAATTTGCAAGTACATTCTCATTTTAAAAGATTAAACGAAAGGAACATGTAAAGAATAAAGCTGGGGGCTGGGCTTGGTGGCTCATACTGGTAATCCCAGCACTTTGGGAGGCTGAGGTGGGTGGATTACCTGAGGTCAGGAGTTCAAGACCCTCCTGACCAACATGGTGAAACCCTGAGTCTACTAAAAATACAAAAAAAAAAAAAAAATCAGCCAGGCATGGTGCCAGGTGCCTGTAATCCCAGCTACTCGGAGGCTGAGGCAGAGAGAATTGCTTGAACCCGGGAGGTGGACCTTGCAGTGATCCCAGATGCGCCACTGCACTACAGCCTGGGTGACAGAGCGAGACTCTGTCTCAAAAAAAAAAAAAAGAATCAAGCTAGGGCCTACACATGGATAGATGTGGAGGAGGGGCACTTAGGATGACCAGTGGACGCCCCATTGAGAGGGGATATTTGAATAATGAACTTCAAAGTGGTTAGGTAATAAGCCACTTATTCCAGACCGAAGGAATAATCAATGCAAAGTTCCTTCTGTTGAAAAAAATGCTTTTATAATTTTATTTTTCATTTTCTAAAGCCCTTCAATCTCCTTGATTTTTTTTTTTGTAGTTGGTTATGCCTTAAGACAACAGTATTTATATCTTTTTTTGTAGTTGGTTTTGCCTTACGACAACAGTATTTTGAGGATACTAATTACAGTATTTAAAAAATACATCACTATATGCTGAGTTATTTTTTCAGTGTTAGCATTTATGTTTATCTTGTTCTCATTCTCTTCATCCCCCTTTGTTGTCTTTTCGTGTTTCAGAATGGACAATTAGATTTTGTTAAAGTTGTATGCTTTTCTCTAGGATAAAGTAATGAAGAGCGTCTACTAAGCTGTTACCCCCATTCCCCCCAAATATCAAAGAGGCTCTTATTCTGGGTCAACAAAACTCCCTTTAGAATTTCTGGTACCAGGCTGGGCGTGGTGGCTCACACTTGTAATTCCAGCACTTTGGGAGGCCAAGGTGGGCGGATCACGAGGTCAGGAGATCAAGACCATGGTGAAACCCCGTCTCTACTAAAAATACAAAAGTTAGCCGGACGTGGTGGCAGGCGCCTGTAGTCCCAGCTACTCGGGAGGCTGAGGCAGGAGAATGGCGTGAACCCAGGAGGCGGAGCTTGCAGTGAGCTGAGATTGCGCCACTGCACTCCAGCCTGGGTGACAGAGCGAGACTCTGTATCAAAAAAAAAAAAAAAAAAAAAAAAAAAGAATTTCTGGTACCAGCAGGGCACTTTGGCTCATGCCTGTAATCCCAACACTTTGAGAAGCTGAGGTAAATTCGGGGCAGCAGTGAACTGGTCACACCACTGCACTCCAGCCTCAGCAACAAAGTGAGACACAGTCTCTTAAAAAAAAAAAGAAAGAAATTCTGGATCCTTTAAGGTAGATTTGTTGTTGTTTTCTTCTTTTAATGGTGAGGGTACAAGTTGGTCAGAGGAGGGAGAAGAGAAATTTAGCTCTTTTGTTAATGAACTAGACTTTCTGTTCATCCGTTTTTCACCCACTCCCTCCTCCTGTGAACCTGCCAATTTCTAATTTGGTTCCTGTGGCTGCTACCAGTATAACACCTGTTTGCTGTGTGTTCACTGTGTCTCCAGTCCGTTTGGTTCCATTCATTTTCTGTATTCCAGGAATTTGATAAAATTATTCTCAGCTAATGATAACCTTCCCTCCCTTCAGTGTTTGTTTATTTTATATTCATTCACTTCTAGGCATTTTAATAGAGTTTCATAATAGAAGACATGCAAATGAGTATGCATTAACCATGAATTCTTCCACATCCCTTCATGAAATCACCAGGTCCTGTTAGTTCACACTTTTTAATTACCTGCCTGGTTTTCTCCATCTTTCCTGCTACTTGTATTGCTCAAACACACTCACCTGTTGGCTATATTACTACGACAGTTCTCTTTATAAACTACTTTCTTTTTCTTTTCCCTCCTGGAATTTTTTTCTCCCTAGTACAGCCAGTACATATCTTTCTCAAATGCACATATCTAAGTTACTCCCATGCAGTAGGTCCTGTTCATACTCAGGGTAAAGGCCCTTTCTGAGATTACTACTTTTTGTCTTGTCTTATGACTACTCCCACCCTATTTCTTATGCTTCTGCCCCAAAAATAATGGTGCATCCTGTAACCTGGCATGCTTTCTCCTGATGTCAGTTGTTTGCTGCCATTATGTCACTGCTCTCATGCATGGAATATTGTGGGTTGGCCTGCCTTTTGCACCGCCCTTCCTCCATTTCACACTTCACATGGCCAGTGTTAAATATCTTGAGGTCTCCCTTTAGATATTTCGTCCCCTAAAAGCTATCCCCTGATAAGCAAAGAGTAGATTAGGTTTGGATTGAGAGCATTAACTCCGAATGAGATACTGCTATGCACATAACCAGAGTGGCTAAAATTAAAAGGATAGGTAATAAAATACTGGTGACAACCATTTTTGAAAACTTGAAATATCTATTGAAGTTGAGCATATACCTATTCTTTGATGTAGTAAACTCGCTCCTAGTTAACATACCTGAGAACGTATACATATGTATATTAAAAGATACGTACAAGAAAGTTCATGGAACGCTGTATGTAATAGCCCAAAAAACTATAAATCATCCAAATGTTCAACAGCAGCAGAATATGTTGTGGTGTGTTCATTTAGTGGAGTATTGTATAGTAATAAAAATGAACAAGCTACTGCTGCCTGCAAAACATGGGTAGTGTACATCATAATTATTGAAAGAAGCCAAACCAAAGTAGAATACATCTGATACGATTCCATTTATGTAACTTGGAGGAAGTATGAGTATGGCTTCTAGGGTGTTGATAATATTTATATATATATATGCTTGTAGATGTAGCTAATATCTCTGGAAGGATACCGAAGATACTGAAGATAATACTGTGAGGGATTGGTAGGGGAAAATGGACTAGGTGACAGAGTTGCAGGAGAATTTTTAATCTTTTATACCACTTTTATATCATGATCATGGATTCCTGTTTTAAAAAACACATTTTATTATTTGAAGCAGCAGATGTTAGTGTTTTTCTAAGTTGTGGTAGTCTATGCTTGTTATTATAGATAAATACAGTAAGAACATGTTCACTAATGAAGAAGATAATATTGCAATGAGCTACTTAAAATATTTAAATATATTTAAACATTTGAATAGATACTGGTCTATAAATCTAATTTTACCAATTTACAATTATTTTTTCAATAATAGTATCAAGATGTCTACTAAAATAATCTATCACATTTCAAAATGTTGAGTTTTAATTAGTCATTTTGGCTAATACATAAATTTATAGATAAAATTAAGTAGCATTTAAATGATCGTTTAGATATGTATCTGAACTCTCAAGCCGTGTGATCTGTGGTTATATATTTTAGTAAAATGACTGTTCTTGTTTATTCTCCTGAGTGTCCTAATTCTTTTGTATTCTCTTTCATTAACCTGTTAATATAGATTTTTCAAACTGTAAACCTATGTATAGGTATTTGTGGTATTTGTCATTGTTATATTTTAGAACTATTTGCCTTAGTATGTTTTTTGACCACAGATAAGGTAGAAAGAAATTATTTCCTTATCATAGACTGTCATAATAATAATAACAGGAAAGGGATAATAGTAATAAAGGCAGTCTTTTGGAGCATTTAACATAATATTTGATTGACGGATTTCCTACAAATACTGTGTTTATTCAATTTTATGGGTACATTTTTTCACATTTTAAAGTCTCAGAAATTTGATGTGTCCTACAATAGTCTATCTTCCATAGTTCAATTGGCAAAATCTTATTAGTCATACGTAAAACAATAGTGCATTTTATAATTGATGGTATATTTGATACCATAAAATGTATGGGAAATATCCTTCATATTGTATCTTGAAGTTTACCTGAGAATTTTGTGGTTTTGGACTAGACTACACGTTGGTTTCTATTCTAAAAATTTTGGTGTCAGAAGTTAAGTGTAGTATGAAAAATGTATTTTCTGAATGTTCCTATTTTAAGATTATATTAGAAATAATAAGCTTTATGGGAGTTCTTTTGGATAATTCAGTAACCCCCTTGTTGAGATTTACAATGTACCTGTTTTATGGAGTGATTAATGTTACAGTTTTATTGTTTTCCAAATTTCTGTTTAAAACATTTTCTGATGGTATATGTGTCTGTAAAACTACATCTTGTTCTTTTGAGAATAAATTACATATCATACCTTTGCTTGTTCAACATTGATCCCAAAGCCTGGATAATTTTTTTGAATGAAATACTAGTAGAATATTTGATTTATTAAACAGGTAGTACCTGGCTCATGGCAGGTGCTTAAAAATATTTGTTGAGTGGCCATTTAATTTTGTTTAATCTGTGTAAGTTCTAAGAACAAAGTGAACTAGTAGTGTTGTAACAGGTAGCAAAGTATGTGACAATAATGGGTATGTTTCTTAACTACATAATCTTAATTTCCAGCGTGCTCAAGCAGTTCTTCAAGCTGTGACAGCTGTCCAGACAGCAAATACTCCTCTTAGTGGCACCACAGTTAGCGAGAGTGCAGTGACTCCAGCCCAGAGTCCAGTACTTAGAATAATTATTGACAACATGTACTACCCTGTAACACTTGATGTTCTTCACCAAGTAAGTTTAATCTGCATAATACCTATAAATTAGAGAAATAATAATATAGTAAATAAATAATGTTTTGATTTTAATGTTTTAACAGATATTTTCTAAGTTTGGTGCTGTATTGAAGATAATCACATTTACAAAAAATAACCAGTTTCAAGCTTTGCTCCAGTATGGTGATCCAGTAAATGCTCAACAGGCAAAACTAGTAAGTCTTTCTTTTGAGATGGTGATTTTTTTTATTGAAATGTATATGTAGAAAAATATATATATGTATGTATACTTAATGATATCTTGTAGCATTATAGATAGTAGAAATTGATGGCATTAAAATAATATTAAGAAACCTTAATATTTGTCATAAAAGAGAAATATTTATTTTTAGGAAAATCATAGTTGTAATTAACCATAATATAGGCTTCTATTATTTTACTTTTTTTTTTTTTTTAATTTAAGGACGAAAGTTTGTACTCTTAAGAAAAAAGCAGGACTATATTGTGGATGTGCACCAGCATAAGATTTGAAGTGGCTTTTACTGGGAATTTCAAAGTAATTAGTTTTCAAGAGAGTTTGGCTGAAATACACAGATGTGGCTCAAATGCTATGATAGGCTCTCAGTTTATTTAAAACTATATATTCTCTTTAATGTCTTTTTTTTAAAGGTTTTATGAATAGGTTTCTAGTCACTTTTTATTCATATCATTTATCTTTTTTGTCATTGTTATATATGGAGGATGTAAGGTCATTGAGAGATGTAAAATTTTCTGTCAAGGCTGCCACTGAAAACTGCATACCACGTCTTTGCTTCCAAGTACCTTAATCTTCTGTTTGTATATCTTAAATCTACTTTTGCTCTGTCTCTTTAACTTTTTGTGCCATAGTATCTCATTATTATTACTATTCCATTATTAAGCCATTAAAAATTCATTATTAAGCCATTATTATGAAACCATTTAATAAGCTTACATTTGTCTTAACTGGTTTTCTTCCTTTCATTCTTTCTTTTACTTTCAGATTAATTATTGTCTCTAATACTTAAATGCTTCCTCCAGATCAAGATTACTTCTGTGGAGCCCAGACCATTTTTTATAATTGTTTCATTGCATTTCCATCCTCACAACCTCATTTTGGGAGCAAAATTAGTTGTAGGTAGCAGAAATGCTATACAAGTAATAATAGCATAATTGTAATAGTTTACCAAGTGCTGTAGTGTCATTTTTTCTGACCACTACTCTATATTGTCAACAAAACAGGGTTTTCCCCTGCGTTACAGGAGGATGCTAAGATTTAAAGAGGTGAATTACTTACAGTGAACACCACCTATAAGGTAGACATTTTTTCAGTCTTAGCCTTTCTCTCCAGTACGCTGCTTCTCACTGGTTCTCGGGTATAATCTAATCTTATTATGCTTTCTGCTTCAGGCATAGGTTAACAATTAGAATTCTCTTTCTTTTTTTTTTTCCAAAAAATGATTATCCTCCTTTCACATGCCCTGGCTACCAAAATCAGTGTGGTATGAGGTTTTATAAATAGGAGACAGTGTAGAAGTCGTGGTTTCTGTGACATTTTTCACAACTTCAAACATTTAAATATAGTTTACATTTTTCTTGGTGTGGAATATTTTCCTTGCTCTTCTGACCCCAAAGAAAAGTATTTGTTAGAGGACCAATTAAATGAAATTTGAATGGGGATTATACTGTGTTTGAGCTATAATTCTTATGGGGAAAATAGTTTATATGTGTATCTTGTCTGAAGTAATACATAGTTACATTTAATCTCATCATAAAAGTACCTCAATTATGTCAACTGTTTGAAATTTTTGTTTAATCTTCTGTGAACAGATACTAAGCATCCAACTATAATATTGATGTTTGTGCACAGGTATGCACTCAGGTCTTCTTGACAAAGATCTAAAGTTAAAATTCTAAGAGAGTAGATAATTGTTTTACTAAGTACTTATTCTGGTATCAGAACTCACACTTCACTTATTAGAGAAGGAAAAAGAAATTTGTTTCCTAAACTTGCTTTGCCCCATTACCTTGTAATCTAGACCCTTTGGTAAAATTTACATTTTTGATAACTACAGTAATGTTGATTTTACATGCCTGCATCTGGGTTCTACTTAGAGAATATCACATAATATTACGTAATCTGACAATTGGTACCAGTTTAAATCCATCAGCATCAACTACAAATAAGCCCTCTACTCTACTTTAAAAATCTCTTCACATTTCTTCAGTCAACAGTTTTTCTGTTTTTCACAATGCCTATATCAGATAGAAATTTTCCCTTCTACCATATCTCTCCTCACTCTCACTTGTTTGAAGAGGAAAATCACATGGAAGCTTCATCAGCTTTTCTTGCAAAATCTGCTAATACTCACACTTGTCTTTCTCTTTTAATAAAAGGCATAGATGTTTAGTTATCTAAGACCAGTAAACACCAAAGCCTATCGTCTTCTGCCTCTCAAGAGACTGCACTATCTGTCATCCCCTCTTTCTCATTTATTTTTCACTATATTGGCCACTTTTCACCAGTTTCAAGCATTCTCAGCTTCTTTCATTTTAAATGAATTTATCTTCAACTTTCAATCCATCATCTGTAACTCTACATACTTTCTATCACCCTGCCTCCCCTCTCCCTTTTCACTCATAACCAGACTTCTTAAATAGGCTATCTTTGTTGTTTATTATCTCCTCATTTCTCTACTTACTATAATTTGGTTTCAGCACTGTTGACCCAAATTGCTCTTTCCCAGTGTCACCAGTGATTTATTAGAGTAGCTAAATGCTAGTGATATGATTTAGTCCTTGTCTTACTTAATATCTAGATAATATTTAGCACTGTGCACCATTGTCTTAAAATTCTCTTTCTTCCTGGTCTCTGATACTTCTCACGTAGGTTTATCCTACCTCTCTATTTCTTCCTTGTCTTGTAACTCCCCTTCTACCTGGGAGGCCTCACCTGCTCTCACAGCTCCATTAAACCTCTGTGATTCAAACAGAGTTCACATCACATTTTCTAGCTCAGACCTCTCCTAAGAGACTCACACTAAGAACCTGGCGGACTAATGAATATCTTCAAACTTAGTGTGTTCAATCCAGCTCCTGTTTTTGGTGTCCGCTGTGTTAGTAAAGTGCAAGATACCAACTTCAGTCTCATTAACAAGCCAGTAAGCATGGTATTTTTCCCATTCTTGCCAGCCTTTCGTCAGATATTATTGATTATACCTCCTAAATTTTTGTTGAATCTGGCCTTTTTTCTCCAACTCTTGCTACTACTGCAGTCTAAGCTAGTGTTATTCAAGATGCTGGTCTCTCAAGGTAGTAGTGTGTGTCAAACTGAAATCAGCATACCTCTAGCAACAGTATGCTTAATGTTGATATTGGCATAAATTTTGACACAGACTTCTTATATTCATGCAGAGTAGCCTGGGCTTCTGGACCGTCAATCATAATTTAAGTAGCATTGATGTAGTAATAATTCTCTTTCATATCTCTACTTCCTTGGCCTTCTGACTGAACTCACCATTTTGACATCTTCCCCTACCTCCATTATTTTTCCAGAGTACTAAGAATCATCTCAACCTCAAGTCATATTGCTTCTAATCACAATACCCTTTAGTGACTTTTTTGTCCTTGCAATAAAGTCCACAGTCCTTATCATGGCTTATAAGACTCTAAATCAGTCCTCAGCTTGCCTCTCCATTCTCCTCTCATGCCTTTTTAGCTATATTGGACTTCTTTAAATAGCTTGCATATACTGTATTTTCTCTGATGTCTCGATCTTACAGATTGCTGTTCCATTTGCTAATACTATTTTTTCTCTTCATCTCTTTATGCCCAACTTCTGCTTCTCTTTGTCTTTCAAGTATCAGTTTAGAAGCCTCTTCCTGAGATAAGTCTTCTGTAACATTTCAACTGGATTAGATCCCTTCCTTTCTTAGTTCTCAGTATCACACATAAAATTTATAATTTGTTAAATGTGTATATTTTCTGTTGGACTGTAAGTTCTGAGTACCATGTCTGCTTTGTTCTCTGCTGTATTTATTAAGCATTGACATTTAGGGTGAAAATCAGAAGTCATAGTAACAATCCTAATTATCAATAAAAAGTATTTTATGCGATCCTCATATTTATTAAAGAAAACACCTTAATACCTTTTAGAAAATCTTGTTTATTTATTGGAAAGTAGTGTATTAGGCAAAGATGTGTCTTCTCTTAGCATTCTAATTCAGCTTTTAAAATGTTGAGGAATATAATTACTTGATGCATAAAAATATCAATCTTTTTAATAGTATAATAAGACAGATAATGTAATCTCCTTTTCACCTGGGATTTAAAAATTGTTTTACATAGTCCTTACATTATAACACACATAAGTAGGAAATGGTTCTTTTCAGTTTTTGTTATTAGAAACAGCTTTTCAGAAACATGTCTTTATTAGGAATATCTTTAGTTGACACTGGACAGTATATTGTGTCTTTTGGAAGTCCTGTTCATATGATCATTTTATTTTAACATATAAGTGGGTTGATTCTTATTATTTATTTCTTCCAGGAGATTCCATTTCATCACTAACTGATAATAAAAATAAATATGAGATAAAACATTTGCGGCAGTAAGATTATGTCATTCATTTCCTTCTCACAGAGTACACATTGCTTTATGCACATTCTTTGAGAGGCCTAGTGGAATTATCCTTTCCTAATTTCTTGGGCAAAGATTCTCCTTGACATCTGCTTAATTTACAATCTGTATATTTTACATTCATATTAATGGAGAATTTATGATGAAATCAGTGGTTTTAGGATGCTTTAGGAAAATCCTGCATAATATACCAGGGGGGTTATTTGATATTGGTAAATAATTAGTCTGAAGTATTACATTAGTATTATAAGCTTAATTTTGTGTTGTTGATTTTGATAATTTTTCATGACTTGCCAAAAATTGAAAAGTAGATATTTAAAGAATTTGGAAGTTAAGATTTCTCTCAGCGTGTGTTAAATCTGATCCCCAACAATCTCTTCAAAAAAGTAAGTTATAAATAGTAAACAATGAGAAAAATGGAAATAGTTTTATTTTGGCTTTTCATGTTTTCGGTCCATGTGCAATGTTTCATTGTGCTGCTTTAATTATGCTTTCTGCGCCTAATATCTTTCCTGTGTTTTGATTTCCATGTTTTAGCCATAAACTTTAAATTTACTTGAAAATTCTTTTTCTGATTGTTTTTGCTTACTGTCTAAACCTTCACTGTGAGTAGGCACATTTGGAAGGTCTTTCTGCAAATTGTCTTGAGCTTTTACTGTCAGAAATCTTTGCTTCAACAAGATCACCGCATTCCTGATTGCTGAACCACAGGACTGGTTTGTGTGCTACTGCCATTTCTTGGGATTTTGCAAATATATGAGCTTGAAGTGAGCTTGCATATATTTTTTAAATTTGATTTTACTCCCTTTCTTATTTGTGGTCACCTACTTTAACCAACTATTTAAAATACCTGAATTTTTGTTCTCATACACCCTCAGCTCCTATTTCTTTCCTCTTTTGCTAACAGATGATTAATTTACATCTTGTTTGCTTATTTCTGTAGCTCTCGTACCTTAGGTATACTTGTGCATCTTCCACCTACATAAAGTTTTTGTTTTTGTTTTTAATGTTCAAAGGGAAAATTTCAAAGGTTCCTGGAGGGCTTTCTAACAATTGGCATATTCATTGTTAGATAATTTGGCAGTCGACCTCAGTATTGCTGGGAAAGAATTCAGCTCCTAAAAAACTTAGTGTATGTTTAGTAATTTTGTATCAGCGCTTTTAGCATTAACCTAGATGCTGTGACTCAAACCCAGCTCTTTTCTCATAAGGTATCATTTTCTCTTTGATCACATTGAAGTAGTCACCTAAGAGTGAATTTTGCTTCTTATCTTTTGATATTTATCTATTGTGTAGAAACATCAATTCTATTACTTATCTCACATTTTACCTATAGGAATACTACATTAGTAAATGAATACCTATCTTCAGTGGTTTGTTCGCCTTTACACCAGGGTATTGAATTAATAGTTATGTTATTCTGGCTGATAAAGTTGATTAATACATGGCTTCCACTTTTATGTGATGATAGGTACCTTGCCTAACCCAAATGTAATTCAGATCCTGATGTGTATGAACTCTCTTTGAGTTTTTACCAGTGCTGTATTGAAGTGGATGAACCTGTGTTGAATTATTTTCTAGGTTAGTTTTTAGCTAGGTAAATTAGTCCATAAAAAAATTCATGTATTAAGAGAAAAGGTTTTATATTCCCAGAGGTGAGAATATTTGAATTAAAAGCTTTATATACTTAAGCAACTGTAGAGGTTTACTTTTTCCATAACACGACATGTTTATTCTTCTAATGAAAAGTTAACGGTATGTTCACCTGTTCTCTAGTTTGTTTCCAGCTTATATCCAGCTGAACTAGAAATGGTGATTATGTAGGAGCAGAAAAAATACAAGATAATCATAGCGGTAACATAGTCCTTTATAATTCATGATGTATTTTCATATATGTTGTCTTTAATTTACTCCTCTTAATAACCCTGTGAAGAAGCATGACAGCCATTGTCATCATTCCTGTTTTCCCAATTAAGAAATTGAGATTCAGAGAGGTTAAATAACTTAAGATGACCTAAAAGAGTCTAGGCTTTTAATTAATCCTAGACCTGGCACTCGTCAGTTTCAGAACTTTTCTGGAATGACATTGGATTTGCTAATTTCATCAAGATAATCTGATTGGGGGTGAACATTTCAGGAAAATACATTTTTTTCTTTTTTGCCTCATTTTATGGGAATTGCTATTACGTGTTAGGATAATTTGGTTTGAAGCAACTTTGTACAATGTGGCATCAAATAGCAGTTACCTTATAAAACTGTACTTAATCATATAAGTACTGCCATTCAGCAATAAATATATGTATAATAAAATTAACCTTATTGAGCAGAGTAGTGTGGTACTACTTTGGTAGGACTTCCTGTTTGTGACCCTTATTAGTTTTTTTTTTTAAATTAACCTATTTGCAATTTTTAAAAATTAAAAGTATTAGCATGGATGCTTAGCTGGTTGGTTGTATTTTAGGTTGAAGTAGCATTTTCTATTTAAGGAAGATAATATTTGGGGGAAACTAATACATGGACAGCTGGAACAGCAAAATTTGATATATGAAATTTGAATCCTTTTCCTGGTAGCTTTTAAGTTCGAGTTTTTGTTGTTGAGTTTTATTACTAAAATTATACTTTCACTAATTTTTATTTTTTGTTTAAGATTGCTGATATGCTTTATTCACTTTTACAGGCCCTAGATGGTCAGAATATTTATAATGCCTGCTGTACCCTAAGGATTGATTTTTCCAAACTTGTGAATTTGAATGTAAAATACAACAATGATAAAAGTAGGGATTATACTCGACCTGATCTTCCATCTGGGGATGGACAACCTGCATTGGACCCAGCTATTGCTGCAGCATTTGCCAAGGAGACATCCCTCTTAGGTATGATTTTTATTGTCTTAACCACTTTTCTCCCATTTTGCCAAATGGAAAAGTACCAGTAAGTATAATGAATCCCCCCATTTTGGGCCTTACCAACTTGTGTTAGGTTTCATGAGTTTTTTTTTTCTCAAGTGAGAAGGCATATGAATACTGTTAAGAAAAACCCAAAGTGTTCTTCATAAGTCTAATTAAAATTATTTGTTAGTTTTGTTCCTTTTAATACCTTCAGCTTCTCTTCCATGCCACTCTCCCAGAACAAAAGAAGAAAAGCTCTAATGAAGAAATACTGTTGAATTTTTAATGCCATATTAACACTTTAAACTTGATGTCACTATGCCTGCCTGAGTCTAGGCCTGAAGTTCTTGTGCGTGTTTTTCAGTGCTGATCTGATTGTTTTAATTTAGCATTGCTTGGAAACAGTGAAATGTTAAGAGACAAAACATACATAATGGGTGGAGGCATATGGGATTTTTTTTGAAGCATATTGTAGTGGCCTTTTAAAAAAACAATTTACACTAGAAGAAATTTTCTGTAAAATTAATTTTGCTATTTCTTTGTGTTTTGTCTTAATCATTTATATTTTACTTTGTACCACAATGGACTTGAGCCACCTAATAAAAATGCATTGCAAACATATGCAACTTATAGTTGATAGAGTGGAATCAAGATGAAGAAAAAAATAAAGGAAAATCTTACTTTGTAAGTAAAATGTGCAAAGTGATTTATAAGTTAAGATGGAATTTTAGAGTTTCCTTTTATTTGATGTATTTCTTGATTTCTAGTATTTGTAAGATTATCTTTAAGTCATGATTTTTATATATATGGAACTCAAAATTGATAGTTGACAAACTAGCTTTTACAATTTAGTTTATGTCCATCATTTCAAAAAGAAAAAATAGTATAATGAAGTAGTTATTGGAAATATTTACTTCCCAATATATAACAGTCATGCCATCAGTTTGTGAATATGAAATCTGTAAGTGGTATATATATAGAGAGAGATACTCTAAGGCAGTTGGTATTTGATTCTGGTAACTAATCAGAATTTACTACCTGTTAATTCTGGCAACTGCAAACAAATCTGACCCTTTATTCGAATTTTCTGGTGTATCTAGCACAAGTCATAGTGTTTATTATGACTGTAGTAGATACTTTAGGTCACTTACACTCTTTCTGACAGAATCTCTACCTCTGTGTGTCTAGCTTAATTCGTAATTCAAGTTAATAGGATTGAATATTTCACAATGTGCAGTTTTTAAAGGCAAAGTCAAGAGTGAAAGAGTGAAACATGGTTTTTGCTTATAATTATTACTAAAGATTATTAAAGTCTTCACTGATAGACATTGTTTTAGAAAGAATCAGAATTTATTGAGTAGCTTCTAGGTCATAGGCATTCAGCTAGGTACTTGGCAGATACGTTACTTTATTAAAATAGATGGTGTCATCAAGATTTTACATATAGTTTCTAAGAAGTTGAAAAATTCACATGCAACTCATCAAAGAAACAATTTAAAGATAAAATACCAAGAAACTCCAGCTAGTATTAACAATGGACTACAATAATCACTTCTTTGGACCCTACTGAGCTATGTGTATTTGCCCATCTGAATATACTTAGATGTGCTTGGATCCTGGGTGGGAGGCTTGGTTAGAAGTCACCTGGATTCTTCTAGGTAATTTATCACCATTTTTCTTGTGATCTTATGACTTTGGTGAAACTTTTAAAACAATAATGAAGTCATTTTTTTCTTCTTTGAGACGGAATCTCACCCTGTCGCCCATATCGGAGTGTGGTGGCGCAGTCTCGGCTCACTGCAACTTCCGCCTCCCGGGTTCAAGTGATTCTCCCGCCTCAGCCTCCCGAGCATCTGGGACTACAGGCGTGTACCACCACCCCTGGCTAATTTTTGTGTTTTTTTCGTAGAGATGAGATTTCACCATGTTGGCCAGGCTGGTCTGGAACTCCTGATCTCAGGTGATCCGCCCACCTCAGCCTCCCAAAGTGCTGAGATTACAGGTGTGAGCCACCATGCCTGGCCGCTTTTGTTCATTTTTTAAGTGTTCTACATTTTTACATTAAAGGCATGTAAATTAAGTTGCTCCCTTCGCCAAAAACTTGTCTAGTGTCTTTTTCCACTTCTGTGTTGAATGTTTTAGTATAACGCATTTTTGTTTCTTTATCTCTGCCTCATAAGAAAAAGGAAAAAATGTTTAGCCTTTCCTAAGTGACTCCATTTTTTTATCTGTTTTAATGTTTTTGCATCTTGTTATAACTGGGCTTTTTAACTATACTCAAAAATAGGTAAAAGTAGGTTAGTTAAAGGTTTTAAAAATCAGATAATGGACCCTGGGTTTGATAATTCAAAAGAGATAACCGTTTATTTTTATATTTTTTATGTAAATACATGTTTCTGTACAAAATTAAAATTGCTCTGTATTTGCAGATTTGCATTATCTTTTAGTGTAATTGACATTTTACTTAGAATTTGTTTTAAAAGATAGTTTTAATACCTGTGTAGCATGTTCATGAGTATGTCGTACCTTTGACAGTGGACATGTAGGCTATTCCATACTTTTTATTAAAACACCCTTGTACTTTTTTGCCTCTCAAATTATTTTCTTAGACTAGATTCCTAGGATTAGAATTATTGGGTCAAAGAAAATGTTAAAGCCTATTTACATTATTTGCAAATTTCTTCATCTAAAGGTGATATTAACTTAAACTAACATTAATTATATATGAGGCTGGGTGTCCTACTTTTTCCCCTACCAGCATACTATTTTTTAATTTCACAAGATTAATTTGATAGGAAAATGTCTATTAATTTCTGTTAAGATTTAGTTTACAATCTTTAAATGTTTATTTGATAGTCACAATTCTCTAAATTTCTTGCCTGCATTCTTTCTGTTAGGATGTACAGTAATTCTCATAAAATGCATAGTAAGGATATTAATATGCATATTTTGGATGAACCAAGCCTTCAGCTTTGTTCATGTATGTTAGGTCAGTTTTTGGAAAAGTATTTTTTAATAATCTATCTTTTTAAATAATTGATTTCAATCCCAAAGTATTCATTTGTAGGACATGAAGACACAATTTTCTTCTTCAGACATTTGGTGAATATTTTGATCTCAGTTTCCACTTCTCTTTTTGCTTTTTAAACATTGTTTACAGTGATATATCCAATATCGCATGGGTGAGGTCATGCCTTTTAGAATAATAACTGAATATTTTCCGCTAATTATTTAATCAGATGACTTCAACAAACTAGTATTGGTGGGATTAACTTCCTGCCCAGTCTTCCTGTAACAGTACTTGTTCAAAATGAAATAATTAATATAGTATTTATTTCAAAAATTTTGTAAGAATACAAATATAAGGTGATACTCTTTTGCTAAAATTTGTGGGAGGGTTCACTTTACCTTGTATGATTTTTATATTAGATCTAGCTACTTGACTGAATTTAATTACTTTAGAATCAGTACTATAAATTTTAATCGATTTATTTTACGCAGTAATTTTTTAAGACTAACATTTATGTCTGGCTTTTCTGTTTCCTTTAATGCTAGGTATCACAGTGTCTCAGAAAATGTAATTTGTTCAAAGAAAGGAGACTGAGTGTAATGAGTTTAAAATCTGACATCTAAAATACATAATCACAAACATGGCTGACTATTAGTCATTCGCATATTCTGTTTCAAAGAACACGGTGATCAAAAATCCTTCAGATTATAAATTGAGACATTATAATGGATCATTTTATCATGTTAAGAGGTGTAGTTAATTTATTAAGGGGTAGATCACTTTTAGAAAAATTGCTGGAAGTAATTTTTCATGATCATGTTATCTACATTCTAAAAATTAGGAGAGAGAGTGTGTACAAAGAGTATTTTAGAACTTTCCTTGTATTTCAAATTGAATAACAGGCATTCTCATCATAAAGTTTTTAAAAGAAAGGCAAAGCAGACTTTTTGTAGGAAATCATTGACATTAAAATAGTTATAATTGTGAACAGATACAACATTTATTCATGAAGGTAAACATGTAGGTCTTATAGAACCTTGTTTCTCAAAATTTTGCTGCACATTGAAGTCACCAGATTCTATCCCAGGCTGAGAATAAAGAGTGGGTCACAGGCATTCCTATGCTTTTAGGATCTCAAGATGATTTTTACCATGTAGCAAGAGTTGAGAATTACTGCTGCAGAAAAGAGCTTGTAACTTAATGTCGTTTAAATCTATTTTGGTACAGTTCTGCTGCACAATTTTAATTAGCTGTTAAACTGAATTTTTAATTTTCTGTATGTTTGTGATACATAAAATTAACTGGAAAACTTATTTTGATTTTCTTTGTTACATTTTTATGGGTTATTCATTTGGTAATATTTATTAATTTATTATTAGAAATTTCAGCTATATGCTAATATAATGAATCCCATACACCTGTCATCTTGGTTCAATAGTGCTGACACTTAGTTTTATCTATTCAGTTTTTCTTTTGTATTCTAAAGCAAATCCTTGACATTGTGACATGTCTTCTCAAATATTACCATAGTATCTCTAAAATAATTACATTTTCGTACCAAACCATAATATGATTATTACACTTACCAAAATTGACAATGATTTCTTAATGTCATCAAATACCCAGCTTACATTAAAATTTCACCAATTATTTTGAAAATGCTTTTAAAGTTTGATTTGTTCAGAACAAGGTCCTATTGGAGGGCCGCACATAGTATTTGGTTGTTATATCTCATTAGTCTGTTTCAGTCTGTAATTGTCCTCTCCCTCTCTCTACTCCCAATCTCACGTCCATTTACTTATGAAGTGATGTGGTTATCCTTTTAGAAAGTTTCACAGATTAGACTAGTCTGGCTGTTTCCTTTAGAGTGTCATGTTAACTTGTTCCTCTATCTGCTGCGTTTCTTATATAAACTTAAAGTTAGTTCCAAAGGCTTGATAAGATTTAGAGACTTTTTTTTTAAAGTTTTTCTTGTGCTTCCTATTGTGTCTCAGTAGGAGACATCTAATATCTGGTTGCTCCACTTTTAGTGATTTTAATGATGCTTTAAGACTGATTGTGGATTTGGATGTTGACATTCTGATCCTTTCGTTACATTTTTTTCTACTAATGATTTTAGTATCCAATAATGGTTGCTGCCTTAATTAATTTCACTAGTGGGTTGCAAATATTGCTTTTTCTCCCCTAATTCACATATTCCTTTTCTACATTAATTAGCTGAAAATCTTTATAAAGTAGAATTTTCCTTCATCAACTAGAATTATCAACCTTGTAATTCAATTTGTTCAGGATAATTAGTTAAATTCTTGGATTTATTTGCTAATTTTAAGTTGGTACCCAGCTTTTGTTTTCAGGTAAGTACTTAAACCAGCTTATGAACAGGTACATTATAGATTCTTCCCACTGTCTGCTTTAAACTTTAAAACTGTCAGTTGTTTGCAGGTTCTAGTAGCCCAGAGTGGTTTGAAATGGTGACCTTAGCCCAGATGTATTTAATTATTTAATTTGGCCTTGACCAGTGGCCCAAAAAAGGAAGGGGGTTGGTGGGATGGATAAATGACTAAACAAAATTAATTAAAATTTAGAAATTTTTCTCTCAGAAGGAATTCATGCCCATAAAACAAAGACCAGGATACATTCATATTTTCTCAGTAAATACCAATAGATTATAAATACTTTTCTTGTATATATAATTGTGAAAAAAAAAACCATCCGGGTATGCATGTTATTTATTCATTGAGAGGATATACATCTCTCAGGTGTTTTTTGTTGTTGTATGTATACTTTTGTGTAGTCTGCCTGTTTATTCTTTTTGAATAGGATGATATGTACAATTAAACATCTTTTGTGAAATGTGGTTTTTAAAATACATTATTGCATTTCATCTACAGTGATGAAGGGAAAAACTACAAAGCTAGACAGATTGCAAATTAGTTTGCAGTAGTGAGGTAATAGAGCAATACCCATATATTTTCTTACAATATATGTAGATGATGTCTGTGTTCTTTACTTCTGTGTGTGTGTATGTGTTTTTAAACAAGATTCATTGTAGTCTTTTAGATATAATTTAATAAATTTAGGCTGTTCAGGGTTTCAGTATCCTACAAAGATGAATGCTGCTTCTAAGTTTTTGGGTTTCTTGAACCAGAGCTTAGAACAAAAATATGGCATGGTATTTTCATGGTTTAGTAAGGCTACTTTTAGTTAATTATTGTGATGTAGGCCATTAAGTAGACTTTTCTAAAACGAAACCCCAGAGAAGAGGGGTTTTGAAGATACGTGTATACTGGTTTCTAAGAACTAATCTTTTTGGATCATTGGTATTGGTAGAAGGGATTCACTGTGTTTTCTGCCACCATTGGATCTCTGTATAGTTTGGCTCCACTATCAAAATGCTTAGATAGATCCCTTTGCAATAGTTGCCACCCTAGGAATAGCTAGAAAATTATTAACTTAATACTAGTTACTTAGATTCCACCTCTGTTGCTTGGAGTTGTTTTTTTTTGAGACGGAGTCTGGCTCTGTCGTCCAGGCTGGAGTGCAGTGGTGCGCAATCTTGGCTCACTGCAAGCTCCGCCTCCTGGGTTCACGCCATTCTCCTGCCTCAGCCTCCCAAGTAGCTGGGACTACAGGCACCCGCCACCACACCCAGCTAATTTCTTTGTATTTTTTTAGTAGAGACGGGGTTTTACCGTGTTAGCCAGGATGGTCTTGATGATCTCCTGACCTCCTGATCCTCCTGCCTTGGCCTCCCAAAGTGCTGGGATTACAGGCATGAGCCACCGCGCCTGGCCTGCTTAGAGTTTTTTATGTAATTATTTTGTGGCACAAACATTTAAAATACTGTAGCTTAGAATGAAATTGTCTCAATCCTAGGAGCCAAAAGTTTGATGAATGTGAATACTAATATTAGCTAACCATTTTTGTGTTCTGTGTCAGGCACTGTTCTTAGCCCTTTACAAGTAAGTTAATACATCATCTCTAAATGTAGTTACCATTATCGATCCCATTTTATAGATTTGGAAGGTAGGGCACAAAGAACAGTTTGCTCAGATTCCTTTAACTTTTGAGTGGCCGAGCCCTAGCACTCAAAGCCAGGTAGTCTAGTTTCAAAGTCCGTACTCTTAACTAATAAATAGTGGAATAAAATTAGATTAGCTTGACATTTTAGCCGGTCGTCTTCTCCCCTGTAGAATAGTTATCAAGAATAGTAATATACATATAGTAAAAATGTAAGTCCCATCATTTTAGCTTTCTTTTCTTTTTTTTTTTTTCCACATACTAAGATATTTTTTGTTACCAAGTCCATTCAGTATTTAGCCTGATTATCTTATTGATTAAAAAACCAAAAATGAGTATTGTTCATGCATTGATTCAAAATTGGGTACAAAACGGGTAAATATGTAACATGCAAATAATAAACTCCTTTTTGACAAACAACACATTAAAATTTATGTCAATCTTATTTTTTCAAAATCCTTTTCTATATTTTATTAAGACTAATTATAGCAAATAATAGCCATAAAATTAAAACAAAAACTCATCTGCTGCAGACATATTTGAAAGCTATCCCCCAAGAAAGACCAAAGTTAATCACACATACCTAAACATGCTAGTATTTCCCAGAAATATTAAAAATACATAGATTTTGAAGCACATTGCTGAATGCCATAGTAACACCAAACTAAAAAATACATGTAAATTAAAAATTAATATTTTGTTTTCAACATAAATCAGAAATACTTGGTCAGAGGTCACACGATAATGCCTGTCCTAACTGTCTCATAACTTTGGCTTTCTCATTTCATGTGTTTTAATATCTAAGAAGTAAAAAATAGTTGGAGCATGCCTCTTTATATGTGCAATTTTAAATGATGTTGACTTCTTTGGATTATTGAACTGTCCTCTGCTATAGCTGAATTTTTAAAATGTTAATTTTGAAGTCTTAAAATGTGTCTTTTGGAAAAAACATTGGAAGAGCTAAAGTAGATAGAGTTGTTAATTTAAACTTTTTATTTTTTATTTTTTATTTTTTTTTTGAGATGGAGTCCTGCTCTGTTGCCCGGGCTGGAGTGCAGTGGCGCAGTCTCCGCTCACTACAAGCTCCGCCTCCCGGGTTCACGCCATTCTGCCGCCTCAGGCTCCTGAGTAGCTGGGGCTGCAGGCGCCCTCCACCACGCCCGGCTAATTTTTTTTGTAGTTTTAGTAGAGACGGGCTTTCACCGTGTTAGCCAGGATGGTCTCGATCTCCTGACCTCATGATCTGCCCACCTTGGTCTCCCAAAGTGCTGGGATTACAGGCGTGAGCCACCGTGCCTGGCCTCATTTAAAATTTTTTAACACTGGATACAATTTTTATTTTTGAGTCACAAATTAATTTGAAGCTGTGTCTTTTAGAGAGCTTATTCAACTCTTAATTCCATTATAAGTAATATTTGAATGAATGTGTTTTACATCTGGAATGATTTTTATCATCTGAGTAAAGGAAATATGTTTGATGGTAGTTGGGTACTTTGAAGGTATTACGGGCTACAGATGAGAAAAAAATGTTACTACGTCATTTCATGTTTACATACTGACCAGCATTTTCAATGAAATAACCTTATTACTATAGGACTATAAAATGTTTTCCAAAGGTTTAACTGTCCAGGGCAGATAGTTAAGACTATGTGATCATCCATTAAAAACTTTTCACATAGTCTTGCTTAAATGGATCCATTATGTTTACCCATTATATTGTTCTCAGCTGTAGTTTTAAGGAATTTATTTCATTTATTAATACTTACTTTCCATTACCTTCCCCTTTTCTATGACAGTCTGTTGATGCTTGAAGACCTCTCTTGTATTCATCTTAGAGTTAATATTTTTAAGGCCAAACAGCCTAAATTCTATGGTAATCAACTCCAGCCTTGCATAATGAAAATCTTCTGCATAAAGATAGGTTTCAGTCAAATCCGATTGCAGATTTTATTGAAGAAATTGTGTTTTTAAGAGTTGACAAATATGTATTGTATGGCTAAAACAAAGAAAATACTTCTGTTGCTTCTGCATTTAGTAGAAGAAAAACTATATATGTTTGTAACCAAAGTATAAAATATGATTCTTTCCAGGGGGGTAAAGGTTATGCAGAAGATTTTCACTAGCAGCTCTAAAAGGCTACCCTCAATTAATTGCCGTGAACATTTCATAGCCCTAGAAGGATGTTGGCTCATTTCAGTGTCATCCTGGTTTATTCATTTATTGTATTATTCAGCAGTCATTTTAACACTATGCTAGACACTGCAGGGATTCAGAAGAGTAACAGGGTTTCTGTTCTCATGAAGCTTATCAGAGACAGCAAACATATGAGTTAGATCTAATTGGAGGCAAACTGAAATATATAGTGGAGTTAGTGTGGTTATCAGCACATAAATGAGTGATCCATCAACAAAAGGAGAAATTGGGAGGGTTTTATGGGCCAAAAACAGCGTATACGTCTGTTTTAGGAGTGATGAACATTCAGTTATGTGTGACGAATAGGATAATTGAAAAAATATGAAAGGTAATGATGCCAGAAAGTATTATGGGACAAGATCTTAAAACCAGTGTTATCCAGGGAGTATGAATTTTATATGGGAATTCTTAAACTCCATTACAACTGGAAGATGAGTGTCAGAGTATCTGCGACCATTTGATGATACTATGTACCAAGTTTTAGATGTTTGGCTTTTTTCAGGTTATCAAAGTGGGGGGGATGAGTTAAGAACCATTGCTGTGAAGGATTCATCAACTATTTTTAGGCAGTTGGGTAAAAATGACCAATTTAGTTTTAAGAAACCGACTGTGGTTCCAGAGTATGTTGGAGAAGTGAAAATGGAGACTAGGAATAACAGGTAGGAGATTATTAGTCTAATTAAGATGTAATTATAAATCTAAGCTAGGAACGTAAAATGAGAATGCAAAGTAAGAAACAAATATGGGGAAAATTATATGCAAAAGTAATAGGACTTGGCATCTTACTGATGTGATTGATGATGAGAAAAATGAAGCATGTGGAGGAGTCCACTGGACAGTAGGAAATTTGGCCTAAGACTTGGGCAAGAGTTCTGTGGAGTTGTGAATTCAGAGGCCAGAGATGTGATATTTAAAATTTTTGTTTAAGATTTCCCAGGAATAAGAAAGCAAGAGGATTAAAGCATTGTAATTAAACTTTAAGCAGTGCATATTTATGTTATAGATAAGATAAACAAGAAATCTAGGGATCAAATAAATAGGATTAAAGCATTGTAATTAAACTTTAAGCAGTGCATATTTATGTTATAGATAAGATAAACAAGAAATCTAGGGATCAAATAAATAGGATTAAAATTAGTAGTGATTATTCAGTACAGTAGTTACGTATGATTATTCACAAGAGTGTATAAATCAAATTACAAGGAATTAAGGATATAAATGTGATAAGAAAGTATGCACTGTACTCTTTGAGGAAGTGTGCCATAGAAAGGAAGAAGAAATAGGATGGTAGATCAGAAGTAAAGCAGGACCCAATGGGGGGAATGTTTGCAGTGAGGCAGTATGTATAATCATTTAAAACATGGGCTTGGAGTCCTCTCAGGTTCCATGTTTGTAATGGACATAATGATAATAATCCCTTTCATTTAAGGCTGTTGTGAGGATTAAATGTGTTAATGTGCAAAGAACTTTGCACAGAGCCTGGCATATAATAAATGCTTGCTACCTATTAACTAGTATTTGTTTCTAAGGCTAGTTTAAGTCCTAGAATTGATTGTAAGGATTAGATCAGGAGTATAGTGGACATGTTGGGATTTAAATACAGAGATGCTTTTTAGGACCATTGTTAGAACCAGAATAGATTTTTTATCAAGTTCACACAGAAATGTGGGTGCATTGGCTGGGCATGGTGGCTCACACCTGCAATCCCAGCACTTGGGAAGGCTGGGGCAGGAGAACTGCTTGGGGCCAAGATTTTGAGACTAGCCTGGGCAACATAGTAAGACCCCATCTCCACCAAAAAAAAAAAAAAAAAAAAAAAAGTAGGTGCAGAGCTGGAAGCAGAACCAAAATCATCGGTGTTACAGTGATTATTCTTTCCTGTCACTATTACATGTCTTTATGAAGCAAGGGAGAAAGAAGAACAGATGAAAGAAGTGAGGATTTTGAAGTTGGTTGAAAAATTTGATTGAATTCTGATCTGAAAATTATAAGGCACTTGTTTAACAAGTTGAAAGTAGGAAAGTAGACTTAAGACTCTACTAGATTTGGGGAAACTCTCAAAAATGGACTGGAAATTCAGCTAAAAGTGGATAACAAAATATTTCTAGAATTAGCATTTGTGGGGTGTGTGTGTTTTCACTCTAATATTTGTCAAGCCCAGATGAAAGCATAGACAGAATGTAAGACTGGATTTATCTAAGTCTGGAATTGTGTAACATTAAAGGAATAGTAGCAAATGAGCAGAGTTTTGGCTGAAGCTTAGACTGTATGGTAAAGTCAAGTCAAGGGAGAATAGAAAGGGGGTCACCATAAAGGTCAAAAGTGGGTTTAGTGGTTGTGTGGGAATAGGGGGATCAAGAAAAGAATGAAGTTAGGAAAGGAGACATAAGTGTTGAATGACCATTACAAAAAGAGAGAGGAAAGAAAAATGAAGATGTATCAAAAGAAGTTGCTAATATGGATGGCAAAGTAGATGTTTTTAAGAAATCATGAGACCAGAGTCTTGGAAAAGTCATAGGATGATGCAGGGAATGGAGAAGAAGGAAATAAAGCCAGGTGCTGAAGTCTTTAAGTAATGGGAGGAGATGTTCCAGTAACCCAGTGGCTATTTTGATGGGAAAGAGTGTGGTATGATTGGGTGGCATTGACATCGGAAGCCATCCTCATCGATGGTGGAACAGCAGTTTGAAAGTAACATTGTGCGGTGAGGTAGAGTGGTGCATGATGCATCCTTTTTCTTTCCTTCGGAGAAAAGTTGATGGAGACCAAAAATGACTTTTTGAGGGGATTGTAGAAGTTTCATTAGAAGAAAAGTAAGTTTTTAATTAAAAAGTTAATCTGAGGAACAGGTAGAATAAAAGTGTAGTTGTTAGTGGTAGAAGAGAATGGATTCCATAGGGCAAAATAAGAATTCAAGGGAAGGTTGGTGGAAGAGGAGAGGATTGAATTGTTTCAAGAAAGAATATCAGTTGTCATCCTTATGAAAAGTAAAATTTTTATTTTCAAATCAGGAAATAAAATGTAAAATGTGCCTTCCAGACCCCTTGGTGTACATGGGAGATTGGTTCTAGGACACACACAGTCCCACCCCCCACCCCCTGCCCCCATACACCCCCTGGATACTCAAATCCGCTGATGCTCAAGTTCCTTGTATAAAATGGTATAGTGTTTGCTTCTGACCTATACACAACCTCTTATATGTACTTTAAATCATCTCTAGATTACTTATATTACCCAGTACAATATAAACGTTATATAAATGGTTGTTATATTGTATTGTTTAGGGAATAATCACAAGAACAACTTTGTATACATTTGCAGTACACCATTGTTTTCCCCCCAAATATTTTTGATCCAAGGTTGGTTGAATCGGAACCCAGAGATACAGAGGGCTGACCATACTTTTAAGAATTAGAATTAGCTGGGTGTGGTGGTGGGTGCGTGTAGGGAGGCTGACGCAGGAGAATGGCGTGAACCCGGGAGGTGGAGCTTGCAGTGAGCCGAGATCATGCCACTGCACTCCAGCCTGGGCGACAGAGCGAGACTCTGTCTCAAAAAAAAAAAATACAAACAATTAGAAGGGGCTGTCAGGCATGGTGGCTCATGCCTGTAATCCCAGCACTTTGGGAGTCTGAGGTGGGCATATCACTTGAGGTCAGGAGTTCAAAACCAGCCTGGCCAACATGGTGAAACACTGTCTCTACTAAAAATACAAATATTAGCCACGTGTGGTGGTGGGCGCCTGTAATCTTAGCTACTCAGGAGGCTGAGTCAGAAGAATTGCTTGAACCCAGGAGGTGGAGGTTGCAGTGAGCTGAGATCATGCCATTGCACTCCAGCCTGCGTGACAGAGTGAAACTCCATCTCAAAAAAAGAATTTGGAGTCCCACCACTAATGCTCTTCTGTTCTGTAGTACACAAGGCTAATAACTACCAGGTGTTGTGAACAGGGAAAAGAAGTAAGACCAAAAGAAATCATAAATTACTTTGGATGGAACTTTTAGAATGGAAGATGGAGGGATAAATTTGACATTCTTCAAAATCA
The DNA here is from genome assembly GCF_028885625.2 of Pongo pygmaeus. NCBI lineage: Eukaryota > Metazoa > Chordata > Mammalia > Primates > Hominidae > Pongo > Pongo pygmaeus. The sequence continues at coordinate 133,284,358 of NC_072373.2, read as the reverse complement.
TAAACTCTCACAAGTAAGGGGAACCTAAGGAGACAAGATGATTAAATGTAATAGGAGATACTGGAACAACAAAAAAGGGACATTAGATGCAATTTGAGGAAATCTGATAAAGAATGGACTTTTGTTAATTTATTGATATTGGCTGATTAATTGCAACAACTAATAAATTGCAATACCATACTAATGTATGATGCTAATAATGGGGGAACTGGGGTTTCCAGGTTATATAAGAACTTTGTAATGTCTTAAATTTGTTTGTAAATCTAAACCTTTTAAAATAGCTAAAAATTATAGATACAATTTCTAAATGATTTAATTAACAAAACCAGTTTAATTCTTCAGTTGAAATGAGCAAGGTTAGGGATACCTGTGTGTTTCAGTGTAATATCTGAAAGGAAAAGAATAGATACATAATTTATATCACTTCTCTCTGGACTTAGGGTCTCTTGTCATATACATGACTGGGCATCCATCAGCTTCAGTGGAGGAAACGTTAGGAATAATAGTGTCAGAACTAACATGAGAATTTTAGGAGATTACTGAGTCACGCAAAATGTCTGGGTGACCCAGCTGATGAGGGCCATTTCACATGAAAAGATTCCTGCAACACCTTCTTTTCTTCAGCACGTGATCGTTTATGAAGCTCTTTTACATTGTTTTATCTTTATAGCAACCCTCAGAGTAGATCAAGCTTTTTTTTTTTTTTTTTTTTTTTTTTTTTTGAGACGGAGTCTCACTCTGTCGCCCAGGCTGGAGTGCAGTGGTGCGATCTCGGCAAACTCAGCCTCCTGGGTTCATGCCATTCTCCTGCCTCAGCCTCCCGAGTAGCTGGGACTACTGGCGCCTGCCACCACACCCAGCTAATTTTTTTGTATATTTAGTAGAGATGGGGTTTCATTATGTTAGCCAGGATGGTCTCGATCTCCTGACTTCGTGATAGATGAAGTATTTTTATCTCTCCTCATCAACATGTGTAAACAGTTTTTTCCTCACGTATCTGCTGCCTTAGCTAAAGATGCAAATCATTAAAGTTAAAATTATAATTTCTGTAGCTAAAAGTAATCTGTTAGAGCCAGTGTATACAATACGTGTAATATGCTTTCTGCAACTTTCTCAAAGGGCCCATGGTGAGTTTATTGTTCTCTCATTTAGCTGGGAGTTAAGAACAGAATTATTTTCTAGAATGTATTAATTATGATATAAATAATGCATCATGAAATATTTTGTAGGTTTTTATATTTTTATTGCAGCAGACAGCATTTAGATTAAACCTAAAAATACCTGATTGACAAAGTAATTTTTCAGACAAAAGTATATTGAGGGAAATTGGAGAATCTTCAGAGGCTTTAAAAGTCCAGGAAAATCTTAGACTACTCCAGTGATTTAGAACTGTGTAAAGATAGCCTAAGTAGTTTTTCTAAGTTATCAGCCGAGGGGAGGAAATAATGAAAGAGAAATACATACGAGTGGCATTAAGGACAGGTGGTGGCTCTTCTTACCTATTAAAGCATTCTGACACCATACTGTGAACTGTGTAAAAGGAAGGATCATTGGACATAATAGATTATCTGACAAGGTGGCCCAGAATGGTGGAAGTAAATCGACAAGTGAGGAGACTGAATTAGCATTCAGACAGTGGGGACCTCACACCTTGCATTCCCTTTTTTGGTAAGATTTTTATTACCTCCTTAGAAAGAGGTAAATTCATCTATTTTGAGCCCAAATTTTTCTCTCTAGAAGATTGGTAGTCTTATTTTTACTAAAGTACAAGATTGTTTAGTAAAAGGTAGCATTCTCTGGCTTTTTTTTGTGTGTGTGTGTTTCAGATCTATCACACTAAAAAGGGCTTTAGGCCAGGTGTTGTGGCTCACACCTGTAATCCCAGCACTTTGAGAAGTCAAGGTGGGAGGATTGCTTGAGGCCAGCAGTTTGAGACCAGCCTGAGCAACATAGTGAGATCTCAGTCTCTACTAAAAATAAAAATTTAGCCATGCGTGGTGGCATATGCCTGTAGTCTCAGCTACTTAGTAGGCTGAGGTGGGAGGATTGCCTGAGCCCAGAAGATAGAAACTGCAGTGAGCCATGATCATGCCACTGCACTCTAGCCTGGGTGACAGAGCGAACCTTGTCTCAAAAAATAAAGGGTGGGGAAGCTTTAGCCTAGACTTTTAATTCTCAATTACCATTATAAATTTATTTTAATTATTAACTAATTACTTTAATTCTCAATTACTGTTTTTCCATGATAAGGCTTGATGTTCTAAACAGTATTATACCACCAAGTTATCTCTACTGGAAAACCCAGATTTCAAGAAAAAAAAATGTATTTTGAAAACAATTATGTCTTAAATATTTAAAATTCTCTTTAACATGTTTTTAACCATCTTTAAATTTTTTTGGTAAGTAATTTTCATTAGATTGTTTAAATGTATAGTGGCACGGTAGGGTTGTATCTCAAGATATGAAGCAGTTTTTCATAAAAATAAAGTATTAACCTTAGGCTGGTATGTTTAGATCAATACTGAATTTAAATAGATTGATAATTTTTTAATATATTTTATGAATTTATAATTTTTCCTGAGATTTCAAGAGGGAAAAATGAGTAGGAGATGACGGAGAGCTGTAAAATTTGGGAGTGTCAATTAACTCAGCATTCTTTTAAAAAATATATGTCATATATTACAGCATTTTTTTTTGAAGTGAGGAAATGTATCTTTTAAATTCCTTAGTAATTTTTGAGCACTCCATATGTACAAAGCATGTGAATATTTGGTAGCATTTTACAAATGTCCAGAGATTTGTGAGAGTTCCTGAGATCCTCATAGGGGGCCCACAAAGTTAATATTACTTTTCATGGTAATACTAAAGTGTATTTTGCCTTTTTTTACTTTTTGTCTTAATAGCATACAGTGGTATTACTCTGAAGGCTAATAGTATGTGTGTTTGTGTGCTTTAAAAAGTTCATGGTTTTGGCCAGGTGCAGTGGCTCAGACCTGTAATCCCAGCACTTTGGGAGGCTGAGGCGGGCGGATCACCTGAGGTCAGGAGTTCAAGACCAGCCTGGCCAACATGGTGAAACCCCATCTCTACTAAAAATACAAAAATCAGCCAGGCATGGTGGCGGGTGCCTGTAGTCTCAGCTACTCGAGATGCTGAGGCAGGAGAATCACTTGAAGCCAGGAGGTGGAGGTTGCAGTGAGCCAAAATCTTGCCATTACACTCCAGCCTGGGGGACAATAGCGAGACTCCGTGTCAAAAAAAAAAAAAAAAAAAAGTTCTTGGTTTTAATTTCGGAAATGACAACCATTAATAGAACCCACATTAACAAAAATTCCTTGTGATTCTCCATAGTTTTAAGACTATAAAGGGGGCCTGAGACCAAAAAGTTTGAGAACTTTTTCACTGTTTAAGACAATTATAGTTAAATAAGCAGGAGATACAGAGTATTTTAATTAACAGTAAATGGTTATAAGAGTCAAGAGATGTACAGAGAAAATGCTAGTGATTAGATTTTTTAGATTATTTTAATTTTGGTAACTAATTATAATTCCTCAGTTAAGATTTTTTGGCTTAGTGGACCCTTAGAATTACTTCTTCCTGTTAGAATTAAAAGTGAAACCAGAAATTAAAGTGATTTAATTTTTTTATTATGGCAAAGATCTAGTCCAAATATCTTTGATGGACTTCTTAAAAACAGACTTTTTATTGTTAAAAAGGGAATTTGAGGCTTGGTACTGAACTTCCTCTGCATGCCATATTGAAGTTGGTCGTTTTTTGTTTGTTTGCCATCAGTTGGATCTCATACAGACTATGGAATTTAATAGAATTTGTAAGATACCGTTTTTTCTAAAAGGTAGCTAACTAAAGGCAGGAAAATAGGAGAATGATGCAACAATATAATGACTATATCTGGAGTTTCTGCTACTAATAAATAATTGTATTGTCAACTTTAGTTGAATATTCTGTGCATTCAATCAGAGCTATCTGAAAATACTGACGAATAGTATTACAGTGTAGGGAGGTCACTTCTCAAGACTGCAAGAAAAAAATTGTGTGTAGGAATGCATGCCTAGGAATTAGGAATGTATACTTGACAACAAGTGAACATATCCATTTAATGTTAAATGAGAACAACTTATGGGGAGGATAGTGAGAGGTATAGTATTTAACATGGAAAAGTTAGTAATATAGTAGAATATTTGGTTGAAAAGATTCACATTGGTGTATTCAAAGACACACTGAAGACTACTGTGCATTAGTAAGTATTAAACATGAGAATTCTTAATTTTAAAATTGGATCCTAATTTCTGAGATTTACTTTAAGAATAAAAGGGGATGAAATGAGATTGGCCATGAGTTGATCATTGTTAAAGTTGGGTGATGGCTACATAGAGGTGCATTATTTTAGTCTCTTTACTTTTGTATATGTTGGAAATCTTCCAAAACAAAATGTATAGCCATAAAAAAAGGGTGCAAAGTAAGAAAAAAAAGGAGAGCCTTAAAAAAAGGTACAGGCAAAAAGCTGTGAAAAGAAACTGATCAAGAGCAAGAGTATTAAATGAGAAACATGCCACTGACAGAGTTCTCAGAAGAGATAAAGGCTGAATTAAAAAGAGATGGAGGGGAAAGTTTTATAAGTCAAAAACTTAGGTTAAGGATTGTGAATATTAAAGAGCACTTCAGACTGCCAATGAAAGGTCATAGTAGTTTCTATAAAGTAAAAAGATCAAAAACTTGACTTAAAAGAGTAAGAGCTCTAAAACCAAAGGTAACAGCAGATTCTTATGAAATGCACCAGAAAGCTGGAAAGAAAGAAGAAATAAAATGTGAACTTATGGAACAAGTGTGGTAAGGGCCTGTTCTACCCAGGTATGTTATGAAATCAAATTCATTTAGTTTGGGTGTTTGTTCCTTTATGTTGGGAAGGTAAAAAAGAACATATAATTCATTTCTTGAGGGAACCAGTATTTATGAGAAATAAGCTGGGTGTGTAAGAATTTAAAGGACGAAAGTATTCCAAGTTGATTGGTAATTGAAAAGTAGATGAAGGGTGCTAACAAAAGGAAATTCTGTCTAGAATAAATGACTGAAAATATGGTGACTTAAAGATAGTAGGACAGCAATAAGACTGGAAACTAGAACAATAAGAAGGAAATGATAACATAGATTGGGAAAGGATAGGAAAATACTGAAACAAAATCTGTGTTGTATTTTGATGGTTTCTTGTTCTTTCAACTGGGAGAGTGTTGTGTTGAAGGAACTTGTATTCATTATAATTACTTGAGTGTATAATTAAGGCAAGCACATTTTGCTAAGATTTTCTTTATTTGCATGAATTAAATAATGCTGTTCAGAGTGACTTGTCTCTAGGAGCTGAAAGACTACTACCTTTGTTTCATAAGCTGTAATTATTTGATTTCAAGTGTGAGTTTATGAAGAAGATAGCACTTGCAGAAAAAAGTGAATTACCATTATGTCGAAACTGATACTTCTTTACATTTGGCCTTTTACTGTAAATCATGGAAGTGAATTTTCCAAGCCTGTGACTTGGAATTATATTCTTCATGCTTTGTTTGCTTTTCCAGAGGAAATAGAGTATTATATATTTGATATTTTAACATAATACAGGTATGTACTTTAGTTCAAATAATTAATGGTTTTGTTGAAATCAATTATTTTTCTCTACTACACATCAGCAAACAATTTTTCTAAACACTATAAAAATTAACTTTCAGGAACCATTTGGAATGGTCAGCCGTAAGCCATGCAGCCATCGTGCTTAAATTGGTTTTTGTAAACGACTTGTGTGTGTTTCGTAAAATATGCTTTATTTTAAAATTAGGGCTTCCTGTTGCAGCTGTTCCAGGAGCTCTGAGTCCTTTGGCTATTCCAAATGCTGCTGCAGCAGCTGCTGCAGCTGCTGCTGGCCGAGTGGGTATGCCTGGAGTCTCAGCTGGTGGCAATACAGTCCTGTTGGTTAGCAATTTAAATGAAGAGGTTAGTAAAATAATCTCTAATGTTTATTCTTTAACTTCATTTCATTCGTGAAAGTTTTTCATGTTTATTTCATTTTGCACTTGCCTTTCTTTTTATGTACATTCATTAGTCAAAGTATTTTCTGTATGTTTCTGCTTCTGAATAAAATCTACATATTGTTTAGGTAATACTTTATTTCCTTAAACAGTCATGTCTCTTTATATCTATATCTATATATGTATATTTTTTAACCTAACCTATTTTTCCTAAGAAAAATATGGTGAAGTACTGTAGTTTGGCTTATCTTTTTGTTGTTCTCAAAGTCAAATGTGATCTAATTTGCAAATTTAACTGTAAAACAATTTTGCTCTTTGCCTTTTCTAATTATTTGCTTGTTCATTTCATGCTTATATGTCATTGCATTTTTTTTAAATCTTATTTTATGTGAACTACTCTAATACATTTTTCTTTGAAGGTTCTTCCAAAGATCTTGACGAGGCACTCTTCCAGTCTTTCTTAGTAATTTTTTCTTTGCAGTTATTAGTCATTGTCTTCTAAAAATATTTTTTAACTTTATTCCCCCAACCCTTCCTTCCTTACCACCTCCCCCTACCCACCCAGTTAAATAAAATTTATTGCTAAGTTATTTTCTTTAGTTGTACATTTTATGTCTGGTATATTTTATTTTGAATGCTATGAAAGCTGGTATGAAATGTGGGAAGCTCAGTGTATCAGTTTATGATGTCTAATTTGAATATTTGTTTCATTTTTAATTGGCCTCTGTTAATATGAACATTAGCTTATTTTATCCATTTAATACTATTATCATTCACAGTTCTGCATGCTAAAATGTTTGAATCAGAGTGCCTTTGTTTTTATTTTAAGACTTTTGCCTGCATTTCATAACCAGCCATGCTTATGCAGTTAAAGTTCAAAGTTTAAAATTCCTATGCATGCTTTCCTTCCCTATGTTGAGATGAAATGCTGTAATTTACTCTTTGATATAGATGTACTTTACCCATATTTGTCTTGGATGACTACATTTTACTCAGTTTTTCTTATACAGTACATAAACCAACCATTTTCTGACCAAATTCCTGCATTTCCTATGTACTGACCTATATTTTATTTTGTTTTTGTTCCCCAATTCCTTATTTTTTTCTTCTGCATTGCTGTTTCCCTTCCCCATTTCATCCTTTTCCCTGTGTGTTCACCTTCCCTTTCCTTGTCTTTTCCCAAATGCCCATTCCCTTCCCTGTCTTATCCTTTATTTTCCTTGTCCTTGTCTTCATTCCCTGTCTCCATTCCCTATGTTCATGCTTCTGTGCTTGAACAAATGTTCCTCGGACCAACTTGCCCCAATTAACCGCCTTGAACCATGATCCATGACCACCTCACCATTCTGCGGGAACCACCCTTCGTTATGGATGATCTGTTCATCTCCGCTCTTCCTCGACTCTTCTCTCTTCTTGTCTTACGCTGCTTGCTCTTCTCTCCTTCTAAAGATGGTTACGCCCCAAAGTCTGTTTACCCTCTTCGGTATGTTATTGTTAGCACTATACTTTTATTATTGATTTGATTTTTGTTTCACCTTAATTCTTATTTGTAGCTAGCACTTTGGCTTAAAGTTGAATAGTAAATCTTTTGCTATTTTTCTTTGCTATTTAAAACTCTCCATAGACACAAAATTTGTTTTAATGCATGCTAATTTATTTTGCATGGTCTTTAATTTAATATCATTCACATAGCTTTGAGGGTTTATCAAAAATTATTCTTTTCAAAATTCACTGTTCAAAATCTTGATCTTCTTTATTCATTTGTGAGAATGATGAGATTGAGTGATCATGTTGATGTCTGAATGTTTCATTGATATGTCAGAAAGATAATCTTTAGGTGACTTTCACGTAAAATTAATTCCATTTTTGGATTACCTCTCTGTGGCTCCAAAAAAGGTGTTTATGGAGATGTGCAGCGTGTGAAGATTTTGTACAATAAGAAAGACAGCGCTCTAATACAGATGGCTGATGGAAACCAATCACAACTTGGTAAGATTAAACTATATTTTATCTATACATCTTCACTTCTGCTTTCAAATGCATAATGTGAATCTGCGAATAAAAATAAACTCCTTTACATCAGTAAAAAATTATTTATTTTAATGGCCAGGGCTCAAAATGTCATTTTAATGTGAATAGTTGTATGTGATGAACATATTTGTATTTTTCTGCTATCCTCCTACTGTTTTTCAAATCCACTCGTAATAGGAAAAGATTTTAGCTTCAAAATTGTAATAATAGTTTTACATGAGAATATATCATTTATATTGAAGATTCATAGTGATTTTTATTCTAGCTACTCCTTGTTAATAGAGGCTAACTGTTCATATATTCCATAGAATCCTTCTTAATGCCATGTTATTTTAATTCTTCTAAAGTCTTGCGATACCAGGTTCTTACAAAATGAAAAGCTTGTGCTAAAAACACTGTTGTTAATCCCTTTGGGAATCTTAAAAGGTACTTTAGTCAAGTTACACTTTGTATCATTACTTAAATAAGTAATTGATTATTTTAATTAAACTTATGTCATTTGACTTCATACATAGTCGAATACATAAATCTAGAACACACCTGCACATTCACACCAGTGATTGACTGTAAATGCCAGGATGTTCTTACAGTTCTGTTCATTGAGATTCAGGGATAATGGTGCCTCAGACTGATTGTATTCACATTGTTAATTTGTAAATTTGCCATTTTTGATGTAAGGACGAGTGTATTTTTGCTCAGAGATGAACAACTTGCTATACTAGACCAATTTTGGCCTTTGACATCACATAGAAAATTTTGAATTTCAAACACATAATAGGTTTGAATTTTAGTGTTTCTTGGCAATAGTCTTAGCAACTCAGATGAGGTATAAAACTATCCATCTGGCTGTCCATTTTTAAAATGGTGGTATGTGTCTTAAAGAGATATGAAAGTGCTGATTATGTCAAGATACTTAGTACATATTTTCCTCTTTCTCTGTGTGCACTTCTGTACTCTGGTTGGAATAGTCATTGCTGTTGCTTTCATATATGTTGTAAGTAGCACTTAACAGTACTTCATAATAGGAGTGTTCTCAAATATGTCATTTTTTTCCCTAATTGTTTGAGGTATGGGTGGCATTGTGTCATTTAAATAAGGAGTGCATAGTCTTTATGGTTGATAATTACCTGTGGTAGAATTACCTCAGATCTTCCAGATAGATTTTGTTTTATGTAGACTGTTTTAAGTAATATTTTAATTTTTTGCCATACTTGTAGTCTGCTTGGGCTGCTGTAACCAAAATACCATAGACTGAGTAGATGAAACAACAAAAATGTATTTCTTCAAAGTTTTGAGAAATAAAACTTTGGGGTCTAGAAGTCCCAGATGAAACTGCTAGCAAATTGTTTCTGGTGAGGTCTTTCTTGGCTTGCAGCCAACTGTCTTCCCCATGTGTCCTCATGTGGCCTTTCCACTGTGCAAGTGCATGAAGAGTCTCTTCCCCTTATAAGGATACTAGTCCTGTTGAATCAGGGCTCTACCCTTAATGACCACATTTAACCTTAATTACCTCCTTAAAGGTCCTGTTTTTAAGTACAGTTATATTGGGGGTTAGTACTTAAACATATAAATTTGGGGAGGACACAATTCAGTTAATAGTACTTAAATTTGTAAATCATTTATCCCCAATTTTATAAGATATTGTCACTAAAGTTTTGACTTGCTAGTAGGGCTTATAATTTTTGGACTATCTGTAGTGGTAAATAATTCATCGTTTCTCATTGCTGCTAGGTAGATTCTGCTTTCTTGAACTGTGTGACCATAAAAATACGTACTGACACCATCACTTCCTTTAAAACACACACACACACACACACACACACACACTCCCACACAAAACTCTATGGTGTACTATTGAGAACAAATAAATGAGGCCAAAACATTTTTTTTGTTTCTGTACTCTATTCTTATTCTTTTTGGTTTTCAAGGGGACTCTGTGAGTATTCATTGCTTTGTGTTATAGGCAGTTGTCTTTATGCTTAAGAGGTAACATGGGAAAAATAAATGACAAGGAAAATCAAGAGATACTCAGTAATGTTTAAATGTGAATGGAATTGTAAATCTTACAGGCCATGTTAAATTGTTTCAGACCAGAGTTTTAAAATTTGCAAACATGAAGATGTTTTCAAAGATTAATACTCTTAGAATTATTCTTAGAGTATTATTGGGTAATAATACTGTATAATTTGTAAATTCTCATCTTTAAAAGTAGTATATTGATCTCCAAAGATTAAAATAAATTCTAACAAAATGCCAAATAGTTTATTCATAGTAAAATAATTTAGTTTCTCCAGTTCATGTTTCAAGAACTATTTTTTTAAATGCCTGCTTTTAATATATAGCCGCCGTCTCAAAAGTAAACAGTTCTTGTTTATAATAAGCCTGTGCTTTACAAAATTACATCAAAATGTTCTGTAAAGTGAGTGGAAATCATTCTGGTGTTATGATATTTGAACAATTTTTGTATATATTGGTTTTCACTTCCACTGTTATGGAGTAATGAGTAATTGCCACACTTTGGGGTATTGCTGTTTTCATAAAAGAGACATCTAATCCTCCAAAACAAAACAAGGGAAAGAGAGGGAGACAGCAAATTATATGGAGAAAAATAGGGAAAAATTAAAAATCATGGTAGAATCAAATTCTGATGCATCAGTAATAGTGAAAAATGTAAAGGAATAAATTTGTCAACTAAAAAGATTGTCAAACTTGGTATTTAAAAAGTTACCTATATACTTTTTACGAGGGACATGTAAAGCAGAAGGATATGAAAGATTGAAAGGAAAAGGATGTAAAGAGATACTAATATACTGGGCAGATAGTAAGCAAAACAAAATTTAAATACCTTTATTAACTTAAGACAGAGAATTGATAAAAGGATTTAGTTCACTAGAAAGATATAACAGTTTATGTATATGTGTGCCTAGTGAAATAGCCTCAAAATATATAAATAATAAGTGGATAGAACTACAGGTAGACTTGAGCAAATCTATTATAGTGGTGGATTTCAATTCACCTTTCTGAATTACATGTCAAACTGACCAAAAAAAGACAAAATCAACAAAGATACAAATGATACAATACAATTACCTTAACAGAATTATGTGTCTAAGTTACGCATCCAACACAATTTTTAAACGCATATGGAACATTTTTGAAATATCAGTCACATACTAAACCATAAAGCAAGCTTCAGCTAATTTCAAAGAGTAGCATACAGACCTCATTCTCTATTGCACAAGTAAGTTAGAATTAATAACAAAAAGATGCATATAAAATCTGTATCCTGAGATTTAAAAATAAGTCTCAGTATTGCATGAGTCAAAAGTTTGTTTTTGAGACAGTGTCTTGCTCTGTCCCCCAGGGTGGAGTGCAGTGGTGCTATTGTGGCTCACTGCAGCCTCGACCTCCCAGGCTTAAGCAATCCTTGCACTTAAGCCTCCCAAGTAGCTAGGACTAAAAGCATGCACCACCTGCCCGGCTAATTTATTATTATTATTTTTTTTTTGTAGAGATGAGTTCTGTGTTGCCCAGACAGAAGTTATTTTAATGGGAATATTAAAAAAATTAAGCGATAAAGTACTATATACAAATTTAGATATATGTGGTACAGTGAAAGAGATGTCTTGATGGGAAGTTTTAACTTTAAGAATAACAGTGTTACCCCCAGGGAAGGAGATATTAAAGACAAGACTAGAAATCAGTGGTATAAAAGACAGTTGAGAGAAAAAAACATGCCACAAGTTGGGTTCTTTGAAAAGACTAAAAAATAGACAAACATCTAAAGGTTGATTAAAAAATGAGAGTGGTAACACAAAAAAGTATTTTTTGAATTATAAAGGGGAGAACCATTGATAAAGCTCCAGTTTCCACATCATATAAACACCACCTATGTCTGTAAATTTCTTGAGGTATTTTAAAATTTCTATTATTCATTAATATCTCCTTCATAGATGGATTAAGGGAAAGGTAAAAAATTATATTCAATCAAAAATGCCATTTCAATTGTGAAACATTGACTTTTTCCTTCTTTATTATTGCCTTGTCCATTTATGCCATATTTCTTGGAATAGGAGACTTCAAAGTGTAAGATTCACATTGTTTAAAATTTTATTCATTTAAAGTTAGTAATTCAGGTAGTTTCCTTCTGCTCTGTTTACTCATTGTGTACTTTCAGTTTTTGACAAAGCTTCTGTTTTCTTTTTTAGTTAAATATTTTGGTATTCTAATTATCCTCCCCCTTCCCCTTTAGATCACTTCAGATCCTATTGTCAGCAATCAGCTGGCTAGAATTCTCTCGTTACCTGGCTACTTGCTGAGGTAGCTGTTTGGTTATTTTGCTTTATTTTAATCCCATTCCTCTATATCACTCATCTGTTCTGTATGCAATTACTATGCCTGGGACTTTTTATTTTCTTATTCCTTCCCTCCATTATCTCAAAGCTCTGCTGTTTGTGCTGTCTTTTTATTTAGACAGCTTTTTTTCTGACAACCTTAAGTCTACTTATTTATATCACTTTATTTCTCAAACTCACACTTAATAACACATTTTGTCTGAGGTAGTTTATCTAAACAAAAGTTTGTTCACTTAAAACAGTTATAGAACTTTAAAATTTTATAATTCATTGGGTTTTATTGTAAAAGGATTTTATGTACTGTCACTGTAGATAATTGGTTTTACAGGTGTAAGCGTAAATTTGCAAGTATATGAAATTAAGTATGTGAAATGCAGTGTGAGAAACAAATGAGAAAATTCAGGCTTGTGAGAAGATTGTTTTGGTTTTTTTTTCTGTGCTTAGCCTTGGCGAAAAATCTGCGAAAACTTAAAGTGTATAACACTGGAGTGACAATCAGGAAGACTAGACTCTTTTTTTTTTTAAAACAAATTAGGGAAGTAAGTTCAATGGCTAGTGGTTATCATAAGAAAAATTTAAGGAAGTTACAGGTAAAATAAGAATTTAATTCTGAATGGTACCTCATATTTTGACAGCATTATCCTTTTCAGATCTGTTTTATATTTAATTGGTTTATTATACATGTAAGTATGATGAGATTCGTGGATTTAACCAGTTCTTTGTCTGTGTCAAAATGTATACTGTAGTATACTTTTTATATTAGAAACTCTTTGAAAGTGGATGTTCTATTCTCAATTTCCTGATCTTCTGCATTGTCTTTATCTGTAACTCTACTGTTTTTTGTTTGTTTGTTTTTGTTTTTGTTTTTGTTTTGAGACAGAGTCTCGCTCTGTCACCCAGGCTGGAGTGCACTGTGGCACCATCTCAGCTCACTGTAACCTCCACCTCCTGGGTTCAAGCAATTCTTCTGCCTCAGCCTCCTGAGTAGCTGGGACCACAGGCACAAGCCACCACGCCCAGCTAATTTTTGTATTTTTAGTAGAGACGGCGTGTCACCATATTGGCCAGGCTGGTCTCGAACTCCTAGACCTTGTGATCCACCCACCTCAGCCTCCCAAGGTGCTGGAAATCCAGGCGTGAGCCAACGCACCCGGCATCTACTATTAATACTTTAATGTTTTTATCTAGTTGATTATAGTCATTTAGACCTTCAGTTTAGCCAAAGTGCATGGCATATTAGAAATGGTCTTTTTTAGTTATTTTGACTGGTGAATAAAACATATAACTGTTTGTAGCATCACACCAGTTCGATTAGTTTAAAAATGATCCAGCAGCTATGTCAAGAAATAGTCATGTAATGTTCTGTTTTCACACACTGCACTATGTTCTGGGGTAGAGACAAAGTTTTGGATTTTGGAATATTTGCATTATACCAGTTGAGCTTCCCAAATGTGAAATGCTCGAATGAGCATTTCCCTTGAGCATCATGTTGGCACTCAGTTTTGGATTTTGGAACATTTCAGATTTCAGATTTCTGCATTAAGGATACTCAACCTGTACAGACTGGGAAAGGTATAAGCCATGTTAAAGAATGAGTTTCGACTTTGTCCTTAAGGGTTTTAAGCAGGTATTGACATGATCAGATTTGTAATTTATGAAGGTCATCAAGCTGCTGTATAGAAAATGGATTGGAAAAAATATCCAACAGGAAGACAAATATGAGACTGAGTTATCCAGATAAAAAATAATGGCAGTGAAAAGTAGAGAAATAGATCATGAATTTGAGGGACAATTAGGAGGAAGGCTATCGCAATATTTAGCAATTAGGATGTGTAACAGAAGGGAGAAAAAGAGCTAGGGATGCTTATCAAGTTTCTTTCTAGTGTAGCTCACTATATAATTTGTTAGCAGGATTGTTGAGGAAGATAGATATTCATAATCTGGATTTTCATTCTCTGAAAGTAGCTGGCTTTTTTGCCAGAATGCCTTGTCTAGTACAAATGAAAATGTACTTAAGTCTTGTCACCAATGGCTATGGTAAATTGGTGATTTATTTTAAAATCATAAGAAAATTCAAATTTTTAAACTGTTACTTTAAAAGAATTATGTTTGTTTTGAGCTTTGATATTGTTTGTTAATAGACATGCTTTCTTTTTATAGCCATGAATCATCTTAATGGACAGAAAATGTATGGAAAAATTATTCGTGTTACTCTGTCTAAACATCAGACTGTACAGCTACCTCGAGAGGGACTTGATGATCAAGGGCTAACAAAAGATTTTGGTAATTCCCCATTGCATCGTTTTAAGAAACCTGGATCCAAAAATTTTCAAAACATTTTTCCTCCTTCTGCCACTCTTCACCTATCTAATATCCCGTAAGTATATAAGCTACAGTGTATTAAGGAGATACATTCTATTTTGATAAAATACGAAATTTATTATTAATCTTCACTTTTTCTTCCCATTCAATTTTCCTAGTCCATCAGTAGCAGAAGAGGATCTACGAACACTGTTCGCTAACACTGGGGGCACTGTGAAAGCATTTAAGTTTTTTCAGTAAGCAAGCTTCCTTATCTTTAAATTAGTGACCTGATAAAATTTTTCTTTAAGTAGTTTTTGTTCTTTTTGTTTATAGAAATTTTTGATTCTGGAATGGCCAAAATTCAAGTATTTAATAAGCCCTTTCTAATTTGTATAAAGTATCTAATTTTATAATTTTGTTTCAGAAGAGATCACAAAATGGCTCTTCTTCAGATGGCAACAGTAGAAGAAGCTATTCAGGCCTTGATTGATCTTCATAATTATAACCTTGGAGAAAACCATCATCTGAGAGTGTCTTTCTCCAAGTCAACAATTTAAAAATGGGAAGATGAAGATTGGGGGTGAATCACATTGTTCAATGTCATCACCTATTTGACTGTTCAGAAAAGTGGGGACCAGAGTTTGATTTTTTTTGTTTTCTTTTGGGGTTTCTTTTTTTTTTCCCATGCTGTTATCATTCCTTGGTTATAAAATGAAATGGCATACGTAAAGGCAGAGTTGTTAACTGCTATATTTCATCTGTTCTATAGGGAAGCCATTTTGTCTTTAAAATTTCTGTTTAATTTTGCTTTTTTTTTTCTTTCAACTTAGTTGACATACGTGCCTTAAAAAGGAAAACTAGTGTTGCTATTGTGCATTTACTAGAAAAAAGGAATTGGTTGTTTAGGGCACACTGTTATATGGGAATTAAAATATGTTTAGGCAGGGGTGTGTAAAAAGGTTAAGTTTTTGTTTCTCCTGCTTGGAACTTATTTTGAATTACTGGCTTGTCACCTTTTTTTCTATTTAATCAAATAAGATACATGATATTGAAAGAATAAAGCAGCATTTTTAGTTTTTACTACCTTAGGCTTTATTGCTTTGAAAACAACATTGGCCTTTTGTATCTCACAATTCTGGTCTAGATTCAGTTATGAATGTAGGCATTAGTTAAAATTAACAAGATGCAGAGTATTAATTTCTTAAGACAACAAAGTGATTTCTGTAAGTTTGAGCCCTATGTGGAAAGCATTGTGGAATCTTAACCTTTTTGTACACACTCTTGTGGGACGTATCATATAAATGTCAGCACTAAGTAATGTCTTGTTTGTGGCTGAATATTTTTCGTAGATGTTTTTGAAGTTGACATGACTTACGTGCATTTAAATATATATTGCCATCCTTAGTTTGTAATTAAGATTTGGAATATGGTTGTGGATTTCTGAGCATGTGCAGACTGGTCTAGCTAGTTCAGGAACTGGTGCATGTATTTTTCAAAGATAAAGAAAGTGTACTGCGAAAATATGCAGGAAGATTAATTTTGTGGCAGTTTTCTAAAACTGACAACCAGGTGGGACCAAAGTTTATGTGCCTTTAGTCTTAATTTACCTTGCATTGTAATATTCAGTTTTAATAAATCTTCAAAATATTTTGTATTTAGGAATAGATCTGACTTTAATAAAAACATGGCTCAGAATCTACAGGTCAAATTAATTTGAACAGTTCTTGTCAATCTGAATTGTTGATTCTGTTTAAATGACCAATACTTTTTGAAATTGATGTACTTAGTTTCAAGATTCATAGATTCTGTTATCTATGTAGACAGAATGGTCATGTATATTTTCTATTAGTTGAGTTTTTACATCTTTAGAAATGTAAAATTCAGTATAGTTTGAAAGCGGCACAATTAAAAATTAATTTTCTAACAAAGTTGGGAGGTTTGATGGTTGTTTAATTTCATTTTGTGTGTACTCTGCTTACCTCTGTAGCATGCTCAATAAACACTTCTGTAGCTCTATATTCACCTTTTCTGTCTTTCTCTGCTGCCTTTTCTCTCTCCTCTTCTTTGTTTTCACTCCACTGTGCTTCTGAATTCATGTTTATTCTCTGCCAGGGTGGGAAAGGAGTAATAATATTACAATTCTATGGCTTTATACCATAAATAAATCTAGATGCTGTGAAAATATACCAGCTGGTTTTTTTTAATTTAAAAGATGGTAACTGCTTTTCAGGAGGACACATATTAAACATTTCCCACCCTGTTATAATCTACTGCTTTAAAGACATAACTTTTATTGTAGCTTGTTAATTCTATCTCTTTTGTTCTTGTTGTTTTTTTTTTTTTCCAGTAGATTTATGCACTAATAGATCTTTTGGATTTGCCATGCTCTCTTGCTGCAGTTTCATCTTTCATCTTTTGTGTCTGCTAAAGATTTCTTACTAATCTTAGACTACCTTGTGAGTTAACAAAAAGAACTTGATGTTACTGGGAAGAAAGAGCAGCATATCGTCTGCTTTTGCCTTGGGTGGGAAGGATGATATACATTCAAGTATTTAAAAACTTACAGTAATTTGCATTTAACAACTGAAGATGTTACTACTTTAACTTTTTAAACAGTTACAATTAGGGTGCTATTTATATTCAAAATATTTTGGTCAGTTTTTCTAAACAGATATATTGGTATCAAATAACTTTGGAGTTAACGCATGGTTTCTTAGGTTTGTTCTGTTATAAAATATCCCACACTTATGCAAAACTTATACATAGGATAATAAAAAGTAAATGAAGGAACATAAAATGTTTTACTATACTTAATGTAGTAATTCAGTTACCTCCAAGAAAGAAGAATATAATAAGTAAAATAATTCTGTTTACACTAGTGTCACTGTTGTCATCTGAAGAAGAACCATTAGAGTCAACAGTTTGGGATGATTTGGAAGCTAGGTTATCTGTGTTTTTTTCTTAAAGTAACATTGTAGCACAGAGGAACTCTAGCAGCATCAGATAAGTCTAAAGTAAAAAACCAATACCAGGGTTAGTGAACAGTAATTGAACAAAGCTTTTCAAGGTGAAGTTTTTCTCAGTAATTAGTGGTGGTTATAATATTTGAAAGTAGGTTCTGTCACCTTTTCAGGTGCTCATTGTGGGTGGGATTGCCTTGGGAAGGAGAAACTAAGTCCTGAGCTGTGTGTGTGAACTTAAGTTTGTGCCAGTTGCTAAGCTGGTGAGAGTTCCCAATCTCCCTAGTGGGAGATAACCAGAAACTAGCTCTTCCTGCCTAAGGACTACAGCAGATTCTATACTCTATTACAGTATGCCCTAATACAGCCTTCCTTCCAAAGCACCAAGTCACTAAAGGAGGATTTTGACATTCTAGAATATTTTTAATTCAGTACATCAAATTAACCCAGGCCTTGGCATATAGTGAATTGCTTATTAAAAGTTAGGTAAAAATAATAACAGCTTTGTCGTATATTAGTATTCTATGACTCTTAGAGTGAACTAGCTAACAATGAAGTATTCTTAGGACTTAGCTGCTTTGTTAATAGAGGTCTTAACTTGAGTATTTAGAAATAATCAGAAAAATTATTTTTTGATATTAAATAAGATGTATTTTGGAAATGAGTTTTAAAGTACCTACTTAAGGAAGAGATATCTACAGTTTATATTTAATGTTAGCATTTGAAAGCAACGAAGAAAATTTTTCCTTAACCAGGAAGTGTAATGAATCATTATATTAGAGATTAAATTAACACTTGGGAAGCATTTTAGCCCCTAGAGTTAAGGTTAGTATAGTGAAATTGTGGTGATTAGCTTAATTCATTCATGTACATCTATTTGTATCACCATATAATTACTAGGGAAAGGACAAAATCACTTTTCAAAGCCTCAATATTATTTGTAAAATGGAGGCAGTACTGCTCTGCTCCCCTCACAGGATTATTATAGAGGCTCAAATAGGATAAGTGAAGGAATGCTATGCAATTAGTAAACTGTAATGCCAGAGTTCCCAGACTGCCAGATTTGCCCACAGTAAACTTCATTATCCACAATACATGTTATCCTAATATGTCTTTTTGCTACAAAGAAATACTAATGTTTTAAAATTATTTACTAGTTTCATAAAGCAGAAAGATGTAAAATGCAGTTATAGAGAGCATCCCAAGCCAAATGAAACCATGGATTTAGCGTTATATTTTCTGTTTGAACATGATAGCCCAACCATAAAATGCACATATTTAATTTAATTATAGACTGCACTTAAGATTTCATATGTATAAAAAAGTTGCTGTGAAACAGGTAATTCTAACACTCAGGAATTTCAAGGCTAAGGAAGAAAAACATTCTCATGAGCAGCTCTGAACTTCAAACAGGATTTTCTGGCTGCCTTAATATATTAAAATGGAGCCTAAATCTGAAAACGTTTTGTTCATTCAGAAGAAAGTACAGAATTCAGTGAAATTGAGCACACTAGGAAATCTGATGGCAAGAATTCAGCAGAAAGTCTTAATTTTAAACCGTAATATTCATTGATTATCCAAAACCTTAATTTTATAGTTATTCTTTGTTATTTGAATAGTTTCCCTTTAAATTTTTTAGTTTCGGGTTTTGCAAATAAAAGTGTACATGTTAAAGTTATGGAGTATTAGATTATTCACATTAAGAACTGTTCAAATACGCGGAAAAATAAACTGTAATGAACACCTATGCACTTCACTCAACTATATCACTACCTAACATTTTCCATATTTTAAATGTAATTATATATTAGTTGAAAGAAAACATTACAGAATGAGCTGAAATCCCGTATGAACCTCTTTCTGATCTTAGTTCAAACCTTATTCTTTCCCAAGAGGTAATTATTACCTTCAATTTAGTGTTATTCAGTGGTTGCTTTTCAAGAGGAATTTGTCCTATATTCTGTAGGCTAAATTTCTTGTTCTGCCTAGTTATAAAAATGGCAAATAATATAATATTGGGTGTTTAAATAGTACAATATTGTTCAAAACACACTTTATAATTTTTAACAGACTGTTTGGACATTGATAATTCCCTTATCAAATCTCATGACATTTAACCAATTTTTAACAAGGATTTTAAATCGTGTTTAAGAAATAAGTCATCTGGGCCTCAGGTTTCTCTTAAAGATATAAACAAGGAGCTATATCATTGGTATTTTAGAAGCTGAATTATGTGTAAGATCCTTAAATACAAACATACCCTTTGTAGCTTCACAGAGCCACCCTTTTTGCACTTCTCTCCCTTTTCTTCCTCCCTCCTTTGCTCCCATTTCAATGGACAGAAAGACTATGTGGCATCTCTATTTTCATTCACTTGGTTTATTGTCTTGGTATGTTGTATAGGTTTTTGAATCAAAGAAAATTTTAACATTTTTAGATATTTCAAACATACAAAAAGTAGAAGAATATAACAAACCCTTGTCAGCTTCAGTTAGCAACTTAGATCTTCCTTGTTTCCTCCACCCAATTCTCATCTCCTTTATTAATGCAAATCCCAGACATATTTTATCAAGAAATTTTGTGGTATGTATTTGTGTTTTTTCATTCCTAGTCATAGTTGCTTTCTCTAATATCTAGACTAGCCTAGCTTGTCAATACTACTTTTCTTCAAATCCTAGAACCTCGCTATTAAAAATGCAGTCACCAGACCAGTGGCAAATTAGTATCACCTAGGAGTTTATTAGAAACTCAATCTATGATCCTACTGAATCTACATTTTGATAAGATGGGAAGGTGATGCATTTGGACATAAGTTGGAGAAGCACTCTTAATAGAATGCATTTTTTCAGTTCTATAAAAATCAGCTTCAAAGTTTTTTCCTGAGTGTGGAAATTATTTCATTAGTAATTTTAAGTTATGCGGATACATAGTTAATACCGAGAAATAATTGAACTGAAAAGGAACCCGGATATCTAGTTTTAACCAGCTGTTTTAAAGATAAACAGTTCTAGAGATCAAATGAATAGTTTAGCAACATATTTATTGTAACTTACCTGTAGTTAGAATCCAAGTCCCTGGCTTTCCAATCCAGTCTTCAATGTATTACACTGATCAAAAGAAATACAGGCCTGCTATTATTCATAAATTTAAACTATTATGTACAAGTTGATAGCTTATAATAGAAATCAGTATGATTAGTGTTAAAAGTCAAATTTAGTCTGACAGGGAAGGAATGTCCATGTGAATTGATTTTTTTTAATGGAATGCAAATTAATACTCTTAATTCCTGATTTGTTTATTACATTTTGTGGTTTAATAAAATGATACTTGGGTCATTTTCGTAAATAGCTTTTCTGTTCACTTAATGCTTCCTCAGTCACATTCTCTACTGCTATTGCATAGCACAGTCTAACAGTTGAAATGCCTAAGCCTTACTGAATGATGACTGATATTCTCTCTGAGAGTTAGAGCTGTACTATAAATATACATTTACCTGTGCAAAGTATGCCTTCAGGGGCTATTCCCCATAACCTTAGCAAAATTTTAAAGTATTCTTATGGCTAGCAATTTTATCTATTGTCATGTCTTACTATTTCCTGCTTACCACCCCCATTTGTCTCTAAACCTTGTTGCTGCATTAGCTGTCCATCACTTAACACTGTTTCTCTGTTTTTCTTCCATCATTCTCTTCTTTGCAACTAAATGACTTAGACTTTTTATAACCATAATCAACCAGTTACATTCTTTTTATTTGTGGTTAATGAGTTGATAAGTGATAGTGCATTTTATGTAATATTCAGGTGTTATACTATTTTTATCTGGTTCACCTTAAAACCTCCCTGCCCCCACTCCCTTTTTTTGTGGGGGGTTTTTTAATTATTTTTTTTTCCAATTTTGTTTTGTTTTGCTTTTTAACTTCTGGGATTGCAGTGGTTCCAGATGGTTGAAATCACTAGTAGTGATTTACATGAAGCATCCATGTATTTATTCCTGGTATATTGAACTATAGTGGAGGGAAATTGGTCGAAGAATTACGGTTAAAGAGCTCCTTTAAAAAGGAGATTGGTAGAATTCTAAAATGTGATTCCAATTTATATAGTCATGATTCTTAGAAATTAGCTACAGGAAGAGATAGTAACATTGCTATAGTTGTCTTTGCCCTAAGTTTGGAGTTTTATAGCGTAAAATATATATAATGGCTCTAATTATAAATACACTTTTACTCTGGAAAAAGCATAGACATTGACATGAGACATTTAAAAACCATTATTTTCTCATCTGTAAAATGGAGAGAATTACTTCATATGTTCACTTATAAGGATTATGTGAAATACTGTTCCATTCCGTTAGTAGTTTTTGTTTTCCTCTAATTGGGGGTGGGGGCAGTTTTTGGCATTCTATTTATGATAGGTTTTTTTTTCCCCTAAAATCATTTTGACCTCTCAAAAGACATTTGCTATGTACGTTGGACATTTGCTATGTACATTGTAGAGAATACAAAGATAAACAGAACCACAGTACAGCTGGTTCTATAAGACATTGAAAATGCATATTTCTTCTAGCATATTTAATATATTAGGGAACAATTTAAGCATAATGTGAATTTCATGTTTAGTTAAGATTTCATCCTGAGAAACAAATGAAAGCAGGGAATTACAACCAGCTGAACCAGCTGTGTAGGAAATATATATATGGTGTGCACATGTGTACCTACCTCAGACATCTATTAGCATTCTCAGTTTTCCACAAGTTAAGAGCCACGCTCATCCATATCTGGTGCTAATAACCTCCTATCCAATTTCAGATAGCTGTTTTCAACACATCTGACACCCTCTTTTTTTCAAGCAAACTTCAGGTCTTTTTCACGATAGTCATTTATAGTAGTATTTATATATTAACCATTTAACATGTAAACTGTGCTACCTCTTAAGAAATTAATTCTATCCTTTTTAGTGTCACAGTTGAAGATTTTGAGTGTTTTGCCCTAACCTTATCATTTTCCTCTTAAGTCCTGTGGTTTTTATTGTATGATTTTGCATAGTGTGGCAATTCTTGGAAATGCTTATGTTGTGTTATAGTATAACTGACTTACTACTTTCAAATAGCTTCTAGTCTGATTCACGTTATGACAGTATACAGTATAGCAAAATAAGGACATCAGGGAACAGGAGGCTGAGCATATTACCATTTATTAGTGGTAGCTTGAGCAAGGCACTTCATTTATCTAAGTCCATTTTCTTATCTGTACTATGGAGGTGATGATAGTACATGTCTTTTCTGTCTTGTGTTATTTGTAGTTTCAAGTAAGATAACTTATGAAATATGCTGTAGAAATATAGGATTGCGAATATCTAGTGGTACAAAAATCAACTTTTGGCCCAATTTTAAGGTGAGATAATTATGAGACATTTTTCGACCTCAAAGTCTTTGTTCTTTTCTCTCTACACCATTGTGAATAACACAGTGTACATATGAGATTAATTTATTACCTCAACTTTCCATTTTTGTTTTGTAAAGTAGTAGTTTAATTTTTTGTATCTATTTATAAAGTTAACTACAGGAGTGTACCTGCAGTTAACTTTATACAGTTAAGAAGAGGTTGGTTTCAGTTTTAAAGATTGTATGTCAGTGTAAAACATCCATTATTATGCTTTCAAGTAAAATAGCTCCTAAAAATATGGATTACTACCAACTTTCAAGGAAAATAGCTCCTTAGGAATATGGATTACTAGGCACATAAGTTGCTAACATTTGCTTTTATTATTATTATTTTAGACAGAGTCTTGCTCTGTCACCCAGGCTGGAGTGCGGTGGTATGATCTCGGCTCACTGCAACCTCCGCCTCTCGGGTTCAAGCAATTCTCCTGCCTCAGCCTTCTGAGTAGCTAGGATTACAGGCACCCACCACCACACCCAGCTGATTTTTGTATTTTTAGTATAGACGAGGTTTTACCATGTGACCAGGCTGGTTTCGAACTCCTGACCTCAAATGATCCACCTGCCTCAGCCTCCCAAACTGCTGGGATTACAGGCGTGAGCCACCACTCCCAGCCTATTTGCTAACATTTAACCTCTTGAGAGTCTTTAATTCTTTTGTTCTACAAGTGTTCATTACCTGCTAACTATGTGCCAGCTTAGATGCTGTGGATGAAATATAGGTTGGTGCTAAAGTAATTGGGATTTTTGCCGTTAAAATTACAAAAACCACAATTACTTTTGCACCAACCTAAATAACTAAAACACAATTTCTTCCTATCATGGGGCTTTCAGTTTGGTGTGAGATGAGTAAAGAATTATATGGGTTGGTAAGTTTTCTGGAGGAACTATTCGGTGTTATTACAGTGTGCTCAATCTTTAGCAGTTAGGAAAGGATTCTTGAAGGTAGTTGTATTACTTGGGTTGGAGGTAAGTGTTGGGGACACAAGTGTTAGAAACAGAACAGTTTGTTTAAAAGGGGGGGACAAACAAAGGACCAGAATCAAGATTATGGCACCCTGGAGAAAGTTAAGCATGGCTAGGTCATAAATTAGGAGACAAGGAACAATTAGAGAAACACGTTTGGATAGAAAAGTCAGATTATTGGCTGTGCTAAGTTGTTTGGGCTCCACTAGGGTTTCTAAATGCAGTTATTGGTAAAATGGACTTAGGAGAAGGGACAGGGTTGACATGACAAATCTAGTGAATTTATGTTCATTAAAATATCCCTTTTGAATTGATTTAGTTTTTGTATGTTTCTTTTTTATAATTCCAAAAAATCATACAAATAAGTTTACTTAAACTTATCCATCTAAAAGCTGCACACAAAACTTGATATTAGATTCTTTTAAAATTACAAAATTAAGACTTCCAAAGAATCTTGTTGAATAAGAGTAAAAGGAAGAACCTTACTCAGTAAAGCTGCGTTATACTTCGGCAGTTTGAACCCATGGCCATGCCTCTCTGTGTGATGAGGATTAGGCAAAACCATGGAAGAAACATGCATGTTTTTGAATTGTCTTTCCATGGTAACTTAAAACATTTTTTCATGAAACGTGGATATAGATCATTAGAAAACTGCAAAACATAAAGCTTGTAAGTTATAAGACTTGAGATTTATCTCTTTTTTTTTTTTTTCTTCTGTGAGGGAGAGTCTTGCTCTGTCGCCCAGGCTGGAGTGCAACAGTGTGGTTTCTGCTCACTGCACCCTCCGCCTCCCAGGTTCAAGTAATTCTCCTGCCTCAGCCTCCTGAGTAGCTGGGACTACAGGCGTGTGCTGCCATGCCCGGCTAATTTTTTTGTGTTTTTACTAGAGACGGTTTCACCATGTTGGCCAGGCTGGTCTCGAACTCCTGACCTCAATGATCTACCTGCCTCAGCCTTCTGAATTACAGGGATTACAGGCATGAGCCATGGCACCTGGCCAAGATGAAATTTCAAGGCCATTTTAGCCACTGTGCTTTTAAGACTACTTAAAGCTGTGCTTTCAGGTCTCCCCAGGAATACTGGTTCACTCTATGCTATTGCTGCTGCTATTCTGGCTTGAGAATTTTGAGAATCACTACTCTAAGATACAATTTTAAGTTTTGACATGTGAATTATTTTGTTGAGTAGAAAGAATTAATGTAGATAAGCAAAAACCCCTTTATAAAAAATGCTTACCCTTTAAAAAATGTTGAATCCTCACAGTATGATTAAATACTACTTGTAAAAGTGTCTGTTAACCATAACATATTTTTAGATAATTTGAGTAGAATTATACATGCAATATATTCTTGAGTTTGTGACCAACAAAGAAACATTAATGATTGAAAATTCACCATACATTACTATGTGTGTCTCTCCACCTGCTATCTACTTCAATTTTTTTTTTATATATAAAAGTCATTAAAGTCATTTGTAATTGAGTTTATTTTTTTTTCTTAAGACAGGGTCTCACTCTTGTCACCCAGGCTGGAGTGCAAATGGCATGATCACAGCTTACTGCAGCCTTAACCTCCCAGGTTCGATAGATCCTTCCACCTCAGTCCCCCACAGGCATGCATCACTTGCCTGACTAGTTTTTGTGTTTTTTTGTAGAGACAAGGTTTTGCCATGTTGCCCAGACTGGTCTCAAACTTGGGCCCAAGGCATCCGCCTGCCTCGGCTTCCCAAAGTGCTGGGATTACATGTGTGAGCCACCACACCCAGTCATGAGAATTAGTTTAAATCAAGTAAACAAAATGTCTATGGGAATATTGAGCTTCATGATAGATACCTAAGTTTTCCCAAAAATAATTGTGTTAGCATTTCACTGAATCACTATACTTAACCTAGAAATCTAGGTTACCAATAACATAGTCTCTTTCAGGTTTTTTTCTTTTCCTGTGTCTTTCTTTTTACTAAAATCATTCATAACTGGGATGACTTATGGAGTTGATATCTTAGGTCAAATCCCAATTTAGAAACTCCCAAAAGCCTGTCAAATTTTGACACATACTTTAAATGAACTGTTATTGAGTAGATATAATTTAGTTGTAATAGTTTAATAGTGTTTGACCTATCCAAACAGTTAAAAGAACTCTCATTTTATTCAATCTATATTTAATATATTTACTGCATAAATCTCAGACCCTCTTCGTCCAGCACATGGCCCTATTAAATGAAAAATAAGTGGCAAAATTAGTCCAAATTTTGTTTTCACTTGTCATCTATTTTCACTAAATTGTGTATCTAAACACAATATACACAAGTACTAATCTGCCAGTAACAAGGTTTTCCTTTTTTTTTTTAAGAATAGCTAGGATTTTGTTTTCTGCTGGGGTTGGAAAGCTTAAGTATGTGATTCCTTGTAGAATTGTTGAGGCAAACTATAGGAAGCAATTGAGATTATAAAACAAGACAAGAACAGAGCAACATTATTTAACATGTAAGAAGATTATGTAAGAAGAAAGAACGCAAACATGGTTACATATGTCCTTTTCCATCTGCGCTACTCAACAATCATCTTCATGCATTGGGATCTGGAATCATGGTGAATTTTTTTCTTTTCCACTTCCTTAAACAAAATAAAAAGTATTTCCTAAGAAGCAAATAACAGCTATTTGACAATTTGCTGAAAATTTGAGGTTCAGTATAAAAAACTAAATTTATACTGTTTTCATTTGCTGTGATGAAGACATGACAAAATCAGAATGGTGTTCCTACCCATGGACTTAATCTAGCTTTGTTAGATTTGCAGTGCAAGAAGAGGACATACGCCTTTAATTTGTATATACAACCAACACTAAAAGTAAACCATCTATCTGGTAGTCCTTCAGTGAAAAAAGAGGATGGAGCAAAGAATGTTTTTTGAATTTTATCCTTCTTGGTTCTGGCCCCTTATCTAGCTGTCTTATTTCTGACACAATTTTATATTAACATTTCTTCTGTCTTTTAGATGTAAGTCTTACACATTTTTATCATAAGATGTAAATGCATTTTTGCACTAAAGAGCCAGAACTTTCAGCTGTCCCCCATCTTTGTCCTGAAGTACCAGCATCGGAACATCTGTTTTCATTTTTCAGATTAGGGCTTAGTAAAGCTTCAGGAAATGACACTCCTGTTGGAGCAGTGGCAGCAGGAAAACAAATCTGATGTCCAGTAGGTCTGGATTTAAAGGTGTGGTCTTGTAATAAGTAATAGCTAGAGCTTAGAGAATATTTTCTAGACACATTCACTATGCTGAACTCTATATGCATTTGCTGATTTAATTCCTGTGGCAAATATTACTTCCATATTAGAGAAATCAGGTTCAGTAGGTGTTAACTACCAAGGTCATATAGCAGATGGTAAAGCCTGAACCTGTATTTTAAACACTGATTCTCCCACTGTCATCCCAGGCCACAAGCTTTTAGTGATAACACTTTATCATAAGCCTCCATAAATATGCAGAATTTTCACTTGACACATTTATTTACCCTGTCTCATTGCCCTGCCTACTTAAGCCTCAGGTAGGGACAAATAAACACAAAGCTGGGCTTACTTTCCAGTGGAGGTGAGCCAGTTGCAGAGACCAGGTGATAGCATTCTTTGCTTTTCACTCTTCAAGTTGGGTAGGTACACCAGAATCTCGACTCTGCCTAAAAGGAATGTATGTGTGTTCATATGAGTGTGTGTGTGTGTGTGTGTGTGTGTGTGTGTACAAAATAGTTATAGTCTGCTTCAGCCATACTAGCTGCTTTCTAACAACATATACACATTTTTTGTTTTTGGAGTTAGGTTTTTGTGTTTCTCCCCTCAGCTTGCTTGCTTCTAGCTCTGTGATCTCCACATATCTTTCCAGAGTCATTAAATTTCCCCTCCTCTGTAGAGCCCTCTCTGATGTCTAGAGACTACATGGCTTTCTGTACTATTTAACTGATCACTTTATTCATTCAAAACAGACTTTATTAATGACCTCTGATTACCAGGAATGCATTTGTAATTAGGGCCTGAATTTATGATTCTCTTATTTGTGGCCCTTAGAACAGTATCAACATTACTTGAGAACTTAGTATAAATGCATATTCTCAAGACTCACCCTAGATCTACTGAAATACAAATTAGGAGGGGTGGGGCTCAGCAATTTGTTTTTTTAACAAGCCTTGCAGATGACTCTGATGGACACCAATGGTTGAGAATCATTGGCTTATATAACAAGGCCACTGATTTTCCAACACTTAACACCTGTGCTGGCTGTGAGGCTCTGATCACCTAGTATGTCTGTTACTTACCCCAGTGTAGTGAAGCCTCAGTCCACTGAGTTTTGCAATATGTTCACCTCCATTTCCACTCGGAACCTATTTGTACTAACTTCAACATCTACAGACCTCTGATTTCTCAAGGCGTCAGCCTACACTAGCTTATAAAACAGGCCTTCAGTGACTAGTTTCTTTCAACTTTCAACACTTCCTTTGGTTTTAGCACATTAATAATAGCTACTATTTAAGAATTGCAGCCAGGAGCGGTGGCTCACGCCTGTAATCCCAGCACTTTTGGAGGCCGAGGCGGGCGGATCAGGAGGTCAGGAGATCCAGACCATCCTGGCTAACAAGGTGAAACCTCGTCTTTACTAAAAAAATACAAAGAAATTAGCTGGGAGTGGTGGCGGGCACCTGTAGGAGGCTGAGGCAGGAGAATGGCGTGAACCCGGGAGGTGGAGCTTGCAGTGAGCCGAGATCGCGCCACTGCACTCCAGTCTGGGCGACAGAGTGAGACTCCTTCTCAAAAAAAAAAAAGAGATTGCTTTTGGCAAGCTCTGCATAAAGTACTTTATACGGTTTCCAAAGTCACAGAGTCTATGCGTGGTAAAGCTGTAATTCTAACAGGAATTCTTTCTCTAGAACCTGCACTCATCTGCTGCACTATGCTCTTTGTAACACTTGAGTCAGCTAAGTGCACTCAGATCACTGCCCACAATGTCCGTTCCTCAAATCATTTCTCATTTTCCACCTCACACTCACTTATATACTTTTCTGTGCTTTTTTTTTTTTCTGAACCAACTTCACCACTGCTACTATCTCCTTGACCTTTTTAATGGGCCTGTGGAATGCTGTTCCTCATGCCGTGGTAAACAAAACGTATCCTTAATGTTCATAAAATATGTCTTCCTTGGTCTTGTCTTAACCAATACTAACCTAGTTCTGCCCATTTTGTGTGCATCCCACAGGATCAGAAAGTAGTGCATGTTCTTTGCTCTCAATGGCTGCTTCTCGTCATATTCTACTTTCAAGTAAAAATTCTTACTTCAATGAAACATTTACATCTGATCATGCTCTCTTCTACCCATTTTCATGTTTACAATCCAGCAACCTCCTGTTCACTCCACATTCATTGAAAACTTTTGCAGCTAGCCTTTTGTCCATTATCATCCAAGTCCTTATGTCCTGATTATTCTGATTTCCTGTTTATCACTGAAACATATTTTTATGGAATATGTTTTTCTTAGAGTTCCTTGTTCTCCTAAACTCCAGGGACCCAGACTTCCACCACACTTGAGTCGTGTGTGATCATGATGTTTTCCAGAACTGGTTTACCTCTGAAAACTTGAAGATTAACAAACATCTTGGGGATTTTTGTCTTTCTTTTCATTGTTGTATCCCCAGTGCCTAAAATGGTACTTGGGACATAGGAAGTGCTTAGTAAATAACCTATTGGATCCATGAATTACAGCTTTCAGTTTTTCAATTCCAGCATATCGGATTTTTGAAAACATAGTCTGTGTTCCTTGATTCCTCCCAGTTCTTCTACATAGTCTGGAACCAATGACAGGTTATCTGAACCATTCACTAAGATCTTCATTATCCTTATACTTGTCTGCTTATGCCACACCTGCCCCACAAATCCCAACCCAGATCAGTAGCAAACTCTATATTCTTTGTATTGCTAGGTACATACAGTTGAACAAAATCTTACATCCTTGCAGATTAGCTCACCTCATCTGAGTCTTCAGCAACATCATTTAAACATTGAAGGATCAGGTTCAATTCTCTTTTCCTATCCCCCTTAGCTTATATATATACATTTTCCCAGCTTTACCACTAGCAAATACTTATGGATTACTGAACATGACATTTTGTACATGTTTGTCCTTCTGCTGGAATGTCCTCCCCCTTTCCTAGCTTGCTGATGTATATGTACTCCTAAGACTGAATTATTTTATGTGAGTCCTTCCTGATTTCTCAGCCTAGCCTTGGTAATTTGTACTCTACTAACAAACTGTTAATTTCTATCACTGTACTTTCCAAATTCATTCAAGTAAAAATTACAAAAATGACCTATAGTCTAGCAAAGAAAACATAAGCCATACCAATATATATAACCATGTTAGTATGATTTATGTTTATAAATATATAATATGTATGTATATAAATATATAGAGATATATATTTATATAAATTGTGCCATGAGAGCACATGGGAAGGATAATGCTACAGAGGAAGTGACATTCCATTAGGGTACTGAACGTTAGGTAAGCATTTGCTAGAGGAGAAAAGGATAACGTGCACATCTTGGTTAGATACAGTAATATGTGCAGTGTAGTGGAAAGACATATTATGTTTAGTTCATATGAATAGTTCAATATTGATGGCAGGTGGGAAGTGGCAAGAAATAAAAGTGGGAAAGCTGATAGGTCTCGTTTCTATAGCTAGAAATAGTCAATATTTAAGCAAGGGCTTTATCTCATCAGATTTATATTAGAAAGGGAACTGGTAGGAATGATGAGGATGAATTACAGTGAAGAGAGCCTGCAGTAATTCAGATCAGTCTGACAAACTCTTGAAGTAGTGCAGGCCGAAGATAATGCTATCGGCTCGGGCAGTGGGAATGGAGAGAATTTGAGAAATTCTTCATAGATGGGTCGAAGGATTGACTAAATGAGAAAATGTGAAGGAGAAAGAAGAGCTGGTGACCAGAAGGTTAAACTATTATTTTTTAAGGAAAAAAATTAGAAAAAGTAGTTCTTGTAGTATAGTCTGAGTGCAAAAGCTAGTGATTTTCACATTAGTTTAAAGAACTATTGAAACATCTATTGGATTGTAAAAGCATAATATGAATCACAGAGAATAGGTGAGAGTGAAGATAATATTTAGAGAGTCTTTGGCCATACCATGTAGATAATACTTTAAGCAGTGGGAGTGAATAAGGTAAGACTATCTCTAGAGAGTGGGTAGATATTTATATTTTTATCTATTTCATGTTCTATCAGTTATCTCTGTCCAAGTAGACTGTGTGCACCTTGAGGGCTGAGACTGAGTCAAATTTTGTGTGCCTCTAAAAGTGCAGCAGCAGAAAATGATACTTTCAATATGAATGAATATTTGCTTAAGAAGTTTTTTTCCCTCTTTGCTCCTTTATGTTTAAAGCACTTTTCTTTCTTTGCTTATGTACTCTCTGTTCAATTCAGCACAGAGAGTAATTTAGAAAGTAATTTCTGGCAAGGTGCAGAATATAATGAAATTCCACCATAGGGAAAAATTTGAATGCTCTGTTGAACCTACTCTGGGCAGAGTTTCTTTTCACATTAGAGATTTTTCAAGAACATTAAAAATGTCAGTTTTTTTTTTTGTAAAGTGATGATGATGTAACTTCTATTGTTCTGCTTTGAAGCTAAAATATATGCTAAATGGAATGGATACAGTATATAAATAGGGTACTGTGTGGTTTTCACCAAATGTATGAAAAGGGGCTTAGACTATCACTGCTTATTTTATAATGATATAAATTACTTACAGATATGCTGTCATAGAAAAATTGCACAATTCTACATCTATACATCTATACTCTATGTCAATAGGCTGACTCTATGCTTGTAGATACGTGTTACAATTTTATTCCTTTATATTTGGCATTTTTTCCCTCATATTTTTATCTAACTGGCTTAGGTGAGGTGGGGTTTTTTTTCCCCCTTCTTTTCATTTTTTTCCCACACTCTTTTTGTTCCATTAAAATCTAAGAGTTAAATAAGCAATTTTCTAAGGTGTCCTTGTCAGGCGACATTATGGAAATTATTTGAATATCATTGCTAAGCCAGGTGAGCCTTTAAGAATGTAAATAATTTGCAATACCATGAATCTAGCTGATGAAGAGCAACTTTAATGCTGACTGATTTATTAGAATCTTATCCTGATTAGTAATTGCTTCAAAATCTCTTTTCTATGGTTCAGTTTATCATTTTATTCCCAGATCTTAATATATACCTGTATAACTATCAAATTTGTAATAAGCATTTTACATCATTAGTTACCCCATACTTTTCCAGCCAGTCAGAGAGGGCCAATAACTGTACAGTTTTTACATCGATTGACTGCTCACACTTAGTACTTGGTTGGTATTATTAATGATCTGATTCATAAATATTTGAAAGCTTTGCATTGGTCCAACTCAGCACTGTTTTCCTCATGGTATTCTATTTTAAAATATATAGTATAGCAACAAAACAACATTCAGGGAACCAACTTTCAGGCTTGCATTCATTCTTCAATATTACTTTAAAAGGTATAATCATGACCTTGAGCATATTGAACTTGAGCTTTGCCTGAAATTCACAAACATGATTATAATTTCAAGAAGCACTGTCTTAAAGTTGCCTTATTCCTATAATTAAGCTACTAGAAAGTTCATTTATTCTCAAGTTAAGTCTCAGGAAACCTATTTTATCATAGGAAATCAGTCAGTGCTAAAACACTGCTTTGATTCTATAGTTCAAACTTATTCATGTACCTCCTGAGAAAAGCCTTTCAGTCAATCACAGAAATTTTATTGCCTATTATATTTATTTTTTAATATACATTTAAATTTAGCATTCTCTGAGGGTAAGTACCCTGTGTGTTGCTACTTTTATCGTGTGTGTGTCTTCTTTTATTTAACTATAGATACATCACAAAGTTTGCCGTATTCTACATGTCACAGACTTTGGTTATTTAGTGCTAGTAGGATTTAAGGACAATACATGTTAACTCAAAAATCTGTGGTTATGGCTGATTGGTAGTCATCTATTTAATGGTTAAGAGATGTACTACGTGCTATACAAGAATGTTTTGCACTTTGGAATTAACATGACTGATGTTATTTTGGCAGTTATGATTATCATAAGAACCATGATTTACTGATGCCAAGTTTAATACTTGCTATGTTCCTGAAAATGTTAGGACAGATCATTTATTAAAATGAGAACAAATGCATATCTCTTTTAAAATGTTCACTTGTAGCTCAAAATCTTATGCATTGATTGTCCCAAAAATATCCTTTCATGAAAACAAAAGGCATTAATTTTCATCAATTTCTCAAAGTGTGACTACTTTTCTTTAAAAATGCGTAGTTATATAAACAATTTTTGTGCTAGTATCTATTACTTTAAAAGTAACTTATCTTATTCTTAAATTGAGGTAACATATTTCAAAAATCAGGAGATAATATACACCACAGTATTGCAGATAAAATATGATTTCTCTTTGTGTATTCATCTAAAAATTGTTTTTGTACCTAGAAGCATGTATAAGTTTATTTGTTCAATGCTACACCTTTTCTTCTGAAGTGCAGGCTAGTTTCATTCCATTTAAGTTTTATTTAGCAAGACTTTGTGAGGCCTAAATAGACTACTTATTTGAAATAATGGAGTACTAGAGTATAACATGAACATGTCATTTCTGAAGTCAGTAGGGAAGAAATGACAAACTGAAAACATCCTAGCTAGAGTGAAAAATTAAGCATCTTTTCCCCCCAGATGTTGTATTAAACTGTTTTTCTTTCGGTTGATTACATAAGATATAGTTCAAAAATGCTACACTGGAACTTAAAAGTAAATAAGCACTTCTTAAATAAAAATAAGTATTTATCTATTCATTTTGTTGATAAGGAAGCCTATTTGTACAACCTGCAGTCTGTGTCACCTCTGATCCATTATATTTATTTAGTACAATTGTATTTTTTCATCTAGAAAATGTCCATTTTATCATGAAAAATGTTTTGTTGTAAAGTCAAAACTTAATACATAAGGGAACACATTTAAAAGTAGTTTAGGAGAATGAGCCAGTATTGAGAGTGATTTAAATCTGACCTTGAATAAATCATTTAACTATTTAATGGATAAATTTTCTCATGAATAGATTTACTATATTTAATTGATAGTTTTAGAGAAACTAAAATATCTTTGTACATAAAAAAAAAACTTTTCTTTTCTTTCTTTCTTTCTTTTTTCTTTTTTTTTTTGAGACAGAGTTTTGCTCTTGTTGCCCAGGCTGGAGTGCAATGGCACGATCTCGGCTCACTGCAACCTCCGCCTCCCAGGTTCAAGCGATTCTCAAGTGCTGGGATTACAGGCATGAGCCACCGCACCCAGCTAAAAAAAAATCTTTTCATCTATCTTTCCATTTCTGTAGGAAATGCTACACATTTTTTAAAGAATGCTGACAACAAATAATGTTTTTAATTATAAAATAAGTGGAAATTTTATCTCTAGTGGAAGAAAAGAATCACAGGATAGTTGAAAAAAATCATACTGTGATGTAGTTGAAAAGAGCTAGGCTCCTAAATAGGATCTAATCTTAACTAGTTTAAGGACTCTTAATAGTGCCTGTATCCTGAAAATCATGGTTGCTTGGAAGATCTCTACAGGACTTAAAAATCTAACGTCTTTGGTTAAGATCATCACAAACTGAGAATATGTTTAATATAAAATGATAAAGGAGAGCTCCTTGGAATATTACCACAGTTGTTTCAGAGAGATGGAGTCCTTTAAAAAGTACATCAGGCAGGATCCAAATGGCAAGTTTCTCCAAAACTCACTGCAAATAACAGTTGTTTGGTAGCATGTTTTGTCTTTATGGTCTATGTAGTCTCATAATCAGACTTCCTCACTTACATATCTGGGCTATGGATCCAAAGATAAAGATAGGCTCACAACTATTAGATTGAGGCCATCACTTACTTCGTCCTCAATGCTCCATATCAGTCATTTTACTTGACCTTGATGAACTCCTACTCCCCTCCTTTTCCTCATCACATTTACTCAAGCCTACTGTCTAATAAACATGCACACACACACGCAATATGTATGTACACATGTGGTTCCACTCGGTAAAGGATCCTGTGACACCCTTCCTCTTTCCCCACCCCAAATTTGTAATCTAAATAGGAAACACCAAATGAGACTCCCAACTTCTGTCTGCCAACATCACTGTCACATGTGCACTTCTCTGCAGTCTCAGAGAATGAGCCCATTCTATACCAGGATAATTCCTCTGAAAGCCCTCTTCCTACCCTTTTAAGAACTTTTCTGTGAATCACCCTCTTTCATCAATCTCTAAATTGTCTGTTTGTATTCTGTCTCAGCCTATAAACATGTTCAAATTGCCTAGAACAATCACACACACATACACACCTTCTTTGGTCTTATTTCTCCTTCTAAATACAATTTAATTTCACCTTCCCTTCTCATTCAAACTGCTTATAGGTATAATCTATACTCAACATTTCAATGCCTTATTCCTTTTTTAGTCAACTGCAGTCTGACTTCTGCTGCCAACATTCCACAGAAACTGCTCTCACTAAATTATTAATGACCTTCTAATTGCCAAATTTACTATGCAAGTGGTTTACATGTATCAATGCATGTAGTCCTCTAACATCCTATTACATGTATATTCTTATCCTAGTATTGCCTAGGACAGGAGTCATCAAACACTGGCTGGTCCACAGACCAGCCTTCCTTTTTTTGTAAATACGTATTTATTTCTGTACTGTCTATGGCTTCTTTTATGTCACAATGGCAGAGCTGAATGTTGCAACAGAGACCTTATGGTTTGCATGGCCCAAAATATTTACTATCTAGTCCTTTACAGAAACACTTGTCAGCCCCTGGCCTAGGGAGTTGAGCCTGGCTGGTCTTGTGTGAGAGTAGAAGAAATGGTTGCTGTGCTTAAGTTGAGGGACTGGACACAACCACTAAGCACATAATAAGCAAATGATTTCCCATGCATTCAGAGTGGCAGAAGAGTGGAGGAAAGCCTAAGACAGACAGGTGAGTTTTTCACAACTTATGTATGGCATGGATACAGCAGAACAATGACTATACAGAAATAACTAAGAATACCATCAGGGCTTGGGGGAGCCAGCACAGAAATGAACAAAGGATGGCCCCTCAGTATCCCGCATGATCCAGTGACCAGGGACCCAAAGGGATGACTAATGTTGTAACAGATGCTAGTCTGGACTAAGAACCTACACCACAGACCAGGTATTCTCGACTTGCCATGCCAATGCACAGTGTCCCTTTAAAGAACGGCAGAGATGGGAGAGTGAAGACCTTATATCCATTGCTTCATTCATTCATTCATTCATTCATTCATTCATCCATTCATTTGGCCATTCAACAAATACTCATAGAACCCATATTGTTTTCCAAAATGGATCTAAAAATGGGAAGCACAACATTAAAAAAAAAAACACACACTTTTGCTTAATCGTTTTCACTATGAAAGACGGTGTAAGAAATTTAAACAATGTTGAACTTCCCCAAAATATCACCAGACAACCTGTTAACAAAACAAAGATAAATTCTTTAGAACTTACCGCAATAAAGGAGAACACCACCTTGACAGTTTTAAGAGTGGCTCAGAAAGGAGAAGTCAAAAGTTAAGTGTTGTATGACTTTGAGTTTGAGCTCAAGTAGGCCTTTCAAAGTGGGCACCTGAAATTGCCCACTTTGAAATTATTATAAAATTTTTCAGGATTAGTGAACATGGGAAATTGAGAATTTTGAAGTGAACTTTGATAAGTAAGCTGTGGTTGATGAGTGAACAGTTCATTGTCTCTGATAAATTGTTCTCGGGATTTCCTAAAGAAAACAATGAAGTTATTTATTGGCTAACAGCCTTGCCTTTTCCTCAAAAAAATTTTCTGTAACAAACAGTTCATGCTGACTGACATAGTGGGTCTGCTGTCATCTACATCATATTACCACAGATGCCCTCGATGCTCATCAAAGTCCTCATGGAGCTTCCATTGAGTAAGGGATGTCAGGCAATGAACAAATTACACCTACATCTGTCTATCGTCTATCTGCTGTATCATCTCAAATAGTGGCAAATGCAACGGACACACAAACACACGCAAACAAAAAATGGAAAGAGATTGGAATAGAGTTAGGGAGTGCTATTCTGTATCATGTGATTAAGAGAGGCTTCATTGATAGAGGAACATTTGAGCAGCATTCTGAAGGGTATGTGAGAGAGCCACAAAGACTGGGCTAGGAATTGCCTGAGGGTATCTTCACCACTTTAGAAGCAAAGGCTCCACAATTAGTTCAATCAGAGAAAAATACAGTTACATTTCTTTCTCACCTGAGACTGAAATTTTTACCTGCTCTTCCAATAAAACAACCAATCCGCATTTTTCCTCTTTTCCTGGCCTTCCTGCTTTAGCCTCCCACCATCCTGTCTCAACTGTTCATCTATTTTTCTGAGTATATCTCACCTCCCCCAGGTCTGCGGCAGGAAAAAGCAGCTTTGGCCTTTCATATCTCCAAGTTTCTCTTCCACGTTTCATCATGCTTCACTCCCCTCTTCCACTTACTGAACTTCCCACACACTTTGCTGCTCAGGAAACTCCTTTCCTCCTCTCCCACGGGGCACACATAGCCTCCTGGCCTGGGCAGACCACCAGGGGATGGGGAGAAGCCATGGCACTTGATACTGAGGCACAGATGGGTGAGAGTGTCCCTAGCAGACAACATTAGGGCTGTAAGACGCAGCTGAGCTTTCCTGACACCTAGTTCTTACCTGTTGAGCCAAGAAGACTGTCTCAAGCCATGTGTGGAATGTAAGGCTTTAATCTCAGACTCTTAGGTCTAAATTTTTAATTTAATATAGTTATAACTTACACTCCTGTAGCACTTTGCGGTTTGCAATACATTCCTATATTCATTTAGGCTTGATACAAACCTTTCAGAGGTAGTCCAGCCAATGAGGAGGAGGAGGAGGATGATGATGACAATGACTTCAATGATGATAGCAGCTAAATTTTAATCAATCATTAACTATGGACCCCTGTCAGATCTAGGTGGTTTACATATATTATCATTTTGTTCTCACAAAGTCCCCTATGATTACCATTCCTGCTTATTGGTTAAAATACTGAGTTAAATAACTCATCCCAAGTATGTTAGCTGTAGGTGACTGAGTCAGGAGTTAATCCCAATGGTCTGATCTGGAGTCTGCACACTCACTACTCTATTGTATACCCCTAGAGTATCTCTATTTTTTTAGGTATGGAAACAGGTTTCAACATCACTGTTCAAGGATGAAACCAGAAGTATAACCCATAGTTTTGTCATCTTTCCACCTCATAAAATCTCCCTTTTAAAACCTAGCTGTTTTTAGCTAAACTCAAAATGGAAGCCATAAGAAGCAGCTTTGTTTAACCTGAAGGAGTGGATAAAAATGGATTTAGCATGAAGATAGTTTTTCACTGTTCAAGACAGTGTAAGAAATTCCAGACTTCACAATCTACCCCCCTTTCATCTTCCCATAGCCTGTGGTAATATAAACTACTGCATTATATGAGCTCAATGTAAGGGTCAGAAGTTCCTTAAAGAAAGACCAATTTCCATGCAATCTTGTCAAAATATTTAAAAACTCTATTCTCATAGACGGAACATGAACAATAATGTTTTCCCTTGAGGAATGTTTGCTCTCTGACACTGAAGATTCTTATTTTCTACAGTTTCTCTTCTCCTGACTTGTAAACAGTTTGCAGCTAAAAGTTAAAGCAAAAAAGACAAGATGGATCATTTAATAGGATCCATCTGGGCATTAGGGGCAGTTTGAAATACACAGCTTCTCCACAAACAACTTTATTTTTAGAGCATTCTGGTTTATTCTCTTGAATATTCTGTTTCTCGCTGTGGTCTGCATATACTTAATATGCAGCACCCTGAGCAGCTAAAACAGGGTGAATGCAAAGTATATAGAATAACGTCAGTATATAGTTCCACGTCTCTTCATGGTCTGTCTCTGCTGAGTCCTTTTGCTCACAGGTAGAATACTATATTTGCCCATTTTCATCTTCAAAGAATTTTTTGGGACAGTTGGTGATTAATCTCTATAACCCTCTTTAGAACTGTTTTCATTATCTCTCTTTTATGGGGGAAGAAACTGAGGTAGAAAAGTCAGGAAGTTAAGACACTTGCCAAAAGCTACGGAGTATGTTTTATGAGAGCTGCGATTAAGATGAGGCCAGATCTTTGCCTCAAGTTCTGCGCTCATAGTTCTCCTGCTTCATGAAAAATACATGCCATTTAAATATTTACATTTTGCTAACAGTAGCAGAAATAATGCCGACAAATGTTAATTAAGCAGCCACAAGATGATTAAAACACTGGTACTGGCCTCCCCAGCAAGAGTAAATCTATTAACATTTTCTTACTGACTCTCAGATGCCTCACTGTGATCTGTCTCCATGAGCTGAAACAAAACAAAATTTCTGATCAAAGGGATTTGTCTCATGGGGGATCAACTTTGTCGGTAGATAACTCATCACTCGGCTGGTAGGGAGTTGTTGCTTATCTGAGGACAGCCAGAAATGGCAGCATGACTCTCAGAAAGGATTTGTAGTCAAAACCAGTAACTCTCTGGGTGTCGGATGTGAACAAGGGCTGCTCAGTCCTCACCATTACTTGCTTCTACTATTTCTTGAACAAAGGGTTATCTCTGCTTCCTGCTTCAATAGATGAGGTCCCTATCGCTACAAGCAGTGTTGTATTCCTCACCCAGCCCAAGAGCCTGCAGACACAAGATGCCAGGTGAGCATGAGGTTGTGTGTAGGAGTGGGGGTGGGTCAGCTTTACCTTTTTCCTCTCATCCAGCAAGTTCTTTCTCCAAAGCTGGGGACTGGCTTCATCACCTTCACTAAGCACAGAGGCAGGCTGGGTACACTCAGTTTCCTGGCCCTTTTCTTTGCATTCCAGTAGATTCATATCGGCCTCTTTACTGTCCTTCTCTTTCCTACACTCCTTGGCAAAGCAGCCATGGGAAGTCTTTCTTTTCTCTTTAATGCAACTCTTGTGAACATGGCTGGATGAGGGCCCTCTTTATTGGCCACATTTTTCCCCAACTCCGATCTCTCTGTCTGTCTCTCTTTCTCTCTCTATCTCTCTCTTAATTTTCTTTTTTCACTAGAGTTCCTTCTTTGTGGCCTTGACACTGCCACAGAGAATCGAGGACTGTGTTTGGCAGATTGGAGGCCCCTAGTGTACATGCTCAGAGCTGACTTCAGCCTGGCTTTGTAGTACCCCCTGAAGCCACAGACACCTGTCACTGAAGGAACGGGAGCTTTTCTAACAGAATAGATTTCAGTTACAAGCAAGAATTTATAGTAAGAAGAATCTGAAAACAAGAAACACCTCATTCATTCAGTCTGAAAATATTCTTACGGGTTTTGCCCTAAAGGAACTCATGAAATAACAGGGGACATAAGGTAATTAGTGTTCAAAATAGTGAGAGAAGTACTCTGATAAACCTATTCATATGGAGCTTATATAAGGGGCACCAAAATTAGACTGTTGGGTTAAGGATGCCAGCATGGAGGAAGTAATGCTAAAGTTCTAGTTGTGGAGGATCAAGGGTAAGTGGAGATAAGACTGTACTTAGGAGGTGTGACAGTTATCAGGTAATCCAAGTGGACAGATTTTGGCAACTAAGTACAGGGAATATACAAGACTTCGTGAGTCATTGGCCTTGAGAAGAAGTAGGGTTGCTAGTGAGAGAAATGGAAAAATTAGGAAGAGCTCTCTGATTTCTCTTTTGAGTGTCTTGGTTTTTGGAGGTGCCAGTCATTGAGATGGGAATGCAGGAAGTAGATTGTATTTGTCAGGGAAGAAATGTGATTGGTTTTGGACAGGTTGCCTTTGATGTGCTTGTAGGTCACCCAAGTGAAGATGACATTCTACTTGCCTGTGTGTTTCACAGACCCATGTGCAGACACAAAGCAACAGACACATTGCCAGGCCCTAGCAGGGCCATTTCCAATTAGCAAGGAGTCTTAGGATATCCTGAGGAGCAGAAAACTATTCAATGTTCTTTATGAATGCATAGATGGTTAGAACTGGAAACACCCTTAGACAACAACTCACCTTATTTTGAAGATTGTCTAACCTTAGTAACATGTGTTGGGTACCACTGGAAAAAAGTGCCACAGTTGGCTGCTATAGAAAGGATGAAAAAGGCCAAAGAAACATTTCTGCTGCCTCTAACACAGAAGGCTAGGAATGATGAGGCCTTTCTCTGAACAAGCCTACTTTATTCACTTATGAATAAGAATCCAGAAGACATATACTTACTGAACCATGTCAAGACTAGAAAACTTCACTGGGATAAAGAGACCCTCTCCTCATCAGTCCTCTGAGTTGGAAATCCTCAGTAGCCTAAGACATCTCTGTTTTTTAAAATCCTCCTGGACAATGTCTGGCAGAACTGGAATCAGAATCTGAATAACAAGAACAATCTCCCTTGACAATTGCCACTCACACTCAATTCTATAAAATAGATACATTCAATGCTTACTGAGTTTTCTGTACCAAGTACTACTAAGTACCACGAGTCAGAGACAGAAAGAAAAATTATAAGCTATGGTCTCAACCTTCAGATTGCTTATGGCCTAGAAGAAGAAATAACACATTTAAAGAAAACTTCACAACATAAATTCTTGACTTGTTCTATTGACAGTTTTATCTCTCAGAAGGTTAAGAAGGCAATTGGAGGAACAAATGCATTGGGTCTATCTGTGAGAGACATACGGGGAAGAAGCATTAAACTCACATTTCATTTTCCTATCAAAGAAAATTATTATTAGCAGAAATACTAGGTTTGACATTAGCAAGAGGGAATTAAGGCTGGAGAGAGGGTGACATTCAAGTGTCCTGGTGTGGATGAACTTCTTCATGCCAGGTTACTCTAAGAATTTACAGGTGCAACCTTCAAATGCTACTTAGTGATTTTTGAGGAAATGAGAAGTCCTGGAGAGGTACCCCCAAACTGAAGGCAATAGTGCAGCTTTTCAAATAAAAAAGAGAAGCATATGCTTTTCAAACCACAAGCATATGAGTTTTATGACAATGCAGGACAGTATTCTAGACTAAATTTGTTTTTTAGAAAACACAAATACTTAGAAAAGGAATCATAATGAACATGAATCAACATTTTTGAGAATAAATTGTGCCAAACTCACCCTATTTGCCTTTCAATTCAGCCACCACACTGACGCATCATGAAAACTCAGTCAACATTGTGTATCCAATTTATCTGGGGACACCACATGTGATTTTAGAGCCACAATTCCAAAGATATTTCAAGAACATTAAAAATTCTCAGAACATAGCATTTTAGCTCCTACTTTAGGTGCAATTAAATTCCCCTGTATTTGCAGTGTCCTCATGACCAATCAACTGAAAGCCATCGTACAGCCCAGGAGGCTATTAGAGACCACCCAGCGGTTACATTTTAGTTATTTATTCACTTTATCTCACGCTATTCTCTTTCAACTCTTCAACCTTTCCATTAATCTGTTAGCCTGTCTTCAGACTCTGTTTGCTTTAAGTTGCTTTTCTCAGGCCCTGGGACTTGATTAAGGAAAATATCTATGCAATTCATCAAAGCCAAAGGAAAATCCAAGCAGTCTTTCAAGTTTCAAGTATAATGTAACCTTTTGCTTTGCCTCCATATTTATTAACTAGGTCAAGTAGTGGACATGAGCCCCTGAGGGTCTCTGTTTGACCTTGATTTGGGCCAGGCTGCCTCAAGAAAAACAAAATGAACTCAGAGTATGGATTGCTTTTTATTTTGCTGACACTAGATCAATGGCTTTCCAGTTTTTTGGCTGCGATTCATATCACTTATGGCCTTTACATCTGCACCACACTTTCATGGTTATTGCCAGATTATAGGGTGTGGCAAGGATTAGATTGGGGCAGTTTATCTGCAATTCCTGACAGCTTAGTTTTAAATCCACCTTTTCCTTTATCACTTAAGAGAACATGAGTGAAATTCATGTTATTACAGGGACAATCTTTTTTTTTTCTTTTTCTTTTTTCTTTCTTTTTTTTTAGGCGGAGTTTTGCTCTTGTTGCCCAGGCTGGAGTGCAATGGCTCGGTCTCGGCTCACTGCAACCTCGGCCTCCCAGGTTCCAGTGATTCTCCTGCTTCAATCTCCCGAGTAGCTAGGATTACAGGCATGCGCCACCATGCCCAGCGAATTTTGTATTTTTAGTAGAGACGGGGTTTCTCCATGTTGGTCAGGCTTGTCTCAAACTCCTGACCTCAGGTGACCCGCCCGCCTCGGCCTCCTAAAGTGCTGGGATTACAAGCGTGAGCCACCACGCCCAGCACAGGGACAATCTTGATTCTGGTCCATGTTTATGAAAAATCTGTTTGTTCCTATACCTTAGTATTATTATTAAAGGTTACAAGCTACTTACAACATCTTATAAGTGATTGTTCAGTGATAGTGGGTTGTGACTCCAGTACCAAGAACTGTATCAGATAATACACAGCCAATGGCTTACACTTCAACAGAAACTACTTAACTATGTTGGGGGAAAATTCAGTTTGTGAAGACCTTTGTGTTTCTAATAATTAAGCCTGTGTCAGGCAGATTGGTGAAAAAGGTCAGTCTTTCATGCTTTAGTTAATTATTTCTCAGATTAACACAAAGAAACAGGAGGTGAAAAAGGAAAGCAAAGATATCAAAGATATTAGTTACTACCAATATCTTTGCTTTCCTTTTTCCCCTCCTATCAAAATCTGCCCTCATCAAAATGACATCAGTCATTAGCACTATAGTATAAATTCAAGTCAATGTACATTGTATTTCCAGAAAAAGTGTATTGCTTGCATTTTTTTTTGCCTTATTTCAGCAGTAGAGTTAAGAGCATTTCTATCCAGTAGAGGTAATTTTAAGTAACTGCTCTAACACCAGATAGCTTGATGCTGAAATCTAGTGGGGAGATGAGTTACCCTTTTCTGAAATCATTAAAAAAAAAAGGAAATTGCAAAGAAAGGCAGTGTTGATTTACAGCCTCCTCTGCTGGTACTTTGCAAAATTTGCTGGCTAAGATCAATGATTCCTCTCCACTGCTGTAATAATTCCTCTATAAAGGGCCCATTTCCCTGAAATTTAAAAATTATCCTTCTTTACAGGAAAAACAGTTTGATTCAGCCCATTTTCACAAACTAACTTTTTCACACAGGAGTGTTCTGAATTGGATAATAAAACCAGATGCCAAAGAGAAGGGGAAAAAAAGAAAATCAAGGCTTTATATCAACCATAACCCATACATAGTATAGGATCCCTCCTCAGTAATTCTTTTATAATTCCATGTATACCTTTTCTGATTTAGTTAAGTACACATGGTGGGCAGCTAATCAGGGTTTTGTTTTTTTAATTAAAAATTAGGGCTCGATACTGGGGGCGGGGGGGAATCTCCCATTGACTAATTTAAGTGCTCAGGCATTGAAATTTCTTTTGAAACAAATCACATCCCGGATTAGGTATTTGCTACATTTCAATTTCTTTAATTTTAAAAGTCACATTGGGGATAATAGCCATTTAAAATAAAAGGTCTAAAAGACACCACAGACATTGAAGAAGACAGACACAGTATGGAGTTTGAGGGAGTCAGTAGCAAAGTTTCCCTTCTGGAGTGTTACTCGGGCCCATAGGCCTGCGTTAGTTTCGGGGAACCAAGTTGAAGTAAATAACAGGATTGTTTTACT
Organism: Pongo pygmaeus; assembly: GCF_028885625.2. Taxonomy (NCBI): domain Eukaryota; kingdom Metazoa; phylum Chordata; class Mammalia; order Primates; family Hominidae; genus Pongo; species Pongo pygmaeus. Next base: position 133,239,434 of record NC_072373.2, on the reverse strand, counting down.
GGCAGGGTTTCTAACCTGTGAAACTCTACTCTGTCTTTAATTTATTGACCAAATATCTTCACACTTCAGCACTGAGGCTGTGGGGAACTCAGAAGAGAGTGCAGCCCCATAGTTTCTGTTCATATGGTGCCAGTACGAGCTTCCCCAAAATACAAATTCATTCACTGCTTCTGTTAAACCCTCTAACAAACTCGAGCAGCTAAAAAAAAAAAAAAAAAAAAAAAGCCATAGACTGTGGCTGATGCAACAGGCATTCATTTCTCATGGTTCTGAAGGCTGCAAGTCTGAGATCAGGGTGTCAGCATGGTCAGGCTCTGATGACGCCCACTTCCTGGCTTGCAGACAGCTGCTTTTTCATTGTATCCTCACACGGCAGAGAGACAAAGCTCTGCTGTCTCTTCTTCCTCTTCTGAGGGCACTCATCCCATCATGAGAGCCCCACCATCCCTACTTTATCTAAACCTAATCACTTCCCAAAGGCCCCACCTCGTAATACCATTTACATTAGGGGTTAGGGTTCAAAATATGAACTTTCGTGGGGGACACAAACATTCAGTCCAGAACAACCTCCTTACTTCAAGTCCCCTACCCCGCACCTGGAATTAGAAACCCTTTTACACACTGCTCCCTGCCTGTCTCTCCCCACCCTGAATCTCTCATCCTCTCCTTACAGGCTGACCCACGTCTATTCCAAACCACTTGCCATGTGCTTTCTGATGGCTTTTTACACCTTACGTTACAGGCCTGGAATCTCTTCTTTAACATTGTTGACCTGAGCAATTCTCATTCTTTTAAGAGTAGCCAATATAGCCTCTCTCCTCTCCACCATATTAGCCTGTAGCTTTCCATCACTCAGTCGACTGGGGTATTTATTCTGCTTATTGGCTCAGGAAAAGCAGAAAGCAGAAGACAAGGACATCTATCCTTGACTTTTGAGTTTTTAAAAGCCTTAGGCCCTCAGGGAACGGGAGACCATGGATTTGAGAAAATAATGAGGCATAAAAGCAGCTTTTCCCCTACCATAGATGAAAGCACCAAAGATGAATTCTCTACTGGTTTAAGGAAGGAGGAGTTGGTGGAGGAGCCATGAGGAATGAGAAAGCAGGGGCAGTGGATAGGGGTTGGAACAGGGAGAGGCAGATCTCTTAGAGAGGTGCATGTTATTGGAGAGCACAGAAGGCTGTGTTAACACTAGGAGAAGCAGCCCCAGAGAGGGAATGGTTTCGTGGCCCATCCAAGCAGATAGGCCTAGAGCTCCAGCCAGGAGACCCTGGTTCAGGGAGCTGTGGCGTCTCAGAAGGATCTCATGAAGACAAGTGCCATAAGATTTTAGCACCCTTGTTTTTGAATGTGCAACTGCAGCAGCAGAGAGGAAATTGCTGAATTTGAATTGCTAGATTTGAATTGGCCTTTTGCTGGATGTGAAGGATGACTTGGGTGTGATCTGCATGGACCACCCCAAGAAGCAGGTGGGATGATGGATGTGCTTATAGATGCCAGGCGCTCAAATGCCACCATACACACAACACCTGGGCACTATAATCACCCCCAGAATGTGGATACAACCCCAAACTGACTGAAGTGAAAATTCTACCGCCTGGCAGAATGGGCACACAAGATAGAAATTGATTAAAATCAATTAAAATCAATTCTAATTGCACATCAGAATTTTTAGACAGGGATTCAAACCCATACAAAATTAGGGCTCAATGTAGAGATCATCAATGCAGATTCAATGCAGAGATCATCCTTACAGAGCTTCTAATAAACCTTCATGAGAAAGTTAGGGGCTCTCTCTTTTTTTAAAAAAAGAAAACAATTCCTTCCTTATAGGGTTAATATAAGGATTAATGATAGCATGTTTGTAAAAGACTCCACAGAGTTCCTAATTGGTAGAAAACCCTCAATAATTTGTGGATTTGATTCCAGTTATATCTTGCTCACCTTTGTTTGCATGGTGCCTGGCACAAAGCAGACACTCGTATATGCTCACTGAATTGAACCATGATCTATAATCTAGTTAATAGGAAAGACTGGCACATGTAAAATATGAATGTTTATAAATTATGTACCACTCTCTATATTTATAGAGTGGTATATATTCTATCAGAGCAGTAACAGTACAGAAGGGAGAGACAGATCATTTTTGTTAGTAGTCTAACTTCCTAAAATCTGCACCACAAAGAAACAAGAAAGTTTGCTTGACAAATAAATCAAATCACCCTACCTGGAATATGAGAAAAATTATGTAACATCCACTGGACCACTGCAAATTTAGGCTCTGATTCTAGCTTAAGGAATGTACAATAACTTCCAGTATGACTCTGTCCACACATGGATCTAAATATCCATCAAAATTCTTTTTCTTTACAACATTTGGTTAAATTTGAAAGTAATATTTAGAGAGGCCACAGAGAAATGCAAGCTACATCACAGTGGGACATGTGAGAGGCTGTTACCAGATGACAGAAAGCAACGTTTCCATAGGAGAAAGGTAAGGGAAGACTGTGGGTCGAAGGAATCAGCGTGGGGCAGGAAACAGCACCCCTACTGGCTCTGAATTGCAGGCCTCCCCACCTACTTGGCATGCTGTGGGAGCATCAAAGCACAGTGCAGGATGTTTGACTCCTTGGAGAGGTCTGTGGCTGTGACTGCTTGGCAGCATTAAGCAAGGTAACGCCAGCATCACTAATCAGATAGCTGGTAAGTCTTTATCTGCATGAAGTAGAAAATTAATTGGAGAACAGACCCATTGTGAAGGTGTGAGACAACCAAGAGGGTGACTTGGTATATGCTGTGCTTGGCTGGAAAGAAGAAGTTCTGTAAATTAATTGCCAGCAAAGAATGAAATGAAATGTTTTGTCAGATACAGCAGTCCTTCCCTTTCCTTTCTCCCCACACCCTACTTCCCTCCCCTCCCCCTCTCTTTCTTTTCTCTCTCTCCACCCACCTCCACCCCTTACTAGACATTCATCAGTTGAACAGCCTTGGGACAACCACAGGTTTGAGAACTTTTTTCCAAGTAAGACGTAAAAATCCCAAACCTAGGTTGGGCGTGATGGCTCACGCCTGTAATGCCAGCGCTTTGGGAGGCCGAGGCCAGCAGATCACCTGAGGTCAGGAGTTCAAGACCAGCCTGGCCAACATGGTGAAACCCCGTCTCTACTAAAAATACAAAAATTAGCCGGATGTGGTGGTGGGCACCCGTAATCCCAGCTACTCGGGAGGCTGAGGCAGGAGAATCGCTTGAACCTGGGAGGCAGAAGTTGCAGTGAGCCGAGATTGTGCCATTAGACTTCAGCCTGGGTGACAAGAGTGAAACTCCATCTCAAACAAACAAACAAACAAAAACAACAACGAAACACCCAGGCCTTTAATGGGATCCAGAAGGGAGAAAGGGGAAATAAACTGTTTGTGTCAAAGGTCCTGTTCTCAAAGAAATGGAAATGGAGGCGCTCTTAATAAGGTGTTAGTGCTAGGAAAGCTTGTGAATATGTGGACTGGTGGCTTCTGCTTTCTTCCAATGAGGTCAGAATGAGGATTAATAGACAAACTGGAATAGGGATGGGGAGAGAAGTAATGGGGGAAGAGGCTTAAGTTTATTGTGAGGCACTGAAACCTGTGGAGCCAAAATACAGACTCACTTCAATTGGTTTAATGGGGGCATTTTGCTTTGTTTTTCTTTTTGTTTTGTTTTGTTTGACTAGTGTAATGTTGAAAAGACATTAGACCAAAGTTTCTTATCCCTGGCATTATAGATATTTCGGGCTGGAAATCTGCCCTAGGTATTGTAGGATATTCAGAGCATCCCTGGCCTCTACCTGCTAACCACAGGAAGCACTCTCCCATGTTTTGACAACCAAATGTCCCAGACATTGTCAAATGTCCCCGTGGTGGCACAATCAATCCTGGCTGAGAGTAAAACAGCGAGTATTACTAAATTAGAGAGTAAAACAGCGAGACATTCGCTGATGCTGGTAGCACTGTGATTCTGGGGTCTAAATTAGAGTAGAAAAGTTCTTGATAGAGAACTGATGATGATTCCAGGCTGTTCCAAGTTCAGGGTGGAATGATCTGAAAATTTAGAACACGTGTTGAGAAGTTTGTTGACAAATCTGGGCATGACACTGATAATAGCATTCACTTGGAGATGCATTTCTGTCTAAAATAATTATTTTAAAAACCTAAAGACAAAGAGTGTTTGTGGAGATGCCAGAGATGTGGATATTAAGGGGGAAATAATGACAGAAATAAGAGCAGTTTCGTTCCTGTTGTCCAAAATTTTAAATCGGTCCACAGAGATTAAAAACAACACACAATCCACCTTAATGGCAAACTACACCAAGCACTCCATGGCAGAAAAGTAAGAATGAAAATGATGAAATGCACCGCAGCCACAGCAATACCCAGTCTCAGCCCATTATCTTTTACCCATCCAGCCCTCCATCCAGGATGAGAGCTCTGCTTTCCACACAAGGAACTCAGAATTGTACATTCGCTGCTACCCTCTTTGGAGTCCAAACACAAAGGGGAAGAGCATTTGAACTGGATTTGAAAACTTAATAAACAATTTGAAATAAACCTGCGATAAAGTGGTGAAACCAGACAGGTGAACACGTTTCAGGAGCAAGACATAGATGAGCATTCACCTGCAAGTAAATCCCATGATGGGCTCTAGGAGAAGTAAGTATGGACTTTGGGTTAAAAAAGCAGAAGAGTGGGGTTAAAACACCCAACCCCTGAAGTGGTAGATAAAGAAATCTTCAGATCACAACTAAATGAGATGTGTTCCTATAATACCTGCATTTGAGAGGCTAAAAAATATTTGGACACTGTATTACACTTTGCCCCTTTCCACTTGGTGCTTATGGTAATCCTGATGCATTTCTATTTTTTTCTAGGACACTGGAATCCAATCACACATGATATGGTTTGACTCTGTGTCCCCACCCAAATCTCATCTTGAATTGTACTCTCATATTTCCCACGTGTAGTGGGAGGGACCCAGTGAGAGAGAATTTGAATCATGGGGGTGGTTTCCTCCATACTGTTCTCATGGCATTCAGTAAGTCTCACAAGATCTGATGGGTTTATTAGGGGTTTCCACTTTTACTTCTTCCTCATTTTCTCTTGCCAATGCCATGTAAGAAGTGCCTTTTGCCTCCCTCCATGATTCTGAGGCCTCCCAAGTCATGTGGAACTGTAAGTCCAATTAAACCTCCTTTTCTTCCCAGTCTGAGGTATGTCTTTATCAGCAGTGTGAAAATGGACTAATACAGTAAATTGGTACCCGTAGAGTGGGATGTTGCTGAAAAGATACCCGAAAATGTGGAAGCGACTTGGAAACTGAGTATCAGGCAGAGGTTGGAACAGTTTGAAGGGCTCAGAAGAAGAGAGGAAAATGTGGGAAAATTTGGAACCTCCTAGAGACTTGTTTAATGGCTTTGACAAAAATGCTGATAGTGATATGAACAATAAGGTCCAGGCTGAGGTGGTCTCAGATGGAGATGAGGAACTTGTTGGGAAGGGAGCAAAGGTGACTCTTGTTATGTTTCAGCAAAAAGACTGATGACATTTTGCCCCTGCCCTAGAGATTCTTGGAACTTTGAACTTGAGAGAGATGATTTAGGGTATCTGGTGGAAGAAATTTCTAAGCAGCAAAGCATTCAAGAGGTGACTTGGGTGCTGTTAAAAGCATTCCATTTTAAAAGGGAAACAGAGCATAAAAGTTCACAAAATTTGCAGCCTGACAATACAGTAGAAAAGAAAAATCCATTCTTTTTGTGGAGAAATTCAAGCTGGCTGCAGAAATTTGCATAAGCAACAAGGAGCCAAATGTTAATCACCAAGACAATGGGGAAAATGTCTCCAGGACATGTCATAGGTCTTCATGGAAGCCCCACCATCACAGACCTGGAAGCCTAGGAGGAAGAAATTATTTCATTGGCTGGACCCAGGGTCCCCATGCTTTGTGCAGCCTAGGGACTTGGTGCCCTGCATCCCAGCTGCTCCAGCCATTGCTAAAGGGGGCCAAGGTACAGCTTGGCCCATGGTTTTACAGGATCTAAGCCCCAAACCTTGGCAGCTTCCATGTGGTGTTGAGTCTGTGGGTGCAAAGAAGTCAAGAATTGAGGTTTGGGAACCTCCACCTAGATTTCAGAAGATGTATGGAAACACCTGGATGCCCAGGCAAAAGTTTGCTGCAGAGTGGGGCCCTCACGGAGAACCTCTGCTAGGGCAGTGTGAAAGGGAAATGTGGGTTAGAGCCCCCACACAGAGTCTCTACTGGGACATTGCCTAGTGGAGCTGTGAGAAGAGGGCAACCATTCTCCAGACCCCAGAATGGTAGATCCCCTGACAGCTTGTACCATGTGCCTGGAAAAGCCACAGACACTCAACACCAGCCTGTAAGAGCAGTCAGGAGTGGGGCTATACCCTGCAAAGCCACAGGGTTGGAGCTGTTCAAGGCTGTGGGAACCCACCTCTTGTATCAGCATGACCTGGATGTGAGACATGGAGTCAAAGGAGGTCATTCTGGAGCTTTAGAATTTGACTGCCATGCTAGATTTTGGATTTACATGGGCCCTGTAACCCCTTAGTTTTGGCCAATTTCTCCCATTTGGAACAGCTGTATTTACCCAATACCTGTACCCACCATTGTATCTAGGAAATAACTAGCTTGCTTTTGATTTTCCAGGCTCATAGGTGGAAGGGACTTGCCTTGTCTCAGACAAGACTTTGGACTGTGGACTTTTGGGTTAATGTTGAAATGAGTTAAAACTTTGGGGGACTGTTGGGAAGGCATGATTGGTTTTGAAATGTGAGGACATGAGATTTGGGGTCTCCAGGGGTGGAATGATATGGTTTGGCTCTGTGTCCCCACCCAAATCTCATCTTGAATTATACTCCCATAATTCCCAAGTGTTGTGGGAGGGACCTAGTGGGAGATAATTTGAATCATGGGAGTGGTTTCCTCCATACTGTTTTCATGGTAGTGAATAAATATCATGAGATCTGATGGTTTTATCAGATCTTTCTTCATCTTCAGATCTTTTTGCATCTTTCTCATTTTTTCTTGCTGCCACCATGTAAGAAGTGCCTTTCACCTCCTGCCATGATTCTAAGGCCTCTCCAGCCATGTGCAACTGTAAGTCCAATTACACCTCTTTTCCTTCCCAGTCTCGGGTATGTCTTTATCAGCAGCATGAAAATGGACTAATACAACACACATCTCACTGAGAGATTAGAAAAGCATTGTCTGGAGAATATGAGAGTTGGTGGATAAACTTGGATGGCTTACAAAGAGTGGTTATTCTCAGGATAGTACAGGGCTGGGATATGGGTCCTGTGTGCTCCATCAGGATATGGCCTGAGCCCACCACTTCCATGCAATCCTCCTCAGCTTGAAAAGGTTAATGCAATACTGACTAAATTTGCAAATAGCAGAAAGCTTGCAAGGAGGGGAGATAAAGAAGATGACATATTACAACCCCAGCAGGATATAGATAATACAGGGCATTGGTTGAACAAATGTGAAATGAGGTTTAATACAAAGCCATGCAAGAAAATATATGCACCTGAGAGAAAATAATGCTCAGCACAGATTCAAATTATGGGGGTATTACTCAGGAAGCTGTCGTGCTGAGTGAGACTTGGGAAGGATGGCGGATAACAAATTGAATAGGAGTTCATAGTGCAATGCGATGTCAAAGAAGGGCAGTGCTATTTTGAGATGTATGGACAATATAAAGTAATCTTTGAAAATACAAGAGGGGATGCCGTGTAAAATCTCACCTTGAACTCCCTGGTGCCCTGACTTTAACAAAGACACAGTTAGATGGGAGATTTAGCAAAGATAGTCGTTTGAATGCTATTCAACATGATGCACGGGTCTCACTAGGAAAAGCAGAATTGTCTTCTCATGCCAGGCAAACACATTTATAAAAAAGTTTTCTCATGATAAGGTCCTCCTGTCATTGTATTTTCTTTAATGCCTTTTTGACTTTCAGGAAGGGGAAAATAACAATTTAGGCAGGAAAAAAGACAGAAGTAAGGAAACATCCATATCAATTATTTTAGGAAGCAGAAAAATCAGAATATAATTAAGATAGAATAAAATTAGAATACATATTCAGCAAAATGTATTGGGATTAAATTTCTGCCTGCTAAAATCTTTGACTCTAACAAGAGGTGACAAAATAATCATACAAGAGTAAACATGGCAGGAACAGTATTAGTTTACAAAGAATATATGCTATAAAGTTTCAAAAGGAGAGATCTTGTCCTGCGAGCCAGTTGGGGAATTTTTCAAAGAGCTCTCTCTCTCATTCAAACTCTTGATCAGTAATGTGGGAGTGGGCAGATGGTTGAATAGGGAGGAACTGGAGCCCAAGAGGCTGGTGAAGGGGATAGATGATAGGCACCTAAGCTGGCTGGCGGGAGTATTGGGAATGGAAAAAAACAGAAGGATACGAGAATTTGTATGAAGGAAAAATAGCAATACTCGGGAAGATGGCTTTGGAATCAAACGCATTGGATTTTAATCTGGACTCTAGTACTTAGTAGATCTTTACATGTAATTTATTTAATCTCTCTGAGCCTAAGATTTTTTTATCAATTGAATTTTAAGAACTACTTTGCAAGATTACTATGAATTAGAAATAATATGTCAGAAGCACTTAGAAGTTAAAATCTGTAGTAAGTTCATGAAAAATGTTTATAATTTTAGTGACTGATTAGTTGCTGAGGGCATAGGAAAAAAAAAAAAAACATGAGGTTTTATTCCTGGAAAGGATTTTGGTACTATTTTTAGAAATGCATGAAACAGGAGGAGGAGTTATTTGCTTGGCAAAGTGCTAGAACTGGGTTTTACCTATGTTGAATTTAAAGAGATGATAGAACATCCTGGCTGTTAACTTTGCCAGAAATTGCCTCTTCAGGTGTTTTATGCACACTCCTGAATACAGTGAAAGCACAGTCTCTAAAGCTGTACAGTTTTGTAAAAATTCTGAACCCAGTTTTCAACACCTAGAGAGAGAAATAGAAATGGGTTAACATTTCTGTGGAACAGATTTTTGAACATTTTGATGGGCCTAGGTCAAACTGAAAAAGAACTCAGGGCTAAGAATGCTCAGATCATTCAATTACATGTATTATTTTGGAAAAACCTAAGTATCTAGCTAAAGTATAGGAATTGTTTGTGCTCAGTTTCTAATTCAGACAAATAATTGGCAATTAAAAAATCTTTCTTCTTTTATTAAAACAATATTTTACATAATTATGGGGTACATGTGAGTGTTTGTTACATGCATAGAATATGTAATGATCAAGTCAGGGTATTTGGGTATCCATCACCTTGAGTATTTATCATTTCTATGTGTTGGTATCATTTCAAGTTATGTCTTCTAGTTATTTTGAAATATACAAAATATTGTTGCTAAGTATAGTCACCCTAATCTGCTATCAAACATTAGAACCTATTTCTTATATCTAATTGTAGTTTTGTACCCATTAATCAACTTCTGTTTATCTGTCCCCTGCCCGCACCCACACTTCTCAGTCTCTGATATCTATCAATCTATTTTCTATGTCCAATTCATGAGATTGAGTGTTTTAGTTTCCATATATGAGTGAGAATATGCAGTATTTGTCTTTCTTTTCCTGGCTTACATTACTTAACATAATGACCTCCAGTTCTATCCATGTTGCTGGAAATGACATAATTTCATTCTTCTTTATGGCTGAATGGTATTCCATTTTATATATTATATATATATGTATATATATGTGCATGTATATATGTGTGTGTGTGTGTGTGTGTGTGTGTGTGTATATATATATATATTATTCCATTGCATACACACACACACACAACATTTTCTTTTTTCCATTCATCTGTTGATGGACACTTGGGTTAACTCCTTATCTTTACTATTGTGTATAGTGCTGTGACAAACATGAGAGTGGTGTTAGCATATAGTTGTTCCTAATAATCTCTGATGATTTTTGTATTTCTGTGGTATCAGTTGTAATGTTTCCTTTTCCATTTGTTATTTTGTTTATTTGGGTCTTCTCTCTTTTCTCTTTTCTTGGTTAGTCTAGCTAGAAGTTTAGCAATTATGTTTATCTTTTTAAAGAACCAACTTTTCATTTTGTTAGTCCTTTGTATTTTTACTTTAGACTATATTTTGTTTAGTTCTGCTGTATTATTTTGTTTCTTCTGCTAATTTTGGGTTTTGTTTGTTCTTGCTTTTTTAGTTCCTCTATGTGCATTGTGAAATTGTAGCTTTGAAATCTTTCTGTGTTTTTGATGTAGGTGCTTATTGTTATAAAATTCCATCTTAGCACTGCTTTAGCTGTATCCCACAGGTTTTCTTATGTTGTTTTCATTTTCATTTTTTTCAAGAAATTTTTTTTATTTCTGTCTTAATTTCATTGACCCAGTGGTTGTTCAGGAGCATGTTATTTGGTTTCCATATATTTGTATGGTTTCCAAAGTTCCTCTTGGTTTTGATTTCTAGTTTTATTCCATTGCAGTCTAAGAAGATACTTGATATGATTTTGATTTTTAAAAATTTGTTGAGATTTGTTTTGTGGCCTAACTTGTAGTCTATCCTGGAGAATGTTCCATGTGCTGATAAGAAAAGTGTGTTCTGCAGTTGTTGGATAAAATGTTCTTTAAATATCTGTTAGGTCCATTTGGTCTAAAGTCCAACGTTAAATCTAATGTTTCTTTGTTGATTTTCTGTCTAGCTGATCTCTTTAATGCTGAAAGTGAGGTATTGAAGTCCCCCACTATTATTGTATGGCGTCTATCTCTCTCTTTAGATCTGATAATATCTGCTTTATTAATCTGGGTGAGTCCATATGTATTTAAACTCATTATATCCTCTTGCTGGACTGATCCCTTTATCATTATTTAATAACCTTCTTTTTTGCCCCTGTTTTTGACTTAAATTCTGTCTTATCTGATATAAGTATAGATATTCCTGCTTGATTTTGGTTTCCATTTCTGTGGAATATCTATTTTCCATCCCTTTCAATCAATATGTGTTTTTATGGGTAAAGTGTGTTTCTTGTAGGCAGCATATAGTTGGATAATGATTTTTTTATCCCTTCAGCCAGTCTACATATTTTTAGTGATAAATTTAATCTGTTTACATTCAAAGTTATTATTGATATGTGAGGTTTTGTCATTTCATTATTGTTCATTGTTTTCTGGTTGTTAAGTATATTCTTTGTTCTTTTCCATTTCTCTTACCATTTGTCCTTGTGGTTTAGTGGTTTTCTGTAGTGGTACCATTTGAATCATTTCTCTTCTTCATTAATGTGTTTGCTTACCAGTGAGTTTTATACTTTTGTGTGCTTTCATGATGGTAACAATTGTCCTTTTGCTTCCAGGTTCAGGAGTCCCTTGAACATTTCTTGTAGGACCAGTCTAGTGGTGATGAATTCCCATAGCATTTGCTTGTCTGGGAAAGACTTTATTTTTTCCTTCATTTTATAAATTAGTCTTTATAAGGCTAATTTTGCTGGATATAGTAATATAGTATCCTTGGTGGTGACAACTTTTTTCTTTCAGCACTTTAAATATATAATCCCATTCTCTCCTGGCCTATAAGATTCTTCTTGAGAAGTCCACTGTTGGTCTGATGGCGATTCCTTTATAGGTGACTAGATGGTTTTCTCTTCCTGTTTTTAGAATTCTCTCTTTATCTTTGACTTTAGACGGTATGATGTGTATACATAGTACTATAATATGCTATGGAGAAAACCCTTTTTGCATTGTATCTGTTTGGGAATCACTGGGCCTCCAATATCTGGATGACTTAATCTTTTACTAGACTTCGAAGTTTTCATCTATTATTTTGATAAATAGGTTTTCAAACTCTTTTGTTCTCTCTTTCTCTTCTGAAATACTGATAATTCATGTATTTGATCACTTTATGGTATCTCATATATCACAAAGTCTTTGTTCATTCTTTTTTCTCTGTTTTTGTCTGACTAGATTATTTCGAGAGAACTGTCTTCAAGTTCTGAGGTTCTTTCTTCTGTTTTATCTAGTCTATTGTTGAAGTTTCCAAATATATTTTGTAGTTTATTCAATAAATTCCTCACTTCCAGAATTTTTATTTGGTTTGTTTTCATAATATCTGTTCCTTTGGTAAGTCTCTCATTCATGTCATTAATTATTTTTCTGATTTCTTTGTATTGTTCTTTCAGAATTGTGTTGGATTTCACTGAGCTTCTTTAAAATCAATATTTTTTTTTTCTGGGATTTTGTGAATTTCTTTTGGATTAGGATCTGATCCTAGGGAATTATTGCATTCCTTTGGAGTTGTCATATTTCCTTGCTTGTTCAAGTTTCCTGTTTCCTTACATTGACATCTGCACATCAGGTGTGATAGTCACTTTTTCCAATTTTTAAAATTTACTTTCGTAGGAGAGTATTTTTTCCTAAAGATGTATCTATGATGTTGGTTGAGCAAGGGCCTACTTCGGCTTTGATTCTGGATGTATTCAGTAGTGTAGTTTCTGTATGGTTCTTCATCTACAAACAGCATCAGTGGAATCTGTAATTTCCTCAGTGGCTTAGAATGCAGTTATTAGTAGAGGCTGTAATGAAGTTTTTCTGGTGACAGGGATGCCAGGTAGATAAGTCTTCAGGCCTCACTGGTGGCAGGGGTAAGCTGACTTTCCTTGTGCCTCTCCTTGGGCCCCAGGGTGGCATATGCTGGCACTGGTGTTAGTGGGTTCAGATAGGTCATTTCTTGGGGCCTCCAGGTGGCTTTCTCAGATGGCACTAGTGGCAGCAGTGGGCTGGGCAGGTAGGTTTTTAGGCTCCCGGGCATCTGGTGTGGCATGGGCAATGGCAGTAGCAGTGGCAGGACCCTCTGGTTCCTGAGCAGTGTGTGCTGGTGTTAGTGGTGGCTGTGATGGGCTGGGAAGCCAGTCTCCAGACTCCTAGGTGGTACATGTGGGTGGGTATAAGTGGTGTTGGTAGCAGGCTAGGTGGACTCATCTTCAGGTTCCCAGTGGTGAATGCACAGATGCCAGAGGTGGTAGAATGGGTGGAGTGATGCCCAGATCCTTCGGCAGCATTCTCAGGCTCTCAAGGGTAGTATCAGTCCAGGTGGGTCTGACCTCAGGCCCCTGGTCATATGCAGTGGCATAGGCTGTAGTAAAGAGAATGGGCAATCTGTGGTGGTGGGTGTGGAGAACCTGACCTCAGGACTTGTGCTAAAGCATAGCAGTCCTGCTGTTGATGTAGGTGGGGTTGCTATCAACAGTCCCCTGCAGGCAGCTCTCAAGTATCTGGGGAGTTCACACTTTGCCTCTGGCAGCAGTAGCAGCTGCCTTGGTATGCCTGGGGAGCCTATATTTGGGATGGCACTGGAGCACAGAGGCCATGCTCCTGGAGTGGGTGAGGTTGGCTATCGCAGCCCCAGATGGTAGCTCTCAGGTTGTGAGTTGTGCTTGCTTTGGCCCCTGGCAGCTGTGGTGTGCAGAGACAAGGAGGGATCTTGCCCTCTGTGCATGGGCCAGGCACAGAGACCATGCAGCCAGTGGGGATGTGGTTGCCACACACAGCCCCAGACACACTGCCCTCAGGCTCACCCACCCCTACTCTTGGTGGCAGCAACAGTGGCAGTGGCAGTGTGCAGAATGGGGAAGAAATCTTGCTCTATGACAAGCCTGAGCATAGACGTCACTCCCCCAGTGGGGACAGGGTTGCTACTCCCAGACCAGACAGTCTACTCTCAGGCTTGCCTACCTCAGCTCCTCGTGGCAGCAACTGCTGTGCAATGTGTGGAATAATGGAAGGGTTTCCAGTCTCTGATAGTTGGCCTGAGCATAGAGTCTGTGCTGCTGCTTGGGGGTGTGGTCACTTCTCACAGCCCCAGACATGGAGCTCTCAAGCTCTGGAAAGTGCATGCCTTGGTTTCTGTTGTACCAGGTGACACCTCCTTGGTATGTTGCACCATCCTTTCACTTGGGAGTAGTATCCCATGTTGCCTAGAGTACTATGGGCCCCCAGCACCTTTGGGTCGAGCCAGCTCTGTGCCACCGTGGGCGTTGGTATGAACACTGGGGAATGTCAGTGGGGGCTCCTGGGATGTAGATATATGGAGGCTGTGGTTCCCAGGGAAGGATGATGTCCCATGATGGCTGGGCTCTCACAACAATGCCGTGCTGTAGCTGCTTAGGTCTCATGGTTGTGTATGATCCAGCACTGTTCCCTGTTTAGTGCAGTGCCCTCCAGAGTGTTCAGATCACTGCCCACACTAGTCTCACGGCTCATGTGGGTAGAGGAGCTCTCCTATAGCTAGGACTGCAGTAGTTCATTGTGGAGATGTGGACTGCTTAGGGTCTCTTACTTACCCTTTCCCTGCAAGAGGGAGTCCCTTGGGCTCCCAATTGATCTCGGCTGACCTGGCTGCTCACTTCCTTCTCTTTCTGTGACTCAGATGTTTACTGTGACTTCTCTGTTGAACTCCAGTGTTCTCTCCGAGATGTTCTATTTGACGAGTGATTATTTATTCACAATTTTGGTTCTTCTTTGGAGTGGGCGCGTGTCTGATGTCTCTGTTCAGCCATCTTGAAGCTATGCCCCAGTAATATTTTTTATGAAAATCAAGAGCATGTGTGATGGGGAAGTTTTCATATGGGGGTATCCAGATAAATAAATAAGTAAAACACTAAATTAAAAATAATCTAAAAAGAGGATGTGGCCAGCATATCTACTTTGGGTCTGTGACACCTTGCTTTAGGGCTTATCTTGTTTTTACCTTTTACGTCAGTAGAATGCTATTAGTTATTCCATTGCCCATAGCCACAAAACAAAATATGATTATCTGATTAAAAGAGTCACTGATGATGCTTCTTTGCACATATATCTATTCTGTTTTGTCTTCATTCAGAGGTATTTTTATTTCTGTCGTTCAAACAATAATTACTTTTAAACCTAAAATAATATATTAAAATTAAAAATGCAAGTAACAGCATAATGGGCAAAGTATCTAATTTTACCGATGAAAACTTGCTAATAAAGAAGAGAAAGTTAATATTAATGTTTACAATCACCTTTCTAATTACCCACATTTATTCTTACACTATAATATTCTAGAGCAAGGGTCAGCAAACTTTTTCCATAAAGAAGGAGTTAGTTAGTATTTTAGATTTCATGGGCCAACAGGCAAAATCTTCAATATTATGCAGGTATATATATAAAAGAGAAAAAACAAATGTACACAAATATTTGAAGTACTGTAATAATAATAATTGAATATTATTAACCAATATAACTCAGTTAATATATTAATAATTGAATACTTTTTTTGGAATAAAGGTCTATGACTGAGAAGAATAAGATTCTTTTTGGGGGAACAACATTTCACTTAATTGTGGTTCAGTTAGTGTTCCCTGTCATCATGGTAGAAATGTGGCCTCATTCCCCTACAAAGCCTTCCTGTACTTCTCTGAAACAGAGTGATTTTTTCGGGGGTTGGGGGAAACACAGCAGAATATATTGCCTGAGCCCCTCTTTTGGCACTTATGCACTACCCTGATAGTGTTAGATTTTTTTCAATATGAGGAGACAGGTTAAGAGCACAGGCTCTGGGGTAAGACTTCATGGTATGAGTTCTAGCAGAACTGAAATTCATTAGCCATGTGATCTTTGACTACTTACTTCGATTTGCTTATTTATAAAATGAATAAGAGTATCTACTTCACACAGTTGTTGTAAAGATTAAATTAATAGGTAAATGCCAAGATTTAGAAGAGTGCAAATTACATTTTTTTAATCCAAGGAAAATGTTATTTTTCCTTGGATTAAAAAAAGAACTATGTAAAAATGTAAAAATATCCATAGCTCATGGGTTGTACAAAAGGAGGCAGTGGCTGGATTTGGATCATGAACTATATTTTCCTGAAATTTTCATCTTCCCTTAAATTACCATTATCTTTGTATTGGAATCAAAATGTAAAAGCCAGTCCGGGCCCAGTAGTTCATGCCTGTAATCCCAGCACTTTGGGAGGGCAAGGTGGGTGGATCATCTGAGGTCAGGAATTCAAGACCAGCTGGCCAACATGGTGAAACCCCCTCTCTACTAAAAATATAAAAAAATTAGCCAGCATGGTGGCACATGCCTGTAGTCCCAGCTACTTGGGAGGCTGGGCAGTAGAAATGCTTGAGCCTGGGAGGAGGAGAGGTTGCAATGGGCCGAGATCATGCCACTGCACCCTAGCCTGGGCAACAGAGCTAGACTTTGTTAAAAAAAAAAAAAAAAAAAAAAAAAAGTAAGAGCCAGAATGAAGCTTGAGCTATCCCTGCCCTGTCAAAACTATCTCATTCATTATACAGATTAAAAAACTGAGACCCAATGAGGAACTGACTTTCCCTCATCACTTAGTTAATTAGTGACAGGTCCTGTATTGGAACTCAAGTTTCTGAGACTTCCTACAGTTACAAGCCAAAGGACTGAGATGATGCTTGGGGTAGCATGGCAGGAGTTGACCTGAGTTAGAATTGGTGAGTTCAGACATTTAGGTCTTAGCGATCACTTAAAAGGAGATCCAGTATTCTGGCTTCCTGCCTGAGTCATAGCAGTTGTGAGAGTTTAGGAATTACTCCTACAGGAAGGCAGGATTTGCAATATGTAACTCTTTCTGTTCTAGGATCCAAACTCTCGTAGGTTCTGTATTAGGTTGCTAAGGCTGTCTAAACAAACCACCACAGACCAGATAGCTTACACAATAAAAATTTATTTCCTCACAATTCTGGAGGCTAGAAGTCAGAGATCAAGGTGTCAGCAGGATTGGTTTCTTTTGGGCCTCTTTGCTTGGAAGACAGCCATCTTCCCTCTGTGTATGTTTGTGTCCTAACCTCTAAGTACACTAGTCATTTTGGATTAGGGCCCATCTTAATGATCTCATTTTAGCTGAATTACCACATCTCCAAATAGTCACATTCTGAAGTCATGTGGGTTAGGATTTCAACATGTGAATTTTAGGGGAACATAATTCAGTTCATAACAGGATACAAACGCTAATACTTAAGTATCTTATGCCTACCTAATTCTGTTACACACTGAGCACAGGAGAGTATATTGGGAAGAAATGTATGGCAAGTAGCTTTATATAATCTTTCCCCTTTCAGTGTTAGAAGTAAGATGGGATTTCATGAGCGAGTCTCCCAGATATTCCATGGGTCTTAATTTTCTCACCCATAAAACAAAAATCCTGACCTAACTCACAGAAGCACAGTAGAAGTGAATAGATGTTTGCCAAGTACCTCAGGGCTCTAGAGGAAAGTAATTCCATCTGCCCAAAGCATTCGGATATGTATTGTAGTTTCAGAATTACATTTTTAACCAAGTAATATTTCACAGGGATAACATAATCACCTAATGAAGTCCCCTTGAATGTTAATTATAGAGAGGAATTGAAATGTACCAACATGATTTATTTTGTTTGGAATATCTTTTACTTTTTTATACGATATAATTTAGAGCGTATTTTGCCTTCAGCACTCCATTCGAAGTCATCTTGCTCCTTCACAAACTTTTGTCCTGCTAGAAATGCATTTACATTAGTGCATGGTATACAGATTTTTATCTTACAGAAATTTGTGAGCATAGTGATTAAAAATCAGGGTAAGAATAACTGTTTCTAGGAAAAGCATCAAAAGACAAAATTTCGTCTACATTACTCTATACGTCTCTTTTAGTAAGAATCTCTTACTTTTGGTAAAGCATTTACCTTTGTTTGAAGTAGACTAGGAGGATATCTTATAGATGAGGAGACAGATGTTTTGTAATCTGCCCAAGGTCACAGAGTTTGTAGGTGGTCATGTCAAGACTAACTTCCAAGTTTGTTTGACTCTATTCTAACACTTTCATTAAAACATATTGCTTTCTCCTTCAGAATCCCTTTCACTGGAAGAACTTTAGTAACCTGAAGTACAAAGAGTTTTATATAATGTTATGTTGTATGTCTGTAAGTCTTGAAGTACCCCAAAGATTTTCTCCACTCAATGATCCTTACTTTAGTAGTTAATCCTCCTGATCAGCTTCTCATATTTTCTTCCTTCACTAATAATCTGCTCTTCCTGCTTATTAATAAAAGCCAACACTTGAATAGCATTTGATGGTTTACCAAGCATGTTCATGTAATATTAACATTTAAATTGTGAAGTGGATTTCATTTATGTCCTCGTTTTGCAGAACAGAAGCTGATGTTCAGAGAGGTAAATATCCTTCAGCAAGGAGGTCCAAGGTCCTTCAGCAAGGAGGAGATAGAGACAAGACTGTACTCAAGTCTTTTATTTTTTCCTACTTTATGATAATGCCTTTACTCCAGCATCAGAACATATTCTTCAATAGAGAAGAGAATTGTCCTCTGGGCTATTATGTTTGAAAGGTATGGAGTGGAGCAAATGTCATGGAAATTTGAAATCAAAGGAAGCTATGCCTGGAGGGTGGTTCATGCCCTCTTGTGGCCTTTTCAGTCTTCTCATGGGAACTCCAGGCTGCCTTCAGGCATCCTCAGGAACCAGGAGAAGAGGATGAGCTGGAGAGCCCTCAGGCTTTCCCATCAACCAGCGGAGGTGCACTTTCATTTGTTTTACACATTGAACTTTTGCTGAATGTTATTTTAGATGCTGGAGTCTCCAGCTTAAAAGCTACTGCTAAAGCAAACAAGCAAAAGAAAAACAGAATGAAAAAGTTCTGGTTGTCTTCCAAACTTCAGACAGATACATAATTTTCTCCAAATCACACAGCTCATAGCAACATAGAACCAGCAAGGCCATAACCCAGTTCTCCCAAGTTCCATCCCATGGCTCTTTCTACCACACCATGATAAATGCTACCTTCCTGAAGAAAAGAGTCATTTAAAAATCCATTACAGAAATGACAAACTGGGAGCCGGGAACAAAATCTTAAGAAAAAAGTAGGCCAAGTGCTGTATTGAGGTCTGAGAAGGCCATTTTAGCCTACTCAGGCACGATTCAATTTTTCATTTTGGCATGATTTGAGCTTTCTTCTTTCTCATGTCCAGGTACAACTCTTTTTCAGGAAATTCACTATGGACAATTATCTACTTGGGGAAATAAATGAGACTCTTTTTAATGGTGCTTCTTGCCTTGCTATGCAGAAAGATAAATCAGAATTTATCCCAAAAACAAATTACCAAAGACATGAAAAATGTACTTTAATATTTACACACATCCCTGGGTAAATGTAAAATAAAATATATACATAATATGCATGGAAAATACAAGTGATCAAAATTTTAATAAAAATATAATAAAATGCTTAATTTACTGAATACTCAGGTAATGAAATAGGCATATGAATATAATTTTCTAGTGAACTGAAACAACTAAAAAGTGATTATTTCAGCCCTCACAAAAGTTTTTAATGTAATTTTCCTCATTCTTAAAAATAACTATAATACTCCTAATGTAGATTATTTGACAATTTAGAATATTACAGTGCTTTTGGATCATCATTCTGAATATGAATTCTCATTGAGTTCTTATAAGGTGAAGGAAACCGGACTTAATAAAGCTGACTCCAAAAGGGTATTTTAATTTTAAAAATGTCTAAAATTTTCTCCTTAAAAGTTTTAATTACTTTTATATCTGGCTATGACAAAATAACTGATACTTGAATTTCTCCCTGCTCCGCAACCCCCACAGTAAAAAAACTAGAAAACTGGACAAAACATATTGAACAACTCTTTTCAGACATTGAGTAACAGGCAGAGCAAGATTGTGACCCCCTAAGAAAAGGAAAACAAATGAGATTATTTCTATAATTGCCCTAAATTTCTGACTGGAGTCACTTTTCATATGGTGGCAAAAGTAAGATGGACCCAAACAGAACACAGAGATGTCACTGAATTATGCAGTCAGAAATCAGAATTCAAGAAAGATGAAGCAGTTGGAATTTGGGGGTCACTGCAGGAGAGGAAAGAGTTGCCCAGAGTAATAGCTGCAGAAATTTGCGTAGGAATCCACTGTGTCTTTTTTTAGAAAATACTATGCTACATGATCATATGATGGAATTATACTGGAATAATCAGAGACTACAGGCACTATAAGACAGATAATTCTCAGACCTGAAACAGGGCTGGGAAATGTTCAAGCTCTCACTAGCTTGGTAGAGAGATCTCTGAGCAACTGAAACATTCAGTAGAGAACCTAGAAGGATCACTTTTTAATAGTAGGACTAAACCAAAACTAGAGTAAATGCTGCTACAGTACTATGTTGAATAGGAGTCGTAAGAATGGACATCTTGTTTTATTTCAGTTCTTAGGGGGAATTCTTTAGGCTTGTCATATATTGCTCTTGTTATTTTGAGTTATGTTCCTTCGATGCCTAGTTTGTTGGAAGTTTTTATTATGAAGGGAGGTTGTATTTTATTGAATGCTTTTTCTGCATCTATTGAGATGATCATATTTTTGTTTTTAATTCTGTTTAAGTGGTAAATGACAATTATTGGTTTGCATATGTTGAGCCATCCTTGCATCCCTGGAATAGAACCCATTTGATCATGATGTATTATTCTTTTGGTGTGCTATTGAATTTGGTTCGCTAGTATTGTTTTTGAGAATTTTTGCTCCTATGTTCATCAGGGATATTGGCCTGTAGTTATATTTTCTTGTTTGCCCTTGCCCGATTTTTGGTATCAGGGTGACTCTGGTTTTGCAGAATGAGTTAGAGAGGAATCCCTTTTCTTTTATTTTTTGGAATAGTTTCAGAAAGTGATACCAGCTCTTCTTTGCAATATCTGATAAAATTCTACTGTAAATTCACCTGGTCCTGAGCTTTTTATATTGGAAGATTTTTTTATTATTGATTCTATCTCATTATTTCTTATTGGTCTGTTCAGGATTTGTATTTCTTCCTCGTCCTATCTTGGGAGGTTATATGTTTCCAGGAATTTATCCATTTCCTCTATGTTTTCTAGAGAATTTCATAGTAATCTCTGATAATCTTTTGAATTCTGCTCTGATCTTTATTATTTCTTTTCTTCTGCTAGTTTGGGGTTTGGTTTGTTCTTATTTTTCTAGTTCCTTCAGGGTTGATGTTAGGTAGTTAATTTGAGATCTTTCTTTTTATGTGGGCATTTAATGCTATAAACTTTCCTTTTAGCATTGCTTTTGCTGTATCCCAGGGGTTTTGTTGTATTGTGTCTCTATTTTCATTTGTTTAACATAAAATTTTAGCTTTTTCTTTAATTTTGTTGTTTATACTGAAAAGTCAAGAGCAAGTTGTTTAGCTTCCATATACTTGTGTAGTTTTGAGAGTTTTTCTTGGTATTGATTTCTAATTGTATTCCACTATGGTCTAAGATGGAGACTTGATATGATTTTGACTTTTTTGAATTTGATTAGACTTACTTTATGGTCAAGCATCTAGTCAATTTTGGAGAATATTCCAGGCACATATAATAAAAATGTATACCCTGTGGTTTGAGGGTACAATATTCTGTAGGTGTCTATCGGCTCCATTTGGTTTGGAGTTTTGTTTAAGTCTAGAGTTTCTTTGTTGATTTTCTGCCTTGATGATCTGTCTAGTGCTATCAGTTGGGTGCTAACACCCCCCAGTATTATTGTTTTGCTGTCTATCTCATTTCTTCGGTCTGTAGTATTTGTTTTAAGAATACAGGTGCTCCAGTGTTGGGTCATATATATATTTAGGCGGTTAAATCTTCTTGTATTGAACTCCTTATTATTAATAATATCTTTCTTTGTCTTTTTAAAATTGTTGTTGGTTTAAAGTCTCTTTTATCTGATATCAGAATAGCTACTCCTGCTCACTTTGGTTTTCTATTTGTGTGATCTATTTTTTTCTATCCCTTTTCTCTGAGTCAGTAGTAGACCTTACCTGTTAGGTAGGTCTCCTGTAGTCAGCAGAGGGTTTCATCTAGGTTTTTTCAAATCCAATTTGCCAGTGGGTCTCTTTTAAGTAGGGCATTTAGGCCATTTACATTGAAAGTTAATATTGGTATGTGAGGTTTTTTTCTGGTCATGGTGTTGTTAGCCAGTTGCTTTGTCTTCTCAATTGTGTAATTACTTTATTGGATCTGTGAGTTTTGTACTTACATGTGCCTCTATGATGATGAGTATCATCCTTTCATTTCCATGTTTAGAACTCCTTTAAGCATTTCTTGTAGGGTCAGTCTAGTGGTTATGAATGCCCATAGCACTCAATTATCTAGGAAATACTTCACTTCTTCATTTATGAAGCCAAGTTTGGGAGGATATAAAATTCTTGGCTGGCTTTTTTTTCTTTTTGTTTTCTTTAAGAAAGCTAAACAGCAGCTCCTATCTCTTCTAGGTTGTAAGGTGTCTGCTGAGAAGTGTGCTTTTAGTCTGATGAGGTTTTCTTTATAGGTGATTTGACACCTCTCTCTAACTGCCTTTAAGATTTTTTTCTTTCAAATTGACCTTAGATAGTCTGATAACTATATGCCTTGGTGATGTTCATCTTATATAGTATTTTCTAGGTGTTGTTTGAATTTCTTGCATCTGGGTGTCTACATGTGTAGCAAGATCAGGGAAATTTTCCTAAATTATTCCCTCAAATACAAATATGTTTTCCAAATTTTTTACTTCCTTTTCTCCTTCAGGAATGCCTATCAATTGTAGGGTTAGTCACCTCACATAATCGTATATTTCTCAAAGGGTTTATCCAGTTTTTAGAATTCTTTTTAAAATCTTTTTATTTAACTGAGTTAATTTGAAAGACTGGTCTTTAAGCCTTGAAATTCTCTCTTCTGCTTTGTGTAGTCTATTGTCAAAGGTTTCAACTGTATTTTGAAATTCCTTCATTGAATTTTTTATTTCCAGAAGTTTTTTTTTTTTACTTTTTTTAAAAAAGCAAAACAAAACAAAACAAAAAAACACACATCTATCTTGTCTTTCATATCCTGAATTATTTTTCTGACCTGCGTTGTTTTCAACTTTCTCTTAGCACTTATTGAGCTTTCTTACAATCCATATTTTGAATTCTTTTTCTGTCGTTTCAGAATTTTTATTATTTTTGGTTAGGATTCATTGCCATGGAGCTAGTGTGATCCTTTGGGGGTGTTGAAACATTCTGTCCTTTGCTACTGCCAGAAAGCTTGTGCTGATTCCTTCTCATCTGTAAAAGCTGTCACTTTTTCTCTTTGAAATTTCTATCATTTGGATGAGACTTGTAAATTTTTTATTCTTTTCTCTCTTGGGGGTGTGACTGTAGTGTATGTTGTGTATGACCATTTGGCTATTGTTTTGGATGCTTTCAGAGGGCCAAGCTCTGTATGGATTCCCTGGTTATAGATAGCTTTTTTATGGTAGCAGATCATATGATCCGACTCACTATCTTCCGTGGGGCCGGAAGTGCAGAGGTCTCAGAAAGCTTATCTTGTATGCTGGCAGGTTTTTACTTGGTGATGCAGCTTGGTATCTAATCCAGTAGGTGGTGCTTAAGAGTGAAAGCTGGCTCACTCTTCGGCACCCTGATGAAGAGTGGAAGCACCTACCCTGATGAAGGTGGCAGGGGGAATTTGTGGTGGGATTTACTGAGGTCTCAGGTGGCTGCACCAGCTCCCCATCCTAGGCAGGCAGGGATGCGATCCAGTTCCCTATCACCTCCCTGTCACAGAGTTTGTGACCTTCAGTTCACATAGACAGTGTCCTTTATCTCCAGGCTGCATTACGACTGAGGTTCACAGGAAATTCCCATCTGGCAGCTTACTGCAGAAATGATCTCTGGGCGGAACCTCTTCCTCTAGCCCAAAACAGATAGCTATGTGGCTGGTCCACTCTCTGTTCCAGGGACATTGCAGCTATATGTTGGGAAGGAAAGATGAGCCATACCCTTGTGTGAGCCTGTGCAGCAGGGACACTTTCGGCAGGAATGCAGATGCTGAGAATAGCACTGGAAAGGCTGTCTCTGAATGCACGTACAACAGCCCCCAGTTGTGTGGGAGGTAGGGGGGCAGTAGGAGGTGACCCCCTCTCTACATTTGTTCCTAGCCACTGGTGCTATCAACTGGGGTGCCACTGTCCCCCACATTCAGAGATCAGCATTTCCTTTGTTTCAAGGGGTACTTTGGTGCCCCTTCCCCTAGGGGCAGCTCATGCTGAGGGCTAGATCTCCAGGGATCCCATAGTTCACCAAGAACCTACCGATCCTCTCTGGCTGCCAAAATCAGAGCAGATTCTGGGGTATGTTTGCTGGGTATTTGGTGATGCAGCAATACAAGGGCTGAGAATCCCTGGGCAGGGTAATGGTCCACAATAGATGCACAACCACTTTGTTGCCTGCTGCCTCTGTTTGGATTTGGGGTGAGTGTGAGTGCACCTGCACAAATTTGCTTCCCGGTGCTCTGTCCCCAGAAAGTTCCTAAATTGCCACAGGGTTGCCCAGGCTGACAAGGGCAGAGGGGCTCTCCAACAATTCCAGCAGTCAGCGTTTGTTGCAGGGGTGAGGGGAGCAAAGAAATACCCCCACCTACCCTTTTTATGGGACTCCAAGTTCCTTGGGGGTCGATCTCTGCCAGACTTTTGCTGCCTTCATTTTCTGCACTCCAGCTTCTTCTCATGAGTTCTCTGGTAGGTTTCAGCACTCTTCCCTTAGAGTCCTGATAGGTTTCAGTACTCTTTCCACGTGGGCCATGACCATACACCTGTAACTTTGATCTTCTTTCTGAGGAGAGCTGGCATTCGATGTCTTTAGTCAGTCATCTTGAAAAACAGGATCAAAAACAAAACAAAAAACTAATAGTAGTTCTTGAATTTTCATCAGAAATAATGCAAACCAGAAGACAATGAAACAATATAAAATTCTGAAAAAAATCTGGCAACCTAAAGTTCTACTTACAGTAAAAATATTCATCAGAAATAAAGTGAAATAATGATATCTCAGGTAAACAGAATCTGAGAGAATTTAATTATTAACAGATCTGAACTATAATGTGAAGTCTTTCAAGTAGGAGAAAAATGATAAAAGCTGGCAACATGAATCTATAAAAAAGGAATTAAAGTCCTAGAAATAGTAAATGTTTAAGAAAATAAAAATGACATGTTTTTTCTTAATTAAAAAACATAATTGACTTAGAATAAGAGTTAGAGCAAGACTAATGTTTTCTGGGGTTTATAGCGTATGTAAAATAAAATGGATGACAATAGCACAAAGAACTGGAACACTTGTACATTGTGAGTGTGAATATAAAATGGTAAAACCACTTTGGGAATTTGTTTAGCAGTAACTTATGATGTTAAACATATATTTTGCTCCTCATTATTTACCTGAAAGAAATGAAAACATATGCTTCACAAAGACTTTAATACACAAATGTTCATAGATGCCTTTTTCATTTAGAACAAATGTGCATAGTAGTAACCATACAATGGAAACAAACCAAATATCAACTGGTGAATGATAAACATATTGTATTATATTCATTCAATGAAATACTACTCAGGCCTAAAGGAATAAACTACTCATAAATGACCTGGGTAAATCTCCAAAATATTATGCTGAGTGGAATAAGCTAGAGACAAAAGAGTAAATTCTGTAACTTCCATTTATGTGAAATTTTGGAAGAGAAAAAAAAAATCAATATTGACAGAAAGTAGATTAGAGTTACATGAGGCCAAAGTTTGTAGATTAACTACAAAGGGGTCATGGGTGAACTTTTGGGGTAATGGAAATGCTGTATATCTTGACTGTTGTAGTGGTTAAATGGGTATATACTTTTGTCAAAAATCACCAAACTGTATAGTGAAAATGAATTCTTTTTGTGGCATGCAAATTACAACCAATGAAGTTTATTTTTAAAAAACTAATAGACAGCAATAGAAAAGTCAAACATTTCTATTTAATGAACGATTTTCTTTAGAACAAGTTAATGTTATAAAGTAGTTGATATAGAAGCTTTACATTTAGGTTAAATGAGAAACTTGGTGTTCCATCAGCATTCTTGTCTTTTTCATTAATAGATTTGTCTGAAATGACTCATATTCTGACCTGGTTGTATACCTCTGATTTTCTCATTTGATACATGATTTTCTGATTTATAAAGGAATATTTAAGTCAAAGCTGCAAAATAAATGTAATTATTACATTTTCCTTCTTTTGACTGATGCGAACTTCATTCATTCACTTTCTAAATGTTTGAATAAGACAGCACAACCTAGGCTTTGGAATCAGCCAATTAGACTTGGGTTCTAATCATGGCCAGTTATTACTTGCACGACGTTGGGTGCCTCAGTCTTTTGTTGCTGTTGTTCTGCACTACGGAGTCAATAGGTAGCAGAATTAATAAGTCATAAAGAAAAGGGCACAGTCGTTGCCTTTAAAAAGGTTATGCTCCGAGAGAAAGGCAAAGAAACAATTGTGAAATACTTTGGTTATTGTCAGGATGAAAGAATATATGTGGGCAATGAAAGCTCCGTGAAGGGCCATTTTAATCTTAAGGTATTGGAGAAGGTATCAGAAGTTCATATTTAAGTTCAGAGTTGAAGAATGACTAGGAATTCACCTAGTTGACAAGCAGGCAGAGGCCATTTTAGGTAAAGGAAGCTAAAGTGCAAATGGAACAAGGCTTGAGAAGCATGATGTTTTCATGTTGTAGTGGTATAAATCAAAGGGTTGTGGGTAAAAGCCGGGGGAGATGAAGCAGCACAGGCAAACACACACCATATCATAGATGTCATTGCATTCTATCTGTTTGAGGGCTTTATAGGATAGGGGGCTAATTCATAGAAATTTTATCTTACTTATCTGGATGCAGAGATAATCAGACAGGAATCACAATGCTGACCAACGCAGTAGGCAATTTTTCCTTTGTGTAAATCTGCCAATTCTAGTAAAAGCTTCTACTAGGTTGTTTAAAGTTGTAGTTAATTGTTATAATTTATATTAAATCGTGCTAATATTTTATCGACATGTCTAGTTTTCCTTTCAATGTGTGATTTTAGAATTTTCTATATTGTTGGATGAGCTGATTCCATTTTTCGTTTCATTGAGAATAAAGTTTGCCAATTTCAAAATGATAGTTTATGGAAAAAAATGCAGTCTTATAAATTGAAATATAATTTATAAATAACATATATACATAAAAAAATCAAGTTCATGTTTAAAGGGCTTTGAAGCACTACCTTCCTCATATTTTCCCCAAATATTTTAGAATTTAGTGACCAATAAAAGAAGGTTAAATTAAGCCCATTTTATCTAATGTCCCAAATAAACAATAGGCTTAAAACTCTGTTTTAAGATAAAACTCAGAAAGACAAGAAACCATTGATCAGGGCCATATCTAGAAACAAATCATATTCACCAAAGTTCAGTGTAGGAAGTAGTACACTATGTATTTCAAACAGTAAGGGGTATAATATAGAGTATTAGAAACTTACATACATTATTGGAAAGGTTGGAGAAGTAGGAGTTGGGAAATGACTATTCAATTAATGAGTTTAAGGATATATCACCATAACTTCAATCCAGGAGTCAGAAGGATGCTGCTATCTCAACCCCCACCACTGCAACTAATGCTGCCACCTGACACACATAAAGCCAAAGACCAGACACTGAGAAGCTGAGTCCAGACACCACAACTGCCTCTGCTCCATAATCATGATTGTCAGCACCCATTAACAGGAAGTTGCTCTCTAATTCTCTTCCACCTTCCAGACCCCAGAGAGTGCACCTAATTGATACCTAATTGGCAGAAATTAATTTGCATTTATAGTTCTAGCTACAATGATATCTGAGGAATGAAGATTGTAGTTTTCCTTCCCCTAGGGGAAAGTGCATAAAAAAGAAAACAGATAAAAATGAATCCTGAGGACCTATTAGACCATCGCCAACACCTCCCTTAATCTTTAGAATTTTATATCATTATGAAAAAATGTGATGCTTTAATATTGAAATGGAACATAATACAAAGAATAATGGTGTTGGAGACTGATGTCCTACAGTGAACTACAAAGTAATATCTCCCTTAAACTGCGTGTGAGCTCCTTGGGGGCAGGGTTACTATCTTATTGATCTCTGTATTTTTAATCTGATTAAAAAGTACTTGATGTAAGATGTACATTCAATAACAATTTATTGAATAAATAAGTCGAATAAAATACATTACTCCAACACAGCTGACCAAGGCTGTTCATTTATTTATTAACATTAGAACTTCAACTACTCAGGCTAAGTGCAATGGCTCACATCTCTAATCTCAGCATTTTGGGAGACTGAGACAGGAGGATTGTTTGAAGCCAGGAGTTTGAGACAAGTCTGTGTAACATAGTGAGACCCCATCTCTAGAAAAATAAAAGAATTTAGCCAGGCATGGTGGCATGCCTCTCAAGTAGCTGGTGTCATCTCAGCTACTGGGAGGCTGAGGCAGGAGTTGTACTTGAGCCCAGGAGTTTGAGGCTGCAGTGAGCTATGATCATGCCACTGCCCTCCAGCCTGGGCAACAGAGAAAGGCAGAAAAAAGAACTTTAAATGTCATAGTTCAAGTAAATAAACTTTTTTGCCATTTTCCCTCCAACTTACATATATATAATCTATACACATGTATATGTATATATATACATACACGTACATACACCATTGGACAGTTACTAATATTTTGCTGCATTTATCTTCTAAGAATAGAATATTCTTCAACATAAATAAATTTCAGTTATCAAATTTAGGAAATTGAACTTTGATATAGCACTATTATTTAACATACTGTCTATATTCAGATTTTACCTTTTGTTTTAAAACCTATGATTTGATAAAAGGATCATATATTGTATTTAGTTGTCATTTCCCTTTAGTCTCCTTTAATTTAGAAAGTCTCCAGTCATTGTTTATTTATTTATCTATATATCTATCCGTCTATATCCATTTATTTTTGTCTTTCATAGCATGGTCATTTTTTTAGTCTAGGTTAGATATTTTGCAAAATGTCCTTTAGTTTGCATTAGTTTGACTGTTTCTTCATAATTAGGGTCAGGTTTACATTTTTTACATTATGGTCAATAGTACTTTGTGGGTGATGTTGTGTTTTCAGTGCATGACATCAAGAAGCATTGATGTCAGTTTGTCCTGTTATCAGTGGTGTTATGTTTGATCATTTAGTTAATGATTATTAGTAATTTTATTTTGAGGCCTGCATACTGTCCTTAATATAGGTGTACTGTCCTTGTGCCAAATGTCTCCTAGCTTCTAGAGGCTTATCTATACAAAAGGGATATGTTTTAAATTATTTCTCAGCAATATTAGAAAGTGTTAGGGAAAAAACCTTATATAAGATAATTTTGACAATTTTTATTTGAGCAAAAAATAACTCATGAATTGGGCAGCACTCAAAACCATAAGAGGTACCAAGAGCTCTGCTCTAGCAGCATGACCAGCAAGATTTTACAAGTTGAATATGGAAGTAAAATGAAATTACTTGATTTGGCTGGAGCTAGATATTTGCCTTATTTGGGCATGGTGTGATGGAGGTCCCTAGTTATATAGCCAATTGGCTGATTAGCTGTCTGTGATTGACTAAAGATCGATGCAAAATTAATCAGTTACAAGGAATGCCTCTAAATTAAGTTTCTGTTTGCTTGTGGAAGAGTTCCGTTTACAGAAACAACCCCAGGCTAACAGCATCCTGCTTATCTTGCTTTAACAGAGATAAATAGGGAATGTTTCTCATCAGCTATTTTCTCTAAGGAGTTTGGCACCCACTTATTACACTACTGTAAGGCTTATAAATTCAACAGATAGGAGATTGAATAAAGCAGAAAACACTAATGTGAGTATGAAAGTTCTGAGTGATGCCATGAAAATTATCTCTGTAAACAGACTCTCAAGTAGAGGTGAGCCTTCCTGGAAGCTTGTTTCTTTACTTTGGACTCTGCTCTTTGCCTCCATATTTAAATTGAAGTGGTGATCTGCACAGAATTTCCAGACCCAAGCCAGGAAATAGCTAAGGTCTGCAGCATTTCCCACTCACAAGACTTTTCTCTAAATACTCTGATTGTTTTAATCCAGAACTCAGTTTGGATTAGTATTTTTTCCTTTTTTTGAACATTTTTGGAAAATAGGTCTGTTTACTAGTAGGAAAAAGATGCTTCTCTGAGATTTTCTATCATACATATAACCCAGTGAACTAGAAGCATTTGTGGAATGTTGTAGAGCTAGAAACTAGCTTTGTCACAGATGGAAATTTCACTTCAAAGAGGAAGATTGATATAAATTTTTCTTTTTCCCAGATACAGTAGTCAGATTTTCCTGACTGTGTTTACAGAACGACTTTGATTAAGAATACAGTTTGTGAGGAAAACTTAAATATATAAAGCAAATGTTAGCAGAAGTGAAGGGAGAAATAGACAGCAATATAATAATAGTAGGAGACTTCAGTAGTCCACTCTCAACAATTGATAGATCATCCAAACAGAAAATCAATAACAGAACAGTGGGCTTGAACAACACTATAGACTCAAATGGACCTAAAAGACAAACACAGAACATTCCATCAGTAACAGAATATGCATTCTATTCAAGCTCATGTGGAACACTCTCCAGTACAGATCATAGGTTAGTTCACAAAACAAGTCTTAACAAATTTAAGATTGAAATCATATCAAGTATCTTTTCCAACCACAATGATATAAAGTTAGAAACCAATAATAGGAGAAAAATTGGGAAATTCACAAATATGTGGAAATTAAACAACTCACTCCTGAGCAACCAAGAAGAAATCAAAAGGAAAATTTTAAATATTTTTCAGATAAATGAAAATGGAAACACAACTTAGCAAAACGTATCAGATACAGCAAAAGCAGTTCTAAGAGGTAAGTTTATAGTTATAAACACCTACATTAAGAATGAAGAAATATCTCAAATAACCTAATTTTATATCTCAACAAAATGGATGAGATTGGATGTGTCCAGCATGTATGGCTGTATACCAACAAAATAGAAAAGAAAGAACAAACTAAGCCCAGGGTTAGTGAAATGAAGGAAATAATAAAAATAAAAATCAGAGCAGAAATAAAGACTAGAAAAACAATAGGAAGGATCGGTGAAACTAACACTTGATGCTTTGAAAAGATTAAAAAATGGATAAATATTTAGCTAGACTAAGAAAAAACAAAGAAAACTCAAATAAACATAATAAATGAGAAAGTAGACATACAACTGACACCACAGAAATACAAAGGATCATAAGATACTACTAAGAACAATTATACACCAACAAATTGTATAACCTAGAAGAAATGAATAAGTCATAGAAACATACAGACTACCAAGACTGAATCATAGATTAAAAAAATAGACAATCTGAATAGGACAATAATGACTACGGAGATTGAATCAGCAATCAAAAACCTTCCAACAAGGAATTGTTAGGGTAATGCTGACCTCATAAATAAGTTTGGAAGTCCTCCTCTTCAATTTTTTGGAAAAGTTTGAGAAGGATTGGTGTTAATTTTGTAAACATTTGGCAGGATCTGATGAACTTCAGGTTACCAGCATTACCCTGTGTATTAGTCCGTTCTCAGGCTGCTATGAAGAAGTACCTAAGACTGGGTAATTTACAAGGAAAAGAGGTTTAATTGACTCACAGTTCTGCATGAATGGTGTATTAGTCTCATGCTGCCAATAAAGACATACCTGAGACCAGGTAATTTATAAAGGAAAGAGGTTTAATGGACTCACATTTCCACATGGCTGGGGAGGCCTCACAGTCATGGCAGAAGGCAAAAGAGAAGCAAAAGCATGTCTTACATGGCAGCAGACAAGAGGGCTTGTGCAGGGGAAGTCTCATTTATAAAACCATCAGCTCTCGTGAGACTTATTCACTATCATGAGAACAGTATGGGAAAGACCCATCCCCTGATTCAATTACCTCTTGTCAGGTCCCTCCCTCTACACGTGGGAATTAAGGGAGTTAACAATTCAAATCTCAAAGTGAGATTTGGGTGGGGACATACCCAAACTATATCAACTGAGAAGGCCTCAGGAAACTTATAGTCATGGTAGAAGGCATCTATCTCTTAACAGAGCAGCAGGAGAGAGAATGAGTGCAAGCAGAGGTATTGCCAGATGCTTATAAAACCATCATATCTCATGAGGCTCACTCATTATCATGAGAACAGCATGAGGTAACCACCTCCATGCTCCAATTACCTCCACCTGGCCCTGCCCTTGATGCATGGGGATTATTACAATGTAAGGTGAGATTTGGGTGGGGACACAGAGCCAAACCATAACACCTGATACCAAAGCCAGACAAAGACACTACAAGAAACGAAAATTACAGGCTAACATTTCTGATAAATATAGATGCAAAAATCTCCAACAAAATACTGGCAAACTGATTTCAACAGCACATTATTAAAAGAATCATACACCATGATCAAATGGGATTTATCCCTGGGATGCAAGGATGATTCAACAAATGTAAATCAATGAATATAATACATTACATTAACAGAATGAAGGATAACAATTATATGATTATCTCAATAAATGCAGAAAAAGCATTTGACAAAATTTAACATCCTTTCAAAATAACAATTCTCAACAAAATAGAAGGAAAGTACTTCGGTGCAATAAAGCCATATATAACAAACCCAAAACTAACAGGTTTGTGACAACATGAATGTACCTGCAAGATGTTACGCTGAGTGAAATTAGCCAGGCACAGAAAGACAAATACTGCGTGGTTTCACTTTTAAATGGAATCTAAAAAACGTGAAATTCACAGAAGCAGACTGTAGAATGCTGATTGCCAGGGGCTGGGGGGTGGGGAAAATGAGGAGATGTTGGTCAAAGGGTGCAAAATTTCAGTTAGGCAGGATGAATAAGTTTTAAGATCTAATGTACCCCCGGTGATGATAGTTAATAATCTGCTATGTAACTGCACTTTAAATTTGCCGGGAAAGCAGATCTTGAATGTTTTCAGCACACACACACAAATAATAATCATTTGAGGTACGGGGTATGTTAATTAGCTTAATTGTGGTTATCATTTTACAATGCATACACATATCAAAACATCACATTGTGCATCATAAATATATACAATTCTCATCTGTCAATGGCGCCTAAACAAAGCTGGGGGAAAAGAGAGTGAGACTAGTGGACTACACAGAAATTTCTAGCTTTCCATCTTACTAGTGGTGAGCCTGAGCTTCCTCATCTGTAAAATGGAGATAATATGTACTTTCCTCATGGATTATGAAGATTAATTAGATGACATTCTTAAGGTGTGAAGACACTTCTAATAATAGTGTCAGGCATGTGAATACCAAGAATACAGTAAGAATATTATTATCATAATCACCTTCAATTTAGATATCATTTCCCAAGAATGTGGATGGGGGCATGTCCAGCCTTTGATAACTCAAGCTTCTAATTTGAAGATGTTACTAGTGATATTAGAAAAGCCAATGATGATTTTTCGGAAGCAGAATGTGATTGTTTAGGGGAAAGATTAGTGGACTGTGGAATCTGACAATATGAGTTACGATCTTCACCAATGATGTCTGTGGGCATGTTATTTAACTCTCAGCCTCCGTTTCCTAATATCTGTAATTTGTAGGCTTGTTATGAAGATTTGAACAAATGCATAAAAAGGTAAGAAGGACAACTTCTACGGCTCTGGGTTTTTCTCTTCACAGGGTAATAAAACTTAAGACCCCCGAGTCTCCTGACTCTTTAGACTTTCACGTCCTCCCTGGAAAAGGATTATACAGGGCTGCTCCCCACCTCTGTCTTATACTCAGCCCTGTAACAACTCCAGAAAGACAAAAAAATGACTTAGGATAGCGCCGAACAGATCTTTAGATCTTTCTGTTTCACTTGATTTCCCATGAAATGATTGTCTTCTCTTGTTACTATTTATTTATTGATTTTGAGACACAGTCTCACTCTGTTGCCCAGGCTGGAGTGTAGTGGAACCATCTCGGCTCACTGTGCCTCAGTCTCCCGAGTAGCAGGGACTACAGGCACACACCACCATGCCCGGCTAATTCTTTTTTGTATTTTTAGTAGAGATGGGGTTTCACTATGTTGGCCAGGCTGGTCTTGAACTCCTGACCTCAGGTGATCCACCCGCCTTGGCCTCCCAAAGTGCTGGGATTGCAGGCATGAACCACCGCACCCGGCCTCTTTAACCTTTCAATGATGGAAGAAACTTTGCTAAAATATATTGCCATTTTTCAGTGAATAAAAATTAATTCAAATAGTACTTACAAGAAGTATTCAAGAGGAAAATAAGATTTCAAGTTTGTTTCTCTGATTTCTGGAGCTGTGGCCAGCTCCTAGTTGTTCAGCGATCTCAGAATACACACACACACACACACACACACACACACAGGTTTTTATTAGTTTTGTGAAAGTTAATTATATTACAGATCTGAATATTTAAATATTAGGATTCCTGGATGTTCAAGGATTTTTTTTATGAAGAATTATTTATAAGCAGATCCCTAATAAAATCTTTTTCTGGATTTTTACCAAAGATGTAGATAAAAATCCACCATCTAAGTATTTATTAAGCATTTATGTATTACAAAGGAATATTCTAAATTCTAAGGAGTAAGAAAGAGTAATGAGACATGACCTCTCTTCTGAAAGAGCATGTAATACAACTTAAAAGAGAAAGCAAACACAGGCAAATAAAATGATAACTGACAAGGGTTCTTGGAAGATAACTCAATAGATATTTACTACGTTTCATCACCAAGCTTCCCAATCCCCTTCTTTCTGTATATCCAATTCCCAAAATTGATAACTTACTGTAATCTTTATGAGTTCATAATTTATAGACCAAATAAAAACTCCAGTGGATAAGTTGGATTTAATTAAAATTTAAAACTTCTGCACTGTGAAGTATAATATCAAGTGAATGAGAGAACAAGTCACAGAATGAGAGAAAATATTTGCCAAAGACACACTTGATAAAAGACTGTTATCCAAAATATACAAAGAACCCTTAAAATTCAACAAAAAGAAAACAAAACCACCCAACCTAAAAAATGGGCCAAGACCTTAACAGACATTTCATCAAAGAAGATATACAAATGGAAAATAAGCATCTGAAAAAATGCTCCACATCTTATGTCATCAGGAAAATACAAATTAAAACAACAATGAGGCACCACTACATGGCTATTAGAAAGGCCATAATCTGGAACACTGACAGCACCAAATGCTGGCAAGGAGGTGGAGCAATAGGAACTCTCATTTCTTGCCGGTGGGAATGCAAACTGGTACAGCCACTTGGAAGACAATTTGGCAGTTTTTTACAAAACTAAACATATTCTTACCTAAGATCAAGTAACTGCATTTCTTTTTTTTTTTTTTTCAATTTTTAATCTACCTCATTTTATTTTTTTTTTAATTATACTTTATGTTTTAGGGTACATGTGCACAACATGCAGGTTGGTTACATATGTATACATGTGCCATGTTGGTGTGCTGCACCCATTAAGACATCATTTAACATTAGGTATATCTCCAAATGCTATCCCTCCCCTCTCCCCCCACCCCACAACAGGCCCTGATGTGTGATGTTTCCCTTCCTGTGTCCATGTGTTCTCATTGTTCAATTCCCACCTATGAGTGAGAACATGTGGTGTTTGGTTTTTTGTCCTTGCGATAGTTTGCTGAGAATGATGGTTTCCAGCTTCATCCATGTCCCTGCAAAGGACATGAACTCATCATTTTTTATGGCTGCCTAGTATTTCATGGTATATATGTACCACATTTTCTTAATCCAGTCTATCATTGTTGGACATTTGGGTTGGTTCCAAGTCTTTGCTATTGTGAATAGTGCTGCAGTAAACATACGTGTGCATGTGTCTTTATAGCAGCATGATTTATAATCCTTTGGGTATATACCCAGCAATGGGATGGCTGGGTCAAATGGCATTTCTAGTTCTAGATCCCTGAGGAATTGCCACACTGACTTCCACAATGGTTGAACTAGTTTACAGTCCCACCAACAGTGTAAAAGTGTTCCTATTTCTCCACATCCTCTCCAGCATCTGTTGTTTACTGACTTTTTAATGATCACCATTCTAACTGGTGTGAGATGGTATCTCATTGTGGTTTTGATTTGCATTTCTCTGATGAACAGTAACTGTGCTTCTTGACATTTACCCAAAGCAGTCACAAATTTATGTTCACAAAACCCAGCACATACATGTTTACAGAGGCTTCATTTATAGTTGCCCAAACCTGGAAGCAACCAAGATGTCCTTTAGTAGGTGAATGGATAAATATACTGTGATTCATCTAAACAGTGGAATATTATTCAGCACTAAAAGAAATCAACTATCCAGCCACAAAATGACATGAAGGAACCTTAAATGCATAATACTAGGTAAAAGAATCCAAACTGAGAAGACCACATACTGTATGATTCCAACTAAATGACATTCCTGAAAAGACAAAACTATAGTGACAATGAAAAGATCAGTGGTTTCCAGGGGATGGGGAAGGAATGAGTAGCAAAACACAGAGGATTCTCAGGGCAGTGAAAATAGTCTGCAAAATACTGTAATGGTGGATACATGTCATTATACATTTTCCCAAACCCACTGAATCTACAAAACCAAGAGCAAACTGTAATGTAAAATGGATTTGGGGTGATTATGATGCATGTGTAAATGTAGGTTCATCAATTATAATAAATGTACCACTCTGGGGGTAATGGTGATAATGGGGGAGGCAATGCATGTTTAGAAGAAGGGAGAATATGGGAAATCTCTACACCTTCCTCCAAACTGCTCTAAAACAGGAAAGAAAAAAGAACAACCATGGAGGAGTTAAAAGGATGATTAGCAAATGGAAAAATGTAGTCATATATGTTAAGTGGGGGTAAAGTACTAAAGTATTATTAAAACTGAGATGACAGCCGTGTTAAAAAATATATACTTGGGGAAATTTTGGCAATAGAAATAACACATTTGCACACACACACACACACACACCCCCCACCCAAATGTACCCCAGCTAATATTCAATAGTAGTTGAAAAACAAAACAATTAAAACAAAAATCTCACTAAAGGGAGAAAAGGTAAGGAAACTTCAGGTAAACACCATATGCTGGTCATCTTCTGCATCCTCTGGATAGGATAATAAAGTATATTATGGGAAAAGAGACATCCATGGGAAATAGTTTATCAGATCCCTTTCTTGGCATTAGAATACATTCCTTGGCAGGAAATCGTGACTCCCTGCTCCAGGCTTTTCTGTAGCACACTATTTTCTATAGTTCCCTTCTTAATAGGGCACTAGGAATAATTTTAAGCATGTATTTATGTGTCTGAATTGCCACAGTAGTTCGGTTGTTGGTGGTGGCAGTATCCATTGTACTTTGCATTAGTTTTAGCCTAGGTGACACTTTCAGTCAGATGAATCAGTCATAAGCCACTATTCTCTAAGCTTCGGTTTTTTACTGATGTTTCAACCCTCTTGAAACTTCCCCATTCACTTTAGAAACTCCATTTAATTTATTAAAAGCCACTTCTAGGGATCTCTGCCTCTCAAGCCATCCTTCCCAAATTCTGTTTACCAAGCTAATTTGTTTGCTTATTTTGAGGATCAAGTCCACTTTCATGGGATTAATCTTTGCTATTTGGGATCTGTTCATCCACATTACATGTTGTTCTGTGCTTAATGGCCCTTGTCTCAGGGCAGGGATGAAGGAAAATGGATTGGGAAGAAACAGATGGAGCTTTTTTTTGCCTAATTTGGTTTTATCATATCACCAGTCACTGCACTGAAAATTCCAAATCTGGAAGTAGAATGAGGTGGTAGAAGATTATTGCCTATCCACGATTTTCTCTTCCTGCAGGAAGGGCAAATTGGGTAGAAGGGGAAGATAAGTTTAATTTTGCTGGTTTGAATTTGAGCCTGTCAGCAAATTTCCAAGAGAAAATGTTCTGAAGATAGTTTGAAATAAGAAATTATAGTAGATGTAGGAGATTTGGATTGCAGAAGTTTTGGAATCTACTTTCAGCAGTTTTACAGTTGAAATCCTAAGTGCACTTAACTTCAGCAAGGAAGTAAATCAATGGTGAGAAAGAGTTTTGGAGAATCAAATAGGGTAAGTAAGCTAGCATGTATTGTATATACTAAAATGCAATGAAGTACTGGTTTTGATTTTATGATAATAGCTATTCTTATTAAAAGGAGGAAGAGGATACAGAAATGGATAACTTATAGGGAAGGAGGAGAATAATGAAAGTTTAAAAGTCAAGGGAGGATACTAGAGACTTCCAATACTGTCTCTAGTATTGAAAGTGCCAGAAAGGTCAGTGTCACTGACTGACAGAAATTCATGAGATTTGGTAAACGAGAGAGTCATCAGTGATGATGTTAGGGGTAAGAGTAAGAGTACATGAAATTATAACGAGAATTAAGGCCAGCAATTGGGCATTTGTTTAGATTGTTGGCATAAAAACAGAGGGTGCTATGGACTGGTAAGTAGAAAGGACATTAAAATGAAGTGAAAAAGTATTATCAATCAGGAGACATGAATATATTTCAGGATGGAAAGGCAGGGGGAGAAGGGGGGATGCAGCTTGTAGTGAGGAAAAGATTGAACTGTTCTAGGGTAGTGATGGTGGGAGGTAATCTTACAAAGAAAATAGGAAGCAGTGTGGGGGTTCTCTCAAGAATTGCCTTCATCTGAACTCAGCCAGAGATGGTGTGTATCCTGCCATACCACACAAGAGTTTGTTCTCTTTCCACTCTTACTAGGTGATGGATATTCTCTATCTATTTCATATATTTTGTTTTCTTTCAACATCAATTGAAACTTTCCAGCATGCTTCGGCATTGTATTTATATTCTATTTGCCTACACATCTCACAGTATGGCTTACTTATGCTATACCACATAGAATTGTGTTGTAGACACATAAGAAGGGTGAAGCAACTGTGAACTTCATGCCCAGTAATGCAAGTGTTTGCAGGAATTGAATGACTACTCTTACTCAATACTCAAATATATAAATATAACAACAATTCTTTTCATAACTATCCAGAAAGTGTTCATGATGAATTACTTCAGAATTATGAGTGGATACAAGAAAAAACATATTTTATTCTTTTTAATGTAAGCGTTTTAAAAACAAGATTATTTTTCTGTATTGCATTATCATGTGATTTTTTTTTGTTTGCATGTGGTTTTTTTTTTGGCTCAGGTTCAATAGACTTCACAAAATCAACTTCAAATTCTGTTATTGTCCTCCCTCACTCACTTCCTAGTGCCAAAATATGTGCAAAGGCTGAGATTTAGGTTTAAAAACATGGATATGCAATTGAATCATCTACAGAACTTATCAGAGGAGAGTGTATTTTCATAACCCTTTCTGATTTTTGCATACAGTGTGGACATACGGGATTTAAAGTTGGTGCAAGTACCTTTTCAATTATAATTAGAACTGAACAAAAACAACAGTCAATAGATTTTTTTTTTTCTTCTTGGGGCTATAAGAAGTCTGCACAGGAATTACACTTTGGGACAGCTGTGCAAGGAGGTTATTTAGGAAAAAAATAATTAATTATAGCCATTATGATGATTTGATCTGAGCGAAAGAAAAACTTTAAAATAAACTTTTTTTTTCTTTTTTTATAATTTAAGTTTCTTTTTTTTTATTTTTTTATTTTTTATTTTATTTATTTTTTTTTATTATTATTACTATTATTATTATTATACTTTAGGCTCTATGGTACATGTGCGCAACGTGCAGGTAAGTTACATATGTATACATGTGCCATGCTGGTGCGCTGCACCCACCAACTCGTCATCTAGCATTAGGTATATCTCCCAATGCTATCCCTCCCCCCTCCCCCCACCCCACAACAGTCCCTGAAGTCTGATGTTCCCCTTCCTGTGTCCATGTGTTTTCATTGTTCAGTTCCCACCTATGAGTGAGAATATGCGGTGTTTGGTTTTTTGTTCTTGCGATAGTTTACTGAGAATGATGATTTCCAATTTCATCCATGTCCCTACAAAGGACATGAACTCATCATTTTTTATGGCTGCATAGTATTCCATGGTGTATATGTGCCACATTTTCTTAATCCACTCTATCATTGTTGGACATTTGGGTTGGTTCCAAGTCTTTGCTATTGTGAATAATGCTGCAATAAACATACGTGTGCATGTGTCTTTATAGCAGCATGATTTATCGTCCTTTGGGTATATACCCAGTAATGGGATGGCTGGGTCAAATGGAATTTCTAAAATAAACTTCTTATTTAATCCACCTGAATCCAGTCTTCTTTTGTGCAAGCACCAAAGGGATATTTTCATGTGGTTTATGTGATTCTCTCGTGTTTGTTACTTCACAAATTTGTGATATTTACGTCAGTGCCAATGACCAGAGAGAATTTGTTCACTCCATTCTTTCTCACACTCTGGATTGATTCACACAAATTGAGGCAGTATGTAGAAAAGGTTTCAATAATTTAAGACAGGACAGGTCATGGATTGAAGAAACATGTAGAGTGTTAATTGAAAATACCAGATTGTGTGCCGTTTTCTTCTTAATTTCCTAGTTTAAAAGTTGGCTGGAGTTTTCTTTTTTGTCACATAATGTATGTCTACCCTTTTTTTACATTAGCTTTGGGTTGTTGCATGGTTGAAACATCATATTGAAACTTGTTTTAAGCCAAATTATTATAAAGCATTTGATTGTGTGTTTTATGTGTCTACCACTTCTTTTTTCTAGAGTATTTAGTTTGAAAAAATAAATTGAAGTTCACCTGGCTGTAAGATAATTCTGGAGTAATATAGCTAACAGAATGCCATAGTCTGTTTCAAAAATATTTTGTTGTACAGTTTCATGAGGAAATCTGTCTGTAATTTTTCATTTTATAGAACTATGACCTATATTTCTCAAAGATAGCATTGGAAAACATAATGCTTCTTGATCAAATGGCTGTCATATTCATGGACCTGATAAATAATCCTGAATGTGAGTGTGTATAGGGTAACTTTAAAAATATCTATGTACAAAGCTATAAATGTGAATTTAAAAAAATTATCTATTTTGTTTTTAACACATAATAGTACATATTTGTACATAATTGCACATAGGTATGATGTTTCTATACACATATATGTTGTGCAAAAATCAAAGGTATTTAGCATATCCATCACCTCATGCATTTATCCTTTCTTTGTGCTGAGAACATTCAAATTCCCTCTTCTAGCTATTTTGAAATATGCAATACAACATTGTTAACCATGGTCACCATACTGTGCAATAGAACACCAGAACTTATTCCTCCTACCTAACTATAATCTTTGTATCTGTTGACCAATTTTTCCCTATCCTCTTTTTCTTTCTTCCCTCCCAGCCTCTGTTAACTGCTATTCTACTCTCTACTTCAGTGAGATCAATTTCTTTAGATTTCACATTTTCATGAGATCATGCCATATTTGTCTTTCTGTGCCTGACATATTTCATTTAACATGATTTTCTCCAGGTTCATTCATATTGCTGCAAATGACAGGGTTTCTTACTTTTTTATGGCTGAATAGTATTACATTATGTTTATATATCACTTTTTTTGTCCATCCATCTGTTGATGGACACTTAGGTTGATTCTATATCTTGGTTATTGTGAATAGCAAGCAGTGTAATAAACATGGCAGTGCAGATATTTCTTCAACATACTTATTTAAATTCCTTTGGCTATATGCCTAGTAATGGGATTATTGGATCACAGGATAGTGCTACTTTTAATTTTTTTGAGAAATCTGAATACTGTTTTCCATAATGGCTATAGTAATTGACATTCCCAACCAAAGTGTATGAGTTCCCTTTCTCCACATCCACACTAGCATTTTTTTTTATAATAGCCCTTCTATTTGGAATGAAGTGATATCTCATTGAGGTTTCGATTTGCATTTTCCTGATGATTAATGATGCTGAGGATTTTTACAATATATCTGCTGATCATCTTATAAGCAGATATGTTTTCTTTGGAGAAATGTATATTGAGGTTTTTTGCTCATTTTAAAATTGGATAATTTAGTGTTTTTGTTGTTGACTTGTTTGAGTTTCTTATATATTGTGAATATTAACCCCTTGTCAGGTGCATACTTTGCAAATATTTTCTTCCATTCTGTGTGCTGTCTTTTCACTCTTTGATGATTTCCTTTGCTGTGCATAAGATTTTTAGTTTGATGCAATCACATTTTTCTGTTTTTTTTCTGTTGCCTGTGCTTTTGGGGTCTTATCCAAAACATTTTTGCCCAGATCAATGTCTTGAAGCATTTCCCCTATGTTTTCTTCTAGTAGTTTTATTGTTTTGGGTCTCACATTTCAGGCTTTTCTAGTTGATTTTTGTATTTGGTGAGAGATAAGGATCTAGTTTCATTCTTCTGCATGTGGATATCCAGTTTTCCCAGCACTAATTATTGAAGAGACTGTTCTTTCTCCGTTGTGTATTCTTGGCAACTTTGTCAAAAATCAGTAGGCTGTAAATGAATGAATTTATTTCTGTGTTCTCTATTCTGTGTTATTTTTCTATGTATCCATTTTTATGTGGGTACCATGCTGTTTTGGTTACTATAGCTTTGTAGCATATTTTGAAATCAGTGTAATGCTTTCATCTTTGTTCATTTTTCTCAAGATTGCTTTGGC
Organism: Pongo pygmaeus; assembly: GCF_028885625.2. NCBI lineage: Eukaryota > Metazoa > Chordata > Mammalia > Primates > Hominidae > Pongo > Pongo pygmaeus. The sequence continues at coordinate 133,196,764 of NC_072373.2, read as the reverse complement.
TTTTTGAGGTCTTTTGTGATTCCATACACATTTTAGGATTGTTTTTTCTATTTCTGTGAAGAATGTCATTGGTATTGTGATAAGAATTGCTTTGAATCTTCAGAGTGCTTTGGGTAGAAGGGTCATTTTAACCATATTAATTCTTCCTATATATGAGCATGGAATATTTTTCCATTTATTTTTATCTTCTTGAGCTTATTTAATCAATGTTTTACAGTTTTCAGTGCAGAAATATTTCACTTATTGGTTAAATTTATGCCTAAGTATTTTATTTTTTGTAGTTATTGTAAATGGGGTTATTTTCTTAATTTCATTTTCAAATAGCTAACTATTAGTGTATAGAAACACTACTGATTTTTGTATGTTGACTTTATTTTCTGCAATGTTCTAAATGTATTAGTTCTAAGTTTTTAGTGTAGTCTCTAGGGTTTCTATATATAAGATCATGTCATTTGCAAACAATTTAACTTCTCCCTTTCCAATTTGGATGTCTTTTATTTCTTTCATTTGCCTAATTGCTCTGAATAGGACTTTCAGTACTATCCTGAATAGAAGTGGTGAAAGTGGACATCCTTCTCTTATTCACAATTTAATAATGAGGAGGTTATTAGAGGTTTCAGCATTTTCCCATTCAATATGATACTAGGTTTGAGTTTGTCATGGATTGTCTTTATTGTGTTGAGGTACATTACTTCTATAATTTATTGAGAATTTTTATCATGAAGTCATGTTGAATTTTATCAAATTCTTGTGCATCTATTGAAATGATTATATGGTTTTTGTTTTTGGTTCTGTTAATGTGATGTATCATGTTTATTGATTTGCATATGTTGAACCATTCATCCCTGGGATGAATCCCACTTGATCCTGGTGAATGATCTTTTTAATATGTTGTTGAATTTGGTTTGCTTATATTTTCTTGGGGATGTTTGCATCTATGTTCAGCCAGAATGTTGGCTTGTAGTTTTCTTTTGTTATTGTGTCCTTGTCTGATTTTGGTATCAGGGTAATGCTGGATTTGTTGAATAAATTTGGAAATATTTCCTCCTCTTTAATTTTCTGGAATAGTTTGAGTAGAACTGATCATTGGGTTGGTGCAAAAGTAATTGCTGTTTTGCCATTAAAAGTAATGCAAAAAACCCCAATTACTTTTGTACCAACCTAATATTCTTTCTTCTTTTAATGTTTGGTAGAATTCAGCAGTGAAGCCATCAGGTCCAGGGCTTTTATTTGATTGGAGACTTTTTATTACTGATTCCATCCTGTTGCTTGTTATTAGTCTGTTCAGATTTTCTCTTTTTTCATGAATCAATTTTGTAGGTTGTATGAGCCCATGAATTCACCCATTCCTTCTAGATTAACCAATTTGTTGGTATGTAATTGTCTCTTATACTACTTTGTATTTCTGTGTTACCAGTTGTAATGTCTCCTTTTTCATCTCTGATTTTACTTGAGTCTTTTTTTTCTTTTTCTTTTTATTATTATTATACTTTAAGTTTTAGGGTACATGTGCACCACGTGCAGGTTTGTTACATATGTATACATGTGCCATGTTGGTGTGCTGCACCCATTAACTCGTCATTTAGCATTAGGTATATCTCCTAATGCTATCCCTCCCACCTCCCCCGACCCCACAACAGGCCCTGGTGTGTGATGTTCCCCTTCCTGTGTCCATGTGCTCTCATTGTTCAATTCCCACCTATGAGTGAGAACATGTGGTGTTTGGTTTTTTGTCCTTGCAATAGTTGGCTGAGAATGATGGTTTCCAGCTTCATCCATGTCCCTACAAACGACATGACCTCATCATTTTTTATGGCTGCATAGTATTCCATGGTGTATATGTGCCACATTTTCTTAATCCAGTCTATCATTGTTGGACATTTGGGTTGGTTCCAAGTCTTTGCTATTGTGAATAGTGCCGCAATAAACATACGTGTGCATGTGTCTTTATAGCAGCATGATTTATAATCCTTTGGGTATATACCCAGTAATGGGATGGCTGGATCAAATGGCATTTCTAGTTCTAGATCCCTGAGGAATCGCCACATTGACTGACTTCCACAATGGTTGAACTAGTTTACAGTCCCACCAACAGTGTAAAAGTGTTCCTATTTCTCCACATCCTCTCCAGCACCTGTTGTTTCCTGACTTTTTAATGATCACCATTCTAACTGGTGTGAGATGGTATCTCATTGTGGTTTTGATTTGCATTTCTCTGATGGCCAGTGACGATGAGCATTTTTTCATGTGTTTTTTGGCTACATAAATGTCAGTGTCTGTTCATATCCTTCCCCCACTTTTTGATGGGGTTGTTTTTTTCTTGTAAATTTGTTTGAGTTCATTGTAGATTCTGGATATTAGCCCTTTGTCAGATGAGTAGGTTGCAAAAATTTTCTCCCATTCTGTAGGTTGCCTGTTCACTCTGATGGTGATTTCTTTTGCTGTGCAGAAGCTCTTTAGTTTAATTAGATCCCATTTGTCAATCTTGGCTTTTGTTGCCATTACTTTTGGTGTTTTAGACATGAAGTCCTTGCCCATGCCTATGTCCTGAATGGTATTGCCTAGGTTTTCTTCTAAGGTTTTTATGGTTTTAGGTCTAACATGTAAGTCTTTAATCCATCTTGAATTAATTTTTGTATAAGGTGTAAGGAAGGGATCCAGTTTCAGCTTTCTACAGATGGCTAGCCAGTTTTCCCAGCACCATTTATTAAATAGGAAATCCTTTCCCCATTTCTTGTTTTTCTCAGGTTTGTCAAAGATCAGAGAGTCATAGATATGTGGCATTATTTCTGAGGGCTCTGTTCTGTTCCCTTGGTCTATATCTCTGTTTTGGTACCAGTACCATGCTGTTTTGGTTACTGTAGCCTTGTAGTATAGTTTGAAGTCAGGTAGCGTGATGCTTCCAGCTTTGTTCTTTTGGCTTAGGATTGACTTGGCAATGTGGGCTCTTTTTTGGTTCCATATGAACTTTAAAGTAGTTTTTTCCAATTCTGTGAAGAATGTCATTGGTAGCTTGATGGGGATGGCATTGAATCTTTAAATTACCTTGGGCAGTATGGCCACTTTCACGATATTGATTCTTCCTACCCATGAGCATGGAATGTTCTTCCATTTGTTTGTATCCTCTTTTATTTCATTGAGCAGTGGTTTGTAGTTCTCCTTGAAGAGGTCCTTCACATCTCTTGTAAGTTGGATTCCTTGGTATTTTATTCTCTTTGAAGCAATTGAGAATGGGAGTTCACTCATGATTTGGGTCTCTGTCTGTTACTGGTGTATAAGAATGCTTGTGATTTTTGCACATTGATTTTGTATCCTGAGACTTTGCTAAAGTTGCTTATCAGCTTAAGGAGATTTTGGGCTGAGACAATGGGATTTTCTAGATATACAATCATGTCATCTGCAAACAGGGACAATTTGACTTCCTCTTTTCCTAATTGAATGCCCTTTATTTACTTCTCCTGCCTCATTGCCTTGGTCAGAACTTCCAACACTATGTTGAATAGGAGTGGTGAAAGAGGACATCCCTGTCTTGTGCCAGTTTTCAAAGGGAATGCTTCCAGTTTTTGTCCATTCAGTATGATATTGGCTGTGGGTTTGTCATAGATAGCTCTTATTATTTTGAGATATGTCCCATCAATACTTAATTTATTGAGAGTTTTTAGCATGAAGGTTGTTGAATTTTCTCAAAGGCCTTTTCTGCATCTATTGAGATAATCATGTGGTTTTTGTCTTTGGTTCTGTTTATATGCTGGATTACATTTATTGATTTGCGTATGTTGAACCAGCCTTGCATCCCAGGGATGAAGCCCACTTGATCATGGTGGATAAGCTTTTTGATGTGTTGCTGGATTTGGTTTGCCAGTATTTTATTGAGGATTTTTGCATCAATGTTCATCAAGGATATTGGTCTAAAATTCTCTTTTTATGTTGTGTCTCTGCCAGGCTTTGGTATCAGGATGATGCTGGCCTCATAACATGAGTTAGGGAGGATTCCCTCTTTTTCTATTGATTGGAATAGTTTCAGAAGGAATGGTACCAGCTCCTCTTTGTACCTCTGGTAGAACTCGGCTGTGAATCCATCTGATCCTGGACTTTTTTTGGTTGGTAAGCTATTAATTATTGCCTCAATTTCAGAGCCTGTTATTGGTCTATTCAGAGATTCAAATTCTTCCTGGTTTAGTCTTGGGAGAGTGCATGTGTCGATTAGTTTATCCATTTCTTCTAGATTTTCTAGTTTATTTGCGGAGAGGTGTTTATAGTATTCTCTGATGGTAGTTTGTATGTCTGTGGGATCAGTGGTGATATCCCCTTTGTCATTTTTTATTGCGTCTGTTTGATTCTTCTCTCTTTTCTTCTTTATTAGTCTTGCTAGCAGTCTATCAATTTTGTTGATCTTTTCAAAAATCCAGCTCCTGGATTCATTGATTTTTGAAGGGTTTTTTGTGTCTCTATTTCCTTCAGTTCTGCTCTGATCTTAGTTATTTCTTGTCTTCTGCTAGCTTTTGAATGTGTTTGCTCTTGCTCTTCTAGTTCTTTTAATTGTGATGTTAGGGGGTCAATTTTAGATCTTTCCTGCTTTCTCTTGAGGGCATTTACTGCTCTAAGTTTCCCTCCACACACTGCTTTAAATGTGTCCCAGAGATTCTGGTATGTTGTGTCTTTGTTCTCATTGGTTTCAAAGAACACCTTTATTTCTGCCTTCATTTCGTTATTTACCCAGTAGTCATTCAGGAGCAGGTTGTTCAGTTTCCATGTAGTTGAGCGGTTTTGAGTGAGTTTCTTAATCCTGAGTTCTAGTTTGATTGCACTGTGGTCTGAGAGACAGTTTGTTATAATTTCTGTTCTTCTACATTTGCTGAGGAGTGCTTTACTTCCAAGTATGTGGTCAGTTTTGGAATAGGTGTGGTGTGGTGCTGAAAAGAATGTATATTCTGTTGATCTGGGGTGGAGAGTTCTGTAGATGTCTATTAGGTCTGCTTGGTGCGGAGCTGAGTTCAGTTCCTGGATATCCTTGTTAACTTTCTGTCTCGTTGATCTGTCTAATGTTGACAGTGGGGTGTTAAAGTCTCCCGTTATTGTTGTGTGGGAGTCTAAGTCACTTTGTAGGTCACTAAGGACTTGCTTTATGAATCTGGGTGCCCCTGTATTGGGTGCATATATATTTAGGATACTTAGCTCTTCTTGTTGAATCGATCCCTTTACCATTATGTAATGGCCTTCTTTGTCTCTTTTGATCTTTGTTGGTTTAAAGTCTGTTTTTTTCTGAGGCTAGGATTGCAACCCCTGCCTTTTTTTGTTTTCCATTTGCTTGGTAGATCTTCCTCCCTCCCTTTATTTTGAGCCTATGTGTGTCTCTGCACGTGAGATGGGTTTCCTGAATACAGCACACTGATGGGTCTTGACTCTTTATCCAGTTTGCCAGTCTGTGCCTTTTAATTGGAGAATTTAGCCCATTTGCATTTAAAGTTATTATTGTTATGTGTGAATTTGATCCTGTCATTATGATGTTAGCTGGTTATTTTGCTTGTTAGTTGATGCAGTTTCTTCCTCGCCTTGATGGTCTTTACAATTTGGCATGTTTTTGCAGTGGCTGGTACCAGTTGTTCCTGGTACCAGAGCTTCATTCAGGAGCTCTTTTACGGCAGGCCTGGTGGTGACAAAATCTCTCATCACTGTTTGTCTGTGAAGTATTTTATTTCTCTTTCACTTATGAAGCTTAGTTTGGCTGGATATGAAATTCTGGGTTGAAAATTCTTTCCTTTAAGCATGTTGAATATTGGCCTCCACTCTCTTCTGGCTTGTAGAGTTTCTGCCGAGAGATCAGCAGTTAGTCTGATGGGCTTCCCTTTGTGGGTAACCCCACCTTTCTCTCTGGCTGCCCTTAACATTTTTTCCTTCATTTCAACTTTGGTGAATCTGACAATTATGTGTCTTGGAGTTGCTCTTCTTGAGGAGTATCTTTGTAGTGTTCTCTCTATTTCCTGAATTTAAATGTTGGCCTGCCTTGCTGGGTTGGGGAAGTTCTCCTGGATAATATCCTGCAGAGTGTATTCCAACTTGGTTCCATTCTCCCCATCACTTTCAGGTACACCAATCAGACATAGATTTGGTCTTTTCACATAGTCCCATATTTCTTGGAGGCTTTGTTCATTTCTTTTTATTCTTTTTTCTCTAAACTTCTCTTCACACTTCATTTCATTCATTTCATCTTCCATCACTGATACCCTTTCTTCCACTTGATCACATCGGTTACTGGGGCTTGTGGATTCATCACGTAGTTCTCGTGCCACAGTTTTCAGCTCCATCAGGTCCTTTAAGGACTTCTCTGCACTGGTTATTCTAGTTATCCATTCATCTAATTTTTTTCAAAGTTTTTAACTTCTTTGCCATTGGTTCGAACTTCCTCCTTTAGCTCAGAGTAGTTTGATCTTCTGAAGCCTTCCTCTCTCAACTCGCCAAAGTCATTCTCCTTCCAGCTTTGTTCCATTGCTGGTGAGGAGCTGCGTTCCTTTGGAGGAAGAGAGGCACTCTGATTTTTAGAGTTTCCAGTTTTTCTGCTCTGTTTTTTCCCCATCTTTGCGTTTTATCTACCTTTGGTCTTTGATGATGGTGACGTACAGATGGGTTTTTGGTGTGGATGTCCTTTCTGTTTGTTAGTTTTCCTTCTAACAGTCAGGACCCTCAGCTGCAGGTCTGTTGGAGTTTACTGGAGGTCCACTTCAGACCCTGTTTGCCTGGGTATCAGCAGCGGTGGCTGCAGAACAGCAGGTATTGGTGAACCGCAAATGCTGCTGCCTGATCTTTCCTCTGGACGTTTTGTCTCAGAGGAGTACCCAGCCATGTGAGGTGTCAGTCCGCCCCTACTTTGGGGTGCCTCCCAGTTAGGCTACTCAGGGGTCAGGGACCCACTTGAGGAGGCAGTCTGCCCATTCTCAGATCTCAAGCTGCGTGCTGGGAGAACCACTACTCTCTTCAAAGCTATCAGACAGGGACATTTAAGTCTGCAGAAGTTATAGCTGTCTTTTGTTTGTCTGTGCCCTGCCCCCAGAGGTGGAGCCTACAGAGGTAGGCAGCCCTCCTTGAGCTGTGGTGGGCTCCACCCAGTTTGAGCTTCTGGGCCACTTTGTTTACCTACTCAAGCCTGAGCAATAGTGGGCGCCCCTCCCCCAGCCTGGCTGCCACCTTGCAGTTTGATCTCAGACTGCTGTGCTAGCAATGAGCAAGGCTCTGTGGGCATAGGACCCTCTGAGCCAGGTGCGGGATATAATCTCCTGGTGTGCCGTTTGATAAGCCCATTGGAAAAGGGCAGTATTAGGGTGGGAGTGACCCGATTTTCCAGAGGCCATCTGTCACCCCTTTCTTTGACTAAGAATGGGAATTCCCTGGCCCCTTGTGCTTCCCAGAGGAGGTGATGCCTCGCCCTCCTTCGGCTCACACACAGTGCGCTGCACCCACTGTCCTGCACTCACTGTCCAGCACTCCTCAGTGAGATGAACCTGGTGCCTCAGTTGGAAATGCAGAAATCACTCGTCTTCTGCATCACTCATGCTGGGAGCTGTAGACTGGAGCTGTTCCTATTTGGCCTTCTTGGCTCCACCCCCACAATGTCGAGTCTTTTTTTCTTACTCTGACTAAAGGTTTGTCAATTTTGCTTATCTTTTAAAAAAATCATCTCTTTGTGTTATTGATCTTTTGTATTTTTATACTCTATTTTATTTATTTCTGTTTTGATCTTTATTATTTTCTTTTTTCTATATTTTTTAGGTTTAGTTTATTCTTTCTTGTCTAGTTCCTTGAGGTGCAATGTTAGGTTGTTTAAGATCTTTCTTTCTTTTTTTTCTTTTTTTTTGATGTAAGTCTTTATTGCCATAAACTTCACTTTTAAAACTGCTTTTTCTGTATCATAGGCTTGGCAAGTTGTATTTCCATTTTCATTTGTCTCAAGAAATTTTTAAATTTTACTTTTAATTTCTTTATTCACCCAGTGGTTGTTTAGGAGCATGTTGTTTAATTTCCATGTATTTGTAAAATTTTCAAAGTCCAAGGCTCTTAGTAGGTATATTACATATTTCTCAGAAAGTAAAAAATTTAATAAACTTGGTGATATAAGGTATAAAATATACAGTTTACTCATTTTTTATCTTCTGAAAGTGAATAATTGAAACTGCCACATATTCAATGCTACTTGAATTAAATTCAACCCCTAGGGAACTTAGGTGCTTGCACCTGAAAAATCTATTTGCATTCTAGTTTGTAATACTGTAGTCATTTCAACTAAATAGAGATTACTAGTTCTTAGAAGCCTGATAGAATCCTCTAATCTCCCCAGTCATTTGTCTCATTCAGGGTAGCAGACTTCTAGAAACAATGTTCTTCCATAATCTCTTCTGGAAATACAAATACACAGAGAACTATCCCCTCTCTCCTCTCTCTTTGTTCCTTCCCTCAACTTCCTCCTCTTCGCTGGATCTCTCCCTGTTCTTTGTTAGTACTAGTGCAAATGGTTCTACTTTCTCATTTCCCTTTTTGTATCTACTTTAGATCTAAGTCTCTACTAGAACTTTCTTTAGGGGAAAGGGAGCCACAAGGGTGACCTTGTTTCCCACTTATGCAACTTACCTTCTTAAGGATTTCTCATGTGGCTGCCACTTTAATTATTTTCAAAATGAAAACAGCTTTATGTTTTGTTTTTATTATTAAAATAATACATACTCATGAAAAACACATAATGCAAATTAGAAAAAATAAAATTTGCAAAACAAAATACAATACAAATAAAAATAGAAAAAAATAAAATGTAAATTACCCAAGGATAAGTACGGTTAACATTTTTATAAAAATCCTTAAAAAGCATGTAAACCAATAACATAATCCCTTTTCTGTAGGACTGTGTGCCTGCACATATATATCTCTAAGCATGTGCAGACACACAAATCTATAGAAAAGGGATTATGTTATTGGGTTACTTGCTTTTTCCACTTGACAGTATGTTATAGACATCTTTCTTTATCAATAAATGTCACTCCATATAATTGCTTTAGAGTTCACTTAGTATTCAAGAGTACTGATGTACCATAATTTGTTTAACTGAGAAAGATTAAGATTTTTTCAATTTTCTCCTATTATAGACAATGCTGCAGACATATTTGTGCATAGATATCTCTGCATACATGTGTGACCATCTCCACAAAATACATTTCTACAAAGGGGATTGTTGTACATAGGGTGTATTTTAGGATCACATTCAGTTTGTCTGTATGAGAAAAATATAAGTAACTGTAGTTTATCTGAGTACATTATTTGCTTGTCTTTCAAAACAAAGTCTGGAAGATGAAGTTCAGGCTTGGAGCAAGTATCTGAAGAACCAGGTTCATTTTTCTCTTCTTGTTCCACCATTTTAACATATAACTTTTTTCTTGCAGTTACAAAAAGGCTGCCTCACCTCTGAGCATTGCATTCTCATTTTAAACAGGAAAGTAGTGGGAGGCAGTGACAAGGAGGAAAGAGAAGGATTTCTGTCTATATCGGGAAAACAAAACTCACAGAATCTCCCATGGATTTCTGTTTATGCTTCATTGACCAAAATAGTCTCACAAGACAAACTGTAACAGCAATGGAGATGGGCATATATATATATATTAATTATTAGTGTTATTATGTTACTAAATATTTATATATTAATATATATTTATATATTATATATAACACATATATTATTATATATTTGTATATTATATATAACATATATAACATATATAATATATATATATACACACAAAGTCTGGTACATTGCCATTGAAAACATTGCCACTGAGAGAACATTGGGGGTTCTGTTAGTTTGGAGGATGGATATGGACAGGTAGTTAGCAGCATCTGTTACAAAGGCTCTATGTGTTAAACATTCCAACACACAATAGTCAACTATCATCGACTCTCGAAAGAGTGTCTCAATTTACCCCTCCCAGGCATTAGAGTTTGCTTCTGCTATGTCTGAAAGTATAGGAGTAGGAAAAGAGTTCTCAAGTGACTTTTGTTCTTGAACTTTCATGGGAGGAAATGTTTGCCACTTGGAGAGGATGACCATTGGTCACTAGACATGAGGGCAGGTCAGTTTTTACATTGTGTAAAATTTTTCTTTTTAAAATTTTGGTTATTTATACTAGAAACAATGGCACTGTGTTCTCTTGCTTCTAATCATCAGCATCCTTGGTGCAGGCTCCAGTGGAAACCTAAAATGAGCTGAAGCGGAATCAGGGTGGTATGAGCTGTCAAAAACAGGACTTTCTGGGCATATTGGTAAGAAGTTGATGATGGGGAAAGATATGTGGTAATGTTTGAAAAAGTGTTCTAGGGATCAATAAGGTGGCCCTTCTCACCGATGCTAGTCATCGTATTTAGGATTGCATTTCTTTCCAACCATTAAAGAAGCTTACACATAACTTTTGATTTATTTATATAATCATTTCTGTTTTGCATATAAAAGAATAAATGTGCTTCAGAGAAACTATAACAATTGTAACAACTTTAACATTTTGGTAAATTTTTTCATATGTATAAAACTTATCTGTGCACACACACATATAAACAAATGCTGAATCACATTGTATATTTAATTTGGTATCTTACATTTTATACTTCACATTATTATAATAAGAATTTCCCCCAATTCTTATAATTATACCCTAAAAACATGATTTTAATGATTATATATTATTAGTTTGATATTTCATTATTTTTGTATTGTTTTATTTTAGTTTTTCCCCTAATTTTTCTACATTATTTAAATTTTAATATTAAGCATCCTTAAATTATAAAAGCCATTTAGTATATTAATTATTGGGTCAAAAGATAGAAAATATTTTGAAGCTCTATGTGGATACCTTTATAAAATGTCACAGATACATAAATGTTGCCAAATCTTTCAGAAACTTTGTGCCAGTTTACTTTTTTGCTAGTAATGCAAGTACCTCTCTTTTTGCACTTTTGCATCCAAATATATCAATTTTAAACCTTGCTAAATTTGGTGTCATTACTTTTCAAATTATAAATTCTGTTTGTTACCATTGAGTAGAAGTTTTTTCATTGTTCAATTCCCACTTATGAGTGAGAACATGTGGTGCTTGGTTTTCTGTTCTTGTGTTAGTTTGCTGAGAATGTTGGTTTCCAGCTTCATCCATTTGCTTATTGTGTGAAGTTTAAATGACATATATAAATTGGGACACTTTTTTTTTACTTTAAGAAACTGAACAAATTTAAATTGTTTATTTGAATGTAGTTTTATTATTATTATTATACTTTAAGTTCTGAGATACATGTGCAGAACATGCAGGTTTGTTACATAGGTATACATGTGCCATGGTGGTTTGCTGCACCCATCAACCCATCGTCTACATTAGGTATTTCTCCTAATGCTATTCCTCCCCTAGCCTCCCACCCTCTGACAGGCCCTGGTGTGTGATGCTCCCCTCCCTGTGTCCATGTGTTCTCATTGTTCAACTCCCACTTATGAGTGAGAACATGTGGTGTTTGGTTTTCTGTTCTTGAGTTAGTTTGCTGAGAATGATGGTTTCCAGCTTCATCCACATCCCTGCAAAGGACATGAACTCATCCTTTTTTATGGCTACATAGTTTTCCATGGTGTATATGTGCCGCATTTTCTTTATCCAGTCTATCATTGATGGGCATTTGAGTTGGTTCCAAGTCTTTGCTATCGTGAACAGTGCTGCAATAAACATACGTGTGCATCTGTCTTTATAGTAGAATGATTTATAATCCTTTGGATATATAGCCAGTAATGGGATTGCTGGGTCAAATGGTATTTCTGGTTCTAGATCCCTGAGGAATCGCCACACTATCTTCCACAATGGTTGAACTAATTTACACTCCCACCAACTGTGTAAAAGTGTCCCTATTTCTCCACATCCTCTCCAGCATCTATTGTTTCCTGACTTTTTATTGATTGCCATTCTAACTGGCGTGAGATGGTATCTCATTGTGGTTTTGATTTGCATTTCCCTAATGACCAGTGATGATGAGCTTTTTTTTTTATATGTTTGTTGGCCGCATAAATGTCCTGTTTTGAGAAGTGTCTGTTCATATCTTTCGTCCACTTTTTCATGTTTTTTTTTTCTTGTAAATTTGTTTAAGTTCTTTGTAGATTCTGGATATTAGCCCTTTGTCAGATGGATAGACTGCAAAATTTTTCTCCCATTCTGTAGGTTGCCTGTTCACTCTGATGATAGTTTCTTTTGCTGTGCAGAAGGTCTTTAGTTTAATTAGGTCCCATTTTTAAATTTTGGCTTTTGTTGCTATTGCTTTTGGTGTTTTAGTCATGAAGTCTTTGCCCATGCCTATGTCCTGAAGGGTATTGTTTAGGTTTTCTCTTAGGGTTTTTATGCTTTTAGGTCTTATGTTTGAGTCTTTAATCCATCTTGAATTAATTTTTGTGTAAGGTGTAAGGAAGGGGTCCAGTTTCAGTTTTCTGCATATGGCTAGCCAGTTTTCTCAACACCATTTATTAAATAGGGAATCATTTCCCCATTGCTTGTTTTTGTCAGGTTTGTCAAAGATCAGATGGTTATAGATTTGTGGTATTATTTCTGAGGCCTCTGTTCTGTTCCATTGTCTATATATCTGTTTTGGTACCAGTATCATGCTGTTTTGGTTACTGTAGCCTTGTAATATAGTTTGAAGTCAGGTAGCGTGATGCCTCCAGCTTTGTTCCTTTTGCTTAGGATTGTCTTGGATATACAGGCTCCTTTTTGGTTCAATATGAAATTTAAAGTAGTTTTTTTTTTTTCTAATTCTGTGAGGAAAGTCAATGGTAGCTTGATGAGGATAGCATTGAATCTATAAATTACTTTGGGCATTATGGCCATTTTCACGATATTGATTCTTCCTATCCATGAGCATGGAATGTTTTCCCATTTGTCTTTGTCGTCTCTTATTTCCTTATGAAGTGGTTTGTAATTCTCCTTGAAGAGGTCCTTCACATCTCTTGTAAATTGTATTCCTAGGTATTTTATTATCTCTGTAGCAATTGTGAATGGGAATTCACTCATGATTTGGCTCTCTGTTTGTTATTTGTGTATAGGAATGCTTGTGACTTTTGCACATTGATTTTGTATCCTGAGACTTTGCTGAAGTTGCTTATCAGCTTAAGGAGATTTTGGGCTGAGATGATGGGGTTTTCTAAATATACAATCATGTCATCTGCAAACAGAGACAATTTGACCTCCTCTCTTCCTATTTGAATACCCTTTATTTCTTTCTCTTGCCTGATTGCCCCAGCCGCAACTTCCAACACTATGTTGAATAGGAGTGGTGAGAGAGGGTATCCTTGTCTTGTGCCAGTTTTCAAAGGGAATGCTTCCAGTTTTTGCCCATTCAGTATGATATTGGCTGTGGGTTTGTTATAAATAGCTGTTAATGTTTTGAGATACGTTCCATCAATACCTAGTTTATTGAGAGTTTTTAGGATGAAGGGGTGTTGAATTTTGTTGAGGCCTTTTCTGCATCTATTGAGATAATCATGTGGTTTTTGTCACTGGTTCTCTTTACGTCATGTATTACGTTTATTGATTTGCATATGTTGAACCAGCCTTGCATGTTTCCCAGAGATTCTGGTATGTTGTGTCTTTGTTCTCATTGGTTTCAAAGAACTTATTTATTTCTGCCTTAATTTCGTTATTTACCCAGTAGTCATTCCAGACACCTTTTTGAGAGTCAATGATAGTTAACTATTGTGTTGCTTTGAAAATTTCTTGGCCCATGGAATGAGTTCACTTAATTATTACTCACCCACATGGACAGAACCACATCGCCACCACCCTCCGAAACACACAGACACAGAGTACCCTTTGGATTGAAATCTAATATTTTTTATATCTAATTTTGTAACAGCTACATGATATTCTCTTACCTGAATGTTTTCATGAATCTCCTTTGTAATATATTCAGGTTGTTTCAAGTTTTTTCAAATTGTATATGTTGCAAATACTGAAGCAATGAAGATTCTTGTGGTTACAGCTTTGACAGATTTTTAGTTATTTTCTTATGACAAGTTTACAGAATTGTTGAAATCACTTTTTTTTTTTTTTTAGGACTTGATAGTTTTTTTTTTTTTATTCTTTTATTATTATTATTATTATTATTATTATTATTATACTTTAGGTTTTATGGTACATGTGCGCAATGTGCAGGTAAGTTACATATGTGTACATGTGCCATGCTGGTGCGCTGCACCCACCAACTCGTCATCTAGCATTAGGTATATCTCCCAATGCTATCCCTCCCCCCTCCCCCCACCCCACAACAGTCCCCAGAGTGTGATGTTCCCCTTCTTGTGTCCATGTGTTCTCATTGTTCAATTCCCACCTATGAGTGAGAATATGCGGTGTTTGGTTTTTTGTTCTTGCGATAGTTTACTGAGAATGATGATTTCCAATTTCATCCATGTCCCTACAAAGGACATGAACTCATCATTTTTTATGGCTGCATAGTATTCCATGGTGTATATGTGCCACATTTTCTTAATCCAGTCTATCATTGTTGGACATTTGGGTTGGTTCCAAGTCTTTGCTATTGTGAATAATGCCGCAATAAACATACGTGTGCATGTGTCTTTATAGCAGCATGATTTATAGTCCTTTGGGTATATACCCAGTAATGGGATGGCTGGGTCGAATGGAATTTCTAGTTCTAGATCACTTATTTTTAAAATATGCAAAATTTAATCCTTTTATATGTACTCCCAGTTATAATACTACAATGATTTCTTTATAATGTTAGTCACACCTTTTTCCAGGAAATTATTTATTACATTGACATTTTCCAATGTATTCACATTCTTTTATAATAATAATTATAATAAACACTATATTTGTTTCTCATTTGTCATTCTTATTTCTTTCCTTCTTTTGTTCTACATTGACGTTTTAACAAATTGATCCGGTTTATTCATTTATTATACAGCAGAAAAACTTTTAAGGTTTATTAATTCATTTTTTATGTTTCTAAAGTAATTCATTTGTACAATTATTTGTGTTTATTTGTGTTTTTACTTTCCATGGTGTTAACTTCTTGGTGTTTTTTTTTTAACTTTTTGAGTTAAAGCTTGAGTTTTTAGATTTACATATTAATTCTATTTTTCTATTTTAAAAATCATTCATTTATGGTATTATTTTTTTTTGCCTTATATTTTTTATTTCCTTGGGGCTTATTTGGTGTTTGTGATAATGTTGCTTATTCTTATTCCTTGAGTTGAAAACCAACAAATCAGGATTTAATGACCATTAGGTATATGAAATTAGCTAGAAATTAGTAGGGATTCAATTGCCTCTCATACTTTTGTGTATTTATGTATAAGGCTTTTACTTTTATTTTTAAAAATATTTAATTCTTTGGGAGGCCAAGGTGGGAGGATCACGAGGTCAGGAGATCGAGACCATCCTGGCTAACACAGTGAAACCCTGTCTCTACTAAAATTACAAAAAATTAGCTGGGCGTGGTGGCTGGCGCCTGTAGTCCCAGCTACTCAGGAGGCTGAGGCAGGAGAATGGTGTGAACCCGGGAGTCGGAGCTTGCAGTGAGCCGAGATCCCGCCACTGCACTCCAGCCTGGATGACAGAGCAAGACTCAGTCTCAAAAAAAAGAATTTTTAATTCTGTAAATTTATTTTCTGCTTGTTCCATTCACTGTTTATGGAGTCTGTTTCAAATTCAATTGTTTAGGATTTATATTAAAACTTTTATATTAATTATTTAACTTCACTCTAATTGGAGAAAATAGTCATTAGTGTTTCTATACTAGGGGGTGACATCGGCAAGATGGTAGACTAGGAAGCCCCAGGCCCTGCTTCCCCCATGGAAGCACTGATTCAACAACAATACATGGGCCTATATCCTTTTTGAGAAATCCAGACACCAGTTAAGAGGCTCTTGTATACCCAGGGGATCACCAAAACAGTTGCATTCAAGTTGGTAGAAAAATTCACAGCACTCATTCTCCAGAGCACCTGTCTCTGGCATAATATGGTGACTAGGAGGAAACTTCCATCTCTCAGCTTCTCCTGGGGATGGAAAGAAAAGACTGGAGTGTACATCTAATATGAAACTTTTCTGTCTTACCTGAATCTAAGTGGTGACAGAAATGAATATCAGGTTGAGGGCCACTGAGAACAAGGTGATGTGAACTAGCACATATTCATTCGCCATTGCCCCTTCCCCTAGCTCAGTGCAAAGTCAGCAGGAGAATACCTCCAACTTGTGGCTTCTTCCTGGTTAGAGAAAAAGTTGGAGCATGTGTCCAACATTCCAACTTTTTGTTGAGGTGGGAGAGTGGCTGCCTGAGGCTGGTTACTATCTTTCCTGACTAGGAGAGCTTATAGGACTTTACATGCCTGGGGCACCCTAAGAACAAAAAAAGAGCTGGAAAGCTTGCTGCTGCTTCAAAGGACTTATAGTATAGTATACAGGCTGATACAGCTTGGTAGCTTCTCCCTTACTTTCTGGCTTCTGAAGGGCATTGCCTGAGGGATAGTATCTTACCTGACTGGTGGCATGACAAAACCAGCATACTCTAGATGCCAGGTGGCCAGTAAGAGAGAGAAAGAGAGAGACAGAGAAAAAAAAAAGATCTTACAGTAGCCACAGGGAACCCAAGAGAGATACCAGGGGGTGCAAGAGATTGCAAGCTGCTGAAAAAGGAACTCTGCAATACCACTGTAATTTGGAATTTACACATGTAAGTCAGAGAAGAATCATCCACAGAAAAGATTTGAGAGGCTGTCAGAATCTCTAACGGGGCTTATTGATGAAAGTCTTTCCTTACATAAAGCCAGTGTGTAAACACTGGGAGAGGTGGCTGTTTTTTCAAATGTCTATATCCCAACACAAAGTAATAAGGCACATAAAGAAACAGGGAAACATGGTCCAAACGAAGGAACAAACTAAATCTCCAGAAGCCAACCCTAACAAAACAGAAGTATACAAATAATTGAAAATAATTGACAAATAATTGAAAATAATTATCATAAAGATAGTCAACAAGCTTAGGAAAATGATGTATGAACAAAATGAAAATATTAACAAAGAAATAGAAAATATCTAAAAGAACCAAACAGAAATTTTGGAGCTGAAAAGTATAATAACAGAATACTATATATCTAATAAAAAGTTAATCACCAAAATACATCAGAATCTCCTACAACTCAATAACAAAAATGTACAAATAACCCAGGTGAAAATTGGACAAAGGACTTTAGTAGACATTTCTCCAAAGGAGACATATAAATGGCAAACAAGTGTATTTTTAAACGCTCAACATACTAATCATCACAGAAATGCAAATCAAAATCACAATAAGATCCCACCTCACGCTTGTTAGGATGACCATTATTAATAAATAAATAAATAAATACATAAATAAATAACACATTTTGCCAAGGATGTGGAGAAAATGGAACCCTTGTGCATTGCTGATGGAAATGTAAAGTGGTGTAGCTGCCATGGAAAATAATATGTGTTAAATACGGTAAGAAATTCTTCTTCAAAGGTTTAGCTTGTTTAAGTTTCCTTGTCCTTTGTTCTCTGCTATCAAGGCCAGATTTCCTTACTCTTTGTGTCCCCCTGTCCTGGTAAACAACCTTCCCACTAGTCCTTATCCATAGAGCCCACGTTCCACATCTGCTACCCACTCTGTGACTTACCCCTCCCGTTGCAACAGCCCCTCCTGTCGCAACGGCCCTTCCCACCGAAATTGTCCCCCTGCCAGTGTAACTGCATTCCTGCACTTTTCAAGTTAGTCAACCGGGTTCGGCTTAGATTATGCAGTCCAACTCCAGCCAATGGAGGCAGGACACAGTAGCAGGGACAAGTTGCGTCAGGAATAAAACCACTTCCCTCCTTTGTTCCGTGTGCTCTCCTGACGACCCGACCTATGAGAAGCACCCTTCTGCAGAAGTAGATTTGCCTTGCTGAGAGATTCTTTGTCTCAGTGCCGGTTCTTCTTTGTGGCACCGAGCATTTGTTTCCAACGGTATGATTCGTCAAAAAATTAAAAATAGAACTACAATATGATCCAGCAATCCTACCTCTGGGTATTTACCAAAAAGAACTGAAAAGAGGATCTTGAAGAGATATTTGCACACTCATGTTTTTTATAGCATTATTCACAATAGCTAAGAGGTGGCAATAATCTGTTTCCATTGTTGGATGAATGGCTAACAGAAATTTGATACATGCATACGATGGAATATTATTCTGACTTTAAAAAGAAGGAAATCCTGTCATTTGCAACAACATGGATGAAATCTGAGAGCACTAATAAGCCAGTAACAGAAAGACAAATACTGCATGATTCCACTTATGTAAGGCATCTAAAGTAGTCAAATTTGTAGAAGCAGAAGATAGAATGTTGATTTTCAGGGACGGTGGGGAGGGAGAATGCAAGTTGCCATGCGGTGGGTATAAAGTTTCAGTTATGCAAGATGAAAAGGTGCTGTTAGGTTGGTGCAAAAAGTAATTGCGGATTTTTGTCCTTAAAAGCAATGGCAAAAGTGGCAATTACTGTTGCACCGACCTAATATATAACAAAGTATACACTCTGCTATACAACAAAGTGCATATAGTTAATATTGTACTGTACACTTAAAAATACAATAGGATAGATTTCATGTTATGTGTTCTTTACCTCCCTCAAAAATTTTTCTATATTTGAATCTTGCTGAGTTAAAAAAATAGTTTAGTACATATTTGATGATTTTAAATGTCCTATGGATGTTTTAAAAAGTATATATATATATTTAAAATAATTAGTCAATCTTATTACTTAATAAGTCCTATGAAATCTATTATTTGAAACATGTATGTCATAATTTTGGCAACTGAGTTTTCCACAGATGGACAGTGGCTCATGAAAGTCTTCTACAGTTATACACAGGCCATTTCTCCTGAAAATTTTAAACAGCTTTCCTTTATAATTTTATATTATCTGCCCCATTTAATGCTTTGTTTTGGCCTGCCTTCTCTTTTATGTTTTTGCCATTTGCTCAATATATATTTAATCATTCTTATTTCTTTTTAGCTTTATCTTTGCTGTTTAAACAGCATATAATGTATTTTTATTTATTGTCTTTTTTTTGAGACAGGGTCTCACTGTGTCACCCAAGCTGGAGTCTGGTGCCAGTAGCATGATCTTGGCTCACTACAACCTCCACCTCCTGGGTTCAACTGATCCTCTGCCTCAGCCTCCTGAGTTGCTGGGATTATAGGCATGTGCCACCACACCTGGCTAATTTTTGTATTTTTGGTAGAGACGAGGTTTCACCATGTTGCTCAGGCTGCTCTCGAACTCCTGGGTTCAAGTGACCTGCCCACCTCGGCCTCCCAGAGTGTATTGTCAATTTCAACATCTTACTTTTTCAGTGTGTTTTGTGCTTTCTAGTTTCTTTTTCTCTTTCATGAGAATATTTTATTTGTTTTTATTTTCTTTAATGTTGCAGCCACAATATATTCTATTCTAAATTCTACATTTGATTGCTTTTAACTTATCAAATAAATGCATAATCCCAATTTCTCCATTTATTAAAATCAAGAACCAAAAAGAAATGACACTCTCTTTATGTACTGAGGAATTTATGCCATTCTACTTCTTCTCCCTAGTGTAATTTCTGAAGGCTGAATATAGAGTTATTGTGGGTGTGTTTGTGTATAATTTTTAATGTAATTATTGTAAATGTATCTGCAGAAGTTATATTAGTTGGTTTTAATTTTGCAACTTTGCCGTTCTTGATTTTTTAATTTTGATTATCTCTTAGTAACCAAGAAGATCTTTGAATAATTTTTTCTAGGGAGATTTGTAAGCGGCATAATTTGGGAACATCTTTTTATTTCATTTTCTTAGGTGTTAGTGTTGCAGGAAATGTTAGAGCCTGACCTGATGTTTGCTCTAAGTAAGAAGCTTTGGTATTTGCAGAAATGTTGTTATCGTATAATTGGTTTTAGTAGTTGGGCTGGGGTGAGATATGTTATGTACCTTTTTCATTAACCATGTATGGGATATGGTGAGCTCTTTCAGTTTCACATCATAGGTTTTGATCTCAGGAAAAGTTTCTCTGAACACATCTTTGATTATTGTGTTCAATGACAATGATAATGGTATTGGTAACAGTTATTCACTGAGTGCTTAAAATGCCTATGTAAAAAAATTTATATGCATTATCTAATGTAGTCATAAGAATAGCTACTATTCTTTTTCTCTTAAAGAGAAGCAGACAAAAGTAAGCGATGTTAATTAACTTTCCCAAGCCTCTAAGCTAGTAAATAGTAGAGTTTCAACCCCAAATGCCTCACACCAAATCCTAAGCACTAGCTCACTAGTTTATACTGTCTCCTCAAGGATTCTGTTTCTGACGTTTTTCTTCAGGGCCTATCTATGTATTAGCTTAGTTCTCAGCCCTTTATCCTATATCATATTATGTTCATATTAATATCTATATCAAAATCATTCTTTTCAAATTCTAGGAGAGCATCTCAAGTTGGACCATTTCCTCAAAGATTTGATTTTACATAGTGTAGCTTTGCTTTTTTTGCCTAATTTTTAAAAATTTTAAATTATATTTTAGGACTCATTAAAATCCTTTCTTATTTCATCAGCCTTATTTTTGCCTGTGCCTTGATTTAACAGTGTTTTTCATCATGCTTTGGGACCTGTTTCTGAGAGCACCAAATAGACACTCTTCTAAAATAGTCTTATGATTTCCTGAGTTTTCAACATACTTTTCCTTTTCTCATGTGTTGCTTTTTGTTGTTTACTTTTCTTTGGTTGGGGAGAAGACTCTCTCTGTCTCACATTTGTCTGTAGACATGACATGGGGAATGTGTTTTTAGCAACCCTCCTTGTCTACTGGTTGTTGGGAAATTCCTCCTCAGATTTAGGTCTTAGAGGCAAAGTAGTGTGAATAGTCTCTACATTTAGTTTCTAGCACTTATTTTATTCAGGGTGGGTCTACTGGGGTGAGGTGAGATATTTTCTGTGGTTAGGTTCTCTACCTATGCTGATGAGACAGCAATTCTTGGCACAGGTTTAGAATAGGGGAGACTAATCCCTGCCAGTGTGTACTTGTCCCATTAACCTTCATGTCCCAGCATCTCATAGTACACATTTTTTCCAGGTGCCTACGTCTCCAAAAATGCTGTACACTATTGAGTGTTCTCATCTTTTTCTGGTAGTGTTGTTTGTTGACTTTCATAGCCCCTGAATATGTAGAAAGTGGCAAGCATATGGAAGCAGGGAGAGAAGCATTATTTTGGTCAGCTAGATTTTGTAAAGGCCGCCATGTATACCATGGCTAAGGACTAATATTGCAACTGAATCAAGTTTGTTCTTATGGTTTTCTATTGTTTTTTGTATTCTGTATTATTCTTGGTCAGACCCAAGAATAATACCACAGAATATGTGTAATCTAAGAATATGTTTATGAATGTGTAAATCTCAGTGATGGATTTATTGAAAATCTCCCCAGAATTTAACATATATGCTTTTAGGAACTTTGTTTTATACTTCTCTTGCCAGTTTTTAACTTTTTTTCTTTGATAGGACAATTTAATTGCAATATGCAAAGATGCTGTCTTCTATTGGGTTCCCTAAAAAGTAGATCCTGGAACCTATACTTTATTTAGACGGTGCCTTCAGATAGCAGGGTCCAAAGCAAGACAGGAGGGAGAGCCATTACAAAGAGGGATTACGGAGCTGGTCTCAACTGCGGTGACAAGTTGGTCAATCTTGTTGATATCTGAGAAACAAAATGAAATGTGTCTTAGCATCTAGTGTAAATTAGTTCCCATCTCTCATTAGTCAAAAGTTTAACCCATGGGACATTAACCCATTGGTTGTACGTGTGTGAACTCTGACTAGGTTCCTGCAATGTCACATGCCACAGTACCAACCCAGGAACCCCAAAGTAAGAGGACAGGGCATACAGCACAGGCCTGGGCTAGGTGCTATCAAAATGCTCCTCCCTGAAGCGGATCAGGGTCCATGTAGAACCACTCACTAACCAGGGGCTTGAGAAAGATACCGCTGAGGCTCAGAGGATGTGTAGTAGTAGACAAGAGGGGACTATTGGAGACATATTAGGTTCCCAGTAAAGGTTTGAAGAAGTATCAGATGTAATAATCTGGGATAGAGCATCGTTATTTTCAACCGGATTTAACATTACCTTGTATTCGAATAAAATTGAAATCGTGAACATTGTTCAGACATTTGCTGATATTCTGAGATTTTTCATTTTCTGATATTGTATGAATTAAGGAATCAATACCACATCTATTAAACTCCTCTGGTGTGAGCCTATGTGCCCTACCACATCTCCTACCACTCTGAGTAGAGGCCTTCATCTTATCTTTTATGTAAAACACATACTGTCTTCATGAAATCTGTTAATGGACAGAGGTGACATGGAGACTTTATGCAAGGGAATTTTAGTGTAATTCAAGCAGAAGGCTTGGGGGTAAGGACTGAGAATACTACGTTCTTGAGAAAGGAAGGCAAGAAGAGTGGGAATTTCTGGGGGCCCATTTAAGATATTTGCATCACCCTGCTCCCTGACTTTTCTCAATCATAAATTAATCCTGAAGATAAGAAAGCTGTTTTAGCTCTGGAGTTCAGACCCATGCAAAGAGACAGATTACTTAGTAAAAATGAACTATTGAAATGCTTGTATACCATACGCTGCTTAACCACAGACATTCAGCTATTTCTAACTTGCTGTGATGCCTGATAGTGTAATTGTACTCCACATACAATTTTATGGCTGTACTACTGTGCTGAGTAGACCAAAAGATTGGTAAGATTTTAAACTATTGTAAACCCACACTCATATATGTGTTATAGAGGTGATTTTTAAAAACTTTTTGTTTTGAACTTATTTTAGATTCATGGAAAACTTGCAAAGATAGGACAGAGAGTAGCTATGTATGTCTTATCTCACTTCCCCTAATGTTAACATGTTAAAAAACCATCATCCAATTGTCAAAACAAGGAAATTATTGACTGAATGCTCTTATCTAAACTTCATACCTTATTTTAACTTTCAATTTTTCCAATATTTGTCTTTTTTTCTGTTCCTGGTTCCTATCCAGGATCCCACATTGCATTTAGATGCTATGTCTTCTGTCTCTACAGTCTGCAACAGTTCCTCAGTCTCTCTTGTCGTTTCATGATCTTTCCACTTTTGGAAAATACTAGTAAGTTATTCTGCAGAATGTCCTTCCATTTGGATTTGTCTAATATTTTCTCATTCTTGGAATAAACTTTTGTCTTTTTGGCAAGAATACCAAAGAAATGATGTTGTATATTTCTGAATACATAGAGGTGATATTTTTATCTTTTCTATGTCTAGATAAAACCTGTAAAGTTTTCAGAAGTGTCCAAACAGTGACTAGTTGATGCTCAGCGATGTTGTCTATAAGATTCTTGGCTTTAGATGTGAAATCAAAGTAGATAATTTCTAGGATCCCTTTCTATTATCATATTCTATGATTCTGCCTTATTCATTCAGCCATTATATATTTACTGAGAAACAAGTATTTGCTAAACACTGGAACATAGACAAATACTTGCATTTTAAACAAATCCAATATTCCAGAAATACATACATATAAATGCAGATACACATAGAGCAAAAACAATTAGTGTATTAACAGAGGAATGTGTAAACTTAATGGGGCACTCAGGAGAGTTTGGGTTTAAGCAAATTAAGTTGGGGAGTATAAGGGGAGACAATTCTTTCCCTATTTCCCATCTTTACCCATACATAAATAAACTTCCACTAACAATTAAGGTCTCTTGAGGAAGTTATGGGGAGGGAGATATATTAGAAGTTAGGGTTCTCCAGGGAAAAAGAACCAATAGGAGATATATATATATATATTATGTTTAATATATATACATATATTATGTTTAATAGATATACGTATATATTATGTTTAATAGATATACGTATATATTATGTTTAATAGATATACGTATATATTATGTTTAATAGATATACGTATATATTATGTTTAATAGATATACGTATATATTATGTTTAATAGATATACGTATATATTATGTTTAATAGATATACGTATATATTATGTTTAATAGATATACGTATATATTATGTTTAATAGATATACGTATATATTATGTTTAATAGATATACGTATATATTATGTTTAATAGATATACGTATATATTATGTTTAATAGATATACGTATATATTATGTTTAATAGATATACGTATATATTATGTTTAATAGATATACGTATATATTATGTTTAATAGATATACGTATATATTATGTTTAATAGATATACGTATATATTATGTTTAATAGATATACGTATATATTATGTTTAATAGATATACGTATATATTATGTTTAATAGATATACGTATATATTATGTTTAATAGATATACATATATTATGTTTGATAGATATACGTATATATTATGTTTGATAGATATACGTATATATTATGTTTGATAGATATACATATATTATGTTTGATAGATATACATATAATTATGTTTGATAGATATACATATATATTATGTTTGATAGATATACATATATTATGTTTGATAGATATACATATATATTGTTTGATAGATATACATATATATTATGTTTGATAGATATACATATATATTATGTTTGATAGATATACATATATATTATGTTTGATAGATATACATATATTATGTTTGATAGATATACATATATATTATGTTTGATAGATATACATATATTGTGTTTAATAGATATACATATATTGTGTTTAATAGATATACATATATTGTGTTTAATATATATACACATATATTATGTTTAATATATACACATATATTATGTTTAATATATATACATATGTTTAATATATACATATATTATGTTTAATATATATACATATATATTATGTTTAATATATATACATATATATTATGTTTAATATATACATATATATTATGTTTAATATATACATATATATTATGTTTAATATATACATATATATTATGTTTAATATATACATATATTATGTTTAATATATATACATATATTATGTTTAATATATATACATATATTATGTTTAATATATACATATATTATGTTTAATATATACACATATATTATGTTTAATATATACACATATATTATGTTTAATATATACATATATTATGTTTAATATATACATATATTATGTTTAATATATACACATATGTTTAATATATACACATATATTATGTTTAATATATACATATATTATGTTTTATATATATACATATATATTATGTTTTATATATATACATATATATTGTTTTATATATATACATACATTATGTTTAATATATATACATACATTATGTTTAATGTATATACACATATATATTATGTTTAATGTATATACACATATATATTATGTTTAATGTATATACACATATATATTATGTTTAATGTATATACACATATATATTATGTTTAATGTATATACACATATATATTATGTTTAATGTATATACACATATATTATGTTTAATGTATATACACATATATTATGTTTAATGTATATACACATATATTATGTTTAATATATATACACATATATTATGTTTTATATATATACACATATATATTATGTTTTATATATACACATATATATTATGTTTTATATATATACACATATATATTATGTTTTATATATATACACATATTATGTTTACTATATATACATATATTATGTTCAATATATATACATATATTATGTTTAATATATATACATGTATATTATGTTTAATATATACACATACATGTTATGTTTTATATATATACATATATATATTTGTATTGTGATTATGCAGAACAAGAGCTTTCAAGATCTACTGGCAACAATGTGTAGAAGTAGAAAAGCAGATGGTGCAATTCAGTACTAATATGAAGGCCCGAGAACCAGGAGCACTGACGTCTGATGGTGGGAAAAGAAGAATGTCCTAGCTCAAACAGACAGAGACCAAATTCATCCTTTGTTTGCCTTTTTGTTCTATTGAGACCTTCCATGGATTGGATGATGCCCAACTGCATTGATGAGCTTAGATCTTCACTGATTCAAATGCCAGTCTCTTCCAGAAACACATTCACAGATACACCAGAAATAATGTTTTACCACTCCTCAGCTAGTCAAGTTGACACCAGAAATTACCATTACAGAAGCCTCTCCCTTCTCTATTCTCTCAACTGAGTTAACTCATTACTGAGATTGGTAAGAACCTGACATTCTCTGGGTCTCACTTTTCCACTTGGCATTGATAAACTGTTTATGTATGATGGAGACACTTGATTTCTATGACTGTTTCTCTGGAAGCCACATTCTTTCCTTATAATTTCCATGAGGTCAGACTCTCAATAGATCAAGCTATGGGAAAGTGTGAGGGAGATGACTTTTCTATATTTTTATCTGTCACTTGTGTGTTTGCTTGAGTGTGTCTGGGTAGCCGGTGGTTACAAGGCTCTACTCAATTCTCCAATTCAGCCTTACCACTAATAACTGAACGCTTCAAGCCCTGTTTTCCGTCATGTGTCTAATATCTATTAATTTGAAGCAAAAATGTAATTGGCATCCTTAAACTCTAATACGTTGACTATCAGGACAGGCTTTATAGAGGCAGAGATCTTTAGACTAGGTTTTGAAGGTAAGACAGAGAATGGCAAGGGTGGAAGACAGGTACGTATTTCAGGCATAAGAGTATTGGAGTATTTGGAAGTGGCCAATTATAGCATCATTCTTCTTTACCTGGGATTTGGAACAAATCATTTAAAAAGACAATGGAGTAGCAGATAGAGAAAAAAACATATTTTTTTAAACCCATACATGCCAAATTGGAGAATGTAGCTTAATATAGGCCTGCTGACCAACTCCAGAATTATACAGACTTACCCTCATGGTCATAGACAGTGATGAACTGGGGCAAGCCTCCTGATATGGGTGTATGTATGTAAATTGTGTGTGTGTGTGTGCGTGTGTGTGTGTTTGAAGCAATAGAATATGTGACTAGAAAGGACAATTGAAAGAGACTTAGCACCTTGGTATATAGCCTGTATCCAATTTTAGATCACTCTTGTTGTGTGTGAGGGATGCTTTGGTGGGAGGTGAGATAGAAGGAAGACAGTAAGTTCAATTCTCCGTTTATTGAACTTATCTAGAAATGAAGCGATTAGCTTATGAACCAACACAATGGAAGTGAAGGTAGAATGGACAGAATAGGTTCAAACAAGAGTTTAATAGAATAGGCCTTCTTGGTAAACAGTCAGATATGGAAATATGGGAGACCTAAGCAGCCTCAATTCCTTCTTCCAAATTAACTGAAGTCTGATCAGATTTTACTGGGAAGTTTTCCCTTGGAATCTATGACACATTTTCAAAGAAAGAGCACTCTTCATAATTATGTTTACTAGCCTCCTAGCATAGGAACCAAATCTGTTCTGTGATTGCCATGCCGTCTCTGCTTGATAGCGGCATTGATCTTGAGTTTAGACAAACTCAGAAAACGCTGTAGGCTTCATCCAGCATTGTTTATTTGGTTTTCAGAAAGGCTACAGGATGCAATCATGGCATGAATGGAACAGTAGAATGGAAGTCCTTGTAGGCACAGCTTCTGAGGTCCCCATCATTCTACAATTGGAATGCAATAAAAGTGAGTAGATGCAGAAAACCTCAGTTTAGGAAAGCCATAAATTCTGGGTCCTTTTAGCTTTTATAGACTAGCTAGTCTCTTAGACTCCTCAGGATTATAATTCTAACTCTCATTCTCTCGTGCAGCTGATTCTTACCACTGAAAGTTATTCATTATTTGATGAATAGTCTTGCTAATAAGGTATAGGCTCTTGGTCCAGTACATAGTCCGTGGCTGGATTATCATTTATCTCAGGCCTGGTATACGTATACTCCTATAATTCCTTCCATTAATGTTAAAGGAGGATTTGCAGGATCAAATTCCAGGTGTCTCTGAGAATAGAGGAAAGGCCATAGAATCACCTCTCAAGCCTTTCATTCCAGTAATGAAGAAACAAAAATCAAGTGAAATATAAAACATACATATTATACCAACTGTTTAACCTACTTTAGTCTAGAAGATAACTGTTACTGTATTTGGATGATCAATGATCATTCACTTGACAAAAAAGCACCCCCCACAGAAACCAAAACCAAAATCTCTAGCTGATTTAAATAAAAAATGGACATAATTGACTAAAAACCTAGAGGCAAAATATAGCCTCAGATACAGGCTGATCTAGGGTCTGAAGGCCTCAGATGATACATTACTTACTCTTTATTTCTGTGCTCTGCTTTTTGACTTATACTAACTTACTGACTAGGTAGGCCCAACATGGTAGCCCCTGTAGATGCAAGGCTCAGTTTTCCCAGTATTTAAATCTAGTGGGAAAGGAATATGTCTTTCTTCCAAAATTTTCATTCTGCTTCATTGGCTCTAATTGGGGCACATTTCAATTTTTGAGCCAATCACCGTGAGGCCAGGGAATTTGGTGCTCTAGTTGGCCAGGCTTACAGTTGAAGGTTGAGACCACCCATGTGACATGACTAAGAATGGGAACAGGGTGCTTCCTCGAGAGGGAATTTGAACAACTGTTACTGGAAACATGGTGAATAGATGCTGAATGGCTATAAAAGTCATTTATATTTAGGTTTTTTTTTTTTTCCTCTTTCAACTTATAGGAGCCCAGCTCAAAATAACTTAAAGATAAAACATTCATTAATTCACATGCATGGGAAGTCCAGAGATGCAGCTAACTTCATATAAGCCTGCAGGGGGCTCAAATGTTGGCATGACTCTGCTTCACTTGCACTCTGTCACTTCTCTTTGTATTATTTTAGTAATCAGGTTTCTCCACAAACTGGGCAAATGGCAACTGGAAACCTTGTGCTTGCTATAAAGCTAGAAAAGTTCAAGTACTTGAGTAATCTCAGTGGACAAAAACTGTCTTTACTGTGAGCTCCAGAATTCTTGGAGAAGACTTTTTGGCTCTCTTTGGGTCAGCTTCCTATTCCTACATTAATTCCTGGGCCCCAAGACACATGGGGACTTTGGCAATATTTGGATGCAGTTTGACCAGGTGAGACCATGTCACTGGGATTAATGACCCCACACAGCATCAGAGAGTAAAGCTTCCTGAAAGAAAATTGGTATGTATCAGAAGAAGAGAGATGAGCAGACAAACCCATAGCTGCCACAGTCCACTATGGCTGTTGAGTTGCCTCAGGGATTTTTAATATAGTGCCCCTATTAACTTTATTCATGAGTTTTCTCACTCCTCTGAAAGTCGATCACCAATCACAAATGTCTGGCACAAATGTTTTTTAAAATGAAAAAGAGAACGATCACATATGATTTCCACTTGATCAGAACACAAGACCTCATATCTACTTCTTGCAACTAAATTTGGAAGAAATTTGGGAGGAATCCTGAAATTTCTGGTAATACACCTGGTATTTTCCTCTGTAAAGCCATACACTCACCAGGTCAGAGGAAATAAAGCTACCCAAGTGACTAAGATGAGTTCCACTGACTGGGTTTTGTTAGTTGTAACTATTGCTAATACCACTTCTTAAATAAAGTATCAGAGCAAAAATAACATCTCTCATTAGCACTCCTAGAGTAACTTTGGCAACATTCTTATTTAGGTGTAATGCCTTTATAAGCAAGTCTTCTGGAAATCAGCTTTCAGAAAGGGAGATCAATTAGGGAGTCCCTTCTAAATTCATATAACTTTAGGATTAGGCTTGGAAGTGAGTAGGGTGCTTTTGGTGAGGTACATTAGAGATGATTCACTTTATTTGTTCACCACTTGCTGTACATTTCTCTATGTGTGAGCTAAGTTTTTTTCATGTTCATCAGTAGGAATGAGCCCACCAAAGCCGATTAACTCTCACCAAGGGTTTAAATGGAATGGAATAAAGATGGCTTATTTAAATCACATGCATTTTGAGGATCATTAGAGCTCTGTGTCCTATGAATAAGGACAATTAAAATTCAGCAGAGTTTTGTGTATTCTTAATATGCATTTAGTTTACACCACAACGTTGTCTTTAACATACCATTATGCAGTGTGCTATGACTGCTATTCATAATGGCACACACTTGGTAATATGCATGATGATTCAGAATAAGTTTAAGTATCTTTACATTATTTTTAATATAATAATGGTTCCTAGGGCTACATGCAGTTGTGAGTGCATATTAACAGGGGTAGCCCACTGAGAATTATGAATCTATAACATAAAATTTTCAGAAAAAGTACTTACTGTGTATGCAAAATAGCGGCCCTTTAAAGCTTGAAACTTGGGCTGGTTAAAATTGCTTCTAGAAATATTTTTTAAAAGAAAATATTCCAGAGGTAATAAGTGAACTGAATGGATTTGTGAATGATTGCTATAAAGTCTTCTTTTAAGGGTAATAACTCACAAAACTGCAAAAGGAATAGAAAATTATCTTTTTATGCATGTGCAATATGAAATCAATTCAAGTGAATTTCAGTAATACATGTTCTTGATGTTTTTGCCATCTTAATAGATCTCACTATCTTTTATTCTTGTTGATTGACTGATAATGAGACATAAATAATCCTATTTCTTTGCTAATTTGGTCTCAATTTCTACAAATGTAGACAGTATTAAGAAGTATTTTTTAAATGGTCATTTTTGACCTTATTTTGGTAATGTCCACTCTTACTTCCACTCCTCCCTAAAACCTCTCTAAAATTCTCATCATCCTATAAATCAGTTCAAACACTTGAATATCATACATGAAGCTCATTGTGAACTATCCATTATTCTCCCTGCACTCAACTTTCTTTACCTCCCATAACCTCACACACTATACATCAGCATTTTGCGATCATTCATTATCTTTTGGTTCTGCACATGCTTTTCCTTTATTCTGGAATGTTTTTCTTGCCCCTCTGGACACCATTTTTTAGTTTCAAGACACAGTTAAAGCCTCATCATTTCTATAAAATGGTCCTTGACCCTGTGTATGTTGTACCTCCTACCCCAGCCCACCTCAATCATGCACGTAGTGACTCCCTTTATAATGCCATTGCTGGACTGGGTAGACTAACCTCCATCAGTATACTTACTGAACAGCATGGTCATAAAATAGATAAAATAATACTCTTCCCATGGGACTGACATATGCTTGAGAATATGTGTAATTGACAGTATCTAGCACATAGTATATACAGTACATATTAGCTATATTCTTATTGCTGCTAAACTGAATTTTAATTATTTTAACATATTAATCTCTCCTACTAGTCTGTGAATTTCTTGAGGGTAGGGACTATGTTCTATTCTCATTTTACTTTCAGGACCAAACATAATATTAAGCATACAAGAGGTGACTAATGAATGCATGTTGCGTAAATACATTGAATATTTCACTAAAGAATTTCATATTTTGTAGAATTATTTTACATGTAAATTGTTGTATTTCATTAGTTCCGAGATCCACTTTTTTGCACATTTTACCTTCTCAGAAATTAGAATGGGTTGTCACAGCTTGATTAGCAGCACTCATTCTTTCTTTTTATTTTATGAAACATAAAATAATGATGTGTCTTACATTTGATGGTATCTTAAATTCAAAGAAATATAGTACTTCTGTTTCTTACTAGAGTTAATAAAATCAATAAAAAATATCTCAGTGTCTGTATTAGTCAGAGTATTCTAAGTACCACAATAAATAACCAGAATGTCTCAGTGGCTGCTTACCAGTGGTTTAGGTATCACTCATGTTCCAGTCTAACGTGGGTCAGAGAAGGGATGAGGGGAGCCTGTTGCCATGCAGCCTTTCAGGGAGCTATGCTTGTTCCATCTGGGGCTCCCCCATCCTCTGGGGTGGGATGTCCTCTGCTAGATTTTCTAAATGAAGGGAAAGTGAGAGCACAGACAACTTTGCAGCACGCTTACCAACCAGTCCTACAAGTGGTACACATCACTTGCTTTCACATTCCACTAGCCAAACTCAGTCACCTGGCCCAACCTAACTTCAAGAAAGACATGACATGGAATCCAGATATGTGCCAGGAGGGAAAGGAAACTGGGTTTGGTGAGTGCATAAAAATTTCTGCCACATGTCCAGTGCTGCACAAGACAATGTTGAGAACACACATAGAAGTTATCACAACTCCTACCTACAAAGAGCAGACAATTCAATCTCTATGCTTATTTAGTCAATAAATATCCATCGAATACCTCCTACAAGCCATACCATGTGCTACATGATGTGAGGCGTACAGAGCTCAATGAGATTTGAATCCTGCTGGATTTTTATTATCTAAGATAAAATAGGCAAATAAATAATTATAATATAAGACAGAAAGTGAAAAGGACCATAAAATAGAAGATGCCTCTAACTGGAGAAATCAAGGAATGGTTGTGGAAGAGAGATGTGTAGACCTAGACTAACAGAAGGCTTTGAGCATGGTTATTACCAGAAAGGATCCCAGGAAGAGGGATCATCTTAGACTCAAACTGTGGAAGAGAATGAGGGTGCAGTCTTCTAAGAAGATTCTAGAGATTCTCTTGGAATAAGAAGTGGTGTCAAAGGACAGAAACACATCTTACTGAATAGAAGCCATCTAGAGAGAGGGATTTGAGGAGCAGAGAACATTTTGTTAGGTAAAGCTTAGGGAGGAAAGAATACAAAAAGTAAATGCTCAGAGGCAAAATCTCCATATTGCCCCTTTGGTTCTGTTATTTCAGTAGCTGTGTGAGCACATATCCTCCTTGGTCCACATCACTACCACCCAAGCAAAAAATAAGATATGGTGGGTCATGCTCCAGGGGTGAGTCTGTTAAGAACTCACTATCTTTTCCATTTGTATATCATATATATGTATAATATAGTATGATACATGTATAATGTATAATACATGTTCACATATATATGTGTGTGTGTATGTGTATATATATATATACATAGTCATATTAGACTTTTAAAAATAACATTGGGCACCACACTGGACTCCTTTTGTACCCAGTGTCTATCCCCTCTTACCATCTCTGATTTCAGCTACAGCCATGATGCACAGTTCCATGGGAACTGAAACTCTCATTGTGTTGGCAGCTTTCTTGCAAAACCTGTAGGTTTTGAAGTCAGGGAGAAGTTAACAGCTTTGGGGCAACCCACAACCTGTGATGGGGGTGGTGGGGGGCGGAAATCAGTGGATAAATGCTCATATGTATTTCAATTCAAATATTTAAAAACTCTTCGAAGAAAATTTTTGCAATCTATCCATCTGACAAAGGGCTAATATCCAGAATTTAAAAGGAACTTAAACAAATTTACAAGAAAAAAACAACCCCATCAAAAAAGCGGGCAAATGATATGAACAGACACTTTTCAAAAGAAGACGTTTAAACGGCCAACAAACATATGAAAAAAAACCCAACTTCACAGATCATTAGAATGCAAATGAAAACCACAATGAAATACCATCTCATGCAGTCAGAATGACAATTATTAAAAAGTCAAGAAGCAATAGATGCTGGCAAGGCTATAAAGAAAAAGGAATGCTTTTACATTGTTGGTGGGAATGTAAAATAGTTCAACCATTGTGGAAGACAGTATGGCGATTCCTCAAGGATCTAGAACCAGAAATGCCATTTGACCCGCAATCCCATTACTGGGTATATACCCAAAGGAATTTAAATCATTCTACTATAAAGACACATGCACATGTATGTTTATTGCAGCACAATTTACAATAGCAAAGTCATGGAACCAACCCAAATGCCTATCAATCACAGACCGGATAAAGAAAACGTGGCACATATACTCCATGGTATACTATGCAGCCATAAAAAGGAATGAGATCATGTCCTTTGCAGGGACATGGATGAAGCTGGAAACTATCATTCTCAGCAAATTAACACAGGACAGAAAACCAAACACTGCATGTTTTTACTCATAAGTGGGAGTTGAACAGTGAGAACATATGGACATAGGGTGGGGAACATCACACACCAGGGCCTGTTGGGGGGTGGGGGGCAAGGGGGGGAACTTGGAGGACAAGTTAATAGGTGCAGCAAACCACAATGGCACATGTATACCTGTGTAACAAAACGGCACGTTCAGCACATGTATCCCAGAACTTAAAGTAAAATAAAAAAAAAGAATTATTATAACTGGATTAAGAAAATGTGGCACATATACACCATGGAATACTATGCAGCCATAAAAAAGGGTGAGTTCATGTCCTTTGCAGGGACATGGATGAAACTGGAAACCATCATTTTCAGCAAACTATCACAAGGACAGAAAACAAAACACCGCATGTTCTCACTCATAGGTGGGAATTGAACAATGAGAAAACTTGGACACAGGGCAGGGAACATCACACACCAAGGCCTGCCAGGGGGTGCGGGGCTGGGGAAGGGATAGCATTAGGAGAAATACCTAATGTAAATGAAGAATTGATGGGTGCAGCAAACCAACATGGCACATGTATACCTATGTATCAAACCTGCACGTTGTGCACATGTACCCTAGAACTTAAAGTATAATAAAAAAATTAAAAATGAGTTACTATAAAGCAATAGTCATCAAGACTATATGGTATTAGGAAAGGATAGACATATGAATCCATGGAACAGGATAAAGTGTTCCCAAAATAGACCCACACATATATGCTCAATGGATATTCAGGAAAGGTGCAAAGACAATTCAACAGGAAAAAAAGATAGTCTTAATAATGTTGAAACAATTAGACAATCATGAAAAAAAGAGAACCTTCAATAGCCGAAATACGAAATAAATATCATGTTCATTGATAAATGAATAGATAAAGAAAATTTATTATATATATATGCAATGGAATACTGTTCAGCCTTTTAAAAAAAGGAAATTCTGTCATTTACAACAACATGATGAACCTGGAGGACATCACGTTAAGTGAAATAAGCCAGGCACAGAAAGACAAGCACTGCATTACAGTACTTATATGTGAAATCTGAAAAAGTTGAACTAGAAGCAGAAAGTAGAATGGTGGTGGTAGCAGATGGGTGGTAAGGAGGCTGGTGAAATGGAGTTATGTTGGTCAAAGGCTACAAAGTTTCAATTAGACAGGATAAAAATCTTTTGGAGATCTATTGTATAGCATGGTGACTTTACTTAATAGTAATGTATTTTATACTTGAAAATTGCTAAGAGATTAGATTTTAAATGTTCTCATCACAAAAAAATAATATGTATGTGAAGTGATAGAAAAAAATTCTTTGAGAAAAATAAGTTTTCCTATTGATTGCTGGCAAAGGGAAAGAAATATTGAAGGTGTTTCAGGAATGGAGGAAACATTCTCCAGAATCGGAGATTAAGAAACTTCTTACTAATGGATACAGAAATTGTGGTATACGTACACAATAGAATACTATTCAGCCTTAAAAAAGAAGGAAATCCTGTCATTTGACACAATATGGATGAATCTGGAGGACATTATGTTGAGTGAAATAATTCAGGCACAGGAATACAAATACTGCATAATCTCACTTATATGTGTAGTATAAAAATGTCAGACTCATAGAAGCAGAGAGTAAAATAAATGGTGGTTACCAAAGGCAGTGGGGGAAGGGGAATTGGGGCAATGTTGTCCAAAAAACACATTTCAATTAGACAGGAAGAATAAGTACAAGAGATCTATCATAAATAATGGTGACTACAATTAATAATATTTTGTATATTTGAAAATTGATGGTAAGTGTTCTCACCACAAAAAAGTGCATGAAGTAATGCATATGTTAACTTGCTTGATTGAGCCATTCCATGATGTATACATACATCAAAATATCATGTTATACACAATAAATGCATATAGTTTTTACTTGTCAATTAAAGGAAAAGCACACTCCTTGTTATGGAATTTATATGCTTTTGGAGCTCTGAAATGATCAGACATCTTCCAGGGTGTTTGGATTTTTATTGGATTACTGTTCTTTTACCTTAATAAATGCTAACTCTGTAAGTCTTCTTTTAAATATAAAAGATAACCCTTCTTTGTCTTACAACTATAAAAGCTTATCAGCACCTTAGTAACCTTTACAGGTTTATTTCTATTTAACTCCCTTAATCTGATTTGCATTAGTCTTTTTAAAAGAAGCAATATTTTCTTGTGCTAGACACACTTTGAAATTGATGTGGTTTAAATCTTCCCACACATAACTGAGTGGTGACTTACTGCTTTCCTTAGTTGCCAGCAGACTGAAGAGATGCCAACAATAATGAAAGAAAACACAGGCTTCCCTGCCTCTCCGTCACCTCAAAATTCTGTAACTCTGAATGGCTAAAATAAGAAAATATGATAAGGATACCATCTGGGCTCTTATTATAAAAGTTAACTACAGAAAAAATTATTAAATGTACACACCTCTACCTTGACTTGCTTAGAGGTTTCCTCAAGCTCTGATGTTGGTTGACAGAATGCAGTTCACAATTTTAATATACCACATTTTGATATGGATGACAGCAATGATAACAATATCAAAAAAGTTATCCAGACTGAATGTTTACTATCTGCTATGAAGTATGATACATGTTTACATGCAATTCACTTATTCCTCAAAACAACCCAATGAGGTAGGTACTATTATCCGCATTTTACAAATGAAACATAAAGCCTTAGAGAAAGACCAAGTAATTTTCCTTAAAGTTACATGCTAGTAAATGGCAAGTCCTTTCAAAGCAGATCTGTTTGATTTAGACTGCATTGATCCCACTTGGTTGAAATGACAAACTGGCTTGTTGCTTCCCCTCCTTATTCCTCCCTTCCTTCTGTCCATCCATCCATGTTATTTCTCTTATTCTTGTATAGATCCATGTTGAATACATTTTCTGCCCCGGATTCTGGCTTATAAAATGTATAGGCTTATCAAATGCATTCACTGGATAAAACCACTGAGGTATAATGAACCTAAAAGGGTATATAAGTGGTTAGACTTCCCTCCAGATGCAGGAAAAAAAAAAAAGCTACATCATTCCAAACAGTTCTAGTTCCACTTGAAACCTTCCCGGGATTGGGAATTTAGTTCTTTTTGAGATGGAGTCTTTCTCTGTCGCCCAGGCTGGAGTGCAGTGGCGGGATCTCTGCTCACTGCAAGCTCCGCCTCCCAGGTTCACGCCATTCTCCTGCCTCAGCCTCCCGACTAGGGACTACAGGCGCCCGGACCACGCCCAGCTAATTTCTTTTGTATTTTTTTTTTTTTTTTTTTTAGTAGAGATGTGGTTTCACCGTGTTAGCCAGGATGGTCTCGATCTCCTGACCTCGTGATCCACCTGCCTCGGCCTCCCAAAGGGCTGGGATTACAGGCGTGAGCCACCGCGCCCGGCCGGGAATTTAGTTCTTTTGTAACAGCCCATTCTTCAAATTTCAGCCTTAATCCTTTTCTTTACGTGCCTGTGGTAACTAGGTTTTATCCCTGTGCTCTTCTGGAGCTGCCTGCAGGGGAAGAGCAAGCTCGTCTCCAGAGAAAACAGTTGCTAGACTGCTTTGGCTCCCAATCAAGTGGAGAAATGGGTTTAGAAGGGTCAATTCTAGTTGCCTTGATCAATTTCCAAATCAAGACAGTTTGACTGCCAGTGTCTCCTTTTTCATGTAGAGAACAGATATTTAAAATTTCTGATCTTCCACCTGAATTTCCAAATTGATTGGGAGGGTATTTCTTTCTCTCCTTTTCTTCACCTCCTCCTCCATTTTCTCTTCGTTATCATCAGAAACCAACATAAAGTTTCCATCCAACTATTTGCCTATTTTATCCACCGTTTCTCTTAGGTATTTTTCTATCTGAAGCTTGTACTCTAGCACAACCTCCACTAAAGGTAGCTCTATATATTCTGATTTATTCAAATCCAATCAGCTAGAGTTAATGAATTCCTAAGGGCAGGAGATCAATCATGTGCTATTTATATTTAATTAAATTCGTGTTGCCTCACTTGTTTTTTATAACAACTTGAAGGCATTTGGGAAAAGCATATTTGTGATACATTCTTATCTTAGCATAATTTTTCTTATATTTTGATAGATTTTACTTTACCAAATTCATAAAAATCTTACTTTCTTCGGGACTTTTAGGACATGCACACTAATAATACTTTTATTAGCGCAAGAGGCCTCCTCACAAATTTTCTCGTTTCCTCCAAGGTAGAATTGATCTCACCCCTGTATTTTGGTCTCAAATTAAACTCAATTGTAACAGTTTATTGCATGTGCTTGTTGATCTGTTTGCCTCTCTTTCTGGGCCATGAACTCCTTTGTTTCCCTGTGTTTATGTGTAACAGGCTGGTTACACATAATGCAAAGTGATATGTCAGATGAAAGAAATTATGGCACAATATAGTTAACTGTGAATAAAATGAAAGCATGCTATATAATCTATGTTCCTAGGCACTAGGGTTTTAGTATAGAGAAAAAGAAGGGCTAGGTTGGAGGAAGGAAAGAGTTTAATGGAAAAGTGGGTATGCATGTGTATAGAGGGAAGATTGAGAAAACAGAACCAGGGCATGAGAGACCCATATCTTTGAGAAGCTGGTATAACTTGGACACAGGTTGTTTCTTTCATCAAAGACTCTCAGACTTCCCTTTGGTTGCCGTGCCAGTTGCTAATTTTCCTTCTCAACAAAGTAGGAAGACCATCTAGGGCAGGGGACTGCACACTTTTTCTATAAAGTGACTTATAGCAATTATTTTCAGCTTTGCAGGACATATTGTCTCTGCAGAAAATTCTCAGCTCTGCTGCTGTGAAAACAACCATAGACTGAGGCCATGTGTAAGGGGTTTGGTTAAACTTTATATACAAACTCAGGCATTGGGCTGGATTTGGCCCACAGGCATCATCTGTCGACTCCCGATCTAGCATAGCGAGATCATAGTCTGTGCCTTCTGGTTCTCCCTCTGCTCTGTTGTGTTTTCATGATTTGTCCAACAAATTGGTCTAATGTGAAATTAAGAGCTTTCTTCACGGAATGAACAAATCACATTTTGCTTGCTTACTAACTAAATTCCTTAACAGAAAACAAAATATTTAATTTCCAATTAGCTATAAACTATTCACTATTCAAATAACACAATGTCTGAAATTCACTCACTAAAATATGCTCTATTAATAAACCAAAAAATTCCAATGACTGATACTAAGTCTTTTCTAGTATTCCAAAAGAAAAGAAACAAAGCAGAAATAGATAGCTTGATATATCTGAGGTTAGGGAAGTGGTAGACATGCAAGTGGTAGGTGAATAAAAGTGGCAGAAAAGATTAATTGGAGGGGAAGAAAATCAGCTTTGCTGTCCTCATTATTTGATTGAAATTTGGTCCAGTTTGCTTTAAACTAGTCATAGAGAAACAGATGCTGAGTAGGAGGCATTTTTTTTGGTCAGCCATGCTCTTAAGACTCTATGACTTTGTTTTTCAAGATTTCTTGAGGGGTGTATAGGGGGATGGGAACTGTTTAAACAATTCATCTGACCACAGGAAAAGATAATTATATTTCAAATGATTCTAACTATGGTGCCACTCCATTCTTTGGATTTAAAACTCAGACTAGAGAGGCAGTCATCTGATTGAGGTGGGGCTGAAAGTTTATGTATAAAACTACTTCCCTGCAACTATAAATGTATAGCAATGATAGCTATAAATAATATTTATGGAACCATTGTTGCTCTGGAAAAAATATATAAATGTTTCTTATAAAAAAACAGAAAAACAAAACCAAACTGCAGTAAGTTAGGCTAAAGCTGAAGATCTACTGCACTACAGGGAGGCTGAAGCTAGAGATCTACTGTACAAAGAGGCAGTTAAGATTTCAATTTCTGTGGGGAAGTAGAACCTAAGTCTTCCACACTCCAGTCAGAAGCTGGAGTAGGAAAAAAGCCAAAATCATTCTCAGGGACTATAGCCTATATTGTAGTGCTGGATGGCATGGCAGGAGGAAGCAGAGACAGCTGAATATGGCTCAAGCCATATGTTGACTTGGACCCTCAATTTGTTACAGCTCCCAGAATGGTAATTCTGAGCTGCCAATACAAGACTTGTTTCTGACTGGAGACTTGGGTAACCCAAATAGAGGCAACTATAAAAAGACCAGACATATAGAAGTGAGTGCCGAGAGAGAAATAGAAAAAAAAAAAAGTTAAAATAAAACACAAGGAAATTGTTAACTTGGTCTTGCAACTAAAATTCTATGAATGAAAACTAAACTCATAATAGCCAACAAATTTCATAAATGATAAAATTCATTACCCAGAAAATTACAATCTTCTGAACAGGACATTAAAATGTACATGGTTAAAATCCTCAAAATCATATAGGAAAAATACACAGCAAGAGCAAGATATGAATAAATATAGATGATTATGAGTCAATTACAGGAGATGATTTTTTAAATGTATAGGTTTGAGAAATAAAAAAATGTAATCACTGTAATAAACTCAGTAGATTGAACATAGCCAAAAAAGAAAGAGTTAACTGGAGGAAATATCTGAAAGCTTGATCTGTTATTCAGGAGAGATAGACAAAGAGATGGAAAATATCTAAGTAAAATTAAGAAGCACAGAGAATAGACTGAGGAGCCCCAAACTACATATAACAGTTCCAGAAGCAGGAAAAGAGGGAATAGCAGAGAAGTAGCATTTCAAGAAATAATAGCTTAGTGTTTTTCTGAAGTGAAGACAAGAAATTTATTGTCACAAAATATACACCGCAAGCTGAAAGGGAAAAATAAAAGTAAATCCAATTAGACTCAGAACCAAAAAACCCTGTAAACAACGAAAAGGAAATAGAAAATTTTAAATGCCAACATAGGATAAATGACATACTACCTAAAAAAGAGTAAAATTAAATTGACAATAGCCTTCTAGGAAGCAACAATAGATGTTATAAGTTGTCAGAGAGGGAAAATAACTCTCAACATGTAACTATAACTAGCTAAACTATCATTCAATAGTAAAGGCAAAATACCATTTTCAGGTACTAGGATTAAATGAATTTATTGCCCATATGTAATTACTGAAAGAAGAAATAATGAACTAGTGAATTTGTGAATCTCTAGGAAGATATCATTGGAATATGAATGCAGCCTAATTACTGACTTTAAAAGGAATATTAATAGTCACTAATTATCTTAAGATTATTGGGAATAACAATATCCTAGAAAAAAGGAAGGGCAGTGTTTGGAGGATAAAACAAGCTAAAACATTTTAGGAGTAAGAGAGAAATAGCAAAACTTTAGGTTTTGTTAGAAAAATACAAAATTAAGTAGGATTGCAAAAAATTTTAATGTTGCCACTAAAAGAATAGAAATACAAATGGTAATTTCTAAATTAACATAAAAAGAAAGAGCAAATAAATTTATCAATCAAACAACAGACTGAAAATGTGTAAAAGGAAACAGTGGAAAAAATATGGTATACAGAAAACATAAAAGAAAGTAGCATAAATAAGTCTAAAGAAATCAGTAATCACAATAAATATAAATGGATTAAATATACCAATTAAAAAGAGATGATCCAATTGCATATGAAAAATAAAAGCAAAACTTAGAATTATAGATGTATCATTACAAAGGGTGGTTTGAAAGAAAGAGAGGCCAAAGTAAGGCATTTTGGTGCCATTTGTGTTAGTTGGAATTTAGATGACTTCAAAGTGACTTAGTTTACACAGAAAACCAGAAATAATGAAAGAAGTTAATACCACTGAATTTGTCAGCACATTATTAAAGCAACTCTGCTTTTCAGGGGTTTTGGAATGAGAGATGCTTAAACTTAAATTCTTTTCTTACCACTTGGCTTTGTGACCCAGAATAATTATCTAAGATTTTTGTGACTGTGTTCTCATCTGTAATATGTTTTATTGAATCCACCTCACAGGTTTGTGGTTAAAATTAAAGTGGATGATGATTTAAAGTGTTTATTACAGTTCAGTATATGTTAGTACCCTTTTTTCTCTTTCCCTTGTACTCTTTAATGTGCTTTAATTTTGAATCAGATGAAATAAAACATTTGGCTTGATTTGTTTCTATAAAGAAAACTTAGAGGCAGCAAAGGCTCATTTAATCTCAGTCTCCAAATATAGATGGTGTTGTGCTTGGAAGCTCTTCAGGAAATTCAAGATGAAACAATATCTAAGAAATGGGGTTTTCCAGCTTGCATTTGCTGTAAGTCATAAATTGTGGACAGGATCTTAGTGAACACTTAGTGTATCTCCTTCATTTTACCAGTAAGAAAAATGGAACACAAAAGATTAGTGTGCTGAAGTTACATAGAACAATCCCTCTCAAACTTTAATAATGTACACATGAATTTCTTAGTATCTTCTTAAAATGCAGATTCTGATTTACTATGTCTGGATGGAGCCTGAGTTTATGCATTTTTCACCAGCTCCCAGGTAATATTGGTGCTGCTGCTGTCTGGGCCACACTTGAGTTGTAAGGACAGGTACAGATGGCAGAACAAATATTAGAATCTGAATCTACTAGAGACACATATGCTTTACACTATGTCACACTTTAGGAAATTTTTCAGGGAAGCAAACAAGAGGTTGTTCTGACATTAAAAAAAAAAGCACACAATGCAGTGATTTATAGTACAGGAAGAATATAATTTATATAGATATATACTATTCTTGGTTTGTTATTGGGTATCAGGTGGCAACCCTATCTATACAAATCAAAATTGAATTGATCAAAACACTTGTTAGAGGAGAGAAATCTGAATAATGTCACTTCAGAGTTCCCCCTTTGTGCTTTTTTGCTAACTTCTATGGCAAATTTTAAAATCGATCTTTAAGTGTTTCCATTGAAAACTAAGTGAATTTCAAAGCACCTCCTTCTTGCCATGACTATTACTGGGTCTTTAATACAGATAGAAGGTGACCAAAATCCAAACCATAATTCCCTGAAACAAAAGGCATTGAATTGTTGAGTTTGGATTCAGGTATTTTTTTGTCAATTTTATTTAGACAATGTTTGTTTCACAAATACTTCTTCCTTCTGAGATTTGAATAAGGTTCTTAGACTCTTGGGCTCTATTTCCCTGCCTGTTCTAACACTAATTATTAAAAAAAAAAAAAAAAAAGAAACAAGGAAACATTTAAAACAGTTCTTTAAGTGCTAAGTTCTTAGATTTATGGATTCAATAAAAAACAGTGCTTCTTCATTTTTCATGGCTTGTGCTGATTTATACAGGCTTTACGGGCACAAAAATTAGATTAAAATTTTTTATTGAATCTTGTCTGAAATGCTGAAACTTGAAGGGAGACTTCAAGAAAGAAAATTCATTCTCCCAATTCTCTCATTAGATTTGGCTTTGGGAAAACAGAATGTGTAAGCATACTAGGCTGCTGGTTTATCTCTGGATGCATCCCAGTCTGCCCAACCCACCAGGGGAAGAGGTTTCTTATCCTATTCAGAACCTCACAAATTACGTATTCTGCTTAGTATTTCAAGGTGTGGCACACTAATTACCGCCTATGTAGACAGGGGTTTGAATTTTCCAGGATCCCAGCAGTTGAGTTGAACTCCTTTTGACTTGCTCATGGATGAAAAAATTTCAGGAGATTTCTTTAGTGAATTTGAAGGAACTTGTTTGTCAGAACTCAAAATTCAAATTTCTGTGTTGCAGCTTCCTGCAGATCTAATCATAGCTTTCCTCTGCTTGGTCATGATTTTCTTCATTTGAGCTCAGTTTCGTCTCCAGATGTCCAGTAGTGCTTCATGCACCTGGATGAACATTGAATCAGAAGGACAATTAAATAGCTGAGAACAATGAACTCAGGGATCTCTGCCTTTCTTCTTTATTTAAATTCAGGCATTCTTCTGGGCTTCACTTTCAGGAAGATCAAAACTCTTTGGTTTTTACCCATCAGTTGCAGACTACCAGCAAAGTGTGGAATTGGTTTCATTACCTTGTGAGATTGCTGGCAACAGTGACTCATGCAGGGATGGTTATTTGCTTCCTGTGATTTGCCTGCCATGAAGGTGGTTGGTTATAAAAAAAGAAAGTTATTTTCAGATGTGTCTTGAAATAATATCACCTCTGTTGGGTTGCCTAAGGTAATAAGACACTGAAGGATGAGGGGTACTGGGGGATTGGGGCTTGGTGTTATATCAGTGCATCAGAAAGGTGCTGAAATGACAAGGTACCTGTTAGAATATCTACATGTAGAATGTATGCTATAATTGTTTATGGCTAAAAAAATTAAGAAACACTGCAATAACATAATTATCTAGTTGGGTGAGTTGGTTGACTCTGGTCATTTTATTAATGTGTTTTTGAGTAATATTTTAATATGAAAGAAATTTTTACCATAAAAATAATTAAGCAGGAATTATGATACCTAGTCTTTGCTTTTGTCATACTCACTCCACCATACATCTGATCCCATGAAGAACCCCCCTCCACCCAGTGTTTCCATTCTCTCATCTAGAACAGTGAAGACTAGGTTTTTGAGACATTTATTTTTAGCACATGAATTGTACATAATGCTTTTGAGGTGTAGGTGTTAAATGGATTTTAAATATTAAAACATTCCTGGAGCATTGGTGTATCCATACCACTAGTGAGTCAGAAATATAAAAAAATATAAATATCTACTGTCATCCATGAAATACATAGGTTTCTCATCCTGGCACAAGTTAATACTCCATTTCCTAATTTTCCAACTTGTGAATTTAGTAAGTGCACACTAAGCTCAGCTGTCCCTGTAAATTTAACCAATCAACAAATGCTCCTTGAGTGCGCTTCCTCAGAACTACC
Organism: Pongo pygmaeus; assembly: GCF_028885625.2. NCBI lineage: Eukaryota > Metazoa > Chordata > Mammalia > Primates > Hominidae > Pongo > Pongo pygmaeus. The sequence continues at coordinate 133,151,905 of NC_072373.2, read as the reverse complement.
ATGAGGCTGTGCGGGGATGTTGGCTTCTGTGGTGACAGCGAGGTCTTTGGATGCTATTCTGTTTGCATCTCCCCCCAGCTTGAAGCCACCCACGTTCTATGTGAAGGGTTTGGAGACCATTATGAGTCAGGCAACAGCTTTCTCATTGACGTGGTCAGTGGGGTTCTTCTGAGAAACAATGAAGCAATGGCCCTGGCTGCAACCAACAGAACGCCTGCTGCCTCAGAGTTGCTGTTTTTCAAAGCTAATCTTTTTTTTCAGTTTATTTTTACACTTAGACTTTATTACTATGTAAAAATACAAATATCAGAAGAAGCATAAATTTACTCTGAGAGGATATGACTGACTTAATCTCATGAGATATCATGACTCCCATACATTTATGTTCAGCTGTTATCAATTGAATATTTCATATTAATCAAGGAGGATATGATTTTACTGGAGGAACCAATTGGTGCTGCTGTCAGTTTTTCCTGTGTATGGTTCTATCATCTTTTTAATTTGAGGGTAGGAGAATTTCTTCAGACTCTGAGCCAGAATAAGAACTAGGAAAAGGTGACATGATCTATATTCTTAATTTAAGAATCTGTTTCTAATGATCAATATCTGCATCAAAAGTGTAGTTTTTATGCTTTCACTTTAAATACAGATCAAGTAGCACTTCTCACTCACATATCTTCTGCATTAAGCATTTAATTTATTACACTTTTTATTTAAGGCTTGGGATAAGGGAACTATTAGTTTATAAAAGAAAAGAACTTTTTGACTGAGTTTGAATTCTGCTGAGAGGAGGCAGCAAATTGGAGCTGAAATTGGACAATGTGGGCACGTCGGTGGATTTTAGGTGAATGATAAGGTGTGTGTGTTTGTTTAAACACTAGATCAAATTTCCAAAGAATAACTTGCGTCTAAAGGGATAATTATTTCTTCACTTACAGTAAAAACACAGGGAAAGTGAGTTTAAGCACTCAGTGAAAGTTTCAAATCTACACTGGCATTAGGACAGGGGTCCTCAACCCCCAGCGTGTTAGGAACTGGGCTGCACAGCAGGAGGGGAGCAGCAGGCAAGTGAGTGAAGCTGAGCTCCACCTCTGGTCAGATCAGCTGCAGCATTAGATTCTCATAGGAACGCGAACCCTATCGTGAACTGTGCATGCGATGGTTCTAGGTTGCACGCACCTTATGAGAATCTAATGCCTGATGATCGGTCACTGTCTCCCATTACCCCCAGATGGGAACATCTGGTTGCAAGAAAACAAGCTCAAGTCTCCCACTGATTCTCCATTATGGTGATTATGTAATAATAATAGAAATAAAGTTTGCAATAAAGGTAATGTGCTTGAATCATCCTGAAACCATCTCCCACCTGCCCCCCTGCCCCCCAACCTGTGAAAAAATTGTCTTCCGTGAAACCAGTCCCTGGTGCAAAAAGGTTGGGGAACACTGCATTAGGGCATAGATAAGAGCCACCTACAGACTGAGTTAAGGTAGGTGTTTTGTGTTCACCTTGTCCTTAGGAATTTAAGCAAGGTTACCATGCACTAAACAAATGGTACCTAAAAAAAGAATGGTAAAGAAAGGCACTTTTACTAACATAGTTCCTCAATAAAAGTAATAGTTCCTCAATATTTCTTACACAATTTCTACATCCTAGACACTGTGCTAGGTGAAGGAGCTCTGGCTCATTTTGGTAAGCACCCGATATCATCTAGCATGACTCCACCTTCCTCCTTACTGCTTATCTACAACGACCAAGTCCCAGGCTCTGGAAAACGTCTCTTGGACTAATTCAGTTTTCCTTGTTTTGACCATCTGTGGGATGTTTTTTGCACTAGCTGGCTGGGTCTTCCTGCTCTTTTTTCTAGTTAGCTATCCAGCTGATCAGCCCGGGACCCTAGTGTAACTTGTCTAAATGGTGCTCTGATAATAGCTGTGTCCCAATTCTTTTGGGAGTGGGATTGTACATTTCCGGGTGTGGTTGTTCTGCTTCCACAGGACATAATAGAACCTGTGATTCATCAGAACTCTTAGCATAATCAACTAAAAACGGATTTCCTCTAGCACGCGATACTTTTTTTTTTTTTTTAGGCAGAGTTTTGCTCTTGTTGCCCAGGCTGCAGTGCAGTGGCACAATCTCAGCTCACTGCAACCTCTACCTCCCGGGTTCAAGCAATTCTCCTGCCTCAGCGTCCTGAGTAGCTGGGATTATAGACATGTGCCACCATGTCCAGCTAATTTTTTTTTTTATTTTTAGTAGAGACGGGGTTTCATCATGTTGGCCAGGCTGGTCTCGAACTCCTGGCCCCCAAACTCTCGATCCACCCGCCTCGGCCTCCCAAAGTGCAGGGATTACAGGCATGAACCACCACGCCCAGCCACTCTACACTTTTTAAACAAATTAACTTGTTAAATAAATACTTGTTAAACAAACTTTAAATTAAAAAAAATTTAACTTGTTAAATTTTTTTTCTGAAACAAGCACTTTGCATTTGTTGAACAATACTTTTCGTATCAGAAAACTATGGAAATGTAATGAATTTCCATAGTTTCCATAGAAATAAAGGCTTACTTCTTCAAGGAATTTCCTAGAGAAAGAGAGACGATGCCTCCCTTGGTGCAATTTGCTTTTCAGTGAACATCTTTGCCTTAGACTGTACCAAGCATAAGTGGACACTAAACAGGAAAGAATTCTAAGATTTTTTTTTTTCCTTAATCCTATTTTTTTTTTTACCATTTGTTTGGCAGTGCTCAGAGAAATATGGCCACTCATCATTGCCAAAATGGACACTTTTTTCTTTTTAGCAGCAAATTTTTTTGAGGATTTTCAGAAATTTTTATGGTTTTTGGTTAGATTTTAAAAAGATTATAGCAATGAATTTTCAAGTGTTTACTTTGACCTGTGATCATTAAAAGGAATTCAAAATCTAACTATAATATATCAATATTTGTATCTGATATGAGTCTGAGACAAGAAGGAAAAGAGGAAAAAATAGAAAATTCTTTTACTCTGTATTAAGCCACTCCTAAGTAAGTAACTCCTGTGTGTTGGTGTATTAGTCTGTTCTTGAACTGCTATTAAAAAATACCTGAGACTGGGTAATTTATAAAGTAAAGATTTAATTGACTCACAGTTCCATAGGCTGTATAGGAAGCATGACTGGGGAGGCCTCGGGAAATTTTCAATCATGGTGGAAGGTGAAGGGGAAGCAGACATGTCCTATGTAGCTACAGCAGGATGAGGGCAGGGGAAGGTGCTACACCCTTTTAAACAACCAGATCTTGCGAGCACTTACTACCATGAGAGCAGCACCGAAGGGGAAATCCATCCCCATGATCCAATCACCTTCCACCAGGCCCCACCTCCAACACTGGGGGTTACAATTCAACATGGGATTTGGGTGGGGACACAGATCCAAACCATATCAGCTGGGAAAATATAATTAAAACCAAAATTTTCTCCCAGCCCAGGAAACCTCTCCACAAAGGCAGTTTAAAAATAAAACAGTTTTATTATTAAATAAGCATAAAACCAAAATGTGATGCACATCACAGACAATCCACTAAGAGGCTGCAAAGACAGAAAGAAATCTCATCCCTTTAAGCCAAGTATATACAACTCATTACATACATGTTTTCAAGATAAACAATAACTATCCTCAAGTAAGAGGACTCAACAACACCAACTGTCGCACATAGTTTATCCTAATTTTACCTGATAACTGAGGTGACCATATGTGTTAGTTAGTTTGCTTTATCCAGAGGAAAAACACATTTCTTCTGTTTTTATGACAGGAGGTAGATTTGAAACTTGGAACAAGGCATCCACTGAAGTTAGGCACTTACATTTCCACAAAAACTAAAAGATAGATGCTATTTCCCTTGAGGTTTACATTTCAAAGAGAAGCATTTTAAATGTTCCAAGGAAAAGGAGGGGAGAGAGAAATTTGTTTCCCATTTTCCACAAGAATAATTGAGTCTCTTATTTTAAATTGTATTTGTTCTTATGTGTGTAACCTTGCAGATAAATCATTATTTGGTTTCACAATTGTCTGCTAATAAAATCTGCTATGTAAATGTTTATTTCTGAGTATTGAGGCCATGTGCAATATTTATAACTTTAACTTTGATGAATGTAACCAGTCTATAAGCTGAGTTCCCTGGAAATTTGGAATCTCTTCCATAGCACAATCTTTCTCTGCATATTCTAAGGAAATGGAGTTGCTTTGGAAACAAAGGATCTGGCTAATGTGTTTTCTGAGGTGCTATCACCCTTGGTCATAATTCTGTGTCATGCCCAATTTTTGAGATCCTTAGTTAATTTGTGTAGAATTAATAATTCTTCTTTTGATCTTCTTCTCAATTTAGTTACTATTAATGTAGATATTTTTGCCTCACACAATCTCTTTCTTGCTTTCATCTCCAACAATGGCTCTCAACACTAGCTAGATGTTATACTCACCAACAGACTTTCTATAAAATGACAGTGTCCAAAGACTCCACCTTCAGAGATTCTAATTCAGTTGATTTGTGGTGGGACCCAGGCATCAATATTTTTGAAGAATTCTATTTTGCAGCTGAAGTTCAGAACCTCTGATCCAGAACAACGAATTGGTCCAATAAGACACTCACCAACAATAATAATTACTCTGTTTGTAAGCTGATCCCATGCTAATCTTTTTGGAATGCTGGGAGCTTTCACTTTACTGGACCTTTCATATAATGGCAGACACCTTATAGAGGAGACCACATTATCTTCTACACCGTCATCACCACCACCAATAACTATAAATATAAACTACACACTGGAATCCTTGGTACTTGCACAGAGCCTAACAGGCACTAGATACATCTTTACTGAATAAATAACAACTGCCTAGTTATTGAGCAGTACATAAGAATCAAGGAGGCAGAGTATGTACTTCTTAAATGTAAAGAAGATCTCTTCTGACATTCCAGTCTTAGCTCTGGGGACATAGGATCATAGTAAAATTCAAGTACATGATTATTTGCTGTTGAGAATAATTAAGGTGTGATAATGGTAAGCTTTAGGGTTTAGAAAAGGGGCAAAAACTCAAAGCCAGAGAAATTTGAATGGTAATTGATTCCTGATTATTTAAATATTTTAGTTATAAGAGATCAATAAAAACTTATCTGATATAGCTTATTTATCTCTCCAGTGAGGAAAAAAAAAACTACATCTGGATGCTTTGTAAAGTTATCAGTATGTCTTCCCATCTTGACTTGGATGGAAGGGTAATAGAAAGAAGAAAATAGATAAAGGAGAAAAATTAGGGAAATATGTCTCCTCCTTTAGGAAGGAAGGGAAAAGAAAAATAAGTGACAGAGGAAAAGAGGAAATTAATTAAGTGGGCTTTGTCCTCTAGAGAAAGGGATTAGAGTAGGGCTTTTTTTTTTCTTTAATGCAGCACAATATTGTGTTAGCCTAAAAGACACCTAAACAATATTTTGAAACTTTCTGTCCTGACATGCACCTCATGCCATTGGTAAATGTGCTTCCTACCCCCTCCTTCCAGCCCCCAGCAGATATTTAACCTGGATTTTACCTATGAGTGATCCAGAGAATTCTAGTTCTCCCAAATGTTCCACATTAAAAAAAAAAACTCATGGCCAGGCAAGTCTGAAACACTAGGTCCTACAGCCCAATGTATACTAGCATATTAAAGGCCCAGAGAAGCCTGAAATAAAGAAATGTGGTGCATAGTAACGTAGCATTCTCCCTGAAAGCAGGAACCCTAGAGTTATATAACACTAGCAGCTGTGGAGCGAGAGGTCTGTATTAGACATGTTGGGGATACACTGTTAACCCATTCTGCCACCTTTTCCATTCTATTACCTTAGTTTTATTATTGTGGGCCTCTATTCATTTGTGTCACAGAATACCTAAGAAAGAGAGGAAAGAGGTTGAATTTAGGAAAACAAATGGGAAAAAGAGGAAGGTGAATAAATAATAATAATAATAATAATAAAAGACCGAGATAGATCTAGAACAACGATGGTATTAAAGTGGAAACCCAACCGAGGTATGTTACAGCTAATCAAGGACTTTTCACACGTAACATCTGATTTAGGGAGAAGGGAAGAGAAAATGAGGGACCAGGCTGCCTGGGTCACTGCATTTGTGATAACAGGATTCCTACTCTATGCACAAACAGATGTGATCTAATCTTCAGACACTCAGCCTGTTCAGAAGAATTGTGATGAAGGTGAGCTGAGCTTAAGATAAGCATTTTTCAAGAAGAGTCAATACAGAGAAAGAAATGTCACGTTCTTTATGGTGATTTTAGAAAAATTTCTCTGATTCTTCTCTGGGACATAGTTATGACCCACATTATATTTAAAGAAAAAAAATCTTGTTTGGCTAATATTATCTCTCAACTACCTACCTCGTTATCTAGTGAAAAAATGATCATAACCAAAATCCAACTAACTATAACCTTGCAGTAGCTAGAGAAACTTTCTTCATTATGCCACACTCACAAAACCAAATATCAACAAAAGAAGCTGACGGGAAGGATTTGCAAGATGTGCAAAAATTCCAGCAGCGTGAGTTTGAGTTCCGAAGTGCTTTCATTTTGAGCACCTAATTTGGTATAGACTGGGCAGTTACGATTATCTCATTTTGCAGATGAAGAAGGTTAAATGATTTGTCCAAGATCACGTTGCTATGATAGCTTTCTTCCAACTCCAAATTTTATTCTTGTTCCAATACATATGCAGTTTACTTTACTATGCTCTTGACTTCTATGGTAAATTCATACTTAAAATTCAAAGAAAATGATCAGTTAAAAGCTAACAGCTAATGATTATTGAGAACTTGCCCTGTTCCAGGCCCTGTTTTAACTTCTTTACACCATCATAGTTAATCCTGACGCCATTCCTAGGGAGAAGGCACTATCATGATTCTCATTTTACTGATGAGAAACAAAGGCTGGCAGGGGTTGGTGGGTCTGGAACTAAGACTCAAGTCTGTTTGGCACGGGAGCCTATGCTTTGCCACATTGTTGTTTGTCTCCATTATCTATTGCTCCTGTAAAAAATTACCACAAACTCAGTGCTTAAAACAATGCAAATGTATTATCTTATAGTTCTGGAGGTCAAAAGTCCAACACGAGTATCACTGGGATGAAATCAAGGTCAAGGTGTAAGCAGTGCTGCATTCCTTCTGCAGGCTCTAGGGAAGAATCCACTTCTTTGCCTTTCCTGTTTTTTTTTAAGGCCAGTCACATTCCTTGGCTCCTGGCCCCCTTCCATCTTCAAAGCCTGCAATGTTTACCAGGTTTCATGCCGCTGTCTCTGTTGGGTCTCTCTGATGTCCCCTTATAATGACCTTTGTAGTTATATCAAGCACACTTGGATGATCCAGGCTAATCTCCCTGTTTTAAGGTCTGCTAATTAGCAATGTTAATTCCATCTGCAACTTTAATTTCCCTTGGCCAGGTAACCTGACATATTCACAGGTTACAGAGATTAGGACATGGACATCTTTGGTGGTTAGGAAGGGTGGGGGCATCGCTCTGCCTACCACACTGTTCTTTCTCTTTTTATAGAAGGCAAGATTTAGAATGCAGTACTGTATCTACTTAGGCAGAAAGTGTTACCCGAATATTTTAGAAAGGCTTTAAAAAATAGATCTGTAAACAAAAATGACTTGGTTGACAATGAAACAAGAAAATATGATTTTAATTAAACAACCTGGGTTTGCACTACTGTGCAGTTTACAAAATGTTTTCACACACATCTGATCCTCGTAGATAACCTTTGCAGTAACTAGGAAAGATCTGACAGTTAACTAACCCCCTCCTGCCCTCCTTTTCTTGCTTTCTTTTTCTTTTTCTTTTTTTTCCTCCTTTGGTTCACAAATGTTTTTCCTAAAATAAATCATACTGTGCAGGCCTAGTAAAAATTATAATTTTAACCTAAAATAAATATATTAAAATTTTCCACAGCTTTCTATTACTTTTTGGTTTAGTTTTCAAGGAACTCTGTCTGTGGGAGGAATTCTAAGTATCATTTGCAGATGGCAGTTTCTTGAGCTAGTTTAATCACGTCAATGAGAGGAAAATGAGAAGGTATTGTTGGGAGAAGTAAGAATGAAGTTGCTAAAAAAGTGGGCACTTATTCATTTAAGAAAACCATATTGAGCACTTGCTATAGGCCAGGTACTTTTCTGGGATCTAGGGATATAGTAATGAATAAAACAGTCAAGAGTCCCTGTCTAGGGAGCATAGATATCAATTTCTAGAAGAAGAGATTGATAATGGACAAATTAACAAGCATCTATATCTATATCTATATCTATATCTATATATGTATGTATATATATACACACACACATAATATTTAGCAATGATAGATGTTGGGAATTCTGGTGGCAGAATTGTTATTTAATATGGAATGGCCAGAAAAGACCTCCCTGGCAAAGTACCACGTGAACAGAGACCTGAAGAAAATAAAAGATACAACCATGTGTTTATGTGGGGAAAAGTGTTTCAGACACGGGGAATAGCCAGCCCAAAGACACTTAGGTGAGAATGTGTTTACAGTATTTGAAGAAGAACAAATAAAATGGAGCAGAGGAAGCAAACTGGAGAGAAATAGGAGATGAGTTCAGAGACGTGATGTGGACCAAACCATAAGTAAACATTTGAGGAATTTGGTTTTTAATCTGAGTGTGATAAGGATCTACTGGAGGATTTGGGAGCAGAGATATGATGTGATCTGACTTTAGTTTTGAAAGGATCACTCTGCCTGTTGAGGATAGGGAAGAAAACAAGGGATGGGGAAGAGAGACCAGTTAAGAGGCTATTAAAATATCCTACCTGATGGTAGCAGCAGAGGTGGAGAAGCGGTCAGATTGTGAGTATATTTTGAAGGTCTACCTGTGAAGATGACTGATGAAGGGGAAATGGGGTATGAGAGAAAAGGAAGACCCAAATATAACATCAAGATTTTTAACCTGAGCAGCTGAAAGACGAGTTGATATTTACATAGATGAATAAGATTGGGGACGGAGTAAGTTCAAAGAAGCGAATGAGGATTATGTCTTTGAACATGTTAGGACTGAGTGGCCTATTGGGCACTTGAGTATCAATATAAAAAAGAGAGTTGGATATGCAAGTTTGGACTTTAAAACTGGAAATACAAGTTGGGAGTCATCAAAAGATTGGTTCTTGGTGTGCATTGGTATTTAGACATTGGAGAACAGAGGAAAAGATCAGCAAAAGAGACTGAGGAGGGGCCAGTGGAGACAGGAAGTCAAGTGCAGAAAGTACTTCCAGAAAAAGAGAATGAAAATGCAACTGGTAGAGGGAAAAACATAGGGCTGAAAATGAACGATTGGATTTTTAATATAGAGGTTTTATAACTTTGACAAGAGTTTTTGCAGCCTGTGGCATGGCGAAGATGAAACTGATTGGGGTAAGCTCAAGAGTGATATGGGGGAGGAAGTAAAGACAGCAAGTATAGACATCTTTTAGGAATGATTTCTATAAAGGGAGGCAATAAAATGGTACAGTAATAGACAGCATCATATTTCAAGGGAATTTTTTTCTAAAAATGGGAGACTGATAGTAAAGAATGAATAGAGAGGAGAAATTGATGATGCAGGTGGAGGACATTTGAGCAGGTGAGAGTGCATAGAGGTGCAGCCCATGGAAGCATTGGCCTTCCCTAGGACCATGGAAAGTGACTAGACGGAAGGCATAGGATGCCAGCAGAGGCAGATAGATTGGTGGATATGGTAGGGGCATGTGGTACTTCTGAGAACTTCTAATAACTCAGTGAAATAAGATTTAAGGTCATTAGCTGACAATGAAAAGAGGAGAGGGGATGTGGGGTGTTTAAAGTAAAGAAAAAGCTATGGTGTAAGAGAGTAAGAAAGTGAGTACACTAGGAAAATGTGATTTCTGCTAGGGTTTCTGGTTAAATTTCAGCTTGGGTCTGTTTTCTTTAGCTTTCCCTGGTAACGGAGGTTAAAAATCAATCATAATAATTGGTGCTATAACATTTTTAAATTTTCAAAAATCCCTCTTTCTGGATCATAATAAAATATTATGAGGGAAGTCTTTAATGTGGTCCACTTTCTAGGGGTATTTGCATTTTCAACAGTAGGAGAAAGCCTTACCCAATACCTGGTGACTTAATAATGGAATTTCAGACTTTGGAAATAAGGTTGTTGGGGAAATATTTTTGGGGAGTGGGTCCAGTTCCTGTTCCTCAAATACCAGTATATTGTTATCAAATGATGCACAAATTTGGAGCTTTACAGAAAAACAGTTGTAATTTCTGATATTCTTGATAGAGGCTATTAGTTAATGGCAGCATGAGCATGCCACTCAACTGCTCTAGAAACAAAATAATAGGAACAAGGAAATGTTTAAGGGGGTAGGATGATTGTAAATCTTCTTTTTTACTGTCTTCTGGTTTTCTTTTAAAGCTGTGTTTCTTTCCCAGGGTTTCTCACCAAAGAAAATGATAAACATCTCAATGATTCCCAATATTTTCTCTTTGTAGTCCTTTGGCCCATTATTAGGATGCCAAACTTCTAACACCTTTGGAAAATGAGAGTATAGTGGTATCCTCATAGCACAAGACACTAATTCTGGTCACTGCTTCCATTTAATAAAGACAAGGAGATGTCTTTCTCTCTCTTAAATGGCAGAGCTAACCTTATAATCTGTCATAGCTTTGCTAAAGCAAGAAAATTCTGAAAAAATCTTCTGACACATTTTTCAAGACTTCTGGAAAAATAGTATATAAAGAACCAAGAGAGGCTGACATAAAATGAAGACAGCTTACTGTTCTGTCTTTTTCCTTAATTGGATATGCTGTTTTATAAGAAGCTCTATTTTATTTTCATGTACTGCAAGGAAGAAAAGCATAGTTTGATTAAACTAGAAAGATCTTCACTGGTGCTTTAACACAGTTATTCTATGTTAGAGCTCATGATGTGGACATAGAAGTCCAGAGAGGTTGAGGGCCATGCTAGTGTTTTCTGATCCAGGCTACAGTGGGAGTCTTGGATCCTGACTGGACTGTTCCCAAACAGAAACCCAAAGGTAAATAGCATAAAATATAACGCAATAGAAATACGACATTCATTGTTTTTAACATTTATAATTTATTGGTTTTTTATCACTGAGTCATTATCTCATTTCTTATTTATTTAACCGTCTACCCTATTAAACAAGCATTCATTAAGTATCTGCATGGTACTTAGACTTCATGCTAGATGCTGAGGATACAGAGATTAGTCAGCGATATTCCTTACCCTCGTGTAGCACACAATCTAATCTTCCAAAGTAGCCAACAGTAGTGAGATGAATCATGTCCCTGCCAAAGTTCACAACAACCCGGAACCTCAAAGTGTGACCTTATTTGGAAATAAAGGTTTGCAGATATAATCAAGTTAATGTTAGGTCAAACTGCATCAGGGTGGGTCCTAATCCAATGGCTGGTGTCCTCAAAAGAAGAGGAAAATTTGGACATAGATACACACAGAAGGAAGGTGGTTATGTGACGTCCAAGCAGAGATTGGAGTTATGCTCCACAGACCTCTTGCCAAGGATTGCTGACAACCACCACTAGCTAGGCAGAGGCAAAGAAGCATAATCCTCTAGAGCCTTCAGAGAGAGAGTGGCACTTCCCACACCTTGATTTCAGATTTCCAGCCTCCAGAACCTCAAGACAGTAATTTCTGTTGTTTTAAACTACGTAATTTGTGGTCATTTGCTATGGCAGCCTTAGCAAACTAATATAGATACTTATATTTTGATACATTTACACTGATCTCCAAATATCTTCTTCCTTCCCTTTTTCTTTTGTGAAATCTTTCCATTTAAATAGAAAAACTTGCAAACAAGTGCTTTGTTACAAGTTGATTTGAAATGCTCTATGGAGACCCATCCTCTTTTTTCCACTCATCTTCATCAGTACTTTTGCCTTCATTCAGAGTGGATGCTTTTTTTTTTTTTTTTAAGTACATCTATTTGACAGTTTGCTTTCATAGTGAAAGTATTTTTGTGGTGGAAATAAAGGCTGTTAGTAGAAGACTTACTAGAAGCTAAAGGCTTTTTTTTTTTAACCGAACAGCATGTGAATGGTTTCAAATTTTTTCCTGAATTTCAAATACTTTTTGTGAGAAGCAAAGATGGAAGGAAAATGATATCATGGCTTCTTAAAATTAAATGAAATTTCTACTTGGCCACGTCTTAATAAACAGAAGCCAGCTAAGCCATATTTCTTTTATCTGCACAAAATGAATGGCATTTCAATCAATAGATCCAACAGCAAAGAGTAAGCCATGGTACTTACAGCTGCCAATGTCAAATATAGTAAGTACTCAAGAATACATTGGCAGGGACAAGTTTTGTGCAAATGCTGTTTCGTGAAAAGCAAATTCTCATAGTAATTGTTGGTGACCATGGAGATCATGTTCTAAATTAACATTGTACGATTATTGATTTGGAGGTAGGAAATGCATTTATTCCAAAAGCTCATTACCTAGCAACCACTGAGGCAGAGAGTCACCCAATCAGAAATAATCTTTCTCATAGAACTATGGAGGTCAAATTATATGTACGATGTGTGTGTGTGTGTGTGTGTGTGTGTGTGTGCATGTTCAAAAATGGCCATGGATATTCTATTATATGCAGGTCTATTACTTTTCAAACCTGTTCAAAACTAGATTGTTTTATAAAAATAAGAAAAAGCATTACAAGATCTATTAGGTGCTTGGGAAATGGAAAAAGTATAAATTACTTGCATAGGTTAGATAATTTTTATGTTTTCCTCAGGGACAGACCTTTTTTCATCTTGTCTTTTCTACATCCTCTCTTCTATTGCACACACACTCTCTTTTTTCTCTCTCTCTTCTCTCAGGACTAACCAGGTATAACATCTCAGAACTTAAATATACAGAACTATATGGCCAACACAACCTCGTCTCATGTGGTATTTCTTTTAGAACACTTCTTTCTGTGATAGGTTCCTGAGATAATGATGCTCAAAATTAATCAGAAAATCTCAACTTGATGTAAAACAAAATGTAACTGGTTTTCCCTGAGGTGAATGATTTCATGAGGTACAGCCGTTGTGAGGTGTCAAGTCTAAGTTTACTTGTTTAACTCATGGAATTAAATAGTAAACTACAAGAAAATAATGTTCTTCAATGATGATAAATGTTTGTGCATCTACTTTAAGATTCTTCTAATTTTTCTCTCAGATTTTAATGTAGTGGAAAAAAAATTGATGTCACTGTATAAAAGTGGAGTTTTGTTTTTTTTTTTTCTTTGAGATCGCAGGGACATGTATCTTCAAAAATATGTTTTAATAGGCCGGGCGCGGTGACTCACGCCTGTAATCCCAGCACTTTGGGAGGCCGAGGCGGGCAGATCACGAAGTCAGGAGATCGGAACCATCCTGGCTAACACGGTGAAACCCCGTCTCTACTAAAAAATACAAAAAACACTAGCCGGGCGCGGTAGCAGGCGCCTGTAGTCACAGCTACTCGGGAGGCTGAGGCAGGAGAATGGTGGGAAACCGGGAGGCGGAGCTTGCAGGGAGCCGAGATCGCGCCACCGCACTCCAGCCTGGGCGACAGAGCGAACTGTTCCTGGGCGACAGAGAAAAAAAAAAAAAAAAAAAAATCTATCTATCTATCCATCTATCTATCATCTATCTATCTATCTATCTATCTATCTATCTATCTATCTATATCTATCTATCTGTCTAACTATAAATACATAACTGGAAACACAAGAATATATATAACTTGAGGTTAAGATCCTTAGCTGAAACTAGTAATGTGTTCCATAACTCATCCATTAACAAATATTTATTTGTTATTAACAAATATTGAGGTCCAGGCATTGAGAATTTAGTAGTTAAAAAAAATTCCTGCCTTTGTGTAGTGCACATTTCATGATGTCTTTAATTGCATTATAAACTAAACATTTAGTGAAAGGTGTATATAAGTTTGAGCAATGTAACTGGACTTTTTATTGAAGGGAAATTTATATATAGTGTAATGTACAGACAGGAAGTGAACAATTCAATGAGTTTTGATAAATATATACACCTGTGTTAAGCACAACTGTTGTCAGACTACAGCACATTTCCAGAATTTTCCCTCGTGCACTTTACCACTGAGTTTATACCCCACAGGAGAGATCACCGTCCTAATTTCTATCACCACAGATTGCTTTGGCTTGTTCTTACACTTCATATAAATGAAATTATAGAGTACACACTCTTTCATGTCTTGCTTCTTTCACTCAGCATGAGGTTTTTGAGATTCATTCATGTTATATCAGTAGTTCATTCCTTTTTATTGCTTAGCGTTATTTCATTGTATGAATATACCACAATTTGTTTATCCATTCAAATGTTGATGGACATTCGGGTTGTTTCCAGTTTTTGGTTCTTATGAATAAAGCTGCTATAAACAATCTGGTATAATTTTTTTTCCATACAAGTCTGTTGTCAGATATATGCACTGTGAATCTTTTCTCCCAGACTGTAGCTTGCATTTTCATTTCTTAACCATGTCTTTTGATGAGCAGAAGTTTTTCATTCTGATGAAGTCAATTTGTCAATTTTTTCTTTTATGATCAGTGCTTTTTGTCTCATCTTTATGAAAGATTTGCCTCCTTGAACCACAAAGGCATTCTGTTTTCCTCTAGATTTAGAGTTTCAGCTTTTGCTTTTAGGTCTATAAACCAGTTCAAGTTAATATTTCTGTGAGGTGGAAGTCAAAGTTAATTTCTTCCTCATCTAATTACTGCATCGTTTTTGGAAGAGATTATTCTTTTCTCATTGAATTGCTGTGGGGTATTTGTCAAAAATCCACATACTTGATCATATGTTTCTAGACTCTCTATTCTGTTTCGCTGATCCTTTAAAAAATTTTATGCAGTACCATACTTTTCATAGTAAACATTGAAATCAGGCAGTGTGAGTTGAAATTTTTTCTTCTTTTTTTTTTTTTAATATGTTTTGGCTATTATAGGCTCTTTTCACATAGATTTAAGAATCAACTTTGTGGTATCTACTTTAAAAAGCTCACTGGAAGTTTTATCGAAATCGTGTTGATCAATTTAAGGAGAATTGACATTGTAATGATATTTAGTCTTCCATCCCATAAACATGGTATATCTCTTGGTTTATGTAGATCTTCTTTTATTTCTGTCAGAAATGATGTATACTTTTATATATCTTTTGGTAAATTTATTCCTATTTTCTATTACTTGGTGCTATTTTAAATAGAATGAATCAGTTTAAATTTCACTTGTCAAGTATTTGCTGTTGATACATGAAAGTTTAATTAACTTTGCATATTAACCTTGTATCCTTTGAACTTGCTAAATGTACTTATTAGCTTTGTTTTATAAATCCCTTAGGATTTTCTATGTAAGGATGATATTGTCTGCAAATAAAGACAGTTATAACTAAATTTTCAAATCTTATTAGGAAATATAATGTTATTGAGGCACAAAAAATTAAGGATGTAAATATAAAAATGAGCCACTAAGCCTTCACCATTTCAAGATTATGTGATGAATCTGAGACAGAGTTTATTTATATCCTTATTTACCTACATAAATTGAGTGCTAGCCATTAAAAATACAATGTGTGGCCAGGCGTGGTGGCTCACATCTGTACTTCCAGCAGTTTGAGAGTCCAAGGTGGGAGGATTGCTTGAGGCCAGGAGTTTGAGATCAGCCTGGGCAACATAATGAGACCTCATCTGTACAAAAAATTAAAAAATTAGCTAGCCATGGCAACATACACCTGCAGTCCTTGCAACTTGGAGACTGAGGCAGGAGGATAGTTTGAGCCCAGGAGTTCAAGGTTACCATGAGCTATGATCATGGCACTGCACTCCAGCCTGAGTGACAGTGAGGTCCTGTCTCTAAAAAAAGAAGAAAAAATACAATATGAACCATATATGTCATTAAAAATTTTCTAGTAGCTACATTTTAAAAAGTAAACAGAAATGGATATAATTTACATTGGCGTTGTATTTTATTTAACTCAACATATCCACAATCACCATTTCAACATATAACCAGATGAAAATTATTAAAGAGATATTTTATGGTCTCAGTTTTGGTACTCAGTCTTTGAAAGTCAGCATGTAGTTTATACTTACAACATATCTAAATTTGGATTAGCCACATTTCAGGTACTCAATAGCCACATGTAGCTGGTGGCTTTCTTATTGTACAGTATAGATCTAGAGGTTAAAAAAATGTAGAAACAAAGAACTTGTAGTTACATGACTCTGTATTTTGTCTTTCTACAAATGCACAGAACCTGATTAAAAAAAGCTTTAAAATTTTACTTTCTTAAGGCACATGTTGTGATATCGCGGACACTTTTCATTGTTAAGTACTATTTTAGGAAGACAGTTACAGTAATTAAGAGCCCAAGCTCTAAAGCTAGACTAATTGTTTTTCTATGTTTCCTCCATTACTTACTATTTGAGCTTGGGCCAGTTACTCATTCCCTCTTTGCATTCATTTTGAAAATGTTACTTCATCTCTAAAATGGGGACAATAATATTACCTATCACATAGAACTTCTGAGAGTTAAATAAGATAAAACTTAGAGAAGTTAAAAGAGATCAAACAGTGCCAGTCTGCACTGGCACATAGTAAGCAGTCAAGAAATATTAGCTATAATGAGTATTCACAGTGTGTGTATGTGTGTCTGTGTGTGTGTGTGTATGTGTGTGTAAACACCTTGTGTATGACCTGGGTGAAAAATGAATCCAGTGGAAAGATGTGTTCACTTATGTCCCTTTTGGTTGGTCTTATGGTTAAACTGAGCTGCATATATCATATTGATATATTAAAGTGGAGTAATTAGGAACATGACACTTATGAAGAATGTGTCTGTGGAACTGACCAAAGAAGCAGCTGCCTACCCTGGTCAGCCAGGAGAGGTTCCATCTAGGGATCTCAAAATCACTCTGTATTTGGAGCTGAATGGACTTTTCAGACATTTTCTATGGATACATTTGCTCTAATTTCTATTCCTGGTCCCTAGCTGCTAGTAACCTCTGCTGCCGCTATTGACATCTGGCAGCTCTCTGGTTCAGTAACTTAAGTCAAATTACCTTTTTCTCTTTGTTTTAATAACTATTCCCTCATAGCCTCCTCTCTCGAAGCCAGAGACAGGACAGAATTTAAAAAAAGAAGCCCCTCTGAGGCAAAGTCTTAGATTTTTGAAAGAATCTATTTTGGACTCACTTTAAAATCCATTCATTTTGATAAATATAATCTAGCATGTGTCTGGAGCCAGACCAGTAAATTTGTGAAGATTCTCAGCTTCATCTCAGTACTCTCAGAGAGACAATAATTCTGTACTTCGGCAGCATAATGAGATTTATTTGCACAACTTCCATGAGTGTATCTATAGAATGTTCTTGTGGGGGAGAAGGGTTATTCAAGTGCTATCATCTGACTTTCCTGCTTTCAGTAAATGTTTGCTATTTGAGATATTTTTCTATGTATGTGTCTCTCAGAGTTTCTTTGCTTTGTGATGTGTTCTCCTCTTGGGAGGCTGGCAGTGTAAGTGGTTGACAAAAAAAAGCTAATAAATCTGAGGTTAATAGGGCTCTAGACAGCAAAGTACATAGAATAAGGAGTCTCAATAGCTGCGGAGTATTGGTGAAGAAGGAGCTGTCAACAGAAAGCCTGATTATTGCAAAGGGCAGGACAAAGCTCAGAAAAATTCCAGATCGGTTTTCAATGTGCTGAAGTAGTGCCTCACATCAGCATATTTCTCCCATGAGATGTAAAGTTGGAGCAAAAGGAGTCAAACAAAGATACAACTCTCTGTGTGATTTCAGAAATCTTAGCTTGGATTTTAAGGTAGTATGTGTCTGTGGGATACCTTGAGAGGGCAAAATACACAGGAATGAAGAGTGTTCAGGCTCAGGTGCACAATACACCTTAAATGTTGTATAAAGAGCTAACGAATTAGTCAGGGTTCTCTTAGAGGGACAGAACTAATAGGATAGTATATACATATAAAGGGGAGTTTATTAAGTATTGACTTTATGATCACAAGGTCCTACAATAGGCTGTCTACAAGCTGGGGAGCAAGGAGAGCCAGTCCAAGTCCCAAAACTGAAGAACTTGGTGTCTGATGTTTGAGGGCAGGAAGCACCCAGCATGGAAGAAAGATGTAGTCTGGGAGGCTAAGCCCATCTCTCCTTTTCATATTTTTCTGCCTGCTTTATATTCGCTGGAAACTGATTAGATTGTGCCCACCAGATTAAGGGTGGATCTGCCTTCCACACCCCACTGATTCAAATGCTTATCTCTTTTGGCAACAGCCACACAAACATACCTAGGATTAATACTTTGTATCCCTCAATCCAATCAAGTTGACACTCAGTATTTCACCATCGCAACTAGCATGGTGAAACCTCCTGCATTTTGTAAGAGTTTGCCATTCGTGTTGCTTTTGAGGCTTCATAATTTAGCTTCTCTCTCCACCTGCAGGGAAATCAGGTACATTTAAATATTAACTGTTTGTGGTTGCACAGCCCGGGTGAATCAGCCCATTCAGCTGGACCTTTTGGTAGTAACTTGGCTGAATGTGCCGACAGTGACTGCTGACATCTGGCTGTCATGGTGGCCACCTCGATATTGCTTCAGTCACGTCCTCAGGTGGTGTGAGGGAAATGTGTTACTGTGGTGGTAGAGGTGACTTGCTAGTGGGAAGAGGGTTTCTTTTCTTTAAGATCTGAGCATAGAATCTGTGATAGGGATAAAGAAAAGATCTCACAGCCTCTAATGTGGACTATGTAAAAAGAGTAAGTGGTTGAAACATTGTATATCTGAGGAGTGGAATCAGGAAAGAGAGCCTACAGTGTGCCTCTGACATAGGGGCACACTTCCTGAAGAAGTTACCTGTCTCCGACTTATAACACAGGTGTTGGTTTCCCTTAAACTCAAGAAAACTACCTCTTCAAACATATACATTTTTCACATTGAAGAAGGAAAACATCTCATTTAAAGATAACATGTCAAGAATTGGAGTAAACCAAGGCTTCCATATAAATTGTAAGTCTCTCAACATTTATTGAGTAGGCAATTTATGCCAAGTTTATTTCTAGATACATGGCGGAAGCAGGGAAGGGGTCTAAACAAGCAGGGGTCAAATCCTGCAGCAATCTTCTCCAGCAACAACTCCTGGTCTCCTACTGGGTGTCCAGCTTCGTACAAGGCTCTGGTCCATGTGGGTGGGGAAGAACAGATGGGTAGACCTTACAGAATTCGAGGGGGTGACTGACCAATCCACATACACCTTCTCTGGAGACTGCCATCTGGCTATGAGAGAGAGAGGGAAGAAAGGGAAGTATCACTGAGAGAGTAAGTGAGCACTCTTAGCCCCTGATAGCACTTCACCTTCTGCAGCCTGGCAGCACTGCTTGCCATTGGAGTCATTGGATTACAATTCTTTTCTAAGAATCAACTTTCCGTTTTGGCTTATACTAGTTTGAATGTTATCTTTATTTATTTATTTATTTTTGAGACAGAGTCTTGCTCTGTTGCCCAAGCTGGAACGTAATGACATGATCTCTGCCTCCTGGGTTCAAGCAATTCTCCTGCCTCAGCCTCCCAAGCAGCTGGGATTACAGGGATGTGCCACCATGCCCGGCTAATTTTTGTATTTTTAGTAGAGACAGTGTTTCATCATGTTGGCCAGGCTGGTCTCAAGCTCCTGACCTGAACGTCCGCCTCGGCCTCCCAAAGTGCTGGGATTACAGGCATGAGCCACTGCGCTCAGCCTGGATATCTGTTATCTTTTGATGGAAGCCAGACATGCTTATTATTAAACAAAGGAAAAATGAATAAGTATACAATTGAAATAGAAAAAATCCTTTCTACTCTAATTTCCACCTTCCTGCTATACATGCATGTTTGTGTGTGTGTGTGTATGTGTGTGTGTGTGTGTGTGTGTGTGTTTGAGCTGCTCAGGGTACCCCTTCTCTTTTCTTTACCCTTTTTCTCTTTTTAATTTTTCTTGATTTCTTGGCCCTCATAATGATGTCCATGTAAATGAGTCCTTATTTTTTATCTTTCATTTCTATCTTTTTTTTAGGGTACATGTGCACAAAGCGCAGGTTTGATACATAGGTATACATGTGCCATGTTGGTTTGCTGCACTCATGAACTCATCATTTACATTAGGTATTTCTCCTAATGCTATCCCTCCCCCAGCCCTTCATCCCCCAACAGGCCCCGGTGTGTCATTTCTTTTATGGACATTATGATGTGGTAAAATTGGACTATCCAATGATATGACAGAAATCTATTTTACACATGTTAATGTATTTGTTATTACTAAACAAATATAGCGTTTATATAAACCACAGCCTTTGTCTATCTCAGTCTCTGCATGTCCAAGTCCTGTTTGAGTCAGCTTAAATGCTGCATCTTCAGTATGTCTTTCTTATTCCTCTTGCTCACTTCATCCTTCTCCTCCTCCTCCCTTTCAAAACTACCTACCATGGCAAATAATGTCTCTCCTTGAATTTCCCACACTATTCTAAGTGCTTTACACGTGATAACTCATTTAATACTAACCATACCCTATCATGTACATAACCTTGTCATCACCACTATTTGACAGATGAGGAAATTAAATATCAACAGTCATATAACTTTCCAAAGTTCATGCTATTAGTAAATAACAGATCCAGGGTTCACACCTAGAAGGTCTGGTTCAAGGGTCCAGGTTTTTAACCTTATTCTATAATGCCTAACTCTCTCCAGGGCTTTATGCCTAGTAGTGTTGATGAACACTGCCTTTCCTGCTACACACTAATCATCTTGAGTGTAGGGCAGCTGTCTGACTTTCTTTGTCTCCCACACATTACCTAGCAGGGTGCCTTGTACATTCCAGAAACTCAATAAATATTGGGTGAAGGATTGATTCTCTTATTTGTTACTGCATCACTCTCTGTGGTTTGGTTGTCCCTAAATTTAACCAAACAACATATTAGTTGATGGTCAATATGTTGATTTATCCAAAGCCTTATTAAGAACAGAGTTAGCCATCTCCTTTGCATCTTTCATGCCACCTCTCACCAACTCCTGGCTGAAGAAGAAAATGGAATTGGTTTGACATGACAAATTTTGTGGGCTGCTTCTAAACAACTTAATAACCTCCAGGATTTTACAAATTGATCTTTTTCTTAATGAATTGTCCCAGAAACTTTCAGTTTTGAGAGTTGGACTAACTGCTCCATAATTCATGAGCTAGTACTGATGCTCTTCTTGTAGTGTAGGATGAACTGATTAATTTTTTGGACATTTTGGAAAATCTGATCTGGATGACTAAGTCCCTGGCCTGTTTTAAATCTTATTTCTTAAGTCCTCTGGTAGGAATTATATTATGTCTCTGACAATAGTAGCCTTTGTAATGAGAACTGAAACAAAACAGGCATTAAACACGTCTGCGTTAGTCAAGGGCTTCATGTGATTTTTTAAAAGGATCAAATTATATTCTGAAGACTCAGACCTAATGGAGAGAGGTATTTTATATTTAATGATCATGTACTGATAATAGTTAATGATTTATTTGCCCTATGGCAAAAGAATTAGCTATGGCATGCCTTTTCTGCTCTCAGAATTACTCTACAGAATCACTGTTTTTTCCCCTATTCATTGCCCATTTTTGAAATTCAACCCCAACTCTTGATATTTAAGCAAGTTCATGTTCATTTGTGAGCTGTTTGCACAACAAAATTTAAACAAATCTTTAAGGCACATTTGTCAAGAAAATGGCATTAAAAGTAATTGTGGAGCCCAAACTTTCTCTGCTGATTATGATTAAAGTAGAATCATGTTCTATTTAAGAGGTCCTGAGACTGATTATGGGGCTTGAGATACTGTAGAGCTGATAGTGGTGGTGGTTGCAAGCAATATGCAGAGCCTCACACCCAGTGAATGGCCAAACTGTTAATGGATGGTGATTCCAACCATTATGATTCACTAATATGAATGGCCTTTGGGAAAAGTAGCTGTCTTGGACATTTGGATCATGTCTTTGTTTGGGCTGCTATAATAGATCATGTCTTTGTTTGGGCTGCTTTGTTTGGATTGCTATAATAAATTACCACAGACTGGGTGGTAATAAACAACAGAAATTTATTTCTCACAGTTCCAGAGGCTGGGAAGTTCAAGATCAAGGCACGGGCAGATTTATTGTCTGGTGAGGACCCACTTCCTGATTCATAGACAGCTGTCTTCTTGCTGCCACCTCAGGTGACAGAAGGAAGGAGAGAGAACTATGGGGTAACTTTTATAAGGGTACTCATCCCATTCATAAAGGCTCTGCCCTCATAATCTAATCCATGTCTACAATCGCCACCTTCAAATACCATCACATTCAGGTTAGGCTTCAACATTTGAATTTTGGGGGGTATTCAATCTATAGCAGCTTGGAATACTGGTGTGTTTTTGTTTCACTGGTTTTAAATTTGCTCATAGAATTTGAAAAATTATTTTACTAGTAAAAAAAAAGTCCATGGAGGCAAAAATTTCCTCTAGTCATGAAAAACTGTAACTTTTTACACAATTCTCGGATCTCATATTTATAAAAGGAGAATCTTGCCATGCAAGGTGTCTTTGAATAGCCTGCTGGGTGGATTTGAGAACTGCAGTATATTATAGGGTGAGGAAAAGAGTAAAACACACAAAGAGAAAAATAGACAGAGTCTATCTTTAAGGACTTATATCCTAGTTGGTTTTTAAATGTTGAAAAGTAATGAACATATATAGCAGAAACACAAATGCGTCTACAATGAATTACAACTCTAGAAAAGTATCATGATGTCATAATGTTTGGCTCGAAGTGGAAGGAATTTTGTAAGCAGAAGCTATGATCATTTTGCTATCCAGGGATGGCAGGGGGATGCCAAATCAAGGCCACAGCTACTACAGATATGATAAAGTAAGAGTCCATCTTTTGAGTCTTGTCCAAAGACTTGAGTTCAAGACCAGTTCTCCCACATATTGGTTCTGCGATTGTGGGAGGTTTGTTTAAGCTCTGGTCCTGTTTTCTCAAATATAAGATGAGGAAGTCCAATTATTTGTCCCCTGAGGTGTCTCCTAGTTCTAATATTCTTTAACTCTACAAATTGATGGGATTGCCTGAAGGCCCACAGTTTCAGTGGTTTGATGAATCTGACCAAGAAGTTGGCTTACCAGATTCTGTTGGTTGGTTCTGGCGGCCATGATGCTAAGCAGCAATGTAGGTGAGGCAGGGAAAGGAAGGACTTTCTATGTATTTCTTTGTCATTGGAGCTGATCTCCATCTGTACCTCAGTCTTTGCAAACCAATTATGAATGTGGAGTTTCTGAAGCAAGGCTATAGCTATTCATGGGACTTCATTCTCCTTAGGTAAAAGAGAAGGAAACAAGGCTGGAGTGTTCTGGCACCTTTTTCCTATAGAGTCAATGTAGTGTGGTAGGTAAAGCATTGACTAGCTTAGTGAGTTAGATAAATTGCTTACCCTCTCTGAGCCACATTTTCCTCATTGGTAAAACTTGCCTAATAATAGCGTCTATCTCATAGAGTAGGCTTAAGGATTTAAGAAAATAATCTGAAAAATGGTATTTATTGAGTGGTACTAAAGCCAGGCACTTTGTAAGAGCTTTGAACTCTCACTTAATCTTACTTATTTCTCCAAAAAAGTAATGAGAATGTTGAGTAGAGAGACTGAGGTATGCTAAAATAATTAGTTGGAAGACCATTAGACTGGGGCAGATCCAGTGCCGTGTGTTAAGTAAGCAATGTGAAATCCAAATCAGTGTAAACTTTCATATTCTAGGTCAATTAGAAATCACCAATTACCCCTAACTAGCGACTTTCCACTATTTAGGCTTAACCAATCAGAAGGTGCCAACTAACCTCTGACTAGGGACTTTCCACTGGAATGATCCCAATAAGGCAACTGCTCCACTTTAACCAATCAAATATTTTCTTTGCCTTGCTTTAGTTTATAAGAGCCTTCCCCTCATGCTCCTTCTTCAGTGGAGCTCAAAATGGCCCACAGTCTGGAGCTGCCTGATTCATGAATCGCTGTCTGCTCAAATAAACTCTCTAAAATTTTAATGTGTCTTAGTTTATCTTTTAACAGGTGGTAGAGAGGGAGGAAAGAGAAGCACCAGAAACAATGTTTTTATAGTGTTGTAGCTTCTCCTAGATCTGGCCTCTGTCCCACATATTTGCCTCAGTTTTCTCATAATTCATAGGAAAATTGCTGTCAAATGTGTGACCCCCCTTTAAATTTCCAGAGGAAAATAAAGAAGCAAGAGAAAGTTAGTGGACATGGATTAGTGGCTAAATATGAATGTGGTTCTATGATTTTATGTTCCAATATATGCTTTTTTAACATTCTCTAATTCTTCTCCACATTTCAACTTGATAAAAATCATTTGCTGTCCTTATGTTCAGTTAGTGGATTTCTTCTGGGAGAAAAAGAGCTTTTAAAAAAACTACTGTAATGACCACAGCACAAGTGAATCCTCTCTGTAAATTCACTTGTATTTTTTCCTTGAATATTGTAAATGAAATGTAGAAATAAATTTAACATCCCCAAGAGAAGCAACGGTCTCCTATTCTATTACTTTCAGGCCCACTCTTATATTGTTAATTTGTTTTTGGTCTCCATAGAGGGCAGCCTAAGATAAATTGCATTTAAAGTGAAACAGGAGTGATTTGGAAGACATAGGGTAGAACTGGCTCAGATGAAGATTTTGAAACACTGTGGTATATTATCTAGAATGACTGAGATTCCTTCCCTTGAGAACTTTATAAGTAGACTGGCTTCCTCCTTGTTTATATTATTTCAGTGCAGTGGTAGCTGAAAGAGGGTGTGTGTGTGTGTGTGTGTGTGTGTGTGTGTGTGTGTGTGTGTGTGTGTGTGTTGGGGGTGGGTGGGTATTCAAAAGCCCTTCCAGTCCAATTCTTCAGAGTTTAATACCAAAGGGAAAGGGACCTTCACAAAGAGCCTCTATCATTGGAGCCAACTTAATGACAAAGAGCAATTAAGCATTTCTATGGTGGGTAGTATTATGTGTCTGTTAGCTATTATTAAAACTTATTGAGTTTTTGAAGGGATTTATCTCTTGTTGCTTCTCTTTGCCTTTGGCTCAATAGGGCAATGAAACCGGAATTGCATGCCTGCGACAACATGGGGGTGTTGCCACAGGATGAAAGATGTTACCAATTTAGCCTGACGACCACTTCAAAGTCAAGAGGAGGAACAGATGGGTTGGCATTGGAAAATTCTACTTGCTTAAATAAAAATAACTCATAAAATACTAAAGATGGAAAATTGATTTAAAAAATTAAGCAAATACAATTCAATTTTTTGTTTCTATTGGGTTTTTTTAGACAATAAAGTTTTCCTGATCTAGGATCAATCAAAAAGTATTTGTTGAGGGCCTAATATCTACATTATGAACTATGTAATCCATAATTAATGAGTGTTAAAGATGTGGACTGCTTCTGAAGAGAGTATGTATGATTACCTGGACAAGTTACACTCACATGTGTGTATGTGTATATATGTTGTGTGTATACATGTAAAAATACGTGTATATCCATCTATATATCTATAAAATTGTATTAGCAGCAGATTTTATATTGGAATTATATGTATATCACATGCAGATAAAACTAAATGTTAAATTGTGAGGTTCTATCATGAAAAGAACTATAATCTGTGCAATATGCCATGCAGATATTGTAAAATAAATTTTTAAAAGGAAATTAATATGAATGGAGGCATCAGGGATGACTTGATCGGGGCATTCGGGTGTGTGGAGATTGATGGGTAGATGGGAGGAACAAGGCAATCAGTTGAGTATGACAAAGAGCTTATGCCAAGGTGGAGGCTAGAGTCAGGGAGGCAGTAAAAGGACTTGCTTAATAGAAGCTAATATTTCTTGATTTGAAATTTTAAGAGATAAAATAAACTAAGCACCTGGGCTGAGAGAGCCAGACAGAGTTGGAATTAATGTGGTTTCCATTATAGGGTCCTAAATTGGAGATGGCATAAGATTTAGAGGTTGGATGAATTTGGAATTGAAGATAAGATCCACCTTCATCACTGTATTGTAAGGCTAGGGACTTGCTTAATGGAATTAATTTGTAATGATGGGAACCAAAAAATTGTGTAAAATGCCATAATGGAGACAAGTAGAGTTTTAAGGGTGGAAAGGGATGTAATTTGACATAGAAATTGCCACAAGCTTGGTGACACCATTCATTTAAAAAACATTTGTTAACACAAGTTTGTGCTAGGTACATCCAAAAGACAGGCTTCCCATTCTTCTGGAGTTTATAACCAGAATGACGTCCAAATTTAATACTGTCCAAATTTAATACACACTACTGTTCTTGTGTAGAGGAAAAAGCAGCTTCTTTTTCTATAACTTATTGCGCATTGATGGTATTCCAGGCACCATATTAAATACTTTACAAATATATCTGTAATCTTACAACAAACCTGTGAGGAGATATTATTAACTTCTTCTTATAAATAATAGAATACAGGCTCAGAGTGATTAAGTGATGATTAAGGTTAAGTGGCTGAGCTGATGTGCAAACCCAAGCTATACAATCCCATTATTCTGTAGTATAGGCATGTAGTGCATTTACAAGGAAAAAGGACCAAAAAGTGTTAATGATAGAGAAAGCGAGGTAAACAAGAAAGATGTAATTTGAGGAAAGCCTCTAAACACCTGTGGAACTCTCATCCCAGCTGAATTTAGGACCAGTCAGTACAGCTCATTTGTCACTGTGCCTGTCTACCTCATCAGCTCCCCATTAAGTCTTCTTGTGTTCATGCCATGTGTATCCATTTCCTAGGGTTGCCACAGCAAATAACCACAAACTTTAGAGCTTACACCAATAGAAATTTATTCTCTCACAGTTCTGGAGGCCAGAAGTCCAAAATCAAGGTGTCAAATGGGCTGCATTCCCTCTGAAGGCTCTGGGGGAAATCTTTCTTTGCCTCCTCCACTGGTGGTTCCAGGCATGACTTGGTTTGTGGCTGCATAACTCCAGCCTCTGCCTTTGTCTTCACATGACCTTCTCCTCTTTCTCCCTGGGTGCCTCTACCCTGTGTGACTCCTATGCAGACGTTTATCATGGGATTTAGGGCCCACCTGGATAGTCCAGGATGCTCTCATCTCATGGTCTTTAACTTAATTATATCTGCAGAGACCTTTTTTTCCAAATAAGGTCACATTCACGGGTTCTAGAACGTGGACAAAGCCTTTCCCCACTTAACCATGTGTTTCATTTCAGGAAGCTCCTGCTTATGTTTTGGACAAATACAACCAAGACAATTCAGCTTATTACCAATCTAGTTGTGGCCTCTTTACTTCTAGGGGCAGAAGACATGCTCAGGGTTCAGCTCTGTTGTAGTTAAGGCTTCTGGTCAAGTATAGGCAGGTGAAAGGTGCACAGAAGCCCATGGGTTTTCCCCCTTTCTTAATTGGGGCTTTTGTAACATTACGCAATTGATGAAGATCATACAATTTCCCCCTTCCCCCTTGGTAGGGAGAGAGATACACAATTCTCTTTTATGTTCTAGTTTGTACATAGGGCATTAGAATTTGTGTTGTTATTGTACCTAAGAGTAAAAAGTCTGTCTGGAACATAAATAATGGTTATGACTTGAAGATTATTTTTTTCTTAATTTGTCAGTGTTACTCCAATAAACCAAAGTGAAAAAGATCTTCACATAGCCCTGAGTTACCATATTCTGTTCTACTCACTCATACGTCAAGGCATAAATGATAAGGTATAGTATGTGTCTGGAATGAAGCCCTGTAATCTGACCTGCAGATCAAAAGAGTGCTAATAAGTGGCAATCAATCTATCAGCCAACAAATGGTTTTATTTTCACTCAGTATGGGTTTCACGCTTAAAGGGGAGATAGATAATTAAGACTTCATGTTTCAAAATATTAAATATTGATTTGTAGACATTTAGCAGCAGGCATAAAGCTCTCCTGAGGGATGACAACAACTGTCTAAAAGATTATAAAATATTTTATTTCTCTTGGTAGAATTTAGCATTTATTTCTTATTTAAAAGATGTGAAATGAGAGTTAGTAAAATATTATATCAAGGAGAGAGCTCAGAGCTCTGCAAATGGATGTCATGTCTGTGGTATGTGGCTAGCCAGAGTTAAAATAAAACCATTTTGCTAGTTTCATATCAGCTTTTGGTTTATTGAAGTGTCAGAAGGTTTATAAGCTCTTCAACTCAAGTTTTGATTGTTTTATCCAACTACTGTCACTTCTTATCAGTATTAAAGGCAAAAATCAAAGAAAAGGCCCAAGGGAGGAGCACTTCCAAATGTTGCTTTTTGCTGTCACAGTTGTAGCACTGATACTCTCTTGACAGGCCCTTTTTCTTGACACCACAGAGTAATTAGGGGGATTTTTATAATAGGCTTCACCAATTAGTTAATACATTTTCTGATTAAACACTCCTTTATCTCAGCCTTAGAGAAACTGCCTAAATGAGTAAGAGCTGGAGATTAGACCTATAGTCAAGGCGAGAAAGGAGACAGCATAGGGAGTGCAAGAGTCACCAGGGCTTTGATCTTCCCAAGACCTTGAGTCAGGAATACTTGTCAGTTCAGGCAATTGGGACATTAGGGCCCAGCACAATATTCAGACCTCACAGAGTAATTTTGCAATCAATAGACTCACGTTTTGTGTGGTTTTCTAGCACCTTGAGGAAATTTAATGTCTTTCAAAAGGTTTATTCTACTAATAAGCTCTTTTGGTTGAGGGACTTTGCAAGGTAGAGAAAATGTCATCAAATTGAATGAATGTGGAGAGACTCACAAAACAGTGTAAAGGTTCTGGGAACTCCCAAGATACAAGATTTACAAGACTTGCAGAACTTCTCCATGTTGCCATAGCATTCTCACAGATGCAATTTGAGTTTCAAAGTTATATGTACTATTTAATATGCTTCAATAAAAACAGCAATGCTCCCCGAAAATCTTATGCCATTTGGTTGGTTGAATCAAGTTTTTATAGTTGATAAAAGTAAAATGCACACTTGTGGTCCCAGCTACTCAGGAGGCTGAGGCGAGAGGATGGCTTGGGCATGGGCATTTGTGGGTGCAGTGAGCCATGATTGTGCTACTGCACTTCAGCCTGGGTGTCGAGATACAGGCTGTCGAGATGCTGGGAGCCAGATCCAGCCTCAAAAAAAAAAAGAGTAAAGAGTGAAATGCTGGGAGGAGCCAAGATGGCCGAATAGGAACAGCTCCGGTCTACAGCTCCCAGCGCGAGCGACGCAGAAGACGGGTGATTTCTGCATTTCCATCTGAGGTACCGTGTTCATCTCACTAGGGAGTGCCAGACAGTGGGTGCAGGTCAGTGGGTGAGCGCACCGTGCGCCAGCCGAAGCAGGGGCGAGGCATTGCCTCACTCGGGAAGCGCAAGGGGTCAGGGAGTTCCCCTTCCAGAGGTGACAGACGGCACCTGGAAAATCGGGCCACTCCCACCCGAATACTGTGCTTTTCCGACGGGCTTAGGAAACGGTGCCCCAGGAGAGTATAGCCCGCACCTGGCTCAGAGGGTCCTACGCCCACGGAGTCTCGCTGATTGCTAGCACAGCAGTCTGAGATCAAGCAGCAAGTCGGCAGCGAGGCTGGGGGAGGGGCGCCCACCATTGCCCAGGCTCGCTTAGGTAAACAAAGCAGCCTGGAAGCTTGAACTGGGTGGAGCCCACCACAGCTCAAGGAGGCCTGCCTGCCTGCCTCTGTAGGCTCCACCTCTGGGGGCAGGGCACAGACAAACAAAAAGACAGCAGTAACCTCTGCAGACTTAAATGTCCCTGTCTGACAGCTTTGAGGAGAGCAGTGGTTCTCCCAGCACGCAGCTGGAGATCTGAGAACGGGCTGACTGCCTCCTCAAGTGGGTCCCTGACCCCTGACCCCCGAGCAGCCTAACTGGGAGGCACCCCCTAGCAGGGGCAGACTGACACCTCACACGGCCGGCCAGGTACTCCAACAGACCTGCAGCTGAGGGTTCTGTCTGTTAGAAGGAAAACTAACAGAAAGGACATCCACACCAAAAACCCATCTGTACATCACCATCATCAAAGACCAAAAGTAGATAAAACCACAAAGATGGGGAAAAAACAGAGCAGAAAAACTGGAAACTCTAAAAACCAGAGTACCTCTCCTCCTCCAAAGGAACGCAGTTCCTCACCAGCAACGGAAC
This sequence comes from Pongo pygmaeus, assembly GCF_028885625.2. Lineage (NCBI taxonomy): Eukaryota > Metazoa > Chordata > Mammalia > Primates > Hominidae > Pongo > Pongo pygmaeus. The sequence goes on along the minus strand of NC_072373.2, from coordinate 133,121,595 downwards.
AAAGCTGGACGGAGAATGACTTTGACGAGCTGAGAGAAGAAGGCTTCAGACGATCAAATTACTCCGAGCTACGGGAGGATATTCAATCCAAAGGCAAAGAAGTTGAAAACTTTGAAAAAAATTTAGAAGAATGTATAACTAGAATAACCAATACAGAGAAGTGCTTAAAGGAGCTGATGGAGCTGAAAACCAAGGCTCGAGAACTACGTGAAGAATGCAGAAGCCTCAGGAGCCGATGCGATCAAATGGAAGAAAGGGTATCAGCCCTGGAAGATGAAATGAATGAAATGAAGCGAGAAGGGAAGTTTAGAGAAAAAAGAATAAAAAGAAACGAGCAAAGCCTCCAAGAAATGTGGGACTATGTGAAAAGACCAAATCTACGTCTGATTGGTGTACCTGAAAGTGATGGGGAGAATGGAAACAAGTTGGAAAACACTCTGCAGGATATTATCCAGGAGAACTTCCCCAATCTAGCAAGGCAGGCCAACATTCAGATTCAGGAAATACAGAGAACGCCACAAAGATACTCTTCGAGAAGAGCAGCTCCAAGACACATAATTGTCAGATTCACCAAAGTTGAAATGAAGGAAAAAATGTTAAGGGCAGCCAGAGAGAAAGGACGGGTTACCATCAAAGGGAAGCCCATCAGACTAACAGCGGATCTCTCGGCAGAAACCCTACAAGCCAGAAGAGAGTGGGGGCCAATATTCAACATTCTTAAAGAAAAGAATTTTCAACCCAGAATTTCATATCCTGCCAAACTAAGCTTCATAAGTGAAGGAGAAATAAAATACTTTACAGACAAGCAAATGCTGAGAGATTTTGTCACCACCAGGCCTGCCCTAAAAGAGCTCTTGAAGGAAGCGCTAAACATGGAAAGGCACAACCGGTACCAGCCACTGCAAAATCATACCGAAATGTAAAGACCATTGAGACTAGGAAGAGACTGCATCAACTAACGAGCAAAACATCGAGCTAACATCATAATGACAGGATCAAATTCACACATAACAATATTAACTTTAAATGTAAATGGACTAAATGGTCCAATTAAAAGACACAGACTGGCAAATTGGATAAAGACTCAAGACCCATCAGTGTGCTGTATTCAGGAAACCCATCTCACGTGCAGAGACACACATAGGCTCAAAATAAAAGGATGGAGGAAGATCTACCAAGCAAATGGAAAACAAAAAAAGGCAGGGGTTGCAATCCTAGTCTCTGATAAAACAGACTTTAAACCAACAAAGATCAAAAGAGACAAAGAAGGCCATTACATAATGGTAAAGGGATTAATTCAACAAGAAGAGCTAACTATCCTAAATATATATGCACCCAAAACAGGAGCACCCAGATTCATAAAGCAAGTCCTGAGTGACCTACAAAGAGACTTAGACTCCCACACATTAATAATGGGAGACTTTAACACCCCACTGTCAACATTAGACAGATCAACGAGACAGAAAGTCAACAAGGATACCCAGGAATTGAACTCAGCTCTGCACCAAGCAGACCTAATAGACATCTACAGAACTCTCCACCCCAAATCAACAAAATATACATTTTTTTCAGCACCACACCACACCTATTCCAAAATTGACCATATCCTTGGAAGTAAAGCTCTCCTCAATAAATGTAAAAGAACAGAAATTGTAACAAACTGTCTCTCAGATCACAGTGCAATCAAGCTAGAACTCAGGATTAAGAATCTCACTCAAAACCGCTCAACTACGTGGAAACTGAACAACCTGCTCCTGAATGACTACTGGGTACATAACGAAATGAAGGCAGAAATAAAGATGTTCTTTGAAACCAACGAGAACCAAGACACAACATACCAGAATCTCTGGGATGCATTCAAAGCAGTGTGTAGAGGGAAATTTATAGCACTAAATGCCCACAAGAGAAAGCAGGAAAGATCCAAAATTGACACCCTAACATCACAATTAAAAGAACTAGAAAAGCAAGAGCAAACACATTCAAAAGCTAGCAGAAGGCAAGAAATAACTAAAATCAGAGCAGAACTGAAGGAAAGAGAGACACAAAAAACCCTTCAAAAAATAAATGAATCCAGGAGCTGGTTTTTTGAAAGGATCAACAAAATTGATAGACCACTAGCAAGATTAATAAAGAAAAAAAGAGAGAAGAATCAAATAGATGCAATAAAAAATGATAAAGGGGATATCACCACCGATCCCACAGAAATACAAACTACCATCAGAGAATATTACAAACACCTCTATGCAAATAAACTAGAAAATCTAGAAGAAATGGATAAATTCCTCAACACATACACCCTCCCAAGACTAAACCAAGAAGAAGTTCAGTCTCTGAATAGACCAATAACAGGAGCTGAAATTATGGCAATAATCAATAGCTTACCAACCAAAAAAAGTCCAGGACCAGATGGGTTCACAGCCGAATTCTACCAGAGGTACAAGGAGGAGCTGGTACCATTCCTTCTGAAACTATTCCAATCAATAGAAAAAGAGGGAATCCTCCCTAACTCATTTTATGAGGCCAGCATCATCCTGATACCAAAGCCTGGCAGAGACACAACAAAAAAAGAGAATTTTAGACCAATATCCTTGATGAACATTGATGCAAAAATCCTCAATAAAATACTGGCAAACAGAATCCAGCAGCACATCAAAAAGCTTATCCACCATGATCAAGTGGGCTTCATCCCTGGGATGCAAGGCTGGTTCAATATACGCAAATCAATAAATGTAATCCAGCATATAAACAGAACCAAAGACAAAAACCACATGATTATCTCAATAGATGCAGAAAAGGCCTTTGACAAAATTCAACAACCCTTCATGCTAAAAACTCTCAATAAATTAGGAATTGATGGGACGTATCTCAAAATAATAAGAGCTATTTATGACAAACCCACAGCCAATATCATACTGAATAGGCAAAAACTGAAAGCATTCCCTTTGAAAACTGGCACAAGACAGGGATGCCCTCTCTCGCCACTTCTATTCAACATAGTGTTGGAAGTTCTGGCCAGGGCAATTAGGCAGGAGAAGGAAATCAAGGGTATTCAATTAGGAAAAGAGGAAGTCAAATTGTCCCTGTTTGCAGATGACATGATAGTATATCTAGAAAACCCCATTGTCTCAGCCCAAAATCTCCTTAAGCTGATAAGCAACTTCAGCAAAGTCTCAGGATACAAAATCAATGTGCAAAAATCACAAGCATTCTTATACATCAATAACAGACAAACAGAGAGCCAAATCATGAGTGAACTCCCATTCACAATTGCTTCAAAGAGAATAAAATACCTAGGAATCCAACTTACAAGGGATGTCAAAGACCTCTTCAAGGAGAACTACAAACCACTGCTCAAGGAAATAAAAGAGGATACAAACAAATGGAAGAACATTCCATGCTCATGGGTAGGAAGAATCAATATCATGAAAATGGCCATCCTTCCCAAGGTAATTTACAGATTCAATGCCATCCCCATCAAGCTACCAATGACTTTCTTCACAGAAATGGAAAAAACTACTTTAAAGTTCATATGGAACCAAAAAAGAGCCCGCATCGCCAAGTCAATCCTAAGCCAAAAGAACAAAGCCGGAGGCATCACACTACCTGACTTCAAACTATACTACAAGGCTACAGTAACCAAAACAGCATGGTACTGGTACCAAAACAGAGATATAGATCAATGGAACAGAACAGAGCCGTCAGAAATAATGCCACATATCTACAACCATCTGATCTTTGACAAACCTGAGAAAAACAAGAAATGGGGAAAGGATTCCCTATTTAATAAATGGTGCTGGGAAAACTGGCTAGCCATATGTAGAAAGCTGAAACTGGATCCCTTCCTTACACCTTATACAAAAATCAATTCAAGATGGATTAAAGACTTAAATGTTAGACCTAAAACCATAAAAACCCTAGAAGAAAACCTAGGCAATACCATTCAGGACATAGGCATGGGCAAGGACTTCATGTCTAAAACACCAAAAGCAATGGCAACAAAAGCCAAAATTGACAAATGGGATCTAATTAAACTAAAGAGCTTCTGCACAGCAAAGGAAACTACCATCAGAGTGAACAGGCAACCTACAAAATGGGAGAAAATTTTCGCAACCTACTCATCTGACAAAGGGCTAATATCCAGAATCTACAGTGAACTCCAACAAATTTACAAGAAAAAAACAAACAACCCCATCAAAAAGTGGGCGAAGGACATGAACAGACACTTCTCAAAAGAAGACATTTATGCAGCCAAAAGACACATGAAAAAATGCTCACCATCACTGGCCATCAGAGAAATGCAAATCAAAACCACAATGAGATACCATCTCACACCAGTTAGAATGGCGATCATTAAAAAGTCAGGAAACAACAGGTGCTGGAGAGGATGTGGAGAAATAGGAACACTTTTACACTGTTGGTGGGACTGTAAACTAGTTCAACCCTTGTGGAAGTCAGTGTGGCGATTCCTCAGGGATCTAGAACTAGAAATTCCATTCGACCCAGCCATCCCATTACTGGGTATATACCCAAAGGACTATAAATCATGCTGCTATAAAGACACATGCACACGTATGTTTATTGCGGCATTATTCACAATAGCAAAGACTTGGAACCAACCCAAATGTCCAACAATGATAGACTGGATTAAGAAAATGTGGCACATCTACACCATGGAATACTATGCAGCCATAAGAAATGATGAGTTCATGTCCTTTGTAGGGACATGGATGAAATTGGAAATCATCATTCTCAGTAAACTATCGCAAGAACAAAAAACCAAACACCGCATATTCTCACTCATAGGTGGGAATTGAACAATGAGAACACATGGACACAGGAAGGGGAACATCACACTTCAGGGACTGTTGTGGGTTGGGGGGATGGGGGAGGGATAACATTGGGAGATATACCTAATGCTAGATGACGAGTTGGTGGGTGCAGTGCACCAGCATGGCACATGTATACATATGTAACTTACTGCACATTGGGCACATGTACCATAAAACCTAAAGTATAATAATAATAATAATAATAATAATAATTACAATAAAAGAAAAAAAAAAGAAAAGAAAAAAAAAAAAGATTGTTGAATTATACTCAGATAAAACTGTTCATGGATACTTAAAAAAAAAAAAAAAAGAGTGAAATGCTGAAGTTCCAATTCTTTTGGCCACTTAAGGCTGGAGGTTTGTCCGGTGGATCTGAGGATGTGGTGGATGTTGGGTCTTCTCTTTTCCTGGGTTTACAAGTGGAATTTGGGTTGAAGTTTTTATAAAACCTCTTTTCCATTGAAGATAATCTAATGTTTGAGCATGCAGCTTTAAGGCGGTCCCTCTGTTTACTAAGATTTAGGTAGGTAACATATCCTACGGGCATAAACTATGCAGAGAAATGAGCAGGAGTTTAAAGCTTCCAAATTGTAGCCACAATCTCTCCAATTGAAGGTGTCCTTGGATCTCCATGCCCAGTGGTCTGCTTCCTATGGTTGTTGTTGTTTTTAAATCAATTGCTCCACGGACTTTAGAATTGCTCATTAAAGAGGTTGAGAAAGAAACAAATTTGGTTCAAGTTTTTGTACTGAAAATTTGCACTCTCTAAATCTGAAGTGCCCAGAGCTAGGGCTCTGCAGCTCTTATCTCATGCTTTGATAGCTCCATTGCATACAATCTACGGCAAAGTGGAAATATTTAATGAACAGCCTTGTTGTATATGAAATTGATTTCTTTAGCAAATATTTGTTTGGGAGTTCCATGTGTGAAACTGACAAGCAATGTCACAGTCCATTTTATTTTTTTTATTATACAGGTATATTCAATTTTCAAATAAAATATATTTGAATTTCTCATTTAAAAGTTTGAAGTTCTTATGATGCATTTCAAAGCTATCTTTTTCTATAATGAAATACTTAGAATTAAAATGCATTCTTTTAAAGGCACATCCTTTTTTTTATTAGACATTTGAATGCATCACACCATTTTATCAGCAGTAGTAAGTAGAGGAGAGAATAGGGAAGTGACAGAAAATCCATCTGACAGAGAAAATAGGCTCTCTTCATATGTGTATGTGATTGCATGTGTGTGAGTAACATTACAGCAATCGTAATATGGGGATAGACATCTTTTGGCATCATAATGTTGAATCACAAAATAAGATACAATTTTTAAAATGTGGTCTGTTTTGATCACTTGATTATTTCATACTAGCAGCAAATAGAAAATAGACTAAGACAAGAGAATCTACTACAGTCGATTCTAAATTAAGTCCTAGGCTATATCTCTTTTATAAGTGAAAGGGAATTGGAAAGGCAAGTCATCTTTTTTGGGAAAGAAAAATAGACAATATATTTAAAAATAAGCACTCATATTTTGTTTTAAACATATATTTTATAAAACAAAGAAGCAGCTGTGGTTTCCATAAGAGAATCATACAGCGTACATTAAATGGAAAATTTAAAGCTGTAAAGTTGAAGTGGGAGTTCATACCAATTATCATTGCCTCTAATAATTTAAATAGTATTTCCTAGTATGCAAGAAAATCTCTAAAGTATATGATCATGTTCATATTTATATTTAACTTTGGAAAAACAGAAGAAAACAAACAAAAAATTCTTTTTTTTTGAGACCTTCCAGGACATTTTTATTAGACATGCAAATTTCTTCTGATTATCAGGTGATCAAGGAAGTATTTGCCATTTCTAAAATAGAAAACATTAGATTCCAAATATAATGCACCCCGAAGAGGGAAAAACCTGGCACATTTAATAATGTATACTTCATTTACAGTTCTGAGAATATGCACTTTTCTGGCTATGACATTTCCCTCAGTCATGGTTCTGATGTATTCGGATCTCCAATTACATTGTAACTAGAACAACAACTGAAGGATATACTCAACAGAATTCATGGAGAGGAAATAGACATATTTCAGCATGAGAGAATATTTATGCATTATTTAACAGCAATAATGTTTGAATTCATACATTATGCAAATGCAGTTATAATCAGGAAAATGAAAGAACTTGGACTGCTGCAACATCCTTAAACTCACCATTAGGTACCTATTTGTGCATAACATTTGATACTGCACAACGCCTTATGATGCTACACCATGTCACTTGAGGAGAAAAGTTATCAGAGATTAGCCAGATATCAAATGAAAAGGTGATGAACCTCTGATTACTACCTGATATTGACTTCTACAAATTTATCCTCAAACATGTGTTAAAGTGTGAATGATGATTAAAATGATATTGGAATAAAATGCACTTTACTCAAATGTTGCCTACTTAGTCAGATATGAATGACCTCATCTTCTTTACCAAGAGAGGCCTACCTATGTGTAGGTACTGTTCTAAGAATTTTATAAGAATTGCCTCTTTTATTCTCATAAAAATTACCTCCTAACAATGCTATGAGGTAGACTCTATTATTTTTCCTACTTTACTGATGAGGAAACTGATCCACAGAGAGGAAGAATAGTTTGTCCAAGGTCACTAAAGTATTAAGTGGCAGAACTCTGACTTTGAATCCAGGCGATCCAAATCTAAGCCACTATGACACACTGTTTACATTACTATGATAGTTATTTGAGTTCTGCTTTTTCTTTCCGACTGTAAACTAACAGCATTAAAAAAGATAATAGTTGAGCATTTCTTATATCCCAGGCACTGTGGCAGTCACAGTGCATGCAAAGATGAGTAGGCATAGCTCCTGTTCTCCAGGGGCTCACAGTCCAGCAGGGAAGATAATCATGAACTTACACTGCATCATAGGATGTGCAGAGGGCATTAGAGAAGCAAAAGGAAAGGTATCTGATCCATCTGGAAGAAAGGCCGTAGGAAAGTGAGGAAAGCTAAAGGAAGAGTTACTACGATTGGAGCTTCATTCTGTCTACCTCGTCCCTTCCTTACGCTCTGGCTCCTTGATAGAGTACTGCACATAATATGAACAAGTAAATCAATTTAGTATTTAATTTTGTTAAATTAAGTCACTCTTTCTTGACACCAGAGAACCCAGTGACTTCCATACTGATTGTCCTCAGGTGCCATGGAGTCTAGGCAGAGTCTGGAGAAGATACAATCCCTGACTTTAGCAGTGATTCCTCATGACTTAGAGAACCTTATAAAATTCATGACTCTTGCCCTAGAAAAAAATATACCTAAGTGAAATTCTGTGACGTATTACGGTTTTGTGAACTCTCTAAAATCCACTTAGGACCCCACGTTAAGGGCTCCGTGTCTAAAAGAAAACAAGGTAGCTGAATAATGAGCCTACTAGAATACAATGACAACAAATGGGTGTACAGCAGCAGTTCTCAAACTTTTTAATCTCAGGACTTCTGTATACTTTTTAAAATTATTGAGAACTCTCCTGATTTTTTGTTTATGTGGATTATATCAATCTATACTTATCATATTAGAAATTAGAACTGATAAATCTAAACATATTTATTAATTTAAAAATTACAATAACGAGCCCCATTACATGCTAACATAAATGTTGTTATAAAACACAACCAGGCCAGGCACGGTGGCTCACACCTGTAATTCCAGCACTTTGGGAGGCCACGGCAGGCAGATCACCTGAGGTCAGGAGTTCGAGGCCAGCCTGGCCAACATGGTGAAATCCCGCCTCTACTAAAACTACAAAAATTAGCCAGGCATGATGGCAGGCACCTGTAATCCCAGCTGTTCAGGAGGCTGAACAGGAGAATCTCTTGAACCCGGGAGGTGGAGGTTGCAGCGAGCTGGGATTGCGGCACTGCACTCCAGCCTGGGCAACAGAGTGAGACTTTGTCTCAAAAAAACAAAACAAAACAAACAAAAAACACCACATTTTCAAAGATAAGAAAAATTAATGACTAGTGTTATTATATTACATTGTTTGTTTGTAAATATCTTTTATGTCTGGCTCCATAGAAGAAAACTGGATTGTCGGGTCTGCTTCCAAGCTGTTAATCTGTTTGGATATGTTACTCCTGTTGAAGCATATGAAGAAAATCTGTTCTCAGCTATGTAGTGGAAAAAGGGGAGTACTTTAACCGTCTGCTAAGATCATCATCTGTGAATATTCCTCTTTGATACTTCACCAAAACTTAGCAAGTGGTTGTTTATTAAAGGTTACTTACAATGCCAAAGCTGAAATCACATTAAACAAACTTTTCATACTTTGTTAATTAAAATCCCTTGGTCTGCTTTTAATTTTGAGTAGCTATTTTGCCCTCGCATGAATTTTGTAACATTTTTCAATGGTCATTTGAAAATATAAATTCAGGGAGTTATGCAGATCTTCCAAATATTGACATATTTCATTATATAATATAAAAAATGCATTCATTGATATCACCATCAATCTCATTAAACAATTTTCAAGTATTGGGAAGCAGCAAGCTTATCATTTAGACACAAGTTTCCAAAATTTCAATTTTCTTTCAAAACTTTTACTTTTATCAATGGCAGCAAACATTGTCAGTTGCTTTTCTTGATGTGCTAGGCTTATTTTATTTCTTTTTGGGAAAATGTCCGCCAAATACACAAGATTGAGTAATCATAGCTTGTCGGTTATTCTTTCAAGTAAAAATAATGTTCCACAAAGTGTCTTGTTGAGCTTGCAACTCAAACAATCACACAAATGCTTTTCCTCGACACAAAGCTTGTATCTCTATATGCAGCAAAAGTGCTGCATGTCTTCTTCCTGTTTTGTCATCTAAATTATTAAATACTGAGAGTTCAAGACCAGCCTGGGCAACATGGTGAGACCCCCATCTCTCAAAAACAGAAAAAAAAATTTAGCCTGGCATGGTGGCATATGCCTATAGTTCTAGCTACTCAAGAATCTAAAGCAAGAGGATCCCTTAAGTCCAAGAGTTCTAGGCTGCAGTAAGCTATGATCACATCATTGTAGTCCAGCATACGTGACATAGTGAGATCCTGTCTCTAATAAAAAATAAATAATATTATTAAATATCATACTCAAGGATTGTTTTAATAAAATTAATAATTTTTATTCTTTCATTAAGATATTTCTAAGTGAAATGGGATTTTGCAAAAGCCGTGTGAGGCAACTGAAAAGCACAATAACTATCTAATACAGTGGATGCCATTGCCTTGATTTTGCTAAGGCACCGGAAGTCTTACCCACCATTGCTTTTGCACAATCCATGCAACAGTCAACAAAATGAGAAAGGTAAACGTCTTAGTATTATTATGAAAAAATTTTTGACCCTGCAGATCCCCTGAAACCATTATGTGTTCTTAGGAACCCTTAAGATTCTGCATTTCACACTTTGAGAACCACCGGTGTAGATGATACAAAGAGAAGAACCTGTGAGGGGAGGTTGAAAGGTTTGGGAAACAGACTTTGCAGAGAGAGAAGCTGGCTAATCAAAGCCGTAGAATGTGCCTTAAGTAGTTTCAGTGCAGGGAAAGGCTGCAGACACCTTGGATGCCCAATACACCAATTTTAACGTTGGATTTCCCTAGGATAAGGATGTGCGTTTCCTTCAGGAGTCATTTTTCTAACTGCAATTTTTGAACTTAGTATTTTGAACACAGTGATATCTATTTCTCTGGGCAGAATTTAAAGAAAGAGTGAATAGGAAATGGTAGGAGGGAATTACAGTCATCCAGCTGAAAATAGAGATTTAAAAAGAATCTCGCAAAACAAAGCCTTCTTAAAGAGCGAGCTTATATTATGAACACAGAAGCTTCAGAGAATCCAGGTTCAGAGTGGAGTGTTGACAGAGACAGGACTAGAGAAGCAGAAGAAGGCTGTTCCGCAGTAATTAAAACTAAACTGAAGAAGCTGAAAAATGCTTGTAATTCTGTGTTTTCATAGCAGTGGGTTCAAGCTGCCATGGAAGAGGCTCTATTAGCATTTACATTACAAATCTCATTTCTTCAGAGGTCATAGCTCAAGCTGAAAATTCACTTCTAGTGAAAACTCCATACCTTTTTGTTGGCCAGTGTCACAAATGGAATCCTGCTTAGGTTTATTTTAGTTGTCTAAATATTGTAGGGTTGCCTGGTAATAAATCAACTTTATGCAATATTTTTCTACTACTTATCTGTAATCATCTTGAAACACTAGGGTTTCTTGCATTTGGGTAGAATCCTGTATTATATACAGATCACTGATAAAAAGATAATTTCATGTTGTGAAACAGGTTAACAAGAAAGAATATTACTCGCCATTCATCTTTCTGCCTCCAGCAAAGCATATCTTCCAGAGAGATAGCCGTTGATGTCTTTTTTAAATGCAGTGGTAATTTCTCCCCCAAGATTATTGCCATATGGATGGAAACTTGTGGTAGAAAGTTATCCTAAGCTTCAAATTTCATTCATACTTTGCGATTTTCCTGGCATCACCATTTCTTTAAGCACAGTTAAAGTATATTGTGTAGAATCTTTCATATGGTCCAATATGCAGTTATTTCTGGGACAAAGTTAGCATTTGGTAGTATTTCCTGCCAAGGAATTTTGCAAAGGAAATTGCTATGCTGTGGTATTGCATGAAGGATGTAATTTGCTGGGGTACTGAATACCTACCACAATGAATAAAAATACGTACTCACAGCAGAAAAAAAAAGCCTGGACTAGAAAAACCTGCCTTGTTCTTCTTCCCTCTGTGAGTCACAGTCAGGCTGGAAAGCGGACAAGTACACAGCTCTGGAGAGAAAAGTAAACGAGATCAGGTGCTTATGTCATGATTACACTCAGTTGGAAGAAAATACTTTTCGAGTCTGGAATGTTCTAGACACCCACATGTGGCTTCGTAATTAATATGGTGATTGAACACATTTATAAAATTCTGGGCAAGGAATAGAAGATAGATTAATGGAAAAACTTTCCATTAGTGTAGTCTGCTAAGAAAACCCCAGAGATTTCTCAAAGTTCTTTTTGGAATATCTCATTTGGAAGCTTACATAAGAAGAATCATAGAAAGAAAACATCATAGTGATAAGGGGTCTTGGAAATGGTTCATTTCTAACCCTTCATTTCTTAGGCAAAGTGTATTTTCAGCATTTTAGAATCATATCAAATGAGAGTGAACGTCTAGGTGAAAAATGGGCCAGAGAACTTGAATTTCTTTTGAGCCCTAAGTTTTCATGTTTTAATAAAAATAGATATAAAAGTACTTTCATTGAAATAAAAGCCCTCCATAAATTCTAGAGATTTTAGTTATCTTAACTGTTGGTTAGATGCCATAGAATGAGATAGTAACAATAAAACCAGATCTACACTGGCTGAAAAAAGGTTGTCTGTCTATGGAGCCTTTCAAGGGAGGTGAAAGCAGCTCTGGCCTTCTGACTGGTCTTAACGGGGAGCAGTTGAAAAGAGCTTAGAATTTCCAAATTGACACAAAAGCAGTATAGGTGTCACTTCAATCTCATATAACCTTAAAAAAATCCCTTGTTCTCTTTTTGATTCTGAATGAATATGGCCCAAAAAGAGGCCATGGGAAAGAAGGATAATATTTGCATACTCACCGTGAAGACTGTACTTGTAATATATTCTTAATATTGAAACCTTTGTTTTTAGAAAGGTGAAATACACCTCTCCCTCCCCTAATATATTCCAAGCTGAAACATGGTACCAAGAGCTTCATCCTGCACAGTTTCATTATTAATAGTGCTATCATTAATGCAAATGTTGACACATTATCTGCACAACCATTTTCTAGTAAGGAAATCCACAAATAATATTTGACATCTTGTTTACATAGCAGCTACAGTGTGTATTTTTCACTCTTCTTTATATCTTTACCGCATATTGGAGCTCCACATCATTTCGGCCTAGTTCAAAATCTTTTAATATGCAAACCTGAATCAACATCAAAGGACAAATCAGCTTCAAAATGATTTTCCACACTAACAGTCTTGTGCATCTACACCAAATATTATCACATTGATTACTATACGTTTTTAAGATTCCATGGTTTCATAACGCTTTTTCTGACCATTAATATGATGTGTGAACTTTCACAATATGTTTCTTGGGCATAATTTTTAAATAAGTTTTCATTTTCTTTTTTAAAATATAAACTTCATTAAATGTACATTTTTTCATCATAATCTAGACTTTTCTAAGATCAGGGTGTTAATGATACTTCAATTATTTTAAACTACTGTTTGCAATACAATTAAGCAGACATCGTGAATCTTTAACATTAAGATTTCCTCTATATGAAGAAATTATATAACCATTGCAAAAGTGCTATCAATTCTGCAGGATTTTAATCAGAAACAATCTTTTAAGAGCTATACTTCACCATAGGATGCAAACATCTTGTCTCCTAAGAAAAGCATTGTAGAGAGGGTTCACTAATTGATTTTTCCTTAAGAACAATCTGTTTCTTTTCCAGTTTATTACGGGAAACACTGGCATTTGTCATTTTTCCAATATTTGGAGCTTGCTGCCTTAATAAATGCACATATCAGATGATGCTCTCTCCCTGTCTGATGGGCGGCTGGTGTTGGGCAGAGGAAGCTCACAATGATGCTAAATTTGCTGCTGAGCAAAGGATCAAAGTGTAAATGGAATCCAGAAAGCTGGGAAATGTGAGTGTGCCAGTGTAAATAATCTATTAATTATTGACAGCTAAGAGACTGAAAGTTCCTATTTAGTCATGACATCTTTATTTTCATACTGATGGAATCATTCCTGGCATTTTTAAAATTAAAGGTTTTTTTTTTACTGTAGATATAAAATGTTTCAATTTATAGTACATCTCTGCTGGTGCTTTCTTCTTTTGACATTTTTGTCTGATTTCCACGTATTAAAACAATATCAGATATGACAAAAGGTAAGAAGAGCTCCAAATATGAAAAATAGAACAATGATATTAGGGTTGCCTATGCATCCAACACAGAGGGGAAACAAACCTCCAGGTACAAAGTACATGATGTTTGAAAAGCTTCAGGCATGTTAGCTATTTATAGAAAGCAAGTGACATTGAAGGTGCTGACACTTATGAGACCATTTAGCAGATGCTACAGGAGTATAAGCCATTTTTCAAACATTTTCAAATATATCGAAGAAAAGTACAAAGCAAACATGAAATATATTAGTGTCCTTGCTATAAGTTTTTGAAATTATTATTATAAAGTGGACAATGATATAAACCTTAATATGTTCAATTTTTATGTCTATAACCTTATCAAAGTTAATTTTAATATTATTTTCAGAATTAGCTATTTGTTTAACTGAAGTAACTGACACTCTGCTCATCACAGTTTAACTGGATAGAGTATAAATTTAGCCTAAAAAAAAGGTTAGTACCATGCCAGACATTTGGGGACTTCTGAGGCACAGTGGGTTGGTGCCCCCGACACGTGGGGGAGCAGCTTTTATTAACAGCACACTTCCATTGGCGAGGTAACGTGCAGACCTTTGATAACTATAAAGGCCCTCTCTTCTGGGTTTCTTAACAAACTAAAAGGTTGAATCAGGTTCCCTGAAGTTTGTGAACCCCTTTTTGTACATTTGAGTCAAGTTTGAAGCCCAAATGGGCCAATTTATGTTTTCAGGTTAGTTTTGCTTTGAGTTGAGGAAATATGTTTCAACCTTCCATTCAACAACCAAACTCAAGGGGTGTGAACAACGGTGAACTGTTCACACAAGCCTCTGCACACCTCCACTGCTGTGTTTCCTACTGCTGGACTGCTGGTCCGAACTGGCCTCAAAGGACTTGACACCAGAAGGAGGTCTTTCATGTTTCTCTAGCTTTGATTTCACACTCTCAGCTACTGATCATTTATGATAAACTGGAGCCTTTTGAGGTGAGCAATGTCATGGTTACTGCCTAGATTTGAAATGACACTATATTGATGCATTTTACAACTGGAACATATATTAAAAAATATATAGAGAGAATATGTATAAGATATATTCTTTTAAAAAGAAATGTTTTAAATAATATGTCCAAGATAGAGAGTGAAAGAAAAAGAATAGGAAGAGTTCCTATGGAATACATTTCAGTGTAAGGAGTTTTATATAGTTTCTTTAAAAGAAGGCAGGAAGTGTAAGTAAAAAGAAAATGCTATCAGAGTTTATGCAAATTGAAAACCATTATTCCTAACAGAATCACATAGTAAGAATGAGTCTCTGTATCTTGCCTTTAGTTTGGATGTTTTTTTTTTCCTTAGGGAGATGCTGTGTGTTGTGTGTCTTACAACAAAAGCATCTGAATTGGAAAAATACGTATCCATCCTTACTGCTGCTAACAAGGGAGACAGCCCAGCCACAGCCCTCCTGGTGAAATGCTCATTCTGTCCAGCAGAGGGCACTAGCAACTAGTGCACACCAGTCAACACATCATGGTCTTTCCCGTATGATAAATAACCATATTTTCTTTTTTAAAAATTTAACTTAATTTAATTTAAAGTTCCAGGATTCATGTACAGGACGTGCAGGTTTTTTACACAGGTAAACGTGTGCCATGGTGGCGAATAACCATGTTTTCATTACATCATAAGCCACAGTAGTGAGAAACACCTTTTTTTTTTTTTTTTTTTGATACAGAGTCTTGCTTTCTGGAGTGCAATGGCGCGATCACGGCTCACTGCAACCTCCGCCTCCCGGGTTCAAGCGATTCTCCTGCCTCAGACTCCCGAGTAGCTGGGATTACAGGCACCCGCCACTACGCCCGGCTAATAGTTGTACTTTTCGTAGAGACGGGGTTTCACCATGTTGGTCAGGCTGGTCTCGAACTCCTGACCTCAGGTCATCCTCCTGCCTCAGCCTCCCAAATTGCTGGGATTATAGGCGTGAGCCACCGTGCCCGGCTGAGAAACACCGCTTCTTATTTTTGTTGTTATCACAACTTAATCTCTTTCCTTTACCCCAGTGAACATTCCAGATTCCTCTAGCTTCAATGAAAATATCAATATCCAATTCAAAGCACTCTCTCAATGTCCAGGATGGGTCTATTAAAACAAATCCGCACAGCCCTTTCCATACTTCTGAATAAAATGAACTTTCCTGACTTTCCTCACATGAACACTTCTGCTCATTTCAGCAGGATTCCAAAGCAGAGAGACAGCATCCGGAATGCTTGAGATCTTCGGGTGAACGGAAGAGGTGCTTCAGAATGTTTAAGACCCTTGGCTTTGCTACTGCCGTACAAACTTCTTACGGAGGAGACCTGATCAAAGTTAAACAAACCTCGATTTTACAGGAACACTGCAACGTTTTTAAGTAGCCATATCTTTACATATTTAAATATTATTTAAGTAACCATCATAAACATATTCAAATAATTAGATTTATTTGAAAGTCTGCTGTATGTTGATCAGTATAATTCCTTGGAGAGTGACAAATATTTCAAATATATTGCCACAATATCATTGCAAAAGTTTACCTAAAGGAATTTGGCCCTTTTTATTACCCTGAACAAGAATGTGCAAAACAAAGATGCAATCGACTGTATATATCCTAACTGTTGCTGAGTAAACTTACCAATAAAAGCCAATAGCAATATCTCCAGATCATTGACAAGAAAGAGTTCCTTGCAATATTTTTATACATTAGCATTATTGAATGATGGTTACATAAATATAAATTGTGAGAATGTTTTTATTGAAAGGAAAACTTACAGGGCATTTAAATTATATTTATATAATTTATATACATTTATATTTATAAATTTAAATTTATATAATTTATATACACATTTTTAACTCTGGATGTTTGTGATTTTTCTCTCTCTTTTTCTTGTGGAGGGAGTGGGGACCTAAACCCTATGGAGATGTATAATGATTTAAAAAAATAAAAACATGAATGTAAACTGTGTATCACTGAAATGACATATTTTACTACAGAACTATACCTTCTATGGCTTCCACTAAAAATATAGGATACATTGGTCAATCGGTCAGAGTTTTGAATTTTTTTTTTTCAATCATTGGTTTATAAATAGCATCCATCTTGCTTTCCATCACAATCATGCCTGAGTGAGTGTAGAAAAAGTTGCATTCAGGAATATGGTAAAATGTTACAGGAAGATTTATGCCATTTTGAATGGATTGTTTCAGGTTGCCTGAATTTTTAATACCCCTTTCTTGTCACAGAGAAGAGAACTTTGTTATTTTTGGCTTTCATTAGAGTTCTCACTTCAGAGTTGGTTAGTATGGGTTTCTGCTTTCCAAGCTGACATCTCTTTTCTATTTAGCATCTGTTACATAAACAGGGTGAATAGCTACAGGGTTCCAAAATTGTGAGTGAAGCAGCTAACCCCCTTCTTCCTCACTAGCCAACATAACTGACAGCACTTAGCTCTCTCCATCCCTGCTGTCTTAGCTCTGAAGGGACTCTGTAGCACTGCCTGCCTGACTCCGCGCCGCTGACGGCAGGCAGTGTTGTTGGGAAGAGAGCAAAGGAAGGGAGTCTGGTGGTGTGACGATGAAGATAATAAAGGAAATTATTAATGCGTCTACAGTATTTTTTGCACATTTATCTTACTGATCCTCACACCATCCCTCTGAGAAACATGTTATTATTATTACCTCATATTTTTAGTATTCTGTGTACATATTTTTAAATTCTATGTACATATTTGTAAAAAAAATTTAAGTAAAGGCAGGAGAGAAGAAATACTCTAGATAGGAGAATTTTTTTTTCCACTCTTTTGCAGACAGTGTTAAGCCAGGGGTTGGGCAAATCAAAATGCCTTAAACACAGAGGAAAATATTTATCTCATGCAACAAGAAGCTTAACATAGGCAGCTCCGAGGCACAATGATGTCCTCAGTACTAAGCACTAGCTGTCATATTTCTGCTCTGCTGTCCTCATAGGGCACTGATTCATCCTCAGCTTGGGTCTTCATAGTCATAAGTTGGCTGCTGCCCTTCGAGGGTCGCAGTCACATTGTCACACAACACAGGGTCTAGCACAGGCTCCTGAAGATAGCAAAGACTAAAGAAGTCTTGTGTGTCGAATTGAACTGCACCACCTCTGAGTTCCAGGGTTGGTTTAATTCTCTGGCTCCACATAGAAGCAAGATGGCTCTAGTCTTTCCTGCCGCTCAGATGCAAGCACATCATAAAACAAACAAACAAACAAATCAAAAATTGCATGAGGCTCAGAGACTTTAAATCATTTGTTCTTGGATTTTGAGGCATGTATGTAATATGGTGCCCATTGTTCTGTCTCCAAGTATGGTGCTCTGCCCTGAAAGGTGTTTGGGTTAAGAGAAGGCAGCTCTTTCAGGTATCTGTCGATTTGCACCGCCTTCTTTGTACACAGTAGGCACTCAGCATCCGCTGATTTGATTTTAGGCTTAAAAATGAAATTAAAATGGAGCTACTTTGGGCTGTTTGGCTTTGTTCTCTCTCTGGCATTTTCCTGTGTTAAGTTTAATTGCATTTGAACCAGACTCCGCTGTTCTGGTTCAGGACAATGTCCAGAACCCAGATAGCTTTTTCTGATCTGTTTAACTCTCTGCTAACATCCACACAGATGGAGAAAATCAGAATCAGTGGACTCATTCTATTTTTTCAGGATCCTGGACCCCCTCTGTAATCAGCCAATTAATCTACCCTTTTTGAGCACCTCCACAGTACTACTTCATTCTAGCTGCTTTAAAGTATACAAGATGTAGTGCTTTTTGTCCATGTACTTACAATGTATTTGGAGAAACATGTCAAGTACATGTGAACAATTGGCTAACTAACACTTTTAAGGTTCATTATATGCATCCGATAAATAAGCTCTATGGGAAGTCCAGCGCACAAATAGACATAAGATGTGTGCTGGCCCTTGGCAGATGAATCGGTCACAAGAAGCTCTATTCAAATTTTATGAACATGGGGTTTCTCAGATACCTGCCTGCTGCACCACCTGGTGAGACTGGAATTGAGGCAAACCTAGGGCCTGGAAAATTAGGGCAATTGCTTAGGGCTATGGACTCTATGCAGTGGGAGAGAGATTCAGAGAGTCAGCCTTGAGGGGCAAAGGAGGATTTCTATTTAGGTAGATTTAACTAAGACATAAAGTTTGAGGGATATTTTCAAACAAAGAATCAACCAATATGTGTAAGAGCCCCCCAAGCAACACAGCCCTCTTTATGACTTAATTAATAAACCTGATTTTACTTGCCTATAAATCTTATCAGGAGTAGGGGGTCATTGGACTTGACAGCAAGAATTTTCTGTTTTGTTACTGTTTCTGCACAGCCTCTGAAGCTTGGATTAGAAAGAGAGGTGCTGATTTGGAAGTCAACAACACAGAGGTGGCTATTAACACCAGAAGAGTAGATGAGGCATGAAGGCAAGAAATTCCATACAGAGGGGAAGGCTAGAGATAGAACCTAGAGGATCGCCAACCGCAGTTCCTCTTAACCACAGACATGACTCTGGTCTTTGATGCTTCATTTGTAGAGTGACGACAATGATAGTATCTATCCCATAGAGCTATTTGAAGGTTTAGTGAGTTAATAAGTGCAAAGCACTGGACAATTGCTTCATAGATAGACAACACTCAATACTGTTATCAAGATGAATCAAATTCTCACTCCCCCTCTCCCATTCTCCTCTCTGCACATTTCTCCTGTGCCCATGAAACTGCCCTCCTGCCTGTAAACCCTCGCCAGATGTTTAGAACCCTCTGCCAAACATTTCTTGAGTGACGGGTGGACCTCCAGGCCTTTTTCTTTACTTTCCACAACCAAAATTTAACTGTTTCATTTTAAATTCCACTAATTCTACCATGGGTGTTTGCATTTTAACCAGATAATGACTTCATGTGAAAGAATGTCTGTATTGCTGAGATTTCGGTCTCTAAGAGTGATTTCTAGATACAGGGCTTTCTTTGTACACCCTCCTCAAAACACACTTGTAAGCAGCCTCCTACACGTGAGACCTCGGAAGTGGGAAAGGAGACAGCAGTAAGGACGATACAGAAATAGGCACAGAGAAACCAACAGGTACCAAGGATGTCATCAAGCAATTTCCACAGAAAGCAAGCATGGATTAAAAGAGAGAAGCCAACAAATTTGTGGTCATTTGAAGCCTAAAGATACATTTTAAACATTTCTTAATTTCTTTAAGTTTCTATCTTTTTCCCCCCTATGGAAGAAATCTACCCGATATAACATAAACCACTAATACTGTGCTCTAGGCAGAACATAGTTCCGTGAGCCAATGCAGGCTGGTTTCAGGGAAACTAACAACATTATTGATTTTCGTCAGGCTTATTAGAATCAGTGTTACATGCCCTTTTCCTCTACCAGATTGTATTTGGACTTCATTATGAAATCTCATTACATTAGGAGGAGGCTGCGATGAGTTCTGTAAATAAAAAATTTCCAAAGATGGATTTGTTAAAATTAGTATATCTGTGAAATCTGCTTTGGGTATCAATCTGTCAAGAAAGGGAATCATATATTTTCTGATTATACCTTGCTTTTTAAAAAAATATTGGGAATATTCACCAATTCTAGCAGCATACAGGAAAGCTTCACTTGTTTTCCTGTTAGGAACTCCCGTGCAACATATTGTCACAGAACCTGGGTGAGGCATCGCATCACATAATGATTACAGACAGCTTGAAGGGATGAACATGGCTTTTTCCTCTCTATGCAGCTCAGTAACACAATAGGCTCGTGAATCCCAAACTGAGAGCTATGAAAATGGAGTCAAGTCTGTAGCTGGCAATGCCTGGGATTTTTAGTGCAGGAATACATAGGACTAAAAGAGATTCGAAACACCAAACCCTTCCCATTTCTGCTTCAATATGTGGCATATCATTTGGATTAGGCGACTTAAGTGAATTGATAAAATTGATGAAAATGAACTGATAGAGGAAATTACTTTTCCAAAACAGACAATTGCAATATGTACTTTTCTCTTAGACACTCACTCCTGTGTCTGTTTATTCAGTATCTGCACGCACAACCTTGTAAATACTGAAGAAAATGACGAAAACTATTTAGTCAGAGAGCTTAGTGCTTTCTCATCCAAAATTATAACCACAAACTCAACACCAAACCATGTAGTGTGGTTTCACTGAGAACTGAGAGAGCAGTTCTGGGATTTTCATTTAAGAGGCAGGGAATGATGAGGCATTAGAGTAAACAAGTGCTGTCGCAAACCTCTTCCCTGCATCTCTCTATCTGCTGCCCTGGTAGAACCCTGTATCCCCTTGATCCCAGAATGCTTCCCTCCCTCCCTCCCACCCAGGTGACATTTAAGACCTCTCTTGTTAACCCAGTGCTGTGGCTCATGCCTGTAATCCCAGCACTTTGGGAGGCCGAGGCAGGTAGATCACCTCAGGTCAGGAGTTCGAGACCAGCCTGACCAACATGGCGAAACCCTGTCTCTATTAAAAATACAAAAAATTGGCTGGGTGTGGTGGTTCACGCCTGTAATCCCAGAACTTTGGGAGGCTGAGACGGGTGGATTACCTGAGGTCAGGAGTTCAAGACCAGCCTGACTTACATGGTGAAACCCCGTCTCTACTAAAAAAAAAAAAAAAAACCAAAAATTAGCTGGGTATGGGAGTGGATGCCTGTAATCCCAGCTACTCAGGAGGCTGAGGCAGGAGAATTGCTTTAACTCAAGAGGCAGAGGTTGCAGTGAGCCGAGATCGTGCCACTGCACTCCAGTGGGGGCAACAAAAGCAAAACTCCATCTCAAAAAAAAAAAAAAAAAAAAAGAGCCAGGTGTGGTGGCAGGCGCCTGTAATCTCAACTACTTGGGATGCTGAGGCAGGAGAATTGCTTGAACCCTGCAGAAGTTGCAGTGAGCTAATCACACCACTGCACTCCAGCCTGGGCAACAGAGTGAGGCTCTGTCTCAAATAAAAACAAAAACAAACAAACAAAAAAAACCTCTCTTGTTCAGGGCATTGTTACAATTTATTGGATTCATGCTGAGATGGGAGAAAGACCTAAGCATGGAGATACAGAGTAGAATATTACAGTGTGGGAGAGTCACATAGACAGGTTGGGAGAACTCTCAGAACTCAGATCTCCTGGCGCAGGGTAGGAGTTGCAGTGACAGGTTGATTTCTCCCATCTCTTCCGACATGGGTTTCCCCATGTGCCACTCCCTGTAGATTAGTAGTGGGGTCATGAATGTACTCAAACCACACCAGCATGCTAGGACAATGTGTGTCTTTGTGTTCTGTAATTGATCTGAGTCTCCTTTATGAGCCCCCCCTCCCCTGAATACTTTGAGTTGCCAGTTAACAAGATATCAGTCACCTCTGCTTTAACCAGTCTCACTTCAGCCTCTGGTTCATCCATCTGGCCTCTTCCCAGGGCTGCCTCTGTGCTACTGATCCTGCACCATGGGGAATAGGCTTGATTCCAAAGGCTGAGAATGTCCTAGAGACCTGGAGTCTCAAATAGCATGTGGCACTTGTCCCAGTGCTCCTGAGTTCCCCGATGACTGTAAGTTTTAAGTTGTCATCCCCTCTTGAGATGTGACTCCATAACAGGAAGGGGGCAGAGGTGGAGAATTGTCTGCATATCTAGATGCACTTGCACTCTCTACCTTTGCTTCTTTTCTTCCTGCTATGCCTCAGTGCTGGCAAGATTGGGCTTTTATTTTACTTATTCGTCCTATTTGATAGAGACTTTTCCTATATCCTGCATTCTGCTTGTAGACCCCAGCATCATAACCTCATTCCCAGCGATATTGTTTGGATATTTGTCCCCTTTATATCTCACATTGAATTATAATCCTCAGTGCTGGAGGTGAGGCCTCGTGGGAGATGTTTGGATCACGGGAGCAGATCCCTCATGGCCTGGTGGTGTCTTTGTGATCCAGAACTCTGGATCTTGAAGATAGTGAGTTCTGATAATCTGGTCATTTGAAAGTGTGTGGCATCTCCCCCTACACTCTCTCTCTCTTACTTGTTCCTCCTTTTGCCATGTAAAGTACCTGCTATTGCTTCACCTTCCACTTTGATGGCAAGCTCCCTGAGGCTTTGCCAGAAGCTGAACTAATGCCAGCACTGTTTCCTTTCAAGCCTGCAGAACTGTGAGCCAATTAAATCTCTTTTCTTTATAAATTACCCAGTCTCAGGTATTTCTTTATAACAATGCAAGAACAGCCTAGTACTTCTGGACATCATTAAGATTTAAAGAGAGAAACCAATTCACCAGTAGAAGATTACAATTCAGCAGGTATTTCAAGGACATTAAACTCATTGTCCATTATGATTTTCTTAGGGGTGAAACTTGAATGGAATTATAAAATATAGAGGCTTTGTCTTTCCCATACAAGCCTTCTTCAGGATACAGTTGGCCCCCTGTATCCTCAGGTTCTTAATCAAAATTGGTGAATATTAAGAGCCATCTAAAGAAATTGAGCATCTGCAGATTTCAGTGTCTTCATGGGTCCTGGAACCAATTCTCCATGAATACCAAGGGACCGTGGTATTCATTTTCCAAGACAGAATGGAGATGTCCATTGCCCTAGATTTCATATTGTTCAGCTAGATACCCTGACATCATTAGAATGTCTTAAAATTCTTTAAGCCAGATGGACATTCACTTTCATTTAAGTCATCACAGTACACTTGAAAAAGTGTGCATGAAATGATAACATGAACTATAAAGGGTTATCAGTTCGATTGTCATCAGTGTGCATTTATATTTATAAAATTCTCTGGCAGTGGTTCTTTACAGCCCTGAAAAGCAAGGAAGTTCCTCATTACTAGTTTATAGAGTTATATGCACAGAGGCATGAGGTTATGAAATTAGTTATCTAAGCTTCTACAAAGGGGAGAAATCTCCTTCTACTGAACACTAGTGAAACATTCTCTGGAGAATATGATATGACTCTGGCTACAAGACATCACAAATTACTGCACATTCTCGGAGGGGAACTGGGATTCAATCACTCAACATATATTTATTCAAAAACCATTTATTGCACTCTAAGTTCTTGCCCATTTTTTAGGTGCTGGGGATGCAATAGTGTTGTGTTAAGTAAGGTAAATAAAGTTTCTGCTTTGAGGGAGCTTGCATTCTGGCAAGCAAACTAAGAAAGAGGAATATAGGCAAGTATGAAGAATCTCTAAAGACCTTCAAGAGTAGACCTATCAGAAGAAGAGAAACCTTGGGGAAGGGAAGCTATTTGAGGATTGCAAATAGTAGAAGGTCTGAACTTTAGAAGAGGAAGGAACTTACGTTTCTATTGGATGTTGCTCCGTAAGACAGAACTAGGACCAATGGGGAAGGTTAGGGAGGCAGACTTTGCTCAGTATAGAAGAGGACTTAGTAACAATTAGAGTTCTACTACATCTGAAAGTTACAAGCTCTTGAGAAAGTGTTCCAGATAAGGCTGGGTCGCCATCTGTCAGAGGCAGTCACAGGGGGCTGCCTGCTTTTGGAGAAGAGTTTGAAGATGGTCTGTGTGGAACCATTCAAATCTATATCCTTATGATTCTGCTCAGGTAATTAACTTTCAAATGTATCATGCTGAGCTCATGGCATTTTGAAAAACAAAATATTTTGAAACTAAGACACACATCTAAGCACACAAAGTAATCACAGGTATTTTGGACAGCAGGCTAATGCAAAGACATCACATGGGGACTATTATAAAATCTGGGGTCTACAGGGTTCCAGGGGGCTTACAAGAATGGATGAAAAGTAGAATTAGAGCCCATGGGGAATGGAACGGGAGAAAAGAAATGGTGTCAAAGGGTTAACAGGTCAGAGCCAGGGACATGGGTTCTGTCATTAAATGGTTGAAGCAGGTCACTTTAATTCCCTAGTCCTCAGTTTTCTTATGCCTAAGAGAACATTTTGCATCGATGGCTTCAACTAGATCCGATATTCTGAGATGGGAAGAGAAGTATACATCCCTTTTCCTTGCCACAAAAGTCTTTTGACTGGCAAAGCTGATAGTGAGTTCAGTAGGGAAGTGTCCTATACTACTGCTTTCACACAAGTTTACTCACATATTCATTTACTTTCATCCACAGCTCAGTGTTCAGAACTTTGGGCAGTATTGATAAACTTCTCCTTTTATGTATATTTGCTAATAAGGTATTGCAGTTAGTTATTTGATTCTAAAGTCTACTCACTTAGATGTTACCTTATAATAATGGTTAAGATTAAGATATGGTCAACAAGAACAGGAAAAGATGTTCAGCATCACGAGTCATCAGAGAAATGCAAATCAAAACCACAAGATGCCACTTCAAACTCACCAGGATGGCTAGAAACAAAAAGTTAGATAACAATAAGCATTGGCAAAGACAGGGAGAAATCAGAGCCTTTTTTCTTGCTGGTAGGAATGTGAATGGTGCAACTCTTTTGGAAAATAGCATGGCAATTCCTCACATGATTAAACAATTACCATATGGTCAGAAATTCCGCTCCAAAGTATACACTTTGGGGGGCCGAGATGGGCAGATCATTTGAGATCAGGAGTTTGAGACCAGCCTGGCCAACATGGTGAAACCCCGTCTCTACTAAAAACACAAAAAAATTAGCATAGGCATGGTGGTGTGCACCTGTAATCCCAGCTACTCAGGAAGGTGAGGTGGGAGGATCACTTAAACCCAGGAGGCAAAGGTTGCAGTGAGCTGAGATAGACCACTGCACTCCAGCCTGGGTAACAGAGCAAGACTCCATCTCAAAAAAGAAAAAAAAAAAAGAAAGAAAATATATGTTTCTGCAAAAACTTGTACATGAATGCCTACAGCAGCATTATTTATAATAGACAAAAGAGGAAAACAATCCAAATGTCCATGAACTGACAACCAGATAAACAACATACAACGGAATATTATTTGGCCATTAAAAGGAATGAAGTATTGGCACCTGCTGCAAAATGGGTAAACCTTGAAAACATTATGCTAAGTGAGAGAAACTACGTGTTGTATGATTCTATTCACATGATAATACAGAATAGGGACATTTATAAGACAAAAAGTAGATTAGTGGTTGCTTAGGGTTTGGGGGAGGGGATAGCAGGGTGATTGTGAAAAGAATACTGAGTTTCTTTTTAAGGTGACAAGTATGTTCTAAAATTGTCTGTGTTGATTGTTGCACATATCTGCAAATATGCAAAAAGCCATTGCATTGTACAATTTAAATAGACGAATTTACGGTTATTTGAATTATATATCAATAAAGCTCTTTTTAAAAAGTAATATTTTAAAATAGTCTCTAATAAAATACTTGACTCCCCAAACCAGGTTGTAGGACACCCCAAATTATAGCTTTAGTTCAAATAAGGAGAGTCCATTTCAGATTCCATTTAAACCTTTAAAATCTGTATTTTAGTAAGTGAGGAATTCAGACCTTCAGTCTCTGATAATTTGGGGAAACTAGGTTTGCGGAAAAATAATTCCTATCCTTTTAATGCTTTCTGTGTCATTTATCCTAGGTTCTCCCTCCTAAAGATGCAATTATAAGATGCAGAAGAGTGAAATATCTAGAAGATACCCAAAAATCAGTTGCTACTGTACACCCTCCAGTAAGCTTCTATCAAAAAGGAAAATTTTTTAAAGAAAAATGTTATAAAAGAGGTATATTATTTTTATTACCATATTCTTGCAATTTAAAATAAGGAAAAAATATAAAGAGCTTCAAAATGTTACTGTCTCTTGTTACATGACATGACCAAAGTTTTACTTATTGGCATTTATTAAGTACTCTTGTGCCCTAGATGCTTTTACATACCTTTAGTCATAATCCCGTTTAGGGTTACAGAAGCAGAGTTTAGAGAGACTGCAATTTGCCTCAAATTACACTGTTTTTGTTAAGTGGTAGAACCAGGACTTGAATCTGTATCTTTCAGTCATCAGAGTCTTTTGGTCTAAACTGCCCTTGAAGAAAATGGACCAACACCATGGCTTGAGCTCTCCTATTGCTAAGGACAATAAAATAATACAAGATGCAAATAGGAAAGCTGGCTACTCAGAAGATCCCTCCACAAAGTTTTTCTAACCTAAAGCCACCTCCTGAAGTGAGTTCTCCTTACTAATTTCTAAAAGGGTAGCATCATCGCCAAAAGTCTTCCCAATCCAAACTTTCTTACTTTTATGCTAGCTGAATTCAGATGGCAGCACCTTCCCTCTCTTATCATTTTCTCTTGCTTTCCCTACACAAATTGCTAGTGGTTGAACTGCCAACACACTAGAGCTCCCCTAGTGCTTCTCACACATCTCCAGAAATGATGTCAGACCAGCTCGGCTCATGTTCATATTCTCCTTGGCTGATGAAATATTTAAGCCATGCTGATAGCCTCAGATGGCATTTTAGATGCAGAATACACCAGCCTGTTGTGCCTCTTTGCAGAGGAACAGTAGGTTGCAGCACCCTGCCTCTGTTTCTCTCCTATGCTTATGCTAAGAATGATACTTCTTCCTAATGGTGTTTTAATCAAAAACAGCTCATCACCAATACTTTTTTTTTTTTTTTTTTTTTACAAAAAGAAGCCATTTCTAGTAGGCTTGGCTGACAGAGTGTATACAATTAGTAAGATCTTTTAGAGAAAGAATTTACAGAAAATGCTCCATTCGTTGACTTTCAATTAAAATGATAAGAGCAACAGATCGAGTGAAAGGAAACCTGTTGCCATTCTGTCAGCCCTGTAGCCGGTGTGTGGTGGGAGAGCAAGGCTGTCTTTGCAAGCACAAGTGAGCAGGTCATTCTGACTGCAGCGTTCACACCCAAGCTAATTGATAAAGACATTCTCATTTTGACCCAATCCCATGGAAAACAGGCAAACAAACCAAAAACACTTATCAAACAGCTATGCTAACACAGGTAAGGTTAATAGGTGTGAGAGACTAGACTTTCCTTAATATTAATCAAAAATAATTTAGGCTTTAACACAATGCCCTTGCTCTTTAATTTTGATGGTAAAAATCAGAACGCTCCCCTTCAATGCCATTAATGGGGTCAGCCTCCAAGTCTGAGCTAGTAGCCATGCCGTCAGTCCCATGGAATCCTAAAAACCATCATCATTTGTTTCTAAACAGATCATGAGCTATTTACCATCACAGTGTTTTGTGCACAGCTGGGTGTCTGGCAAGTGTCCAATATCCATTAACATTTAAAAATTAGTCCCATAATGCATCTTTTCTGGGGCTTGAGAAGTATACACAGTGACACATGGTGGGAACCAATTACACTTGCACTACCATTAGTCTGGCTGCATTCAACTTCCCAGTAAATGCAGGCTAATTTAGTTTCCAGAATGGTGTGTCTAAATTCATACAATAGTCTTCAAGAAGGCTGCATATCTAAAGATTTATAGTGGAACAAACTGCTCAGCAAGAATATTACTTCTCACAGTGAAACATGAGAGCACATCACAGGACGATTCACTGAATTTCTGCAAGTTTCCTTTCAATACGTCCTCTCTAAAACTTCCAGTCAGGGGATGAGTCGGAGGACACAAACAGACTAACAGATTTCAGTAACCATTTCTGTTGCCTTGGTCTGCAGAGCTACCATCACTTTGTATGCTAACAGATAACTTTAAATGTGTCTTTCTCGCCTTTGGAGTTATAGCTGGGTTACCTTAATCCATTTTTCCAGTGAATGGACAAATTCTGCCTTTGGAATAGAGTACTTTGAACTCTTTTTGGGCATCGTATTACCTTATTGCCCAAGATGAGCAAAGCAAACTCTATGATTGGTGGTTTGGTAAAAGGTTGAATACAGAGAAGTTCAGAAATAAATGCTGTCTGGAAAGTGCTGTTCTCCAAACTTCCACTGTCTGGAACAATTTCTCTAATAATATCCAAGGAAAATAGGGAGTCAGGTCTATCTGGAAAGCAGCCCAAAGAGAACCTCCTTCCTTGCTAGGTGTCCATTCCACTCTCAAAATCAGGATGGAGACTGATTAGCTTCTCTGGCTAATCATTCTGGGGCACATACTGTACCAAGCTTCTTAGCTCGCTCAGTCTATGTCATGCTGCTTAATAAAGCTAAATTGCTCACACAAACAGAATACTGTGCCATGGGCTTTTAGGATTCAGAGGTGGTTTAAAAATATAATTTTTCACTAACATTCAACAGAACAATTTAGCAATAGCTTACAGAAAATTGCAGGAAAGCAGTAATTTTCCAAATGTGCACAAACTGATTCAGCAATTTACAAATTAGAGACTTTAGGGGTGGTTAGGATGTGCAGTGAGCTAGCAAAGTTGTCCTCTCTGAGGGCAGACTTCCCGTGCCTCAGGCTATGCTGGGGAACACCATTTCCTTTTTCTCTAGCACCTTGAAATATTTAATGGCAAAACTTTCTTTGGAGGTTATAACTGTTAAGTTAAAAATTACGTTGACTGAATTGATTTAAATTGGAATTGATTCCAGGAAGTGCCAAGGCCTGTGTAATTGAAGAGTAATTTTTAATGAGTTTGGAGCAAATACTAGTTCTCTTTCAGTGTGCTCTTATTTTGAGAAGACCGTACATTACAATGTTTTTCATTGAGAAGCTTATAAACAGCATCGAAGGTACAACTGCCTCATCAGGGCTGTTGATTTGTGCACTTACTGAATTAGGAGTTTGTGGATAGCATTCTTTTCTTATTGTTTGGGAAGTATGAATCACTGCCACTGCTGAAAATGTATAGGATAGGCAGTTAAGCACAGTATATTAAAATAATATAAATGTGTCAATTGAGGAAAACAATGAAACCTATTATTTAATAAAACTGTCTATATTGTATGTTTCCAGATAATTTTGTAGGGCTATTTTAGTGTAAGGATTAACCCAATTTAGATGAGGAGAGGCCTGATTTGAGTGAGAATATTTTCTTTCAATAACCTTAAAAGGTATAGATTTTATCTATAATAGTCATTTGGATATGTGTCTTGCTTAAAATAGCTAGTTCAATACAGACTGGGGAAACAGGTGCACTTATCTTTTGTATAAAATGCATGCAGGGTTATGATCTCATCACACATACAAAAAACCCTTTACAACTGGAATCATGAACAAGAAATGTATTTCCTTCAACTTAATTATTTAGTTTCCTACTAAGAAGTTGCTCTGCAGAGGTCAATTATCCTTCAGGGATATCCTGGAAGAAATGAACAATTAGCTTGATTTTCTGTTGAATTTGGAGCTTGAGACTCAGCATGTGATCTATTAAAAAAAGGAGATAATTCCTCTTAAACCATGTCCTAATCTACATTGGAGTCTTACACTGCAGGTAAGAAATCAGCAAAGTAATCCAATCCACCACCATGGGGCCAGACTGAATATCTTGATATACAACAATCATGGCTTCAAAACATTAATGGAAAAATCTCTCATTGGGAGCTACGAAGAATAACAGAATTCACTCCTCTTATGAAGTG
Organism: Pongo pygmaeus; assembly: GCF_028885625.2. Lineage (NCBI taxonomy): Eukaryota > Metazoa > Chordata > Mammalia > Primates > Hominidae > Pongo > Pongo pygmaeus. The sequence continues at coordinate 133,091,317 of NC_072373.2, read as the reverse complement.
TAAAGCCTTATGAAAGGGAAATGCCATTTGATTTTTTTTAACTAAACAGAATTGCTCAAATATGATTAAAGAGAGTAGCCGCAAACACTGTAATTTGGGATAATCAGGAGAGTGTACAGTTTTATGGAGAGATGAAAGGCATGAGTATGACTTTCATAAGCTTCAGACTATCCAGGAGGCTGACTGTTACCTGGCTCTGCTCTAAAAAAAGCTTTCTTGCCCTAAGAAACAGAATTTAAAGTGGGGACTAAATTGAGTTAAAAAGCATCCTGCACAGAGCTTTTCAGAAAAGCGCTGAACTCGCCTATGTAATGAATCTAGAGAAAAAATTATTTTCTCTCTGGAAATGTCTTTCTCTTTTTGAGTTATTTTAACATGGGAGTTGTAATACAACATTCTTTTTTATTTTAGTTTTTAAATTTGAGGATGCTAGTTTCAGCTGGCTCTATTTCCTTGGAAGTCAGGGCTATGCTTTAAGCTTAATGATATTGGATGACCCTCAAGACCTTTAAATCACCTTCATGTCACTGATTTAGCATTTCCCCTGAGGATGCATTCATTTGTTCTGTCTCAGTCCTAAAAGTCTGGCTTTAACACACACATAAACGCACGTGCACACACACACATGGAAAAGAGATGAAAATATGCAGAGGGTTAAAAGAAGAACTCAAAAGTATATTATGGAGTAGGAACTTGCTAGAGTTGTGTCATTTAAAGGATAATCCCAAGCAAATAGTTTTATAGCCAGCTGCTGACTTTCTTTACAGCAGAAAGATCTGTTTTATCAAAAACCTCTGAGTGGGTGGCAGAAATAAGTCTCTGCATGGAGATAGGGTAGAGCTCTCTTAAATGGCTGCTACTTATGATACCAATGATAATTTGTAATAATGCATAACAAAGAGCACCCTGAATTCATTTAACCAATTTCAATAAGATTGAAACACTTTTCACACATTTTCATTTACTATTTTTTTTTTTTTTTTTTTTTGAGACAGAGTTTCACTCTTGTCACCCAGGCTGGAGTGCAATGGCGCAGCCTTGGCTCACTGCAACCTCTGCCTCCCGGGTTCAAGTGATTCTCCTACCTCAGCCTGCTGAGTTGCTGGGATTACAGGCATGTGCCACCACACCCAGCTAATTTTGTATTTTTAGTAGAGATGGGGTTTCACCACTTTGGCAAGGCTGGGCTTGAACTCCTGACCTCAGGTGATCCACCCACCTCAGCCTCCCAAAGTGCTAGGATTACAGGCCTGAGCCTCCATGCCCGGCCTTATTTACTTTTACAGCATGCTGGAAAAGCAGAGTAGGCAGATCTTACTTCTCCCTCTGCAGTGAAGAGATGTGAAGACCAGAGCTGAGAATATGTGAAGTAAGACAAGACTGGGTGCTTCTGGTTGAACCCCTTTGAGTTATTTTTTTCTAATATATATCCCTTTCAACATTTTTCTGTGTTCAATTTCACACTGTTTCCCATCTGGCCTAAGTGGATGGGAGGGGAGTCCCAGGATTTCAACTCAATTTGAAAGACATGCTCTTTGATTTTAATCTTCCCTTTTCCTTAAATTCAACTTCTGCAGACTACCTCGACATGACCTAGTAACCCCAAGCCATCAGACTGGCATCCAATGTGACCACAAGAGATTTTATGAGGAAATGTATGGTCTGACCACTCAGAATGGACCTGTATTTCCAAAACTAAGCACCAACCTACTTGGCAGCTTAATGTGTCCTAAAGGATTGGGTAAAGGGAACTATCACAGCTTTTGGTGTCAGACATACCTGGGTTTAAGCAATGGCTGATGCTTGGTCTGAGTCCTCACTTCACCATCTGCAAAATGGAGATAAGATCAGTAATCACCTGAGAGGGTTATTTATTTTAGTAAAGAGTAATGAGATAATGCAAGTAAAACATGTCTGTAATTAGAGTAGGCTCTCATCACAGACCCAGCCTGAACCAAGCAACTTATATCTTCATGATCTATATTAGCCTTGGACTCAGTGTTTTCTCCAGCCTGGTCTTTCCTTTGTACACTTTCTTAGTCAAAGTTCCCAAGTCCTAACTTTTTGTTATTCCATGTTGAATCTCACAAAGGAACTTTCCCAAGTATACCTTTATTTTGAAAACATATTACCTAACTCCTAAAGTCAGAAAGTTTTCTTCGGCTATATAGTTTCCGAGGTTTTTCTGCCCAATTGCCCTCCAGAATGTGTAGGCTGAATTAGATCAAGCTTACTGAGGAAGACAATTACTAATTTCCTTCCTATGGAGAAGTGAATTTTGCCACGAGAAGGTCTCACATCTCATAAAACTGCCTGTGACAGTGTAAAACGCATCATGGGAGCTTCCAAATGCATTTCGCTGCTTTGCTGCCAGAATTGAAGCATCAGAGAATATTAACAGTGACTTGGAGCCCCAAAGTCACTGCTCAGCCCATTTTCCAGATGAAGACACTGAAACATAAAAAGGTCTTGTATTTCTTCAGTTACCAAAAAGGAGAAGAGCCTTGAACTACTGACCTCTAGTGTTGTACCTTTTGTATCTCAGAATAAAGCACAATCTTTAATAAATTATTTGTGAATACAAGTTTGAAGGCAATGTCTATTCATAAAACTGACCTAGTTAATCTAGGCAATCAAGTTAATTAAACAATTAATTCCTTGGCAGGTGAAAGGAGGGCAAGTTGCTAACAAGCAAAGGACTGCTAAATTGGCTGTTTGGCCAATTGTTTGATGAAATCATCCTCAAATCAGTCCAAAGGTCATTTCAATAGCCTTTTAGATACAAGACAGATCAGGGGGTGATTTGTCTCCACTGCTGTGCTGAATGAATGGACAGTGGTGGTGATGGTGGTGGGCCATCCAATTTAATAGATTGAGATGGTTTTCATTCTTTGGCATTTACAGGATGCATAATTGTGACTAGTCATTAATTTTGTCTTATTCAAATGCAGGTTAGTTCTTGATGAGCCATCACACAATTCTTTCCCTTGCACAGTGATTTATCTCCTCCATTCATTTTTCCTTCAGTGACACTTTTTTTTCCTAATTTTTTTTTAACTTTAAGTTCCAGGATACATGTGCAGAACGTGCAGGTTTGTTACATAGGTATACGTGCGCCATGGCAGTTTGCTGCACATATTGACCTGTCCTCTAAGTTCCCTCCCTTCACCCCCCACCCCCAAAAGGTCTTGTTTCCCACCCTGTGTCCACGTGTTCTCATTGTTCAACTCCCACTTATGAGTGAGAACGTGCAGTATTTGGTTTTCTGTCTTGTGTTAATTTGCTGAGGATGATGGCTTCCAGTTTCATCCATGTCCCTCCATAGGACATGATCTTATTCCTTTTTATGGCTGTGTAGAAGTCTATGGTGTATATGTACCACATTTGCTTTATCCAGTCTATGATTGATGGGCATTTGGGTTGGTTCCATGGCTTTGCTATTGTAAATTGTGCTGCAGTAAACATATGTATGCATATGTCTTTATAGTAGAATGATTTAAATTCCTTTGGGTATATATTCAGTAATGGGATTGCTGGGTCAAATGGTATTTCTGGTTCTAGATCCTTGAGGAATCACCATACTGTCTTCCACAATGGATGAACTAATTTAAATTTCCACCAAAAGTGTGAAAGCTTTCCTATTTCTCCACACCAGTACCCATTGTTTCTTCACTTTTTAATAATTGCCATTCTGACTGAAGTGAGATGGTAACTCATTTTGATTTGCATTTCTCTAATGATTGGTTAAAGTGATGCATTTTCACAAGGCCTAACTACATTAGTTCATTTTCATGCTGCTGACAGAGACATACCTAAGACTGGGCAATTTACGAAAGAGGTTTAATGGACTTACATTTCCACATAGCTGGGGAGGCTTCACAATCATGGTGGAAGGCAAAGAGGAGCAAGTCACATCTTACATGGATGGCTGCAGGGCAAAGACAGAGCTTGTGCAGGGAAACTCCCATTTTTAAAACCATCAGATCTCATGAGACTCATTCACTATCATGAGAACAGCACAGGAAAGACCCACCACATAATTCAATCACCTCCCACCAGATTCATGCCATGACACATGGGAATTGTGGGAGTTACAATTCAAGATGAGATTTGGATGGGGACACAGCCAAACCATATTACTAACAAAAGATGGACAATCAACTCAAGTGCAAAGTTAAATACAACTGTTCAAAGGCCCTTCTCCAGAAATTAAGCAGATATTTAAGTGACAGCCAGAATGACAGGAGAAATCAACAAAAGGTGATTTTAATTTTTTCTCTTTCTCTTTGCTTCTAGAATCATGCATTTTTCCTAATGAACTGAGACAGGTGAAGCTGCCTCTCTGATAGTAAGTTTCACAACACTCAGAAGCACAAGATGGATTTGACTTCCATTTCTGATTTCATCCCGGCATTCCTTTTCTTTTATAGACATGTTTTATCCTCATTGGTCTCTGAGAGTTAGGAAATGTTTCAAAGGCTATGGCACCCATTTCATATATCTTAGTTGTCCCCAAATGGGCTCTGCAGAATTATCTTCACTAATGTAGGGCCAGCAGTGAGCTCTGTGACAACTACTTATGCACCACATTTCTGGGTGCCTAACTACTCATATCACATGAAAGCCCTAGGTCTTCCACATGATGGCACATAAACAAGATTACTACCTGAACGTCACCAACTCAGAGGCACCTCTTGCTCATTGGGGAATCCCAGTTCCCCTCCCCCTGCCAACTTGATTCTCTAAGTATGTGTGCAGGCCCACCCTGGAATACAGTCACGTAGGATTTAGTCTTTCAAATTCTTTGCAAGGTGTTTCCCTAGCCTTGGCTGTGTCCTGAGGAGGAAGACTGCTCAGCTCAGCAGTAATCTTGTAGTTTGGTAGCCTTTAGGGGGCTTGAGCTGCACAATAATGGGGGTGGAGTGGGGCTGGAGACCCACTAGTGGAGAGAGAAAGAAAAGGCCTTCTCCACAAATCTCTGTTGTGCTTTGCACCTGGGCTCCAGAGTAACTTAATTTGGGCCCTGTGATGGTTAATATTGAGTGTCAACTTGATTGGATTGAAGGATGCAAAGTGTTGTTCCTCGGTGTGTCTGTAGGGGTGTTGCCAAAGAAGATCAACAGTTGAGTCAGTGGACTGGGAGAAGCAGACCCACCTTCAATCTGAGTGGGCACCATCTAATCAGCTGCTGGGAGGCTAGAATAAAGCAGGCAGGAGAAGATGGAAGAGCAGACTTGCTGAGTCTTCTGGCCTTCATCTTTCTCCTGTGCTGGATGCTTCCTGCCCTCTAAAATCAGACTCCAAGTTACTTGGCTTTTGGACTCTTAGACTTACACCAGTGATTTGCCAGGGGCTCTCGGGCCTTTGGCCACAGAAGGCTGCACTGTCGGCTTCTCTACCTTTGAGGTTTTGGGACTCAGACTGATCCACCACCGGCTTCCTTGCCCCGCAGCTTGCAGACGGCTTATCGTGGGACTTTACCTTGTGATAGTGTGAGTCAATTCTCCATAATAAACTCCCTTTCATATATACATCTAACCTACTAGTTGTGTTCCTCTAGAGAAACCTGACTAATACAGGCCCAGAATTGCATAACATCATCTATGAAAAAAGCTCTTTTTGTCCTAAAGTCTCCCTCTCTTTGTATTCCAGACTGATGTCCACCTGACTGGTGGTGAGAGGAAAATGAGTGGGTGACCCAAAGGCTACCATGCCACCACTTCTGCTTTCTCTTTTTCTGTCTCAACACCCCTCAAATATACAATAACCAAAGCCACACTGCCATCCCCCAAATGCCTCTTTGAGTAAAAATTCAAGCCTCCTTGAACATTAACTCATGGAAATGTATATACGTGTGTTGGGGTAGGATGGAGAGGCAGATGGATGGAAACATTCTTACCTTGAAGTGCATGAGCTGAGTGGAGAGGAAAATGAAATATTGGAGACAGCTGGCTAGGCTCTTCCTGTAAGGGTGTCCAGTTCTCTCCATCCAATGGGCCAGGCTGTTTCCCAGGTTGTCAGAGGGTAAATCCTCTTCCTCATCGGCCAGTCTACAGTGTGGCTGACTGCAATGTCTGCTTCACTGACTTCCAGAAAAAATATGCTGATGAACGTTTTCAGCAGCTCTTTATTGAAGCATTCATGTAATTGCTCTCTAACCACAGAGTCAGGAGATGAGGGCAGTGAAATTGTGGTCCTTCTGCACTGCACATAGGCCTTCAGGGTATTCCAAGTGGACACCTGATTGTTCACTAATTCACCCCATTCTCTGTGCCCATCCTTTTAAAGCCCTTCCCCATCTGTGTTCCCAGCATCATTCCTATCCCCTTCCATTTTCCTCCAATAGGCCTTGAAATTCAACACCCTGGCCAGAATGATGGAGCCATTGAATCCCTGACGTGTCCAGCAAATTCTAAAATGCTGGTTCTCAGGCCTTTCCTGCCTATTGTGGCTTTTTCCTTCTCTCCAGTCTTTCCCAGAACACAGAATAAACTTTCACGTAAAGCCTGCTGGTTCTGCTGAAAGCACTTCCCCCTCCCCTCACCGCCTGCCTTCCTTACCCTTCTCAGATACTTTCCTTTGTAAGACACTGTGCCTAATCTTTGTGGCAGGTTTATATTTCTCCTTCTCAACACACTTATTTTTTTTTTGGAGACAGAGTCTTGCTCTGTCGCTCAGACTAGAGGGCAGTGGCGGGATCTTAGCTCACTACAGCCTCTGCCTCCAGGGTTTAAGCGATTCTACTGCCTCAGCCTAATGTAGCTGGGATTACAGGTGCACACCACCATGCCCAACTAATTTTTGTCTTTTTAGTAGAGATGGGGTTTTACCATGTTGGCCAGGCTGGTCTCAAACTCCCGACCTCAAGTGATCCTCCTGCCTTGGCCTCCCAAAGTGCTGGGATTACAGGTGTGAGCCCAGCCTCCATATACCTTTGACCTTGGTGTTTTGTTTTGTTTTTGAGAATGTTCCTGGCCTTATTTGTTAAAGACACACTTGATCCCTCCCTGCCTGGATTATATTCTGAAATTCTAAATTTCCTTGGATTAATTCACGTGAATAACACCAAATCCAAATCTCTTTTTCCTAGTCCTCGAATTTATTTCTGACACAGGACTGTGGGTGGAGTAGGGAAGAGGACTCACAGGTCAATTTTCACCAGATAGCAGTAAAGGCTGTGCTACCGAAGGAGGGTGGGGTGGGATCTGTGCCTTGAGAGTGCATATTAAGTTTTATACATGTTCTTTCGTCTTATGAAAAAAATTACTGAAGACACTAAACCTTTGTCTTAGGTTGAGTCCCTCAGAAGCAGCCCCTGAGACAAGGATCTGAGCATAACTCATTCATCTGGAAGGTGGTCTTAGGAAACACTAACAGGAGAATGAGGAAGTGAGTCTGGAAGAGGATGAAAGGAAGCCACAAAGTGTGCAGGGCTCCCTCCCCTCCCAAACCCTGGGAGGCTGAGGAATTTACCACAGAGGTGTTGCCCAAGGACTGGGAAAGGTGGCCATTTCTCTCCTCCTCCATTATTGAGTGCTGCTCCAGGAGGGATTAACTCCCTCAGCATTTCTGGCAGCCCCTGCCCTCTGTTAGAAACCAGACCCTGGGGGCAGAGCCCTAGGTACTTGAGGTTAGGTGCCAATAGCTTATATTAGGACAGTCACAGCCCCAGCGGAGGGGAATGGGCAGGACACTCACTTCCCCATCTGTTGTGCCCTATTCAAAGACATGAATAGAAACACACTTTTATACTTTACTGGTCAGTGACCCAGAAATGCAGAGAACCCTCCTTCCCTTTGGTCAGAAACTAGTCCATGCAGTTTGCTGGTGTGATTTTCAAAATGAAAGTCCTTCCCACACCCCCTCCACAGAGAAGGGTCCAGTGAGGAGGGAGGAAGGCTGCTGGAGTTTTACATCACCTACAGTCACTGGTCTTTGTTTTGATAACTCCTAAGAAAGTGATTAGTGTCTGATTAATGAAAATAAATATTTATTAAATGGAAGAATAAATAAAGAAATTGGTATTGAAGCCAAGGACACCTGATCCCAAGAGTTGTGTTCTTTTCATTTCATTCAGTCTTTACCTTGTTAGGGAATCCCTGAGCTAGGGAGACTGGAAACAGTGGTTGCCACCAGTGGTGGCAACGAAATGTCCCTCACTGGGAATTTACAGCCTTGGCTGATAATGGATTTTGTGTCTCTACAACTAGGACCTGTAAATTGGCCTGCTAACCTCACCAGAATGCAAAAAACCCCACTCTATTAAGGGCTGTTGAAAAATCAACCAAAATGTCAGCACTCTTAATAACAGATCTATTAATAATTCAAATGTTTTAGTAACAATATAAGCATTTCCTCACATTATATCAGAAAATTTGACAATGTTTGCCCATATTTATAATTGTGATGGCTTTACTTTTCAGAAATAGTATGATTATTAAACACAAATGCGTTTGTTTCTGCACTGAATAGCCTGGCTTGATGAAAATCTTCCAAAGCCAATAGCTCTTATTTAAATAAATAAAATTTGTCTAGAAAACTTCTGAATTCATTCCAAGAAAAGGGAGGCTATGTTTAGCATAGAGCTAGTGGTGTTTATGTGCTTTTGTTTCTTATAATTCTTTCATAATTGGTTATGTTGGTAACTTTCTATTCGGGATGCATTCTATTCCGCTGGCTGTAATAGGTAACAGAGTTTCCATGGTGTAAATTTGTATACATGTTACGTAGTTCATATGCGTGCACATTTACACACTTACTACATTTGTTTATTCAACAACTACTTAATTGCTGATTAATGCTTTTGTCATTAAATGTACAAACTTATTTGAGGGCCACAACAAGATAACTGCTCTGTTAAAAAGGAAAACAGAGTCTTTGTCTTAAGAAAGACCTAATTCAAATCCCATTAGCTGCTTAACATTGAGTGAGTGACTTAAACCCTTCAACTCTCAGTTTCTACATCTGTCAGATTGTGATAGATAATCCTTGCTGCATGATTGATGAAGGTTAAATTAGATAATACATGTGAGTAAATTAATACTTAATTCTATGAATGACTCTACAAGGTTGATATTACTATGCATATTTTTACAGAGAAGTCAATCAAGATTCTCCCAAATATGAGTCCTCCAATTTGCACAGAATGGCACCTATGTAGCTAACACACTGGGGGCACATTCTAATTTTGCCCTCAGTGTGTTATTTAGTGGGTTACTGAGTGAGATCTGACATCTCACTTTAAAGTTTTCAGGGTTATATAGAAGTAGCAAGAAGATTCCTCTTATCTCAGATGATACTACAATTGTTCTTTTCAGGGAAGAGACATAGAATCTCTTTTTTATCAATTAGATACTCATTAAGGTTAGCAAACTTTTATTGATTAATGGAGGAGTGTGTGGCTGGTTAAAGGGATAGTAGCAGCTTAACTGTTAACTGCGAAGCAGGGGACGCCTAAACACTTCTCTGAAAGTATTTTTATATATTTTTTGCTGGGTTTTATTAAACATCCAGCATCAAGGCCTAAGAAGGCTGTTTAAATATTTGAAAGAGGATTGATTGTGTGTTTTGACATAGTTGTGCTTTTACAGGAGTATCAATGATCGTATGGATTGGTTGTCGGTTTGATGTACTTGCATGAGTGGTGTTGACAAAGTCAGAATATTCCTGAAAGTACATGTTTGGCTTCACCAGCAGCATTTTGTAATATTGAGGTAAATATTTTTCTTTGTGTGTGGGAACACATTTCTAAAATCACAAAGGAAGACAGTGAGCCTACATGATTTTCGTATACAAATATTTATATTATAGACAACTTTTCAGGAACATTTAGTGCATAAAGCCAAGTAGATCCATATATCGATCAGGCTGGCTGGTTTCCAGGGTAGGAGAACTTGATTCCTCTCCCATAAATTTACTATTCTCTTTACAGTCCCAGGATTTTCACTGGCAGCATTTCTCCCAAGGCTACAAGGCCTTTGCCACCTACTTGGGCATGGGCGAAGAAGAAGAAAAAAAGAAGAAAAAAAAATAAAGGAAGAGGGAGGCATGTATAGAACATTTACAAAGCATAAAAATGTTTACCTTTGATATATTTTTTATAAGAAACCTAGAAGAAATAATCTTTGTATTTTTTTCTTTGATTTTTGACCTACTTTTGGCAAAAGAAAGAGGATAAGGCAGTGATGAGGTGGGTTTGGAGCTTGGCCCACCTGCACTCTCCTCTGCCCTTTACTTGTCATCCACGTGGCCTGGCTTGAAGGAGTTCTCATTCAAGTGCAGGCTCATTCCCTCAAAACTGGGTACAATTATACGCCATGTGGGGTTGTTGTGAAAATTAAAGAAAAGTACTCAGCAAATAGTAAGTAATTAATAATTTTTGGCTATTTTTAATTTTTAACAAGAGTATGATCACTTCTGGGAAGGTAGAATATCTGCTAGTTAGAATATGGTATTAGAAGTGGGCAAGTTGCTAAATTTTGTTTTTAACCTTACTATTGATTCACCGTATACTTGGCGTTAATAGTGCAGTCGTTTAAGTTACATAGAAAATTTGATGTTGTAATTTGGTGATGATAACATGGTCCTAAAGTGTTTTCAGAAAGGGATTTGGAGGTAATGAGGGAGGGAACAGATCACACAGAGCCTTGTTGACCATTCTGAAGACTTTAGCTTTGACTTTTACCACTTCAAGGTTGTAAGTAAAGGTTTAAAATGACCTGAATTATTTTTTTAATGAACTGTTCTGGTTGCTGTGTTGATAGTAGCCTATGACTGGAGGTAGGAAGGGAAAAGTAAGGGAGAAACAGAAAGACCTTTTGGGCAGATAGTGCAGTAAGTAATCCAGGTGAGAGTTGACTATGACTAGGATCAGTATGATTGCAGTGGAACTTTTGAGAAGTAATCATATTCTTGATATATATGTTCAAAGTAGAGACAATAGCATTGCAGATGGACTTACTGTAGGGTGCAAGAGAAAGAAATGAGTCAAAAGTCACTTCAAAGTTTTTAGCCTGCGCCACTGGAAGAATACAGTTGCCCTCAGTAGGGATGAGGGGAACTGAAGTAGAGTAGATTCGGGATGGAAGATAAGGTGTTCGTTTGGTACGTACTATATTTTAAAATGTTTATTTAATTCGAGGTAGAGATGTCAAGTAGGCAGTCAGAGATGTGAAACTGCAGTTTGAAAACAAGGTCAGGCTGGAGATATAAATGTGGAAATATCTTGCATACGGATGGCATTTAAAGCTACAGACTGGATGAGATCACCGAGAAATATGTGTGGTAAGGAAGACAGCACAAAGGGCTGAGCCCTGGAAGAGTTTACTTTCATTAAATGATGTCTCCTGAAGATTAGAGGAAAAGCAGCATTATTCAAAAGAGGCCATATCTACATTTGATCACTTTCTTGCCTTGTGATTGCAAAAGGTTTAAGTCCTCCTGCTTTTGCCAGTGTTCCGCTGAAAGAGAGGCTGTAATGGGACTCAGAACACAATACCGCAAAGTATGGCATTTTGATATGCTGAGTACTTTAAACTTAAGGACATTAGAAGGGCCTTATGAGCAGGTCACTCTGACCTTCTGTTGCCCTTCTGTCTCCTGCCCCTTTTTCTCCCCCGAAAGGGAGTCGTAGAAACCAGAATTCCTTTTCCCCAATGTAGGTCATAGAAATTAGGATTCCTCTCCCTCAAACCAAACCATAAAGTCTGCAAAGGTTACTCTTTCCCTCTTCCCTTGAAGATTCCAGAGACACCCTGCCCCACACCTGAGAGGAAGGAATGCTATGCAAGGAGGTCAAGGAGAATCTGAACAGACAGGCCTCGCTGGGTTTCCCTCCTCAGTCTATCAGCACTAGATCATACCTTGTTGTGCAATCACATCTCTACACAGCTGTTCATTCTTCATTGAATCTAAGCATAAAAATCGACAGCTTTGCCTTCAGAAATGAAGATCTAAAAGCCCTATCTTCATTTCTGAAGATCTAAAAGATCTTATGTCACATAAAATTTTGATTAAATACATCTGTTATGTTTTTCTCTTGTTAACTTGCTTTTTGCTACGGGAGGTTCAACTATGACCCTTATGATGGGTGAGGAAAAGTATTAAACCTTTTGGCCTTTACAATAGTAAACACCAGATATAATTTAATCTCTTTAACTGAATGTCTCTTAAGTGTCTTGGACTTGTATCTGGAATATATAAAGAACAATAACAATTCGATAATGATAAAACCAACTCTTAAGTAAAAGATGGGCCAAAGATTTGAACTGAAACTTTTCCAAAGAAGATATAAAGATGGCAAATGGGCACATGAAAAGATGCACATCATTAGTTTTTATGGAAATGCAAATAAAATCACAATGAGATATCATCAACTAAATGGTTAAAAAGTAAACATACCCCTCCCCTGCCAAAAAAAGCCAGCAAAAATTGATAGTACCAAATGCCAGGGTGGATAAAGAACAACCAAGACTTATATATTGTTGGTTAGGAATGACAAAAGGCACAGCCATTTTGGGACACAGGCAGTTTTTTTTTATAAAGTTTAACACATACTCACCATATGTGTTTAACTTTATAAAGTTAAACAGCAATCCATATTTAAACAGCAATCCATATTTACCCAAAGTGGGGGTAGAAACATCATCATGGTCATACAAAAACCTGTACACACATGTTAATAGTGGCTTTATTCATATTTGCCAAAAACTGGAAACTACTCAAGTGTCCTTCAACTGGTGGATGGTTAAACTGTGATACATCCTTATGATGAAAGACTATTTAACAAGAAATAGAACAAATTACGGATACAGACACCAAAGTAGATGAACTCAAATGCATTAAGGTAAGTGAAAAAAATCAGACTTAAACAGCTACATATTGTATAATTCTGTAAGGATAATCTATAAAGACAGAGAAGTGGATGTTGAGGACTGAGGTTGTGGAGAGAGGTTGATTACAAAGGGCACAAGTGAATATTTGCAGGAAAGGAAACCATTCTACACCTTGATTGTAGTAGTTATATTATTGCATACCTTTGTCAAAACTCATGGAATGATATGCCAAAAAGGGTGAATTTTACTATATATAAATTATATCTTGGCCGGGCATGGTGGTGGCTCACACTTGTAATCCCAGCACTTTGGGAGACCAAGGCGGGCACATCACCTGAGTTCAGGAGTTTGAGACCATCCTGGCCAATATGGTAAAACCTCGTTTCTACTAAAAATACAAAACAAAATTAGCCCGGCGTGGTGGCCTGCGCCTGTAGTCCCAGCTACTTGGGAGGCTGAGGCAGGAGAATCTCTTGAACCCAGGAGGCAGAGGTTGCAGTGAGCCGAGATCAAGCCACTGCACTCCAGCCTGGGAGACAGAGCCAGACTCCATCTCAAAAAAACAACAAAAAAAATCTCCATAAAGCTGATTTTAAAAAAATAGCATTTTAAAAATAAAACAATAAACAGCTACAAAAATATAATAAAATATCAGAACAAACAAAAAGCCACATGGCTTTTAGTGCTGAACTTTTTGAGTTAACTACGTCAAAAAGTCAAGAGAAAGCGAGTTACCATGCCGAAGTCTTTCCCACAGGATGGCAAGAGGTGGAGAGTTATTGTCCTCTTTCATTTGCAGCATCCAGGAACACTTTGAACAAAGCCAGTGATACACTTGCTGTGGACCTGTTGGATAGCACATTTGCCTCAGTGAAAGATGACCCCACCTAATGCACTATAAAGTGTCAGCATACAACAAGCTTGTTGTATTTTTAGATCCCAGACTCAGAGACTCCATGTATGGTATTTTCACACGGGGTGAGGTTGACCCAAAACACCACAGGCAGATTCTCTGGAGTAAAAGATTTTTAACTACATGTCAGCAATGATTAGTTACAAAGGGAAAGAGAACTTGCCCCACTTGACACTAAATGACAGAACAATTTGACAAAAGCTAAAAACAGGAAAAAAATCAGTCCTTAAGACAAGAGGCTGATCCCCAGTAGTGTTAGGGACAAGTCTTTTGATTACATCTTTTGCCCCACGAATCATAAATCCCTACCCTCAAAAGGCTTTCTAGGCTGGTCTCCTAGATTTTGGCCTGGTGACCTCCAAAGTATAATTTGCAGAGTTAAAGGAATCTGACCTGCATTTAATATTTAGTTCCTATATATCTCCACAAAGTGTATTCTGGAGAGGGAGCCATAGAATTTCATTATCCCTCTACAAATCAGGTACAGCACAGACAACATGTTCTATAGTTTTTTAAAGACCTGGGTAACCAGTTAAAACCCTGATTACTGAAGATGCTCTTTAAAACCTCTTGACTTGGGCTTCTAGCCTGGTTATTGTTAATAATTGTGATGCTGGCTTTCTGTGAAAGCTCAATCACAATATTTAATCATGGGACATGCAAAGCTTTGCTAGGGACAGTGTGCAGAGACACCAGACAGGCCCCTGTCATCAGGGCTGGCATTGGGGTGGGAAGAAGCAGGACTTAAGTATAAAATGATAATTGTCATAATGATGGTAATTCAAAGTAGCATACGCCAAATTACAAATGTGTGGTAGGAAGAGCAAACACAATAGAGAAGCAGCACATCATAAACAGAGGTTTGAGAATCAAACGTCTCTGCCCTTGAGTCCAGGTTCCATTCCTTTTTAGCTGAAACACTGGAAACTCGCATAACCTCTCTAAGCCTTCATCTCTTTATCTATAAAAAACAGATACATAAATTTCACTGCCTAAACCTGTAAGAACTAAAGGGGATCATGCCTGTAAATGTTTAAGGACAGTGTCTGGCATGGAAAGCACTCAGGAAGTGTTAACTCTTGGTGGCAGAAGAAGCAGTAATAGGATTTGAAATAAGCAGTGATTTCTGCAGTGGTATACATGGTGTGTACTTCTGGGGAGGTCCTAGGTGGAGCTACAAATTTGGGAGTATAAATAGTACTTAAAATGATGGGCTGGAGGGAGATTATTCAAGGAGAGAAAGTAGATGAAAAGGAGGATAAGGTCTCGTCTGGAGCCCTTTAGCATCCAAAGTTCAGCATTTTGGAACTGGAATTTTTTCCTCTTTTTCCTTTTCATTCATTTTAGAATATACCTCTACAACATTTCACGAATTCCCCACAAATATCACAGCCGTGGAATTAGAGCTCTCTGCCTAAATCCTGACAGGCTTCTCCACTCACTTTCATTTCTGTCACTATTAGTGGAATGTGGAAAAATAAGTTACATAAACTTCATTTGGCTTATGTCATTTTAGTCCAGGTCTCCATTGTCAGGTTAAAGGTTGAAGCAATTATCTGGATAATTCAGGCAGAACTTACCAGGCCTCTGGGACCCCTTTCTCCTTCTGCTACTTTTGCCTGAGTAACCAGGGAATCACTTCAATCCTTTTTCTGCTCATGTAACTCTGGTCTGACTATGTCTTTACCCACTGGACCTTGTCACTGAAATAAATATATCATAATGGAAACAAATACCAGTGAGGGAAGGCATGCTCATTTCAAATGTGGGTGTATTTAATTTCCATATGGACTATGCTGTGAGCCAGTGCAAAAGGCAGCTCTAAAGCATAAGGGATAAATGAAGGCAGACAGTCAGGAACTGAGTCCTTGTCGGAATAAAAGGAAATCAAGCTCACAAAAGGTAAAGGAGATGAATTTTCTTGACAAGAGTCTGTATTACCATTTATTGTTATTTATGGCTTTTTGGGAGAATAGCTAGAATACTAAAATAAGGAACGTTTTGACCCATGTCAGAAAACACCATGTGAATTTATAGCCTCCTTGTTAGAGATATTTTTCTAATCAAGAGGCAGCACATCACCCTCATGAAAAAGGAAGTGGCAGGGAGGGGGACAGAAAAGAGATTTTTGATGGAAAAGCCTGGAAAGTTTTACTTGTTTAATTGCTTGGGTTGGGATAAATAACAGCAGAGTAAATGAAAATCGCACTAGCAAAGGATACCCTCCCGTTTGTGTGACTGAATATAAGTCCATGAAACTTATGGGGGTGCCCAAATGGAAAGAAGCCACTAGCTCTAACTCAGCATTGACCGAGCCTGTCAGATCTTATCTTAATGAGCTACAGATCCTAGGACAGGAGAGGAACAAAACGAAGCTGTGTGATAAGGTACACGGTGCCGTAATTGGATCAAGCTGAGGCAGCGGTGGTCCTCAACAGCAGCTGTGGGTACAAATGAAAGGGCTGTCAGTCGCAAATAATTTGCTGTTTCAGTTTTCACTTTTGTCCGTAGAGTAGGATGTCAGAAGAAAAGTCTAAGAGCATAGCTTTCCCTTCTCCATTTGCCTGCCAGAATATTTCTCTCTATCCACACTTCAGCAAATTTAACAACATGACAAATCTCGAGATGTTTGAAATCCTTTATTTACATGAATCCAATATACTTTCTCAGATCTTACAACCTTACTCTGCATCCAGTAAATTCCCTATGTTGCTAGTGCACTGTTGCAATTTGCATTGCATTTTCCACGATTTGCCAGTGTTCCCAAGAAATACTCAGTAAATACTGATGCTGGGCACTGTGAAATGAGCCCTTCAGAGTAAACTGAGGTTTTGTTACAAATGAACAAGCATTTAGCCTCCCATGATCCACAGCAATTTTATGACAATTCCATGGGCATTGTTTTAGTAATCTAATGTTGTATAACAAACTACCCCCAAATTCAGTGGCTTAAAACAACAATTGATTATTTCTTGTTATTCTGTAACCTGGAATGGGCTTAGTGATACGGTTCTTCTGCACTCTGTGGTGTCTGCTGGAGCTGGAACCTGTAAGGTGGCTTCTTCACTCACACGTCTGCCGCTTCAGCTGTGATGTTGGGAACAGCTGGTGGCTGGGCAGGCATTCCTCTCCACATGCCCTCTTCATGTGGACAGCATGGTCTCAGAGAGTTCTGATGTGTTACATGATGGTGGCTTGCAGGAAGGAGGAGGCAGAAGTTTCCAGTAGTCTTAAGGCCAGGGCTTGTCAGAGTACATCACTTCTGACATATTGTACTGATTAAAGCAAGTGATGGGGCCAGCCCCGATTCAAGGGAGGGGAGATAGGTAGCAGTAGGGATAGATCCCCACCGTTAAGGGGATGAGTGAGCAGTGTGTGTGTGTACAGGGAAGGAAAGAACTGATGGTGGCCATTTTTAGAGGCCTCATAGATGTGTCCTGGACTGCTTGGTGGGGACTGAGGAGTACTGGAATTGGATTTGTTGCTTGTAACTGGTTTGTTTCTTGTTTTAAGCATATTATTTCAGAGGTATGAGGAACTCTAGACATTTAAACAGGGATTCTCAAACAATTTTGTGGTAATCCATACTGGAAGTTTTATGTAACAATGTTGACTCTTAATCTGTGCATTGAATTCTGAAGTCCTTTATTCTGTTTCATTTTAAAGA
The DNA here is from genome assembly GCF_028885625.2 of Pongo pygmaeus. NCBI lineage: Eukaryota > Metazoa > Chordata > Mammalia > Primates > Hominidae > Pongo > Pongo pygmaeus. Next base: position 133,073,904 of record NC_072373.2, on the reverse strand, counting down.
AAGTTTGTCTTGACCCTTGACACTGATTTCATTATCTACCAATGGCATAACATTGTGATTTGAAAAATTCCAGTCTAATCCTATCTACTCATTTTACAGATGAGGTGGCTAAGGATTAATGAGGTTGAGTGACTTTTTAGAGGCAGAACTAGTATGCAGGTCTCCTGACTCAGAGGTGATTAAATGCCCTATCAGTTCACCATACTGAATTTATAAATACGGAGTAAGCAGTGATCTAACGTGAGTTACTAATTTTGTTTAATCTATACTTACTCATTATGGTCTTCACAAAAGTATAAATGAGGGATTGTTGTTTTTTTAAATACATTTTTTCTCATTCCCGTATAACTTCACCATGCTTAATATAATTTTTCAAGCATGAGCATTAACTCACAGCATTTCTGAGCAAGTGTATAATGTATAACCTATTCTCTGCCCTCAGACTGTTTTTTTTTTCTTTTTGAGGTGGGGGGTATAGTTTGTCTACTTCACAATCCCAGGGGATATAAAAGAAATAAAAACCCATAAATACCATCATATTTAATATTATTGTCAAGAGGAAAAATGTTCTGACTTTCACATTATGAAAAATTGGAGTAGTTTTCTAATGAAGATGGTGGAAAGGTCCACAGGAGATTTTGAGGACCAGGACTGTCTTCCAGGAAAAGTTTTAGTGTATTTCTGCCTGGAGTCATAGATTGACTGGAGGACCTACAAATCCAAAAGTTACTCACTTTGGTTTAGTGGTGTTATGAGGCTTCATTAACTGATGGTTCCATTAGATTTCCAACAATAAAACTGCTTTTTAGGTAAACTAAACTATCTCTAAACTTGGAGCTGCAATTGATAGTGAAGAGTCGGATGGATGTTACTTTGGTTCTTACTGCAGTTTGATGGTCTAGTATTGCACTATTCAATAGAAATATAATGTGAGCCACACACATAGCATTTCTAAACATTCTAGAAGCCTTATTTTAAAAAGTAGAAAGAAATAAGTTGGAAGTATTTTTTTTAAGTTTATATTTTGAAATGTTTAGACATTAAAAAGTTGCAAAAATAGTACGGTGTCCCAGTATATCTTTCGCCCAGCTTCTTTTGAAGTCAGCATTTTGCATAATCATGGCAAAGTTAACAACGCTAAGAAATCATCATAGATCCAATATTCTTAACTAAATTGCAGACTTTATTTGAACTAGTGAAATAATTAACTCAATAGATCCAAAATATTATCATTTCAACATGTGATCAATACAAAAAATTATTAAGATACTTTACATTCCCTGTCTTATACCAAACATTTAAACTCTGGTGTGTTTTACTCTCACAGCACATCTCAGTTTAGCCAGCCACGTTTCAAGCCCTCAATCACCACATGTGGTTGGTGGCTACTGTATAGGACAGTACAGTCCTACTGTCACAACTCAGAGAAGAGCCGTCATCAACAATCTACTTATTCCGCATGTGAATTATCTGTAGGGAACTTGAGCGTATGCAACGCTGATGGGAGAGGCAACATGGCTTGCTGTTAGGAGCACTAACCTGGGAGCCAGGCAGAGTGAAATTCCAGCTCTGCAACTTATCATTGGTTGTGTGACCTTGACACGTAACTCAAACTTTCTGGACCTCCTTTTCTTCATCTGTCAAAAAAAAAAAAAAAAAAGGAAATAGAAAATAAAGAAGATAGCAACAACTCATGGGTAATCAGATGGACTGAATGAGATAACACACGTTAAATGTGAGCACAGCACCTTACCTGGAGTCGGTACACATCAAATGTTAGCTTCTAGTGGTCATCTATGTCACTACCAATAGATCAAATATATGTGCACTTTCTTTGGGTTAAGTGATATGAAAAGACCAATTAGGGCTCTGGTTAATATTTTCGAAAGGCTCAACAGATGTTTATTGAGTACCTACTATTTGCCAGACACTGGGCTGAGTGCTAGAAGTATAAAGATGCATAAAAAGCACTTAAGGAGTTTACTATTTAGTAAAAGACAAATAGCATTTAAATAAGAATTCTGCGTTTTCTGTGTATATGTGCTTGTGTTTGTGTATCTGTGATGGGGTGGAGGATGGAAATTGTTGTGGCAATTTAATTAATTTTTAAAATTATAAAACAAATACCTTTAAGAGTTATGAAAACAGTTTAAAAAATTGAATATTAGCCAGGCGCGGGGGGTCATGCTTGTAATCCCAGCACTTTGGGAAGCCAAGGTGGGCAGATCACAAGGTCAAGAGATCGAGATCATCCTGGCCAAGGTGGTGAAACCCCATCTTTACTAAAAATACAAAAATTAGCTGGGCGTGGTAGCATATGCCTGTAGTCCCAGCTACTTGGGAGGCTGAGGCAGGAGAATCGCTTGAACCCTGGAGGCAGAGGTTGCAGTGAGCCGAGATCACGACACTGCACTCCAGCCTGGTGACAGAGTGAGACTCTGTCTCAGTAAATAAATAAACAAATAATATCAGTAATCCTGTCATCTTCACAATTAGCTTTTTCTGTCTTTTAAAATATTTATTTTAGAGTTTTTTATTTGATTAACATTGTGTGATTATAATCATAGTGTAAGTACAGTCACTTAACTTCTATATTGCTAGATATTTGCTGCAGAATCTGAAAGACTATTTGTAAAGAGGCAGTTACCTAAGGCATTTTTAAATAAATGATTTAAGCTGCATTCATTAGCAGGAATAAAATTTATTTATTTCTTATTACGGAAGGAGATGGTGAACTCATGGAGGTGGTTAGATGTGTTTAAGAAAGCTATCAGTGGTGATGATAATGATAGAGCTAATTTTTCCTGAGCGCAAGTATTGTGCAAACCCAGCAGTATGACTCCAGAGCTCTGTCTTGTCTAATAACCTACACTGTCTTCAAAAAAATTTGTGTGTTTGTTTTAATCTGAGTGTAATATATATTGAGTTCTTAAAGTCTGGATATATACAGAGAAGTAGAAAATCACAATAATGACTCTACCAAATGTGTAATTGTCTTTGGGAAGTTACACTATGGACTATGAACTTTCCTCCCTCCTTCCCTCCCTCCCTCCCTCTCTCCCTCCCTCCTTCCCTCCCTCCTTCCTTCCCTCCCTCCCTTCCTTCCTGCTTTCCTGCCTTCCTGCCTTCCTGCCTTTCTTCCTTCCCTCCCTCCCTCCCTCCTTCCTTCCTTCCTTCCTTCCTTCCCTCCCTCCCTCCCTCCCTCCTTCCTTCCTTCTCTCCCTCCATCCCTCCCTCTGGCCTCTGTAGCTCCTCACCAGGCCAATTCCTCCAAGCCTCCCTCCCTCCCTCCCTTCCTTCCTTCCTTCCTTCCTTCCCTCCTTATATATTCTGCATTTACTTTGTATTATGTGATCAATAATTTTAACTAAATTGTCTTTTTATGTTATAGACGCAATTTGAGGGATGAACCATCCTGCACTTTCAAAATGAAAATGAAAATCTCATTGATGTATTTTTAAATATTCTATTCATCGTGTACTGGTCACAAGACAAACAGATCTAGGTTTGAATTCTGGCTCTTATGTTTGCTAAATATATTCCTTTTGGGCAGCTTACCTTCTTTGAGACTCAGTTTCCTGATTTGTGAAATAAGAACAAGAAAAATGCCTTTATTCCTGGGTAGTTTTGAGGTTTAAAAAAGATAATGTATGTAAAGCTTGTACTATTACAAAATATACTTCACACACATTGACCACAGAAAGTGTTCAATAAATGGTTGTATAACAGTCAGTCCAAGATACCATAGTTAACTAAATGTGATCTTTGTATCACAGCAGTCATTTTGAAATCCAGGCTTTTTTTTTTCCAAGATAAAACTGCTTTGTTTTGCCTCCATTCTCTTACTTCTCATTTATCTTTTCAAGAATCAAACGTAGAGGATTTTAAGCAGGATGTTTCGTTTATTACTTAAAGAGGATTGCTCTTCTAGCTCTATCAGCGAGGCCATGAGGCTTGCTGCCCTGGCATGGAAGGAGACCATGAGGAAAAGGAAATGGAAAGCCAGAAGCTGGCCCCTTCTGTTCCAGGAGGATGTGGGGAAGAGGCAGACAGAGCAAGAATAATGAGATCTTTCTGCCCCTTGGTTTGGTCAGCATCTCATTGGCACGAGGGAACTTTAGATTCATCCACATAATTTTGGGATTCTGAGAATGTGAGTGCTAGTGCTGTGGTACATGGGGGGTGCGGGCTGTAGGCTCTTCTAACAATTCCAATCTTTGCTATAGCCCAAATTGGTTTAGGAGTGATAGTGCTGTGGCTTTGGGGGATAAGCTTGAGTGAGCACTCCTGGCTTTCCTTGGCCTGTGGAAATCTTGGAGGAATTGGCCTGGTGAGGAGCTACAGAGGCCAGAGGATCCCAAGATGGGAATCAAGGAAATGGATTTAAATGGTTGGGATTATGGACTTTAGCAATAAACACCAGAATCTCACTTTCAGAAAAATGTGAGATAGAAACATTATATCTCTACAGCACAAGCTCACCACACCATTTGTAGCAGAGAACACTGGGTGAATTCACAGACTGCCTCCCCAGTGCCAGCATTAGGTCACATTACCTACATTCTTCTACATGACAACATTTTGACAAGTAGCAGGGAAAGGATAATTGTTCAAAATCCTGAAAAGACACTGTTAGATCAGAAGAGACTGAGCTATCTAAAGAGAATAAGTAAACTATTGGATCTAAGTTTATCAGATTGGGTTAAAATTTATTTTTTCCCCTATCAACTGGAGGTGTGAGTGTATATGTTTGCATGAGTTAAAAAGGATGGGAAGTTCCTTTTAATGAGATGGGTAAGATTCTTAGAGCCCTTATGGTGACAGGGAGATCAAAGTTTCCATTTTGAACATACTAAATTTGAGATGCCTGTTAGATATCTAAATGGAGAGAATGAGTAGGATTTTAGGTATGTGAGCCTGATATTCAGAAAAGAAGGCTGTGGCGAAGATAAAGATGGAGTTACAGCAAATAGATGGTGCTTTTGTGCCAGGTCATAGCTGGCCCTTGGCAACTTAAGTGTTTGAAGAACATATACCTCCCATCTGCTTCTTTTGGAAACCACTGCATGAATAGCTGGGGCTGGGAGGATGGAAGCTTAATTTATTCTCCCTTCTTCTTCATCATAATCCTAAGGAAAATGGAAAAGTGACCATAGACTACACTGGCCTGGAGAGTGTGTAATGCTGCTGAGCATGAAATTCTTAGACATATGCAGGGTTGCCCATATGGAGGGGACTAAGGCAAGCCTGCCTACACTCCCACGTACTTCATGAAAGGAGTAGTGAGGACACTATTTGCACATCATCCAGGTTGATATTTTTAAAGGAAAGTCCCATTCTTTTGTGGCTTCATGGTTTAACATGAACGCATGAGAAGGGATGACATTAAAGGTCCTTTGCCTCTGGTTGAACACTAACAAAAGCCACTTACCTTCTACTGTTTTTCCCAATAGCTTATTTATGATCTAGGCCTGAATATCCTCCCACCTGTTTATTGGGGTTTTCACCATCCTTGTGTCATGTTCAAGCTTTATGATGTGGCGCCATTTAAGGCGTGTAACTCTGATTTCCTTCCTTCCATTTGTACTATCCATGTTTACCTCTACTTCACATATCCATCTTCTCTAAGTGTGTGAGTATGTGCTGTATTTCACGTCACTGGAGAGGGATGCTATCTTTCCGAGTAGATGCATTTGAACCAATCTTCTCACCATCACTGACATAATATACAACTCCCACTCTGTTGAGGTGTCAGCAGGTCCGTTGTCATACTTGACTTGTTTTGAGTTGCTGATTCTGTGGAATCTATCTTCTTCTTGAAACAAATGAAGTCTCCTTTTCTGAGTATCCCAAAGTATAAGACAAAGGCTAATAATTACCATGGTATTAATAACAATTATAATATTGATAGCTAACACTTGTTAAATATTTTCTTACATACTGGGTTACTGGGTTCATTTTTTTCACATGCACTATCTTAGACATAGGTAAGGTAGATATCATGGGAGGCCATGTACATAGTGGTTAGGACCCAGGATCTGAAGCCAAACTGTGTGGGTTGGGATTTTCACAGTATCACTTATAAGTGTGTCGTCTGGACCCCCTTTGGCCTTGATTTTTTAATATAAAAAATTGGAATAATAATAGTGAGGAAAATAAGAATACCTATTGCACAGAGTTGTTTCATGGACTACATTTGGTAACACATCCAAAAAAAACTCAGGAAAACACTTGGCACATAGAGATCCATCAATATCAGCTTTATAAGTATCAGAATGACATGTTCTCCTGTCAAAAATGAGAAAAATAAATTGAATATAAGCGATCTTAAACTGTACCATGATAGGTGGAATATTCAGACTTAAAGCCAGGTTTGTTTAAGGTGATACATCATCCAGTAACCTAGGGGCCAAGAGGCCCCCCTAAGATACTTCTGATACTCGTATATAACTAATGAACGTTGCATTCTAATGTGAACTGGTGGCAAACATGTCACATGCAGCATCACATGAGTACCTGTTATATCACCTACAAGAGAAGAACACAGTACTTCCATTTTGCTGGACTTTCTTACCGGTCCAGATAGCTCTGATCCATATGCAAACTAAAAAAATAAAAATAAAAATAAAAACAGCAGTTGTGTGGATATACCTGACTACTACCACATCAGTTCTTGGCCTATATGTGTAAAAGTATTTTCTAAACTTTAAAGCTCTTATGATTATTATCCCGGGATGCCTATTGTGTGGGTACCAATACCTAGGAATATTTGTGCCATCTGGATAGAAATAAAAAGGCCCTGAAAGTTGATGTGATAACTCTCAATGCATTTTTTTCCCTCTATTTTTCTTGTTTCTAATGTTGACAACCGCCCACATGGTATTCACTGGTTCTCAGTGCAGCCCACAGAAATGCCAGCTGGCTGCATGCCAGTGTCAGGGGGATGAGATTGTTGAGAGCTTCCTCATAGCAAAACCCTGTCAACGACCAGCATTGTTTCTGAATCTGAAATATTTTTCTTTTTCTGTCCCTTTGGTTTCTCTTCCCACTGGTAAATGGGACTCAGAATGGGTAACTAATTATATCATGGTAGCTGTGATGCCTAACAACACCAGTTCTCATATTTATGCAGCATCACTCACTTGGCTGTACCAGCTAATATGTGAAGATTGGGTGAGGCTGTCAGCATCCACGTGCAGCATTGCCGGCAAGTCTGGTGTGCCTCCTTGTAGTTCCATGCTTACTTTTAAAAATATGATTTGTTTTCTCCAGGCCTGTCCAATGCACCACATTTAGAGAGAAACACGATAAAAACACAAAATCTGACTTCTGCCTATTTTTTGGCAATTATAACAACCTTTTTCTTAAATGAATAGAAATACCAAATTTTCCTGTTTGAGAACAAATGATCACCAAAATTCAATCACAAGCATTTGTAAACCAAAGATCCTTCTTCTATCCTGATAACAACTTCTCAAGTAGCATCATAGACTCACTCTAAGGAATATTCTTTATTTGGAATCTGGTCTTATGCACAATGGATTGCTGATTAGAGCGATAAATGAAGGAAGCTTGGAGAGCTCACAGCACTTCCTAGACTGTATAAAAACACATTACCTTTTACTCAACAAGCATAATGCTTTAAAAAATGATCCTCACTGACTTAAGGACTTTTTTGGGCTTCTGAAATCTCTCATGCAAAATCTAGAGGATTCAGACTGTATGTATTATACACATAATGAAAATTGGTGAGCCTTCAACAAGTGTATGATTTGTGCATACCATTTTAATAACTTTATATGTTACTCTGCTTATATTAGTCCATCAGGAATGAGATCAGTTCACCAACTCAAGGTTTCTTTAGATAATGATGGAGCTAGGATTCATAGGCTTATAATTCAAGATACTCCTGTTTTACAGTAGGTACTATGATAGTTCAGAATATCATGTTATCTCTTGTGGAGAACAATCTCCTACCAAGTCTCCTAGAGATTGCCAAACTGGATTTCAAGTAACTCTGGATTGAGTACAACAATAGAAGAGAATGACTGATTGATGACCCACTTCTACCATAAACATGAGGTTTCCTTGTATCTGCAATTTCTGACCAAGTGATGTCCAGTAATTATGTACAATGCAGCTATGGTTTGGAATATTTCAGTTGTCCTTCTAGGTCTGTGAATATTGTACTTTTCTTTGGTAGAACAATAGATGAATTAGTGTTTACTGAGCACTATGACTAGGCATATTCTAAGGGCTTTACATGTGTTAGTCCCATTTAATCATCACAGCAATCCTATGAAATGACATTACTGTTTTTCTAATTTTCAGACAAGGACACTAAAACACAACAAGGTTAAGTGATTTTCCTACGGTCACACAGTCGGTAAGTGGTGGGAGGAAAACAGACCCCGGCACTCCTATTCCAGGCATAGTGCTTTTAACCTCTGTGCCCGTAGAGTTTGAGAGACAGCTTTTTTGTAGAAGTAGCAGTAACGGAATTTTTCAGTATTAGGTGAATCCAGTAGAGAAGCAAGGACTCTCTGATTTCTAATGCATAAACTTCCTGGCTTGTTAGGTTTCTTTGCCTGATTAGTAACAGCTTGCAGGATTCCTTAATTTGGGGAAAATCCTAAGTCTGCTGTAGCTACACAATTTCTCCTTAGCAACAAAAATATTCTGAATGGGTAACATACTGAGAGCACATGAAGGAATTGCAAGTTGTAAATGGTATAAGCATAAAGATTTCCTCAACACGCGGCTGTGGTGGTGATAGGATAGGCATTTCCAAAATGGGTACCATCCACAGTTCCAAGCTTTCCCTAAGAAAGAAACAGGGTTCCACCCAAAAGGAATGTAGTGCTCCCAATGGTTAAAGTATCTGGCCATGTATCTAGAATAAGGAGCACTAGTGTGCCCTCCTATCACAGAAAGTGTGAGCATCACATTTTCAAGCTATATACAAAGTTATAAGACATTTTCTTTAAATGCACTGCGTGGTGCATTTGATTAAGGACTGAACTTTCAAGGGATTCCTTTGAGTAGAGTGTTTTGATTTGCTCCTATCAGGCCTAGCCCTGCCTCATAAATAATGGAACAAGCCTTGCATGCCCCTGAATTCTGAGCTGTGGCAAACATTTGAGGAAATACTGAGTCACTGAGATTCTCAAGAGCCTTAATGAAATGAGGACCAGTTGAAATTCTACCCTTGGGGACCTTTGCACAGACTTTACTTTGGTCTGTGGCTAGGACACAAGAGGGAGGTGAGCCATTGGTTCATTTGTTTTCAACCTATATCATATTATTCCATATAATACAAGCCATTGCACTCTGGTGTAATATCAACTGCATTCTCTTCTTGGTCTTAACCAGACCATGAGTCCTTTAGTGTCATCTCCTGATTATATTCTCTGTTGCTCCATATAAAATCATTAGCAGCACTTGTGCATGATTTGGTTGATTCTCTTGCCTGTTTGGCTGCACTTAGAATCCTAGAGCAGTTCTACAAATGAAAAGGTGTCCAAGTAAAGGCTCTACACGTTAGGATAATTCAGTAACTAATGGTTGCACTGTTAATTTGATTTCGCTGCTGATCAGAGATAGGAAGAGAATTGTAATTGAAATGCATTGCAACCGATTTGTAAATGTTGGTACACATTATCCGTCATTGTTATGCTATTATGCTATTAACATAAATTATCACATACAGGCAATTTGAAATTGTGAACTGACACAGGTATATCTCATTTCTGGCAATAATTACACATAAAGGAAGGAGGTCAGGCTAAATGTTGCATAGTATTATTGTGTGAACTACTGATGGACCATAGTGATTAAGTGATGTTAGCATTGAAAAATTAATTTGTTCATAGCATTTCTATTTTTTGTCATACATAAATTTTATGTATCACATTAAAATGAGTAATAGTTTTTTTTAAGAACACGCTTTTAGGGCTAACTTCTTTTTCCTTTTCTTTTTCTTTTTTTTTTTTTTTTTTTTTGAGATGGAGTCTTGCTCTGTCACCCAGGCTGGAGTGCAGTGGCGTGACCTCAGCTCACTGCAACCTCCACCTCCCGGGTTTAAGCCATTCTCCTGCCTCAGCCTCCTGAGTAGCTGGGATTACAGGAGCGTGCCACCAGGCCCGGCTCATTTTTTTGTATTTTCAGTAGAGACAATGTTTCACCATGTTGGCCAGGCTGTTCTTGAACTCCTGACTTCGTGATCCACCCACCTTGGCCTCCCAAAGTGCTGGGATTACAGGCGTGAGCCACCACACCCGGCCAGGAGTAACTTTTCTAAAGTCACTTCTGCTTCACACTAATATTGATTTTACTGAGTTTTTGTCACATTTTTTTTTTTTAGCTTTATACATAGTGATAGGACATTTTCTTTAAAATGTTAGAGGATACAAGAAGACATTGTTAAAAAGAGAAGCTCTTTAACAGTGACTTCTTGGTTGACTACACGAACCCCCAATTCATTTGTGTATTGATGAAGTGCCTTCCCTATTCTTAAAGCAAGTTAGGACAAAAACAATAAGCATATGCTTCAGGAGACTAGTATTCATTTTGACTAAAGGAACTGTGTATGCAGGCAGATTCCATGTTGACTCTATACTGTGGAGAAATACTTTCCATTTTCCATTTTCCAACGTAGTCTATCAGATTACATACTATATTTGGTCTTTGGGATGGACTAATGAAAAGAAAACTAAGATCGATTATATGATGAGAGATAAAGTCAGATGAGAAACATTGGATTCCTCAGATTTAAGCTTTGAAAATCTTACATGCTCGAAGCCTCTCAGCCAGAGGTTAAGTTGTCAATGGATACCACAATGAAAATAGTGGAAAAGTGTCACTATGAGATCTTGCCACAACCAGATGTCAAGAAAAAAATGTAAAATGACAAATAGACCCTTAACAGAATAATGTGGTATCATTGCATCCTCTCCCAAAGGGTCCCATCAATTCTAGGACTGTTGAGTCTATGAAAGTCATACGATGCAACTATTTATGAGATGGAGATGACACAACAACACCTGTGACATTCTGGAGCTCTGAAATGGGAGGCCTAAATGGGTTCCTTGGGGTTCAGGTCTGAAAGAAGCTGCGCATAAACTTATAGAGAATGTGCCATAACAATTCTTGGTTATTCTCAAATGTGGATGCTAAATGCAGAGTCAGGACACAGGAGTTTTTTTTTCTAAGTGATAAGTTCTACAATAATCATGAAGGATGAAAGACATATGCCATCAAAATTACCCTTGAAAATCTCAAGAAGATGCCATATTGAAGACTGAGACAATCTCTCAGTGAATTCTACACTGCCAGCTTTATTCCCAGGTTTGATAAATCAGTACATATTTCTGTGCACCAGACGTAGTAGATGCCTTTCATTTAGGGCCATAATGTATGAGAAATACATATTTTTAAGCACTAGAATCTGAGTCAACATAACACAGATACTTGCATGATGAGGGGCACGTGAGAACTGGGGCTGGCTTGAGGAGCAAATTTTCATATTCTCACACTCCACCTTCAATTCTCTCTGGGACATACATGCATTGAGTGAAATGGACAAGATTGCGGTCCGTATTGCTTTCCTAAAATTTTTCCCTTTCACTCTCTTCCTCTCTTTGCACTGCCTCTTGTTGTTCTCTTCCTCTCCCAGACCCTTCCTTCCTTCCCCTCTCCTATGAACTCTCAGCAGATAGCATTATTTATATTTCCCCAACTCTTTGAGATGGGGTAGAAACATTAAGCCTTAAAAAACCCCAAAAATGAATATATGGTCTATTCTCAGCTCTAAGGTTTCTAGTTTCAATTTCTAGTTTAAAACCTGTATGTCTTATTTTCTTAACTTTTTATAGGCCAGGATTTTTGAGTAGTTGATGAAAGCAAAGGGCCGTTCCCCAGAGAAATACGCTGTTTGCATTCAAACTCAAGTTTTTAAAAATCAAGGTGAACTCATGGTCCTATAATCTTTAACTAAGATTCTCTAGAGTTTCTCTTTCACCACAAGTTTCTCTTTGTAATAGCAAGTGTCCCATGTTCTTGCAATCTAATATTCTATGTTTTAGAGGGAGACTGTAATGATAATAATGACGATTATACTAGGAATAAATAGGTAACCTTCATTAAGAGCTTAAATCTGTATAGGCAATAGGCCCAGTTAACTCATTTACCCTTTACCAAAACCCAGTGATGAATGTGTTGTTGTCCTTATTTACTGTTAAGAAAACTGAGGTAAGCTGGAGGCATCACGCTACCTGACTTCAAATTATACTACAAGTATACAGCAACCAAAACAGCATGGTACTGGTACCAAAACAGAGATATAGATCAATGGAACAGAACAGAGCCCTCAGAAATAACGCCGCATATCTACAACTATCTGATCTTTGACAAACCTGAGAAAAACAAGCAATGGGGAAAGGATTCCCTATTTAATAAATGGTGCTGGGAAAACTGGCTAGCCATATGTAGAAAGCTGAAACTGGATCCCTTCCTTACACCTTATACAAAAATTAATTCAAGATGAATTAAAGACTTACATGTTAGACCTAAAACCATAAAAACCCTAGAAGAAAACCTAGGCATTACCATTCAGGACATAGGCATGGGCAAGGACTTCATGTCTAAAACACCAAAGGCAATGGCAACAAAAGCCAAAATTGACAAATGGGATCTAATTAAACTCAAGAGCTTCTGCACAGCAAAAGAAACTACCATCAGAGTGAACAGGCAACCTACAAAATGGGAGAAAGTTTTCGCAACCTACTCATCTGATAAAGGGCTAATATCCAGAATCTACAATGAACTCCAACAAATTTACAAGAAAAAAACAAACAACCCCATCAAAAAGTGGGCAAAGGACATGAACAGACACTTCTCAAAAGAAGACATTTATGCGGCCAAAAGACACATGAAAAAATGGTCATCATCACTGGCCATCAGAGAAATGCAAATCAAAACCACAATGAGATACCATCTCACACCAGTTAGAATGGCAATCATTAAAAAGTCAGGAAACAACAGGTGCTGGAGAGGATGTGGAGAAATAGGAACACTTTTACACTGTTGGTGGGACTGTAAACTAGTTCAACCATTGTGGAAGTCAGTGTGGTGATTCCTCAGGGATCTAGAACTAGAAATACCATTTGACCCAGCCATCCCATTACTGGGTATAGACCCAAAGGACTATAAATCATGCTGCTATAAAGACACATGCACACGTATGTTTATTGTGGCACTATTCACAATAGCAAAGACTTGGAACCAACCCAAATGTCCAACAATGATAGACTGGATTAAGAAAATGTGGCACATATACACCATGGAATAGTATGCAGCCATAAAAAATGATGAGTTCATGTCCTTTGTAGGGACATGAATGAAATTGGAAATCATCATTCTCAGTAAACTATCGCAAAGACAAAAAACCAAACACCGCATGTTCTCACTCATAGATGGGAATTGAACAATGAGAACACATGGACACAGGAAGGGGAACACCACACTCTGGGGACTGTTGTGGGGTGGGGGGAGGGGGGAGGGATAGCATTAGGAGATATACCTAATGCTAAATGATGAGTTAATGGGTGCAGCACACCAGCATGGCACATGTATACATATGTAACTAACCTGCACATTGTGCACATGTACCTAAAACTTAAAGTATAATAATAATAATATTTTTTTCAAAGTTTTCAACTTCTTTGCCTTTGGTTTGAATGTCCTCCCATAGCTCGGAGTAATTTGATCGTCTGAAGCCTTCTTCTCTCAGCTCATCAAAGTCATTCTCCGTCCAGCTTTGTTCCGTTGCTGGTGAGGAACTGCGTTCCTTTGGAGGGGGAGAGGTACTCTGGTTTTTAGAGTTTCCAGTTTTTCTGCTCTGTTTTTTCCCCATCTTTGTGGTTTTATCTACTTTTGGTCTTTGATGATGGTGATGTACAGATGGGTTTTTGGTGTGGATGTCCTTTCTGTTAGTTTTCCTTCTAACAGACAGAACCCTCAGCTGCAGGTCTGTTGGAGTACCTGGCCGGCCATGTGAGGTGTCAGTCTGCCCCTGCTGGGGGGTGCCTCCCAGTTAGGCTGCTCGAGGGGTCAGGGGTCAGGGACCCACTTGAGGAGGCAGTCAGCCCGTTCTCAGATCTCCAGCTGCATGCTGGGAGAACCACTGCTCTCCTCAAAGCTGTCAGACAGGGACATTTAAGTCTGCAGAGGTTACTGCTGTCTTTTGGTTTGTCTGTGTCCTGCCCCCAGAGGTGGAGCCTACAGAGGCAGGCAGGCCTCCTTGAGCTGTGGTGGGCTCCACCCAGTTCAAGCTTCCAGGCTGCTTTGTTTACCTAAGCGAGCCTGGGCAATGGCGGGCGCCACTCCCCCAGCCTCGCTGCCGACTTCCTGTTTGATCTCAGACTGCTGTGCTAGCAATCAGCGAGACTCCGTGGGCGTAGGACCCTCTGAGCCAGGTGCGGGCTATACTCTCCTAGGGCACCGTTTCCTAAGCTCATCAGAAAAGCACAGTATTCGGGTGGGAGTGGCCCGATTTTCCAGGTGCCATCTGTCACCCCTGGAAGGGGAACTCCCTGAACCCTTGCGCTTCCCGAGTGAGGCAATGCCTCGCCCCTGCTTCGGCTGGCGCATGGTGCGCTCACCCACTGACCTGTGCCCACTGTCTGGCATTCCCTAGTGAGATGAACACGGTACCTCAGATGGAAATGCAGAAATCACCTGTCTTCTGCGTCGCTCGCGCTGGGAGCTGTAGACCGGAGCTGTTCCTATTCGGCCATCTTGGCTCCTCCCCCCATTTAGAAGAATGTATAACTAGAATAACCAATACAGAGAAGTGCTTAAAGGAGCTGATGGAGCTGAAAACCAAGGCTCGAGAACTACGTGAAGAATGCAGAAGCCTCAGGAGCCGATGCGATCAAATGGAAGAAAGGGTATCAGCCCTGGAAGATGAAATGAATGAAATGAAGCGAGAAGGGAAGTTTAGAGAAAAAAGAATAAAAAGAAATGAGTAAAGCCTCCAAGAAATGTGGGACTATGTGAAAAGACCAAATCTACGTCTGATTGGTGTACCTGAAAGTGACGGGGAGAATGGAAACAAGTTGGAAAACACTCTGCAGGATATTATCCAGGAGAACTTCCCCAATCTAGCAAGGCAGGCCAACATTCAGATTCAGGAAATACAGAGAACGCCACAAAGATACTCCTCGAGAAGAGCAACTCCAAGACACATAATTGTCAGATTCACCAAAGTTGAAATGAAGGAAAAAATGTTAAGGGCAGCCAGAGAGAAAGGACAGGTTACCATCAAAGGGAAGCCCATCAGACTAACAGCAGATCTCTTGGCAGAAACCCTACAAGCCAGAAGAGAGTGGGGGCCAATATTCAACATTCTTAAAGAAAAGAATTTTCAACCCAGAATTTCATATCCTGCCAAACTAAGCTTCATAAGTGAAGGAGAAATAAAATACTTTACAGACAAGCAAATGCTGAGAGATTTTGTCACCACCAGGCCTGCCCTAAAAGAGCTCCTGAAGGAAGCGCTAAACATGGAAAGGCACAACCGGTACCAGCCACTGAAAAATCATACCAAAATCTAAAGACCATCGAGACTAGGAAGAGACTGCATCAACTAACGAGCAAAATATCCAGCTAACATCATAATGACAGGATCAAATTCACACATAACAATATTAACTTTAAATGTAAATGGACTAAATGCTCCAATTAAAAGACACAGACTGGCAAATTGGATAAAGACTCAAGACCCATCAGTGTGCTGTATTCAGGAAACCCATCTCATGTGCAGAGACACACATAGGCTCAAAATAAAAGGATGGAGGAAGATCTACCAAGCAAATGGAAAACAAAAAAAGGCAGGGGTTGCAATCCTAGTCTCTGATAAAACAGACTTTAAACCAACAAAGATCAAAAGAGACAAAGAAGGCCATTACATAATGGTAAAGGGATTAATTCAACAAGAAGAGCTAACTATCCTAAATATATATGCACCCAATACAGGAGCACCCAGATTCATAAAGCAAGTCCTGAGTGACCTACAAAGAGACTTAGAGTCCCACACATTAATAATGGGAGACTTTAACACCCCACTGTCAACATTAGACAGATCAATGAGACAGAAAGTCAACAAGGATACCCAGGAATTGAACTCAGCTCTGCACCAAGCGGACCTAATAGACATCTACAGAACTCTCCACCCCAAATCAACAGAATATACATTTTTTTCAGCACCACACCACACCTATTCCAAAATTGACCATATACTTGGAAGTAAAGCTCTCCTCAATAAGTGTAAAAGAACAGAAATTGTAACAAACTGTTTCTCAGATCACAGTGCAATCAAGCTAGAACTCAGGATTAAGAATCTCACTCAAAACTGCTCAACTACGTGGAAACTGAACAACCTGCTCCTGAATGACTACTGGGTACATAACGAAATGAAGGCAGAAATAAAGATGTTCTTTGAAACCAACGAGAACCAAGATACAACATACCAGAATCTCTGGGATGCATTCAAAGCAGGGTGTAGAGGGAAATTTATAGCACTAAATGCCCACAAGAGAAAGCAGGAAAGATCCAAAATTGACACCCTAACATCACAATTAAAAGAACTAGAAAAGCAAGAGCAAACACATTCAAAAGCTAGCAGAAGGCAAGAAATAACTAAAATCAGAGCAGAACTGAAGGAAATAGAGACACAAAAAACCCTTCAAAAAATAAATGAATCCAGGAGCTGGTTTTTTGAAAGGATCAACAAAATTGATAGACCGCTAGCAAGATTAATAAAGAAAAAAAGAGAGAAGAATCAAATAGATGCAATAAAAAATGATAAAGGGGATATCACCACCGATCCCACAGAAATACAAACTACCATCAGAGAATATTACAAACACCTCTATGCAAATAAACTAGAAAATCTAGAAGAAATGGATAAATTCCTCAACACATACACCCTCCCAAGACTAAACCAGGAAGAAGTTGAATCTCTGAATAGACCAATAACAGGAGCTGAAATTGTGGCAATAATCAATAGCTTACCAACCAAAAAAAGTCCAGGACCAGATGGGTTCACAGCCGAATTCTACCAGAGGTACAAGGAGGAGCTGGTACCACTCCTTCTGAAACTATTCCAATCAATAGAAAAAGAGGGAATCCTCCCTAACTCATTTTATGAGTCCATCATCATCCTGATACCAAAGCCTGGCAGAGACACAACCAAAAAAGAGAATTTTAGACCAATATCCTTGAACATTGATGCAAAAATCCTCAATAAAATACTGGCAAACAGAATCCAGCAGCACATCCAAAAGCTTATCCGCCATGATCAAGTGGGCTTCATCCCTGGGATGCAAGGCTGGTTCAATATACGCAAATCAATAAATGTAATCCAGCATATAAACAGAACCAAAGACAAAAACCACATGATGATCTCAATAAATGCAGAAAAGGCCTTTGACAAAATTCAACAACCCTTCATGCTAAAAACTCTCAATAAATTAGGAATTGATGGGACGTATCTCAAAATAATAAGAGCTATTTATGACAAACCCACAGCCAATATCATACTGAATGGGCAAAAACTTGAAGTATTCCCTTTGAAAACTGGCACAAGACAGGGATGCCCTCTCTCACCACTTCTATTCAACATGGTGTTGGAAGTTCTGGCCAGGGCAATTAGGCAGGAGAAGGAAATCAAGGGTATTCAATTAGGAAAAGAGGAAGTCAAATTGTCCCTGTTTGCAGATGACATGATAGTATATCTAGAAAACCCCATTGTCTCAGCCCAAAATCTTCTTAAGCTGATAAGCAACTTCAGCAAAGTCTCAGGATACAAAATCAATGTGCAAAAATCACAAGCATTCTTATACATCAATAACAGACAGACAGAGAGCCAAATCATGAGTGAACTCCCATTCAAAATTGCTTCAAAGAGAATAAAATACCTAGGAATCCAACTTACAAGGGATATGAAAGAACTCTTCAAGGAGAACTACAAACCACTGCTCAAGGAAATAAAAGAGGATACAAACAAAAGGAAGAACATTCCATGCTCATGGGTAGGAAGAATCAATATCATGAAAATGGCCATATTGTCCAAGGTAATTTACAGATTCAATGCCATCCCCATCAAGCTACCAATGACTTTCTTCACAGAATTGGAAAAAACTACTTTAAAGTTCATATGGAACCAAAAAAGAGCCCACATCACCAAGTCAATCCTAAGCCAAAAGAACAAAGCTGGAGGCATCACACTACCTGACTTCAAACTATACTACAAGGCTACAGTAACCAAAACAGCATGGTACTGGTACCAAAACAGAGATATAGATCAATGGAACAGAACAGAGCCGTCAGAAATAATGCCACATATCTACAAGTATCTGATCTTTGACAAACCTGACAAAAATAAGAAATGGGGAAAGGATTCCCTATTTAATAAATGGTGCTGGGAAAACTGGCTAGCCATATGTAGAAAGCTGAAACTGGATCCCTTCCTTACACCTTATACAAAAATCAATTCAAGATTGATTAAAGACTTACATGTTAGACCTAAAACCATAAAAACCCTAGAAGAAAACCTAGGCATTACCATTCAGGACATAGGCATGGGCAAGGACTTCATGTCTAAAACACCAAAAGCAATGGCAACAAAAGCCAAAATTGACAAATGGGATCTAATTAAACTCAAGAGCTTCTGTACAGCAAAAGAAACTACCATCAGAGTGAACAGGCAACCTACAAAATGGGAGAAAATTTTCGCAACCTACTCATCTGACAAAGGGCTAATATCCAGAATCTACAATGAACTCCAACAAGTTTACAAGAAAAAAACAAACAACCCCATCAAAAAGTGGGCGAAGGACATGAACAGACACTTCTCAAAAGAAGACATTTATGCAGCCAAAAAGCACATGAAAAAATGCTCACCATCACTGGCCATTAGAGAAATGCAAATCAAAACCACAATGAGATACCATCTCACACCAGTTAGAATGGCAATCATTAAAAAGTCAGGAAACAACAGGTGCTGGAGAGGATGTGGAGAAATAGGAACACCTTTACACTGTTGGTGGGACTGTAAACTAGTTCAACCATTGTGGAAGTCAGTGTGGCGATTCCTCAGGGATCTAGAACTAGAAATTCCATTCGACCCAGCCATCCCATTACTGGGTATAGACCCAAAGGACTATAAATCATGCTGCTATAAAGCCACATGCACACGTATGTTTATTGCCGCATTATTCACAATAGCAAAGACTTGGAACCAACCCAAATGTCCAACAATGATAGACTGGATTAAGAAAATGTGGCACATATACACCATGGAATACTATGCAGCCATAAAAAATGAGGAGTTCACGTCCTTTGTAGGGACATGGATGAAATTGGAAATCATCATTCTCAGTAAACTATCGCAAGAACAAAAAACCAAACACCGCATATTCTCACTCATAAGTGGGAATTGAACAATGAGAACACATGGACACAGGAAGGGGAACATCACACTTCGGGGACTGTTGTGGGGTGGGGGGAGGGGGGAGGGATAGCATTGAGAGATATACCTAATGCTAGATGACGAGTTGGTGGGTGCAGTGCACCAGCATGGCACATATATACATATGTAACTTACCTGCACATTGCGCACATGTACCATAAAACCAAAAGTATAATAATAATAATAATAATAACAATAATAATAATAATAAATAATAATAATAATAAAATAAATAAATAAATAAATAAATGCAAAAAAAAAGAAAACTGAGGTATAGGGAAGCTAAGGAATTTGCTCAAGATCACAGAATTAGTGAGCAGCTGAGTTATGATTTGAGCCCATTTGCTTGGTAAAAAAGAAAAGAGAAGATGAGCATGTCCATATTTTACCATCAGATTGTGACTCTCTAACACTGATCCTTTCTAATCAGGAGAGTGTCCCTCCTTAAAAGAGAGGATGTGCCTTCTCTTAGTAGTTGATGTTTGCTGTTGACCTACAACTACATCTATCCAGTCTTACAATCAGTCCCCCTGGTAAGCACTTGAGTCATTTCAGCAGTTTTATAGCCTGATTTTTGATTCTTAAAAATATTATACCAGCTGAGGCAGGAGAATGGTGTGAACCCGGGAGGTGGAGCTTGCACTGAGCCGAGATCGTGCCACTGCACTCCAGCCTGGGCGACAGAGCGAGACTCCATCTAAAAAAAAAATATATATATATATATATATATATATATATATAAAAAATACCTACTTTCCAGAACAACTTAATCTCATATTATAATTTCAGAGAATGTTTAATTAAAAAAGATATTATTGAGGCTTCAAGCATGTAGTGACTTTTCATACATATCAGAAATCTAACCTGCAGTAACTTAAGGAAGAAAACAAATTTATTGAATTGTGGTGTCCAAAGAACTACTGAACAGCGAAGTTGTGGGAGGAGCAGGGAGGCCATGAGGCCACAGGAACAACTCACACAGGGAAGCAAATACTGATAGGTCCCTCTGGTTCTAATCTGCTTTTCTTTGTGTTCATTTTCTCTTACTTCCAACTCATTTTCTTCAAACGGCAGGAAACATGAATGACCATAGCTTATAAGTTTTATGTTTTACATCTTATCATAAGAGGGTGACAGTTTTGTCATTGTCTTGATGTCAAGTTCAAAAATCCAAGGCAATTTATTTTATTGACCTAACTTGAGTTAATTTCCCATCCCTAGAATAAATCAAATGTGACTTGAGATGGAGAAATAGGATCATTTGTGAAAACATGTCAGTCTCATAGAAATATGTGAATGGAATAGAAATGGAGAAGTTCCCAGGAGAAGGGACAGGGTGATGAATAGACAACACTGGTTTTCTGAAAAGTAAAACTCAACTAAATTTATTTGTTTGAAGTTAGCATTAAATTATAGAGGTAAGTATTAGGGGGCTTGAAAACATATTTCTTGCTTTATACAATTCGATGAATATACTGGGAAAATGGTATGCAAATTGAATTTTGTTAATTTAATAAATAGGTAATTATATGGAAAAATTTTATTATGTCTTTCAGCAAAAGTAACATTATTGTGAAGTAAATAATATTATCCTTAATTTGGATTTTTAGATGAGTTCATTTAAAGTGAGATAAACTTGCAATGAGGAGCCAATGGGAATAAGAAGCACCTATCTTAGAAGAATAGCTAGGACCTTCTACTGAATGACTTCTGGAAGAATCCAGGACTATGATTAAGATAGCTTTAAGCAGAGAATGAAAGTGTACATGCAAAGTTCAGTGACTAAATTGTCAAAGTTTTTTGATGCTGTACCTGTCACCTGGTGCTTTTTAATGAAAGGAGAAAAATAGAATTAGTATGCACAGGACATTGAGTAACACAATTCTAAGATGTAGACCTGGGTCAGCTCTTAGAGGACTCTGAAATTTGCAACTGGGAAATATCACTGGTCTAGCTACAGCTGCCTTACATTGCTATAGCTGTGCTGAGTAAAAGGTGGTTCTGGATAAGAGTCTATTTAGGAATTATGTCATTGAAAAAGGCTTGCATTTTGTGGAGGTCACATTTTCAGCATTGAACTAGAGCCAAGATGGGAAGAAGAAATTTCTTTCTCATTCTTTTTTATTTGCATTAAGTAAGAAAAATATATTTACATTTAGGACTTCACATATTTGAAAATATATGGAAGTCAGGTTGAAGATTTTCTTCTTGGCCAGCATCAGTGAGTGTGAGAAATAGTGGGGTGCTGTGGATAGGTACATGCAGCAATGAGCCCCATCATTTGGAAAAATGAACATCAACAATTTTAGATCAAATACATTTCTTAAAGGTGCTTTATATGTAGATTTATGTTTGATATTAACAAATCTCTTTTGTCTAGCATGAACTCTGGGAACATGATGATAATAATACCAGAGCTAATTTGTAGTAATGTTTTTTGCACCTGGGAATAAATATGCATTTGTACAGAAAGTTCAAAAAACAATTTAATGTTGAATAAATATAATCTCTAATTTATGGTTATAGTAGGCTGTCCTAGCAGCTTGAAAGGACAAGCTGGTATATATGGGGAAAACAAGGAGCAAAATGATGAGACAGGGTGGGAGAAACGCAAGAAGGGTGCAAAACTGACAAGAAATGAAGTGTGCTTGCACAGACTGTAATTGATCTAAATATATGCCCTAGCTGATAGACACCTTCCTGAAGTTGCCACCTTGAAAAAAAGTACCTTGGTTAGTTTTATCCTTGTCCCACTTTCCTTCCAAGTCCTTGAGGAAGAACTTTCAGGCTCCCTTTCCTCTGTTTTCTAGACACTAGGACAGGGGCAGGAAATCTAGAAGCAATGACTCATGTGTTATTTGGAACTGATTTGAACCTAGAGTCTGACCCTTGCATCTTTTGGAAATATTTCAAGAAATACATAGCTGAGGGAGGAGCCAAGATGGCTGAATAGGAACAGCTCCGGTCTACAGCTCCCAGTGTGAGCGACGCAGAAGACGGGTGATTTCTGCATTTCCATCTGAGGTACCGTGTTCATCTCACTAGGGAGTGCCAGACAGTGGGCGCAGGTCAGTGGGTGAGCGCACCGTGCACCAGCCGAAGCAGGGGCAAGGCATTGCCTCACTCGGAAAGCACAAGGGGTCAGGGAGTTCCCTTTCCAGGGGTGACAGACGGCACCTGGAAAATCGGGCCACTCCCACCCGAATACTGTGCTTTTCCGACGGGCTTAGGAAACGGTGCCCCAGGAGAGTATAGCCTGCACCTGGCTCAGAGGGTCCTACGCTCACGGAGTCTCGCTGATTGCTAGCACAGCAGTCTGAGATCAAACAGCAAGTCGGCAGCGAGGCCGGGCGAAGGGCGCCCGCCATTGCCCAGGCTCGCTTAGGTAAACAAAGCAGCCTGGAAGCTTGAACTGGGTGTAGCCCACCACAGCTCAAGGAGGCCTGCCTGCCTCTGTAGGCTCCACCTCTGGGGGCAGGGCACAGACAAACAAAAAGACAGCAGTAACCTCTGCAGACTTAAATGTCCCTGTCTGACAGCTTTGAGGAGAGCAGTGGTTTTCCCAGCACGCAGCTGAAGATCTGAGAACAGGCTGACTGCCTCCTCACGTGGGTCCCTGACCCCTGACCCCTCGAGCAGCCTAACTGGGAGGCACCACCCAGCAGGGGCAGACTGAGACCTCACATGGCCGGCCAGGTACTCCAACAGACCTGCAACTGAGGGTCCTGTCTGTTAGAAGGAAAACTAACAGAAAGGACATCCACACCAAAAACCCATCTGTACATCACCGTCATCAAAGACCAAAAGTAGATAAAACCACAAAGATGGGGAAAAAACAGAGCAGAAAAACTGGAAACTCTAAAAAGCAGAGTACCTCTCCTCCTCCAAAGGAACACAGTTCCTCACCAGCAACGGAACAAAGCTGGATGGAGAATGACTTTGACGAGCTGAGAGAAGAAGGCTTCAGATGATCAAATTACTCTGAGCTACGGGAGGATATTCAAACCAAAGGCAAAGAAGTTGAAAACTTTGAAAAAAATTTAGACAAATGTATAACTAGAATAACCAATACAGAGAAGTGCTTAAAGGAGCTGATGGAGCTGAAAACCAAGGCTCAAGAACTACGTGAAGAATGCAGAAGCCTCAGGAGCCGATGTGATCAAATGGAAGAAAGGGTATCAGCCCTGGAAGATGAAATGAATGAAATGAAGTGAGAAGGGAAGTTTAGAGAAAAAAGAATAAAAAGAAATGAGCAAAGCCTCCAAGAAATGTGGGACTATGTGAAAAGACCAAATCTACGTCTGATTGGTGTACCTGAAAGTGACGGGGAGAATGGAAACAAGTTGGAAAACACTCTGCAGGATATTATCCAGGAGAACTTCCCCAATCTAGCAAGGCAGGCCAACATTCAGATTCAGGAAATACAGAGAACGCCACAAAGATACTCCTCGAGAAGAGCAACTCCAAGACACATAATTGTCAGATTCACCAAAGTTGAAATGAAGGAAAAAATGTTAAGGGCAGCCAGAGAGAAAGGTCGGGTTACCATCAAAGGGAAGCCCATCAGACTAACAGCGGATCTCTCGGCAGAAACCCTACAAGCCAGAAGAGAGTGGGGGCCAATATTCAACATTCTTAAAGAAAAGAATTTTCAACCCAGAATTTCATATCCAGCCAAACTAATTTTCATAAGTGAAGGAGAAATAAAATACTTTACAGACAAGCAAATGCTGAGAGATTTTGTCGCTACCAGGCCTGCCCTAAAAGAGCTCCTGAAGGAAGCACTAAACATGGGAAGGCACAACTGGTACCAGCCACTGCAAAGTCATACCAAAATCTAAAGACCATCGAGACTAGGAAGAGACTGCATCAACTAACGAGCAAAATAACCAGCTAACATCATAATGACAGGATCAAATTCACACATAACAATATTAACTTTAAATGTAAATGGACTAAATGCTCCAATTAAAAGACACAGACTGGCAAATCAGATAAAGACTCAAGACCCATCAGTGTGCTGTATTCAGGAAACCCATCTCACGTGCAGAGACACACATAGGCTCAAAATAAAAGGATGGAGGAAGATCTACCAAGCAAATGGAAAACAAAAAAAGGCAGGGGTTGCAATCCTAGTCGCTGATAAAACAGACTATAAACCAACAAAGATCAAAAGAGACAAAGAAGGCCATTACATAATGGTAAAGGGATTAATTCAACAAGAAGAGCTAACTATCCTAAATATATATGCACCCAATACAGGAGCACCCAGATTCATAAAGCAAGTCCTGAGTGACCTACAAAGAGACTTAGAGTCCCACACATTAATAATGGGAGACTTTAACACCCCACTGTCAACATTAGACAGATCAACGAGACACAAAGTCAACAAGGATACCCAAGAATTGAACTCAGCTCTGCACCAAGCAGACCTAATAGACATCTACAGAACTCTCCACCCCAAATCAACAGAATATACATTTTTTTCAGCACCACACTACACCTATTCCAAAATTGACTACATACTTGGAAGTAAAGCTCTCCTCAATAAATGTAAAAGAACAGAAATTATAACAAACTATCTCTCAGATCACAGTGCAATCAAGCTAGAACTCAGGATTAAGAATCTCACTCAAAACCGCTCAACTACATGGAAACTGAACAACCTGCTCCTGAATGACTACTGGGTACATAACGAAATGAAGGCAGAAATAAAGATGTTCTTTGAAACCAACGAGAACCAAGATACAACATACCAGAATCTCTGGGATACATTCAAAGCAGTGTGTAGAGGGAAATTTATAGCACTAAATGCCCACAAGAGAAAGCAGGAAAGATCCAAAATTGACACCCTAACATCACAATTAAGAGAACTAGAAAAGCAAGAGCAAACACATTCAAAAGCTAGCAGAAGGCAAGAAATAACTAAAATCAGAGCAGAACTGAAGGAAATAGAGACACAAAAAACCCTTCAAAAAATAAATGAATCCAGGAGCTGGGTTTTTGAAAAGATCAACAAAATTGACAGACCGCTAGCAAGATTAATAAAGAAAAACAGAGAGAAGAATCAAATAGATGCAATAAAAAATGATAAAGGGGATATCACCACCGATCCCACAGAAATACAAACTACCATCAGAGAATATTACAAACACCTCTGTGCAAATAAACTAGAAAATCTAGAAGAAATGGATAAATTCCTGGACATATACACCCTCCCAAGACTAAACCAGGAAGAAGTTGAATCTCTGAATAGACCAATAACAGGAGCTGAAATTGTGGCAATAATCAATAGCTTACCAACCAAAAAAAGTCCAGGACCAGATGGGTTCACAGCCGAATTCTACCAGAGGTACAAGGAGGAGCTGGTACCATTCCTTCTGAAACTATTCCAATCAATAGAAAAAGAGGGAATCCTCCCTAACTCATTTTATGAGTCCATCATCATCCTGATACCAAAGCCTGGCAGAGACACAACCAAAAAAGAGAATTTTAGACCAATATCCTTGAACATTGATGCAAAAATCCTCAATAAAATACTGGCAAACAGAATCCAGCAGCACATCCAAAAGCTTATCCGCCATGATCAAGTGGGCTTCATCCCTGGGATGCAAGGCTGGTTCAATATACGCAAATCAATAAATGTAATCCAGCATATAAACAGAACCAAAGACAAAAACCACATGATGATCTCAATAAATGCAGAAAAGGCCTTTGACAAAATTCAACAACCCTTCATGCTAAAAACTCTCAATAAATTAGGAATTGATGGGACGTATCTCAAAATAATAAGAGCTATTTATGACAAACCCACAGCCAATATCATACTGAATGGGCAAAAACTGGAAGTATTCCCTTTGAAAACTGGCACAAGACAGGGATGCCCTCTCTCACCACTTCTATTCAACATAGTGTTGGAAGTTCTGGCCAGGGCAATTAGGCAGGAGAAGGAAATCAAGGGTATTCAATTAGGAAAAGAGGAAGTCAAATTGTCCCTGTTTGCAGATGACATGATAGTATATCTGGAAAACCCCATTGTCTCAGCCCAAAATCTCCTTAAGCTGATAAGCAACTTCAGCAAAGTCTCAGGATACAAAATCAATGTACAAAAATCACAAGCATTCTTATACATCAATAACAGACAAACAGAGAGCCAAATCATGAGTGAACTCCCATTCACAATTGCTTCAAAGAGAATAAAATACCTAGGAATCCAACTTACAAGGGATGTGAAGGACCTCTTCAAGGAGAACTATAAACCACTGCTCAAGGAAATAAAAGTGGATGCAAACAAATGGAAGAACATTCCATGTTCATGGGTAGGAAGAATCAATATCATGAAAACGGCCATCCTTCCCAAGGTAATTTACAGATTCAATGCCATCCCCATCAAGCTACCAATGACTTTCTTCACAGAATTGGAAAAAACTACTTTAAAGTTCATATGGAACCAAAAAAGAGCCCGCATCACCAAGTCAATCCTAAGCCAAAAGAATAAAGCTGGAGGCATCACACTACCTGACTTCAAACTATACTACAAGGCTACAGTAACCAAAACAGCATGGTACTGGTACCAAAACAGAGATATAGATCAATGGAACAGAACAGAGCCATCAGAAATAATGCCACATATCTACAACTATCTGATCTTTGACAAACCTGAGAAAAACAAGAAATGGGGAAAGGATTCCCTATTTAATAAATGGTGCTGGGAAAACTGGCTAGCCATATGTAGAAAGCTGAAACTGATCCCTTCCTTACACCTTATACAAAAGTCAATTCAAGATTGATTAAAGACTTAAATGTTAGACCTAAAACCATAAAAACCCTAGAAGAAAACCTAGGCATTACCATTCAGGACATAGGCATGGGCAAGGACTTCATGTCTAAAACACCAAAAGCAATGGCAACAAAAGCCAAAATTGACAAATGGGATCTAATTAAACTCAAGAGCTTCTGCACAGCAAAGGAAACTACCATCAGAGTGAACAGGCAACCTACAAAATGGGAGAAAATTTTCGCAACCTACTCATCTGACAAAGGGCTAATATCCAGAATCTACAATGAACTCCAACAAATTTACAAGAAAAAAACAAACAACCCCATCAAAAAGTGGGCGAAGGACATGAACAGACACTTCTCAAAAGAAGACATTTATGCAGCCAAAAAACACATGAAAAAATGCTCACCATCACTGGCCATCAGAGAAATGCAAATCAAAACCACAATGAGATACCATCTCACACCAGTTAGAATGGCAATCATTAAAAAGTCAGGAAACAACAGGTGCTGGAGAGGATGTGGAGAAATAGGAACACTTTTACACTGTTGGTGGGACTGTAAACTAGTTCGACCATTGTGGAAGTCAGTGTGGTGATTCCTCAGGGATCTAGAACTAGAAATTCCATTCAACCCAGCCATCCCATTACTGGGTATATACCCAAAGGACTATAAATCATGCTGCTATAAAGACACATGCACACGTGTGTTTATTGCGGCATTATTCACAATAGCAAAGACTTGGAACCAACCCAAATGTCCAACAATGATAGACTGGATTAAGAGAATGTGGCACATATACACCATGGAATACTATGCAGCCATAAAAAAGGATGAGTTCATGTCCTTTATAGGGACATGGATGAAATTGGAAATCATCATTCTCAGTAAACTATCGCAAGAACAAAAAACCAAACACCGCATATTCTCACTCATAAGTGGGAATTGAACAATGAGAACACATGGAGACAGGAAGGGGAACATCACACTTCAGGGACTGTTGTGGGGTGGGGGGAGTGGGGAGGGATAGCATTGGGAGATATGCCTACTGCTAGATGATGAGATAGTGGGTGCAGCACACCAGCATGGCACATGTATACATATGTAACTTACCTGCACATTGCGCACATGTACCATAAAACCTAAAGTATAATAATAATAATAATAATAATAATAATAAAACAACTAAAACAAAAATAATAAAAAAAAAATAAATAAATAAAATAAAAAAAGAAATACATAGCCAACTCCAAGAAAAACACATTTTTACCAAATCGTTCAGTAACAGGACAGAAAACAACTTTAGGAAAACCTTAAGTACAGTTCTAATTTTTATTATGTCAAGAACATATGAGATGAGGTGGAGCCTCCAGACTGTCTTTATAATGGAGATAAAAATTCCCCAAAATATACCTTTTCACCTCCTGCAAATAATGACTTGGGATTCAGCTAGAAACTTATGTCCAAACTGAAGGTTTTCCATCCATTGTGGAATAATTTATTTCTTTTGGAAAACTTGCAAACCATCTCTCCATAAGCAAAAGAGTGAAACAATAGTAGACAGAAGGGAATAGAAAAACAAGGAACACTTTGTCTTCAAAATAACAAATGGTTATTAGAGTATTGGCAAAGGGATAAGAAGATGCAAAGGACAGGGTGTGTGAAGAGAAAGAAGAGAACCACAGAAGGGCCAGACTGCCAGCTGGCTACCCCCTACAAACCCATTAGGGCAGGGAGAGATTGGGAGGGGACTCTCTTCTCCATCCTAGGTGAAAGACTCCAGAGAAAAAGGCAGGTCTATTAGTTTTCCAGGGCTCCCATAAAAAAATATCATATTAGGTAGCTTAAACACCAGAAATCATTTTCTCACAGTTCTAGGGGCTAGAAATCCAAAACCAATGTGGTAGCAGGGTTGGTTTGATTCTGAGGCCTCTCTCCTTGGCTCACAGATGGCCACCTTCTCACTGAGTCCTCACATGGTCTTTCTTCTGTTGGCCGACATACCTGGTATCTCTCCATGTGTCCAAATTTCTCTTCTTATAAGGTCGCAAGTCAGATTGGATTAGGGTCTAGCCCGATGGCCTCATTTTAACTTAATCTTCTCTTTAAGGTCCCCATCTCCAAATGCGGCCACACTCTGAAGTACTGGGGATTAAAGCTTCAATTTAGTGTGGGTTAGGGGGACACATTTCTGCCCATAACAGCAAGATAGCTCATCAGCCTGTCAGCCTCATAAATAGGCATCGTTACAGAGATAAGCAGAAATTTTTGTTGTTGTTGTTTAACTGGAGCAATATTTCTGTAAGGTAAGGTAATGCAAAGTGTGGTCATCATTTACTTTCAGCTATCAAGACTCTGGAGACATAAGGTAGACAGTGAGTAAACTGGCTCTTTGACCCAGGTGTGGCCTGACTTTTGTATCAGCTCTTTTCATAGGAGACTGAAGTATTTAGGGAAAAAATATTATCTGTTTGCCTGAGAATGGATTTCCAAAAAGGCTACCAATCCTGCTACAAAGGCTTTGCTACCATATACCTCTCATTGCTGTGTTTACTCACCATGGTGGAGCATTTCCAATCCTGTCAACTTGTCTTTGATTTTACATTTTTTATCGTAACTTTCTAGCCAAATATCAATGCTGCTGTCTATCTTTTATATGTTCAAAATAAAAAATTGCACAGTGGTTATGTTTTTATTTTATTTAAAGATTATTTCTATTTTTGGCAATCTTTCACAGCTCTTTTCAGCTCTGGTGCTACAATAAACCTATTGAAACTCTGGCTTTTGTGAAGAACAAAACAAGCCAGAGAATTATTTCACCCCACAAAGTTGGGAGACAGATTTTATTTGCACCCTTTAGTGTTCATAAATCCTATATATCTCCATTATAGGTTTACCTTAAGAATGGAATTTTGTGTCTTGCTTGCATTTTATAAATTTTGCCTGGGGTATTTCACATAAGGAAGTACTTTCATATCTTTTATTTAAAACCAAGACATCTTCTGGGCTAAAGAGGTGACTTTTAGAAACGGAGTTAGGATACGATAGTCTGCCCCAAATGAGAGACAAATCTAAAGTATGCTGAGCTAAGAAGCAAGACAGGTTTCAAAAACCTCTTACCATATTTATTTTTATATGTACATTTTATCTTGTGTTCATTCCCATATGATCTGCCATCAATTACCCAAGAGTAATGAAAACTTCTATGTTTTTACAACGTAGAGACACAATAAAACTAACTGGCGGCTGGCAAGGCTGCCACTTCAGCTCTTTTCATATTACCTGTCCCTGTATACCCCTGACTCCTTTCCTGTGCCCTTCTTTCAAGCTTCTCTCTCTCTATATATATATATATTTTCCTTTTCATCTCTTAAAGCTTTTTCTCTCATTTATTTTATTGGGAAAAGCATAGTGTTGTATATCAAAGCACCTTGGACTCAGACTAACCAGAAATTGAAATCCCAGCTCTATACTTGCTGCATACACTTGGACAAGTTACTAGCCCTTTCTCTGCCTTAGTTTCCTCATTTCTAAATTGGTGCAAATGTGAAAAATAAATGAGACTGTACTTACAAAGCACTGAGTCTAGTGCTATATAATATAGGTAGTCTTGGCTGCATAGTGTGAATGAAACCTATTTTAATCTTTCTTATTCCCTCTCCTTATTATTCTCTTTAAGTCTCTTCCTTCCTTTCCTTCCCTTCCCCTATCTCCTACTCTTCTTTATTTTCTTTTTGGTTCATTATTGTCTCCAGTCTTTTCTTTCTTCCTCTGACAATGACAGAGTATACACACTTACATATATAGAGATATATATGTAATCAGATTATCATGTCCTAACTCCATTTCTAAAAGTCACGTATTTGGCCCAGAAGATGTCCTGACTTTAAATAAAATATATGAAATTATTTCCTTATTTTATGTGAAACACTCCAGAAAAATTTATAAAATGCAAGCAAGACATAAAATTCCATATATATATGTAATTTCTTGTGACCTAATCCAGTGAGTTTCAAATAAGGGACTATATTGGGAATCCTTATGGATCTTTAATTATTTCAAGAGCCTGAGGGAAGCCTTAAATTGATCTGCAATAGCACTTCATTGTTTCTTTTCTTTTGGCTCCAATTAGGTCAACTCACTATAGAGAAACTGTCTGGTTCATGCTGATCAGAATCTCTGATGAGGAGTTATAAATGTCTTTGGTTTTAAAAAAGAGAGAAAGTGGAGGAAATGATCAACTTATACTTTTTCTGGGAGTACCATCTTTCAACATGTGACGTTCATGAGTACTGGAGAAGAAAATGAACAAATTAAAATCCTTATAGTTCTCTTTTCTTTTGTCTAAAATTAAAGAGGTAGACTAGATACTTTTACCTTTTCTGAATAATAGTGGTAGGACCATGTCAGAGTGATTCTTTAATTGAAACATGCTTTGGTGTTTCAGGCCCTCAGAACTTTCACTATAGTAAGACTATAAGAAAAGGTTTATAAATCCTATCATTGTATTAGTTATTTAGGAATATTATTGAGGACCTTTTCTAACCACATTATTCAATGTGGCTCTGGTGTGAAACCCATTTCACTATTTCACATTGTAACCCAGAAAGCTCAGAGTCAAATTCAAATCTTAATCACAGGCATTGAAGAGGTCTTTTTAGGCTAACTGTACTCTAATATCTCTGGTCCTGGAGTTTAAAAAACAATTCATTGATTTCCAGTTTCTGGTTTCATACATACAGAGCTTAGAGTTGCCACTCTATCCTAAAAACAAGTAAAAAACTGAACAGATTGAAAAATCAACTTTCCTTAGGTCCATCAGAGAGGTGAGGATGCAAGGCAAACTGCTCAACCCAAGATTAGAGAGACAGGCAAATGCAGGGAGTCATGGCTTCTCAGAAAAGAGACTGGGAGAGGAAACAGACATGGGAACAAGAGCTAGAGTAAGAAAACCAGAACTGTAATTTGTGAATTGCTAGAGGCTTAGTGTGGACAAATTTGAGTCAAAAACTCTAGGAGACCTCCCATATTTTTGTGAGTTTTATCTCTAGGAGTTTAACCAGGTTTTCACAGTAAATGTCAGGGAAAATGTCCTTGTGTTTCTCAAAGGGAAGGGGAAAAGAAGACATTTTGAAATATGCCAGAGCACTCCATTCTTCTGAATAAGGCCCACATGGGAAACTAGTTAACCAGAGCCCGACCTGCTGGGCTATTATCAGAGCTTAACTGACCTGGGGGAAGGCACATACTCAACTCCAGTCAGCTTTAACTTTTCACATGAGAAAGGAAAATACCCAAATTTAGCTCACTTTAGCCATCCTGTCCCACCTAAGGGAGATGGGAAACGAAGAATCACTAGTGAAGTGCCTAGACCAGAGTCACAGGCTCATAAAAGACTGAGACCTGATTATAAAACTATAGAATGCTTCCCCTTGCACACACCTTATCACCACATTACTGAAGGCCTATTTACAACAGTTTCTTTTGCCTGGTTCATCATGCTTAGCTATCAAGAAAAAACTACAAGAGAAAGGAAATAAAGTTTAGCACCACAAAAAAATCACCAAACCACAGGCGTAAATAATAACAGAGGATCTAAAGACAGATCCTCTAAAAACCAGAAAATGATTGACAAAATTATAACCTCAATAATAACCTTTCTTGCAAATGAATCAAGTTCTTCAATTAAAAGTTAAACAGTGGCTGAATGGATTTTTTAAGAAGACCCTACTATATGGTGCCTACAAGGGAATCATCTCACTATTAAAGACAAACATAGACTGAAAGTGAAGAGATGGAAAAAGATATTGCATGCAAATGGAAATCAGAAGTGAACAGGAGTATTCATACTTAGATAAAATAGACTCTAAGTTAAAAACTATAAAAAGAGACAAAGAAGACTATTATATAATGATAAAGGGCTCAACTCAACAAGAGGATATAACAATTATAAATATATATGCACAAATACTGGAGCACCCAGATACATAAAGCAAATATTATTAGATCTAAAAGGAAGAATAGAGTGAAATACCATAATATTAAGAAACTTCAACACCCCACTTTCAACAATGGAGAGATCATTTAGTCAGAAAATCAACAAAGAGACGTCAGACATAAGCTTCAAAACAGACAAAATAGACTTAACAGACATTTACAGAACATTCTATCTAAAAGCTTCAGAATACACAATCTTCTCAATTGTATATGTAACATTCTCCAGGATAGATCATCACAGAAATAAACAAAATAGAGACAAAAAACAATTCACAAAAATGGAAAAAATAATCCTAAAATTCAAATGGAACCACAAAAATACTGAATAGCCAAAGCAAACCTGAGCAAAAAGTAAAAAGCTTGAGACATCCTACAACCTGATTTCAAAATATGCTATGAAGGTATAGTAGCTAAAACAACATGGTCCTGGCATAAAAACAAACATGTAACTCAATGGAATAGAATAAAGAGCCCATAAATAAATGTATGTACCTACAGCCAACTGATTTTCAACAAAGGTGCCAAGAACACAAATTGAGGGAAAGACAGTCCCTAAAACAAACGGTGCTGAGAAAGTTAAATACCCACATGCAGAAGAATAAGACTAGACCTCCACCTCTCACCAAATACAAACATCAACTCAAAATGGATTGAAGACTTAAATATAAAACCCCAAATTATTAAACTACCAGAAGAAAACATAGGAAAACACTTTATGACTTGGATTGGGCAGAGATTTTTTGAATAAGATCTAAAGAGCACTGGCAACAAAAACAAAAATAGACAAATGGGATTAAATCAAACTGAAACACTTTTGCACAGCAAAGGAAACCATACAGTGATGATGCAGCCTACAGAATGGTAGAAAATATTTGCAAACTATATACCTTACAAGGGGTTAATACCCAAAATTCCAAAGTATTTAGGAGACTTAACTGTAGAAAAATAAACAACCAAATTTCAAAAATGGCTAAAATACCCTAATAGATATTTATCAAAAGAAGATATTCAAATGGACAACAGCTACATGGAAAAATGCTTGCTATCACTAATCATCAGGAAAATGCAAATCCAAACCATAATGACATACTACTTCACTTCAGTGAGAATGGCTATAATCAAAATGACAACAGAAACAAGTGTTGGTGAGGATGTGGAGACAAGGGAACACAAACACATTGTTGGTGGAATTGTAAATTAGTACAGCCGCTATGGAAGACTGCATGGAGATTCCTCAAAAAATTAAAAACAGAAATACCATATGACCCAACCATCCCACTACTGGGTATATATTCAAAGGAAAAGAAATTACTATGTCAAAGAGGTATCTGCACTCTCATGTTTATTGCAGCACTATTAACAATATCCAAGATATGGAATCATTACAAGTGCCCAACAATCCAACAATGGATGAACAGATAAAGAAAATGTGGTGTATATATACACAATGGAATACTATTCGGTCATAACATGATTGAAATTCTGTTATTTGCAACAACATGGATGAACCCAGAGGATAACAAGTTAATTAAAATAATCCAGATGTAGAAAGACAAATACTGCATGGTCTTACTCATATGTGGAATGTAAAACAAAACAAAACAAAAATACCCAAAACTTGATATCATAGAGAGCAGAACAGTGGTTGCCAGAGAAATGATAAATACATGGGGTAAATATGTATGCTAATGCTCATGCTAATACATGAGCTTTCTGGATCTATGGGTAGGGGTCTGACATTAATTTGTTAAAATCCTCAGTTATTTTTTTCAATGAATATCAGACACCTACCCATAGATCCAAGAAGCCCAAAGAATGCCAAAAGGATAAATACCAGAAAATCTGTACCTAGGCATATATCTTTCAAACTATAGAACATCAAAGATAAGGGAAAATACTGCAAAAAGCCAGAGGAAAAAGGATCTTACCTTTAGAGGAGCAAAAACAGAAATTACGTTTGGATCTCTTCAAAATCATGCAAGGAAGAAGATAGTAGAGCAAACTATTTTAAATAATCTCAACAACCTAGAATTCTGTGTCCTGCAAAATTATCTTTCAAAAGTGAAGGGAAATTAAGACTTTCTCAGACAAACACAAACTGAAGAAAGTTTTTACCTAGTAGACCTTTCTTGAAGGAAATGTTAAAAGAAGCTCTTTAGAGAGAAGGAAAAATAATATAGGTCAGAAATAGGTCTACATAAAGAAAGGAATCATATCAAAGAAGGAATAAGTGAGAGTAAAATGAAAACTTTTATTTTTCTTATTTTCAATTGATCTTACAGAGGACTGTTCTAAATGATAATAGCAACAATGTATTTGAATATGTATGCTTCCATATTACTCATATATCTTGAGTGTGTATATATTAATACAATATACACACATATATATGTGCTCACATAGAAGTGAAATAAATGACAGCAATGATGCAAGGGATGGGAGGGAGGAATTAGGATTATTTTATTATTATAAAGTATTCACACTACCCTACCTGTGAATTGGTATGTTATTTGAAGGTAAATTTAAATTAGTTGTAAATGTATAGTAGAAGGTTTAGGGCAACAACCATAAAAAGTAAAATATGAAGAAGAAGAGAGATGAAGAAGAAGAAGAGGAGGAGGAGGAAGACGAGGACAAGGAAGAAGAAGAAGAAAAAGAGGAAGAGGAACTAATACGCAAGAAAAAATAGAAAATGGAAAAAATGCTCAAATCACAAAAGGCAGAAAAAGAATGGAAGATAAAACTAGGAACAAAGAACAAGATCAAGAAATAGAACATAGTAATAAAAATGATAGATATTAATCAAGCTATATCAATAATAATTTAGAGTGGCAATGATCTAAATGCAGCAATTAAAAGACAAGGATTGCCAGAGTGGATTATAAAACAAGTCCCAGCTATATGTTGTCTGTAAGAAACACACTTTCAATATAAACTCGCATACTAATTAAAAGTAAATGAGTGTAGAAAAATATACCATGCTAACATGAATAAAAATAAAATAAGAGAAGACATTAATTTCAGACAAAGCAGCTCTCAAAGCAAAAAAAGTTATTAGGGATAAAGAAGGGCATTACATAATGAAAAATTGGTCAACTCTCTAAGAAACATAACAATTCTTAGTGTGTATGCACCTAACAACAGAGCATCAAACTAGATAAAGCAAAAATTGATAGAAGTGCAAGGAGAAATAGACGAATCCATTATCATAGTTGGATAGCTCAACACCCCTCTATCAGAAATGGACAAATCTAGTAAGCAGAAAATAAGTAAAAACTAAGTTTAATTCAATAACAACATCAATCAACTGGATATAATTTGATTTCCATAGACTATTTATTTCAACAATTGTAGGATACATATTCTTCTCAAGCTCACATGGAAAATTCACCAAGGTAGAACATATTCTGGGCCATGAAATGGTGCAGCGCACTGTGCGCCAGCTGAAGGAGGGCGAGGCATTACCTCACTTGGGAAGCGCAAGGGGTCAGGGAGTTCCCTTTCCTGGTCAAGGAAAGGGGTGACAGACGGCACCTGGAAAATCAGGCCACTCCCACCCGAATACTGCGCTTTTCCAACGGGCTTAGGAAACGGTGCACCAGGAGATTATATCCCACACCTGGCTCCGAGGTTCCTACGCGCATGGAGTCTCGCTGATTGCTAGCAGGGCAGTCTGAGATCAAACTGCAAGGTGGCAGCGAGGCTGGGGGAGGGGCGCCCGCCATTGCCCAGGCTCGCTTAGGTAAACAAAGCAGCCGGGAAGCTCGAACTGGGTGGAGTCCACCACAGCTCAAGGAGGCCTCCCTGCCTCTGTAGGCTCCACCTCTGGGGGCAGGGCACAGACAAACGAAAAGACAGCAGTAACTTCTGTAGACTTAAATGTCCCTGTCTGACAGCTTTGAAGAGAGCAGTGGTTCTCCCAGCACGCAGCTGGAGATCTGAGAACAGGCAGACTGCCTCCTCAAGTGGGTCCCTGACCCCTGACCCCCTAGCAGCCTAACTGGGAGGCACCCCCCAGCAGGGGCAGACTGACACCTCACACAGCCGGGTACTCCTATGAGACAAAACTTCCAGAGGAACAATCAGACAGCAGCATTTGCGGATCACGAAAACCTGCGGTTCTGCAGACACTGCTGCTGATACCCAGGAAAACAGGGTCTGGAGTGGACCTCTAGCAAACTCCAACAGACCTGCAGCTGAGGGTCCTGTCTGTTAGAAGGAAAACTAACGAACAGAAAGGACACCCACACCAAAAACCCATCTGTACATCACCATCATCAAAGACCAAAAGTAGATAAAACCACAAAGATGGGGAAAAAACAGAGCAGAAAAACTGGAAACTCTAAAAAGCAGAGTGCCTCTCCTCCTCCAAAGGAACGCAGTTCCTCACCAGCAACGGAACAAAGCTGGATGGAGAATGACTTTGACAAGTTGAGAGAAGAAGGCTTCAGATGATCAAACTACTCCGAGATACAGGAGGAAATTCAAACCAAAGGCAAAGAAGTTGAAAACTTTGAAAAAAATTTAGACAAATGTATAACTAGAATAACCAATACAGAGAAGTGCTTAAAGGAGATGATGGAGCTGAAAGCCAAGGCTCGAGAACTACGTGAAGAATGCAGAAGCCTCAGGAGCCGATCTGATCAACTGGAAGAAAGCGTATCAGTGATGGAAGATGAAATGAATGAAATGAAGTGAGAAGGGAAGTTTAGAGAAAAAAGAATAAAAAGAAATGAACAAAGCTTCCAAGAAATATGGGACTATGTGAAAAGACCAAATCTGCGTCTGATTGGTGTACCTGAAAGTGATGGGGAGAAAGGAAACAAGTTGGAAAACACTCTGCAGGATATCATCCAGGAGAACTTCCCCAATCTAGCAAGACAGGCCAACATTCAGATTCAGGAAATACAGAGAACGCCACAAAGATACTCCTCGAGAAGAGCAACTCCAAGACACATAATTGTCAGATTCACCAAAGTTGAAATGAAGGAAAAAATGTTAAGGGCAGCCAGAGAGAAAGGTCGGGTTACCCACAAAGGGAAGCCCATCAGACGAACAGCGGATCTCTCAGCAGAAACTCTACAAGACAGAAGAGAGTGGGGGCCAATATTCAACATTCTTAAAGAAAAGAATTTTCAACCCAGAATTTCATATCCAGCCAAACTAAGCTTCATAAGTGAAGGAGAAATAAAATACTTCACGGACAAGCAAATGCTGAGAGATTTTGTCACCAGCAGGCCTGCCCTAAAAGAACTCCTGAAGGAAGCACTAAACATGGAAAGGCACAACCGGTACCAGCCACTGCAAAATCATGCCAAAATGTAAAGACCATCGAGACTAGGAAGCAACTGCATCAACTAACAAGCAAAATAACCAGCTAACATCATAATGACAGGATCAAATTCACACATAACAATATTAACTTTAAGTGTAAATGGACTAAATACTCCAATTAAAAGACACAGACTGGCAAATTGGATAAAGAGTCAAGACCCATCAGGGTGCTGTATTCAGGAAATCCATCTCAAGTGCAGAGACATACATAGGCTCAAAATAAAAGGATGGAGGAAGATCTACCAAGCAAATGGAAAATAAAAAAGGCAGGGGTTGCAATCCTAGTCTCTGATAAAACAGACTTTAAACCAACAAAGATCAAAAGAGACAAAGAAGGCCATTACATAATGGCAAAGGGATTAATTCAACAAGAAGAGCTAACTATTGTAAATACATATGCACCCAATACAGGAGCACCCAGATTCATAAAGCAAGTCCTGAGTGACCTACAAAGAGACTTAGACTCCCACACAATAAGAATGGGAGACTTTAACACCCCACTGTCAACATTAGACAGATCAACGAGACAGAAAGTTAACAAGGATATCCAGGAATTGAACTCAGCTCTGTACCAAGCAGACATAATAGACATCTACAGAACTCTCCACCCCAAATCAACAGAATATACATTTTTTTCAGCACAACACCACACCTATTCCAAAATTGACCACATAGTTGGAAGTAAAGCTCTCCTCAGCAAACGTAAAAGAACAGAAATTATAACAAACTGTCTCTCAGATCACAGTGCAATCAAGCTACAACTCAGGATTAAGAAACTCACTCAAAACTGCTCAACTACATGGAAACTGAACAACCTGCTCCTGAATGACTACTGGGTACATAATGAAATGAAGGCAGAAATAAAGATGTTCTTTGAAACCAAGGAGAACAAAGGCACAACATACCAGAATCTCTGGGACACATTGAAAGCAGTGTGTAGAGGGAAATTTATAGCACTAAATGCCCACAAGAGAAAGCAGGAAAGATCCAAAATTGACACCCTAACATCACAATTAAAAGAACTAGAAAAGCAAGAGCAAACACATTCAAAAGCTAGCAGAAGGCAAGAAATAACTAAAATCAGAGAAGAACTGAAGGAAATAGAGACACAAAAAACCCTTCAAAAAATAAATGAATCCAGGAGCTGGGTTTTTGAAAGGACCAACAAAATTGATAGACCGCTAGCAGACTAATAAAGAAAAAAAGACAGAAGAATCAAATAGATGCAATAAAAACTGATAAAGGGGATATCACCACCGATCCCACAGAAATACAAACTACCATCAGAGAATACTACAAACACCTCTATGCAAATAAACTAGAAAATCTAGAAGAAATGGATAAATTCCTCGACACATACACT
This sequence comes from Pongo pygmaeus, assembly GCF_028885625.2. Classification (NCBI taxonomy): domain Eukaryota; kingdom Metazoa; phylum Chordata; class Mammalia; order Primates; family Hominidae; genus Pongo; species Pongo pygmaeus. The sequence goes on along the minus strand of NC_072373.2, from coordinate 133,033,900 downwards.
CTCCCAAGACTAAACGAGGAAGAAGTTGAATCTCTGAATAGACCAATAACAGGAGCTGAAATTGTGGCAATAATCAATAGCTTACCAACCAAAAAGAGTCCAGGACCAGATGGATTCACAGCCAAATTCTACCAGAGGTACAAGGAGGAGCTGGTACCATTCCTTCTGAAACTATTCCAATCAATAGAAAAAGAGGGAATCCTCCCTAACTCATTTTATGAGGCCAGCGTCATCCTGATACCAAAGCCGGGCAGAGACACAACCAAAAAAGAGAATTTTAGACCAATATCCTTGATGAACATTGATGTGAAAATCCTCAGTAAAATACTGGCAAACAGAATCCAGCAGCACATCCAAAAGCTTATCCAACATGATCAAGTGGGCTTCATCCCTGGGATGCAAGGCTGGCTCAATATGCACAAATCAATAAATGTAATCCAGCATATAAACAGAACCAAAGACAAAAACCACATGATTATCTCAATAGATGCAGAAAAGGCCTATGAGAAAATTCAACAACCCTTCATGCTAAAAACTCTCAATAAATTAGGTATTGATGGGACGTATCTCAAAATAATAAGAGCTATCTATGACAAACCCACAGCCAATATCATACTGAATGGGCAAAAACTGGAAGCATTCCCTTTGAAAACTGGCACAAGACAGGGATGCCCTCTCTCACCACTCCTATTCAACATGGTGTTGGAAGTTATGGCCAGGGCAATCAGGCACGAGAAGAAAATAAAGGGTATTCAATTAGGAAAAGAGGAAGTCAAATTGTCCCTGTTTGCAAATGACATGATAGTATATCTAGAAAACCCCATTGTCTCAGCCCAAAATCTCCTTAAGCTGATAAGCAACTTCAGCAAAGTCTCAGGATAGAAAATCAATGTACAAAAATCACAAGCATTCTTATACATCAATAACAGACAAACAGAGAGCCAAATCATGAGTGAACTCCCATTCACAATTGCTTCAAAGAGAATAAAATACCTAGGAATCCAACTTACAAGGGACGTGAAGGACCTCTTCAAGGAGAACTACAAACCACTCCTCAATGAAATAAAAGAGGATATAAACAAAAGGAAGAACATTCCATGCTCATGGGCAGGAAGAATCAATATCATGAAAATGGCCATATTGTCCAAGGTGATTTATAGATTCAATGCCATCCCCATCAAGCTACCAATGACTTTCTTCACAGAATTGGAAAAAACTACTTTAAAGTTCATATGGAACCAAAACAGAGCCCACATCGCCAAATCAATCCTAAGCCAAAAGAACAAAGCCGGAGGCATCACGCTACCTGACTTCAAACTATACTACAAGGCTACAGTAACCAAAACAGCATGGTACTGGTACCAAAACAGAGATATAGATCAATGGAACAGAACAGAGTCCTCAGAAATAACGTCGCATATCTACAACTATCTGATCTTTGACAAACCTGAGAAAAACAAGCAATGGGGAAAGGATTCCCTATTTAATAAATGGTGCTGGGAAAACTGGCTAGCCATAAGGAGAAAGCTGAAACTGGATCCCTTCCTTACACCTTATACAAAAATTAATTCAAGATGGATTAAAGACTTAAACGTTAGACCTAAAACCATAAAAACCCTAGAAGAAAACCTAGGCATTACTATTCAGGACATAGGCATGGGCAAGGACTTCATGTCTAAAACACCAAAAGCAATGGCAACATAAGCCAAAATTGACAAATGGGATCTAATTAAACTAAAGAGCTTCTGCACAGCAAAAGAAACTACCATCAGAGTGAACAGGCAACCTACAAAATGGGAGAAAATTTTTGCAACCTACTCATCTGACAAAGGGCTAATATCCAGAATCTACAATGAACTCAAACAAATTTACAAGAAAAAAACAAACAACCCCATCGAAAATTGGGCAAAGGATATGAACAGACACTTCTCAAATGAAGACATTTATGTGGCCAAAAGACACATGAAAAAATGCTCATCATCACTGGCCATCAGAGAAATGCAAATCAAAACCACAATGAGATACCATCTCACACCAGTTAGAATGGCAATCATTAAAAAGTCAGGAAACAACAGGTGCTGGAGAGGATGTGGAGAAATAGGAACACTTTTACACTGCTGGTGGGACTGTAAACTAGTTCGACCATTGTGGAAGTCAGTGTGGTGATTCCTCAGGGATCTAGAACTAGAAATACCATTTGACCCAGCCATCCCATTACTGGGTGTAGACCCAAAGGACTATAAATCATGCTGCTATAAAGACACATGCACACGTATGTTTATTGTGGCACTATTCACAATAGCAAAGACTCGGAACCAACCCAAATGTCCAACAATGATAGACTGGATTAAGAAAATGTAGCACATATACACTATGGAATACTATGCAGCCATAAAAAATGATGAGTTCATGTCCTTTTTAGGGACATGGATGAAATTGGAAATCATCATTCTCAGTAAACTATCGCAAAAACAAAAAACCAAACACCTCATGTTCTCACTCATAGATGGGAATTGAACAATGAGAACACATGGACACAGGAAGGAGAATACCACACTCTGGGGACTGTTGTGGGGTGGGAGGAGGGGGGAGGGATAGCATTAGGTGATATGCCTAATGCCAAATTATGAGTTAATGGGTGCAGCACACCAGCATGGCACATGTATACATATGTAACTAACCTGCACATTGTGCACATGTACCTAAAACTTAAAGTATAATAATAATTTTTAAAAAAAGAAACAAAAAAAAAGAAATCCACCTCAACAAATTTAAAAGCATAAAAATTAATGTCTGCTTCTGACGACAATAGAATTAAATAATAATCAATAGTACAAGTATAACTAAAAATTTCCAAAATATGTGGCGGTTAAGCAATATGCTTCTAAATAACACATGAGTGAAAGAAGAAATCTCAAGAGAAAAAATATTTTGAATTAAATAAAATAAAATTGCAATTTATCAAAATTTGGGATTCAGTGAAAGTGCTTAGACAGAAATGTATAGTCTTGTGCGCATATATTAGAAAAGAAAAAAAGATCTAAAATCAATAACCTAAGTTTCCATCTTAAGAATCTAGGAAAAAAGGAGCATATTATGTTCAAATTAAGCAGAAGAAAGAAAGAATAAGAATTGAAGAAGAAATCAATGAAATTGAAAATGGGAAATCAATAGAGAAAATCAACAAAACCAAAACTTGACACTTTTAAAAAGTGCATAAAATTTATAAGCCCCTAGCCAAGCAAACTAAGAAAAGAAGAAGGATACACGTTAGTAATATCGGAAATGAAAGAGTAGATGTCACAACAGGTCTTATGACCATTAAATGGATGATAAAAAAATACTAAGAGCAACTCTATGCCTACAGATGTGACAATTTAGATCCAATAGACCAATTTCTCAAAAGATACAATCTGCCAAAACTCACACACAAATGAACAATCTTAATAGACCTATAGCTATTAAAGAAATTGAGTCAACAATTCATATGCTTCCAAAACAGGAAGTACCAGGCCCACATGGCTCCACTGGTGAATTCTACCAAACATTCAATGAAAAAACATGTCAATTACTACAACCTTTTTCAGAGAAGAATGTTTTTTCCTAATTCATTTTATGAAGCCAGCATTACCCCAATACCAAAATCGGCAGAGACATTCCAAAAAAACAAAACTACAGAGAAAGGCAGATCAAGATGGTGAAATATAAGGTTCCACCAGTTGTCTCCTCTGCAAGGGCACCAATTTAACAACTTTCTACACACAAAAATAAACACCTTCATAAGAACCAAAAAAATCAGGTGAGCACTCACAGTACCTGATTTTAACTTCATATCACTGAAAGAAACACTGAAGAGGTTGGAAAAACAGTGTTGAATCGCCATTGCCACCCCTCCCCGCATCCCCTGGCAGTGGCAACATGGTAAAGAGAGCATTTTGGTGAAGTAGGAGAGGGAGTGTGCAGCAATTGAGAAGCACTGAACTCAGTGCTGCCCCATTATAGCAGAAAGCAAAATCAGAACAACTCAGCTGATGCTCACTCAGAGGGAGAATTTAAACCAGCTGTAGCCAGAGGGGAGTCACTGATCCCAGCAGTCACTTTTTTTTTTTTTTTTTTGAGATGGAGTCTCACTCTGTAGCCCAGGCTGGTGTGCAGTGGCGTGATCTCAGCTCACTGCAACTCTGCCTTCCAGGTTCAAGCTATTCTCCTGCGTCAGCCTCCTGAGTAGCTGGGATTACAGGTGCTCGCCACCATGCCCGGCTAATTTTTTGTATTTTTAGTAGAGATGGGGTTTCTCCATGTTGGGCAGGCTGGTCTCGAACTCCTGACCTCAGGTGATCTGCCCTCCTTGGCCTCCCAAAGTGCTGGGATTACAGGCATGAGCCACCACTTCTAGCTGATCCCAGCAGTCTTAACTTGAGTTCCCACAAACCTTGTCACCTTGGGCTAAAGGGCCCTGGGCCCCTAAATAAACTTGAAAGGCAGTCTAGGCAACAAGGACTGCAACTCCTATGTGAACCCTAGTGCTGAACTGGTCCCAGAACCAGTGAACCTGGGGGGACACATGACCTACTGAGACACCAGCTGGGGCAGCTAAGGGAGTGCAAGTATCACCCCTTCCCAAACCCCAGGCTGCACAGCTTGTGCCTCCAGAAGAGACCTCTTCCTTCTGCTTGAGGAGAGGAGAGGGGAGAACTTTGTTTTGCATCTTGGATACCAGCTCAGCCACAGTATGATAAGGCACTGGTAAGAGTCATGAGGCCCCCTTTCCAGATGCCAGCTCCCAGATGACATTTCTAGATGACCCCTAGGCCAGAAAGAAACACACTATCTTGAAGAGAAGGACTCTGTCATGGCAAGATTCATCACCTGCTAACTGAAGAGCCCTTGGGCCCTTAATAACTAGCAGTAATACTAACAGACTGCACTGAGGGCCTTGAATGAGACTCTGAGACTTGCTGGCTTCAAGTGAGATTCAGCACATTCCCAGCTGTGGTGGCTATGGGGCAAGATTCCTTCTTGAGAAAAGGAGAGGGAAAAGTAAAGGGGACTTCATCTTGCACCTTAGATACTAGCTCAGCCACTAGTGGGTAGAGCACCAAGCAGGCCCTTGAGGTTCCCGATTACAGAACTTGGCTCTTGGATGGCATTTCTGGACCTGCCCTGGGCCAGAGTGGGGCCCACTCCCCTGGGATTCCCTGAAGGGTGAATCCCAGGCCAGGCAGCACTGACTTGAAGCTGACTTAGCTCTTAGACCTTAAGGGAAGATCAGCAGTAGTCTGGCAGTGCTCCCCTGTGTTCTGGTGGTGGCAGTGGCCATGGGGTGAGGCTCCTCTGCCTTTGGAAAGGGGAAGGAGTAGTAGGAAGAACTGTGTCTTGTGATTTGAGTGCCAGCTCAGCCACAGTGCAATAGAATGACAGGTCGACTCCTAAGGTTTTTTACTTTAGTTCTTAGCTCCCAGATGGCACCTCTGAACCTGCCTGGGCACTGAGGAAACTGATGCCAGGGAAAAGGCACCGACATGGCTGGGTTTGCCACCTGCTAACTGTAGAGCCCCAGGCCTTGAGGGAACATAGGTGGTAGCCAGGGAGTGGTTACAGTAGGCCTTAGGTGAGACCCAGTACTGTGCTGGCTTCAAGTCTGATCCAGCAGAGTCCTAGTGGTGGTGACCCTAGAAGTACTTGTGTCACTTTATCCCCAGCTCCAAATGGCTCAGAACAGAGAGAGAGATTTTGGTTCTCAAGGAGAAAATGAAGAGAGCAAAAGTCTCTGCCTAGTAATCCAGAGAATTCATTCACATCTTGTCCAAGACCACCAAGTTGGGACCTCTATTAGTCTACAAGAACCACAGTGTTCCTGGCCTTGGGACACCCCCTAGAGCAGATAGAGTTTAGATCACAACACCTGAGTCCTTTTGAATATCTGGAAAGTCTTCACAGCAAGGCTAGGTTAAAACAAGCACAGATTGTGAAGACCAGACAGACACAGCCAAACATCTACAAGTAACAAGATCATCCAGGAAAAAATGACCTCACCAAATGAACTAAATAAGGCACCAAGGACCAATTTTGGAGAAACAGAAATATGTGTCTTTTCAGACAGAGAATTCAAAATCACTGTTTTGAGGAAACTCAAAGAAATTCAAGATAACACAGAGAAAGAATTCAGAATTCCATTAGATAAATTTAACAAAGAGACTGAAATAATTAAAAAGAATTACACAGAAATTCTGGAGCTGAAAAATACAACTGGCGTAACGAATAATGCATCAGAGTGTTTTAATGGCAGAACTGATCAAGCAGAAGAGAGAATTAGTGAGCTTGATGACATGCTATTTGAAAATACACACTCAGAGGAGACAAAAGAAAAAAAGAAAAAACAATGAAGCATGCCTACACGATCTAGAAAATAGCATCAAAAGGGAAAATCTAAGAGTTACTAGCCTTAAAGGGGAGGTAGAGAAACAGATATCAGTAGAAAGTTTACTTGAAGGGATAATAACAGAGAACTTCTAAAACCTAGAGAAAGATATTAATATCAAAGTATAAGAAAAATATAGAATACCAAGCAGATTTAACTCAAAGAAGACTACCTCAAAGGGTTCAATTCAACAGGAACAGCTCACTATCCTAAATATTTATGCACCCAATACAGGAGCACCCAGATTCATAAAGCAAATTCTTGGAGACCTGCAAAGAGACTTAGACTCCCACACAATAAGAGTGGGAGGCTCTAATAGCCCTTTGACAGTATTAGACAGATCATCGAGACAAAAAATTAACAAAGATATTCCAGACCTGAGCTCAGCTCTGGATCAAGGGGACCTGATAGATATCTATAGAACTCTCCACCCTAAAACAATGGAATGTACATTCTTCTCATTGCCACACAACAGTTTCTCTAAAATTGATCACATCATACGAAGTAAAACACTTCTTAGCAAATGCAAAAGAGCTGAAATCTAACAAACAGTCTCTCAGACCACAGCGCAATCAAATTAGAATTCAGGATTAAGAAATCCACTCAAAACCACACAACTACATGGAAATTGAACAATTTGCTCCTGAATGACTCTTGGGTAAATAATGAAATTAAGGCAGAAATCAAAAGTTCTTTGAAACTGAAGAAAACAAAGAGACAACATACCAGGGTTTCTGGGATGCAGCTAAAGCAGTGTTAAGAGGGAAATTTATAACACAAGATACCCACATAGAAAATCTAGAAAGATCTCAAGTTAACAACCTAACATCTCAAATAAAAGAACTAGAGAACCAAGAGCAAACAAATCCCAAAGCTAGTAGAAGACAAGAAATAACAAAGATCAGAGCCAAACTGAAGGAGATAGAGACATGAAAAACTCTTCAAAAAATCAACAAATCCAGGAGCTAGTGTTTTGAAGAAATTAATAAAATAGATAGACCATTAGCTAAGCTAATAAAGAAGAAAAGAGAGAAAAATCAAATAAACAAAACACAATCAGAAATGAAAACAGAGATATCACCACTGACCCTACAGAAATACAAACAACCATCAAAGAATATTATAAACACCTCTATGCACATAAACTAGAAAATCTGAAAGAAATGAACAATGTCCTGGACAAATACACCCTAGCAAGACTGAACCAGGAAGAAACTGAATCCCTGAATAGACCAATAATGTGTTCTGAAATTGAGGCAATAGCCTACCAACCAAAAAAAGCCTCAGACCCAGACAAATTCTCAGCTGAATTCTACAAAAGGTAGAAATCAAAGAGAAGGTGGTACCATTTCTACTGAAACTATTCCAAAAAATTGAAAGAGAAATGAATAGAAGGAATTTTTTGGAACAATTCAAAAAAATTGAAGAGGAGGGACTCTTCCCTAATTCATTCTATGAGGCCAGCATCATCCTGATACCAAAACCTGACAGAGATACAACAAAAAAGAAAACCTTCAGGCCAATATCCCTGATGAACATAATGCAAAAATCCTTAAGAAAATATGGGCAAACTTCATCAGCACATCAAAAAGCTTATCCACCATGATCAAGTTGGCTTGATCCCCGGGATGCAAGTTTGGTTTGACACACAAAAATCAATAAATGTGTTTCGTCTCAAAAACAGAAGTAAAGACAACAACCACATGACTATCTCAATAGATGCAGAAAAGGCCTTTGATAAAATTCAGTATCCCTGTATGTTAAAAACTCTCAATAAACTAGGTATTGAAGGAACATATCTCAAAATAATAAGAACCATATAGGACAAACCCACAGCCAATAACTTACTGAACAGGCAAAAGCTGGCAGCATTGCTCTTGAAAAATGGCCAAGACAAGGATGCCCTCTCTCACCACTCCTATTCAACATGGTATTGGAAGTCCTGCCCAGGGCGATCAGGCAAGAGGAGGAAGTAAAGTGTATTCGAATAGAAAGAGAAATCAAATTATATTTGTTTGCAGATTACATTATCCTATATCTAGAAAACCCCATAGTCTCAGCCCCAAAGCATCTTAAGCTGATAAATAACTTCAGCAAAGTCTCAGGATATAAAATCAATGTGTAAAAATCATAGGCATTCCTATAAACCACCAACAAGTAAGCAGAGAGCCAAATCACAAATGAACTCCCATTCACAATTGCTACAAAAAGAATAAAATACTTAGGAATACACCTAACAAGGGAAGTGAAGGACCTCTTCAAGGGGAACTACAAATCACTGCTCAGAGAAATCAGAGTATACAACAAATGGAGAAACATTCCATGCTCATGGACAGGAGGAATCAATATTATGAAAATAGCCATACTGCCCAAAGCAATTTATAGATTCAATGGTATTCCCATTAAGTTACCATTAACATTCTTCACAGAATTAGAAACAACTATTTTAAAATTCATATGGAACTTAAGAAAAGCCAGAATAGACAAGTCAATCCTAAGCAAAAAGAACAAAACTGGAGGCATCATGTTATCTGACTTCAAACTATGCTACAAGGCTACAGTAAACAAAACAGCATGGTACGGGTACAAAAATGGACACATAGACCAATGGAACAGTATAGAAAACTAAAAAATGATACCACATACCTACAGCCATCTGATCTTCTACAAAGCTGACAAAAACAAGCAATGGGGAAAGCATTTCCTACTTAATAAATGGTGCTAGGAGAAATGGCTAGCCATAGGCAGAAAATTGAAATGGATTTCATTTTTATATAGGGTTGGAAGCCTAGTTTCATTCTCCTGCATATGGATACCCAGTTTTCACTGCACCATTTATTGAAGAGACTCTCTTTTCCCTAGTAATTGTTCTCTGCAGTTTTGTCAAAAATTTGTTGGCTGTAAATATGTGGATTAATTTCTGGGTTCTCTATTCTGTTTCATTAGTCTTTGCATCTGTTTTTATGCCAGTACCATGCTGTTTAGGTTATTACAGCTTTATAGTATATTTTGAGGTCTGGTAGTGTGATGCCTCAAGCTTTATTCTTTTTGCTCAGGATTGATTTGGCTCTTCAGGGTCTTTTGTGGTTCCATTTGAATTTTAGGATTATTTTTTTCTATTACTGTGAAGAATGTCATTGGTACTTTGATAAGGATTGCATCAAATCTGTAAATTGCTTTGGATAGTATTGTCTTTTTAACAATATTATTTTTTCTGACCCATTAGCATGGGATGTCTTTACGTTTGTTTGTATTCTCTTCAATTTCTTTCATCAGTATTTTGTAGTTTTCCTTGTAGAGGTCTTTCACTTCTTTAGTTAAATTTGTTCCTAAGTATTTTATTTTATTTTATTTTTTGTAGCTATTGTAAATGAGATTGCCTTTTTAATTTCTTTTTCAGCTAGTTTATTGTTAGTGAATAAAAATACTACTGATTTTTGTATATTAATTTTATATCCTGCAACTTTACTGAATATCAGTTCTAAGAGGTTTTCTGCTAGAGCCTTTTGGTTTTGCTATACATAAGATTATGTCATCTGCAAACAGACAATTTGACTTTCTCCTTTCCAATTTGTATACTAGAAGAAAACATACGGAAACACTTCAGGACATTGGTCTAGGAAAAGATTTTATGAATACAACCTCAAAAGCATGGGCTGAAATAAATAAATGGGATTATGTCAAACTAACAACCTTCCACACAGCAAAGAAAACGATCATTAACAGAGTGAAAAGACAGCCTACTGAATGAGAGAAAAATATTTGCAAGCTACTCATTCAACAGGGGATTAATACTCAGAATATGCAAGGAACTCAAACATCTTTTTTTTTTTTCTTGAGGGAGTCTTTCTCTGTCGCCCAGGCTGGAGTGCAGCAGTTGCACAATCTTGGCACACTGCAACCTCTGCCTTCTGGGTTCAAATGATTCTCATGCCTCAGCCTCCCAGATAGCTGGGATTACAGGCGTGCACCACCTGGCCTGGCTAATTTTGTATTTTTAGTAGAGATGGGGTTTCACCATGTTGGCCAGGCTGGTCTTTAACTCTTGACCTCAGGTTATCTGCCTGCTTCAGCCTCCCAAAGTGCTGGGATTACAGATGTGAGCCACTGCACCTGGCCATGGAACTCAAACATCTCAACAACAAAAAAACAAACAATCTGATTTTAAAATAGGCAAATGATCTGAACAGACATTTCTCAAAAGAAGACATACAAATTATCAAAATACATGAAAAAATCCTCAACATCATTGATGTTTCAGGGAAATGCAAATCAAAACCATAACGAGATGTTATCTTACCCCATGCAGGATGGCTATTATCAACAAGACAAAAAAAAATGCTGCTGAGGATGCAGAGTAAAGGGAACGCTTATACACTGTTGATGGAAATGTAAACTAGTATAGTCACTATGGTGAACAGTATGGAGGTGCCTCAAAGAACTACAAATATTATTACCATAGGATCCAATAATCCCACTACTGGGCATTTATCTAAAGGAAAGGAAAGCATTACATCAAAGAAATACCTGTGCCCACAACTTTATTGCAGCACTACTCACAATATCCAAATTGCAGCACTACTCACAATATCCAAATTGCAGCACTACTCACAATATCCAAACAAAGAATCAATCTAGGTATCCAACAACAGACAAATGGATAACAAAAATGTGATATGTAGACACAATGGAATACTATTCAACCATAAAAAAGAAAGAAATCCTGTTATTCATGGCAACATGGGTGGAACTGGAGGATATTATGTTAGGTGAAATAAGCCAGGAATAAAAAGTAAACACTGCATATTCTCACTCATATGTGGAAGTGAAAAAATATTGATCTCAAAGTAATAAAAAGCAGAACAGGGGATACTAAAGGCTGGGAAGAGCAAGAAGAAGGGAGAGATAGAGAGAGATTAGTTAAAGGGAATAAAATTGCAGCTAGATAGGAGGAATAAGTTCTAGTGTTCTATAACACTGCAGGATGATGATAACATATTATACAGACTCAAATAGCTCAGAAGAGAATATTGAATGTTCTTAACACAAATAAATGATAAATGTTTGAGATGGAAGATATAATTACTCTAATCTTTTCATTATATATGTGTTGAAACATCACTACATACCCCATGAATATGTACAATTGTTATTTTTCGATTAAAAATAAAAATAAAAAAGACATGCAAAAAATAAACAAAAAAAGAATAGCTGAAATCCAGAACACCACCAAAAGCAGGCAAATATATGGAACAAGATATGGAACAACATGAACTCTCATTCATTGCTTATAAGAATGCAACATTGTATAGACATTTGGAAGACACTTTAGCATTGTTTTACAAAACTAATCCTACCATACAATCCAGCAATAATACCCCTTTGTATTTTACCCAAAGGAGTTGAAAGCTTATGTTTTCACTCCTTTACACAAAATCCTGCACATGTTTTTAGCAGCTTTATTCATAATTGCCAAAACTTGGAATCAAAAGATGTCCTTCAATAGGTCAGCAGATAGATAAACTGTGGTTCATCCAGACAATGGACTATTATTGAGCACAAAAAGAAGTGAACGATCAAGCCTTGAAATAATATGGAGGAAACTTAAAAGCATGTTATTCAGTGAAAGAAGCCAAACTGGAAAAGCTACATACAGAATGATTCTAACTATATATGACATTCTGGAAAAGGCAACACTATAGAGACAGTAATAATGTCAGTGGTTTCTAGGAGTGAGGGTAGGGCAAGGGATGAATAGATGGAGCACAGAGAATTTTTAAGGCAGTAATCATTATGGTACTATAATGAAGGATGCATATCATTATACATTTGCACAAACTCATGGAATGTCCAATACCAAGAGTGAACCCTAATGTAAACTATGGACCTTGGGTGATTATGATGTGTCCGTGTAGGTTCATCAATTGTAACAAATATACCACCCTGTGGGGGATGTTGATCACAGGTGAGGCTATCTATGCATGTGTGGGGGCAGAGGCATATGGGAAATCTCTATACCTTCCTTTCAATTTTGCTATGTACCTAAAATTGTTCTTGAAAAAATCCTTTAAGGCAAAAAATAAATAAATAAAAATAGAACCAAAAACTCCAAAACCAAATTTATTCATAATTCTATTTTATAATATTTACCTTAAATCCTCTGTAGAAAAACTAAGAATGTACATTAATAAATAATTCTCATCTCTTCCTCTGGCTTCTCTAACTTCTTAGCGCTCAGATATTTCTTTCAGATGTCATTTTATTCACATCCCTTCTTAGGCTCTGTTTATCTCTGATGTAAAATCATTGATTAATAATTTGCGCACATGTATAGAAGGAAAGGGAGGTCTTTTCTTCTTCCTCCTACCACAACTTCTAATTTTTGCATGTAGGTTTTGTTTGGCTCGTAGATGTTATTTAAGAAGAGCAAATCTACTGTGATAACTGCTACCCCATATCATACATTACTTCTTTCTATTCATGATCTTAACTTTGCTGGTGAGAACTCTATTTTATGTTTTCTGTATTTCTCTTTTCTTTTGCCTGCTTTACTCTGGAATATGCCATATTTTACCTTGTGGGCATGAGTTCCAAACAAAATTCTTCCTGGATGACTGTGTGTGTACCCTACCTAAAAGCAATTAATTATTGCAACCCAAATTACCAACACAATATAACTGGATCACGCTAATTTTTAGTTTAGTACTTTACTGTAGGTTATTGAAGCTGTTTGGCATTTTAATTTTTCAAAATGCTTCAGGATGATTTTGATCACTTTATAATAAAACTTTATTAAGCAAGATACACATATAACATTATTTTATAAAAGAGCTGAGACACTAGCATGTGGTTTAGTGTAACAGTGAAGGCCATGGACTCTGAAACAGGACTACTTGGGTTTGAGCTCTATCTTTTTCACTTAAGTACTATGTGAGTTTGAACAAATTACTTAATCCTTCTGTGTTTCAGTTATTGATCTTGTTTTGTAATCTGTAAAATGGGCGTTAAAATAGTACTTTTAGCTCATAGATTGATGCATATGTATTATTACTTTTGTGATTTTTAATTGTCAGAATAAAACAGTCAAAACTAGCCTGTAACAAACTTGCACACAATTACATTTAATTGCTCTATCTTCTTGCCTCATGGCTCTTTGTTGTTGAATTTCCATTATCCAGAGAGAGCTGTCCCTTGCTCCCCTGCTTTTTACTTGGACTTTGGAGAACAACAACAAAAAGCTAGCATGCGTAAAATAAAGCTAAAAAGAAGTTGATGATTTAAATAAATGAGCATGTTTCTTATAAAATTCAGAAGGATAAAGAAATCCACTCAGTTCATTAACCAGTTACTAAATGGTGTTTGCATTATCCACATGAATACTAAATGAATTCATTATGATATGTGCTATTACAGTGAATAGCAAACGAACTCATAACTATGGGCTCCATAAAAATATTCCTAATGGAGAAGTTATGCATTGTCAAGCTGCTTTGTAGAGTAACTGGGGCTTATATTGAAATGGGTGAAATAAATAATATGAGGCACAACATTGGTTATTTGGAGTTATTTTAATAGGTTCTTTAGAACTGAAAATACAGTTTATGTCTTGATAAAATGTCAGTGGCCTCAGATGACTCCATTATTTGTTTCTGTCCTTTTTTACTGGTGGCCGATGTCTAGCTTTGTCTTTGATTCAAAGAGAAAGACAATTATATGCAGCTGGTCAACAGGAAAGCTTTGGTCTGTGATAAGACAGACTATGTGAAAAAGTCTTGAAGAGTTTGCAACATTTTCTGCTCAGAGACTATCCAAAGAAATGGTTAGCACACTTCATCAATCTCAGGTCAGTTGCTATACATAAAATCCAGTGAACCCCCTCGTCTGCCAACTTTTTCTCAGTATAAGAATAAAATATATTTTAGAATTAACAGCATGATTGGTGTACCCTTGAAGTAATATTTGTATTTTATTGACCATCATAAATAGATTATAAAATCATGGCAGCAACAAAAGCACAGATGGTATCTTAGAAACCTGCAAACTACAAGTGATGAGCCTGAAGACCAGTCAGAGGGCACTCGTAGGCCATCAGTGGTCTAGAAACCACACTATAACTATGATAACCTCTCATTTAAATGCAGAATTAGTTTCTTAGGAAAAAAATGTTACAACTTCTTGGTTTCATGGTAAAATTAAAATACTTGCTGTGCTGAATTTTCAAGAATCACCAGTTTTATAAGTAATCCTAATCTATGGATTACATTTGAGCCTATGAAATTAAAATTTAGCAAGAAGTATAAACAGTAGAAATAGAAAGTAAAACTTCACTAATGTAAGCAGTTTAACAGTTCAGATAACATTACTTGCAGGCCTACAATGCCCAAGGCATTATGGGGAATGCACAAATAAGACACTGTATTAGTCTTCAAGAAATTTTTAATGTAGTCTATCATGTACCTATTTAACCATGATATACATTAAACTGGAATAAGACTTAGAACCAATATACACATACACAGTGTGAATAATAGCAGCAAAATAATAGCAAACACATACATAGCACTTTCTGTGTGCTGGGAACTGTTCTAAGTAAGCACTGTACATAAATTTATTCATTTGGTACCCACAATAAGCCTGTGCCGTGGGCACTATTATTATCCCCGATTTACATGAGAGGATACTGAGCTGCAGATGGTTAAGTAACTCAGAGGTAGGTAACTGACCACAACATTGTCATGCTTTACTTCCATGATGTAGAGTTTTTGCTGAGAATCAGCTGCTGCATGTAGAGAATGATGAGATTGTAGACGAGGGGAGAGCCATAAGATTCATGATACCATGAGAAAGAATTTTTGCAGATTAAGGAGATCATGGAGCCTAGAGAAGGATCTTCCAAAAAAGGGGTTTTTTTTTTGTTTGTTTGATAATCAGAACATCATGGTGTTTTTAAGTAAGTGGCACATGGAAGTAGTAGGACATGGAAGTTATTTCCAGATTGTTTCTAGTTAAGGAAATACTAGGGCATAAAAAATTAAAGAGAGTTTTTGAAGCCTTTTTTTTTTTAAAAAGAAGTTTGGTCTTGAGTGCCAAGGGAGTAGGGATGAAATTAGTTTTCGGGTATTAAAAAAGTAGAAGGAGAGCTTTACAAAATAAGCATGAAGTAGATTTAAGAGTGATCATCAGAGAAGAGTCAATGGAGGGAGAGAGATTGAAGATAAAATCATCCTCTATGAAATCATATGCATACCTTCTAAGCTACTGGTAGCAGAGAAAATTGATAAAAAATACAGCTCTTTGGTTAATTACATTGGTTGGATATCATCATTTTGTGATGGTCCATATGGTTTGTGGGTCATCTTCCCAGCTCAGAGTCTTCAGGTGGCCAAAGGATCAACTTTATTTTTTATTATGATCCACAGAGGAAAGGAAAAGAGATAATGACCAAGATAGAGAAAGAAGTGAACCCAGGGAAAACCTTCAGGGAATCTAAGAGAAGAGTTTTTTAAAGTTTTTCAATGTGTAGACCATTTTAATATCGTGTCAACATTTCCTGAAGAAGTTGTTGGTGATCTTTAAGATTCCTGGACTTTCACCAAAGAGAGTCATAAAATACACACACACACACACACACGCCTCCAATCAATATCATTATAAAACACAAGAGCTGTAGTTGCAAACAATTTCCTCTATTACTTAAATATATTATATGTGTTATGGTTCAAGTACCTTTGATTATTCTTAACTTTGTGAAAACATGGCATTAGAGCCTATCTAACTTAATAATGACACATTTCAGGAATGAGAAAGCTTCTAACACAGCACCTAGTAAAATGTTAAATGAATTAAACACAATTAAATGAGATTTGACATGCATTATCTCATTTAACACTCACAAGAATCCTGTGAAGCAGATGTTATTATCCTGTCTTATAGTTGAGGAAACATGTTAAGTGGCATGCCTAAAATAACAGAGAGGTAAGAGGAAAAGCATGGTCTTGAATGGATTCCACATATCCTACTAGTATTTCCATATGCATTATATTTGTTTCATTTGTACTTAAAATTGAAAGTGTAAGGCAAGTATAAACCTCACGGTGCTATTAAAAATTGTATTTTTTAGTGTAATGACGTCTAAAAATTGTTCACAAGTATTTTACTATGGCTTACACCTCAGCAGAAATAGCTCTCAGCACTTTCAAAGTGGGACTATTTTATACAGCCTAAAAATGCTCTCCAATAAGGCTTCTTAGTAGCAACTCCAGTGACAAACTCCTGAATGTAAAGTAAGACAGAATGTAGTCCAGGTGCAGTGGCTCATGTCTGTAATTCCAGCACTTTGGGAGGCCAAGGCAGGCAGATCACGAGGTCAGGATATTGAGACCATCCTGGCCAACATGGTGAAACCCCGTCTCTACTAAAAAAATATATATATACACATATATACATACACACACCAAAATTAGCTGGGCGTAGGGGCGGGTGCCTGTGATCCCAGCTACTCAGGAGGCGGAGGCCGGAGAATCGCTTGAACCAGGGAGCTGGAGGTTACAGTGAGCAGAGATAACGCCACTGCACTCCAATCTGGGGACAGAGCAAGACTCCATCTAAAAAAAAAAAGAAGAAGAACAGAATCTAAATGGTCTAAATGGGAAGAAATGTGTTTTCCTGGGAGAAAAATGCTATTATCATCCTTGTAGTCATCATGTACATGTCATGGTACCCGAAGAAAATGCAATGATGTGGCCTTATTGATACTGGTCTCTACTTCCCCTCCTGGAGGTAATTGACAATCAATTGCTTAATTATTCTCAGTATCTTTTCTATTTCTACTATAAATGTCAAAATAACAGCACGAATGTACTAATACAATCATTTATTCATTCAACAAACTCTTTTTGAGTAATTATTAGTGGCTAGGCATTAGGATTATTTTTGGATACAAAGAAAAGTAGAGTACAGAATCCATTACCTCAAGGCTCTTGTTCTCTAGGATGTGTGTCTTAGGTATTTAAACATATGTTCACAGGTACAAAATATTGCACATAGAACTTTAAAATGCATAACAAAAGAAATCATATTTCTGATAACTTATTATTATGCTCCAAACTAATAGTTGTCACAGATTATTCAAATTCTAAACCTTTCTGGAAAGAACTGCGGTATACAGCACTTCTCTTCCATCCTCGCGTCTCCCTTCCCACCAGTACAATATGTTGGACTTAATCAGTGGCCACAAATACTAGTTAAATTATTACTTGGTTGGCCTTTCGGGAAATCTTCATTTTTTTAAGGTTTATATTTGGCATTTTTCTCATGGCAATTATGATTTTTTAATGATCAGTTAGATTGATTTATTCTTTCATCAAACTCTAATGAACACTAGATATCTTAGGTAGTTGCCATTGAGTTCAATTTACATCTAAACAAGTCTTGATGTTCCAGGGTCACTAAAGATGATTTGACTTCATGTCAAAATTACTTCTTAAATTCAGTAAGGCAGGCAATGTGTATATGATGCTACCCACCATTAAGCAATCTAACATTTAAATTCACATGATTGCTTTATGTTTGCCAATCCAGGGAAAGAGAAAAAATTGAGGAAACCAAAACTTTCTTGCTCATAGAAGGCAATTTATGCAGATAATGTCCTACCTCTCTAGGAAGCTGTGGCTTAAAATCAGACTGAGTGTATCTAAGCTGATGATGTGGCTGATACTTCAAAATCAAAACAAAAGTCGGAACCTGATGAATCCCTTTACTTAAAAACAAAACCAAAGAAAGTTAAGTGAATTTAAGGGAAAAACATTTGTTTAGCAAACAGGTATGTACCACATGCAGTCTTGTGGGAAACTGGGGGTGAGAACTTGCCTTGCGTAATCAATCCCCCTGTTTTAATGGATGATTATGAAATGACCAGGAAAATCATATTGTTGTCTCATTTTCATCAGGGTGTAAAGTAATAGAGTGGAACAAGTGTGATAATTAAACAGCTCTAGGAAAACTGATGTCTACTTTTTAAAAATTATAACTAAGCTATTATCATCCAGTTTAGATGATGACATTTTTTGTTTATTTCGATGAAAACTACTTTATTTTGTGTCAGTTAGGGCTTACTCATTCCTGAGAAGTCAGAATTATGTTACCCCCAAAGTTTATGTACATTACAAAACAACAAAATTGGCCTGAAGAGTTTAAGGTCCTTTCATGATTAATTTGATTTTTAATTGGCACTTCTTTTGAAGGACACATTGTGATGAATCTCACAAATAATCTTGAGTGAGTGAGAGAGACAGAGAGAGAGAGAAAGAGAGAGAGAGAGGGTCTGTGTTCTCACCTTTGCCCCATTTCTTTACTGTGACTCCTTCTCAGGTTTCTGCCCCAGGTCCCTTTTTTATTCCTCCCGGTAAGCTCCCTGAGTGAGCTCCATGAAGATGTAAAAGAAAATAGACTCTCAGGACCCCAAAGTCACTATGCCAAAGGGAAAATTAAGCCTGGGAACTAAGTCATGCATACATGCATAAACTGCTTTCCTTTTGTTCTCAAACAAATAGCTGTAATTTCACATGCTTACTTCATCTTACGTAAAGTGTAGATTTACTGAGTGCTAGACAAATGCAAAATTGACTTTTCCTCTGCTCCTTTCTTTTACATGTAAAATGTAGATTCACAAAGCTAATCAGACCCTCACAAGAATGTAACCACTTGTCTCATTGCTTACCCACTCTCCTTTTTTTCTTCCCCTCCTGCTTGCTCTTTCCCCTTTAAATATTGAAGCTCCCAAAACCATCTTTTGAAAAAGCACTGGTCACACATCCTACTGTGACTTGCATTTCTTCTTCCCAGGAGTGTCTTCAACCTTGGCAAAATTAATCTCTAATTGATTGAAATTTGCCTCAGTCACTGTTCAGTTTACAAAGTTACCCAGCTCTTCTGCTTAAATCTTTCTCTTAAGCTCCCTTTAACTGCCTTTACTGGACTTCTCTACCTTGTTGTTTCTTAGACATCTAAAGTTCAGCATATTAAAAACTAATGTTGTGGGGTTTTTTTTAACGTAATGATGTCTCTTTATTTATTGTGGTACTTCAAAAATAAAATACATATATTATTAAGAAAATAAAACACAGCAAAGCAGAATTGAACATTTGAGTACTCTTTGCCTCTTCCTTTTCTCTTATCAGAAACCATCTAAAGAGGTAAAGAATGGTAATTGTTTTTCTAGATATGTTGAAAATATTTTTTTCTTTTCTTCCAACTTTTATTTTAGTTTCACTGGCTACATGTACAGGTTTGTTATGGGTACATTGCATGTCATGGGGGTTTGGTGTGCAGATAATGTTGTTACCCAGGTAATCTGCATAGTACCCAATAGGTAGGTTTTCCGTGCTCACCCTCCTCCCAACCTCCACCCTCAAGTAGGCCCTGATGTCTATTGCTCCCTTCTTTGTCAAGAAACTCAAAGTTTAACTCCCACTTCTAAGTGAGAACATGTGATATTTGATTTTCTGTTCCAGCATTAATTTGCTTAGGATAATGGCCTTCAGATCCATGCATGTTGCTGCAAAGGATACGATTTCATTATTTTTTATGGCTGCATAGTATTCCATGGTGTATATGTATCATGTTTTCTTTATCTAGTCCACCATTGATGGGCATTTAGGTTGATTCCATGTCTTTGCTATTGTGAATAATGCTGTGATGAACATATGCATCCATATGTTTTTATGGTGGAAAGATTTATATTCCTTTGGGTATATACCCAGTAATGTGATTGCTGGGTTGAATGGTAGTTTTATTTTAAGTTCTTTGAGAAATCTCTAGACTGCTTTCTACAGTCACTGAACTAATTTACATTCCTGCCAGCAGTATATAAGTGTTCCCTTTTCTCTGCAACCCTGCGAGCATCTGTTATTTTTTGACTTTTTAATCCTAGGTATTCTGACTGGTACAAGATGGTATCTCATCGTGGTTTTCATTAGTGATATTGGTTTCAGTAGTGATATCATGGTTTTCATTAGTGAAATGTGGTTTCGTTAGTGATATTAAGCATTTTTTTCAAATGCTCAATAGCCACGTGTATGTGTTCTTTTGAGAATTATCTGTTCATGTCCTTTGCCCACTTTTTTAATGGGGTTGTTAGTTTTTGCTTGTTGATTTAATTTCCCTATAGATTCTGGATATTAGACCTTTGTTGGATGCATAGTTTGCAACTGTTCTCTCCCTTTCTGTAGGTTTTCTGTTTACTTTGTTGATAGTTTCTTTTGGTGTGCAGAAACTCTTTACTTTAATTAGATCCTACTTGTCAATTTTTGTTTTTGTTGCAGTTGCTTTTGGAGTCTTCATCATGAAGTCTCTGCCAGGGCCAACGTCCAGAATCCTAGGTTTTCTTCTAGAGTTTTTATAGTTATAGGTTTTATCTTTAAGGCTTTAATCTATTTTGAGTTGATTTTTGTATATGATGAAAGGGAGGGGTCCAGTTTCAATCTTCTGCATATGGTTAGCCAGTTATCCCAGCACCATTTTTGAATAAGAAGTCTTTTCTCTATTGTTTGTTATTGTCTGCTTTGTTGAAAATCAGAGAGACATACTAAGTGTCTGTCTTTATTTCTGGGTTCTCTAACCTTTTCTATTGGTGTATATGTCTGTTTTTGTACCAATATCTTACTGTTTTTATTACTGCAGCTTTGTGATATAGTTTGGACTTGGGTAATGTGATGCCTCCTGCTCTGTTCTTTTTGCTTAGGGTTGCTTTGGCTATTTGGACTATTTTTTTCTTTCCATATGAATTTTAGAATTTTCTTTTCCAATTCTGTGAAAAAATGCCATTCATAGTTTGACAGGAATAGTATTGAATATATAAATTGCTTTGGACAAAATGGCCATTTTAACAACATTGATTCTTCCTATCCATGAGCAAGGGATATTTTTTCCATTTGTTTGTGTTGTCTCTGGTTTCTTTCACCAGTGTTTTGTAATTCTTGTTGTAGAGATCTTTCACCTCCCTAGTTAGCTGTATTCCTAGGTATTTTATTCTTTTTGTGGCTATTGTGAATGGGATTGCACTCTTGATTTGGCTCTCAGCTTGGACATTATTGGTGTATAAAAATGCTACTGATTTTTGTACATTGATTTTGTATCCTAAAACTTTGCTGATGTTGTTTATCAGATCTAGGAGTTTTTGGAGAGTGACTGTGGGGTTTTCTATGTATAGGTTCATACTGTCTGCAAGGACAGATAGTTTGACTTCCTCTCTTCCTATATGGATGTCTTTTATTTCTTTTTTTTTGCCTGACTGCTCTGGCTAGGACTTCTAGTAGTATGTTGAACAGGAGTGGTGAGAATGGGCATTCTTGTCTTGTTCTGGTTCTCAACGTGAATGCAACCAGCTTTTGCCCATTCAGTATGATGTTGGCTGTGGGTTGGCCATAGATGACTCTTATTTTGAGGTATGTTCCTTTTGTGCCTAGTTTGTTGAGGGTTTTTAACATGAAAGGGTGTTGAATTATATTAAAAGCCTTTTCGGCATCTATTGAGATGATGAAGTGGTCTTTGTTTTTAGTATTGTTTATATGATGAATCACATTTATTGATTTGTGTATGTTGAACCAACCTTGCATATCAAGGATAAAGCCTACTTGATTGTGATGGATTAGCTTTTTGATGTGCTGCTGGATTAAGTTTACTTGTATTTTGTTGAAGATTTTTGCTTCTATGTTCATCAGGGATATTGCCCTGAGGTTTTCTTTTTTGTTGTGTCTCTGCCAGGTTTTGGTATCAGAATGATGCTGGCCCGTAGAATGAGTTAGGGAGGAGCTCCTCCTCCTTGAATTTTGGAATTGTTTCAGTAGGATTGGTACCAATTCTTCTTTATATATCTGGTAGAATTCAGCTGTGAATCTGCCTGGTCAATGCCTTTATATGGTCAGTAGGGTTTTTTTGTTGTTGTTATTATTACTGATTCAATTTTGGAACTAGTTATTTGTCTGGTCAGGTTTTAATTTCTTACTGTTTAAATCTTGGGAGGTTTTATGTTTCTGGGAATTTATCCATTTCTTCTAGATTTTCTATTTTGTGTGCATAGAGGTATTCATAATAGTCTCCGGGTTTTTCTGTTTGTTTGTTTTGTTTTTTGTATTTCTGTGGGGTTAGTCTTAATGCCCCATTTGTAATTTCTGATTGTGTTTATTTGGATCTTCTCACCTTTTTTCTTTATTAGTCTAGCTAGCAAGTCTGTCAATATTATTTATTCTTTCAAAAAAAAACCCAACTAGTGGTTTTCTTGATTTTTTATACGTTTTTTTCTTACCTCCATTTCATTCACTTCATTTCTGATACTGGTTATTCCTTTTCTTCTGCTAGGTTTGGGGTTGCTTTGTTTTCATTTTTCTAGCTCCTCTAGGTGTGATATTACATTGTTAATTTGAGATCTTTCTAACTTTTTGATGTGGACAGTTAGCAATGTAAACATTCCTCTTAACATTGCTTTAGCTGTGTCCCAGAGATTCTGGTATCCTGTATCTTTGTTTTTGTTAGTTTCAAAGAATTTCTTGATATGTGCCTTAGTTTCATTGTTTACCCAAAAGTCATTTGGAAGCAGATGTTTAATTTCCATGTAATTGTATAGTTTTGAGAGATCTTCTTTGTATTGATTTCTATTTTTATTGTGCTGTGGTCTGAGAGTGTGGTTGGTGTGATTTCAGTTTTTTTGAATTTGTTGAGAATTGCTTTATGGCTGAAAGCGTGGACAACTTTAAAGTATGTGCCATGTTCAGATCAGAAGAATTTATGTTCTGTGTTTTTGTGGGGGTGAAGAGCTCTGTAGATGTCTGCTGGGTATATTTGGTCAAGGGTTGAGTGTAATCTCAAATATTTTTGTTAATGTTTGGCTTTGATGATCTGTTTATTACCATCAGTGGAGTATTGAAGTCTCCCACTATTATTTGTATGGTTATCTAAGCCTCTTTGTAAGTCTCTATGAACTCGTTTTATGAATATGGGAGCTTCAGTGTTGGCTGCATATATATTTAGCATTGTTAAATCTTTTTGTTGAATTGAACCCTTTATCATTATGTAACACCCTTCTTTGTCCTTTTCAATCATGTTGCTTTAAACTCTGTTTTGTCTGAAATAAAAATAGCAACTCCTGCTCTTTTTTGTTTTCCATTTGCTTGAAAGATCTTTCTCCATCCCTTTACTTTGAGCCTATGGGTGTCCTTGCATGTAAGATGGGTCTCTTGAAGACAGCATAGAGTTGGGTCTTGCTTTTTTATACAACTTGCCACTATGCACCTTTTAGATGGGGCACTTAGCCAATTTACATTCAATATTAATATTGATATGTGCAGATTTGATCCTGTCATTATGTTTTTAGCTGGTCACTATGTATACTTGATTGTGTAGTTGCTTTACAGTGTCAGTGGTCTATGTACTTAAGTATGTTTTTGTGTGGGTGGACAATGGTCTTTTGTTTCCAAGTTTAGCACTCTTTTAAGGACCTCTTCTTAGGCAGGTCTGGTGGTAACAAATTCTCTCAGCATTTGCTTGTCTGAAAAGGATTTTATTTCTCCTTTGTTTGAAGTTTAGTTTGCTGGACATGAAATCCTTGATTGGAGTTTATTTTCTTTAAGGTTTTTGAGTATAGGCCCAATCTCTTTCGGCTTGTGGGGTTTCTGCTAAAAGGTCCACTGTTCCATTTGTAGGTGACCTGCCTCTTCTCTGTAGCTGCCTTTGAATTTTTTTCTTTCAAGTTTACCTTGGAGAATCTGATGACTATGCATCTGGGGGATGGTCATCTTATACAGTATCTTGCAGGGGTTCTCTAAATTTCTGAATTTGAATGTCAATTTCTCTAAAGAGGTTGGGGAAATTTTCATGGACAGTATTTTCAAATATGTTTTCCAAGTTGCTTGCTTTCTCTCCTCTTTTAGGAATGTCAGTGAGTCATAGGTTTGGTCTCTTGACATAATTCCATATTTCCTGGAGGTTTTATTCAATTTTTAAAATTCTTTTTTCTTTATTTTAGTCTAACTGAGTCACTTCTAAGAACCAGTCTTTCAGCTCTGAGATTCTTTCCTCAGCTTGATCTATTCTGCTGTTAATACTTTCAATAATGCTGTGAAATTCTTGTGGTGAGTTTTTCAGCTCTATCAGGTCAGTTTGGTTCTTTCTTAAAATGGCTATTTCATCTTTCGTTTCTTGAATCATCTTACTAATTCCTTAAATTCCTCGGATTGGGTTTCAACTTTCTCCTGAATCTTGAGGATCTTTGTTGCCATCCAGATTCTGAGTAATTTCAGCCATTTCATTCTGGTCAAGAATCATTGCTAGGGAGCTAGTGTGATCATTTGGGATTAAGAAGACATTCTGGCTTTTAGAGTTGCCAGAGTTCTTGTACTGGTTACTTCTCATCAGAGTGGATTCATGTTGCATTAACTGTGGTGAAATTTGAGTATAGTCAGTTGGTTTAGTTTCTGGATGTTTTCAGAAGGCCACAGTTTTGTGCAGGGTCTTGGGGCTGAGTTCTTGTCCTTGGTTTCACGGATACATATATTAGCAAAGTATTTTTGGCGTTGAAGTTTGGATTGTGGTTCAGTGGATGGTGCTTCAGCATAATGATCGGTAGAAAGACTCTTACTCAGCCCCTGTCTCCTCTGTATTTCTTCGTGTTTGCAGCCATGCTACCTCTAAATGCTCTGAAATTGTGGGCTCCTCTCCCACTCAAGTGCTGGCCATAGATCTAGGCTTGGCACTCCAGGCTTCACACTACATCCCTGGGGTGAGTTAAGGTTTTATGTTTCCTCTCCAACTTGGTGGCACCAGAGTTAGGGATCTTTGCAGTGGCAATGGCAGAGGACTTTTCACTTGTCTCCTGGGGCACCATTTCCACCCCAGAGAAATGCAGAGCCACCGCCAATCAGAATGACCAGCTGTGGGTGGGGCGGCTGTGCTGTGAACCCAAGCTGTGGGACCCTGCCCGGTGAAGACCAGGATGGATGGGGGTCTCATGGGGAAGACAGTCTGGCCTCTTCTCCGTATGGTGACTGCAATGTGCTGGAGGTATGAGTGAAGAACCACGGCTCTTTGTTCCTTCCCCAGCCCAAGAGCAACAAGAGCCAGTACTGCTGCAGCAGCAGTGGCAGAGGAGTTATCAGTTGCCTCTGGGAACTCCACTGCAGAGAGACACAGAAGGGCTGCCAATGGGAAAGTTCAGCCAGGGGTGGGCCTGCTGGAGCAGGGGGCCAGGGGCTCACAGGAAAGAGAAACTGGGCTCCTCTCTCTATGGTGGCTGCAATGTGCTGAAGGTGTGAGCAAAGCAAGCAGGTTCTTTGTTCTTCAACCCAAGGGCAGCAAGGATGGTACTACTGCAGCAGCAATGGCAGAGAAAGTCTGTGGGTTGTCTCTGGGTATTCCACTCCAGAGAAATGCAGAGTTGCCACCAACTGAAGTTATCAGGTGAGGGCAGGGCAGCTGGGCTGGGGGCTCAGGTGAGGAGGCCCTGCCCATTGAAGAGTAGCTGGGACAGGAACCCTCAAGGAAAACGGTCTGGCCACTTTTCCATAAAGCAGCTGCACTGTGCTGGAGGCCTACAGTAAATAGTTCTTAGGCTTTTTGTTCCCTCCCCAGCCTGACAGCAGTAGGGATGGGGCCTGCAGCAGCAGTAGCAAAGGCTGCAGTCCTGTTGGTTACCTCTGGGAGCACCAACCCAGAGAAATGCTAAGCTGCGACCAGTTAGTGTGCCCTGAGGGGATAGAGTAGCTGTGCTGGGGTCCTAGGGCAGTGGCCTTTGCCTGGGGAGGTGCAGTGGTGGCAAGGCCTGCAGTCTGTCCACTCCTCAGCACTGTGGGTGTGGCCTCTATCCTAAGGATGTGCATGAGAGCCTGGCCTCCCTTGTTGGCAGGGCTATGG
The DNA here is from genome assembly GCF_028885625.2 of Pongo pygmaeus. Lineage (NCBI taxonomy): Eukaryota > Metazoa > Chordata > Mammalia > Primates > Hominidae > Pongo > Pongo pygmaeus. The sequence continues at coordinate 133,007,577 of NC_072373.2, read as the reverse complement.
CCACGGGTGCCAGGGTGCTCAGGGATCCAAGTTCCTTGGGGCTGTACGTGGGCCTGTGCTGCGGCTCTGCCCAGACTCTACCCAGCTCTTCGTTTCAGTCTGGAGATCCCAGGGAGAGGCAGTAAGGGGGTATCTCCTGTGCCCAGGGTTGCAAAGGTCCATGGCAGAAGTGTAGGTCCCTGGGTTCTCTCGCTCACTCACCCTTTCCCTACAGTGGGCAGCCTCCCTTGCCTGCACACCAATCCCAGATGGGTGGCTGTACTGCCTTGTTCCTCTCTGCTCTACATGGGTCCCTTGGCTTCCCTGATGAATCCCAATGTGTCCCTAACGTTGTTATTTCTCTCCTAACTTTTCCCTTATCCTGTGCTCATGATTATTATTGAATACTTGCTCCCCAAATATCACTAGCACAATGTGTTGATAATATAAAGTTCAGTTCATTATTTACCGAAGTAAGAGAGAACACCACCTTGATAGAACTTTGGCAGTGTGTGGGAAGTGGGAAAGCAAAATTTGTATTTGTTGAGACTTTTTGTTTAAGATGGGTGTTTTAATGTGGGGACTTGATTAGGATTCGGTAAGGGTCACCATACAACTGTTTAGGATTGGTGGAAACCGCAAGGTGAGGATTTTTGAGGGAAGGAATTTAAAGAATTCTAGGGTACAAAATGTTGATGCTTTCAATTGAAGACTTTAGCTGTTTCCAGAAAGTTTACTCATGCAGAATCAAGTCATTTGTCTGAACTAAATCCTCCTGCAATTGTAAAGTCTTATTAATGATGGCAATAGAAAAGTCATGCTGATATTGAGCATAAGTTAGGTTTGGAGGTGGAAGTGGCTAGTTTCCATCCACATTGATTTTGGACTTCTAGCTTCCAGAACAGGAAGACAATAAATTTCTGTTATTTTGAACCACCCAGTTTGTAATACTTTGTTATAGCAGCCATAGGAAACTACAACTAATGTTAATGAAGCAGGTGACTACACATTTTTTTTAACAACAAAAAAATTACCTCCTATTAAGAATAACCACAAAATCATCAAACTGTATTCTTTCAACATGTATTTATTGAGCACACAGTGTCCAATCTGTGTGTGGAGGTACATGGTTTGAGTTCTCATTATCTACAAACTTGCTTTAAACAACTGGGCAGCTGATGGCTATGTGAATATACACTTGCTTCATATATTCACTGTTTAAGCCTTGATAACATTAGAACTCTCTTGTAATTTCTTAGAAGAATTCATTCACAAATGATCATTGCTAATAAAAATTCCTTTTAAGCCATATTCAATTGGATGACACTTAGCTTGAACACCTAACAGTGAATTATATATAACCCCATTTGTGGTCTTCTCCATGCATAACTCTTTGATCACCTGTTTACATCAGGTACCTAACTGTATAAAACTATCCATGACACTCTAGGGCACTGCTTTACCTGTATTTTGCATGGGCATTTTCCGTGATTGGCTGAATAATCTTTGAAGGCAGTTTTTAGCATACTAGCTGCAGAACAGACAATAGGAGCTTAATAAATACATGTTGAAAGAACCCAGTTTGATGATTTTGTGGTTATTCTTAATAGGAGGTAATTTTTTTTGGTTAAAAAAATGTGTAGTGACCTGCTTCATTAAGATTAGTTGTAGTTTCCCATGGCTACTGTAACAAAGTATCACAAACTGGGTGGTTCAAAATAACAGAAATTTATTGTCTTCCTGTTCTGGAAGCTAGAAGTCCAAAATCAAGTTGTTCACAGGGCTATGCTGCTCCTGAAACCTGTAGGTTTGCCTCCTCCTAGCTTTTGATAGATTGCTGGCAATCCTTGGCATTCATGAGCTTGCAGCTGCATAACTCCAATCTCTGCCTTTGCCACCATGGCATTCTCCTTGTGTGTGTCTGTCTTCACGTGGCCGTCTTCTTATATTGACACCAATCATATTGGATTAGAGGCCCACTCTACTCCAGTTATGACCTTGTTTTAACTTGACTGATCACATCTGCAATGACCCTAGCTCCAAATAAGGTCATGTTCTGAGGTACTGGTATTCTGAAGTACTTTCATGTATCTATTTTTGAGAACCAATTCAACCTATAACACTGACTTATATAACTCACTTTTGAACTAGAATGACAAATTATTGGCACCTAGTGGGTGCCACAAAATGATATTCTTTTCCTTCCTTCTTCATGCTGGGTTATAATTACAGTGACTATTCATGACTGATTTCTGTCTGTCCCAGTGCCTTTATGCTTGTCAGAAGGTGTGCACGCAATGTGGTGAAAATTGGGTCACCCATTTACCTGTTGATCCTCATCAACTGGCAGGTGGTTTCTGAGGACCTGGGCTTATTTAATGCTATTCGGTGATTTTTCTTAGAGAACCATCGGTCTGCCCCTCATGCAGTATGTAGCCACTGCTGGTTTCTTTCTTTGTCATTTTGTACAGTCTTGCTGCACTCCCTCCTACACCACAATATGCTTTTGTGCAAGGAGCCAGCTCACTTCAGGGAGAGGAGAGACATCCAGCTGCCCATGGACCCCACCAGCACCAGCTCTGACATAGGAGGGGAAACAGCCCTGAGAGGTGCAAAGTATTCTAAGTTATGGATGTTCATAGAAGGTAGTTTGTTTTATTCGTAATTCTTTACTTTTGGCTGTGCTTACCTCCTGCCAGATTTCTAACTCCCTTAACATTTAAGATTGCCAAATCAGGCCATCTGTAAACATGAAAAGTTGTAAAACTGGGGTCTTTCACCAAAGTGATAGTTTTAATATTCTGAACAGAAGAAAAACTAATATTTTAGTTCTGAAAGTCCCAAATAATATAGTTTGGAGTGGGTATAGCCTCTCTGTTCTCCATCCTCTGCATTTCTCAGGGTTTTCTGAATGTGGGTGGCTCTTGGTTTGATGGCCATCTTTTTCTTCCTCTCTGTTAAGAAAGTGCCTTGGCAACCATTGGAGAAGCCCAGCACAGCTTTTGTGAGCCAGAAAGGTGAAAACTGAGCTGACAGGACAGCCCCAGCTCTCCGCTGTTGGTGAGTTATTCTGCTTATTGTACATATGTTTCCTTTTAATTAAAATGTCATTTTTAATTAAAAATGAAATGTCAAGAAGGAAAAAAATTGGCAAAGTCTGGATGATTGCAATGAATGCAAGCAGGAATAGTCAGTAGAGAGAAATAACTTTAAAAGGATGAGACAGTATCTTATTCACCATTTTGGTTAAAAAGAAAAAAAAAAACAAAACAAAAACAAAGAGAGCCTTGGAGGGTTTTGAATGCTCTCTGCTGTTCATGGCAGACACACACACACACACACACACACACACAATCTGCTTTATAGCTTGTTCCCATAATTAAAAAATATATATTTGATGTGTGTGCACATGCTTTAAGTTAATGAAGGATGCTGATGGGTGCCACATTTTTCATGAGTGACAGAGCCACTAATGAGATGTAGCATTGACTGTAGAGGGCACCAATAAATTGTATAAAACACCCCTGCTGGCCATTTATTTAATTTGTTTTATGGAAGCATAATGCCTTATAGTTTAATATGGAGCTTTTATTTTGTTATAAAGACCCAAGTCTACAATGAGGTTTTCAAGAATTATGCATCATTTATGTCTCCCATTTCAACATGGCACTGATAAAGAATATTCTACATTATGATTAAATCCTCAAAGAGATGCTTCTATAGGCAAAAGCAACTGCACTAGAGTTTACATTATCTTTTCTGCAGAGTGAGAACTGACATGTGGTTAGGAAAGTAGTGGGGCTTGTAGAAATCAGTTGCGGAAGAGCGATGAAAGGTAGTTTTGGTATTGAATAAAGGAAAGACCAAGAAGAAGTGAGCCTCTCCCCAACAGGTAGTGTCTTCATTTGGTCTTCCATCTTTATCTTTTTATGCCTTTTTTGCTCTTTGATCATGCTGAGAAACTTCCTCTCCCTCTCCACATTTGGCAACTTTGCCTCATTTTCTTTCCTGTATGGTGCCATTCTTTTCCCTGACTTAGGTCTTTGCTTATGTTGTTTCCTCCAAAATGTAATTATCCCACCATACTCTCCATGAACTCCCCACTTAACTTCTCCTACTTGCTCTTTGAAGCTCTGTTTATAAAATCAGTTCTCAACGTCAATGATTTCTATCCTGTAATGGCATTTTTTTCCCTTCCATCAGTAAGTCCTGTGAATATTCTTTCATAACTCCCTGGACTTCTTCCTTGTATCACTTATAGCACCTGTAATTAAATGCTTAATTGCCAACTTAATTTGGTTACATTTTCTAGAATGCAAGCTCCAGGAAGGCAGAAACAGTGCCTACCTTGTTTATAGCTGTATCCCTAGCACCTGGCATGATGTCTTGCACATAGTAAATTTCAGATAAATATTTGTTGTTGAATAAATATTTACTCTCAGTAAAGACTGTAAGTATTTTGTTAGTATGGTTTGCTTAAAGGCAAGTGCAAAGTAGTACAGGTTCATGAAAATTGTGAAAGGGCTTTATAAACCATTATACATACCTCCAGTTTAGCTCTGTCTCCAATCCTGCTTGCAGTCTATGAAAACGAAACTAAGACTTCGAGTTTGATTCTCATAATGATACAGAAAAAAATTGTAATTTTATGGAAACATGATTCAGTAAACCTATACTGAAAGTCTACTATGTGCCAGACAGAGTCCTTGGCACCTAATGTCCCTACAGTTAAGGAGCTTTCAGTTTAGTAAAATTTGTTGAGCAAGTAAGAATTGAAAAACATTTTTATCTACATTGGCTGTCTTTTGTATTTCCCCACCAGTAAATGTTGTGTAAAGGAAGCCCAGTTCTTACAGTGTATATGACAAAATATACTTGTGTCTATCTACAAAACAAAAACCTGAAGGAAATTGAAATGCTATTCCTTGTTTACTCTATTAGCTTATTAGTATGAAAGTATTACTTTATTGAAAAATAAAATGAAATGGTTGAAATGATATTGTGTACACATTATTTTCTGTCTAGTACTCAATTTTGTAAATATAAGTAATAAAAGTAAAGACATCTCTTATCCATTTCACTAGTTTTTTTACAGTTATCTTTAAAAATTTATTGGAAAGATTCCCCCATTTTTCTTTATCTCCATGATAGTCAAGAAGTTCTGCTTTGTGTCCAGTTGAAATATCTTCTTTATTAAACCAATTTCTGCTTGTTTGCACCTCTGTGTCCATGGAGAACAACTGATCAGCATCCTTTATATAAAACCTTTTATATTCTTGGAGACAGTAATTTCCTGTGAAATGTTTAGTTGCAAGTTCCATAAACTTGAAGAGAAAAAAAGGGTTGTGGTTACTTTTTACTTCATGAAAATATTGTTGCAAAGCTTTGAATGTAACTGTCTTTACCTTTCTGTGTGACAAATTAACTTTAGCCCCCTTTTTAATCACATTTTAGTTTCATCATGATACATTTAAATTATGTATTTCCTGGCAAATGTGGTTAATTATTTTGGAAGTGTATGCACATAGCAACCTTCTTTGGTTTCTCTTAATTTCTCGGTAAATCTTTTTGAATGTATTTTATAATTTAAATTTATAATTGTCCCAATATGAATTATTATTCATTTGGAATTGATTTTGGCAATTTGATTCTAAAACCTTGAAATCTAATAATGGATAACTACTAAGAAAACATTCTCATGAGATATAGAAAAAATTTTTATTTTAGGGTTGAGTGATTTAATTGCATGAATAGGTTTTTTTATTTAGAAAATGTATTATTCCTATCATTAATTTCAATAGTCCATAATTGTCCACAGTAGTTTAAGAAATTCAAACAATATTTACATAACATTAAAGGCAATATATCACTGAAACTGCAAACATTTGTGTGGCAATATTAATGTGCAGACATTTTCTGGGATTGATAGCACACGGGCACATGGTACCAACTATCTCATAATTTCTTCATTCTTTATGTCAAGGGAGCTCTTCACGGAAGTTCTATGATTGGAGGGGGTCTCTATATACATTAGCACAGTTCTCCCCAAGTGTTTCCTTGGTTTTGGTGAAAGGCTGCCCTCTTGTGCAGAGACGAGAAGCAACTGTTAAAAAGCCTCATTTAGCTTATTAGCTGATGCAATTTCTATTGGATTCTAAAATGGAAGTTAATGCTATGCTTGGAACCCACAAGTCATCATTTAAAAATATCAAGAATTTACTCTTAACCTTCCTCTGGATTCTTTGTACCTTAGCAGGGATTATGATTCTCATGGTTCCTCCATACGACTCAGACCGAAGATAAACTCTCACCTTCAATTAAAGGAAACAGCTCCCCATTAGGAACAGCCTATAGGGTTTTGCTCTCAACAAATAAATGATGTGTTTATTTCTAATTACAAAACATTCTCATCTATTACTGAATCATATAACTTAATGAAAAAGAAACCAGACCCACTCCTTTGGGTCTATTGAAGTCTAGGTCTTGGCTTTGTCACCGCTGGAAGAGAAGAAACTTGAAGAATCCTTCACAATGTTAGCACTGAGAAGTGAAAAATAGAGTGTCACTCACTTCTACTGTTTTAGATCTTATTTATCTAAGCAGCTAATTGAATTGAAGAAGTAGTATTTTAAAAATGTACATTTGATAAGTAGGCAAGATAGATTATTCTATCTGAGACTTTAGTAAGTTTTATTTTATGTAAATGCTTTCTTGTACTTTTTACATTTAGGGTTTTAAAGAGCTTCAATAATTATTGTCACTTAGAAAAGAATGAGTTGAATATCTTCGTGAAAGTTGTAAGAGTGGCTAAGAACCCTGAGCAATGGTGTCTGAATTAATCACTCTGTCTCTAACGTATAACTCACAGAATGTAAAAGTAAAGCTCTGATGTGATTATAGTTTAGAATTCCACAAGGTCTTTGGTCACCAGAGTATGTTTGAGCCCCACCTTTTTATTAGATAAGGATGACATAAAAACAAACAGAGCCTCAAGGAAAATGAAAACATGTGAAAAAACTTGTACACAAAAGTTCATAGTGGGATTGTTCATAATAGCCATAATAACCAAAACATGGAAACAACCCAAATGTCTGTCAGTGGACAAAATGTGATTTATACATACAATGGATTCTTATTCAGCCATAAAAAGAAATGAAGTACTGATACATGCCACAGTATGGATGAACCCTGAAAATATTACACTAAGTAAAAAAAGCCAAACACTAATGGCTATATAATGTATGGTTCTATTTTTGTGAAATGTCCAAAATGGGCAACTCTATAGAGATATGTAGATTAATGATTTCCTAGAGTTGGGGTGATTGGGGAGGGGAGGAGAGGAGAAAAGAAGAAAATGGTGACAATGGGCACAAGGGTTTTTTTAGAGAAGGAGGTGATAAAAAATGTTCTAAAATTGATTGTGGCAGTGATTGTACAATTTTGTGAGTATACTAAAAACCATTACCTTGTACTCTTTAGGTGAATTTTATGGTATTAGAATTATATCTCAGTCAAGCTGTTCTTTAAAAAAAGTAAAAAAAGTAAATAAATTAAAAATAAAAACCTACTGTGTTCTGTAAAAAGTCTTTTCCTTATTTCAATGGTTGGTACAAAGTCTTCATTCAGTACTGAAAATTATTCATATGTGTGCAGTTAGCCTCACCAAACCATTCTTGGTTTAAAGATTTTATGTCTGATTCAAACCTGCTTTCTTGTTTTATGAGTTTAATTATTATGAATAATCTTCTCTCAGACTTTTTCCCCCCTCCCAGGACAAAATGCCTTGGAGGGAATGTAAATATTTTAAGTGTTGTTACAATATTTATATGAGCAGAAAAAAAGAGTTGAGGGTGGCACTTTCCCTAATGAATGCCAGCACTGGCTTTGGGATCAGATCTATTAAGATTCAAATCCTACTTGTTCATTGTGAAATCTTGTACAAGTTCTCTTTGAATGTCAGTTTCCTTCGCTATAAAATGAGGATAGCAGTATCTTTTTCATATAGCTGTTGTTTCATGTATTAAATGAGATAACATATTTTAAGCACTTTGCAAATTTGCTTAGACATGATAGGTGTTCAAAAAATATAGAAATTAATAATAATAATTTTGAAGAAAATAATTCAATTTATTTAAAGATAATCCTTACTTAGCTAAAGTGTATGAATAGAAAACAGAGTTAACAGATTCCTCAAACCATTTCAATGGTAATTAGGGAATTTTTGCATTGGTCTTTAAAAGTATGAATATTTATAGAGAGTTTGTTATTAAGAATCATTTTTTTTCCTTCAAAAGAAAAGCCAGATACAAACAAGTAGGGAACCATTGTAGCTTTTGGGGAATGGTCAAAATTATTATCTTGAGGTATTATTTTCAAAATAATGGATTTTACTTGTCGTAGGACACATTTTTCTGCCTTTTCGTCACAATTGCAATCAGCACACTACCTGCTTTCAGCAGCAACAGAAACAGCTGGATCACCCATTTTGATGAGGGATTACTCTTCAGTATTTATAGTAACACCCATTTCACCAAGTAGGGCTCAAAAGAAGGAAAAAACAAACAATTGACTTTTCTTATAACAGGTAACTGTTTTCTTTTGCACTAAATTTTCTTTCCTATTGCTTTCACTAGCTTCAGATTCTGAAGCTCATTTTGCCACTCAGGGGACACTAAAAAGCAGCCAAACCAACACAGCCAATAGAAATTTAATTTTAAAAACATAAGACTTTGCTTTGAAAATCCTGTAGAAACATTAAGCAAAATATTAAGGAATAAAAACAAGCCCATGAGCATGCCAAAGGTCTTGAAATCTGAACAGGGACTACATTCTAAGTCAGACACGCATAAATATGTGTCTTTTCTCACTGATATTAATGAAATGGTTAATTCTGTTGTCATGGCAACAAAGAACAGCTGTGATAAAAAGCTAAAGGTCTACACATAATGCCCAATACAAGGTCTCTAATTCTAAAGCTGATTTTCTTAGCTACAATAGAAGTGATGTGTTTTCAATATAATTCTAAGCTTTCACATCAAATCCTTCTAGTTAATCCAATAAATAGACCAGTAGCATAAAAAGGAATATATGTTTGCACATTATAAACCTTATAAAAGAAGTTTACCTATGTCCAATGTTAAGAGGGGATCTAAAAAGTAAATATATGCTTCTTCAGAATAAAAACCTACTCTGAGTGAAACCCTAAAAAATAGAATATGTTTGAATAGGATATCAACGTAATTATCAAATGCACTATTATCCAGCTAGTCAGTAGGAATGTATTATATTTGAGATAACAACATCACTGCTACTACCAACAGCAACACAACAGCAAAAATAATTCAATTTAAAAACTTACTGGAAGATAGTAATGTAAGTGGCAGAGTTTGTTCTATAGGCCTCTTAATGTTGTTTATAGGTCCACTGCAATTTGCCAAATATGTTATACCAGTAATCCAATCCTGGTTGTAGATGAATTTCAGGCTCTGATAAAGACTCATGTGATATTTCAGCTTCATTGATAAATCTCTTCCTTACCTTCTTTTTGGCCCTGGGAGGTCACCTAGATTTCCTTGTCTTCCTCATCTCCCTTCTTCATAGGTCTCTATGAGAACCGTCCTCCCTACTCTATTCCATATTCTTAGCTCAGGTACTCACAGTTTCTCTCCTGGATTACTGTGATCAAACAGGCCTCCAATCCATTCTCCAGCCAAATGTCAAAGTAATCTTTCTAAAACATAAGTGAAATCATGTCCCTTCTCTTAAAATCTTTTAGATTTCCTCCCTTTTCTGTCTGAGAAAAATCCAAAGTTCTTAGTATGGCTTAGAAGAGGCTTCACGTGAAACTTACCAACTTCACCCTCATCTCTGATGCCCCACTTGCTCTGTAGTCAAAAAGACCTTCTGAAGTTTTCTGAATGGGCATTATGTTTACAATTTCTATATCATTTTATAGCTGTCTGTCCCTTACTTTGAATGTCCCTTTTTGCTTTTCCATGTAATGATTTCCAATTTGTAGTTGTAAATTTAACTCATATTTTCAAGGGTGAGCAATATAGTGCTTTATATATAATAGTTTTTGAAAAGGTCAAAATTAAAATATTCCACAGTTAAATAAATTGTAGCACAGCCATAATATCAAGCCATTACACACCATGCTAGAGATACACATGTAGTGATATAAAAAACTATTTGTTGCTCTCTTTTAAGGTTATTATTGGGTTAAAATCAGTATATGCTAGGTGATTCAATTTTTTCAAAATTAACTTTATTGATGTATAGTTTACATAGTATAAAATACTCACATTTAAAAAGCACAGTTTGATGGTTTTTAAAAAAGTGTATACTACCATGTAACCACAATCACAATCAATATATAGAATATTTTCTGCTATTCCCTTCTAGTTATTCCTCATGTTCATCCCTGGCCCCAGGCAACCACTGATTTGACTTCTGTCACTATAGACTAGATTTTTTTTTCTGGAGTTTCACATGAATGGAACTTAGAGCATGTTTTTTTGTGTGTGTCTGGATTTTTTCTTTTAGCATAATGACTTTGAGATTCACCCATGTTGTCCTGTGTACCAGTAGTCCCTTTACTTTTATTGGTGATTTGCATTTGATTTGGACATTCAGTAATTTATTCACATGTTGGTGGATGCTTGGGTCATTTCCAGTTTTGGCCTATCATGAATAAAACTTCTATAAACATTCAAGTACAAGTCTTTACATAGACATTTGTTTTCATTTCTCCTGGATAAATATGTAAGAGTGAAATTGCTCAGTTGATTGGTGTCTTAGTCCATTTGGGCTGCTATAACAAAAATACTATACACTGGATAGCTTAAAAAACAAACATTTATTTCTTACAGTCCTGGAAGCTGGGAAGTCCTAGATCAAGACACCAATAGATTTGGTACCTGGTGAGGCTCTCTTTTCAGTTTGTAGATGGCCATCTTCTTGCTGTGGCAAGGGACAAAGGGATCTCTCTGGGGTCTCTTTTATCAGAGCATAAATCGCATTCATGAAGGCTGATGTGGTTTGGCTGTGTACTACCCAAATCTCATCTTGAATTGTAGTTCCCATAATCCCCATGTGTTGTGGGAGGGACCTGATGTGAGGCAATTGAATCATGAGGTGGTTACCTCCACGCTGTTCTCATGATAGTGAGTGTCTTGTCATGAGATCTGATGGTTTTATATGGGACTTTCCCCTTTTGCTCAGCACGCTCCTTGTTGCTGCAATGTGAAGAGGGGCATGTTTTCTTCCCCTTCTGCCATGATTGTAAGTTTCCTGAGGTCCCCCTAGCCCTGTGCAATTGTGGGTCAATTGAACCTCTTTTCTTTTAAATTACCCTGTCTTGGGTGTTTTTTCATAGCAGAGTGAGAATGAACTAATACAGTAAATTGGTACTTGGGTGTGGAGTGCTGCTGTAAACATACCCCAAAATCTGCAAGCAACTTTTGAACTGGGTAATGGGCAGAGGTTGGAATAGTTTGGAGGTCTCAGAAGACAGGAAGACTGGGAAAGTTTGGAACTTCCTAGACACTTGTTGAGTGGCTTTGACCAAAATTCTGATAGTGATTATGGATAACAAATTCCAGGCTGTGGTGCTCTCAGATGGAGATGAGGAACTTGTTGGAAACAGGAGTAAAGGTCAGTCTTGCCATGCAAAAAGACTGGCAACATTTTGCCCCTGCTCTAGGGATTTGTGGAACTTTGAACTTGAGAGAGATAATTTAGGATATCTGGTGGAAGAAATTTCTAAGTGGCAAAGCGTTCAAAAGGAAGCAGAATATAAAAATTTGGAAAACTTGCAGCCTGATGATGCAGTAGGAAAGAAAAACCCATTTTCTGGAGAGAAATTCAAGCCAGCAGCAGAAATTTGCATAAGTGTCTGGGAGTCAAATGGTAATCACAAAGTCAGTGGGGAAAATTCAGAAGCATGTCAGAGGTCTTCATGGCAGCCCCTCTCATCACAGGCCTGGAAGCCCAGGAGGAAAAAATGGTTTTGTGGGCCAGGCCCAAGGCCCTCCTGCTGTGTGCAGCCTGGGGACTTGGTGCCCTGCATCACAGCTGCTCTAGCCATGGCTAAGAGGAGCCAAAATACAGCTCAAGCCATAGTTTTAGAGGATGCAAGCCCCAGACGTTGACAGCCTCCACGTGGTGTTGAGCTTGCATGCACCAAAGTCAATAATTGAGGTTTGGGAAGCTCTGTCTAGATTTCAGAGGATGCATGGAAACACCTGGATGTCCAGGCAGAAGTTTTCTGCATGTGTGGAGACCTCAAGGAGAACCTTTGCTAGGGCAGGGTGGAAGGGAAATGTGGGATAGGAGCCCCCACACAGAATTCCCACTGGGGCACTGCCTAGTGGAGCTGTGAGATGAGGGTCACTTCCTTCCAGACTCCAGAATGGTAGATCCACTGATGGCTTGCACTGTGCACTTGGAAAAGCTGCAGATACTCAATGCCAGCCCATGAAGGCAGCTGGGAGGGGGCTGTACCCTGCAAGGCCACAGGGGCAGAGCTGCCCAAGGCCATGGGAGCCCACCTTTTGCATCAGCGTAACCTTGATGTGAGACATGGAGTCAAAGGAGACCATTTCAGAGCTTTAAGATTTGACTGTCCCACTGGAATCTGGACTTGCTTGGGCACTGCAGCCCCTTTGTTTTGGCCAATTTCTCCCTTTTGGAATGGGTGTATTTACCCAATGCCTGTACCCCAATTGTATCTAGGAAGTAACTAACTTGCTTTTGATTTTACAGGCTCATAGTTGAAAGGGACTTGCCTTGTCTCAGATATGACTTTGGACTTAGACTTTTGGGTTAATTCTGGAAAGAGTTAAGCCTTTGGGAACTGTGGGAAAGGCATGCTCGTGTTTTGAAATATGAGGACATGAGATTTGAGAGGTGCCAGGAAAGGAGTGATATGGTTTGGCTGTGTCCCCACCCAAATCTCATCTTGAATTTTAGTTCCCATAATCCCCATGTGTCATGGGAGGGACCTGATGGGAGGTAACTGAATCATGGGGGCAGATACCTCCATGCTATTCTCGTGATAGTGAGTGAGTTCGCACAAGATCTGATGGTCTTATAAGGAGTTTTTCCCCTTTTGCTCAGCAATTCCTTTTGCTGCCACCATGTGAAGAAGAATGTGTTTGCTTCCCCTTCCACCACGATTGTAAGCTTCCTGAAGCTTCCCCAGCCATGCAGAAGTGTGAGTCAATTAAACCTTTCCTTTATAAATTACTCAGTCTCAGGTATTTCTTCATAGCAGTATGAGAACAGACTAATACAAAGGCTCTACCCTCATCACCAAATCACCTCCCAGAAGCCTCATCTCCTAATACCATCTCATTGGGGGGTTATAATTTCAACATACAAATTTTGAGAAGACACAAACATTCAACCTATAACAATTGGTAAGTATATGATTACTTTACAGGGTACTGTCAAATTGTTTTTAAAAGTGATTGAGTGATTTTATATCTTCTCTTGGTGAATGTCTGTTTAAATCTTTGGCCACTGTTAATTTTCCTTTTTCTGGAGTTGTAAAGTTTTAGAATTTTTTTTTCTGAAAATAAGTTCTCTGTCTTATGTTTGTGTCACTCAATATTATGTAATATTTTCTCCCTGTCTATGGCTTCCTCTTTCTTAATAGTTTCTTTTAAAAATAAGAAGGTTTTATATGATTATATTTTTGTAAAAAGTAAAACATAGACATGCACACACCCCTTTGAAATACAGAAAAGAACCTGAAAAGATATACACATGGTACATACCTCTGGGTAATCAAAGTGATTACCTCTAGGTGGTATAATTATAGTTCATTTAAAATTTTCTTTTTTTCCCCTAACTTTCCATAATATACATGAATTGCTTTTATAATTCAAAAAATATTACATATGTGAATAACATTATAATAATTATATATATATCATTAAGTGACACTCCTCCTCTTGTTGGTCTTCTGAATGTGTCTTTCTTTCATCTTTGTATTCCTGGTGACTGTCTCAGCATCTGATAAAGCTGGTGCACAATATAATTTGATCAAATTCATTTAGCAAATATTTATTGAGAACCTACTATGTGCCAGGAATGTACTGGGTACTGGGAATGCAAATTGTATATGAAACACAGATCTCGCGAATAAGTAATTTATAGTTGGATAATCTCTCTATTGTCTATGCCTATTATAATTCCTAACACTTACTAGCTACTTGAAAAATGTGTCAATGAATGAAATGAAGAGATTGTAATTGAGTCTTGTATTTCTTAGAATGATATTTTTTCCCAGTTATATTATCTATTCATTTGACAATGATTTTTTGGCTTATTTATTAGAGTTCAGCATGAACAATTCAAATAAATTGTCTGTACACAGGGTTTTGCCTGAAATGGCCAAATCAAGTGGGCTATAATTCTGAGGCCTCTGAAGAGCTGATGAATTCTAAAAAGAGAGGTATAGGGAGGGGTATGGAAGATGAAAACTTTTTCATTACGTTTTTCTAGGTGAGCTCATCTTAAATAAAAGTAGAGTTCGAGTCATCTGCCTGGCATGGTAACATTTTCCTTTTTATTAGAAGTGGTCAGATCAGATCTCAAGTCGCTTAAGATTATCTTACTTATTAACATGACTACAATCATTCTTTACATAGATGTTGCATATGTATTACTTGGTCATTAGACTCAGGACAACAGTGTCATCCACATAATCAAATTGAATGATTTCATTCTCTGGCTCCAATCTCATGATGCTATTAAATAATTTCCTGTGAAACATCAACTACCAAATATTGGATATATTTTTGTTGGTTACTATGTTTGGTAACTGTGTATGATATTGTCAACTATGGTTACTGTGTTTGAACCTTTTTCTAATAAGGGCAAATAGAAATGGTGATTGCAAGAAGTCTCAAGACCTGTGAATAAGGAAAATAATTGTTCTTTCAGCGGATGCATTCTAGTTACCTAGCCATTTGTGTATAAATAGAATAAACTGGGGGAAGGGAAATATTCCTGCATAAATTGAGCATTGACTACCTTTTTAGTAGTGGAATGTCTTTTTTTATAAGCTAATATTTGAAGGGCAGGATTTTTGGGTGTTAAGCAGTTATGACTGGAGATTAAAGCACATTTATTTTAATTTTATGGTGGCATTACACAGGGTGAGAATTTTTGCAAATGTTAGTTTCATTCTGAATTTTACTTCTATCTTCTGTTTTGAGGATAAATCATTACCTGTAATGGAAATATATACCTTAACACATTTGATAATGACTTTGGAGCAGGAAAAAAATACTTTTTTGAGTACAAACATAAAAAATTCTCATAATGTTTAGCTTTTCTAGACAGAAACATGTTTCTAGGAAACAGAAGAGAGTTGTCTAACTATTTGTGAGTTCCGAACTGCTTGTCAACTTATGTTAAATTGAACTAGGGTCATCCTTTAATCTGATCAATAAATTGCCCTATTACATTTACTAAACCTTGCTGGCTAGCTCATGATCACTGCTTTAGTCCTTTTACAGGGCAACTGATTATAAAGTTCCTTAAAGCAAGAGGACTTTTCTTACACTTTCTAATTTCATCCAGTAGTTGATGGGAACAGTCGTGGAAAGTCTGTGGAGACACCAGGGAACTTTGTCTGTTTTAGATCTATAAAAGAGAACTCTGAAAGGGAGACAAATGTTTTTCATATGGTTAGAAATTGCTGGAATAAGTCAATCAACCTCTTGGGGAAAGGTGGCTTCTATTGTTCTGCTATAGCTTCCTTTAAAACTTAATGATTGAAGAGAGTTTTTGGAGGGAAGAAGGAGTGATGTAGATTTCTATCTTCAACAATTAAAAACCAATAAGCTGAGACCACATTCTAATCCAACTGTAACATTACCATCTCACCAATAAAGTCAGGGTTTGTTAAAGTTTCTAAGTTTGTAAATTTGTAAATTAACCTATCAGTACCTCAATATCCTTATTTTTAAAACTGAGATAATCCTAGTATCTATGTCACTGACTTATTTTGCAGTTCCATGAAATCATGTAAATAAAGCTGTCAGGGCAATGGATGACACATAATGGCAGAATAAGTATTAATAATAATTATTATTGTTAGTACCATTGTTACTGCTATTATTTCCCACTTTTATTATTATTACTATTACTGATATCTCACCAATTCACCTCTGGGTCCCCATAATGTTTGGCAGTAAAATTTGTAAAATCAATAATGCTCACTCTTCATTATTGAAGAAAATCAAAAGGTAGTATTTCCCTTCTGGGACAAAGCATCCTCAAACATTAGAGAATGTTGAATCTTACTTAATGAGTAGAGGAAAACAGTCTAAGCCTTCTGGGCCAGCAGGTTGGAGGCAACAAGTGCCATGGGAACCTCTCTGTGCCTGAGCCAAGGTCCTGAGGCACAACAATGTTTCCCACTGGGCTGAGATAACACTAAAGATGAGCTAAAGTTGATGCTAATCAATTTATAGATTTATTTGGCAGTACAGGTCCATGATCTCTTTTCCACAATTCTGAAATCTAAAGAACTCCAAATATAAAGAGGGTTTTTGGGGGTAGGGGCAGTCATTTGTTAGTAAAACTAACTTGATCAGCACTCATCTGGGGGCAAAATCTGAACTGATGTGAGTTTACTGTAGAGTCTTCATTAACCTTAGAGTGAATATTATATGCAATGATTCAGAAGCATTAATGATCTTGCATGTGGAGTGTTGCCCTAGATCCCACTGGGGGTATGTATAACATAAAGCATATACATTTTTTTTTCCTAAAATGTGAAAAATTCTGAAGTTGGAAACACATGTGGCCCCAGGCTTTGTGGGTAGGAATTAAGAACTACACCTACTCACAGATTTACTTTGTTTTAGCAATGTGAACAGACCCAGTGTCACCATCATTTCCTCCTCCAGCCTCCAACTCTGAATGCCTGCTCCTTGAGAGGCTGTCCCTGATAGAGGCAGAAGGCAGACAGATGCCTAGGCAGATAGGTAAGGGTCCCCGGCAAAACCCCACCTTCAAGCCTAAAACAGCCTGAAGGCTGAAAGACCAGATGAAACCTGTGACCCAGAGGAAGAACTACCCCTGTTTGCCTGCTCTTTCCCAAATGATTCTTTCTGAATAGTCCCTTTTAAGCAACTGAATGTTCCCTTTTTCTATACAACCTATGGCTTGCCTGGGCGTGCCTGCATGCACACTGGGAGAATAGGGTAGAGCCACCAGGAATTCATGCTTTATGCTGGGGAGGAGCCTAGCCTCTTCTGCTCGTATGTGAAAGTCCTAGCACTCCACCATGAGATGGGAGGCTGCTGACCAGACCCCTCTCTTTGTTGAGAGATCCCCTTTTACTTAATAAACTCCACCCTCCTCACCCTTCAATGTGTCCATGTGCCTAATTCTTCTTGGTCATGAGACAAGATACTGGATTTAACTGAGCTAAAGAGCAGAAATTCCTGCATCATCTTTCACCTCTACACAGAGGCCTGATGGGCTCCCAGAGCAAAGGAAGGCCATTGAACCAAGGTCAACAGCCATGACAGACTGTGATGGTTTTTTGTTTTTGTTTTTTTTTTTTGCACTAGAGAAAGCAGTCCCTTCCTACTCTTTTGAAGCCAGGGGTCAAAATTTAGAGACTGTTTGGATGATTATAATTCAAACTGAAGGATAATCTCCCCAGTGAAATTAGACTATGAGCCCATGGACTTAGCATTTCTGATTCCAGCAGGCCTTTGCATGTTGGAGATTTGGTTTCTTCTCTCTCTGTGGTTTTCAGTTTGGTGTTCAGTTTAGCTGCCCTAGTATGCTGACTCTACCTTGTCCTACTTCAGTTATGCAGCTAGCTCTTGGAACAACTCTAGGGTGACTCTCTGACATTTCTTTCTGTTCATCTTGAAAATAAAATACCTCTGAGATTTAGGTTGGAAGATCAGTATTTACTAATCAAACCAGAGATATAAGGCCACGGTAAAGAGATAGCAGTTTCATAGGCCTAATTAAGGAATGGATGCTAACAATGACATGTTTTACAAAAAAAAAATTACACTGGAAGGGCATTTGTTTAGTAATGAAATCCCAGAAATGATTTCAAAAGACAGAAATTGTTAAAGTACCATGGAGGAAGGGAACCCTGGTCATGGGAGGTGACTTGCCAGCCTCAGTGCTCTGGACTCTTTGAAACTGATGTCAGCAAACATTCCAACCATCTAACCAACTTCCCTTGCTTTATTCCTATGTTTTCCCTGCCTAGAGGAAAAAAATACACTGGTCAGAAGACACAAAAGCCCAGGTTCCTCAGTTGTTCTAGCTCTTATTGCACGTTCTATTTTATATAACTACGTTTGTGAATTGAGGTAGTCAGAGTTCGCCCCAACGCAGGGAGCTAGTCATGGTGTGTGTGCTAACAAGCCCTCATAACTGAGAGGCTGAGGCTGCCACCCAGAGAGGACTTCTTGCAGGCAGACATGGCTTCTCCTGAGGCACCCTGCCCTTGCTTCCAGAGGGTAGACAGGTGGTCAGGTGAAGCAGACAACAGGTGACTCCTCTTGTTGTGCATCTTCCCCTAGAGTTTTTCTTTCTGAAGCAAAAACATGTATTTTAGTACTCTTTATTTGTTTCTGAGGTTAGAGTACATCAGGTTGGCAACAATAAGTCAAATAAAAAATATTTACTAAGTATCTAATATTTTATTCACATTGCACTAGGCCTTGGGGAAATGCAAAAGAAGCAAAGAAATGTTCCTGCCCTGGAGAGACAAAACTAACAAACTTTGCACAGGAAGAAAACATTTCTGCAGCAAAACCAGGGCAGATAAATGTGGCTGTTTTGATTGACAGTGGGGAGAATCTGGGTCTAACTTGGTTAAAGGAGAGAGAAAGAAAAGCATGAGCTAACATGTTAAGAGATTCTAAAAACTGTAAACAGAGAAGAAACTTCCAGGTCTACAGGGAACAGGCAGGCAACTGGAGATATGACAGGCTTTGTATAGGTGGTGGGATGGTCTGTTGACCTGGAAAACTCACATCCTACTTAAAGGGGCAGTTGCTTCAGGCCTAGCTCAGGGGTTGGCAAATGTTTCCTTGTAATGTGACAGACAGCAAATATTTATTCTTTTCAAGGCCCTCCTGTCTCTGTTGCAACTCAGCTCTGCAACTTTGTTACCCATGGAAGCAGCCATTGACCACATGATTACTGGATGGGTGTGACTGTGTTCCAGTAAAATTTTATTTACAAAAACTAGAGGCCATGGTGTGGTCACCATAGTTTTCCAACCTCTGCTCTAGAGCTGATGGCTGTTGGATCTGAGTTTTCAAAGGGATTTAGAAGTCAAGATTGTGATGTGAAATATCTTGATTTTAACATGTTGAATCAAAATACGTTTAACGTCATCTGATACAAGCAAAATCCTTTCTATGACCTCATTTGCAGCTAATTTGCATACTTTGGGTAAGATTTGATATGGATTTTAAAGGTAAGTAGGATTTGATAACTGAAGAGGAGAAAGGAGGGTTTCTGAGAAGGGGGAATAGCATGGTATTCAAATTAGCTTAAATTAATACTGACATTGTTTGATTAGCACAGCACCAATAGTTCAGCTTCTCTATCCATCTGAGCAGCCGTCACTAAAATCCTGCCCTTCTTACAATAGTTCTTTTTAACTATGCTTTGTTATTCTTTGGATGAGGTTTTCTAAGAATCTATTGTATTAGGGAGCCCCAAATCTGTAATTTCCTTCTAATGAGGCCTGTTAATTTGATGATAGCAAAATCAAATATAAACACCACCCTCCCTTGGTCTGTAGGGTGCTTCATAATGAGATGGATCCAGAGGGGCAGAAAGTTGCCAGACACATGAAAGAAGCTGGTGTCCCTAACTAAGGAAGGACTTATTAATGATTTTAGTCCCAAAGGAAGAGACACACAGAAAATCTTCAGAAAAGAGAAATGGCGATGGTGAAATCAAAGCAACCCAGATGGCCTATAAACAGGCTAATTATGTGGAAGACCCAGAAGCAGCTCTGAAGTTTCTTTCCCAGCTGCCTATGGAGTCTGCCAGGTAGCCAGATGCTGGCAGGGAAAACGCCTTCCACAGGTCATCAACAAAGTGGTGCTCCACATTAAAGCAAACGATAACCCCAGTACTTTCCTTTATGCAACAAAAGAAGATTTCAGATCTTTATGAGAAAAATTTTAGAGAACTTATAAACCTCCATATTATTCAATGAATAAGAATTATGCTGATTTTTTTTGTTGCTGGAAAAACACAATTACAGAATACCACATATGTTTTTGTGCATGTACATATACATATTATCAGAATAAAGAAAGAAAATGATTCTGGGGTATCTTGTTAATACATTGTAGTTTACAGACAAATGTCAAAATTTTGATGAATAATGTCATTTCATGTCAATATTTTCTTTATCATCGTAGAAGTACCAAACTCAAAGCTCGGCTCAGATGCTGAAATAAGATGCTGTGATTGAAAAGCTCTGCTGATTCTTAAGCCTTCCTTATAGCCTTTGGGACACCTTCTGCCAGGCATCTGAGGGTAGGTAGTGTAGGCCTTTCTTGCTAATTGAGTATGGTGATTTCCGCAATATCTGCAGAGAAGCCAGGCACTCAGATTCAGAATGGAAAACAAGATAGAAGAGTAAAAAAGGGCAATGTGGTGGCTTTTTATTTAAAGCTAAAAAAATTAATTTATCTATGACCAGGATGATATCATAAAAGATAACGGGACTTGTGTTTCAAGAGTGACCTACCTCAGTTTCCTAACTATTTTTTTATTTTTAATAACACTTAAGATTTTCTTCTTTTTAAATGGAGGCATCTCCATCTTCCTCTGTGCTTTTATTCTTGGTGTCTATTAATTCTTGAGAATTGAGTATGAGTAGAGACAATAGAGGCATTATGCAGGTATCATTTTAATTATATATCATAGGAAGAGAGAATCATTGTTTGTAGGTAACTCTATGTTCAATATTGGGGCTCAGTTTGGAAACTTGAAAAGACATTCCTAGCCAGCTCTTGAACTCTTTTGGGCTCACACATTGCTATGTTGCATTGCCATGTTGCATTGCCACTTTCTCATGTATCTACCAGTCTCCATCACAGTACTATGCATTCCCTGAAGGCAGAGGTGGGGTAGTATGGAGTTTAATTCTAAATTTTCTTATGAGGGAAAGATTGGTCTTTTCATCAAATGGGCTGGTACATCTGGAAATCTACATGCAAATGAATGAAGCTGGATTCCTACTCGCCATCTAAAAAAAATTTACTCAAATGGATCAAAAACCTAAATGTAAAGGTAAAAACATAAATAGAAGAAAGCCTTGGTGTAAATTTTGCGAACTCTCATTAGCTAATAGTTATTTAGATAAATTATACCAAAAATAAAGTAACACAATTTTAAAAAATAGATAAATTGGGCATCACCAAATTAAAAACTTTTGTGCTTCAAAGGACACTATCAAGAAAGTGAAAAGACAACCCACTGAATGTGAAACATTTTTGCAAATCATATAGTTGATAAGGGACTTGAGTCTAGAATGTACAAAGAACTCCTGCAACTCAAGAATAAGACAATCCAATTAAAAATAAGCAGACAATATGAGTAGACATTTGTCTTAAGAAGGGACAGAAAAAGCCAGTGAACACATGAAAAGATGTTCAGCATCATAAGCTGTCGGTAAAATGCAAACCAAAGCTACAATGAGATACCTTCTCATGTCATTAGGATAGCTATGATCCAAAGTACAGATAATAATAAGTGTTGGCAAGGACGTGGATAAATTAGAACACTCATTCCCTGTTGGTGGAAATGTAAGCTGGTGTAGCTGCTTTAGAAGACAGTCTGGGACTTCCATAAAAGGTTAAAAAGAGTTACCACATGACCCAGCAATGTCACTTTTAGGTATATATTCAACAGAAATGAAAATTTATGTCCATAACAAAATTTCTACATGAATGTTCACAGAAGCTTTATTCATAATAGCCAAAAAGTAAAAACAACCCAAATATCCATCAACTGATGAATGGGTAAATAAAATATGTCATATCCACCAAATGGAATATTATATGGCCATAGAAAAAATGAACTATTGATACATGCTAATATATGAATTAACCTTGAAAATAGCATGCTAAGCAAAAGAAGCCAGTCACAAAGTACAGTGGTAATATCCACACTATATTGCATGATTGTATTTTTGAAATGTCCAGAATAGGCAAATCCATAGAGATCAGAAGCAGATTACTGTTTCCCTAGGGTTGGGCAGAGAGGAATGCGGAGTGACTGCTAATTGACTGAGTTTCTTTTTTTGGTGTCATAAAAATGGATTCTGGTGATGGTTGCATAACTGTAAATGCACTATAACCTATTGAATTGTACACCTTAGATGGCTGTTACATGAATTACAGCTCAATAAAGCTGTTATAAAGGATAATTTATTATGTACCCAGGCTACTACATGCCAGGCTCTGCACCTGGCTCTGGGAATGCAAAGATGAATATGACAACTGCTTTTAATCTGATGCACTAATAGGCATATGCATAAGGAGTAGAGATATTACTGGGAGTGAATGATTAATTCTTGCAGTTGGGGATATCCTCAGAGAGGAGGTCCCAGCTGCTTGAGATAGTATTTGAAGAAAAAAAATTTCCTCCAAGTGTGGCATGATTAAGAGCAATACAAAATGAGGAAGTAGCACATGCTAAGACGTGGAGGTATTTTACACATTTATTTTGATATAATTTATTTTTGAAAAACTCTGTGCTACAAAAAGGAAAAAAAGAAGTTTAAAAAGCACTTTGTTGGGCAATTGCTTTAAGTATTGATGAAAGGTGGCAAGGACGCAAGTTGAGGTCACACATGTGGGATGGTGTGGAGAGTTGGGAATAAGCAAAGGGCACATTTATAGAGCCCCTGCCCTGTTCCTACAGGTCTTGCCTCTCTTTGTCTGCACACAACCCTATAAGATCTGCTTACTCTTCTTCATTTTATTGACAAGAGAAGTGAGGCACAGAGAGGTAAGGTGACTTGCCCAAAGTCTCAAGTGGCCAATTGGCAGAGTTAGTATTCAACCTGGAAAATCTGTCTCCAGAACCTGAGCTCTCAGCCACTAATCTTATTTTGAAGGTGTTATTCCAATTTTGTATTCCCCATGAAACCTTGCCCAAGGCCTGGCCCATTGCTGGACCTTGGAAAATGATTATTGTTTCAATAAATCCATGCTCTCCTATCTGTTTATTTCAAAGATTCCATGCTGTGAAGCATGAAGCACAGGCATGAGCATAGGCAATCCCACTGCCTACAACTAGAGAAGCTGGAAATGGAGGTCCTGGCCTTCTGCTTCAAGACAGCTTCCTTTTTCCCTCCTTCGTACTCTTTATAGTGCCTAACCAGCAGATCCAACCACCCAGTGACACCTATCTGAAGAGCCAATATTTATTAATATTTAATTTTATGAGTATAAAATTAAGCTAATACTTATCAAGCAAGTTCTACATGCAGGCACTGTGCTAAGCACTTTACATGCATTATCACCTTTAGATCTCTTGATAATGCTGAGCAGCTGATCCTTGGGAAATTGGCATATTGATCAACAGCATGGATTTGGGAGCTGAACTGCATGGGTTCAGATCTTAGCTCTGCCATTTACCAGCAGTGTGGTGTGTGAAATCTGTTTAATATATCAGTACCTCAGTTTCCCCATCTAATAATAGTACCTACTTCATAAGATTGTTGTGATGGCTAAATAAATTATTGGCTATTGAGTATTTGGAATAGTACCTGACATGGTGACTGCTAAGTGTTAGCTGTTATCAGTAATTTTCTTTCTACATCTGTTTACAATTGAGAAAGTGAGGTATACATTATTAAGTACCTTCCACACAAAGACACAGCTGAGAGCCAGAGCCAGGATTCAAACACAGGGAATTTGATTCCAGAATCTGCATTCTGAACCAACTCCAGAAGATTCAGTTCCCATGGTATATAACCTCTGTGAAGCATCCTTTGTCTTCCCAGACGAATATAAGGATGGCTTTATCTATACTTGCATAATAGCAATAAAATAAAATGTTCAACATTTTATTAGAAATGTAGAACACCGTATTGCTGTATTTTCCCTTTACACAGTGGCTGGTATCTAGTGGGCTCTTAATAAATATATGTTGTTAGTCTAAACCCTATTGCTAAATATTTCTTCAATCCATTCCCTCCTCCCTAACCCTATTACTGCTGCCTTATTAGTCCAGGCACTCAAAATTTCTTGCTTTAGCAGATGTAACAGCATCCTAATTAGACTTTGTGCTGCCATACCCTGCACCATACCCTGTGATATGAGATAATATTAGTGAGTCTTTTTTCTGTGCAACCAAAAGAATCTACAGTTTTCCAGCTGATAAAATTGATCCAAAAGCTAAATGTTTATACATACAGCCCAATAATTTCATGATAATTTGGGCAGCCTTGCCACCTGAAAGTCCTTAATAATTGCTATTTGTTGAGTGTAGAACTATCTCTGTTATTTAAAGCATGGTGATGAAGAGTGTTGATTTGTAAACACCAATGTAAAAATAGTTGACCTGATAGTCATATGCAAAATATGGTTTGTTTGTTTTTTACTGTTGCTGTACCAAACAAGTCATCTTAAAATTTTAACTATATGACAAGGTCCATGTAGGTCTGTTCATGATCACGAACATCCTCTTTAAGGAAGGTGTCTTGGTCCATTCAAGCTACTATAACAAAGCAGCATAGACTGGATGGCTTATAAACAACAGAAAGGTATTTCTCACAGTTCTGGAGGCTGAGAGGTCCAAGGTCAAGTTATCTGTAGATTCTGTGTCTGGTGAGGGCCTATTTCCTGGTTCGTAGATAGCAACTTCTTGCCGTGTTCTCACACCTTGTAAGGGGAGAGTAAGCTCCCTAGGCCCTCTTTTATAAGGGCACTAATCCCATTCACGAGGGCTCTGCTCTTATGACCTAAGCATCCCTTAAAAGGCCCCACTTCCTAATACCATCACCTTGTTGGTTAGGATTTCACCATGCAAATTCCCCCTTGCCATGGTATTTAATATATTCACAGGTTTCAGGGATTAGGATATAGGTAACTTTGGGGGCAGTGGGGCGGGGAGCATTATTCTGTCTACCATGCAGAACAATAAAGATAATATGAACTTTCAGCTACAGGGGTTACATGTGGCCTGAAAATAAAGCCACATAAAGAAGAACAGAGAGATGAAGGGAAACAGTTCTGATGATGCCACTGTTTGAAATTCTGAATTCAGTAAAAACTTCAGTGAACTCTATTCCTGGGCTTTTAAGTTATGTGAGGCAATAAAATTCTTTTTTCTTTTCCTAAACCAGTTTGAGTTGGTTTTCTGTCACTTGAAATCAAACATCCTTACTGATATGGGGCAGGAAAGAAAAGGAAGAGGTAGGGGGGAAAGAGAAGAAAGAGTTCATTGCAAATTTAATGATCAATCCTAAGCAAATGTGAGAAGGCTGAAGCGGTTATACATGTAGAAGGCAGAGAAGATATGAACTTAGGAAGAGATAGAGTAAACTTTAGACATATTGAGTTTAGGGTTTGTATATTAATATACATTGTATTTGAATAAAATATACATTTGTATTCAAATATATACATATAGGTTTGGGTTTTAGAGAAGTCAGGATGAAAGAAAGATTTGGGAATGTCTAATATTTTTCCCTTTATCTTTAATATGTATGTTTTTATCTATGATGTTCTTGGTTTTCTAGATCCTTGGATTCCTATACTTCCATGTTCAGCAGAGGAGAGCATAAAGACATCACGTTCTTGTCTTTAAGAAACTTTCAAAGTTTTAAGGGTTAGCTCATGTTTATATTGTGATGGAAAGCAATGTTATTGGCCATAATTGTTGGCAAGACTTTGTAGTGTGATAAAAATGACTCATGCTCGTAGTCTCAAAAGAGAAAGAGAAAATGAGGTGTTACTGTTTCCCCCCACCCCAGCCACATATGCTGGTTGAAGTCTCATTGAAACATCCTAGCCAATAAGAAAGAAGAGCAAGATGTGGTCTCCCAAATGTTGCAAAACTGAAATGGAGTGTAAATATATTCATGATTTGTTTTCTACAGTCCTATCCCAAATCCCTAACCCCTTTCTACCTATTTTACTCAAAAGTTGCTCTTCTAAAATTGAGGAAATAAGCATCTTTGAGTTTCTTGCCTGAAGACATAAATCAAATTGAAAGGCTCTTATCTTCCACTCAGGTTCTTATGCTTCCAAGAAAAAATATGCAGACTTAACCTTTTCATTCATCTTAAATTTTAACATACATGTATGTATGCACATTCATGGATGTGTATATGCATATATATTAATATATTTGGTGCTTTATTATTGACCAAATACCTAGGTTTCATAGAGATGGATACCATAGAAGGCAGGAAAGATGAATAAGCCAACACTATTAATAGGCAGGTAGATCTCGTTTTCAGTAGAAACACATAAAGGAAAATTACTGGTGAGAGAGGAGGTCTTGACCCATATGTTGATTAATGCAAATCTTTGAAAACTGCCAGCAGCGTATAAACTTGAATGCATCAATGGTAGTGGAATAAGGAAGGCAGGGCCACAGAAAGACAGAAACAGACAGAAGGCTCTTAGTGCTTGCAGAATACAGCATATGAAAAAGCACGATATAAATTCTGTAAACAAGTAACTGCACAGATTCATAAATCAATATGACTCACTACTATAGACTATTTGCCAGTGACAAAATAACTTGGATTCTTTTATAATGTAGAAGTTTATAGTGCATACTAGAAGAATAGTAAATGCAAGACAGTATCAAAGTTTATAAATGCTCTAGATCAGCTAATGAAAAGTTAACACACTCAACAAGACAGTCAGCCATGCTTGTTTCCAATGCAAATAGCACTATCCAATTTAAAGATGTCATCTGTAATTTTAAAAATTTAAGCAGAAAATCCATATTAATTAATAAAAGATGTGCCATATTAATTAATGCTACCATATTAATTAACAAAGGAGAGCACTATAGACTACAGGAACTTCCCAGAACCATTAAGGGTCTGGTCCAAATTTGCACCCGGCAGGCAGTTTGCTGAATTGTGTGCATATGTGAGTAAATGGAAAATGTTACAGCTCTGGGTAGATACTAGTGTGTTTAATGGCTTTCCTGTTAATTGGATTAACTTCATGGGATAGAAGCAGACCAGATCCTGCCAGGTAACATACTCATTCCTAAGGGCAGTACCTTTCAGACAATATTATTACATGATTTTGCCAGCCCATTTGCGGGTAACCTAAGACCATGCAAAAGGGAAAAATGTATCTTCAAATATCCATATTACAGCAAAATATCTAATGCTCAGAAAAATTATCTGACAAAGGGCATTGCCTGAATATCAAGTCAACTTAACTTCATTTCCAAATACAGTTCCGATTAAATATGTCAATTCATGTAAGTCATTTATTTGCTTTGTCTTTTAATTTCCTTTTTAAAAAATATAGAAATAACCAGCTTATAGAATTAGGGAGGTAAAATGAAATCATTTAATATTTATATATTTTCATATTTATATACTAATATATAAATAAATATGTTCATTTTAATCACATTCACCTTTTCAATTATATATGTTATATTTTATTACTAAGATTTTTTGACAGAATTGGTTAACTTACTCTTTTTTTTTTTTTTGTGACAGAGTCTCACACTGTTGCTCTAGCTGGAGTGCAGTGGCACAATCTCGGCTCACTGCAACCTCTGTCTCCTAGGTTGAAGCAATTCTCCTGCCTCAGCCTCCCAGGTAGCTGGGATTACAGGCATGTGCCACCACGCCCAGCTAATTTTTGTATTTGTAGTAGAGGCAGGGTTTCACTATGTTGGCCAGGCTGGTCTAGAACACCAGACCGCGTGATTCACCCGCCTCGGCCTCCCAAAGTACTGGGATTGCAGGCGTGAGCCACCGTACCCGGTCGGTTAACTTACTCTTAAAAAAAATCTTGATCTTTCCATTGCATGGAGTACATTTTTTTCCAGATTGCCATGACAAATATTAGTCTAGGAAGTCATACTATCAGTTACTACTATGACCATCTGACTTTGAGTCTAGCAAATGTAGATTTTAGTTAGTGGCCTTATATCTTTTAAAACTGTATTTGAAATTTCTACACTCATGAACAACAGTAATTATATCTAACTTATTAAGTGTATGACTATTATCTTCTCCATTTTATAGATGAGGAAATTGAGGCTGAGCAGTCTAGTTAATGTATCCAAGTTCAGCAAGTGGCAGATATAGATTCTACTATCCTGTGTGTAAGGTGAATATTTTCATATTAGTAGGAAGTTTTAAGAGACTCCAGTGAAGATGGAGATCAGGCACTGTGGACTGTATAGTGAGTGACTGGAGTAACAGGTTTAAATATAAAGTCTGCCCTTGGCAATGTATGGTCTTGGGAAAATCACAGAAACTCCTAAGCCTTGTTTTTTCATCTGTGAATTGGAGCTAATAACCTCTACCTAACTACATTTCTGTGCAGTTAAATGAGATGTTTCATTACAGTTCAATTTCGGCATTTTTTTTTTTTTTTTTTTTTGGTCAATGAAGTTTTAAAACAAAGCTAGCTTTTTTTTCAGCATTAAAAACATAAGATTTATATAAAAATTCCCAAGTATCTACAAGTAACTTATTTCTTGACATTATACAAAGTCAGCATAAAATTTTAAGCCATTTCAATGTATTGACAAAGCTCTACCATAAGTATTTTATAATATAAGATAAACGTGATGGTGTCATAGGACAATGTAACATCTTAGTTACTGTTTTCTTATTACTGAAATTATCTATTTGTTATAATTTGATTAGATGAGTTCTGATATAAACATTTTTAACTGAATACATATTAAACATTGTATTTACCTCATTATTAATGAGGGAATGGTTAAGATTTACAAATCTTAATGAACATTTTAATCTTAAAAATACATGAGACAAAATATGAAATATATTCAAAACATTTGTTTTTTAGTGTTTCACGATAGGATGTTTTTAAATAAGAAAAACAGTAATTGAAAACTTATTCATTGAGAGTCACTATTTCATTTTATCCTCACATTAACCTTAACCTTGGGTGGTACAAACTATTTTAATACCAACTTTACAGATTAGGAAGTTGAGGTTTGGATGTCTGAGGTGACAAGCAATTAAGTGGCAGCAGGGTATCAAACTTCAAATACATACTAATCCTCAAACTTTGGGGGTAAGGAAGGTCACATACAGTTGGAATAGTAGTGGGAGGCCTTCCTAGGAGGGTCGTGAATTCCATTTTAATTTGTTAAAACATGGAGAAATCTTGAGGGTTTTATAACAATGGAGAAATATGATAGGATATGCAGGTTGGCAAGCGATCTAGGAGAGTGCTTGCATGAGTGGAAGTGAGATATTCCTACAAGAGCTGGATAATACATCATGGAAGAATGAATCATGGCAGTGTGTAAGATGGAAAACTGGAGAAAGCCCTAGGAGACGTTTTAGAGGTAAAATTGTTAGACATGGTAACTGACTGGATGTGGGTATGGAACAGAAAAAGTAGGGAAATAACTATTTTGATATTGGAATTAAGTTAAAAATATTTAAATACAGCAAGTGCTCAGGTACTCAGAAGTCCAACTTACAGGTATAGATGTTGGCATCAACTGTACAGAAAAAGTGATAACACCAGCCAGAGTGGGAGAGGGGGAAGACATCCCAAGGGGCATCTTGCAGATTGCTTCTGGTTCACGGTTCCTATAGATTTTAGCTGTTGTCTTTTACTATCCTACCTCAGCTTACCTTTGTAGTCATTTAAGTAACTCAGGCTCTCCAATCTCTTGACCTTTGCAATTGCTGTTTCACCTCTGGAACACACTCTCTATTCTTCATGCGATTGGTTTCTTCCCATCCATCAGGACTTACCTGCCCACACTAGGAGGAATAAGTACCTTCCTCAGCTCCATCTTACGCCTTGTTGTTACTGCCAGAGCACTTATCATAGTTTGCAGTTAATTTATTTGCTTGATTTTTGTATCATCCACTAAGATCCACACCCAGTAAGGCAGGAGCCATGTTTGTCTTGCTCATAGCTGAATCAG
Source organism: Pongo pygmaeus (assembly GCF_028885625.2). Classification (NCBI taxonomy): domain Eukaryota; kingdom Metazoa; phylum Chordata; class Mammalia; order Primates; family Hominidae; genus Pongo; species Pongo pygmaeus. Next base: position 132,977,427 of record NC_072373.2, on the reverse strand, counting down.
TATCAGCTAGGAAGTGCTTGGCATAAAGAAGATACTTAATATTTTTGAATGAGTGAACAAAGTGCGGATTCTGATTCCTTGAGGGATTCTAGTGTGATCAAAACCTGTCTCTCTGTCTCTGCCTTACTTCCAACCACATGTTCCTTTTGTCCTAGCTAATTCAAGCTTTTGTGGTTTTCCAAACATTCCAGACTTTTCAAACCTCTGTGCTCTCTCTTGTTTTCACTGCTTGAGGTATCTTCTCTTGTTACCTATTTAGGAAATTCCTTTAAGAGCTCAAATTCAGAAAGATTAAATAATCTGTCCAAGATGATACAGATAATGAGTGCCAGGTGTCATATTCTATCCAGTTCTGTTTATTCCAAAGCCCAAACTTTTAATCACCGTGCAATATTGATAATCACATGTTAAAAATATTATATTTTATGAAAAATCAATGTATCCCAAATTAAAGAGATACGTTTTAATCAAGTTGTTGAATACATGAAAAAGCTTCTAAATAAAAGAGCCAAAGTTTAAAAAAAAAACACTTGGCTTAATTGTTAAGAGAGTATGCCTTTGATGTCCCTGCTCTCAAGATTGCTTTCTTAGCATTCACCACATGTTACCTACTATTTCCCCTGTACATTGTAAGCACCTTGAAGTTAGGGAGTACCGTGGTCTGAATGTCTATGTCTCCTCAAAATTCATATGTTGAAATTTCCATATCCAAGGTGATAGTATTAAGAGGTGGAGCTTTTGAGAGGTGATTAAATCATGAAGGTGGAACCCTCCTTAATGAGATTAGGGCCCTCATAAATAGGCACAAGGGAGCCTGTTCACCACTCCACCATGTGAGGACACAGCCATAAGGTGCAATCTCTGTACCATAAAACAGGCCCTCGCCAGACCTCGAATCTACTGTCCCTTGATCTTGGAATTCCCAGCCTCTGGAACTGTGAGAAATGTTTTTTGTTGTTGTTGTTTGTTTGTTTGTTTTTGCTGTTTATAAGCTACATAATTTATGGTAATTTGTTATAGCAGTCCTAACAGATAAAGACAAGGAGCATTCATCATTCGAGTTCATACCCTCAGCCCTTAGTCCAGTGCTTGGTTCATTGTATAATAGCTGCTTCATAAATATTTGTTGAATGAATAAATGGTTGGTTGAACAAAAGGATGAAGGCATGTAGCATATTAGACATAACCAAGGGCACCTACAAACATATCTAAACAGTTATATGACCTGGAACAAGTTAGTTAGACTCTTTAAGCACCTATGTCTTCATTTTTAAATGGAAAAAAATATAGCATTTACCTGTGATCCTTGTAACATCCAAATGTAATAGTATATGTTGTCTTAGTCACGATTGTCCAGAGAAACATAACTGATACACTTCATTTATTTAGTTAAAAAATTCATTTATTATTTTAAGGAATGAACATACATAACTGTGGAAGCTTGATGAGTCCCAACTTTGACAGGGGAGGCCTGCAAGCTGACCTCTCAGAAAAGAACTATAGTTCAAGTCCAAAGGCAGTCTGATATACAACCAGAAAGAGCCAATGATGTAGATGAAGGCTGAAGGCAGTCTGCTGGAGAATTCCTTCCTGCTCGAGGGAGGTCAGCCTTTGTTCTAGTCAGGCCTTCAACTGGTTGGATGAGGCCCACCCACATTAGGGAGGGCAATTTGCTTTACTCAGAGTCCACTAATTTTAATGTAAATCTAACCCCAAAACACACACCCTCATAGAAAATGGAGAATAATGCTTGACTAAGTGTCTGGGTACTGCAGCCCAGCCAAGCTGACACATAAAATTAACTATTATATATGTAGAACATTTAGTACAGCTTCTCAGACATTCATTAGGAAGTGCTCACTAACCACACTCTCTGGTCTGGTCTTATGTCCCCAATCATGTCTGGAGGTAAGGTGCCATGAGAATGTGTGTGTTAGGGTCAATGGCTCCTGGTGTCTTGCTAGATGGGGATAATGTGGTTTTCATTCTTCCTTATTCTGAGTCTCTCTGTAAATAACATATGTAAAATTGAGTTATGTTTTCTACACACAACATGGATAAGAAAGACTTCTTGGTATGAAGTAGAAAGTGAATACAACAGAAAGAAATGTGTGTAAGGAAGAAACTAGTATAAAATCATGGATTGCCATGGCCTAACCCTGGTCACTTGTAGTTCCCCAAAGTAGTTAACAGAAACAGCTAAAGTATTTTGCCCTCTCTTTCTCAGAAAAAAATGCAAAGGTCATGATTATTTCTTTAATCTCGATCAAGGAAATTTCTGCCTGGCATTTGGCATTCAGTATCTTGAAGAGGACTCAGGTGTGTACATACATGGAATATTTTTTATAATATTCCCAGAAGGCTACTAAACTCCCAGAACTCCCAGAGTGAAAAACTCTCATCAGATTCAGGTAGGGGGCAAGACATTATGATGGCATCCATGTAGCCCTGGTAAATCTCTTTTCTAGATTACTGGAACTGTTTTCTAAGTGTTACCAACTCCAAAAGTTAAAATCCCTCACCATGACAAGAATGCAAAGAGTCAATTTATACGAGTCAATAATATCACATAACTATCTAAGCAGTAATATTAAGTGAGATGTGTACTTCCTACAGTGAGACTGGCACTTTCAGGCAGGCAGGCAGGCTGCCACTTTCCATTTGTCCCTGCCCATGGGCCATTGCAAGAATCCTGGCCTGTTCCCAGTAAAAGATGCCTTTTGGCAGAATAGAATCTAATTCAGTAGGTAAAGATGGGTAAGAAGGACAGGAAGTGAAACATTTGAGTAACTGCACTATCATCACTCTCATTTTACTTAAACTAACATGAGTTTTATATCTGGATGGAATGCTCTATAGGACTAACCAAAAACTGCTCTATTTCAAAATCTAAATGGTTTATATGAAATTATATTTGCAAATGAGTCAGCAAAAGGCCATATTTAAAATGATTTATGATATTTTATTTGATATTATTCAGTCATACAGGTTTTGTGGCAAATATGCATTTCTAAAAGTGCATAATCAAACAGTTTATTTTTCTAGCTCTTGAATTTGTTATAGAAATAAGCCATAGATTGCTACTTTCTGATTTACTACTTATAGATTCATATTGAAGATGCCATGAAGAGGAGATAAATGAATTTATATGACACTATTTACTGATTATGAAAATAGAGAAATACAAAAATATTATCTAATAATAACAAAAAATATATTTCTTTTAAAAATAAACACTAAAACAGAGAGTAGTCAAACTGATTTGGCACATTTAATATATATTATCAACATTATATTTTTCATTCTTGAATAATGAAGCATTGCATACTTTGGGCTTTGTTCAAACATTAGTTGCTATAATCATGAAGGTGACTATTAAAACCAGTCAGAGCAGGTATGTGCACAGCAAAAGAGTGGTAACCAGGCTCTATCCTATCATCTCATTTTGTTAGGAACATATTTTAAAGAGAAATGCCATTAAAAGGGGATGAGTTTGGACACCCATCTCACTCATGAGTAGTGAATGGTATTTAGTTAGTAAATATTCTCACTATCCTCTATCCAACACCAAAAAGTAGCAATTTCAGCGAAGGGGATTTTACTTAATAAAGTTCTACAAAGTCAATTTTAGGCTTTCTTTTCCTGTCATAGCAAATAATTTTTTGACTTTCTTCATTTGTACTTTATGCAGCTAATTACATTTTCTTAGAAACAGCATTAAAATTAAAGGTAATTTTTAATGACAAAATGTTTCCTTGGATACATTTTCTTGTATGTTAAAGAGTACTTCGTTTCAGAATGCTTAATTTCACTTACAATTATAAATCAAATATGGAGCACAGCATAGGGCAATTTGGAAATTGTCACACTAATTGCCACAAAAAAGTTAATTTTTCACATAAGACAACTGGCGGTGAACATCCAATTAACTGCCACACAGTTATTTAACTACTGTCCTCAGAAAAGAATTATTCTATTTTATGACCATTAACTGAATGGTCATTGACATGAGACATTTTTTACAATTACAAATGTATTCTGAAATTACATATTTTTATTTAGAAAATATATATTTGTTTTAATTTGGAAAGAGCTGAACACAAGGATCATGATTTTAAAAGATCAGCATATGTAGGTGACATGAAAGTTCACAGCAACTGTTACACAAATCACCTTAACACACTGGATTCACAGATAAGGGTACGCCTCTCTTTGGTTCATAAGGTGTTGTCCTGGAAACCATTTTGATGCAGTCGACAATAGGGCAGACACTGAGACACAGAGTACAGCCTGTACAAGTGTCGGTTATGGTGGGCAGGTGGGTTTCTGGATCAAACTGTATAGCCTGCAAACAGAAATAGAGGGTATTGATGGCACTGACCACAAAGGTCAAGAATGTCCCCATTTTAGCTCAACATTTTTCTCTGCTGCAGAAGAGCCGCACTATGAGACAACTACGTCCAGCTCTATGGTGCAACTATAGCAACAGTTGAGCTGACAGAGGAGGAAAAAAAGAGCAAGAAAAGAAATCCTTTTAAATTAAAAACACAATGTTTAAAATTCCTTAGGGGTATTTTTCTTCATTGTGTGAGGAAAATATGTCATAACATAGACACTCTCTAGTTTTCTTTGTTCTGAGCAGAGTTCGGGTCTTTCCAGTTCTACCAGGATGGGGTGTCTTCTACCTGTGGATTTTGGGGGACTTTTACTCGTCCTCCTTTTCCTCTTCACACTCTTTGTTCTTGACAGTGGAAAAGTGTTACTGTCAGATTCTGAGGCAATGAATACATTTGTTTGGATTTCAAATAATGCATGTAGTTTTTAGAAGAAAGCAGAAGAAAAAAATTAGCTTAACAGTCAGCTTTGAGTTTTGAAGATTTCCAAGCTGATTCTAGTCATTGTCCACTATGAAGGGGAAAAAACACTGAATGGAGAGCCAGGAAAACTGGTGTCCAGTCTTGGCCCTGACACTACTGAGCCCAGATTACCACAGCCAGGCCTCCAGCTCTGAAATGGCTTAGGATTTTGAGAAATTTTACAATTTTCCTTCCCCCGTCTTCCTCTATTCCCTCCCTCCCTTCCTCCCTCCCTTCCTCTCTTTTTCTTTCCATGAAGCAATGTAGAATAAGCAATTAAAAATACCTAGTGTGAAATTCAGGATTGAGTTTTTTTTTTTAAAAAAAGATATGATGATTATTTTCCCATTAAAGAGAAACATTTCAATAATGAAAAATGACATGTAAGACCTCAGCGGAAGTTACAGGATTTCTATCTAGGAGGGATTTCAGGGCAGCTATGTAGGGGTGGATCATGGTGTCAGAGGGGATTTAGGAAACTTGCCTGGCAGTCTCACTTGCAAAAAAAAATACAAGACTTTTACTCAGACTGTGTACTACTTTGAAGTGACTAAGTCGGGGCTGAGGAAATTATAAGGGACATTAAGTGTCTCTCTACCCCGACAGTACCCCTTGAGGCCAGGTCTACAAATCTTACATTTTCAAGGAATTGCATTATTTTGATTTTTTTCCTGTCTCATACCAATGTTATTATTCAATTATATATGTGTGTGTATATATATAGTTGTTTAAAAAATTCCCTCCTCCAAATGAAGCCACATGCAACTATATTTTTTCCTCTTTTATGCACATATAAATGAAAATAATATTTTCAGAGTAAATCATGATAGTTGCTTAATATTTTTTAAAAGTCTGATCTTTAAGGAAATAAACATATATTTGAACAAGAACTATAGCTATAGCAAGTCATGAGAATATTTGTCCACACAAATTGGTGCTATGTTTTGTAAAACAACATTTTAAGGTGCTGTTTGGATGAGTAAAAACAATTTATCTTCCTTATGTACCCTTTTATATAAATGGAAACTCAATGCAGTAACTGATAAAATTTAAGACTAATGCTTAGAAATACACTTTGAAAATCTGCAAAGATATAAAACTTTATGTTCAATTAAAAATTTTGGTTTTCTATTTTTATCTTCTGAGACAAAAGAATCAAAGAACTTTCTAAGTCTTTTAAAATGCATACTTGTGATTTTCTTTCTCATTACTAAGAAGATTTTTCTAAAGTTGTTCCAAGTCTAGAATTCCACGGTGGGAGCCATAAGTTCTAAGATTTAAGATATTAGAGAGCTGATGCTCTGATACTTACAGGACTTCCTGATTGATCTCTGATTGGTTAATTGGAAAGATGACATGAAAGTAAACGTGATATGGCTAGCACTTTATAAAAATAACTGTTAAGACAGCTTTTAGCTAGAAAAAAAGTGATGAGTAAAAATTTGGTGTAGAACTGTGAAACTAGGAAGAAAAATTAATAGTTTTTTTTAAATTAAAATATGTCTGTCGTAAGAATATGCAAAATCCCACCATGAGCAGTATGGGATCTGCCCCTAGGTTGAATAAGGTACATAAACTTCTCTTTTTAAAAATGGGGATATTTTATTATGAATTTAGAACATTCCATTGGTCATTTCTTAAAAAGATCTTTTTTTACTTATAGCTTGAAAAATATAATGAAAATAATATTGTACAGTTTTTAGTAATTTTTAATAGTTTAGTCGTTTTCCAAAACTTTAAAATTTGCTTTCTCCAAACTCCATATCTTAAGAAATTCTTTCACTTTCACAATAAATCAGGCTTTTGAGAAGAAACTTATGTTTAAAAGTATTGTTATGATCATTTTTCATTCATTTCTAAAATTCAACCAGTTAAAAGTCATAGTTGTGCCAAACTCTTTAAAAAATAGCAGGTTATAAATATATAGGAAGTAAATGAAGAAGCAAATTATAAGCCAAAGAGAAATTCACAGAATGTGTTTTCAACAGAATAGCCCACTAGAAGGAGTCAAATCCCCAATTTTTCTTTCTTTTTCTTTTTCTTTTCTTTCTTTCTTTTTTTTTTTTTTTTTTCCTGCATGGTAGACGCTCTGCTGAGGACTGAGGAGCTGGAAAGTAGCTATGACTCACTTCATGAGGGAAGAATACATCTCTTAGGCTTTTCCAGCTTCAGAGGAATTCCTGGGACCAACCTATACAACTCATTGGTGGGAAAGTGCTTCTTTCTGACTGTAGTAAAAGCCTAATCAATACTGAATGGAAGAGAACTCTCTTTTGGCAGAAGGAATCATAGCCTTTCAGAGTAATGGCCATAAATGGTAGTTCTTTTCCCTTTCCTCTGTATTAAAACATAATGTTTTCCTAGTATTCCTAATTTTGTGTGCATTTCTCTTTTCAGTTGGATTTTTCTCTCTAATGTTGTGGATGATGAAATGGTATAAAAATAATTATGTGCATTAAATGCTGGCATAGTTAGTAAAAGTTACAAGTTTCCTTTTAAAAAAAGACCATATTACAAGGGTGACAGGACAGAAAGATGTACTGTTGCAGAAGAGCAATATTTGGCATCACCGGTTTAAATTTCACACTTAGCAACAGAAAATGCTTTCTGCTACAAAAACCAGAAGAAACATGTCTCATAGCATTCTAATTCCAGCAGGAGTCTTACCTGGTAGCCGGAATCATTACAGGTCATGTAGCATTTACCACAGTTGATACACATTTCTTCATCGATCATAGCCACAACTTGCTCTACGTTGCTCAGTTCACCAAATGTTCCAAGGTACTGCAGTGCTTTTCCTATTACATCCTAAAAATAGCCACTGAATTACTTAGAAAGCTCATTTTGAAACATTTTCATGTAATAATTAATATCACTCAGCATTTTCCTGTTTTTATACAATGTTGCATTATATTAACTTGGGAGACTTTGGATAGCATAATTCTCACAGATAAGCTTTTTTTTTTTTTTTTTTTTTTTTTTTAGCTTAGATGTTTGTCTTCTGAAAGATGGGCAATATGCATGCCTAGCTTAGAAATATGAGACCTAATTAACTGCATTCAATAGGTTTTTGACTGGATAATGGAAAACAGCATTTCTGTGGACAGAAAGAATAAATGACACCTGTTTGAGTTGTTATGGCTTACTTTTTCTCATTTTTGGACCTTGAAGGACCAAAAGTAATGCAAAGTGACAAAGGGTAATACACTATGCTAGAAAAGTTTAGATTGCTCATAATGAAGAGAATACGAGTGTGAATGTTATGCATTTATTTCACTGTATGAGGATTTTAGATTTTAATTTAAAAAGTGCTGTGATAGAATACTCACCTGTCATGTCTTGAGGAGTATGTAACATTATTTAAAAATTCTAATTTATGTTAATTGATTAGGTTGATCCAATAATTAAGTCAGATGCTCTTTTACTTTTAAAGAACTAGAATTTTCTTCATTCACCATTGAAGATCTTTCATGTGATTACACATTGCTTTGTTCTTCATACTAATTGGGAGTGTGCTTAATATGTGAAGCACAGACTATGTTTCATCAACAATAAGAAACATTTTGCTTCATAAAACAAAACAAAAGAATGTAGCAATGTCAAATTAGCATGCTGTCAAGATTTTTGCTTTTGTTTTTAACTATTAACATGAGAATCTTGTTTGAATTCAAGGTCCATGTTCAAGGAGGTTTGACTCTTACTTAAAAGCATCTTTCCATATTCTCTTTGGTATTGCATTTTCTGCTCTTTTTATAATCTTGCTTACTCTACTTTTTTTTTTCTATTTGACCTCTAAATTATAATATACTCAATATCATGGAATTTCAAACTGAGACAAAGTTTACATTTTTATACAGTTCCTTTGTGTATCTCTCAAGTGATAAGATGCTAGAAAACTTCCAATATTATCTTCCCTATTTTCTTTATAATGCGTTGAAGTTATAATTTCAACTACACTGCAGTCTGTTTGTAGGTGGGCACTTGACATCCAAATCAATATTTCCATTTTGAAATGCTCCCATAAACTCAAGATCTACATTTATCAGCTGCATAATGAGCACTGTCATTAGAGATTGGTACTTCAAATTCGCTACTCACTGAACTTATCATCAACAACACGAAGTGGGTCTTCTTTTGTATTTCTTTAGTTTTGTGAATAGAATTAGGATTTTTCCAATCATGGAGTCTTTGAATTTCATAGTTATATTTCACTACATAACTTGCTCCAATATCTCCTATCTGTTGCCAAGTCTGGGTTCCGGATGTGCAATATCTTTTGAATCCTTTCCATGTTTACTGCCATCTTTAAACGTTATTAATGAATTTCTCATTATTTTTAATGCAATTGTAAGAGACTACTTGATAAGTTTCATCCTCACATTCTTCCTTTCCCACTCTACCCTGTGCAATGCTGCCATCTTAATCTAGGATGTAAGACACAGACTAAATTTCTCACTACCTTATTCAAAAATCTGTTGAATTAGGCACAGGCTTACCATGCTGGCATTTAAGGCTTTCTGCAAACATGTCTTTTTTTAATCTTATTTCTCAGTTTCAAACACCATGCACTTCAGCTACACTGGAGGACACACTTTTCAACTGACCCATCTGAGGTCTAACATTAGGTTAAATCCTCTGTCTAAAATACCTTTCATTCCTAACTCCACTTTGCAAAATCTCAAGCATCCTTCAAAGACATCTCGAATGCCACTACTTCATGAAGATTTCCTTAATTCTTTCTTCTTCTTTCCTAACCAAATGTGAGGATGTGATCTCTCTTTCTTCCTCTTTCTCTCTCTTCTTTCTCACCTTTTCCCCTTTTCCTCCCTTCCTTGCCCTCTCTCCTTCATATCCACTTTCTTAAAAATTTTTTTGATGGCCTATGGTATTATATCTATTATGTTGAACTAATGACAACAGATATCTTTTGAGTCCTTAATATATTTCAGGCCAGTGCCATATGTTTTACACATTTTCTCACTTAAACCTCATGCATTTAATAGTTGATGATGTGACTGAGATTTAAAGTATACAACTAAGTAAATGATGAAGCAGGGATTGAGAACCAGTGTTGCCTGACTTTAAATACCACGATCATCAGCACTCTGCTATACTGACTCATTTGTTAGTCTCTATTTAGCACATTCTAATTCATGTTATGGATATTTTCTACATTTAGCTTCCTATGTTGTTGTCTCTTAGTAAGCTTTAATTCATCTGTGTATCTCATGTGGTGTATCCTGTTTCTGGAGATCATTGAAACACATGGGTACTCAAATATTTGTTAAAATAAATATAAATTTTATATATCTATACACTAAACATATAATATGGTAGTAGGCACATAGTGGGATGAAGTAATAGCTATTTTACTGAACATTTTTATTGATACGAGTATTTTAAATACAAGATAATCATAGTCAAAGTATCTGGATATGTGTAATATTTCCCAGTACTATTTTAAAAGAATAAATTCAAGAGGTCACTATCTGGCTGTAAAAGGCCATTTATAAGTGATAGAAAATAATTAAACCTAGTAAATAAATCAACCCAAAGAGTTGTTTCACTGAATCAGATCATGATGACTAAAATCATCAATAAATATTCAAATGATGATAACACAGGAAACTCTCTAGGCAGTCAGCAAGTGTATAAGCCTTATTCAAAAGAAACGTTGTATATGCCTTAGAAATTTTATGTGGAGCAAGTCCACATTCTGTGTACATTAAATATGCCTTTTCCTCTATACTGGAGATTTGCTTTTGTCATTTATTAAAATATCATTGTTTAATGTGAAACCAATGTGGAGCCTCTAGAAGTTATTAGCACATGGTGTTAACAATTCATCCCTTATTAATTACAATTTTTTAAGAAAATTATATGTATTTCTTCATCTGGAAGAGGATAAAAGAATGACAACTATTTTAAATCATTCTGGGAAAGAGTAGCAAAAAAAAATATTCCATGTGGCTAAGAATGTGGACATTTGTTTTAATCCCAAAGCCTCCAGGTACTACTACCAGCTTATGAATACCCTTAAGTAGATGTCCTGGAATGTGGAGTTGGCTGAAAGATGCATAAAATCAGTAAGTCACATACGGCTAGTCTCCAGTCCCTCTTGTACACACATCTGTGGAGATCAGGGAACCCATATTCATTATTTCAATTCATTATTACACCCATTTGGATGTACAAAGATTCAGCAGTATGGTGTAGCCATCCCTGGTTAGTGGAATGTTTATATGTAGATATGTATGTGGAGGAAGCAATGTTAAATCTTTTAAATTATAGATGATAACATTTAATTTTAATGTAGGTGTTCAAGGAATTGATGTTGCAAAGTACTACAGAATTCGAAGATCCCATTATTATCAATTTATTACTTGTTCGAGATAATTAAAAGTTGTTGTTGTTTTGTTTTGTTTTGTTTGAGACAGAGTCTCGCTCTGTTGCCCAGGCTGGAGTGCAGTGGTGCGATCTCAGCTCACTGCAAGCTCTGCCTCCTGGGTTCAAGCGATTCTCCTCCCTCAGCCTCCCAACCAGCTGGGGCTACAGGAGCCCGCCACCATGCCTGGCTAATTTTTGTATTTTTAGTAGAGCCGGGTTTCACCATATTGGCCAGGCAGGTCTCAAACTCTTGACCTTGTGTCCACCCACCTTGGCCTTCCAAAGTGCTGGCATTACAGGCGTGAGCCACAGTGCCTGGCCAAGTTTTTTTTTTTTTTTTTTTTAATAGACCAGTCAATGTTTCTGTTTGATATAAAGTTTAAGGCCAAAGAGTGAGGAACTAGACAGCCCTGATTCCATCCCTGATGTTTCATTCTGAATTTATTATGACTAATATTAATTTATTAGTTTTGGCCTATTTTTAATAGCTGATGGAAGTATTTTCAAACTGTGATTATCTAGCATGTTAGCTGTTCTTTCTAGCTTCAAGTCTTCACATTTGATTAGCATGTATCATATCACTTCTACTGCATGCCTGTGGCTCTCGCCCTATCTTAAAGTAAAAAAAAAAGTCATAAGATGAACCATTGTAAGTCACACTATTGTAAAGTAAAAAGAAAAATCATAAGATGAACCATTGTGAGTTCATAAGATGAACCATTGTAAAGTAAAAAAAAAATCATAAGATAAACCATTGTAGGTCAGGACTGTCTGCACTTTGTACAATTTCTGCAAGTAAGTGTCCTTCAAAAACCAGGACCCAGGAGAGCATGCTGTGGGCAGTCACTATGACTTCTAACCTAAAAACATTCAATATTTAAATTATTTGGATGTAGCTATTTAATCATGTAACTATTTCCTTATCTGTACCATTACCAATGTCCTATCTTTTTATGGTATATTCACTTCTTGCCTAATACATCTTTCAAAACAGAAAATGAGATAATTTGGTTTGCTCTTACTGAATTTATGCTGATTTTTAACTTCTTCCTTTAGTAATGCTCCCAAGTCAAAAGCTGAATGACCTTTGTAGGATTCCTTTGGGGTTATATCTCAATCTTTCTGATTTGTTTCCATCTTTTCCCTACTTCCCCTACAACATCCACCTTTTTCTTTGGTAAAGAACCTGGAGCAACATTTATTTTTCAGCAGTGTGGTATAGTGATCTCTTACAAAAGTACTTAAAAATATAGCAGGCTCTTTATTCTGGATATTCTACATATGCTCTCTGAGCAGAAGGCAGACAGGGGTACTGTACAGTAAGAAAAGGACATCTTAAGTTTAAATTTGGTAGAACTCTAATAACTAAGGACTCAGCTTGAATATGCTGAGAGCAGAGGGCAGAGACAAAGTATGATCCAGAAAATGAAGTATTAGATTGGCCAGCGAGGGTGAGAGAAGCAAGTAAATCAAGAGATGGAATAGAGGCAAGTGAGACTCTTGGAACCAAAGTAGTGAGAGAGGGTTGGGTGAGAGGGAGATTATTAGTGAGAGAGTCAGATGAGTAAGGATTGGCTGGGAGCAAAGTTGGTTCAGTACCTATCTGTGGCCCTGATCACTGTATTTTTTCTATCTGGGATGAGCTCAGGCTTTAAAGTGGTAATGTCTTGCAAGACACTTTGGATTTAAATTCATTTAATGAAGGTAAGTGTGTTTTTACAATATCCTTAGGTATCTTAGCTTTTAACTCTTAAATATATTTTCTCTACTCTTTTCAGTTCTGATAACATTCTTTATGGGATTTTAGAAAGATAATAGGAGTGAAACAGTTCTCTCTAATTATAATTTAACAGTGTACCACCTGCTCTAAGTAGTGAGTATTAATAGACAAAATATGTTTCTGTTTTTCCTAATATTTTCTCCAAACTCAGATCATTTGAAGCTTTAGCACTTCTGACCTGTCCTTAAATCTTGATGCCACCCTTTTATTTCATCACTGGTAATGGATCTGTCTTTTCTCATATGAGCACCAAACACTGAGTTATCTAAATGCATAACCTTTTTCTTACTTCTTAGGAAACTTAGCGATTATATAATCAAATTTGTACCTGTCGGCTTCTCATTTTTCCTGATCCATCTTCAGGTTAGAGTTGCTGACTATAAGATAATATCTATTGTTTTCTCTGAACTTCCTGAAATTAGGTTTACTAAAGGTGGGATACTTGCATTTCTAAGCTCAGACTTCCTTTCGTTGGCCTAATAAACTCTAAGTTAACCTGGAATGGTTACTTTCCTTCAACATTCCTTTAGCTGCCATTTTCTTCAAACAGGCTTTTTTAGCCAGAAATAAGCCAAAGCAGCAAGTCCTCTCATTACTTCTCTCTCTTTTGTGAGATTAAATTTCCAACAAGGCAATTCAATAATTTTTCCGATGTTTTGCCTTTAGTGGAGTGGGATTTCCATCTAAAGTTTGCAAAGGTTTTCATCGCTCCTCTGTCTTGCCTGTCCCTATTAACCATCTGGTTACAAGGTCTCTGATGCAGTCCCAGGGTAACATTTGTTTTTCTTTCATTTCACTCTCCTGCAGCTGCTTCCTCCATACTCCACTCTCAGGTTTGTAGATTTCCATGCATGTGTATAATTTTTTGATAGATACTGCTTCTCCGGTAGCCCTTCCATCGGACCTATGTATTCCAAACAAGATACACCTTTCCATGCCAAAATCTGGTCAGGAATCACATTTCTACAAATCCCCATAAGACTTAAGGGATTATTTTACCAAATTCTCTTCAGTTTTTAAAGTTCAGTTTGATAATTTTCATCTTCTATTTGTTGGTACAGGGACAAGTGAGAATATTAACCTTGTTCCAAGCCCATTTCTCTGGTATCTTTTGGAAATTGCTGGGCAAGGCCTCCACTATTTTTCTTTCTGTTCCCTCCTGTTTATGCTCCATGGTATCTAATATGGTCTTGCAGTTTTATCTGAGTACTCTTCTCTCTCCTTTCACAATTCAATTGAAATAATAAAGCACTCGATCAGGCTGACTGGTGTCCTGCCAACACTGTCTTGCCAGTCTTATGAGATGCAGTCCATCTCTTACTAGAAGCAGCAGGAAGAAGAGATGAAAACATCACTAATGCCCCTAAACCATTCATTTTCCTACCCAGAAATTCAAAGACGTTAGAGATACATTCCCGGCTTCATAAAGAGAATGAGAATTCATTCTCATATATATCAACAGAAGTGGAAAGCATTCGGGGGACTTATAAGTCTTGGCAGACTCTCAAGTCTCTGTTATATGCTGCCTGGGAATAAAGCACGTTTCTCATTTAACTGGGCCAAATGTGCACACTGTCACTTCAGTTCTCTCAGCGAGGAAACGAAACTGCCTCCTGTAGGAGGCATTGTCTGGTTTCTTTTCTCTAGCACAGGTGAACCTGTAGAATATGTCAGGAGCTTCTTCAGAAGGTCCTTGTTCATCTTTTAGAAGGAAATCTTTATACTCGTTGCAGGAGGCCAGGTTTCTTTTTCTTCTTCTATCTCATTCTTTCCCATCAGCCTTCCAGTACTTCTTTTGATACCCTCTTCTTCCTCAGAATCTTTTTCTTTCTGTTTCCCTTATGGAATTGGTAGCTTCATAATATGGGCCATATGCATGGTAAATGCTATGCTATTATGCATTGGAAATGGAGATGTGGTGTTGATACAAAGGAAATCATGCAGATGCCAGGCTGTCCCCAGGGCCCCAGATTATTCCCAGGGGTAGGACGGAGGGCCTCTGAGGCCATTTTTTTGTTTGTTTTTGTTTTTGTTTTTTTACTTTCAAGGGGCTAGGAGAATCAGGATGTACGTTGTCTAGAAAAGATTTCTGGTTCTCAAGGACTCTCTAGTCCCTGGATAACACTGGGCATAACCATGCTTGATGTTCAGATGAAATTCATAGCAGTTTAATCAGTTGACCCCACTGTTTTTTTATATTCTGTTATTAATACTGATTTATAAAACCCACTTATTTTCCTCATTATTGCTTCTCAGTTCTGTGCTTTCTATGAATTCCAATTTAACAAAAGAATGAGTTTACCATTTTGATGTCACTATCTGCTTGATCCAGGGATTGTGTATTGGATTTAAGGTCCCATGGCTGCATGTTATTACAAGTATGTTTGAATACTGTGCTTTGCAAACATACTGATTTGCTTGAAATGCCACCTTCCTTTTCTTTCTTATTTCTATGTTTTATGAGAGACAGCAGAGGACAGTGCTTAAGGGCCCAAGTTTTAGAGCTACCCTTTGGAATCAAATCTTGGCTTTGATATCTTCCCAGCTGTGTGACCTTAGGAAAGTTATTTAACCTCTCTGTTTATCAACTGCTTACTCCATAATAGCACAGAGGGTTATTGTGAGGATTAAATGAGCTAATTCGCAAGCACGTAGCGATGCTTGAAACCTCATAAGTACTCAATAAATATTAGCTTTTATTATTAATTCTCTGCTTAATTAACACTAATTTATTAAACTCCATTTTAAATATCACCATCTCTGTGAAGCTTTCCACAATTACCCGAGGCAGAACTAATCCCTTTCACTCCTCTGTTTTCCCAGAGCATTTTGTACATATTTGATTGAACTGTAAATAATTTTTAACATGTGTCTTTCTCCCTTGCTAGACTATGAGCTCCATAAGGATAGACGTCTTTCTTTTTAAAATTCACGTTGTATTCCTAGTTTCCAGCACAATTTCTGGATTGCAGCAAGTGCATAATAAATATATGTTAGCACTACATCTCCATCGAGATTGCAAACATCCCTGAGCCTTGGACCATGCCGTGTCTGTTTTTTTGAATCTCCTGCAGTCCTTAGCACACTGCTGGTCACATAGCAAATACTAAATACATACTTGCTGATTGACTGATATTGAAACTGCCTACCTCTGAAGAAATAGACCATTAAGTCATTAAGGCATTTGAAAGGAAGAAAGAACAAAAGATGAGTTCTACTGAGCATAGCGTGCTTAGAAATATTATTGTTGCATTCCTAACCAGGGAAGATGGGGTAGATCAGAAACTTGAATGCATGACTGAAAAACTTGTTCAGACAAGAGGGGCTTAGTTAACTTTGTGGGACACTGGGGTTCTTTCTACAGCAGATGGGGAATAATGTACTGTGGAAGCTGAGAGGATAAACAAAGCAGTGTCATGGAGTTTAAACTATCGAACAGAGGAATCTATAAAGAGGCCAGCAGAGAGGTGGGAAGGAACAAGCTAAAATAAACAGATGCGTGGACAGAGAAAATATTAAGCATGAAAACAGATAACCCAGGTCCTCCAGGAAAAAGGGAAGTAGGAAAAATGGTATGTCAAGGAAGAAGAAACACTCCAGGGAAAACACTGAAGTAATCATGTAGCAGCAAATACATGGCATGCCTGGGTGTGTGCTAAAAAACAGCAACAACAACCACGATAGAAGGACAAGAAGCAATGTCTGATGCATGTGCAGAGAGAAAATGACTCTTAAAGGGAATGTGCCGTTAATATCAACGTGGACTGAAAAATCATGCAGCCACATCATCCAGATGTGGTCTGAAATAATGGGCAAAAGGGCAGGGACTTGTATAAAAATGACAATAACTGTGGCTCCTAGAATTTGAATAGAGCTGTGCTGTGTATAATACTTTCACACATATCTTTTCATTTAAAACAATGGAGTTGAGGCCTTCTGACATTATCCAGTATATATTTTCCCTCCTGCCAATCCCTTGCCTGGATTGTTACAATAGCCTCTAACCGGTCTCCTCGTTTCTGCCCTTGCCCCTCTAGCAAACTGTATCAACACTGCAGCCAGAAAGATCCTTTGCAAACACAAGCCAGATCATATCAGTTTTCTTTTCTAAAATTCTTACTGGTTTCCTGCCAAGGACTTTGCTATTTCCGGGTCTTTGCACTTTCTGTTCATTCTGAATGGAGTGTTCTTCCCCTGGATACCCACATCATTCATTCCCTCACTTTTTTAGGTGTTTGCCCATATGCCATTAAACAGGCAGGTGTTCCCTGGCCAGTCTCTCTAGTAATTTTTATTCTCCTAAGCTTGTTCTATTTTCTCCATTACACTTGTCACCATCTGACATATTATGTATTCATTTGTTTATTTGTCATTGTCTGTTTATCCCTACTAAACTGTGAGCTCCATGAGAGCTGGGATTTTCACTACTGGATTGTGCCAATGACTGCTATAGTACTGGAACATAGTGGTTGTACATTAAAGATTATTGGATAAATGAAGAAACATACATGGATGAATTTGACAACTGTTGCCAACTAGAGGTGGAATTTCATTGATTGCATATGCAAGACAAATGAAACAATACAAAGTATTGGTAAAACAATCGGTGCTTTCTGACCTTGTGGACCACTTTCCTATTCTTAAGACTTCCTTTTTGGATTTCTTCCACACTATCATTTTATTTTGGTTATCCTTCTGTTTCTTTGATCACTTCTTCACATTTGTTCCTCCAGAACTCCCTACTCCTTCATAGAGTATTAGGTTAAGTAAGAAATAAGAAAATACATGTGCAGCTTCTATCTTGGGTCTGGAACACAGTGGGCGTTGGAAATGTCAGCTCTTTCTCCTTTATATCCTCCAGCATAGGCCCATAATTCCTTTATCAATTTCAATACACTCAAATCTAAGTTTTTCATGTTACACCCCAAACCCCCCTCAAACCTAAAACACTAACATCAAAACCTTAACTCATTATGTTTTATTTTTCTTTATCTCTGTGGAACCATAAAAAAGCTGGACATCTTAGTCTTCTTATTATCAGCTCTTTACTATACCTATGCCTAATATAATGAGAATCACTGACTCTTGGAGGAAGAATTAACAAGACTTTATTAGTTTCATCTCTGTTTCCATTACCATAGCCAATTACCAAATCCCGGACCACATTATGGCATACCTGAAATATTCTCAGTTCCCACTCCCTTCTAATCTCTACTTAGTCTACAGGGCTCCTTAAATGTCACTTCCTCAAGGAGGCTTTCATTGGCCCCTTCAATCTAAATTAGGTCTCACTATGAAACAGATTCTATATATCTTGTATTTTTTCTATGTAGCTCATATCAAAAAATAATTTTATCTTGTTAGTGTGATTCTTTAATATCTGTCTCTTTCTATATTCTGTATGCTTTATGAGGACAGAAGCTGTGTATGTTTTATTTATTGCCCTGCAGATGCTCAATTCCTAGTGCATTGCTTATCTCATTGTAGGTATGCAATAAAGATTTCCTGAAAAATACATAGGCTTCTTTAAAACTTCCAACTTTGTTGGCCTCCAGAGCTTTATGTATTTCTATTTTCATTCTTCAGTTCATTTTATTGGACAAAATGGAAATGAATAGTCATCTTAACGTGGATTTCTTTCAAACTGTTCATTTCAAATATTATAGCTAATAGTAACATTTATTTAGGACATATTTGGTGCAGGCACCATGCTAAAAGTACTTCACACATCATCTAATTTATAACTCTATGAGGCAGATACTTTTATTATTTCCATTTCACAGATTAGTTAGCTGAGGCAAGTTCATGCAGCTATGAAACGGCAATGCCGTAGTTTGAACCTAGGCAGTGTGACAGAGTAGTCCCATGCCTAATTCAGGAAATTCTTTCGCCATAAATATAATCTGCTAAAATTTTACAAACTTTGCTTTGTATTTCAATGAGGGCAATAGTTTCTGAAGACATTTTTATGGTCACTTTCTTTAAATATGTCTGCTTGTTAAAATGACACTGGGAAGTCCAAATTCAGCTTCATGACACGTCTCTTCTCTTATGCAAGATATCTTAATACATTGTTTAGACTCCTTTCCGTCTCTGCTTGCCAAAGATGTAGTTTCCTTAATCATGCCCTTTCTGGCAGCTTCAGCTATTTTCTCCCAAACATATGCAAGCATATGCAAGCCTGGATCATTCTCATATAAACAAAACAATCTTTTCCTCTACTCCATTCCTCTTCTTATCCCTTTCCTACTGACCTTTCTCAAGTTACTGAAAGTGTATTCTGCACACTTTGTTGTTACTTTCTCAGTCTTAATTCATTCCTCAAATTATCACCTCCTGGATTCTACTTTTCATCATTCCATTGAAGCTGCTTCTTGGGCCAGGAAAAGTTAAAATGTGATGGGTCTGAAGGTTATGCTAAGGAGCTTACATTAGGACTACAGTTACGATGGGGGAATTTTAAGCAAGGGCTAAAACAAACAGTCCTACATTTTTAAAAGACCCTTCATAATAGTTGGAGAATGGATTAGATAAGGAGGACAAAAGAAAGCAGGACAGTTAATAGAATGTTTTAGAATTCCAGGAAAGAATATGTAAGCAACACACTGAGGCCTCAGCGTTATGTAAAGAATGTAAGAGGAGGGAGATGTAAGAGATAAGAACAATAGTCATTGCTGACTAGCTTGTGAATAGGATGAGTAATAAGATGACATCCAGGCTGAACTGCAGCTTTTTGAGTTAGGTAAGATGGGGTTCATTGAGACAGAGGACTCAGGAGGAAGAGCAGGTTTGGAAGGAATGGGAATCAGTTTAGTTCTAAGTATGATGGCTATTGGGTTCCTTGTTCAGACGATGCAGGTGGAGGTGACCCCAAGATACGGTGACACAAGTCTGAAGCATAGAAAAGATGTCTGGGATGAAGAATAGTTGAGTCTATTGTGTAGGAAACATTTAGATTTATCATAGAGGAAGATTATACAGAGAGAAGGAAGCAGAGAGGTGAATACAGACACCAACATCATGTTCTTTCAATCCTTTTCTACTTTCCCCAACCTGTTCTTCAGCTTCCATCATATGAGACTACACGCTGCTCTCTGAACTCAACGATTTTCTCAAGGCCCACCTTCCCCTACCTCTTCCATGAGTTTAATATCAGAAGGAAAAGAAATCATATTAAACATATTTCAAAGTAAAGGATCAAAGCTACAGGACAAGAAATAATTTTGTTTTGTAGAAGTGTAAAAGGGGTATCTTAAGTTTTGGTATTAATTAAATAAGGAGTTTAGAACCCAGAATTTTGAATTTAATTAGAAGTTTTCATTTATAAAGATTTAAAAATTGTTTATTATTGGACAAATAATTACTTACGGCATAAAACTTTTTTCTAGATATTGACCATCCTTATTAGAACCTTGTCTAATTCATTTTTGATTTGCCCTTGAAAAGTTTTAGAACATTTTGAGAGGTTGAAAATTTGAATATAAAGTAAATGATGCAATTTATGGTACATTTTTGTCACTGAATCATAATTTGAGAGATGAAAGGGATCCCTTTAAAATGCAAATATTGAGGTCTTGGAACAACTGTCTATTTGAAAAAAAATAAAGTTATAACTGTACATGACATTTTAGAGCAAAACAAATTTTAGAGAAATCGAAGTAAAATACAAACATTAAAATTTTAAAACAACTAGATGGGGTAAATACTGATATAATCTTATGGTAGAAAAGGCTCACCTAAGCAAACAAAGGGCAAAAATCACAAAATGAGCCTTTGCTAGAGATGATTATACAAATTAAAATTTCTGTGTGTGTATGTATATGTGTATATATACATATACACACACAGTTTTATAATATAAATATAAATACACAAAGTTTTATATTTATAATACAGTTATTTGTTATAACAAATTTAATCTCTAATTTTCTAAAGAGATAACTGCATTTATAAAAACTGAAAATGCTCGCTTCCCCCAAAACCTCACCACTATCAGCTACTATTTTGTTTTTTGACAGGGCACAGCATCTGCCTAGAAATGACAACAGGTGGAATGAGTATGGACATTCTGGGGAGAAGGCCAAGGTAGTGGAAAACCCACCAGACATTGAGAAAATCTACCACAGCTGCCCATTAAGATGTTGACACTGACAAGGTCTAAGATGCTGGTAAGATGGTATCTACAATGTCTTGAGGCTTATGTAACATGTAACACCAAGGACATTTCACTCTGGATAACCTCTAAAGTAAGACAACTTAGGAGAGGAACATAAACTTGCACTATTTTTAATAAGATGCCTTATCTCTGCCTTATCTCTGATACTTCAGAAATCTTTATCTACATCCAAGACTTCACAATTCTTTGGTTTATTTAATTCTGACTTTGATTTTTTTTTGATTAATGATCTACAGGCTTTCATGCAACCACAGTAGATTTTTTGTTTGCTCTGTTTTGTTTTTTGTCTAGGTTATCAATATTTAATATATAATCTCTGAAAGATTTGAGGGCTAGAAAAGGTAAAAATGCTTTCATAATCATATTGCACTTCTTTTATTTCAAATATAAATAATATCTTCCTTTAGAAATTTTTACACCTAAGGAAAAGATGCCTAGAGATGGAGATCTTACATTTAATTCAAATTGATTAAGAAGAGAGAGAAAGCTGGGAGAATTCCTATTGAGAGGTGAAGCCAGCTGGACTTCCTGGGTCCAGTGGGGACTTGGAGAACTTTTCTTACAAGAGGATTGTAAAATGCACCAATCAGCACTCTGTAGCTAGGACTGTAAAATGCACCAATCAGTGCTCTGTAAAAATGCACCAATCAGCACTCTGTAAAATGCACCAATCAGCGCTCTGTAAAACGCACCAATCAGCAGGATCTTAAAAGTAGCCAATCACAGGGAGGATTGAAAAAAGGGCACTCTGATAGGACAAAAACGGAACATGGGAGGGGACAGTAAGGGAATAAAAGCTGGTCACCCCAGCTAGCAGTGGCAACCTGCTGGGGTCCGCTCCCATGCTGCGGAAGCTTTGTTCTTTCGCTCTTCAGAATAAATCTTGCTGCTGCTCACTCTTTGGGTCGTTGCCACCTTTAAGAGCTGTAATGCTCACGGCAAAGGTCGGCGGCTTCATTCTCGAAGTCTGCGAGACCATGAACCCAGGGGCAGGAACCAATTCCTGACACACTGTATCTCCAAATCACATAGTAGTCATAGCCACACATTGGCGAAAAAGGCTCATGAAGGGCTGTAGGGTTCTGGCCTTCGCATTCCATTCGTGTTCAGTTTGTTCAGTTTGTTCAGTTCATACTTTTAGTGGCACAAAAATAATTTAACATGAACAACTCAAGAGATGATTTGGGGCTTTTATGCTGTTAAAAGTACCAAATGTTCATTTTATTTAGAAAGATGGTATTGAAGCGCTGCCACGCTTTGTGGTCAGCCACTACACATATTGCTGAAATTTTGGACCATTGAGTCTGGACCACTGTTTTTAGCATGAGACACTTTTTTTTTTTCTTCATAGGTAGAAGGAATTTTTAAGGGTTCCAATCTCCAGTTGACTACTAAAGATGAATTTCAGTGAGGTCTACTTGAGAGTACATAAAAGCAAGCTTTTCAGCTGATATTTCAAACAGAAAAGGGAGATGTAGGAGTAGAGTGTCATCAAATACAGAAGAATGAATTTCAGCAACTGCAAACTACATTTTAGTGATGATGATTTCAGACAGAATGCCATCCAATAACACCCCCTTTTTTTCTCATTATGACTGCTTGGAAACAATACTGTCTTGAGGGGGACAGAAAAAAAGAAGGCGTGGTTACAAAAGGGGTACCTGAGGAATCCTGGTGGTGATGGGACTGTTTTGTATCTTGACTGTGGTGGTGGATACATGAACCTACATACATGACAAACTTGTACAGAACTAAATACAACACACATGTAGAAGTAAAACCGGAAAAACTTGAATAGGATTGGTAGATTGCGTCTGTGTCAATATGCTGGTTGTGATATCATACTATAGTTTTGCAACATGCAAAACAGGTGAAACTGGATAAAGGGTACACAAGACCTCTCTGTATTATTTCTTACAACTACATGTGAATCTACATTTCTGTCAAAATGAAAAGTTTAAGGAAAAAATCAAGAAAGGTAACACATACTCATAATTCCATCTTAGTGTAATTTTTGTTATTACCAGCAAATAATCTCCTGAGACCCAAATAAATGTCCAGGCTTTCCAGAGGCCAAACCAGAGAAAGATTTCCAAAACTTTCAAGTGATCACGTTGATATTGATGTGCTTATTGATAATTGAGTTGTACTACATGACTAATACAAGATATCTTGGAGTTAATTATGGATTAAAATAATTTTTAAATGACTATAAGAAAACTAGGAATTTCATCTTAATATTTCCTGACACATTTAATGTATATAAAAATTTCCATGACATGCATGCTTGACAGTGTTCTAAAAAGTATAAAATATGCAAATAAAAAAGGTTATTTTATAATTTAAATGCAGTTTTCACCATGGACAGATGTTTTTAAAACTTTCATTATATTTCTAACACCAAATTAGTGATACATTTAAGCAGTAAATAAACATTTTAACTATATTTGTATATTTAACCAGTAAAGTAGGCATACTTATATAGTTGGCATAATTTTTACCTTGATGGTAGGAACAGGCCTTTTGGGGATAAAACAGTTTCTCTTATGTGGTGAAGAAGCTATATTTTGTTCTTTCAGTCTAATCTTGTTTTCTGCTATGATTTTCTTGCGCTGTTCCAGATAAGGTCCAAAACTTGGCAGTTTCTAAAAGGAAAACACACAAATAAGAAAGCATGTTAGCTCAGAGAAGAGAAAAATGGGAAGATATAAACATATAAATATTATCAACAAACAAATGTGTGTCTAGGGATTGTTTCATGTATACTGTAACTAGGTCTTCACTCATTGTTTTGGACCACTAGTCTTCTCGGTGTCAGGTTCCATTAATTATTAAAAAGAACACAACAGTACAATACTTTTACCAAATATGTATGTATTACATATACAAATGTTAATTAAAATACATTTCTAAATGGAAAAAAGTTCACAATGGCAAACCAAACCCATTCACGTAAAACAACAGCTATTAGTTAAACCATTTGTTTGGTTTGTATAGACAGAAGGTGAAACCTATTGATGCTTTTTCCCCCTTCATCAGGTTTTTAGCATGATATAGACACAGTTGTAGTCCCTGACAAATGCTTTAGTCAATAGCAAAGGTACTTTGCCAAAGTTCTCATCTGTATCTCTATTTTATTGTGTTCAAATTATTACTACATCTCTTTAAAGACTGTAACTAATGTTGATTGCAATTTACTGGAATAGCTGAAAAACAAAAATGGTAAAAATATTGATTTCTCTGTACAGAAAATAAATTTTATTTTGCATGGAGGAAAAAATAGAAATGAAAAGGAGAGGAAATATCACAGTGCTTAAACAAACTCCATCAGTATTCAAAATCTCATCACGGAGCTTTAAATTTCAAGGTTATCCAATTGTACTTTACAAAGTTCATTTAGAAAGATACCTGGGCGTCATGGAAAAATGCTAAGTGGTTTCAAGTTAACACGAAAATGCCCTCATACCATTCATTATCCCACAATTATTTTCTCTTCACTTTGTCCTTCCCCTCTTCTAGAACCTTTGATCTTCACTTTTACTGACACATACTGCTGGTGATAGACATCACTGAATTCCAAATGTTTTGTGTCGGCCTGTAACGTGGAATTGCTAGGTCTCTTTCATAAGACTGCAAAAATACCCTCTCTCTCCTGCAGAATAAAGCCCATTTATCTAGCTGATGGAGGTTTGGAAAACTACAGCACTCAAAGGTCATCCTGATCTCTGACCTAGCAAGTATTTTGGTGAAAAATCACACTTGTTTCAAAACACTGGCCTCTACATTTCAGCTTGCATAACGCCCCAGGAAAATGAGTTCTCTGGTCCTCTAGAGACCTCAGTAGAGTAGGTAAGCTAAACTTAAACCATGTTCCAATTAAGCCAAACTGCAAACTGCAACTGTAATTTATGTTAGCAAAGAACATACTTATGTGGAAATATCTAAGATTGTTACTTCCATTATCAATTCATTATAATTATGTCAACAAGTCAAGTAAATGGAAACAATGTTATGAATGCCAAATTAATTTATATACAATGAGACTAGAACTGAGTACTTCATCTCTACACCTTAATGCTTTCTTAAATTGTAATATTTAATTGTTGCAGTAATATGAAATCATATGATGGAGGGAGACAGTATTTTGTATCCATTTTGCTATAAAACAAGTGATACTGACTTGCTAAAAGCATAAAATAAATAAGAGTATAAAACAAGTCCTTATCACATATATAAGCTTCCTTAAAAGGCAAATGCTTTTGTGAAATGTCCTTTTATGAAATGGCTTTTTCTTGGGGCCTATGAGGTATATGAGGTGTTAGGGATTACACTTGGTGCCAAAGAAATGCCTTTGGGGTCAGATAACACCACATAAGGTGGCGAGCACATGTCCACATGATATAAATCTTCACAATGTCACCCCCTGCATGCTTCTCTTATACCTCAGGGACATCTCAATCCTAATCTAATATACTCAAAGACTATCAAGAATGGTTAAGTGTTGAAACATATGACCTGTGGTTCTAGCAGATGCCTCAGGTTAGCAGGCTCCATGAAAATCAGAACCATTATTTTCCCTGTTGGGGTTTACATGGTTCTCTGTTTGGACTTTACCTTACTCAACATCATCTAATTTCACCTAAGAGTTTTGTAAAGACCATTCAAAAGAAATCATTCTTGGAACCTTTTAATCTATCTTCCTTTAAACGTACATCAGAGGATAGTATATTTTTTCATTTAGATTATTATTTATCCAAATGCAGACAATGAATGTAGTTAAATTTAAACCATAATGATTTCAAATTATGTCAACAATGGTAATAATAACAATAAATTTTTGAACATCTTTTGATGCTGAATATAATACAGCCTGTGTAAATATCCAACAGCCTGATATTTTCTGTCATTTTTTGCAATGATTGACCACATTTGCCATACATAAATTATGTTACACAGCCTTCCCCTGGCTAACATGCTAAGTTTCTAATGTGCTAATTGGTTTTATAATTAGTCCTAAAGAGAGAATCTCAATTTAACATAAAGATTCCTACAGGATTTTCTTTGTGCATTGGTTAGAAGAATTAATGGACTAAAAGGAAAACTTGCCAATTTTTTTAATTGAAAGCAAAAAAAAAAAAAATACCAAATATCAGTGACTGCTCCTTCAACCTTCCACCAAGCATCTCCACATCAAATTGGGTTCATTTTTGTTTAATTCCTCACTGCAACATGGAGCTCTCAGAGACTAAGGTATAGTACCAGCTTCCAAAACTTCAAGGCTGCTGTAGACATTTTGCTTTCCTTATTAGTTTGAAATTTTAAGTGCTTTAAAAAATATGTTGTATATATTAAAGTGGTCCTAAGGCTATTTAAGTACTGAACACTTTAAAAGTAAATAAAGTTTTCTGAAAACAAAACACATCAATTCTCTCCTGCACCAAAGGATCACCCGATCACCTTTACACATACTACATTTAGGCATACATTTGTTTTCTGATCTTGCAAAAAAAAGAAAAGGAAGAAGGAAAAAGCAAGCAAGCAAGCAAAACAAAGCTAAGAAAGAGTGAAGATGAATGCATAGTTGGCCACTGTGTGTGTGTGCAATCAGTGATGATTAATAAAGCATTTAGTTTAAATCTCTGCCTGAACATATAGTTAATTGATTTCCTATTGCAGGAGGAGAAGCAGCAGGACCTGACAGTGCCAGCAGCAGGAGCTTTTCCTCTTCATTCATTATTTTCTTACAGAAAAGTTGTAGCCTGCGGTAACTCAAAGTGAGAGGTTTTGAGCGTCATGCTATATTTCTTAAACAAAGGAAAAAGTTCTTCAGGACTATCAAAAGCTGCTTTGTAACTGATGAACTGAACAAAGCTCAGAAATGGTGTGATTTTTGTTTCAATAGTTTCTCCAGGGATTCATCATTGATGAATTTGTTCTCACCAGAAAGGCTAAATCCTACTCATTTAAAGATAACAGTATCTTACACTAAAACTGTCTCTATCCAGATATAAAAAGCACTACATTGCCAATAGAAAAGTGACAACATAATGAATCAACAATGATACCTTAAGCCAGCAAAGCTTTAAGGTAAAGAAATCTATTTGGATTATAATTTATTCATGGATCAATCTAAAGGTAATTGAGCATATTATGAAGTAGAAAAGGGTTCTTGTTTGTAACAGAAGCAAGCACTTGTATCTTCCAGTTTAAA
The DNA here is from genome assembly GCF_028885625.2 of Pongo pygmaeus. NCBI lineage: Eukaryota > Metazoa > Chordata > Mammalia > Primates > Hominidae > Pongo > Pongo pygmaeus. The sequence goes on along the minus strand of NC_072373.2, from coordinate 132,950,017 downwards.
TTGCATAATTTTTATGAGAATGGCAGCAAGTTGCCTAATAGCACTAGTCTATAGTACTGTAATGGATCAACTCTATTTTCTTAATCACACTCTCTTATCTAATTGGAAACAGTAACAGAAAGACAAGTAATTACTTTGATATCTAAATTGTAATATGTGAAAGATGAACATATTTCAGGCTTATATCAGAATATATCACTCAGTATCAGATATATATATATATGTATATATGTATCTTATTCAGTATAAACCTGAAATCTATCTATTATCTATCTATCTAACTCCTTTATACCTATTTCGTGTATGTGTGTGTGTGTGTGTGTGTGTATACAACTGACAGACTAAAGGATAAGTTACATGTAAAGGATATCTAAAAGTTGACTTTTTTTTCCCAAAGACATGTTTGAATATGACATAGCTCTATTCTTTATCAGTCTTTTGACATTTATTCAACAAATACAATATTGAATATCCACTCTGGGCCGGGAACTGTCCTGTGCTATATTAAAGGCTAAACAATTTCCAGACAGTGTAGTACAAACTATCATTGTTATTAATTTTGTAAGTTTCTTTTGCTATTTATTAAGGGCTAGTGTCAGATTGAATTATATGTCAAATATACCTGGTTATTGCAGTTATCTCAAGGAATAATATGCCAGACTCCTTGGAAAACTGTTTGAACTCAATAAAATGACCAATAATTGCAGAGAAAAATGAAGAAAATAAATGTTCAAAGAGTTGATCTTTAAAAAACTCAAAAAGCTAATTGAAGTAGTTCTTGGATACCTAAAATAAAAAATATGGGAGCAGTGTGGTATAATAATGGTTGAGAGCATGGGTTCTCTGAGTCTGTTTCATTATCTATAAAATGGCCATTGTGAGGTTTAAATAAAGTAATCCAGGTAAAGTTCCTAACTCACCCTAATTTCAATCTCTGTGTGCTCAACATGATTCAAGGTAGCACAGGAGATAGAGATGAGAAGTCTCTTTTCTGTTCTGTACTTTCTGAATTCAATTATTTTTCTTCTTTCCTCTTTTCAATTATGAAAGTAATCAGTTACTTACATTTGATGCTGATTTTTATTTCAAAATCAGTTTTAGCAGGGTTTAGAATCAGAAGCTCAGATTTTCCCATATGTAACTGGCATGTAATGCTTAAGCACTGATATAACAGTAAGCAACGTTTCATGATATTATCAAATTTGGACAGTGGAACACAATAAAAAGACAGAGACAGAAAGTCCATCTACATATTACATGTTACCATAGTGTTATGTGACGGCCAATGATGCAAATCAGTACACTGGCACTGCACATGTAAAATATATAAAATATGAGTATTAGTTTAACCTGATAAATGTAAGCATACAATTTTTGATCAAATGTGTGATATCTAAATTAGTCAAAAGCAGAGATAGTTCATGTTTCACAGTGAAAGTAGAAAGTCAACATTCACATAGTGATGAGGAAAATAATTTAGAAGTCAAATTTGCATTAAAATCAGTTTTGCACTCATTAGCTGTGTGACTGTGAGCCAATTACTTAACTATTCTGCTACTAATTTTCCTTATCAATGAAATGAGAATGACAGTATCAAACTCACGATGTTAGTATAAGCATTAAATGGAATAATATTTGCAAAATGCATGCCTGCCAATTTATTCCCATAAGCCTTAACTGCTTCTATTGCATTGTGTACTGTGCTCTGTGTTTCCATGTTTGCTCATGCATCCCCTCTGCCAGAATACCCCATCTTGTCTTTTTCACCTGGTACATGCCAATTAGGCTATTTAGTTTCAGCTCAGTCTTCATAACACCTAAGTAATCTCCTTTACCGATTACCCGCCCTGCCCAGTGGTTTAGAATATCCTGGGCATATTTTAATCTCTGCGCCTACTGCACTGCCTTATCATCATTAGCTTATGTGTCCATCTGCCCAGCTTGAGATCCTAGACAGGTAACTTTGATCCAGCACATAATAGGTGCTGAATATAATTTTTTAAAGCTTAATGAATGAATGAATAAATGAATGAATGAATGAATATCTTGAATATATTTACAAAATCTTTCTGGTTGTTTGAATTGTCAAACAATCCCAAACAATTACTTTCAGAAACAAATTAAAGTATATAAATAGGTTTTTAAATATGACATGAAGTAAAAAAATCGTACTTACAGAAAAGCTGTGATTCATACATTCAGAAAACATTAATAAGGAGCCAGACACTTGAAATTTATACAGAAAGGATAGTGTGTGACCTTAAAGAGACTATATTAATAACAATTGCAATACCCTGTGACAAGGGCTGTGGCAGAAGTGACACAAAGTGTTATATGAGCAGTGACAATGTGTATCTAACCCAGGCTGAGGGGTCAGAGATTTTCTAGAAGAGGTGTCATCTGAGCTAAACTCTGAAGGATACGGTGAAGGTTGGATGGCAAGTGGTGCAGATGGAGGCGTGAGGTCGGGAAAGGGGAAGAGAATCCTCCAGGTGGAATAAACAGCGGAGGGAGAAGGGTGACAATTTGGAAAAGGCACCGGGGAGCCAATGGACTGCTAACCCTCTGTTCCATCGTTCATAAGCTACAAGAGGGTGAGGCACTTCCCCTGTGAAAAGCAGGCAGAATGCATTTTGTTGTGAAGTGATGAAGTCAGATCGTGAATTAGGAATAATGTCAATCAAGAGAAGAAAGTCTAATATTCATGGAATGCCAGCAAAGGATGATGGAAATAAGACTTGCTTTCTGCTAAGTGCTGTGCAGGTGCTGGGGCCCAGGCCACAAAGAGGACCAGAAGGCTGTTCCTTCCAAAAGCAGTTTATAGCCTTATGAAGATGACTGAGTCACATTCAAAGGAACTCAGATAAGAAAATTATTATTTTCATATTGAAACAATTTAAATAACTCATATCAGGTCTCTCTTTAAAAACTGTCATTTTTTAAAGTAAGTATTTTTGAAGAAATACCTCTAGGTTGGGATTTAGGAAATGTGGTATTGATGGCATGTTTTAGGAGAAACCAGAACAAAGAGATGGTCCAATCATTATGCATGGAGAAATGCAGAATTTTGAAGGAGAGGGGGAATAGAAAAGAGAGGAGAGAGTAAAAGGAAGTGTGAAAAGAGAGGGCAAGAGAGAAGGAGCAAAGCCTGTTGGTATGAGGCTGAAGGACTTTTATAAACAGGGAGAGCCACTATTTAATTTTAAGATGTTTGCATTGCTCCAATCTAAATACTCCTCCATAGCCTTTATCTAGGAATATCTGCTACACACTTACATGTCTTGGTGAGAAATTTGGAGGAAAATCGGGGAAACAGGGTTGAGTTTCATGGTTGGGTTGGCATATAGCTGAAAGGAATAGAAACCAACAGGAGGGAGATTTGAGGGAGATTCAGAATTCAATGACAGCTGGAATTTATAGCCAGAAGCAACCTAGAGAACAGAATCTCTGGGGATTTTGTAGCACTCTCCAGAAGGACAGGACTGGGTAAAGTCAGCTGACATCTAGCTTACATACGTCACTGTAAGGAGAAATAAGATAAGTAGAGGACAACATGCACAAACAATCTGATGTAACCCAGATGCAATGAGTAATTAATTCCAACTCAGAGGTTAATACAATCTTTACAGTGAAGGAGGAATTTAAACTATGCTGAAAAATTCTGAAAGGGGAAAACAGTGCCTAGCTGTAGGAGGAGAAGAGAAGTAAGGGAATGAAGTGAAGGAACTACAGGGTGAGCTTATCCTTATATGGCTAAAATATACTAAATGTCAGGGAGATAGTGGGGGATGAAGCTGGAATATCTATAGATAGGGCTCTGAATTCTGGGCAAAGTGTTTGGATTTTATTCTTTAGGGTGTATGGGAACACCAGATATTTGAAAATGTGTGACCAGATCCTCATAGTGGCAGAAGGAAGGGTGGACTGTAGGATGATGGCGGTAGCAGAAAGGGAGAGTGATCCAGAATGTTGGAGATGGGATTCTGGTAGTGGTAGGAAAGTGAACTAGATGAGTTCTAAGGTTATCATTATTTTCAAAGCTGTTATAGTAGAAAATTAAAAAAGGGTTCTATGGTGTAATGGTTAATTTTATGTATCATCTTGACTGGGTTAAGAGATGATGCCCAGAGAGCTGGTAAAACATTATTTGTGGGTGTGTTTGTCAGAGTGTTTCCAGAAGCAATTAGCATTTGGATCAGTAGACCAAGTAAAGAAAATATGCCCTGAGTAAAGAAAATGTGGGCGGGCATCCCCCAATTGGTTGATGGCCTGCATAGAACAGAAAGGTGGAGGAAAGGCAAATTATTTCTTTCTTCTGGAGTGAGAGCTAGGACATCCATCTTTGCATGCTCTTGGATATCAGAGCTCTAGGTTCTTGGGCCTTTGGACTGTAGGCCTTATAGCACTCGCCCAGCCATGTCCGCCACCATCTGCTGCCCCCCTCATCTCCCAGTCCTGAGGCCTGCAGATTCAGGCATAGAGTTAAGTATGCCATTGGCTCCCCCAGTTTTTAGGCCTTCAGAGTCAGGCTGAATTACACTACAAGCTTTCCTTGTTCTCCAGCTTGCAGATGGCATGTCATGGGACTTCTTGGCCTCCATAATCATGTGAGCCAATTCCCATATTAAATTCCCTTTTACATACCTATATAGAACCAATGGGTTACATACAGATATAACCTATAACCTGTTGGCTATAATAATATAACCAATAGGCTGCATATAGATATATGAGGGAATTGAATATATAACCTATTGGTAATGTATGGACATATAAGAGGGAATCTAATATGGGAATTGGCTGTTTCTCTGGAGAACTCTAATACACGTAGTATTTGGGAAACAGAGAACCAACACTGACTACTTGTCCCCACACCAAGGCTCCAATATTGATCTTCACTCCCACACTGCCTGCTGACTGCCTCACCCTGACCCACAATGGCTTCTGCCTTGAAACTCCTGCATACTGTCATTCTTCCTGACAGACTTCTATTTCCACCTCTTTGTTGGTCATCTTTCTGCAGATGACCCCTCATTTATCACCATCCCCTGCTCAATCAGATTCTTGACTTTTAAAATTACATAGGAACTTTGTTAACTGGGGCCTGCATAGTCTATGAGCTGCCAAAGACTTACTTCTTAGTCAAAAGGAACATAAAGCAGTGTTGGTGGACAACCTGGGAAGGGTAAAATGACTTAGTTTTACTTTCCTTGCATTCTAAAGGACCTTTGCTTATATTTTGTAGAGATGATGAGGTAGGGGAGGAGACGTGGGGAAAATCAATTTCCTCAAAAATGGCTGAGTGAGAGGGGATTATAAATTTAACAAGGGAGAGGGAAGGAACTGCACCATCATCATCACCTTCACGAATATATCAGCTTATTAACTGATCATGGCTATATACTAGACACTTTGCAAAGCACATGAGTACATTATCTCTTCCTTATTGCAAAGAAGATAAAGAATATCCATGAGTTGGGTATTCTAGTGTCCATTTATACACAACAACACTGAGGGGCATAAAGACTAAGTAACTTGCTACAATTAATTCAAATCCAAGTCTGCCTGATGTGAGACTCTGTGCTATGCTGCCACTCATATTTCTTTGTAGTCCTCACAAAGTTTTGTATAAGGTAGGTGTTTAATATGCTTTTTATTTATTTAAAGAAGCATACTACCTACATACTCCATTCCTTGAAATCTATGCTTCCTGTTTTACTTATTCCACAAATTGTGAAGGGGAAATGTTTTGCACAGCAGAAACCATTAAAAAAAATGCTGAACACATACTAAGCAAAATATCTGAATTAGTTTGGTCTTGTTTATTACTGGCCTCAACTTTAATGAGCTCAAGTTAATACAGGTGAAAGGCCAGGGTGTTACATGCAGAAGTTAATGAAATACCATAGAGCTGCTGAGAAAATGATTAGCAGCCAAATGTGAATTTAATATACTTCATCTTCAAGAAGCAATGCCCCATGGGAGGCATCTTGCTGGGGGAGGTAATGTGGCATATTGGAAACAGTACTCACTTGGGAATTAGGAGATGGGGCTCTGACCTTTGCTTTGCTGTCAGCTGGTTTTGTGACCTATGGCAACCTGGTGACTCCCTCTGTGTCTCAGTTTTCTCACCGGTAACATGAGGGGGTTTGACTACATGATCTATGAGGTCCCTCCCAGTGATATGATCTGTTTTGTTTTCAAATTCACAATTAGAATTCCTTAGGGTTTATGCCTAGGTGGCATCACATTGTCTGTGAATGAAACATCAGATTGAGTCATAAATTATAACTCTTTCCATCCTACTTAACTATAGAACATTTTGAGTCTATTAGGCTATAACATATGGATATCATGGATCATGTTTATCAAACTTCCCAGGTTGGATGGGTTCATCAACTGTTTTAGGCTTCATTAGTAAAAGGTAAAACTAAAGATATTATAGCTGTTTTACCTCATTATTAAATAATGAAATCTGTATAGAAAATTAATAGAACTAAAAATATTTTTTTAATGAAAGCTATTATAAATCTGTATGAATTGGGAAATTCATACAGTTCATAACTAACATTACACTGTAATTATCTTGACAAAGTTTGATGTCTAGTTACAAACTCATCTGAGACACACTGTATAGAAAATCAATCACAAATATTGGAAGTGAATATAAATGATAACAGGCATGAAATTACTAAAGAGGTAAGAATAAAATATAGATACACATGTGGTTGCATTCGGTACATATTAGAGTTTTAGGATTTGGGAGAAAAATAGAACCTTCTACTAAAGCAATGCAATATGCAGAATGATCATTGATCTTAGAATGCAGAAACTAGCTGAATGACCTGGGGCAAGCCACTTGCCCTCTGTGAGCCTCAATTTTCATCCGTATAAAACAGAAATAACAACGATCACCTTGCCCATTTGATCTTCACCACAACTATTTAAAACAGGAAAAGCATTAATAGATGATTAAAATACAGCTGTTACTATTTTGAAAACTCTAAAGCATTATAGAACCAAAGTATTATTACATTGCACATAAATTTCATTTATGCACAATATAATAAATAATGTAAAGATGATGTGAGTGCTCTGAATTATAAAAATGTCACAGAGTATTAACAACACATAAAGAAAGATTTTCTCAGCAACAGTCCTTCCAGTGCCTTAGGAGTACTTGGATGAAATAATTTGCTTTTGAAATCCACCTTCAAAATGCTACTGCTTTCATGGCTAAATGTTGCATAGAATGTCAAGGGCAAAAACCAATGAGGTAAAATGGAATAAAAATTGCCTTGCACAATGGAATGGAAGCAAAGGAAAACAGAAAAATGAGGTGATGAGGAAAATGGGACTGCTATAAATATGGAGTAAAAAGCATACAGGATTCAGGCTATATTTGGAGCAAGAATAGGTTAATCAATTTTCTTCCATATTTATGCAATATGATACCTAATATCCTCCTAGGAAGAAACACCTGGATGACTGTTTTAATCCCTTTTACAGCACAGGACATAAAATATTACATTTTGATCCATCTAAAACCCTATTTAGAGTTACAGTTCAGAGTATACTGGAATAAAATGATCATCATTTTGAAAGTCAATTTTTAGTAGTTCTATGCTAAGCAGCAGATTTATGTTGGAAAGAAAATAAAAGCAAGTGTAAGTTTTTTAATATAAAAAATATCTAATATAATTAATTACCATACATGTATGAAATATTAAACATGGGAAAATGTATTTTACACATTTGGCAAAGTGCTCCACAAATAATAGCTTCTCCATGCAGCTACAGAATATAGTAACAAACATCTATAAATCAGAATTCATCTCAAATCTAGGTCTCCCAACTCCAAGCCTAGTGCCGCTCCCTTTACATTGGCCATGAACTTCCTGAAGTTTTTGGGCTACTGTTTTGCCCGACAGTACTTAAAGTTTTTGGTGTTTTAGGAAAAGATACTGAGGGAAGGACCTAATAAACTACATCCTTGGGAAAGGCTCCTTCTTTCAGATGTATTTGTTGAGTATTTACAATTTGTCTAGCACATGCTGTGGGCTGACCATTGAAGACATAATGGATAATAAAACAGAAATGATCTCCTTCCTCAGGGAATATGTAATAACTTTTAGTGCAATAGAATTAAACATAAACAATCCCACTCACCTGCACTTTCACCCTCTGTCTTCTCATCCACTACTAAGAGAAGTATATCCTATGTCCTTTAAAAGACTCCACTCATGGGTTCCATCTCATGTACCCTCTGATCATCTGAAGGAATTTGCTTCTGTCATTTTTATCTTTGACTATTCAAAAATTCACCCTCATTTTTACATTATTTTCATTAGCGCACAGATATACTTCAGCGTCTCTCATCCTAAAAACAAATATACTAAGCATAACAAAACAATTTCTGTGACCCTACAGCCACTTTCAGGCATCATTAATTTACTTCCCTTCAGACTTCTTTTAAGCATTTTTAATAGTGTCTGTCCTCACACCTTCACCTCCTATTCACTCCTCAACATACCCTTTTCAAGAATTTGTCCTCCATTCCAAACAATTGAAATGCTTCCATAATGAAGCTAACAACAATCTTTATTGTGCAAATCCTGTGGCCACATTTTTGTTTGTGCTCATCTAACTTTATCTCTCAGCATCATTAAACCTAGTTGACTCTTCTTTCCTTCTTAAAACACTATCCTATGGCTGGGCACGGTGACTTATTCCTGTAATCCCAGCACTTCGTAGGCTGAGGCGGGAGGATAACTTGAGCCTAGGGGTTTGAGACCAGCCTGGGCAATATAGAGAGACTCCATCTCTGTTTTAAAGAAATAAACAAAACCCCCACTATTCTGTTTTTCATCCTACATCACTTCTAAGTGTCTCCTTTGCTGGGTAGTACATACACCCCAAATCTCTCTACTTTTCACCATTTCCATTGATATGGCTCTAGTCCAAGGCTCAATTGCCTCATCCTTGGGCTACTGCAATAGCCTCCTAACCAATCTACCTGCTTTCTCTTTTGACTTGGTATAATGTATCCTCCTTATAGTAGCCTGAGAAGTTGTCTTAAATAGAAACTATGACAGATCATTCCTCTGCTTAAAATCCTTCAATGATTTCATTGCTTTTAGAATAAAATCGGAAAACATCACCATGACTGTAGGTTTATCTGGCCCCTGCCCACCTCTTCAATATATTTTAACCACTGTCCCCTTTACTCACTACACTCCAGCCATATTGTTCTTGCTATTCTTGACAAGTCTTATAAGACCATACGACCTTAGGGCCTTTACATTTACTGGGGTTTTTTTTTGGTCTGCATCCGGATCTTTGCATGGTTGGATCCTTCGCATGTTTTAGGACTCAGATAAAATGTCACCTCCTCACAGAGGCACTCTCAGACCACCCAATCTAGAGTAGGCCTTTCAAATCACACTCTTCACATCTCCTTTTTAAAAATATTCACATCATTTATTTGCTTATTTTTAAAAATCTCCAACCCCTCTAAAAAGTATGAGCTACTAGAATAAAATGTTCACTAATCTTATTTACTAATTTCCAGAACCTTGAGCAATGCCTGGCTCATTGTACACTCTTGAATGAATGAAGGTACTGGGTAATTGTACATTTATACACAGTACAGTCTTGAACTGAGCTTGGCTTCCAATTCTAGCTCCATTTTTACTAGGTTTTTGACTTAGTTGTGTTTTGCTTAACTTTTGTAAGATCTCAGTTTCCTCACTCATAAAATGGGAATAATATTTTATAAGGTTGTAAAGATTATATAATTTATATAAATTGTATAGAGTGAAGCCAGAGCTTAATACACAATAGGCACTTAATAGGCCTCTTTACCATCATTATAGAAATTCTTATCATCAACATTATTTTTATTATAGAAATTCTAGCTATGTCTCATAGCTTTCTATTAACTTTGTGAATTACTTATGTACACAATGACACTATTTTAATGTATTTATTTTTTTAAAATGTACTTTTAAAATATTTTGCCTTGTGCTTAATATTATGATATAGCAAACATTTCCCATCCCTTCAGCAAACCATTTCTCCAGCATTTATAAGGGAAGTCAATGGATTAAGCATGTTGTTCATGATGGAGAACTGCTTATTTCACATTTAGACTGCATACACTGTATAAATTCAGGATTGCTCATACAGTTATGTAATTTTGTGCTCCACATGTTTAAATAAGTAAAATTAAGAAAATGAAGATTTGATAGTTGACGAGTAAATGTAAACACTAGTGCTTAAAGAATGAAAGCAAGACCATTCTGTAGCCTAAACTAGATGCTGTCATCTGTGGGGGTTAGGGAAGATGCTAAGATCTGAGCCTGCTACCATGCTACTTCACGAACATCTGGCAGTCTGTCACTTCACAGGCAACAACATCTTCTCTAAACAGAAGAGACTTGAATTCATCAGGGATTCCTGTAGTACAGTATATGCTTAACTTAAGTACCTGCTTCCCCGTGATTTCCATAGATTATCATATTCATGACACTGTGGAGTGGAAGCATTCTTCTCACTCTCTAACTAGAACATGAAAAAGAAATTAAAACATTGGCAGGCACTTTGTCTCCAGTTTGTTGGACAAGTAAGAAAAGGACTTCCCACCCATTAATGTAAATGAAATTCTGTCAACTTAGAGCATTTAAACAAAGATGACAGCAGCTTGTCTATTAATAAATTCCTGACAGGATAACAATTACATTTGTAGTTGACTGTTTTTCTTTCAATAAATGTAGGTCAGTGGGTATTTTTAAGGAATCTATTTAAAATAAATTCTCAAACCCCAATAACTTTTCTCCTCATCTCTATTAACCCAGAAAGTAACTTTAACATGCACATTCTTGCTTCTTAAGAGTGGTTTTCAGAACATTGTGGTCAAAGCCTTTTTAACACATGTAACTGTGTAAATACATGTGTGCCTACTGTGCGTATACACACATATACATACAATGCATATACATAATACATATGTGGTATCTATATTCTACTCCAATATTTTGAATTGAATCCTATAGAAAGATTTAAAGCACAGCAGGCTCTCTGTTATCTAGGGATGGTTTTTCCATTTAGGGATAATCTGGGCCCTTGTGTTACTGCTTCTTTCTGACTTGTGCATTTCTTTCATTATTGACTATCAGAAAGGAAAGGTAAGAAAAGGTAACAAATTGATCTAGCTGGTTAGTCCTCTAGCCTTAGGAATCCATTTCGTAGAGGAAGAAGAAGTGAATTTAATGAATAAATTAAGTTTGGGGGGATTATGTGTGGAATTCACTAATCTACCTGGCCCAATATCCCATTAGTTAGATTTGAGAAAGTAAGTTTCTAAACAGAATCAGGATGAGATTTTCAATTTCCTTTTGCGGAAGGTTTTTCCAAGACAACGTGTTTTCTCTGTCTAAGGGAGTTTTGGAGATGGTATATATTGATATATTTGAATATCAGTTATAAGTACTACCAAAACAGTGAATAATTTTACCTTCATTTATTACAAATTAAAAGCACAGCTCTATATTTCATCACATTTAAGATGCTATCATACATTGCTTATTAATACAATAAAGAAGAAAATATAAGGAAAATACATTGTTTAAAATATTACTAAAACTTTTTCACATTCAGCATCTGGTAACTTGAAGATATAATCAATTGTAAGACAAACTGATTCAGAGGTATTAAAAATGAAAAAATGCATGTCTTAGATTTGGTAAAACTGATTCAGAGGAATTAAAATGAAAAAATGCATGTCTGAGATTTGGTAAAATGCATTGTGTTTTCTAAATACTTACTGGCTCAGTTCTAAGTCTCCTTCTCATCACTGTTAGTAGCCATAATACAGTAATGGCATCTCATTACTCCTAGGGCGATACTACATGGAAATTACATCATCATTCCTAAAACCCTATTTATAAATGAAAGTCCAAATTTTGGATGTATAAAACTTCAAAATTTGCCATCATAGAAAAGCAAAGAATAAACCTTGTTCTATTTCCAGCATTATCCCAGAAAACAATGAGTGACTATCACAAAGAAAGAGAGGTGAGGGTGGACATTACCGTATGTTACTGAGTCGGGTTAAGTCCATACCTGAAAACTTCTGAGATAGGTGTCTTTATTGTTTCCTGACTCCATTTTCCTATCCATATCTCTTCTACTCTTCTAGAGGTATGTGGTGCTACAGAATTTTTTAGGTTAAAGACTATCTACATTATATATTTGTATTTGTGTCTTCTAATGTGAATTCAAGGAGAAAATAGCATAAGCAATATTTGTTCCTTCAAAGAAACTCAGGATGTCCTAACCATTTTATAAGAGAATGATTTCCCTCTTGTATTTCTCCATGAATGTCTTTGCATGAGTTAAATATTTGAAAGGTTGACAGACTTAGCTATTTCTAGAAGAAGTTTCGGTTGATCAGTGTGCAGGGGTTAATTCTGGCACTGCCCCTTAGAGATATTTTTCTAGGGCAGAATGAGCCACAAAGAGAAAGATACACAGGACAGTGTCATTACAGCATCATTACATCATTTAATGGCTGACGGTGGTTATGGAAGCCAATAGTCTGAGGAAAGCAGGTTTTTCCTGAATGATGAAAAAAAAAACCCATCATATTCAATAAAATCATAAACAAATACCATACATTCCTGTTAGTCATCCAATGATGAAACTGTATATGTGAATACACTAATGCATTCCTTAAATGCAAATTACTGCTAAATTCCTAAGTAAACTGTCTTCCACTTCAGAGCCATTGTAATCCATCTCTTATGTCAGATGAACTGCGAGACTTACCCTTCTGATCGCATAGGCTTTACTGCTTTTCGTCATTCATCTCTCACACTTGGTAATCCTTTTACCTCTTCCTTCCAAGGTTGTAATTTAAATGCAATCTATTCACAACTGAAAAAAGGACCCTAGTGTAAATAGGATGTCTTTAAGTTATGGCCAAAGAAGTCATTACTGTTTATACAATGGTGTGGGTTCTATTACACAGAGGACAATATGGGGAGGCTCACTCTTCACTTGCTTTCATCAAGTTTTGTGTCAACACACAGAATAAAGGGTGGGTGCTGAATTTGGGGTCTTCCCTTGCTTTGACTTGTTTCTTATGGTATTGCAGCATTTTGTGTTTGAGAGAAAAGTCCTTGAGTACCAGCATTGGCCCCCATGAGTTCTTCAGTTTGTCATCAACATGGATTCTGATTTTATTGTTTAAAAGTTCTAAAATAGCAAATTGACAAAATTGGTATTTACTCCTGAAAAATCCTACATGGCCATTTCAAAGAGAATCACGTTTAGAAGAATTAAAAGGTGCATGTAAAATGCTTCCATAATATATTTTTAAGTGAAAGAGAAAGCAGGATTAGAGCAGCACATACAGTATGATCCTAATATAGTTTTTATTATACTTATGTATTTTCCTAATTTTCTACAGTGAGCACACACTACTTTTATAATGAGGAAAATGTTCTTAAAAGTATTGTCTTAAAAGGCACACTAACAGAAATTGTTATAAAAACCTATGCAGGAAGAAAATTACAATCATTATTATGGTCACAATTGTTACCTTATATGTTTTTAAAATATGAATCTCAAATCATAATTTAGAATGGTAGATACCAAATAAATGTATGCTGTGGGAGGATGCATATGTAATGACTACACAGACAGAAATATGATAAGTAGACCTCAGGCCCACTTCTAAAATATGGTAAAATACATAATAAGTAAGAAATGCTCATTCAGTTCAGCAAAGCACTGCATATGTTTGAGGATATAGATTTTTTTATTCCTGAGAATATGAAACTCCTACATTTTAGGCCTATATGGGGTGTTGGCAAATTAATATCCTCCAAGAATTAAACTGTGATGCTAACTTTCCAAGAATTAAAACTATAATGCTAGCTTTTATTAGAGTGGGTTCTTTTCTATTTGTAGCTCTTAAAGAAGAAATACATTTAGGCAGATATACATATGAAAATATTTATATACAAAAACACAGATTAAAAGTTTGTCTTTCCAAATAAATTAAGTTAAACATTTAACTTAAACCAATGTTTGCTGAGCACCTACAATTTTTTAGGTGTTGATCCCTCTAGCTGGCTCCCTATTCAATGAGCACACCCAAACTGCCTGCACCACGACTGCCTTTTAACGGGGGGCTACAGTGCACTTACCAAGACACAAGCTTAGGAGGTCCAGATATAAACTATAGCTGATGTAAAATGACAAATTGGTCATGCACAGTGGCACACACCTATAGTCCCAGCACTTCAGGGGGCCAAGGAAGGCAGATTACTTGAGCGCAGGAGTTGTTATAACAGAATCAGCCTGGGCAACATGGTGAAACCCGTCTCTACAAAAAATACAAAACTTAGCTGGGTGTGGTGGCATGCACCTGTAGTTCCAGTTACTCGGTAGGCTGAGGTGGGAGGATTGCTTGAGCCCAGGAGGTCAAGGCTGCAGGGAGCCAGGATTGTGTCACTGCACCCCAGCTTGGGCAGCAGAGCAAGACCCTGTCTCAAAATAAATAAATAAATAAAAGATAAAAATATATAAATATATAAATAAAATGACAAATCATGGATTTACTATGGAAATGGGTAGCTTTTCTCACAGGATTAATTTTTGTACACAATCTCCTTTCTGCAGTGTTTTATATACAGATAAATTTGAGTTGTCTTCAGATATCTACCTCAGAAAATGCTTAAAAATGCAACTCCAGGCCAGTGACTCACACCTGTAATTCTAGCACTTCGGGAGGCCGAGGTGGGTGGATCACCTGAGGTCAGGAATTCGAGACCAGCCTAGCCAACATGGCGAAACCCCATGTCTACTAAAAATACAAAAAAAATTAGCCAGGCATAGTGGTGTGTATCTGTAATCCCAGCTACTCGGGAGGCTGAGGTAAGAGAATCGCTTGAACCCTGGAGGCAGAGGTTGCAGTGAGCAGACATCACACCACTGCATTCCAGCCTGGACAACAGAGCAGGACTCTATAAAAAAAAAAATGCAACTCCAGACCCCGGGAATAAAAGCATATGACAGGTTGAATGTGCTAACACTACAAAGTTTCCAAAATAAAATCTTTATTGATTGATTGACTGAATGCCTTGTAATTATCAAGTGTCGCTCATTTATCTGCTGCTTTCAACTACATGTGAACGTATGGATGAAGAAAGACTTCCTGAACAATCTTCACTACAAGATCATTTCAGAACCATATGCTAAAGCAAAGCTTTTTTATTGCTGTATAACTGCAGAGGACATTTACAGGAAGCTGGGTCAAGCACTCTTATCATGTTTCTTATGTACTAATTCAACCTATTTCCTAAGGTTTACTCACATTCATTCTATAAAGTTAATACAGAGACAATTAGGAGAAAGACAATCCATTGTATACATATTGCAAGAAACTTTTAGTGTCACTAGAATGTTGAAGATGCAATTTATCATACATTGTTTAGAACTTTTGCATCTTTATTCATAAGTGAAAATGGTCTATAATTTTGATCTACAATTTTCTGGGTTGTACTATTGTCAGGATTTAGTATTAAAGTTGGTCAAGGTTCATACATTTATTAGGGAGTTTTCTGTACCTTTCTATAAGTTGTAATTGTTGAAATAACATAGAAACTCTGATAAAACAATTAGCTATTCCGACATGAAATCACTTGTGCCTGATATCTTTTTAATAATAAATTTTAAAATTTGCTTCCAGTTCTATGGATGATTATTGATTACATAATCAATTTGAGTAGTTTTTATTTGACAAGAAATTACTCCTCCCTCTAGATTTTCTGACCAAATAATTATATATAACCCTTTTTAACTCTTTAATTCTCTCCTGTGTTTGAGGTAACAGTAGAGAATTAAAGAATTCTGTTTTCATTCTTATAGAATACATTTTTGCTTCCTTTTTGCTTGAGATTTTATTGTAATTGTATATATCTATTGATCTTTTCTTTTCAAATGTCACCTTTTGTTTGATTTTTCCTGTTCTTTTGGTTCTTCCTAAGACTGACCTTGCTGATGCAAGGGGGAAGTGACATCCCTTAGAAGCCAGCACGTCTCCTCCCAGTCCAGGCGGGTCTTCCACCTGGACTCTGGGCACCCTGAGCTCTCTTTATAATTTTCAGATTTTATTGTGATAACACCTTCTTTTTCCCCCTTTTGTTTCCCACCCTGTCATTAACCTTCTGCTTAAACGTTCTTTCCATTTCTCTTTCTTTTTAACATTTTATTTTTTCTAAGCCAGAAACTTTTCCAACATACAGAGCCATTTAAAAATACACAGGTAGAAAGCAAGAGATAACTATAAAGTAGATTCCATGCTTCCTGGCTTCTGCATGGGGCAGGAACTGAGGAGGGCATCAAAAAAACATGGTTCAACAATATAAGCCGCATTGCTGTTTAAGTGCCTGGAAACAGCAGTGCCCATTGAAGAGTACTGAACGTGGAATCAATACTTAATAAGGAGATTCGGGTTCTAGGGCTTTGTTTAAATTATTTTTTTCTGCCAGATTCAAAAATTAACTCTTATCTAAGGGATCAGTCACCAAATTTCCCTTTTACTGTCGACTCAGAAGTTTAGAGAACTACATAGAACCAAATGGAAGAAAAATATTCTAAGTTTTATAATCACATTTATTTGCTTCAAAACTTTCAAAAAACTTGTTTGTTTGTCTTTAATAACTCACATTTTGGTGGTTTAGTGCATATCATCTGAGGATAGATGTTGAATGAGTAAATTACTGTGCCAGTTGCAAACAGGAAAAAATAATGGAAGAGGATACGATAATATAATAATATTTAGTGACAACGGGAGAAAATCCCTCATTTTTTTTCCACAGACTTTGGGGACAAAAGGTTCTTTCCTTCAGGTATTGGGAATTTTGAAAAACAAGCATTCATTAGAAAGCATACTAGGTGTGTGATTTATTGTGACTTCCAGTGACATAACAGAGCTCAAATAGAACAATATTTATTTGAAAAGAAAGCCATACGGTAGTGCATTCTATAATTCTGGCTTATGAACATTAAGAAGTGAATTTTTAGGCCATCTACAATGGGTCATAGCACTTTAGTATGTCTCCAGAAGTCAGGTAACAGCTCTCCATGCTAGAAAACCATTCAAAGCAATGACATGGAAATTAGCACACGAGTGTCCCGCTTTGCAGCCCAGTCCCTTGATTTCTGTGATTTGACAGGAAGATGATATCAAAGACTGCAGAAAAGTGTTAAGGGACAGCTCAAATGCTGGTGTGTGTGTGTGGTGGAGCAGGTGAGCAGTTAGGATTGTGTGTCATGGGCTGACAGGAGAGGGAGTGTCAGGCTACCACGTAGGTGAACATGGGCCCTATCATAGAAAATATGCTTTTTGTTAGGATTCTCAATATCTAGAAGGAGGGGCAACCTTTCTGGCATGAATGTGCAACTGCTGTGAGGATCCAGTAAAAGGTCTTCTCAGGGTTTGTTTAAAAAGGTCAGCTCAGGAACTACTGACCCCTCTGACTTCATCCTGACAGTTTCAGCCCTCTCACAAAATCACGCGTCACTTCTAGCCTCCTGTGCTTTTCTGAAAACAAAACCCTCTACCACCTGCCGTCCATTATTCCACCAGCAAGCAACATGCGCTCTCTTCAGCTGATATTTCAATTTATTCGTGGTTAGATGTGCAGTAATCCTCTGACTGAAGCTGAGGGAGCAGTTTAAAGATTTAAAACAAAACAAAGCCAGTGCTTCAAACATCTCTTCATGCAAAGCTTACCAGATGCAGAAATGTGGCTAATTCTCATCCACACAAAAGCTAAACGAAGACCCGCAGATGGTCAGTGCCTGCCCTCTGCAGAGGGAGAGGCAGGGTTGGCTCCAAGTAACAAATAATTATCCAGGCCCTTTGTAAATCAAGTTGTACCACTTCTCCTGTGAGCATCCACAAAGACGGCTGCATATATTTGCTATTAGCTCCTTCTTTGTCTGGGGATTTTGTTAATGCCCTTTCTTCATATAAGTTTGTGTCGCCTTGTTCTCACATTTGACACCAACTGAAATAGCCTTGCAGAACCTTTGTTTCTATTTTCTTCAAAATGTGTATTCCTCAATGAGGTTTCATCTTAATCTCTTCTTTTCAAAAGGATATGAATTGAACATGCAGAGAATCAGCCTAACAGGACCGATTATCAATTTCCATTTCCTTTCAGTGCCTTTGCCACCCGTGGGCCACCTAGACAGCTTTCCTTGAAGACAAAGGGTGTCTGAAATGGACAACTTTATTTTACATACCGGTCTCTTAGCGGACGACAGAGACTCATCGCCCATAATAAATCCTTCTCCTGACCCTTTTATATAATGCACAGCTGAGCTAAAAAGGAAATCAATGTTGCAATTTTAATTTAGCACTTTCATTCTGTTAATTTATCTAAAAAATCCTATGCCATGACTTTCCCTTGTCAAAACAGCCAATTTGTGTCAATAGGAAAATGTGAAAATGCTCTGAGTCTCTCCTCTGCACCCCCAACCACGTTTTTAGTAGTATGGCTATACAAACCATGGGGCACATATTAAGCCCTCCATGTTTTCCTGTAAGTGCAAAGCTTCTTTTGCAAACAGTGTGAGCTCAGCAAGTTGAAGAAATATGGAGGATCTTTAGGGAGAAAAGAATCTGGGACCACATTGTTTGTTAGCTTTGCTAAAGATGTTTGTGAAACTACTAAAATGGAATGCCAAGTGTCTACGTATGTATTAATGGTGATGCCTGAGCATATTAGTCAACTAGGGATATTAAATCATGATTAATCTCTGGGGAGAGTTCTAAGTAATAAATAACACCGTGTTTTCTGTCAGGGGATCATAAAATAACTCTGGTTTTACTCCTTTCTCTCTGTATTTCACAACTCGAGAATAAGCCAGGGATAGAAACTTAATTTACTCTGGGAATGATGCTGCCATAGGGGAATGAGGTCAACTCCACACCACACTGCACTAGTGCCATGGTGGAGATGCAGAGGGGTGGAGCCCCTGAGCAGGTGAGGACCTGCTACCTTTCCAGTAGGAATCTTGTGTCAAGAAATTGTTTCTTCAAGCCTTTATTCAAATATCACATTCTCAGTGGGACCTTTCCTAATTATCCCATTGACATTAAAATTCTTCCCTGCCTCCTGCCACTCTTTGGCCTTCACTATATCCCTTCTATGACTTTTTCCCCTCTTGGCACTTCTGACTTTCAATATCACTTTATAATTTACTTATTTTGTTTATTATCTATCCCCATTCCAATGATATGTAAGTATACTGTTGTTCACTAAATAATCCTCAGGGTATGGGACAGTTTTTAACATACTGCAGATGCTCAAAAACATGTTTCCCAAAGAATTATCATGAGGTCACTTCTGGCCAGTTGTTTCTTGGGTGCAGGAATGGCTGCATTATATAGGTTGATGCATGTAACAACTCTGTTGGAAAGAAAACCACCTCTTGCTTTCAGGGTTCTTGTGAACTCTACAAGAGCTGAACTTGGTACAGGAGAAGGAGCCAAACTCCAAATCTAGGGTAAGGAATTAGCCCAAAGGTGGGCTTATAAACAGAGTCAGATCCTGGGACTTGTGTGTGGCTGAAATAAAAAATAAACCTAGTTGGTTTGGGCTTGAAAAAAGGCTTCAGCTATTAGTCCAGCATGCTGTAAGCAAAGTAATTCAATGAGGGCCATTATAGCATAGGTACCATGCTTGGCACTGTAAGAGAGACAACATCCTGGCCTGGGTCTGCAAGTAGATTATGATCTAGGGAAGTTTACATACATGTTTCAAGTCTAGAGCAGGGCATGGAATGTACTATCATGGGAAATCAAGGAGGGTTTGTCCAAGATTCTTGAATCTTGAAGGATGGAAATGTTTTCAGTACCAGAGATGAGATAAATGGCATTCAAGGCAATGAGAACGCTGTTAAGGGAAGCAGAATGCATTTGAGGAGTAGCAATTAGCCTCATGTAGCCTACTTCCTTTGTAGATGTTTGCTGGAGTATGGATGAAAAGAGAGATAATTCTAGAAAGATAGGTGACTATCATATTAGAGGCTGGGTTTTACATGTTGTACTATTTTATTGGGTAACCACCAATAGCTCTTAAAGAGGAGACAGACTTCATTCAGAAGCCTGTGCTGTAGGAAGGATGCTTTATTTTGTTTTTTGTGGCAGTCATGGGGCTGGGGATAAATATGCTCAGTCAAGTAAATAAGTATTTAGAAGTACTAGGCTATAAAGCTTAAGAACTATGGAATCTATCCAACTTATAACTGTAAAGCAGTAAATGTAGAATATCCTAGAATAGTCATACACTTATATTTCAAAAACTTCCCATCAGAGACTTTGCAGTTTTGCTCCTTATTTTTTCTAGTATTCTTAATCTGAATGGTTAAGAATTCTTCAAATGAAACCTCTTTAACTTAATTATAACCAATTTTATCTTATTTCCTCATATATGTACGCAGATAATTACCATATGGCATTGCCAAAAGTCAGCCTGTTACATGCCTGATGATACTAAGCAAGTCTACTGTTCTTTAAAAAAAAATGTTGCTTTAATCTTTCCTTATATCACTTAATTTATCCCTTCAGTTAAAAAAAGAAACTCTCCTCTTTACTCCTTGCTATCTTTATTTTTTTTTCCTGAATATTGACAATAAAACTGTATGTGGACCTGAGAAGAATGTGACTACTGGAGAGACTAGTGGATGATCATTTCATGACTCTTTTATGCAATTGACTTTTTAGTCCTCAATTGCACTGCTCTGATTAGTCAAATTAAATATAAGGTTGCCTATACGCTCAGATATTTTTCTTCTATACTTGGATCTCGTTAGATCAGACCATCCTCTATTATCTTTAAAGTAAAGGTTAACTACCATGTGGCCAGGGAATAGTAAAACATGATGCTGACAGATTTATTTCAGTTTTAAAGGAAAAACCTCAGTTTTCAGCTGATGAAACATAGGCTGAAAATCCTAATGCTAACCATAACATTGTAGGTTCTCATTTGAATTCCAAAAATTGGGTAATTTTACATAGAAGAAACATATTTACTCTATATGTTGGTCAGTACTAAGATATACACACAGTTTATCACACTTCCTCTAGACAAAATTAATTTTTTTCTAATAAACTCTGCTTCTAACATTAAGGTTGAATTTAACTAGTTCATTGAGACTTGGTTCTTTATTGTCCTCTGAAATTGGTATTATGCTATCAAATAAATATAAGAAAAACAGTAAAAATTCATCTGAGTAGGGTTTGAAATATAGTACCTTCAATAGCCCAGAGGACTCACTTACTTTTGAATCTGATAAACAAAGTAAATATATGAAGAAAAATATATATTCTCCTTGGCATCACACTTATATACTAGCTTATTTACAACATTTTTCTTTATTGGTCCTTTGAATGTAAGAAAATCCACAATCTAGATGCTTAAAAAATGGATGAGAACATTTATTAAGTAAGAAAATATACATGGACACATATATATGAATGCATATCAACATTTACTTTTGGTTTTAATTCTCTCATTTATCTTTCCCAAATTTATTTTATAGTCTATCTAATCTTTAACACATTTTTTGTTGTTGTTGTTAGCTTCATTACAACATCTGAAATATCCAATTTCCTCTATAGTTGCCGCTGTGTTTAGGCAGACACCTTTATTGAGTTATCAGAGGACTGTGAAGGTTCTGAGCCTTGCAGCATACAGAGTAGCCTGGGTGATTCAGGTCAATGTGCAATAATGAATCTGGGTCCCTGCCAAATATGGTCTGCCATTGTGAAGTTCTGTCTCTCTGCATTTTAAATTGTGATGGTTTTTTGCATTTCACTTTTCCATGGATTTTGCTTCATTAAACAACTTTGGAAGGAGTATCTTGCACTCTCAATTTCTGCGTGAAAGTCACTGATTAACTGGTGAATTTATGGTTTGAAATGATGCAAGGCCTGATCTGTAGGAACCAGAGGAAAATTTCCTAATGGACTTCTTCCTGATCACTTTACCAAAGCAAATGCCCTCCACCCCTGCCCTGCTCTAAATAGCACAGATTTCTGGTATTTTAATGTGTCATTAGTTTGACCAGACAGATTTTAGTCCCTAATAAAATAATTCTTCTAACTCTTAGGTTATTTGTTTCTTAATACTTTGTTGTGAGATAAGGCAGAAAAACATGCTAACTGGGTTGCAATGCTTCAACATTATGACTTTAGTAACTTTTCTGAGTAATTTTAAAAACATGGAGAGCTACAGTTACCCAAAAAAACAGTTCAAGGAAACAAAAGGACTAGATTTATTCCAAACACAGGTTCAGTAGGTCAGTGTCCACATAACAATCTGTGCTTTGTATTTTCCATTATTTCTTTTAACATGCTTTAGTGTCTACCAAGGATGAAAGAATATAGCCTCCATTGTCCACTTGGAATTTAACCTTCCTATTTGGCCAGCTATTAGGCACAAAATGTTTGGGTTCAGTGGATATAAGTCCACTGAGGAAAGTTAGATGCTACTAAAATTTTCCTGCATCTTTGCACACCCCGGATGATCTATCAGCGAATATTTGTGCATCCACACAGTGAATAGTTTATCTGATCTCCTCATAGTGATTTTCTGGATTACCTTTGCTTTATGAATTTAAGAAAGTCACTTACTTCTTTTTATCTGCTAACCAAGAGGTTCGTAAATATTCTCTAAAAACCTGTGGGCTCTAACATGGGAAGTTAGAGAGTATGTACTTTTCCTAGTGGGTATGAAAGAAAAACTCTAGGTTCACCCTGAATAGCATCTGGAGGGACTGAATTAATAGAGTAAAACTGCAACTTCAAAACTTTTTTTTTAGAATGTTAATTTAATTTTGAAACCTTTTTAAAAGGCTTAAAGGATTCTTTTTAAATAAACTAACAAGTGAGGAAGAAATAAGCCATTTCTTTTGGGAAGTTATCAGTGGTTTCAGGACCTTGCAGTGGCAACTGGATTTTCAGAAAAGGGGAAATATTTTAAAATAATCCCCCATTTTTGACTAAGATAAGGACTGTTTGCTTGTGAATGGAAACTCAACATGTATAACTATGTCTCCTATTTATGTGGATGAATCTTGTTTTCAAAAGACTATCTTGATCACATGAGATCATTTTTCTCAACAAAAAAACAGAAAAAGTATTACACTATAGATATTCTGATGCATTTTTTCTCACTCATATCCAACATCTCATTTGTTACAGAAAATTAAGTAGATTTGAGTAAAAAGATATAAAAAAGAAATTCCAGTTTTATGACTTTCTAGTACTTATAATTATTGTAACTATGCTGAATACTTGTAAAGGCCTGGAGAATGAGACTCAGTTTACTCAACAGGACAGAACAAGCCAGAGAAGCAATTGCTATGGTCTGACTGTGTCCTCCCCCAATTCGTATATTGAAATCCCAACCTCCAAAGTGATGGTAGGGACTTTGGGAAGTGATTAGGTCATGAGGGAGAAATCCTAAAAACTGAAATTAATGCCTTCATTAAAAAGATCTTAGAAAGACCCCTTCCTCTTTGTACCATGTGAAGTTATAGTGAAAAGATGGCTGTTTCGGAACCAGAAAATGGGCCCTCACCAGACACCAAACCTGCTAGCACCTATATTTTGGAATAAATTTCTGTGGTTTATAAGCCTGATTTATAATATTTTGACATAGCAGTCTAAGCTACTAAGAAAGCAATAAATTATTTTTATATGAATAGGTACTTTTAAGATAGTTTAAAATGGTTAACTCGGTTTAGTTTAGAAATAATTTATATCATTTCTTTCTTTTGAGATGATTACTGGCTAAGTACAAAAAGTAATTTCAAAAGTAAAACTTTTGAAATTAATAGTACAATGAGATTAATAGTACAATGATAAACTTCAGCCATGCTCTTGTCTGACTTGTCAGAGATTCCCAATTTTTAAAAACAAGTGAGTTTTACTGTGCATGTGAGGCTCTTTCCAGAACTGCTCTTTTGGCCCTCATTCTTATGGATGTGGTATTAAGTGGTGAATCCAACCTCTACATGAGCATTTGATAAATTTGCTTAAGTAGAACTTCTAGATGTTTCTGACACTTGTTCCCATCCTAATTGTTTTTTAATTACCTATAGATTACAAGGCATTTTTATATACATGTTGTATTGAAAGCTCTGGATCTTTCACGATCCATGAAAGATGTTATATACATGTTGTATTGAAAGCTCTGGATCTTAACAAAGCAAGCGCTTGCTTGGATTTGCCTCCCTGGTCCCTTTCTCCACTGTTCACACTCAAGCTCCTACCAAATCAAATTCCTTGCAGGCCCCTAATGTTCCATTACATATCATGCCCCTCAGTCTATGCACGTGCATACTGGGTCTCATAATCTAATCAGTGTAATCTAATGTAATAATGTAATCTAATCGGTGATTAGATTACATAATCTAATAGGTGAATCCTTACTATGTCCTAGGTCCCACCTTGATATGGCCTTCTCCAGGAAGCACTCCCTGCTGACACTCACTTCTATCACATCTGAGATTAACTTGTTCTTAGGATTTACTACACTATACTGAGTACCTGACTTTCCCTCAGGCGTAAGATAGAATCTTGTAATATTAGTAGCATGCTGTCTATCACAGACAATTGTTCAAATACATTAGTTGAGTAAATGAATGGGTGAATGGTAGCTAAAACTTCATTTTCTCTTTAGTGTGTTTTTTGCACATGATTTCCGCATTTCAGTTTTTCTTAAAATTCCCTGGGAACAGCATCTTGAAATTTTCTCAAATTTTATATTTTCTTTAGGACTTTTGTACCTTGCTCTGCCTGGACAGTCTTTTATTCATTCAACAAATATTTTTGAGTTGTGTTTATGTACAAAGTACTTTACAAGGTTTTCCAAGGAACCCAAAGATAAATAGTACTTGGATGTTGCTCACAAAAGGCTTACAGTCTAATTGAAAAGGAAAGACAAGTATAAACGTAGAAAATGGCAAGTTTCATACAAGGGAAGTGACACATTCAATTGGAGAATTAGGCAGGCCTTCTTGGACATGAACAAGGCCTGACAGCATATGCAAAGTCTGAACATCACAGCATAAAGAGAAAAGACATTCCAAGCCATGAGATGTTGTGTGTGACAAAGAGGAAAACAGAATATGGCAACTACAGATCAAAGCCTGATTGGACCTCAGTGTTTATGAAGAAGGGTAACAATGCTGATGGTATGTTGAAAAGTGAGCCTGGGTTGGTCCAGGTAGGGGAGGGTCTTGGAAGTTACATTTTTGTAGGCAAAGGAGACTAGTAAAAGCTTCTGTGCAGAGTTGTACATCTCTCATTGGCTGACTCTTGCTTCATCTTCCTACGCAGGATTTCTGTACCTAACTCCTTTTTCTATGAAGCTACAGAAACCCCTCGTATCCCATTCCACCTCCTTTTCCTATTATTTCATGACATTCTGAATAATTCTAGAAATTCCAACTTGAAGGTTGCTAGAAAGGTAGTCATCAACCCATTTTCCCCCATCCTCATTAAGCTCTATTACTTACATCAGGCTCAAAATCCCAACAATTAGTTTCTGCAGTAGTCCCCTACTGGCATCTTTCCAGTACTAATTTACTTGCTACAGATTATATATATATATTTAGTTATTTTGAGACCTTTGACATCAACATTTCCATTTCTGGAGCCATTTCCTTGTCTTACAGCTCCTGTATTGTTTCTTTTTTGAAACACCAACTCATGGCTAAACTCCTTTGAGCATCTTCTTGGATTATGGGAAGAGTATATTAAACAGAGGCCATTATCTTCCACACATGTTCTACGTACTGCAATAACAAACCATGTATGTATTGCTAATCTTGCACGGACCAAGTACATAGCAGTCGACACTCAATAAATTTGTTGAGTGCTTAATAAATGTGTGAATGAATAAGGGTTGGTTCATGCTGGAGTGCAGGTTCCTCAGTATCAAGGATTAGTATTTCTATTCTGTATCCTTGAACAACACTCTCACTGAAACAAGCACTAAATAATTCTGATTAAATGAATGCATTAATCCCTTCAGAAAAAGGATGCCTGTAGAAAAATCCCAAGGAAATGCAAACAAGATGCAATGCAATAAGTTTTCTCACCTCAAAATATGTAGAGCATCACATATATTATTTAGGCTATTACAGAAACATACATATTCTTGAGTTCTCATTTACTGATGCCTGGCATATATGCTTTCAATAAAGTATAGCCATTGTTGATTTTTTTTTAAGCCTGATTCAAAGGCTTCATGTCTTTGAGCTAAACAAGAGTTCTGGGTTTTTATGACTTATACAAACAAACAAGCTGAGTGTGGTTAGAGTTATCCGTGCCTAATATTTTAATTCCATTGTTCAATAATTCCCATTTCGTTGCATTAGCTTTGCTTTATTATACCCTTATAATACTCTCAAATATATCTATAAAACTTTACAGCCCTTTTCCAATGGCATATGGTGTGTGTTCTGAAGAGAAACATGTTTATGAGCTGAAAGATGGGAAGAAAATGTAAAGTGCTCTTACGGGACTCGGGGAGGGATTGCTGCCTGCCTGCGTGGCAGGAACACTGCAGTATATCAGACTCTTGCAGACTGAACAGAAACCCTTCTATTTCAACAATGAGCAGAAGTCTGGAATTGTGCTATGCTAACTTTGATGCTACTAGGGTATTTTTTGTTTTTTGCTTTTTTCTCTCCTAAAGATTAAAAGTAAATAGTTCCTGAAACAATATTTGAATACTGTATGTTGTAGGATAATATCAATTGAGATGGAGGGAAGGAGAGAAAAGTAGAGTGTGGATGGAGGAGTGACAAAAAATACCATTTTTCTGTCCTCTCCCACTGAAGCCCACCCAAACTTTGTCCAAGCCGGAGCTTGCAACATTGTTCCTTACAGAGCTTATCTGTAGTTATTCTTGGAAACATGCAAATACTTATTCTAAAAGGTCCTGCTGTATTCTTTTTTTTTTTTTTTATGGAGTCTTGCTCTGTCACCCAGGATGGAGTGCAATGGCATGATTTCGGATCACTGCAACCTCCACCTCCCGGTTCAAGAGATTCTCCTGCCTCAGCCTTGCAAGTAGGTGGGACTACAGGCACGTGCCACCAAGCCTGGCTAATTTTTTGTGTTTTTTATTATAGACAGGGTTTCACCATGTTGGCCAGGCTGGTCTCAAACTCCTAACCTCAGGTGATCCTCCTGCCTCGGCCTCCCAAAGTGCTGGGATTACAGGTGTCAGCCACCACACCCAGTCCTGCTGTTTTCTTAAAATGGTCATTTGTTGAGTGCTAGATTCAAATTTTAAGTTGCCTCATATATCCCATCTTGGTCTTCCTTGTCACGATCATTGATCTATAGTAACACAGCTGCAGAGACTAGAAAGCTTCGTGTGACCTCTGACTTCTTTGCTGTTGCCCCTATTTGGTCACCAAGCACAGTCATTTCCCTCCCATCTCTCTCACTCACTCTTCCCCTTCATTTCCGTGGCTCTTCCCCAGGTTTCAGGCCCTTGAACTGATCTCACATCGCCTATTCCAATAGTCTCTTAGTCAGTCTCTTTTAATGCTAGCCTTCCTCACTCAAATTACCCTCTAACATGCCACCACAAGATGGTTATTTCTTTCAGAAAGTCTACTGTCATTGCATCCTATTGTAGCATTTTTATTCTGCTTTTTATTGTACTTTGCAGTTTTAACTCCTGTTTGCACCCAGTGACTGTAAACTGCATCTTCATGTCATCTTCAACATCTCCGTTACCCATTTCACAGTGTGTTTTAAATAGACTCAGGATTATCTTTACACAGAATGTTGGTTCTGCTCATGAGGATTCTCCTGGTCCATATCCTGACATTTCTAAATGTCCAGCCTTTCCTATAGATATTCTATCAGAAGGTAAAGTAAAAAGGCACTGCACTGCCTTTAAATAGCGATATAGGAAAATTTCACTGCTACTCTCATGCTGTCCACCACCGAGTCTTGATCAAACATAGATGTTAAAATAAAATATTTAAGGAGAATACTTTGAAGGATTCACTTTTCTGAATTCTCTAAATTTTACTTCTAGGTGTTCTAAATTTAAGCTAGATCTTTAGAGATCTGGTTAGCTGGAGAGTCCTTTGCAAAATTCTTTCCATGGTTACCCGTGAAAAAAGAAAGTATAAAATGCTACATTATGGAACCTGTTGTTGCATTTGTGTCAGAGATGTGGTTCTAGAACAAAGTATCTTGTTTGTATGGATACATCAGACATTTCTTGAGGGAATCCTACCAGAAGGAGATGCTCTTTGCCTCTTCTATTGGTTTATACCTGTAGGTCCTGTGGTCTGCATGTGATCTATTTGTGATTGATCCACTTTTTGCATTAGTTGCTAGGCTGCTCAGAGTCTTATTTTTAACCTCCCTTTATTAGGGATATCATCCCTACTACTGATAATATTTATCTTATGACTTACATACACATAGATACTAACTCCATTCCATTCCCATTTTATCTTTTTCACTCCAGTTCCTACCATCTGATCTTTTCCTTTCCTTTCCTCCCCTTTCTTCTTTCCTTTCCTTCCTTCCTTCCTTTCCTTCCCTCCTTACCTCTCTCCCTCTCTCCCTCTCTCTTTCTCTCTTTCTTTCTTCCTTCCTTCCTTCCTTTCTTCTTTCTCTTTTCCTTCCTTCCTTCCTTCCTCCCTCACTCCCTCTTTCTCTCTATCATCTATCTATCTAACTTCTACATGCCCAATTATTACTTAATTACTGAAAATCATTATGACAAGTTTTAAATATGAACAGTGTTTGGGAATAAATGAATATGCTAGTAAGTTCTATTTCCTGTAAAGTACCTAAGGCAGCACTTTACACATAGAAGATGCTCAAGAATTTCCTGATTGGATTCCCAAAATTTCAAAGCACTAAAATATACCAAAAAGAAAAAAAAAAGGAAGGCTACAGGTCAGATGTAATTAGTCATTTGAAATAACCTAAATTGGCTTTTGGTCAAAGTTGAGCACAATAATATGGTACTCATCCTTATTGGCTTTCTTCTGTTCTTAGTGAGTTATATTTCCTAACTTGAGATAAAAAGACTGAGGTAACATGTGCAGTATTTTTCCCTGCTATAATCCTTATACAGAATATCTGAAAGAGAATGGTACTTTTCATGCATGTAATAATACCCAGGCACCACTATATCAGCTAACTTTGCCAGATAGCAGTCACAAAAAGGCCATTAATATCTCTCTTACCTCCACCTGAGAAAGGTTAGTGCTATGGGATGTGCACAAGAAGAAGATCAAAGAGTATGCATTGCTGGTCCCTGCTATATGTCAGAGCAAGACAACTGAAATACACTGAGAAGGTCAAGAGCAGTGGAAGCTGAAGAGACAACTATTTGTGTCTGTGTGTGAATGTTTATAGGATCTGAAGAAACCTGAGCACAGACGTCAGTCTTCATGACCTGATCACATATGACTCAATACAGAGGTGAAATCAAGGTGCTCCTACTGAGGAGTTCAAAGTAGAGACTCCTGAAGAATGAGAGTGCAATACGCCAAGGCATCCAGGTCCTAACAGGAAGAAAATCTATGAACAAAACCAGCAATGAAGAAAAGATCATTCAAAATGGAATAATTTTAGTTTCTAGGGTTACCTTTTTTTGTATTTTTTACATAACAAAAACTTTTTTGTCACTTATTTTCCTTTACTTAAATGATTTTAAAATGAAGATAAATGGTTGCCAGGGTGCCTACAATTTAAAATATGTCTGAAAAGATTTCTGTGGCAGTCCCAATTACTGAGCTATTAAAAGTAAACACAACTAAAAATTTGAAGAACATGGGGAAAGAAGCCTAGGAAAATGTTGATTTTGAAAAAACAAAAACAAACCACAAACATATTTTTAAAAGCACACATACACAATGTAATTCCTTTATGATCCTCATCAGACCTTCCTACATCTCAGCATTCTTTAGGTCAGTCAGTCAAATCATCGCTAAAGCTTTCACCAACAGGAACATCATTCCTGGCATTAATACTTCAGTGTAAGAACTGTTACTAATAATAAAATTTTATATACTAAGAATTTTTTCCTTAAGTGATATACAAATGCCTCTACAGATAAATACAATGTTGTATCTAATCACTAATCTATTCTACCCCACATTCGTTAACATAGCTACGGTATAGTGTACTGGGTTAGGAAATGAATGAGATGGAGGAAATCTTCACAGTTCCATATTTCTGATATAAAATAGGAATTGTGCATAAACATTTTGTCTTTCTATTTTTCAAATATAACAGTAATAACTATAGAACATTTGACAAATGGAGAAACGTAAACAACAACTACTACATAAATTTAGCACTCTAAAAATTCTATCATAAATTCTATCATTCTTATAGGTCCTTCCATCTTTTTCATGTGCAAATCATCAAGATGAAAAATGACTTGCGTATGTTTGCTCATTTTGCATTTTATCATTAAAACACCTGATCCAATAAATTTACTGTAATTTAATCAATTATTTTCTATATTGCTCCCAAGTTTTTATAATGACTACTATTTCATTAGTAAGCAATGATGAAGAGAACTTCTATATGCACATTAAAATATATTTTGGATTATTTACTTAGAGTTAATTCAAATACTTTAGATTATAGAATTTCTTTTCCAAAGACCTGAACCTATTTCTAAAGTCATCAATATTTATGACATCAACAGTTTCAAACCAATACTTGGTATTTCTTAACATAAAATGAATATCATTTTTTTTTGCTCCGTTGGTATGTGATGAAAAAGTAAGGCCTTAGTTTTCCTTTCAATTTTCTAAAAAACTAGTTAGCTTGAACATTTTCTATGTTCTTTATTAGATGTATTTCTTGTTTTGTAAACTGACTATAGAGTACTAAGATATTTTTAAAAAAAATTTAGCTTAGCCTTTTATAAAATAAAAGCATTAATTCTGCCACACTTATTATATTTTTCCCTAAATCTGTTGCTAGCCTTTTTGGATTTGGGTTATATATTACATACATGAATTTTACAATTTATGCAGATAAATATATTTTTGGTCTTCTCTTTCTTTTTTAATTGCTTTTTGATAGTGATAACATACAATGGTATCATAGCTTTATTTTATCCTACTTTTTTTGTTTGAAAAAATAACTTTTTTTCTCTAACTTATGCAGGGGAATCTGCTTGTTAGTGTCTTTTTCCTTTTTGTTGCTTTTAAAAATTGATTACCTACAGAAGCTTGATAAATATTCAGTTTTATTTTCTTCTACATATATTTTGGTTTGTTTTTATATCTAACTATCTAATCCTTTGAAATTTGTTTTGGTATATGGTATGAGACATTTTTGATCTTTTTCCTCTGTAATTTTATACAATATCACAGAGCACATTGCAATTTAAAAAATCCTTTCCCATTGTTGTATGAAACCTTCTATGATACACATTGACCTATTAGGTTACATTTTTTGTTTAAAATTATATTCTAGGCCTGGTGCGGTGGTTCACGCCTGTAATCTCAGCACTTTGGGAAGCTGAGGTGGGCAGATCACTTGAAGTCAAGAGTTCGAGACCAGCCTGGCCAACATGGTGAAATCCCGTCTCTACTAAAAATACAAAAAATTAGCCAGGTGTGATGGCATGCACCTGTAGTCCCAGCTACTAGGGAGGCTGAGGTGGGGGAATCGCTGAAACCCGGGAGGTGGAGGTTGCAGTGAGCTGAGATCATGCCACTGTACTCCATCCTGGGTGACAGAGCCAGACTCTGTTTCAAAAAAAAAAAACAACAAAAACAACGTATGTATATATGTGTATATATATATATGTATATGTATATATATGTATATATATGTGTGTATATATATGTATATATATATGTATTCTAATTATATTAGGTAGAGACTGTTATGGTGTAAGTGTGGGCAGCAATAATAAGCTGATAATAATTTCTTTATCTTTTAGGTAAAGACTTATGGCCAAGCTAGGCTTTTATATAGCTGGCTCTAGGCGGACCCTAAGTTTTCAAAAAATGGGAAGAACATCACTTTCAACATTTAAATTGAGTTATTAATGTATTTCCATAATGAAAATAACTCTATTAAACCTGAGTATAAATATTTGCTTCCCTTTGAAAAATGATCAGTTTAAAATAAGCCAGAATTTAGTATTCTCACGTCATATGTATGAGCATGAGCTCTGAAACAGATTGCCTGAGTCTAGCTCTCTGGTCTGCTACTGACAGGCTGGATAGTTTGGCAAATTATATACCACCTTTGTATGCTACTTTCCTCATAGGTGACAGGATGGTAATAATAGTCATGATTTCTTGCAGTTGTGATAAGAATTAAATGAATTGAATTAATATTTATGCCATTTTACCAAGTTTGGGGAGGAAGAGGAGGAAACGTGTCAACAAAGGCTTCCTTAAAGAGGGTGACCATTTGGTTAAATCTTAAAATATCAGTAGATGTTCACTATTTGAATGTTCTATTTTGACACGACTTCCTGAAGTTGGTGGTGGCCCAGTTAGCAGAGAATTTTTACTACATACTTTTAGAGGTTCAGCCCAGCTCTGCAGGGCCACGTGAGATGTTGCTTCTTATTAGTAGCCCTCGGCATAATGATGAAGTAAGTTAACGTTGCCTTTGACACTTACCTCCTCTCAGTGAAATCAAGGTATGGATTTGAGAGTACCTCAGTGTCAGGAGATTAAATAGAAAAAGATCTGATAAAATAATTTACACAAAGGTGAACAGTACCCAGTGGGTTACTCTTTCCAGGCGGGGTCTTATATATATATTTTTTATTTAAAAAGGGTTTTGGAGATAATTGATATTTTTAAAAATCAGCTTAAAAGACAGCTTAATCCACCATTTTTCTGAGTTTCTCTAAGCATTAAGTTTGGTCACCAAGAAGCAACCTTCTTAGATTTTATTAGCTTAGCTTCACTCGAGCATACTTCTTTTGAGTTGATTTAGCTAATCCTTGGCTTTCACTAAAAATTGATATGGTATAGGTATTTGAAAGACATTTTTGTATTTTTCACAAAACCCCAGCTATAGGCATTGTACAGTAAATTATTAAGTGTTCATTAAATATGGATCCATGTAACAAAATTTTCCCAATATTTACTGCCAGGAGCAAACTGTTGTCTCTTAAGACAAACCTAGATATTCTCTTTTATCAGACCACGAGAGCTATAAAACTCATCAATTTCTTTAGTTTCTTGGCTACCAATAAGTTTACAGCTAAACATGATGTCCTGTTTTAATAATACAGCTTATCTTTTGTTTCCCATACAAGCACTTCTTGCTTTCTAAATAATTTCTGCTCTGTCTTAAATTTTAAAAATTTTATTATCTTTAATGTTTTAAATTGGTAAACTACTTTAAAAGACATGTAGGAACATGAGTGGAATAGTTGTTGCCTGTGTTCCTCATTTGACCCTTACTAAATATTAATTTTTAAAAAATAGTGGTTTTTTTTCTTTCCAAGTAGATTTCAAGGTCTTATGGTAGAACAGGATTTCTTGTTTTCTATCTTCTATACTCACCCCACATAGGTACTCAATAGCTAAATTGATTGATTGATAGCTGTTTTTTAAAAGCACCCCACATAGGTACTCAATAGCTAAATTGATTGATTGATAGCTGTTTTTTAAAAGCGGAAGTCTAGACAGGATTTTTAATGATGGACCTCGTTAAAAAATGATGGACTAAGAGTGGAAATACTAGGCCAAGAGAGTGTTTCTGTTATTTTTCAAAATTCCTCTACAATGGACTATGGCTATTTTCTGCATGAAAGGAAGAACACAACAAGGATTACCGTTCTTTAAATCAGAAAGGACTTTAATAGAGTCCAGTTCCCTCAGTTGAAATGAGGAAACCAAGGCCCAAGGAGTTACTATCATTCCCGGAAGTAGCGAGCTGAGTCAATATAACGTTAAGACTGAAATTTAGGCCTCCCTGTTGCCAGTCTGATGTTGTTTGATGCCAATCCATTTATTCACTTTCTGCTTCCACACAAGAAGGACTTGCATAATTTTAAAGGTTGGAAATCCAGCATGATCCTAAATCAGAGTCTCCATTCATAAAACTCTAAGCTTTAAAAATGCTAGGAATCATTACACAAATAAAATCCTGAGCACTCATTGTGCTATGCCTTGTGCTAAACGTGTTTCTTTTTTCCGTATAGTCTTCACAATCACCCTGTGAGGTCAGTACTATTATTATTCCTGTTTTAAAGATGAGAAAATGAGAGGCATGTCTCATGTTTAGCACTGGGATTCAGTGGCACTCTCCTACACTGTGTGGACTGCCTTGCGAATCCAGTCATGTATACACATGTGTGTGTTTTTCCTTTTGGACATGTAATGAGATTTTTTTTTCCCATGCCAGACTGGGGTATCTTAGTATCTCTCTCATGGAATTCTCAATTCCTACCCAGCTAGGTTTTTCCCTGGAAACTTCCCGCCATCAAAGCAGGAATGATATTTAGTGCTTCAGTATTAGAAGGTCACAAATTGTGCTGGAATCCAAGGGAGAATCACGTATTTGGATGAATCACAAAGGAATAGTCTGAACCTCCCCAAAAACACTGTCAGTAAAAATAAGGTGCTGCCATTAAATGACACTTTAAAGAATGCAAGAACACAAATTTATGACAAGAAGAAAGAACTTCTGAGCCAAAACCAGCTAGATCTTTTTTTTTTAATGCCATCCTTGACACTGGTAAAGAGTAGCCAGCTAGGTATTTGTCGACTAGAAAGAATAATCAAAATGGACAACTAAAACTATCATATTTACAAGTGAGACAAATCAGAAATTGTTGGCTAACAAATCTCCTTATTCCATCACTGTGATATTTGCTAAAGCTGACCACCTATTAATTTTTCCAGTGGAGCCTAAGGATGTAGCAAATGCCAAGTAAATAGTTCAATCTGAACCAGGTTTATTGTTCAGCTGCTGGTGCTGTGGTGCTGTGCTGTGCTTGTGTCTTTTGTTGCTGTGGAATAGCAGGCCTTCCGGGAATGCTAAGATTACAGTGTCTTCCCAGAGCTGATTATACCAGACATTGGCCTCAATGATGCATGGACCAGCTAACACAGTGCCACACAACCCCACAATGCTTTCAGCATATTCAGTCATCTGCCTCGGAGAGACTGAAAATATTACTATTGATTTGGCTTGGTGTTTAATGTGGTTGTTAAATTTTAAATCCCTGTACAATGACCAATACTTTGGGTAGTAATGTAATTCTTCCAGGTTTATCATCTCTCTTGAAACTTGACTATTTAGTACATTGTGTAGCATTAAATTTCAGACAGGGGAATAGGTTTTAATAACACAAACACTTAATAAAATAACTTTCCATGAGCTTTCTCATAATGGTATTAACAGGAAAAGACAATTTCTCTCATTGCGCTTCTCTGTAGACATTCTGTCGGCTCTGTATCTCCATCGGTTTTTTCATAATGTGCTCTTGGCACACTTACTTTAATATTGCTGTTTTGAGAGCACTGTCTTTTTTATCCTTGTCACTAAATGTGATATTTTGAGCACTCAAGATGCGCTGCAAGCAGTCCTAAAGTATTTATACTGAAACTACAATGGCAAAGCGTGTAGGATCATCTACCTCTCTGAAATGAGCCTTTAGGAAACAACTCCATCTTGGGAACATCTCTGGCTACACAATTGTAAAAATGGGCTGATAATTAAAGTACCAGAGAACACTCCTTTCATATTCACTGCGTATAAGCAGAGTGGTCTTGGTGGGTGCACACCTTAACATAAAGGAAGTAATACTTACATCTTGCCTTTGTCACACTGAGGCTGATATCTCCACTAAGTACACATCCCTAATCCAAGATGTTAGCAAACATATCTCTTATCAGCAGTACGGCTTTCACAGGCTTTTTTCAGTGTCCACCAACCACTTTCCATTCTGGATAAAGGATGTTAGCTAAGTAAGAGGCTAAGCACAGTTGCAATCTGGATATTCAAGCTGACCTAATGGTAGATGCTGGATGCACACTGAACCTGGCCTGGCAGAAACCTGTTTCTATATGAGAGTGGCATGTGGAAACGGGGACAGATGGTGGGGTCAGTAATAAAGAACTTGTTTGTTGTTGCTGATTGGAGGCCATTTCTTCTGCCAGCATGACTCCACAGATTTATCCTGGCATTGGTGACCAAGGGGAGACAAACAATGTTGTTCAACAAGCATTCTGAAAGCTAGCATATGGCCAGAAGGAAATCTCTGGAGAATACCAGGATGTGCTGTGTTGTGCTACACTGTGGTAGTATTGCTCTTAAGCAGTAGGGGGCATGGTGAGTTCATCCGGTTAGGAGTATAAATAGAAGTAACCGAAAACAGCAGGAAATATAATCCAGTGAGCTTGAGAACTGGTGAGCAGTTGTGTTGTGGGCTGCTTTTAAGATTATTTGCTTAATAAACTGCATTAGTTTCATTCTTTTGCATTTTACTCGCAAAAAAATGTTCATAAAGGTTGGGTTCTAGGGTGACAAAATGTTGGGAAATTTTGTTGATTTAAAAAACATAAATATGAAGTAATAAGAGAGAAGAATTCATGTTAGTCTAGAAGCTTAGTTAATTGGGAGTCTCTAGAGGAGTCACTCAAGATAGTGTTTGCTAATTAAGGCAATGCATTTTCCAGGGATTTGGAGAAGCAAGAGCTCTCCTCTGGCTTTCTGTCTGCTTGTGAGTTACTGTGCGGCACCAGTGACGAGCTTTCACTGATTCCAGTCACATGACTGACTTGGGTAGATGCATTCCACTCTCATAACAAAGGCCTGTGGGTAGTAAATATTACCTATCAAATAAAACACCAAGGTAATTCCAGTTAACTCTTTTCAGGAATTCTAAAATTTTGTCATTGAGTTTGGTCCT
Organism: Pongo pygmaeus; assembly: GCF_028885625.2. Classification (NCBI taxonomy): domain Eukaryota; kingdom Metazoa; phylum Chordata; class Mammalia; order Primates; family Hominidae; genus Pongo; species Pongo pygmaeus. Next base: position 132,913,019 of record NC_072373.2, on the reverse strand, counting down.
TTCGAAAAAGAAGTCTGCCAGAATTGGATATTTCTTTTTTAAGTTTTTGGATTAGTAAATCTTATCCAAAATGTAGATTAATTTCCTATAATAGCTCCAAATTAAGAATTCTGCAATTCTGTTGATCCTATTCTGATCGATGCCAGATTCAGTTCATCGGTGATGAACAAGTCAGTCATGGTGCCTCAGATTCCTTCCATCTCATTTCTGATGCTGTAGCTGGATTTCTCTAATTATAATTGGATCACGCCAGTGGGATTTTTAGAAAACTGCAAAGTGTTTTTTGTTCTTCTGAGAAACAAGTTATAAAAATAAAAAAATTATGTATTCTGAAAATGGCTTCACAAGATGAATCTTTTAAAGAAAAATCAAAACATTATGAAAAACCTAATAACACTCATAAGTTTAGATATGCAAAAGAAAATGAAACAGTATTAAACCCCAAGACCGGGTTCTATTCATGGATTTTAAAAATCTTGGACCTGTAATATTTAAAACCTCTATCTTTATAAAACTTGAGTTTAACCAACTGAAGTATCATTACATCTTTGGTTTTAAACGTCATTACCACACTACCAGATATTTCTAGACTGAAAAGATTTTTTATGTTTACAAACAACAGATTAAAGGCAAAGGCAGAATTATTATAATAAGATGTCATAAGATGTTTCTCAGTCTTAGATGAGGCCCCAACTATGAAAGGAATGTTGGCAAATCTTCTTCTTTCTATAGGTGGATCAGGCAGGACTTGGTGAGATGTGATTCAAATTTATTCTGTAGGTCTGGGATCTTGCCCTGTCACCCATAGCTCTAAGGAGAGGCAGAGAAGACACTGGAGAAAAGATTATGTATTGATAGCCCAGAAAAAGTGCTGTAATGTTCTCTGCTCTCTCCTGCAGAATGTTCTGTTTCCGCTACCTCAAGCCAAGTGACAGAAGACACTCTAAATACAATCAAGAGTGGGGTACTTGCCCAAAGAGGCAACTGACTTTTTTTTTTTTTTTTTTTTTTTTTACTCTGGGCTACCTATTTGCTACTTGGAAAAATCTGCCTTTATGGGACACTTGCTGACTGTAGTGCTACCAGTCTTAGCAACCTGAACATGGACATGCCCCTGGGTGTTTGGGTGGGTAGCTGTGGAGGGTTAAAGTAAGGAGGCTGGTGTCTGACTACTGCTGAGAAAAGCCTGTATGTCAGAGGTTGGTTGTCAGGGTTCCCTGATAGTAGAGCCAGTAGAGGTGTTTGCTTATGATGACAGAGACAGGAGTTTGTTTTGGGGACACTCTGGAAAGCTGCTGCAATATAATTATATTGAAAGCCCTGCCAAGGAGAGGTAATCCCAGTAGAAAGAGACTTCAGGGGTGAAATGCTGAAGCATAGGAAATCATAATGGGCAGGGCAGAAGGTATCACCAGGGAGAGAGAATGGGAGGCTCTGAAGATCCCACAGAGGTATCCTTTAAGAAAAAGAGTTGGCACCTGCCCTGATTGTGTCAATATCAGTACCATGCCATAAGAGCACTACACAATCATCTTTTAGCCTCATATGCTTCCTCCTTTCCCAGCACACTGGAGGAATCAGAGGTGACATGGAGAAGTGGAGAAGAAGGATGGGAGAGGGAGGCAGAAGATAATCACAGACGACCTAAGCATCCAGCCTTTTCTCTACTGCTGCCATAGGGCCTAGTGCAGGTTAAAGTAGAGATTCTTTAAATAAGAGGAGAGCTACAAGTTTCCTGGCTGGACTCTACTATCTGAGGGTGTTCTAATGTCTGGAAGTGATCAGAAAAACTCTGGTATTTTATCCATAGCCAAGAAGAGGAGCTTAGTGGGTTTTAAGAGAATAAAGATGTTTCTGGCTTGTTTTGAAAGTGCAGCTCATTCGGTACACTATAATACTGTTTTTTTTTTCCCCAATAATCAAGTAATTAGTTTTTGTGTGATGACATGAAGCCAAATGTAAGTGTGAGCTGAGTGGATCATACGTCTAATAGAGCTGTAAACATGTGGAAGTAGGGAAAGTTCACTTCTGAGTACATATTACATCTGCAAACCTTGTCATAGTGATTCAAAATGGAATGGGAAGTACTGAAGATGTATAGTGATCTCGCTTCATGTAGGATTGTACTTGCATTTTCTAGCACAGTCCCTGGCACATAATGGAAGCTTAATAAGTGTATGCCAGACCGAATCGGGAAGCTGGGAAGACAAAGCGAGGCACGAGGTGCATAGAAGGTGACTAACAGGTTCTTGAATTAGAAGGGAACTAAGTTAGAGCATGAGCATGGCCACTATTCCTCTACTCTACCTTACTTACCTTCCTGACTTTGTCTCTTATTACTCCCCCTATCTACTCTACTCCAGACACCCTACTCTTGGCTGATCCTTAAGGCTTTTTTACTGGCTATTCCTTCTGCCTGGAAATCTCTTCTCACAGACATCCACAAGGCTTATTTCTCATTTCCTTCACATCTTGCTCATATGAGACTTTCTCTAAAAGGTCCATACTCACTGCTCTCTAACCTTTAAAATGAAACCTGTCTCCTGACTCCCATACTTTTGAACTCCCTTGCCTTCTCCACTTTTCCTGTTTACATAGCCCTTATCACCGAATATACTATCATTTATTATCTTTACTGTTTGTTCATTTTTATCTCTTTTACTTAAATATAAGTTCTACAAGGGTAGACTCCTTTTTTAAATGGATAAATCCCAAGTGTCTAGAACAGTGTCTGACATATGGTAGGAATTTCAGTCATGTTAGCTGAATGAACGGATGGCAATAGATGCCCAGAGGCCTCTGTGTCATGTTAACTGGATTCCATTTAAGGCATCACAGAACCCTCCGGGGTCAGGGGAGGAGTTACTGACTCCTTTGCCAAGTAGCCACAGTACATATCCACAACCTCCTACCAAAATCAGCATTCTGGGTATTCTAGAACCACACGCGAGAACTGCTTAGGAACTCTCAAATCAAGTAGCAGGTCAAAGAGCTCCTTTGATTTACTCTTTGTTAGGCTGTTTGGAGTAGGATGTACTAATTAGATTTGGAGGCACTCAAGGTTTATACTTTGAGCTTTATCCCCATAGAATGCAGAGAGAATAGAAATGTAAACCCTAGTAAAAATTAAAATAAATTAACAGAATCAATCTAGACAGTTCTTCAAGTCAATTTGCACTCAAAGAGTATTGGGCCTTTCTTGGTGCAGATAATCATATTGTACAATAGGGATAAGTAAATCTATCTTCAGTTAGACTTTGGCAAGCACTTCTGCTGTTAAATGTGAAAAGTCAACTTGAAAATTCTGATAAATATATTTTATAGAAAACTTCATGTAACATTAGAAAAGAAAAAGAAACTAGTTTCATTCGTATGGTTCTACTACACATATAGAATTATAAATACATGCGAATCTCTCTTTTTCTCAAGGACCAAAGAAGAGAAATGAAGAGAAAAGAAAAACAAGAAAAAAGAAACAAAAGATTCCAGAGATGTTGTCAGTCTCTTTCAAACAGCTCATTCTTTGTAAAGCATATCTCCATCAGATTTCATTCTTCATAATTGTTTCACTTTCATCAGTAGTAGACTTAAAACACTGTTACTCTCTTTATAAAACTTTACATAATAATGTGTTTTTTTTTTTACAGAAAAATAGCAATTCCTCCTCAGCCATTCTTTGTTGGCTAAGCTAATTTAATTTATTCTGTAAGCTAAATAATGCCAGCTCTTTATGTTCTTCCTGACTTTCCTGCTTGGCACTTGAATAGTCTTGATTCTTTTAAATTTGGCTCTTCTAAGTCTATTTTGATGAAATATTCGATCAATAATTCTTTAGAGACTTATACAAAACTTTCGAAAGCTATTGCTTTCACTTTTAGTTTTTCTCGGTATAAAATACATGTTCCTTAAAGAAAACTGAGGAAATATGGAAAAGAAAAAGAAAGAAAAATTACCAAGAATTTCCACTTTCAGAAATGTCTGGTAATATATGGGTATTATCATAGCTTTTTTTTCCTGTCCACAAATGCATGCTTTTTTAAAAATAACAAAACAGAAATTATATTTAGATATAGCTAGGTTTCTTGTTTTTTTAACTTAATAACATGAGCATTTCTAATGGCCATATACTATTTTTAAAATTATTATGATTATTTTGAAAATAAGTCACTTTCATTCTACCAGGGATGTTTGGAACAAGGTATGTTTTGGAATTCCTTCTTGCTAGAATGGCTATATTGGAATTCTGTAGGGCGTCCTGACATCTGCTTTAAGCACACTGAAATGTTCAATGGCAAGAGTATTTAGGGCTGAGAACATCTGACCACTCAGAGCAAATTATTTGAACTTCAAAGTGAATTAACCCATAAAAATGACTTGATAACCACTATCTAATGCTGATTGAGATATCGAAACCACTTGTCCACAGGTGGAAAGAGCCTCCAAGATAAGTGAATCTAGATTCCTGAGTAAGGAAATTTAGTATTACCCAGTGACTGTACCAATTAGATAGACCCTTACACCTACAGACTCAGTGTCAACCTCTATAAAATAGTAAATATAATCCTCACCTCTTTTCACACAGGAGTTTCTTAGAATTTAAGAAACTTGGCAAACACTATAAAAAATAGCTCTAAGTCATAAGAAATTGCCATATTGCCAGGCTACTTAGCTATTTATTACCTCACACTTTTAGTGTCTGAGGTGAGTCAACTTTAAACAAAAAAGCATTTTAAAAATGGATTTTACAGCCCATCTTCGTAAGGCCATTTCTTATATCTCATCTTTCAAATTTCATTTGACCAGAATTTGGGCAAAGGGAATTATTCTTAATACATGTGTAACGGCTGCTTTTATGTGTCATCAAGAAGAGTTGCTCACCAGCCAATGGTAACTGACTCTTCTGACTCTTTATCTCCAGTTACAGACCTTCCCAACAAGGAAATTATTATTCTTGCCGTGATCCTCTGGTCATCAAACCCTGCTATGCATCACCATGAAACAAATATCAAATAAAGGATAAGTCTCAGGATAACCCCAGAACCGGATTTCAATGCTCAGATCCTGAAAAAGTATTCTCTGATTTTAAGACATTTGCTGATTCAAGTGACTTTTTAAAGCAAAAAGACAACAAATGGGTACGCTTCCTTAATGCAGAGACATAGGCAAATGCCTTTCTTTCAGCTTTACGCAAAGATAGAAGAAGAATCTCTTACATTCTGGGCAACCATCTGGAACTCTATTAATTGGTATATGAAGCAAGTTAAACTATAAGCTCAGATGTAACATGGAACAAATACACTCAACTAATGGAAGGTAAAATTACAGTCCCCAAATGGAAAGAACTACAAGTTCTGTGGTCATTCTACATGAAAAGTTCATTTTGACATTTCAGTTATATTAACAATCTGTTCCTGCTTTGGTGGTCTTGAAAGAATGAACAGCAATATTCATAATCTCTACTATCAACTTTGCTAAATTTTTTCCCCAAAGACCATCTTTATTACCCTGTAACTTTCACTACTTGAAGCGTTCCCATTTCTACAATAAATAGATTAAAATCAACAGAGAAAAGCTTCAAAAAGTGACAGGGTTGTTGGAATTTTTCTTGGGATTGTTATGACTACTTCTTTATACACAGGTCATCTGAGTCATAGTGAAACATCAACTATTCAGAGTCACATGCTGTGCTTTGTGTCTTTGGTTGATCAGAAAAGCAGTGAACTTGAGCCCATCACTATAATCTGATGCAGCAAGGAGGAGTGATAACAATTATTCTTAGCTGATTTATTTTTTTCTTACAAATCACTTTCTTACGCACACAGAACTGCCAAAATGGCATTAGTTCTCTCACTAAATCTTGCAAATAAAACAGTATTACCTTTCAACGTGGTGGCTGAGATTGTGTGATGTGGAGAAAAGGAAGATATGCAGAGATGTTAGCATGGCCACAGGGTGATGGTTGTGGTGGTGCTGGGGCAAGTGTGCACTACTAATAGGAGAAGATGTCAAAAAAAATGAAGCATAATAATAGTGCAATTTATCCTTGCTAAACGTACTGCAGTGCGCTATAATTAAATATGAAAACCTAAATTTATCTCTATGTTCGGTTGTCATTAATTTAACAGGGAGTGCACATGTTCTAATCTAATGGTTGATTTTTTTTCTCCATGTGCAGCATATTAAAATGTATATTAGCCTCAAGGTGCATAAACACAAAATAATAGACCAAAGGTTTTGGCCTGTGGAGAAAAAAAATCCATGCTCAAAGGCCGTCAAGTAGCTGTGATGCAGGGGAGACACTCACTTAGCCTCATTAAGCCAAAGCTCTCTTTTGCTTGTCTTTTGTTCTGCATGACAGCAGCCTCTTTGTTGTATAATAATTCATTCCAAGTTCGTTCCAAGCTACCGAAACTGGTGAACTGTGGCCATTTTAATGAGAAGTATTGGTGGTATGCATAATCTGGAAGCCACGTGGGCCAGACAATCACAGAGCACTGCAGCCAGCAAAATGAGATATTGTCGAAATCACAAATTTGTCAAGTTGTTTTTGGACAGGGTATTATAATAAGCACTAAAATATGCATCCTATTACTCTGCATCTGCCAGTCAAAGATCACTGTAATGAATGCGTGCTGCAGGGTATAACCAGGCCGTTTTCCTAAGTAAAACAAACCACAGAGTACAGAAAAGAATTATGTGGGTTTTTATTTTTTTAGCATTGTTTGACTTTTTTTTTTTTCCTAATCCTTTTGCACCAGGAGTCAGGTTCTCCTGGCATGGTGTCCACTGCTAGCAGTGAATACACAGGCCCTGCTGGTGCCAGGGAGTTAACATGAATACATTGCTTTTTTAATAGGTGTGCTTACCATCTGAAAATACAAAACCTCAAACTCAAGGCTACAATTGAGTCTATTGAAGAATTCCTGGGAGAGAAAAGGGAAAAAGGAGGAGAAAAAAATATCTCTCCCAATGATCCTAAGCCTTATGTTTTATCCTTTTCTACTTCAAATGGCTTAGCCTTTGGGACTTGTTTTGTTGTTTGTTTTTCTGTTTGTTTATTTTTGCTTTTTTGTCTGTCTGTTGATTTATTTGCTTTTTAGATGAACCTAAAGCTTTGGGAAGAAATGGGTGAGATGCTAATTTATCCCAGTTCTATAATATTAATAGTTTGTATAAGAAAACTAATACAATGTTGACAAGTAGAGAGAGTCTTTTCACTTGCCCATAAAAATGGTCCTTAGGGAGAGTGACCATATACTTTCTCATCTAATCCAGAACTCTTTTGAGAGTGAAGGGAAAATATTATCAATAATTACAGGCACAAAAAGCAAGACTGTCAGAGACAAACTGGCCTATATGATCATCCCAACTATAAGCTCTTGAATTGGCAAATGTAAAGGAAGCACACCATGTCCAAAGGCAATACAATACATCCTGTTATTCTGGGCAGTCTCTATTAAACATTCAGGGTTATTTGTTTGTTTGTTTGTCTGTTCTGTTTTCAGCCAATGGACTTTCCATAAGGTCTGGATGGAAATAAAATGATTGTTAAATCTAAGAATATGGAGAATACTCTTCCATTCCTTTCCAGCCATTTTTTAAACCTTACTGAACCTTTTTTTTTATGATCAGGAGGCATGATGTGAGACAGAGACATATAAAAGTATGGTCCATATGGTATTTATAATTGGGGCTGCAGTAGAAAGATGGGTAAAACCGAGTACAATTACTCAAATAAATGTGGATACGGATGGTAAATATGAATATATGTATAAAATAGATGCTTTCTTAGTTTGGAGGAGATAAATATATCCAGTGGGAAAAATAAACAAAGCTTCCTGGGGTAGGTAAGAATTAGTAGAATTTCAATAGGCGAGGAAAATAAAGAGTCAGAAGAACTGCGTGCCATGAGCCAATGTATTGAGGCTGTTACAGGACGGAGGAAAGCATGTTTGAAAACCACTTTACTCAAAGATAATTTACATGGAAGGAAGTAACAAAAGTAAGACTGGCAAAATAGGCCAGGTGCAGTGGCTCACGCCTGTAATCCCAGCACTTTGGGAGGCCGAGGCCAGTGGATTACGAGGTCAAGAGATGGAGACCATCCTGGCCAACATGGTGAAACCCTGTCTCTTCTGAAACTACAAAAATTAGCTGGGCGTGGGGGCATGCTCCTGTAGTCCTAGCCACTCAGGAGGCTGAGGCAGGAGAAGAATTGCTTGAACCCAGGAGGCAGAGATTGCAGTGAGCTGAGATTTCACCACTGACTCCAGCCTGGTGACAGAGTAAGACTCTGTCTCAAAAAAAAAAAAAAAAAAAAAAAGTGGCAAAATAGGTTGCAGGGAGATCACAAAGAGCCTTGAATGCCAGATGAAAGAATCCCTTACATTTGTTGGTCAAGAAGTATCACTGAATGCTATGAATCAGAAAATGAGCTTTGGAAAAAACAAACTGGCAGTGATATGTAAAGGGTCTGGAGAAGGAGAAGCTGGGAGGAGAAAGCCTACAGTTATAGCGCAGAAGAGTGGTCCTAAAAGCCTAAACTAGGATATTGATATTTGAGATAAAGATAAGACTATCCAAAATGCTCCTTCCTTTTCCTAAATATTCCAACTGTAAGACTTACACATATTTCTCAAGTTGTATCAAATCTTCTCAATGTCTTCTACGTCCTTAGCCCATCAGTCCATCTTATTTTCATGTTAAACTCTTCTGTGCATCATGTCAGGCTCAGTGATTGTGGAGGGAGTAATAGCTCTCTTTTACTGTACTTTGAGAATGGGTAGAATCAAGAGGGTGAGTGCAATGTTGGTTTATACAACTTGGTATAGCCTAAGTTGGTAGGCATTTTCTTTTACCCTAAGTTACAAAGTGTGTGCACTTTGGATAGATACATGACTACTTTATTGTATAGGCACAGGTTTGAGAAGAGAGATAAGCGCAAGGCAAACCAGAGCCCTGAGTAGGTCTCGGGAGATATAAGCTAGAAACTATGCCCATAGCCTGAATCACGGAAGCCTGCAACTGTAACAAATGTCCTGGGATGAAATGTCTGGAGCCTTAAGCTGTCATGCATGACAAGAACAGCTCTTTAGTGCCAGAGGTCTCTGTCTCTGGGGCACTGGTACATCCCTCCATTGCCCATGTGTTCTTCTGTTTGGTGTATGTGTAGGGTGTGTGTGTGTGTGTGTGTGTGTGTGTGTGCGCGTGCGTGTGTGTGTTCTTTTGGGATATCCGCTTTGAAATTTCATCATCAAACTAGGCTTTTCCCTGATGAAAGTTCCATACTATAGAGAAAACATCCACATTTGCTTGCAGTTTGTGCAACTTAAACTGAAGACAGATGTGTTGTGCAGCAACCACGATATTTTCATTTATCTCTTAATAGATTTCCATCTAGGAATCAAAAGTCTGATTTTATTTTTCAACTCTGATGATGAATACTAAGAATTATTTTAATTACAGATCTATTTCATTCTGCAGGAAATAAGGAGAGGCATTTTGAAGTTTTTTCTTTAAAGACCTCAATAATATTTATCTTCTAAATGGGATTTTCATATATACCATGACAATCTTATGGATTACTACATATTGGGAGATATCTACTATGGAATCCCTGGCAATATCTAGTTTTAATTAAAATGAAATGTCATAATAATGTCATCCCACATTCTGGTGTCATGACAAACATCTTTGAACTCCTGTGATTAAATAAGCAGAAACACTTGAAAAACTTCTAATGATTCTTCTAAAGAAACGAAAAATCTTACAGTTCATTGTTTGTATCTCCTTTACAAGTATATCCTTTCTTGTATTATAGCTATTAAGATCTTAACTTTCAACTCAATTATAAGCTCTTAATAGAAAATACCTGCATCACTCTAAGTTTACAACAGAGTCTTTTGTATGCTTTGGGCTTGATAGATATTAATGAAATGGAAAGGTAAAGGTAAATGTTTCACGCCCTTTGGAATTCATCTCTATTGTATATATATAACATGCAGATGCACTAACAGAAGATGACAAAAATTAGCAATCTTTTGAAAACTAGTATTTACTAAATGGATGTAATATGTGTTGATTACCGTAAGTTAGGATTGAGTAAACAATTAAAATGTTCTACATGGACCAAATTGAAAGCCCATATTACTGGCAGTCTGATACAGAATTATAGCTGTGTTTCACTTGTGAAATAGAGATAACTTTTTTCTTTTTTTGAAACAGAGTCTCGCTCTGTCACCCAGGCTGGAGTGCAGTGGCATGATCTTGGCTCACTGCAAACTCCGCCTCCTGGGTTCAAGTGGATTCTCCTGCCTCAACATCCCAAGTAGCTGGGATTACAGGCATGCGCTGCCATGCCCAGCTAATTTTTGTATTTTTGGTAGAGACGGGGTTTCACTATGTTGGCCAGGCTGGTCTCAAACTCCTGACCTCAGATGATCTGCCCACCTCAGCCTCCCAAAGGGCTAGGATTACAAGCCTGACTCACTGCGTCCAGCTGATAACTTTTGTCTTTCTCCAGTGTCATTATCCTAGTTTATAACATCATCTTGCAACTCGATTTCTATAGTAGACAGTATTAGCTACATAATTTGGGGACCCAATGAAAAGTAAAAATCCAAGCCTCCCAGTTTAAAAATTATTATGAATTTCAAGATGGAGTTGTTAGAGCATTAATCCAAGAGCAGGACCTTCTGAGAGGGAAGCTTTGTGCTATGGCACAGATTACATACCCACGAAGCCAATTCTGCTAACCACCTCATAATGATGTCTGTAACTTCATTACATCACATTTCCTATATATTTTCACATAGTAGCATGACAATGTATTTGTATATTTTCACCATTTCTGTGTAAAACCATTTGGCACTTTCCCTTTGCACATTTAATAAAATCCAAATTCTTTGTCATGGTCAACGAGCCTCCACACAATGTGGCCATTGTCAACCTTTCTAATACCATGTGGTGTTACTTCCTCTTTTTTTCTCTAACTTGTGCCACAAAGGCCGTCTTTCAGGTTTTTGCACACCTTCACAAATGCTACTCTCACCAGTGGAACGCTGTTCCCTGGCTCCTCATCCTTCACATCTCATTCCAAATATCTCTTTCTCACAGAACCCTTCCCTGATACCCAAATTAAAGTAGCTCCACATTCCCTATTTTTCTTCTACGCATGCCTTTTCCTCCGGCAAATGTTTAGTACACACTGTATCTTAAAAAAAAAAAACTAAAATAGTTTCTGTCCATGATTAGATTGTAATCTCCAACAGAACAAGGACCAGTCTTTCTCTTCTTCGCTACAGTATGACAATGTTTAGCACATTGCCTACTTCACAGTAGGTGCTTAATAAACATTTGCTGGATGGATGAATAAATGAATGAATGAAAGCACCATTCAAATGTTCAAGAACATTTTTCTCACTATTACTATTATTTTCATGTAGGTAAAATATAATTTGCTTGGGCAACCAGAACTATAATAAGCTCACCCAGGCATTTTCTTATGGGCACCGGGCTCTCTCTGGGTTCTCCTCTGAAGAAGCCCTTTTCTCAGATATACTGTATATATGAATATTTATTTCTCTTATACAAAAGAGGACCTCAGAGCTAGGTACATCACTGCATCATCTGCTTTCATGACTTCTGGATGGAGTGAGACATGCTTCTTTCTAGGTCCTTCTCTTTTCCATTTTCTATTTTACTTAAAGAGAATGAGCTGTTAACATATTGAAACTAACCACCCTGTTCTTCTTTAGCTTCAAATAGAACTAAGACTGTTTATAAGAAACTACACGCAAGTAGAGTAGATTGCATCTTCCTGGAATTCTAGCACATTATAATGACAAATGTTTTTCATTGCAAAATTCATTGCATTATGTTCAATTGTTTTTGTTGTTGGTCTGGAAACACCAGAAGTATAATTACTAGCTTTGATAAAGTAATAAAGTCAATGGAATAAACTATGCTTGGATTATGGCCTCTTGTTACAAGATAAGCAAAGCTAAGTCAGTATCCAATAAAAATTAATACTGATATCAAATCCAGGTATCTTATGTTCAAAATGAAAAATCATTACCTTCTCATAACATTCTTCTATGAAATGTGTCCTCTTAAATCATTAAAACTGTAGAAACATTAAAATACTTTACGTATATTTACATATACCCTACTGTATTTGAGAACATATATAGAGATTATACAGATATAATCATATATATATATGAGCTCTTTTGATTCTTTACAACAGTGCTGTGAAGTCAACTGGGAAGACTGAATTATCTCCAGTCTCTAGATGAGAAAACCAAGAATCAGAAAGATTATCTGGGGCTGGGTGCAGTGGGGCTGGGTGCAGCGGCTCATGCCTGTAATCCCAGCACTTTGGGAGGCCAAGGCAGGCAGATCACCTGAGGTCAGGAGTTCGAGACCAACCTGGCCAACATGGTGAAATCCCCATCTCTACTAAAAATACAAAAATTAGCCAGGCATGGTGGGTGCCTGTAATCCCAGCTACTCGGCAGGCTGAAGCAGGACAATCGATTGAACCTGGGAGGCGGAATTTGCAGTGAGCCAAGATCATGCCATTGCACTCCAGCCTGGGCTACAAGAGTGAAAGTCTGTCTCAAAAATAAAAAAATAAAAAAAAAATGAAAGAAAAGAAACGAAAAAGAAGGATTATCTGGTACTATGCAATCAGCTATTAATACAGACAGAATCCAAATCTTCAAATCCCTGTTCTTTCAATTTTACTGTTAATATGTTCCAAAATGCATTTTAAATTAAAAACATACTAATGGTCATACTGTACTATTCCATAGAAGAATTTAAAAATGGAAAGTTGTTCATGGAACAGTTTTGAAGTAGTATATTCTCTGAATTTGTCTAGTATATTTTATTAAGCTCTCTTCAGCCTGTCTTCATCAAAAATAAGTATTACATTAACATTATAGTTATTTAAAAATTAACCTTTTCTAGGCTGGTTTAATTTTATGGATAATGTATTAATCAACATGGCTTGAAGTTTCCTATCAAAATGCAGTCAAGGCCATTTACACTGCTATTTCCAGGAATCTCCTTCTGCTACCTTTGTAAAGCATTTACTTCATAGGAAGCATTTCAAACATTACTAGTGGAAAAATACACTAGGCAATTATAGCCAAAGTTTCTAGGGATGTGGCTAATTCATTTCCTGGTTTAAACCCTATCTAAATGAGATTTAAGAGTTCAAGAGCTGGGAATGAATGGACAATTGGGTTATTTCATATTCTGTAGAGTGAGATTTGCAAAGTCAATGTCAGTATTAAATCTAGGTGTAAAATGCAAAGGTGGGAAGTTTGAATGATGCCTCCACTTTGTTAGGTGATGGCTGAATCACATACACACACACACACTTACATAAACACATTGAATATATACACAAATACATGCAGATATAGAGAGTTAATTTCTATAAATATATCTATTAAATTATAATATTAATGTCACATAAAAATACACAGATACCCATATTTAATAATTTTTAAAATATACTATATATAGTACTCATATCTATTGTATATAACATATATATGCAAGGCACACATGTAGATATTGCTGTATATATTCTATAGACTAATATATTAATATATATAATTATCATATTTATGCAAATTATCATCATCAATGTTTTTATCAAGTTGTCACTCTCTCAGGTATAGCATACCTGAGAACTGAATACTTTTCAAGTTTATGTTTAGATGGTTTTCATGGTTGCGTTTTCCCATTGATAAAGTAGAATTTTACATATAACTTGTCTTATTTTTATCTGTCCTCAATTTGAGTGTGTCCTAGTTCATTACATTTAGAAATCCCTTCTCATTGCCCCTCTGCCATGTAGTTAATGGTCTGTAAAACACTTAAAAACACTAGAGGAGTTCATTTTTTAAAAGGAGCTCTATGGAGAAGCCTTCTGAAATGTAAGAATCTTTTGTAGTCAGCTATTTATTTACTTGTACTTTAAGTTCTGATTTTCATCTAGTAGAGGCATTCTTTGGTCAAGGCAAAACTGCAGTATTCTCTGTAGCTTAATATGAGTATAGCTGATAACATCATATTTTTTTCCATTACTACTATACGGAAACTAGTCTGGAACCCAATGAGCTGAATTGCTATCCAAAGGGACAGGATTTAGGTTCAGATGGGGAAAAAGAGAATAACAGCTGTATCCACACTCCCTTCCACATGATCGTGTTCATGAGCAATATGATGACCTGGCATGATGTGCAACTTTAGGTCTGGCTCTATAGCCCCAGGAGAACATGGCGAGGATAGTATTAAAAACGTGTCTATCCTATTCAACAAATGGTGCTGGGATAATTGGCAAGCCACGTGTAGAAGAAGGAAACTGGATCCTCATCTCTCACCTTATACAAAAATCAACTCAAGATGGATCAAAGACTTAAATCTAAGACCTGAAGCCATATAAGTTCTAGAAGGTGACATTAAAAAAAACCTTCTAGACATCGGCTTAGGCAAAGACTTCATGACAAAGCACCCAAAAGCAAATGCAACAAAAACAAAGATAATAGATGAGATTTAATTAGACTAAAAACTTCCTGTATAGCAAAAGAAATAATCAGCAGAGTTAACAGACAACCCACAGAATGGGAGAAAATCTTCACAATCTATACATCCAACAAAGGACTAATGTCCAGAAGCTACAAAGAACTGACACAAATCATCAAGAAAAAAACAAACAATCCCATCCAAAAGTGGGCTAAGGACATGAAAAGACAATTCTGAAAACAAATGGCCAACAAGCATATGGAAAAATGCTCAGCATCACTAATTATCAGGGAAATGCAAATCAAAACCACAATGCAAAACCACCTCACTCCTGCAAGAATGGCCATGATCAAAAAAAAAAAAAAGAAAAGATGTTGGCATGGATATGGTGATGTGATGAAAGGGGAACACTTTTGCACTGTTGGTAGGAATGTAAACTAGTACAACCACTATGGAAAACAGTGTGTAGATTCCTTAAAGAACTGAAAATAGATCTACCATTTGATCCAGCAATCCCACTAATGGGTATCTACCCAGAAGAAAAGAAGTCATCATACGAAAAAGATACTTGCACAACCATGTTTATAGCAGCAGAATTTGCAATTGCAAAAATACAGAGCCAGCCCAAATGCCCATCAATCAATGAGTGGATAAAGAAAACGTGGTACATATACACCATGGAATACTACTCAGCCATAAAAAGGAATGAAATAATGGCAGTCGTAGCAAGCCAGATGGAAATGACTATTATTCTAAGTGAAATAATTCAGGAATGGAAAACCAAACGTCTTATGTTCTCACTGATAATTGGGGGCTAAGCTATGATGATGCAAAGGAATAAAAATGATACAGTGGGGCCAGGCGCAGTGGCTCACGACTGTAATCCCAGCACTTTGGGAGGTTGAGGTGGGCAGATCACTGGAGGCCAGGGTTCAAGACCAGCCTGGTCAACATGGCAAAACCATTAGCCATGTTATTAGCCAGGCATGGTAGCGCACTCCTGTAGTCCCAGCTACTCAGGGGTTGATGTTGCAGTCAGCGAAGATTGCGCCACTGCCCTCCTGGGCGACAAAGTGAGACTCCATCTCAAAAAAAAAAAAAAAAAAAAAAAAGATTGATACAATGTGGGCTTAGGGGAAGGGGTGAGAGGCGGGTGAGGGATAAATGATTACACACTGGGTACACATTGGGTACAGTGTACACTGCTTGGGTGATGGACACACCAACATCTCAGAAATCACCACTAAAGAACTTATTCTTGTAACCAAACACCACCTGTCCTCCCAAAACCTATTGAAATAAAAAATAAATTAAAAATAAAAACAAAAACACATGTCTAGGTAGCGTACATGATAGGTGTACTCACCCTAAGTAAGTTAATGTGTTTTACTTGTGTCATTGCAAAAATGAAGCAAGGTAGAGCTATAAAGGCTGTCTGAACTTTTCTCAAGACCTGGTGGTGGGGTGAGGAGTCAGCTACAACTGGTTATTTTCTCTTTGCGGGGAACGTATATGTGGCCTGAATAGTTCAGCAGACAGACTTGGGCTTGGTGCTGTTAAATATGTGGAATGTGTGTTAATATTCAGGACATATTTTTTCTGTTTGATTTCACTACTATACTTCAAATTTCATGCCTCCTAAAATCAAAGGCTTTTCACATTTCATATTTCCAAGTGTTGTCATAAGTCTGACTGTGGAATCATCATTTATACTATTCATAGTTCTTTTCATCTATCAAATGTTATAACCTGTTGTTCCCTGGATTCTGTATGAAGCCAGAGCTCTTCTGCTTTTGTGTCCAAATATTCTCTCTGAATTTTCACTCGAGTCATTAAAAAAGAATTATTATCTGCCTCTTCCATGATTTGTCTCTGGATAGGAGGCCCCAAATTGCATTAGTTGTTTTTATTATCCTAATACACTGAAAGCCTGATTTTACTATAATTTGTTCTTCACTTTCATCCCAGCTCTAGGTCTCCTGATAACACTGCTTTCTAAATTGTGTCTATTAAATGCCTTATTTGGTATTATTATTTCACATATTCATATCTTGCATTTACCCAAGTTTCATTTCATTTCTTCTTTCTTCTTTGTAACCTCTTTAGATTCTTTTGTGCTGGTTATCTTTTTTCTGAGAATTGAAAGTGGTTCCCAAATTATAGCCATCTACAAATTTCCTTAGTGTTCTTTTGACCTCACTTTCCAATGGTCTCACTAAATAAGACAGATGAGATGCTTCTTACATTGAGATTTTATTTTATTGTATTATCTATTCTAGTACTTCTCAAACTTAAACCTACATATCAATCACCTGGGGATCTTTTTAAAATGCAGATTGTGATTCCATAGGTCTGGAGTTGGGCCTGAGATTCTGCATTTTCAACAAGCTCTGGTGACGCTGATGTTGCTGGTTTGGGTACCACGTTTTGAGTAGCATTGACCTAGATAATTCCAGTTGATACAAATAAATAACTTGATTGATTTCAAATAATGTTTTAAATAAAATGTTTATATTTTTGGTCATGGAAATTTTTTTAAATCAGTAGTTATTTGAAATGAATAAATTTTTTTGACCTTGGATTAGAGAATCTCACTTTAATATTACCTAAGAAGGAGACAGAAACTTGATTTTCCCTTCTTCAGGCTCCAGGGTTCTATTCTGGTAGAAAAATACAAACTGCATTCTTTAAAAACCCCTTCTTGGTAATAAGTTATATCACCTAGTGTTTGCCCACATTCAAACACACGTCACCTTTTCTGCCCATGCACACAGTTTTAGAGATCCCTTTTCAGTGTATTACCATCATCTTGCCTTTTTCTTATTGGGAAGACTTATCTACTTATGTGGGATTTTATTCCTCAAATAAGATGGGTTTTATTACTGACCCCTGAGGAACACAAATGCCCAGTTATCCCTATATGGAGTTTCCTATTATTAAGTCAGTTCTCTACCCAAGACAACAAAGTCCTTCTGATTTCCATGGTGACTGAATGGGGAAGCAATGATTACAAGGCATCAGCCAGAACATATGCGACAGAAAAAAGGAGGCTTGAAATTTCTCCAGACTCAGGAAATACGTATTCCATGGCACACAATAGAGTATTGCTTCTGAAATATTTCAATTTCTGTGAAATACAACTCTTGATGGATATATTTTCAAGTTGTACAGACATTCCCATACCTGTAATATATGTATAAGCTCTCCTTTACTTTTGACACTTTTATTCACCCTTAATGGTACATGGAGCTAAAAGTGATATATTTTCCAGACATGGCTTGATTTCAGGTGATATATATCTGCAACTAAAGAATAAGATTCTTTACAATGAGCAATGCTGAATAGGTGCTTCTATAATAATCAGGCATCACATATTTGGACTTGACTGCTCAGGGTAACCATATATATTCTTATTGAAGTACTGGGTGCTTAAAAATGTTTTACTTCATTCCTCAGTTAACAAAAATGACCCTGAAAAGTACACTGATAGCAAGTAGTATTGCACCAATTATACCCTTCACTGCATTTGATTGTAGGGTTTTCTTTTTATGAGCTTAAAAGTGAGCAATACCAAGTCCAATTCCCCAGGGCTTTTTGTGCTTCTACAAATCATGTCAAGTTGCTCACAACCAGTGAATTCATTACTCTGATTTAGCGATGGCAGTACACAGGATGGGACTTTAAAAACAACAGCAAAAAACATTTAAGTCTTCAAATTTCACAAGTTTACAACCTGAAAAAGTTTTATATCTAGGTGAATGCTCTTTCTATAAGGATTCTTCATATTTTTATTTATGATAGATGATTTTTGAAGATTTCAACTTCTGGTAATGGCAGAATACCTCCTTTGGGCTTCTCCTGCAGATAACTCACCAGACACACATACACACACACACACACACACACACACACACACACACTCTATCCAAATGCACTGAAGAATGTCCAAAAGAGGGCAGAAACTAAAGGGGAATTGGCACCTGGAAGAAGGGAATGACACTATCCTTTTTGCCTGAGAACAGGCTCAGGGGGTGGTACCAAGCAGGGAGGTTAAAATTCAGAGAGAAATTCGTCTTCTAACTGGCTGAGAAATCAGAGTTGGGGCCATCAAAACATCTAGAAACTGGGGAGATATCCAAGAAAGAAAGCTACAGAGAGGGAGCACCAGATTCTGCATATGTATTCTACCCAAATCACTGGCTGACATCTGAGCTATGCATGTGCTTGGCAGATGCCAAGCAGCCCAGCTAAGATTGAAATAACTGTACAGATATTTCAGTCAGTTGCTAACTGCAGAAGGGGCAGAGTTTTGGGGTTTGCATTAAGATAAGTTAATTGTCTGCTAAAACAAACAAAAATTGGGACTCTTAGGTGTGGAGAGTCCAGAGTCTCTCTATAATGTATCATTTACACAGTCCAGATACAATATAAAATTGTCAGACATAGGAAAGAGCATTTTGACTGCTCTCAAAATGAAGGGCAATCAACAGGGATCAGTCCTGAGATGATCCAGATATTAGAATTAGAGGTCAAGGATTTTAAGTCAGTTATTATAACTATGCTCAGGATATAAAGAAAAATACTCTGATAATGAATGATGAGATAATAAATATGGCAAAGTAATAAATGAGAAAAATGAAGCAAAAAGAAATTCTAGATTTAAAAGATGTGATACTAAAATAAAAAGTTCACTAGGTAGGCTTAAGAGCATAATGGAGATGGTATAAGAGGAGAGACTCAGTGAACTTGAAGACGGATCAATAGAAATAGTCCAATCTGAAAAACAGAGAAACCATTAAAAAAATTAAAAGAACATCTGGGACTTGTGGAACAATCTTTGAAGTTCTAATATATATTCATTTGGGGTCTCAGAAAAGAGGAAGAAAGAATGAAACAGAAAAACTATTTAGAGAAATAATGACTAAATATTTCCTAAACTTGGTAAAAAAATAAACCCACAAACCATATATTTACCAGTTTAAGAAGCCCACAGAAGCTTAAGGTAGATAAATAAAGGTTTCTAACATTTTAATAATATGTAGGAAGTAAGTTGCAGAAACTATTCAGGGGGCAATTTTGAGACTGAATTTGTGGTATGTTTGTAGAAAACTGTAGCTAAGGAGCTATGAAAAAATGTGAAAATAACAAAAATTAATTAGAAATACATTCTGTTCCTTTTAATCTTATTATTAGAATGTTAAATAGGAATATTAAAGGAATAAATTTATCCATTAAATAACAAAACAGACATATGATTATTCAGTTACTATGCCACTAAATAAATCCTATGATTTCATCTTCCTCCCTTATATCCCTCCTTCCTTGTCTTCTTCACTCCCTCCTTCCCTCTCTCCTGTCCCTCTTTTCTTTTATCCTAGAGAAAGATGAAGGATAAAATCTTTCTTACTGATACTATCATCATTAGGATACCATCATCATTAGGAAGACATAGTGTTTTACCGTTTGGGTCAAGAGTCATCGTAATAACCAATAGTTTTATATTTACAGTGTTATATATTCAACTAATTCATCAACAATTTCTATATAGTGTTGTGCTGGACTTTCCAAGATAATTTTAGAACAATTCCTATTTAAAGGGCATGGAATTAAAGCAGAAAATTATTTTATAAAAATAGGTGAAAAAGAAAAATAACGACAAAGACAACTTTTCTTTCTTATCCTTTCAGAATATTTCAGTAGAATGGGAAGCTACACTTGAAATGCAAGATGGAATATTTTCCCTAAGCTCTCCATAACAGAATGTTGGTTATACATCCTTAACTAAACTAACACTGTATCTTTTCTGTAGTACTGATAAGAAAATTGAAAATGAACAACTCTTTAAATATACTACCTGAAAAATGTGAGATTAGAGTCCAGCAGAATTTTAAAGGCCAAGTAAGGGGGTGTTTGATGATGAGAGATAAGCAACTCTTTGAATAGAAGTATTGTAAGAGATTTACCCTCTGCTATTAGCCCCCTCTAGTTCCCAGGGTTTAAAATCAATCACAGTTTCATTGATACTTAAAATTTCTCTTGTTGTCACATAGATTGAATTTCAAAGAGAACAGGACAGCCTTACACATAGAACTAGTCAGTGGGGAGCAGAAAGTGTACAACCTAAATTGTTTACTTCATCCACAAGAGACTGTACTATGACTGGGATTCTATAATATGATATCTGAATAAAAGCCTTACTTTACTTCCTGATTTATTTTTCAAAGTTCAGTTCTTAACAAATTTTGAAAACAGAAATTCAGGCCTGGTCACTATTTATTCTTGAGTGAATTTTTCAAATAGTTTCAGGATAGCCTTGGTTAACTTGGCAAAATGCCCTGAAAAGTGAATTAGCATGTTTAAAACTTGGCTAATCACTCCCTCATCCCCATCCATAGCAAAGCCTGCTTAATTTTGAGCCGGCGTTTTAGCATACAGTGGTATAACTCCATCCTGTGCACATATCTTGAATTGGCTGATTTGGAAGGAGGCAGACTTCCTTCTGGATCTCATTCAATTTAGAAACAACAGCAGATTAGCGATTAAATCGGATGAACAACTTCTGGCTCATATCAATTAATTTCTTCAAGGATTTTTCCCTTAAATAAAGCATCTTACACAGCTACAGGGAATGTCTCAAACAGCCTGACTATATATACCACTATTGTTGAATGTTTTCATTTTTAATGTTAAAAGCTCTGCCACAGAAAACAGCCTGGAAACTCTGTGGGGCAATGAAACCCATCATTCTACCATATTGATACAAGTAAAACAACAATATCAATGTTCTAATACATTAGGACCCTTTATAAAGAGTTCTTACCTTCTAAAAGCATCAGCAATCGTAACGGAGCTGTGGGTATTTCTAAGCCAATCAACAAACAGCCATAAATATACTTGGAATATACAGAGACATTATGCTATTTAACTTTTAATTCAACATGAAGTTTAAACCATATGTAGTTAAAGTGCTTTTCCAAATGGAAAGAAAACAATATACTACCCAAATCAACACATAGTTTCCTGTGAACAATATCAGAAACTAATAGGATGATCCTCTGTCTTAGTCCATTTGTACTGCTATAAAAAATGGCACAGACTGGGTAATTTCTAAACAACAGAATGTTTTTGTCTCAGCTCTGGAGGCTGTGAAGTCCAAGATCAATGTGCTGGCAGGTTTGGTGTCGGGAGTTTGGTTTCTGCTTCCCAGATAGCACCTTGTTACTGCATCCTCCAGAGAAATGAAGGCTCAGTCCTTGCTTTGTGGAAGGGTCAGAAGGGCAAGAAAGTGTTCCCTTCACCCTCAAGCCCTTTCATAAGGGTGCTAATCTCATTCATGAGGTTGGAGCCCTCATGACTTAATCACCTTCCAAAACCACATCTCTTACTACTGATGCTCTGGGGATTAAGTTTTGACATCAATTTTACAGGGGATGTGGTCATTCAAACCACAGCACCCTCTTTTAAAAACAAGATTGAGAGACAACTTTCTGGTATTCACTTATATTTGGTTCATAGAATTCAATCATTAAGGAAAAATGGCAAGTTGAAAAGTTGTGCAGTAACAAATAAAGAAAACTTCAGGCCAATATCCTTGATGAACACTGATGCTAAATTCTTCAACAAAATACTGGCAAACCAAATTCAGAAGTGCATCAAGAAGTTAATTCACCATGACCAAGTAGGCTTTATCCCTGGGGTGCAAGGTTGGTTCAACATATGTAAATCAATAAATGTGATTCATCACATAAACAGAACTAAAGATAAAAAACCACATGATTATCTCAATAGATGCAGAAAAGGTCTTTGATAAAATTCTACTTCCCTTTATGTTTAAAACTCTCACTAAACTGGGTATTAAAGGAACATAGCTCAAAATAATAAGAGCCATAGATGACAAACCCACAGCCAATATCATACTGAAAGGGCAAAAGCTGACAGCATTCACCTTGAAAACGAGCACAAGTCAAGGATGCCCTCTCTCACCACTCCTATTCAACATGGTACTGGAATACCTGGTCAGAGCAATTAGGCAAGAGAAAGAAATACAGCGCATCCAGATAGGAAGAGAGGAAGTGAAACTATCACTGTTTGCAGATGACATGATTCTATATCTAGAAAACCCCATAGTCTTGCCCCAAAAGTTCCTTCAGCTGATAAACATCTTCTGCAAAGTTTTGGAATACAAAATTCATGCACAAAAATCATGAGCATTCCTACACACCAACAACAGCCAAGCCGAGAGCCATATCAGGAAGGCAATCCCATTCACAATTGTCACAAAAAGAATAAAATACCTAGGAATAGCTAACCAAGGAGGTGAAAGATCTCTACAATGAGGATTATAAAACACTGCTCAAATAAATCAGAGATGACACAAACAAATGGGAAAACATTCCATGCTTATGGATAGGAGGAATCAATATTATTAAAATGACCAAGTGCCCAAAACAACGTACAGATTCTTTTTTTTTTTTTTTTTTTTTGTATTTTTAGTAGAGACGTGGTTCCACCGTGTTAGCCAGGATGGTCTCGATCTCCTGACCTAGTGATTCACCTGCCTCGGCCTCCCAAAGTGCTGGGATTACAGGCGTGAGCCACTGCGCCTGGCCACAATGTACAGATTCAATGCTATTCCTATTAAATTACCAATGATATTCTTCACAGAACTAGAGAAAACTATTTCGAAGTTCATGTGGAACTGAAAAAGAGCCCAATTAGCCAAGGCAATCCTAAGCAAAAAGAACAAAGCCAGAAGCATTATGTTACCTGACTCTAAACTATACTACAGGGGCTACAGTAACCAAAACAGCATGATACTGGTACAAAAACAGACACACAGACCAATGAAATGGAATATAAGCCCAGAAATAAGCCTGCACACCTACAACCGTCTAATCATCAACAAAGCTGACAAAAACAAGCAATGGGGGAAAAGACTCCCTGTTCGATAAATGATGCTGAGATAAATGGCTAGCCATATGCAGAAGATTAAAATTGGACCCCTTCCTTACCATACACAAAAATCAACTTAAGATGGATTAAAGACTTAAATGTAAAACTCTAAACTATAAAAACGCTGGGCGACAACCTAGACAACACCATTCTAGACACAGGAATGGACAAAGATTTCATGACGAAGCTTCTAAAAGCAATTGCAACAAAAGCAAGAACTGACAAATGGGAACTAATTAAACTTAAGAGCTTCTGCGCAGAAAAAGAGAATGTGAACAGAGTAAACAGAAAACCTACAGAATGGGAGAAAATATTTGCAAACTATGTATCGAACAAAGATCTAATATCCAGAATCAATAAGGAACTTAAACAAATTACAAGAAAGAAGTAACAACCGCTTAATAAGTGGGCAAAATACATGAACAAACACTTCACAAAAGAAGACACACATGTGGCCAACAAGGATATGAAAACAAAGCTCAATATTTCTGATCATTAGATAAATGCAAATCAAAATCACATTGAGAAACCATCTCACATCCGTCAGAATGACTACTATTAAAAAGTTAAAAAAAATAACAGACACTGGCAAAGTTGCAGAGAAAAGAGAACACTTACACACTGTTGGTGTGAGTGTCAATTAGTTCAACCATTGTGGAAAGCAATGTGGAAATTCTTCAAAGAGCTTAAAAAAGAACTACCATTCAACCCAGCAATCCCATTACTGGGTTTATACCCAAAAGAATATAAATTATTCTACCTACCATAAAGATACGTGTACACATAAGGTATGTTCATTACAACACTATTTACAATAGCAAAGCCATGAAATCAACCTAAATGCCCATCAGTGGCAGATTAGATAAAGAAAATATGGTACATATACACCATGGAATACTATGCAGCCACAAAAAAGAATGAGATCATGTCCTGTGCAGGAACGTGGATGGAGCTGGAGGCCGTTATCCTTAGCACACTAATGCACGGACAGAAAACTAAACACTGCATGTTCTCACTCATAAGTGGGAGCTAAAGGATGAGAACACAGGAACACAAAGAAGGAAACAGACACACTGGGGCCTACTGAGGGTGAGGGGTGGGAGAAAACAGATAATCAGAAAAAATAACTATTGGGTACTAGGACTAGTACCTGTGTGACAAAATAATCTGTAAAAGGAACCCCCATGACATGAGTTTAACTATATGACAAACCTGCACATGTACTAAAATAAAAGTTTTAAAAACATTAACATGAAGAAAAGTAACATTGTACAGTAAAGCTTAGGTGTCATACAAATGGGAAAAATTCACTTTTCTTTTAAGATTTCCTTAAGACAACTAACGGTTTATCTTTACCTTCCCTTCAGCCCTTGGCAGCTGACCGACATAGCTACCTATTCCTTCCAAACTTCCCCTTCTCTTAATTCAGAGGTATAAATGCTTTTATGTGTCAGAAATTATATTTTATGTTATGAGCTCTCCAGACATAAGCAAGAATTGCCAAACTTGCCAGATGGCCCTATACATATATTTCAAAGTTTAAAAAAGCAGAATTTAATGCAGATACAGGAATATTATCAAAGTACCATATTATTTGAGCATTTTGGAAAATATTTTTATTTTATTTTCAATAGTTTGTATTACCACTAATGTTGTTAATCACTTCAGAGAGTATATTAATGCTAAATTCAGAAATAGAAATGTTTTTTTATAGCCAAAGTTTAGATTTATAAAAAATATGAGATTCTGCTTTAGATGAGATTCTTCATGAATAGATTTATATTTCAGTTTTCCTGGTGGGAAATCTTGTTCTTTCAAAGCCTTTCAGAAGATATCCCATTAAAAGTGTATATTTTTCAAAAGTTTTAGTGTAGTTTAAAATTATGTTGGACATAGGAAGAGCACAATATATACTTCTATGGAATATCTACCTCATATTCATATACTCTCTCGATTTTATTTAGTGTGCTGGCATTAGATTTAAAAATGAAAGCACATACCACTCCATTTCCTGAAAGTTACCACTTCTTGACACTGTACAATTCTTGGACATAATTACTTTGAGTCTCTAGAGTAAGATCAGTAAGCAACTAATGAAAAATTCCTGGTAGAGGCAGATAGAATGAGAAAATGACTATATAACTGAGATCAAATTATATCCACAGGGAGTAGGATGCTTTCTATATTCTACAAAAGTCTACAGTAAAAATGCACTAATGTGGATGAATTGTGTGAAGAGTCCTTTTGAATTGGTGAAAAGACTGAATTACAGATTATTGGGAAAGAAATGCGTTTTTTTCAGGTACATCCAATGGGAAGAATTGCTAACAAACATTCATTTAAAACAGCACATTCATTGTTGATTTTCATATGAATTTTGATAGCGTACTTGAAAGCTGTTAATTATCTTAAGTAGGTTAAACAATTTCTTGAAATGTGTTTATATTAATAATTCACTTAGTAAAGTAGGGCTTTTTGTCTGATAGCATAAAGGTATATTATAGCCTAGAAAGAGTAAACAGCCTGCATTTTAAAGTAGTTATTTATAAAATTCACAAGTTTGTAGCTCTTTATTACCAATCTTGGGAAAACTTCTAGACCTTTCTTTTGGAGGTCGACTACTCTCATTTAATAGTCATAAGTATATTATTTTTAATAAAATAACACATCCTGATAGAGTAATGTTTTCTAGTTTGGATGACGGATTTCTATAGTGGATGATAAACCTGAAGTTTTTATTCCAGTCATATATTCACAGATTCTAATTATAAATCTGAGGAACTCTAAGAACATAAAATCTTTTTTTAAGCATGATATTCTCCAAACAAGTTAAGCTTTTCTTAGGGAAATCAGAATATTATGAGGCTTTTTAGCTCTGTGATCCAAGTAACAATCTTCTCCACAGTGTGTAACAGGCTATCATACTCAGCTGTCAAATGCCTTCCAGAAAGCAAGATATGCCTTGCTGGCAGCAGCTCTTCACTCTATTGAGGGATGTAGAATGGTTTGGAATTTGGGCTTTCATTTCCTGTTGTCTGGGTTCAAATCTCAGCTGAACCACTTGTTTTATCATCAGTTAAAGAACAGGTATCAGGAAGACCTACTTCACAGATTGCTCTGAGGGTTAAATGAGGTAACTGAAGTAAAGCACACTGCAAGGTATTAATATTTAGTACGAGTTGGGTGAAAATTGTTATCCACTGCCTAGAAACATATTAAAAGAGGACAGTATGTTCATCTGGTACGAGTTATTCTCATTGAATTTTCATTCTCCCTATCCCTATTCACATACATTGCTTTAGACAAATCTTGCTTCCAAAGGAACACTGCTTACTTTTCCTTATTTAGATTTTTTTTAACCTATGAGTTTAGATATATTCTAGATGACCAAACTGAACTTTAACAGAAATTTTCAGAATTCACATTTTCACCCTTTGATAAAAATGAATTTAACGTGATTAGGCACTACACCTGACTACACTTGCTCATATAGAGATAAGGCTTCAATTCCCACTTAGTAATTTTTTTTTTTTTTTTTTGAGACAGAGTCTCACTCTGTCACCCAGGCTGCAGTGCATTGGCATGATCGCAGCTCACTGCAACCTCCACTTCACAGGTTCAAGCAATTCTCCTGCCTCAGTCTCTTGGGTAGCTGGGATTACAGGCACCCACCACTATGCCCAGTTAATTTTTGTATTTTTTGTAGAGATGGGGTTTCACCATGCTGGCCAGGCTAGTCTTGAACTCCTGACCTCAAGTGATCCACCCACCTCAGCCTCTCAAAGTGTTGGGATCACAGGCATGAGCCACTACACCCAGCGGTGATTCAGTTTAGCTCAAGAAGAATAATCAAACTGATGATTCTTCTTGGTGAAATATTAATAGTTCTACCTACTTTGTGTTACCTATAAACATTTTACAGTTTTACATTTACTTCTCTATGGAATGGTCTAATCATTAGCATTTTCATCAGAGGGTTCTAAAAAGTCAATATTTACCAAAGATGTCAGTCATCCATAATGTATTCTTTTCTTTCCAACTCCAAATGTTTACAAATTGGCATTCTCTTTATATTTTGTCTTGGAAGGAGCATTTCTTTCCAAGGCGAAATACTTGAGAGAAAATGCCCTTAGTATGAAGATGTGCTTACAGATGCCTATGATAATTGATTAGATTTTTTTTGATATATTGGGTTAATTTTTATTTTATTTTATTTTTTTTTTTTGGAATGGAGTTTTGCTCTTGTTGCCCAGGGTGGAGTGCAATGGTGCGATCTTGGCTCACCACAAAAATACTTCCACACTTTCCTCTTTTAATAGACTCTACTAGCAGCCTGTCACATTTAGTCACTACTGAACTAGTCATGTTGTTTTAATCTGCATTCTATACATATTTAGCATAATAAATGAAAACTTCAAAAATCCTCCCTCTTGATGACTGGTAGTGTAACTCTTGTTGTATGCACAATTATGCTCTGCCTTGGATTGTTGACATTCTATGCTCATGACACTGGAATCACTCAGAAACATCCTTGGAGCTCTCCATCTCCACCTGCATCCCTTCTACTGCCTTATCTCACTTCACCCCAACCATGGTATTTATACCTTGTGACACTCAATAAATAACTAAGGAGTAGATAAATATTTAGATCATTATTCTGGGAATTCTTCTTTGGTGCAAAAGTATGAGGCCAGGTATCCTCTAGGGAACTTCCAGGAAGAAATATGCAGGCATACATACAGAAAAGATATCAGCATCACAAAGGCAGGGGAAAGAACCCACATACAGATCTAGAATACTTTCAGATGCCCCTCATATGTTTTCTCTTGGTCCTTTGCAGAACTGCATACATTACAATGCTTGAGTAAGGACTGTGTGAATGGAAACTTCACCTGCAGTTGTGATGAGGACACTCTAAGGTCCTTGGCAGGTATATCTAGGGTTTTCCTTGCTATTAAGTGTAAATCAGTCATTGTCTGGTACCCTGGACAGTAATACAAATTATAAGCCAATTGAAGGTTGCTTACCATAGGGGAATCTGAAGCCCACTCGAGTACTCAGTTACTGCCCAGCTAGCTGATTTTATATGAAATTGAGATGACTGAAGAGACACAGAAGGCAATGTTCACATCAAGAGTTTGCTGGGCATGCAGCCAGGCAACCATACACATCTACATAGGCAATGCAGCTGACGAAGGGAAGGCCCAAAGCTGGGGAGAACAAGGCAATTCGCAAGGATCTATGCAGACCTCAGGATCAGGTTTCTCCCCATTCCCTGAAGGTCTTCTCTTCTTCATTATTCTCTGGCTCTCTTTATCTTAAATACTTTCTTCTTTCCTTTTTTTTTTTTTTTTTTTTTTTGAGAGAGTCTCACTCTGTCACCCAGGCTGGAGTGCAGCGGCGTGATCTTGGCTCACTGCAACCTCCGCCTCTCAGGTTCAAGCTATTCTCCTGCCTCAGCCTCCTGAGTAGCTGGGATTACAGGCTCGCGCCACCACACCCAGTTAATTTTTGTATTTTTAGTAG
Source organism: Pongo pygmaeus (assembly GCF_028885625.2). Classification (NCBI taxonomy): domain Eukaryota; kingdom Metazoa; phylum Chordata; class Mammalia; order Primates; family Hominidae; genus Pongo; species Pongo pygmaeus. Next base: position 132,884,000 of record NC_072373.2, on the reverse strand, counting down.
AGATGGGGTTTCACCATGTTGGTCAGGCTAGTTTGAGCTCCTGACCTCATGATCCACCCACCTCAGCCTCCCAGAGTGCTGGGATTACAGGCATGAGCCACCATGCATGGCCTATCTTAAATACTTTCAAAGACATAATCAACAGACCAGAAAAACTAGTTTAATTAAGGCATTGGTAGGGAAAATATTTGCATGTAAATAAATACATGAAGTCATAACCCAAGTTGGATTTGTTGTAGAAAAGCTAAAAGTCAAGTAATATAACATATACGCGCAGAATAGAAGGAGGAAGAGTTGGACCTGTGATCTTTGCCAATAAACAGAAGGTCCATGGTAAGGATCAGCCCACGATGGCAATGTGGCTTGATGCCAATGATGAAAGGTTGAGGAAAGAAGGTGGCATGCCTGCAAAAGCAATAATTTATCCTAAGTTCACTGAATACAGGTGAGTAAGTATTGTATTATTTCTACTACAACTGACTGCCATAGGTCACTGGGAAAGAGGTAAAACGTTCAACAATCTTGCCCACAGATTAGCAAAATCTTAATCTGCTCTCTGCCAACTCAGAAGCAAATCCCAAGCATCAAAAACAATGATTCTCTCTGGGCAGGATAACAAGTAGAGGTGGTAGGATGTAGTAGGCAAGTGTGGAGGTTTTGTGAGCACACAGACCAGGACCAGAATGCTGCCTCTGCTCTTTTCAGCATGGGACCTAGGACAACTTCCTAATCCCTCCAAGCCTTCCTTTTCTCAACAGGATAGAGAATAATAATTCATACCTTACTTAAATCATTATAAGATTAAAGTAGATAACATAAAAAGCCCCCAAAATGTTAAATAACAACCATTGAAGGTTTTTAATTTGTGTTGTCATTATCATGATTATCAATTCTACTTTTCCTTGGGCAAATAACCTTGTACTCATAAACTGATTCTAACAGTTTTGTCTGTTTTATAGGATGAACACATACATCATTTCATGGAAAAAGCAGAACTTAGCCTGGCTGTGCATTCCGTGGGTGCAGTTTATAGGCATCACCTGCGACTAGAATAGCAATATTAATTGTAATGCTAAGATATGGAAAGACAAAGATAAAGGTGTAAGATAAAGCTCACTAAAACAAAGGGATCTTGATGTGGAATGTTAGTATTTAGACAAAGTATAAGGATGCAAATGAGCAAAAAGAATTTTTGTGTTTACGACCATGATACAAACAGTTAATAAATCCAGGTGAAAGTGGATTTTCCATCCCACAGAATTTGAACCGCCCTCATTGTCACAACTGTAGGCATCGGTGATGGTGTTATCTTTCTTCATAGGCTCTCTGGTCTCTAGCCAGTGGGGAGAAGGAGATTTCGATTTTATAAACTCCAGGACACATACATTAATGAGTAAAAAATGCTTCATAAGCTGGTCAACAGTATTTTTCGTCATCCTTCAAGTAATAAACTACTTAAAACTCATATTAGGTTCTGACGAGCCCAAAAATGCCAACAGGAGGGAAAGACATGATTTGATACAAAGTATAGATCTGATTTCTATGTAAGGGAATTCATATGAATTTGTTTTTATTGCACTGATTTTGATAACCTGCCATAAAACTTTTGTTAATGCTAAGAGGAAAGACATAGCTAATGCTATAAATTCACTTAGATATCTCTGCCTTCCATATTTTGGTATCAAATTAAATTTATCACTTCATTATCCCTTCCTGGCAGTTGGAAGTTGTAGACTTTAATGGAAGGTGCCAGGGTTGCTAATAGAATCTTCTCGTCACAGATGAAGGAAATGTAAAAGCAAAACTTACAAAGATTTGATAGGATTTATGCTAAATGACAACGACACCCAAAAGCACAAACTAAGAATGAAGCCTGTGCCCTATCGGGAGAAGGAATTAATTATCCAACAGATTTGTAACTCTTTCTCTACTATAAATAAAAATGTAGCAATTTTCACAAATGATCATTTAGCCAGAGCCAGCCATTGCCTATAGAATAGAATTAATGAGGACATTTACATAAACCTTATAGTGTTTTCATCCCTCAAGACTCAGTTCATCTGTTGCCTCCCAACTGCTCCTGATGCCCTAGGTTAAGATGGACACTTGTTTCCTTCTAATTCCATAACTTCGATAGCATAATAGCAGTTATGTTGAGGAGTGGTAATTGAATGGTTACGGGCACAGTGTTTGCAATAAACAGAATTGGGTTTGCATCCGGCTTCCACTAATAAACAGCTAAACCTCTTTAACCTCAGTTTTCACCTTTGTAAAATGAGTATATATACATATATATGTGTGTGTGTGTGTATATACATACACACATATATATACACATATACAAAAGGCATATACAATTATGTAAAGTATTTAGAGTTTATTACTTTTTTTTTTTTTACAATTGATCATCAATGATAAAGAGTTTATCTTATTCATCACTCAATCTCAATTATCTACTGCAGTGCCTGGCATGGAATACTCAATATATGTTGAATGCATAGATGTTTATTTAAATGATTAAAATCCAAACACTAAAGTTTCTGAGGCAGGGATACGTAAAATAAATTCTAATTAGTACCAAAAATCAAAATCTGTCAGAATTATGTGAGTTCAGAAAAGATGTGCGCTATTTGTTTCCAGTCACAATTTTCTAGGAGAGGCATCCTAGATAATAGGAAGTACAAAGGCAGAAACCTGAATACAAAAATAGCAGAATGAAAGCATAGTTTTGACTCTTTACCAATTTGCAATACTAATGCCCTACAAAATGCACAAAGTGTACCCAGAGTGAATGGAAATTCAACCTCAAGTGTTTTGTCTTTAGTTCTATAAATGTTATAATTTTATTATCCATTAATAATAATGCTATTACAAGACAAAATGTCAATGCATATATTAAAGCATTAGAAATGTATTTGATTTAAAGTTTCCAGACACATTTCCCACTGGGTTTGTTTGTATAAGGATAGGTAGGACGTTAGGGCAAAAGAGTCCAGCCCTGCATGTAATATCCTATCAGCAATCAATTTAAGGTTCTGTTCTGGAAGCTTTGGCCTCAGGTAAGGCCAGCTTTTGTTAACGGAGGCTGCAGGCACTGGCTGATCCTACAAAGCAAAGCACATGGAAGGCCTACCAAAAGACCTAATCAAATTTTCCATCTTTAAGAAGCAGCTTCTCCTTTGAGTTGTGACACCACATCCACTACCTACTCCACTCCTCAAGGAGCAGATGTGCCCCTTCTCTATTTCTAAGTCCTAGCCAGCCTCCCTGATGCGAAAGGCCGAAAGTCTTCCAACTCCACACCCAGCTGCTGGCAAGTTGGCAGAGTGAAATACATTTGTTTATGCCCCTAGCCATTCATTTTCTTTAAGCTGGTTTCCAGCCAAGATTTTTATCTAGGTACCAGCTATTCTTTTCCAGTGGTTAACTTCATAAGGTTTTTAGTTCCCAAAGGCTGCCTGATTAAAAGTAACTTGGGAATAAAAAATGTCTTTAGTATTTCCGATATATCTTATTTTGTCGTAGAAATATTACCAAATGCTTATCCTATAGTTTCTTTCAGAGTGAGTTTGCGTTTCTTAAAAAAATTAACAATGTATTTATAATATGTAGGATTTATAATATGTATTTATAATATGTAGTATTTATAATATGCACACAGTTTAAGTATACAGTTACACTTTAGACAAATATACACATTCACAAAACTACCACCCCAGTTGAGATATAGGATAAAAATATTACTGGAGAAAATTTCTGTCTTGATTTCAAATAATACAGATTTGTTACTCCCATTTTAAACTCCACATAAATGAAATTATTTGGTAACTGCTCTTTTGTGTCTGTTTTCTTTTCCTTACATGTTTGTGAGATTCAATTACCTCAAAACCTTATGGATATGTGCTTTCATTTCTCCTGGAAAGATACCTAGGAGTAGAATTGTTGGGTCTTACAAGAAATTGCTGGAGAGTTTTCCAAAGTAGTTGTACCATTTTATATACTCATTAGCAATGTATGAATTTTCAAGCTGCTCAATATCTTTGCCAACATTTAATGTTTTCAGTATTTTGAACATTAGCTATTCTAGGGGGTGTGAAGTAATATCTCATTGTAGTGTTCTACTGTACTTTCTAATCTCACCTAAGCATTTTTCTCTCTTTTACCTAGGTTGTCAGTTCTTGTTCGGTGCTTTCCTTTATGTAAGAGAATACTATTCCCAATCAAAGGAGACTACCAAAATTATGGTGATGTGCAAGGTCATCTGTGTGATGAAATATAGTTGATTATGACAACAGATGCATCTACCAAAACATTTCCTTGATCTCCTGTAAACTTCCTTTGGGTTTCTCAGGAGGGGCAGAATGAATCACTATCAACATAGTATCACAGATAGACTTATCAGAATCTTGGTGAATTCATTCAACAGAAGTCTTCTCCATTTTGGTGCCAAAGCGATAAAGGAAGAATAAAGGCAAGGGAGTGGGTCTAGAGAATGTCTGTTTCTCAACTATACCTTTTTTCCCTTATTCAACTGCCACCTTCTATAAGCCTTAGCTCCTACCTGAACCAACTAATGCATACCTCTTAGCCCAAAAAATCATCCTTGAAGCTCATTAGAATCAAGTGCATCTCTTATTAATTGATTCAAAAGTGGGAAAAACCATTTCATATAATTTAGGCTACATAAAATTTTTAAATACTGTGCAAATCAATTGAACTGTCCTTTCGTGTTGCATCTTTCAACAGCTGAATATTCTATATGGCATTTCACAGAAATATGATTTGATTTGAGAACATCTGCAGCAGTCTGGAACACAATTTCCCCTGTACTTGACTTTTAGCTCATTATAGCTCTCAGATGTTCTCTCGGCAATCCTGTGACATATTGGAGTGTTACTGAACAAACATCACTGAAGCCTATGTCTTGAGTAGTGTCAATCTCAGTTGAAAATGTTTCAGCTTTCTTAGCATCAACACTAGAAGAATTTAATTAACCCACTGAAACTTTCAAAATGATAGTTAATGCATGGAAGAAATGAGAAATCAGAAAAGTGGGGGGAGAGTGGATAAGTGCTTAACCTCCCACAAGCTGATGCCTGCCATCGTCAGCCTCCGCTTAGGCAGGCCATGAGAAGCCTTGCTGCTCTGTGTAGCCTCCTGCATTCTGCCATGAAACCTCTGGCTTGCTCTATTGTCCCTATGGAGATGGAGAAGGTGTGGAGGTGGCAACTACTGCTGTCATGCTCCCCTGGTCCCCACATAAGGTCTGCTTCCAGGCTCTAATCAGCTCTCATCCAGATGCTCTCATGTTTTTAGTAGGTGGGGCTGGGAGACCAAGGTCAGAAAAGAGCTGTCGGGAGTGACAAGGTTTTTTGCCCACTGCTGCTATTACATTAAGGAAGCAGCTGGTGAGATAATGTATGCCAAAGTGCTTTGTAAATTATAAAGTGCTTATATAATTGTCAGGGATAATCACTACTGTTGTTTTATTCTGAGGTTGCAGAAAGAGCACTGAACTGGGATGTTGGGTATCAAAGTCCACCAGAAAGCTGAATATAGGAATGTGTAGGGTCCACAGGGAGGTCTTTGGTGAGAGTACAGATTTGGAAGACAACAATAAAGAGAGGAAAATTGGCTTCAGGGGTCAAATGACCATACAACAATATGAGAGCCACAGATGGAACAAGGGAATACCGGTATTCAAGGGACAAAAAATGTGTGTGTGTGTGTGTGTGTGTGTGTGTGTGTGTGTGTGTGTAGGGGGGGTGTCCTAAAAGATTAACTCTAAGAAGTTTCTCTTCACACACAGAAATATTGTTTATCTCCAGGCCTTTGCCATGCTTTATGCCTTATCCTAGAGTATTTTTCCCACTCCTACTAGACTTTGTTTCAGGTTATCTAGGAAAACATTCTGAAACTCCTCCCCTGTTGTCTGTGTATATCTCTGTAATTGCAATTATCACACTGTATTATTAATAACTATTTAAGTGTTCAATTTCCACACAGTCTGTGATCCTTTTAAGGGCACAATTATTGTTAATGTTTGCATCTATAATGACCAGCATATAGTAGGTACTAATGGTTGTTTCCTTGAAAAAAGTAATAGAGACATATGAGAAAAATGTGTTTAAAAGTCAAAGAATACATTTCAAGTATGAAGGAGTAGTCAGTTGTTGAATATAACACAGATTTTGCAAAATAAATACTCGGAAGTATCTACTGGATTGGGTGATCAGTAGTAAATAACTCAACTTTAGCGAGAGCATGTTTGGTGATTTTGGGGGTTGCTAGTGGGTAGAAATCTAACCTTGACTAGCTGAAGACAGAAAAGCAAGTAAGAAATGAAGGGCAGTGAGTAGAGATGACATTTTCTAGAACCTGAACTGTGAACGGAAAAAGAAATTTGGACCATTCTTTCTTTCTTTTTTTTTTTTTTTTGACATTCCTATGAGATACATATATCCTAACTTTTTGGATCAGGAAATAGGGGCTAAGAGAAAGTATGCGTACTGTCCAAGGCTTACTGCTTACAAGACAGAAACCATGAGTAAGGTGCACACTCTTCTTGGTTCCACAGTTGGATGAAGCCAATTGCTGGATATCCTCCTAACTTATTTAAAGTCAGGCTGTCTTAGACTGTTCAGGCTGCTATAATAAAATACCATAAACTTGGTGGCTTATAAACAACAAACATTTATTTCTCACCATTCTGGACACTGGGAAGTTCAAGATTGAGATGCTGGGAGATTTGGTATCTGGGGATGGCCTGCTTCCATACAGATGGCACCTTCTCACTGTATCTTCACATGGTGGAAGGGGCAAGGGATCTCTCTGGGGTCCCTTTTATAAGGACGCTAATTTTATTGCCTTCCAAAGGCCCCACCTTCTAATAGCATCACCTTGGTAGTTAAGATTTTAACATGAATTTTGAGGGGACACAAACATTCAGACCATAGCATAGGCACAATGGGGGAATAAACATCTTAGCTATATGTTACGGAAAGAAAGGCTATGTGGTAGCCTGGAGCACTCTGACAGGAGAGGTCAGACTACTAGTGGAGTGATATAATGGGAAACTGCACTACAGCACTAGCTACTTGCAGATGGGAAGGAGTGCAGAAAAGGAAGTGAAGAACACAAAAAAATGAGTGTATTAGTCCATTCTCACACTGCTATAAAGACATAACAGAGACTGGGTAATTTATAAAAGAAGTTTAGTTGACTCACAATTCTGCACTGCTGGGGAGGTCTCAGGAAACTTAGAATCGTGGCAAAAGGCGAGAGGGAAGCAAAGACTTATCTTACATGGTGGCAGGCAAGAGATGAGTGAAGAGGGAAGAGCCCCTTATAAAACTATCAGATCTCGTGAGAACTCACTCACTCTCACGAGGACAGCATGGAGGAAACTGCCCCCATGATCCAATCACCTCTCACCAGGTTCCACCCTTGATACATGGGGATTATGGGGATTACAATTCAAGATGAGATTTGGGTGGGGACACAAAATCTAACCATATAAATGAACTTTTCCATTTCATAATTTTTCACAGGGCTAAAGAGCCAGCTACCCCTTTGGAAACAGTTACAAGTTATCTGGAATTCTATATTAATCCTCATAGGCTGGTTGCACTGTGGTAATAATAGACCCTTAAATCTCAGTGGCTTAACAAAATTAAAGTTCCTTTCTTACTCAGAAAAAGTCTGCTGTGTCTCTAGCTGTGCTAATACGTGGTATCTGACCATCTAGGCCATCCATTTTATGTTGCCACCATCTCAGCATGAGACTTCAGTGTTCATCGTGGCAGAGGAAGGGAGTAGGGAGAATTGAGTGCTAGTGCTTAAATGCTTCCAGCCAAAAGAGTCATACATCACACTTTGCTCACATTTCATTGACTAAAGTAAGTCACTCACTCATATGGAACATCCAAGGGGCAGGGAGGTTTGCCTCTCTTATAAAACCAGAGGGGACAAAGAATAAAAAATATTAGTGAGCACTAGCAATATCTACCACAAAGGCCAAAAGCATGCAAAGTCAGATGCCATTCCAGCCTTACTCTATATCTCAATAAAGATTATATACAGTAGCACAGGAATAATTTTATTTTCCTAGGAGGACTGGATTACCACAAATGCTATGTGTTTGCCTTTTTTGTTTCACTTGGGACCTACATTAAGTGGAAATAAAGACTTGGTAATATTTAGGGTTTGAAAGATGCTCAGATTGATAGCCTGATGATGGGTGGGTGACATTCTTCAGCTCAGCTGGGCTGGGCTGAGCAAATGAAGAGACTAACAGACAGCACAGGACCTAGAAAAGGCTCTACGGTTTGAGATGAAATGGGATAAAATTGATAAGTAGGGAAGACAAGCGAAATGCTTTAAAGATGTATGGCAACAAATCCTCAAAAGGTATGGTCTTGACAGTGAAAACAATCCACAGCAGACTGGCCAGCATGGTGTAAGGGGCTGGGAGTGAAGGTTTCAGGGCACTTCCAGTCTATGAGGCACTTCACAAACAGTGCCTGAAGCTGCAAATCAAAGGCTTCTCAGTGCAGCATTAGTCACATTTTCTGTGCACGTTGTAGTCACGTCTTCTCAGACACATTTCGAGGGGTCACCTGTGACTATGAAGCACAGAACTATTATAGGGCATGGATTTGAGCTACAAAAACATTGCTTTTTAAGATTATACAGCATAAAATAGAGTGGATATTTGATAATTAGGTGGTTAACTAGATCAATATGGGTAACCAAACACAGTAACCAGGTTTCTAAGAAGAAAAGGAAAGGAGATGGATATTTCATCTGACTGTCTAAACTGATTTGGTTAAGTGTGAGACTGCCAATTATTCAGGGCAACTGAAGATATCCTCACCTATCCTTCCTAAGCTCCCAGGGTTTTGGTAACGCTGTTCAATATCCATATCATCTTGAAGCTAAAAATAAATTTAATTATGGTTTGTTTTGTTTGACTTTTTTTTTTGGTAAATTAAATCCCCTTTTATTATTCCAAACAGCAGACATTTCAATTTTTTCCCCTGAAATCTTAGATGAGGACAAATTGGCATAAAGCTCAATATAATTATAATTTCTGTTGACTCTTTACATTATGAAAATGACTCCTTTGTCTCCTATAATTACCAGAAAATTATATCTTCAAACTAATATTCCCTTTATTCAAGTGAGCAGATGGGCTTAACGGGAGATATAACAAATACATGTTTTTCTCAGGAAGAGTATCAGGGGCATAGCTCAAAATTGCAGAGAGGTATTTTCCTTACTCCATAAAATGAGGATTTGGAACAAAGTTAACTGGTTTGCTATAAATGTCCACTGATTTTGTAGAGATCATAGAAGTATGGCATGAATTCAAGGCTAGAATTTGAATTCAAGTTATAACTTACATGGACATAGTAATGATTTCTTTTTAAAACCTCAATCTCCACCCAGAACAAGAACAATCCTCATTTTTTTTCATGGTTTAAAAGCAACATCAGAATTAATGTGGACAACTTATGTTGAATATGAAAAGCATTTTCATACAAGTTTTAAGTATACAATTAAATAAGGTACATTCTGATTAGTTATATTCAATGAAGTATGAGGAATTATACCTAACCACACCCATGAATGTGACAAAAGAAGTAACTGCACTTGTGTTTGGCAATTTGATGTAGTAAGGAGAAATGGAGAATCATAATTTGTATAAGCACGATGGACAAAAGAAAGGAACTTATGGGAGAATGACAACACAATGAAAATGTAGTATAGTTTACATTTTACTTCAGGCATGCAATGGTGGATTGTGATAAGGCAGATGTAGTGGCTACAGATTCAAAAAGCACATTGCTGCCCACATTCTAGAACTGGTGACCTGTTGGTACTCCACACTCAGACATGGAAGTGGAAATCCATGTTCTGTACTATCTCATCCTATATCTCAATTTCCACGCAGGCACTGACAATTGATCACACACCTCTGCTGGGCTAGGCTTTGAATCACGAGCTTCCTCTATACAGGGCTCCCAGCAGTTACTACCAAATGATTAGAGTTGCCTTGTAAAATGAACCAACTTACCTCTGGGATGAGAGAAACGAAGTTGGGGAGGCTTACAGGACTTCACAAACTATTCTGGTTATAAGCAATGCAAAACTACCTCTTCCCTTAACTTGAGGGACTCTTATCAGCCCCTCTCCTAATGGTTCACGTTAAATTCAGATGTTAACTTTTGGCAACAGCAGTAGACACCTCCCTTCTGCCTATTTTAGGAAGAATGACGGACTACTCATGACAATTTACTGCCCAAACTTGAAGTTAGTTAATTTATCTCCATTTTACCTGGAAAGTGAACACTTCTGAATTATTTAGAAGCTTTTTGGGATAGGAGGTGCTTCAAAAGACAAAGATGCTAGCTTTTGACCAGATCAAACAAAACTAAGCTAGTAAAATCATGGTGTCAATAGGTTAAGGTAACTTCTAAAAACAATTTGTAAGTACCATCTGAAAAATCTACACAAAGGAGAGAAGAAATCAACTCATAAAGTATTGCTCAAATGTTTCTATCTACCCCAATATTACCCATATATTTTGGAAATGGATATATCACATATTCAGTATTACCCCAAATTGCCTATCTATCTATGCCTCTCCATGTTACGAATAGTTATAATAACAACCACCATGTATTGATTGCTTACAACTACATGCTATACACTTTAGATAGAGGATTTCTCTTTTTTATCACAGAAGACTTCTGTGTACATATATGATTTCTAATCTTTACAAAGTACTGCAAAATAGCTATCATCATCTCAGTTTGCCTTTACATAAATGGAGGATTGTGGGATCCATGTAGCTGTTCCAAGCTCACCCAGTAGTAAGGCATCATGCCTGGATTTAAACTCAGACCTGCTGGGTTTCAAGCACTCTCTCTTCTGTGGTAAGCTTTTGACTACAGCACATTGACTTATTTGTGGGATCATCACACACTGATGAGATGATCAGAAGCTCAGAACAAGATGGGGCTATCAAATTTTTATCCAACATTTTTTGCTTCTAAGGAGGAATAATCACCATTTATAAAACAGGTGTCTTATTTTTACAGGATACTTGACACTCCAGCATTCTACTTAAGATATCACTCAAACCATCTGACGATATTGAGATGTAGATTAAGTCTTCATAACATTTATGCAGTACATTCTGATCTGATAATTTTGAACGTTTGAACTTTCAGGGACTGGTGTTTTGTTTTTTATTTTCCTTCCTCATGCCCTATGAAATGAACTAAAACAATAAAAAATATTTAGCCTCATGTGATCTGACTACAATCATAGAAAGTGACCTCTATAATATATTTTATATCAATCATTACCCAAGTAACTGACAGAAATGTAAATATCATCTGGAACTTTTCTAACAACATAATGTAACTGTCTGGCAGTCCCAGGGAGAATAACTGTGGGGACAAAGCTGCAATGGGAGAAGATAACATGGACAAGAAGTACAGGGCCATACAATGAACTTGAAGAAAAATGGCTTTCATTCCCTTCCCTTCTCCTCTTTTCTGGGTTAGCTCCAAGAATGGTCATTACAGTATAAAAAAGTCCCCCAAAAATGTTATCATAGATGGACAGGAGTAAGCTGCAAGAGCCTACCAGCAGGTCCTTATTATAGATTTTCCATTTTAAGATTCTATATACTCATCAATAAAATTAAATTTTCTAATTATTACAGTTTACATTTTGAAAATATTATATACATTTATTCTGGGCACAAGTTCTTCATGAGATACAAGTATAGGAATATTTTCTCCCAATCTGTGACTTGCATTTCCATTTTCTTAATTGTATCTTTTGATGAGTATAAGTTAATTGCGATGAAGCATAATTCATCTATTTTTTCTTGTATGGTTAGTGTTTTTTTGGTATCCTGTCCAAGACATTTTTCCTTTCCCCAAGGTTATAAAGATATTTACTTAATGTTTTCTTTTAAAAATGTACAGTTTGAAGGCAAGGAGTATATGCCTTCTGTTCAATTTTGCTGTGAATCTAAAACTCTAAAAAGAAAATCTTATAGTCTTACCTTACCGTTTACTTTTTTATATCATATATTTAAAATTACTTTTCTGTCCTGTGTGAGGTAGACATGAGGTTCATTTTTTAATATAGGTATCCAATAATTCCAGTACTATTTGTTGAAAGGGCTTTCTTTTCTCCATTGGATTGCTTTTGCACCTCTGTCAAAAATCAATTGAGTGTATATGTGTGGGTCTATTTCTGGACTTTCCATTCCATTGATCTATTTGTCTACCCTGACACTCAAACACACTGGCTTGATTACTGTAGATTTATAGAAAATCTTGAAGGCAGATAGTACAAATTCTCCCTCTTCCCACTTTGTTCTCCTTTTTCAAGATTGTTTTGGCTAGTCTAGTTTGTCTGAATTCCAGTGTAAATTTTAGCATAGCTTGTCAACTTCTAAAAAACACATGTTGGGAGTTTGATTGGGATTATGATGTATATACAGGTCAATCCAGGGAGATATAACATCTTAATATACCTTACCATTGTTTTAAGTCTTCTCTCATTTTTCTTCAGCAGTTCTTCTTAACTTTTATTTTAGATGCAAGGGTACATATGCAGGTTTGTAATAAAGGTAAACTTGTGTCATGGGGGTTCATTATACAGGTTACTTTGTCACTCAGGTATTAAGCCTAGTACCCAGTAGTTATTTTTTTCCTGATCCTCCCCCTCCTTGCACCTTCCGTCCTCAAGTAGGCCCCAGTGTTTGTTGTTCCCTATTTTGTGTCCATGTATTCTCATTATTTAGCTCCCACTTATGAGTGAGAAAATGGAGTGTTTAGTTTTCTGTTCCCGCATTAGTTTGCTAAAGATAATGGCCTCCAGCTCCATCCATGTTCCCATAAAAGACACAGTCTCATTCCTTTTTATGGCTGCATAGTATTCCATGGTGTATATGTACCACATTTTCTTTATCCAATCTGTCACTGATGGCCATTTAGGTTGATTTAATGTCTTTGCTATTGTGAATAGTGCTGCAATAAACATATGTGTTCATGTGTCTTTATGATAGAATGATTTATGTTCCTTTGGGTATATATTCAGCAATGGGATTGCTGGGTAGAATAGCAGTTCTTTTTTTTTTTTTTGCTCTTTGAGAAATCAACACACTGCTTTCTACAATGGTTGAACTAATTTGCACTTCCATTGACAGTGTATAGGCATTCTGTTTTCTCTGCAACCTCACCAGCATCTATTATTTTTTGAGTTTTTATTAATACCCATTCTGATTGGTGAGAGATGGTAGTTCAGTGTGCTTTTATTTGCATTTCTCTAATGATCAGTGACACTGAGCTTTTTTTCATACGCTTGTTGGCTGCATGTATCCACGCGGCTGTGAAAGCAATTCTTCTTTCAGTGCAGATACTACATATATTTTAATTTGTTCTTAAGTATTTTATAGTTTTTACATGCCATTGTAAATGACATTTTAAAATTTTAATTTCCAGTTCATTGTTCCAATTGTTCATGTAGAAACAGAACAATTTTTGTATATTGTTTTTGTATTATGAAACTTTGTTAAATTCACTTATTATTTTAATAGTGTATTTATAGGTTCTTTAGGATTTTCTATGCACATAATCTTACCATCTGCAAATAAAGACAGTGTAAGCCCATTTTTTTCCAATCTAAATATCATTTATTTATTTTTATGACCTTATTGCACTGGTTAGGACTTCCAGTACAATATTGAATAGAAGTAGAAAGAATGGACATTCTTGCCCAGCTCTTGATCTTAAGAGAAAATAATTTATCCTTTCAACATTAAGTATGATACTAGCTATAGAATTTTTGTAGACGTTTCCTTCTGTTAATGAATTGCTGAAGGCCATTATTATGATTGGATGTTGGATTTTGTCAAATGCTTTTGCTGATCTAACGACTTATAACTAGAATGATTAAGAACTCCAAAAACTCAATTAAAAAACTAAAAAATGGACAAAATATTTGAATAGACAGTTCACAGAGGAAGATACATGGATGGCCAATAAGAACATAAAGAAGTGTTAACATCATCTTATTAGGGAGAAGAAAATTAAAATCACAATGAGATATCAACACATGTACTAGAATAGCTGAAACTAAAAAGACTGAGAATATCAAAAGGTGGCTGGAACATAGAAGAACCAAACACTCACCCACAGCTGGTAGGACTGTGAAATAGTAAAGCCACTTTGGAACTCTGTTTGGAAGTTTCTTGTAAAACTTATGCATCCACCTTATGACTGAGAAATTATACTCCTATGTACTAGCCAAGAGAAATGAAAACATGTTCACATAAAGAGTTATGCAAGTATGTTTATAGCAAAAATATTTATAACACCAAAAAAGTGAAAACAGCCTAAATATAATTTAGAGTAAATAAATTGTGGTATTTTAATAAAATATAGTATTATTTACCAACAAAAATGAACTAATACCTACAATAATATGAAAAAATCTCTGCAATATTGCAGTGAGTGAAAGTTGCAACACACACAAAAATACATATTCTGTAGAATTCCATTTATGTGAATGCTAAAAAACATGAACAAACTAATCTATGGTGACAGGTGCTAGATGGTGTTTGCTTCTGGTGGTGGTAAAGGAAGAGGTAATGGCTGGAAAAGTGCACAAGGCATCTTCTAAGGTGTTGGCAATGTTGCATGCTTTGGCAGAGGTGAGGATTTCATGGATATATGTGTTTGTCACAACTTGTCAAATGGTTCATTTAAGACCTCTGTATTTTTCCTCTAAGTAATTTATATTTCAATAAGGAAAAATAAGTGGCATAGAAGATACAAAACTTTTAAAGTTGTAAATAGGAAATTATAGTATCCTCTTGGTGAAACTGTCATTATGCATTTGGTAAGGGTCTTGCTGTTGACATTTATACATTTCTTTGGACACTGCTTTATTCTCTGTGTTGAATAACTTGCCAGAAAAGAAAAAAATAGATAATTAGACATCTACATATAATATTACCACAACCAAATAGCAATAGTTTTATGAAATTGTGTTATTTCAGTTTTTTTCATTAGTATAAATTTAAGGGGTACAAGTGCAGTTTTGTTACATGGATATATTGCATAGCGGTGAAGTTTGAGCTTTTAGTGTCACCATCACACGAGTAATGTACATTGTACCCATTAAGCAATTCCTCATCCCATATCCTGCTTCTACACAATTCCTCATCCTACAGCCTGCTTCTACCCTCCCACCATTTTGAGACTCCAATGATTATTATTCCACACTCTATGTGCATGTGTACACATTAATTAACTTCCACTCACAAGTGGGAACATGCAGACTTTCTTTTTCTGAGTTGTTTCACTTAAAATAATGGCCTCCAGAGGGCGCAGTGGCTCATGCTGGTAAGCCCAGAACTTTGGGAGGCTGAGGTGAGTGGATCACTTGAGGTCAGGAGTTCGAGACCAGCTTGGCCAACCTGGAGGAACGCTGTCTGTACTAAAAATACAAAAATTAGCTGGGCGTGGTGGCAGACGCCTGTAATCCCAGCTACTGGGGAGGCTGAGGCATGAGAATCGCTTGAACCTGAGAGGCAGGGTTGCAGTGAGCCGAGAACATGCCACTGCACTCCAGCCTGGGTGACAGAGCAAGACTGTGTCTCAAATAAATAAACAAAAATAAATTAAAAAAATAAAAAAAGAAGAAAATGACTTCCAGATCCATCCATGTTGCTATAAAATACATTTCATTCTTTTTTTATGGCTGAATAGTATTCTACATTTTCTTTATTATCTGTCAAAGTACATTTAGCTTTATTCCATATCTTTGCTATCATGAATAGTGCTGCCATAAACATATGAATGTAAGTATCTTTTTGATGTAATGATGTCTTTTCCTTTGGATATAAACCCAGTAGTAGGATTGCTGAGGTGAATGGTAGTTTTATTTTCAGTTCTCTGAGAAATCTCTATACTCTTTTCCACAGGGTTTGAACTAATTTATATTCCCACCAAAAATGTATAAATATTCCCTTTTTTTCCCCACATCCTCACCTACATCTGTTATTTTTTGACTTTTTAATAAGAGCCATTCTGACTGGTATAAGATAATATCTCATTGTGGTTTTAATTTACATTTCTCTGATGATTAGTGATGTTGAACAGTTTTTTATATGCTTGATGGGGTTTGTCTTCTTTTGAAAAATGTCTGTTCAAGTCCTTGGCGTACTTTTTAATAGGGGTTACTTGTTTGTTGTTGTTGTTGAGTTGTTTGAGTTCTTTGTATATTCTGGGTGACAGTCCCGGTTGGATATGCAGTTTGAATATATTTTCTCCTATTCTGTAGGCCTTCTGTTATCTCGATTATTTCATTTGCTGTGCAGAGGTTTTTTATTTTAAGTCCCATTTGTCTATTTTTGGTTTTGTTGCATTTGCTTTTGAGGTCTTTGTCATAAATATTTTTGCCTACATTAATGTCCAGAAGAGTTTTCCTTAGATTTTTTTCTAGTATTTTTATAGTTTTAGATCTTACATTTAAGTCTTTGATGCATTTTGAGGGGATTTTTAAATATGGTTAGAGGTAGAAGTATAATTCAATTTTTATGCATATGGCAATCCAATCATCCCAGCACTATTTATTGAAAACAGTGTCCTTGTCCTAGTGTATGCTTTTTGTCAAATTTGTCAAAGGTCAGTTGACTGTAGATATGTGGCTTTCTTTCTGGGTTCTTTATTCTGTTCCATTGATCCATGTGTCTATTTTTGTACCAGTACCATGCTGTTTTTGTTACTACAGCCTAATTGTATAATTTGAGGTCAGGTAATGTGATGACTCCAGCTTTGTTCTTTTTGTCAAATTTGCTTTGGCTATTTGGACTCTTTTTTGGCTCCATATGAATTTTAGAATTGTTTTATCAATAACTGAGAATGATGTACCTGGTCATATGGATACAATTTTGGTTTCTATTATCAAAACAAATCCCTGTTTTCAGAGTTGCTGTACAACCACCATGACAGCATTTCTGATTTTATCCTAATGAGAGCCTTTTAATGAGCACAGATTATGTTCATTTATTAATATCACCAATATGTATTTCATCACTTTTTAAAACCTACTGAAAGTACAGTAATTTGGCAGGTTTATTGTTTTCTTCTAAAATGACTGTGCTGTTCTTAAAAGGATCTAGCTGGAATTTTAATTGTACATTGGCTTTCTTTTTTCCTCCTAAATAAGGACACAACAGATAATTCATGCAATTTAATTCTATAAACATGTAGCATTGTGCTAGGTGCTGGCAAACTCCAGTATGAATTAGATATTATCTTTCCTTCAAAATGCTTGTAATGACCTGCAGCACTGGACAAGAAGATATACAATTAAAAGAAAATGCAGTACTTGCAATATTAGTTATAGGAACCATGGGCTGTAAGAAAACAAAAAGGAGTGATTTGACTTTCTTGGAGGCCAAGGAAGAGGGTCACAGACAGACTCACAAAAGAAGTGACATTTAAGGTAGATCCTAAAAATATATTAATGATTGATCAGTATGTTCAATTCAGCTACCATGCCATTACTCCTGCATGGTAGACATTGCATTAGGCACTGGCATACAGTCTGTGTTCTAGGCCATCAAGAAGCTTATAATCTAGGCATATTTTGCCAAGTCAAGAAGGCATAAAGGTTGCTCACCTGTCTATCTCACTCCTTCTATTCTGGCTTTTTCCATGTTATTTTTATCAAACTAGATTCACAAATAAAAAGGAACTTTAAGTTCAAAGGTTATTTCTTTACACATTCTTTTCTTTTCTGATGTAATGGAAAAAGTAATGGCTTGGTAAGTCAAGTGACTACTAATTCTTAATGTTACCAATAAGCTTTTTTTCTTTCAACATTCATTCAGTCATTAGTTCACTTCTTCAATCAACATTTATTAAGGCATTACCATGTTCAGTGCATGTCTAGAGAACTGAGATACAAAGATGGATAAGAAAAGTGAGGTTATTTTCTAGTAAAGGAAGCAGACTTACAAAAATACAACTGCGATGTGATACTGGTTACAACTAAGGTTCAAAAAGGAAGGAGACATTAATTCTATTGCAAAGGTCAGGGAATAGCTCAAAGAGAAAGTGACGCTTGAGAACTGGAAGGCCATTCCAGATGTCGGGAACAGCATGTGGAAATGCATGCAGATCCCAAGTGATCATTAGTTTTTGGCCTCTGCTGTTTTTCTTTCATGACTGGTATTTAGGAGTTCTGTTCTCATCCCAAGCCCCAAAAAGTGAAGACATTTTCTTTCATGCTTTTCCAGTTGCAAAATTTGCTGTTCAAATATTGGACTGTCCAATTTCTCTCATGTTTCTTAACCAAGAATGTCAACATAACTCTTATTTCCCATAATTAAAAGTGCCAAATAGTAATATTTTATTTTCTAAAATCACTAAAATATATACATTGCCTCCAACTGTATAGATGAATTTCTGGATAAAGTTATATTTGCAATTATATTTTCATTTTGGTAATCCTCACAAGCCCATAGTTAAAACCTTTGGAGCCAGATGTATGGATTTAGAAATATCTTTTGGATTTTAGAAATGTAAAATCGTACATACACCTACTTTTAATAAACACTCCCTCTCCAGCCCCAGCAAGGTGTGGGGTAGCAACCTGGAATCAAACACGTTAATCTGATGTTCTCTGAGAGGAATAAAAATTATAGCAAGTCTCACATTAGGCCAGGTTTTCTGCTGAATGAATTATGTAAAACCGTTTGGTTTCAGTATGTTTTGGATTTCAGAATTGTTAATGAGGGATTATGGAACTGTATTGTAATTATTTTCATTGTACAGTTTTATAAAAAGGTTTAGAGAGATTGAGTAACTTGCCCAAGTTGTCTAGCTAATAAGGAAGCTTCACATAAATCCAGCAGTCTTACTATTTGCTAATAACTGCTGTCCTACATGCAGTTTCTTCATTGGGTATTTCCAGCCTCTGCCCATTTGGAACCTAGTGTGATCCTTCTCTGGCATTCCTCTCCTGCCTCTTTTATTTCACTTCTTTTTCAGCTCAAAATTATTTAGTGTTTACTTTCTCCATCAAGAGAAGCTTGTGTTCTGCTCATTGCTGACTTCTCAGTCTCTCGCTGTTCTATTGCTATTCTCTTTTTCATCCCTTTTGGCAATGCAGATTCTTGGATCCCTCCACGAGAATTATGATGTTAAAATGCAGATTCTCAACACACCTCTTACCCGCTAACTCAGGATCAATGCTGGTGGGGCCTGAGAACCTACATTTCTCACAAGCATGCTGCATGGTTTTTAAGCACCAAGAGTTTGACATCAATAGCTCTGTGTTGTGCCAAAGCTGATGACTGTTCTTCTCAGGAATTTGCTCTTCTTGCAGACACAGATTTAAATGGCTTGCACCGTAAGTGTACTAGCACCCAACTACCTGCCCTTCAACAGCCACCTGAAGAAACGCTGCTTAGGCAGTTTGATCAGTTAATAAGTAAGGTAAGCATAAGGAGAGTATATTAATATGCTAATTATTTGAAAGATAACATGACATACTTGGCCAAATCCTTGTTTCCATAGCCCAAGTCTCATTTTCTCTCCATTGTCAAACACTGCACTGTAATGGGTTTCTTCTAAATATCTATTCTGGTTTATTCTAGCCTGACCTATGAGTGAATATCAGAGTAGCAATTGTACTTTCCAAACAAAATTTTCCTGTGTAAAGAAGCCAGATACTTCTAGAGTGTCTTTCTACAAAGGGTCTACATTTTCTCTCATCTCCCTATAGTATGCGGACACTGTGGGGACCAGCATACTATTCTTTGGCTAATGATAGGACAATGTGAGTTATTTGCAAAGACACACACACACATACATACACACACACACGTACATACAAACACACACACACAAAAGCAGCAGCATTAAGAAAGAACGATTAGTTTGCTGAGAATGATGCACACGTACCCTAGAACTTAAAGTATAATAAAAAATATAAAAAAATAAAAAGAAAAATAAAAAAATTATAGGACAAAAAAAAAAAAAAAGAAAGAACGATTAGGAAACCACCTGTACCCTAGATCCAGAGTACTTTGATTCACTACTGGGGATATAAATCTAAAGGGATAATCACCTATTGTTTTAGTCATGTCAGCCTGCACTGGAGAATCCAGAAGCACAAATCTATTACCAGACCATCTGCTTATTCCTCAAGTTAGTGTTGAGAAATGAATCACTAATATAATCACATAGAAAAATCTTCCTTTTTTTAAACGAATGATAATGCCGAAAATTACACTTACGATTTTGATGAAAGCTGAGCTTAACAAAATAAAGTCTGAATCTCGATTCAAACTATTACCAAATCAGTTTCCATTTATGTCATTGACACAAGTTGTCTTCATCATTACCCATCTTTTATTTGAATATGTAAGTTTTGAAATGAGTGTGAAAATCCTTTAAAGACAAAACATGACAGTGCAATGCAGCTACTTCCATTTCAGCTCACATGGCAATCACCCAAATTTGAGACAATGATTTTATAGATGGTCATAACCTATCATGTCAGAGACAATTTCCTTGAGATATTTACATTGAATGAATGTAAAGTCATTTGTGAATTTTTTTAGTTATAAACAACCTTAGGATATTGATAGTCATTGATAAAGGCAAGAACACTGTCTAAATACTGCAGAGTCAGTTTATGATAATATGATTAGTTACACTAATAATGCTGCTTAGGCACTATCTTGCTAATTACAATATTATAAATATTAATGTCACAGTCTTTCTGTTTGATTGCCACTCATGGAGTCATTCATCATGACATTTTCCTGGAACCCACATTGTAAGATTTTATTTCTTTCCTCCTTTTCTTTTTTCATTACTGGACTTGCAATCATACACATTACTCTTGAAGAAGGGTTTTCTTTTGGCTATCTGTTAGGAGAGGGACAGTAATATTTTCTACTAAAACTAGCCAAATATAAGTCAATTATATGATGTTTCTCTTATTCTTTCTGAGTCCCTAACCCAGTCATCCAAGGCAGAGTACCCAGGGCTTTTGTTTTCCATTCTTTTTCATGTGACCTGCTTCAAGTTAAGAATCATTTGAATTATTAAATGCTTCCTTAAAGAATCTTTTTATACTGCCTCTCTTTTTTTTAAAGTTAATTATTGATGTAGTGACAAGCTGAAAAGACTAAGAATTATAATTTTTTCCTCCCCTCATTGAGGGCTCGAGAAATGTCTTCTGACAATGGTTATCTATTTAGAATAATACAAAGGAAATACAAAGGCAAAATGCTGAATGTTGTTTTAGCAGTGTTGCTAAAATCACTGTATTATAGAAAATGTAAATGTAGTGTATATTTCTTGGAAAATAGCAGTTAGTGAGAAAGTTGGGACATAACCTTTTGAGCCCCGGTTTAACCACACAGCAGAAGGAGTTACAAAAGATACTGATTAGATTTTAATTTTAAAAACTTCCTTATATTATTCAAGACTACAGTGATTTGATGGTCTTGAAAATAGAAAAGTAATGTTATAATTTCCAGAAAGCATAAAGAAATCTCCAGACTCCCACTGGAAAGAATGCCAGTCATCACCACAGTAAGCAAGAATTTGGAGGCACTTTACACTGCAAACGTTGGTCTTTTCCTTTTATATAACCTTGTGTTGTACTGGTTTTATAAAAAGGTAACTCACAGACCCATCATATGGCTATAATCAAGTCTCCTTCAGAAAGAGTCCACTGAAGAAATCACATCCACCAGGCACTGTGTTTCCTTTGTTAGTGAGAATGTGAGATAAGATAAGATCTGAAATAGATCTTATCTTATCTATTATAAAATAAGATCTGAAATAAGATCTGAAATAAGATCTGAAATAGAAACTGACCAAGGCTGAGTTCTCAAGAATAACACAGGAGATTTAAGCACATACCTTGTCCATGAGTTCAGCTATACGTGGAACTGGTTTCCCTTTCTGGTGACTCACAGTAGCTGGACTCTGTCCATCCCAGTCTTGTAGTTCTTCAATGCTTTTCAGATAAAGCAAGGCTTTGAGGCCAGTGCAGTAGTCTTCGATCACAGTGAAATCCTGATTCTGAATGGCACTGCATACCTAGAAAAGACAGAGCAGTCAACCAAGTGTCAAACCAACAGATAATTCTCCAAACAAATTCACTTTTCTTTGAGTCAACAAATATTTATTTTATGTACCAGGCACTGTTTGAGGCATGATGGATCAGTAGCCATCTGGAGATGGGGGTGGTGGGGAGGAATGGACTGCAAAGAACACAAGGAAATTTCCAGGGACAATGAACATTTTCATAAACTTGCAATGGTAATGGTGTCACAGGTATATACATGTTCCAAAACTTATTAAGTTGTATACTTTAAATAGGTACAGTTTATTATATGTTAGGCTTAAGGAGTCAAATTTGGCACAACATAATAAAGGACATTTAAATTCTCATTGTCCCTCTATTGGCATGTGCTCCCTGCAGGCAGTTCTCATGTCTGAAGGTGGTCAAACTGAGGTTGGAGTGCTGTTCATTCAGTTAACTCAACCATCACTTACCCCTGCCTCTGTCTCCCTCCTCATCTGCTATTGTTCTCCTTGTAGTCAACTATGATCCAGTTACCCAGGTCTTTCCTTTCTTCCTCAAAAAAAATGCCATAGTCTTTCTTTGCCTTAGGATCTTTTCACAAGACCTTCTCACTGGCTAGAAGGCCATTCTTTTCCACACATGGCTAACTACCAACCATTCCTCAGGCTCATGGTAAATGTCCCTTCTTCAAGGAGGCTTCCAGGAGCCCAGAATAGGTTATGGCCTTCTTTTAATCAGACATTTTTAACTTCTAATTATTGCATGATTATTTAGTTGACAACTTACTTCCCAATTAGACCAAAATTTCAGAAGGGAAGAACTGCATTTATTTTGGTCACTATATTATCTGCAGTGACTAGGACAGTGTTTGTCGGTTAGTCTGCTCCCCACAAATATAATGAATGAATAATGATGATATGGTTTGGCTGTGTCCCCACCCAAATCTCATCTTGAATTGTAGTTCCCATAATCCCCATGTGCAGTAGGAGGGACCTGGTGGGGGTAACTGAATCATGGGGATGGTTATCTCCATGCTGTTCTCATGATGATGAGTGAGCTCTCACACAATCTGATGGTTTTATAAGGGGCTTTTCCCCTTTTCCTTGGCACTTCTTCTTCCTACCACCATGTGATGAAGGATATCCTTGATTCCCCTTCCGCCATGATTGTAAGTTTCCCGAGGCCTCCCCCCAGAAATATCGAACTGTGAGTCAATCAAACCTCTTTCCTTTATAAATTACCCAGTCGCAGGTATATCTTTTTTTTTTTTTTTTTTTTGGAGTCTCACCCTGTCACCAGGCTGGAGTGCAGCAGTGTGATCTCAGCTCACTGTGACCTCCACCTCCCGGTTTCAAGCAATTCTCCTGCCTCTGCCTCTTGAGTAGCTGGGACTACAGGCACACACCACCATGTCCAGCTAATTTTTGTATTTTTAGTAGGAACGGGGTTTCACCATGCTGGCTAGGATGGTCTCAATCTCTTGACTTTGTGATCCACCCGCCTCAGCCTCCCAAAGTGCTGGGATTACAGGCGTGACCCACTGTGCCCAGCCTAGGGTATATCTTTATTAGCAGCATGAGAATGGACTATTACAAAAGATTAAAAAGAAAAGAAAACTAAAATCAAAAATTCTGGAGTTAAGGAAGTTTGAATCAGAGAAATTAAAGTTCTTCCACTAAAAAAACCCTGGGGATTCTGTGAGTGTGGCTGGGATTTGAGTTAAAACTTGAAGAATGTGGATTTAGATACTGCTTCTAGGTTGATTATTTCCAAAGATATCCCTCCAATTTTGATATCACATGTAGACTCCAGAGAGTCATTTACAACTTCCTGTAGAATCTCTTCACCAACATGGCCCAACATTACATCAAATTCAAAATTTACAACGTGGATTCAACATACTTCCTAATTTATATTTCAAATTCAACCAATGAGGCAACCATTAAAAGAAAACTGAGCAAAGAAAAACTCATTTCTATCCTATTTTCCCAGATGTTGAATACCTAGTATATACCAGGGTATCTGGCAATGGCAGCCAACAAAGAAAAATCATGTCATGCATGAATGAAAATGAAGGAAATGCCTGAAAACAGAATAATAAGATTCTATTTCAAAGACTCTTAAAGCCTTTTGGGTCTTTGATTAAATACATTTTATTGTAAGCCTTGTGCCTAGCATGCTACCTGATACCTCATTGTTGCTAGGTTGGTTGAGATAATTTATTGAAAACATACTAGGAGGTTCCAGAATGGGGAATGGGATAAGGAGAGAGAGAGAGAGAGAGAGAGAGAGAGAGAGAGAGACAGAACTCTCATATATACATATATATATATATATACACATATATATATATATATATATACACACGCCTAGGAGTTCTCAGCAAGGAGTGGTAGTGATTCCATGACGTGTACCTAAAAAAAGGCCAGGTGTGAAATTCTGGGAATGCTAGCACTTAAAAGGAAGGCTAAGGAAGATGATTGTGAGGGACACCAAGCAGAAGAGATCCAAGAGAGTTAAGTCAGGTGCTGCAGAAAGGTCAGGAATATCAGAGCTGAAAGTGATGACTGGATGTAACACTTGGCAATATACCGGATAACATTTGCCTTTATAGGAGAGATCTGCAATGGAGTAGATGCTGGTTTTTTTTGGTAGGTTGAGGAATGGATGAGGGATGATGAACTAAAGATATGCAGTCAGGTCACATTTATAAGAAGTTTGGCTCCTGTAAGAGGAAGAGGCGAGCTGGGGTTATAGGTTATAGGGTTTTGCATTTTGCTTTTTACTTTTATTTTTGAGACAGAGTCTTGCTCTGTCACCCAGGCTGGAGTGCAGTGGCACAATCATAACTCAGTGTAGCCTCAACCTTCTGAGCTCAAGCAATCCTCCCACCTCAGCTTCCCGAGTAGCTAGGACTACAGGCACACACCACCATGCTTGGGTAATTGTTTTTGGTATTTATTTATTTATTCTTACAGAGATGAGGTTTTGCCATATTGCTCAAACTCCTGAGCTCAAGCAATCCGCCCACCTGGCCTCCCCCCAAATGCTGGGATTACAGGCGTGAACCACAATGCTTGGCCTGCATTTTATTTTTTTAAAGAATGAAAATAATTATGTTTTAAGGAGATACAGTTACTTTACATTTCAGAATAGGACAGACTGATTTCTGTGTATGAGATTTCTGTCAAAATTGGCTGAATGATTATGTGATGAGAATAAAACAATGCAATATCTAACATGATGTGGGCTCTGCTTATGGGCCAGGCACTTTGTTAGCACTTTTAAATATATTATCTTCTTTAGTCCTCAATATAACCCTAAAAGGTAGGTTTAATTTTCAGCCCCATTTTACAGGTGAGGAAACTGAGTCCTAGGAAAGTTAAATGACTTGCTCCAGGCCCCATGGTTAGACAGTGGTGGCACCAGAATTCCTGGCCATACAATAGAATATGACCTAGATATAGACATTAACAGAGGAAAAACTTTTAATATAACTACAAATATGTTTCTACAACTATTGCATGGACCAAACACATACATTTTTAAAAAGTTAATCAAGTTATCTTCAACTGAAATATAGCTCTGGTTTTGAAAAAATCCACGCTTTTAGACAAAAATTGTCAATGTTTTCAATTTACCTTCTTACTTGTACAGTATGAGTAAGAATAATAACAAGCCAAAACCAAAAAGCAGAAACAAAAACCCCTTCATTTTCTATTCTGAAGTGCTGCATGTTAGTACAATGTAGAAAAGAGTATAGAATAACTACTAAATATGAACAAGAACATTTTCTAGGAAGCCCATTTACATTAGATTAAAAAAATCTGTTTCTCAGGAGGAACAATTTGAACATTAATTAGGCCCGTTATAACTTTCTTAGAGTTGGTGGTGTTTTTTTCTCACAATAATTATAAGGAACATCATTATCATTTCCTCCACAGGGGTATTTTTTTTCTTTTGACTATAAAAGTCAACTGATGCTTTACTTAATCCTCTTTGCTCACTCTGAGATCCTATTTTTTTGTAGTATATGCTTATGGGTATACTTTACTATAGTCTTAAAATAATTCACCATGTGAACATAAGAAATCAGATTTTGAAAATCACATAATGTCATGTACTTTATGGGATTTTCATGATTATTGTAAAATCCTGCTGCTAAAAGGAATCTAGAAATACTCTGCAAGGGATGAACAGTAAAGTATAATCTAAATCATCCCTGATGTTTCCAGGAAGAAGATACAAAAGCTATGAATTCTCTCAATCCTCAAATATGGCACAATTTGTATATAGTAGACTCAGCCAAGGAGTGGAGTGATCAAAATGTAGACTTGGTATCTTTTAACTGTAGAAGAACATGGTAGGACCCAAGGCTAAGAAAACTTCCTCTTTCCCACCCACTTCTAGGCTCTTTATCATACAGTGTTAGTGTTCCACATAATTGGGAGCTGTACTGAGAATGTGAACTGAACACAAAACCTGAAGAGGGAGGAGAGACTACAAGATACTTACTGAGCAAGACTGGGATAGTGTGCAATGCTGGAAGCCCTGGAATCCACCATGAGACACGAGTGCTGGAGGGGACCACTTCAGATATACTTAATCATATGGCAAATGTCACACCATTTACGTACCTTTTCGGAGTGAGTAGTTTAATTTTTACTTCCAATAAGATTAAACCTACTAATTTTCCTGATAGAATTTTTGATAGTAGGAACTTTGCACATTGATATTTTCTTTTAAAATTTTATTGCACATACAAATCAGGTGGGGATCTTTTTAAAATGCAGATTCTGATTTTGTAGCTTTAGAGTGGGATCCTGGAGTGAGATCCTGCATTGGCCAAATTTTCAGGGGATGCTGCTGCTGCTGCTGGACCACACTTAGAACAGCAAAGTCTTAAGCACTGGCAGGAGTGAATCTCATCTCAACTGAAATGCTGACTGCAAAAAAAAATTTCTTCTAAACAAATAGGTTTCTTCTTAATTTTTACTATTAGATTACATCAACATTTTCCTAGCCTTTCAAAGAATGCACTACTTATAATAAGAAGTCATGTTTGAAGAAACAAGAATAATTTGCTGATTAAATACTAATAAGGCTAAAAATAAATCTTAGGATGCAAGTGCACAATTGAGAACAGCTTTGCCCATGGATTTGATCTCAGGAAATGGAATTGCTTAGAAAGATGCCTTGTCCTTGCCTAACTTATATACTCCATTGAGGGCCTTATCTCTATCTCCAAGGTAAATGGTTCCTGTTAAAACTCCAAACATGTAGCTGCTATGCCTAAATGGGTGCATTTTATATGACATCTCTTAATTGTTTGTTTAACAGCTCTGATTAGGACTCTTAATAGCTGTTAACATGTTTGCTTAGTATAATTTGTAAATTCTTTATGGTGAAGGCTGGTTTATCTTTCTTCACAGCAGGGCATCAGGTGCCATTATAAGGATCGTTGCCACCATTAATTATTTCTATAAATGTGAATATCCCTATAGTGAGCTATTTTAAAGAGAGGCCCCTAGATTCTCCGCAGGACCAGCCCTACACAGGAGCTGAGTAGGTGGTGGCCCCCTGTGCAGCGTGATTTGACGTGTGCCATAAAGCGCCAAATAGTCTCCTCCAGGGGTCTGACACAGTGCCCTGAATTTTTACTCTAGGTGCAGGCGCATTTAATAGAGGCCTACCTGTGCAGAGCAACTGTACAAATACCTGGATGGTAACAAAGGGTTGTGGGGAGCTATTCTTTTCTCATTATTTCTCATAAAATGAGATTAAGTAGATTATCAGTAAATTACCTATTTATGGAGATTTATGTCTTCAAAATCTTCTTTACATACATTATTTCTTTCAGTACTCAAACCTGACTTAGGCAGGAGAGGGAGTAATATTCTTACTTGAAAAATAGAAAGAGCTTGGACTTGAAGTCTTGTTTCTTAAAGTCAAATCTTGTGGTTTCTATGCCATATTAAGAGGCTGAGAGCATGCACACAGAAGTCAAGCAGAATCGAGTTCCAATTACATCTTAGCAGTGTAATCATGAGCATTTTTTTTCACTTAAAAATGGAGATTAAATACTTAGCACATAGGAAACTAAAAGGCAACATACTTAAGTGCTTAAAATAGTAGCTTATACTCAGCTACATTGGCACCAAAATTAAATTTCATAATATGAATAAATCATTAGGGCATGAATTAGGCAGGATATAATTTTTTTAATGTAATACATTTTTGGTCAAATACTGCAGAGGAAAGCCATGGACCTTATTTTTATTTGCATTAAATAATGATCTCAAAAAAAAAAAAAAAGCTTTGGTTTTGTTGTCAGAAGACTCAGGTCTGAGACTCAACTCTGTCATCTGGCAGCTGTGTAACTAGGGCTAGTCATTTAGCTTGTTGATTCCCTTCTCCCTCCTTTAAATCTGAAAAAGGAGGATGATAACATCTTATTGTTGTGAAGATTAAATTATATCATGAAGGTGGAAGTACTGTGGAAATTATAAAGCTCAGACAGAATGGTACTAAACCTCATAGGTATTGTAGAATTTCAGGTAATCTAGAATTTCAAGTGGCTGGCAGAGGCCAAAATGGAAAGTTTTGCCTATTAAAAAAAGCTCACTTCATCTGAAAAGTAAAAGAAATTTACAAGGAAGCTATCAAATAAAATCTAAATTAGATTAAAAATATTTATCCCAGGTAAATAATTGCGCAGAGAAGAGTTCTACAAAAGCAGGAACACCCTGAGACTGGCACGTGCTTTTGTGTAATCAAACAGCACATTTTTCAAATGCTATTTTAAAATATAACAAAGTTTAAAAATAGAGATCTTGATCTATTAAACACAACTCAGATAAATCTATGACCATAATTATCCCTTTTCATTTCTTATCATACAGGTGGATAAACTGCATTTCAGGACTTAGAAATATGTGCCTCCAGGTTATATGCAAGTAAAATATTGCTTACAATTTAAGTCTAAAGTTGTCTCAAATTTACTTTAAATTCATTAGTAAAAGTTCTATTGGAGAATTACTACATTTAAGCAAAAATGGAAATTCTTCTGCAATGGTTATCACATTACAAATTGCATTAATAACTGAGTTATGTATCTGGAAGAGGTTCAAGAAGCCTCCATGAATGTGGTTCATATATGAAACATTGAATAAGAAGGTTGTTCATCCAATTCTTAAAGCTTTCTCAGGAAAAAGAGGATTATATTATCTCTTCTTACTAACCTATTTTGATAAGCACATATTTTGTTTAAACTATGCAAAACATCTGCAATATTTTACATAGTACTTTATAGTTTTCAAAGCATGCTGTCAAAAAGAAATATCTATACAATAATTTACAGTTTTCAAAGCATGGTGACAAACAAGATTAAAGGGAATTTAGACTTTTTTTCAGACCAGCTTCCTCATTTCAGAGATTAGGAGTCCAGAATGGCTAAATGATCTGTCCATGGTACACAGCTAGCTGGAGGCAGTGCTGGCAGACCCGCCTGGTTTGAAGCTCTTTCTGCTACAACACTGCCTGTCAATATCATCGTACATCAGTTCTAAGAGAAAGACAGAGAAGGTGCTATCAATGGTTTAGTAAGTGAGGAAATTGAAACCAAACATTGAATGCAGTGCCCAAAATCAAGATTAGTAACTGGGAGGGCCAACAGTAAGACTCAGAATTTCTGACTTCTGCAGAGCTTTTTATCTTTTCTTTTTATTATTATTTCCATAAATTTAAAAGCCTTAAATGAGATGAAAGTCTTACATATATAAACAAGCATATATTTATAATTTTCATAAAAAGAAGAAAAGTGATTTCACATTTATTAGTTAATTATTATGACAGAAATCCGCAGATTTTTAACATTTAAGGTTTTAATGTTTGGATGGCCCACTTAAAATTTCTTACTTTAAATGGAAACTAAATTTCTGCTGTTTTTGGATGTTATGCAGTTTCTAATTCTATCTGTCTACACCTACTGATTAAAAAATTCAGATTTTCTGAAGGCATGGAATCAATAATTACTCACGGAATTGAGTTCTGACCAGTACTGACAAACAGATGTATAAAACTACACTGTACTTTAAAAATTGATGTACAATACATATAGATAAGGTAAGAATTCAGAACAACAACATCCACCTATGAGCTTTTGGTACTACATAAACATGGCATTGCTTACTGGAATTCATGAATAAAACACCAAAATTATAATTTTATAAAAATATAGGTTAAAAGACAGTCCCTGGAGATACATAGTAAATAGGGAACTAGATGGGGATGTATTTGTATATTCACACAAAACCACAAATCTTAGTTGTTCTATCATATTAGTTTCCATTTGTTGGAGCTGTACAACATCAAAGTCATGATGTCCCTATATATTGCATTTAGCAGTAATGTAACGGACTACGTGAAGAAATCAAAGTGAGAGTTTCTAAGTAGTTTCCTGGCAATTGAGACAGCAGGCTCTTTCATCTGCTCTGTAACTGTGGCAGTGCATTGATTTAAACTCCTTCTGAGATCTCAAATGCTTTTATATTCTTAGGTCTCTCAAGCAGCTTTTTTTTTTTTTTCCCAAAGTGATAAAATTCCAGCATTCAGCAGAATACCATCTTGTTTCCCCCAAAAGCAGAGGGCTTATTTCAGCTTTGCTACTAAACTGCACAGGATCACTAAGTAAAATAGCTGTCCAAATGTCATTCTATTAAGAAATCTGGCTTTGAGTTCAGTTGTCTATGTTCTAACCACAGCAAATCGGATTGGGAAAAAAAGAACAACAAACAAATAGCCCTGGAGATGTTGTTTTTCAAAAGTTCAGTTCAGAAAAATTGCCTAAATGGGTAAGTAGTTCTGCTTATTAAATATTTTCAAAGTTGTTTTTAATTGCCACTCATTGATCAGTCCAAATGGTATAGGAGTCATTTATTTTGTAAATCATATATTTCTTCTCAGTACATTACTTATCCTCTTAAATAATAAATTCTCTGATAAATTTTAAGTATATAAATTTCCCCCTTTTCCTCCAATTAAGAAGGAACTTTATGGAGCCTGAAAGTCTATTTTTCAGTGTCACTCTGTGGTCATTCTTTAATTAATTTCTTAACCCAAGATCAGCTTAAAGACAGACTGAAGAGAATAAAATGTTTTCAAGGTATATTATACTGAGATCCAAACCACATTTTGCCAGCCAGAATATAATCATCAATTCTCCAAGTATTTTCTCAAAGGCAGCATAGGTGATGGGCCACCCACTCGACTACTCTTCAGAAGAGCATTTGTGAGACTGATCTTCTCTGTTGCACTTTGTTGATGACACAGCTTCACTGGAGATGACCTGGGCTGATTAGTCAAAGGGCTGTGCCCTGCAGGCGAGACTGCCCTGCCCCCTTCCTTGTGTCTGTCCTTTACAAAGTGAGCTCTAACTGGACTCAGATCTCAATAATGACTGCAACCAAGAAGTAATAATAACCATACAGAGACACAGCACCTTTGTCTGCCTTTTATGCGACACTAGAGATAAAATGGGTGAGCCAGGTACAACATGTAGGGCCAGAGAATGGTGATTACTGTTCTGTCTCTTCAAAGATATTGCTGTTGATGCCTCTGCTTCCCAACGGGCATAAATACAAGACTCAAAAGACTGAGGTAACAACTGGAGTCTTCTACACACCAGGATCCTATGCAGCCCATTCTTTGGTTAGGAACTGTGGCTGAAGTTTGAGAAAGCGTGGCCACTGCGCTTCAGAGGCAGTAGGATTTTTCTACTAACATCGTTTCTCACCAACAGGCTTTGGTGCTGCATCAGTTACCACAGCAATTTTCAATTACTCTGCAGTAACACAGGTGGTGGTGTAAGGGTTTGCATGTAGCATTGTGCATGCTCAGCACCTCTCATGATAAAAGTGGGGTAAGAAAAGGAAACTAAACATCCAAACAATAGCTGTCAGATGACTCAAATCCTTAATTTTAGGCAATCTTTCTTTTTCAACAGAGTCAACACAGCTGGGAAAACTTGATTTATCACATCATTCACTAAAATACCACATAGAGTTTGATCACAGAGGAGAAATCATAATGCCTAGAGAGAAAAAGTCTATAGGGAAAATTAACGCATGGAATTTTTTTCTGAACCCTGAAGATGGATGAAGGTTATGTGGTCACTCAATAACTAAGCAGACATTCACATTCCAAAAAAAGAAAAAAAGAACAATTCGGCTACAATGAGAAACATTTGTTAACATGAAAATAACATCTCAAATAGTCCTGACTACCTCTTAAAGCATTCATAATTCAGTAGTTGGTGTGATGGTTATTCTATAATTGATAAAAACGCAAATTTGTGAGAGAGTACAACTTGGCTGTTATCAATGAGTCAACAATTTTGACTGAGTTGCCAATATATTCTGGGACACAAAAGTTAAAGTTCAGTTGATTAAGAGTGAATAAACTACGTAAGAGTTAAGTGCTATAGGAAAAACAAAACAACCTTACCAATGTTGGAGTTAATATATGGTAAACACGGTGCATATTTATGGGAGGGCTACAGAAGCAAAGCAATAAGGTTTGCATTTGTTAAAAGGAACTTTTAAAAATATTAAACTCATTTTTAATCCCTTTACTGTGTATATGGAAAAATAAAAGCTCACAAAGTTTGTGGTTTTGCGGAAAGACCAGGAAAATAAATTGTATGCTAGTATTTTTTTGGCTTTTTGTTTTAATGAAGGCCAAGAACCTAAAAGTAAAATACCTGGTCTTCAGCTACAAAAGATGGATCTACTGGAACATGGTGACAGACGAACAAATGCAATGTCCAAAGAAGTAGTTTTATTTATGCCTTCTCACTAAAAGGGCACATATTTTATGATTTGTGACTATGACAACCTGAAGAAAGATTACAAACACCAGTAAAAGTTCTAGGCTGAGGGTTTTAGGAGGATGCTTAGAGATGACCATATAATTTACCATCCAAACTGTGACAGCTGAGAGTAAACAGGGAACTATTAAAGAAAACACCAGGACCAGCAGTATAAACTGGGATTGTCCTGTACCACTAGGATCTGTGATTCTCTTACTTAGAGGGTTTTTTTCATTCCTGTCTTTATATTGGAGGGAGACTTTCACTTGTCCCTCTGGAATGCATTCCAAAATGCTCTGTCACTTTTGGTTTAGTTTAACATTCTGGTCTTTCAGATACTTATGCAGGCCTCAGAACATTAACACTGGATCTAATTCACAAGGCTTTTATTACTTAAGTGGGGATTTGGAATCTTGGAGATCTGACTTGATCCAATAAGAGGACCCGACTTGATCCTGTTATTGATCCAGATAATCCTAAATTTAAAGGGTCCCTTTTGGCCTCCAACTTAAAAAAAAATAATTAATAGACTTTGCTTTTTAGTACACTTCTAGATTTACAGAATAATTGGGCAGATAGTACATAGTTTCATACGCCCACACCACCCCCCAAACTCGGCAGCCTCCCCGTTATTAATATCTTGCATTAGATGGTACATCTGTTACAGTTAAAGCACCAATATTGATATGTTATTATTAAAATTCATAGTTTATATTAAGATTCACTCTTTGCATTGTACCTTTCTATGGTTTTTGACAAATGTATAATGACATGTATCCGTCATTAGAGTTTTATACAGAATAGCTTCACTGCCCTAAAACTCTACTATGCTGTACATATTCATCCCTCTCACCCTCACCTCCCCCATCCCCTGGCAACCACTGATCTTTTTTACTGTCTCCATAGTTTTGCCTTTTCCAATATGCCATATAATTGAAATCATATATATGTAGCTTTTTCAGATTGACTTATTTCACTTAGCAATATGCATTTAAGGTTGCTCCAGGTTGTTCTGTAGCAACAGAATCCATTCACCTATTGAAAAATTATCACAGTTTTTTTCAACTTTAGTAAGAACTTCATATATTTTAAAACATAAAGTCATTTTTCTATATAGCCAAATAATATTTTCACAGTTAATAAAATAAATAATTCCTTAGTGTAATCTGATATCCATACTACAATTTCCATAATATTTTTATAGCTAGTTTACCCAAGCCTGGGTTCAATCCAGGACTGCATGTTGCATCCAGTTGCTCTGTCCCTCAAGGTTCGTTTTATCTGGCACAGCCTCTTTTTCATTGCACCAGCCTGTTGTAGAAACCCTACTGCTGGAGTCTGGCTGCTTTGCCACAGTGTTCTTTACGTTTCTTTCCTCTATCCCTTGCATCTCCTGGAAATTTGTACTTGTCTTGAATCTTGCTGAACTCTCACACAATGTGGTTCACTGGAATTGGGTCTTCACAGGGCATCTCCAATGCTTAATGGGAATGGGGTGGCAGGGAATGAATGGTGGACATTGCCTGTGATCATGGGCTTGCTCTGCTTTCCCACTGGACTTCAGTTTAACTGTTTATGATAAAAGATACAACTCAGAAACAGCCAAACAGAAAAGATGCATAGGGCAAGGTATGAGGGAGGCGTACGGAGCTTCCATGTCTTCTCCAGACACTCCTCCAAGGGCCTTTCAGCCTAAAAAAAAACACTCAAAGGGGACAGGAGAGTCAAGGAGCTACTCCAAATCCATATCCTTTAAGGGTGGAAAAGTTTGGTGTATTTTAACAAACTTAATACTCTGTCCTTTTGTAACTTATTTCTTTATGCTTTGCCCAAATTCCTTTATGATTACAGCATTTTGAGATTTACTTAGGTTACTTACTATGTTCTAAACCCTGTTCAAAATGTGTCTACATGTAGCACCACATTGAAACTCACAAGAGCACCTTGGGTAAGTATTATTATTTTCTTCAGTTAGCAGATGGGTAAATATGGGGTCAGAAATTAAAGGCCTTGATTAAGATCACACAGCTACTAAATGGCAGAACAAAGATTAAAATTCTGGCTTAGTTTGCCCACAGGATCCTTTCTCGTAACCACAGTGCAATCCTGCTTTCTGTTTTGACCACTACTACAAAGGCATCTGGCTTTTCATGTGAAAACAGGGCTTTCATGTGAAAACAGGGCTTTCATGTGAAAATATGTATATGTGTGTATACATGTTTATATGTTTATGTTAATGTATATGTTTATATGTACATGTGTATATGTTTTATGTTTATGTATACACATACGTATACACACAAGCATATATATAGACACAATATTGTATATATAATATACAATATATGTACATATATTTATACATAGACACATATATACACATATATACCTATGTATACATAGCATAGATTTCTTGTAAGTATTATATCAAATAAAACATACATAATTATCTACTTCAGTGCCTAAATAAGTGCACAATAGGTATCATCATTTGGATCTCATTCGCCAGATTTCAGAGACACAGCAAAAAGGGCAGAGACTATTATTTCTTTTGGTTACCATTGTACACCCAGTACTTACCACATGAAGATCTTTGCCTGGCATATGACTTATTCAATGAATGAATAAATGAAGCAAAATAAAAATATTGTGATAATATCAGTCAGTGACAAACACAATTCCCTTTCATTCCCTGTCAAGAATACACTTTTCTCTTCAATTATACAAATATATCATAATTAAGAACTCACACCAATCTACAAGAGAATACTTTTCTCTCAACTTCTGCTGCATTTTCTATCATTCATTGCATCATTTATACATTAATATCTTTGCATTATTACTTAACTCTTCTTTGGATATGCCAATGTATTTCAAGGATGGAAGGAAGTAACTCTACTTCTTCAGCATTCTTCTTCATATTCAAAGTACTATTTGTCACAGACAAACTGGACAAAGCCTGTGTATAGATTTTTGCATCTCTGGTGTTCCCAGTCTGGATGCCTGAGTCTTATCAGCAATTGTCATTTGATTATGTTTTCTCTTATGATAGTCCCCTTTAACACTAACTGAAGGAACGTGTAATTAAGAACCCTATGAAGATCTCATTTAACAATGACTGAATTCATACTATCAAATCCAACATATACAATGTTCTAATTTTCACACATATATATTAAAGCAATGTGGATTCTAACTCTAATAAAGGACAGATAAAACAGAGCCCAGAGACGCTAAGGAAAAGGTCTTCTATCTTGTTTTGTGTCTAGACTCTCTTATCTAATTTTTTTGGGTTTCTGCATCACACACCAATAGAGGTCAGTCCAGTATTCTTGGGTCAGGACCAATATTTTTATTTTAAAGAATTCCCTCTCTATCTTTAATTATTTCAAGTTCATAAAGTTCAACACTTCATCAAATTACTTTGAAATAGTTCAAAGTAAATG
This sequence comes from Pongo pygmaeus, assembly GCF_028885625.2. Classification (NCBI taxonomy): domain Eukaryota; kingdom Metazoa; phylum Chordata; class Mammalia; order Primates; family Hominidae; genus Pongo; species Pongo pygmaeus. Next base: position 132,847,532 of record NC_072373.2, on the reverse strand, counting down.
ATAAAATGTATTATTGAGCAAATTTGTACAAATATTATTGCCATTGTAAATGATTTGCTTCCTCTAATACAGGTCCTGCAAAACCACTGCACATGCCCAGTAAAGGCCTTCTCTCTGCTGGGAATGTAGCCAGGAGTGTTTAATAGATTATGCTGAATTTTTACCAGAAGACAGCAATTGTTTTTGGTTTTTTCCTCTCTTTCTTTTCTTCTCTTTCTCTCTCTCTCTCTCTCTCTCTCTGTCTCTCTCTCTCTCTCTCTCCCCCTCCCTCCCTCCCTCCCTCCCTCTCTCTCTCTCTTTCTTTCTTTCTTTCCTCTTCTTTCTTTTTCTTTCTTCTTTCTCTCTCTTTCTTTTTTTTTGGCAGGGTCTCACTCTGTTGCCTAGGCTGAATGCAGTGGCATGATCATAGCTCACTGCAGTCTCAAACTCCTGGGCACATGCAATCCTCCTCCTTCAGCCTCCTGGGTAGCTGGGACTACAGGCGCATGCCACTATGCTTGGCTAATTTCTTAATTTTTTTTGTAGAGACAGGGTCTTGCTATGTTGCCCAGGCTGATCTTGAACTCCGGGGCTTAAGCGATCCTCCTGCCTCAGCCTCCCAAGGATTGGGACTATAGGTGTGAGACACTGCACCTCGCCAAGGGAGCTATATTCAAACTCATCATTTCTTCAAAAACTTTCTCTTTTACTCAAAAATTACCTATTAATTAATTTATTCTTTCATTCAGCACATGTTAATTTATGGACTAATCTTCTGGTTTCTTTTCACATTATATTATCAAACAAAATTGTTGACTGAAGCAGCCTGAGGTTATGCTGTTTGTTTTCTGTCAGAATGAACTTTCCATGGAGAGCTGTTGTGAGAACCAAATGAGATAAGAATTATTAAGTACTGTTTACCAGGAAGGCCTTCCTTGTTGGTATAGGTGTTACACAATGAGTTTGATTCAGAGGTAAGAATAACTATTCAAGTTCTGAATTTTGTATCTGAATGTGCAACTGGTGTCTTTTGAGGTGTGTGTGTGTGTGTGTGTGTGTGTGTGTTCTATATTGACTAATTTCTAAGATGAGTTGCTCCATTGAGCTCCAGGGCCAAAATGATCACATCTTTGTTGTAAACAACTAACTTAATCACACATAGATAAACACATAAGATCGAATTTTGAGACAAGGAAATGACTGACTTTCAATTGTTATGCTTTGAGAGTATAAACCAGAATCGTATTACCACTGCCTATCCATAAACCAATATACTACAGGTTTTAAATCAATTATTGAATATGAATAAGGTCAAAGAAAAGGTAAATAAGGTAAATATAGGTAAGTTGGAAGTTATGTGTTTTATATTTCAGTTTTGTCTATAAAATGTCACACTTTTTTTTTTATTTATTTTTTATTTATTTATTTTTTACTTATTATTATTATACTTCAGGTTTTAGGGTACATGTGCGCAATGTGCAGGTAAGTTACATATGTATACATGTGCCATGCTGGTGCACTGCACCCACTAACTTGTCATCTAGCATTAGGTATATCTCCCAATGCTATCCCTCCGCCCTCCCTCCACCCCACAACAGTCCCCAGAGTGTGATGATCCCCTTCCTGTGTCCATGTGTTCTCACTGTTCAATTCCCACCTATGAGTGAGAATATGCGGTGTTTGGTTTTTTGTCCTTGCGATAGTTTACTGAGAATGATGATTTCCAATTTCATCCATGTCCCTACAAAGGACATGAACTCATCATTTTTTATGGCTGCATAGTATTCCATGGTGTATATGTGCCACATTTTCTTAATCCAGTCTATCAGTGTTGGACATTTGGGTTGGTTCCAAGTCTTTGCTATTGTGAATAATGCCGCAATAAACATACGTGTGCATGTGTCTTTATAGCAGCATGATTTATAGTCCTTTGGGTCTATACCCAGTAATGGGATGGCTGGGTCAAATGGAATTTCTAGTTCTAGATCCCTGAGGAATCGCCACACTGACTTCCACAAGGGTTGAACTAGTTTACAGTCCCACCAACAGTGTAAAAGTGTTCCTATTTCTCCACATCCTCTCCAGCACCTGTTGTTTCCTGACTTTTTAATGATTGCCATTCTAACTGGTGTGAGATGGTATCTCATTGTGGTTTTGATTTACATTTCTCTGATGGCCAGTGATGGTGAGCATTTTTTCATGTGTTTTTTGGCTGCATAAATGTCTTCTTTTGAGAAGTGTCTGTTCATGTCCTTCGCCCACTTTGTGATGGGGTTGTTTGTTTTTTTCTTGTAAATTTGTTGGAGTTCATTGTAGTTTCTCGATATTAGCCCTTTGTCAGATGAGTAGGTTGTGAAAATTTTCTCCCATTTTGTAGGTTGCCTGTTCACTCTGATGGTAGTTTCTTTTGCTGTGCAGAAGCTCTTTAGTTTAATTAGATCCCATTTGTCAATTTTGGCTTTTGTTGCCATTGCTTTTGGTGTTTTAGACATGAAGTCCTTGCCCATGCCTATGTCCTGAATGGTAATGCCTAGCTTTTCTTCTAGGGTTTTTATGGTTTTAGGTCTAACGTTTAAGTCTTTAATCCATCTTGAATTGATTTTTGTATAAGGTGTAAGGAAGGGATCCAGTTTCAGCTTTCTACATATGGCCAGCCAGTTTTCCCAGCACCATTTATTAAATAGGGAATCCTTTCCCCATTGCTTGTTTTTCTCAGGTTTGTCAAAGATCAGATAGTTGTAGATATGTGGCATTATTTCTGAGGGCTCTGTTCTGTTCCATTGATCTATATCTCTGTTTTGGTACCAGTACCATGCTGTTTTGGTTACTGTAGCCTTGTAGTATAGTTTGAAGTCAGGTAGTGTGATGCCTCCAGCTTTGTTCTTTTGGCTTAGGATTGACTTGGCGATGCAGGCTCTTTTTTGGTTCCATATGAACTTTGAAGCAGTTTTTTCCAATTCTGTGTAGAAAGTCATTGGTAGCTTGATGGGGATGGCATTGAATCTGTAAATTACCTTGGGCAGTATGGCCATTTTCACGATATTGATTCTTCCTACCCATGAGCATGGAATGTTCTTCCATTTGTTTGTATCCTCTTTTATTTCCTTGAGCAGTGGTTTGTAGTTCTCCTTGAAGAAGTCCTTCTCATCCCTTGTAAGTTGGATTCCTAGGTATTTTATTCTCTTTGAAGCAATTGTGAATGGGAGTTCACTCATGATTTGGCTCTCTGTTTGTCTGTTGTTGGTGTATAAGAATGCTTGTGATTTTTGTACATTGATTTTGTATCCTGAAACTTTGCTGAAGTTGCTTATCAGCTTAAGGAGATTTTGGGCTGAGATGATGGGGTTTTCTAGATATACAATCATGTCGTCTGCAAACAGGGACAATTTGATTTCCTCTTTTCCTAATTGAATACCCTTGATTTCCTTCTCCTGCCTGATTGCCCTGGCCAGAACTTCCAACACTATGTTGAACAGGAGTGGTGAGAGAGGGCATCCCTGTCTTGTGCCAGTTTTCAAAGGGAATGCTTCCAGTTTTTGCCCATTCAGTATGATATTGGCTGTGGGTTTGTCATAGATAGCTCTTATTATTTTGAGATACGTCCCATCAATACCTAATTTATTGAGAGTTTTTGGCATGAAGGTTGTTGAATTTTGTCAAAGGCCTTTTCTGCATCTATTGAGATAATCATGTGGTTTTTGTCTTTGGTTCTGTTTATATGCTGGATTACATTTATTGATTTGCGTATGTTGAACCAGCCTTGCATCCCTGGGATGAAGCCCACTTGATCATGGTGGATAAGCTTTTTGATGTGCTGCTGGATTCTGTTTGCCAGTATTTTATTGAGGATTTTTGCATCAGTGAAAATGTCACACTTTAAACCATTGCTTATATTCTGATTCTGCTTATAATCAACTTACCTAATTAAATAATGCTCAGATATGCAATAGAATTGGCTTTTTTTAAACTCCCTCCAGATTACTCACATTGATTTTATGTGTTTTAGAGACATCAGGCCTTATAAATGTGCAACAGTATTCTTACTGTACCTGTGTAAGACCAGGCATGTGTAATGTGTGATGTATTTGGCCATACAAATTCACCAGTGATTCAACTGATTTTTTGCTTGTGTCATTGTTTTTAGGCTTAATGATGAGTCACGAAACTTTCCTCTCACCTCATATTCATTGCTACATCTGGTGCCATCCAGACAGAGTTAATATCCACGATGTACTGATTGATTTAGGAAGATGATAATGAGATTATTGCTCATGCCCTTAAAGCATGACAACTGAAATCCTATCATTTTCCACATGAGAAAATATGCTAAATATTATAATATCTGACAGGTCTATCACTGTGGGATTAAGCCAGCTATCTGAAACAAAGGTTTGATATTTTGATCTTTAGACATATTATCTTCTCTTGTCTTACAAACACAGAATTATTGATTTGGAGATAATGGCAGTTTATATTTGCATGCCTACATCTTCAATCCCACAAACTGTTAAGGTCCTCCTGGTTCATATCTGTCAAAAGAAGCTAAGGACAAACATTGTTCTTTCTTCTGATTATGTGGGGCATGACCATAGAATAGGGGAAGAGAGATGTTTAACTTGGAGCATTTATATTTCAGGCCAGGAGAATCTGGTTTAAAAGTTTTCAAAAGACTGATGAGCCACAAAAATATTAAACGTGTGGGAAATCTGACCAGTTAAACAAAATGAAGAAGGAAAGTTTCCTGAATATTCAAAGAAGGCAAATTATAGAATTGGATGAGCACGTGTTGAAGGCTAATAAATGTAGAGCGTTTTTTTTTTCCTTTCCCTCGGAGGGAAATGTTTTATAGACCATTTACTTATTTTATTTTAAAATGTACATTTGATGTGAATTTCATTTCTTTTACTCTTTTCCTCAAAGATTCATAATCTTCTAAAATTTAGCTTCAGGAACGTATTTCTGAGAATGACAAGAGATTACCGAAACTGACCTCTGAACTATTCAAAACACAGTAGTTTATTGTCCATTTTTAAACATTCATTGATCGAGACTTAGGGTAAGGCATTCCTCTCTCCCCTTAGCATCTGTCCACAAGCAAGTATGCACATATCTGCTTTGTGCCTAATATTATTTCAATTACTATAAGACATTCTTAAGAAGTGAAAATGCACATACATCCTAGCTAGGAGATAAGACATACATTCATTTATCTGCATTGGCTTGTACATGCATTTTCAGGCTTGAGACATGTCTAGAAAGTAGGACAGAAAAAAAGAGATACTAGTGCCTATCTGACATTTTCACCGAGGTGTTTCCTAGGCATCTTAACTATAGCCAGAATACCATTCTTAGTTTTTCGACTCACTGCAGCCTACCACTCCACCAGTCCAAAGTCTAGAAATCATCTCTGTTCCTTTCTTTTCATGTCCACAACCATTCAATCTCTCAGCAAATCTTGTAGCACTACTTCAAGTATATATTGTGAGTCTATTTGTTGCCATAACCATGGCTTCTTGCAACTGGAATCAATCATGGTCTCTCACTTGCCCTACTGCAATACTTTCTTTATTCACTCTTGACCCTCCTAAATTAATTATCTACACAACAGCTAGGATGATTATTTAAAAATATTAATTAGATCATAATTTACCACTGCATAAGACCAACAATGTCTTGCCTCACTTTGCAAAGATGGGAACATTTTCTACAAAGTAGTGCATGATGTGGTCCTGCCTCGTTGGCCTTCCTTGAGTATGTCAAGCTTATTTCTTCCTTAGGAGCTTTGCTCTGTCCTTCTGCATTGCCTTTCTCCATACTTTCCCATAGCTGGATGAATCTTCTCATTCAGTTCTCAGCTTAAATATCACTGCTCTAGAGACGACTCCCCAACCACACCACACAAGGTATCCTCCCAGTCACTATCACACAGTGTAATTTAAATTCTAAGTTAATGTAAAGTACTTACCACTATCTGATATTTTTCTTTTCTTTTTTTTTTTTTGAGACGGAGTCTCGCTCTGTCGCCCAGGCTGGAGTGCAGTGGTGCGATCTCGGCTCACTGCAGACTCCGCCCCCCGGGTTCACGCCATTCTCCTGTCTCAGCCTCCGGAGTAGCTGGGACTACAGGCGCCCGCCACCTCGCCCGGCTAATTTTTTTTTTTATTTTTAGTAGAGACGGGGTTTCACCATGTTAGCCAGGATGGTCTCGATCTCCTGACCTCGTGATCCGCCCGCCTCGGCCTCCCAAAGTGCTGGGATTACAGGCGTGAGCCACCGCGCCCGGCCCGACATTTTTCTTATATATCTGTTTCTTACTAATGTGCCTGGTACCCATCAGACACTCAATAACTATTTGCTGAATGAATAGAAATTACGACCGCTACATAATACACTGTTTGATAACATGAACCTTATGACTGAGCTTTTCAGCAGATATTAGTTAGTGACAGCTTCAAAGCCAATTTCTCCTTGATATATTTAACTTTTCTTAAATAATATACAGTTTTAAAATTTAAATAACTTGCAACATTCATAAACATTTATACAAAGTATGATTAGTGCTTATTTGTAAGGAAATACTCTAATTTTAATACTTTAATACATGGAACACACTTGAGAAATATAGAAATGCTTCCTACCCAGGATGCCTTAATTAGGCAGACTTATTTAAACGTGCTTATTTTTAAATTTGGCAAGGTTCACAAACATTAATTTTGTTACATTGCTGATACTAATAATAGTATACATATCTTAAATAAAGGTATTATGTCATTTTCCCGTAAGACTTTGAAGAAATAGAACTCCTAAGCATGAGTGAAATCCCCCTTACTTGCCTGCAGATTTTTCTCCACTATGAATCGCTCCCAATTCAGATTTCAAAATTCAGTATTTAATAACTTCATTACACATATTATTTAAGCTATCTTTAAGTATGTGGGTTTTTGAAAACATTATTATGGTATAATTTACATAGCATAAAACTCGCCCACTATAAGTGTGCAGGCAATGATATTTTTGTAAATTTATAGTTGTGCAGCATCACCACAACCTGGTTTTAGGATATTCCAATTACCCAAAAGTTTCCTTGCATCCTTCAGCAGCCACTCTTCGCCACCTCCCCAAGCTTCAAGAAACTACTGATTTGTTGTCCTCACAATTTTGTCACATCCAATCATTTCATATAAATGGAATTTTATAATAACAAATATTAGTATTTTGTGTCTTTTTATCTTCATTTAGCATGTTTTTATACACGTTAAAATATTCTGTGCTATTATAGTGTCAGTCTATTTTATTGCTGAATAATATCTCACTGTATGGATGTACCACCACATTTTGTTTACCATTCACCAACCTGCTAGGGATTTAGATTGTGTCCAGTTTTGGGGTATTAGAAGCAATGCTGCTATGACCATCTGTATGCAAGTCTTTTTTTCTGGATATATATATTTATTTGTCCTAGATAGATGACGTAGAGTGGAATTTCCGGATTGTATGGTACATTTTTGTAACATTATAAGAAACTGCCAAACTGTTTTCCAAAGCAGTTGCACCATTTTATATTCCAACAAGCAATGCATGAGGATTCCAGTTTCTCCACATCCTCACCTTCATTAATTATTGTCTGTCTTTTGATACTAGCCATTTTAGTGGGCAGAAATGTCAACATAGTATACTGGTTAAAATAACAGATTGTGGGCCAAATTGTGTAAATTCATATCACAACTTGCCATCCTGTAACTTAACATTCCTGTCTATAGAATGAGGGCAGTAATAACACATGTCTTAGCCTGTTTGAACTGCTATAATAAAAATGCCATAGACTGGGTAGCTTCAATAACAAACATTCATTTCTCACAGTTTTGGAGGCTAGGAAGACCGAGATCAAGGTGTCTGGTGAAGACTTGCTTCCAGGTTAATAGATAGCCATCTTTTTGCTGTTTTCAAGTGGCAGAAAGAATTAGGGGCACTCTGGAGACTCTTGAATAAAAGCACCAATCTCATTTATAAGGGCACCACCCTCTGACCTATCAAACCTTTGACTTATCAAAGGCCTACCTCTTAATACTACCAGACTGGAGTTAGTATTCCAACATATACATTTTGGGGGGACACAAACATTCAATCTATAACAATAACTATCTCACAGGATTACTGGAGTTATAAATAAATTATTATAACTTTTAGCTTACAAAAGATGTGTCTCATAGTAAATTTTATATATAATTTAACCATGATAATTTTTTTATTATCCTAATTTGCAAAGTTACAACATACTTAACCTGGTTGTGGATTATAGTTAGGCTTTGGGAAACTGTTTATGTTGTCTTAATGATTGGTCCTTATATGATGTTAGCTTAAGACAGTTAAGATGGTTATCACAATGTCCAGGCACTAGAATGATAGGTACTGTGAAAATCAAATCACAGATTTTAAATAACACTTAGAATGGTTAAAACTTCTAAATGGCCAGATTGACCTGCTAGACTACTTCAGTCAAATATGGGGCTTTGAATGAATGATTGAACCAGTGGTTTATTTTACTCATAAAATGTACCTGTCCATGGGGATAAAAAAGGAAACTGCTGTAGGTAAGCTGTTTTCCTTTATAAAATTGTCAATTGTTTGACCATAAGGACCTTCGCCCTCTGTTTTCTTTATCCCATTTATTTGTTTCCTTGTCTTCTTTCTCCTTCGCTTGACTACGTGGATGATTAATGGATCACTGCTGCTTTGACCAAGGAATAAATGGAGAAAGGGCAAAAGGGTGATATTCCCCCTCTCGAGTTACTAAAATGCCCATTTTAGACACCCAACTTAGCCTTCTGTATCACATCCTGGGAGTGACTTGATTTAGGTTATGATATAGTAAAACTATTATAAAATTGCACGCTATTTTCACTCACCTGTATACCACTCATAGTCATATGAATACAACATTCAACTATTTATGGACTGTCAAGGTTTTCTCCATTTCTGAAAGTCTCTGTTACTATGAAAATAGCATGGATGGATTCTATCTAGTTTTAAAAAGAAGTAGACCAACAAATAAAAGATATATGAAGGCACATCCTCCAAAATAAGGCAGAAATTGTGTATAACTTTATGAATATTCAACCACGTTGGATAATCACAAGTGTAGAAGGGAGTAATATAGTGGATTAAGTGCCATACTAGGCCAAACCACAGGGTATAGGAGAGGCTTTCACCAGGTGATAAAATCCAGAAGGATTGGGGAGTGGACTCTCCAGAAGGACGAACTTCAACCAATGCATGACAGAAGGCAGAAGGTAATAGAAGATACATTTCCTCTCCATTTTCTCCTGTGATGGATTACCCCAAGGCATTGCTTTCTAGCTAGTCTATCTGGAGTTGTTCCATGTGGCCAGTTGGCTGTCTCTGTCTCACTGAAGCTTGTGAAGCAGAGGCTAACTCAGTAATGCATTACCTTGTATTCAAGTCTCATCTTCCTCTATCTCATTTCCATCTTCTTTTACTCTTGCTACCCTAGAATTTTATCTCCCAACAAAATATTAACACTTGACCCTTTCCTTGGGTTCTGTTTTCTACCACCCTGAGCTAAGATACATACTAGTCAAAAGCTAGAATAGAGGGCTGTACATTTTATTTTAAAATTTGGCATAAATGCATAAAACTACTAGCAGACTGGATAATGATGATGGCTGATGATGATAATTAATATCTTGCATCTGTGGTACACATACTTTGTTCCAGATACTGTATGAGGTGCTTTGCATATGGTTGTGAATCATCACAACCATATTACGAGGTAGGTAGTGTTATCTCCACTTTACAGATAACAAAATTGAAGTATAAGATGTTCACACGTCCAGTAAGCCCAAGGTCATATAGCTAATGAGCAACAGAGCTGGGATTTCAACCCAAACAATTTGATGCATTTTCATCTGGGTTGAAGCATTCATGAATAAGGTGGAGTTCTCAGTGACTTCCTGTTCTTATTTGGTGATTCTGAGACTGATATCACTACCTGTCCAGTAGCTTCTGGAAAAGGTCATCTGAGTCCTTGCCATATTATTTATGATTACAACAGGGTCTCTAGAGAGCTGAAGTCCACTTTCTTTCAAGAATGTATGGTTGTTGAGGCATCTGATTCTCTACCTCCCAGGCTATTCAGATTGTATGTTCAAAAGGAGGCAATGAAAAACACACACTTAGTTGAACTAAAATCTCTCATACCTTTCCTTGTAGTAGAGGTTTATGAAAGGTCTACGTTATTTTATATTTAATTGAAGGCACTTGTAGTTTCATCCTTGAATCATTTTTACCCACTATCACATAGTGCATAGCACATTCTTCCTGCGCACAAACAGGCACGCCCATGCCTAGGCCCATGACACTCCATCATGTGACTGGCGCTAAAATACAAACGTTCCCATTTTGTGTGGTATAAGATACTTGTGAATGAAAGTGACCTATACATTCTTTTTGCCTTTCTGTTGCTCTATTTAAAATAATGACTACAGACTCTCTTTCAACAAAAGGTCATTTGTGTCAATGGACAGAAGAGAGGATCAGATCACCTGCAGTAATTGCAAATTAATGCTCTCCTGGTAATGCATTAACTACACACTATTGATCTACAATTGAATCATAGAGGCTACTGATAAGTCATTTTTACTTTCCTGCTTTTTCGTGTGTGCTTTTATTGCTTTTTCCATAATGTATTTTTCTTTCAACTGGAATTTTCTCTAATTGTCTCCATTTTTAATTTCCCACAGTGAGATGACTTCTAACTTGTAATTAGAATCTGTAAAAATTCATGTCTCTGTCTCAAAAGCCTTTTTGAAATCTACTGAACTGTCACTTTGATGCCATAAACCACATATATGATGCACAGATACATAGTTTGAGACAGCCAAGCTTTTGAATGATTTTTTTAAATTAATACTCAGATAAAACAGAAATCCATTTGGTCCTCTATCCAAAACAGCAATTTTTTGAGTAGTCTGCAGTAAAACATTCAAAAGTTTCCCCTAAAATCATTTTACTTGGAGAACATTGATGATGTGGTTTTCTTTCCAAAAGCAAACTTTTAAAATATGAGTAAACAGTTTATTCCAGAGATAATTTTTTTTTTTTAATGTGTGAGAGAAGTGGGGCACAGTGGCTCACACCTGTAATCCCAGTACTTTGGGAGGCCGAGGCAGGCAAACCTGAGGTCAGGAGTTCGAGACCAGCCTGGCCAACATGGTGAAACCTGTATCTACTAAAAATACAAAAATTATAGCTGGATGTGGTGGTGGGTACCTGTAGTCCCAGCTACTCGGGAGGCTGAGGCAGAAGAATTGTTTGAACCTGGGAGGCAGAGGTTGCAGTGAGCTGAGATCGTGCCACTGCACTCCAGCCTGGGCGACAGAGTGACACTTGTCTCAAAAAAAAAAAAGTGTTTGAGAAGAGGATGCAAATTTCCAATTGAGTAAATATTTATACACATCTTCACAGCATACTTTTGATAACGTTAAATTTTCTCACGTTTATGTCAAAACCTTAACTGAGGGCCTGGCACCGTGGCTCATGCCTGTAATCCCAGCACTTTGGGAGGCCGAGGTGAGTGGATCACCTGAGGTCAGGAGTTCGAGACCAGCCTGACTAAGATGGTGAAACTCCATCTCTACTAAAAACACAAAAATTAGCTGGACATGGTGGTGGGTGCCTGTAATCCCAGGTACTTGGGAGGCTGAGGCAGGAGAATCGCTTGAATGCAGGAGGCAGAGGTTGCAGTGAGCTGAGATCGTGCCATTGCACTCCAGCCTGGGCGACAGAGCAAGACTCTGTCTCAAAAAACAAACAAACAAAAACAAAAAATACGTTAATTGATAGTAATTATTCTATCTGGTGGAAATGAACACACATTTGTATTTCAGTGTTGTACTTGATCACGCTCCCTGTTTAGACAGAGGTCATTCAGCCTAAATCTGGTGTCTGAACTGTGATCTAGAAATTACCTGAAATGGAGAGATAGTCTGACAGTAATTTCCTTTACTACTATTTGTAAACTTTAAGCTTATCATTGATTTTCTATATTTCGAAATAAGAGACATAGTTGTGATTTCTAATAAAAGTATTTACAAAAGTGTTTTCAGGCCTGTAAGAACTTTGATATTTTACTGTAATTTCTTTTACAATCATTATTTGCAGCTAGTCACAATTAAATACCACCAAAATAAATGTGTGCCCAAATTGTTTGCTTATTTTTTATTCCTAAGTCATGATTATCTGTACCAAAAAAAAATAGTAATAAATGTCAACTGCATGGCTAGAATTATATAAGTCTGGTACTCTTTCTTTTATCAGTTTATAACTGGAGACAGATACAATTACAGTTGGTATTCATTTTACAAGCAGTCTTAGGGCTGGACCAGAGTGCTGATGGCTCCCTGATGTGCCAATCATTGTTGGATAATGAAAAGCGAGGCAGCACCAGGGTGGCTGGAGCAGGAGGGAGATACTCGGAGGACTGAGACTCTGAATTGTGATACTTGCTTTATCATATTAAATATCATTTCTTTCTTATTACAATCCAATGAGATAGGTACTATAATTTCCATTTTATAGATAAATAAACCAAGGTTTACAGAGGTTAAATAATTAGCCCAAATTTATCCAGCTAGTAAAAAGAAAGCTCCTTCTCTTAACTACCATAGTATACATGACAATAGAACCACATCTATATACATAATGATAGCACACAAATACTGTAAAGAATCTTTAAGCTTAAGATGAACTGAGATTTTTGAAAAATGTTAAAACTAACAACAGGGTTTCTTAATAGGTACAATATACATTAAAAGTCCAGACTTCACTATGAAATAAATCCATGTAACAAAACTGCACTTGTAATCCTTAAATTTACACAAATAAAGAATGCATTAAGAATGAGGAAACTGAATGTACTGATTTATGAAGAAAAAACAAAAAATGACCAAAAACATACTTGGTATTAGGTATATAGAGGTATAAGGTAGAACAATTCAGCTTTAATTTTATCTCACTAATAAGAGCTACACACCTGCCTTTATACAGAAGTTCTCAGAGCTTGGTTATATTTTTGGTCTAGAGCTGGAGTCATTCCCATCTAGCTACTGTCTAACATTGTCTTCCTCCCTTTTCCTCTTTTCTGTTCTGCCTCAGCCTTTAGACATCCTAGATCAAACCCAAAAAGTCAATAAATAAATCCTCAAATTTTCTAATCTTGGAAGATGGTTAGGAACGGGACCTTTTCAAATCTACTCCATAAGCGATAAACTCAGAAGAAATCAGAAGTATACCAACACAAGGAAAAAAGGAAAACAAGAATAAAATAATGATATGCCAAATCAAAAGTGATGAGTGGACTTTCTGAGAAGAAGATAACATCAGAGGGTCTAGTTTGTTGTGAACACACTGAAAAGATGGTGACCAAACATGAGACTAATTGTAAATAGGCCTATATAAACATGAGTGTAGGTGTTACGAGGATAAGAGATTTTAAAGTGTGGTTTGTTAGTACTGCAAACAGAAATTCCCTTTTGAAAAGGCAACTTGCATAAAAAATTAAAGGTACCAGTCTGAAAATAGCCCAGAAAAATCTAAATTTGTTTTGAACCCTTTAGAAGAAAGATAGTAATCATCAGGTAGAGAGAGAAGTCCTTTAAAAAGGAGAGTGGCCATAACCCATGAGCTTCATTTTTATAATAAGCTTATAATTCAGTGTTATTTAGAAAACGTAATGAAGAAAAGTTATAAAGAATTGGGACAGTACACACAAAGCAAAACAGTGGGGTACAAAACTGAATGTCATGATTAGAAACTCTTAGAGAGGTAGATGCTTATGAGAGACCAACTGTGAAATGTATTTTTGTGGTCTTTATTTTCATTTTTTGTTGCAAGAGGAATAGTTAGAGTGGCACAATCTATTCTCATCTGAACCCTTGGGAAAATTTTTAAATATATTACGCACATGATAGAACTGAATGATTCTGGAAAGAGATCTGTGTTAGTCTGATTTTTGGATTAATATTTAATAATGTTTTCCCTTGTATAGAAAGTTAATGATGATGTCCTACCATTAACAGAATATGTGCTTTGGAGACACGTTTCCTCTAGAAGTGATGAATTTGAGTTGATAAAGGCACATTTTTGGGGTCTGCCACCCTTGAGAGTAGTAAAAAATATTTATAAGCAGCTAACCAAGGGTGAAGGAGGCGATGAGTAGCCCTAGAAGAGAGGAGAATTAAAATTATGAACGATAACAACAATTATTTAAAAATGAACAAGATGCCATGGAAGTACAAAGTAGAAAAAGCCCACTGAGCATTCACTCCAGGATCTGAGGAAAGCGACAGCCGGTGTGGTGTTGGCCTGTGAAAATGTAAAGACCTTGCCACTCTTTGGAGACACGTCACTCCTCAAGTGCGGAATAACATCTAAAATCGTTATCATGATCTGAAGTACTCCACAAGATTCATCTCTGCCCATGTCTTTCACTTCATTTCCTATCATTCTCACCTCTGTTCAGTATGTCTTGCCATGCCTGAAATAGGCCATATTTGCTCACACCCTTGTATAACTACGCCTTGATGTTTATGCTGTTGCTCTTTCTCTGGCCAGGAGGATACTCTTCTCTCAGGTCTCTGAATGGCTCAATTATTTTATCATTCTTATGGTTTGAATGTCCCCTCCAAAATTCATGTTGAAACTCAATCTCCAATGTGGCAGTATTGAGAGGTGGGGTCTTTAAGAGGTGATTGGATCACGACAGCTCTGCCCTCATGAATGGATTATTCCATTCATAGATTAATGCACTATCATGGGAGTGGGATTCATGGCTTTATATGAAGAGAAAGAAAGACCTGAACTAGCACATTAGCAAGCATAGGCCCCTCATCATGTGATGTCCTGCCCCACCTCAGGACTCTCCAGAGAGTCTCTGCCAGAGAGAAAACTCACACCAGATGCAGCCCCTCGACCTTGGACTTCTCAGCATCCATAACTGTAAGAAATACATTCCCTTTCTTTAAAAATTGCCCAGCTTTGAGTATTCTGTTATAAGTAACAGAAAATGGACTAAGACATCACTCCTATGAGGGAGCTTCTAGCATGCAAGGTTCCTGAGGGCAGGTCTCAGGTATCTGAGAATATCCTTGTATCCTTGATGCTTGAGCTCTGCCTGCGATATAGTGGGGCTCATTAGGTGATAAAGATGCCATTTTATGAGAGTTCATTGAGGACTTATTTTCATTTTCCTAGATACCACATTTAAAATGTAACTAAGATCAACTTTTTAAAGGAAGCTATACTGTTTATCTTACTGTCAATTATATCCCTCTATGGTTTTTCCACAAAATCTTCTCTTTGCCATGGTTGTCTCCACTTCAGATGTATAGTTAAGTTTTTGTACCCAAGAATAGGACCTTACTTTTGTCAATAATTAACTGTATCTTCTCGTATTAGATCAATCACACATGCATCTTCTGATTTTTCTGAATCTACTTTGTGATTTACTCTTTTTTTTTTTAATTTTGCCCATGAGTATGTCAGTATATTTCTGTAAAATATATATACTCAATTTAAAAACATATATACTACTTTAGAAAAACATAACCACCTTACCATTATCGCTTCTAATATTTTAAGTAATTTCTTAAAATAAAGAAATATAAGGTCAGTGTTTATATTTTCATGATTGGCTTGAGAAAAACATATTTTTGTAAAGTGTGAATCAGGATTCAAATAAGATTCATATATGGTGATTGGCTGACATGTGTCTTAAATCTTTTTTATTTGTTTCTCTGTGTCTTTTAATGTCCATCCAATTTCTTTTATTATTATTATTATTATTATTATTATTTACTGCAAGTTTACTCCAAATTTCATGTTATCCAAAAATGTGATCAAATGGATTTCTGTGCTTCCCCCGAGTACAGCCCAGGAGCCCCAGAGTAGCCAGTCTTCTAGAAATCTCAAAGTTTTCTTTACTCAGCACATGGAAAGAATGATCAGAATTCAAAATAATTTTGGAAACTGAAGGAGTCAGGGATAAATTACTTAATAAAGACAAAAACAAATATCTCACTTATAAAATTATATGATTGGGTATAAACAAACTACTCGCAGATAGAGCTCAAGAACTGAGAAGAATCAGCAATTAATAAGTGAAAGAGCAAGCTTTCACGTTTATTATTTTGAATTCCTCTTTCATTTTGCTAGCACATTTCTTGAGTACAGTAACAGGGAGGGTGGGGGATGCAGAGACAAATTATAGAATAGAAATCAGGTAACATGGTTCCTAGTCCTACTGGAAAGTCAACTGATAAAATATACTCAAGGAAATTACAAACTGTGAATATGCAAATCTATAAATGGGGTTAAAATGCTTATTGATATACCCATAGCTTTATAAGAATTATATAAATTAACATATGGAAAAGGCTTTTTGAAAAACTAGAAGGTAATATTCAATAGATCATTAATACTCTTTATAATATATTTTGCTATGGTCTAAGAGCTCTCTAAATTCCCTGTACAGTCTAGGTTTTCTAGATCTCTAACTTAGTACCAGAGTCTATAAAACATTGAAAAAATTTTAAAACAAATATCAAATTATATACATCAAAACGAAGTGGTCTTTTCAAAGCAATCACCTGGGAAGATGTTGGTACTGCTCAGAACAATTTTGGAACATTTCTCTGTAAACTGGTAATTAAAATCAATTTATGAACTAACAGAAAAAAGACTCATGACTTTGGATAGCTAATTCACTCAACAACCAACTTTGGTCATTCATCTTGGCTCTCTTTAGCTTTTTAAAATGGGAAATGAAATCCATTCCCAATATATAAAGAGTAGTTACTACATTACCTCCCCAAACAACTATCTCTAATAGTCATTTGGATGAACAAGACACAGTTATTAAAAAATCAGTTACCCATCCAATCACAACTCATTGCAAGTGACACTGATAAACCAGAAATAGAGGAAAGCAACAAAGATATACAATGTTTAGAAAATAATATGTGAAATAAGAATATCTAAACAACTGAGATTTTCTTTCAAAATGAAGAATAAAAATAGTAGTTTAAGACTTTGGTCAAGCATATGAAGACTCTTTGAAAAAGAAGTCAGACCGTTAATTAGCCACATCTCTGCATACAATTCAAATAGGAACAGACAGTATAAAGGATTGGTCAGGGACAAGAAAAAATTTAGGCAAGGACATTTATGTAAGGTCAGGAATTTTCTGTAGCTATACGCCTGCAAACAGCTAACTCATGATTATTCTCTAACTTGAAATAGTCATAGTGCAATGCTATTATTTTTTTCTATAGTAAAACTGTCTTTCAAAAATATTAGCTTGAGTTTCAATTAATTTCTCTTGAATCTAGATGTTAATCTTTCTATCAAGTGGAGAATGTGTAGTCACTCAAAGATGTAATAAGTTTCCATTTAATTTATTCTCTTTGCTTATAAACAGCATTTGTTGCACTAGAATCAAGATGCTTTTTAAATATGAAAACCTCTTGAAAATAACCTTCCATTAAAGTAATTTAAAATAATGTGATAATTGACACAGCAATTAGAACATCATTGAATGGATAAACTAAAAGCATTTTTTTCTTATATATTATTGTGAGAATATTGAGTTTCTATTTTTAAAAATATCTACTTACATATTGTTCTTAAAGTTGTAAGTGAAACATTCACTAAAGCCAGGACACAAGAAATCGCATAATGGAAAGAAAAAATATTTCTCTTTTAACCAGTTACGTGAAATAGTTCTGATTCCATTTAAAATAATGTTGAATGCTGTCAAGTATTTTTACTACATTTATTATCCTATGGCCTGAAATTGAACGATGATGAAATAAAAAATTAGAAGTTATTGAATAAATATTTTCCACCTAACCAATGAAAATTTGTAATATAGGATGCAAAATTTTTATCACTTAAAGACACCCGTCAGTAAAGTTGAAGCAGTGAAGTCTCTGTGTATATTATGACCAAGAGATAATATGGGGTAATGCATTCATCTGCACTCAAGTGGAAACAGTGTCATCATGCTGCTTCAATTACTTCTTTTTCTCTAATTTTAATAAAATAATACATTTCCTGATCACATTAAAAAATTCCATTTAGCTTGAGCTAGCTCCATCTGAGCAGCTTTGATTATTGTTAAAAATTGATTTGGTTATCTGAGTCCAGCGAGTGGCCGTCATGTGACCATGACTTTCCACAGCAAATGCCCACTATGCTTCATCTTTCTGTTATATTTCAGGATTTTCTATTAACTTTAGTGACAAACCCACGCAGAAAAGATAGAATTACACACACACACACACACACACACACACACACACACACACACACACACCCCCATACAATCTCAATAAAGGCACAGGTCATAATTGTTTGTGAATTAACGGATAATTTTTGACGTTCTGAATCAAAGTCCTTAAGGTAATGAATTGTAATGGCAATATCATTAAATTAAATTAAACTATAGAAACCTACAGTCATTCAGTGAAAAAAAAGTCATATAGTATGTATATTTTTTATCTATAGAGGAAGGTGAACATTTTATAATGAAACCTATCACTGAAAGCAACTGACTCAGTCTGAGCTTTGGTTGTAATACAAATCCCTAAATAGTTTTTCAACAGAAATTGTAGTCTACTACTTAAATACTAGAAAGAAGATACAGGACTCATTGGGAAGATAAGATCTGGGACTAACAATGACACCAAAACTTAAAAAAGCCAGTGTTAATTTATTAAAGTTCTCCCTTCAAACTGTTTTGAAGGTGAATTACTAGTTATTTATTTATTTTTCTCTTCATGAATAAATAATTGGCAGTCAGAAGCAAACTTCTTTTTTTCAGAGTAGCCCTCAAAAAGATTTCAAGACCTCAAGAGTTTATGAATAGTTTGAGAATATAATTTAACAGGAAGGTTTTTATAAATATCAGTACCTGAAATTTACTGATAATTTTCATCTGTCCTTTTCATATTTCTAATTTGCATATTCTAACTAATGAAAGCCTGTCAAATAAGATTAAAAAATCAGGGATTTCAAAGACATTGAAGTTCACTTAAATAAATTAGAAGTCAGTTGGGTTGACTGAAGAACTTATAAGAGCAGTTACCCAGGAAGGCAAGCCTGTAATCGGTTTTGAATCTCATTTCTAGGCCACAGTGTTACATCTGGTTCTGTTGTAATAGTCATTTTCACTCCAAAGTTGTACTAGGAAAATGATCTGGAGTACCCAGATTACTCTCTAGCTAATTCCTTAGTTTTTATACTCAGCATTCATTGAAGCATTTTATCCATTTTAAAATTATAGAGATTTAAGTGTACTGCATGATATTTTGTTATACATATACACAGTCAAATGATCACTACAGTCAAGCCAATTAACACATCTCTCATTTTACACAGTAACATTTTTTTCTGATGGTAAGGGTGTCTAAAATCTACTCTCTTAGCATATATCCAGTATACAATACAATATTATTAACTAGATTCCTCATGCTGTGCTTTAGATCTCCAGATTTACTCATCTGACATGACTGCAACTTTGTATCCTTGAACTGCATCTCTTTGTAACCTTCCTACTTCATGCACCCACATATGATAACTACAGTTCTACTCTCTAAGTAGTCAATTTTTTTTTTTTAGATTCCACATATAAGAGAGATCATACAACATTTTCCTTTCTGTGTTTGGCTTATTTCATTTGGCATAGTATTCTCTAGGTTCATTTATTTTGACACAAATGGCAGGATCTTTTTTACAGCTGAACAAAACTCCATTGTGTATATATACCACAATTTCTTTATCCATTCATCTATTGATAGACACTTAAGGTTGCTTCCATATCTTGGCTATTGTGAATAATACTGTACAGAATATGGGAGTACAGATCTATCTATCCATCTATCTATCTATCTATCTATCTATCTATCTATCTATCTATCTATCTGTAGTGCTGATTTCATTTCCTTTGGGGATTTACCCAGAAGAAGGATCGCTAGGTCACATCGTAGTTCTGTTTTTAATTTTTTGAGGGACTCCATATTGTTTTCCATAACGGCTGCACCAATTTACATTTCCCCCAACAATGAACAAAAGTTGCCCTTTCTTTACACCCTCATCAACACTTGCTATTTTTATCTTGTTTGATAATAGTTATTCTAACAGGTGTAAGATAATATCTCATTGTAGTTTTGATTTGCATTTTCCTGAAGATCAGTGATGTTAAGCATCTATTCAAATATCTGTGTCATTTATGTCTCCTTTGGTCCATTATTCACCCAGGTTCCTTACTCAAGGATATTTACTCAGGTTCTTTACTCAAAGAATATTAACGTCTACACTCAGGACACATAACTCTCATTCATTTTTCTATGATTTCACATTTTTTTCTTCAAAGATCCTGTGTAAAGCATTTTGAAATCAGGTTATTTGTTTTTTTTTGCTTTTGAATTGTGAGAGCTCCTTATATATTTTAAATATTAACCCCTTAAAAGACATATGGTTTGAAAATATTTTTCCAAATCCATAGGAAGTCTTTTCATCTTGTTGATTGCTTCCTTTTTTTATAGAAGTTTTCAGTTTGATGTAGTCCTACTTGTTTATTTTTCTTTTGTTGCATGTCCTTTGATGTGCTATTCAAACAATCATAGCCAAGGCCAATGTCTAGGAGCTTTTTCCCTGTATTTTCTTCCAGGAGTTTTATGATTTCAGGTCTTATGTTTAAGTCTTTATTTCATTTTGAGTTTGAGTTTCAGCTGAGCCCAGTATTACGCTGAAGCCAAACCCAGAAAAGGGTACTATAGGAAAAAAAGTATAGGCCGTATCTCTGATAAACGTGGGTGCAAAAATCTTCACCAAAGTAATAACAAACTGAATTCAACAGCACATTAAAAGAATCATTCACCATGATCAAATAGCAGTCATCTTAGAGATGTGAGAATGATTAAACCTATGCAAACCAACAAATATAACACCACATTAACAGAATGAATCACAAAAACCATATGATAATCTTAATAGATGCAGAAAAAGCAACTGACAAAATTGAATATCTTTCTTAATAAAAACTCTCAAAAAATTAGATATGCAGTGAATGTACTTCAGTACAGTAAAGGCCATATATCACAAGCATGAAGCTAACATCATAGTCAATAGTGAAAAGTTGAAAGCTTTTCTTCTAATATCAAGAACAAGACAAGGATGCCCACTCTCCTCATTTTTACTCCACATAGTACTGGAAGTCCTAGCCAGATCAATTAGGAAGAAAAAGAAATAAAAGTACCCAAATCAGAAAGAAAAAGTTAAATAGACTCTGTGGATACCATATTATATGTAGGAAACTCTAAAGCCTCCACCAAAAAACAGAACATTTAGAATAAATGTATTCAATAAAGCTGCAGGATACAAAATTCACATGCAAAAATTAGTGATATTTCTATAAATTAACAAAAAATTATCCAAAAAAGAAGTCAAAGAATTAATCTCACTTATAGTAGCATAAAAATAAACACTTAGCAATAAATTTAACCAAGGAGGTAAAAGACCTGTACACTGAAAATTATAAAACATGAATTAAAGAAATTGAAGAAAGCACAAGTAAGTGATAAGATATCCTATGTTCAAGGACTGGAAGAATCAATAGTGTTAAAATATCCATATTATCCAAAGCAATCTAAATATTCAATAGAATCCCTACAAACATTCCACTGGCATTTTTCATAAAAAAATCACTGAAGCATTTTTTTAGATAAGATGATTGGATGATTTACCATTGAAATGTTGACATCTTGTCAAAGCACGTTATGGAATAAGATCATAGAAATAAACAGTGCCACGGAGAAATGATACATTCCAAGAAAATTCACTCAAAAACTTTGAAGCAAATTTTGCTATGAAAAGCAATAATTGGGCTGGGCATGGTGGCTTACTCCTGTAATCCCAGCCTTTTGGGAGGCTGAGTGGGTGGATCATAAGGTCAGAAGATGGAGACCATCCTAGCCAACATGTTGAAACCCCGTCTCTACAAAAAAATACAAAAATTAGCTGGGTGTGGTGGCACACACTTGTAATCCCAGCTCTACTCGGGAGGCTGAGGCAGGAGAATGGCTTGAATCTGGGAGGTGGAGATTGCAGTGAGCCGAGATCGCGCCACTGCCACTGCACTCCAGCCTGGCAACAGAGTGAGACTCCATCTCAAAAAAAAAAAAAAAAAAAGAAAGAAAGAAAGAAAGAAAAGCAATAATTGCCCAATAAAATGTAATCTGAAACCCTAAGAGACATTTCAGTTTATCAACTGTGAGGTGGACCCTATTTAGCTGATGTGATTACTATGCATTGCATGCTTATATTGAAATATCTCATGTAACCTATAAATATGTACACCTACTATGTACCCACAAAAATTTTAAGAAGTTTAAAAAAGTATATGCCCTTTACTGATCAATTACATTATACTAAAAGATATTATGAAATAATTAGAGATAAATGCAATTTGGTTTTCTCAGCACTGCTTAAACTAGTAGTGAAGAAGAACCCATATAATGGATTTTATAAATAAATTTCAGTGCATTTATAATATGGGATAATATGTGACCACTGAAGGTAGCACTATATACCGAAGTATGTTGACATGCAAAATGTACTTTGGTATATCAAGTGATAATAAGGTTCAGTTTGATTATACATATGAAAATAAATAAATAAAATTAAAAATAAACTGTGAGGTGATGTACAATATTTTGTGAACTTATGTTTAATTCCTCAATTAGCAAAAATTTAAGCAAATGATGCTGTAACCTAGGTTTTTTCTTCAATAAAAATTTTCTAGGATTTACAACCATCAATTTTTAATAAAAATATTATCTTTACAATGAAGTCTGTTTTTTTCCCACAGCACTTATCTTATGTTAAATATAATACACTTACATTTAACATTTATTGTATATTTTTCTGTCTCCGCTCACAAAAATGTAAGCCCAATAAGGTAACAGACTTTAGTTGTTTTTTTTTTAATTCATAGAAATATTCCAAATTTCTACAACAGTGCTAAGAATATATAGTAGGGTCTCAATACATATTTATTAAAAAATGAATGAATGAATTATTCTCTGTGATGCATATAAAGCAATAAAGAAGGTATGCGCTATCACACTTATACAACTTATGAAAAAAATTAGCTTTCCATTCTTGAAATGTCATTACGCTTCTTAATGTCAATTATATGGCTTAATTTACAAACATAGATTCATTTGGAACAGATTTTGAAATTACTAATTTGAGTGTAAATATTTTAGCAGTGAACTCACTTAATTACGTAAGATTTTGAAATTACTAATTTGAGTGTAAATCTTAATTTTAGTAGGGCACTCACTTATCTACATAGTCTATATACACAATGAATAGTGTATGAGAAAAATCAGAATCAAAATATTTATTTATATTACTATTTCTATACCCATTACAGGACTTCTATTTCTATACTCCAGTGTATCAGCACCATAACCTAGATATTTAAATGAATTTCATTTGTCTGGTCATACCTGCTATAAAGAATTCATTTTGTTGGTACACATTTCACTTGTGAATAGAAATCATTAGAAAGGTGGATTTAATAAACATTGTAAAACCAGAGAACAGAATTGGGTTGGGCAATGAGAGCCAATGAAAGGATGATATGAGAGAAATGGGAGAATGATGATCGAGAGGCTAAGGGCTTTGAGCTGTATGAAAAAGATTCAAGAAAGAATTTGAGGCTGGGCGCGGTGGCTCACACCTATAATCCCAGCACTTTGGGAGGCCGAAGCGGGCGGATCACGAGGTCAGGAGATCGAGACCATCCTGGCTAACATGGTGAAACTCTGTCTCTACTAAAAATACACACACAAAAAAATTAGCTGGGCATGGTGGCGGGCGCCTGTGGTCCCAGCTACTTGGGAGGCTGAGGCAGGAGAATGGTGTGAACCCGGGAGGCAGAGCTTGCTGTAAGCTGAGATTGCGCCACTGCACTCCAACCTGGGCAACAGTGCGAGACTCCTTCTCAAAAAAAAAAAAAAAGAAAAAAAAAAAAGACAAATAAAAAGAAATACTGACTAGTACCCAAGCCCCAGCAGACATTAAACACTATGTATTTAGAGTAAGCCCAATTGCAGAGTTACATTAATTTCTCTAATAATATTCAACAGCTTAAAAGTATA
This sequence comes from Pongo pygmaeus, assembly GCF_028885625.2. Lineage (NCBI taxonomy): Eukaryota > Metazoa > Chordata > Mammalia > Primates > Hominidae > Pongo > Pongo pygmaeus. The sequence continues at coordinate 132,823,308 of NC_072373.2, read as the reverse complement.
CTGAATGAAAGGTTAGGTTAACCCAAGATTAGGGAGTGAAATGAAGTGAAATTCAGTTAGAATGGAAGAAAGATGGAAATATATATTCTCTACCCTCCACTGAACTACCAAACTAAAATTATAAATTCAAATATTTCCCACCTTATGACCATCCTAAGTATATATATATCTTAATACTGATTTTAGTTCATACTTTAGCTAATATTGGTTAAAAAAAAACATGTTCTGGCTGAGTTAAAAATCTGACTCAAGCTAATGGCAGAGCTGATAAATAATCTTTAAATTTCTACAGATTAGATTGCCAGTTCTCTGGGCAATAAATTCTCTTAGGTATTTTTTAGCTGAAATTGTCTTGATTTCCTCTTCATTTCTGAAGTAAAAACCTATGTGTGAAACTTTACATTTTTAACAAAATCATTTGGGAACCAATATTTTAATAGCCGGAAAGTCTCTGGGCTATTCCCAGCTAGAGCTAAAGAAGTAATGATTTTTTTATACCATGTGAATCCTTTTATCCCCTCTTCACATTCTGGTAAAAACAAAACAAAACAAAAAACCCATAACCAAGCACATTCATTTAACAAATTCATTCAACCAAAATTTACTACGTTTCTGCTACACACCAAGCAGTCAATACATGGGGTAACCAATGGCTTATGATGGGGCCTGGCATAAAAAGATAAATTTAGGCCAACAGATTTCCTCTCTTAGCAGTCTGAGCTGTACTCAAAGGAATATAAATCATCCCATTATAAAGACACATGCATATGTATGTTCACTGGAGCACTATTCACAATAGCAAAGACATGGAATCAACCTAAATGCCCATCAGTGATAGACTGGATAAAGAAAATGTGGTACATGTACACCATGGAATACTATTCAGCCATAAAAAGAATGAGATCATGTCATTTGCAGGGACATGGAGGGAGCTGGAGGCCATTATCCTTAGCAAGGTAATGCAGGAACGGACAACCAAATACTGCATGTTCTCACTTAGAAGTAGAAGCTAAATTATGAGAACACATGAACACATAGAGGGGAATGACACACACTGGGGCCTATCAGAGGGTGAAGGAAGGGAGGGGGGAGAGGATCAAGAAAAATAATGAGTACTAGGCTTAATATTTGGGTGATAAAATAATCTCCATAACAAACCACATGAAACAAGTTTACCTATGTAGCAAACCTGCACACGTACCCTGAACTTAAAATAAAAGTTAATAAAAAAGAAATCCAAGCCAATAGATAGTAAGCTAGTGAGACATTTCAAGGAGAAATGAGAGCTAAAAGGCTGCAATGTGGAGTGGGTCTAAGGGTCATGACAGCCATGTGATAGAAGTTCAGAGGAGGCAAGAGTAAGCCGTGGAGAGAACAAGAGTGGACAGAAATTTAGTTTCTTCTGAAGAAGAAATCACATGGCCCACAAAAGAGAGATGGCAAAGGTCTTGCCCCAGAACTGTCCTACTGGTTCTTGCCGTTCCAGTTCCAGGGTCCTTTCATGTCCAGAATACAATAGGCTTCATGTGCATAGTCAGTGAGTTTCTGATTTTCCATCTAAGAGGAGCCCAAGTAGAAACTGACATTTGAATAGTTATTTCACCATTCATTTCTATGAGGACACATAGCACTCCATGTATATTTACATACTAGAATCTGCACCCTGAGCACACATCTACACGCAGGACACATAACTCCCGTTTAGTTTTCTAAGATTTCAGTTTTCTTCTCTTCATAGAATCTTGACTCTAAGAGGTAAGCTATAGCCTGAACATGTAAGCTTTGAGTGGGCATGGAAGACTTGCGTATTACTAATATTCCCGTCTTACAGGTCCTGTGATGGAAGACAGGCAATATGTCTAGTTGGAAGAGTATTTGCTTTGTGGCTGTGAAACTCCAGATGGGAATTCTGGCTCCATTGCTAGTCATATGACTGCTAATAAAGACATACCTGAGACTGGGTAATTTATAAAGGAAAGAGGTCTAATTGACTCACAGTTCCACATGGCTGAGGAAGCCTCACAATCACGTGGAAGGCAAATGGTGAGCAAAGTCTTGTCTTACATGGCGGCAGGCAAGAGAGCATGTGCAGGGGAACTCCCCTTTATAAAGCCACCAGATCTAGTGAGACTTATTCACTGTCAGGAAAGCACAGGAAAGACCTGCCCCCATGATTCAACTACCTCCCACCAGGTCCCTCCCACAATATGTGGGGATTATTACAATTCAAGGTGAGATTTGAATTGTAATCTCACACAGAGCCAAGCCATATCAACCACTTTCATCCTCCAAGCCTTAGTTGATGTCAATAAAAAAAAATATTTAAAAATTTCACTTCAAGTAGGTTGTGGCAATACTGTATGTAGCAGCAATTACTACCAGCACATGGTAGACAGTCAATAATCTTTACTTCCATGTGTGACTTGCCCATGGTCACACCTGACAATGAGCAAGAGTCTCTTCTGAAACCCACTCATAACTCCATTGTATCCTTCAGCCCAGGTGTTTCTACATGTTGATGAAAATAAATTCAGGTGATACTCAAGGCTGGATACTGTTATCTTCCAGATTCTTTTTGAAGACACTGCTCCATATTCTTCCTTCCTTCTTGATATCCTAAGGTGCCTTCTTTTATCATTTCTTTTCTTCTGAAAAAGCTTCCTTTGGCCATTCTTTTAGTTAAGGATTCCTGGCAATACATTCTCTTAGTTTTTCTTCAGCTGAGAATGTCTTGATTTCTGGCTCATTTCTGAAGGATACAGGATTTTGAGCTGACAGTTCTTGTTTTAGCATTTGAAAAATGTCCCACTTCCTTCCAGACTCCATGGCTTGTGATGAGAAATCCACTGTTACATCACACTTCGGGGACTGTTGTGGGGTGGGGGGAGGGGGGAGGGATAGCACTGGGAGATATACCTAATGCTAGATGACGAGTTGGTGGGTGCAGCGCACCAGCATGGCACATGTGTACATATGTAACTTACCTGCACATTGCGCACATGTACCATAGAGCCTAAAGTATAATAATAATAATAACAATAATAATAAAAAAAAGAATTGTTTGTCACCAATAAGTAAGGTGTCATCTTTCTCTTGCTGTTACCGAGGTTTTATCTTTTTCTTCAGTTTTCAGAAATTTGAATATGATGGATTTTGGTATGGATTTCTTTGAAGCTGCCCTCTTTGGAAGTCTACCTTGACCTCTTGAATCTACAGGTTTATGTCTTTTGCAAAAATTGGAATATTTTCAGCCATTATTTTTTTTCCATTTCTGCCTTTTTCACCTCTCCTCTGGGACTCTGAGGACATTAGTGTTACATCTTTTGTTATAGTCCCACAGTTCCCTGAGGGCTGTTTTCATTCTTTTCTTCAGTCTTTTTTTTTCTCTCTGTTTTTCATATTGGCCAATTTCTATTGCTCTATCTTCTAGTTCACTGATTCTTTCTTCTGTTCTCTCATTTTACTATTGAGCACATCAGTTGAGTTTTGTATTTAAGTGACTGCATTTTTAAGTCCCAAATTTTCATCTTTATATCTTCTATTTCTTTCCATGAGACTTTCTGTTGTTTCATTTGTTTCAATCATGCTTGTAGTTGCTTGTTAATGCAATTTTATAATGGAGGCTTAAAATATCTGCCAGATAATTATAGTATCTCTGTCATGTTAACGTGGGCATCTATCAATTCTTTTTTATGATCCAGCTGAGGTTTTCCTGGGTCTAGGTATCATGAGTAATTTTTAATTGAAATCTTGACAATTTTGGTATAATATTAAGAGACTCTTGATTTCATTTAAACTTTGCTTCTGCTAGCTTTCCTTGGTGTCAGTCTGGCAGGGGAAGTGGAGAATGCCACCTCCTTAATGCCAGATAGAAGCCCAGGTATTTTACTTGGCTTTCTTGGACACCCGAGGGGCATGACTCCTGGTTACTGCTGGGAGAAGGTGAGAATTCTGGCTCTCCAGTAAGCCTGCACTGGCACACCCCTGGCTAAGAGATGCAGGCACGCCTTGTTGCTGCTCCCTACTTGGCCTTCACTGACACTGTAAGAAGGAGGAAAGGAGAGTGGCCTTATTACCACACAGTGATGATGAAGGTCCTGAGTCTGCACTAGACCTCCTCTACTACTACTGCAGAAAGGGGGAGTAGTAGTACTCTCAGGTGAGGGTAGAAGTCCAGGCTTCTGATATGGGATGGGGGTGAGGGCTCATTTTTGCCCAGTGGGGATGTGAGACTGCTTGGTGAGGGTGGACGTCTAAGATCCCTACTTGTCCTCTGCTTGCATGGATGGGTGTAGGGATGGAATATTTATCTGTGGTGTTGGGTGGAGCAGGGAAGTTATGTCTAAAAGCTCTCTCTCTTGCTAGGCTGCCCCTTTCCTGGTTCTTTGGCTAGAGAGAGCAGGCTTTTCGTCTGCGCCTATTGTTGTTTCTGGGTTGTTGAGCTTCTTTGGCTCCAAGTGTGAGATGAGATATGTGAGGAAAAAAAATCCCAGGAAACTCACCACTGTATTGTTTCTCGGGTCTTGAGATCCCTAGCCAATCTGCCTTCTCTTCACCTTTCAGTCTTCTTAGATCATCAGTTTTATATATAAGAGTTTTTAGTTGTATTTAGTGGGAGGCATAGAGAAAAGTACATCTATTCCATCTTCTTGGAAGCAGAAGTCTGCCTCCATTAGCTTTCTAATACATAGTATTTCCACCATAGATTGTAGATATTTCATAGAACAATGTTAATTCTGATTGTCAAATTAGCAACATGAACTATCTACACTCTACCCTTTTGCCAGAGAATATGTGATGCTAAACTTTCTGCTTTCCGATTACCACCCATGCTAAGTAGTGAGAAGTCATTATTAAGGGAGTATTACCAGAGTGTTCACAGTCTAGTCATATAAAAAGCTTGGTCTCTAGGTCGATTCAGACTACAAAACCTGAATGAGAAATTCTTATGCTAAAATGTGCTGACAGTACTAAGCCCATGTTGAGCAACATTATTTTTAAAAAGTATATGAATAATTTTTAAAGTCCTAATTTTTATTATTTTAGGGGTATTATTAAGAGTACAATTCTCTACATCTCACAGCATCCCTTTAAGAGGACAAGGGAAGAAAGAAGTTCCCTCAGCTTTGTACCACAAGAAGCTGAACAATCAATTTATTTTAATATTTTAAAAGTTATAAAGCCAATAATTTCCTTCTTTGGCTGCCAGGAATCTCAGGATGAAATTTGGTAATGACAGATTTTCATACCCTTGATTTCATTTTGTTTTTCAATTGAGATTTTACTTTTACCCAGATTTCCTCATGTATTGTTTTTCCAGGAGGACAGTACGCATTTTGGTACCTGATCTAATTTATTTCAGGATCACATGGGTGAATAAATGTATTAAGAAAAGACAGTGGGTTCATAAGCCCTCAACAGGACAGGAAATAAACCTCAGGTCTCTTCATAACTTGTCAGAGGAACTTAATACATGCTGCCATTTTGATCCCAAATGGCCTCCTTTTCAAGAGGCCCAAAAAAGAATCTATTTTTTTTTTTGTCACATAACTTACATTGTATTTGTGAGATGGAGATTTTTAAAAGGGACAGACAAACACAATGACTACCTGGAGGACCGAAGCACCACTATGGAGAAACTGAAGACCACTTTCAGCAGAGTCAATTCCACCAGTAGCCAAAATGGGAAATCCAGGCAGAGCACGAGCAATGGAAGTCACAGCTCTCAAAGCAATAGGTCTGATTGCTGTCCCTACACAAAATCAGAATAATCAATGGTTAGCACACTGACCACTTGAGTATACTGTCTTATATTCCTTCTATTACTATCATGTGATGACAGTGTCACTGGACAAATTTCAAATTACTTTATCTCTGTTTAAGATGTATACATATGTAGTGTATAAATGTTATGTTTTAAAGCATGTTAATTTGTTAATAGATGTTTATTTTAAGGACTTTGATACTAATATTGAATTTAGACATGTTATACAAGTAGGTATAGCAAACACAGAATTCTCTATGCACACATATTACATGCATATTACAATTTGATATACAGTAATGTGTAAAAGATTGCATAGAATATTTGAGCATCAGTGGCTCACGCCTGTAATCCTAGCACTTTGGGAGGCCGAGGTGGGTGGCTCACCTGTGGTCAGGAGTTTGAGACCAGCCTGACCAACATGGTGAAATCCCATGGCTACTAAAAATACAAAAATAAACATTAGCCAGGCGTGGTGGCAGGCGCCTGTAATCCCAGCTACTTGGGAGGCTGAGGCAGAAGAACTGCTTGAATCCAGGAGGCGGAGGTTGCAGTGAGCTGAGATCACACCATTGCACTCCAGCCTGGGTGACAGAGTGAGACTCTGTCTCAAAAACAAACAAACAAAAAACAAGGAACAGCAGATTTTGAAAAGAAAAACAATCACATATAGTACATCAATAGAGATACAGCTATGTTATGTTTCTTTAGAGTACAAAGCAGATGTTGTGAACATAGACTGTAAAAAAAGGCAAGGTGCTGATGAACTTACAGATTCCATGTTGCTTTTTATATGTACTTCCCACAATTTGAAAAAAAAAAATAGGGAGTCTAATCCAATTTTTCACATATTAGAAAGTTTTAATCAAGTTAAAGAGAATTTACTAGAATCCAGTAATTAGAGTGTATGCATTTAGTTTTTGAATATTTAACTAGCCAGACATTACCAGTATACTATTCCCTAATAGTAATAAAAATTGTATGGATAGAAAGAATACTTTGGGGCTATTTTTAAGATGAATATATTGTACTAAAGCTACTTTGAATTCTCAAATGTTAAACATCCCAGAGTACATTAATGCTTTCATAATAAAGGAATATAATTTGATATTCCTAGTGTTCCCTTATAAGTCAGGGGTCCTTTAAGCATTTTCTGAACTAAAGACAGTTCAACTTACACAAGAATTTGACATTGGCTTAAACCAGGGCTTCACAAACAACATAAACAAACAACTGGTTCAGCCTCATGTGGTGAGTTCTTTGTCATCACCTCCACCACCACTAGTCACCAGCAATATCAATATATATTTACTGGAGTGCCTACTCTGAGGTAGCACACACAGCCTTCCTTTAAAAAATGGCCAGAACTTAAAATTAAATTAAATTAAATTAAAAAAATAAAATAAAATAAATAAGAAAAGAAACAAAAAGTTAAAAGAAAGCGCTTTCAATCTGAAAAGGCTAGATAGCATATGATTCCAACTATATGACATTCTGGAAGAGGAAAAACTGTGGAGACAGTAAAAATATCAGTGGTTTAAGGAGTGAACGGGAGGGATAAATAGGCAGAGCAAAGAGGATTTTTAGGACAGTGAAAATACTATATATACTATAATGGTGGATGCATGTTGTTATACATTTACACACACACACAAAACACACTTAGAGAATGTATCTGTTACACTCGTAGAATGCACAATACCAAGTGTGAAACCCATTGTAAAGTTCAGACTTTGGGTGGTTAGGCTATAGGTGTCAATGCACTTTCATGGATTACAACAAATGTATCACTCTAGTGGGGAATGTTGATAATGAGGGAGGTCATGCATGTGCTGCAGCAGTGGATATATTGAGTATCTCTGTATCTTCCTCTCAATTTTGCTGTGAACCTAAACTGCTCTAAAAAATAAAGTGTAAAACAGAGGCTGGGAGTGGTGGCTCACGCCTATAATCCTAGCACTTTGCGAGGCCGAGGCAGATGGATCACCTGAGGTCAGGAGTTTGAGACCAGCCTGGCGAACAGTTTGAGACCAGCCTGGCCAACACGGTAAAACCCCATCTCTACAAACAAAGACAAAAATTATCTGGACGTGGTGGCGGGCGCCTATAATCCCAGCTACCCGGGAGGCTGAGGCAGGAGAATTGCTGGAATCCGGGAGGTGGAGGCTGCAGTGAGCCGAGATTGTGCCATTGCCCTCTAGCCTGGGCAACAAGAGCGAGACTCCGTCTCAAAAAAAAACAAACAAAAAAAATTCGATGGCTTTCTTTTTATCCTGTTCATATCTGTTTCAGATAAAATTGAACGTTTGCATGACTAATGCTTTTCTACTCAACACAAAAATGTTTGTGGAAATGTCTACTTGTGGCTCCCACACCTAAAACATCTTCCTCTACATATTACTATAGTATTCCTTAGTTAGGAATATTCAATGCTGACATTTCAAAATTCATAATAGACATTTTGAATACAAAGTATTAAGTTGGGCAAATTAGAAACTGGACATTAAGATTCTACTTCTATATTATTTATCAGTGATTCCTCACAGTTTTTATGTTTTAACCATAAAAAGGCTAATAGTGGACAGAATTTATAGTGAGAATACAAAAACACACATATATATACACATATATTTAGTTATACTAAAGGAAATCTACATAACAAAAGTTAAAGGAAAGCATTTTTTAAAGAAAGCTATAACAAACTTTTTGATAGACACACAGCTATCTCTGCATAATATAACTGGCATAGTCAATACATACTAACCCAATGGCTTCTTTACATACACACTACTTTGAAGTAATAAAGAAATATTGAGTTTTTTTCCCCCTTATTTAGTTGACCCAAGAGAGTAAATTTGAGCTAAGTAGATAAATAATTTATTTCTACCTCCACTGTTAGAAGACTATCATTAACAGTAAGGGGTAAAATTTCAAAGTGGTATACAGGGATTTGGCCACATATTCTATTGATATTAATGGACATAAAATGGCAACACAGCTTTGAAAAATTAACCAGTGACACTTAAAGGGCAACATTATTACACAGGTGTTAAAAAAATCAGCAAATTCTTACTGGCATTTGAAGATGTTCAATTAGGTCAATAAGACATTTTCTAATTTATGCTTTTCTTCCTTTCTAAGGCTTTTATAATGTACCTAATACACAGAAAAACTTTTCAAAAAATAAGAGTATTTTTTCAAGTTAAGAGTAATTATGTTCTCTGAGGAAATGAGATCCAAAAAATGAAGAAATGATCTCTCTGTTGCTGGACTACCGTAAATTCAGTTTTTATTTCTATTATAAACCCAATTTGATTTTTTATAACTCAACAGATTTAATATGAAATATAATCTACCTGTTCTCAGCATTTTTATGGAGAATAGGTTTTAAGAATGACTTCATCCACTAAGAACGGTTTCTAGAAAGAAAATGAAGGTATATAAAAAGATCTTTCTAAATTGCTATATAGAATTTATTTTTAGTTTTAAAATGACAGAAATGAAATAATAATAGGTTCAAGATAAAAATAAACTGTTGGTTTAAAGAAAATACATATATCAATGCCATACAAAATTGTACATATGCCAATTAAAATCATGAATACTTCCTGAATTACAATTATCGAGATAAAGGTCTTTCAAAATTTTGTCACTGCTACAGTGATTAATGATTTTAGACCAAAGACTAGGGAGGAAGAAGCCAGTGTGAGAAGTTCAAAGAATGTGTATGCGGGCTCTATCCTTAAGGAAACAACAAGGTTTAAATCAAGAAATTGAAATCCTATACACTTAAGTGAACTAACAGGTAACATGCAATTTAAATTAAGCCCTCATCTACATGGGGTGGCCAGATGATCCTAATGGGGAATTCAGTTACATCAAGCCATTCTGCTTCAACTGTGTGGAATCCTCCAATAAAAATCAAGCCATTTTAATTGGAGCATTTAGTCCATTTACATTTAAAGTTAATATTGTTATGTGTGAATTTGATCCTGTCATTATGATGTTAGCTGGATATTTTGCTCGTTAGTTGATGCGGTCTCTTCCTAGTCTCAATGGTCTTTACATTTTGGTATGATTTTGCAGTGGCTGGTACCGGTTGTGCCTTTCCATGTTTAGCGCTTCCTTCAAGAGCTCTTTTAGGGCAGGCCTGGTGGTGACAAAATCTCTCAGCATTTGCTTGTCTGTAAAGTATTTTATTTCTCCTTCACTTATGAAGCTTAGTTTGGCAGGATATGAAATTCTGGGTTGAAAATTCTTTTCTTTAAGAATGTTGAATATTGGCCCCCACTCTCTTCTGGCTTGTAGGGTTTCTGCCGAGAGATCCGCTGTTAGTCTGATGGGCTTCCCTTTGATGGTAACCCGTCCTTTCTCTCTGGCTGCCCTTAACATTTTTTCCTTCATTTCAACTTTGGTGAATCTGACAATTATGTGTCTTGGAGTTGCTCTTCTCGAGGAGTATCTTTGTGGCGTTCTCTGTATTTCCTGAATCTGAATGTTGGCCTGCCTTGCTAGATTGGGGAAGTTCTCCTGGATAATATCCTGCAGAGTGTTTTCCAACTTGTTTCCATTCTCCCCATCGCTTTCAGGTACACCAATCAGACGTAGATTTGGTCTTTTCACATAGTCCCACATTTCTTGGAGACTTTGCTCATTTCTTTTTATTCTTTTTTCTCTAAACTTCCCTTCTCTCTTCATTTCATTCATTTCATCTTCCAGGGCTGATACCCTTTCTTCCATTTGATCGCATCGGCTCCTGAGGCTTCTGCATTCTTCACGTAGTTCTCGAGCCTTGGTTTTCAGCTCCATCAGCTCCTTTAAGCACTTCTCTGTATTGGTTATTCTAGTTATACATTCTTCTAAATTTTTTTCAAAGTTTTCAACTTCTTTGCCTTTGGTTTGAATATCCTCCCGTAGCTCGCAGTAATTTGATCGTCTGAAGCCTTCTTCTCTCAGCTCGTCAAAGTCATTCTCCGTCCAGCTTTGTTCCGTTGCTGGTGAGGAACTGCGTTCCTTTGGAGGAGGAGAGGTAACTTACCTGCACATTGGGCACATGTACCATAAAACCTAAAGTATAATAATAATAATAATAATAATAATAATAAAAGAAAAAAAAATCAAGCCATTTTGAGTTCCTACGTTTTGAAACAAGCTGCAGGTTCGAACAAACAAACAAAAAATGAACTGGACTTATGAGTTGCAACATTGCTACCAAGAACTTTGCTTTGCATTATGTGGCTCTCCTGGTGGACTAGACTGAACTGTAACTTTTGGTCTCTAATCATTCTAGGCCCTCCATGTAGTCACAATTTAAAATATAAATTAGTGTGTTGAATTCATAGATTACCTTAGATAAACTACACAGAACATTTTTGAATTGATTCATGTTTCAGAAAAACATTTTAGTAAGCCAGAGATTTTGAATTAAGTTAATCAATCTGATTTTGATGAAAAGTATTTTTCTTAAGAAAATGAACTCTCATTTGTCAGATATCATTTTAAATACAATTTCAGAAACGCTATCATTGGCTATAATATTATATATTGATATATGTGTATTAATGTATTATGACAATCAGGTTCCTTACTCAGTCTTCATTTATCCATTCATTTGTCTATCCACAAAATATTTTTTAAGCACCTATGGCTTTCATTTCCTGGTTCATCAGTTCGTGTCCTAACTATATATCTATGCTTGACTCACAAAACACCAGGTCTTATCATTGTAGTAGGTTATTTCAAGGTAATAATTTGAATCCAGTTATTCATTTTCTACCAGTATTCCATTAGAAACAATTCACATTTGTTAGAACATTATACATTTTATAAATACTATTAATATGAATTCTATCAAGAAGGCAATTTGAGGATGAACTAGTTACCAACATCAGAGAGACAACTGGGCCAACTGCTGAGGTTCAAATCTTAGTTCCATTTATAAGCTGTGTGACTTTGTGAAAATTTTTAAATCCCACCGAATCTCAATTTTGTCATCTATTAATTAATAAAAATTGTAATAACGTCTTCATAGAGCTGTTTTGAAGAATAAATTACATAATATATATAAAAGGCTAGCACATAATAAAAATTGTAGAAGTGTTTGTTGTTATAATTTGTACTGCCCTCAAGGACAATTGATTTCAGAGGGAGCATTTATGTAGTTTACTTTGACATTGCCTTCTGTGTTCTTGTGTGTTTAGTGATGCAATTAAAACCAATTTTTAAATTGGAGACAAAAGCATGATGCATATGAAGACAGAACTTTATCCTCTGAAACCTTAAGAGGACCATACATGTCCCCTCCTTTTTCTCTTTTCCTAACAGCTGTCATTTAGCAGTGTCATAATGTTGATGAAGATTACTTTGACTCCAAAGGAAAAAAAGCCTCAAAAGGCTGACATCAATATATTTAAGAATTTTTTTTTGAGAAACAAAATGTCCACAGATTTTAATTACAATATCTGAACTTAAGTTTATTGGTGAAAAGGAGGCAGAGATGTACTTCGCATGACTAAATCCTTGAAGAAAAAAGGAATTTTTAATGAGCAAGAGAGTGTGGAACATATGCTAAATAACTGGAATTTTGAATAATTGAGTTTAATTCTGTTTGTCTTTTTCCCCGTAATCATTTGACTCCTAGGACAGCGACTGTTACACAATTAATTGTTAGAACTAAGTCCACAATAAACTCCCTGATAATAGCTCTAGCTGGCAATAAAACAGAAATTGGGTTATAATACTCATTCGTGCTCACTGTGTATGCAAAAAGAAAATGTAGTTTTAATTTGCTTACATTAATTAAAATATAATGAATTAAGTGGATAACAAATTCATTAGAAATTGAACCTTGACTGTCTAATTGTTAATAGTTTTAACATCATCCAGAAGAAAAAAAATTAGTAAATCAAGAATTTCAAGGATTTAGGAGGTGAGAGATTGATTTTTATAAACTACATATAAATGAAGCACCAACAAATTTATGCTTTACTAAAATAAGTGTAAAATGTTAATGAAGTTAATATACTAATAAATACATGAGACACAGCTATTTAAAAATAACATCTTTACACATGGATTAAGGTCCTCTGAGAATATTTGCATAATTCAACCAGAAACTGAAGTACTAAAAGGATCTAGGGTTATATGTAGAGATGTGTAATTTAAAGAGAAGAAATGGAAAAAATGAAGTTGATTATTTGATGTTATTTTAGTTTTTTCAGAAAAGCTAAAAATTTTCTTCTGAAAATGTTTTAATTTTAGTTGAATTTTTTATGTTTTCTCCAAGTCTTCATATCTTCATAGCTATGTTTATCTGCTTCATAAGGCATTCAATATGTTCCTAGTGGATTCATATTAAATAACTCAGTACCTAGCATGTGTCAGGCATTTATTTTTACCAAGAGAATTAATAATATTCACCAAAGAGGGCCATTCTCCTTTCTGAAAGTGTCAGCTACTGTTAGTGGAATGAGTAGGATCACTCATTCATAGAGTGATTTCCATGTGCAGACACTGAGGCAGGGGCTTCATGTACACTGTGTACTTTAACCCTTATAACTCTGAAGCTAGGCGCTGTCCTCTCTATTTTGTACATAAAGAAAGAGAAGCTCAAGCAGAATAAATAACTTATCCAGTGTCACGTAGTTTGAAAAGGATGTAATACGATTAAAAATAAAGTCTCTGCAACATGAAAGTTCCCATTTTCAGTTATTATTGAGAAGTGACAATGCAGCAATTACAAAAAGGACCATCTTTGGATTATTGTTGCCTAAGAAAACTAGTATCAGTACAGACTGATGCTATGAGAACACAGAGGAAGTCCAACCAATTAGGTGTAAGTCTCAAACCATTTGCTTTATACAATTGTAGCTTTGAGCAAGCTCCTCAACTTCCTAAAACATTGGTTTTCCCTAATTGAAAAACAAGGACATTAATACTAATAATATTCCAGGGAGTTGGGATGTATTCGATGATACAACTCATGGGAAAGACTTGGCACAGTGCCTAGCTTATACTGTATATAAGCTAATATTAGTGTCAAAGCCAGAGAAAATTGATCAGAAAAATAAACATTCAGCTATAACACATATAAAGATAAACACTTAATTTTTAAGGGTTGTTAATATTCATTCCTAGATATAACATTTGGGGATCTTTTTGTAATCCACATGTTATTTCATTGGTTTCAAAATTATGAATATTCATAGCTTGAGTCTATGGTAGTAAATGTGTGTATCTGTGTGAATAAATCTTTATTAGATTTTTAAGTGTAATTTGCAACGTGTGTGTGTGTGTGTGTGTATATATATATATCTTCTAAGTCTTTTTTGAAGAATCTGTTCCATTAGTGCTTAGACACAAAGTTACATATACAACAATGTTCCTGGAAGTATTATTTTCTGTAGCAAAATAGTGGAAAACAATCTAAAGGATCACGAGTAGTTACTCTATTAAATAAATTATAGTTCATCAATATATGATATTCTAGAAAACCTTTAAAATTGACATGCAAATAGGCAGGCCGCGGTGGCTCACGCCTGTAATCCCAGCACTTCGGGAGGCCGAGGCAGGTGGATCTCGAGGTCAGGAGATCGAGACCATCCTGGCTAACACTGTGAAACCCCATCTCTACAAAAAATACAAAAAAATTAGCCGGGCGTGGTGGCGGGCGCCTGTAGTCCCAGCTACTTGGGAGGCTGAGGCAGGAGAATGGTGTGAACCCAGGAGGGGGAGCTTGCAGTGTGCCGAGATTGCGCCACTGCACTCCAGCCTGGGTGACACAGCCAGACTCTGTCTCAAAAAAAAAAAAAAAAAAAAAAAAAAAAATTGACACGCAAATAGCTCTAATTTATAATGCTAAGAGTTAATCACAAGTGGCAGAGCAATATATATGGTATGGTCCCATTGTTGGCAAAAAACGTATGTGATTACATTTAGTATGTGTGCATGTAAATGCATATAATGTTGAATTTCATACTGTTCACCGGTATCATCTCTGGGAAAGGGGGTGAGTCCTGCAGTAAAGGGGTTGAAGACCTTTCAAGTTTATATATATATATATACTTTTTATTGTTGGATTCTTTTTGATAAAACAGTGTTATAATTGACTTCTGTAGTAAAAATATCTATTTTTATAATGTTCCTAAAATTCACCTTACAAGAATAAGCATCATCAGAATATATGATGTGACATTTTTATATATGAGTGATACATACAGTGATTCTATCCTCTGTACATTACAAAGAACATGTTTGGTTCTGTGTCCAATATTTTAGATAAAGATCTACCAACACAACAGAGTGAATAGGATGATCTCTCTTGATCTGTCTTTCTCACACACATATCATATATATCTATATAGTGATTAAAAGAAATCCTATAAATGGTCTCCAAATATTTGAAGGATAACCATGAACAAAACGGCTTATCCTATGTAGAAAACTGGAACGAGCAATTCAGCATACACGATCGATTTTATTATTCTTATTTTTATAATCAATTTATTGTAAATTCAGCAATGAAAGCAGCTACAATGGAACTTCCCTATTCCTTGAATCTTGATGGCTACTTGACAGCAAGATGCAACAGAAAGACTTCTCTGTACTACAGGAAATATTGGATTAGTTTTTCTCTTCCAATTCAAAATCTGGGGATACTACAACTTCTTCTTGGTAGTTTAAGAGCAATTTTACATGCTTTATAGTTTTCCAATAGATACCAGTGATTAACTTAGAAAAGAAGCAAGTATGAGTTAACTTTTAAGATTAAATATGTTAAATATAAGTGCTCCTCTTTTGAATGCTTTCTAATTGACAGATATTTTCCTATTTATTTTTGCATACATTGTGCTGGTAACATTACTATGAAATAGGTATTTCTGTCTCTATTTTTATAGATGTGTAAACTGAGATTCAGTAGGGATAAATGCCATATCCTCAAGATCACTCTGTTAGAAAGTATGGGTCCAGGATTTGCATCCAGGCCTACCTGACTCCCAACACCATGCTCTTAACCACAATGCTATGCTGCTTCCTGATTTTAAATGTCTGGATATAAATCAAGCTTTAGAAAGAAGAGTTAATAATAATAATTGTTATAATTAATAAAGATATATTATCCAGGTATGATAAAACCATAAAAATCAACATTATAGAAAAATAGACATTATATTAATTGTTGGATAAAAATTAAATTAGAAGTAGAGTAGTTAGTAATTGTATAACTAGAGTAACCATACAGCCCAGTTTGCCCAGGAGAGTCCCAGTTTATTATACCTGCATTTATTTGTAATTACATGATGTAACAATAGCTATCTTCCTTTGGTCTAAAAGTATCCCAGTTCAGATGATAAATTAGAAAATCATACTAGCTATAACTAAAGATAATTATGTCCAAGAATAATAGGACAAAGACAATTACAGAAGCAAAGTGAAATTTGTTTTAGAACCAAAACCAAATTTATGAGGAGCTTAGAAACTCACTATACTGTCCAAGACTCAAAAGATGGCATGAAGAGCTAAATGTCTTTAAATTTGTCACTAGAGAGAAAAATATACCACATTTACTAGGCATAGTGTATATGTATGTTCTTTCTATTTTCAACCTGTAGGTGGCCACCACAAGCTACGCTTATTAAACAACTCATTAGTAGCATTTTCAATACTGTCATCTTCAGATAATTAGCAATTTATTTAAATAACCAATTTCTGTAGAAATAATTGCCATGAAATGCCCTGAACCTACTTTTTATAAACTATAATAAAAGTGTTAAGATAATCCCTGACATTTGCAAATGCCATTAGTTCACCTTTCCTTTTGATAGTGCTATGGCATTATGTTTAAACAATTACCCGATAACACAGCAGTTTAATGAAACAGTACAGTAAGCACATTCTTCAATATGGCCAGAGAGGACATTCAGATTTAGAAAGAAATCCAGTGTGCAGAGACGTTTTACCCAGAGGAAAAACACAGCTAAAAGAAAAAGAATTACTGAATTAAGGACATTATTGCTGTTTCCAAGTTGGTTTAGTTTCCATGGTAGATGCCATATCATATGTACTCTCTTTGGAAACAAGAAAGGAGAGTTTTACAAGTTGATTTATGTGATAGGCTGGTGTAAACTATAATCATATATATCTACGAATATGTATAATACCTTCATTGTATTATTTGCTCTATAACCTTGATGCAGGAACAAGTAGTAAATTTTTCTTACTATCAATCTTAAATGTGCTTTTACTTTAAAAATGGTGTGCACTTTCAAAGTAGAGTTATTGAGGAAACGCACAAATGGTTTTGCATCACAGCTAGTATTTATCATTTAAAATAGACCAGAGTTCTAACTCAGTTTCTTCCTTGCTATTCAGTTCCTTATACTATTAAGATCCATTGATGTGGGATTATACAGTGTGTCTTGGTTGCGAGTGGTAAAACTATTTGAAGCCTTTATAATTTTTAATCTGTTGTCCACTTCGTATGAAAAAATAAAATTAGAATTCAAAGCCAGTGGCAATATTATTTTTATGGTTAGACTGAAATAACTTGAGAACCTATTAAGTACCAGTTGCTCTGCTAAATTACTCGATCGTTATTTATATCCTCACAACATCATTACAAGTCACATATACATTATCTCCATTTTACAGACAAGGAAATTCAGGCTCAAGGAATTAAATAGTATGTGCATGTAAGAAAGGCAGGGCTGTGTGGTTAAATAATGCATTACAACAATAAGACAATTAGTCTGCAATATCACCATAAAATTCACTGCCGGGTTTGAATATGAGGGCTTTTCTTTATTTCCAGATTAACACATGCCTCAATCTCTCCAAATAAGAGCTTCTGGCAATGCTTTTTGCCTACAATTTTAAAGGTTTACCTATAAGTATAAACAGAAGAACTTTTAGAAAAAGATATATTTCCCCAGCCAAGAAATTATTCTCACCTATGACAGACTTAGTGGACTTGAAGTAACATTTCTCATGTGATTTTGCTTAAGGATGTCCAGAGAAAATGTTACACAGCATAAAAATCTCACCATTCTATGTGTTTTCAAAAATGATTATTTGAGTAGAAGGAGGAAGATTATAATGACAGTGATAATGCCGATGACTGGAGTTTCATTTTACTCTTGGGAGAATCCAGGATAACAAGTGGGCATTACTCTGAGAACATACAGAAAAATAACAAAAAAGAGGTTCCACATCCATTAGGATCCTATTACTTCTTCCTTTGGAAAATCACAGTTTCTTTTCTCTCTGAAATCCTGTGCTCTGTTTACTCTGTGGGTGGTTCTATGGCCAGGGTGTCCATGGCAGCACTTGCTGTACTGTAAAACCATTCCTTTCACTCTCAGCAACACATTCTCTTTGACTTTACAAAGAATTACATGTGTTAATCTCTATGCTCTGTGATAACGCTGTGTCCCTCAGAGTCTACTGAAACACAGGGTGTACAGCAGTTGATGGCGTTTTGTTCTCTTCTTTGGCCCGGACAACTCTCAAAGATGTGGTGTGGACAAGCACATGTCTACCTGGGCCCTTATCTGAACCCTCTGAATCAATGCTCACTCTAAAACTGACCAGGCACTTTGAAAAAGAGAGATCCTACTGTTTAGTTGCTCTGTCAATTAGCTGACAATAACATTTCTTCCTAAATTTCAATAGGGTAAAAAATGAAAAATCATTTTCAGTCAAAATTATTTCTTGTACCCAGCACCATGGCTGTTGCTCAAAGGCAGCAGAAGAGATGTCTCTTCTCAGCAAGCTTATAAGGCTGGGTCAATAAGATGAAAAACATGGACAACCCATGTTCACATGCCCAATTTTGTGGGTCAGACAACAGACACTGCTGAAACTTAGAAGACAAGGAGAGCCAGGAAATCTGAGGTGGTCTAGGAAGGCTTTGAGGAAGATGCAGGACTTACTTCAGCTGGGCTCTTGAAAGATAAGTGGGTAGGTCTGGGGCTAAAAATTGGGATATTTCAAACTGTGGCAGAGGTTGGGAACAAGGTGAGAAAAATTGCAGATATAGTAATGAACAACTCATATTTATAAAACATGTTAACAGCAAAACTAAAGCAGCCTCTCAGGTTGGGAAATGGTATACAGTGCATTACATAGTGTAGGGATGTTGCCTCGTAGGCAGGAAAACAGCCTACCCTCAGCTCTCGCAGCTACCAATATCAATTTCTATATGGTATTTTACTTTTTAAGATGCATTAAAAAATATTGACCTAGTATAAGAATAAACAGGTTTAAATTTAAACAAAAGATCAAATGAGGGAAGTTCAAAGCTATTTATTGTTAATAAAAATAATATGGCTATTTTAATAGCAATTGTTAATTATTAATAAATTAATAAATATTGCTATTTACTGCCAATAAAAATATTTCTCAGGGGAGACTAAGGAGAATCTGTACTCTTTATACATGTCCCTGTCTGCAGCCTTTCTAGAGATCATAAAGATCTTTCTAGTCTGATGAAAAGTAATATTAGGATTTTTATCAAACAGAAGAGATAAGAATTACAACTGGAATAATATGATCCACTTTTTCAGAATATAGAGAGCTTATATAATGGAAGAGAACAAGTGTTCCATTCCATTCAACCATTCAGTAACTATTGCCAGTAATGTGAATTATCATTTTCACAGATGCATCTATACTTTTAACAAACATCATAAATACTGCAGGAATCTGTAGCATGTATTAAAAAGAGCATATGATCAAAAAACTAGGAAAGGAAAAAGAACTTAAGACTACATTATTTCAGACAAGATCTCCTAAAGTATTACCTAAAGGAACTGTAATACTACCCTAGAGCATGAGGATATGGAGCAGTCTGGCAACCTCTCTTAACATACCACAAGTCAGCTACACGCCAAAAATGGGAAGCTAGTTTCAAGCTGTGCATATCTGTGTGGCTCCTGAGACCCCTGATGTTTCAGGGCTTTGGACTACAAGCTGGGGATGTGCCTCAACCAAATGGATGATAAAAACTAGTAGTGATTTGTACAGCCACTGAGTAGGCATGAATTTCTAATGTACCCAATACAGAACCAAACAGAATAAAATAGAATAATCTATGTAAAGCAGGCAGCACAGTGACAAGCACATAGTAAATGCTTTAAAAATGCCATCACTACAGCTTCTAAAAATATAAAAGGATAATAATAGAACAATATGAACAATGTCATACAATGAACTCAACAGTTGAAGTGAAATGCACAAATTCCATGCAAAACACAACTAACCAAAACTGAGACAACAAAAAACAGAAAGTCAAAATTAAAAATAGATCCATAACTATTGCAGAAGTTGAATTCATAATAAAAAACATTTTCACAAGGCAAACCGCAAGCCCAGATGGCTTCACTGGTAAATTCTATTAAACTAAAGGAAGAAATAATACCAATCTTACACAAACTCTTGTAGAAGATACAGGAAGAATGAGCCAATCTCAACTCATTTTATAAAGCCAGTATAATCTCTTGATATTGAAACCTGACAAATAAATTAAAAGAAGATAAAATTATAGACCAATATCCATAGACCCAAATATCTGTATTAAATAAATTCAGCAATATATAAAAGGTGTAAAGCATAATGATCAAATAAAGTTTATCCCAGGAATATGAAGGTAATTTGATATGGTTTGGCTGTGTCCCCACCCAAATGTTGTCTTGAATTGTAACTCCCACACTTCCCACGTGTTGTGGGAGGAACCCAGTGGGAGGTGATTGGATTATGGGGGCGGGCCTTTCCTGTGCTGTTCTTGTGATAGTGAATGAGATCTGATGGTTTTAAAAACGGGAGTTGTGCTGCACAAGCTCTCTTTTTGCCTGCTGCCATCCATGTAAGATGTGATTGCTCCTCCTTGCCTTCCACCATGATTGCAAGGCCTCCCCAGCCACATGGAACTGTGAGTCCAATTAAACCTCTTTCTTTGGAAATTGCCCAGTCTCATGTATGTCTTTATCAGCAGTGTGAAAATTGACTAATACATGGTTTAACATTTGAAAATCAATTAATGTAATTCACCACAACTGAATAAAAGAAAAAAGACATATGAGTATCTCCAAAGGGTACAGAAAGTGTACACAGGAAAATTTGAAATCCATCCATGATGAGAACTGTAAGCAAAACAAGGGTGAGACTATCCTCAATTTGACAAAGAACATCTATAAAAAAAAACTATAGCTAAAATCAGACTTAATGTTAAAAAATTCTTTATCTATATACTCCTTATACCTTCTATATACTCTATTCCATATACTCACAAGAAGCAATTAGAAAGTTAAAAAATAATATTCACAATAGCACCAAAAAGCAACAAATAGGATTACATTTAGAAAAGATATGTAAGATCTGTACACTAAAAATATTTTGTAAAATATTTCTGAGAAAAATTGATGATACTTCAGAAAATAAAGAGACATACTATATTCATAGACTTGTTGACTCAATACTGTTAAGATGTTAAACTTCACCAAATTGATCTGTAGATTCAACACAACTCAAAACAAAAATCCAAAAAGATTTCTTTGAAGAAACTGATAAGCTGATTCTTAACATTATTTAAAAATACAAAGGATGTAGAT
The DNA here is from genome assembly GCF_028885625.2 of Pongo pygmaeus. Taxonomy (NCBI): domain Eukaryota; kingdom Metazoa; phylum Chordata; class Mammalia; order Primates; family Hominidae; genus Pongo; species Pongo pygmaeus. Next base: position 132,801,939 of record NC_072373.2, on the reverse strand, counting down.
TAGCAAAAACAATCAGGAAAGAAAATAACTCAAGGACACGATTTCATTTTAGGACTTGCTTTAAATTTATAGTAATAAAGACAATGGCATTAGAATATATGACAAATAAGTGAAAGAGAACGGAGTCCTGATATAGTCCCACAGATAAGGCCAATTAATTTTTGACCAAGGCAGGAAGTCAGTTCAATGAGGGGAAAAAAGTCATTCTAACAAATGGTGTGAGAAAAGCAGGATATTTGTAAGAGGAAAGAGGGAGAAAAGAAAAGAAAAAAATGAGACCATGGCCTCTACCTCACTTCACACACAGTTTTTTTTAAAGATTCAAGATGAATTGTAAATCAAAATGTAAAACTTGAAACCATAAAGTTCCCAGGGAGAAGAAAAGGAGAATATTTCTGTAACCCTGAATTAGGCAAAAATTTCATGGAAAGGATGTTAAAAGCAATGACTAATTTTAGAAAATATTGATAAACTGGACTTCAACAAAATACATCATTAAGAAAATAAAGAAGCCAAAGTCTAGAAAAAAATATATTCACACACATATATTTTAAAACCAACTCATATCTAAAATATATAAAGAACTAGAAACCAACAGTTAAAAGATTACAATAGACAAAATACTTGAACAATACTTTTAAAAAAGACATACAAATGATCAATAAATACATAAAAAAGTGTTCCAAATCAGGGAACTCGAAATTAAAATCACCATGAGACACCATTTTAGGCCCACAGGAATGGCCAAAAATCCAAAAGACTGATAACACCAAATGTTGACGACAATGTGGAACAAAAACTCTTCCATGCTGCTGGAAGGAGTATAAAATGATAAATCACGGCCAGGCACAGTGGCTCACGCCTGTAATCCCAGCACTTTGGGAGGCCAAGGCAGGCGGATCACGAGGTCAGGAGTCTGAGACCAGTCTGGCCAACACAGTGAAACCCTGTCTCCATAAAAATACAAAAAATAAGCCGAGTGTGGTGGTGTGTGCCTGTAATCCCAGCTACTCAGGAGGCTGAGGCAGGAGAATCACATGAACACGGGAGACGGAGGTTGCAGTGAGCCAAGATCACGCCATTGCACCCCAGCCCAGGCGACAATGCAAGACTCCGTCTCAAAAAAGTAAAAAATAAAAATAAATAAATAAATAAATAAACATAAATCACTTTGGATAATTGTTTGACAGTTTCTTTAAAAAATGACATACATGTATCCTATCACCCAGCAATTTCTTTCCTAGATATTCATTCAACAGTGAAAACAGAACTAAAAAAGTATATGTACAAAAATGTTCATGACAGCCTTACCCATAACAGCTCAAAACTGGAAACAACCAAAATATCTTGGAGAATGAATAAACAAATTTTGGTCAATTAATAGAATGTAAACTACTAGCAATAAAAATGAAATTTCTACTGATATATGTGACAATACTATTTTAAAAATTATATTGAGTGCAAATGAGGCCAGACATGTCCCCTACTCAAACACACATGGAGGTAGCAGGGAAGAAAGGTAAGAAAGAGAAAGAGAGAATAGAATGAATATTATTTAGTTTAAGTGAAGTTTTAGTACAGATAAAAAGAATCTATGGTGGTATAAGTCTCAGCTGGAGATGGAGAAATTGACTAGCAAGTAACCCAAGAGAACTTTCTGGTGTGAAGGAAATATCCTCTATCTTGTTTCAGATTGTGCTACTACAGATGTGTATCATTTTGAAAGCTAGCTTAGCTGAACATATATCATATCTGTGTATTATATTGTATTTAATTATACTCCATTAAAAATAAAAATATATGAATACATAAATAAGAAGTAGCAAAATGTCCATCTCAAAAGTGAGCATCTACTATATGAATCCACTTCTAAAAAATTCTTTTGATGGTCAGAATCTTTCAAATACTTCATTTTATGAAATAGGACGACATCTTCCCATTTGCAGACAGAAAATTAGTCTGTGGCAGGGCATGGTGGCTCATGTCTGTAATCCCAGCACTTGGGGAGGCCAAGGCAGGTGGGTCACCTGAGGTTAGGAGTTCGAGACCAGCCTGGCCAACATGGTGAAAACCCATCTCCAGTAAAGACACAAAAATCAGTTAGGCATGGTGGCGGGCACCTTTCCAGCTGCTTGGAAGGCTGAGGCAGGAGAATCGCTTGAACCTGGGAGGCAGAGGTTGCAGTGAGCCAAGATCGCGGCATTGCACTCCAGCCTGGCCAACAAGAGCGAAACTCTGTCTAAAAAAAAAAGAAAGAAAAAAAGAAAAAAATGAATCTGTGAGCTTATATTATAAAGGTGAATGGGACTGAAGATCATCATCTGCAGTACATCATGTAAGGTAAATCAATGTCAACTTAGATGACCCAGTGAGAGCAATTTTTATGGTGGTGTTGCTCTTGTTAATGTTTGTAATCTCATGAAATTTTGAGAGCAATGCTTTTAAAGAAGCCACATATATCACATATAAGCACGTACACACAAACATACACATACACACACACACATTGCCAGTGATAAATCACTAGTTACTAAGAATAAGGACACATGGAGTACAAAATGATGCACATATAAAGACAGGTATTACAGCTAGACTACGGCTAGACTATACCTCTAAATCATAACTCTTGAATTAGCCAGGCATGCTAAAAATCACTGTATTTAGAAAGGCACAGCTTCAGTGAGCCAAAGAAGCAGTTTGGCCCTTTGCTGACTGTAGTACTAAGTGAGACCCCAGAGCCAAATTTCAAAAACTGCCATCAACTGATCACAAATATTGTTAATATATAATAAGAATGTCTGTTTCTGCACTTTGTGCCCAAATTGGTATTTGAGTATATCTTTACCTCTCCAAAACAAGAGAGGAGTCACTCAAGGGTGTTATTCCTGTTAAAACCTTGTAGTCATAAACTTAACTTCCCAGACAAATCTTTAAGGAATATTTGGCTCATAGTTATGTCAAGTCTACGGTGGGTTTGTAATGAAATATCCTTTCTCTATTTGCTACTTTTCCAATCTTTAATGTTTTCTGATGAAATTTCAGGCTCTTGTCAAATTGAGGTCATTACTTTGTCTACTGGCATGGATATGCAGGCAAATTGGCTAGTGTGCAACCCTGGATGACTCAACTTATTGCCAAATGGCAGTTAGCTAACTTCCATTTGCAAGAAGAGGAGACAGCCCATTGTCAGGACCAACTTGGTGGGGAAGGGATATATGTCTGTGTCTGATGCACATATCTAAGCAAAATGTGATGCATATATTTTTCCACATTCATAGATGCTCTGTCTTGTTTTTTTCCAATTTATATTGTTGACATAAGTGTCTCATTGTCCAAATGCTTAAATTGTGTATAATAATTCCAAACAGCATTCAACCATTCAGATTTGGGCATTGGGCATCACAGATATGTTAAATCTACTTACAGAGGCAGAGCTAGAGCATGGTTTCCATGCCTTGAGGGGAGAGACATTTTTTAGTCACCTTTGCCAAAACCGCTATATACTGTTTTTCTCAACAGAGCTCAGAGACTCATTGTAATTGTGTAGAAGTCAACAGAAATCATATTAAACTATAACACTTTCAAATTTTTTCAAGTATATTTGCAATCCAGTGTAAATAGGGCCAATGGTCACAATGTATTTTTTTTGGAACACTAATATTTGTTTTACTCTAGGCAAGTGTTTTCACAGGCAGTAACTGGTATGAAAAAGATCTGCTTTCATTCTAGCAGATTATTTATTTATAAACTTCAAAATACAAATCATAAGACTCCCAGAATTCTAATTTACTAAATGCTGAACATATTACAAAGCAGTTCTTAAAATTTAAAATTTGAAAATGGAAATGTATTGAAAAAGTTTCAGAAAAAAATGATGTATTTCCCATATCCAGCACAAACTGAACTAGAGAAACATATTATGATTGCCAAAAAACGGGCTATCACTCTAAAGGCTGTAGGCAAACAAAATACTAACAAGTTTAATTATTCACAATGGCACATTTATGGAGAGTATAATGTCACGATCAATGATTACAAGCCCACACAAATAGCACTGTAATAATTCTACAAGGCATGTTCAGAAGTGAAATAATTTAGAATTTGAAATCAATAGCATTTATAGACATTGGGAAATGTCAAATGGAAAACGAATGCCAGTATTTGTATTCTTTCTGGAGCATTTTTACGTCTCAGCTTTTAATTATTCTTTAAAAGATTTTTTAGTATCTGAAAGCAAAAGCAAACATTTGCCCTTTCATGTCTCAACTAACTCTTTCAATAAACTTAGATATGTGAAGGTATTGTTTTATGTATGGAAAAATGAGAAGCCTTTGTGAGAGCTAAGGTTTTGCTAAGTGTTTCCCTTTAATTTCCCTTCTCTTGGCATCGCTCCCTTGTGCCATTCTCATCCTCCATCTCACAATGTTTTTGTTCCGTTCATTTCCCATCACTATTAGCATTTAAATTCAGGTTTTGGCACAAAAACTTTCCAACACAAGGCATTACTTTGGCAAATTCTTAAAATACTCCTTGTAATTACAGACAGGGTAAATTAGATGAGAAGTATATAGGGATTCTCTACACTATCTTTTCAACTTTTCTGTAAGTCTAAATTCATTCAAAAATAAACCTTTATTTTTAAAAGTTTCCCCTATATAACACTTGGATTCTTCTTGCTCTTATAAAAATATCAGTTTACCTATATTATTTGGCAAAAACAAGGACACAAACTTGTGAATATTGAAAATAATTCTTAAAAATATAACATTCATAGCTATTTTAATTAATTGCCATTTCCTAGCAAGGAATAATAGCTATAACAATAACTATCCTTTGTTGAATGAACTAAATATGCACACAGCACTCTATTAAGGCTTTTATTAATATTACTTAAGTTATTTTATCTAAATCTCACAGAATCTCCAGGAGCTATCACTTTTTATGCTAAAAATTGTTAAATATCTTGTCTTTATAAGAGTAACTGGAAGGTCTCAGATTCTACTCAAATATGTTGACTCCCAAACTAGTGCCATTTTTCACAAACTTTTTGCCTTCCTTCAAGAAGTTGATATTTGTATGTACCTATCGGCTCTAGGCATTGCACTGTACATATGCTGTTTATATACATACTTATTTGTACGAATGCTCAAAAATAACCCTGCAACAAGTTGCTATTAATTCTAAAAACGAAGGAAAAATCCTGACATTTTCTAGTAAAAGCTCTTCTAGTTACGAAACCATTTAACTGTCAACGCTGGTCTTTGCTGACACTTTTTTGGATTTCTGAAAAAAAAAAACTGTATTTAACCATTTGTCCATTAATGGAGTGATGTCCAATCACCTTATGTACCATCAAATTACCTATCAACAGAAAGAGAAAGAGAAGAAAATTTAATTTCAGGTTACTCCAGAAACTATGGCAACCAGGCTGTTTGGCAGCCAAAGGGTGTAAAATCCAGATTAGATAGATGGATGTATTTACATATTCACTTTTACATTAAACAGAGTGGATGACACATCCCTGTATAAAACCTATTATTTAAACACTTCAAGTGAAAAGTGTTAAAATAAATGGCTCATGACTTATGAAGTGTTAAAATAAACGTTTATTTCAACACTATACATGTCATAAGCCATTTATTTCAACACTCTCTACTTCAGAAGACTTACCCAGACAAGAAGAAAAGGTCTCACTTGCTAAGTGTATGTCAAGAGGCCAAGACACAGAAGATAAAACCGAAGTTTTGATGCTAGAGCTTTGGTATGTGGAAGTTCAGATCAGAAGGTGGAAGAGGAGGTTTGATGCTTAACACCTGGTAAAAGCTCTGTGGAAGTGGTAAACTGTTCATCATCACCACCTACATTGGCTTCATTTAGACATCATGTTTATCTTAAGTCCTTCTGAGAGTTTAGGGCATGCTTGAGTATCAAATTATGAATGAAATGCACTGTTTGGGGTGTTTCTGCAAAGATAATATATGTTTTATTTTAGGTCTCCACTTATTAGAGAAGGCTCATGTAACCAAAGTCTTCAGGGAGTAAAGCTTCAGGGACAAAGGCCCAGTTTCATAAGCATAAGTGCATACACTTATACAGTGCTTCCTATATGACAAGCTCTAGTGTAAGTGTTATACAAATATTAAGTAATTTAATCTTCACAATGTTTAGGAGGGTGATATGGTTTGGCTGTGTTCCCACCGAAATTTCATCTTGTATTCCCACATGTTGTGGGAGGGACCCAGTGGGAGGTAATTAAATCATGTGGGCAGGTCTTTCCCTGCTATTCTCATGATAGTAAGTCTCATGAGATCTGATTTATAAAGAGGAGTTCCCCTGCACAAGTTCTCTCTCTTTGCCTGCTGACATTCATGTAAGTTGTGACTTGCTCCTCTTTGCCTTCTGTCATGATTGTCAGGCTTCCCCAGCCATGTGGAACTGTAAGTCCATTAAACCTCCTTCTTTTGTAAATTGCCCAGTCTCAGATATGTCTTTATCAGCAGTATGAAAACGGACTAATACAGAGGGGTAGGTATTTTTATTTTCGTCATTTTTTTTTTCAGATGGGAAAACAAATCTAGAGTGGCTGAGTAATCTAATCTGGGGAAACTGGTAAGTGGTGGCACCAGGATTTTACCCCAAGCAGTTAGCGCCAGAGTCCACGTTCCTCATCCCTATGCTAGGTTGCTGACTTTCAGCAGCAGAACAGCAGACTATCTCATGCTCTAGAAGTCATGTGGGCTTGAGAAGTCGAGTTCATCATTTCATTTTCAGGCAGGGCAGCCCAAATGGGTGACAATTTCTCTCCTTTATAAACCAGATCTCCTAGATGAAAAGAATTAATGCTATTTCTATAAGAAATTAGTATTGACTGATGACTGATGATAGTTGATTATGACACCTTTCAGTTTTGCCTATTTTAAGACTTTATGTTCCTACCAAAAGTTGAAGGCCTATGGTTGAAGCGGGAACGTCTGACAGTGACTGAATTATTTCCCTCCAGGATGTCTTTTATTGTCCGCTAATAAAAGCACTGGTAAAACATTTCCATTGTTAAGCATACCCAATAATAGCAGTCTTTATATTCTGAAACAATGCTGTATAGCTCCCAAGCTTCTCTCTCCCTCCCTTCCTCATCCTTCCTTCTCTCTTTCTTTTATATTTCCCTCTTGATATGGTTTGGCTGTGTCCCCCTTCAAATTTCATCTTGAATTGTAGCTCCCACAATTCCCATGTGTTGTGGGAGGGACCCGGTGGGAGGTAACTGAATCATGGGGGTGCGTCTTTCTCATGCTGTTCTCATGATAATGAATAAGTCTCATGAGATCTGATGGTTTCATAAGGAGGAGTTTCCCTGCCTAAGCTCTCTCTTTGCCTGCTGTTATCCACGTTAAGATGTGACTTGCTCCTCCTTGCCTTCCACCATGACTGTGAGGCCTCCCCAGCCATGTGGAACTGTGAGTCCATTAAACCTCTTTCCTGTATAAATTATACAGTCTCAGGTATATCTTTATTAGCAGTGTGAGAACAGACTAATACACCTCCTCTTATATCTCTAACATCTCTTCTTTCCTTTATCTCCCATCTTTACCTTACCTCTCCCCTCTCCTCAGACACCTTAGCACTAAGAACAAAATTAAGTGTGGATTGCTTAAAGTCCCTCAGTCTTTATAATTTTATAAATCTGTCAATAATTGGAACATATGATCTAAAATCAAGTAGTCTATCTGTAATACATATCCTTGCCACAAACCAGACTTTAAAATATATACACCCTTCCTCTGCCGACCCACCTTCGCACTTCACACTACACAATGATTACCAACAAGTTCCTTTGGAAATCACAAAGCCAAAAATTGGTAAAAAGAAATCAGAAGACTCAGTGCACTGTGACATACAAAAAAAAATGTGCTTTTAACATACTACAATGGAAAGAAAAGTTCTGAGTTTTTTTTTATTAGAACATTTGGCATTTGAAAGGAGAAAACTAAATTATTATAAAATTACGGAATGTACTCAACAAAAAAGTGACATAATTAAAAAATAATAGGTGGATAATATGAAAATATACTATATACTCACCTATTTATAAAATCTCTATACTTGATATCTTGTTATTTAGAATCCAAACTACTCCAACTAGTAAAACATTCAGATTTATTTATACTACAAAAATGAGACCTATATTTTTATAAGTGACACCTGAAATGTATTTTCTGAGAGCATATTTTGATATTTACTACTGGTACTAAAGTAAAAGTATATATACATATGTATATATATATATAGAGAGAGAGAGAGCACGAGAGAGTTATGTAAATATACATATACCGTATCTCTATATAGTGTGCATATGTATATGTGTGTATATATGTATACGTATATATATATATTTGTGCATGTATATGTGTATATATATGGTACAAGTATATCTTCCCAGCTATTTTTTCAATTTAAGAAAAGTTTCATACCATCAATTGGAAAAAAATCTAAATTTAAAATTAATTTTTATACAAATTTAAACTAGACATTAAAAACCAAATATTTTCATTCATTAAATAAGTAGACATTTATTGAATGCCAGCTATGAAGCAGCTATTATGTTTGGAGCTGGTAACATACATAGGAGTTAGACATTATCCCTGTCTTTAAGAAATGTACACTCTAGCTAAATGAATATATAAATAACTTATTATAATGTATAATGACTCTGGTAAACCTTAGAAAATGATCATGACAAATCAGAGAAAAGTGTATTGTACTTTGTCTAGTTGGGTCATCTTTACTTGAAGATGAAATATGAACTATGTCTTAAAGGATAACTAGCATTTTAGAATGCAGAGAAGGAATGGAGGGAATCACAGATAACTGCATGAGCAAAAGGATAAAGATCTGGCTGGAATGTTAGGTGTGTAGTAGGGCCTAGAGTAAAGATGGATTAGGAGGGAGAGGGAGGAGACAAGGCTAGATGGAGAGTGGGGCAGATATTTCTGGGACACACACCATGGCCTCCTTGACGACCTCTAATTCAACAGCAGCTCTTCTAGTCAGTTCCATGTCAGCTCTGACTGACCCCAAGAAAACAGAGCCCCACCTCATGCTTTGCTAAACTTCTTTGTACCCTCTGTCCCAGGGCCTCTCCTGCCACCACAAGAGCCTGCTAAGCCTGTGCTTCCAAGCCACAAAAGTACAGGCAAGTGAATAAACACTTTCAGGGACAGCCCTTAGGCTGCTCCCGCCTTCCATCCTTCAGGGGGACAATTCTGTAAGGCCTCTGCACACTTCCTAGGAGTTCATAATTGTGATCTAAAAGTAATACCTGCTTAAGTTGCCTTTTGCTCCTTCTTTGTCTCATGTTTCCTCCTCCCTGATGTCTATTTCCCAAGATCAACTCCCAAATAGGCCACTTGCATCCAAGTCCTTGTCTTCAGGCTTTGCTTTTGTAAGAACTCAAACTAAGGCAGAGACACAATGAGGCCTGTTTGTGAAGGGTCCTATACTCTGCATTCAGCATTCTGGACACTTTCTTACAGAAGTGAGAGGGCCTCTGAGAATCTTGAGCAAGGTAGTTACCAGATAAGATTGTATTTTGGACTTTGTATATGATGGTGGTGTTGCATAAGGACCAGAAGGACAAGAAAATGAAAGTGATTAGCAGATGGTCATTTAAGTATTGTCTATAAACACAAGGGCTTGGACTAAGTCAAGCTTATATAAGATAGAAAATGACATAAAAGATTTCATTCACATTCAGAGATCGACTATATAAAACCTTGTGACTAATTAGAAATGCAGAGTAAAAGGGTTGACAGTGTCAAGAGAACTCAGGTTAATGCCATTTACTGTGATAATTTTTAAAGTATTTAGAGGATAACAAATTTGAGTTTGGGTAAATGCCTGAGGCTAACTGGATGGAAAACAGCTGAGCTACTTAAAAACATGAAATATAACCTATTACTTATGTTTTGGTTTGCCATGCATGGTATCTCCAGTACTGTAAAACTGGGATTCTATAAATGCCTTATTTATAAATAGGATCCTAGAGCTCAAAGAGATTATGACAATGCTGACTACTAGAAAGAGTTTGCTAAAATGTTATTCAATTGAAAACTGTGTATGAACTTTAGGATCATAAAAAGCTTGGTACACATTCTCCTTTCCTCTCCTAATAGCAACCACAAACTGGATTTTACCGATTAAAAATATTATTATTTTTGAGTCAGAGTCTTGCCCTTTCACCCAGGCTGGAGTACAGTGGTGCGATCATAGCTCATTGCAGCCTCGAACCCTTCCTCAAGTGCCCCTCCTGCCTCAGCCTCCTAAGTAGCTGGGACCACAGGCAGAAGTTGAAAGACCAGTGGCCAACGACCAAAGTACTCAATCAAGGTTGGGCAGTGACTTAGTATTAGTGGATGAGATCAGGTGGCATAATGGGAGGCAAAGTCAGTGTATAAGGTCAAGATGGTATAATGGAGGCAAGAACTTCAAAGAATGGTGAGTGAAAACTGTACAGTAATGATTTGGAAGAAGCAGTGAAGTAATAAAACAATTATACTAACATCACAAATTTTGCTTAAATACAACAAGAATTTTATTTCTTGCTTTCAATTTTCATCCTTCTTCTATATCTGTACGAGTCAGACTAGCCAGACTGAAATTGAAGATGATATGGGCAATGGTTGACATAGGTAGATAGATATGTACACATCTCTTTACATATATATATAAAGTTACCTTTCACCACTGTCATTCTTGGCAGATAAAACACTATAATCACTTTATAGTTGAATGGCATATAATGCAATGAAAGGTCTTCACAAGAAAAAAATTATGTTTTCACCTTTTTACTTTCTTTAGCAGTGATTAGTTCCAGAAATATAAGGTATCATCACTTCTCAAAAAGCTCTGTAGGTTATAAGATTGCTCTTCTGAAGTTGGCAACATGTAATAAATGTGCTTTATTCCTAAACATCAATCAGTTTCAAGAATGGCACTTGCTTGTGAAATGGTAATAATAGAAATAGTCAGCTAATAAGTACTATAGGCATTAAAACACTGGATGACAGATGTGAAGAGTTCTTGTTATAAAAGAACACTCTCTTATATAATTATGGTTTTATAACTAGTTACATCAGTTTCTAAATATTTAGTTTTTAAGATTTCTGTATCTCTTTTAGTAATGAAACTTATATGATAGTATTCTGTACTATCATATTTATAACAAATAAAATATAGAAATATAGCCAAAAATGACAACGAAAGTATTCTGGAGAGGTGTGATGGCTGTAGGTCATTTAATCTGAAGAGTAACAAATTTAAATAATTATTAAAAGTGTTGCTTGAGAAGATATCAATTTGTTGTATAAGTATAGAATTGAAAAATATTTGTGTAAGTCTTTTAAGACTTTTAAGACTTTTAAGACTTTCAAGACTTTTAAGTCTTTTATTACCATAAAATTAGAATGTTTCAGCGATTTATGAAATAGTTACATGGATAAACTTTATTGAATGTGTGGTTTAGTAGAAACAAACAAAAAACACTCAAATACAAAACAAAAGGACACATGGTGATTTTCATTTTCCAAAGCAAAACTTCACTCTGTGTCAAATAAATAGAAAAATCAGGTTCCTAACCTAAATGGAGTTATATTTTGCTGGAGAGAGGATCTGCAGACTGAACATAACTATATAATGTACGAAATCTAAATGCCAGGGGAGTGTAGCAGACAGTCCAGAAGGAGTTCAGAGAGCAGGCACGTTCCAGAAAGTACATGAAGGCAGTAAGCATTTAAAGTACAAAATCAGATAAATGGAGCACAGGCATATCAAACTTCAGAAATGCTTTCAAAGAAGGCATGCAAGTGAGAACACATATTTTGTCTTCACAGAACAAAGAGATAATCGTTCACCATAAGTAAATAGTTTGTAAATGATCACTGAATTGTAGATAGGGGTGTAAATAGTTGCTGGATTGTGAAGACTTAGTCTAGAATTGTGAAGAAGTATGACAAACAAGTGACAAACAAGTCATTGGCAAAATGTTGGAGTTCTCTTTCCATGTAGTTTTTCGAAGTAGATTCAGAAAAGGCTTTTAATATAAATTTGAAAGGAAAGAAAGGGAAGGGGAGCTAATGGATGCCTCTGTGCGCTGGGCACTGTGACGGACACCTTTAACTTTAGAATACATTATTTTTATGACAGCTACCTTATTGTAAATATATGTCTCTGCAATCACATCTATTCAAAATTAATGTAGAGATACAACTGCACCAATATGAGAAAATTAAGTATCAAGTGACACTTGCTAGTGTGGATGAAGTTATGATGACTTTCTGTGAGAAAAAGATAAAAGACTATGCATCTTTTAAAAAGAACAATTTGTGTCTCTCTCCTAACTTGCCAAGCAGGAAAATTCAAAGGGAAATTGTGCCAAATGGCTATTTTATTTAAAGAAAATAGTTTGAGATGGCAGTTCCAAAATTACTTCTGAAGGTAGCAAAGGGTATAAATTTACTTAAGAGATAAAACTGTGTTTTTAGAATTGAGAACTTAGGCTAGGCAGGCAATTGGCATACATTAGCTAATTTATTCCTCATAATAGCTCTATGAAGTCTGATTTTTGGCATTATCTTCAGTTCACAGTGAAGTTACAGAGGTCCCAGCTGGTGAGTGTGTTTCTGACATTTAAACTCCGTAAGTCTTTTTCATCACTCATGTGACTTCTACCTGATAACTCCTTAAACACTGAACTATTTGCTGTTTCTTGAAAATATCACAATTATTCACACCTCAGTGTGATTTCTCCTGCTATTCCTACTGCCTGAATTTTTTTTTTTTGCCTTCTTCTCTTTGTTTGTTAAGGCTAATACCAAATATTACATCCTTTGGGGAGCACTCCTAGACCATCCTCAATCACCAGATTCCTTTCTTTTTGTTCTCTCTAGCATGAGTGGGAACAACATCTTGAATAATAGCAATACCCACCTGCCTCATCTTTTAACGTGTGAGCTCTGTAAGGGCAGGAGAAATGTCTAGTTACTACTTTGACTGTAGGTATATCCATTGGAAAGAAAATAAAGGTAATCTTTAGGCAACACTGGGCATGACCAGATAAGCTCCTTAAGTTCTTTGAGTCTTGGTTTCCTCATATGTGAAATGAGGCCAATGGAAGTATCTATCTCATATGAGTTAGATGAGCGATTGCATGTAAAATGCTCCACATAGAGTTGAACACATTGTCAGCCCTTAATAAATGTTAGTTCTTACCAACATCATCACCTTTATCATTATTATTCCTAGTAATTAACAATTAATTCTTCAACTTCCTGGACAATAAAAATGGGTTACGTTTTCCACTAAAACTTGAAGACAATTAATTTTAACTTTTTAAAATTCTAAAGTTTTGAGAGTAGTAATGAAAAATAATCTTTATTTCTTTTATGATCTAAATTTTGTCTTAACTTCTGAACAAAGCCTCTAAAGAATTAGCAGTTTGGGATACATTTTCATTTACCAGAAGCTATATAAAGAACAATATAATTCTTCTTATTTCTTTTTCTTTTTTTAGGAGGTGAAAATTATAAGACATTTTCTGATAGAGAAGATAATATCAGACTTAGGTCTACAGCAGTTTCATTCTGGATCCATGCTGGGAGAGAAAACAATGAATGTTACACTTCATTTATAATTTCCACTGTGAACATGATAAGGGCTAGTATATTCTCAAATCAAATTAATCCACAATTGTAGCATTTAAGATACAGTGCAAATCCCTAATTCAAGTATACAGTATCACCTATAAAGCCAAAATAAATGCGGTAAGATAACAGTTCTCAGTGTTGGGTTATAGTGTCAATGCAAGACTTGAGCTGTGTTAATTCAACAAGCTTGATCTTGATTGCCAAAGCATGCTTGTCAATATTTAGCTCCCAGGGGGCATGTCAGGGGCCTTTACAGAAACTAGCTTAAATACAAAATACTATAGCAGGATTTGTGATCCTTTTCCTAATACTCAGATTAAACTGCTGATTTTCTTTCTTTTAGCTTTTTAAACCAAGAACGTGTTTTCCATACTCCTATGGTAACAAGAAGAGAAGAAATTGCATAGGAAGAATTGTAAATGCTATTATTAGAGTTCCTTGAAACCCAGATAAAATTCTGTCACATGAATCACTATAAAGTTTTTATCTGAGGTCTGAAATACCATTTCCCCACTATGATTACAATACAGAAAAAGGCTTGGAAAAAAATGTTAATCTTTAGTCAAAAACAAATGTAATACAGATGAGATGACGGGTAATGATTCCCATAAACTTAAAAACAAATAGTTTACAATTTTAATAACTCTGCACTTAGAATTTTCTGCTACAAGGATGCTGTGAGGTTTTGAAGCTTACATAGCCATTATTATTTATTGTTTAAGTGCTGAACCATTAAAACAATTTCACTTAAGAAAATACAGTGGGAATCAGTAGTACACTGATGAAAACCTGTACCCTCTATGGTGATTAAGTATAATACATGACGTGAAAAATAGCATTTTTCCAAATTAATACATTTCTGTTTGCCTTCTAACTTTTATTCCTCATTAGATATGAATTAAATAGACATCTACATTCTCCTTTTAATTGAACCTGACAAAACATTCTATGAGATTGGGTATGGTGCGATTCTGACCAAAATATTTCCAAAACAAACAAAATAAACCCTACCACCACAACAAAAAACATGTTAAACAAATACCTCAGATAATTGAAAAATTATCCCCTTCATTTGATGATCAAAATTTTAATATATGTCAAGTACTTATAACATGGCTGAAAATAGCCCTTGATATATGTTTTTTCTTTTATCTATTTTTTTTCTAAAAGAATGGCTAAAGATAAAATCAGATCAATGCTGCAACAATGAGAATCAGGCTGAAATGGAAGAGCCAGATCATGATCTAGATACTTTTGGTTACCTACAGATAGCTATGATTGCCAATTCTGAATCTTAATAGCAAAATTCTGGTTTTTTTTTTTTTTTGGACAAGGTCTTACTCTGTTGCCCAGGCTGAAGTGCAGAACTCATTGCAGCCTCAAATTCTTGGGCTCAAGCGATCTTCCTGCCTCACCCTCTCAAATAGCTGGGATTATAGGCACATGCCACCATGCCTGGCTAGTATTTTTTTGTTTTATGTTTTTTGTTTCTAATTTTTAGTAGAGATGAGGTCTTGCCATGTTGCCCAGGCTGAACTCCTGAGCTCAAGCAATCCTCCCTGCTCGGCCTCCCAAAGTGTTGGAATTACAGGAGTGAGCCAACCCTTATCTTCCCACTTTATACATTTCTGAATTGAAAATTCCAGTGATTTGTCAAAACAATACCGTTTCCATTAATCATATTTGTTTTACTAAGCTAAGACAAATGCATAAGCCACATCCCTAAATCCTATTTTAACTTTTATACAGTAATAAATTTTTCCATCATTGTCCCTAACTTAAGCTTCCTAAATGTCAGCTGATCTTCACAATTATTACCATATTTTATAGATAATAAATTGTGCTCAGATGGATCAAAAGAGCACAATTCAACACCACAAGGCAAAGCTAATTTATATGTAAATCGGGACTCGAACCTGGGTCTGCTGACTACAACCTTTTTGCTGTCTTTATCCACACATCAGATATTTCTTGATCAAGGCAAAGCTTAAATATAAAACCACTATGACTTTGAGACCTGAAGGTGTTTTTGTTTTCAGAGAAATGTTATTCCTCAGCACATGTCAAAGATATGGTTATGAGAAAGACAAAACTTTATGTTTTCAGTTATATTTTGCCTTGTCCTTTCAATTTTACCCCAAGAGATAATAATAGCAAGACTGTCCCGTTCATCCGTGGACAGTGCCATTATTAGATACTGGGAATCCTCATTATAAATTACATCATACCACTTTCACCTTGTTTATCTTACTCCTGCCTCACTGACACTTGTTGTTTCTTAAATTCCCAAGCTCATGGTAGTAGGTCCTTTGCATGACCTTTTCCCTCTTCCTGGTGTTCTAAATCCATATTATTGCATGATTGGCACTTTTCATACAAGTCTTAGCCCAAATGTCATTTCTCAAAGACACCTTCTCTGACCCCTAATCTAAAGTCCCATCTCTTTTTCTATCACAATTATACCACCTAGTTTTGCTATTCTCATAACTGTTAGAGGTATTTGAGATTATTCTTATGTATTTTTTATTCTCTCCTCCCCACACCAACACCTGCTTCCTGCCTGCTCAATGCTCTATGCTCAGAATTTAGAACAGCACCTGGCGTAGGGTAGGCTTTTTTACAAATATATGTTTAATGGATAAATAATTGAATCAGAGTATTTTAACATACAGATGTAATATATCCTACAAGAATTGTTTTAAGAATAACATTTGTCTTTATCAGCCCCACCTGTGGGAGTTTGAATGTGGTAGAATTTGTGTCACTGTGATGTACAAAAAATCTTATCATCTGTTTTCTATTATGTAGTGTATAGTTTTTATATCAATACTGTTTGAGATAAATGTGACCTTTTAATCTTCTTATTAAACTTTTAAATACAATTTTTTCTTTAATCATTCCAGGTCTCTGACTAACATGCTCAATTTCAAACATGTGCTCTATCTACTCATAAGTTAGAAAATTTTGATACTCTCCACTTATAAGTTTCTAAGAAAACCCCATCACTCTATTTTGGTCTAAATTTGATTCCTTTACTCAGAAGTTTACAAATTAAACTTTCTATATGAGATGCATTCTATAGCATTTTAATTGAGAAATACATTGTGCTTTAAGTAAAGGTAAAAATTACTTTTAAAGTCACATGAATTTAGACAAATAGTACTACACAATAAAGTTACTGCTGATCACCAGGTTTTTTAGCTAACAGGGACATCCAGAAATAAATAAACTTAATCTAAGTTTCACAATAATTAGCTCATAATATTTTTAGTAGAATATGAATTTCAGGGATATCCTGTGTTATAAAATCTGTCATTTGTTCCTTTGAGTTCAGAAGGGTATTAATAAATGCCCCTAGGCAGCAATATCCAATTGTCTTAGCATATCAAGGGAGAATACTAACTAGAGAATGAAAAATAGCACATTAGTGTTCAGAATGCTCGGCTACTAGGAGAAGATACGTCTGCACCATGGAGAGAGTGTACAAGGACATCAAGACAAAATCTAGGAGTGCTATCTAATATCAATTAAACAAATCATTGCTGTGTCCTACAGTTCAGGGTTCTGCATCTTTGGTGTCTTAATCTGTTTTATGCTGCTATAACGGAATACTATAGACTGGATAATTTGTAATGAACAGATATTCATTTCTTTTATTATTATTATACTTTAAATTCTAGGGTACATGTGCACAACGGGCAGGTTTGTTACATAGGTATATATGTGCCATGTTGGTTTGCTGCACCCATTAACTCATCATTTACATTAAGTATTTCTCCTAATGCTATCCCTCCCCCTGCCCCTCACCTCACAACAGGCCCCAGTGTGTGATGTTCTCTGCCCTGTGTCCAAGTGTTCTCATCGTTCAGTTCCCACCTATGAGTGAGAACATGGGGTGTTTGGTTTTCTGTCCTTGTGACAGTTTGCTCAGAATGATGACTTCCAGTTTCATTCATGTCCCTGCAAAGGACATGAACTCATCCTTTTTTATGGCTGCATAGTATTCCATGGTGAATATGTGCCATATTTTCTTAATCCAGTCTATCATTGATAGACATTTGGGTTGGTTCCAAGTCTTTGCTATTGTGAACAGTGCTGTAATAAACACACAGGTGCATGTATCTTTACAGTAGCATGATTTCTAATCCTTTGGGTATATACCCCATAATGGGATCACTGGGTCAAATGGTATTTCTAGTTCTGGATCCTTGAGGAATTGCCACACTGTCTTCCACAATGGTTGAACTAGTTTACACTCTCACCAACATTGTAAAAGCGTTCCTATTTCTCCACATCCTCTCCAGCATCTGTTGTTTCCTGACTTTTTTTTTTAATTATACTTTAAGTTTTAGGGTACATGTGCACAATGTGCAGGTTAGTTACATAGGTATACGTGTGCCATGCTGGTGTGCTGCACCCATTAACTCGTCATTTAGCATTAGGTATATCTCCTAATGCTCTCCCTCCCCCCTCCCCCAACCCCACAACAGTCCCCAGAGTGTGATGTTCCCCTTCCTGTGTCCATGTGTTCTCATTGTTCAGTTCCCACCTATGAGTGAGAACACGCGGTGTTTGGTTTTTTGTTCTTGCGATAGTTTACTGAGAATGATGATTTCCAATTTCATCCATGTCCCTACAAAGGACATGAACTCATCATTTTTTGTGGCTGCATAGTATTCCATGGTGTATATGTGCCACATTTTCTTAATCCAGTCTATCATTGTTGGACATTTGGGTTGGTTCCAAGTCTTTGCTATTGTGAATAATGCCACAATAAAACATACGTGTGCATGTGTCTTTATAGCAGCATGATTTATAGTCCTTTGGGTATATACCCAGTAATGGGATGGCTGGGTCAAATGGTATTTCTAGTTCTAGATCCCTGAGGAATCGCCACACTGACTTCCACAATGGTTGAACTAGTTTACAGTCCCACCAACAGTGTAAAAGTGTTACTGTTTCTCCACATCCTCTCCAGCACCTGCTGTTTCCTGACTTTTTAATGACTGCCATTCTAACTGGTGTGAGATGGTATCTCATTGTGGTTTTGATTTGCATTTCTCTGATGGCCAGTGATGGTGAGCATTTTTTCATGTGTTTTTTGGCTGCATAAATGTCTTCTTTTGAGAAGTGTCTGTTTATGTCCTTCGCCCACTTTTTGATGGGGTTGTTTGTTTTTTTCTTGTAAATTTGTTTGAGTTCATTGTAGATTCTGGATATTAGCCCTTTGTCAGATGAGTAGGTTGCGAAAACTTTCTCCCATTTTGTAGGTTGCCTGTTCACTCTGATGGTAGTTTTTGCTGTGCAGAAGCTCTTTAGTTTAATTAGATCCCATTTGTCAATTTTGGCTTTTGTTGCCATTGCTTTTGGTGTTTTAGATGTGAAGTCCTTGCCCATGCCTATGTCCTGAATGGTAATGCCTAGGTTTTCTTCTATGGTTTTTATGGTTTTAGGTCTAATGTTTAAGTCTTTAATCCATCTTGAATTAATTTTTGTATAAGGTGTAAGGAAGGGATCCAGTTTCAGCTTTCTACATATGGCTAGCCAGTTTTCCCAGCACCATTTATTAAATAGGGAATCCTTTCCCCATTGCTTGTTTTTCTCAGGTTTGTCAAAGATCAGATAGTTGTAGATATGCGACGTTATTTCTGAGGACTCTGTTCTGTTCCATTGATCTATATCTCCGTTTTGGTACCAGTACCATGCTGTTTTGGTTACTGTAGCCTTGTAGTATAGTTTGAAGTCAGATAGCGTGATGCCTCCAGCTTTGTTCTTTTGGCTTAGGACTGACTTGGCGATGCGGGCTCTTTTTTGGTTCCATGTGAACTTTAAAGTAGTTTTTTCCAATTCTGCAAAGAAAGTCATTGGTAGCTTGATGGGGATGGCATTGAATCTGTAAATTACCTTGGGCAGTATGGCCATTTTCACGATATTGATTCTTCCTACCCATGAGCATGGAATGTTCTTCCATTTCTTTGTATCCTCTTTTATTTCATTGAGCAGTGGTTTGTAGTTCTCCTTGAAGGGTCCTTCACGTCCCTTGTAAGTTGGATTCCTAGGTATTTTATTCTCTTTGAAGCAATTTTGAATGGGAGTTCACTAATGATTTGGCTCTCTGTTTGTCTGCTGTTGGTGTATAAGAATGCTTGTGATTTTTGTACATTGATTTTGTATCCTGAGACTTTGCTGAAGTTGCTTGTTTCCTGACTTTTTAATGACTGCCATTCTAACTGGTGTGAGATGGTATCTCACTGTGGTTTTTATTTGCATTTCTCTGATGACCAGTGATGATGAGCATTTTTTTCATGTGTCTGTTGGCTGCATAAATGTCTTCTTTTGAGAAGTGCCTGTTCATATCCTTTGCCCACTTTTTGATCAAGTGGAAGAAAGGGTATCAGTGATTGAAGATCAGATTCATTTCTTACAGTTCCAGAAGCTTGGAAATCCAAGGTCAAGGGGCCTGCATCTGGTGAGAGCCTTCCTGCTGTGTCATCCCATGGTGGAAGGCAGCATGGCACAGGCGCACACAAGAGAGAAAGAGATTGAACTGGCAGCCTGAAGCGCTTTTATAATGGGTATTAATCCATTCATGAGGGTGGAGCCTTATGGCCTTATCACCTCTGAGGAATCACCCTCATGAATGGGCATTAATCCATTCATGAGGGTGGAGACTTATGGCCTAATCACCTCCCACCTCTTATTGCTATTGCATTGGGGATTAAGCTTCCAACAAATGCTTTTAGGGGGAAACATTCAAACCATAGCATTCCATCATGGTCCCCCAAAATCATGTCCTTCTCATATACAAAATATGTTCATTCCATCCCAATGGCTTTAACCCATTCCAGCACGAACTCGTAAGTCCAAAGTCCAGAGTGTCATCAAAGTCAGATATGGGGGAAACCCAAGGCACAATTCATCTTGAGGCAAATTCCCATCAGCCTGGGAAATCAAACAAGTTATCTACTTCCAAAAACACAATGGTGAGACAGGCATAGGATAGACATTCCCATTCCAAAAGAAAGAAATAGGCAAGAAAAAAGGAGTAACTTGTTTCATGTGAGTCCAAACCACAACAAGGGAACATTAAATTTTAAAGCTAGAGAATAATATTTTCTGACTCTATGTCCCACCTCCTGGACACACTGGGGCAGGGGTTGGGCCCCTAGGGATTGGGCAGCCCTGCTTACGGCTTTGATGGGTTCAGTACACTCAGCAGCTCTCATGGTTTGTTGTCTTATGCCCGCAGTTCTCCTAGGCTACAGTTGCATGCTGGTGGCACCACAGTTCTGGGGTCCCAGGGACTGCCTCACTCCCATGGCTCTACTAAGTAATGTCAAAGCGGGGATTCCCTGCAGTAGTCTCACTCCAGCACTCTGCTGTGCATTGCCCTAGTAATAGTTCTTTGCAGTGGCTCTGTGCCTATGACAAGTATCTTCTTAGGGACCCAGGCTAACTGAGAGATCCTTTGAAATCTAGGTGGAGGGTGCCACGGCCCCAGAGCTCCTGTATTCTATATTCTTGAAGAATTAGCACTATGTGGACACTGTGAAGGTTTACAGCTTATACCTTCTGGAGTGATGGATCAAGGTGCACCTAGGCCTGCTTGAGCCACTGCTGGGGCAGCTGAGGGTGATGGACCAAAATTCAGGGAACAAAGTCTCAAGATAGTGCAGGGCACCTAATGCTGAGGTCCGATGTGAGCCCTGTCTAGAAACCCTGCCTTCAAGGTCCTAACTTGCCTTGAAGATCTCCGAAATGCCTCCATGGTCATTCTCCCATAGTCTTGATGAATAAAACCTGGATTTCTTCTATCCATATTAATCTCTTTAGCAAACAGTCGCTTAGCCACACACTTAGTATTCCCTCCTGAACACATTCTTTTATTCTTTATGTGGCTAGGTTGAGAGTTTTTCAATTTTTTCTGTTCTGTTTCCCTTTTAATTATAAGTTCCATCTTTAAAACATTTCTCTCTCTCATTTTACTGTAAGCTGCCACCATATAGCACCCTGAATGCTTTTTTACTTAGATATTTCTTCTGCCAGATGTTGTTTAGATATTTCTTCTTAAGTTCTGTCTTCCACGAAATCCTATAACATAGACACAATTCTACCACATTTTTTTTGCAACTGCACAAGGGTAGCTTTTTACTCAAGTATCCAATACCACATTCATTATTTCCATCTGAAATCTTATCAGAATGCCCCTTACCATCCACATTTCTACAACATTCTGATTATGACCACCTAAGTAATCCCTAAGAAGATTTAAGCTCTCCCTGTAGTTCTTGTCTTCTTCTGAGCCCTCATCAGAATTTTCCTGAAAGCTCTATTCATGGAAACCTAGGCTTTTTCTAGCCTTCTCCTCCAAACTGTTCTAGCCTCTACCCGTTACCCAGTTCCAAAGTCATTTCCACATTTTCAGAAATTTGTTATAGCAGCAGCCACATTTCTCAGTACCAATTTCCTGTCTTAGTACACTTTATAGTGTTTTAACAGAATACCAAAGACTGGGTAATTTATAATGAACACAGATTTATTTCTTACAGTTCCAAAGGCTGGGAAGTCTGTGGTTGAGGTTCTGGGTGATTCAGTTCCTGGTGAGGGCTCTCTTCCTAGCTTGGAGATGGCTGCTTTCTCACTGTGTCCTCACTCACATGGTAGAGAGAGAGCTCTGATATCTCTTCCTCTTCTTATAAAGTCACCAGCCCTATTGCATTAGGGACCCGCCCTTAGGACTTCATTTAACTTTCAGCACCTCTTCACAGGCTTTATCTCCAAATACAGTCACATTGGAGGTTAGGAGGTTAGGGCTTCAACATATGAACTTTGGAGGGAGGGGCACAATTCAGTCCACAGCGCTCATTATCTTTCCAAGTAAATCACTTCATCAGCAAATTTATGATAAGATTTAATTGCCCAAATTCCCTCTGAAAAGCATATGAGATTATGTCACATCATTTGGCTCAAATGAAGAACTGTAAACTCTTCCATATTTCAGGTGCTTTTTGGAGGGACATAGGTTATAAGCACCACGAAGGCCTGGGGCCATGTATGTTTCCTTCATGCCATTCCAGCAGAGTGGCATATAGAAAGCACTCTATTTGTTAAAGGAAGAGAGGAGGCAGGAAAAGTAGTAAAGAAAGCAATAGAACGACTAACAATTTCCCGTTAGGAGTCTAAATTCATAAACAACCAGAGAATGGGTTTAGTCTTCCCAAAGGAAAGATATATGGTCATCTTGCGGTTGAGAGGCATCATAATATTCCAGCAGAATGTGTATAGACTATAATTTTTTATTCTTCCCTACCCCAATCTGTGTTCCTGCAATATCTCAACCAAGTGCTGATATTTCTCATATTCAAGCTATTCCTTTGTGTTAAATCTAGAAGAATCTAATTAAGAAACACACACACACACACACATTTTCTGTGAAAGATCATTAACTACAACATTTACACCATTCTCCATTCATATGGACCTGTGCTCTAAAGGCTGTGAGAGGGTAAAACATGGGGCTGGTAAGCTCTGCTGCAAGTGTGGGGCCAGAAAATATTTCATATATAAACAATTGCTACCTAAGGGTAGAGTTCGGAAGAAAAATGTTTGTCTCAAATGAAGAAAGGTGCTGTGAACACTGGGAATTTGTCTGCTAAAAGAGGAAGTAAAAGTGAGAGGGACAAAGATAAACTTTGTCTGGCTATGTTCTTCAAGAGCCATCCTTGCCTATTTAAACAGTTTAAGGAGAAGTTAGTTATGTAAGTTCTCTCACAAACTCTTACATATTTCGAGCAAATTTATTCAGGAAGATTTCTGCTCTTAATATCTGCATCTTTTATTCTTTCCCCAAGTGTTTACTGAGTGCCTACTACTACATACCAGGTACTTTGCTAATGCAAGATTTAAAAAATGACCAAGAGGACATTTCTGTGCTGAAAGAACTTGCAAACTGCTAAAAGAGAAATGCAATATCCACACAAAATGATAAGTCCATTGACAGAAACACACTGAAAGTATGTTTCCCATCAAAGGAAGCATCAAATTCAGCTAAAGAATTCATAGAGAAGGTTTGTTTGCACATTGAAGGAAGCTGGGATTTCCCCAGACAAGAGATAAGGCACGGAGTGTGGGGAGTATGGTGCACTGGAGAGTAGAACAGTTCCCTCTGACTGGAGCACAGCTGAGCCTGGGGGCAGGCAGGGAAAGCTAAGGATAGAAAGGTTCTTAGAAATGAGCTTGTGGACATCATTAACAAGGATTTTGAAAATAAAAGAAAATTAAATGTAGTGTAGAGAATGGACAGGAGAAGGGAGAGAAATAAAATAAAATCAGAAAGAAGTTAATTGCAGTATTCCCAGAGATAATCTTGTGGAATTAGACAAAAAGGACCAGCTCAGAAAAACTTTAAGCAAGTAGGTTCTTTGGGCTTTAGAGATCAATCAGATATGGCAATACTTATCCAAGCCTCACCTGTCCTCTTAGAGGAGGTAATGTGCACTGGAGGAAAAATTGTAATAAAGATCGAAGAGAGATTGCTATTTTAAATTCAATCTTTTTCAAGAAATCTGCATATTCTCCACACTCTGCCAGATACTACATTTTCAAAACCCCATAAAAGCATGTTTTGTTAATGCAGATTAAAACAATAGAGAGAAGAAATTACTAGGGCATAAATATATAGATCATTTTCAATTTAGTCCCTATTCACTACTGTTTTCTACCTTACCACATCCTCAAATAGCTGCATTCTCCTCTCTCCCACTTGGTGAACTATTGAATCACAATATTCGAATGGAAGGACTTCCACACTTCGAATAATTGATCTCAAGCATGTTCCCTGATGATCTGACATTCACTCTGTTCTTCTCCCTGAAGTATATTTATATCAATAACTGCAGCTTCAGTTGCCCTTATATCACAGTGTTCCTTTTTAAGAGCAAACTGATACCGTAAGTAATTGCTAGCCTCTTTCTGAAAAATTTTATTCTTTCTGCAATTTGAACTTAGGGCAACAGACTTTGTCAAAGGCAAACCAGCACATTTTTCTCTTTTAAAAACTCAAGTTTTGAACACCTGTGAAAGGTCTCGATTCAATTTGACACTCAGCCAAGTCCTAGGAAAATAAAACTCACAGTCTTGTTTATTTTTTCTCTACTTTTTCTCCAACTTCCTCTATATTTTAAAAAATATTTTCTGGCCTCATGAATAAAAACAAGCAAAAATATGGCAGAGAGCACAAGCATGAAAGTTAAATTTTAGAATGGGCTACATTTAGCTATTCTGTTGCTTCTAGTCTGACTCTTTATTTGCACAGCAATTAACCAGCTATGGTATGTCTTTTAACTGAGTAAACGATCAACAACCTCTCCTAAACATGTTAAGAAGTTCATTTCCTTGTAAATTTGTTGGAGTTCATTGTAGATTCTGGATATTAGCCCTTTGTCAGATGAGTAGGTTGCGAAAATTTTCTCCCATTTGGTAGGTTGCCTGTTCACTCTGATGGTAGTTTCTTTTGCTGTGCAGAAGCTCTTTAGTTTAATTAGATCCCATTTGTCAATTTTGGCTTTTGTTGCCATTGCTTTTGGTGTTTTAGACATGAAGTCCTTGCCCATGCCAAAACAAACAACCCCATCAAAAAGTGGGCGAAGGACATGAACAGACACTTCTCAAAAGAAGACATTTATGCAGCCAAAAAACACATGAAAAAATGCTCACCATCACTGGCCATCAGAGAAATGCAAATCAAAACCACAATGAGATACCATCTCACACCAGTTAGAATGGCAATCATTAAAAAGTCAGGAAACAACAGGTGCTGGAGAGGATGTGGAGAAATAGGAACACTTTTACACTGTTGGTGGGACTGTAAACTAGTTCAACCCTTGTGGAAGTCAGTGTGGCGATTCCTCAGGGATCTAGAACTAGAAATTCCATTCGACCCAGCCATCCCATTACTGGGTATATACCCAAAGGACTATAAATCATGCTGCTATAAAGACACATGCACACGTATGTTTATTGCCGCATTATTCACAATAGCAAAGACTTGGAACCAACCCAAATGTCCAACAATGATAGACTGGATTAAGAAAATGTGGCACATATACACCATGGAATACTATGCAGCCACAAAAAATGATGAGTTCATGTCCTTTGTAGGGACATGGATGAAATTGGAAATCATCATTCTCAGTAAACTATCGCAAGAACAAAAAACCAAACACCACATATTCTCACTCATAGGTGGGAATTGAACAATGAGAACACATGGACACAGGAAGGGGAACATCACACTTCGGGGACTGTTGTGGGGTGGGGGGAGGGGGGAGGGATAGCATTGGGAGATATACCAAATGCTAGATGACGAGTTGGTGGGTGCAGCGCACCAGCATGGCACATGTATACATATGTAACTTACCTGCACATTGCGCACATGTACCATAAAACCTAAAGTATAATAATAATAATAAAAGAAAAAAAAAAAAAAAAAAAAAAGAAGTTCATTTCCATCTGAATTCTCCTGACAAATACTAAAATAGATAACCTTAATAAGGCACTAATGAGATCATTGTAACTAGTCTTGTCTGTATTTAAAGTACAGATTTAAGATCTTCATTAATGATTAACTACTGGAAAACTTTGTTCAATCCCTTGAGTTATTTTTAAATCTCTATATACTATAATTACATATATTCAATCATAAAACTTTCCATGGTGCTGAACACAATTGAACTTTGAATAAGAACAAGTATGTTACAAATCTTGGCTGTTTAAAAAGGTTAATCTTTAAGTAGATTAATGACATAGTGATGTTCATTCAGTTCAAGCTTTTTTTCTTTTTGACTGAGGAAAAGATACGTTACTACAAGCTATTTCATTCCTTTCTGATGGAACTTACATGAATGACTCCTTTAGAATATTGAACAATCAGAACCCTGAACTTTCTATTATAAGGTGTCTCTGAGATCAGATAAGTAGGATGTGGCCTATCACTGGTCTTTATTTTCAGTTGTGCTAAAATAAAACAAGTGTGTTTTCTCCCATCAGTTTCAGAGGAGAGTGGATATTAAATGTTAAATCACATTTAAGCTGAAGTCAATGTACAAAACTTTCAACCCTAAAGTTGCCTAAGGGAATCAGAAATAAGGGCATTTTACGGGTGTTACTATAAAATTAAAGAAGAGACAGAAATGTGGGATGTTTCCTTTCATTAAATGCCAAATAGTTATTTCAAACAACTTGGAGATGACTGTATTTTAATGTTATGACATACAATTTTCAAAATTAAATGTGTTTTAAGTCAAATTTGCTAATAGTATCCAGCAAAAAGATAAATTTTAGAAACATAATTCTCTAACTGTTCAGGCCTTTCAAAATATAGTTTGTCATGGGCCCAACAAGGCCAAGGGTGAAACGCAATATTTTCTGATCCTAAAATCTTTGCAAAAAAGGAATGTGGAAAATCAATACAGAATTATATAAAATATGTTTGAGGCACAGACTAGCTATTTATCTGTACTCCAACTAAACTACTCCCTCTCACAAGATACCACTTTTTAATATAGCACAATTACCTCCATACTGACTGCAAAATGGCAGTTAAACCTTTAAAGTGTAAATCTTTGCTTTTGTGTGTTTACCTGCCACGGACTTTAAACAGTGTGGAGAGAGGACTAAGGAAGGTGGTAAGCTATTTATAAATTGGAAAGTCTTTTTGCATTTATCTAGGAATATAGACATTGTCAATATGTGATTAAATTACTGCACCAGTTTTCCTGGAGGATTTGTATGTTTATTGCTTTTTTGTAAGACATTTATCCAGCTCTCTCAATCCTGTTCTCTTTCTTGCATGAGTTCACACATATTAAAATGCAAGTGTCTTGCTTGTCTGATATGTCATTTGCATTATTTGAAACCCTGAAGCCCCACTATTTCTTGATATCTGTACAATTCTGAAACAAAATTATTTAGTAATAATTTTCCAGGCATAAAGCAATAATGAAATGTATATGCAACAAAAAGTTCACAAGCCATCATTTAAATTTTCCTCTTGAATTTTCGGGGTAAAGTTGAAGGAAACATTTACTTTTGAAGAAAGAACAAAACTCTAAATTATTATCATCACAGCCTGTGAATTATTCTTTGATGCCTATTGTGCTAAATAGGAGATTTTATACAACATAAAGTTAAGGCAATATTTACTTTAGCAGCTTACATTTTAAAGAATAAAAATGAGAAAATAAATATTAATTTGGATATAAACATCTAAATTCAAGGAACCTAGAACATGATATGGTTTGCATATTTGTCCCCTCCAAATCTCAGGTTGAAATGTCATCCCCGCTGTTAGAGGTGGGGCCCAGTGGGTTATATTTGGGCCATGGGGGCAGATCTCTCATGAAGGGTGTGGTGCCATCCCTGGGGTAATGCACGAGTTCTAGCAATCTATTATTTCACACCTGAGCCGCTTGTTTAAAAGCGCCTGGCATCTGTCTTGTGCCCTCTCTTGCCATGTGACACATCTGCTCTCCCTTTGTTTTCCCCCATGATCAGAAGCTTCCTGAAGTCCTCACTAGAAGCAGATGCCAGCACTATGCTTCTTGTAGAGAGTCTGCAGAACCTGGAAACAATTAAACCTCTTTTCTTTATAAATTACCCAGCCTTGGGTATTCCTTTATAGCAAGGCGAAATGGACTAATACAAAATAATATGAACCAAAGTACAAATACTCATTCATGATGATAATAACAGAAACCAGCATTTACTATTAGGTTGGTGCAAAAGTAATTGCAGTTTCTACCATTACTTTCAATGGCAAAAAGCGCAATTACTTTTGCACCAACATAATGTGTTCTATTACACAGGAAGTTGCTCCAGGTTGTCAAAAAGTGATCAGTGCTGGTTGGTAACCATTGTATCCTAGTGTGTGGGTCTAGGCATCAATTATATGCCAGGCAAGTCCCTGATCCCCTGAAGTTCACAGACAAGAAATTATATATAGAATATGATAAAAACATGAGAGAGATGCACAGGATGCATAAGATGCATGGAATCAGGGGTAAGGGCTTCTAAAGTAGTTTGGGGAGTGTAAGGAAAATATGGGACTGAGAAGCTGGTTCTAAGGGTAGAAATGCCTCTGTGTCTAAGGTAGCAGTATGCTTGTAGGTACCATAGGTATAGAAGCAAGAGCAACCTTGACATTAGGTAAAAGTGTGAGTAGCTCAGTATGGTTGATCATGGCCTGGGGCAGCGGCAGGGGATGGCAACAGATAAGGTTGGAGATGTAAGCTGGGACAAAATCATCCAGAGCATTGAATACCATGACGAGGTAACTTTTATCCTGGAATCATATTCCTTCTTCAAGTTTTAGTTAAAATGCTATCTCTTCCACAAAGTCTTCCCTGATCCTTCCAGTAAGAAGTGATCACTCCCTCCATGGAGCTCCTACAGATCTTTGTTTGAATTGCTCCTTTGACAGGTACCAAATTTTCTATTGCAATAGGTAGTGGAGTGAAAACTCTAAGAATCTAGGATTCAGAGGGCAAGAGGTTCTACTCCCAATTTTGTCACTTTGCAGTGGTCTATTTGCCTTTGGGCAGATCTGTTCACCTTATTTTCCTTTACCTCTAAACTCTGGGTAATAGTAGTTACAAACATTTGTCACTCAGGGTTATTATGAGTATGTGAAAGTGGCTTTAGAAATTTTGAAATTTCTAAAAATTGAGTTGTTTGAGTATATGTCATCTATTTCCTATAAGAATGCACACACCTTAAAGGCAGTAAGATTTAGATTCTAGAAGAGGTGGATAATAGTTTGCCAATTATTTATAAGCCTAAAACCTTGAAGATTAATTTATCTCAACCCTTCGTCTTTCCAGGAAATCTTCCTTCAGTTCTTTTCCATGATAAGTCAGCTTCCTGTTAGCTTCCTCTCTCCTTGAGGCATAGACATGTGCATAGCTATCTCACTGCACATGCCTTATCATGCCTTCTCCTGATCTTCTTCCTCTCAGCTTCTTTTGCTGGATCTTCTTACTCTTCCTGTTCATAAAATGCTAAAATAGTCATTGGACCTCTTTTTTTTATCTGTATGCATTTCTTAGTTTATCTCAACAGGTTCCACAACTTTTTATATCATGTTTATGGCATGAAGGTTCAATTTATGTATTCAGTTCTTTCTTCTCCTTGAACTTCAGGGTCAAATATCCAACTAGTTAATCTATATCTTCATTTGGATGTCTGATAAGATGTCTTAAGTTCAACATATCCAAAAAGAACTATTCTTTCCCAAGGCTGATGTCCAGAATGGTGTTTCCTCGGTTTTCTTCTAGGACTCTTAACGGTCTTATATTTAAATCTTATGACTAAGTTCTGAAAAGCAATTGCAACAACAACAAAAATTGACAAGTGTGACCTAAGTAAACTAAAGAGCTTCGGCACAGCAAAAGAAATTACCAACAGTTTAAACAGACAGCCTACAGAATGGGAGGAAATATTTGCAAACTATGCGTCCAACAAAAGTCTAATATCCAGAATCTATAAGAAACGTAAACAAGTCAACCAGCAACACATAAATAACTCCATTAAAAAGCTAGCCAAAGACACGAACAGACACTTCTCAAAAGAAGACTTACAAGTGGGCAACAATGAAAAAATGAAAAAATGTTCAACATCATTAATCATCAGAGAAATGAAAATCAAAACCACAAAGAGTTACCACCTCACACCAGTCAGAATGGCTATTAAGAAGTCAACAAATGTGACAGAGCAAGACTCAGTCTCAAAAAAAAAAAAAAAAAAAAAAAAAGAAGTCAACAAACAACAGATACTGGTGAGGTTGTGGAGAAAAGGGAATGCTTATACACTGTTGGTGAGAATGTAAATTAGTTCAGCCACTGTGGAAAGCAGTTTGGAGATTTCTCAAAGAACTTAAAACAGAACCAGCGTTTGATGCAGCAATCTCATTACTGGGTATATATCCAAAGTGAAATAAATTGTTCTACCAAAAAGACACATGTGCTTGTATGTTCATCACAGCACTATTCACCATAGCAAAGACATGGAAACAACCCAGGTGCCCATCAATAGTGAATTGAATAAAGAAAATCTGGTACATACACACCATGGAATACTATGCAGCCATAAAAAAAGAATAAGATCATGTCCTTTGAAGCAATCTGGATGCATCTGGAAGCCATTATCCTAAGTGAATTAACGCAGGAACAGAAAACCAAATATTGTATATTCTCATTTATAAGTGGGAGCTAAACACTGGGTATACATGGACATGTAGATGGGAACAACAGACACTTGGGACTACCAGAGGAGAAAGGGAGGAAGGAAAGGAGGTAAGGATTGAAAAACAACTCACTGGGTACGAAGCTCACTACCTGGGTGACAGGATCATTCATATCCCAAACCCCAGCATCACGCAATTTACCCGTGTAACAGACCTGCACATGTACCCTTGAATCGAAAATGAGAGTTGAAATTAAAAAAAAAAAGAGAACACAAGAAACACAAAACAAATAAACAAACAAACAAAATGCCCCTCAAATCAGAAATGATCTATTGATCCCCCTCCCTTACTCTTTTGCCATAAAGCTGTTCTCCAGAGTTTACTTAAAATGGCACTACTGTTTGTTCACATGCTCAGCCCTAACTATTTGAAGTTATTTATAATTCCCTTTCCTCTTGTATCACACATTCAACCCATCAGTTAATCCCATTGACCTTCTCTAAAACATATTCTGAACACAACATTCTCCCTCCTCCAATTCCTCCATTGCTACCACACTGGTCTAAACCACAACTGTCTCTTGCTTAGATTCCTGAATTAGCTTTACAAATAATTACCCTGTCTCCATTCTTATGCTGTATAGTCTGCCTGCTACACAACAGCCATGGTGCCCATTTATTTAGAAATTGAAATTAGATCATATAACTACCTCAAAAATTAGAATAAATCCCAAAATCCATGCAGGCCCTACAAGATCTCTGGTGAGTCCTCCAATCTCATTGTCAATTGTTCACTCTCCTATTCAACTTACTTCACACCATGCATTCTCATTGCTGTTTCTGAGCATTCTACTATATTTAGCCCTTTGTCTTTGGGATTTCTGATCTATTTATTTAGTGATTGCCTAGTTCACCTTATGTGACTAACTCTGACTAATGTGCCAATGTAAGTGTTTACTGTCAATTCATCTCATGACTCAGTCTGTTCCAGGAAATGCAAAGATTAAAAAGAATTTCTCTTGATTGCAGCTTAATATTTTCCTTATTCTAAAATGTTTCTTTCTGTCTCGAGCAATACCTAACTACTAGTAACTACCAGAAATGTTAGTGAAAGTTGGCCTACTCAGGGGCTTCATCTCATAAGAAAGTACCAGAAAAGCCAAAAGTAATGCACCAGTCTATAACAAATCTGTGTTTTTGATAATCTAATTTTTAAAAGTTACATTTACTGTCTGACTGCCCCTTATCACATTACAGTTCAGGGCAGAACCACCAGAAACTACAGAAAGTAAATGGTCAGGGAAAGAGATGTGCCATTGTTGTTGATAATGTGCCGGCACGTGACTAAGCTGTGATAGTTCAATGTTTCTTAATGTTCTTAACTCAATGCCTAGATTTAAAAAGTCACAGATCAGAGCTGCAATTATGCCAAATTACCTGGTGGTTTTATTAAACCCCCAAAATAAAAGTTGCTCCCCTCTAAAAGTTTCAAAAATGTGCAGAGAAAAATGAAGACAGCCAAATGAGGATAATCTGATGCGTATAATTGAAAATAAAGCATCATTTAGGAGGAAACAAAGTTTTCTGTTACGTAGTAATGATGCAAAGGGCTACAGAAATCTATAACCCTGAATTCTGACAGTACAGAGAATAATCTGTTTTTCTTGCACAATGAAATTTACTATCAGTGTATCAATTTTAACTGTGTGTAGGTATATATGCACACTCTAACACATATACACATAAATATATATTACACTCTCACTAAGACAATGGTATTTCATAAAAATTATTTTTTTTCCACAGCTCTTTGCAGACACTAAACTCGAGCTTCTGAATGGCAGAAACTGACTTTTAAAATATATGACTTCTTAAAAAAATTCAACTTTGATTCTAGATTCAGGGGACGGACATGCAGATTTGTTCCATGAGTATATTGCATGATGCTGAAGTTTGCGATATGAATGATCCTGTCACCCAGGTAGTGAGCATAGTGGTGAATCTGTAAGACATTAGATTCTGATATTACAATTTCCAAGGGATTGTTTTTGAAATTATATTAAGCATAACCCATACTTTGTTTAAACATGGCAGATTCCCCACACATACATGAGAAGTTTTGGAAGATGAAAAACGGATTGTAAAATGATAACTGACTTAGTAGAAAAAAAGAACATTCAACATGTAGAACTCCCAAAAAGGCAGCTAAAGACAGGGTAATGGAGAGTACAGTTCAAGCAGGGAGGCACAGTGGGTGAAATGGGAAGATTGTCTGAAGATGGTATACAGAGCCAACTGGACCCCAGTTTCCACCACAACCCTGTGCAATCTGGTTTCTAGTGGTCCACTGGAGACAGAGATTTGTTTGTTTGTTTGTTTATTTATTTGAGATGGAGTCTGGCTCTGTCACCCAGGCTGGAGTGCAGGGGTGCAATCTTGGGTCACTGCAACCTCCGCTTCCCGAGTTCGAGCGATTCTCCTCCCTCAGCCTCCGAGTAGCTAGGACAACAGTTGTGCATGACCATGCCTGGCTAATTTTTGTATTTTTAGTAGAGATGGGGTTTCACCATGTTGGCCAAGCTGGTCTCAAACTCCTGACCTTAGGTGATCCGCCCACCTCAGCCTCCCAAGGTGTTAGGATTACAGGCGTGAGCCAGAAATTTATTTTTATAGAAGTGTACTAGAGATACTCCAGATACCAAAACTAGTGGAAGGCTGTAACTGAGACAGGAAACTGAAAGCAAGGAAATGAAATGAAAGTCTGCATATTGAAAGCTGGGACTACCATTCATCCACTGATCCCTTTTTTACAGAAAGGCACATTGCTTTCATGATGGAGATCTGAGGATCCTTCTAAGAAATTGTTTATCCCCAGAGAAAAGACCTGAAGATACTCACATTTGTTAGCCACAGTAAAAGGAAGAGCTTACCACTCAATCTCCTCTGTAATAAAGTTCCCTAGCTGTTAAACTTCACTCACATACTCAAGGCTTCCAATCAACTTTTTAATGTCTCACACTTAAAAACTAAATTGAGGATGTCTTGAATCCCCAGACATTTCAGAAGTTTTTTTTTTTTTAACATGAACTAGAGAAACCAAAACAAATAATCAAGATAAATAAATGAATAATGAGGCAGAAGATGTAGAGATTTATATATGCATTGAAGAGAAACTGTAGGAAAAAAACCAAACATAGTTAACATCTTCAGAGACAGTACAGAATGCACTGCATCCAAAAGATAATGCAATCAAAAAGAAACCAACAAAGAAAACGATATCAATATGCTGAAGAGATATCTGTGCTCCCATGTTTATTGTAGCACTATTCACAACAGCCAAGATATGGAATCAAACTAAATGGCCATCTATAGATAAATAAAGAAAATGTGGTATGTACACAATGGAATACTATTCAGCCATAAAAAAGAATGAAATCCTTTCATTTGTGGCAACATGGATGAACCTGCAGGGTATTATGTTAAGTGAAATAAGCCAGGCAGAGAAAGACAAATAATGCATGAACTCACTCACATGTGGAATCTAAAAAAGTTGATTTCATGGAAGTACAGAGTAGAAAAGTGGTTACTAGAGACTGGGGAGGGGTAGGGGGAGCAGGGGCCTGGATAGGTTAGTCAATGAATACAAACTTGTGGTTAGGAAGAAACATTTCTGTTGTTTCATTACACAGTAGGGAGATTACAGCAAATAACAATATAGTGTATATCTCAAGATAGCTAGAAGATTTTAAATCTCATCTCCACAAAGAAATGATAAATGCTTACAGTGATGGATATGGTATTTGATTTGATTTGATCATTACACAATGTATTTATGCACTGATTTGATCATTATACAATGTATTTGTGCACTGAAACATCACTACACACCCCATAGAAATACGATTATTGTTCGATTATAAATAAAAAATTATTTTAAAAACTATCAAAAGGCAGAAAGAGTTGTACAAAAGTTAAAATATAATGATCAATAAAAAATAAGTTACAGGCATGATATCAAAGAAATCTCCCAAAAGAGAAAGCAAAATTCAAATAGGAGAAACAAAACAAAAGAAATCAGAGGGGAGAATGACTAAAAGAAAGAATGGAGAAAATGGGAAGAAAAAATGATAAACAGTTAACACCAGAGAATTTCCAGACCCAAAAATAAAATTTTCCACATAGAAAAGAGCTGAGAGTAAAACAAGAAATTAAAAGGAAAATCCAGGTTGTGAAAACCAGATCACAAGAGATAAAGAGTAGATACTACCAAAAGGATAAAATAATTTGAAAGAGACAAAATATATAAATATATATATGGATGTGTGTATATATAATTTAAATCAAAGAGCGGATAACAGATGAGATCAGCCCTCTCTATAACCGATAGAAGAAACTAGAATACTGGCTATAAATACTTAATTAAAAATTGTTTACAATATAAAATTTTATACCCAATCAAATTATTAAGTATGAGGATAGAATAAAAACATTTTCAAATATGCAAATTTTATATAAAGTTTCTCAGAATGCTTAGAATATCTAAGGAAGTTATCAAACTAAGTCCCAGAAAAATAAGTAAATATACTAACGGTGAGATGTATGGGATCCAGAAATAGAAGGTTTAACACAGACAAGCTAAGGAATATCCCTAAATGACATCAATTAGGACCCACAGGGAATAATTTTAATTTTTTCCCCCATGATGTATAACAAAGTGCAATATCATGAGTAGGGTATAAAATTATCTACCTCATCATTATCTTTGAATTATATATGGCCTTTAAATATTTTACCAATTTGATACTCAAAAATAGCTCACCATTGCTTCACTTTGCATGTCTTCGCAAACTGAGTTTTAAGAGTTTTTGCACATAAGTTATTGGCTTTTTTCCATCTATTGCTCAAATAACTTTAAAAATCTATCTCTATTTTAAGCCAGAGCAGCTCAGAGTTGCTTTTATTGACTTACCACTTGATATTATGCTTGATATTAAACCTACACTGAGGGATGTTGTAAGAGAAAACCCACTGGTGTTACTGTGTTGACTACAAAGCTTTTGTTGAGGACACAGCTATTTTATGACATCATACTCTCTGAATGAGAAGTCATAGACCTCGATTCTGAAGGAATTGCATTATTGTTGTCTTATGAACACTGTTTTATATTCATCTTCTAATTTTGTTCTTTTTTTGATATATAAAAATTTAAAGATAATATGCAAATATTTGCAATATTTTCACTGATATTTTTCCATTTATTTTATCTTTACAAAGCTTTCCTTTACCATTTTCTCTTTTTTTCATGGATGCAGAGGTTGTTTAATATTAGGAAATACATTAATATTATTTTATGACTCTAATAGACAAAAGCAGAAAATCATATATTTTCTAGATACACTAGTTTATTTGACTAGACAGAAGCTAATTTACTAGTATAAAATTTTTAAAATAAAATTCAACTTTTTTTCTTGCCAACATTTATTTTAGGTTCAAGGGGTACATATGCATGTTTGTTACATGTATAAATTGCATGTTGCATGGGTTTGGTGTATAGAGAATTTTGTCACCTAGTTAATCATCATAGGTAGTTTCTATCCTCACCCTCCTCCTAACCTCCTCTCTCAGATAGGCCCAGTGTCTATTGTTCCCTTCTTTGTGTCCATGTGTACTTAGTGTTTAGTTCCCACTACTGAGTGAGAGCGGTATTTGGTTTTCTGTTTCTGTGTTAATTTGCTTAGGATAATGGCCTCCAGCTTCATCCATGTTGTTGCAAAGGCCATGATTTCACTTTCATATAGCTGTGTAGTATTCCATGGTGTTTATATATCGCATTTTCTTTATACAGTCCACTGCTGATGGGCATCTAGGCTGGTTCCATGCCTTTGCTATTGTGAATAGTGCTGTGATGAACACATGTATGCATGTGTCTTTATGGTGAAATGATTTTCAAATAGGATAAACACACACCTATCTTTTTTCTTTCTT
This sequence comes from Pongo pygmaeus, assembly GCF_028885625.2. Lineage (NCBI taxonomy): Eukaryota > Metazoa > Chordata > Mammalia > Primates > Hominidae > Pongo > Pongo pygmaeus. Next base: position 132,765,019 of record NC_072373.2, on the reverse strand, counting down.
TTTTAGTAGTTTAATTTAGTATAATTGTTAAAATTTTAGTCTATACTTTATTTTGATACATAGTATGAAGAAAAGTTAATACTTAGACTTTTTTCTAAATAAATAGCTAATTTATCCATTGATTATCTGTTTAATAAAACATCTTTTTTTTCCCCTGACAATTGGTTTGAGTGTCTTCTTTTATATGTGATATTCTTGGAAATACCAAGACTATTTCAGAGTTCTCTGTTCCATTGGTTTAATCTACTGGTTCCTGTGCCAGAAAACATTGTCTTAGTTATTATAATTTTGAAATTGGTTTAAATAATCTGTTATGTATGTCCTTTTTCACCTTTCATCTAGTTGAAAAAGTTGCTTAGTGATTTTTTCCTGTTTCCTCTTGCTCCTAAATTTTAAAGTAATTTTATATGTCTTAGAAAAAAGCTCATTTCAATTTTGTAATTGACTTAATTTGAAATAAATGCCATATTTATTTCTAACTTGAACTAAATGCCATATTATGAGTCTTTTGTTATAACTCAATTTAATATAACTCAATTTGAAATAAATGCCATATTTACTATGAGTCTTTTACTATAAGAACATATTGTGTTTTGTCATATATTCAAAGCTGCTTCTCTATGCTGAAGTAGTTACGTTGTTTCTTTCAGTCCCATATATTATTTAAGGATGAGTGTTTTATACTTCATTTTTGTTCGTTTGAATGCCGGTGTATAGGAAAGCAATTGTTTGTATGTCTACTATACAGTGGAACACTGGGTCCAAGAGTATAAGCCTTGGAATCAGTCAGATCTGACCTCAAATACCAATGGACCTCAGGCCTTGGTATCGTTTATCTCATTTATAAAATGATTCTTTGTGAAAGCTGCCTAACTCAGAGCCTGGTACACAAAATCTCCTTAATAAAAGGCAGCTGATATAATACCTTAAGCATCACCATTATCATCTCACTATCTTATACTTTAATTAATTCTGAAATTTAAAATAACTCTTCACATATCCTAGGTATATGAACAGAGCATCTCTATTAACAATAATGGTATTTTCTAGAAAGATATGTCGCTTCTTTCATGTTACATGTGTCACACATAACTTTCACTACAATATTAAATAACAATGTTCATGGTATATATCTTTGTCTTGACTTTTATTTTAATGGAACTGTTTTTAATAGTAAACTCACTCATTAAGTGTGTTTGACTTTTGGTTTATGATGTATATTCTCAATATTAATATTTATCATAAACTACTTTTAGTTTTCTAAGATTTTAAACAGAATGTGATACTGAAATTTTAGAATGAGTTTCCAGATCATTTCAAAAGAATTAAGTTTTTTCATATTGGATACAGTTATATAGTATACTATGTTAATAATGTTCATAATATTAAGCCATCTTTGCATTCCTGGAATATTTTTCTTTGGTCACGATGGTTATATCTTTTAATGTGCTGTTGAATTTAATTTCCTAGCAATTAATATAAAATTAATAGCTGGTCAATTTTTTAAAGCATCAAATAAAAGTTTTAGATCAATTTCATTTATGAATACAAATGTATATTCATTATTCTGCTCCCCCACTCCCATCCTGCTACTTCATCATGAATTCATTTTGGGTTGTCTGATCATCACCTTCTCTTTCATAATTTTGATTACTCTGTCATATTTTTCTACATTTTCCGGAGAAATTCCTATGGCTACCCTTCACAACACATTCAGTTTTCCATGATCTCAGTTCTGCTCTGTCACAACAGCAATGTGTATTTTATTTGTGCTACTGTATTTTTGATTCTGTATTGTCTTTCCATTTCCCACGTATTTTCCTATCCATTCTGTATCTTCTTATTTCAACCCAGTGTGAATTGCCCTGCTTTTTCTGTCTGCTTGTTTGGGTAAATCCCCTTTTCAGGACTAGAGACACACACAACATTGATGCTAACGGGTCTGGATCACAGCCAAACTGGCAGAATCTAGCAGATTTTTATGGGACTCTATAAGACTAAAGGTGGAGGGTTTTAACTTTTCCTCCTTGCCTTGACCTCTAACACTCTGTATAGAAGGGATATATGTAAACTACAAAATTCACAGTAAATACACAGGAATCTTGAAGTCTCTGATTCTACTCGAAGATCATGGCTTCTGAAAATTACACCTCTTAAACATTAGGCATTGCTTCCAACAACTGCTTGCTCGCAGAAATGAAGAGAAATGAAGAGGCTTCCTTCACTGTAGGTTCTATCCTATGGCATCAGAACAAGAGCAATCCTGCTTGCCTTAAAGTAGGTATAAAAGTGCCAAGTGCTTCATTTCTCTATTTTTATCTATTCGTAGTTTAGAAAACAAACACAAAAAACCTGAACCACTTATTACAGTATCCTTATAATTGCTCTTTGATGTATACAATCATATATACATACTCTCAGAAATACCTGGTCAGAAATTAGGAGTAGTAAAGAAGGACTACTACTGCTGAATCCCATCACTCGAAGTTTAAATCCATATGTGAAGTTCACTAAATAGAATATTTGTGAAAATTTCTTGGCCGTTCTGACAATTGGCTGAAAGTCAACTTTTTGTTGTTCCTTTAATTTTTTTTTTTTTTTTTTTTTAGACAGGGTCTCTTTCTGTCACCCAGGCTGGAGTGCAGTGGCATAATCTCAGCTCACCACAACCTTTGCCTCCTAGGCTCAGGCAATTCTCCCATCTCGTTAAATTTTTGTTTATCCTCTATGTCTTCATATATTTTAGTGAGACTTTTGGAGAGTCCACCCGAGTGTCCAATCACTTAAAACCTAAATTCCTATATTTGAATTACTAGTACTAGAATGATCAATGACTAAATTTAACCTACCAAAGATATATTTTTTATTTCATTTTCCTTAAAACAAACATCTTAAATTTTTTTTACACAAAATTATAATATGTTATACCCCACATTAGGTTTTATTTTTTTTCCTTTCAAACTGGGGACTAAAGTCGCATGTATCAGAATCCTCTGAGATGCTAATTGAAAATATATATGCTTGGCCTTAACAAACATCTACTGAATTAGATGCTCTAATTCCAAGAATCAGTGTATTTGAAAAGCTCCTCAGGTGACTATTATCACACTAAAGACTTCAGTGACCTCTGCTGTATTATAAGCTAAACTGGTCTGTTCTCACACTGCTATTAAAGGCATACCTGAGACTGGGTAATTTATAAAAGAAAGAGGTTTAATTCACTCACAGTTCTGCAGGGCTGGGGAGGCCTCAGGAAACTTACAATCATGGCAGAAGGGGAAGCAAACATGTCCTTCTTCACGTGGTGGCAGCAAGGAGAAGCGCAGAGTGAAGTAGGGGGAAAAGCCACTTATAAAACCATCAGATATTGTGAGAACTCACTCACTATCATGAGAACAGCATAGAGGTAACAGCCCCCATGATTCAATTACCTGCCATTGGGTCCCTCCCATGACATGTGGGGATTATGGGAGCTACAGTTCAAGATGAGATTTGGGTGGGGACACGGCCAAACCATATCACAAGCCTATATAAAAAGGGTGAAACTAAAGAAAGGTCTTTGAGAGTGATTTCAAATAATGTACAAGGCACAAACACCCAGACACAAACACACGTGTGCGTGCGTGCACACGCACACACACACACACACACACACACTATTTCTACAAAATATTACCACACCCTCATCTAGTATAAACTTGCTATTAAAACAAGGGTTTGGGGATCTGGGAACACTAGGGTAAAAAGATATTTCAACGACACAAGACGTTGTTGGCCTAATTCATTTCTATTATGTTTTCATTTTAACTACTTAATAGAGAAATTTATAATTTCATTTTAGTATTGGAGTAAACTAAAGAAAAAGATCAAATGTTTGGAACTATTGAATAAAAATCCAACATAGAAATAATTTGATCCATTAAACCCTTGGCATCTGCCTTGAAAAGTACATATGTTTCTTTGTGTTATTTCTCAGTATATTAGTATGAGAAATGCATGAAGCACAGAGGTTAATAGGAATATGGAGAGGTTTACTAGACCACTTACAGTGTAATTGTGACCTGTCATTACTGTGAATTTTTTTAAAACAGTGATTAATCTTAGTGTTATATTTATAGATTGTTTTCAGTCAATTTTTTTGTTAAGTACAAAAGTGACTATATATTTTCATCCTACAATATGTTAAGACATTACAAAAGCTTAATAGAATAAATTAATACAGAATGAGCAATGGAGAGGGGGCAGCTGAAGCACAGCGGTTAAGTGTACAGTATGAAGAGTCAGACAGTAGAGATTCCCTTATACCTGGATACCAGCTGTGTGATGTTACTGAATTTACTTGACCTGTGTCTCAGTTTATCTTTCAATAAAACAGGCCCCTAATTGTGCCCACCTGATCGGTTTGTTGTACTGATTAAATAGCACAACATGTGAAAAGCTCCCAGCATCTGACACATAGTAAGATGGCCTATATTTTATTAGTTAGAATTTCTTACTAAGTTTCCAAAACCTCAACAGCAAAATCAAGACGGCTGGCAAAGATTAAAAGTCAGTCCAGGCCGGGTGTGGTGGCTCACGCCTGTAATCTCAGCACTTTGGGGGGCTGAGGCAGATGGATCACCTGAGGTCAGGAGTTTGAGACCAGACTGGCCAACATGGCAAAACCCTATCTCTACTAAAAATACAAAAATTAGCAATTTGCCGGCATGGTGGTGTGAGTCTGTAATCCCAGCTACTCGGGAGGCTGAGGTATGAGAATCACTCGAACCCGGGAGGTGGAGGTTGCAGTGAGCAGAGATCACACCACTGCACTCCAGCCTGGGCGGCTGAGTGACACTCTGTCTCAAACAAAAAAAACAGTCCAATCACTAAATGCTCCTGCTTGTATGCAACTGAATATTAAGAATAAAATGGGGTTTCTTACATGTCTACTATGTGCCTGAAGCTTTCATAAATTCTGGAGGAGTTGATATGAAAGAAACAACAGCTCTTGCTTTCAAGATGTTTATAATCCAAACAGGTCAGTCATAAACCGAATGTGCTAAATGAACTGAGACTAATTAGGAACATTCCTTGGACTCATGGTTTCTGTTCCATACACTTCTTTTCAAATTAACACACACTAATTAACATTTCTCACACCATATCATGAGAGGTATGTGCTAAGACAGTTTAACCTTCTTGTTTATTTTTATTTATATTATATATTGTTTTGTTGTAAACCAGGAGAAATGAGAAATAGTGTGAGCTCCTTTTTCACTTCAGAAAGGACTTAGTATAGGTTTTTTAAATCTCAATTTCTTCCCTACCTCACCATCTTCAAAATGTCCTTCTCTTTTTCCTCACCTAATGAAAAGGTAGCATATCTGAATTACTTACTAGGCTTTTGCAAGCTCAGTTGAAATTATAAAAGAGATGATGCTCCTTTAGGGAAAAAGATGAATCTGTTCGAAAAGAAGGTGAGACATATGCAGGAACACAGGTATTTGTAACTTACTCAGGATTGCAAAGAAGAAATTAAGAAGGACATCCGAAGTTGCTCTCGGCATCACAGTTAGACTGAGTGCTCAGACGGTTTATCCAAGGCAGCAAGAAATAAGGTTTTTTTATTACTATATTGATGGCAGCTTCATTTCTAGCTGCATGCTTACACTTCAAGAAAAATGCCTGAATGATGCCTCTCATTTTTGTTCCTTGAAACGAATCCAAGAATGTTTCCCTAATTTACCTATCTGACTCAATTTTCCAAGATAGAGACTGAGTGAAACAGGTAATATGGGCCCATAATTTTTACAAGGGTCACAGAAGAGTACACTGGCAGCTTTTCAAAACCAGAGAGAATAAATGTTAGATTAGTAAGTGACACTTGTAGACTATTAGAATTTAATGAGTATACTATATTTAGACAGATATGACAGACGTTAATCTCTGACATTAATAAAAATGCCTAAAAGTTCATTCTGGAGAAAGATCTGAGTATGAACCCAGACTATGACATGTCCTGGTTATGTAAACTCTGGCAAGTTTCTTAAGTATCTAGACTTGAGTCTCTAAGTCTGCAGAATGGGCCCAATGGTAACCTCCTCCCAGGGTTATTTAAATAAGAATGCATATAAAGTGTTCAATAAAGTTCTGGGCACATAAAGATTGTATTATTCAAAGGCCTCGATATTCCCACACAGCTGCTATGCATTGCTTGAATAGCCAGTGCTGCTGAGGAATGCAGAGATGCTGATCAATTTTCTAGCAATACAAAAGTCTGTCAACATAAATTTCCAAATACCAAAAAGAGCACATATTAACTTAAATACTGAGATTTATAAATCCATAAATAACTTTTTTTTTTTGATAGGGTCTCACTCTTTTGCCCGGGCTGGAGTGCATGGGCGCAATCTTGGCTCACTGCAGCATCGACCTCCCAGACTCAATCGCTCCTCCCACCTCAGCCTCAGGAGTAGCCAGGACTACAGGCACATGTCACCATGCCAGGCTAAGTTTTGTATTTTTGGTAGAGACAGGGTTTCACCATGTTGCTCAGGCTAGTCTCAAACTCCTGGGCTCAAGCAATCTGCCTGCCGCAACCTCCCGAAATGCTGGGATTCCATGTGTGAGCCATCGTTCTCAGACTGATAATTTTCTTAAAATTGCTAGTGCTACTGTAAGAGACATAGTTAAGTTTATATAAAAAGGAAAACCAAGGTATTGCTTAGTTGTCATAAAGTTGTGTGAAGATTAAGTGAAATATGTTAGTGGTTTTCTCACAGAGTATACACACACAGAGTTACACTTTACATGGAAATTTATATATCCCACAAGTAAACTGCTTTTAAGGGAATCATTTTCTAGTTTCCCAATTTCCATATGTATGATTTCTTAAATTTTGTATGCCTGAGAAACAATGCAATCAAGGCATCCCGCTGGTTCTTCTGTCTCAACTCCTCTGTTTCAACAGTCCTTCCCTTACTTTCGAAAAAAAGCATATTTTTCATTGATCTCAAATATTACAATAACATATACATAGAATATAAAAATTTGGGGGTACCAAACAAAATAATTCAAAATATTGGTGTTGGTTTTGAGAAAATGATTGATTCTAACGATTGAGTGACAAAAATTCTTGCAAATCAGGTAAAACCCAGGTTTCTGATTTCAATAAAATAGAAAGAGCAAGTCATCAAGTTGCTTAATCACTTTTGGTGAAGATCGCTAACTAATTTTAGGCTTACAATGGAGAAGGTGTTCAAATATTTAGGTAAAATGACTATAATAAACTCCTTCCAGTTTATTTATTTAGATAAACAAGGATTTTCAGTGTCCACACCTAAAAAAATACAAGAATAAAACTGATGATAAACTCTATTTAAGAATAATATGTTTCGATAGATACATGATCAAATTATTTAAAAAGCCATATGTTTCTCATTAATAAATGAATCTTCAATAAAATTCACTTTCATTTTGAATAATTATCAATATTTATGATATATTCATGTTGTTTTGATAAAGTATAAATTATACATTCTAACAATACAGGAAATAATTTATCATTTAAAGATTCAATCTAGGAATTTTTAAAATGTAAAAGTCCGTTTATAGACATATATTTTGTTAAAGAGTACTTCCAAAGAGGATCCTTAAGATCTTCAAGCATTAAAAAACACATAAAAATAGGATAAAATTTGATGGAGAAATTGATTTAAAATATGAGTTTAAGGAGAAAAAAAAGAGGCAAAACTTCCCACTCTTTGTTAGAGCATGTTTATGAATTTTTAAATGGGTGATGATAAATATAAAAAAGCACAGTGGTGCTATTTATTCCTAGTAGGTTTATTTAAAAAATGCTGAAACAATTTCATTTAAAGAATTCATATTTGCAAAATATGGGGGATTATGTCTTTTGCTAGCACTTGAACTTCCTGCTAAAATTCTCAGGTCAATTAAAATGAGTGAGGAGTATATGGTTTATAACGTTTTAATTGTAGGGTATTTGTAAGCATAACAATTTGAAAACCACAGAAATAACGTACTGTATATAAAATCTTCAGTACACTTTCCAATCCAACATTTCTTCACTGAATTGGATTGAAACATTGGACTCTCCAAAAGCATAGCAAGTAAAATTAAGCTGGCCTGACCAAATTCCTTTCTCTTCTCTATTCCGATACCAACTCTTATCATCACTCCTGTATAACCCTGGCAGTCTCCACCTTCAAGTATCAGATACCATGTATGTGTCTCAAAGGTTTACTATGCCCCACACTTAAGGACCTCTTGGAATTTGAGGTGTTTTCTACTAGGCATTCACATGGTACTAAATTGTTGGGAATGCACATCAGGACATTTGTCTGTCAGAAGAAGGTTTCAAGCAGCTTCCAGGATTGATGAATAATATCATGAACAGTCTATAAAGATGACTTTGGAAGAGCTCAGTGCATAGTGTAACAGTGCTAACAGTAGGGACACTGCATTGAAATAGCATATCTCCACATCATTGGTTATCTCCTCCCTTCCACTAATAAAAGGATAGCATTGTTTGGGGATGGCAAGAAAGCAGTAAATTAAGAGAGAAGAGCAGTAAGCTACCAGTACTGTTGTTTCCCACACATTAAGGGTTTGAGAACATAACTAGGTAAATTTGCATGTAAGCACTGTGCTAGAAGAGAGCTGTTATTACTCAATATGCTAGTGTCGATACAAAGTTAAGAAGAAAAACATAACATTTCACAATCGAGAACTTAATTTTATCTTTGCCTAACTCACACCTGTTTCCTTTTCAAAGGACTAGTGATATCCATAAATTGTCTTCAATGGCACTCATAATAAATTCTCTTTGCATAAACAATGGTTTCCACTCAACATTTAATCTTAAATAGAGTGACATGTTCTTCTCTACTCTGAGACCTCAAAGACTGTGTTCCACTTTTTCTAAGAATTCTGACTTCATTTACCGTAATTTATTTCAGATACTTAACTGTGGGAGGAGATTCTTATTTATTTATCAAATACTATACCCCTCTAATTTTACCATTGCTTAAAGCATTTGACATTATTTTGGAAATAAGATATTCTAACTAAAATGCTCAATGATACTAATCTTTCTTCATCTACTGTTCTCAAAGTGTGGTTCCCAGATCAGTAGCAAAAGCATAATCTGGAACTTGTTAGCAGTGTACATTCTGATACATAAGGCCCTCCAAGCCTTATGTATCAGAAACTCTGGAGAAGAGGTCCAGCAATCTGTGTCACAACAAGCCTTCCAGTTTCTGATGCATGCTAAAGTTTGAGAACCACTGATCTACTGGAATCTCATCTCACCAAGAGGATGTTGATATGTAAAAATTGGCTACAGTTTACAAGTTAAATAAAAATATTTTTCTTTACTAACATAGATGAATCTGATCCATAAAAGACTCATAAATATAAATCTTAAATCCCATAAATTAAGAATTAATCTAATTTCTTCTTATGTAATCAGACATTTGCTTCCAGCAGGTTTCAAGATCTTCAACTACTGAGAGGCAATGACATTTTGATAGTCCTCTAGATGTAAGGAATAAATGTGCTGGCTGTATAGTCAGAGTAATGCTAGAGAGTTTGGTCTGATGCTTAGGGATTTAGGACAACAAATGGATAAAGATGGTGAGGAATCTCATTCCAGTCATGCCCTCCTTTCCTAATTTCCCTTTTCACTGTTTGGTCTTCTTCCCCTTTTCCTTAGGGAGTCGAGTGATTGATAGCCTAATCCAATGACTGTATTACAGCTGCCTCAACTAGGACTCTTTTCCTTATCATTAGCAGTTAGCCTATGGTTAAATTCACAGCTCACTGCTTGGTACAGCCCCTGAGATTTAAGGGTCTGGCCTTTAGAAAATATTTAACATAAAACTGAAATCTTGACATACTGAGAACTCAGTTCTCTGCAAGGCTTCCTTAATTAATCCAATGTACTGTACCATTGTTCTGTATGAGACTGTGACATGGTGAACTGTTTCTGAAGCTTACAGAGATGTGTAGTTCTAAATTAAACAGCCACTGACGTGTACCTACACTGATTTTTTAGTACAGTAGATATGCATGAATCTGTGAATATTTAAATTCAAGCTCAAACAGTGACACAATACTCTCTAGTTTTACTTTCATAATAGAACATTTTTTGATTAATTTCAAGCTTGAAATCATTCTTTATGAAAAAACACACACAGAGGAAAGAAATTTAATAATTCATTACCACTGCTGCAAAGGTAAGTTTTCTTAATATGCTTGTCAGAGTTCTTTGGTTTACAAAGTCTATCAAATATTTTCTTAGGAACTGGAACAGACATTAATTTATTTTCCTAATTTTTAACCAAAGGAAAATATATATAATATCCAGGTACCCATGAATTTGTTGGCTCTTAAATACTATCTGGTTCTACCATTTATCTGCAGGACAATAGTTATTTTAAAATACCTAAGGAAAGGATGTAGACCTTGATCTATGCTTTAAACCTTTGCCCTTGCTCCAGTCTGTGGATGAGCTGTAAGCGTCTATGAATATGGCAGCTGAGTCCCAGATGAAAAATTATGCATCTCATAAACTGCTACTCTGCTGAAATGTCAAGCCAAGGCAAGGCTGTACCTCAGACTCAGCACTTGGCATTTTCCTTCTGTCTGCTTTGTTGCCATGAAGCAAACATGAACAGTGAGGATTTGTGTAGGGCAGGTAGCAGGCGAGCTCACTGTCAAAAATCTATTATTAGGGCCCTGATCTCCTGCACAGACCAACGATGGCTAAACAGTGAGATACTGAGGCTCTGGGAAAGGCAACATAATGAAAGAGGGGATTCTTTGTCAATCTGTACATGAATATATTCAAATGAGCATTATTTAAATGAGAGTATTTCTAATGGTAAGCCTCTCTCAACCAAAGTGATAATTTATAATAAAATTGTAATCTAGCATCTGTATTTGAAATGCCTACTTTTGACTGTTCTGCAAATATAGTACATACACATTTGTATAACAAGGTCTTTAATAGTTTGATCAGTTAAACTTGTAATAAGCTAAGAATGTTTTTACATAGGTGAATAACAGGCCAGATTTTTTGCATTACTTTTGTACATACAAAAAAAGGAAAAAAGTGAGTATAAAATGGAAGGCTCTCCTTTTAATTATTCTTTTTGCATGAATTACCACATTTTTATTCATTTAAATTCTATCTTTATCTATCAGGTTATTTTAGATCTTCAATGTTAAAGCCTAAGCTCTTATCGATAAAGATGATTGTAATTGATAGCTTAAATTTGATGACAGATAGTAGGCATGTTTTTCTAAAAGCAATTTATGCATCAATAATCATGTTATTGACACATAAAAAAATCCAGCACATTAAAAACAACTTCCCAATTAAAAAAATACTAACACTGTATTTTATGATGGAATTGTAATATGTGGTGTAAGAACTTAAAGCAATCCTGCCAAAATCTTCAGTTGCTGGCATGTGTGAAAATAGTTATTTAAAGAAAAATGTAACTAAAACTTCTGAGTTTCTAATCTGTTTTGTTTTGCCATCTCCCTGATTTTACACAAATATTCACTAATAAATACAACAAAATAAGTGTATGATTAGAGTGGGTTACACTGGATTTGTGTTTACGTAATGCCCAGTAGCACAGTGTATGCTGCCAAGTTATTATTGCATTCTAACAATTCACGCCTAAGTAACTATCTTAAAAACACACATAAACTATGCGATGTGAAGTCGATGCCTAAAATCCCTTTCTAAGCTACTATATTGATTCACATTTGTGCAAGTTTTCTAAATTATACACTTTGTACTCACTTCTGGCCCTACACTGATGCAGATCTACAAATTACTAGCTAAATTTCTAACTTGTACCTTCTTTTATTAGTATTTCCTATGTCGGATTTACAATGAAAACACCTTTAGGAAGCTTGTAACCATACAAGCCAGTGTCTAGTATCTCACACAGCTAGATTTCAAATCATTCATTATTCACTTGTAGACTCTAAGAACATTCATGGAATATTCCATTATAATTTATTTAGAAATACACAGTCATTTACTGGATTCTGTAATAACCTCTATGAGAGAAGTAACTTTGGGCTGAAATAGAAAATCTTAAAACTCATCTTTTATGAATTATTCAGAAATCAATAATAAAGTTTATAAGTCTTAATACTGAAAAAAATGTGTTCTATTGTTGTAATTGTATAAGTTCATACATAATGAATAACTTCAAACAGGCATTCAAAATTTGAAGTTAAGAACAAGAATTTCCTTTCCTTTGGTGAAAATAGAACAAATTTGGCAAATAAAATAATTTAAAATAATAAGTTAGTTTTTCAAGCTTGTGGGAAGTAAATTATATTGAACCTAAAGTGTCTATCATTATTTCAATTTAAGTGCCTTCTGCACTCTTTTCTATGTATGTGAATGTGCATGTGTTTGTAAGTGCAACATACAAAATATATACAGGACAATGAAATTCATTCCCCATTAATTAAAAAAACATTAAAAACACAAGGAACAACAACAAAAACTTCAAATGAATTTACCCCATTGAAAAATGCTTGAATACTTTTTCTCCCGAAACACCTGTAAATGAATAAAGGTTATCCTCATGAAGTCAGCTACAAGAAAGACATCTTTAGTTTATGCCATGCAGGACTGATTCTTAACCAGTTCTGAAAGACTTACCCACAGGGAGGATTTCATGTGAAAATGTCACACCACAGCTGGATAACACCATTTATATAGGTGATAGTAATCACTGATTTGGGGGCTATCTTAAGATGCCCTCATTATTTGGGAATGAAATCAGAAAAAAAGGTCAAAATTTGAAACTAAAACAAGAAAAAAAGAAATTAAACCGGGAAAAATAATGAGTCACGCACTCAAGGATGGAGTTTATAATTGTTACTGAGATTAGGGTTTTTTCCAATCAAATAAGTCAAAGAATTTCTTCTTCCTTTCCTCTCTCCAAACCCAATAAACTATTCAGCTGTGTGATGATACATGAATTAACTGCTGTTTGATGCAATGGAAGTTTTCTGCATGGATTCTAGAAAAAGGAAAGGTCGTAACAACTTAGTGTTACATCTATACTGTCCAAAGAAAGGTACAGAATTCTTTAGAATCAACGGTTTAGACAGAGTACTTATATGGTGGAGAGCTGAATGAGCCATGCTTGTTTGATAAAAAATATTCCTTTTAGATACCAAACAAGACTTCCTTTTATACTGTTCTCACTATGAAATCATCTGGTATATAATTCAACTTTTTAATGGAGCAATACTATGACGTATTTCTCCCATAATTGAAATTCAAGTTTATAAATCACTTTATTATGAGTTTGTTTCATATATTTAAGCACCCCCCTGCCAGAGTCTAATCATCTGTAGATGATTTAGAAAAATTGTTTCTAAAATAGCAAAGCTGAGGATAAGACCTTGGAGTGAGGTCATAACTTGCTCTCTTGATGTAACTTTTAAGCTACAGCAGGTAGAAGTTATCTTTCTATAGTCTTATTGACTTCTTTTATTTAACAAAAGAGACCTCCCTCTGAAACAGTAACTCTCAAAATATTTTGAAGTTAACTAAGTAAAAAGTGCGTTTAACACTATGGCATATATAAGTGTATATTATGTGTATAACTGAAAAAGAAGTTTGGCCAAACAATGCTTATCCCAACTATATGCAAAGCATTCTGACATTTCTTATTCTATTTCATTATTTAAAATGTTGATTACAGTTCACTAAACTTGATTGCATAGTATACTCATGAGTTTGGAACCAACCTTTGAAAGACATTGCTCTCAAATCCAGGCTACTTATATCTGAAATAATTCCACTGACATTCCTTAGCTGAGATCCTGTTTTCCCAATGCAAGTCACTGTCCCTTATTAGCTAATGCATTTTCTCTAGAAGAACACTCCTGAAATGTGCCCATTTTTCTACAGCAGGTATACTACTCCAGGTGCCTCACTATTTCCGTATTTAAACAAAACATAATCCTCATTTCAAAGAGCAGAAATCTTATTCTGAGAAAAATAATAACAATTGAATAAACAGCTAAAGAATATATTGAAAGGGGAAAATATCCTTCACTGGCAATGAAAAGTATGTATTGTGTTCAGGTGGCTATCCAAAAGTAAACTCTATTTAGTTTTCACTTTTTAAAAATCTGTGATTCATGCAGCGCCTCTGAAAGCAGACATTGCCATGCTCTGAGAGAACACTTGAGCAGATATTAGCACTGTGCTATGGTAAATTTTTAAAAAATCTTATAAAAATATCTAGCTTATTTTGTGTAACTTTCAGTATTAAAGCAGCATTTGAAGTCCTGACAACCATATTTGATAAAACTCTCGTAAAATTTGAAACTATTATTATTCAACACAATTTTGCTAGGCTAAGTTTTGCTATAACTCATACTGAAGGTACTCTGTTATAGAACTTGCTCTGTCCTAAAATATATTATCATTGCCTATTTAAACTGCTTTTCAGATTCTATTACCTTTAAACTTAAGCAAGCATTGCTTTAAAGGAGGGAAACTATATTAATTCTGTCAATGTGGAGAAAGGCTATTTTCAAAACAGATTGTTTAATGTGAAGAAACTTAATATAGAACCTATTAGAAATGAGGTACAAGCCCTTTAAAATGTTAGGGATTTTTTGTTGTTTAAAATGAAAGTTCTACCCAGGCTTACCTAAGCTTATAGCCCAAGTGAATATTTATATATGAATTTATAAATCTTAGAAATAGAGTTTTATGGAAATGCTAACAGGCCCTGAGGTATGGCTGAGCTTGTTTTCAGGTACTGCTATAATTTCCAGTGTGTGTATGCTTAAAGACTGCAACACAAAAGACTTTTTCTAATGCTGTAATTTTGTAGTTTTATTAGACTGAGTTATAGTATGGGAGAATATTCAGAAATTGCAGCTTAAATGAGAAAACGTGAATGGTGTTACTTATATAAAATACTACTGCAATAGTTCTTTTATTAATTTTTAATGTTCAGCACCCTCTGTGACCTCGTTTATTCTCTTGCTGTCAACATGGCAGGCTGGAAAAATTGAAATGGGCTGACAGAAAACATAGTACATGTTACAGCCCAACTCTGGAGTCTCTTGACTCTCTTTCTGTGGCACATGCGAACGCGGTTCACGTTATTCTGCATTACAATAATATTTAAGGCCCTGTTTGATAGCTCCTGATAAAAGCGAGCTGTGTCTGGAGCCTGAGCAGGTGCTCCTTGTCAGCCTTCTTTCTGACATTGTGGGAATGGCATTCAATTAAAAGCAGAATATAACCGTTTTTGTTCTTCATGGCTCACAGGCATACTTCATACTCTCAAAACAGAATACCTCAGCATGGATAGAGCTTTATTTGTGTCTGTCCAGCCTCTTCCAGAAGCACATTTTGGTCTGATTCAGCAATGCTTTTCTTGAACAGTGGGGCACTGTTATGTTATGTATATTTACCACTTTCTCTATCACCAAGGAGACTAATCCCAAACCAGTACAGTCAAGAACCTTACAGCATTGTCTTTGCAAGACCAAGTTCATGTTGTCACAGTCACAGAGTGCACAGGGCAAAGATACTGAACAGGACCTTGAGATTAAAACCTCTCTTTCTTTTTCAAATTCAAGCATATGGTGATGAGAAAGAGAGTGCAAAGGTGTGAGGTCTGCAAATGTCTTGTCAGCTGATGCTTAATTCAGTGTTTTAATGGCATGTTTGGGACAGTTGGGACAAGGTTTTTGAAGAAGGTGGATGTCTAAATTCTAGGAAGAATGAAAACTAGTCCAGACCATGAAAAAGACATTGTAATGAGGGTGCTTATATTTTTCTCTCAGAGGGCCCTCACATTAACCCTTACTAGTAAGTGGCAAAAGAACTGAGAGATGATGAGAAATTCTTAGGAAAGCACGGACCACAAGAGAATAGAATTTGTGCAAGACCTTATCTCGATATTCTCTCATCCTGTGCTGTCACTTGAGCTTTCATATTCAATCTGTTCTGTCATAACTATTAGGAATATTGATCAGCTATGAGTTATAAGAATTTGGGATCATAAAGGACACAAAACTCTTGCAACATGACCTTCTGATTTTTCAGCAACCTCCAAGAAAGCACAACGCAAGAAGTGGGCAACACCTACCAGACACTCCTCCATATGTAGTTCGCTTTGCAATCCCCACTGCTGGCCAAGGTGTGCCATCAGATTTTAATCCCATCAGACCTGAGACAGTGTTGGTGGCTGTAACGCCATTGGCACCACCTGTGAGAGACACATCAACATTTTCATGCAGCTCTTAGAAGACACGATAGTTAAAACCCATTCAAACCCTCACATCCCAGAAAAATGCATTCTACTTTATCTTGAGAACATGTCTTCTCCTCAAAGTTCTTCACTAATTTAACTCCTACATTTATGTTTAAAATTTTAAACATTAAAGAAGTTTTAATTACCACAACTTTACTTTCTCAATTATTATGCAGACATGTTGTTACCAAATGTTTTGTATTTGGTGTTATTTTCCAGGTAATTTACAATGTCTTTGCAAGTCAGGGTGCAATTTCCCTGCGATGGAACACAAGCATGCATGATTTTTGTATTCAACAGATATTTCTTGAGCATGTGTTTAAGGAAGTCAGCTAGGCCCTATAAAATATGAAGAGAACTCATAAGAAATTTCACATTGTGCAAATTGAAATTTCTTTTTTTTCTTTTTTACTTCATTAAAGTTTAATATATTGAATTGTTACATTATGAGGTCATTTATTTTGGACAGGTTTGCTGTGACTGTGTTTTTTGTTCTTATAATGTGTGAAATAAGTGTTTATTAGGAAAACTATAAACGATCTTGTGTTTCCAGATCAAAGTTCATGGTCAATTTGCTAGCATGAGTCCAGGTGTAAATCTCCTGTGTTTGTGGGATCAAGTGCTCAATTGGAAACTTTTAAAATTGAGACAAAAAGTATACACATGTTTGTAGGAAAAGACATACTTTAGTATGGCTACATAATGTGGGCCAATATTTACAACAGTGGGCAACTGATTCAAGTCAAGTTCTTACCTTCCTTTGCAGCTCTTGCGATGCTCACAATATCAGTGACATTTGGGGTCAGCTTGGCAAAAAAAGGAATCTGAACAGCTTGCCTAACCCAGCGGCAGATGTTCCGCACCAGCTCTGGATCCTGTTCAAATAGGTCGGTTAAATATAGAACATAATTAAAGAATTGTGATCAAAATGTGTACTGGAACAACAGCAAAGCTGGAGACGTGCAAGACAAATCCAACTTGACAATGAGCTACATGATATATTTCTCAAATTCCTCCTCAGTATTACACCTAGACTCATTAGGGAACTAAGGTTAACACACTTCAAGTGAACTGCAAATTCATCACATAAAGGTTAAATTCCTCAAGAGAGCCTTTAGAAAATAAAATTTCAAAGAACAAAATGGAAGACAGTGTTTCCCACTTTCAGTTAAATATTATCAGGAATGAAACACAAACTTTTGATGTTAAGTACAAGAAACATTTCAAAATTTCTAGTGATCTCATTGGTTTAAGCAAAATAAAAAATATTTAAACTGCTGACTCTCAAGTGAATGATATGAAATCTAAAGCTTGTTGTTTTCATTATTAGACTTAGTCTTGACGTGTATTCAAAAAGAAATCTATCTGTGACTTCATCATCAATCTACATGTGATATATAGTACATGCAAATATGGAATAATTCAGCCTTGTATTATACATGAGCTGATCAGTAACTTTAATTTAGTTTTGTAAATGTTACCAAGATCTGTGCAGCATTTTCAGCACTCACGTACATGAAAGAATTGATCAAAATGACAAAAATGAAATAAAATATCAAATGCTCATTTTAAAAAGCAAGAAATAGACATTTCCCTGTGCCTATTTTCTGTGATTTTCCAGGCTTTTATTTTCTCATGGGGCAAGTATCATTTAGAGGGCAAACACCTATCCTTTCCATTGAATAACTTAGCTACAGTACAGTAATGTTCTTTGATTTCAATACATACAATAGTCCTTTTTTTCATTACTTTTAGTGTAAAATGTATTCTGACAGGTACTGATAATGTGCTTTGATAAATTACCTTAAAGTATGCAATAGCAATTCATTATTGCACTTGGTAATATTATCTTAGCAAGTTAAAATGTTTTTGAATAAAAGAAAAACCCAGACAAATACAGTCATATATTTAAACTATGAAAATAGTAGGCAAGCATATCATTTGTAATTAATATTTTTATTTGTAAGAAAGTTGCTCTTTGCATTTTAACCTTTCAAATTCCTTTAAGATGAGATTTGTAATGTTATAACCTTTAGAAAGAACCTTTTCACTTAGGTTTAATGTGTCTTGATCCGTCATCCTGTATTACTCAAAAAGCATTTTTGTGCTAAGATACTGCAATGAGGTAATTTCTGTTGATTGTTATCATCTCTATTAAGCAAAACTTAATACTTTTAAAAAGAAGTCTTTGGCTTGGCTTATTCACTTTTTAGAACAGTAATTTCTTCATTAAACATAAATATTAAAAAAGTACTATATGGAATGCTCTACAGGGCATAGTGTGCATTATGAATAGTAAAATGTGGAGACTTAGCTGTACAAATTCTAACTCATGAAAATGGAGATCTGCCCCTGCCCATGCAATGCTCATGAAATATTTATAACCACTGCATTGGTATTATGAAGGCATCTTTGTGACTTTCATTTCTAAGTTATGAATTTCCATGGGACTTAGCCTAGAAATGACAGTAACTCTAGATGATATGAATTGCATGTCCTTTGTGGAAGCTCTCTTTAAGGTAGAATTTGACAATAATTTAAAGATCACTTGAATGGCATAATACATGGAATGTATCCTGATAAGAATTACTGAAACAAATTTGAAATATTATTTGGTTCCAATAGAGTAAACACTAATAATCTGATACAGGCTTCTAAGTGGCTTTCAATACTATTGACCCCCATGCCATAATAATTTACTTTGAACATCTGTCAGACATTTTTTCTGATTTTCACTAGGTGACTTCTTTAAATGACTGCCTCTTACCCATTGCTTAACAATCTGGAATTTGTTCAAAGTTTTTCAAATTCTTAGAAATACATGTTTTTTTTTCGGTTAGCACTGTTTACTTGAATCATCTGTCTCTATTTTGAGATACCATAATTTGACCCTCCATGAGTAAAGTTGACGGTGTTCACATGTATTTTTCTCATCTTCATACTTAGGCAAGCCAGCTGCTGACTAATCATCATAGCCAAGAGTAAGTATAATTTGGCTACCTGAAAATTTTAAAAACAACTTCTAACCAAAATTACCATAAAATTAATGATTCTTCTGTAAATTGCAATGTTTTGTTTGACAGGTATAATAGAGAATATTCTAATACAACTAGAAATGTGGTGAGGTCTATAACATCATGAAATGAATCTATATACTTCGGAGAATTCACGAATAGACTGTAATTAGTTATATTTTCCTAGTTTCTTCACAATTTTGATATGAATGTTCAAGATCTAAAAGCAATTAATAGTGTTTCTACATCTTGACCTTCTCATTTTCTAGTGATAGCATGAGATGGCTTTGCCTTTTGTAACAAGCCAGTTTTTAGAATCTTATTGAAATAAATAAGTTTTAGACAATTTCTAATTCTTCCCAAAATCTTCAGGATCAGAAATATACAAAAGTACTCTTATCTCTCAGACAAATCGAGAGTTTCCCATTACCAATACATACAAAAAGAAGAAGAAGAAGAAGGAAAACAAAAAACAATTATTGACTGCTCTATTTCTGGGCACTAAAAAATATATGTTGTGTCAATGAATGAGGAATGAGTGAAAATTTGGCAACTTGGCATATTTTCACATTATTTCCTTATATATCCATCAAAATATAAACTATGTCTAGATTTAAGAAAAACCCAGATATATTTTATGACAATGTCTAAAAGCATGAAATGTAGGAAGACTACTTTACAAATCACTGGTAATTCTGTGAAAAAGTGATGGATAATTAAGCAAAATAGAATAGCTTAACAAAATTTTAAAAATGTCTAATACACAAAAACGTCTACCTAGATCACAAAGGCTTTATTGGTGCTTTCTAAAGGCATTAATGCTTCTCCCTGAACATGATTTGCAATCTCTGTCACAGTAGTTGCTTGTCTTTGTGAGTGTGTGTGTGTATGTGTGTGCATGTTCTTCAATACCTGTCAACCCTTTTGCTATTCAATGTGATCACCAAAGAAAGCTCTGAAGCAACAAAATGGTTTCCTGTGATGGAGGTGCATGGCATTATAAGCAGAAAGACACCTGAAGCCCCTGAGAATGAGTGACAGATCTAGGGAGCAAATGGTGGTCTTGAGGATACTACGCAAAGTGAAGGTATCAGAGCAGACTTGTGAAGTGCTGAGAAGAGTTTTGATAAAAGCAAGCTAGAGGCAAATTTGGCCTATTTGAAAATTTTGATGAGGTACAGCCCAGTGTCTGCCTGCAACTAATCTTATCAGGAATAGATTCCTATGAAAATCAAACAACGGTGACAACACAACTAGAAAATGTAATGCTGAGGAATGCAGATTACTTGCTGCAGTAATGTCCATTATGCAAAACTGGTTGTTTTTAAAGCTTAATTTCTAATCTGGGACACAAGATAATAATTTTTAATTCTAGTAACTACTCTGTATTTAGTTACACATTAAGGGAGTTCTATAAATGACCCATCCTGCTGCTTTTGAGACCCTGAAGATGACCTCTTCACTGTAGGGCAGGCATTTCCACCAATTACTTAGGGCATCAAATCTCACTGGTTTCACGTCCTCTGCAGAGGAATAAGCACTACAGAATAAGACTGAGAATTTCCTGATAAGCTAAATTACAAGTGAAATTTTGACTTGAAGAAACATTTCTCTCCCATTTACCTAGTAATTTTCACTCTGCACAATTCATTTCAAAATGGCTTTCTTAGAAGCTGGCATTTCAATAAATCCACTGAAAAATTTTACCAGTTATAAAATGTTTTTCACTAAGCAACTCTTAAGTCTTAATTCATATGACATGCCAAGAGGTAGCTAGAATTTTCATTACATCCATGTTTCTGATGGAAAGAACTGGGGCCCAGAAGATCAATCTGAGTACCAATTTCACCTTCTTAATTTTCTTTCCCATTATCACGTCCTAAACCTTCATCTTCTTTAGCAAAATTGCTCCCTAAAGTGAAATTCAGCCATCAATTGTAAACTAGAACTATAAAAGGCTTCTACTTCACTTATTCCTGTAAGACTAGAAGTGGCTGCAAAATAATGAGCAAAAGTGATGTATTATCCTTGTATGTCAATAAAACAGGACAGGCAGTCAACTATTCCAGGTACAATTAAAATATTAGTGAATGCAAAGATTATGTGTTGAAATGGAGATGTTTTTATTAACTTTTTTTAGCATGTGTCCTTCTTGCATCTGTTTTCCTGACTTAAGTATTCTAATAGTGGTCCAACTACTTTGGAAGTTAATTGTGCAGTTTCCTAAAAAGGTAAATATGGACTTACTAATCAACCCAGAAATTCAACTCTTAATTATATATACAAGTGAGATGGAAACATATTTCTACATTAAAACTTGCACATGAATACTCATAGAAACTTTTTCAAAATAGGCCCAAATTTGACATAATGCCAATATTCATCAATATGTGAGTTGAATAAACAAAATTGCTGCATATCCACGCAATGAAATATGATTCAACAACAAAAAGAAACTAATGAATCATGCCACAATTTGGAATTAATAAAACAAAATGATGCTGAGTTACAGAAGTAGACATTATATGCATACATTTATTAAAATTACGTAAGAGGAAAAACTATGAGTATGGAAAGCAGAGCAGTGGTTGCTGAGACTGAGAATTAGGCATGCAGGAGGAATTAAGTGGAAACAAGTATAAGAAAATTTTTGAGGGTAATGAAATGTTCCATTTTCTTTAAAGGAAAACTATTGATATATTTGAAGATATTAAAATTAAAATGTTAATATATTTAAAAACATTGTGAAAAGACAAGGCACAAAGTGGGACAAGATTCTGAAGCACAACTCATAAAGGAGTAGTATCCAGAATATATAAAGGACCACCTGCAAATTAATGAGAAAAATGGGCAAAACTTTAACATACTTCATTCAACATAGCATACTTCATTGGATTTCATTCAAGGTGAAATCCAAATGGCCAAAAAATATATGAAATGTGATCAGCCTTATGAACACCTTTCACATTTTTTCCATATAAAGACAATGCTCATTTAAACCACAATGTGATGCCATTATATATCTACCAGATTGGGGAGTTGGGGGAAAGTCAATACACCCTGGGGAGAATGTAAATCAGTACAAGAGTCTTTGGGAAACAGTTTCGCATGATCTAGGTTCCATTCTTATGTATATGTCCTTTTAAAGATGCAAACTCCAGAATACATGTTCAAAATATCCATAGTAGCACTGTTTGAAATAGCCCCAAAGTGGAAAAAATCCAAATTGTCCATCAAGAGTAAAATGAAAAATAAATGGTAATATAGTCATACAATGGAATAAACACGCTAGAGCTACATACAATGATAAGGATGAATCTCATAATGCTTAGCAAAAGAAACCAGTCTCAAAAGTATACAATATAATTTGATTCATATAAACTCCTTAAATAGAAAGTAAATATGGTCTTTGGAGACATATACATGGGTGATAAAACTACGAAGAAAAGCAAAGCAAAGAGTAGGGATGGTGTTAAAGTGGACAGAGAGGGTTGTGTTAGGGAGAGACATATAGGGAGCTTTTGAGGTGTGGGAGATATTCCATTTCTTGACCTGGTGGTCACATGGTATGCACATTATGATTTGTTAAAAAATATATATGTATGTGTGTAGATATCTGTTTATAAATGCATACATACATGTTTCATGTACGTTGTCTATATTCCACAATAAGAAAATATACAAATGACCAGCAAATATGAAAAGACATCGAATCTCGCTAGTAATTAGAAAAACAAAAGAATAAACATGATCACCTATCATGATTTGTTGAAAATGTAAAGACTGATAATATCCCTCTTTGCTGAGGTTGCAAAGAAACAGGCATTCTCATAGGATCTCAATAGGAAAGTAAATTAATAACTCCTTTTTGAAGAACAATGTGGCAATATGTATAAAAATGTAAAGCTCATCTTATAAGTTTTAAATTCCAATTCCAAATACCTATCCTAATGAAATTCACATGCATTCAAGATATGTGTACAAAGATGTCTGCCATTCACTACAGCATTGTTTGCAGTAGTGAGAAAAAAGAATAAATGTCAATATGGGAAGATCTGTGAAAAGTACTATAATCCATACAATGAAATACTATGCAGCCATTAAAAATAAATCTTTATAAACTGACATGGAAAGATATTCAAAACATATTAAAACATATTAAGTGAACAAAAGCAAGACACAGAATAACACACAGATAGCCTAATCCTGTTTTTAAAATATAAATATGTACATATATTTATATAGAGGTCTGAAAAACAGACTATGCATTTATGCTGTAACCTGTTAGCAGTGATTACCTCTGAAATGTTCCATATTTTGAATGTGGTATAATCGGGTATAGACATTTGCCAAAACACATCAAACTCTACACTTAAGTGTGTTCATGCTAATATAGGTAAATTATTTCTAATATAGATAAATTTCATCTATTATTCTAAAAATAATTCTAAAGGCACTCAAATATAAATAGAAAAATGAAAGAAAGTGGCATTGTAGGTAATGTGGGTTCTACCCTTTTGGCAAATATTTATTGACCATGAGGCACTACAAATTTTCCGTGTTGAACACTAAGATGAATGAAACTAGAGTCTGCAAGGAAATGCAAAGCAGGCACACAATAAAATGGACATCTGGTATTAAGTGTCACAAAAGACAAGACATCCTGAAAGTGTTCTATCATTTCAGCTTATTTCAGAGTGTGTAGCACAGAACCTGACACATAGTAGGCATTCAACAGTATTGTTGAATTGATAGAGCCTACACCATACAAATTGACACTGACTTTCTTATTTCTATGTACTTGGAGGAAAGTTGAGAGTACAGTATACTGGGTCCAGGATAACCTAATAGACAACTGTTTTAGGTACTATATTGGATAATACAGATTTAGAGACATGTAATATGTTATCCCTGTTCTTTAAAAACATAAACCAAAATACTTTACAATCTAGGGGAGACAAATGCATACAACAAACACATAATGTGATTATAAAATGTTGTAACTGTATATACCTGGAATGTGTACATGTGTGCCTGTGTGCATGTGTGTGTGTGTGTGTGTGTGTGTGTGGCCACTTCCTTGTGCCTTAAGTAGAAGATGACATAGACCCACTTGTGTGTCCTCTCCTCCCCAGGCACATAGCCTTCTCTATTCTGTTTCTCATTTCAAGTTTTTTCTTATTTTTCTCTTTCTACCTTCATTTTTTGTCCCTTGAATAACACCCTTCAACGCAGCCCTCCATGACAAATCCTTCCATCCCACTTCAGCACAGGATGGATTAGTAAATGACTGCCTCTTTAGTGTTCCTATAATGTTTCTTTATTACAGCATTTATCACAGTGTTTTATAGTCATCTTCTCTGTTTAATAATCAATTTCTTTCTACTAGACTATTAGTCTTTTAGGGGATGTATTTTACTCTTTTATCCTAGCAAAGAGCCTGGTACATGAAAGACAATAAATACCATGTTGAATGAAATAATGAAGACTTTTTAATTGCATACCAGCTTTCCATCATGAACCACAAAACATTTGCATCTCCTCTTCCATGGAGCCCGGAGATACAGGATATTAGCAGCTCTTGCTCCAGCAGTCAACTGAGTTTCAAAACAGTCTTTTGATGCTCTCCAGCAGTGAGCTAAAATACTTGGAGAGAACTGTCCCCTACTGTGGCCTAGAAGTCCACGAGAACCCACCTGAGGGCCCAGGCTGACCATGATCCTTTCTGTCTGAACCTTTAATATATTGAGGGCTTTTCCAGAGTTTGTACCTCTGACCCTGACCCTGCCTCAACTCCCAGTCTTTAGTCCCTGGGACCTTGAGGGGAAGGGAGATGCTGTCCATATTTTTATAAGCTAAAGGGAACTACATTCCTGTTTTGTTCCTTTAAATATCATTTCTGGTGAATATAACCTAATGATTTTTTTTCTTCCTTTCAGACAAAATTTCCCTAGTGTGCCATTCCTCTGACATTCTTAGTGTCAATGCTCTCCATTCCACTTAGTCTCTAAAGCTTTTTTTTTTTTTTTTTTTTTACAAATGGACAAGAATTGCCATACACTACTCACTGTTTAGTTAATTCCTGACTGCCAGCGTTCTTTCAGGCACTATTTTAATTCTCTGCGAGGACTCTCAGATCCTCTCCACCAGCTCACTTCTTTACTCTCAAATGGCAGTGTTAATTGTAGAGATCAGCCCTGAAAGCTGTTCAAATTTCAGATCTCCTCTGCCACAATTTGTCCCTACGGAATCAGATTCAGATTTCATAGAATTATCTTGCTTCTGCTGGCTAATCCCAACAGGAAATCCACGGCCTCACCTGTTCATGGTAATGAAGTTTGAGAGGTACCTGCCCAAATAAACAGATCAATGAACACCTTCTGCCCACAGTTTCATTTGCTAT
This sequence comes from Pongo pygmaeus, assembly GCF_028885625.2. Lineage (NCBI taxonomy): Eukaryota > Metazoa > Chordata > Mammalia > Primates > Hominidae > Pongo > Pongo pygmaeus. Next base: position 132,739,268 of record NC_072373.2, on the reverse strand, counting down.
TCTAGACACTGAGCCTCTCAGGGGCACTGTAGCACTATTGCTATTTTAATATGTAAATACCTTGTCTCTATTCCAGGAATCCCATGTTGCATCAAAGAAATGGAAGCAGGGCTCAGACCCTGCATGGTAGAGGGGGCTCTGCAATTTAAAGGGTTAACTTTCTGAAATGTTGAGGAGTGAGGAGTCACATAACTTTTCACGAGAACTGATGAGTAGATATGCTAAAGTAACTAAGTTCTGAAAAGGTCTTAGAAAAATACATGCAGAAGCAGGCAACTGCAACAGACACAGACATGAACCACTCAGATCTATCTTCAGGAACAGACTCTGGCCCAGCTGCAGGAGTGTGGTGAGCTGACTGCCTCTAACTGCTTCCTCCTTTAGGTGTGCCTCGCTTTTAAACTGGGGTCATGCTCCTTTCAGGGAGACCCCAGTGAATGATAGCAAAACTGTAGTACAAGGGTCTAGCTATTTCTGGTGTATGTGGGACTCCTCTAATAGGCACTTTTTGTCCTGAAGCTCCCTACTGGGCTAGCAAAGATTTTTCTTCTGTCTGTATCAGGGTCCAATGGCTCCCCTTTTCCAATTTTGCTTCCACTTTTTTCCTTTCACAAGCATTTCTCTCCAATAAACCTTTTGCCCTCCTAACTCCCTCTCTGTGTCTGATTCCTGGAGGACTCAACTGACACAACAGTTCTCTACTTGTATGAAGAATTCTCCCTGTAAGAGGATTAGGCTATATTCTAGGAAAGTCAAAGAAGAAAAAAACTTGCCCAAGTGACCCCAGGATATCTCACTGAGAGGAATTCAAGAAAGCTACGCTGAATCCAAACGAATCTCTCAAATTTCTTCTGAATTCTAGTTCTACCCTTGGCTTGACAGAACAAGGTATCTTGGAATGTCCTGAATACAGTTAAGCCTTGTTGGTGACCTACCCAGCAATAGCCAATATATGCTCAGGGGCAAGAAAAGGCCCAATACCAGGAAGCAGGGCTAATTTTTTTCCTAGAAAAAGACTGCTTTTAGGGACATGGTAGGAGACAATGATTGAGTGATCTCTGCAAAAAGACAACTCAGAGACATCCTTAAAGAGTTTGGACACTTACTTGATCTTTTGATTCAGAACTTGCTCAAACTCACTATTGTGATGTGGGACTCTGGAAGCAATTGTGCAGAAGCCCATGGATAAAGGACATGATGCCTTTGTGTCCGCAAGACAAAATTATCCATCAAGGGACGATGGCCAGAGGAATCAGTGTATATGCTAATACTCATTCCAATTCTTTGCCTCTTACAGATGCAATCAATGACAAACCTCTTAAAAACATCACTGAGAGGCTGGGCACATTGGCTCATGCCTGTAATCCCAGCACTTTGGAAGACTGAGGAGGGTGGATCACTTGAGGTCAGGCGTTCAAGACCACCCTGGCCCACATGGCGAATCCTTGTCTCTACTAAAAGTACAAAAAAGAAAAAAACAAACAAACAAACAAAAAAAACCCAAAAAACCAGGCATGGTAACACATACCTGTAATCCCAGCTACTCAGGAGGCTGAGGAATGAGAATCCTTTAAACCCAGGAGGTGGAGGCTGCAGTGAGCCGAGATTGCATCACTGCATTCCAGCCTGGGCGACAGAGCAAGACTCTGTCTCAATAAAATAAAATAAAATAAATAAAATAAAATAAAATATCATTCATTGAGAGGTCAGATGAAACTTCTTCCAGGTGTGTTGAGCCTCCAATGCCCTCTGTTCTGAACTGTACTCCATTCTAATGTCTGCTTTAGCTTTCATAATCCATTCTGCTTGTTTGAAGTCTAGTTCTCCCTTTCCATTATCTGTACTCTACATTTCTAGACTTTATCTGTTGTTCACTTCTTTCTGGATTGGATCCCTCTGAGCCTCTATGCCTGCCTGAATTGACCTGAAGTTGCCCACCTTGCACCCATACTTGATCCATGACTTGTCTGTCACTTAGGGTCAACTATTCCTTTCTGCCTTATTATGTTTTTCTTAATCTATGGGGTATATTGCCAGGTCTATTTCTCTTGTCTTAGCTTTTATCATGTTTTTTTCTAAAACCAAGATTGACACAGGTTCCATAGGCCTATCTTCATAGACAAACAAAAAACTCTTTGAGAGCCATACATGGGCCATATTTCGCGGTAATTAGGACACCTCCAAATCTTCTACATTAAGGCATTTCAGAATAGTTTATTCTTTTGTTGAATCCTTTATACTGAGCCAAAAAATGAGCTTGAACTTTCTTTATGTGTGGGATATTATTTATCTTTAAATTAAAATGCTAGTTTTATCTACCATACAAAAAGGGAGTCATCCATAGTTTGCTTATTAATGAGGGTATGCAGCATAATTTGGAAGATCTTAATATATGGAGAAACAGGTCATGCACATATTTTCCTGATACCACCAGTAGGTGTTCAAAATTGTGGACCAGCTGAGCCAAAATGAACCCCAGCAGGTTTCCTAATCATGGCTTAGAACACATTAAAAAGACCTCAGTGGGTTATGAAATATAGGCGGCTGCTTGCCCTACTATGTATGGATTCATTTTGGATAAGGGCAAGTGTGTATGTAAATGTGTAATAAGGAGTTTTTATTCTTTGCAGACTTCAAGCAGCTTGGCATTTGTTTTCTTAATGCAAAGCATTAGTGTAAACAGTATAACAATTGATATTTTATACATCTGTTGGTCTATTCACTTAGCTTATGTATTTCAGTGCTAGACTTAGAAAACAACCACAAGCATAAAACCTCAGTATTTTTATAATTCCATATTGAAGTGAATGATTAACCAACACAGGGAGGAAGCTACTGTGGGGCAGCATTCTGCCCTGGAGCACCCACCCTGCTGATACATTCAGGATGAAGAGAGTCTAGGGAAGTCACGCTTCTGTCCTGGGAATGTTATGAAATCCAAGCAAGAAAGAATTACTATTGAGGCAATTTTAAATAACCTAGCAGAGAAAAACTGCAATCCCTTGGCAATGAACGGTTCCAACTAAGGAGAACTCATCCATAACAAGTTGGTATAGGTCTTTAAAGAATTTCTTCCCACTGCTGCTGTAGGAGCTGGAAAGAAATATCTAGGCCATTTTGTTTGTTTGTTTGTTTTTGCCATCTCTGTGGACTGATATCCCTTTTTGAGCTAAATACTCAAAACTAAGTACTAAAGGAAATAATACTACTAAGGAAATACTAAAGTGGGTGACTTTGGTAGAAGTCTTTGGTGATAATGTGGGATAGAGAAGGCTTTAAACATGACCTTTTATAAGTGTGGTATTCACAAATTCAAAATGAAATTCATGGATACTGGATTTTATCTAAAATCTTTAGCAATCTTGAACCTAAAAATCCTTATCAATATATTTATTACACTCACAGGGTGGTTTATAAGCATACATGTCCTAAGGGGTGTGTCTGTGTAAAAAGAGGGTTCTCTATTTTAATCTTTCAGGTGTCAAGGAAAGGAAACATAGTGAGGTTACCCCATTTTGGGGAGTTTATTACAACTATACATGGAAAAATAAAAAAGTAAGTGGAATGTTTTTGGTAAAGGAAGAGCTAGGCCTCTGGGGACTGGGACACCATCACTCATTTTGTAAGACATACAGCAGCTCTAAAGAGCAGCTCCTGTTTTCCTGTTGTTCCTTTAGGAATGGATGTCTATTGTTTTAAGGATTAAAAACTCTGCAATACGAATACATCTGCTCTTATTTCTCAGCATCTCTTATTCCATTTCTACTTCTACTCACTTTCTCCTTTTTCCTATATTACCTTTTCGGTTCTCTAATTCAATTTTTTTCAAAATTGAGTTGAATTTGGTTTTCCAATTCAATTTTTTTACTATTTTATAGATATATATATACATGCATATATATATGTGTGTGTGTATATGTATACGCATATATGTGTGTGTAAATACATGTATATATACATATCATATATATACACATGTATATCCACATATGTGTATATATACATATGTGTATATGTATATGCATTTATATACATATATACATCATATACATACATATATGTGTATATATACAATGTATATATATATACACACACATATATACATATGTATATAATATATTTAAAAACAAATCCACAGAGAACAAGACTCAGTACAAATAGCATTCTTTATATTTTGGCTGTCTGAAATTTGACTTCCCTTCCTATTTGCAGGAAATTTAAATCATATGAAGCATTGGTAGGACACAGGAACTATCCCCATTTTGCAAGTCTTTGAAAAGAGGATCTTACTCTTTCTACTGTCTTGCAACCAAAACACCAGTACATGATCTAGGCCTAGCCAACTGAAGGTCCTGCCCAAAGTTTTAACCTCACCATCAGAAAAGTGGTTCAAGTGTATTTGTGGTAGTGTGTGGTGCAGCATCTCCTGACAGTATCCAATGACGGCAGTAGTGGTGGCTATCAACCCTGGTAGAGGCTGTATTAGCTGGACAACTCTTGGTGTTCATTCTCTGAGCCTTTTTGTTTTTTGCCCATTTTCTAAGCCTGCTGTTCCTGCCTTCTTTGATTCCGTAAGCCATCTTGTATCCTGTCAATAAATCTCTTTTCACTTCTGACAGCCAGTCAGCTTCTGTTGCTTGCAATTAAGAGTGTTAATTGATACAGGCAGTTGGCCACTATCCAGTGTGGAGTGACATTATCGCCTGGGTTATGGCATCACACTTCCTGACAAGTTGCTGACCTCTTTTTATTTAGTCTCCAAATGGTTGCTTTTTGCTCAGGGATACAATATCTGGTCCAATAAATTGTGGTCAAGGTAGCCAGGACACACACTTTTATGGCAGGTGTATGCCAAATACTGCTTCTGGTTACTTTTCTTTAGAAGGGAGCTATTGGCCTGGTCGAGCAGGTCCTTAGTTTCATGGACTATGTGGAAATTACAAGAGTAAGGCATCAACTTTGTCCTCAAAGAACTTACAATCAAGTTATAGTTTCAGTTGTGACACTTAAACTATGTCAGGTTCCGTAGAATATAAAAATGGCCTTTAGAATTACAATACATCTCTATTCCTCTATAAATCATTTAGCATTTTAATATGTCATAATGAGTAAGCCCTCATATAATTCAGGAGACCCTTGCAGAAAGAAGTGATAAATATCACCCAGATCCAGGAAAGCTTTATTTGAAATGTATTAACAGTGGCTATGATTTCTACAAGATGGATATGTAGACAGAGAACAGTAATATAGTCCATAAGGGAAAATATCTTGAGGCACTGAAGTTAAATTAAAATATGATCTCCCTTTCATTCTCAATACCTGCATGATTACCAATTCAACAAGGATCTTTCATTTATCCCAACTCAACTTTACAGAAGTGCCTGAAGCCTACATTGTTGATAAAACAGTTGATGAAGTTTTCATGGGGGAAAAAAATCTTTAAAGTGCTTGATATACAAAATCATATTAGTACTAAAACAGATGGGTATTTACTTTTGCAATATTCAACAAATACAGAGTACCCAAAGGACTGCTAAATTTAGATAGTTTAAAACTTTGCTTTTTTTCACTTAAAAAGGAACATACTATGGTGAACTTTGCTGGTTATGTAATTAACATCTAGAAGCAGCAGCACCTAATTAGATTTTTACATCATCTGGACAAAGGCAGCATCCAGCACTATAAAGAAGTCTTTATCTCATACCTTTCAAATTGCTACTATTCCTAGAACTTAACATAAAACTGCTAAAATCACAAATGCAACTCACAGATTTCTTACTGCTTTTTCCTTTTTTTGAAAGTGAATAATTTGTGGGAATACTGAAACCTTCTGAATCTGGACCAATGTCCTTAAATGAGCACTTGTAAGCATCCTGCCTCTAACCATGAAAGCGTTACAGTCTTCATGGTTTAGGCCATTCTTGGTTTGGTAAAATAAACAGACATAAAAATGATCCAAAACAATCTGTTCTACTTGAAGTGTTTATGAAGTGACTGGAAACTTAGCAGTGGAGTGATTACTTTTTATTAACTTCTAGAGTGTGTGTGTATGAGACAGATGTGAGGAGACAACAGTGAAGGTGATCGTAGTTTGGAATCTTGCGGGATTCACAAAATCACTGGCTGGAGTAGAGCCTATGGAACAATGTATGACTAAAAAATACTTAAGAAAAGGTTCAAAAGCATAGGAATGCATGGTATCACATGAAATAAGAAGGAAACTAGTGCATATGAAGGAAGCAGGGAGGAGACATGTCCACATGGTTCAGCTAGAATTTAGGGTCAGTTTTTGAAAGATTTTGTGCCTTATCCTTTAGGCAATAAGAAAACATGGAAGGCCATATGTTTAATCCATGTTTTGGAAACATAACTCTTATATATGTCTATGGGGTGAGAGTATAAGGTAAGAGTCCAAGCAGGAGGCCAATCAGAAAGAGAAGGTATGGCTAATGTGAAGCAATGTCAGTGAAAAGCAATAATTTCAAGTGGACTAGGATGTTATTTTAAAGATGAATGTTAAAAAGTTTCAAGATAGGGACAAATCAGAGTTGGGGAATGAAAATTTAAAATTGTGCAGATCTCAATTGCTGGAGGATAGCAATGTCATCAACCAAGTTAGGAAACACAAGAGAAGCAGGTTTTGGTAAGGGCTGGGGAAGGGTGAATGAATTTTAGATACACTGAGTTTGAGGTCTCTATGGGACATCTACCTGAAAGAATCTGGTTGAGAATTAATAGCAATCTGGATCTCAGAAAGGAGTTTTGGAAACATAGATTTGAGAGTCATTGGCATAACTCTCAAATTAAACTCTAATTAGTAGACGGTGGTTGATGCCTTGTGAATGGATGAGAAGATGGAAGGAAAAGGGCTTAAGCTTTGGGATCATTAATACTAAGGTGCAGAACCCTTATAATGGTCAGAGAGAGAGGAGAACAACCAGGAAAAATATAAATGAGAAGACCACTTCCCCTAAAAAAGATGTGGATGAAATTATTGAGGTAAAATACTGCAGAGAAATTAGGTAGAATGAAGACTGAAATGTAAGTAATAGAATATACCACTCACAGTTATTGGCAACTTATGGGAATGTAGTTATAGACACCTAATAAGATGGAAGGTAGATTGCAAGGGGTTAAGAAATTAATATTTGCAAACATATAGTCAAAGAAAACTAACAATAAAATTAATCTGAACTGTCAGAGCCTATAACTGTGCTTTACATAAAAGATGTATAAAACAAATATATCAATTAATTATCATTTTACAGTTCCCACAATTAGAACTAATGACATGATGAAAGAGATCATCTGTTATGTTACAAGGCAATAAATGTATGTAAAGATAAAGAGATTATAAGACATTTTAAAATAAATCAATTGTGGTTTAAACAACATCCCTGAATTCTTACAATGTGAAATCAGCAACTGTCTGAGACACCAAAAATGAACTTTGCTAATTAAACACATAATTGAGATCGCAAGCCTAAATAGGACCTGAAGAAGTTCCCAAACAATATTAAAACTAACATATATACCACAGTTAATGATTTTCCAAGTCCTCTCACCTATTAGCTTTATGGTGCTTAAATCATTCTAGCTTTCTTATTTTCTTTCAAATTATCCCTAGCAAGAGACACAGTAGACTCTGCTTCTCATAATATTTATAATCATCAAATTCCAATGAATATCTTTCTTATCCTGCTACAGATTAAAATCATGTCTACTTGTCTTACCTTGAATGAGAAAACAAACAACTATTTACCATAATTCATTCAATATTCTTACATTATATTTTTCAAATGTTAAAGTATTTTCCTGATTATAAAAAAAGTTCTTAATTATCGTGGAAGCAAATACCAACTTGAATAAAGAAGAAAAAACTAAAATTACTCATAATGAAACAACTAAATAGAAATAAAATTAAAAAGGTCTATTTCCTTTGAGTAAGAAAATTTTACTACTTTATTGAGTAAATACACTGTACTCAAAATTTAATGCTTATCATTTTTAGTTATATATCCTTCATTTTTATATAAGGTGCATTCCCTATGTCACTAAGCTTCTTTAAAAATACTATATTAACAGTCATATATTTAATACAATAATTTATAAATCATATAGATACACCCTATTTTACTTAATTATTTATTTCTCAATTTTTGGATGTTGAGATTATTTCCAGGTTTTGTTATAAATAACATGGCACTAAATCTCTTCTAATGGGTGGTGCTATAAATTGCCTTGCTTTTGATGCTAAGTGCTGTGTTCATAGGCAAAACTTATATTACGAAAAGCAAATACATAACAATAGGCATTTAGAAGATATAACTTCTTAGAAGAACTGGGTAATCAATAGCTCTGGGCCTGGCACAAGTAGGAACTTTGATGCTGTATGTTAACACAGGGGCAACTGATGAAGGAGATATAAGTGGGTATTTCAGTTGATGCACGATACCCGTCCACAACTGGTCTTCAAATCTCCTCTGTCCTCTGAGAGAGAGTAGAGTATACAGGGCTTCTATGTCTTGCTCATATACAGATCTCCCCTCAGATAGCACATGCATAATTTGATTCATCCACAATGTATAATCTGAGCCTATGTTATTCATAATAGAATTCCCTAAACCTTATACAACATAGAGATGCCTCTTAAGAAATAAAACAGTAATGCTACTATATTATAGCCACGGTTATTTCTAAATAATTAAGAAAGAGACAATAGCCTATATAATACATCTAAATCATGGCATGCAGTGAAAACCAGTCACTATATAGTATGTTAGTGAGAGGTGACAGTGTGCTGGCAGTCCTCAGAGCCCTCGCTTGCTCTGGGCACCTCCTCTGCCTGGGCTCCCACTTTGGCGGCACCTGAGGAGCCCTTCAGCCCACCACTGCACTGTGGGAGCCCCTTTCTGGGCTGGCCGAGGCTGGAACCCACTCCCTCAGCTTGCAGGGAGGTGTGGAGGGAGAGGTGCGAGTGGGAACCAGGGCTGCATGCGGCGCTTGCCGGCCAGCTGGAGTTTCGGGTGGGCGTGGGCTTGGCGGGCCGGCACTCGGAGCAGCCGGCCAGCCCTGCTGGCCCCGGGGCAATGAGGGACTTCGCACCCGGGCCAGCGGCTGCGGAGGGTGTACTGGGTCCGCCAGCAGTGCCAGCCCACCGGCGCTGCGCTCGATTTCTCACCGAGCCTTAGCTGCCTTCCCGTGGGGCAGGGCTCGGGACCTGCAGCCCGCCATGCCTAAGACTCCCACCCACTCCATGGGCTCCTGTGCGGCCAAGCCTTCCCGACGAGCACCACCCCCTGCTCCACTGTGCCCAGTCCCATCGACCACCCAAGGGCTGAGGAGTGCGAGCCCATGGCACGGGACTGGCAGGCAGCTCCACCAGCAGCCCCGGTGCAGGATCCACTAGGTGAAACCAGCTGGGCTCCTGAGTCTGGTGGGAATGTGGAGAGTCTTTATGTCTAGCTCAGGGATTGTAAACACACCAATCAGCACCCTGTGTCTAGCTCAGGGTTTGTGAGTGCACCAATCAACACTCTGTATCTAGCTGCTCTGGTGGGTCTTGGAGAAACTTTATGTCTAGCTCAGGGATTGTAAATACACCAATCGGCACTCTGTATCTAGCTCAAGGTTTCTAAACACACCAATCAGCACCCTGTGTCTAGCACAGGGTTTGTGAATGCACCAATCGACACTCTGTATCTAGCTACTCTGGTGGGGACTTGGAGAACCTTTGTATCTAGCTCAGGGATTGTAAACGCACCAATCAGTGCCCTGTCAAAACAGGCCACTTGGCTCTACCAATCAGCAAGATGTGGGTGGGGCCAGATAAGAATAAAAGCAGGCTGCTGGAGCCAGCAGTGGCAACGCACTCGGGTCCCCTTCCACACTGTGGAAGCTTTGTTCTTTTGCTCTTTGCAATAAATCTTGCTACTGCTCACTCTTTGGGTCCACACTGCTTTTATGAGCTGTAACACTCACCGCGAAGATCTGCAGCTTCACTCCTGAAGCCAGTGAGACCACGAGCCCACTGGGAGGAACGAACAACTCCAGACACGCTGCCTTAAGAGCTGTAATACTCACCGGGAAGGTCTGCAGCTTCACTCCTGAGCCAGTGAGACTACGAACCCACCAGATGGAAGAAACTCCGAACACATCTGAACATCAGAAGGAACAAACTCCAGATGCGCCAGCTTAAGAACTGTAACACTCAACGCGAGGGTCCGCGGCTTCATTCTTGAAGTCAGTAAGACACAGAACTCACCAATTCCGGACACATTAGGAAAGTCATATTAGTCTACTTATGTTTAACTGCCAGGCCAGAGTTTATTAATGTTTCCTCCATCCACAATATCCATCCCATTTATATCACACACACTTGCTCCTGCCCTTGAGTGAATTAATTTACTCATTTACTTTACCTTCAGATATTACTCAGATTTTTGCTTAATAGAAATGTACTTAAGAGATGAATAAATGAATACTACTTGTTGTATAACTGGATACTATGATAAAATTATTTGAAAAGTATCAATAGTGTTATAGGTATCCAAAAGACACATTAGTTAGAAAAGATAACAGAACTATATACTACTAGAAAAGGGAAAAATGCTCAGATTACATAAAATGTAGGTTTACTTTTACAAAGTATAGTTAAGTAGTATTTTGTTAATCATTTCGGAGTTATATATTTACTTTTATACAATTAAATGTACTTAAACTATGCTGAAATTTTACTGTGATTATGTTGCAATCAATTATTATAGAAAAGTTGTGAATATTCAAGTTGGCATTATTTGTATCAGCTCTTTACACCAAAGGGCTTTTTATTGTATGCTTTTGTTTTATTTCACATTTAATTAAAGCTAATAATTTGTTTAAAGTTTGATTAGATAAAATATTTTCCAACGTGAGTGAGAAACAACTTCTGAATATTACTTCCTAGATTTTTGGGCAATTTGGTAGGATGAACTTAAGCCTAAAGCACCTATTAAAGAAGAAGGAAAAGAAGAATAATAGTAAATCTGAATTTTGTTAAGATTTCATGAATAGAAATGAGCATTACAAAAAGATATTTCAGGATGTGGAAATGCGACCAATTTGAATACTGCATAAATTCATTTTTGTGGTGATGTCACTAACTTTGAATTATCCACATTAGAATGGGAACAGCCATTTATATTACAAGCATGTTCAAAATAAAGTATATTTCTCTTTGGGATGTAATCAGCATTACAAACGTACACTGCTAACATTCTTTATTTCCAGTATTTAATCCTGTATTAAAGTGATGTTTGATGAGCACTCTGGCTACTAATGGGTAAGGGTAAGAAATAATTTTGAGGCTGGGCGCAGTGGTTTACGCCTGTAATCTCAGCACTTTGGGAGGCCCAGGCGGGTGGATCACCTGAGGTCAGGAGTTCGAGACCAGCCTGGGCAACATGGCAAAACCCGGTCTCTACTAAAAATTAAAAAAACAAAATTAGCTGGGCATGGTGGTGTGTGCCTTTAATTCTAGGCACTCGGGAGGCTGATGCAAGAGAAACTCTTGAACCCAGGAGGTGGAGGTTGCAGTGAGCCGAGATTGTGCCACTGCACTCCAGCCTGGGCGACAGAGTGAAACTCCATCTTAAAAAAAAAAAAAAGAAAGAAAGAAAGAAAGAATTTTGAGTCCCCGTGCATGAATGGCACACTAGATAAATGTCTTACCCTACGTTTGAAGTCAAATTCACAAAAGAATGACTATCAGGTCATTTTTACCATGTTTGTGACTTTTGATCAAGGTTAAAATTTACAAAGAATAGAAATATTTTGATATCTTATTTCTATGATATTTCTGGTCACTTCTACAAGACCAAAATATGCAATGTATTTCCATCTCAAAAAAAAGTCAAGTCCTAACTTGACTACAACTTCCGTTATTATGTATATATGTATATAATCCTAATATACAAGAAACATTTTACTTATATTCCTTAATTCCTAATTAGATAGTGAACAACTGTTTGGACATTAAATTTCCTGTATTTTGCCCTGACACAATATAAAGTGAATCAATAAAAATAAATACTGATTTTCCTGGCTTTAAAAGAAATCACGATGAGCTCAGAAGCAGCCCTAAAAAAATCGAAAATTGGAAAGATGATCAGTTCATTCTCTTTTATATCACTCCTTGTTGTGGTTCATTGTTATAACTGTTGTTTAATTAATATCCAAACTTGCATAATAACTAAAGTATGTGCATGGTAAACAGTAGGGTATCATCAGCCATAATTATCTTATTTGCCTAGTAGTGGGCTTCATGTTATATAACTAGTCTGTAATAATCCTTATTTGATGATACGCATTAATTCATTCACTCCACAAATATGTATTCAACTGCTACTCTATCTGCCAGAGCTTGACAGTAATAAGACAAAGCTACTTTTCTCATGAAGTTTTCATTCTAGTGGAAAATATGATAAGAACAAAATAAATACGTAATATAATTTCAAGTAGGTGATTTAAAAATATACAACAGGGCAAGGGATGAGGGGGTAGAGAGTGGTTGTAAGGATGTGGTACACTGGGGATGAATTACCTTGGACAACCTTTTGGGAAAGTCACAGTTAACTCTGTATATTCTATAACTACACAAATTATCCATTTGCTTTTATAGTTGCCTTTAAATTATTTTAATTTCATAAACTTAAATTTTGTCTTTGCTCACAGATTTTGAGTTGCTCAAAGTTAGAGATCATGTATTTTTTCATCATGCAATATCATCCACAGGGACAATCATATTGGTACATGAAAGACACAGTAGATATCTTTGTTGACTCTGAATATTAATTCTTGACTAAATATTCATTACTTAGATAAAACTTTTTAAAAATAAAATGCAACTGCAAAGCAAATGTAATGCTGACATATTTTATATGATCATTGCCTGTCTACATGATCCAGTTCTATATAACACAGTAAGAAGAAACTGAGATACAGGTGTGAGAAAGCTTCTAAGAGTTAGGATAACTCTTAGCCAAGTCACTGGCTCACACCAGCCTCATGACTCAAATTTTTTGCAAACCTGTGTATTGAGGATGGGTGTGGTGGCTCATGCCTGTAATTCTAGTGTTTTAGGAGGTCAAGACAGTAGGATCGCTTGAGGCCAGGAGTTCAGAGCCAGCCTACATAACAAAGACAGACCTCTTCTCTACAGAAAAAGAGGAAATTAAAAAGTTAGTCAGGTGTGGTGGTGTGTGACTCTAGTCCTAGCTACTTGGGAGGATGGGGCAGGAGGATCGCTTGAGCCCAGGAGAGTTCGAGGTTACAGTAAGCTATGGCTGTGCGACTGTACTACAGCCTGGATGACAGAGCAAGACCCTGTCTCAAACAAACAAACCAACCCCCGCCAAAACTGTGTATTGGTATATTTTATATGAGTCCATTCACCAATAGTTGAAACTGCAAATGTTTGCACTCATGTTCATATGGGTTATGGGTAGGTAGTGAGATTTTCTTCACAAAGGAGAAAAGGGAAGAAGGAGGAAAGAAGGACTAAAGAAGACTAGAGCTAATAAATTAAATTATTAATAACTCCTCTGAAGTATTATAACATTTAGCTTTTGCTACAAGTTATATGATGATGCCATTTGTGTAGGGCAGCTTAAGAATAAAGAATAGTGTTTTCGTTGTTGTTCAAACATGGATACAGGATAATATAAAGAATGCTTGTGCTTTTATTAAGAAAATAACTGTTTAAAATTCCACTTGGAAGCTATATATGTTTAGGTCAGGATGAAAAATTCAGAGAAATACAGATCTATTGGGAGTATTAATGGGATATTCTCATCACTGTTTTATCTATTATCCAGAAACTTTTACCTTAGAAGAAAGAATGCTTTATTTCTCTCGTATTTGAGGTTTATATTTCCAGGTCCTATGAATTCCATCTGAGATGCTATTGAGTTGATCATTGTTATCTTCTAATTGTGTGCCTAGGAACACAGAATTCCATTGGTATTTCTGAGCCTATATCTACTGTCCAGAGTCATACACCCTTCTTGTCCAGCTCTGCAAGTGGTAACCTGAAGTCTGGGCTGCTTCTCTACAATGAGGCACACATCCTGTCTATTCCTGTAGTCTCTGAGCTAGTTCTGCTTCTGTTTTACAATTTAACTACTTTAAATGGGCCAGATTGCTTTTGGAAAATTTAAAAGAGCTAAATAAAAATGTGCATGTATAAAACAGAGCTATTTCAAGTTTCTCACACATGCATTCAATTTTTATTAAACACACACGCATATATGTATTTTTAGCAATATAATAAGGATGGTAGTAATATCAAAGTAGAACTAGGAGTAGCATTACTATAGGCAAATTATTGAACTAGGAATTCTGAGTTTGAAGGCTTGATGATTTCGTTGAGTTCTGTGTCCTAGAAGCATCTTCATCTGCTCCAAGCCAAGTACTCTGTCTTCATGCTTGGGCATGAATACAATTCAAGATAGTTACCAACAAAATGATAGTGGTGCCTTGTCATGTGATAGAAACTATATCGCACTTTTTTGATTCCTGACATAGTATGAATAGTAATATAAATCACAAACTCTGGAAAAATCAACAAAATGCATAGTCAAGTAAGTAAATTCTTTATTATTGTTGATGGATACATTGAAAAACACAAAAGAGCTGAAATTAAAGAATCTAAATCTCTGAGAGTCATAGACTAAACATTTGCTGTTTCAACTATTTGTGAATGGTTGTAAAGAACATATTAATATGTAATTCTGTAAGAAACTTGAATCATGCAGTGAGGGTATGTGAATGACTCACATGGCTAAGAATGAGTTGAACTTTCAAGAGCTTTTCCTGCTAGCCCCTACACTGAAGTATAGTCTTAATTCTTTTTTTAACTTAGTAGTTTAATTTTGTAAAGTTTTATTTAAAAGACCCCCAAAGAAAGCCAACTGCTATTTTTTTTTTTTTTTTTAGACAGAGTCTTGCTCTGCCACCAGGCTGGAGTGCAGTGGCATGATCTGCTCACTGCAACCTCCGCCTCCCTGCTTTTCAAGCAATTACCCTGTCTCAGGCTCCCATGTAGCTGGGACTATAGCCGTGCACCACCATGCCTGGCTAATTTTTTGTATTTTAATATTTGGTATTTCTGGGCCTAGATCTACTGTCCAGAGTAATACACCCTTCTTGCCCAGCTCTGCAAGTGGTGGTCTGAAGTCTGAGCTGCTTCTTTACAATGATGCACATTCTGTCTATTCCTGTACTCTCTGAGCTAGTTCTAGAGATGGAGTTTCACCATGTTGGCCAGGATGGTCTCGATCTCCTGACCTTGTGATCTGCCCTTCTCGGCCTCCCAAAGTGCTGGGATTACAGGTGTGAGCCACCATGCCCAGCCCCAATTGCTAAGTCTTAGGATTTTTTTTTTCCTTTTGAGATGGAGTCTTGCACTGTCGTCCAGGCTGGAGTGCAATGGCAAGATCTCAGCTCACTGCAAGCTCCACCTCTCGGGTTCAAGCCATTCTCCTGCCTCAGCCTCCCGAGTAGCTGGGATTACAGGTGCCCGCCACCACACCTGGCTAATTTTTTTTTGTATTTTAGTAGAGATGGGGTTTCACCATGTTAGCCAGGATGGTCTCGATCTCCTGACCTCATGATCCACCCGCCTCGGCCTCCCAAAGTGCTGGGATTACAGGCTCTCAAGAGCCACTGCACCCAGCTGAATTTTTTTTTTAAGTACAGTTTTTAAAAGTTGATGGGTCTTAGCCAAAAAAGAGAAGTTCTGGATAAATTTGATGGTGACTCAGACAAAAATGAGCATACCATATGCTCTATATGGACAGAAAAAGTGATGTTTGAAAATGTTTTAGCCAGTGCTCAATTCAGAATTTATGTTAATAGCATTATAAACGACTTTAGTTCTGTTTCTATAGACTCATTAGGGGTCTACAGGGATCATTTAAATATTTCAGTTACAATTTACTGCATTTTATGAGGAAAATTATACATTATAGTGATACCTGGGGATTTGAGAAGGTCTTGGGACATATCCCTCATGAATATCTAAGTCTCAGCACTAGTAGATTTACTTTTCCCCAATAATTTCTTGTTAATTTTTCAGTAATTGCAAAAATTTGGCTTACTTAGCTTATTATGGAACTCTACTTTTTTGAAGATGCAGAGTTTTCTTGCAAGTTATTTTAAATTTGACAGTAAAATGCCCAAAAACTTAAGACTTCAGATGCTAGAAGAACTGCAACTGCTCCAGATGTACAAGTGCTAGCATGGGGTATGGTTGAAGTTATACCCCCTGCTCTTGCTAATTCCTGCTGCATGGTCATTGTTCAACTCATCTGTCTACATTAAAAAACAAACAAACAAACAAAGCAATAGCAGACATTACAGGATTTGTAACATGCATATTGCATGGTCTGTGACCATAAGTAGCTTTCAGGCTAGGAGCAAAGACAAAGTCCAAGTAATCAAAGTATTAATAGAAGGTGGTATAGAGTAGGGACTGCAACTTGCAAAGCAATGAAAAGAATGTTGGCTTGGGATCAACTAAGCCTCTGTTTTCCTGGCTCTGTTGAATAGCAGCTGTATGACAGGTGCTGACCACATAGTAGGAGCTCAATAAATTATAATTATAAGATCAGTGTCACAAACTACAGTAGAACTTAGAGAAGAGAATAGTCATTTTGGGTATCAGTGCTCAGCAGAACTATTTAAATTTGTCCTTGGAGAACAAATAGACTTGATGAGGCAGACATTAGAGGGGAATTTGTGCCGCCACCTAAGTATGAACAAAGGTGCCGTAGGGAACAAGAGAGCCCGGTGCATATTGGGAAAAGCACAGTGTGTAAGTGTGTTACCACGGAGGTTCTGTGTGTGTTGGGGCAGTGGGGAACAGACCCAAAGAGTAGGTGTTTAAAAAACGGCAGAATGCCTTTCACTGTGACAAACTTCTAGAGAAAATATTTCCTGTGTTTTTCATCATGCTTTCCTTTGCAGCCTGCATAGAAAACTTTGCTGTCAGCTTTTGTAGAAGCTGCTTCCTAAATTTAATTAGAAGATGTTTCCTAACAGGGAAGCAGAGCCTCCCCTCTTCTTTCCATGGCTGCAGTTTCTCTAATCAAACTAAGCTCATCAAATTCCTGGCTTAGTTGTTCTTCACACTGGCTATGCATCACAATCATTTATGGAATTAAGTACACACACACACACACACACACACACACACAGGATGCCTGGGATCCAGAATTCCTGAAGAATCTCAGGAAAAAGGCAGTCCATGCATCTGTTTAAAAGAGCTTCACAGATTCCAATATTCAGAAATGACTGCAGGGGAACTTTGAGCTCATATCACCTTTCTTAGAAATTCTTTAAAACATGGTGTGAAGGTGGAATCTATTTAGATATGATAGTGCTGTGTTTCTCCATGGGATCACTATATATTTTTCCTTAAAACAGCTGAATACATAATCATCAGGCATTAATTGTAAAGATGTCAAAACTCAAAGAGTTCCATTTACCACAGCTCTCTCTAACTTAGTTGGGTCCCCATAGCCCTCTGCATTACCTTTTCCACTCAGCCAATTCAACAGATACGTATCAAAATAACTCTAAATTTCTTTCATTTTAAAATAACATATGAGAAAAGAAAATAGTACAGTTGCTGCATTACTTCAAAGAAGTCCACCTGCCTTTTGAAAGCAAAGACAACAGACTCAATTTACTCTTTCATATTTTTTGTCCTTCTGTTCCTCCCCCTCCATCCCAGTGTTCCAAGGCTACCCAGACCTCCTTCTCCCTTTGACTCTATGGGCATTTTCCTTTGCTCAGTGTTTCGTATCCTTGTCCTTTGTGTCTTTCTCTCTCTCTTCAAGTCTCTCTTCGAGGTGACTGGTTTCATATTTTAGTCATGAAGTTATAAACAGCTTAATAGTTTTTCCTTATAAAGAATACTCATATTTTAAAAGAAAGCTCCAAAAAAGCAACAATGTGACAGTGTCTCCACCTCACAGAATGACTCAATAATAGTGCATCATTCAGACACCATGGCACAATAATAGAAGAGATACATTTGAGCAAGTAAGCCTTTATGGAGTGCCTCTTGAATTACACCTGGTAGGCTATTCAAAGCCTGACCCAGAACAGGTAAATGCAGTATCAATGAGCCCAAATCAATTCTGAAAGTTTTACAGCAGTTTTTAAAACATAACTGCAAAGATGATTTAAAGAACTAAGTCTAGTAAAACCACCAGTCATCAAACCTGAGGTGTTGATACCTACTAGGTTCTCAATAAGTGTTTGTAGAATGAACGGATGTGCTAAAATATTTAAATCATATCAAGGAAAGACGGCTGGGTGTGATGGCTCATGCCTGTGGTCCCAGGACTTTGGGACGCCGAGGTGGGCAGATCACCTGAGGTCAGGAGTTCAAGACCAGCCTGGCCAACAAGGCAAAACTCTGTCTCTACTAAAAATACAAAAAATTAGCCTGGCACAGTGGTGTGTACCTGTAGTCCCAGGTACTCAGAAGACTGAGGCAGGAGAATTGCTTGAACCTGGGAAGCAGACTTTACAGTGAGCTGAGATTGCACCACTGTACTCCAGCCTGGGTGACAAGAGAAAAACTCCATCTCCAAACAAACAAATCATATCAAGGAAAGAGATGTGAATCAGGAGCTAGGAAAGCTGAGTTCTACTTCTGACTTAGGAACAAGGCGAAAGTGGAACAGCAGAGGGCAGAAACTGAAGTGGCCACAGAGATGGGATTGAATGGAAAAATACAATGTTAAAGAGGTTTCAAGGAGAGGTTATAAATCAGGTCAAATTCTGTGCAGTAAATGAAAAGGGAGATGATTGTGAAAATGTGACTGATGACATTTCTGATAGTGTTTTGAGCAGAGTAGGAGAAAGCACAGACAGAAAGAGTCTGGAGAGTGGAAGCAAAGAGTTTTCTGGATGACCGGAAAGGAAGGAATGATGAAAAATAGACAAGTATATTGAGAGGGTGGTAGAATCAAAGTAATTTTTATCATGCATGTAGGAGAATGGGAATGGACCGTGAAGAGGGAGAAATGAAAAATGTAAAAGCTGAACAGAGAGTAAGATTTTTAAGAAGTTGATGAGGCTCAGATTAAGCACATAAGTAGGGAAGTTTGTCTTGGAAAGGAGAAGTTCTTCTATCTGATACTGAGCTTAAAGTAGAATGCCGAGTAGAAATAAATATTCCCAGGTGAGTCAGAGCTGGGAGGAAGCAGAATTCCTCAGGACTCTATCAAATACCTCCTGTCATGCTTCCTGTCCAAACGAAAGCTACTAATTTCCCACTCTCCATCCATCTGCCCTGACCACCACATGCTGGCTCACCTCTGTAGTGTAACACATCTCATTCACCTAGGCTTCCTAAGACAGCCCTCTGATTTCCACTGTTCTAAGACAGAAGACCTTCAAATGAGATCTTAGCTGATGGCTGGCCTCCTAGGCCTTTTGCTAAGAAACTACCAGGGCTAAGTTGAAGGCTCATGACTTAACACATTTTTTTTTTTTTTTGGAATTGGTTTCCAGTTACGAGATTGTCTCAAATGAAATCAATACAGATCTGAGTGGAATTTTTAAAAAGCTGTATTTCCAGAGACACTTTAAGTCGGGCAGAATGGCATGGGATTGCTTAACAGTTGAGAGTACCATTTAACTATGTTAACATTTATGACTGTGACAATACTGGGCAAGGGTTATTCCCCAGCAACAGGACCTGAAGCTGTGGCACTCAGACTGGCTACACAAAGAACTTGCTTTATTTCACGGGAAGTGAGTTGCTACTAAATCTCCCAGGCAGAATGGGCTCTGCACTTAGTACCATTGATAACTTATACCTTGAGTCTCTCCTTCTCCTTTTCTAAATGTAGTGGTTCCTCCATTACTGTTTATTAAATGTGTCTGTTATTATACAGTCTATATGTTACAGAGTTTTATATATGAAGTGGCAAGACATTATGGTGTCATTATTTTCACCTGCCACTTTAACCCCACAGCTATTTTTACTGAGACACTGGGAAAATTAGATTCATTAGAAATAATCTAAGCAAAATAAAGGTGAAAATAAAAAAAATTGTATACGGTAAAGCCTTTACACCTGGTGGCAATATTTAAAACTGTGAAAATGGATTCTAGGAAGATGGGAAGATGCCAGGGTAAGTCAACACTTAAATAAGCCAAGTAGTACCACTGAAGCATTGAGTTTCCTGGAGAAGAGAGCAAGTGTGAGGATTCATTTATCTCGGGGAAGGGAGAAGAACAGAGGTCCCAACAGGTCTGAAGCTAATATATAGCAGATTCCTTGGCCACTGGAGACTGCCCAGCTACATATGCCGGTGGAGCTTCAATCATCCAAAGAAGAGCACATCTGCCAAGGTCTCACACAGTCCTTCATAAGGTTGCCTCATGCGGCTGGTAGGCAGTCCTGGGAGGGTAGGGGTGATGCAATAGGTGGGACAAAATGCTACAAGTTTTTATATTTTAGAAGGAACTTTGTCCCACTTGGCCTTAGAGAGTCTTAGGTCCTGGTCTTATACTTGTCCCAGTGAAGAGGTTCTGGTAGGCTAGGGTGTAATCACTAGCTCACCAGACAAAATTGCCATTGCACCCACAAACCTCCAGTTTACCAGTGCTCAAGAAAACCTCAATCTTGGCCTGTTCTTGTGTGACAAAATCTACATTACAAGGAAGTCAAAGAAAAATTGCTACCTATTTCATGTACTCTTAAACTTGTGGGAGGGAGGTCAAGCTTGAACAGGTAGCTACTATTAAGGAAGAGCTAATGAATGAGATAGAGGAGAATGTTACTTTCAATGTAATGAGTATTCTCAAAGAGATACAATTAGAAAATAAAAATAATAATTACTTGAACTAACAATAATGATTTTCACAGTTCTAAAATCAAACAGAGGAGGTAAAAAAAAAAAAAAGAGAGTAGCTACTGCTGAGAACTGAATTAACTGTCTGGATGGCCAAAATAAAGGGACAAAGGAGGAAATTAGTGATAAAATAAGTGATTTAGAGGAAGATCTAGGTGACATAACATGCAAAGAGAAGTAGTTCCAGATGGGGAAAAATTCAGCTTCTATCAAACAGAAGTCATAATCATGGAAATAACAGAATAAACATTCTGTTGAAGAAAGGCTTGTGCTTTTTGACTGAATGGGCTCACTAAGACTCAGACAGGATTAATTTTACAAAAAGCCACACACCTAGACATAATCAGGGAAAATGTCTGACCTCCAATGCTAATGAAAAAAATTCTTTCTTCTACTCAGAACAAAAAATAGTTTTCTTACAAAAGCAAGATTATGCGACTGTTATTAAAAGAAAATGACTGTCGCCCAAGAATCTTTACACCAGCCAATATAATAATCAAATGTTAAGAAAAAAGGCACAATGGTTTTCAACAATCAAGAATTCAGAAAATATGCCACCCATGTACTGATATCTTATCTGAAGAAAATACTCAAGGAAGTAATCCCAATCTCATAAAAATTCTACCAGAAGCAAATCTCTTCTTTACAAGAAGAGCAAAGCACAATGCAGTGTTAATACACTGAATAAACGGTGTTAACTTTAGTTTATGTGATGATAATTCTACAACTAAGACTTAGAATAGAAATTATAAGACAGTGTTCTTAAAATTTATGTTTGTGTGTGTGTTTAATTAAAACCCGTAACAAAGAGCTTTCAGCTACTCAGCAAAATCCCAAAATTGTGGAGAAAAGAAGGAAGAGGAAGTAAGGTAGAAAGGAGTTTAAAAGTCTCTAAAAAGGGACAGGGAGTAGAGATTCAGGAGTAAAATGGGCAAGTAGGCTGTCTTAGTTTGGTCATTGTCATTATTGAACTGGATATACTAACCGAGAAATATTGTTTCACATATTATTGTGAATAGCAGAAGAATGCAATTTCCAAATTAATAGACTTTTAAAAAAGGAAAAAACACCCAACAAAGTAAATAAACAGTAAACACAAAATATTATAATAATAAGTAAATAGGTCATTTACCACTATATATGTTAATGGGATGAATTATGAAAATAGAGAAAAGAAAAAAAGAATGCAGGAATGGCAATATTAATGTTAAGAAAACAATGAAAACTCAGGTCAAAAGCACTAATAAAGATAATTAGTGATTAATGATTACAGGAATACTTTTCAAAGCTATATGCACAAACTATATATCAAACAAGAAAAGACATATAGGAAAAAAGTGGGAAATGATACAAAAACACAACGATGGCCTGGCATGGTGGCTCTGCACTTTGGGAGGCCAAAGTAGGAGGACCACTTTAGCCCAGGAGTTCAAGACCAGCCTGGGCAACATAGGGAGACTGTCTCCACAAAAAAAGTAAGAATAAATTAGCCAGGTGTTGTGATGTGTGCCTGTGGTCCCAGCTACTTTCGGGAGTCTGAGGTGGGAGGACCCCTTCAGCCCAGGAAGTTGAGGCTGCAGTGAGCTGTGATCAGGCCACTGCACTCCAGCTTGAGCAACAGAGTGAGAACCTATCTCAAAAAATAAAATAAAATAAAAACACAACAATGGGAAATTTTAATAGGTATCTGTTAGATTTTGACTGATCAGTCAGATTGAAAACAGCAAATACGTAGGTAAGTTGAGTGATACAATTAACTTGCTTGATTTAATAGATAATTGTGAAATTATGTAGCAACACACATAGCACATGTATTTTTCTCATATACTCACGTGAATTACTTGACATACTGTTGGCCGTAAGAATACCTTGGCAATTTCCCCCAAAATAGCTGTTTTATACATTGGGTTCTTTGACTAGAATTTAGTAAATCTAAATGTAAACCAAGAGATGACCTACCTCACCCCTTTATCAACTGCTTATATTTGCAGGAAAGTGACAGTAAAGGCTAGTTACCAAGAGAAATTGATGGAGGGGTACCATGACATTAGGTCCTTGTCTCTGGTCTTCCCCCATGTCAGGAGTACTGCCATTCCTATGGTTTGACTCTGAGTCAATAATTTCTCTTCCTGGGCTTAGGCTAGTTTGTCTTCCTTTCTGTTTCATAGCAAAAGGAGCTGATTAACACAGGGTTCTCTCTTTTTCTCTCCCTCTGTCTCTGTCTCTCACTACATATACATGCAGACATGTATATTGAATTCATGCAAACACCTTCAATTATATCAACTTGAATTGCAAAGCCCCTAATTTACTGCAGATATGCTTAGATTGATATTTCTATGCACAATACTTGACAAGTAAAATTTTTTCTCATGAATCCTTCTCTCTCTTAAAATAATATAATTTAAGGAACAGATCTCCTGAATACAGGATATACACAGGAACTCATGGAATTTTCATCTCTCTAAATTCTTTTACTGAACAGAGACCACACCATTAAAGAGGAACATTTTGAGTTCTCTAGGTTAGCATTTTAAAAGGGTGAAATTTACGTTAAAAACTTTTTAGTTTTACCTTACCAAGTTAAGGATCCTTATTTCCTTTATATCAAAGCAGATAATCACGAAGACCTGGTAAGAACAGCTGGCTTTCTGGTCAGCCATTTTATTACTCTGTTTTGCTCCTTAAGGAAGATTAGCACATCCTTTTCTATTGTTAGTGTTCTAGTCATGCTAACAGTGGCTGCAGAATCAAGTCTTTCCTAGAGAAAGCCTAACTGTTTCAGTGTTGTCCGGGAGTCAATTCCATGTTGAGTGACATCAGGTTGGTAGCCTGAAATTGGCTATAGTGAGGGAATTCATAACACAGAAACCAGCAACAAATGCTACAAATAGGAGATTTGTTTTCAGGAGAACTGCTTCACCAGCATAGTACTTGTTTTGTTCCAGGTAGCTGATCTGACGAAGTTTAGAATCTCATACTCTAGTGAGAAGAAATAAACTAGGGAAAAGACATACTAAAAATTGATTATGTTCCTCTTGAGTAAATGAATTTATTTCAGAGAAGTATAATTTTTTAGAAAAATAATGGAGTCCTTAAACTAATAATTTTGGAAAATGTTAAGTGTGAAAAATTGTCATATAAAATTGTAAGCTGAGAAAAAACTACTTTTGCTTAAGGCGAGTTAAATACATGACCTTGTCTACTTTCTTCCTTTTAATCTCCTATATTCTTGTAGTATTGAATCTTTCTAGTTTCTACTTCGAAGAATAACTAATTTAATTTTTCAAAGGATGGTTGGAATGGTATTTCAGTGAATAAGAATATTTCATATTGTGCCTTAATAAAACTTGGAAACCTGTTATTATTATAAGGAGAAAAATTACTAAGGCTTTTTCTTTCTAGAAAATCACTGAAACATTCTTATTACTTCATACAGCTTCACAGTGCTAAGCAAAGTCGACTTATGTTCTTAGTGGAATTAATCAATGTACAGCCAATTATAACTAGTATTAGGTTCAGAGTTGACAAATATGCATATCAAAGTCATGTATGGAAACTTGAGATGAAACCCCTTAATTTACATTCCCCAAATGTCCAGAAGAATAAGAAAAGTAAAAACAAAGTCAAAACTGAGCACTGAAAGTTTAGCACTGATGAATGTGCAGAAGTCTAAAAGATAACATTTGTGTTGGGCATTGAATTCGTGGTAAGGGTGCTGTCAGTGGCATGCAGGGATCTGGCTTCAAGGATTTTGAATTGTTTTTATTTAGTGGCCTTTGCAATTACTGGCCTTGCCAGCTCATGAAGGAGCTTATCATCACTCCCCCTACTACTTACCATCACCACCACTTTGAGAAGAACAATTCAATTTATTTTTATGATAGAGTCCAATTTTTGATCTCTGGATGAAGTCAGCTACATCTCCTGTATTTGACTTAAAATTTCAGGAGAGAAAAAAAAAACACTCAAAGAAAGAAACAAACAAACAAAAAAAGCCTTTAAAAATATACTGTGAATCAGTACATTTCCTTAATGTTATAAAAGTCTTTTGAGATTCTTGTGTGTGTGTGTTTAATTGTCCCAGCTATCTTCTATGAACTGAGAAAGGCCTTCTTTTGTTTGAGTGTGACAGATCAGTTAGAACTGTGGCAACTACCATTTACAGCTATTGATTTCAATGTGACATTAAAGGCCCCAAATTCAACCATTATTCTCTTCAATTGTCACAAACAAAGGTTAATAATAGTTGAGTTTGGACTGAAGGAATCAAGTAAAGATTGCCAACTGAAATTACATGTTGTTTATCTCTGAGGCACAAGTCAGTATGAGGGTCTCTGGTCCCCAGGTTGCATGTGTATTATCATTATTTTAAAAGTATGCCTTTTGCTAAAAGTAATATTTAAAATACAGAAAATGAAAGTGGAGTATAAGAAATCATGCTATTTAAAATAAATAATTTTAAAAATATACTTGTCCTTACACAGACTAAAAACATTTTGTTTTGTTGCTTCTATAGCAGCAAAATAATGTTTCTCATAACTGTAAAAAGTGGTATGTAGCATGATTAAACAATATTTCAACTCTTTAGTTCATGCAGAGGTTACCAGCTAGAGGGTAGAAAGGTTTGATTAGGTTTATGTCATCCATGAGAAATTTTTGTAAAAAGCATACAACTCCCTTAATATATGAGTGCTAAAGCTACAAATGGCTTACTTTTGTGGTCAGGTGTGAAAGAACAAAGTCCCTTTACTACAATAAATATGTAGAAAATAGCTAGTGAGATATTATAAATCTTCACAAAAGCAATGCCAAGTTAAAAAAGTCTGTAAGTCTTTAAAATTTTAACTCGTTTATATTTATATCATCATTTACTACCTATTTACTCCAATGGTAAATGGTAAATAGTTTCATGTGCTGTTTCCATGGTAAAACTTCTTAAACAAGCACCTTCTTTTTTAAAAAATTACACTAATAATTGTAATTATATTAATTAATACATCATCATTCAATATTTACATAGAACTGCAGAATTATACTTATTAGTGGAAAATAGCTATTTTAAAGTATTTTATGAAAAGGAACCCTAGATTAAGTAAATGAGTTGAGGATAATTTATTATTGGCCATTATTTCTTAAAAATAAAAAAAAGAGAGAGAGAGAGAATCTCGCCAAAAGTACTTGTTAGTAACCATTCTAAGGAATTCTAGAAGTAGGGCAGTATGATTCCAAATAAATATGGTTTATTCTTTGAATAGGCAGACCAACATTCACGCTTGAGTTAATGCTATGCAGTACCATTTCATAACTCAGAAGATAACAATAAAACACACAAGTGTTGAGAATTGTTCATATATAGACAATTGTACAAAGAAATGAAAGTTCTCCTTTCCCAGTACCAGGGTTCTAAACACTAGTAGTGTTGGTGTCTATTCTTTTCATTCTTTTAATCCTATGTTTATATATGTACATCTTTATATAATACATGTATTATTGTTATTTTAACATTCAATTTTTTTCTCTTTACATTATATATAATCTATATATATATCACCACACACACACACACACACACACACACACTACATTGATATATGTGAAAATTGCTTTACTTTTTCCCTTTCATTAAGACATAGAGATCTATCTCATTGCTTTTTATAGTGACAGAGTATCCCATTGGTACATGCCATAAGTTACTCAACGTTCTTTAAGGATGGACATTTGTCTCCAGTTGTGTTATTAAAAATGGTGCTAACCTGAACTACATTAAACATGTTTATGCATGTACTGTAATTTTTATAGGAGAGATTTTTAGAATTGGCCTTTTGGGACTAAAACTATATGCTATGAAATTTACTTAGATGCTGCAAAATGCTTTCCCAAAGGGTGGTACTGTTTCACTTTCCACTAATAAAATATGAAAGTGACTGCTTCCCCACACTCTCTATAGCACTAATGGTAATCACTCTTTGCCAAATTAGTTGGTGAAAAATGTAATATCTGTGTTGGTTTAATTTGTATTTCCATTCTGACCAGCTGGGTGGATATCTTTGCATGTTTACTGGCCATTGGTAATTTTGCTTCTTTAAATTGTCTATCCATTTTTAAAAATCTGAATTGTCATTTTCTTAGTAACTGGCTAAAAATATTTTTTCCTAATGTCCCATTTTCCCCTGCTTACATGAAGAGTGCATTATCATTTTAGAAAATACATATGGACAAAAAGAAGATGAAAACTGTCCATAATATTGTTGGTGTATACTCTGACATTAGTGTTAATGATGAGATGGAATCATGCTGTCCATTCTATTTGTCACTGCTTTTCTTCACTCAACAAAATGGGCTCTACATTTTTCGTATACCCTTAAATGTTCATTCACAACTATGCTTTTTAAACTTTGTGATCAAAATGAAACAAAAGTAAGAAAACATTGAAATCCTTTCACCAAGCAAAATTTCATTCTGAAAACACAAAAATGGAATCCAAGTGGAATGGCTCAATCACCTTTCCCTCACAACTCATATCCTAGACTGGATAATAGTGACTGTCGGGATGCCAGAAAATGCTTTTTAATTGACAGGTAGAAAACAGCAGGAAGAAAAGTGATGGGTACCTCACTTGCAATTATGTGTGTAAAAAGGCTTCTAGTCTTGATTACAACTCCATGAGATGAATGCTGTTATTAACCCATTTTACAGAAGACAAAATGAGTGCAAAGTCACTTGCTTTATATGATAACATATAGTATGCATAGCATTTGAATTCAGCAATCCAGTTCTGAAATATGTGCTCTTAATCACTATGAAACCTGCCTAATAGAAGTACAAAAACAATATTTACACTTGCGTCATATTATTTTAATGATTTTTTTACAAGACTTTCCCAACATGTTGCAAGAATTGTAAAAATAGGTTTAAAATTTTGTTTAATGCAGTAAATGCAAAAGAATATTTATAATACATATATTATGTAAAATAAGTTTTTATTTCTCATTCCTTTGCTTTTAAAAGTTTTACCATATACATTTATGTCTCCAAAGAACATATAATTTAGTATTAAATGTTTTATCCTCCATATACATGAAATAATATTCTTCCTTATTCTTCAGCAACTTCCTTTGTCAATTTGACATTATATCACAGAGATTTATTTATGTTTTCCATATAGCCGTATATCATTCATTTTTTATTGCTACAAAGTATTCCACTGTATAATTACAAGTCTTTTTATCTCTTCTACCATAAATGGGCATTTGGTTGTTTCTGGTTTTTAAATTATTACTATGTCTTCTCTTAAGTGGTTCCTTGATCCTTTTTTTAATTTTTATATTGAGTTGTCTTCCGCTTCTGAATTAGAAGAAATCCATATATTCTAAATATCACTCTTCTGTCACTTGTTTGTAGAACAAGTGTTTATCCCTAATTTATATCTTGTCTTTTCATTTTCCTCATGGTATTTTTTGATTAAGAAATTTTAACAAACTTTTATGATCTGTGTATTTTCTGCTTTGTTTAAGGCATCCTCATAGATTATAAGGTCCACAAGGCATTTTTCAGTATTGTTTTTGAAACATTTACCGTACTGCCTATCACATAAAGATCTATCTACTTAAACTTGATTTTTATGTATAGATAATGATTGTCTTACTAGTATTTAGTTAATAGTTCAAAATTTTCTCACTGGTTTGTAGTGATAGCTCAGACAAAAATCAAGCTTCCATATCTGCCTGGGTATCTTTATGAGTTCTGTGTTCTGCGAGTTTGCTCAATTTATCTAACTCTGTGTCAAAACCCCTATCTTAAGAGATATAGCTTTATAAGAATTGTTGAAAGTGGTTATAGTCAAGTTAATATATGTTAAGTGCTTAGAACAATGTCTAGCATAAATGCTATATAAAATATTTTCTTTTATTATTATTATTGAATGCCTTGGTGATTTGGGGCCTTTTAAACATCCATATAAGTATATAAATCAGTGGATTCTTTTGGATATTTTTTATAGATTATCAGAAGATATGTGAATAATGTCATTTTTCCCAATCTTGATATTTTCATTTTTTATCTCTTTATTTTAAATTCATTTTTTAAGCCTTACTGTATTGGCATTTTATATCTAGTACAATGTAGAATGAATATGCTAACAGCAGGCACCCTGGTTTTATTTCTGATTTTAAAGACATGCTTACCACATTTCACTATTAAGTTTGATGTTTGCAGCAGATATTTTGCAAACATCTTTGATCATTTTAAGGAAGTTCCTTCCTATTCATAATTTTCTAAGATGTTTTTAAAATTATGAATGGATCTTGACTTCTACCAAACATATTTTCCGTATCTAGTGAGATGATCATATAATTTTTCTGCTTTAACTTGTTAATATGATGAGTTACATGACATGATGTTTTTTTTCGGTTAAGCCAACCTGGATTTACTGAGATAAGCTCCATGTTGTCATGCCATATTCATCTTTTTAATCTTTTAATATGTTGCTGGATTCAGCATGTTAACATTTTGTTTCGTATCTTGCATTGATGCTCACGAGTGAGACTGACCTATAATTTCTTTTCTTACACTAATCTTTCAATATCAAGGTTGTGCCGGGCTCATAAATTGAGGGAGTATTGTGTTTTTTTATTGACTGATTGTTTTTTCAATTGACAGACAAAATTGTATGTATTTATCATGTACAACATGATGTTCTGAAGTATATATACATTGTGGAATGGCTAAATTGAGCTACTTACATGCACTATCTCACAGTCTTCATTTTTTGTAGTGAGACCACAATAAACATTCTCAGTATTCTCAAGAATACAATATGTCATTTTTTTTCCTATAGTCTGTAATAGCTTAAAACCTTTCCTCCTGCATTTCTGACTTTTTAAAGCCTGTTTGGAAGGCCAGCTTTCTCTTGCGTACTGAAAACCAATCTCACCGGAATGCTGGTCAGCCATTCTACAGTTAAAATGGAAATTAGGAATCTTTTTGACTAATTAGGTTTCAAACAGCTTTTGCTTGTACAGTATATTCATGGATGTTAAGAAGGCATTGTCACAATTAAGGTTTTTGAGAAAATCCTTTCCAAGAGGATGTTTTCCATCAACAAACAGAAGAAAAATTAAATGCCCGATTAACAAACATAATGTCCTCTTTAATAATTCTCAGCACTCTGGTAATTCTGTTAATATTACTGTGCTATATCTACAGTTCTTTCCTTTTGTTTCATGTCCTGAATAATTCAATTAAAAGTCTGACAAAGCAATAACAAGGTATTGAATGTTGTCGAATTGTAATTTGAAATAAAAACACAAGCTCTTTGGGAACACTTATTTAAAATTCTGCAAAACCTTTTCAAGTATCTGAGATTGTTGCATTCTACAAAAGAAACAGTTAACTACTTAGCTAAGTTATCCTGCTTCCTTTCTTGTAACCAATTTCAGTAAATAAGGAAAACACAGTTGTGTAAAACAATGAAGTTCTTGCAAAACAGACCACTTTGTCTGCACCTGGCTTACGTGGAAGGAAGAACTATTCCTTTTTCCTGAATTTTGAGGAAAAACAGTGGCACAGCTTGAATACTGAACAGCAGAATTGCCTGGAAGGCTCATCCACAAGGGCCTACAATTTCTGTCCTTTTATCTGGAAAATACTAATATACAAGGTAATGTGAGGGAAATGAAAAAGAATGTGACAAAGACCTTGCCCTTAGAAAGCGGCCACTCTAGTAACAGAGATAAGAGCTGTCATGTGTGACACAGTCTCATGCAGTTGGTGGACAGAAGGGAGCCAGAAGGTATGGCAAGGGGAATATTGATCCAGATGTTAAAGCCATAGGCTTCAACTTCCCCTCCCCCAATATGGACACTATTTTGCTTCAGTTCTCTGAGCTGTCATCGGAATTCACGATAAGGAAAGACACAGTGAGGAAATCACTTATTCTGACATCAAGAAGAAAAGCAAGTAATATAACCTGGTGTCATTTTACAGAAAAGCTACGGAGTAGTGATTAAGCGTACAGTCCTGTAGTACAGAAACCTGTGGCCAATTTCTGGCTGTAGAATTTCAGCCAAGTTGCTTAACTTTTCTATCCCGCAGTTTCCTGGTCTAGAAAGTAAGAATAATAGTGTACTAGCTCAGAGAGTTGTTTGAGGATTAAATAATATAATCTACTTAAAATGTTAACCATTTCCTGGCATAAAATAAGCTCTCAAAAATGAGAACCATTTAATATTATCAATGTGAGCCAATCCTATAAGTTCTTACTGGAGAAAGTGGCAATGATTCTTTTTTTTTTTGGAGTTATTTCTTTTTTTAAAATTTTATTATTATTATACTTTAAGTTTTAGGGTACACGTGCACAATGTGCAGGTTTGTTACATATGTATACATGTGCCATGCTAATGTGCTGCACCCATTAACTCCTCATTTAGCATTAGGTATATCTCCTAATGCTATCCCTCCCCACTCCCCCCACCCCACAACAGTCCCCGGTGTGTGACGTTCCCCTTCCTGTGTCCATGTGTTCTCATTGTTCAATTCCCACTTATGAGTGAGAACATGTGGTGTTTGGTTTTTTGTTCTTGTGATAGTTTGCTGAGAATGATGGTTTCCAGGTTCATCCATGTCCCTACAAAGGACATGAACTCATCATTTTTTATGGCTGCATAGTATTCCATGGTGTATATGTGCCACATTTTCTTAATCCAGTCTATCGTTGTTGGACATTTGGGTTGGTTCTAAGTCTTTGCTATTGTGAATAGTGCCGCAATAAACATACGTGTGCATGTGTCTTTATAGCAGCATGATTTATAATCCTTTGGGTATATACCCAGTAATGGGATGGCTGCATCAAATGGTATTTCTAGTTCTAGGTCCCTGAGGAATCGGAAAGTGGCAATGATTCTAAGATAATCCAAAAAAAAAAAAAAATGCTGCAGATTCAAACAAGAGAAACGCTAAGTAAGCAAAAAGAGAAGAAATATGTAATTAAAGAAATAGAAAGACAAAGTTAATTTTTAAGCAAAATTCAGTGAGAGAAACCAGTCTCAGAGCTGAAGACCACTCCTCCTGTGGGCTGGGAAACAGATAGAGGTAGGAGTGACAAAGAAGGAGACCAAAGAAAAAGAAAGGAAGCCATGGGAAAATTGAAATCTGCTTTTTAACTAAAAAGAATTAAACTTCATTGTAATACTGGCTGGGATACAGCTGGTCAGGAGGAAGATATTAAATACTCAAACCATAGGCTTTTGTCCAAAATGCCTTATTTAAACAGTTTTCTAATCTGAAGTTTAGTACTATATACAATTGATACTTAAAAATAATCTAGTCATTCAAATTTACTTACATTCTTTCTATGCTTACAAATTATAATGGAATGTGGGTTGCTCATAACATTTTTATATTTACTCCTCCATATATAAGACTGAACTTTTGTAGGCAGCCATCCCATTTGACAAATCCAAGGTGACCTAAAAGTTTAGGATACAGGGGTCAGTGAAATAAATTAACTGATATATTAATAGCTTATTATTGGAGCAGTTGTGTTTAAATATGACAGGTTTTGTATTAAAACTGGCACTAGTTAAGCACAGCCAGAACAGAGTTTCAATTATTAATAATGCTGTGAGTTACAAAATCAGAAAAAATTTAAAAACATCTGACATAGTTGTTCAGGGTTGTTTTACATACTGACTTTAAAATGTAATCATTTACCCAAGTGTTTATGTTATAACTGGAATCTGGTCAACAGAAATGCAATGTGAGATTCAACAGCAATCAATAATGTGTGCTTTTAAAAATGAGTGTGCCGTGTCAAAGACTTGTAAAATGGGAGCAGTGCCTTACCAAGGCTGAGTCTTTTAGTAATGAAATGAATGAAACTCTATATGGTGAACTTATAGAAAAGCCACTATGTTTGATGGAATTGGCTACAGGAAGTCGTGGCCTTCAGGAAAGAGTCTGTGGGAGGTTTTCTGAACTTTGTATCTCCTATTCACCCACTATAAATAATTTCCCTGTGACATCCTCTAAGGATGTCCCCATTATCACATTTGCTTATTTATTTTCAGTTTATTATCTCTCTTTCAAAACTTCATAGCTCTTTATATTTGTTCCTCCCTCTTCCCCAAACCGAGAAGACAGTAATTAAAAATTGGAAGTTTGAAATATGTAAGATCTAACATGAACATTCCACTGCATCTGGAAGCTGACAGGGCAACTGACTTATTCTTGCAGGTGCTTAAAATGAACTATATGACAAGTTGGAGAGTTTACTCTGAAAGCCCAATTAGTAAAAATAAAATGAGAGAAGATGTTCCCACGGCGTTTGCAAAATGATATTAAAAGAACCAATGTTTCTTTTAAAAATAAGCCTGATACAGGAAAAAGGTAAAGGGCAGAATCAAAGTGGCAAGAAAGAAAAAAATAAATCATGGAATGACAGAAACACTGAACTGGAAATTTAGAGATATGAGGTCAAGGGGAAACGTTAAAATTATAAAGGACATGAATACAGAGATAGAAGAAATCATGTCTATGGTAGAAGACAGTACACTAACTTTTTTGAGCTACTATCCCCAGTCTTATTTAAAATAATAACTACAACAAAAATAAAAACAGCATTAACCTTAGAATACAATAAGGCAAAAAATGGAGAATTAGCAAACACGATAGGGAGAGAAACAAAATCAAACATGTTTCAGGAGAAACAGGATTAGAAAAGGGATTGTTTATAAAAGAGGAAATCAGTCAGGCAAATAAAAGCAAACAGAAAAAACATTTAAAAGGAACAAGGAACTCAATACTGTAAAAGAAGAATTGAATTGCAGATTTTGATGCAACTCACTTATATTTCATAACTCTACATATCAATTCAATTTAATTCAGCTACTGCAAGTATTACAAAAATTTGTAGCCATACCAGAGTTGGAGATTACTGTTTTTATTTCATTTTGAGTGTGACACAAAAATGGGGTTAAAGAATCTGGCACATTCTTTAGTATTCACTGCCAAGGGGGTTTGAACTTTCTAATACGATGCAGTGAGATTTTCAAGCAGAAAAATTGGAATTCCTTCTCAAATAACTCCAAATAAAAAGAAGGAGCCCAGATCCAAAGGGATCAAGGAAGTGAAAGTGGAGGAGGTCAGACAGCAAGTGCCAATGTGGCGTGTCCACACAAAAAGGAAAGAAAAATTGGGAATGATGGACATAACCAACTAAGGAATATAAAAGATTGAACAAAACCTAAACTGATGATGCCCAGTGTCTCTAACATCTGCATGAGGCCTGCCACCTAATAGTTGCTCAATTAATAACTAATGAATTAAATGAATCAGTGAATTAATT
The DNA here is from genome assembly GCF_028885625.2 of Pongo pygmaeus. Classification (NCBI taxonomy): domain Eukaryota; kingdom Metazoa; phylum Chordata; class Mammalia; order Primates; family Hominidae; genus Pongo; species Pongo pygmaeus. Next base: position 132,705,008 of record NC_072373.2, on the reverse strand, counting down.
GAATTCCACTTAGTGGAACTATCTTTTCAGGCTGTACTCATCAGTGGGAAACAATGAAAGAATGACCAGATAGCTGGATTTACAAGAAATAGTGTCAAAAATTTGTCACTTTGGAAAAGACTTGCTCTTGGAGAAAAGAGGAAAATATTGAACAATCTGAAATAGTAAAAAAAAAAAAAAACAAAAAAAACTTACAGATTCTATGTGAACTGATCTACAGGGAAGAAATAGGTCTACACTGTTTTCAAAAAAACTATTCTGGTTGTTTGATTTTTTTTCCCTTTCCTACTTTGTGGGATGATGTTTGATTGTTTTTTATTGCCATCAGCATTGGCACTCCTCCGGACATGTGTTCGGGATTCTTGGAACCAAAATGAATAGTACACACAGTAAAGTGCACCTTTCGTGAAGGGAAAATGACAACTACATAACACCATGTAAAAGAATGCAGACCAAAAGAGAATTTGTTTTTCTGTATTATATGAGACAATAAGGAGGAAAGAGAAAGAAAAGTAAGGCAAACGACGCATGACAGAAAGGAGAACAAGGCTCAGAACACACAAGATCAAGCAAGGGGGGTGGGGGAGCCCATGAAGGCAGAAACAAGGTAACAAAAAGGACAAAACCAGCAGTAGAAAGGAACTGTCAGACACAAAACCCTCAAAACAATAGATAGGAAAAAAAGGAACAAGATGACAGGAAAAGAGCAGCATGGAATCTAGTAAGAAAAAGAAACAAAAATTTCAAATAATGGATTTTCTAACACCCCCGCTGTTCCTCCAGTGCATTGTGTCACAGTCTCACAGAGCAGTGCATAATTTATTATGGTCACTCGCTGCCAGGCTGCTATAAAGGGCAATAGCTATATGAAAATACTCCCCACCGCCTGGATGGCTTAATGATCTACCCTTTGTAGAGGGGTAGGGCTGCGGAATGGCAGGCAAGGGCAGGAGGAGCACTTACGGTGCTGGATGGCGCTCTGCATATTTAGTGCTTCCCACCATTTGAAGAAGGGGTGTATTAACTCTCAAGACACCTCGGTGGGTTTTTTTTTTCCCCTTTTAAAGCTTTTCCTAAATAATCACCTTCTGTCCAAAGCAGTTTCTTAAACTGATACTACATATACCCTCCTTTAAGGCAGCGGGCATGTCAAAGTAAACAACCATCAAAAGATGGATTTTAAACATAAAATCTGACTTGGGCAATTAATATTAATAACTGGAAAACTGAATTCTGTTTCCACCATGTCTGGAGATTTTTTTTTCTATGCTACAGTTTCTCTTTAGAAATGAATTTTGGGTGCAGAAAAACTTAAAAATCTCAAAAAAAAATAGAGACTATACAAATCATTTTCAGCAATCATTTTCCAGAAACTGGACTTTTCGGTAGTATTTATATAGAGGAACTTTCATAACTTCCACAAATAGCACTATCTTCAAACGGAAACGCATCATTAAGATATCTATCAATAATTTCTGTGATTGATAAAGCCAGGGATTACTTCTTTAAAATTCTTCTTTGAGAGGCAGTCATGTCTGAGGGTCAGGAGCACAGGCTCTTGAGCCAGATGGCTGAGGTTTGGGTCCAGATGAGGCCATTGACTTGCTGTGTGATCCTGCCATATTACTTACACTTTCTGAGTTCCCTCATCTGTAAAATGGGAACAATAATAGTAAATATATCATAGAGTTGCTGTGAGGATTAAATGAATTAGCCTTTGGGTGACAGCCTGGTAAACAAAAAGCACGGCAGGTGTCAGCTGTTGTACCTGCTCTCACAAAGCATGATGGGATATTAGGGCATTTGTAATCCAGAACAGTTTGCTGTTTGGTAATAGGCATAGAGACAGCTAAAAAGTGCATCCCTTAATTCCACAGAAGACCAGGCTAGGCAGTGCACTTTCTCTCTCTCTTCTCTCATCCTTGGATACAACGCTTGCTTATATAGGATAACAGATGTGTAAAAGGAAGTCACAGTCAGCTGTTTTGACATCTTTCATCCTCCAAACTCCGATAGTAAAATGCAAAATGCAAACAATGCTCATTCTTAAACAAAATGATTTTTGAGTTCCAAAGATAAAATATTTTGAAAAAGATGGTCCAGATCACAGAAAATTGTTAATAATATGCATATATAAGTAGTATGTAATTCTGAACAAACATATTTAGGTTGGAGAAATCAGACATGTGAAGCTTAAAATAGTAGAAGGTGAAAAGATAGCAAAAAATCAGAACAAGTTATGGAGAGTGGTCATAGAAGGAAGAAAATTAATTTGAAATGTAAGTTCTCAATTTAAAAAAATCAGGAACTACTTTCCTGGGTCATACTCAAGAACAATCCTTCTCAGGATCTTCACTGCCAATGACACGAAAAGACATTTTGTGTCAAAGGTGAATTCATTCAATTACCCACTCATTCATTTGTTCATTCATTAATCTATCCCCAAATTATTTACTGAATACCTGCCATGTGCCAGAATCACATTAATCCCTGGAGAATCAATGGGGAACAAGTCATTCTAGCATCAGTTTCTTTATTTTTCATGTGGAGAATATTCTATCTTCCCCCTCAAAGTTGATTGAGGAATGAATGTGATCCCATGTGTAGAAATAGGCACTATGCCTAGAATACAAAGGGAACTAAGTTTCTAATCACCATAAAAATCATTTATGAATTTATTATTTTGGGATATATTTACATCATGATAACTATACTTTTATTGCAATCACCTTAAAATGTACTTATTTACTACCTAAAGGGAAACTATATTTCACTTTATGTATTCTAAATCTATCATCTCTATAGGAATAATAGGTATATGTTTAATATTCAAAATATTTCATTTTTAATTTTATTTTTTAATTAGAATTGAAAAATTATTGTTGTATATATTTGAGTTACCAAGTGATGTTACAATTCATGAATACAACGTATTCATTAAAATTAAATCAAGTTAATTAACGTATCCATCACTTAAAATACTTACTTTTTGTGGTGAGAACATTTGAAATTTACTCTCTTAGCAATTTTGAAATGTACAATAAATGATTATTTACTATATTCACCATGTTTTACAATATATCTCATAGTAAAAAGAACCCTTATTATTCCTAATTGAGGCTTTATATCGTTTCACCATCTCCTCCCTATTCTTTGACCATCTTCTCCCTATTCTCCCGACCCCGAGCCTCTGGTCACCACCATTCTACTTTCTGTTTCTTTATTTTAGATTGTTTCATTGTTTTAGGGTCCACATATAAGTGAGAATATGCAATATTTGTCTCTCTAGGCCTGCCTTCCTTCACTTAACATGTTCTCTAGTTCCACTCATATTGTTGCAAGTGACACAATTTATTTCTTTTTTAAGGCTTAATAGTCGTCCATTGTGTATATATACCATATTTTCTTTATCCATTCATCTGTTGATAGACACTTAGGTTGATTCCATAAGCTGCCTATTGTGAACAATACTGCAAGGAACATAGATAGGCATGCAGACATTTCTTTGACAAACTGATTTCAAATCTATTGCATAAATACCCAGAAGTAGGATTGTTGGATCATATGGTAATTCTACTTTTAGTTTTTTGGGGAACTTTTATAATGTTTTCATAAAAAGTATACTAATTTACATTTCCACCAACAGCGTGCCAGGGTTCCCTTTTCTCCGCATCTTCTCCAACACTTATTATCTGTTGTCTTTTTGATAACAGCCATTCTGACAGGTGTGAGTGATATCTCACCGTGGTTTTAATTTGCATTTCCCTAGTGATCACCAATGTTGAGCATTTTTTCATATGCCTATTGGTCATTTGTGTTATTTCTTTTAAGAAATGTCTATTCAGATCCCTTGCTCATTTTTTATTCAAACTAATTGTTTTCTTTCCAAAGAGTTGTTTAATCTCCTTATATATATTTGATATTAACCCCTTATCAGATTTATGGCCCAAAAATATTTTCTTCCAATCCATGGGTTGTTTCTTCACTCTGTTAATTGTTTTCTTTGCTGTGCAGAAGCTTTTTATATTGATGTAATCCAATTTGTCTATTTTTGCACTTGTTGCCTGTGATTTTGAGTTCAAATCTAAAAAATCATTATCTGGACCAATATTGTGCACTTTTTCTCGTATATTTTCTTCTAGTAGTTTTACAGTTTAAGGTCTTACATTTAAGTCTTTAATCCATTTGATAAGATTTCTGTTAATGCTGTGAGACAATGATCTAATTTCATTCTTCTGCACATGGATATACATTTTTCACAACACCCTTTATTGAAAAGATGTCCTTTTTCCAATGGTTATACTTGGCACCCTTGCTTAACATCAATTGACTATATATGAATGGGTTCACTGCTGAGTTTTCCATTCTGTTCCACTGGTCAATTAGTCTATTTTTATGCCAACATCATGCTGTTTAACTAATATCACTTGGTGGTAGAGTTCAGAATCAGTTAGTATGATGTCCACAGCTTTGTTCTTTTTGCTCGGACTGACTTGGCTATCCAGGGTTTTTTTGTGGTTCCATACACATTTTAGAATTATATTTTTTTCTATTTCTATGAAAAACTATGTTAAATTTTCATAGGTATTACACCGATTGTGTAGATTGCTTTGGGCAATAATATGGACATTTTAACAAACCAATTCTTCTAATCCATGAACACAAGATATATTTGTTTTTGTATCTTTTTCAATTTCTTTCATTATGTATGGGTAAGTTTCTCACCTCCTTGGTTAAATGGATTCCTTTTGATTTCTTTTTCATATAGTTCATTGTTAATGTACAGAAACATCATTGATTTTCATTTATTGATTTTGTATGCTGCAACTGCGCTGTGTTAATTTATTAGTTCTAACAGTGTTTTTTTTTGGTGGAATCTTTAATATTTTCTACATATAAGATCATGTTAGTAAACAGCAACAATTTGACTTATTCTTTTCCTATTTGCATGCATTTAATTTCTTTCTCTTGCTTGATTGGTCTGGTAAGGCTCTTGCTTGCTTGGTCTGGTAAGGACTTCCAGTATTATCTTTTTAAAATAGACCTACAGGATACAAATGCAGTTTTGTTACATGGATATATTGCATACTGGTGAAATCTGAGTTTTTTATATAGCCATCACCCAAATACTGCATATTGTACTCATTAAGTAGTTTCTCATACCTTAACCCTTTTCCACCCTTCCACCCTTCTGAGTCTCCAGTGACTATTATTCCACTGTCTATGTCCATGTGTACAAATTATTTAGCTCCTGCTTATGAGTGAGAATATGTTTCTGTTTCTGAGTTATTTCAATTAAGATAATGACCTCTAGGATTCCATTCTGAGATGGCCGAATAGGAACAGCTCCGATCTGCAGCTTCCAGCATGATCATTGCAGAAGACGGGTGATTTCGGCATTTCCAACTGAGGTACCTGGTTCATCTCATTGGGACTGGTTGGACAGCGGGTGCAGCCCATTGAGGGTGAGCTGAAGCGGGGGGGGGGCATCACTTCACCTGGGAAGCACAAGGGGTTGGGGGATTTCCCTTTCCTAGCCAAGGGAAGCCATGAGAGATGGCACCTGGAAAACCAGGACACTCCCACCCAAATACTGTGCTTTTCCAATGGTCTTAGCAAATGGCACACCAGGAGACTATATTCTGCGCCTGGCTCAGTGGATTCCAAGCCCAAGGAGCCTTGCTTACTGCTAGCGCAGCAGTCTGAGATTGACCTACAAGGCAGCAGCCGGGCAGGTGGAGGGGCATCTGCCATTGCTGAGGCTTGAATAGGTAAACATAGCAGCTGGGGAAGCTAGAACTGGGCGGAGCCCACCGCAGCTCAGCAAGGCTGGCTGCCTCTGTAGTCTCCACCTCTGGGGGCAGGGCATAGCTGAACCAAAGGCAGCAGAAACTTCTGCAGACTTAAACATCCCTGTCTGACAGTTCTGAAGAGAGCAGCGATTCTCCCAGCTTGGTGTTTGAGCTCAGAGAACGGACAGGCTGCATCCTCAAGTGGGTCCCTGATGACCGTGTAGCCTAACTGGGAGACACCTCCCAGTAGTGGCCGACAGACACCACATATAGGCAGCTGCCCCTCTGGGACGAAGCTTCCAGAGGAAGGATCAGGTAGCAATATTTGCTGTTCTGCAATATTTGCTGTTCTACAGCCTCTGCCGGTGACACCCAGACAAACAGGGTCTGGAGTGGAGCTCCAGCAAACTCCAACAGACCTGTAGCTGAGCGACCTGACTGTTAGAAGGAAAACTAACCAAAAGAAAGGAATAGCATCAACATCAACAAAAAGGACATCTGCACCAAAACCCCATCTGTAGGTCACCAACATCAAAGACCAAAGATAGATAAAACCACAAAGATGGGGAGAAACCAGAACAGAAAAGCTGAAAATTCTAAAAACCAGAGTGCCTCTTCTCCTACAAAGGATCACAGCTCCTCGGCAGCAACGGAAAAAAGCTGGATGGAGAATGATTTTGACAAGTTGACAGAAGTAGGCTTCAGAAGGTTGGTAATAACAAACTTCTCCGAGCTAAACGAGGATGTTCGAATCCATCGCAAGGAAGCTTAAAACCTTGAAAAAAGATTAGATGAATGGCTAACTAGAATAAACAGTGTGGAGAAAAACTTAAATGACCTGATGGAGTTGAAAACCATGACGCGAGAACTACGTGACACATACACAAGCTTCAATAGCCGATTTGATCAAGTGGAAGAAAGGGTATCAGTGATTGAAGATCAAATTAATGAAATAAAGCGAGAAGTTTAGAGAAAAAAAGTGAAAAGAAACAAACAAAGCCTCCAAGAAATACGGGACTATGTGAAAATATCAAATCTACGTTTGACTGGTGTACCTGAAAGTGACAGGGAGAATGGAACCAAGTTGGAAAACACTCTTCAAGATATTTTCCAGGAGAACTTTCCCAACATAGCAAGGCAGGCCAACATTCAAATTCAGGAAATAGAGAGAACACTACAAAGATACTCCTTGAGAAGAGCAACCCCAAGACACATAATTGTCAGATTCACCAAGGTTGAAGTGAAGGAAAAAATGTTAAGGGCAGTCAGAGAGAAAGGTCGGGTTACCCACAAAGGGAAGCCTATCAGACTAACAGCGGATCTCTCGGCAGAAACTCTACAAGCCAGAAGAGAGTGGGGCCAATATTCAACATTCTTAAAGAATAGAATTTTCAAACCAGAATTTCATATCCAGCCAAACTAAGCTTCATAAGTGAAGGAGAAATAAAATCCTTTACAGACAAGCAAATGCTGAGAGATTTTGTCACCAGCAGGCCTGCCTTACAAGAGCTCCTGAAGGAAGCACTAAACATGGAAAGGAACAACCGGTACCAGCCACTGCAAAAATATGCCAAATTGTAAAGACCATCGATGCTAGGAAGAAACTGCATCAACTAATGAGCAAAATAACCAGCTAACATCATAATGACAGGATCAAATTCACACATAACAATATTAACCTTAAATGTAAATGGGCTAAATGCTCCAATTAAAAGACACAGACTGGCAAATTGGATAAAGATTCAAGACCCATCAGTGTGCTTTATTCAGGAGACCCATCTCACATGCAAAGACACACATAGGCTCAAAACAAAGGGATGGAGGAAGATCTACCAAGCAAATGGAAAACAAAAAAAGGCAGGGGTTGCAATCCTAGTCTCTGATAAAACAGACTTTAAACCAACAAAGATCAAAAGAGACAAAGAAGGCCATTACATAATGGTAAAGGGATTAATTCAACAAGAAGAGCTAACTATCCTAAATATATATGCACCCAATACAGGAGCACCCAGATTCATAAAGCAAGTCCTTAGAGACCTACAAAGAAACCTAGACTCCCACACAATAATAATGGGAGATTTTAACACCCCGCTGTCCACTGTCAATATTAGACAGATCAATGAGACAGAAGGTTAACAAGGATATCCAGGACTTGAACTCAGCTCTGCACCAAGCAGACCTAATAGACATCTACAGAACTCTCCACCCCAAATCAACAGAATATACATTCTTCTCAGCACCACACTGCACTAATTCCAAAATTGACCACATAGTTGGAAGTAAAGCACTCCTCAGCAAATGTAAAAGAAGAGAAATCACAACGAACTGTCTCAGACCACAGTGCAATCAAATTAGAACTCAGGATTAAGAAACTCACTCAAAATCGCACAACTACATGGAAACTGAACAACATGCTCCTGAATGACTACTGGGTACATAATGCAATGAAGACAGAAATAAAGATGTTCTTTGAAACCAATGAGAACAAAGATACAATGTACCAGAATCTCTGGGACACATTTAAAGCAGTGTGTAGAGGGAAATTTATAGCACTAAATGCCCACAAGAGAAAGCAGGAAAGATCTAAAATTGACACCCTAACATCACAATTAAAAGAACTAGAGAAGCAAGAGCAAACAAATTCAAAACCTATCAGAAGGCAAGAAATAACTAAGATGAGAGCAGAACTGAAGGAGATAGAGACACAAAATACCCTTAAAAAAAATCAATGAATCCAGGATCTGGTTTTTTGAAAAGATCAACAAAATTGATAGAACACTAGCAAGACTAATAAAGAAGAAAAGAGAGAAGAATCAAATAGACGCAATAATAAATGATAAAGGGGATATCACCACAGATCTCACAGAAATACAAACTACCATCAGAGAATACTATAAACGTCTCTACGCAAATAAACTAGAAAATCTAGAAGAAATGGATAAATTCCTCGACACATACACCATCCCAAGACTGAACCAGGAAGAAGTTGAATCTCTGAATAGATCAATAACAGGCTCTGAAATTCAGGCAATAATTAATAACCTACCAACCAAAAAAAGTCCAGGATCAGATGGATTCACAGCCAAATTCTACCAGAGGTACAAAGATGAGTTGGTACCATTCCTTCTGAAACTATTTCAATCAACAGAAAAAGAGGGAATCCTCCCTAACTCATTTTGTGAGGCCAGCATCATCCTGATACCAAAGCCTGGCAGAGACACAACAAAAAAAGAGAATTTTAGACCAATATCCCTGACGAGCATCGATGCAAAAATCCTCAATAAAATACTGGCAAATTGAATCCAGCAACACATCAAAAAGCTTATCCACCATGATCAAGTGGGTTTCATCCCTGGGATGCAAGGCTGGTTCAACATACGCAAATGAATAAATGTAATCCAGCATATAAACAGAACCAATGACAAAAACCACATGATTATCTCAATAGATGCATAGAAGGCCTTTGACAAAATTCAACAGCCTTCATGCTAAAAACTCTTAATAAATTAGGTATTGATGGAACATATCTCAAAATAATAAGAGCTATTTATGATAAATCCACAGCTAATATCATGCTGAATGGGCAAAAACTGGAAGCATTCCCTTTGAAAACTGGCACAAGACAGGGATGCCCTCTCTCACCACTCCTATTCAACATAGTGTTGGAAATTCTGGCCAGGGCAGTCAGGGAAGAGAAAGAAATAAAGGGTACTCAATTAGGAAAAGTGGAAGTCATATTGTCCCTGTTTGCAGATGACATGATTGTATATTTAGAAAACCCCATCATCTCAGCCCAAAATCTCCTTAAGCTGATAAGCAACTTCAGCAAAGTCTCAGGATATAAAATCAATCTGCAAAAATCACAAGCATTTTTATACACCAATAACAGAAAAACAGAGAGCCAAATCATGAGTGAACTCCCATTCATGATTGCTACAGAGAATAAAATACCTAGGAATCCAATTTATGAGGGATGTGAAGGACCTCTTCAAGGAGAGCTACAAACCACTGCTCAATGAAATAAAAGAGGATACAAACAAATGGAAGAACATTCCATGCTCAAAGATAGGAAGAATCAATATCGTGAAAATGGCCATACTGCCCAAGGTAATTTATAGATTCAATGCCATCCCCACCAAGCTATCAATGACTTTCTCCACAGAATTGGAAAAAACTACTTTAAAGTTCATATGGAACCAAAAAAGAGCCTACATAGCTAAGACAGTCCTAAGCAAAAAGAACAAAGCTGGAGGCATCATGCTACCTGACTTCAAACTATATTACAAGGCTACAGTAACCAAAACAGCATGATACTGGTACCAAAAGAGATATATAGACCAATGGAACAGAACAGAGGCCTTAGAAATAACATCACACATCTACAACCATCTGATCTTTGACAAACCTGACAAAAACAAGAAATGGGGAAAGGATTCCTTATTTAATAAATGGTGCTGGGAAAACTGGCTAGCCATATGTAGCAAGCTGAAACTGGATCCCTTCCTTACACCTTACACAAAAATTAATTCAAGATGGATTAAAGACTCACATGTTAGACCTAAAACCATAAAAACCCTAGAAGAAAACATAGGCAATACCATTCAGGACACAGGCATGGGCAAGGACTTCATGTCTAAAACACCAAAAGCAATGGCAACAAAAGCCAAAATTGACAAATGGGATCTAATTAAACTAAAGAGCTTCTGCACAGCAAAAGAAACTACCATCAGAGTGAACGGACAACCTACAGAATAGGAGAAAATTTTTGCAATCTACACATCTGACAAAGGGCTAATAACCAGAATCTACAAGAACTTAAACAAATTTACAAGAAGAAAACGTACAACCCCATCAAAAAGTGGTCAAAGGATATGAACAGACATTTCTGAAAATAAGACATTTATGCAGCCAACAGACACATGAAAAAATGCTTATCATCACTGGTCATCAGAGAAATGCAAATCAAAACCACAATGAGATACCATCTCATGCCAGTTAGAATGCCCATCATTAAAAAGTCAGGAAACAACAGATGCTGGAGAGGATGTGGAGAAATAAGAATGCTTTTATACTGTTGGTGGGAGTGTAAACTAGTTCAATCATTGTGGAAGACAGTGTGGCGATTGGTCAAGGATCTAGAATTATAAATACCATTGACCCAGCGATCCCATTACTAGGTATATACCCAAAGGATTATAAATCATGCTACTATAAAGACATATGCACACGTATGTTTATTGTGGCACTATTCACAATAGCAAAAACTTGGAACCAGCTCAAAGGTCCATCAATGATAGGCTGGATTAAGAAAATGTGGCACATATACACCATGGAATACTATGTAGCCATAAAAAAGGATGAGTTCATGTCCTTTGCAGGATCATGGATACAGCTGGAAACCATCATTCTGAGCAAACTAGCACAAGGACAGAAAACCAAACACCGCATGTTCTCACTCATAGGTGGGAATTTAACAATGAGAACACTTGGACACAGGATGGGGAACATCACACCCCAGGGCCTGTCATGGGGTGGGGAGCAGGGGGAGGGATAGCATTAGAGAAATACCTAATGTAAATGACGAGATGACGGGTGCAGCAAACCAACATGGCACACATATACCTATGTAATAAACCTGCACGTTGTGCACATGTACCCTAGAACTTAAATTATATATATATATATAAAAGATAATGACCTCTAGTTCCATCCATGTTGCTACAAAAGACATTATTTCATTCTTTTTATGGCTGAGTAGTATTCCATGATATCTATATCTATATCTATACAGATATTAGAAGAGAAGAGATACTATTATCCCTTCATATACAAATTTCTTCCATGTTACCCAAAACACAATTACTGGAAAAACAGGAGTGGCAAGCCTGCCATGTTGTTTACAGTTTTGGTGTGGTCAAGGAAAGAAAAAAAGTTGGCAAAGGAAAATTGCAACAAAGTTTTCCATTCGCTTAATAGAGGGTTAGACATTTTACAAATAAGAGGAGAAAGCTGCATGTTCTTTTCTGATGAATCATGAACACATACTAAGGTTAATGGAATTTGCAACCTGTCTATGAGGACTTTCAAAACTGAATAGACCCAGTAGCAACAAATAGGGAGAAAGGGGCAAAAACTCAAGCAATCAATCCTAGAAAAAAATAAATAACAAATAACATGAGGAAAGAGTCAAAGATGTTTAAGACATCTCAAAGAGAGTAAAATTGTAATTCATGCTTTAAATTGATTTCTCTTAAACATAACTTTTTTTGTAGAGTACATACATTCATTAAGCATACTGATACTTAAAGTACTTTTGGTGAGAGAACAAAAACAAAGTTAGCTATAAAACAAAATTTTCAATAAGATCTCTGCAATATAAACAATGTCAAGAGAGACTTCATGTTGGTATAAAATCTGTGATTATCAATAAACACCACCTCATGTTTGTCTGGGGGGTTGTAATAGTTCTCAGAGAATATGGCTTCCCCAACGATCATGACGAAAGGCACAGAGCCTTCAGTCTTCAGCCAATACTCCTAAGTTGTAAAATGCCATAATTTTAATAACTTTATTTTCCTTGACTTACCTTATCTCCTTCTCTAGTAAGGCAAATCCACACGCCTCCTTCCTGACAGCTCACCTATCCCAGCTGGAAACCTTAAACTGATTGCACTGTAAAAGACTGACTCTACCTCAACAGGAAGTGTGTACAAATTTCTCTCTGAGGTAGAAGTACCTTAATTTTAAGGTCTTTGTGAAGGTGGTGCCTCTGATGCCTTCGTTTAATTTGTCTTATTCCTTATCTTCTCTCTTGCCTTATCTTGAACTCTGTTGCTTCTACTCTCAGCCGCTGAGTACTTACTCGTTTTCTGGTCCAATATTGTTTTTTAGCCTGATATGCAGTCTCCTTTACTCTTGAGTCGTTCGTGGCTTCTAATACATGACTCATTCTTGTCCACCAGTTCTTCCAATATTCTAGGCTAGTCGGATCACATAACTAGACCCTCCCTTTTGCTGCCAATATTCAGTTCTTAGCAATCTTGGTTTCCTACCTTGTCTCTACTCTGCCCTGACGATGTCTATTATTCTTCTGTGACATTACATTACCTGAACTCTTCATGAAATCATGAACTAAGACCATAGCCTCTCCTCCATCTCACCTCTGTCTCTGTCTCTCTTTATGACATTTTTAGTTTATCCTTATGCTATAGTCAACAAATTCTGCTATATCTCTCAAACTCACTGTGATGTGAACAAATAATTGAGGGTGATTTTTAAAAAACTTAAAAAAATACTTTTGCTGCTTATTTCTGGAATAAAACAAATGATGAGAACAATAAAAACCAAATAAGTTAAAAAACACATAGTTAGCTGTTTTTCCTGTAACATTCACCAGGCTGGAGTGCAGTTGTGTGATCTCAGTTCACCGCAACCTCCGCCTCTCAGGCTCAAGTGATCCTCCCACGTCAGCCCCCCAAGTAGCTGGAAACACAGGTGCACACCACCATATCCAGCTATTTTGTGTGTGTGTGTTTTTAGCAGACACTGGGTTTCGCCATGTTGCCCAGGCTCGTCTCAAACTCCTTAGCTCAAGCAATCTTCCTGCCTTAGTGTCCCAAAGTACTGGGATACAGTCATGAGCCACCACGCCTGGCCTATATATAATGTTTTTTACTGCCATATAATGGTTGGGCTACACAAAAACAACAATATTTCCTGACCTAGAACTGATAATTCAGTTACATTTAAATGGTGTTGCTTTCGACAAAAAAATTACAATTTTTAAAAGAAGCAAAAATTTTTATATCGTTACCAACATTAATAACTATAATTGAAAAACTCATAGAGAACCAGCTGTAGGCAAAATATTGGCAGTTATATAAATGTCTCTTACAGATTTCCTGTAGTTTATCTACTTATGTAAGCACCCACATCTATTCAAATGGCTGAGAATTAAAATCAAATAAAAAGTTGGGCAAGTATAAAGCAAATATTTTTTTGATTAGAGACAGTTTTTCTCATAAAAAAGTGGATAATTTATTTTAAAGAACTTCAAAAATTATAATGCTATAAGGAAAATAAAATAGGATGAATTCAATGAATACGGCTAATATCAGATTTTAGTCACTTTTGCAGAAGCTTATACCACACAGTCATTTCTCATGTTTCTTCACGGAACTATGTTATTTCACAGTGCAATGATTTTCAAACTCATAAAAGTGATGTCTCAGGGGATCATCCCACTGAGGCCAACCTAGTCTATCTCATACTTATCCAGTCAAATCATAGACCTGGAGTTCCAACTCTCTAGCCCAAACCTACACGTGTCCATGCTGATTCCGGCATAACTAAACATCACATTCAGGATAATTCTCCACATACATAGCTCATAGAGGCTTAAGTCACAAGGAATGAGAGGAATCAAGAACCTGCAGAAGATGTCTCAGGAGCACACACCTAATCAGTATCAAAAAGCAAATGGAACTTAGCAGTGATCATCACCTTATATCCCCATGAGATGCCAGGGAGGCTACTGTGGCTTAAGTTTGCCGTATTTTACAAGTGCTGGGGCCCCCACATTCTTTTCTCTAACCTTTGGGATTTCTTATACTCCTGAACTCCTGAGTTTCAACTCTGGGAAATATGGAAAATACTATGACTTTTCAGCTGTTTTGGTTTTAAAAGAGTGTCTTCATATTGTCTCCTCCACAGACATCTATGGGGGTCTGATCCAAGCAGGGCTGTGGTCATTGCTCCCTGGACACTGCATTGTGTATGAGATAGAGGGTCTGTTAACCCAGCTGCTGAAGGAAGACTTTATTTCCCAGGGGAAATTCTAGCACATCTGGGACACTGTGGTCCTCACACTTGGTTTGGATCCTTTTCCTGGTGACAGACGTCTGCTTTCTGGCAAGGGTAAGAGTAATAATCTGTGGTTAATGTCTAATGAAAAAATGCTGGCATGTTGAAACAGAAACAAAGCCTCTCTCTTTTTTTAAAAAAACATACAGTTTTGTGCAAATTAAGTTTGAACATAGAACAGATCATGAAGGAATTATCAAAGTATTGCTCTGGGTGGTATTTGGAGTAATAATCTTTAAAAATCAATTTTAAGGTTTACCACTTTTAAACCTTTTATTCTTGCTTAGCTAAATCATCATGAAAGCAGGACTTCATACATCTCCCTGATGACAAAACTAATGTTTAGACTGTTTGAGTTGAATATTCTAATATTTAAAAATTCTATGCATAGAATTGAACATATGATTAAATGCAGGAAGGGGACTGTGAGGTGGCAAGATATAACAGATGATAACAGTGGTATTGCCATCTTTGTTCAGGTCCTTACTCTGCCTGTAAAGCTACAGCAGTCTTCTCTCTGATTATACTATCATTTTTGAACTTTCTATCCAAAGAAATCATTACTAAATCAGTGTATACTAAATAGTTGTTCACTCTTTAGCAATCACAACTACAATGAAGGCATTCAAACCACTGAACAATTGGAATCCATCGAGGGTTAGGGAAATAACATCTTTGTAGCCTCTTGGAACTGTTAGTAAAGAAATCAAATTCTTTGACAGTGAGTCAAGCTCTAGGTCACTACAGATTCAAATGTGAGTATGCATTGGGTTTCTACCTTTAAACACTTTCACATATATTCTTCTTCCTTCCTCATGGAAAGTTTGGTTGACTGATAATATACACCCAGCTCATGAATTAGAATGTCATTTGAAATAGAATTAGAGAGGTGATTTCCATTTGGATAATTTCAGCTGAGAAGGTATAAATTCCAAGCAGAAGGAATAATAATTGTATGCAAAAAGGTATAGTAGGGAGTAGCCAGGGCAGTGCACTGACTTTTCCTGCTTGACCAGAAACTTTGATACACCAAAATAACACAGTTGGGAATACTAGACAGAGCACTAGACAGGGGTCAGTAACAAAGGCACTAAAGCTGTGGGACTTGCTACTTGGTTACCTTAGGCTAAGGCAGATTAGGCACTTTTCTGGTCCTTAATTCCTATCCTGTATATAAGGGAGATGAATTGGAAAATCTTTAAGGTTCTTCTCAGTCACAAATTCTGTGCTTTACTATGCCCCATCATCAACTCAAGGAAAAGAAGTAAGCAGCTTTAGGTTTTCTGATGGCAGGAAAAAGAAAATTATTCCAAGAGGATTATATGACTAGCATTGAGAAGTCCTGTGGAGCATACTGTGTCTTGCTCTTCTTTATTGCCACATGGAAGATAAAACAGGAAGGCAAGGCCTCTTACCACATATCTCACTCCACTTACAACTCCTGGGCAACTATTTTTCTTTAGATAGCTGATGAAAGGTCTAAGAATCAAAGGTACTGCTGGCCAAAGAAGGCAGCCCAAAGACAACAATGTCAGGAACTCAGAGGTTCAGTACAACTCCTGGGGAAGGTTGGTCTTGATATTAAAAGGTGAATCAGAAAGATATATACTGGACAAATTCATGTTTGAGAATGAGCACATATTCTTAGTCAAATGTTTGCTACTATTCATATGTACCAGAAACAGTGTGAGAGGAGCCTAATTAAGGTCTACCTTCTTATTGTTGCATGACAGTGCAGGCCAGGGAAGGCCGTATCTTGTCATTATTTTAACAGAAATAATAGGAATTTTTTGCCACCTATTGTTGGCAATAATTTTAAAAACACAACAACCACAACAATACAAAGGCCTACTCGAGGTCTATTCAGTACTAGCCTGAACTGGGTAAGAAGGTTCTGCAGGATGGAAGTAAAAAAATGTAATGTAATTTTAGTAGGCTGAAAGAGGGTTAGTACTCAATGTGGTAAGAACATGTAGCATGTAGGAAAAGGGGAAGACCTCAAAAAGGTGTCATTTTGGCTGAATTTTATAGAATTGGTTATAATACAATTACATCTATTAAGTAATATGCTATTACAGAAAATGGAATTATATAAATTGCATGTAGACAACTTTAAATCTGGATGCTAATACACCAGAGAAGCACCTTTAGTGGCAGGGGACAGAACCTAAATAGTGGATTCAGGTTTGCTTGTAGTTTCATATATTTAGAGAAAGGAAATAGAATTATAAAAAAACTTTAGAGCCTATGTAATCCTGCACTTAATTTTCAGTTAATAATACTGATACTTAACATTGATATTGGAATACCTACTTATTGGGAACTATTCTAGACAACGTCCCTTTATTCAGGCTAATATCAAATCAAAGTGCAGGTCTAGAAGCCACTGACCAAATCTTTGACCTGGGAAACTCGAGGGCCTCTGCTTTGTGAAAAATGGAATAAAAACTCAACCGGTTTCAGAGGGTTGTTGGGAGGAAATGGAAGAAGAGTCATATTTTATTTTTCATGCTGTAATACAACTTTGATTCTTTGGAATGAACACAACTAAAACCGAATGATATTTTCACCTTTGCTTGAGCATCAGGGTTACTGACACCATTAACTAAAATGTAAGCGCAGCCTCTAGTATAAAAGACCAAGGGTTCTATTCTAGCCACTGTAAGTACAAGATGTCCACTTAACCAATTACAGCCTTTTTGAGCAACTGCTGCTTAGATTCTCATTCGTCAAAGTAAAATATATCAAAAAATGAGCAGCATTAGTTAGGGTAAGCATTAGTAAAAACAAGAACCACTTAAGTAAAATACTGCCTTAATGCAGGCTAAAGAAATGTTAGTGTTTTTAAAAACAGCAACATATTTTCTTTATCCAGTCTATCATTGATGGGCATTTGGGTTGGTTCCAAGTCTTTGCTATGTAGATAGTGCTGCAATAAACATACGTGTGCATGTGTCTTTATAGTAAAATGATTTATAATCCTTTGGGTATATACCCAGTAATAGGATTGCTGGGTCAAATGGTATTTCTGGTTCTAGATCCTTGTGGAATCGCCACACTGTCTTCCACAATATACACCATGGAATACTATGCAGCCATAAAAAATTGAGTTTATGTGCTTTTCAGGGACATGGGTGAAGCTGGAAGCCATCATTCTCAGCAAACTAACACAGGAACAGAAAACAAAACACCACGTTCTCACTCATAAATGGGAGTTGAACAATGAGAACACATGGACACAGGGAGGGAAACATCACACACCAGGGCCTGTTGGGGGTTGGGGAGTCAGAGGCCTGAGAGCATTAGGACAAATACCTAATGCATGCAGGGCTTAAAACCTAGATGATGGGTTGATAGGCGCAGCAAACCACCATGGGACATGTATACCTATGTAATAAACCTGCACGTTCAGTTCATGTATCCCAGAACTTAGAGTAATTTTTTTTTAAAAAAGAGCAACACAATATGCACTTGTTTATTTCTTTGTTTTTGTTTTAACAATGCTTTTTAAAGGTAGTTTAAAAATAACAGTAGCCTGCTATTTTTAATGTTAACATTAACAGAATATTAAAGCTTAAAGGAGATTTAAAGATCATTTAGTTCAGATCCCATATTTTAGAGATGGACACTTATCCTTCAGGAGAGCAAGTGGCTTGATAAAGGTGACACAGATGGCTGATGGAATGAATACATGAGACTACTTTTAAACACTTAGCAATGCTGAGGTGTTTTAAGATTTGATATGAAGCTTTGTTTTGCAGGAATACACAATGCAATTTCCCAAGGTCAGCTTGAGATTCTGTTTCTATAAATTTCGTAAATAAATATGGAACCCATAATGTTGTAGAGTATGGATTACGGCCTTCCCTCTTCATAAATTTCATGATTTTTAATCACTTATTTTATATAGATGTGTATATATAAGCTTATATATATGTATATATATATCAGTGTTACATCTATATAATGTTGATTACACACAGGCAAATTACTTAGGTACAAAGGCAGCATTTTTCACTCATTAAACATTTGTGAGAAAATATTTGAGATAAAGGAGAAAAAATCAAGTATTTAGAGAGGAATGTGTACTGAACAAGAAAGTGTCTCTGGCAGATAAATATTTTACCCATGGAACCAATAGCATGTCTAATTCGTGAAGCAAATATTGATCAGGCTCTGACCATGCATGCAGCTCTGTGCTTAGCACATAGTAAGTTTTCAACAGATGAAATGCAAGATCACACAGCAATGGGGAAGAGGGACTAGAATGACTCTTCAGTCCCCCACCACTGAGTATAAATTCTCCATCCCACCAATTGGCAAGTGTTCAAGACTTTGGAACTTAGGGAGGTAAAGAGAGAAGCAATAGGAACAGGAGGCAGAGAAGGGGTAAAAGGAACTAGAGGAAAAGGCAAATAAGCCAGAGTGTGTTTATGCTCACTTCAGAAAGTCAGAGTCACAGAAAAGCATTTTTTAAAATGCACTAATATTCTGCCTTCCCTTTATTTAAAACATGGAACATTCATGTGTCCTCAGGCAGAGAAATCATTTAAAATATGTTGGAACAAAAATGATTAAATTAGCCTTATTCTTCAATTATATAATTTACAAGAGAATATCATTCAAAAGAAAATTTCTAAACTTGGCTGATATGAAGAATTGGTTTCAGTTGTAGAGATTATAACTAATAAGTGAAATGGAAATGTTCCTAAATTTTTTTCAGCCAAGATATCATGGTTTTTGGAACATGCGTTTTCCAAGAGTTTTTAGAAAGCTTAATGATATCTCTGACTGCAAAGTTTTAGCATTTAGCATTCTCATTCAGCCAAAGGCTGTACAAAACTTTATGTGGCTAAATAACTCTATAGAAAGGATACACCTAAGACACTTAACGGCTGAGTAAATTCAGATGTGCTCATATAGCAAAAGCCTACTCCAAAAAATAAACTCAGGTGGGACTAGGGCAACATTTTCAAAATGATTGTCATATTTGTGGTAAGAGAGAAATATTGAATTGCATTCTCCCTGAACAAAGCAATCAATAAATTTAAAACCTCCATAGTTGTTTCTATCCATGTAGCTAAAAAATACTTCGGTTCTGAGATTCAGAGACTGTGAAACGAGTGGAGGGACAATCTTGACTTGAGATGGGAAAAGAATACTAACTCAGCCCCCATTCCAGGTATCCTTTAAGGAATCCTTCTCATTTTAATCACGTTACTTAAATACTAATATCTAATCATGTGACTCATAAAAGTCACAATTCGATGTCATGTTTTCCCTGTACTGGGTAGTTCTGAGTCTTGGTTCTGTTATTATATATCATAGTTACTGATCTTCTCGGCAACCTGTTGTGAGTGGAACAGAGAATATACTTGAAGAATATTTGACTAGACCCTCCTTTCTTGTTGTTACATAAAAATGGTTTCTCCTTAAGTCACAAATCTATTCTGCATGTTAAATATTTACAAAGTACTTTAAAATTCTTCCTGAATGCTAACACAAAGATAGAAATCTATGTTCATTTGAATAAGCAGAAATGTTTGCCCTCCCAAATTAAGGGCCTCTAATTCAAATCAATTTGATGACTTGAGAGAAAAAAAAAAAAAAAGCTGGGGACCTACTAAGTACAAGGCCCTGTGCCAGACATGGGGACAAAAGTAAACTTTCCAGGACTAGACAATCTGTCAGAAATTACTACATTTCACATTATTTAATTCACACCATTTCCTTCTGGGCTTAAAAGGTAAATTATGAGATGCAAAATACTCACCTTTTTAGCATTAAGTTTTTACAGTGCTCCTTAACATCCAACATTGAACTAGTTACATAAAGATGCAGTGTTTTCTATATATTAACATATTATTTCACATTTTGTTCATTAGGCTTTTGAAAGTATTTTAGTATGAAGTTTCCATTTATTGTATCCAAAAATAAAAATAGCATCAAAGTCTTTTTGCAACTCCCCAAACACAGTTAGTGAATAATGATCATATGCTAAAAAATGTAAAATGCAATTTGTGCTGTGCCCCATTTACTACAAAATCACTATGAACAATGCATTTTGTACAGTATATTGCTCCAGGGAAACTGGATCAGCATCAGGAATGAATAAAGAACACTGCATTTGAAATCAGCTAATTCTGCTTCAGCGCTTTTAAAAACTATTTGTTATGATATGACTTCCTGTCAAGCACATAATGTGATATTTTCCTCAATAAAACTAAACAGTTGCCATAATTTCAGCTTCCCTCATTTTCCACTTTTTAAACACTAAATATTTAAACAATGCAGACCTGGAAGTCTCTAGCCAGTCATCTGATCCATGCATCTCCTTGCCTAAGGTATAGTAACTATCCATACGGGGGCCTGTTATGTCACATTGACATACTTAGTGGCAGCTGTCAAGGTCCTTACCTGCCCACAAGCCAGGCCCATTCCTCTTTCTCCCATGCCATGTGGACATGATAAATTTAACTCCAGGGCATCTGCTCCAGAATCCTTTAAACAAGAAAGGAAAATGAAAGAAAAGGCAAAGCTTCATTTATATACCAACAGGCTTTCACCATTGATAACAAAAGTCACATTTGTCAAGTGTTAACTATTCTGTTTTTTGCATCACAGCTATCTTGTGAGGTATAGTCTAACTCTCTCAAATTAAGGTCTATATAACAACCACCACCACAACAACAATCACACACCAAATATTTACTGAGTGCTCATAAGGGGTCACTCACTGCTCTATATGTTTTATATTTGTTACCTCTAATTCTCATAATCTTCATATTATTATGCTACCAATTTTACAGGCACGTGAACTGAAGCATAGGGAGGTTAAATGACAAGCTTAGTTATTAGGTGACACAGTAGAGATTGTAACTCAGATCTGTTTGACATCACATTTATTCTTTCCTAAATAGCTTCTATTTTTATGGACACAAATCTTACTAATTATGGATAACTGACGCTGGAAGTAGGCATACAAACAAAAATGTAGTAGGCTAGCTAGAATGAATAAGCAAAATGTAAAATGTTTTTAACCGAAAATCAACATTATCATACTTAAAAACAGTTTATCTAAGAAACAGGAAGTATTGATAGTTTTGTCTTAATTACTTAATAGGAATCCTTCTTATTTAAATCATTAATTCCTTGGTATACAAATAGATCTTGTATAAATGAACAACATAATTCATTCTAAGTATTCTTGGAATACCTTGAGAATCTTAGAATTCGTGGGAAGTCTTCTGTAAAGAACTTGAAGAATAAACAAAACACTTTTAAAAGTTATTATAGGCCGGGCACAGTGGCTCACGCCTGTAATCCCAGCACTTTGGGAGGCTGAGGCAGGCGGATCATGAGGTCAGGAGATTGAGACCATCCTGGCTAACACAGTGAAATTCCATCTCTGCTAAAAATACAAAAATTAGCCGGGCATGGTGGTGGGCGCCTGTAGTCCCAGCTACTCGGGAGGCTGAGGCAGGAGAATCGCTTGAACCTGGGAGGCGGAGGTGGCAGTGAGCTGAGACCAAGCCACTGCACTCCAGCCTGGGTGACACAGCGAGACTCCATTTCCAAAAAAAAAAAAAAAAAGTTATTATAGTAATTTTAGAGATGGAGGAATAAACTAGGTGATTCAAATTTTATATTCTTTTACCTAACTTCTATAATTTTTCCAGTGCCGTGGTTTATTTTTCGGTAAGGCCAACTAGAAGCTTGAATTGGTTACAAGAGTATTTTAACAGGTTTATCACATGCAAAGGCTTAAAAAACAGTTCACTACTTTCTAAGTACACCAGACCTTTCTTTAGGGCAACAGTTGTTTCTTCTTTCTCTTTCCTTCTTAATTGTTTAAGATTTTAGCCTATTTTTTCCTGATTTATGAATTTTAAGTAGGACCTCAACAAACTTAAGAACTCCAGCTAGTCATTAATCGGTTGACAGTCTTGCCTATCTTTATTCATTAGTGAGTCTGCTTTTTCTTCTGCACATTTGTTAAAGTCCATTTGATCACTGAGCCTGTTTTTAACATGGTTTCATTATGGTTTTGCTTTCCTAATCCGATTTTAAAAGTCTTCATGTTATTTGAGAATTGCTGAAAACCATGCTGCTCTTTCCTTGATGGTTTGGTGGTGAGCATGGATGAGCACAGCCTGCTGAACCCTGAGTTCTAATCTTACACCTGTAGCTAAGGAATTGGGGATGATTTGGACAAGTCAGTCAACCTTCTTTGTCTCCAGCTGCTCAAGTGTCAACTGTGGATAATATGACCTGTCTCAAAATCATGCCATGTGGTAATTACCAGCTTAGTGAAAAGATTGTATAGTACAAGTATACACTTATAACATGTTTCTTATTATTTCCTGGTTACTTCAAATATTTCCTTTAGACTTCTCTATTTAACTGAAATGCAGCAATTAACAGCAAATCAATTCAACATCATTTTGGATTAAATAAAGCTTTGCATCATAATTGTATACATATTTACATTATGCATATTTCATTTCAAACTTACACCTAGCTACCATATTACATAATAATAGCTAACATTAATTGAGCATTTACAATATGCCAGATACTTTACTATGTCCTTTGTATGTTTTATCTTACTTTATCCTCACAGCAACTCTAAGAGGTAGGATATATCATTATTTCTACTTTACAATTGATAAAACTGAGACATAAAGAGTTCAAGTGATTTATCCAACATCCCACAGCTTATAGCTGATAGTAGGGTCTTGAACCCAAGCATTTTGAGTCCAGGACCTGCATTTATACCCACTATTATAATTTACTACAAATCACTTATTTTATGGCTGGAGTTGTCATAGTGTGTTACGAAAAACATAACAGCTCGATATCCTTACAGCTTCCAAGCTTGAAGTAAAAATTAAAATATTTTAAAATCACCTGTCCAATATAAAATTTTTTCAGTGACTAATTATTATAATTTCCCCAACATTATACACATATACAAATGCCCACTCACCAAACACACCTGGAAAGGCCTTTGAAATGTGCATCCAAGCCTCAAAAACAGACAATGCTGTTCAAGGTGACACCATGAGTACAGGAACATTCATGTGGCCTCTGCTTGAAAATTCCTGTCTCAGGATGCACACCACCTTAAAAGGCAGTTAATTCCATTTCCAAGCAACTCTAACCATTCAAAAAGCCTTAATTGCTGAATTAGCATGAAATGTTAAATTAACTGAAATTGGGCATGCATTCTGATTCTTGTTAGTCACAAGCTTTTTAGTTTAGTCACTTACCCAGAGTTTATTCTACCTCACCTAAATGGTTATAAAATGATGTATCCTAGTGATGGCAGTGACATAGGAAATACACTGTTACTCATTTCCTACATTATCTATTTATCATCCATCTACACACAGTAGAAAGAGAGAGTTTGTGTGTGTGTGTGTGTGTGTGTGTGTGTGTGTGTATATATATATAGGTGTATATACACGTATATATATATATATGGTGTGGACTCTGAGCCAAACTATGGGTTTGAATCCCACTTTTACTCCATCCTAGCTGTGTGAACTTGAACACATTATTTCACTACTTTTGGCCTTAGTTTCCCCAAAAAAAGAAAAAAAAAGGAAAACATCAAGTCAGTGATAAGTTAGAACTCCAAAAAAAAACTTAAAAATTAAAAATAAAAATATATTTAAAAAGTGGAACTAAGTCACAGAGTTGTTGTTATAAGGTGTAAATAAATTTGATATTTGCACAGAAGAGTTCTAGGGAGATATATTTTTAAATGTTTCCAAGGCTAATACAGGAAATGAGAGGTGCCAAAAAAGAAAGTTGATTTTTTACAGTTTTAAGTAAACTGAAAAGAAAAATAAGAGTTTTAACATACATAAAAGTTTAAAGAGGAGTGATAAAAAATAAATCTGATAAAAGTAAATGACTTCTGGAATGTAGTAAATACTATAAAGGTGTATACTATCTATCTAAATACTTTATCTATCTACCTATCAATCATATATCTATCTAAATACTTATCTATCCATCCAACTAGACCTCTGACTTGTCCTTCCTCTGCCTTGATATGAAAATGATTTAAGATAACTCACCTAGTCCTACATTGTCTGTACCTCAGGAGGGAAAGGAAAACTATCCTGAGAAATTCTTGGAATACGGCAGTGGTATAATTTTTAAAATTCTCTGATCCACTTTATAAAAACATCCAGAGAAACTAAGGTGGCAAAACCACAAACTCTTGTGCAACATATACAACAAAATCAGGCACAAAGCATTTCTCCTCTCTTCTTCTTTCCTTACCTCTTCCTTTCTTTCCCTTACCTTCCTGATCAATACAGCTCTAAAGTCATTGGTCAGGCAGGGCAAGACAGGTGAGCACGAGCATTTGAGGAGGAGCCATGAGGGCCCAGCGTGGGCTGTCACAGCCTAAGCGGAGCAGAGCCAGAAGGATGTCTACATGGCCAGTGGCATGGTGCGGTATATCACAGTCCAAGTGGGAAGGGAAGATGTCCATGGGTGATAGGGGCTGGCAAAGGACGTCAGAGCTCAAGCAGGGTGAGAACAGTGTACCGTACTGCGGCATGAAAGGCACAATTATTGGATTCTCTCTTAACTTCTTCTGTTAAATGAATACATGGGGTCAGATGTTGACTTTCCAAGTAGCAATGCTATCCTCTAGTCTCAACTATCCAAAACTGGAGTTAAAGTTCTCTGGGATCTTAAACCCCTCTGAGATAGACCTGGGACAGGTAAAACACTCTTGGCTTGGGCCCCACTGGACATAAAGTCAGTTACTATCTCTCATCTCCAGCTGCATGTCTATCTCCTGTGATTCCATTCTGTCCTGTTACTGTCCCTTTTCAGAGACTTAACATCCAACTGGTCCTACATATCTCTGTAATGTGCCTCTGTTTGATTTTTACCTCAAACTATTTGAGATTTCTAACTCTCACAGCTATTTAATTCATGACATATTGCTGTCCAGATTCAGGTAAAAAAACTGATAGGAAACTGGCTTGTTAGTGTTTTAGTGTTTTATTTTGGCCCCGCTAGGAATAGTGTGGTCACTTGGTTTTAATGCCTGCGCCTTTCTGCTGGACCTTCCTTGTGTCTTCCTACCAAAGGTGGTCAGAACCTTGGCAATCTCTCATCAGGTACCTGACTTAAAATCATCATCACTGGATTTTAAACACTTCAAGTTCATGGGTGCCAAATAAAATACCATTCTTCCCATTTATTCTGTAATGGCTTCCTTTTTGTTTGTCACATGGCAATACTCAAACTGTATACTTCTTTTTTACTTCATTCAACAAATATCTGCTGGTAGAGAAAGCCTTGTGCTTGGAATTGAAGATTAAGCAGTGAACCATGCAAGGGTCTCGACCCCCACGGAACTTGCTTTCTAACAAGCAAGACAGAGGAACTATGAGTAATGGCCAATGACACAACTGTTAATCACCACTTCATTATATGCTACAGAGGAAAAACACAGACAGAGGTAGATCCAGATTTTGGGGAGCCTAATGCTTAAATAATTTGGAAAACCCTCTTTAAGGAAAAAACAATAATCAAACATTGTAAACACAGAGTTACGTATAGGGACTTGGAAGTGGCCCATGCAAGTAAATGCCCTGAAGCTTAAGCTTCATTAACTATCTGGTCAACTGGCCTCTGAAGACAGGGTCTTAGAGAATAGGACAGGGAGGTTTAAACTACGTAGCCAGAGGCTCAGGATTGAGGAAGAGAGAACACTGCAGGCCAAGGGAACAGCAAACGCTCTGAGTTGGGAAAGTGTTGGAGGAGGAAAAGATGGCAGCGGGATCTGGAATGAAGAAAACAGACCCACAGTGACACTGGGGAGAGGCAGGCAGGGGAGGGGCCAAGTAGCACTTAATGGTCAAGTTAAGGGTTCTGAAATTAGGAAAGATGGAAAGAATTTGGATTGGTTGAGAGCAAGAAGATTAGTGGAGCTATTGTAGTTAAACTTGGTAATGATGCATTTTGGACCACAGCCAATTATATGCTTCCTCAAATTTGATGGCCCTACTTGTCACCCAGGAATTTTGCCACTAGTTAAAGGGGAGCCCCAGTCCCTGTTGCTGTCTTCACATTTCCTATAGTAACTATCCGCTCTCACAGACTCCCTCCAGATGAGAGTGGGTTGTGTCACAACCTCCACTGAGCCTGTCAAAGTGAGAGCTCCAGGAGCACCAGTGCCCAGGCCCCATCAGCAAGCTTTGGCCTTCCCCTACAATTCTGGGTTTAGAAGAAGCATCACACCCCATGTTAGGAAATCTAGCTTCCCTAGCAGCTGCCCTGAAGGGGCAGGACATGCAACTCAAAAGTTCAGAGGAAAGTAGAGCCCTATGGAGTGAAATGGGATCAGTGAGAGACAGGAGACTGAAGGAGCCAGTAGACTCATTCCTTCCACTTCCTTTCCTAGAAAGTGATGAGAAAATGGGTGATTCTATCATCTTGTGAAATGATGTGCTGTTCCCTGTCCCATATGACTGAGCAATTGGCTCCATTTCCTTGTGAAGTTGTGGCCAGCTCTGGAATGCACCATATTGCACTTGTTTTCCCTTCTTCCCATCTCATTTTTCTTTTCTCCTCAGTCTTACTGCTCTGAGATTGTATACTTCAATAAAGCTTTTTCACATTAACTTTTACTTGGGCTCTATTTTCAAGGCTGATTACAAATTAAGAAAGAAATTGATTCAAGATCGACTACACTGGATTAAAGATCCATTTACAAGTGAATACTGTGAACCTTCAGTAATGGTTCAGTTTGGCATATATCTGATTGCTCCCTATTATTCATCTTTGTTTTGGCTAGCCAGGGACTTTATACATAGTAGGTGTTTCATAAATCTTCTTTTGCACAGAATTGGAGTAGACTACCAAGGTTCCAGAAAAGCAAGACAGCCTGTGATCAGGTACCTGGATCAAGAAAACTAACTAGATTCTAACAATGCTACTGATTTGACACAAGTAGTAGAAACTTCTTTATGGTGCTCAAAAACATGACAAATTCAAATCAGGTTGAAGAATATAGAAGACAACATGAAACGCATGTGCATTCTAAGGTTCTACTGCTCCTTATGTGTCATTTCTGTTTCAGATAAAGTAGTAAAAAGCTGATTACAGGTTTCCTCAGCTCTCTATTGTGTAATTCAAGAATTAATCTGCCATAAAGAAGGTTTTATAAATTTAAGGTTTAGGATACATCATCACATCACATCATTAGCTAAACTTAAAACAGTTGGCATGCTAGAGTGCTGGTGTGGTGTCTCTGATTTCTTACACCCCTATATCACCACCCCAAAAGAAATGTACATGTTAGGTAGTACAGTAATTTTGACCTGAATATGTTTTTGTTGGTTTGTTTTAATGTGGGTTTTTCCATTGTAAGGAAATCTGTTTTAACCTGCTTTGAAGCATATTCATAAAACCAAAACCAAATACTGATTCTACAAAACGTTATTGGGTGCCTACCATATGAGCTGTGATGAAATCATGCTGCTTAATGCTACCCTCCTAGAAGCTGTGAAGGCCTGGGGGATACTTCCTTCATATGATATCTCCTGGGCTAGTCCAGATTTAAGATTATAGTGAAGATTTTTATTTTTTAATTGACATTATCATACCCTCTTGTTATGTAGACTGCTCTCCTATGGAGAGATTTTGCAGACTGTTTTATTGAACAAAAGGCATAACTTTTCCTCCCTTCTTTCTTTTTTATCTTTCTTCCTTTCTTTTTATTTATGTTTTTGCTATAGAGTAATTAGAAGGTGATATTAAATAAAACTGAAATTAAAGAAAAATATGAAATGTGAAAAATATCTAGGTTAGCTAGTTTGTTTATAATTAAAGGCTTTTGACTTATAAAAAGTAATCTTGTCTATTTAAAAATTAATGTCTAATATTGAAAAAATAATTTTGAAAAGTATTTTGTTCTTACAGAAAGGCAGAGAAGCAAGCGGTATGATAAAGCCATTCATCATAGTCAGCTTAAAATTGGCAAAGCTCATGCCAAGCACGGGCTCTGTGGAAGATTTCATGGTCAATTAGGTAAATACATGTATCAAATGAACCCAGCATGGAAGATCACGAGGCCAATTACTGATCATGTTTAATTTCACCCCTCTAAGTCCCAGTAGTAATTTTTCCCTTCTCAATTTTAAAATATCCAAATAAAATGCATAATAAACATTTCTGAACACTATAGACAGCTTTGCAATATTTTATAATGTAGCATCAATTAGTTCATTGGTATAGTTAGATTTAGTCTTCTACATTACTCAGAGGTTTTCAAGGAACCCCAGCTAAGACTCTCCAGACTATTTTCCACGACAGCATGATGGACATAAGTGTATAATTTTAAGTATGTATTTTTCTATTTGAAATAAAAATTTAAGGCACATGGTTACTTGTTTGCATTTGTGCAGGATTCAATTTATATTATGGAAAACCTGCTGACTAGTGTTTCATTCAGGAGCATTCTGTCCCACTCTTTTATGCATGTCTGTATTCAAACTAGAATAGTATTAAATGAACCTTTTATACTTTAAATATTCAAGAGTTTTATATTCAAAATTTCTTCTCTTACTGTCAAACTAGTTTGCCTAAAGGCAAGGTAAGATCAAGTTAGACTCTCAAAGGTAGAATTAAATTTTATCATGGCATCCATCATAATACACAGTTTGCTTAACATGCAAATAAAGAGTGTATGGATTCAGAGAATAAAGGATTTTTAGGTAGTGTGTGAAATCCAAGGGACTGCTTTTATAGAATAAATTCCTTTTAAATTTACATTTCCATCATTTTAATGAAAACACAGGGTAAACAAATTATAATAGAAATGTTTTAAGTTACATTTTCAATTCAATTTTACTTCTACTGTATTATTTCTCATGGCAGCTCTTTATTTAAAACTAATAAAAATAGCAGAGAAGAAATAAAATAAATATATACTAAAGTAACCATTACCTCAGACTTCTTGGCAAGTTCCGTCCAGTCATTTTTATTGTAACTGCACATAATGCTAGCAATCACAATCTTTAAAAAGAAAAACAAAAGAATATAAGTTCAAGTAGTTATGCAGTTGTACACAAAGATATATTAATATTTACATAAATTTATAATGGTAAACTATATTATAAAATTAGTTTTCAAACTGTTAAAAAATAAATCATTAGAAAACAGCAGGGTAAGATAGCAAAACACTGGATGACATTTGGGGCTTTGGAATTACATTATGAGATTTTCTCATTTACTATCTGTGAACACTTGGGTAAGTTACTTAACTTTTCTGATCCTCTGCATTCTCTTTTTCAAAATAGAGATGATTTTACTGACTTTGCCATCCTCTGACAGTAGCAATGTAAATACATGCATGTATGTGAAGGGATTGTCTAATTATACAATGCCATTAAAATGTTGTTTGTAATTACTGGTATAGTGAAAAGGTTTTAAGTGATGGAAAAGAAAAAAAATTAGTGTCTCTTTCAAACATAACTCACTATAGTATACATAATAATATCTTAAATATTCATAGTGCATTATAGTTTTAAATTTTATTATATATTGATTATTTAACTACATTATTACAGAAATCGAATAATGGAGACTGTATAGAGTAGTAATTACCAATGCCTCCTCTGAAACTAGGATGTCCAGGTTAGAACCCTGACTCTGTCACTTACGTGTGGCCCTGAGCAAAGCATTTAGTTTCCTGATTGGTAAAATATGAATAATAGTGCCACTTATTAAGAAAAGTAATAACAGAAATTGGCCAGGCGTGGTGGCTCACACTTGTAATCCCAATATTTTGGGAGGCAGAGACGGGTGGATCACTTGAGGTCAGGAGTTCGAGACCAACCTGGCCAACATTGTAAAACCCCATCTCTACTAAAATCACAAAAATTAGCCAGGTGTGGTGGCATGTGCCTGTAATTCCAGCTACTTGGGAGGCAGAGACAGGAGAATTGCTCGAACTAGGAGGTGGAGGTTGCAGTGAGCCAAGATCACACCACTGCACTCCAGCCTGGGCAACAGAGTGAGACTCTGTCTCAAAAAAAAAGAAAAGTAATAACAGAAATTGCTAAGACTTACATAGCTCTTACAGTGTGCTTGGCACTGTTTCAATGGTTTTTACTTTATTAACTTATTTAATCATTCCCAATGTTATTCTCCCCACTTTACAGATGAAGACGCCAAGGCAATGAGACCTGACAGTCATATAGCTGATAAGGAACAGTGCCAGGACCCAGAGCCAGGCAACTGGGTCTGCCTGAGAGTCTGTGGTTTTAACCACTAGGTTTTGCTAGCCCAAAGCAAATACTTGATACATGTAAGTAATTATTTCCTATCATTATCATTTAAAGACTATGAGATTGAGGCTGGGTGCAGTGGCTCACACCTGTAATCCCAGCACTTTGGGAGGCTGAAGCAGGAAGATCACTTGAGCCCAGAAATTCATGACCAGCCTGGGAAACATAGCAATACCTTGCCTCCACAAAAAAATAGAAAAATTAGCTGGGTGTGGTGCCCTGCCCCTGTAGTCCTAGCCACTCAGGAAGCTGAGATGGGAGGATCACTTGAATCCAGGTGCTCAAGGTTACAGGAAGGTATGATTTCGTTACTGCACTCTGGCCTGGGCAACAGAGCAAGATGCTATCTCCACAAAATAAAAAAATAAAGACTAAGAGATTGAGACACAAAGAGTTTGTGCCAAGCTTAAAGTTGCAGAATCTAGTGGTAAGAGTCCTCTAAAAGCCACTGTGCTCTCACTACATACAGCTTTTTTATTTACTTTGAGAAAAAAAACAAAGATATGCTGTAAAAGTCAGATAAACGTTTTCATCAGGAGGATAGAAAGTTCTCCTTAAGCTGATAAGCAATTTCAGCAAAGTCTCAGGATGCAAAATCAATGTACAAAAATCACAAGCATTCTTATACACCAATAATAGACAAACGGAGAGCCAAATCATGGGTGAACTCCCATTCACAATTGCTTCAAAGAGCATAAAACAACCTAGGAATCCAACTTACAAGGGATGTGAAGGACCTCTTCAAGGAGAACTACAAACCACTGCTCAATGAAATAAAAGAGGATACAAAGAAATGGAAGAACATTCCATTCTCATGGATAGGAAGAATCAATATCGTGAAAATGGCCATACTGCCCAAGGTAATTTATAGATTCAATACCATCCCCATCAAGCTACCAATGACTTTCTTCACAGAATTGGAAAAAAACTACTTTAAAGTTCATATGGAACCAAAAAGGAGCCCACATAGCCAAGTCAATCCTAAGCCAAAAGAACAAAGCTGGAGGCATCACGCTACCTGACTTCAAACTATACTACAAGGCTACAGTAACCAAAACAGCATGGTACTGGTACCAAAACAGAGATATAGACCAATGGAACAGAACAGAGCCCTCAGAAATAGTGCCACATATCTACAACTATCTGATCTTTGACAAACCTGACAAAAACAAGAAATGGGGAAAAGATTCCCTATTTAATAAATGGTGCTGGGAAAACTGGCTAGCCATATGTAGAAAGCTGAAACTGGATCCCTTCCTTACACCTTATACAAAAATTAATTCAAGATGGATTAAAGACTTAAACGTTAGACCTAAAACCATAAAAACCCTAGAAGAAAACCTAGGCATTACCATTCAGGACATAGGCATGGGCAAGGACTTCATGTCTAAAACACCAAAAGCAATGGCAACAAAAGCCAAAAGAGACGAATGGGATCTAATTAAACTAAAGAGCTTCTGCACAGCAAAAGAAACTACCATCAGAGTGAACAGGCAACCTACAAAATGGGAGAAAATTTTCGCAACCTACTCATCTGACAAAGGGCTAATATCCAGCATCTACAATGAACTCAAACAAATTTACAAGAAAAAAAAACCCCATCAAAAAGTGGACAAAGGACATGAACAGACACTTCTCAAAAGAAGACATTTATGCAGCCAAAAAACACATGAAAAAATGCTCACCATCACTGGCCATCAGAGAAATGCAAATCAAAAGCACAATGAGATACCATCTCACACCAGTTAGAATGGCAGTCATTAAAAAGTCAGGAAACAGCAGGTGCTAGAGAGGATGTGGAGAAATAGGAACACTTTTACACTGTTGGTGGGACTGTAAACTAGTTCAACCATTGTGGAAGTCAGTGTGGCGATTCCTCAGGGATATAGAACTAGAAATACCATTTGACCCAGCCATCCCATTACTGGGTATATACCCAAAGGATTATAAATCATGCTGCTATAAAGACACATGCACACGTATGTTTATTGTGGCACTATTCACAATAGCAAAGACTTGGAACCAACCCAAATGTCCAACAATGATAGACTGGATTAAGAAAATGTGGCACATGTACACCATGGAATACTACGCAGCCATAAAAAATGATGAGTTCATGTCCTTTGTAGGGACATGGTTAAAATTGGAAATCATCATTCTCAGTAAACTATCGCAAGGACAAAAAACCAAACACCGCATGTTCTCACTCATAGATGGGAATTGAACAATGAGAACACATGGACACAGGAAGGGGAACATCACACTCTGGGGACTGTTGTGAAGTGGGGGGAGGCGGGAGGGATAGCATTAGGAGATATACCTAATGCTAAATGACGAGTTAATGGGTGCAGCACACCAGCATAGCACATGTATACATATGTAACTAATCTGCACATTGTGCCCATGTACCCTAAAACTTAAAGTATAATAATAATAAAATAAAATAAAAAAAGAAAGTTGTGACCATATTGGAGAGAGTTCTAAAAACCAGGGAAACAATATGTCTTTAAAGTTTTTTTTTTCTTTTTCTTTCCAGATAGACTATAAACACCATGAAAGCTGGAGCTGCTCTGCATTAGTCATCATTTATCTACAGTAACTAGCATGGTATTTGGCATGTATCAAAGACTGAAAGAATAAATGAATGAGGTCACCAGAGGTTTTGGAGCAAGGGGTTGCATTATCAGCTTACCCTTTTAAGAAGATTAAGTAGAAATGGATACCATAAGTTAGAGAAGGGAAAAATAAACAATTGAAAACTGCTGGTGGATTATATGAGTAAGAGTGAAGAGTGATTAGGGCTGATGAAGGTATCTATCTTGGTGATGAAAAAATAATCAGATATTAAAATACATAGGAGTAGTCAACTAGAGAAGCAATTAAAAAGAAGGAAGCAAAAGATCTGAGAGTCTGAATCAAAACCACTGAGAAATTCGCAGAACATTAGTCACAAAAAGGTTGAACAACATTCCGAAATACGGAAGCCAGGAGAAACAGCAATTTTGAATAGATTCCTTAGAGAGAGGAACAAAGAGAAGAAAGTAAAAGTAGATGATGGATAGAGAAGGAAAATTAAGCATGCCAAATTATTGTTCATTGAGTTTAGGATTCAATTTTTTTTCATCTAGTGAAACTACAGCTTTTCAGAATGGGGGAGAAAAATGTAAGAATGCTTGTTCCATGGCCTTTTCTCCAGGGGCTAAAAAAGTGAAAAGTCATACTCCAAGCTTCATTTGCAAGCACAAAAGGGGCACCATGTAATTACACAGCTTCAGTTAGAGATGCTTTCCGCCCTTTCCAAGTGATCTAAGAGCTCAGGGATGCTATGCCCTATTCTCCAGTTAGAAAAAAGATCAGGAAGAACTATCAAAGAGGGCACCAGATCTTCAGGACTAGACCTAATACCTCTTGGTGTAGGCATTCCTTGCAAAAAAAAAAAAAAAAAAAAAAAAAAAAAAAAAAAAAAGAGAGAGAGAGAGAGATTAAGGGCCTTATTTGAAAGGAAAAAATCAACTGGGATGATGCCTGGGGGCAGGTGACAGCATTCTATTGTCTTCAGTGGCCTCAAGGCAGAGGTCAAGTAAAAAACAAACAGTCTGTTAATCTAAGGATTTAGGGAATGGGCAGAACCCTGAGGCTTATTGCTAGAACTTCAAGGGCAGAGACAGATACGAAGATACAGACTGAAGAAAAAAAAAAATTAGCTATTAGATACTACTTACCCTGTGGGGAAACTGATAGGCAATAGGCATAGATTTTTAGAAAATTTTTTTCTTAAAAAAACAAAATAAAACAATAACAACAACCACCACAAAACCCCCACCTCCTAGCATAACAAAATAATCCCCCAATTCACATTCTCATGCAGCTATGAAGTGGCTGCTCAATCAGCACAGTCACAGCATGTGCACCTCCCTCTCCAGCTCCCCTCTCAGGGTTCCACGGAGGACAAGAAAAACCTTTCTTATGGGCTGAATCTAGCCAGGCAGATGGGTTGACCAAAGAAATCCACACCAGGGAATCAAGGTTTACCAGCCTTGACAGTAGGATAAGATATGTGCTCTCAAGTAGGGACTAACACTGTTTCTCTCTTTTACATGGCAATTTTAATTTTAACAGAGCTATTTTTGCTTCAAATTTATATAGACTGTGCCAGGTTGGTTAAGATAATTGTTCGCCCTGTAGGTTGCTGAGAATCATGAGGCACTACAATTGGACTTGATGAAGGGAAATAAATATCCTACAGAGAGTTGTTCAGGACACTGCGAGAATCATGCCATCGAATGCTGGTAGGGCAGCCTCTGACTGGGGAGGGGTGCCCACAGAAGGGAGAGATATATTATGGTAAGCAGAGGTTTCCATTGTATGCTCTGAGCAGCCAAGCACTACTCTGTTCTCCTTTCCCTATCCATTGAAAGCAGACTCTATCTTCTTGCCCAGAAAGATGAGAAAGTATCCCCACCTGCACTAATCATAGGACTTAGGTACTCTGCTTCTATCAAAATCCTTCAGTGGAACTGGGAAAGTTAAAGCTTTTTTTTTTTCTCCTTGGTCACTAAACTGGAATGAAGTTTATTCAGAGCTGCTGGTGATCACTGATTCCTCACTTAACCACTTTCCTATCCCAAAGCTTACTACACTGGGAAAAAATAAAACAGAGACAGGAGAAAGCAGACAAACACACAAGATGGAGAGAGATCCCCTTTGTAGCCACTTTTAAGGCCGGGTGCCTCACTAACGTATCTGCATATTTAAACTAATAAATACCACATTTTGGCTTAAGGAAATTCTATTTTTACATTCTTGTTTGTATGATTTAAGAGTCTTGACAATTACTACATGCAAAACTAAAGTTGTCATTTTTTGAAGAAATTTTCAAAGCAATTTTTTAAATCAATTAAATTTCAGGAAAAAATGACTTTATATTTATTTTTAAAATGTGAAATGATCTAAGGATTCTAAATATCCTTATCTAAAACCAGAGGATGGTTTGTGAAAATACGTGGTAGCATTCTATTTATGAGAAATAAAGACGACCAAAAAATAATTTTACTCCTTATTAAAAGAGATAGCAATTTTTTAAAGAGTCAGGCTAAAAGACATTAACAGTAAAAGGACACTGACATAATTTAATATTTATTTGATAATTAGAAAGCCCTTCAGTGTTTTGCTGCACTCCATTTTTAATCAAGCAGGAGGGAACAGAGTTTTTTCCTAAGAAAAAAACCAGAATGATGGATATTTTATATCGTGAAACATCATGCTATGTTATTAGAAATAAATACCCAATGAAATATATTTTTAAATAAAAGCAACATTTTTCTATATCAATATTTCACTTAATTTATGCCATTTCTAGTGCTCAATTTTTATGGCTCATATTTTAAAACATTATTGAATGAAGAGATAGTGAAACCCAGATGCTACACAGTATTTGAACTTTGTCTTCCCCCATCCTACATTTTATGTTACACAGTCTGGTGGGAGATTCAATGTCACCTAATTGATTAATAAGCAAATTGAGCATCTAATATAAGAGGAATTAAATGGCACACAAAAAGGAGCTTGAGACATTGACTTAGCATCTTCATGCATTCAACTTCTAACCAATATTTCTTGAGCCCCCACTATATGCCAATAGCTGTTCTAACTCAGAAGTGAACAAGACAGAAAAAGTCCCTGCCCTCCTGAAGCTTACATTTTAGGGAGGAAAATGTCATAATGAGTTAAAAAAAAAAAAGATACATTAATTGGACCATTTCCAGTTCCAATTGTTAGACCTATTTATGATATTATTGTTAGGAAGGTAGTAATAGAGGAGGAGAGCATGACAGAGAATCACCAGAATACATAAATGCATATCAGACACATGGTCAGTAAAAAGCTCCCTGAGTTGAAAACTGAGAGATGAGACGGCACCTCACATTAAATAAAATGTGGAAGTGAGTAAAAGCAGCCAGGTATGTAGAAGTAACTACAGGTGCAAAGACTGAGGTGGGAATAAGCATGGTATGTTCAAGGGAAAAAAGAAGGCTTTTGTGGTCGTAGATTCATGAGAGGACAGGAATAGTATGAAAGAAAATGAGAGAAGCAGGCAATAGCCAGATCTCTGGGAGCTCTGAACCCTGTGGGAGATTGGGTTTTATTGTAGATGTAATGGGAGGCCGCAGAAAGGTTTAAAGGAGGGTGATAAAATAATCTGATGTACATTTTCAAAAGATGCTTGTGACTATAGGGAATAGGATAAGTGGGTTAAGGGTGAAAGCAAGGAGTCTGATTATGATGAAATAATGTGGCTTTCATAATATCCATGGAGATACAGAGAAGTGGATAGTTCTGAGGTTCTAGTTGGTGAATGCTTAGATTCAGAGAGACATAGAGAAAAGTAGAAATTAAGAATGATCCTAGATATTTGGCTTGAACTACTGAATTGTGGAATGTAGACAATTTACTGATATAGAATAAAGCCTAATGAAGAAAGTATTGAAGAGGTCCAATTTTAATATTTTACATTTAATATGTCTGGTAAGCATAGCATTAGTGAAGACATCAATTGTGCCACTGGATATATGAGTGGAGAATTCACTAAAGAGGTCAAGGATAAAGGTGCAAGTTTTAGAGACTTCAAAATAAAATGGTATTTGAAGTCACCAGGCTAGATGACTTCACAAAAGGAAGAAAATAATATAGAGAAAAAGAAAGGCCCTAGGACTGACCTGGGGGCACAAGAGAGTGTGATGTCGTGCCAAGAGAAGGAAGTGTTCCAAAAAGTAAGGAACAATCAACTGTGATGAATGCTTCTGAAAGTCTGCGTCAAAGAGCAGAAACGTGTCCACTGGATTTGAAGAGACAAAAACCATTCGTAACCTTTATAATAGGGGTTTCACGGAAGTGACAGGACAAAAGTCAGGCTAGAATGAATTGACTGAATAGAATATGAAGAAGTAGAGGCAATACATGAATCTCTCTAAAGGTTTCCTTGGGCTAGCTAAAAGACAAATGAAGGCAGCCTGTACAAGGTCATGGGAGGACTAATGATGTTTTCTTAATGGACTATATTTGAGTATGTTTTTACACTGGTGAAAATGATTTGGGAAAGAGAAAGAAGCTCTTGAGAAGGGAAGAGGGGATGATGAATCGAGAGTACAAGTGGAGAAAGTGGGCTTTAAGAGAGGCAGAGGCATTATTTCTATTTAACAGGATAGAAGATGAGTAGAGAGAGAAAAAACTAAGTATGGATGCTTTTAGGTTTCTAAATTCAATGTGGAAAAAGTAAAATCATTCTTCCTGGTGTCTACATTTTCTTTACTAACTAGGATGTAAGGTCTCTTACTGAGAGTAAAGAGAACTAGTTACGGGTTTGTGATGCTGTTTCATAGCATTTTATCCACAGTAGAACTTTCAATCCTCTCAAATCTCTAAAACTCAGTTACTGCTTTATCAAATAGGTTTATAGAATATTCTAAATCTTTGTTTTTATTTCAACAATGTTCACAGCATCTTCACCAGGAGTAGATTTCATCTCAAGCAACCACTTTCTTTGCTCATTCATAAGAAGTAACTCCTCATCTCTTCAAGTTTTATCATGAGATTGCAAGAATCCAGTCACATCCTTAGGCTCCACTTCTCATTATTGTTCTCTTGCTATTTCTCTCATCTGTAGTGACTTCCTCCACTGAAGTCTTGAATCCCTCACGAGGCTTGCAATCAATTTCTTCCAAACTCCTGTTAATGCAGATATTTGACTTCCTCTCAGGATTCATGAACTTTCTTAATGGCACCTAGAAAGGTTTGATATTCTATCCAGACCACTAAAATGTTCTCCATACCAGCATTAAGGCTGTTTGTGTTCTTATCATTTGCGTGTTCACTGGAGTAACATTTCTAATTTCCTTCAAAAACTTTTCCTTTGCATTCACACTTTAGCTAACTTTTTGGAACAAGAGGTCTAGCTTTTGCCCTGTCTCAGCTTTCAACATGTCTTTCTCACTAATCTTAATCATTTCTAGCTCTGGATTAAAGTGAGAGACATGCTACTCTTCCTTTCACTTGAACACTTAGAGGCCATTGTTGAGTTGTTAAACAGCCTATTTTTTTTTTTAATACTTTAAGTTCTAGGGTACATGTGCACAACGTGCAGGTTTGTTACATAGGTATACATGTGCCATGTTGGTGTGCTGCACCCATTAAATCGTCATTTACATTAGGTATATCTCCTAATGCTACCCCTCCCCCCTCCCCCCTCCCCCCACCCCACAACAGGCCCCAGAGTGTGATGTTCTCCTTCCTGTGTCCAAGTGTTCTCATTGTTCAATTCCCACATATGAGTGACAACATACGGTGTTTGGTTTTCTGTCCTTGGGACAGTTTGCTCAGAATGATGGTTTCCAGCTTCATCCATGTCCCTACAAAGAGCATGGACTCATCCTTTTTTATGGCTGCATAGTATTCCATGGTGTATATGTTCCACATTTTCTTAATCCAGTCTATCATTGATGGACATTTGGGTTGGTTCCAAGTCTGCTATTGTGAACAGCGCCGCAATAAACATATGTGTGCATGAGTCTTTATAGCAGCATGATTTATAATCCTCTGAGTATATACCCAGTAATGGGGTCACTGGGTCAAATGGTATTTCTAGTTCTAGATCCTTAAGGAATTGCCATACTGTCTTCCACAATGGTTGAACTAGTTTACAGTCCCACCAACAGTGTAAAAGTGTTCCTATTTCTCCACATCCTCTCCAGCACCTGTTGTTTCCTGACTTTTTAATGATTGCCATTCTAACTGGTGTGAGATGGTATCTCATTGTGGTTTTGATTTGCATTTCTCTGATGGCTAGTGATGGTGAGCATTTTTCCATGTGTCTGTTGGCTGCATAAATGTCTTCTTTTGAGAAGTGTCTATTCATATCCTTTGCCCACTTTTTGATGGGGTTGTTTGATTTTTTCTTGTAAATTTGTCTGAGTTCATTGTAGATTCTGGATATTATCCCTTTGTCAGATGGGTAGATTGTAAAACTTTTCTCCCATTCTGTATGTAGGTTGCCTGTTCACTCTGATGGTAGTTTCTTTTGCTGTGCAGAAGCTCTTTAGTTTAATTAGATCCCATTTGTCAATTTTGGTTTTTGTTGCCATTGCTTTTCGTGTTTTAGTCATGAAGTATTTTAAATAGCCTAATTTCAATATTGTTGCATCTCAGGGAACAGGGAGGCCTGAAGAGACTGACAGAATGAGGGATTTGACCATCAGTGTAGCAGTCAGAACACACACAGTATTTATCAGTTAAGTTTTCCATTTTCAATGGGTGTTCGTGGCACCTGAAAACACTTACAATAATATCAAAGATCATTAATCACAGATCACTATAACAGGTGTAGCAATAATGAAGCAGTTTGAAATATTGCAAGAATTACCAAAATATGAACACAGAAACATGAAGTGAGTGTGTGCTGTTGGAAAAGTGGCACCAATAGACTTGTTAGAAGCAGCATTGCCACAAATCTTCAATTTGTAAAAAAAAAAAAAAAAGCAATATTGCAATAAAATGAGGTATGTCTGTATTGGAAATTGATTTAAAAATCCAAGGAGGTAGAGTACTCCAGGTAGAGTGAGCAGCAAGAGCAAAAGCAAAGGATGGTGTATTTAAGGAATATGCTGTGTTTAAGAAATCTCAGGTAGTTCAATTTGGCTGACTTAGAAACAGTTGGTTACATTTCATAGAAAATGAAGCAAGATATCTAAATAAGAACCTGGTTTATGCAGGCAAGGGACAAAACAATGGTTTCTAATCAGCTTAGCATTTGGATTTGAATTTTCGATCATTTTCTCTAGTAAATTCGTGCTTCTCATGTAGACATTGCCTTCTGGGATGCCTCTCCTGTGCCCTATTGCTCCCGACTTCCTTTGGCACCCCTCTTCTGAGATTCCTCAGTATCCTTTGCATTTTTCTGCTATGACATTTATTATATTTGTTTATTTATTTTATATATTTTTAAAATATATATTTTAATATATATTGTAACTTTCTACATTTTAGAGACAGAATAAGGACACATAGATGGTAAAGGTAAGGGGTTCTAGATCCTTTTATAATTTATAAAGTACATTTTATATCAAAAAATAATTATTCATTATATTTCTTTCTGTATTTACAGTTTAGTGCAGATTTTTACATACATTATCTCATTTATCCCCCACAACAATCTTGAATTTGGAGAATCTTATACTGATAATAATGAGGCATGGATAATTTAAATTACTTTACCAGGGTCAAGTTAATCAATAGCAAAGGCAGGGATTAAGCTCAGGTCTTTTGATTCCAAGTTCCTCTCTACTACATCAATACTATACCATATTGATTTCCTATCCTTTCAATTTACATTAAAGATTCTAGTTGATTTTATGTCTTCACCCCTCTTGTGGTAGATTGTTTGAAAAAATTGTTCCCTCCCAGTTTCCATGCCACTTCGGAAGGACTCCCATCAAGTAGGGGTGTTTATCTACCCAACCTTTGGGTGTGGGCTGATTTTGTGACTTGTTTTAATCAGTAGAACATGGTAGAGGTGATGTTGTGCCAGAGTTAAACCAAGGCTTGAAGGGGCCTGATGCTTTTCTGCTTACTCTCTTGAAATCCTACCAAGTCGACAAGACAGCATAGGCTGCTGAAGGATGACAGACCACATGACACAGAGACAAGCCATCCAGCTGAGGCTGACCTAGATTAGCCAGTCCCTAGCCCACCTGGAACTTGACCACAGATGGAGTAAGACCAAGTGAGACCAGAAGAACCATGCAGCATAGCCCAGTTAAGCAAATTGCTAACATCCAGGATTATGAACTAAATTAATAATTGTTTCAATCCCAATTTTGAGTATTTTGTTATATAGGAAAAGCTAACTGATGCCACTTTTACTAAGTACCACAATAAGAACTATTACATGCTGTGTACTTGCATATGCTGAGTACTATGCTTAGAATTTCACATGACTTATCTCTAATCCTTAGAACATCATAGCACAGAAGTTATTAGCACCACTTTACAGACAGAAAAAAGAAAAACTTACTTCAAGAAGTTAAATAACTACTCACAGTTGCATGGCTAATAAGAGTAGATACAAAGCTTGATCTGTTTGACTATAATATTTATACTTTAAATGATTTTTCTGTGCTCCTTACGCAACCTTTATAGAAAATGTGTTGGTTTACTTTTATAGATGGTGAATTTCATTCAATGTGTGTCAGTTTTTTATTACATTCATTCTCAGAGGCTAACCTTATTTATATGATCTTGGCCAATGAGTTATTTCACTACAGCTCTGCATACCATCTAAGCTAGACCAGCAGATGGAACTGCCTAAGAAATAATAAAATTAGAGGAAAGAACAAGTTAGCAGGAACCAATGGGATGATTCACAGCCTCCCGACCATTAATGCAAGTTAAGGGCTGATGATAGGGTAGTATTGGCCCTTTATACTCTGGCTCCAAATCACCTTGCTGCCCCTTATCTTGACATACCAAACTGAACCTCATATATATACTGCCTACCGCATACCACAGGTATTTTTAGATTTCCCTTCTTTTCCTCATGTTGGTCCTTCTTGCAGTGCCATCCTAGAGGTCTGACTGTACATCTCCTATCTACTTCTCAAGGTCTAACTCAGAGCTAACCTCAACTATATCATCCTCAATGATCTCAGAGACAGAATCACTGCTTTCTCTTAATATTCAAGTGTGCTACACCAACCACTACTCAGTTCCTGTTGGACTGTGTCAGATAGATGTTTATTTATATACTTCTCTTCTCTTGTCCCACTTCTCTTACCTCACTCAATGTGAGAACATGCTAATTATTATTCACCTTTAGTTTCTTATCATTTGGTGCAGGATTGCCTAGCACCTAATGTAATTTAG
This sequence comes from Pongo pygmaeus, assembly GCF_028885625.2. NCBI lineage: Eukaryota > Metazoa > Chordata > Mammalia > Primates > Hominidae > Pongo > Pongo pygmaeus. The sequence goes on along the minus strand of NC_072373.2, from coordinate 132,662,113 downwards.
TAAATGTTGGTGGAAAGAAAGATGGCTTATTATTAATAAATTTTTTAAACCTTCCGTTTCATCCCTATGAAGATTGTAATATTTGCTACAAGCAAAAGTGCATGCATGAAACTACCATGACTAATATATATGTATGTATAAAAGACCATGACTACTACTGTGTATACTATAGTAGTTATGTAGTCATGTAGTAGTAGCAGCAGCTGTCATGTTTGTATGACAGATATATATATGGTATGTCATATGTATATGAACCTATATTGGCACAGCATCATCATACAAATCCACAGTTTACAACAGAGTTCACTCTTGCTGTTACACATTCTATGGGTTTGGACAATGTATAATGACATGTATCTATTGTTTTAGTATCATACAGAGTATTTTCATTTTCCTAAAAATTTTCTGTGCTCCACCTATTCATTCTCCCTCACCCCACCAACCCTCCTGGCTATCATTGATTTCTTTACTGTCACCATAGTTTTGTCTTTTCCAGAATGGCATATAATTGGAATCACACAATATATAGCTTTTTCATTATGGCTTCTTTCAGTTAATAATATGCATTGAAGGTTCCTCCATGTATTTTCATGGCTTGATATTTATACGTTTTTAGCATTAAATAATATATCACTGTCTGTATGTACTAAAGTTTATAATTCGCTTACTGAAGGATACTTTGGTTACTTCCCAGTTTGGGTAATTATGAATAAAGCTACTGTAAACATCCATGTGCAGGTTTTTGTGGAAATATAAGTTTTCAACTCCTTTGGTTTAATACCAAGGAGTGGAGTTGTTGGATCATATGGTAAGAGTATTTGTAGTTTTACAAGAAACTGCCACATGCTGTATTTTTTTTTTTTATAATTATACTTTAAGTTTTAGGGTACATGTGCACAATGTGCACGTTTGTTACATATGTATACATGTGCCATGTTGGTGTGCTGCACCCATTAAATCGTCATTTACATTAGGTATATCTCCTAATGCTATCTCTCCCCCCTCCCCCCATCCCACAACAGGCCCTGGTGTGTGATGTTCCCCACCTTGTGTCCAAGTGTTCTCATTGTTCAATTCTCACCTATGAGTGAGAAAATGCGGTGTTTGGTTTTCTGTCCTTGCAACAGTTTGCTGAGAATGATGGTTTCCAGCTTCACCCATGTCCTTACAAACAACATGAACTCATCAGTTTTTATGGCTGCATAGTATTCCATAGTGTATATGTGCCACATTTTCTTAATCCAGTCTATCATTGTTGGACACATGGGTTGGTTCCAAGTCTTTGCTATTGTGAATAGTGCCACAACAAACATATGTGTGCATGTGTCTTTATAGCAGCATGATTTATAATCCTTTGGGTATATACCCAGTAATGGGATGGCTGGGTCAAATGGTATTTCTAGTTCTAGATCCCTGAGGAATCGCCACACTGACTTCCACAATGGTCGAACTTGTTTACAGTCCCACCAACAGTGTAAAAGTGTTCCTGTTTCTCCACATCCTCTCCAGCACCTGTTGCTTTCTGATGTTATAATGATCGCCATTCTAACTGGTGTGAGATGGTATCTCATTGTGGTTTTGATTTGCATTTCTCTGATGGCCAGTGATGATGAGCAGTTTTTCATGTGTCTGTTGGCTGCAAAAATGTCATCGTTTGAGAAGTGTCTATTCATATCCTTTGCCCACTTTTTGATGGGGTTATTTTTATTTTTCTTGTAAATTTGTTTGAGTTCTTTGTAGATTCTGGATATTAGCCCTTTGTCAGATGAGTAAATTGCAAAACTTTTCTCCCATTCTGTAGGTTGCCTGTTCACTCTGATGGTAGCTTCTTTTGCTGTGCAGAAGCTCTTTAGTTTAATTAGATCCCATTTGTCAATTTTGGCTTTTGTTGCCATTGCTTTTGGTGTTTTAGACATGAAGTCCTTGCCCATGCCTATGTCCTGAATGGTATTACCTAGGTTTTCTCCTAGGGTTTTTATGGTTTTAGGTCTAACATGTAAGTCTTTAATCCATCTTGAATTAACTTTTGTGTAAGGTGTAAGGAAGCGGTCCAGTTTCAGCTTTCTACATATGGCTAGCCAGTTTTCCCAGCACCATTTATTAAATAGGGAATCCTTTCCCCATTGCTTGTTTTTGTCAGGTTTGTCAAAGATCAGATAGTTGTAGACATGTGGCATTATTTCTGAAGGCTCTGTTCTGTTCCATTGGTCTATATCTCTGTTTTGGTACCAGTACCATGCTGTTTTGGTTACTGTAGCCTTGTAGTATAGTTTGAAGTCAGGTAGTGTGATGCCTCCAGCTCTCTTCTTTTGGCTTAGGATTGACTTGGCGATGTGGGCTCTTTTTTGGTCCCATATGAACTTTAAAGTAGTTTTTTCCAATTCTGTGAAGGAAGTCATTGGTAGCTTGATGGGGATGGCAATGAATCTATAAATTACTTTGGGCAGTATGGCCATTTTCACGATATTGATTCTTCCTATCCATGAGAATGGAATGTTCTTCCATTTGTTTGTATCCTCTTTTATTTCATTGAGCAGTGGTTTGTAGTTCTCCTTGAAGAGGTCCTTCACATCCCTTGTAAATTGGAATTCTAGGTATTTTATTCTCTTTGAAGCAATTGTGAATGGGAGTTCACTCATGATTTGGCTCTCTGTTTGTCTGTTATTGGTGTATAAAAATGCTTGTGATTTTTGAACATGGATTTTGTATCCTGAGACTTTGCCGAAGTTGCTTATCAGCTTAAGGAGATTTTGGGCTGAGATGATGGGGTTTTCCAGATATACAATCATGTCATCTGCAAACAGGGACAATTTACTTCCTCTTTTCCTAATTGAATACCCTTTATTTCCTTCTCCTGCCTGATTGTCCTGGCCAGAACTTCCAACACTATGTTGAACAGGAGTGGTGAGAGAGGGCATCCCTCTCTTGTGCCAGTTTTCAAAGGGAATGCTTCCAGTTTTTGCCCATTCAGTATGATATCGGCTGTGGGTTTATCATAAATAGCTCTTATTATTTTGAGATACGTCCCATCAGTACCTAATTTATTGAGAGTTTTTAGCATGAAGGGCTGTTGAATTTTGTCAAAGGCCTTCTATGCATCTATTGAGATAATCATGTGGTTTTTGTCATTGGTTCTGTTTATATGCTGGATTACATTTATTGATTTGCGTATGTTGAACCAGCCTTGCATCCCAGGGATGAAGCCCACTTGATCATGGTGGATAAGCTTTTTGATGTGTTGCTGGATTCAGTTTGCCAGTATTTTATTGAGGATTTTTGCATCGATGCTCGTCAGGGATATTGGTCTAAAATTCTCTTTTTTTGTTGTGTCTCTGCCAGGCTTTGGTATCAGGATGATGCTGGCCTCATAACATGAGTTAGGGAGGATTCCCTCTTTTTCTATTGATTGGAATAGTTTCAGAAGGAATGGTACCAGCTCCTCCTTGTACCTCTGGTAGAATACGGCTGTGAATCCGTCTGGTCCTGGACTTTCTTTGGTTGGTAAGCTATTAATTATTGCCTGAATTTCAGAGCCTGTTATTGGTCTAGTCAGAGATTCAACTTCTGCCTGGTTTAGTCTTGGGATGGTGTATGTGTCAAGGAATTTATCCATTTCTTCTAGATTTTCTAGTTTATTTGCATAGAGGTGTTGATAATATTCTCTGATGGTAGTTTGTATTTCTGTGGGATCGGTGGTGATACCCCTTTATCATTTTGTATTGCGTCTATTTGATTCTTCTCTCTTTTCTTATTAGTCTTGCTAGCGGTCTATCAATTTTGTTGAGATCACATGCTGTCTTCTAAAGTGATCAAATCATTTTGCATTCCCACCAGCAATGAATGAGAGCTCCTTTGCTCCAGATCCTCATCAGAATTTGGTGTTGTCAGTGTTTTGAATTTTGTCTATTCTAATAGATGAGTAGTGGTACCTCAGTGTTGTTTTAATTTGCATTTCCCTCCTGACACGATGTAGAGTACCTTTTCATATGCTTATCTGTCATCTGTTTATCTTCTTTGATGAGGTGTCCGTTAAAGTCTTTGGCTCATTTTTTAAAATCTGGTTCGTTGTTTTCTTGTTGTTGAGTTTTACGTGTTCTTTGTATATTTTGGATAACCGTACTTTCTCAAATGCATCTTTTACAAATATTTTCTCCCAGTCGGTGGCTTGTCTTCTCATTCTCTTGACATTATCTTTCACTGAGCATTAGTTTTTTTGTTTGTTTTTATTTTATTTTATTTATTATTATTATACTTTAAGTTTTAGGGTACATGTGCACAATGTGCAGGTTAGTTACATATGTATACATGTGCCATGCTGGTGTGCTGCACCCATTAACTCATCATTTAGCATTAGGTATATCTCCTAAAGCTATCCCTCACCCCTCCCCCCACCCCACAACAGTCCCCAGAGTGTGATGTTCCCCTTCCTGTGTCCATGTGTTCTCATTGTTCAATTCCCACCTATGAGTGAGAATATGCAGTGTTTGGTTTTTTGTTCTTGGGATAGTTTACTGAGAATGATGATTTCCAATTTCATCCATGTCCCTACAAAGGACATGAACTCATATTTATTTGTTTGAGATGGAGTCTTGCTCTGTCTCCCAGGCTGGAGTGCAGTGGCACGATCTCTGCTCACTGCAACCTCCGCCTCCCAGATTCAAGCGATTCTCCTGTCTCAGCCTCCTGAGTAGCTGGGATTCCGGGAGGCTACCACCATGTCCAGCTAATTTTTGTATTTTTAGTAGAGATGGGGTTTTGCCATGTTGGCCAGGCTGGTTTCAAACTCCTGACATCAGGTGATCTGTCTGCCTTGGCCTCCCAAAGTGCTGGGATTACAGGTGTGAGCCACTGCGCCCAGCCAGGGTTTTTTATTTTAATGAAACCCAGCATATAAATAATTTCTTTCATGAATATTGTCTTTGGAGCTGTGTTTAAAAACACGTGTGTCATCAACATATTCAAGATCATCTAGATTTTCTTCTATGTTATCTTGTAGGAATTTTATATTTTTGTGCTTTACATTTACATGCATGATCCATTTAGAGTTAATTTTGGTGAAGGGCGTGTCTAGATTAATTTTTTCTTGCATGTGGACATGCAGTTGTTCCAGCACCACTTGGTAAAGGACTATGTATTCTCCATTGAATTGTCTTACTGCTTTGTCAAAAATCAGTTGATTTAATTATGTGGGTCTATTTCTGGGCTGTCTTTTTTGTTCACTTGATCTATTTGTCTGTTCTTTCCCCAATATTACACTGTCAGATTACTGTAGCTTTATAGTAAGTCTTGAGGTTAGGTAGTGTCAGTCCTCTAACTTTGTTCTTCTCCTTCAATATTGTGTTAGCTATTCTGGGTCTTCTGGCCTGCCTTTAAACTTTAGAATCAGTTTGTTAATGCCCACAAAACAACTTGCAGGGATTTCAACTGTGATTACATTGCATCTATAGATCAAGCTGGGAAGAACTCACATCTTGACAGTACTGTCTTCCTATACGTGAACATGGAATATCTCTCCATTTATTTAGTTCTTGTTTGATTTTATCCATCAGAATTTTGTAGTTCTCCTCACACAGATCTTGTCGTATTTTGATAGAGTTATACCTAAGTATTTCATTTGTTTTGATTCTAATGTAAATAATATTATGTTTCTTTTAACTTCTAATTTTTCATTGTTGGTACAGAAGAAATCAAATGACTTTTGTATATTAACTTTTAATCTTGCCACATTGCTATAATCACTTGTTAGTTACAGGATATTTTTTGGTCAATTCTTTCTGATTTTCTATGTACACAATAATGTCATCTGCAAAAACAGTTTTATTTTTTCCTTGATAACTTGTATACCCTTTTCCCACCTTTATTTTGTCTTATTTCATTAGCTAGAAGTTCCAGTATAATTATGAAAAGAAATGGTGAAAGGGGAAATCCTTGCCTTGTTCTTGATCTTAGTGTGAAAACTTCTAATTTCTCACCATTAAATGTGATATTAGCTGAAGGTATTTTATAGATATTCTTTATCGAACTCAGGAAGTTTCTCTGTACTGTTAGTTTACTGAGAGATTTGATCATGAATGGGTGTTGAATTTTGTCAAATGCTTTATCTGCATCTGTGGATACAATCATGTGATTTTTCTTTTTTAGTCTGTTGATGTGATGAATTACATTAATTGATTTTTGAATGTTGAACCAGCCTTGAATGTCTGAGATAAATCCCACTTCACTGTGGTGTATAATTCTTTTTATACATTGTTGCATTGAATTTGCTAATATTTTGTTAAGCATTTTTGCATCTTAAGAGATACTGGTCTATAGTTTATAGCATGCCTTTGTCTGGTTTGCTGTCAGTGCAATTATTAGGTATTAGGGCCTCATATAATCAGTTAAAAAGTATAGATGCTCCTTGACTTACGATGGGGTTAAGTCCTGATAAGCCTGTAATAAACTGAAAATATTGTAAGTCAAAAGTGTGTGCTTCAACTTCTGAGATTTTCAACTTACAATGAGTGGAGTTATCTGGACATACCCCATTGTAAGTCGAGGAGTGTACTGAATGTATGTTGCTTTTGCATCACCTTGAAGTTGAAAAATTCTAAGTTCAAACATGATAAATTTGAGACTATCAGTATTCCCTCTGTTCCTGAAAGACATTGAGAGAATTGGTAGAAATTTTTCTTAAATGTTCAGTAGAATTAAATAGAGAACCCATCTGGGTCTTTTGCTTTGTTTTGGAAGGTTGTTAATTATTTATTTGATTTCTTTAACAGATATAAGCTGATTAAGATTGTCTATTTTTTCTGTGTGAGTTTTGGCAGTTTCAAGGAATTGGTTCATTTAATCTAGGTCATCAAATCTGTGGGCATAGAGTTGTTCATAGCATTCTTTATTTTCCTTTTAGTGTCCCTGGGACCCGTAGTGACGTCTACCCTTTCATTTCTGATATTACTAACTTATGTCCTCTCTTTTTATTCATTAGCCTGGCTAGAGGCTTATCAATTTTGTTGACTTTTTTCAAATAATCAGATTTTGTTGATTTTCTATATTGATTTTCTTTTTCTGATTTCCTTGATTTTTGCTAATTCTTATTATTCATTTTCTTCTGCTTACTTTAGATTAAATTTGCTTTTCATTTTCTATTTCCTAAGGCAGAGACTTAGGTTATTAATTTTAAATCTTTCTCCATTTTTAATATATGTATTCAATGATATAAATTGCCCTTTAGGTACTACTTTTGTAGCACCTCAAAAATTTTGATAAGTTTTCTTTTAATTTTCATTTAGTTCAAAATATGTTTAATGCTTTTTGACATTTCGTTTTTGGCCCATGTGTTATTTCGAGGTATGTTGTTTAATCTCTGTATATTTTGGGACTTTCCAGATATATTTTGTTAGCAGTGTCTAATTTAATTCCATTGTGTTCTCAGATCAGAGACTTCATGATTTCTGTTCTTTTAAATTTTAAGGTATGTTTTATGGTCCAGAATGTGGTCTATCTTGGTGAATGTTTCATGTAAACTTGAGAAAAATGTGTATTCTGTTATTGAATGGTGTTGTCTATAGATGTCAAATTATATCCAGTTGACTAATAGTGTTGTTGAGTTTAACTATGTGCTTACTGATTTTCTGCCTGCTGGATCTGTCCATTTCTGACAGAGAAGCGTTGTAGTCTCCAACTATGTTAATAGATGCACTACTTCTCTTTGCTGTTCTATTGGTTTTTCCTTGACATAGTTTGATGCTCTGTTATTAGGTGGATACACGTTAAAGATTCTTATGTCTTCCTGGATAATTGATCATTTTATCGTTATGTAATACCCTTCTTTTGTCCCTGATAACTTTCCTTGCTTTGAAGTCTGCTCTGCCTGAAATTAATATGGCTACTCCTGCTATCTTTAGATTAGGGTTAGCATGATACATTTTCTTCATCCATTTACTTATAATCTATGTGTTTTTGTATTGAAAGTGAATTTCTTATATGCAATACATAGGTGGGTTTTTATATTCACTTAGACAACCTTTGTCTTTTAATTGGCATATTTAGATCATTGATATTCAAAATAAGTATTGATATACCTGGATTAATATCTACTATATTTATTAATGTTTTTTATTTTTTTCTCTGTTCCTATTTTGTCTTCTATACCGTTTCTGTCTTTTGTGATTTTATTTCATTATTTTATATGATTCAGTTTTTTTCTACTTTTTTTTAGCATAACACTTGTACTTTTTTTTTTTTTTTTTTTTACTTTTTGTAGTGGTTGCCCTAGAGTTTACAACATACATCTATAGCTAATCCAAGTCCATCAAGTAACTCTGTACCACTTCACAGATGATATGAGCATCTTATAATAAAAAAAAATCATATCTTCCCTCCTGTCCGTTGTGTCACTGCTGTCATTCATTGGACTTATATATAGGTATACATAAGCACATATATTATACATAAGTGTACACAATGAAATATATTGTTGCTATAACTATTTGCAACTATTTTGAAGAAATTTTTATTAGATCAATTAGGAGTAAGAAAAACATTTTTATTTTACCTTAAATTATTCCTTCTTTGGTGTTCTTCCTTTCTTTATGTAGGTCCAAGTTTCTGGCCTATATAGTTTTCCTTCTCTTGAAAAACTTCCATTAACATTTCTTGCAAGGAGGTTTATTCTGAACACGTTCTTTCAATGTTTGTTTGTCTGAGAAAGTGTTTATTTCTCCTTCACTTTTGAAGAATAATTTTGCAGAATATATAATTCTACATTGGTGGGTTTTTTTCTCTGAATACTTTATTTATTTATTTATTTATTTATTTATTTGTTTATTTATTCTTTTGTTTGTTTTTTTGAGACAGAGTCTCACTCTATTACCTAGGCTGGAGTTCAGTTCCGTGATCTTGGCTCATGGCAACCTCTGCCTCCCATGTTCAAACAATTCTCCTGCCTCAGCCTCCCAAGTAGCTGGGATTACAGGCATGCACCACCATGCCCAGATAATTTTTGTATTTTTAGTAGAGACAGGGTTTCACCATTTGGCCAGGCTGGTCTCTTAAACTCTTGACCTCAAGTGATCCACCCATCTTGGCCTCCCAAAGCTTTGGGATTACAGGCGTGAGCCACTGTGCCTGGCCCTCTTAATACTTTAAATATTTCACTCCAGTCTATTCTCGCTCTTTAGGTCTTGTTAAGAAAAACAGAATGCTCTGCCATATTTTGAAATGGTCCTTCTTCTCTTCCCCCTGCCAGAAGCAGCGGGGGGAATTTTCTCTAATACTCACTTTGAGAAGTTTGTCAAGCTTCTCTAGATAAATCCCACAATATCCTTGGTGTCCCCTATGCCTGGGCCCTCCTGGAGTTTTTAACTCTCAGACTTGTCTTCACTGATCCTCCAGAAATTTGTCAATTATAGTTCAGGTTTTCCTATGCTGGTCCTGGATCCCGATGTGGTTTCCGCTAGTGAGTCTCTGCTTCAGTAAGCCATAGTTCCCTATATTTGCCTGTCTATCTCTCTAACCTTGGGGTAGCAGTTTTGCCCTGAGTCCTCCCATCTCTTACAATCTAAGAAGAGCTGTTGGTTTTTAGTCTCTTTAGCTTTTCTTTTTTAATCATTTATTTATTTTTTATTTTTAAGTATATCTTATTTATTTTATTATAGAATAAAACCCATTTTAAAATATTCTTTTTCTTCAGACATCAGGTATTTTTATTTATTAATTTATTTTTATTATACTTTAAGTTCTGGGGTATATGTGCAGAACGTGCAGGTTTGTTACGTAGGTATACACATGCCATGATGGTTTGCTGCACCCATCAATCCTTCATCTACATTAGGTATTTCTCCTAATGCTATCCCTCCCTTAGCCCCCCATCCCCCGACAGGCCCCAGTGTGTGATGTTCCCCTCCCTGTGTCCATGAGTTCTCAATAGTAATGCTTTTACACTGTTGGTGGGGGTGTAAATTAGCTCTTTAGCTTTTTACTTGTTAAGATGGAGTGGCAACTTCCAAGCACCTTACATGTGTAACCGGAAACAAGCTATCATATATTTTTATGCCTATAAGCCACTGACTGTTTTCATAGCACGTCTGGTATTGACATTAATCTACAATGTCCATCTGAGTTGTTCGATCATTTCATTTCTGAGCTCTCATTGAGACTATAATAAGTGAACTAAAGTCATGAGATTTGAATGTACTATACCCAAACAAAAAGGTGTGTTTTCCACATAAAATCTTTGCATGATATTTTCTTTGCTTTTATTTAAAAGGTCATGATACAGTACCTGCAAGGTTATGGTTCATTCAGGAATAGAGCTTTTCAATGGCACATAAAGAGCTTGATTTAAAATGTGTTATTATGCATTTATGTTCCAATTATAAACTTCCTTTCTGAGGCTTTAACAAATATTCATTTAATAAACTACCTTTCTAAATTAAAAAGGTTAATAATTAATGTAGTATTAAAATGTAACATAGGAATAAAAAAAGAGGTTAATAATAAAATAATGAAAACTCTTAAAATAATTACATGGAATGATGCTCAACATCAAATAGTCTGGGTACATTTTCCAAAACCATATATTTAAGCACATGGGTGTTGTAAAGATTATTATAACATTTTCTTTAAAGATTTTACATTCCCCAAATAAAATTCTATGTAAATACTGTTATTATAATTATTTTATGAGATTTAGCTCTTTGCTCTCATTAACTATGATTGCATGTTTAATGCATGTTCAATTAGATAATCCTGGCGTGTACATTAGTGGTACTGTGTCTTAGGCAATGGATGGCAAACTCCTAGAGGACATGGGCTATGTCTTCTAGCTCATCATGTCCCTGTGGCCAAGAACTCATCAGCCTGAAGCAGCTGGATTAATAGAATGGTGGAATGACCTTTTGAAGTCACAATTACAATGCCCACTAGGTGACAAAGCTTTACAGGGCTGGGGCAAAGTTCTCCGGAATGCTGTGCATGCTCTGAATCAGCATCCAATACACGGTACTGTTCCTCCCATAGTCAAGATACATGGGTCCAGGAATCAAGGGGTGTAAGCAGAAGTGGCACCACTCATCATCACCCCTAGTGACCCACTAGCAAAAGTTTTCCTTCCTGTTCCCACAACATTATGTTCAGCTGGTCTAGAGGTCTTACTTCTGGGGGAAATAATGCTGCAACCAGGAGACACAACAACAATTCCATTAAACTGGAAGTTAAGATTGCCACCTGGCCATTTTGGGCTACCTCTAAGTCAACAGTCTAAGAAAGTAGTTACAGTGTTGGCTGGGGTTACTGACCCAGACTATCAAGATGAAATCAGTCTACTACTCCACAACAGAGGTAAGGAAGATTATGCATGGAATACAGCAGATCCCTTAGGGCATCTCTTAGTATTACCATGCCCTATGATTAACGTCAATGGGAAACTACAACAGTCCAATCCAGGCTGGACTATAAATGGCCCAGACTCTTTAGGAATGAAGGTTTGGGTCACTCAACCAGGTAAAAAACCATGACCTGCTGAAGTGCTTGCTGAAGGCAAAGGGAATAAAGAATGGGTAGTAGAAGAAGGTAGTCATCAATACCAGCTATGACCACGTAACCAGCTACAGAAACGAGGACTGTAATTGTCATGAGTATTTCCTCCTTATTTTGTTAAGAACATGTTTGTGCATGTATACACTTTTACTAGGAAAATATCTTCATTTTATTTCCTTTTTTCCTTTATCATGTGACATAAGATTTATTGACTTCATATAAGAATTTAAGTGTTGTTAACTTTATGTAATAGCATTTAGGGTAAGGATTAATGCACTTCTGATTGTGCAAAGAATAGCTGTGTAACTATGACCTTATTATTGTCTTTATTTGGAGATTATGTATGATTTCAGGAGATATGTATGGGTTCATGTTGACAAGGGGTGGACTTGTAATGGTTAATATTGAGTGTCAACTGGATTGGATTGCAACGTATTGTTCCTAATTGTGTCTGTGAGGATGTTGCCAAAGGAGACTAACATTTGATTCAGTGGACTGGTAGAGGCAGAGCCACCCTCAGTCTGGGTGGGCACCATCTAATCAACTTCCAGCATGACTAGAATAAAGCAGGCAGAAGAAGGTGGAAAGAGCAGACTTGCTGAGTCTTCCAGCCTTCATCTTTCTCCCAAGCTGGACACTTCCTGCCATCCAACATCAGACTCCAAGTTCTTCAGCTTTTGTACTCTTGGACTTACACTAGTCATTTGTCAGGGGCTCTTGGGCCTTTGGCTACAGACTAAAGGCTGCACTGTCAGCTTCCCTACTTTTGACATTTTGGGACTTGGACTGGCTCTCTTGCTCCTCAGCTTGCAGACGGCCTATCGTGGGACTTCACCTTATGATCATGTGAGTCAATACTCTTTTATAAATTCCCCTTCATGTTTACATCAGAGAGACATCTATCCTATTAGTTCTGTCCTCTAGAGAACCCTGACTAATACAATACATGTAAGCACATGGGTTTTGTAAAGATTATTAAAACATTTTCTGTAAATATTTTAAATTCCCCAAATAAGATTTTATGTAAATAATGTTATTATAATTATTTTATGAGATGTAGCTCTTTGCTCTCATTAACTATGTCTGAAAGTTTAATGCATGTTCAATTAGATAATCCTGGTGGGTACGATAGTGGTACTGTGTCTTAGGCAATGTATGGTAAGCTCCTAGAGAACATGGGCTATGTCTTCCATCTCATTATGTCCCTGTGGGCAGTAATTTGCTGGTCCTTTTTATCAAGGTACCTGATACATAGTAGGAACTGAGATAATATTTGTTGAATCGAGAACAAATGAAAGAATCATTGAGATACAATTATTGCTTGTTAAATGCAATGCTTTAAAAAGTCAAGGACTTGTAAAAACACACAACTTACTCTTTTCCAACTATGTCTACCCTATTACCTCACAGAAATTCTAAGTGAAAGCTTAGATTCATTCACTGTGAAACATGTTGCACACCCTCCCACTTGAGAGGCTCAACCTTGGCTGCCTCCTCAACCTTATAGATTCTTCCCCAGACATACACATGGTGTTCTTCCACATCTTCTTTAAGTCTCTGCTCAAATGTCACTGTCTTAGTGGCACTCTTTAAAACTACAGGGCCAGGTGCAATGGCTCACACCTTTTTGCTGAGGCAAGTGGATCACCTGAGGTCAGGAGTTTGATACCAGCCTGGCCAAAATGGTGAAACCCTATCTCTACTAAAAATATAAAAATTAGCTGGGTATGGTGGTGCTCACCTGTAATCCCAGCTAAGGCAGGAGAATTGCTTGAACCTGGGAGGTGAAGGTTGCAGTGAGCTGAGATGGCTCCACTGCACTCCAACCTGGGTGGTAAAGCAACCATCTGTCTCAAAAAAGAAAAAGAAAAAGAAAGAAGAAGAAGAAAAAAAAACTACAAACGACCTCCTCCCAGCTCTATTTTATTTTCCATAGAACTTTCTATTACATCATTTTCTTATTTAATATATTTATTGTCTTTCTCTCTGCAGCTGAAATGTAAGCTCCAATAAAGTGAGAATCTTTGTTTTGGATACAGAATACTGCTGGCATAGAGTAGATGCCCAGTAAATACTTGTGGAATGAATAATTAGACACTAACATATCATTGGAAAGTCTTTTTGCATCAGCTACCTGATACATAAAATGAAAATAATTTGGCTGCCATACTTATTTCATAGGACTGTTCTTAGAATTATACTGTATTACATATTTGACATTAAATAGTTTTCAATAAATTCAATGATTATTTTTATAACTGAAAGAATAATGTCATATTCAGATTTGCCTTTTTTCCACAATTTAGCTAGAGTGCAAACAATGACATTTTGAAATAGCAGACAGAATACTTTGGTTTTAAACATCCAGAGATAAGACTTTTAAAAATATGTCATTGGAAAGGGTAAAAAGCATCATCTTTATATGCTCCTTTGATCTTTCTGTAGTGTCACATTGTGGGCATATTATATTTGTAAATTAATACAGTTTAAAAAAGAAGTAGAGCTATAGAACCAAAGTTTATAGATAGATTTATATTTTATAAATATTTTAAAATTATTTTTAGATGTAGCCAAAATTAGATTCACCAATATGTAACACCACTTTTTAGTAAATTATGTTTCCTAGTTTACATTGCTTGAGCAGAATTGATATTAAAAATTTTTGTCCTACTTACACAGAAAAAGTTCCTAGAACTGTGAGCCCCAGACATGTGTGCCTCTCTGATTTGAAGGACCCATAGATGGCCACTATTGCAAACAGATACTACGTCAAAGATAGAATATAGTGAGCTGGGAATGGCTACAATGTTGGGTGAGGAAAGAATGGACGGTGGGGTCGAAACTAGGAATCATGTTCTTTACCTGAATGGTCTAAAGGGCATGCATTCTGATCACACAGCTGGATGATTCTTTTCCAATCCAGGCTCTACATGAGACATAAAGATTTTCACTGCACTTATCTGTCTCCTATGCACTTCAATAATACTCATCCTCTTTTTCCCCATGAGATCATCTCCTTCAGCACTGCATCTTCAATGCCCATCTCTGAGCTGGCACAATAATGAAGCTCAGTGTAAATAGTGAATGAATAAGATAATGATCCTGTGTACTATTCCTGCACAAATCAAGTCAACTTCACTTTTTTTTCTGCTCTCCTTCCTCCCACTTTATCATATTCCATCCTCACTACAATTTCCCTCTTCTCTATAAGATCTTTCTGTACAAGAAGGTATTTCCATGTTTGAATTCACGAGCTTCCACCTCCATTTTGAGCTGTCAATCCTGCTAACAATGAGCACCCTAGCAAACAGCAATAGAAAAAAAAAAGTAAAAACAACCTCTAACACGTCTCACTACTTAGAATAATGATTAATGATACTAAAATAATAAAACATTCATTTATCATTGAATACTTATAAATCATTCCTTTGCCTTAATATGCTGTTGATGCTTAGGGATCAACCAAAAATGTTTCCAACATTTTTAAAACATCATAGGGTTTAATCTTCATTACAAATTTCAGTTCAAAATGTTTCTTCTCAGAAGCATGACAAAGTGATTTAGAGTAGAAGTAGTGAAAGGACCTTTTTCAAAGTGATTGGAACCTTTCTGGCATAGATGTTAAACAGCATAATGAATGTGTTGGCATTTGTTTCTTATTTGCATACTATAAAAATAAAACAGAGTGTACAACAAGTTCCTGTTAAATTCACATTACCTGTTTAAATAAGGATATTCAAAAGGCAATGTGATCTAATTAAAATCAAGAAATGGTATTCAAGCCATATTTATATACTTCTATGATAATACACATGCAGTAATATTTACAATGCATGCAAAGGGTATACACCTCATTAAGCATACCAGGAGGAAAATTCCCCAATTTCTTCAATTTAACTAGTCATTTCATAATTTTTTTCTAATGTGAATGTTAGCTATTTCAAGTGCTGAACTAAAGTCACATTTAACTATAATCAATGCATTAGCAGTTGTGGTCCAAAGCAAACTCTGAAGGACCTTCTCATAGTCTAAAACTTGACGCATTTTGAAGATAATACACTGAAGGCTTGAAAAAAACTATTTACTCTCTTAAATGTGCCTTTTTCTCATTGTTGATACTTTCCAGCTTGCTCACAAATGCCCAAATGTTGATATCAATGCTGTTTCTAAGAAACTACAATAAGGGGTTTGTTTTGCAATCTTTTTTCTCCCTTCTCCCACACATAATTACATAATCTTTGAAACTTACAAAACGAATAGGAGAAACGTATCCTTTCAAAATGAAGTAATTTTATGGGGTTATAGTCCTCTAATTTAAGAGTAGATTATGCCTTTTTTCTACCACAAAAATTTGCCAATTTGGAAGTTTGTTTAAAATATAAATGTATAAGCAAGCATACCTTTGTCTTAGAAATTATTATATGAAAGTATGGACAATTAAGTTTCAGGAAAAAAGTGTACGACTGCAGTTTTGGGTCATTAAATGCATCCTGTTTTGAGAGTTGCTATGTATTTTCAAAGAGCATTATAAAATCTATAGCACTGATTGTTTTCATTAATTAGAATAAAGCAAGAACAGCCTCTAGAATCATTTGATTTAAAAGACAAATTCTGGTTCAGAACCTTCTGAATTATTTACAACCAACTCCACTTGAGAATGAAAGAACAGAAAGGTGTCCTTCCCCCACATCACCCTAAACAAGTCATCATAGTAGAATGCCATAAAAGCCTGTGATGAGAATTTTAGTCTCAGATGCAACCTATGTCCCCACATGTCTCATAAATTCTTCTAATGCATTTTCACATGCATGATCGTGAATGCCTATTCAATGAAAGGGTTTACCATATGCTACACTTTTCAACTACCAAGAACAAAGAGTAAATGGTCCCTGGCCCCATATTTGGAACAAAAAGTATGAAAGCAAAACAAAAACCTCTTACATTTTTACTAAATAAAAGAATGAATGCAGACTGTAAAGGCTGAGTGGAAACTTCTTTTGGCACCATGCTGTTCTTTCTTGAGACCATGCTGCATTTTCTCTGCTCAGTGAGGGACAGATAGAAAAAAAAGGAGATACAAATGTAGTCAACCTCATGTGTCACCCAATCCATCTTCTCCCTAGTAAAGAACTATTCACTACAGTATAGCATTAAATGTTTCCGTCAGTATACTTTAAGAGTAATGCGGATTTTTGCTATTTATTTAGAAGGAATTCACAATATAGTAGAGGTAGTTACTGTCAAGAATTTTTTGTTGTTTTTTTGTTTGTTTGTTTGTGGACTGGTTCTGGCTCTGTCACCCAGGCTGGAGTGCAGTGGCTCGATCTCGGCTCACTGCAACTTCTGCCTCCCTGGCTCAAGGGATCCTCCCACTTCAGCCTCCCAAGTAGCTGGGACTACAGACACTACAGGCCCATGCCACCACACCTGCCTAATTTTTTGTATTGTTTTTGTAGAGACGGGGTTTCACCATGTTGCCTGGGCCGGTCTTGAACTCGAGCTCAAGCAATCCTCCCACCTCAGCCTCCCAAAGTGCTCGGATTACAAGCTAGTTTTTGTCTTTCAATTTCTCCCTCAAGCTACTTGTAATTATGCCCCTAGATCAGGCTAAGCAATTTCTTTTCCTCTTTGTTTTCAACATATTTTCATGACTTGGAGTATTATTTCTCATTAGGTAACTATCAGCCAAGCCAGAGAGATTTATGCATTTCTTAAGTGCACAACATACTCACACCAAATTATATGTAAATAATACATACATATGTATACATAGAAGTTATATGTAGATTATAATATGTACAAGTACATATGCACCTTTCCTTCAACCAACTGCCCCAGTGACTCCACTCAGAAATAGCCACCTATGAGACAAAACTACTCAACAAAAAGAAATAAAACAAAACAAAAAAACTAAAAGAACAGCAAAAAAAAAAAAAAACAAACACACACACACACACACACATTAAAAATTCTACAAATTGGAAGGAGACATACCAATATACACATTTGATGGTAAATTTTTGTCCAGTCTAGGAAAATGCCTTCTTTTCAAATTATAATTTATTACAATTAGTCTTTCTATCAGTTGGTTATCAGCCTTGGTTGAGTAGACAATTTCCATTCAAGGACTCACTGTATCAAAATACCATTTAAGGCAAATATACAGTAGATGCTATGAAGCTCAGTAATATGGGATATTATCCCTATCTTATGGTCTTGACGAAATCTCATAAAAATTATTCAAAATAAATTAGTGGCTACATTTCATGTATTATAGGACTTGTACAGTTTCGGTCGAGCAGTGGTTTCATGGTGCCATTTTTCTGATGCGCATCAGAGGGGACTCAGAATAGAAAATTCATTTGGGTTTTTAACTATAAATGTAGGAAGCTCACCTTCTAAATATACTCTTGCCTTAACAGTGTTTATTCTTATATAGAATTACTCTGTCCCACTTCATTTCTTACTGGACTCTTATTTATTTGTAGAAGAGATTGTATTCTTCACTGAATATGCTGTAGCTAGAAAATGTCTTAGTTAGGTCTTTCTAGGTGCGAAATAGGGTCACAGCCTATATCTTACTAGGCATCCTAGCAGTAAGCAGTACTGAAGCAATAATATTGCCTGGCATTGTGTTTGGCTTTTAGTTTGGCTGGCAGGGCCAGCTTCTTCCATCTATTCATCCTAAATAACATTGTCAGCAAATCTTTTTTTTAGGCAACTGCAAATAATTTTTATGAGACTATCTCATTCTTTTTTAAAAAAACTCATTAACTTATTTCACTTTTAGCTAATATTTTCTTTATCAAATGAGTTTCTGTGTAAGTAGCATAGCTGTTTTTACTTCCTATGAAGCTACCCTTCCTAAAGCTATAAAAGAAGAAGGAGAAAACTTTCCTTATGGGAAAAACAAACAAACAAAACCAGAATAAAAGCAAACAAAACTCTACAAAACCAGAATAAAGGCAAACAAAACTCTAGGACACTGGTAGAATGAAAAGCTGGGAAAATTACTATCAACGTACATAGTTTTCAAAGACTTTCTTAATTTAAGCAAGTGTTGGAGCACAGTCATTGATCTTATCTAAATGAATCAGGATCTTTTTCACAATCTCCAGTCTCAATGAAATAACACTTCATCTACAATTATATTATTATTATTATTAGAGACTTACACTGTCACCCAGGCTGGAGTGCAGTGATGCAGTCTCAGCTCACTGCAGCCTCCGCCACTGGGGCTCAAGCGATTTTCCTGCCTCTGCCTCCCGAGTAGCTGGGATTACAGGCACAGGCCACCGTGCCCAGCTAGTTTTTGTACTTTGGGGTAGAGGTGGGGTTTCACATGTTGGCCAGGTTGGTCTCAAACTCCTGACCCCAAGTGATCCGCTCACCTTGGTCTCCCAAAGTGCTGGGACTACAGGCGTGAGCCACCATGCCTGGCCTTTATTTACAACTATTAAAAAATACTATGCTTCCTGAGTTGTCCATATTTGAATGAGATACTTATGAGGAATGTGGCATTTTCCATGCTTTATTACTGATAAATTTTTTGGACATTTCTGCTGCATCATCCATTCTTTGTGATAAAGATTGTGGTACACTAACAGGCATGTTTACTCCTATAGCATGTGCAGCTTGTATAGGGTATGGCTTTTAGGAAGTAGTATCATTTTAAAATTAATTGTTAATTTCTATGTGTTTGTCCTGTCTTCCCAACAAGTTTATACTTCTTTGATGGTGGTGTCTCTTTCTTATAAGTTTTATTTTCTCGTATATAATGTCTTATACATTTATGAGTTGTACTCCTGATTAGTAGATAGGGTAACTATTCAATAATACCTGTCATACAATAAAAAAGATGAAGGAGATGACAGGTCTAGCAAGAGAAATCCAATAATATTAATGCTTAAGAACCATTGATGTTTCAGTTCTCATTTGTCAGAATTTGATATTAAATTGCTTTCTGTCAAGAATCTGGAAAAACATGTCATAATATAGAATCCTTTACAAAAAGGGCAATCTAATTCCTTATAGCCCGGAAAGGACTTCAAACTGTTTCATTCCATTTGCCAACAAGGAATAAATTCACATAAATTTATCTCTCATTCATGTAATGTAGTACAGAAACTTATAGTCTTGTCAATAGTTCATGTGGAGCTATAATTTGGGATAGGTAAAGGAAATGTATCCAGTGACTGTGTATGGTGCTATATCCTTCCAGAATCAATGACTGAGAAAATGTTTTACTCTCTGATTTTCTTTATCCATTAGATATCAAATGTTTGGACTTCTCTCATTTTTAACTTTGAAAAGGCTATTCTGTTTTAGCTCCAAGGTATACAGTGACATGTTTCCATCAGAAATGGATCCTAGAATACTTTGAAGCCACTGATATATCACTTCTCTTGAAGTATTTCTGTGGTAGTCAGCAGTTGGCATTGCCTGTGGTAGAAAGCTTCACATTATTCTTGGTGAAACAGAAAAGAACTCTATCTGGAAATCATTAGGGATCCATGACCTATAAAGCTCTTTGCAAACACAACACAATTTTAAACAAATGCAAAAATCTTGCTCCACTCATCACTGGAATGACAGGATTAATTAATATCCTCCTGAGATATCCTTAACCCAGAGGTGCTCATCGAACCCCCTTTTAGGTAGATCCTGGCTTCATGTGCAGCCTTAAGGATTAGTTGTCAGCATTTACCCTCAAATAAAATATAGCCACACAAATATTAATTAAACAATTTCAATTTTCAAAAGAGTGTCTGGAAAGATCTGGAGCCAGATATAGGGAAGTCTGACTACTATTTCCCCTGCTTGCTAGCTGGAGAAATATGTTCCTTTTTAAAATTATTACTAATTAAGGCACATTATTAATTATTTAAAAATGAACATATTTCCCTAAACCCTACAAGAGAGGCCATATAATCTAGTAAAAGAGCATGGGCTTTCACATTTACTAGCTATGGATCTTGGGTAAGCTTCATAATGTCTTGGATAAGTTAACCAACCTCTGT
The DNA here is from genome assembly GCF_028885625.2 of Pongo pygmaeus. Taxonomy (NCBI): domain Eukaryota; kingdom Metazoa; phylum Chordata; class Mammalia; order Primates; family Hominidae; genus Pongo; species Pongo pygmaeus. The sequence continues at coordinate 132,641,567 of NC_072373.2, read as the reverse complement.
GAGCCTCAGTCTCTTCAGCTGTAACATGAGGTTAATAAGAGTTGTCTTAGTGAATTGTTGAGTTGGTTTTTAAAGCATTTCTATTTGTTTATTTGTCTATTTATATCTCTGTCTCTATCGCTATCTCTATCTCCATTGCTTCTTTTATATCTCTATTTTTAAAGTGAAAACTTAAAAACACTCAACCAATATTAGCTACTTCCTCTGCCCCTGTAATTATCTAAAATTATTATATATTTCTTGCATTCAAATAATCAACCAAATATGTAAATTTCAATTTCAACAAATAACATACTCTAATATACGCTTTTTACTGTTAAGTAAAATTGTCTGAGCTGAAAGATTGAAGGAAATGTACATTTCTTTTCAACAAAGCTACACATAAGTAAGCAAAAATTCTTTAAATAGCCATATTGTGTTGCCTGATATATTTGATTCTGAATTTATTTTATGATGTTTTCACTTTTTTTTTTTCAATATTGAAATACAAATAAGCTTCTTATTAAAAACTACCTAGAACACTGGGTCCCATACAATAAGAGTGTTAACCATTGTAAACCCTGTCATGTCTCTGAGAAGCAGAGGAATTATCTTGTTATCAGTTTAATAATGGAACATTGAAGTAAATGATGCCATCCACTGACACCAGCAACACTGTCTCTCTGGGGAAATTCATGTCTGTGAGAACTGTCAATCTAGATGGATACAGACATATTAAACATACTCCCTTCAATCCATAAATCTACCCTTTCTGGGTTGCCTTAATAAAAAGATTCCTTATTTTGATAAAGACAAGCTATGCAGAATATCTTGACATTACTGATCTATAATCCCTTTATTTTAAAAAAGTATTTTGTGGAAGGATTTAGTAAATAATGTAACAAATTTTCATCTACTTCCTTTTTGTGCTTTAGCGTAAGTTACATGTAAACATCTACCTGAGGTTTTAAATTAATAAAGTATTAATAGCTACATAGAGATGTCAGAAATAGATAAAAATGTATTTATTTCCACTATTTGCTTTGGTAAGCTTTCTTCAAAACACAGTTTACCTTTGTTGTTTTGCATTAAAACTGCTTCTAGTTCTAATTGAGATAAATATGAGATGATTTTTTTTTTTGAGATAGAGTCTTGTCACCCATGCTGGAGTGCAATGCCGTGATCTCGGCTCACTGCAACCTCTGCCTCCCAGGTTCAAGTGATTCTCCTGCATCAGCCTCCCGAGTAACTGGGATTACAGGTGCCCGCCACCACGCTTAGCTAATTTTTGTATTTTAGTAGAGACGGGGTTTCACCATGTTAGTCAGGCTGGTCTTGAACTCCTGACCTCAGGTGATCCACCCTCCTCAGCCTCCCAAACTGCTGGGATTAAAGGTGTGAGCCACTGCACCCAGCCTAAGATGATTTCTTATATTAAAAGTATCACACATTTTCCCATGAGAAAATATGACAAGAAAAAGTAAAAATTATCAACATAAATATATCAATGAAATATACAACAGTAGAACATAATGAAAATCTTCTCAGTGCAAAAATACACTGTATTACAGAACAAGCAAGAACCAAGAAACAAGTTGAATTGCATTGTTAGTTACCAAAATGTGTTGGTATATCTTAGTTTGCTAGAGTAGACTAAATTGCATTAATGTACACAGGTTTCAGCCAAAGCCTAGAAGCAATGACATTTACCCTAAAGACTGAAAAAGGAAAAATAAGTATATTGAAAAAAGGAAAAGAAATCCAAGGTGGCAGCAGGGATTCTAAGAAAAGGCTCTTATAACCTCTAACTGATTTTGTACTCTTATTCCCAGACAATGATGTTTTGGGGTAGAGAGGGCCTACTTGCCGTGAGATCATTTGACTTTTTCTTATCTAAGGGCTTCTCAGACAACCCAATGGATATCCCACAGGCACCAGAAACTCCATTATGCAAAACCAAACTCTTCATCTCCCTTCCCAAATCTCTACCTCCTGGTGCATTTTACCTTTAGTGAATGGAGCCATCCAACATACAGTTGCTTAAATGATAACTGAAAATCACTGTATAATACTTTCTTCTTCATATGTAATATATGCCCTACTCTTGCTACTTGAATAATCACCACCTCTGGTAATTCCAACTCCTATACCACTCAAAAACTCATCACCTCTTCCACTTCCATTACTCTGCTGTAGTTTCGGTTATCCCCACTTATTACCAGGTCCTCCTATAGACCTGGTACATAATCACTATTGTAATACATTACAATTTTTGTCGTTCACAACAACCCTGTGAAATAGGCACCAATATTCCAATTTTAATGATATCTTTGAAAATTAAAAATAATTTTTGTTAAAAGTTAATTGAAACAGTTTAGAAGAATTGAATATGATGAGACAAAATCTACCTATAAACCCATCCTCTGCCTCCAGGACTTTTCCACATATGTGAACACTATTAATGTTGTTTATCTTTATAAAAATATAAATAAATATTCTTATACCAAAAAGATAATATTATGCATACAGTTCTGCAACTTGGACTACATTAAAAAAATACCACAGTAAACATTGGTTTATACCTATGTTGGCAATTTTATCCACTGAGTGAAATTTTAATTGAGAGATTTCTAGGTCAAAGAGTGCACGTCTTCAAAAATGTTATTGCTATGTTCAAATTGTTCTGTAGAAAGAATGTACAAACTTATAATCCTACTAACAGATTCTGACAATGCCCATTTTCCTTTATTCTTGCATATTCTTCAGAATCCTAGCAGGAAATAGAAAGGACAGTCAATTGTGGATAAAATGAAAAAGTGTTATGTAACTACTTACAAAGACATAGCCTTATGCAGGAAAACCACAAGGGACAGTAGAGGACACTGGGAGTGGCAGTAAGGACCCAGGACCATCTTAAGACCAGAGGCTGGCAAAAAGGGCCACCAGAGATGAGCTGAGATTTCAGTGGCATCCACAGGTACTTCACAGTGACCCTGCAGGAGGCCTCCCCCTCCTCAATCTCTCTGATCTGTCCTGACTGAGTCCAGCTGGAACCTAGAGGGCAAGGTGGCCAACTGAAGTAGGTCCATCTTCCAGATGCAGATACTGCGTCGAAGGGAGGAGAGTGGATCTGAGCAGCAAATTGAAGACATTGAGAACGCTTCGTAATTTTCTGGGGTTGAAGATGAAAGAGTCTGTGTTTAATGTGAAAACTTGTAGATTTTTTTACCTTGCCATGTTCATTTCTGAACTCTTATTTGTTCCTTGGCTAACTGGTTTTGTTGTCTCTATCCTTGCTTTCCCTTCCATCAAGTTTCTGCAGAGTCCCTCAGGGATCTTTCCAAAATGCAAGCAGGATCATATAATTTCTCTGCATAAAATCTCTCACTAGTTCTCCATCTCTCCAGGGTAAAGCTGAAACTCCTAGGCAGGCATAAATGGCCCTTCGTAATTGGGCTCTTGCGGTCTATGGATCTCTTTCCAACCATCATGTCTGCCATTCTCCCATCTGTATTCAGCACTCAGGCAGTACGGAGCCATTTGTAGTTCCCGGTTGTGAAATATTTTCTCAAACTTGAAAGGTACTATCATTGTTGGACATTTGGGTTGGTTCCAAGTCTTTGCTATTGTGAATAGTGCTGCAATAAACATACGTGTGCATGTGTCTTTATAGCAGCATGATTTATAGTCCTTTGGGTATATACCCAGTAATGGGATGGCTGGGTCAAATGGTATTTCTAGTTCTAGATCCCTGAGGAATTGCCACACTGACTTCCACAATGGTTGAACTAGTTTACAGTCCCACCAACGGTGTAAAAGTGTTCCTATTTCTCCACATCCTCTCTAGCACCTGCTGTTTCCTGACTTTTTAATGATTGCCATTCTAACTGGTGTGAGATGGTATCTCATTGTGGTTTTGATTTGCATTTCTCTGATGGCCAGTGATGGTGAGCATTTTTTCATGTGTCTTTTGGCTGCATAAATGTCTTCTTTTGAGAAGTGTCTGTTCATGTCCTTCACCCACTTTTTGATGGGGTTGTTTGTTTTTTTCTTGTAAATTTGTTGGAGTTCATTGTAGATTCTGGATATTAGCCCTTTGTCAGATGAGTAGGTTGTGAAAATTTTCTCCCATTTTGTAGGTTGCCTGTTCACTCTGATGGTAGTTTCTTTTGCTGTGCTGAAGCTCGTTAGTTTAATTAGATCCCATTTGTCAATTTTGGCTTTTGTTGCCATTGCTTTTGGTGTTTTAGACATGAAGTCCTTGCCCATGCCTATGTCCTGAATGGTAATGCCTAGGTTTTCTTCTAGGGTTTTTATGGTTTTAGGTCTAACGTTTAAGTCTTTAATCTATCTTGAATTAATTTTTGTATAAGATGTAAGGAAGGGATCCAGTTTCAGCTTTCTCCATATGGCTAGCCAGTTTTCCCAGCACCATTTATTAAATAGGGAATCCTTTAGGGCTCTGTTCTGTTCCATTGATCTATATCTCTGTTTTGGTACCAGTACCATGCTGTTTTGGTTACTGTAGCCTTGTAGTATAGTTTGAAGTCAGGTAGCATGATGCCTCCAGCTTTGTTCTTTTGGCTTAGGATTGCCTTGGTGATGCGGGGAAAATGTGGCACATATACACCATGGAATACTATGCAGCCATAAAAAATGATGAGTTCATGTCCTTTGTAGGGACATGGATGAAATTGGAAATCATCATTTTCAGAAAACTATCGCAAGAACAAAAAACCAAACACTGCATATTCTCACTCAGAGGTGGGAATTGAACAATGAGAACACATGGACACAGGAAGGGGAACATCACACTCTGGGGACTGTTGTGGGGTTGGGGGGAGCGGGGAGGGATAGCTTTAGGAGATACACCTAATGCTAAATGACGAGTTAATGGGTGCAGCACACCAGCATGGCACATGTATACATATGTAACTAATCTGCACATTGTGCACATGTACCCTAAAACTTAAAGTATAATAAAATAAAATAAAAACAAAAAAAAAGTAAGGTACTGCATCACTCTGCTGGTAATGCCAGTGCCTTCTCTGCCCACATGCTGAACTTCTAGTTATTCTTCAAGATGGCAATCAAGAGTCACTTCCTCTGGAAGGTCCTAATCAACTTGCTCTTGTGGTAGAGTTAGGTACTTAATACTCTGAACTACTATGTGACATTGTGTGTTTCTCATCTGCACATAGTTTTCTGAACCTATTTAGTTGCTGCCTTCCCCCTTGAGATTGTAAGCACTGTGACAGCAGGGGTTTGTTCCTTATTCACTTTATTCATTTCTCTCTTCAGTATTTAGCACATACTCTGATGTCTTATGGCCTATATATTATCTTAGTATCTTCACTAACTTGCCATGTGTACTTGGTAAAGCCCCTTAATTTCCCCAAGTTTCCTAGCTATAAAATGGATGCAATATTAGTGCTAAGGGTTTGGCAAATATTAACTCTTTTAACTCTCACAACAACCTTAAGAGTTAGTTTTAGCTAAGCTCTTGGCAGTATGTCTGGTACACAAGTGGTCACGAAATGTTAAATCTTTATGTATTGTATCAAACCACCAAGGATCTTACTTCCAGAGATTAACTATTTTCATGAAAAACCATTAGATTTCCCTAGAGAAATGTGAAAAGTTTTTGGGCCTCACACTAAGACTCATGAGGTTATCAAGCTTAAAATTTCTGAGCAAAAAAAAAAACAAAAAAAAAAGTGCCCAGAAACTTTGGGTGTTTGAGAAACATAAGGACAGGTTTTTGGTCAGTTTTTATTTATTGCCTAATCCAGAGTATACAAGAGTGCCTATCCCATAACAGATGACAATAAATATTTGTTGGAAGAATGTATTGTATGTGCTTTAGTTTGGGACACAGCTGCTTATCAATATGGACCAGTACTGTGGCCCAAGATGAGATACAGGCACCCTGTCTCCATGTCAGGGGGATATTACTGCAACTCCTCAGGGAGGTGGAAACACACCATTCAAAGAGCAAAGCAGGCCGGGCACGGTGGCTCACGCCTGTAATCCCAGCACTTTGGGAGGCCAAGGCGGGAGGATCACGAGGTCAGGAGATCGAGACCATCCTGGCTAACATGGTGAAACCCCGTCTCTACTAAAAATACAAAAAATTATCCAGGCATGGTGGCAGGCGCCTGTAGTCCCAGCCACTCGGGAGGCTGAGGCAGGAGAATGGTGTGAACCCGGGAGGCGGAGCTTTCAGTGAGATGAGATCGCGCCACTGCACTCCAGCCTGGGTGACAGAGCGAGACTCCGTCTCAAAAAAAAAAAAAAAAAAAAAAAAAAAAAAAAAAGAGCAAAGCAACACTCTGAGCATCTTAAAGACTATTATCTCTGGTGGAAAATTCTCAGCTTCGAAGACTCCATGGCAAGAGCATTAGGAAGAATGTTTCCAAAAACTGATATGGGGGGAATTTCTGGCAGAGGTGAGTTTCTGAAATGGTACGAGTGAAATAGTCAGGCATATAAAGCGCTAGCCCCTGAGGATGGAGCAGAGAAATACAGAATAGGGGCAGTGGAGATTGGAGTTCTGTATTACAATACCCCTGAAATAATTGTTTATTCCTACACCTTGTGTTTTACCTCAGGAAAGCAAGAGATATGGAATTGTTCTCACCAATAGTTGAAAGTGATATTAGGAATTAACTTTTTTAAAAAAGCAAAGACCTAACAATCTTTTAGTTATCAGCATTGGTTTTGGGAAGTATTTTTAACATTATTATATTAAAATATTAATATAGGTAGCAATATTTGAATATGGAATTGTTTATGGTTTAGAAAATGTGCATTTCAAATAAAATAATGCACTTATGAGAGAGAGGTTTGCAATTAAAGGGAAGAGAGCTTGCACAATTTAATTGTTTAGTCCTTAACAAGGGACCATGGAAATGACTGGAGAAGCCTTCAGAGGACAAATGACTTTGAATTAGAGAGCTAAGGTCACATTTACAGACTTACTCTGATAACATGTTTGCTGCTAACTAGAGATTGTAGTAGACTGACCTAGGAGAAGACCAAGAATGTACCAAACAAAGGAGAGGTAAAGTAGAGTAACCTTTTTTAGAATGTATTTTTCTGGTCTGAATTTCAGATGTCTCATTTCCTACCTCCACGGGCTATTGGGTCACTAGTATTACTTCATATTATACAGGTCACAACAAGGACCTTCAGCACATGACAGGTTGGTGGATTCTGGGAGTTCATTCCCTGAGCACCTACTATGGACCAGGAATTGGACTAGATTCTGAGAATATAGTATTCAAGAAAACATATGTTACACTTGCATACTTCAAGTTTGTGATCTAGTGGAGAAGAGAAACATTCAAGGAACATTAACACAATGGTATACATTACAAAATGTGGTAAGTGCTACAAACAAGATGCTATCCAAAATAAATGAATGAGTAAATAAATAAGTGGCCTGTAATACAGTTCACCCTTTCAGGCAATGTCTCCATGTAGAAGTGACATGAAAACGGAAATGTCACAGATGAGCTGGAATCTGTTTTGGGTGAACAATGACTCAATTCAAGTAAGGGGAATATCATACATCAAGGTCCACATGCAGTGAGAACTAGGCATGTTTAAACACACAGAAAAAGCCAGTATTGCTGGATGTTAATGACTGAGCAGGGAATGGAGTGAAATGCTGTCATGGAAGCAGACAGTAGCCACATAAAAATGTTGGTCCTAGCAAGAGAAATCATATTGTAATGATTTTACTAGGGATGAGGTAGAAAATGCTCTAGCTCTCCTATGCTGCCCATATGCCCATTTTCTTTGACTTGAAGATGGAGCTGAAAGGCACTGAATTCTTGATTTTATTCAAGTCTTTGAGCAACCACACAACCTCTAAGCTCATTTTCTGTCTGGTTCATAGTCTGGCCAAGTGGAAAGAGGGGTGTGATTATGGCTAAGTGGGGTAGGTGGAAGGAAAGCAGCAACTTCCTTTGTTCCTTCCCTTTCAGACCTGATATTATCCTAAAGAAGAGAGTACAAAATGACATTGCATCCCTCCTGCTGGGGAGAGTGCAGAATTGGTCATGGGCAATTGTGAGCACTGAGCTGACATAGTACCCTGGTGACCCGAATGAGTTAATGCATTGTCCTAAAGCTCTAATTTACAACCAGGAAGAATTTGGGGCATTGAGAGGCAGATTGAATAGGTCCATTTTTACCCATTGTGATTTCAGTGACAGGACCAGTTTGCTCTCGTCTAAACTGGCCCACCAAATCATGCATTCACACAATTGAATCACCAACCCCCTGACATGCTGCAGAATCTCTGCAATGTAACACAGCACTGTCACTTCAGGTCCCAGCTTAATGTAACCCTTTACTTTCTAGTCCTCTTCTCTCTTTGGACATTTCGCACTGAAAAGCTTCTTTGACGCTGATTATAAAATAAGAAATTAATATTGTCATTCATCTTTCCACTAGCCTGTGAGTGCAAAATCTTGCCAATAAACCCACTATAAAACCAAATATGCAACCAAAAATACACCTAGTCTTCCTGATTCTCAGATTTGCACCTCTTTAACACACCGACACTATGACACATCTGTTTGTCTTTTTATGTTGAACTTTCTTAGTATATAATGATTATTTTTATTTACTAATGATAACAAGAGACAATTCCAATAACACCTAAAGCCAGACAATTAAACAAAACTACATTAAAAGCTGTTCATAAGTTTAATAAAAATGATATCTTGAAAGCTCTTAATATTCTTCAGATCAAAGGATATGTGGAAAGGATATGTGAAAACCTATTACACCTATAGTAATGGGTGTTTCGTGGTTACATGGTGAGGCTCTAGAACTTTTGATAGGATAGTTTATGCAGAAATAACCATAATGCTGCAGGATGGAAACAGGGTAGAAATTTCTTTCACCTCCTGAGTAGAAAAGACAACTGAGAGTGGTGGTCAGAATACTATTGGGAAAGGAAACATAGACACACTGTTCAGGCAAGACACAGAAGCACAGTGTGAAAACAAGACCTGCTAGAATATGAAAGAAGCACCCTTTACTCCCATAGGTTAAAGAATGTCACTAGAATCACAGTAAGGAGAAAATGAACACTGATTATAGTTGCTATGTGTATTTGTCATTTCTTATGCAAATATTTATAGTGAATTTCTCTATAACACTCATTATATAGTTTGGGCTCACTAATTCTTAGAGGATACCTTTTCTCACCTTCATAAGATCGATGTTTCTCCAGACACCGATACTAGCATCTGAGCTAGTATGAATCCTTTGAATACTATATTTTGGATTCTTCTGCCCACAGTGAACTGAAAAAAATCCTTTTCTGAATGCTGTTTTATTGAAGGTTAATTTTTTCTCAGTTTTCCACAACATACAAACCTAAGCAATTAAAAGTTCCTAAACTGACCATTGTCAGCTTCTCACATTACCTTTATTTTAGTATGTTCTGAATTAGTTAAGCACAGCCTTAATTCAGTTTTTCAGATCTGAAAATTTTTTTGTGTTAAAAATAGATGAAGTTATAACAATAATATCACATCAATTTCATATAAATTTCACAGACTCTGCCCTAGAAAACCTAGGGTATATGATGACTATGCTTAGGGTATCGCATTATAAAATATTGGTAAACTTTTTTTTAGAAAGGATTAATTAATTCGAAATCCCCAGATGATAAATACGTGTGCTTCTGGCATCAATACTGTTTTTTAAGCCTATAAGAAAATCAGCAGTATAAATAGATGTTACCACATTTCAACTAAAGAAAAACAAATAAAAAATATCTGCCATAGGTCTCCCTCTTACAACAATATCATATAACAGATTATGAAAATGATCTCCGATGATTTGCCTATTTAGAATCTTTCGGTAGAACACAATTAAGCAAATCGAGATATTTCAGCATAACATTATAAAGGTAAAAACCATCAAAGTAGGCCAAACAATTATTATCCTATTAAATATTAACCAAGAATATTGTTACTAAAACTGTAAAAATGAAGAAAGAAGGGAAACTTAGAGATTTCTGCTTTCCTTTTACGACTACAACTTTTCAAAATGTTAGTCTCCTTTACTGACCCAGCACTTCATTACTCCAGAGGAAAATTTAGAAAAGGTCTTTTATAGAAACAGATGTCTATGAAGGCATCTACAATGATTCATATATGGTTGGGATCCTACACCTATAGTTGAACTTCAATAGCTAGAAAAGTACATCTGACATTTTGCAAACAGACTTTATCCAATCATGCTATGGCTTCACCTAAATCCCCCAACTCTGGTCAATTCCCCTGCATAGGATTGTAAACAAGTTCTCATTTGAACCCTGACAGCATTCTTTTCATTAATGCCTTTTTCAGAAATTTCACTTGTTTGCATTTTAGCTGTACAATTTCATACATATTATACATTTCAGCTTCGGTTTACCAAAAAAAATGTCTGCATCTTAGCTCTTTAAAACTATAATCAAAGAAGAAAGTAAAACAAACATTAAAAAAAAACTTAACATTTGTCAGTTCTGAGTGGTTCTGTGTAAAGGTGTTATTACATTATTATTTTACAAAAATAATTTTCATTATTTTTCATTTTTTCAAAATTAAAAGAAAAGCATTAGTTGACATTAGTGTTCATTAAATATAGGCTGGAAAAGGAGGGTAGCAGAATCAGAAATTGGCTGAGAATTAGAGCAGAAAGGAGGTACGAGGCAAGAGGTCATGAAATTGTCAAAAGTACACGTGGTGGGAGATACAGAGATAAGGACTTTGGTTCAGATGACAGGAACACAGCTTTCAAAACTGCAGAGGTGGCAAAATTCTTTGGGAAAAGAAGGGCAGGAGCTGTCTGTGGAAGAAAGTCAGTGACATGATGGCAAAAGTAACTAGAGGATGATATGTGGTAGCAAAGACCATAAATGCTGACAGCAGACAGAGATTAAAAGTAATATACCAAAGGTCTCATGAATATTTGGGGGTAAGGAGGAAGAAGAGAAAGAAATGCAGAGCAAGGACCCACGAGGCTGAAGGATAGAAAGAGTGTGGCTTAGTCTGATAGAATATGGTTTGGTGACATAGAATGCTGACTCAACCTCTCTCCAAATGGCACTGGGAAGCAGGAAGAGTACTGGATGCAACTATTGGCTTAAAAATAGAGGAGTGGCTCTATAGTGCGGTGGGATGAAGGGTAGGCAGGGAAAATGGAAAATAGTGACCTCTATTTGAGAGATTTTTAAGGAATACTCCTCTTTTTCAGGGCTAATAGATATTTTAGTAAAGGCAAAGAGGTAGATACTAGGATCTAGAAAAAAAATTTAGGTTATCAAGAGATGTTAAGAGGATATGTTTCAGAGAGCAGAGTTAAAAGGGAGGTGCTCTAGAAAAGAGGAGAGTTAATTCTTGTTGAGTGGTAACTGATTAGAGAATATTAACCTTAAGCAATGATGCATGATTTTTATAATGTCACTAACTTTTTAGGCCAAACTAGAATTTTATTTTATCTGATGTCTCTGCAAATTTCTATAGCATAAGACATTTAAGATTCAGAGTTGGTAGAAGAAGGACTTTATTTTTATGCAGCATATAATATGTGAATTAAGTTGTTTTGAACCTATAGTATTTCTTAGTTAATAATCAAATAAGTCCTTTAAGAAAATTCATATCTACAACTACTACCTCGGGATACTATGACCCAAAAGGAGGGCTATATATCCAAAGATTCATCTTTTATTGTTTGTTTTTGAGATTAATTATCTGTTTATGAAGTTAAATATTTGTTGGTATTATCCATCAAAAGGTAAGTTTTCTGATATTGGAAGTCTTAAAGATCAGACGAAAATGACCTTCACTTTTTTTTTTTCTGATTATTATCTCAAGAGCCAACATAAATCTACTCTTATTTCTGCCTGGCCAAATGACTGACATTTTTGTTTACCTAAAGATCTATACCTTCAGCACATACAGGCGATACTATAAAACTCCTGTGCATCTATTGTAGGCAATTACTAAGAAAACATAACCCCAATCCTTCACTCTATACTAGGTACCAAAATAATTTCACAGCTGATTTAAAACTCTTACCCTAATCTTCATGCCCCAAGTGCAATGTGACCTGTCTAGCCAGGAAACTAACAGAGCATTCTCTCCCTTCCTCTTTCGGCCTTGTGTTCCCCCAGCTCCCAGCAGTGGTCTGTTCCCATAGTTAACCTCACAGAACAAGATAAAGCTTTCTTGCCCAATGAAGCAAGAAAAAAAAAAAATCTCTCCCTGAAAATGCACCTCCGTCTCAAACATTCTTTCCAGAAATAGATATTAATCCTGCCCCTTTGCCCACTCAGCCAACAGTCAAAGAACCTCAGAATACAAAAATTCTCAGTAATTTTCTATGTTGCTCCCATCAAACCATTTCATTACATATGACTAAAATGGAGTAGGGAATAGAAAATAGTATATATTCACCTCTGGAATGATCTCATATATTTTCCAAGCATGAGATCCCACTGGTTTCTCTTATGTGCAATTCAAAGATGCCTAAAAAATGGCTAAGTATTTATGGTTCAGTTAAAATATGAAAGCTTTTTCTTCTACTATTCAATACACACTGTAACAATACAATAAAAGTTATACATTACGAAAGTGACTTCTGAGCCTCAGTGAGAGGTCCATTTAATCAAATCATTGTCAGAAGTGTAGTATCTCTAGGAGAGTGACCTTGCCCAACCTCTTTGTTTATAGATGAGATTATGACTTGCCCAAGTTCATATAGTTGGTGACACAGCCATGAAAGGCTCTAGTTCTTCAAGATCATGGTACAGTATTTAACCATTTATTTTAATATGCTCCATGATTTTCCCCCATAACATCAACAATCCCACAAATTACAGACTTCCTAATACATAAGTCAGTTTTTTAAATCTATTTTTGGAAAGAAAGGCAGTTCTTCAAATTCTGAACATGAAAAAGAATTTTTAAAAAATTTAGTACCCAGTGAGTACTTACGTAAATGAATACAATGAATCAGATACTATTGGACAAATTAGTAAGATGGAAGCAACAGAGGCAGGAAAGCAGTAGGTTTTGTTCCTGGGAAGTTTCAGAGTTTGATCTCATTATTTAGAAGTAACCGAGAGATCCTATGCTAGTAGGCAGTTAAGACTAAGAAATTCAATCAGCCAGCCAAGAAACAACAACCACTAAAAGCAAAACAATAACAACAAAATCTACTTCAGATTTTTAAAAATTAAACTTCATAACATCTCTTACAGACACAAGTGATTCAGATAAATTGAAAATGAACATGTTGTCCAAAATTCAGCAAGTCCTTTTCTTTTTTTTTTTTTTTGAGCATGTGTAGGTGTTTTTATGTTTGCTCATGTGAGTGACAGTAAGAAAGATTTCAAAACGTGAATATGATAATGATTAAACTGTAGTGTTAATTTAGCCTGAGAAAGTGGGCTTTTTGTTAATAGATTATTAGGTAAATAGGGTATTAAATTTTTTAAATCATTTAAAAAGTTTTGTAAGGATTCAAATAAAATCAAAATATCAGTTCAGGAAAATTTAAGAGCTTAAGTAGTAAAATAGTGTGGGCATTTTTAGAAATGAACATTAGACATGAATTTGGATTTGGGGAGTATTATAAATTACAACACAAATTATTATGTAGTCTTAATAATCATACAGAGATAATGTTAAACATTCATCTCAAACTATTAACCAGGGTAACCTGATATACATCTTGGTAAATCTGAGTTAAAGAATAATTATCATTTGTTTTACTAAATAGGATAATATAATTGTACCATATGTAGGAGTAGAAATATTGGTATGCTTTCTAAGTTGTTTTATTTTGCATAATTTGATTTTCTATTTTACCTAAAAAAGTGGTATGCTTCTTAAATTTAAATCAACAGTGCATGTGTAAATAAATTTTTACTTAAGAAATAACTTCAATATACATTCATCTGCCTTAATCATAAACAGAAAGAAGTATCTTATTTTCTCTTTATTCTTTTTTTGGAGGTCAGGAGATATGATTAGGTATATGTTACATTTAACCGTTTTGCATATAGGAGAGATTGAAAACTCTGAGGTTCAATTCTTGGGTTTGCCACTTTCTAATCTTTTTATCTTGAGTAAGATACTTCTTATTTTTTAGGATTAGTTTCCACATTTGTAAAGTAAGGATAATGATAACTCCTGTCTAAAATTGTGCTGAGAATTAGTGATAAAGTATGTCTATTACTCAGCCTAGTAACTGGCACAAAAACAAGTAGCTTCTACTAACAAATTTAGTCATCATTAATTATGATACCCTGACTAATCGATATTGGCAACATATAATTCTAAAAGATGTGCATCTGAAATTTAATGCTATACTCTTGTGTTTTCTCTGGATTTAAGAGGAATAGGGATGTGGAGAAGAGGGTTGTGGAGAAGGGGGGGTAATCAATAATCAAAATCATATTTAAGAAAAGAAGTATGATGTGCTTAATAAATGTGGACAAACTGAACACTAGTTTGCACAAGTTTGGAACCAATCTCTTTAACCCTTAGTTTTTCCCTTGGTAAACAAACAGACTAAGTCATATAATGCTTGATAATTAATTATTCAAAGTTTCTCTGGCATTCAGTGTCTCTATGATTAATAATTCAGTTACGTTTATTGAGAATGCTAAATAATGGCAACTCACATTTTTCCTACTATCATTAAGACTGTCCTGTTTCAGTGATGGCTGGGAGTAAATCTGAACATAAATCAGAAAATCGCAGGAGATGTGTAGTAGTTCCTTAGTTAGAACTATGAGAATGAAGTCGTACCCTTGGAGAATTCTAGTGTGTGACTTGAAATATACTTAGTAATCCAGTCACTGAAAGTCTGACAGATTTGCTCATTGGTTTCTCAGATTCTGCCTAACAAGGCCTACGGGACATGGATTCTAAATGAGAAGAATAATTTCTAAAAAATATTTTGACAGTTGCCTTTAAAAAAACAGAAACATTTTATGGCATGTGTCCTTTATTTATAAGACGGATTTTTATAGATTATTTAGCATGCTTGAACCCAGGAGGTGGAGGTGGCAGTGAGCCGAAATCGCGTCACTGCACTCCAGCCTGGGCGACAGAGTGAAACTCAGTCTCAGGAAAAAAAAAATGTCCTCTTTCACGTGAAATTTAATAAAATACTATGATGCACATAAAAGAGAAGCAGTTGAACTGTGCTAAGTATGGGGCTTGGCCCTAGGAACACTGTGAGACTGCTGTCTGATTAGGAAGCAGAGTCTTATATGCACATAATTACAAGATGCATTGATTCATGCATTAATAGAAGTATGATTATCCTTCCCCAACATCTGATTCCTCTTACTGAAACACAAATTTACATCTATATACTTTTTATATCTATCTATATACCAATTTGTAAACATTGCCTATATGTGAACCAATCCTACTGGGAATTTAGTAGAAGTGGAGCCTGAGTTCAGAGGAAAAAAAAATAACAGATAGCAGAACAGGCTTAGCAGTTTTTTCCAGACAATCCTGGAGGAGGAAATTAAAAACTAGGGTTTTAGAATTGACCTGCAAGACAATTAATTTATTTATTTTTTCTTAAGAAATATTTATTGCGCTCCCCTTATGCACCAGCCATTCTTCAAGGAGGTAAAGATTCAGGGGTAAATGAGAAAACAAAGAAAAAAGATTCTTACACATAGAGAAAAAATGTTTTGTGAGAAAACAGACTCCATCTGTCTTGTTCAATGCTAGGTTCTAAAATAATGTCTGGCATTTCGCATACATTCAATAAATATTGGTAGAATAAAATGAAAAAAAGGAACAATTTATACAGAAATGAATATTATTGAGGCACTAAAACCTAGCAATGTGATTGGGAATGACTGGCGTCTGGCATAGGGGCCTGCTTTTAAAATGATGGCCAAGGAAGGCCATTGAGAGATGGTACCAAGTGAGTTGATGATTTCTGCTCCAATCTCTTTCTTGTCTCTTTATAACATTCAATTATATGAATGTTGGAACTTCTGATGTTGTTCCTCAGGTATTGGACACTGTGGCATATTTTTTTCTCTTTGATTTGTCAGTTAGGGTAATTTCTTTTAATAATTTTCATGGCTATATAATAATTGTACATTTTTATGGAGTACTTATGATATTTTGATACAAGCATACAATGTGTAATGATCAAATCAGAGTAATTAGGATATCCATCACCTCAAACATTTATCATTTCTTTGTATTAGAAACATTCCAATTCCACTCCTCAGTTATTTTGAAATATGCAATTAATTATTGTTAAGTATATTAGCCCTATTATGTTACTGAATGCTAGTTCTTATTCCTCCTATCTAACTATACTTTTGTAACCATTAATCAATCTCTCTTTATCCTTCCCCTTCCCCTCCCCACTACGCTTCCCAGCCTCTGGTAATCTCCATTCTACACTCTATCTCCGTGAGATCAGTTTTTTATTTCTCATATGTAAGTGAGAACATGAAATGTTTGTCTTTCTGTGCCTAGCTTATTTCACTTGACACGATGTTCTCCAGTTCCATCCATGTTGTTGCAAATGATAGAATTTCATTCTTTTTACGGCTGAAAAATATTCCATTGTGTATCTATACCACTTTTTTTAGTCCATTCATCCATTGATGGACACTTAGGTTGAATCCATATATTGGCTATTGTGAATAGTGCTGCAAAAAACAGGAGGGTGCAGATATTTCTTTGATATAATGATTTCCTTTCTTTTAGATATATACCCAGCAGCAGGACTGCTGGGTCATACAGTAGTTCTATTTTTAGATTTTTTAGAGCCCTCTCCCACACCCATACTGCTTTCCATAGTGCCTATGCTAATTTACATTACTATGTCTTCAACTTCACTGATTCCTTCCTCCATCTTGTCTAGTCTCCCTTAAGCCTGGTCAATGAATTCTTCATTTCTCATAATGTACTCTTCACTTCTTTTATTTCTCTTTGGATCTGTTAAAATATTTATTTTACAACTCTTTAATAAAATTCCACATCTTTTCATGACTGTTTTTCCACCTCTCCCACTAGATTTTTTTTCCCACATTTATCATGGTTATTTTACGTCTCTATCTGATAATTCCAATTCTATGTGTGGATCTGCTTCTACGGACCACTCTCAAGAATATTCTGTTGATCTTGGGCCACACTTTTTTTTCCTCATGTCTTATAATTTTTTATTGAGTGCCTGATGGTTTCTGTAAAAGAGCAATAGAAATTTACAGAAATGATAGTCATCCCCAGAAAAGGGGACACCACTTCTCTTATTAGGCTGCTAATTAGGAGACTGAGTGGATTAAGTCTATAGTTAAGCAGAGTCTGGGTTGTGCCGTGGCTTTAGTTAGATTCAGTTCTTCATTGCCTTCAAATGTGTTGAGAGCAGAACCTTCTCTTCAGCAGGACTTGGGACTTGAGTCCCAGAAAGACTCTAGAATCTCTTTACTTATTGTTAATCCAGTAACCAACTTTCTGAACCAAGGGATATCTCTTGATGCTTTACAGGCCAGCTCCTAGGTTTTTCAGTTGCTCGGGAGCTCTCTCTGCTCTCTAGTTTCACCATGGCTTTTTGTGCTTCAGGATATCTTTCTACTGATCTTCCCTTCCTCTAGCCTTCCAAAGAGCCACTGCAGTACAACTAGTGAAGGCCTAGAATGCACTGGGGGGACTTCTCTCAAGGCTTTTTCCCTGCCTTAGCCTTCAGCAGACCTCTTTTAACTGGAGGAGGTCCTGCAAGCCTTAGGGGGATCTCTCTCAGTTTGGCTGCCTTGGCTTTACATTTGGTTGACAATTCAGTGAAGTCCCATGAGACGGTTGGTTGGTGAGTGCAGAGATGGTCCGTGCCTGGGCTTCTTGGGGTTCTCACACATCACACAACTCCAAACACATGCATTAAAAGTTCTTTACAATTTTAACTGGTGTCTCTATGGTGACATCTTCCTTTCACCATTTCTCCGGGGACCAAAGCAGTCATGAGTTTCTGCTCTCCTTGTCACTTTCTGAAATTTAGTTTATTTAGGTTTATTTGCAATTTCAGATTTCAGGTAAGTTTTTTAAAAGTCTAATTTTGTGGCTTATATCTTTTGTTATGGTTATTAGGGTAGGAGTAATAATCTCTTATAGCTTTCTACATAAAAAGCAGAAGTCCTGCCTGAATTTCAAAGTCATAAGCTAACCATATGGTATCTATTATCCTAGTAGTCTGAGTTTGAATTGGAAAGACCTTGGAAGGTTTTAAGCAAGAGATTAGGCAACAACTGTGAGTCATAAAACATTTCATACAACTCTGCAGTTGAATAGTATGTATGAAAATATATGAAATGTAAAGCATTTGAGGAATAATTATAGTCGAGGTAACAATAATAATTACTGTTACATGGTGTTATATGTCATTTCTCATATTGATTGCTACACAGTTTCCAGTAATTCATTTAAAAACTTATTGTACACATAGCCATTCCAGCCTTTAATTGTGTTCATTTCCTATATTAAGACATCTCCCCACCCATACTTTGTAACCCAAGAGCCATAACTAAATTTACAATTTAAACTAAATCAGGCACAAAACAGTCACTGATCATTTTAATATTGAAGGTTTTAAAGGACACATTATGAAAAAATTAAAATGCAAAAAGCAGCACAAAGTTAAATTGAATTATTTATTATGGAAAGATTAGTCAATCTGGTTACTTCCCTAAATTTTGCATGAATAAAATATTACAGAAAATTTCCTTTTGGCTGATCAGTATATAGATCAGAAACTCCCCAAAGAAGATGTATTAATAAAGTTAACTCATTCCTTATTAATGCTCTAGGCATTTTAACAACATGCAAAGTGAAATATCTACCTCAAAAATGACTTTAATGATAAGTTATTTCTTTGCTTCATGTACACAATGGATAATTAGTTCAGGAAAAGAATCTCAGAGGGAGAAAAAATAGCCAACTGTGAAATTCACAAATACTTTCCTTGGATTGGGTACAAATGCTATTCAGGCTAATACCAGAGATGCATAAATTCTTTCTATCCTATTTACAATCCAGTCTTGATTAGTTAGGACCTCATTTTCCAGTTTGTGAATTATCTAGGTCTTTGATTCTTCTCTTCCCTCTGGCTGATTACCTTTCCCATTTCTCTGCTCATTAGCACCTCCACCAAAGGAAATGAAAATCCAGGTGAAAAGGAAAAGTAAATCATTCATAGATAATTCTAAATAATCTGATGTTTGGCTTGAAAAAACAATCTTTTTATTGTGCGTAAGTATATATGCATAGTTTTATTTAAGAAAATACAGTTTCTTAGCAGAACAGTGGGGACTGTGTGGTCAGATGTTCTGTTATCAATTTGAAATTCTATCACTTACTATTTAAAAACTATCCATAGGAAATTCCTTACCTTCATCCAGATATCAGTCTTACCCTGCAATCAGGATGATATTCGTATCTTTTTTGTGAGGTTATTGTGAGATCAATTCAGAGAAATACACATCTGTATCCTATAAATGGCTATACAAAACTAAGAAATCGTTATGTTTTCAATTTGTAAAACCCCTTTGTCAATTCTTGTTTCTTCTACTTTCCTTAAGAATCAGTTTGCTTTGGGGAAAAGGCTCATTGCCAAAGTATATCTCTTTTTTTCTTCTTCTTCCTTGCTCCTTGTAAAAAAATCGTACCTTTTCTCTCTAACATGGTTATGAAATACACTGGTAGAAAGGTTGAAGAGACTGGTAGAAATATGGTTACATCTTTACCAACAAATTTCATTCACTGATTCTTCCCTGTCTCCTATTAAAATGGGTAACTACTAGTTACCTGTATTAGTATATATTCTTACCAAAATGGCCCTCATTCTAATTTGTACTTTTATAAATTTTGGTTATTAAAATAACCACATAGTAAAATTTTCAGTAAATTAAAGAATTCATTATACACATTTAACTGTTATGTCAAAGTATACTTCATTTGTCTTATTTTAAGGATGTCTGGTTTGCCTGGTGATTAAGCTAGTAGTCCTGTGTCTCCCATGAACAGTCTCTTTTTAATTGATTTATAATTAATTGGATCATATTTGTGGATCACAGATATAGTTTAAACTGAATCAATTACCTAATCAAAAATAACGGTTAAAAAAGAAAAGCAGTCATTAAAATACAGTATATAAACCCTTAAAACAATAATGTGTTAAGTATTTGTTTTTTAGAAGCTATTTTAAACAATAAAGAGGATGCTTTCAAGTAAATATCTTAGAAGACCTCAGGGGGAAAATGTGAAATTAGTTCTTTGTGAAAAATAAATATCTAAAGAGTATTCCCTGTAGGGTACAATGTAAAAGAATAAACTAGCTACTGGTAAAAAAGGAAGCTGGGGGAGAAAAAAATATATAGTTATCAATAAGCCCAAAAAAGAGTAAAATGAAATGAATAGTTTGTAACAAAGCTAATGCAACACATATACTTGTAGCATATTCTGCTAAACAAAAACTTTATATTGCCTTCTACATTTAAACCTCTCATAAAACAGTTGTGCATTTTTCTAAAATTGCTTACAAATTAGCAGATTAAATGGGCCCTTTGAGATTAAAAAAAAGGTACATTTTAAAGGCTTGAGGGGATAAATAGGAGGAAAATAATTGTTACACTTTTCACATTATCCTTTCTTTCCCCTTCTTTCCGCAGCCCTTTAAGAGAAGATTGCATTAGAGTTGAGTTCTCAACACTGATTGTTATGAAATAGTACCAAATTGATACTATGTAAGATTACATTGGAGTTGAGATCTCAACACCAATTGTTATGAAATATTACTAAATTGATATTATGTAAGCGAGCCTACTGAACAAAGCTCTTCAGCTCTTTCAATATGAATTTTATTTTCATTTTTTGACATGAACTGGGTATGTGACAAACGTAAGCAATTTATAAATTGTTTCCATTGCCTCTCTCATGAGCTAGTTTATACCAAGAAAGACTCCACATTCACTGCATCATTGCCATCCCCAGGGTCTCCTTCACATGGTTCAGTCAGTGTGTTAGATGCTATACTTCCAATGTGGAAAGACAATATTCTCACCCAAAAGGCAGCCTGACAAATTACAAAATGAAGGGGAATTTGAGAAAGAGTATGTTGGAGCCAGTAATGCTTGTAAAATGACTCTTTTAAAAGGTTTGATGGATTTTCTCAAGATTCTTCTTTTACTGAATGACGTGAACCACCAGCATTTTAATCTTCAGTAAAGCCAAAGCTTAAAAATCCAACAAATATTTCTTTTATTTCTTAACACTGTATAAGGTCATTTTTAACTTCATGTTAATTCCCATGACTCAGTATCAAAGTGAGGATGATCAAAATGCTAGAGGTTGTTAATTGACTGGTATCTTTAAGAGTCGGGTAGGGACTGAAGAGCTAGGTAGCCGGGAGTTAGCGATTCAACTCAACCTAAAAGTAATTCCCAAGATGCATTCCAGGAAAAGGGCTATAATAATTTTAAGTTAAACCAATTTTTTAAACAGATTTATGGAAGTATAATTCTATATATGTTATATAAAGTATAAAATAATAATTTATTAAAGTATACAATAAATTATACATACTTCAAGTATACAATTTTCTAAATTTTGACATATGTAATACTTTGAGACCATTATCACAATCAAGATAATGAACATATCTATTTTGCCAAAAAGTTTCCATGTGACTCTTTATAACTCCTCTCTCCCACTCATAACCCCTCTGTCCATGAGGCAACCATTGATTTACTTTGTGTCACTATAGATCAGTTCACATTTTCTAGAGTTTTAGGGTGACATAATAATATATGTACTTTTGTGAGTTTTTTTTTTTTAATCTCGATTCCTTCACTTGAAATAATTATTTTGAGATTAATCCATTTTGTTGTATGTACAATAGTTCATTCTTTTTATTGCTAAGTGATATTTCGTAGTATGAATATACCACAATTTGTTTATCTTCTCAGTTGTTGATGAAAATATGAGTTGGTCCCAGGGTTTTTTTTGTTGTTGTTGTTGTTGTTGTTACAAACAAAACTTCTATGAACATTCCCGTACAAGTCTTTGTATAGATATATGTTTTGTTTTCTCTTGGGTAGATATCTAAAAGTGAAATATCTGGGTCATACGATGGGTATATGTTTAACTTTCTAAAATAAACCCGCCAAAGTACTGTATCAGATATATGATTTGCAACTATTTTCTTTCAGTCTGTCATCTGTATTTTCGTATTTCTTTATAATGAGTTTGAAGAAATGTTTTTAATTTGTATCAAATCACATATATCCTTTTTTTCTCTTTCAAAGGCAGTAATTTTGGTAAGTATCTGACAAATATTTACCTATCAAAGGTCAAAAGTTTTCTTCGAAAAATTTTATAGTTTTAGGTTTCTCATTTAGGTCTATGAGTATTTTAAGTTAACTTCTATATATCATGTGAGATCTGAATCAAGGCTTACTTTCTTGTTGCATAAGAATACCCAATTTTTCCAGCATATTTGCTGAAAAGACTATATTTTGTCCACTGAATTGCCTTTTTGCATCTTTGTCAAAAATCAGCTGTTCATATAAATAATTTGTGGGTTGTTTGTAGGACTTTCTATTCTGCCACACTAATCTATTTGCCTATCTTTATGCCAACACCAGACTATCTGATTACCGTAATTTTAATATATCTTGATATCAGAAAGTTTTAGACTTCCAACTTTGTTCTTTATGAGTTGTTTCGTAAATCCTTTGCACTTCCATATGAATTTCAGGATCAGCTTGTCAAATTCCACAAAAAAGGTTTGCTAATATTTTGATTGGGATTGCACTTTATCCATAGATAAAAATGGGAAGACTTGGCATCTTAACAATAGTGGCTCCTCTGATCTATGAATACAGTATATTCTTCCATTTATTAGGTTGTCTTTAATTTCTCTCAGAAATGGATTGTTGTTTTCAGTGTTCTTATCTTTCATATCTTTTGTCAGGTTTATCTGTATTTCATGATTTGCTGCTACTGTAAATGATATATTTATTTCAATTTCCAGTTGTTTATTGCTGGTATATAAAAATAAAATTAATTTTTTTTTATCTATTATTATTATACTTTAGGTTTTAGGGTACATGTGCGCAATGTGCAGGTTAGTTACATATGTATACATGTGCCATGCTGGTGCGCTGCACCCACTAACTCGTCATCTAGCATTAGGTATATCTCCCAATGCTATCCCTCCCCCCTCCCTCCACCCCACAACAGTCCCCAGAGTGTGATGTTCCCCTTCCTGTGTCCATGTGTTCTCATTGTTCAATTCCCACCTATGAGTGAGAATATGTGGTGTTTGGTTTTTTGTTCTTGCGATAGTTTACTGAGAATGATGATTTCCAATTTCATCCATGTCCCTGCAAAGGACATGAACTCATCATTTTTTATGGCTGCATAGTATTCCATGGTGTATATGTGCCACATTTTCTTAATCCAGTCTATCATTGTTGGACATATGGGTTGGTTCCAAGTCTTTGCTATTGTGAATAATGCCACAATAAATATATTTGAGCATGTGTCTTTATAGCAGCATGATTTATAATCCTTTGGGTATATACCCAGTAATGGCATGGCTGGGTCAAATGGTATTTCTAGTTCTAGATCCCTGAGGAATCGCCACACTGACTTCCACAATGGTTGAACTAGTCTACAATCCCACCAACAGTGTAAAAGCATTCCTATTTCTCCACATCCTCTCCAGCACCTATTGTTTCCTGACTTTTTAATGATTGCCATTCTAACTGGTGTGAGATGGTATCTCATTGTGCTTTTGATTTGCATTTCTCTGATGGCCAGTGATGGTGAGCATTTTTTCATGTGGTTTTTGGCTGCATAAATGTCTTCTTTTGAGAAGTGTCTGTTCATGTCCTTCATCCACTTTTTGATGGGGTTGTTTGTTTTTTTCTTGTAAACTTGTTGGAGTTCATTGTAGATTCTGGATATTAGCCCTTTGTCAGATGAGTAGGTTGCGAAAATTTTCTCCCATTTTGTAGGTTGCCTGTTCGCTCTGATGGTAGTTTCCTTTGCTGTGCAGAAGCTCTTTAGTTTAATTAGATCCCATTTGTCAATTTTGGCTTTTGTTGCCATTGCTTTTGGTCTTCATGCTCATGGGTAGGAAGAATCAATATCATGAAAATGGCCATACTGCCCAAGGTAATTTACAGATTCAATGCCATCCCCATCAAGCTACCAATGACTTTCTTCGCAGAATTGAAAAAAACTACTTTAAAGTTCATATGGAACCAAAAAAGAGCCCGCATCACCAAGTCAATCCTAAGCCAAAAGAACAAAGCTGGAGGCATCACACTACCTGACTTCAAACTATACTACAAGGCTACAGTAACCAAAACAGCATGGTACTGGTACCAAAACAGAGATATAGATCAATGGAACAGAACAGAGCCCTCAGACATAACGCCGCATATCTACAACTATCTGATCTTTGACAAACCTGAGAAAAACAAGCAATGGGGAAAGGATTCCCTATTTAATAAATGGTGCTGGGAAAACTGGCTAGCCATATGGAGAAAGCTGAAACTGGATCCCTTCCTTACACCTTATACAAAAATCAATTCAAGACAGATTAAAGACTTAAACGTTAGACCTAAAACCATAAAAACCCTAGAAGAAAACCTAGGCATTACCATTCCGGACATAGACATGGGCAAGGACTTCATGTCTAAAAATACAATTAATTTTTACTAGCTAATCTTATATCCTGCAACCTTGCCAAACTCACTGATTATGTGAAGTATTTTGACAGGGCCAAATCTAGGATAGGCAAGTTAGGTATTTATCTCAGCTGCAAAAATTAAGGGAATGGCAAAAGTCTCAGTAATGAAGAAGGTGTTTTACTGTAATTAAAAAATAAAATAAAATAAAAATAAAAAAAATAAAATACAATCTAAAAACAACAGCCTGTGGGCTATCTGTAAATTAAGTGATGTTTTTGGTTGGTTGTTTCTTTGGTATATTCCATGGATTTTCTACATAGATAATCACATTGTATATAAAGACAGTTTTACTTCTTCCTTTGCAGTCTTTTATTTTTTTCTTCAAATTGGACAGGGCAGAATCTCTAGCATAATGTGGAATGGAAGTTGGTGAAAGCAGATATCCTTATTTCACTTAGGAGGAAAGCATACAGTCTTTCACGATTTAGTATGATATTAGTTGTAGGCTTTGTTGTACACACTCTTCATCAAGTTAAGGAATTTCCCTACTATTAGTTTGCTGAGATTTTTCCCATTTTAACTAGAAATAGATTTTTAATTTCTTCAAATTTTTTTTTCTATTGAGTTTATTGAGATAATATATTTTGTGTGATTATCACTATTTAGTTTATAACATATGAACTATGTTACTTTCAAATGTTAACCCTATCTGGAGTTCCTAGGATATACCTCATTTGGTGATGATGCATTTTTAAAATATATTGTTGATTTTGATTTGTTAACATTTGTTTAGAATTTTTGCATCTGTGTTCATGAGGTCCTCAGTTTTCTTTTCTTGTACTCTTCCTCTAATTGTGGTATCAGGGTGTTGGCCCCATAGAATGTGTTGAGAAGTATTCCCTCTACTTTACATTTCTGAAAGGTATGTATAGAACTGGCACTATTCTTTTCTAAATAGTTTAGCGAACCTACTTGTGAAGCAATCTAGGCCTGAAGTTTTATTTCCTCTAATGTTTATCTATTGTTTCTTGAATAAGCTTTTATAGTTTGTGTCCTTCAAGGAAATTGTCCAGTTCACTCAAGTTGATTAATTCATTTACATAATGTTGTTCATAATATGATGTTATTTTCCTTTTAACATCTGTAGAATCTGCAGTGATGTTATCTCTCTCATTTTCTATATTGGAAATCTGTGTTTTCTATATTGGTAATCTTTTTTTGTTTCCTGATCAGTCTGGCTAAAGTTTGGTCAATTTTTTTGGTCTCTCAAGGAACCACCTTTACCTTCATTGATTTTCTCTGTTATTTTTCTTTTTCCAATTTCACTGCTTTTCCACTCTGATCTTTATTATATCATTTATTTTATTTACTTTGGGTTTAATCTGCTCTTTTTCTAGTTTTTAAAGGTAAAATGTAGGTCATTAACTTGAGACTTTTTTCATTTTGATACACGCATTTGGTACTATAAATTTCCCCATGAGTAATGTTTTATGGCACACCACAAATTTTGACATGCTGTATTTTCATTTCCACTCAGTTCAAGGTACTTTCTAATTTCTTTATGATTTTTTCTTTGATCCAAGGGTTATTTAGAAGTCTATTTTCTAAGTATTTGAGACTTTTCCAAATAAATTCCTGTAGTTGATGACTAATCTAATTCTACTGTGGTAAAAGTATATACTTTGTATAAGTTGAACTGGTCTAAAATTATTGAGACTTCTTTTATGGCCAATAATATGGTCTATCTATCTCACTAAATATTTTCTATGTATTTGAAAAGACTGTATTCTATTGTCATTCAACAGCATATTCTATAAATGCCAATTAGATAAGTTGGTTGATAGCATTTTTCAAATATTTGATAGCCTGACTATTGTCTTATTACTTCTTTTTTTTTTTTTTAATAGAGAAGGAATCTCACTACATTGCCCAGGCTGGTTTCAAACTCCTGGGCTCAGCAGTCCTCCTATCTTGGCCTCCTAAAGCGTTGGGATTACAGATGTGAGACACTGTGTCTGGCAGTTTTATTGCTTATTGACAGGAAGGTATGGAAATCCCCAACTATAATTATGGGTTTTTCCATTTTTCCGTACAGTTCTATCAGTTTTGCTTCATGTATTTTGATGCCCTGTTATTAAATGCATAAATACGTAGGATTGTTATCACCTCTGGGAGAAATGACTCTTTCATCATTGTAAAATAATCTTTTTTTTGCCCCCGGAAGTATTCCTTGCTTTTATATCTACTTTGTCTGCCATTAATATAGCATGTTTTATTGGATGAGAGTTAGCAGGGAATATATCTTTTTTGATTGTTTCAATTTTCTTCTATTTATGTCTTTATACTTAAACTCATTTATTATAAGCAGCATACAATTGACCTTACCTTTTAAAAATCCAATCTCAAGGCCGGGCACAGTGGCTCACACCTGTAATCCCAGCACTTTGGGAGGCCGAGGTTGGGGAATTACCTGAGGTCAGGAGTTCAAGACCAGCCTGACCAACATGAAGAAACCCTGTCTCTACTAAAAATACAAAATTAGCCAGGCATGGTGACGCATGCCTGTAATCCCAGCTACTCAGGAGGCTGAGGCCTTGAACCGGGAGGCAAAGGTTGTGGTGAGCCAATATCACACCATTGCAATCCAGCCTGGGCAACAAAAGCAAAACTCCCTCTCAAAAAAAAAAAAAAAAAATCCAATGTGAAAATCTCTGCCCTTTAATTGGGGTGCTTAGACTATTTACATTTTTCATGAGATTATTTAACGGTTAGGTTTAACTCTATCATGTATATACTATATGGTTTCTATTTTTCTATTTGTCTTGTCTCTTTTTTACTCCTCTTTCCTCTTCTTCTTTCTTTTGGATTAAGTACTTTTTATGATTCCATTATATATCTATTGTTGGTTTTTTGGCTATAACTCTTTGAGGCTTTATTTTAGTGATTGTTTTAGAGTATCTTTAAGGTACTCTCAGAGCATCTTTGAATTATCACAGCCTACCTCCAAGTAATAGAAAACTTTATAAGAGGTGTTAGAACCCTAGAGTAGTATACTTCCATCTCTTCCCTCACAACTTTCGTACTATAGTTGTACATTTAGCTTTATGTATGCTATAACCCTCATATTATCTTATTTTTTGTTTAAACGACCTATTTTCTTCTAAAATGAGTTAATTAATGGGAAAACATCATATATTTACCCATGTAGTTACAATTCTGGTGGTCTTTATTCCTTTGTGTGGAACCACAGTTTGACCTGGCATCATATTCCATCTGCCTAAAACAGTTTAACATTACATAGTGTAGACCTCCTTTTATTGTGCTTGAAAAATTATTTATTTCACTTATATTTTTAAAAGGTATGTGGCTGGATTTTGAAATCTAGGTTAATATTCGTCCTTTTCTTCTTTCAGTACTTTAAAGATATTGCCCCTCTGTCTTGTAGCTTCAGAGAATATGTCTTTATTCTCTGGCTGCTTTTAAGATTTTTCTCTTTATCACTGGTTTGATTAATCTGATTACATTACTGCCTGGTATAGTTTTCTTAATGTTTCTTATGCTTGGAGTTGATGAAGTTTCTTGGGTTTTTTTTTTTTGTGTGGAGGTGTGTTTTGGGAGGTTTGTAGTTTTAGGCAAAACTGGAAGCTTTGCACTATTATTTCTTGAAATTTTTTTCTATATTTCCACAACTTCCTTCAGGAACTCTAATTACACATATATTAGGCCACTTATTGTCACCAGCTCCCTGATGGTATGTTTACTTCTTTCTCTTTCTCTCTCTCTCTCTGTGTGTGTGCACGTTTCATTTTGGATAGCTTTTATTGTTATATTTTTAAGGTTACTAATCATTTCTTATGCAATGCCTAACGTGCTTTTCATAGCTTCCAGTGTACCTTTCATCTTATTCATTGTAGTTTTCATTTCTGGAAGTTTTATTTAGATCTTTTATCTATCTTCCATGTCTTAGCTTTTTGGATATAAGGAATATAATTGTAATAACAGCTTTATTGTACTTGTCTGCTAATGCTAATCTTGTCACTTCTAGGATGGTTTTAATCTATAAATTTTCCTCCTATAATGGCTTATGTTTTTCTACTTATTTACATAACAGATAATTTTTTATTGAACGCTGGATATTGTGAATCCTACCTTTTTTGGTGCTAGGTATTTTTGTATTCCTATAAATATTCTTCAGCTTTGTTCTGGGTTGCAGTTAAGTTATATGGAAACACGTTGATCCTTTCAGATCTCACCTTTAACATTTGCTGGGCATGACCAAAGCAGTGCTCAGCCTGGGGCTAATTATTTCCCAATACTTAATTAAGAGTCTTATTTATATTCTATTCAATGCTTGTGGTCATAGGGTTTTCCAGTCTGGTTGGCAAGAACAGTCAGTATTCCCAGATACATGTAAGAACCAAGGAGTAGTCCATGTCATTCCTCCTTTTTTCCAGTCTTTTTGTTTACTCGCATGAGCTGATCTGTACTCTGCTGCATACTCAAGAGAACACCTGCAGATCTCTGGAATTCTCTTTATGCAGCTCTCTGCTTTCTGTACGTTATCTTCTGAATTCTAGCCACTTTGCTCTGCCTCCTCAACTCAGGGCCTGGTGCAAGTCCTTTGTTTTCTGTCTCTCAGTGACCACTCTCCTTTATTGCCTGATGTTCCGGGTCTTAAAAGCTGTTGTTTCATGTATATTCTAAGATTTTTGTTGTTGTTTCCATTGGGAGGGTAAATCCAGTCTCCATTTCCATCTAGGATGCACTAACATTTTATTTTAAAGAACTACGAATGTCCTATGTCAAGAAAATACTTGGCTACATGGAGACGTAAACTAATCACAGAACTCTGAGCCATATTACATATTCTGATTCATTTTTTGCTACCCTTGTTTTGTGAAATTAAATATATTTTATTTTTTTTTCTTTGCTTCTATGCTGATACCAAGAAAAGAGCTCACTATTTAAGTGTTTTAATGAGAAGCTGTGAAGTAAAATGAATGAATGATATTAAAGCAGGGGAGTATAATAAATAAAACATTAAACAAGGAGTCCAAAAACTTACATGATATAGGACATATAATGAACTCAAATTGAAGGAATCACTGAAAAACATATTTAGCGAGTTAGTGTTTAATTTTTAAATTGGTAACTATTTCTGAAATGAAGTATTTTGTACAAAACCACTAGTTCACCAAGTTTTGAAAATCAATTGGGCAATATACTTTAAAAGCTATACACATGCTGTTACCTTTGACTTGCCAAATCTCCCTTTCACAACATATAAAAATATTATTTTAAAAGTAGGGATAAAAACCAAATGCATAAATATTCTATGCAATCTAATTTATGGTAGTGAATAATTACCGTGTGTCAAAATGTTATACGTAATCTTTCACAATGTTTACAACAACCTCTGAGGGTCACACAGATGAGGAATTGAGGCTGAGAGTGTCATAAAAAACAAGTCAGAGGAGATGTTGAGATTCAAATCTGTTCTGACTCTAAGCCCTCTGCCTTTAGCTCCTAGACTACAACTCTAGAAAAACAGAATTTTGTTAGGATAAGTGGGCATGGATGTTTTTACTCTTAACCACTCATATTTTAAATTTCCACTACTATTATGATATATTCTTATTTTTTTGTAAATTAGAATAATATTTTTAAATGTCCACAAAATAACGTCACTAGATAATCTGAGTTAAAATTTGCCCCGAATTTTGGCAAAGAAAGGAGGATGGGATGTAAGTATATATTGACTCTAGAATTCATGAATATCAGAAAATCACTACGTAAACTCTAGTACAAAAAAACTGAAATGTTTCCTGGGGATATACTAGTCTTCCCTTCAATAGCTGCTTCAGCAGTTTCCTAATTTATTTAAAATAAATCAGCATGGGACTGTGTAGAAATCAACAGAAACAAGGACTTGACAAGCTCAAAAAATTTCAGAGGGAACAAAGGAGGAGTCCCTTCAGTACAGAGACTCTTACATTTCTCTTTGTGAATATCCTCTTTGGGGTACAAGGCAAAAGAACTAAGGTGATGTTCATGCTCTCGAAGTTCTTTGATAAGCATCAAAAGTAATTATCTTGTACTAGCCATTGCTGGCCTGACAACAGACATATTATAGTTTCACCTGTTACTAAATTTTATTTTTTTAAACAAGTTGTGTGAGTGACAAAAGCCCCCTATTTCTAGTAAGTGAAACTTAATTATAAAAACTTCAAAGAAATAGAAGCCTACTTTTGCGGAGGTAGTCTTCATTGGAGATGGCAAGAAGATGGTACAAGGGCTGTGGGCTAACGTACACCCATCGAATAAGCAATAAGCATCCTCCTCGCTTGCAGGACACCTAAATTTGACTCAGTTCCCTGACTTCCCCCATTCTGGAATACAGAATTTCAGATGAGGCCAGGTAACAGCTCAAATCGAAGTCCAAATGGAGTCCCATTGACACTATTTTCAATAGACAGCTACATCCTTGCAAAGCATTAAGAGCTGGGCATAAAATGTCCTTAGCTGGGACTAAGAGCAAGACAATGCTCGGCTGATAACATCACTTCTTTCTTTGTCAGATCATTTGTTTTCTTTTTTGAAAGTTTATATTTAAGATTGCCCAGTTAACTGGGTTGGAATAACATATATTCTTAATTTCTCAGGCTACTTAGGGCCAAATGAAATATTTCTTCAAGGTGTAATGGAAAGCCTTCCTGGCCTAGTGCTTTCACTCACTAGCTGTGTTACCCAAGACAGTCAATGCAAGATCTGTAAGTGTCAGTTTCATCATGTGTTAAAATGGGAAAAAAAAATCTCTGCTTCACAGATACATAAAGCCCTTTGCACAGTGCCTGAAACACATGAAATGCTCTTAATAAATTGTTCTGATACAGGAGTTTTAAAAATATTTAATAATATAGGTCAAGAGCCATCAATAACGCTGGCTGTGTATGTAGTAGAATCAACTGATGAACTTTATAAAAAACACACACACATATATACATACACATATACATATATACACATATATACATATACACACACACAAACATACATGTATATTCATTGTATCAACAGGAGATTTCTGAAATGATTGAATAGAATAGGGCCTAACCATAAATATCTTTTTAAAAGCTTCTCAGGAGATTCCAATATCCAAACAGAATAAAGAGCTACTGGACACAGGTTCTTAACCTGCGGTCCAGAAACTCTTTATAGAATACAGAAATCCATAAACTCGGGTGAGAAAATATTTAGACTTTTATTTTTACCAATCTTCTAAACTTTGGCATTTTTCAATCATGAATGTATAAATTAAAAATAAGGCCCCTCGGTCCCCAGGTGAGACAAAATGGACTCTTTGTGTCAATAAGACACCAAATTATAAAGGAGACCTAAGGCCATGCCAGGCAAAGGTAAAGACAAGCACATCTGCACTTAAAGAATAAACTGTTCTCAGTGCCACAAGGATCTTTTTTTCTTTTTCTCTGGCAGTTAAACAAGCACTGGCCTCAAGATAAGCAATATAAAAACAATTACAGCTCACTGATCACCAGACGCTGACTGACTTCCCCTCTTCCACAAGTCATAACTACAGGTTTGATTGGACAAGAGATGGATTTTAGCAACTTTCTCCTGATAAGGGTCTACAAACCATGGAATGGTTCTGGCCAGTTTACAGAGGCTGTGCACTGAGTGCCTTCATGTCTCTGCTTCACCTTTTGATGTATACAGCCCAACTGTAATACATTCAAATGTTAAGTCTCCACTGCAAAGTGAACATTGCATGTATATACCATGCATGTTTGTTCAGCACACATGCATTAAGACCCCTTCATGCATATTCATAGCTTCTCCTATAACCTAATATGTAACTTAAACGTTAAGGCCCCTTCATGAATATTCATAGCTTCTCCTATAACCTAGTATGTATACTTAGCCAACCCCTTCACCATAAATTCCTGTCTCACCTTTCTTCCCTTGAAGTTTCTGTCTCTGGTTTTGGCCAGAAGCCTGCTTCCTAGCCCACAGGTAGTAATACTTTCTAAGTATTACTGCTTTCTAAATGTATAAATTGTCTTAATTTTTTTTTTTTTTGAGATTGAGTTTCAATCCTGTGGCCCAGGCTGGAGTGCAGTGGCATAATCTCGGTTCACTGCAACCTCTGCCTCCTGGGTTCAAGCAGTTCTCCTGCCTCAACCTCCTGAGTAGCTGGGATTACAGGCATCTGCCACCATGCCTGACTAATTTTTTGTATTTTTAGTAGAGACGGGGTTTCACCATGTTGGTCAGGCTGGTCACAAACTCCTGACCTCAAGTGATCTGCCTGCCTTGGCCTCCCAAAGTGCTGGGATTACAGGCATGAGCCATCACACCCAGCCAATTGTCTGCTGTTTTTAAGATGACAAATGCAATAAAACATAGTGGCACTATTGATATCTGTCACTTTGCACCAAAAGAAATCACAGAAAATCACAGTAGAGTTGCTGCAGAAATCTCAAGTACTTATACTCACCACGACATCAAAATTTTAGTAGTTATTAGACCCACCACTAGATTGTTACTTAGTGCCTTAATAAAAAAAAAAATACATTACTATATCATATATTTTAAGTGAGATAGTGAGAATCCTGTGTAACCCTATGAATTTTGTTTTATGTCTTCAAAAATATTCTGGAAAGAGGCTCTGAAGCTTCGCCAGAGTGCCTAAGGAGTCCCTGGTACACATAAAATGTTAAGAACTCAATATTTAGAGGCTATTTGTCAGTAAAGCACCTTCAGCAGTGCTGATGTAGATCAACTTCTTTGGAGTCACTTTGAACCTAATGTGTACAATGCTGATCTCTCAGTAATTAACTGAGGAAGTGTTTTTTACAGAAATGAGGTGTATTGTAATAGATGTATATTTACATATCAATTGTTCTTCCTTATTAATTTCTCTAACAAAGCCATCATTTCCTTTTCTATCTTCACTAGCCGATTCACTGCTGAAGCCCTACCTTCTGCTTCCTACTTTAACTGCCACAAATGATAAAAAATTTCAGTCTTTGCTTCCTAATTCAGTGCATTCAAAGTGCAGCATGTATTTTTTGTTAAAAAAAATTTTCCCTGGCCCGAAATATATGATTCATATGGCTTTTGCATTGAGAATAAAAGGATTCACTTAAAATTGACTTCTGCAAGCCGCAGTTATTCTGTACATTTAATAATAAGCATTACAAAATCTCAACTTAGGAACAAAAAGCTCTTAGTCAGTAATAAATTGTCGCTACAATGATCAATGTGCCAAATTTAATTCACAGATAAATAAAAGGAAACCTTGAAAGCCAAGCAGAAGTCTAGTGTGAATGTAGGCTTTGGTGTAACTGTGACAATTCAGAGATGAGCCCTCACAATATATTTCAGAGGTCTCTCTGCCTTTACATTCAAGAAGTTCATCAGCCGTCTCCTCTGGTTCATGGTCAACTGGTGCTCACCCTCTCTGGAAACACAGACATTAACTACTGATATTAGCTGACCTATATCCACACCCAGAACAATTCTTTTTATCAGAAAAGTTAGCTTTTGCTTAGAAGCTGCCACAGTGGGTTGAATTGTCCAGTCCCTGTCATTAAAGGTGGCAGCCATGCACTCGAGAATGATGTGAAAAAACTCCAGCAAGAGTGATAATTAAACTTGGAAAATGAAGGGTCACCTTCTTTCATTCAGCTCATTGGGCAAACCCATCAGAATAATTCCAAAACAGCGGGGGACTGTCTACTCTCAGCATGGCAATATCGAGGTGCACACACATTATTTCTACGGGTTCAAATGGGAATGCCATTTTAATGGTATTTAAAATGTTATCTTCGATATGAAGGGTAAAAACATTAGAAATTAGTTCTAGGAATACAGAAAAAGAATAATGTGTGTAATCTAAATAGGGAAAGAATCAGAAACAAGAAAAGTATGCATTGTTTTCTCAAGAAAAAGCATTCTAAGAGAAGAAAACTTTCACCAGAGAAATTGAAAAGAATATTAACTATGTCTCTTCTTTCTACTTGACTGTAGAATCACAAAGCAAGGGTTTCATCTCAGCTTTCTTGTCCACTTACTGTCATTTCTTGGTGGTCATTATTACAACAACTTACTCCTACCCAAAAAAGAGAAAAAGTGTCACATGAAGTTAAGACAATCCATTGGTAGGAGTTATTTTCCAGGAAAATATTCTTTTTTCAGACACATTAGCTTACCTAGATACTATTGAATCAGTATTTGGGAAATTATATTTCATACCATTCTCATGTTGCATTAAAATGTAATACTAGACCGGAAACAGTGGCTTACACCTATAATCCCAGCACTTTGGGAGGCTGAGGTAGGAGGACTGCTTGAGTTCAGGAGTTCAAGACCAGCCTGGGCAACATAGCGAGACGTTGTCTCTACAAAAAATTAAACAATTAGCCGGGCATGGTGGCATGCACCTGTAGGCCTTGGGAGGCTGAGGCGGGAGGATCACTTGAACCTAGAAGCTGGAGGCTGCAGTGAGCCATGATGACGCCAATGTACTCTGGCCTGGGCTACAGAGTCGGGTTGGGGGGGACCCATCTCTAGTTAAAAAAAAATGTAATACTGAATATTTAAGGACAACATAGGCAAATGCACTGGATCAGAGAACACTGTTATCAGACAGAAGCATGGATGGTAAAAGCAAATTTCAAGTTCAAATTCTAGCTTCATCAATATTTAGGTGTGTAACGATTGATATGGTACTTAATCGCTGTGTGCCTCAGTTTCCTCATCAGTGAAATAGAGAAAATAATACTACCTATCTTATAAAGTTGTTCAAAAAGATCAAATGAGCTTAAAATAAATAAAACTTTTGTAACTGTGCCTAGCACAGAGTGAGTGCTATATGAGTGCTCATAATATATTATAACCATTATTATTATGTTGCATGTTCAGTAACTGGCAGAGTATTTAATACTGTAGATCAGGTTTACAAACATATTATTTCCTTTTATAGTTGATCTTTTTATTTTTTTTATCTTTTTTAGTCCTTATCATTCTGAGAAAGGCTTCCCAAAAGATGTGGGTCCTTTAATAAACAAATAGCTCAGCATAATTCTTATATAGAGTTAATTATATAATGTAAAAACAGGGATAATTTTCACATCAAGCTCAGGAAGGGAAAAATTCCTAATAAGCAGAAACTATAGATTTTAGACGGGTCATGATAGTTCCCTTCACATCCAAACGACTATCTTGAGGAAGATAAATTATATTTGTTCTATGTGCATGTATTTTATTTCAAGTTAATGTATTTTATTTTATTTCATGTATTTTATTTCAAGTGCATGTATTTTATGTCAAGTTCTATGTGCATGTATTTTATTTCAAGTTTATTTCTATGTGCATGTATTTTCATGCAAAATTATCTCTTGATAATTTTGAAATAATTAGAACTGTCTAAAACAGAAAAAAAACTTGATGGGCAAGGCAATCGTGTGATTTCTATATTCCTTTGTAAGAATTTGCAATTTATCGTTTGTAGACAAACATCCACCAATTTCAATAGATTTAAAAATATTTATCATTAGTATACTTAAGTGTTGTCTTTTGTCTTTGAAAGATACACGTAGGTAAAAAAATATTTTCGATGACATAAACACACACATTGCCTCAAACCTCAACCTCCATTCACTAACAATTCATTGAAAGAAAGAATGAAAGAAAGATAAATAAGTTGTGTGTATTTGAAAGAGACAGAGAACTGAGGAGGAGGGAGGGGAAAAGGGAGGAAGGAAGAGAGAGAGAAAGAGGAAGAGGGAGTAGGAAAAAAATAGGAAGTGGGAGAGGGAGGTGGGAGGGATAGGGACAATAAATGAATGACATTAAGGATCACCCTAACCAGACTATTGAAGAGAAAATATTATCTATTATATTTAAGCCTGATTTTACTGCAATATTTAGCCATGGTTCTTTAAGAGAAAAAAAGATTTTATAAAAGATAGTTGACTCATTTAGTATAGGAGTGTTAAAATTATTTAATAAATTATTTCCCACTGAAAAAATATAGACTTCATAGGAAGATATGCCACTTCTGCCTCAGGTTTATATTTAAAATGATTTATAGTCTGCAATTTCTTCCTAAGGTCATCACCTTCATAAATACCAGCCACATACAGTGAAAACCAACTCAATAAAATGAGTATTTCATATCTCTTCCTTCTGCTTATGTAGATACTTCTTCCATCTTACATGGCACCCATTTATAACAAAGCTTCATATTGTGTGGATTTTTATGAGTTCTTGAGCTTTTCTTTCTTTTTTATCTTTCTATGCATCAGCAAAGCAACTGGCAGATTCTTTAATAAAATATACACATTAATATTTATAAGCCTATGAATTGGATGTTTAAATAAACATTCACCAACTTATGCCAATTCTCTTGTTTTAGATGTTAAATCACACTTACGTTGTCTGGAAAGTCAGCCTTTAGTTCAGTGACACTTTGACACCAATATGCAGCCGTTTTCTCACTGATGAGCTCAATATTCAGAAAGGAGCTTTGTCCAGGGCCATACATGGGGCCAGAGGTGGTTCCCCGGACGATTCTGGGGGAAACATTTGTCACAATGTCCTGATGAAAGAGTAAAGATATTGAGTCTCCTTTTGACAAAGAAAAGCTATAATCTTTATTATCTGCTCATTTCCATATGACAGTATTTTATGAGGTCCCTTCTCACATTTTTGCAGAGGAATTTTTAATATACATTAAATTAGAATTGAACATAAACTACTTGCAAATAAAAAGGTAAAATAAAGTATTTGTTAGCTTTAGCTAAATTACTTCTTGTAATGCTAGGTTTAGAATAGTGCAAAAATAAAAATATTTATTTCATTAACACTCATTTAGGGCATACTCATTTTAATTTGTTTGCAATTAAATAATAAAAATATGATAGGTAAAATGCAAAAGTTTATCATTTCTGTCTATTTAATCTAGGTATCTCCAATCATAGTTTAACTCCAATAAGAATTAACGTTAGTAAAAAGTTTATATTTTTTTTCAAAAAAAGGAACTCCGATGTAAATCATTGAAGGAATACATATTAGTATTACTGGCTCATCAACCATTAACACACATTCTAACAAACTGGCTAGGTCAAATTACTTATAGGATTATAACTATATATTCACATTCAGTGAGAAGAAAGTCACTTTCTCCAAGACTGAAATCAGTATATCAGTAACTTCCTGATACCTATAAACAGTAAACAGTAAAATTAACTTGCTTGTTAAGTATAATTAACAATCCACAACTCCTTCTAAAGCTGTATTAACAAAGAAGAATAACATTCTTCCATTACTTAAAACTAAAAAGAAACAAAGAAGGAAAATGTTTCTTTTGCCAACTTCCAATTAAAATTAATTTTGAGTAAAGGTCATTTAGTTAAGGATTTATCAGAATTAGTCATTTAAGTACCCCTCCTCACCATCTTGTCACTTTTAGTAAGATAACATGAACCCCCATTAGTATATAGCAATTAAGGTCAATTTACATATTTTAATTAAGAACCACCCCATATAAAACAATTAGCGTAATAGGCATACTAACTGGATTTCATAACATTTGGACGTTTTTCCAACTAGATAGACAGGAAACCTTAATTAGCATTAATTAGTGCTGATCTGCATATGTTTGATAAGGCATACCCTTGCCACAAAAGATTATTTATTCCTGAATCTGCCAAATGCTACAGTTGCAGAGGATAAAAGGACTTTTCTTCACATTGCATGTTAATTTCTGGTAATTTACATTCACTTTTACATGCGAATTAGTATATTATAAAATAAATGGTATAAATGTTACAATAAGCCTCCTTAAATATGTACATTTTAACTTATAGGAATCATGCCAGTTAATTTTTTACTAATTAAGCCATTCCATTTCTATTGTAATTGTGTGCAACATCACCAGCCTTGCTTTGATTTGCTATTGTGAAACCATGTTTCACAATCTTAATGGGTAAAATGACAAATAGAGTTACTCCACGAAGCTCAAGCCTTGTGGGTCAATTTCCATCTTGGCAAATGCTTAAATGTATGTTCTGCGTCCCTACAGGTGGCTCTGTGAAGCTCATCCAGTGGGTACTCCGGTGTTTTCATGGTCTGAGAAGACAATTCTTGAAATATTTCACTCAGATGAGGCTGGTTTTTTTCTGTGTTCCAATTTTCAAGAGCCATACCCTTTAAACCTTGAGATCCTCCTTTTCTCTGCTTTACTCCCTACTCTAAATGCTCTTCACCTAAGTAAGTCCAACCTAGGCCACAAGTTGTTCTCTACACAGGATTTCTTAGCCAAGGAGGAGTGAAGTCTGTATTTAGTTCACCACGTCAAGTGCCCTGGTACTGTGTTGGTGGGCAAATAATGGGGCATCTGGTTTTGATGACCATTTTTTAATTTATTGGTCTGGAAACAGGTGCTTCCTGCTTATTCAACAAAACTGATTCATGTTAGCAGCATCCCTACTCCTGCCCATTCTCCATATCTTCACTTAGACTTCAGTTTCTTTGAGAAGTTTTTCTTTTCTTTCCAACTCCATTGAGTCTTAGTAACATGCTCTGACTCATGCCACCATAACAATATACACCTTCCTCAATTGGCATTTCTTACTACCATTTATTGTGATTCTCTATATTCCTGACTGTACCTTCCACTACAGCATAAGACTTGTAAAGAACGAAACTATATTTTGTTTACTATTATATGCCCAGCTTCCAGCCTGCCCTTTAGTGGTGCTAAAATAAAGTATTGTATCTTGAATGAGTCTAGACTAAAATCACAGGCACTAGAATAAGTCTTGTCCTGAGATATGAGAACCAAAGACATTTATTGCTGGCCGCATTCTGCTGCTGAACAGACCGGTGGTTTGGGCTTTGATATAGTTTGGATGTGCACCCCACCCAAATCTCATGTTGAAATGCAATCCTCAGTGTTGGAGGTGGGGCCTGGTGGAGATGATTGATTGCATCATGGGGGAGAATTTCTCATAAATGGTTTAGTATCATCCTCTTGGTACTGTCCTCATGATAATGAGTGAGTTCTTGTAAGATGTGGCCCTTTAAAAGTGTGTAGCACCTCTCCCCTCTTTCTCTTGCTCCTGATTTGTCATATGATGTGACTGCTCCCCCTTCACCTTCTGCCTTGATTGGAAGCTTCCTGAGGCCTCCACATTAGCAGATGCTGCTATGCTTCCTTTAGAGCCTGCAGAACCATGAGCCAATTAAACTTATTTTTCTTCATAAATTTCCCAGGCTCAGGTGTGTCTTTATAGCAAAAACAGGCTTTTATTCAAAGTTCAGGATTTATTACTATGCTTAGATCTTTTCCTGCTAGTCCATTTGTCTAGAATTGGGTTCTTGCTTGCTTCTTCTGATCCTTCAGGGACCCCTTTTTCTACAACTCAGTACACCCCCTCCCATGGATAGATCCCTGAACCAAATGCTGTGATACAAAGCACCCACTGCTATAGGCCCTCTCATGCAGCCTACTGTGACCACTCCCTGACAGAAAGCATGCTTGAACTTCATCTTACTGCAGCTTCTGAGACCTTCCTGGTTGCTAGTTCTTAACTGCTGGGTATCGCTGATCCCTAGGATTTAAATAGAATGCCCGCATTCAGATACAATCCAACTACCAGACTTTTTTGGTTCATGTGGATGTGTATTCTTAACCTGATCCATGACCACCTAGGGTATTTCCTAGCTAATGAGCCTGTCCAACTACAGTTGTCTTTTATGTTTGTCCTGTATGCTAAGAACACATCTTAACAGTATAGGTAGGAATTTTTAAAATATCATAGAATATAAAAGACACAGAATGGAAATTTCACCTATAACTAGTAAGGAAAAAATCTTCATGGTTCAGGAATTCTAAGCTATATGCTAGTGCATGCTATGTGCTATTTACAGTAACTTACTAATAACCACAAGGCCAACATCTCACATTAGCCAAAAGGATCAATAAGCTGACAATATTTAATTGGAAGACTGTCAAGAAAATGTTTCTTTCTTAAGCATTTTCCCCCTCAGTAATACCTCAAAGCCTACAATTCTACCTTTAAGAATTTTTTCTTTGTGTATTATGAGTTAAGTTTCTTGTTAATGTTGGAGCTGGTTTATTTTTCTCTTCTATGATGTGGTGTTAAACTGTAAATACAGCATAGGAGAGTTATCAATGATCTCCTTAATCAAGATAATGAACAGGAAGTACAAACCAAATCAAAGGAAAATTTATTTGCTTTATGATAGAGAATGCTTATTCCTTTGTGTTGATTTATAATAGAGAATGTCTATTTAAACAGGTCAATTTTCTCATTCCTTAATTCAACCAAAGATAAAAGACCCTTTATAACTTCTCAAATTACAGATGCCTACTGTTGTAGAACGGGTTAACTATCTGTAAGGAATTTGTTAGCATCATAGAAATTCAACATTTTCCAAATTCAACTAAAGTGCAAAATTCCAATGTATTCATCCAGTAATAAATTGGTAATATAAATTTCATTCTAGGTTTTCTTTCCCAAATTGTCATGTTTGCTATTGTTTTGCCAAAAACCTTCTCCACTGACTTGAGACTTTTAGAATTTTTAAATTAAGTGAAAGATGAATGAAAACACATATATAACCAATTATCTTTGGTTATATAACTAGAGTTAGAGTTTCAATAATTGGACAATAACTTACTAAAGCTTTTGACCTGGGAAGACTAGAATTTGAGCATGATTTCATAAGAGAATATTTTGCTTTAATATTTAATGGCTAAGTCTTATTAGCATTGCTTAAGGGAGTTAATATAACAAAATAAACATATTCAAGAATAGTTAGAGTAGATAAGAGTTCATTCTCCATAATAAAAAAGACAAACTGCCATAGCTCTCATCTTCAGTGCATTGACGATATTCAGATATTTTAAAAACAGATGTTTAAAGAAAAGGAAGTGTTAGGTAATATCTTTGCTTTATGTAATATTATAACTACCATTATAACATCAAGTATTAGTGACCTTTTAACATTTGAAGTGATGATAATGATTTTTTCTCTATCAGAAAAGAGATTTAAATGGTAAGCGGACTGATTATATTTGTTTAGGGTCATTTACTTGACCTCTCTTATTATAAAAACTTATGATGTTTCCATGGTTACTACTGAATTGTGAACACAGTCACAATGGCCACAATGAACAGAAAAAGAAAACTTTGCAGAAATGTCTGAGTAAGAGGCTAGAAAAAGAACGGGGTCAAACAAAGTTGGATGAAAACAAGAAATAAAATCTGCAAAGTGAATCATAGCTACATATACCACAGTGGATGAATTTTATAAACATCTTGTTGAATGAAAAGGGCAAGTTCTAGAAAAATATATAGAATATGACACACAACACAAAGCAATATGTTATTCAGTGAAACATACTGATAGGATAAAACTATAAATATAAGTAACGTAACAACTAAAAATAATTCAAGATAGAAGTTACCTCTTGGAGTAGGTAGATGATGGAGGAGAAATTGGAAATGGTAGAGCAAGGAGGGCTTTCTGAAAGTACTAGTGATATATAATTATAAAGAAGCTTTACTCTTGAACTGCAGAAATGTGGCAGAATGAGAAATCTGTTCAATGGGTTATGTGGTAGTATAGTGTATACTGCTATGAGTTGTTGATAAAGTTTTGTCAGTTTACTTGAAAACCTGTAACTTGAAAACCTGTAACTGAAATCGAAGAAACATTTGTTTTGTTTTCTTAACTTCCAAGATTCTGCTGTAAATATTTTGTCAAAAATGTTTTAATTATTTGGTTTTATAAACCAGGAGTTCAAAAATTAAATGTACTTCATGACAAACTGTCTCCTAAAATATATCACTTTCCTAATAAAATCCTACTGAGATAAGTACAACATAACCATACATTATTTCACAAAAGAGGAAAATCACTCTACAAACAAGTCTAACAACAAATATCTTGCTACAGAGTCAGATTCCATCATTATAAATCTAACATACTGATACCCTGGGAATAGCTAAAAGTGAAATAAAATTCAAGAGTGGCCCAGTTTCTAGACCAGTTGCGCTACTATGAAAGAACTCGCTAACATTTTATTTTCTTCATGAACTAAGTATATTAATATTTGATTCTTCCACAAAATAAACTTTATAATGGTCAGAATAATCTTAACTTGGTTTTCTTGGAGGTGCAAAGTGGGCAAGATGAGTATTTGTTCTCAATAAATCATATATTTCTCTTGTAGTATCTTATATAAAGACAGTACTCAATATCTGAATTAGTGACAGAATTTGCCCTTTTGTCATCAGGAACTTCAGACCTATCTACATGGAAAACACAATAAGCAAAAATAGCACTATTATCCTAGAAATAAAAGATAAATTATCAGAGAAGTTGTAGCACTGACATTGTAGAAATAATAATATTTTATATATGTATAGCACAAATCTTTCACACATATCAGTCTTTTGAAATTATTACGACCTATATCCATGGCTGCATATCTAGTAAGCATTAGAGATGAGACTAGAACTCAGGTGTGCTTATGTGATATGGATAATAATAATGTTGTTAGTGACCTCTTAACATTTAATATACATAATAATAATTAGAACTCATTTCAGTTGCAAGAAAAACAAATCAACTTGAATAAGTTAAATTTTTAAAAAATGAGGTGTTGTCTATTGATTTTAAGGAAAAGGAGTATTTCACATAACACACACAAATATGCAACTATACCTCAGCTAGGAATCATTCTGTGTCTCCTCTGCTTCTGTTGGCTTGTCTCTTCATTTTTCTTTCTGTCTCTCCACAGAGGGCTTCCTCTGTCTCAGTTCATATGACAGAATATAGCTCTCTGACAAGTTCCAAGTTTACAAGTTGTAGGGAAAGACACTCCGCCAAACTTGTAATCTCTTAGGCCAGATTTTAACCCCTGGTGACAGAGGCCCTAATGGGCTTAAGCTGCATTAGTTAGTCATCCCTTGTTTAATGAACTATGTCTGGCAGGATAAAATTAATTAGGATTCACACAGATGCTCAGGTAAACAATGATGGCGTAACTGAGAGCTGGGCAACTAGTATTACAGGAATCTGTGACACCAGGACCAGTAGATTTAAATTCACCTTAGAAACTTTAGAAGAAAATATACAGACACTGATAAAGGATAATTATCTAGCAAAATGGTGGTAAGACAGGCAAAATAATTATCATTTAGTGAAATAAAAACTCTCCATAGTCTTGAATCAAACATGATGGTCCATTTCCTCTTCCTGTGGCCCAAAACCTTGCAAGATCAAAATTCTAAGAATGCTTTGACATTCTCCAGTGTTTCAGACTACACTAGGACTC
The DNA here is from genome assembly GCF_028885625.2 of Pongo pygmaeus. Taxonomy (NCBI): domain Eukaryota; kingdom Metazoa; phylum Chordata; class Mammalia; order Primates; family Hominidae; genus Pongo; species Pongo pygmaeus. Next base: position 132,597,435 of record NC_072373.2, on the reverse strand, counting down.
CCTCATTATCATGTGTTACTGTGTTGAAGACTGTCCACACAAAATGGCACGGTGTGTACTTAATCTCAGTCTTGGCCTAGGCTGAACTGATGGAATGGATAGATATTCTACGTAAGAAGAGAAGACAGTGGAAGAAGTAGGAAAGGAAGAACAAAGAAGAGCACATTGTTCTAAAATGAATAAGAAAAAATGTACGACCTGATTAGGCTTAAAAGAGGGGAATAATAAATGAAAACTGACCAGACTGAATGTCTGCTATATGTCAAGGAAGGAGTTTTACTCACATATTCTCCAGTGCTCACCCAACACCAAATGTTCCTCACCTCTTGGATAGTGTGTCACATATATAATGCATGTGGTGTCTTATACTGCAGAAATATGGAGATTAATTTTCTGAATTTTATTTATGTCTGACTGATAAAAATACTGGCTCACATAATCATGTAGCCTTTTGTTTTTCCTCTTGCCCTTTTTCAAAGAGCTTATGATTTTGTAAACTAGACACTAAAAGTGGTTTGTTTTGTTTTTTGACCTTCTCATCTGCCGATCCGGATAACCATCACTCTGTCACAGAGAAGTTGTAGGAAATTAAATGAAGCAATACAGCACATGACTGGCATGTGGTATTTGATAAATAAATGTTTATTCATTCACCAACTCACTAGCTTCAGAAACAGTCAAAACAAAAGTTGTGAGAGTTCAGGTAACTGGCTTTAACTTGTTCATGGCTAAATCTGGGAAATAAACTGGAAATGAGGATGGGAGGATTAAATAGAGGTGGGTCAGATTGCAGAGTCTTGAATGACTGTTTTAAGGAGTTCAAACTTTTTCTGCAGGCTTTGAGAATCCATTGTGTTCTGTCTCCTATTCAAGTTATTAATACCAATAGCTCACAGCAGCTGTGCATTCACAGAGATAAGTTTTACAAGAAACAGATGAAGGGCTTTTTTAGTGCTGATATCAGATGGATTAGAATGTGATTAATCAACAGACAGACTGATTAAATTATTGGGTTCACTGTTCAGATAAGAGGTTTTGGATACACTCTGCCAAACGGTAATTAACTTAGAAATTTCTGCTGGCCTGCTTATAAGATGATCATATGATATGCTTTGAAGAAATCTTTTAAGGCCCAGAATAGCAGCTGTGAAGGTGTAAGCATGAGTCAGTTTTAACAATTATTAATTATCTTCAAGTATTAGAGCAGAATTTTCATTGGAAGTGATAAATATTTTTTAAAATCTTTACTTTTAAGAAAACTTGTGTAAATCTCTGGCTCTACAGTCAACTGCAAATGAAATGACTACTATTTAAAGGAGTATCTAAAAGAGTCATGAGAGGAGTTTTCCATTTCTACAACATGGTTAACAAGATATTGAAAGAAATCCCTTGCAATACAACACATATAAACCTACTGGACAGGATTTTTTTTTCTAAAAGATGCATAGCTGTATGGTATCAAAATAAGGAAATTTCTGAGAGATGAGAAATAAGCACAAAGCAGAGATTCACAAGCGCAAACTAACTATTGGGTGGTGTTTACCCTCAAGATTTTTGCCCATCCCTGGTAGCCTAGAAACTGAGTTATAAACACCTGAGACAGCAGACAAAGTCTGGGACTGAGCACGCTGTTAGGTAGAGTAGAAATCTCCACATAAATATAGGACCAAGAAAGAGTGATGCTCTCACTAGAAAATAACTAGAGAGCAACAGTGGGTCATGTATCAGTTTCAGCTTTAGTAATCAAGGAGATAAATAAGTCTCTTCTAAGAATCTTAACCTGTGTGAGCCCCAAAATTTAAACGGCGAGGTTAAAAATTTGGTTTGAAAGTTGTTCCTAGTCATGGTGTCCTTAGATAACTAGTAAAAGCAATCTCAGACCCTCTCTGAAAGAATTTACTTTACCTCAAATATTTATAAATTCCCATGAATACGTTTTCAAGGAATGTGAGCCCACAAGAGAAGAAAACCACTAATGACATGAGAAAAAAGATATCATAGGTGGGAACCAGTGCAAAGTAAAAGCTACAAAATCAGATCTACCAAAAAATGTATATAATGGGATTATCAGATGTAAAATATAAAAAATTTAATATGCTTAAAAATATGAGAGACGTGAATGTATAAATAATGAGAAACTAAAGTTTATCATGAAGATGTAACATATGAGCAAATAGAATTTCTAGAAATAAAAAAATAATATGGAAAATTAAAACCTAATGGTTTGGGGATGATATGATGATATATCTGGGAAAGCTACCTGAAAGCACAAACAAATGTGATGCAAAACATGATCGAGAGGTTAAGAGACATGGAGAACAGCTTAACAAGCTACAGGAAAAATCAAATTGCGGTTCACAATAAGCAAATGGAGAGAACTAGGAGAGGCACTATTTCCAAAGATATTGTCAGGGGTTTAATAGAATTGATGAAGGACACCAATTCTTAGATTCCGGACACCAACAAACTGAGGAAAATACGTTTTTAAAAGAATTGATATCTAGATACATTGTAGTAGATAAGAAAGGGAAGAATTAAAAAATAACCAGAGGAAAAAAAGACTACTCACAAAAATAAAAAGCAGATTGAGAGCTCACTTCTTGGCAGTACCAATGAAAGCCAGAAGAGAGTGGAATATTTTATATGAATAAGAAATGTTAACTGAGAATTGCATACCTTGTAGACTTAGAACTCAAGGATAAAGATAAAATGAAGACATTTCCAACAAAAGGAATTGTGAGCAAATAGTATATGGTAGAGAAAATTAATGAACTAATGCTAATTCTGCAACTAGGATTGATGTGAAAAAACAAAATATTGAACAATAACAAGAAAAAAGCAAGCTGTGTAAAAATATAAAGGTGTGATTATGTTTATATGAAGCAAAAAAATAAACAAAACTAAATAGTACACTGTTTAGAAATACATTATGTGAAAAACATGCAAAAGCAAGAAAATGATTATCATAAAATCTAAAATAGTCACCTTTCGAGGGAAGAGAAAGGAATATAATTGAGGAGGCACACACAGAATTGAAGGTACAGGAATATCTTATGTTCTCTTATTCTGTGAAATGAGAAAAAGGTATTCATTTTTACTATATCTTAAACTATATACTTTTTGTAGGTATGCAATTTTTATAGTAAAACATGAAAACAAACTTATTAAGCAGAAAAAAAAGCAGGTGCAAATCTGAAGATAACAGTGTTTGATAACTCTAAGATTGTATGTTTTGCCTCAGTATTACTGCCTCTGTTGTCATATGGTTCTGAATGATGTTTTAGAAAGAATATTGATTCTAGTCATTCCACTAACAAAATGATGAGCTTGTATGACATGATCCTTTGGGGTTACAGATCCCTTGGTGGATCCCTAATCCACCACTGATGAGAATTTGAAAGTCATTTATCTATACAACTACAAAACATACAACATGGAAACATTTCAGATTGGAGATACTGCTATCTGAAACCCTTGGCACAAATTTATGATTTAGAGGCATTGGGCCTCAAAAAAATGATACCCTGAAGTATGGTGCGTTGATATGCTGAGTACTTTGAACTAAAGGAATAGCCTCAGAACCAAGGTCTCTCTGGCCTTCTCCCAGCCCCCATCTCTTGTTCCTTTCTCTCCTGAAGTGCAGGGAGAGGCCTTCTCAGAAGTTTCTTTTATCTGACTAAAGGAAATTCCTCCTGAAGAAATGTCATTGTCCTGAACTCCTTCCCTGGAATCTACATTAACCAGTAAAGATTAACTCCTTGCAAAAGAAGAGACACGGCCAGGCACGGTGGCTCATGCCTGTAATCCCAGCACTTTGGGAGACCAAGGTGGGTGGATCACCTGAGGTCGGGAGTTCGAGACCAGCCTGACCAACATGGAGAAACCCTGTCTCTACTAAAGTACAAAATCAGCCAGGCATGGTGGCAGGCCCCTGTAGTAATCCCAGCTATTCAGGAGGCTGAGGCAGGAGAATCACTTGAACCCGGGAGGTGGAGGTTGCGGTGAGCTAAGATCGCGCCATTGCACTCCAGCCTGGGCAACAAAAGTGAAACTCCATCTCAAAAAAAAAAAAGAAGAGATCACACTTAGACTTTTCACCTATTCTTAGGGCTACTACCTGGCACACTTTATCTGCATAATAAGACAACCTTTGTTTTCAGTTCAGTTCCTCCTTTCACCCTTCTATTGCTTGTGCTGCCACCTCCCCTCAGAAGCCCCAATCCCCTACTTCATTTTGTAGCTCAAAACATTATTTAGGCTTCCACAATTTGGCACTCCTTGGAGTCTCATATTTTGTGGGGCTTCCGTGTATATGAAGGTGATAAATTTGTATGCCCTTTCTCCTGTTAAATCTGTCTACTTTCAACTTTATTCTAGAGATTCCAATCATAAAAACTTTGGAAAACAGAGGGAAAGCGTGAAGCTTCCCTATAGAGGTAATTTCAAACTCATATTAAAGTCATTTCGGGCAACACACACCTCTGTTTTGGCTACCTTAGGGAACCTTCCTCACCCATATCCTACTGACTAAAATGGAAAGAAAAAAATGAGGAGGATAAAAAGTTTGTTTCTGCCAAGAATCTATGAAACTATTCAGCTAATGAAAAATCATTCATTTGAGCATACATACAAAGTCAAACTACCCTAAATATAAGTTAAGCAGCTATGAGATATAATAATTAAAATAATAAAATTTGAAGTCTGTTTTCTTATCATTCTACTCAATAGCATTCTTTCATATATTAGGCCATAAAGATGCTTGTATTATAATTACAAAACACCATAATGTTTTGTAATAATAAAAAATGTATTATGTCCTACAGCACTTAGCCTTGACAATTACTGGATCTCACATTCAACTGAATACAAAAAGCAATCTTTATCACAAGGTTAAAATTAGCCTTGGAACAATAAATGCTTTCAGAGCGATTCTAAACTCCAAACTGCTTTGCACCAGCCTCTTTTGAGGAACTGAAAACAAGTAAACTGAAGGACATTTGAAAAACTTCCTGTCTGTGTCCTCTCAATTTTTTTGAGTTTTTTTTGTTTTGTTTTGTTTTTTTTAGTTTGATAAGAGACAATCATGTTATACCTGAAGGGTGATCTGTATGGCCCTCACAGGGTAAGGTGTCAGAAGTTAAAACCAAACAAAAATAATTAACCAAGTAAACAAAGAAACCCTGAGAATTCTAGATTTCACAATGTGTTATTCATAATAGTACTCTAACTATCAGCACTACTTTTCAGGCATTACTATAGAAAAAAATGACTAAATTTGATTCATGGAGGAGGGACCTGAAAGCAAATGGAGTTGTTAGTTAGTTCAAACTCAGAATTCTGAGATAATACACTTCTCAGTTCATCCTTCAGAAGACAATATGATATGTAGAATTTCATCATTTAAATTACTTAACAAATCACTTTTATCAGAGTAGCTTCTCTTTCTATAAAAGATGTTGTAAACTAAAAATAAAATTCTAAGCCCCCCAATCATATGAATATGCCCCCTCCTCTCAGTCAAGGGCATTACAAAGTTAACCTGAAAAACTAGTTCAGGCCATGATGGTAAGGTGGGGCTGGGCATGCCTCATTCTACCCTCCTCCTTTTGAAATTCAGGCATAACTGTCCAGTATTAACATTAAAATAGAGATCTTAAGACTGATGAAACGAACTTTTTGTGCAATAAGACACCAAATTCCAGCCTCACTCTAGTATAGCATCACATAACAGGCTCTGAAAGAAGTTGAAGTATTTTACCCTAAACTATATTTCTTTAATATATTTTGAAATGGTCCTGCAAAGCTGTCTCTTGTGGGGAAAATCTACTTTCTGTGGAGAATCCCCTTCCTTTTCCAGGTCTTTTCCCTGATCTAGGAGAGAATTAACTAGGAGTCTGGCACATTTTTAAGTCTGATAAGAAACATTTACAATCTATTCTCTCTGTAGCCTGCTACCTGGAGGCTTCATCTGCATAATAAGAATCTTGGTCTCCATAATCCCTTATCTTAACCCAGAAACTCCCTTCTATTGATTCCAAGTCTTCAGATAAACTCTTTCAACCAACTTCCAATTGGAAAATCTCTGAATCTATGACTTGGAACCCTCCCCCGCTTCAAGTTGTCCTGCCTTTCTGGACCAAACCAATGTATATCTTGCATGTAATGATTGATGTCTTATGTCTCACTAAAATGTGTTGATATAATTTGGCTGTGTCCCCACCCAAATCTCATCTTGAATTCTCACATGTTGTGGGAGGGACCCGGTGGGAGATAACTGAATCATGGGGCAAGTCTTTTCTGTGATGTTCTCGTGATAGTGAATAAGTCTCAGGAGATCTGATGGTTTTATAAAGAGGAGTTTCCCTGCACTCTCTCTTTGCCTGCTGCCATCCATGTAAGATGTGACTTTGTCCTCCTTGCCTTCTGCCATGATTGTGAGGCCTCCCCAGCCATGTGAAACTGTAAGCACATTAAACCTCATTATTTTGTAAATTGCCCAGTCTTGGGTGTGTATTTATTAGCAGCATGAAATGGACTAATACAGTAAATTGGTACCAGTAGAGTGGGGTGCTGCTGAAAAGACGCCTAAAAATGTGGAAGTGACAATGAAACAGGATAGCAGGCAGAGGTTGGAACAGTTTGGAGAGCTCAGAAAAAGGAAAATGTAGGAAAGTTTGGAACTCCCTAGTGACTTGTTGAATAGCTTTGACAAAAATGCTGATAATGACATGGGCAATGAAATTCAGGCTGAGATGGTCTCAGATGGAGATGAGGAACTTGTTGGGAACTAGAGGAAAGGTGACTTTTGTTGTTTTAGCAAAGAGACTGGCAGCAGTCTCTTTTTTTGCCCCTGCCCTAGGGAACAAGATCTGTGGAACTCTGAACTTGAGAGAGAAGATTTAGGGTATCTGGCAGAAGAAATTTCTAAGTAGCAAAGCATTCAAGAGGTGACTTGGGTGGTGTTAAAGGCATTCAGTTTTAAAAGAAAAACAGAGCATAAAAGCTTAGAAAATTTTCAACCTAGCTGGGCATGGTGGCTCATGCCTGTAACACCAGTACTTTGGGAGGCTGTGGTGGGCAGATCATTTGAGGTCAGGGGTTCAAGACTAGCCTGGCCAACATGGTGACACCCTGTCTCTACTAAAAATACAAAAATTAGCTGGGTGTGGTGGCAGGTGCCTGTAATCACAGCTATTCAGGAGGCTGAGGCAGGAGAGTCACTTGAACCTGGGAGGCGGAGGTTGCAGTGAGCTGAGATTGCACCACTGCACTCCAGCCTGGGCAACAGAGCAAGACTCTGCCTCAAAAAAAAAATAAAATAAAATAAAATAAAGAAAAGAAAATTTTCAACCTGGCAATGAGATAAAAAAGAAAATCCCATTTTCTGAGGAGAAATTCAAGCTGACTGCAGAAATTTGCATAAGTAACGAGGAGCCAAATGCTAATCCCCAAGACAACTGAAAAAATGTCTCCAGGGTATGTCAGAGACATATGTGGCAGCCTCTCCTATCACAGGCTCAGAGGTTTAGTAGGAAAAAATGGTTTCATGGGCCAGGTCCAGGGTCCCTCTGCTGTGTGCAGTCTAGGGACTTGGTGTCCTGTGTCCCAGCAACCCCAGCCATGACTAAAAGGGGCCAAGGAACAGCTCAGACTGTTGCTTCAGAGGGTGGAAGCCTCAGGCCTTGGCAACTTCCACATAATGTTGAGCCTGCAGGTGCACAGAAATAAAAAATTGAGGCTTGGGAAACTTTGCCTAGATTTCAGAGGATGTATGGAAATGCTTGGATGCCCAGGGCAGCAAAAGTTTGCTGCAGGGACAGGACCCTCATGGAGAACCTCTACTAGGGCAGTGCAGAAGGGAAATGTGGCATCAGTGCCCTAGAATCCCTACTAGGGCACTGCCTAGTGGAGCTGTGAGAAGAGGGCCACCGTCCTCCAGACCCTAGAATGGTAGATCCTCCGACAGCTTGCACCATGCACCTGGAAAAGCTGCAGACACTCAACACCAAACCATGAATGCAGCCAGGAGGAGGGCTATACCTGCAAAGCCACAGGATGGAGCTGGTGAAGGCCATGAAAGCCCACCTCTTGCATCAGCATGACCTGGATGTGGGACGTGGAGTCAAAGGAGATCATTTTGGAACTTTTTAAGATTTGACTGCCCTGCTGGATTTCAGACTTGCTTGGAGTCTGTAGTCCCTTTGTTTTGGTCAATTTCTTCCATTTGGAATGGCTGTATTTACCCAATGCCTCTACCCTCATTTTACCTAGGAAGTAACTAAGTTTCTTTTGATTTTACAGGCTCATAGGTGGAAGTGACTTGCCTTGTATTGGATGAGACTTTGGACTGTGGACGTTTGAGTTAATGGTGAAATGAGTTAAGATTCTGGGGGAATGTTGGGAAGGTATGATTGGTTTTGAAATGTGAGGACATGAAATTTGGGAGGGGCCAGGGTTGGAATGATATGGTTTGGCTGTGTCTCCACCCAGATCTTGTCTTGAATTCCCATGTGTTGTGGGAGGGAGCCTGTGGGAGGTAAATGAATCACGGGGGTAAGTCTTTCCTGTGGTGTTCTCATGACAGTGAATAAATCTCATGAGATCTGATGGTTTTATAAAAGGAGTTCTCCTGCACAAGCTCTCTCTTTCTTTGCCTGCTGTCATCCACGTAAGTAAGACATGACTTGCTCCTCCTTGCCTTCTGCTATGATTGTGAAGCCTCTCCAGATATGCGGAATTGTAAGTCCGTTAAACTTCTTTCTTTTGTAAATTGCCTAGTCCCGGGTATGTCTTTATTAGCAGCATAAAAATGGACTAATACATGTGTAAAACCAAGCTGTAGCTCGATTATCTGGGGCACAAGTCGTCAAGCCCTACTGAGGCTGTGTCATGGGCATGCTCTTAACCTCACCAAAATAAACTTCTAAATTCATTGAGCTCAGGAGTTCAAGACCAGCCTGGGCAATGTGGGGAAACCTTATCTCTACAAAAATTAGCTGAGCATGGTGATACATGCCTGCAGTCCCAGCTGCTTGGGAGGCTGAGGTGGCAGGATGGCTTGAGCCTGGGGGGAAGAGGCTGCAGTAAGCTATGATTGCACTACTGCACTCCAGCCTGGGTGACATGGAGAGATCCTGTTTTTAAATAAATACATAAATTGATTGATACATGTCTCACATACACTCTGGTTTACAGTGTAATCAAAATTATAATAACAAAAAAAGTTGGCAAATAGAAAATCTGGATATATCCACAAAATATTCTTATTGGTTGACCTAAAAATAAATTGATTCCTGCAGAAGGTTCTACAATCAAAATCTTCCTATCACTTTGGTTAAAATACTGATTGAGACCCTATCGCTAGCTTGCTGAAGTAGCTTTGCAAATCATTAGATGGTTATAAGGAACATCATCATGGTGGCAGTTTTCTTTTGGGCTGTAATCACAGTCTGACTTCAAGTATATATTCAAAATTAATTAAGTAGCAACAGTAACAACGACAACAAATACATTTTAAGTAACAATCGAGTCAGTCACTTAGATGCCTGTCTGGGTGTCAAGATTGATAAAAGCATCTCCAAATGATAGCTGATATTTTTATAGTGCTCTATAATTATCATTTGTGCTTTTACACATGCAATACAATTTAACATTCTGAAACATCCTATGAAATGAGAGAACCTTTTTCAAAAATGTTCTTTGAGATATTTGGGGCTAAATGGGAAGTTATGTGACCACGCTATTTTGGGTAAACACCAAAGAGACCTCCTTCTAGTGATTCACAAGGCATCTAAGCATATTAAAGGCCATGAGGCATCCAGTACTAAACCTACCTGCATAGTTTTCTATAATCCATTATCCTTCAAACCTTTTGGATTCTAAAAGTTTTTTTCATATATTACCTATAAATATCCCAAAGAACACTAATATTTTACAAAAAACAGATTATTGAGATAGAGAAAGAACCCCCTTTAGGGGCCTGCAGTGGGGGCAGAGGGTGGGAGCCCAAGCATGGAAATAAAGGAAAATCTTGAGATCCTTCAAGAAAAATTCTAGGCACCTAGCTAGCCTTAAGAAGTAAATAAGCAAACTGATAAGCAAGAAGGTAATAGTAGCTTAAAACAATAGCCAAGGAAGCTATAATCACAGGATGTTTGATTCTCTCATAGAAATTAACGATAAAATATGTCTCTAAGTTGTTTTTCAGAAATCTGTACCTCTACCAAACGGATCTGCCTGCAAGCAGGCCTCAGATAAGGGAGAACTAAGGGCTGAACTTTGACAAAAGTTCTTTGTTCTACATTTCTTTCTGAGGTACCTAGAGAAAGTCAAACCCAAGAGCCAGAGATAACATTCTTTTTGCTGACCGCAAATTTCAAAACAAAGCTTCTCTTCCTTAACTGATTGCAAATCAGAAAATATCTGAATCTACCTATGAACTGTAAGCCCCTGCTTCATGATATCCTGCCCTTTTAGGCCAAAACCAATGTGAAACCTCCATGTATTGATTTACAATTTTGCCTGTAACTTCTGCTTTCCTGAAATTTACCCCTGCTTTAAAATATCCTCATCTGTAAGCCATCAGGGAGGTCAGGATTTAAGTGTGAGTTGCCTGATCTTCCTTGCCTGGTGCCCTGCAATAAATGCTTCACTCTCTCTCGCTGCTATTGGGTTGTCAGTGTTTGTCCTTGCTGAGCCAGGTGAGCAGGCTTTTGATGTATTTACGTAGGTCAATGGTCTCTAAAATTATTTGATCATGTACTCCATCAACAAAGCAAACTTTTGACCTGCATCTCCAATAGAACATTTACAAAAATAGAAATCAGAACAAAAGAGACAAATAATATAAATATTTTCATACTTTCTTGCCATATTCCAATGCTTTAGGGATATCTGAACCCACAATGGGCATTGAACAAGATTTTTCTGGAGTGCAAAAGAATGGAACAGATCTAGAAAAGAAGCTATTTAGTTTGGTGCAACCTCATAAAAATCTGCCCTGACAAGAGAAGACTGTCCAGACCAGGGGTTGATAAACTCCTATGGTAAAGAGTCAGATAATAAATATTTTAGAGTATACAGGCACTATAATCTCTGTCACAACTATTCAGCTCTGCTATTGTCACAGGAAGGTAGTCATAGACAAGATTAATGAGTGAGTGTGTCTATGTTCCAATAAAAAATTATTTATGGACACTAAAATTTGACTTCCATATGTATGTATGTATTAATCAGCTGTTGTTTTCTTACTGCTACTTATATTAATTTCATATTATTTTCAAATGTAACAAATCTTCTAATTTATTTCCAGCCATTTATACTAGAGTCTGAATGTTTTTGTTCCTTCAAAATTCATATTTTAAAATTTAATTATCAATGTGATAGTTTTAGAAGGTGGGCATTTTAGAGGTAATTAGGTCATGAGGGTGTGGTCCTCACAGATCAGATTAGTGCCCTTATAGAAGAGACCCCTAGAGAGACCCGTTGTCCTTTCCATCATGTGAGGACACAGGTAGAGGGCATCATCTATGTAACTGAAAGTGTGCCTTCACCAGACACCAAATTTGCCAGTGCATTAAACTGAGACTTCTCAACCTCCAGAACTGTGAGAAACAAATCTGTTGTTTAGAATCTAACCCATCTATGACATTTTGTTATAGCAGCCCAAATGGACTAAGGCAATTTACAAATATAAAAATCATTCTTAACTCATAGGCAGTAGAGAAACAGGTGGGAGGCTGGATTTGATCCATAGGGCTATCATTTGCAGACTCCTTGTCCTAAGAATGTAGGAGTAGATTAAAGAGGAAGACCAAAGATGACTACAGAGGGTGAATTGAAACACTGTTTTGATTTTCCTGCTAAGTTTTAAGGATGAAGGATGAATGATTCAGTTTCTTAAGGTTAGGAGGGCATAAGTCTTGACTTTATTTATAATAAGTAGCAGTAAGAAATTAGCAGCTAGCCAATGCATAATAACAGATTCCAAAAAAATAAGTTTCTTGAAAGAGTTCAAAACATTATTTAAAACATGATTGAACTTTTGACAAGTTTTTAGGAAACTCCAAAATTATCAGAGCTGGCTCTGTGATCCTAATGGCCCTGGGTAGATAAGTCACCACTAATGTTTATCCGCAGGAATTGTTTCTGCAAAAATGGTATAAAGGAACAGCCATTTAATATATCAAGCTCATTAGGAACAAAATATAGTCCTAATATCTGCAATGTTTGATAACACTACATATAATTATTTTCAAATTTAGGTAAGGGTTACACAAACATCACAGGTCTCCAGAAGCCTTTTATCTGATAAATCTAAGTGTAATAAAACTTCATGGCTCTGATAACCAAAGGCTAAAGAATGAGTGATTTATATACACCGCAGTCTTCCAGAATTCCAACTTGTTAGCTAAAATAGCTCTAAGGGAAGCTAAAATTGCAAAAAAAAAAAAAAAAAAAAAAAAAAGACAGATAAATAAAATGCCAGTATTTCCTCAGAAACCTTTTTGGTTGTAGTTGATTTTTTAAAAAACAGTTCTAATATTACTGAATTTTCTGGTAGTGAAAATAAAACAATAGGTATAAGCATCACTGTTTCATATTAGCTACACAGAAGAGTATATTGAAATTCATTCATTAGCATATTGATAAGTTTCTGCTTCTCTGATAAAATTAAACTATACTAAAGGTTCACAACTTAGAATGTAGATACTAACCATAACACCATATTATGATCTTATAATTGGGTTACGATGTCTTGGATCAATTTTGTAATGGAAGTAATTTCAAAGTAATCTTATCTTTTTAAATTGCTACAAATCTAATATACAGAGAAATGTGAAAGATTCCAGGTATCTGAACAATTGCAAGCAAAGTATCTGATTGTTTACTTAGATAACATGGAGGATACGGGCTAGAGAAAAATACTTAAATGATTGTGTATTCACATGGAAAAGTGTTCCTAATATATAAAAGCCCTCAGCCAGGTCATTTTCATCGTTCTTGCAAATAACAAATGGATAGCTAAATAGACTTGAATATAGACATAAGCAGATCATATTTACTAAATGTGTTGATGTTATTGAGAGGAATTAGGAGGTGCTCCAATGGACTGAGGGACCAGATTAAGAGATACAGGTATATATTGATTCTCATAAACTTCATCCATTCCCCCTGCATTTTTGGAATGATTTTTTTGATATGATGGGGCAGTATGGTGTATTGTTTAAAAGAGAATGAAGTCAAATTAGCTGTTTCACATACTGATTCTTTTATTTTACTATCTGTGCCACCCAGACAAGTAAACAGCCTCTTTCTATTTCACTTTCCTCATTAGTAAAATGAAGATAGTCAGAGATAACATCTCAAAAATTAATTGACACAGCCATTAAATAAGGTAAAAGAAAAAAGTGTATTTAGTTTGGATAAGGTAAAATAAAGGATGTTTAAAGTGCTTAAAATAATGTGTTGCACAATACAAATGATTATTATGATTTCATGGTCTTCCATACATTAACATTTTTATCTTCTCTATGGATGTAATACGTGCAATATAATACTGTTGTATACTTTATCTTTGGTGAATGGATGCTGGGTGTTTCAGAGGTTGTATATAGCTGTAAGCAGTATAACTGCACGAGGATACTGGGAGAACTTTGATCTTTAGGAGGGCTTCCAAATGCTAACTTGCTGAAGCTGCCCATGTTAGTGATACAGTTAGACCTACAAAAGAATTATAACGTTTCTGAATTAGGGCCAGGCGCAGTGGCTCATGCCTATAATCCCAACACTTTGGGAGGCCGAGACAGGCAGATCACCTGAGATCAGGAGTTCAAGACCAGCCTGGCCAACATAGCGAAATCCCATCAAGTACAAAAATTAGCAGGGCATGGTGGCGGGAACCTGTAATCCAAGCTACTCAGGGGGCTGAGGCAGGAGAATAGCTAGAACCCGGGAGGTGGAGACTGCAGTGAGCTGAGATCACACCACTGCATTCCAGCCTGGGTGAAAAGAGCAAGACTTCGTCTCCAAAAAAAAAAAAAAAAAAAAAAGGTTTCTGAATTAGTTATCCACACTGCTTGATCTGGTAAAGGGAAAGGATTTGAGCTGGAGATTGTGAGTGCAGAACAGGTCTAGGCCATACATCTTTTCTGAAAATGTAACGTAAGAACAGAGCTTTATATGCCTACTTCACTGATGCCAGTATGTATAATGAGATCAAACAAGTTTCCCTGTAAGTTTCATATTTCATTGTCTGTATCTTCAATATGTTTTAAAGGGGTCAACAGGGAAATTATAAAAACAAAGATGGGGGTCCCAGGACAGGGAATAAACTCCCCCCCCCAAAAAAAAACAAAGAGTCAGGGAGGAAGACTCTTTCTGTATCTTGGATACAGAATCAAGATCCAAAGAGATGTTGTGATGGACCAGAGCAATGGACTTACTTTAACAAGTTAACATGTAACTTGGGTTCTAAAACTGCAACCACACAACTACAAGATAGAGACAGTACAGTTTATCAGCTGAAAACATTAATAAAACACCATGGAGCTTATATTTCAATATAGTCAAGAGAGAAATGAGTATTTTCGTAGCAAATTAGTATGGGATGTGATCGTCCCACTTTCCTTTTTTTTTTTTTTTTTTTTGAGACAGTTTTGCTCTGTCGCCCAGGCTGGAGTGCAGTGGCACAATCTCGGCTCACTGCAACCTCAGCCTGCCGGGTCCAAGCGATTCTCCTGTCACAGCCTCCCGAGGTAGCTGGGATTACAGGCGCCCAGCACCATGCCCAGCTAATTTTTGTATTTTTAGTAGGGACTGGGTTTCACCATGTTGGCCACCCTGGTCTCAAACTCCTGGGCTCAGGTGATCTGCACACCTCGGCCTCCCAAAGCGCTGGGATTACAGGCGTGAGCCACCACCCCCATTCCATTCCCCTCTTTTTCAGAGATGCTCAAAGTAGTGCCTCCAGTTTTTGGCAAACTAGAACACTTTAAGTGGAAAATGTAAAAAAAGAGACAGGTTTAGAGACTTAAAGTCAGGTCATATGAGAAACAGTTAAAAGAAACAAGCATATTTAGCTTGGATAAGGAAAAGAAGAGACATACAAAAAACTATTTTTACCTATCTGAAGGACAGTCATAGAGAGGGAGTTTAAATTTTTCTGAATCACCTTAAGATGGGATAATGTGCACAATAATTAGAAACTACTCAAAAGCATTTCAACTGTACTTTCAAACATCCAAAGCTATTTAAAGAGGCAATTGCCAGTCTCTGAAGAGTCCCTCTTAACTAAAGTGTTTGAGGATAGTGTAGTAGACACCTACTGGATTAACTACCCAGCACTCCTTTTCTGAGAATTGCCTTTTCTCTCCTTCACCCACCTGGTTGCAGCCTCTGCCACACCTTCATCTCCCCTATACACATCACTTTTGATAGGTTCAGAGGCAACAACCTGAGAAAGAGTCCATATATGGTTCCAATTTTTAGTACACTTTCTTCCTTAGGCAAGTTGCTTTACTGTTATTGGGATGTGAGGGACATCTCCTTATATTTTTCACTTGGATTTCAGTTGTGCAACCAAAATAAAACTTACATACATATTAGCCAGGGCACTAATTGACAGCAAATTGGGGAATAGAGTAAGCAGTTGATGGCCAGTAAGCCTGTAAGTTCACTTCCAACTGATACTTTGTATTTGTGTGACTACTCACTTTTAGTAAACATCTATCTTTAAGGACAAGCTTTGGGAATTTGATTATAAAACCATAACCTTTTCTCAAATTATATTAACCTAAATAGCCATAATGAGAGAAAAATATAGGATAAAATGTTCCCCTAATTATTTACTGAATTTTTAATTGATTTTCCAGCTTTATTGAGGATTAATTGGCAAAACTTGTATATATTTAAGATATGCAATGTGATGATTTCATATATCAAACATTGTGAAATGATTACTATAATCAACCTAATTGACACAGCCATCACCTCACATAGTTGCCTTTGTTTTTTTGTGGTGAGAATATTTATGATCTACTCCCTCAACAAATTTCAAAAATACAATATATGCCATTATTGTCACCATCCTGCATATTAGATCCCCAGAACATACTCATGTTAAAATTATAAGTGTGTAACATTTAATCAACATCTTCCAATTCCCAACCCACTTCCCCCTATCTTCTGCCAACTACCATTTTACTCTCTGCTTCTACAAGTTCAACTCTTTTAAATTCCACAAATAAGTCAGATCATACAATATAGTACTTGTCTTTCTATGTCTGGCTTATTTCACTTAGCATAATGTCTTCTAGGTTCATCAATGTTGCCCCAAATGTCAGGATTTCCTTCTTTTATGGAGGAATAATATTCCATGTGTAGGCATACATACCACATTTTCTTTTTTTATTCATTCATCAATGGACACTTAGGTTGTTTTTCTATCTTGGCTATTGTGAATAATGCTGCAGTCAACATGGGAGTGCAGGTATCTCTTTAAAAACGGTCAAATGACTCGAATAGAGATTCTTCCAAAGAAGATTCACGAAGAGCCAAAAAGTATATGAAGAGGTGCTCAATAGTTCCAGTCACCAGGAGAATGCAATCAAAGCCACAATGAGATATCACCCCACACCTATTTGGATGGCTAGTATCAAAAAGTCAAGAGACAACAAGTATTGTTGAAGGTGTGGAGAAAAGGGAATCCTCATACACTATTGGCAGTAATATAAACTGGTATAGCTATTATTGAAAATAGTATATGCCAGGCACAGTGGCTCACACTTGTAATCCCAACAATTTGAGAGGCCAAGGTGTGCGGATTGCTTGAGCCCAGTAGTTTGAGACAAGCCTGGGCAACATGGCTAAACCTCATCTCTACAAAAAATATAGAAAAAAACTTAGCTGGGCATGGTGGAACATGCCTGTAGTCCTAGCTACTTGGGAGGCTGAGGTGGGAGGATCGCTTGAGCCCAGGAAGTTGAGGCTTCAGTGAGCCATGATCATGCCACTGCACTCCCATCTGGGCAACAGAGTGAGAAACTGTCTTAAAAAAAAAAAAAAAAAAAAAAAAAAAAAGGAAAGAAAATAAAAAAGAACACACAGTATAAAAGTTTCTCAAAAAATAGGTTACCATATGATCCAGCAATTTTATTTCTGGGTATATATCAAAAGAGAATGAAATCATTTACTGAATTTAAAAAAGAAGTTAAATACTTATGCAAGGTAATCAAAATGACACAAAGTCTACAATAAAATATTCTAACGATGAACAATGTTGTTTACCCAGAAATGCAATTCATTTGTATTCTAAATGTAAATATAAATATTAACACAATGAAATGTAAATGCCAATACAGCCCATTATACATACTCTGAGTGTCTAACTAAACATATGAAAACATACCAAAGATATATTTACAATTAGATACAGATCAGGTGTTCTGTCAGACATATTTCACATTTAAAATTTCTGGGGAATGTCTCTAATAATGTTTAAATATTTAAAATCCTTTGAAAAGAGAGTTTAGGTATTAAATCAACTTAATACAGACTTACAGATTAATATTACTCCTAGTAATTGTATATTAGATATTCTGAATATACTTATTAATTAAATAATTCATTTAATAACAACTGAAGGTTCAGTTTTTCTGTACCAGTTTAAGATTAATAAAGAAACAAAAAATAAATGATAGACACAGGAGCTATGTGCTATTCCTATTTAAGAACAAACTTGTGGTGGCATATAATGTAGAAAATGCACATAGATATTTAATTTTGGCATTTTGAATATTCTTTCTAATTTTATTTAATCTGGATGAGATATATGTTATAATTACAACAAATGTTTGATCTAACTTTTATACAGAATTCTATAATTAATAAAATTCAATTCCAACATAAATTCCTATCATTGACTTTTGGAATTATGAAAAAATAATTCCAACTTTTATCTATAAAAATTATATCTTATACTTATATCTATAAAAGTTGCTAGAAAAGTTAAGAAAACGTAAAAAGAAGAATACAGGTCAATAATATATGAGAAAATGTAATAAAGGTTAATAATATATATTAGCATACGTAATAAAAATCAATAATTTAAACCGTATGGTTATGTTACAAGAAGAAACTGGAAGACCAATGGAGCAAAACAGCAGGGCAATGATTGCGGGCATCATTTTTGTGGGCATTCATTCATGTTTGAATCTGATATATAGTTAGGCTATAATATTCAATTAATGGGGAAATATGAGTTATTCATCGATTGACATAGGATAATTGATAATTTAGTGAAAAACAAAGTTAAATCATGATGATTTGCTATACACCAAAATAAACTCTAGATATATTAAAAACATAAAGATAAAACAGAAGAAGTAGAAGAAAACATATGTTAACACATGCCTCAACTTTAAATGTTGGAAAACTTTTAAGTATAAAAACAGTGACAATAAATGAATAAACGACAATAAATAAGTAAAGGAACAAATTAATGAGTAAAAGAAAAATAGACTAAATAAAAATTCAAAATAGAGATAGCATGGATTAATGTTCTTGATATATTGGGAGAAAAGGATTAACAGCTGAGTTGTGGCCTTTCCTCTAGCCCTGGGGTAGGCAAATTTTATTTGTAAAGAGCCATTTAGCAAATACTTACTCTTTATGGATCTGTCTGTCACATCTACTCTGCAATTGTAACATGAAATCCACCATAGACAATATAAACCAATGGGTATGGCTATGTTCCAGTAAGGCTTTATATACAAAACTAGGCTGGCGGCCAAATTTGGCCTGTGCACCTTAGTTTGCTGACCCCTGCTCTAGCCTCAGAGATGTGAAAGACTTGACCTTTGGCCTAATCCTCCTTGGCTTAATCCTCCTTGCAACAATAACTCAAAACGTGAATACCTGATCCAAGATAAATCAGAGTCCTGCTGAGGTTACACTCTACTCACTGGATACCTATACATTGCTGTTTGATTATTAAGTAATCTATAACTAAGGAGATACAGTTACATCAGAGAATTAAAGCTAGATTCCTACCCCTGAGGGGAGTCATGGGCTAGCATGGTAACAAAGAGTAAATAGATCCCAGAGCTGATGGTTTCCCTAAACTGACAGACTACATCAATCAGTCCCTTTCCTAGTGACCATGGAAGTCTATGGTGCAGAATCATTTGGGGACACTGAAAGCGGTGCCAGAGCCACATCACTTCCACTTTACTAATACTGTACCTGCTGTAACAGATTCATCTCAGATCCTTTTTAAAGACAAATAAACTTTATGCTACATTTCTGGGTTGGATTATCAATCAAAATCCAAAAATAACTGCCGCTGGGAAGAGTAAAATATATGTGTGATTATAAAATGTGTTCGAAACCAATGAGAAAAAGATGAAAATGATAAAATATGAACAATTCACAAAATATAAATTTATATGAAAAAAAGCAATGAAAAATGTTTTTACCTTGTTAGTAATCTGAGATAAAATGATCCAATTTTATACTTATCAAGTCAGAATTTAATGATAAAACTATGCACTGGTAGCAGCATAAGGAAATAAGAATCTTTGTGAACTGTTAGTGGAATTTACACTGGAAAACTTGAAAGTAATTAGGCAATAGGAAGTACCACAAAATGTACTTTTTGAACTACAATCCCAGTTCTAGGAATTTATTTCATAAATGAGTCATAGAACATATAAATATATGTGCACACAGATACCATGTTTAGCATTCTTGCAACAAAAATATTAAAAAAAAAACAGCTTATATGTCAACTACAGGCACACCTAGGAGATGCTGCAGGTTCAGTTCCAGACCATCACAATCAAGTGAATATTGCAATAAAGTGAATCAAACAATTATTTTTTGTTTCCCAGTGTATACAATATATACACTATGCTGTAGTGTATTAAATGTGTAATAGCATTAGGTCTAAAAAATGTACATTCCTTAATTTAAACATTCTTTATTGCTAAAAACTGCTAATGATCATCTGAGTCTTCTGAGAGTCAAAACCTTTCTGCTGGTGGAAGGTCTGGCTTTGATATTGCTGGCTGCTTACTGATCAGGATGGTGGTTGCTGAAGGTTAGAGTGTCTGGCAATTTCTGAAAACAAGACAACAGTGAAATTTGCTGTATCACTTGGCTCTTTATTTCACAAAAGATTTCTGTGTAGCATGCAATGCTATTTGGATAGCATTTTACCCACAGTAGAACTTCAGTCAATATTGGAGTCAACATTTCAACAATGTTCACAGCATCTTCACCAGGAGCTGATTCTATCTCAATAAACCACTTTCTTTGCTCATCCATAAGAAACAATTCCTCATCCATCCACGTTTTATCATGAGATTGCAGGAATTAAGTCACATCTTTAGGCTTCACTTCTAATTCTAGTTATCTTGCTATTTCTAACATATCTTCAGTTACTCCCTCCAACAAAGTCTTGAACTTCACTTGAACTCAGTGAGAGATATGCAACTCTTCCTTTCTCTTGAACACTTAGAGGCTACTGTAGGGTTATTAATTGGCCTAATTTCAAAGTCATCAATGATTATTGGAATCAAATTTTTTGAAACTCCTGTTAATATGAAGATTCTGACCTTCCTCCATCACTGTTCTTAATGAAATCTAGAATGGTAAATACTTCCCATTCACCACTAAATGTTTTCAACTGACTATGCTCAGATTCATTAGAGGTATCACTATAGCAGTTACAGCCTTAATGCATTTCTTAAATAATAAGACTTGAAAGTCAAAATTACTCCATGATCCATTGGGTGCAGAATGGATGTGTGTTAGAAGGCATCAACACATTAATCTCCTTGTACATCTCCTTCAGAGTTCTTGAATAACCAGGTTGATTGTCAAGAAGGAGTCAGTAGGTCTCAACCTTAGGCTTAAAATATTCAGTAAACCATGCTATAAATAGGTGTGCTGTCATCCAAACTTCATTGTTCCAGTTAAAGGGTACAGGTAGAGTAGATTTAGCATAATTCTTTTCTTTTCTTTTCTTTTTTTTTCTTCGAGATGGAGTCTTACTCTGTTACCAGGCTGGAGCGCAGTGGCATGACCTTAGCTCACTGCAACCTCCGCCTCCTGGATTCAAGCAATTATCCTGCCTCAGCCTCCCAAGCAGCTGGGACTATAGCCATGTATCACCATGCCCAGCTAATTTTTGTATTTTTAATAGAGACGGGGTTTCACCATGTTGGCCAGGATGGTCTCGATCTCTTGACCTTGTGATCCACCTGCCTTGGCCTCCCAAAGTGATGAGATTACAGGCGTGAGCCACCATGCTCAGCCAATTTAGCATAATTCTTAAGGGCCCCAGGACCTTCCAAATGGTACATGAGCATTGGCTTCAACTTAGAGTCATCAGCTGCAATTAGCCCATCACACGAGAGTTAGCATGTCTTTTGAAGTCATTCATTCACTCCTCTTGTTTAGCTGTAAAAGTCCTAGATGGCATCTTCTTCCAATATAAGGCTGTTTTGTCTACATCGAAAATCTGTTATCTAATGTAGTCACCTTCATCAATTCTCTTAGCTGGATCGGGATAGCTCACTGCAGCTTCTACATCAGCACTTGCTGCTTCACCTTGTACTTTTATGTTATGGAGATCTCTTCTTTCCTTAAATTTCATGAGCCAACTTCTGTTGGCTTCAAACTTCTCTTCTGCAGCTTCCTTACCTCTCAGCCTTTACAGAACTGGAGCACGTTAAGGCCTTGTTCTGGATCAGGCTTTGACTTAAGAGAGTTTTGTGCTGATTTGGTCTACCCAGACAACTAAAACTTTCTCTATAGCAGCAATCAGGCTGTTTTGATGTCTTATCATTTATGTGTTCAGAGGAGTGGCACTTTTAATTTCCTTCAGGAACATTTCCTTTGTATTCACAACTTGGCTAACTGTTTGGTGCAAGAGGCCTAGATTTCAGCCTATATCAGTTTTCGAAATGCCATCTCCACTAAGCTTAATCATTTCTAGCTTTTGATTTAAAGTGAGATGAGTTACTCTCCCTCTCACTTGAACACTTAGAGAACCCTGTTGTATTATTAATTAGTCTAATTTCTATGTTATGTCTCAGGGAATAGGGAGGCCCTTGGAGAGGGAGACAGACAGAGGAACAGCCGGTTGGTAGAGCAACCAGAAGACACACAACATGTGTTGGTTAAGTTTGCTGTCTTATATGGGCATGGTTTGTGGTGCTCCAAAGCAATTACAATAACATCAAAGATCACTGGTGTAACAGATGACCCTAACAGACATAATAATAATAAAAAAGTTTGAAACATTGCAAGAATTATCAAAATGTGGCACAGAGACAGAAAGTGAGCACATGCTATTAAAAAGAATGACATCAACAGACTTGCTCGAAGCAAGGTTGCCACAAACTTTCAATTTGTAAAAGAAAAAAAAATACATGTGAAGTGCAACAAAGCAAAGCATAATGAAACAAGGTATGTTTGTGAGGTATGTTTGGAATAAGGTATTAGTCATATAAATTATGGTAAAACCAAATTCAACAGTTATTTTTCATTGCTTATCCAATATCCATTCCTATATTTGTTCTTACTAATGGGACCCTGATATTATTTAGGGGGCAATGTGTCCAACTTAAAACTTGCCTTAAATTCCCTTGCAGCTGGGAGAGACCATTTGACTTACATCTGGTTAGTGAGAAATAATCTGAGAATTTCTGGGAAACTTTTTTCCCTAATACAGAACTTGTATCTTCCTGCTTTTCTTCTATTTCTTTCTGCCTGAAAAATATATTTCTCAGTAGCAGCATTAAATGCTAGAAAGCAAGGTGTAATGTGTTCAAACTTTTTAAGAAAAATAATTTTTTTTACTCTAGAAATTTTAAATCTATAAGGATACTAAAAATATACCTACTATACACCCTTTTTGAACAACCTCTGGATGACTGGTTTTAGGAAAATAAAATATCAAACTGAGAAAAAAAGAAATATGCCACATGGAGAATGGCATAAAGTAATTTGAGTACTCAGAAATGAAGCACACTTCTGGAATACGAAAGACTTGTCTCCAGATGACGGATGGAAACTGACAGAATCTTTGGAATTATGTGTAAAAAACGTATACACTCATAACAAATCAGGTAAAATATAGAAAAAACTAAGGATAGTTATGTACAACAGGATGTCAATAGAAAATGTTTAAATTGGAAAAAAATGAAGTGTAGTCATACTCTTCGGAAGCATGAATTTACAAATCTAAACATAGTAAGAATTGCAAGTATAGCTTAACAAAATCAAGGAAGAAGAATGTGAAAAGACGAGGCAGGGAATTGCTGAATTTCATCAAAATATTTTTGGCATTATTTAATGTTTAATCTTGTGTACATTTCACTTTTCTAGACGTGGATTTTTTAGTTTTAAAATATTATAAAAAGGCTGGGCATGGTGGCTCATGCCTGTAATCCCAGCACTTTGGGAGGCCGAGGCAGGTGGATCAGCTGAGGTCAGGAGTTAGAGACCAGCCTGGCCAACATGGTGAAACACCATCTCTACTAGTAATACAAAATTAGCCGAGCATGGTGGCATGCGCCTGTAATCCCAGCTACTTGAGAGGCTGAGGTAGAATTTCTTGAACCCGGGAGGCAGAGGTTGCAATGAGCCGAGATCATGCCACTGCACTCCAGTCTGGGGCGACAAGAGTAAAACTCCGTCTCAAAAAATAAAAAGAAAAAAAATTATAAAAAGCTGAAAGAGAATGTAATATGAAAAACTGATTTGTTAAAGATTACTATCTTCTATGTATAAAAGTATTCCTTAAAATGATAGAGGCAAATAATTCAATAGAAATGTAGTCAAAGGATGTGCACAGTTTGATAGAAGAAGAAAAATGTAAGTAATGATTTGAGAGGATGCTCAACCTCACTAATAGAAAAATGCACACGTGAACCAACCATGAGATGCCATTTTTTTGCACATATTATTTGGCCAATATGACAAAAATTTTAAAAGACTGATAACATCCAGTGCTAGAGATTGGAGGTAGAGGCAGGGAGGGATGCTATCTTATATTATTTAGTGTGTGAACTGTTGAGATACTTTTGGAAATTTATCTTCAGTTTCTCTCAACATTGAAAATATATATACTTTTAAATGAGTAATTCCACTTACAGGAGTCTATTCTGGAGAAATTATAGTATAGGAAACAAAATATGAACATTTCGTAGTGACAAAAATTGTAAAACCCAAATGTTCATCAAAAAAGTAATGGTTAAGCAAATAATACTGTATCTAATCCATACTCTGAGAATCACACAGCTATTGAAAAAGTGAGTTAATAATACCAAAGGATTTTCCTTTATCTGTTTTACAGTCTGAGAGATAATAAACAGAAAAATAAAACCAAATATATTAATACAACTTTTAAATTGGAATATTAAAAATGACAAAATTCAAACTATTCCTTAAAAAGTCATGATTCCTTTGGTTATAATGTTTCATAACTGATAGCTGCATTGGCATGGACTTTTGCCTAACATAAACATTTCAAATTACAAGTTCTTCAGAAAATTATAATCTCTACTATCTCTTTCTCTGTATATGTGTGTTCATTCACACACACGTATATTTAGATACACACACACAAACATTTCTAGAGAAGGATATAATGCACTGATAGTAGATTATAAACCATCGTTGCATTGAAAGTATCTTTTTTTAGATTACTTTTACTAAAGTAGATGCATTATCTTCTCCTATGGGAGTGGAGAAGAAAGGTCTATCACATTAAAAGTTATAACAAAGTATATTACATGTCAACTTGACAACAATTGAACAAGCGTAGTGCTGGTATTGAAAGAGGAGTCTAAGGGGTATATATAACAAATCCTAGATATAAAGACTTACTGTCAATCAGTGAACTATACAGTTATTTAATATGTGGATGTATCCAGTTCTTCCCATTGCATTAAACTGTCGTATTCCTTCTTTAAAGTGGTGTTATCCATCTGAACACATATTCAATTACATTTTCCACTAAGGATGAACTGCTAAAATCAATGTCACATCATAAACACCTGTATTTTTCTTTCTCCACTAGAGTTTAAGATTGCTACAATTCTATAAGTATTGACTGACATCATTAGATTATTTAGAATGAAGAACTTGAAGGAAAGATACCGTTTCCATGTGAGTGCTAACATAGAAAATGTATACTTAAATTCTACCTTTTTTCTTCAAGTAAGGGCTGAATCAGATTCAGGTACACATGGCTAAAGAACTTGTTTGATAAAATGATACATCCAGGCCAGTTTCATTAGTGATAATAAGGAAGCACTTTTATTATTATATTGGGAATCAAAGACAGCAAATTTAGTTTTTGTAATATGAGTAGCCATTAAAGGGAACAGTCAGCATTTCTGTGTTGATTGTGGATACTGAGAATAGGCCAGTTACTTTTGTACAGAGAAAGCAGTTCCACCCCACCTCACCCCACCTCTGCCTTTGCCCCTAACTTCCTATGGTGGAAGCTAAGATTTCAGCTCTTTTATATAACCTCTCAAGCAAATTTATTCTCCTCCAACTTCCTAAAATATTTAACACATTTTCAGTTAAATCTAAATTCATTATATTTTATATTTATAGCTATATAAATATTGGTCACAACAGAACCAAATAGCAGTCTGTAATCTCATTTCTTGTACCACTCTCTCATTTCACTCTCACCCCAACTTAAATGTTCTTTCATTTACTTGACTTTTCCCAAATCACAGGCTGTCTTCCCACATACCATGGTAACTTCATAAAATGGCTCATAATCTGACTTTCCACAAAGTCAAAGCTATCAGACAACTGAGCAGTTTCCTCTGTTTCCTGAGAAATTCCTTCTAGCTCTTGGTTACCTGATCCCAGACTGCTCTCAAGGTATCTTAGCCTCAAATTTCCTTTGCAGTCCTATCAGAATTTCTTTTTGGTGCAGTTCAGTGTTGGCTTTCTTCATTTATTTGCTCATTTCAGATGAGCATGCTCTCCAGTTGCTTCCTGAGAAAGGGCTCATGGAAGGTAAATGTATTTATCTTCCCTTGCTATGGTTTGAAAGGGTCCTTCCCAAAATTCAGGTGTTGCTAATGTCATAGTATTGCTTATAAGTGGAAGCTGAACAATGAGAACACATGGACACAGGGAGGCGAACAACACTGACTGGGTCCAGTCGGGGTTGGTGGGGAGAACATTAGGGAAGATAGTTAATGCATGCTGGGCTTAATGCCTAAGTGATGGGTTGTTAGGTGCAGCAAACCACCATGGCACACGTTTACCTATGTAACAAACCTGGACATCCTGCACATATATTCTGGACCTAAAAAAAATTTAAAAAAAGAGATGTGGCTTTTGAGAGGTGATTAGGCCAGGAGGGCTCCTTACCCGTGAATGGGATTAAGGCTCTTATAAAAAAGGCTGAAAGAGGCTTCAAGCAGCATTGGGCTAGTAGCTTGCCTGCTCTTCTCTCTTCTGCCATATAAGGACACAGCAAGAAGGCCCTCACCAGAGCAGATGGTGATTCTTTGATTTTGGAATTCCTAGCTACCAGAACTGTGAAAAAAATATATATCTTCTTTATACATTACCCAGTCTCAGATACTCTGTTGCAGAAGCACAAAGTGAATGAACTAAGACATGACATCTGACTGATATTTTGGTTGGTATAGAATTCAATACTAAAAATAATTTCCAACCGGGCCCCGTGGCTCACGCCTGTAATCACAGCACTTTGGGAGGACGAGGCGGGCAGATCACCTGAGGTCAGGAGTTTGAGACCAGTCTGGTCAACATGGCAAAACCCCATCTCTACTAAAAATACAAAAATTAGCTCGGTGTGGTGGCTTGTGCCAGTAATCCCAGCTACTCAGGAGGCTAGGTAGGAGAATCATTTGAACCCGGGAGGTGGAGGTTGCAGTGAGCGGAGATAGCACCACTGCATTCCAGTCTGGGTGACAGAGCAAGACTCCGTCTCAAAAACTAAAACAAAAACAAAAACAAAAAAATTCCCTTAGGTTTTCAGAAGTATTGTGTTCTAACTTCCAGTGTTGCTTTTTTGGGTTTTTGCTTTCTGTATAGATGGCTTGCTTATTTTCACTCTAGAATTTTCTAGGATCTTCCTAAATCCATGTTTAGAAATCTGAAGATGATAAATATTGGTATGGGTCTTTCTTATTTCATTGTGCCTTTGTGGCCACCATGTTCTTCATTTCTGGGGACATCTCCTCATTTTATATTGTTGGAAATTCCCTCCTCTTTATTCGCTCTGACTTCTCCACGTAGCACAACTGTTTTAAAGGTATGGAGCTATTAGTCACAGTCTCTATTTTTCCTGTCTTTTCTTTCCTATTTTCAGTTCTGTCATTTTGTTCTTCTTTCTGAAAGATGTTCAAACTTTCCCTTCCAACTCTTAAAATACATGTTTACTTTGTACTGTCACAGTTTTAACTTCCAATATTTCTTCTTTGATTTGTCAATTGTAATAGCATTACATTTTTATTCATGGAGTTAGTATATTGTACTGTTTCTCTGCACTGATTATTTTTCCACTCACTGTATTCACTCAGGTAACTACGAATTCATCTCTTATGCTAGACTATTGTGGTCTCTGTCTTTATGTCAAGGAATTTCGTTAAGCCATCTCTTTTCTTTCTGACTACTTTTAAGGGCTTTTCTTTGTCTCCGATTTTCTGTTATTTCACTATGATGAGTCTAATGAGGAGTTTCTGTTCATTTATTCTGTTTGAGATTCATTGAACTTCCTCAATGTATACATTAGGTCTTTCAACATTTCTGGACAGTATCAGCTAACTTCTTTGTATTGGATCTTCCCTGTTTTGTTTATTTACTAGAACTATGACATACTCTCGTTTGTTTTTATTTATTTAGACAGAGTCTCGCTCTGTGTCTCAGGCTGGAGTGCAGTGGAACAATCAATCTTGGCTCACTGCAACCTCCACCTCCTGGGTTCAAGCAATTTTCATGCCTCAGCCTCCAGAGTAGCTGGGACTACAGGAGTGCACCACCATGCCCGGTTAATTTTTCTATTTTTAGTAGAGATGAGGTTTTGCCATGTTGGCCAGGCTGGTCTCGAACTCCTGAGCTCAGGTGATCCACCCATCTTAGCTTCCCAAAGTGCTGGGATTACAGGTGTGAGCCACTGTGCCCAGCCTGACATACTCTTTTTTAGAACTTCTCATTGTATTTTCCATGTCATTTAATATTTTATTCATATTTTCTATCTCCTTTCTTCAGATCACTATTTTTCTCTTCAGCTATTTAATTAGTTCATTGAATTTTTTTTAATTAATTTTGATTTCTAGTTTTATTTGGTTCATTTTAAAATACATGTGGTCATTTTTCAGTTTCATTTTCAGGAATATAATTGCCGATCCTCAGCAAAATTCTTCAGCTAATATTGACTTGAAGCAACTACAAGGCTGCCCCCAGATAGTTTCAGATATCCTCAGTCGGCTAAGTAACTTACAATTAGTACACTCACTTTCTGTCTTCTAATATTTTGTTGGTATCCTTTACTATGTTCAATCTCCTGATACGTTTGTCATTGTGAGTTTGCATATATACTATAGTTTTAAAAAATTGATTTAAATGAATGATATTTCAATATTGAAATGGAATAGAGATTAGGAGAATAAATATGAAGTATGATAAAACTACTATGTTTAACAGGAAGTTAATACAATGTATTAGTTAAAGGATTTTACTACTCATGTAAAACCCCAAATACCCAGATTATGTGACAATTCATAATTTTAAAGAGGCACATCATAACATTGTTATTGTCTATCCAGTGACTAATTAAAGTATAATTTTTTTAAATGCTTGTTTTTGAAATTTATCAAGTTCATGGATAATATAACAGTGCAGTTGTGATTTACTTGTAAAATATGTAAGGACAGACTCTATTTGAGTACATTAATAAATTATTTTGGCCTTCCATTTTGCAGTTTTTAAGGGCTGAAGAGAACACTCAATTTTTCATTTGTACTATACTCCATTACGTATGAAATAACAGACGCACATTTTGGTTGTTGTTGAAAGTTGGGGCCTCCAAAACTTTATGACAGATCGTTCATAAGTTTCGTGGTTCTAATGACTGGAAAAATAATACAGAACTTAAGTCATGGAGATTATGGGTAGAGAGTATAGAATTTATATCACATAAATCAGTATAAGATGTTGGTGTTTTAAGAGACTGTTACTCATTTCACATCCATTACCCAGATAGATCACTTTAATTTAGAATCCTTTAACTTTAATGTTTCTGTAAATAATGGGAAGGTATATCACTGTTAGTGCTATCCAAATCAAATTTTATACAAATTTATGATTAATTCAGAATTTCTAAAACTCCAAAGGCATTGGGATATTTTCATTTATACCTTTAGTTTTGTTCTTATTTATTATATGGGTTTATAACTCAGTATTTAAAACACTAGGCTACTGAAAAATCCTAGAATTGAGTAAAGTTTTCTTTTTTATATAAGCTATTTCTAAACATAAATACAGAATTTCTCTCCATAAGTTATCAACTTGATTATTTTTCAAAGTCACTAAATAGCATTATTAAAATAGCAAGCATTAATTAATGAGTAAAAAAAGATAAATCAGAGATAGTCATGCAAATATTAAAAATAAGATGTTTTGGAGATTAGTCATCTTTGAATCATTTTATCTGCACTCTTAGGTCATATTTCACATACTTTCTAAGAAATAAAAAGCTACAACTTGATTAATTTTCTTAAACATGGATATTTATTTATTGACCAATTTGAAATTAAAGATGACCAATTTCGTACATAATTGATTATAGTATTTTGGTATATCCACACAATGGAGAATTATACATCAGTGGAAACAAAGACAAAGAAATATCTTTATATTCTATTAATGAGTGACCTCTAGGATATTTATTTAAATTAAAAAATATACAGAGAAAGAGGAATTTTACTAAGGAGGATATATAAATGGCAAATAAGCATGTGAAAAGATGTTCAATGTCATTGCACATTAGAGAAATTCATATTAAAACAACAATGAGGCCAGGCGCGGTGGCTCACGTCTGTAATCCCAGCACTTTGGGAGGCCAAGGCAGGTGGATCACGAGGTCAGGAGATCGAGACCATCCTGGCTAACACGGTGAAACCCCATCTCTACTAAAAATACAAAAAATTAGCCGGGTGTGGTGGCAGGCGCTTGTAGTCCCAGCTACTCGGGAGGCTGAGGCAGGAGAATGGCGTGAACCTGGGAAGCGGAGCTTGCAGTGAGCTGAGATTGCACCACTGCACTCCAGCCTAGGCGACAGAGCGAGATTCTGTCTCAAAAAACAAAACAAACAAACAAGAAAAAACAACGAGATACCATAACATGCATATGAGAACTGCTAAAATAATTTTTAAAAATAGTGACAAGTGACAATATTAAGTACTGGCAAGAATGTGGAAAAACTAGATCACTTATACATTGCTTGTGGGAATATAAAATGTTACAGCCATTCTGAAAAACAGTTTGGCACTTTTTAATCAAATTAAACATATAGTTACCACATGACCCATCAATTGCACTCCCTTGTATTCATCATAGAGAAATGACAACTTATGTCCAAACAAAAGGAGTACACAAATTTTCATAGCAACTTTATTTTTAGTAACAAAAATCTGAAAATAACCCAGATAACCTTCAACAGGTGAATGGCTAAGCAAATTGTGGTTATATACATAGCGTAGAATACAAATCAGCAAGAAAAAGGAACTAGCTATTGATATATGCAAAAACTTGGATGCATCTCATGGGTATGATGCTCATTTTTTTTTAAAGCCAATTTCAAAAGTTTACACATGTATAAATCCATTTATATAATATTTTTGAAATTAGAAAATTTTAGAGATAGAGAACAGATTATGGTTTCCAGGCGTTAGGAATGCAGAGAGTGAGGGGACAGAAGTAAGTCTGACTACAAAAGGTTATGTGAGGGTTGCTTGTGATGATAGAACTATTCTTTATCTTGGCTGTGGTCGTAAATACATGAACCTACACGTGATAAAACTGCATATAATTATATATACACACACATACACAAAGGAATAAAACAGGGAAATCTTCATAAGATTGGCAAATTATATTAATCCAATATTTGTGCTCTTGTAAGTTTAATCTGTAGTTGATAAGCTAACCTCAAATTACTGTGAACCTACAAGTGTTAAGTCAGAAGAATCATGGCTATAACTAGGTAACACTGAGGTAGGAGGCAGGACTCAACTCTGGAGGCAGGGTTCAGACACCAGACCAAATTGAGACCTAGCTAAAACAGGGCCAGGGCAGAAGCAGCTTTCCACAAGACAAGACATGTCCACCAGTATGCCATGTCAGTTTACCATTGCCATAGTAACAGCCAAAGGTTACCACCCCTTTCCATGGCAACAACCTGACAATCCAGGAGTTACCACCCTTTTCTTGGAAATATCGGTATAATCTGCCACTTAATTTGCATGTAATCAAAAGTGAGTATAAATATGACTGCAGAACTGCCTCTCAGCTGCTGCTCTGGGCACACTGCCTATGGGGTAGCCCTGCTCCACAATGAGCTGTACCTCTGCTGCTGTGTATGCTGCCGCTTCAATAAAAGTTGCTAACACCTCTGGCTTGCCCTTGAATTCTTTCCTAGGCAAAGCCAAGAACCCTCCCGGGCTGAGCCCCAATTTGGGGGCTTGCCTGACCTGCATCATCACCACTGTTTGAGTACAAAAAATGTAATTGAAGAGACAACCCATAGCTTTGTTAAACTATTTACACTCACTGACATCAGTAATCCTGT
Source organism: Pongo pygmaeus (assembly GCF_028885625.2). NCBI lineage: Eukaryota > Metazoa > Chordata > Mammalia > Primates > Hominidae > Pongo > Pongo pygmaeus. The sequence goes on along the minus strand of NC_072373.2, from coordinate 132,565,574 downwards.
TTTTAGGAGTAATTGTTGTGAGGAAAAATATATTTTCAGGGAACCACAGAATTTTTGGTATGTGCTACACTAAGCAAGCGCACCAGGTTTAACACCTGAGCTCATGTTCCTGCCTTGAAGTTAAGGCAAAAAGCTCAAATCTAAAGAATGGATGAATTTAGCACAACAAAGGTAGGGAAAGGTTGATCATCCATGCTCACCTATACACAAAACTCCCAGAGGGTTCCATCCTTATTATTACTACATGTGATAAAACTGTCTAGACCTAAATTCACACACACACAAAGGAATAAAAGTAATACTGGAAAATTTTCATAAGATTGGCAAATTTTATCAACATCAATATTTGTGGTAGACAATACACATGGTACACTTACACTAGGACACACCACAGCCTTGACCTGTGGTTATTGTCCTGGTTACTCCTGTCCTATTAAAATGAGGATGAAAAACTACATTAACAATGATAGCCTTTGTTGAGTACTTACTATGCCCTGAGTACTTGCTAAAGTTTTACTTTTGTTACATGCTACAAGAGTACTTGACACATGCATGAACTCAGTAAATTACAATATTCCTATTTCATTATAATAATTTTACAAATAAGAAAACAAACTTAGCATTTTAAATAAAACTGGCACAAAGTCCCATAGCTAGTAAATTGCAGAGGTGGGCTTTATTCATTAGTTATTCATTCAACAAGTATTAATACTTTATTATTGCTCTAGAAATAGCCTTTAACATTAATACCTATAATATTTTTTGAGGACTCACTAGAGGCTAAGAAATGTATTTAGTACTTTCATCATTACACCAAATAAACAACAATGTGTTCCTGGTTGTGCAAGTCACTAACCCTTTTGTGACTCAGCTTCCTTCCTGTAAAGTGTTAATAATTATACTACCTCTACTCCATAGTGCTATTGTGAAAACTTACATGAAATGGTATATGAAAAATGCTTAAAATACTGCCTGCCACATAACAAATGCCCCATAAGCTGTCACTATCATCATCAACTCACTGAATATTGACAATTCCTTATAGTAGAAATCTCATCTGCTATACCACTTACTAACAGTTTTATCAAGAACAACCATTCTGTCTCATACCTTCATCCTTTATTATTATATTACTAATAATATAATATAGAATATACTGATAATATATTATATATTACATAGTATATTATATTATCATATATAAATAACATATATTACATATATTAATTATATATTATATTAGTATAACACACTGATAATTGTATAAGTATTATATAACATACTAATTATATACTACAATAGTATATTGTGTTATTATAATTACTAATAATTTTATATTAATAATATATGTATTATTCATATTTAGAGGCTGCAGAGAGAAGGCAAAAAGAGGATGCATCTCAGGGAATGTTGGATGTTTAATCTCTGGAATAAAAGAGAAAGAAAAGAAAAAATAGAAACACAAATTGCTACATCTGGGCCCCCACCAGAAGGTGAACTTAGGTGTACAGTTTCAAGAAGCATAATATGAGTGGAAAAGTCTACTGCCAACAACTGGTTAATATCTGCAATCAAGTGGAATTCCTCAACTTAATTTCTTCTCTGAATAGATTAAGATTCAGACTTTGTAATACTATTGCCCTGAAATGTAATGCTAAAAAAAAACAAACCTGATTTTCAAGCTTAGAAGATGGCTACACCTTTCACTAAATACTTATTTTACTACATTTCCTCTTCTGCAGTAAGCAAGTGATTTGCTATTTTTCTTAGTATTTAAAAGATGTAACTAAATAATGAATATATAAATTGCATATAAAATTCTGCATATACCTCTATGATTAAAATTTGCAATTGTACTTCTATCTCTTATAAAATGATCTAACGACTTAAAAATATATATAATATATAAATATGTAAAAATTTGTTAATATATAATATATTAACCTAATGCTATATTATTTAATAATATAGATACTATATAATAAAATATATATTATTCATAGTATATTATATATAATATAATTAGTATATTATTATATATTTGTATATTATATACCACTAATATAATAAGATATAATGATAATATGAATAGAATATGTATTGCATAGATTTGTTGCAGAGGTTCAGTAAGTTAATTCCTGCATGGTGCCTGGGACGTAAGTGCACAGGAATAGTTTTAAATGAGGGAAGTACCTAATGGATGGAGGAAGGGGGCAGATAGGAGTGGCTTCACCCTTGAAACTGAAAAACAACTAAATTTTGTATATACTATGTAACCGTGAGGGCTCACTGCTTTTCTGTGTCTTCATTTCCTTTTTAAAGCTGCTTTTGAGGCCAATTTTAAGTGACATCTTTAATGAAACAGAGTTGTGTAGTAGAAAAGCATTGGCTCTGGAATTATACAAACCAAGGAAGAATGCTGGCTTCCTTATTTAATAGCTGAATGATGCTGGATAGTACATTTAATTCTCTGGGCCTCAGTTTTATTAACTATAATTTCAACAAATAACAATATAAACCATACGAAAATATTTAAAACTTCTATCTCTAAAGGCCGTTAAAACTATTTTAATCATATTGTCTATTATATAAAGTTTTTAGATGAAAAGGGGGTTGCTATACAAAAAGATTTGATCTTACAGTTTTGCACCATCATATTAAACATGTTTTTCCCCAATAGTAGCAAATTCAGCAATTCTCCAACCAACTTTCATGGTAGCACTACCTTTGGAAAGGCATTTACAAGTTGGTTTAAATGTTACAGGGCTTATTATGGATATATCTCATGTATTCTGTGGCAGGTTTCCCTTTTATGTTTCAATGCCTCAAAAAGATCTCTTCTGATACTGTATTTTTAATTCATTTCCACTTGTCAAAGGGGGATATCAGGTTTTATTTCAAATTTGTGTCATCCCATTGCTATGTGATATTTGACATTACAAAATATAATGCAACTCTCCACATATTAAGCTCAACATAGTCATAAATTTGTACTCCAAGCCCTCATTGACTTCAATAGGGCTTGGACTTGTGGAATGATTGCAGATCAAGGCATTTTGATATAATGTAATTTTTTAAGTAGCTTTTTTCCATAAGGAGAAACATGCTGCGAATAGCAAACTACCTGCACAGCATACACACAGCAGTCAGTAATCCTGGTCCTTGTCAAAACATTTTCTGTTCATATGTAAGTATTGACTGTGGTGAGAGACTTAAAATGACTTTAAGGAAAATCTCTGTGGTCACACTCTACTCCCTATTAGCATAACACAATTTGAGGAGCTTCATTAAAATCCATTCTTATAGAACCACGCCTTGCATGCTTTATTACAGTAAACTAGCTATCAAGTGGACTATTGACATTCTATGTATGCAAATCATAGTATCTTTTCCATTATTTTAAAATGCTTTTGTTTCTAAATGAAGATTTATTTTGCCAGTTGATCACAAAATGAGCACGCACAATAAATCATGAACAGCACAGTCTGAAAATATATGTTTCAAGTTCAAGCAGCAATGATCTGCTACTTACAATCCTGAAGATAATAAACATTTTTATCCAATCATCCAGAGTCTAAAGAAATTCAAAAAAATGGAAACTCTTTGAAATATACAGGCTTTTGGGTATCAAATTACCTTTGAAACCCCCCACCCAGAAGTATCTCTAACAAAATCCATTTGAAATACTGCTTCAATATTCTAAAAAATCAATAATTTAAACCACAGGTTGAACATTTTTACTGCTTCCACTGCAGACTGTCATTTTTCGAAATGAAAATGCTAATGATACCGAAGGGGAAAGCACTAAGCCGAAGAGATGCATGAATGAAACGTTGGATTGGCTAGACTTGCTGGTTTGATCTCTTTCTCCCTCACTCATCTGTGACAAGATGTCTTTTAAAATCAACAACTTTCATTTCAGTGTTTCTAAAAAATGCACTTCTCTGTTGTACATTACATCCTTCTCTATAGGAAGTTAAGGAATATGCTGTAGCAAGACATTTTATAGTAAATATGAATACAGAATGTAATACCAAGTAGGCTGTATTATTTCAGTGCAATCTATAACGTTGGGACACTTTTAAAATATTGCAGAGAGCACTGGAGAGAGGATAATCCCCTAGTACTAACGGTTTTCATATTCATACCACTGTACTAAAACACAAGCCATGAAGGAAGCCATGGAAATCCAGAGCCCAGAGGAGTTCAACTCAGAAAAAACTTTTTCATTGCCTTTGAAATTTATTTTTGTCTTTAAAGATTTAAGAAGTAAAGGTGTGAGATCAGGGTCATTGCCTTCTCTGTAGGGCTCCTGGCTTTGAATTTGCTCTACCTAATACAGGATCTTGCTAGTAAACTTGGTTAATGTCAGGTGGAGTAATTTTCATCCAAGAACTGGGAATTATGATTCACGGGATGTAAAACATCTTACTGGAGGGAAGATTAGGGAGGTGGAAAAAACAAAACAATGATTGTCAATGAATAGCCAAACATGGTCCCATGAGCTATGGGACTCATAAGGGAGAAAGCTGGTCCCCTAAAATAATGGAATTAAAAAGAGGCCCATAGCAAACCTTTTAACAAGTTTCTAATTTCTTTTTTAAAAACCTACAGAAACCTAAATTCTACCCACAGTAAAATGATAGCACACAAATATTATTGATCAATTTCTATCATGTGATAAATCACATCATGTTTCGATCTGGAAGCAAAAAATTCGAACAAGATAGAAGAGGGCAATTCAGTCTTTGTTGAGCATCTGCTGTGTTCAAGGAACTGAGATATGACTGTAGGGACAGACAGAACAGAGGAATTAGAAATTATTAAAGCTCAGTTTATCCACACAGTGGAGATTCTGACATCTACCACAGTGAGTTGCTAGTAGTAAAAGAGAAAATGTAAATTATATGGCTTTCGAAATGCTTGACATATAATATATACACAATAAATACCCAATGCTAGTTTCAAGGAGGAAAATGGACCTGGTATACAGATAACTCTAAAAAAATTTAAAATGTTTTAATTTTCTGTTTGTTTGTTTGTTTTAAAGATAAGGTCTTGCTGTTGCCCAAGTTGGAGTGCAGAGGTGCGAGCATAGCTCACCGCATCCTCAAACTCCTGGGCTCAAGTGATCTTTCCATCTTAGCCTCCCAATTAGCTGGGACTACAGGCATGTGCCACCATGCTCAGCTTAAAAAAATGAATTTAAATGTAGCATGATAGACTGAAAAGAGCTAACTGACAGCTGGTTCACCTATCTCATTTTAAAAGGCTTCACAGTGTGTTAGTGGCAGATTTGCAATTTCATTGCAATTTCTGTCTTTTTCCTCTTAACACAGGCGGTTCTAGGACTCCAGCAGTTTATACGAACACAACTTTCAGTCTGGGCAACATGGCAAGACCCCAAATCTATGAAAAATACAAAAATTAGCCAGGCATAGTGTCACACTCCTGTAGTCCCAGCTGCTCAGGAGGCTGAGGCGGGTGGATCTCTTGAGCCCAGGAGATCAGGTTGCAGTGAGCTGTAATCATGCAACTGCACTCCAGCCTGGACGACAGAGTGAAAGTTTGTCTCAAAAAAGAAAACACACACACACACACACACACACACACACACACAGTTTTAAGATTTTAAGATAAAAGAAAGCTTCCAGGATGGGTCACATCTAAGCTGGCTCCTGAGGATGAATTGTATTCTCAAAAGTCAAGATACTGGGCAGAGCTCTTCAGATACGAGCACATTGCATGCACAAGTGCTGGGGCAGAAAAGCACAAGCCATCTTCAGAGACTGTGCATGGCACCCTCAGGCAGCTTTACCTGAGTAATGAGTGGTCTGCACATCCATGTGCACAAGCAAAGTTTGTGGACTGAATAATAAAAACATCATGTGAAGTCTGAGAAATTTTATCAGTTTCCAAAGGGACAAATATTTTAAATATGTTAAGGCTTCTGTTATTGTGTCTCCTTTATGGGAAGAGGTTGGTGGGAGGAATTAAGACTAAGAGAAAGTTAAGATGGGAGAGGGCATTGTAGGCACGCTAAGATTTATGGCCTTTCTCCTGCAGATAAGCAGGACAGAGAGATGTCAAAACATACTTTGGGGAGATATAGTTGGATGAAAACATGTAGATTAATTTCTGTAATGTCCAGAAGGACTACAGAAATCAGATTTTAAGAGTTTCAGGCAGTGTCCTTTCTTTGTGCTCTCTCTTCCCTTCATTGAAAGTTAAAAGTCAAAATGTAAATATAGACTTAAAAGGGTAAATCATTCTGTTTTTCAGCTTTATTCATGTGAACTCAATGTTTTAATAAATTTCTCTTTCCAAGCCACATCAAAATGATTTGTTATATTGTTAATTTTATTATTATTGATTATATTATTATTACATTAGCATTTGAATCTGTGAAGTGCTGTGAGACAGTTTGTTAACAATTTGTCATGACACCTCTGCTGGGTGGGAGGATGACACACATCATTATCATTATTATTAAGATTTTCTTTTACAGCTGGTACCATGATAAATGATTTACAGATAAACATAGCAATACTCAAGTTATTTATATCAAGTTAATTAATCATATTGATTTAACATCCTGTTCTGTTATTTAACTTTTCCCCTTTCTATGTTAGTTTTAGATCTAATTTTAGAATAATTAAATTGAATTTTAAATTTAGAACTCTGCATTAGTACCTATATCACATCTGAAAAATTATTAACATTTTCAGATCAATTTTAATAACTGCAGGTCCTTTATTAGGTTGATCTTTTCTTTCCAAATATTTGACATCATTATAGTTGGAGAATAAAAGTACCTGTTGACAGTTTTCTTTTGATATTGAAAGGTCCTGCTTCAGTGATTGCACAGAACATAGTAACCATGTTTTTCTCATCTTACGTTCACTTCCTTTGCAAAACAACGATAAACAGCTGGCAAGTCAGAGACACCAGAGTTTTTCCTAACTTCTCTCTTCCCATATCTAGCCTCACGCAATCGGTCACCAGGACTGCTACTTTACTCTCTTTTATACATGTCAAATACATTCACTTTGCTCTAGATACAACCTTGAGGCAATATCTTTTCTTCTTTACTGTATTACACTGTAAGCTCCATGAATTTAGGGCCTTATATTCCTCTCCACTCTATCCTCAACATCCAAGCACACTGCCTAGAAATAGTCATTAGTTACTTGTGCAATGAACATGTTCATCTGCTCTCACTCTTGTGACTATTTTCTACACTATTATCACAGAATCCTCTCTAAAATGCACATCCAAGCCTGTCTTATTCTTCTTTGCATATAGTTCATTATCCTTTAAGATAAAGTTCAAACTCTCTTTGGTGAACAAACAAGGGCCTTTATTATGTGGGTTCCATTCTAATTCTTACTCTCACTACATCATCCTTCCAGTGAAAGTAAACACCCATTTTTACGGGGCTTTCTTTTTCTCCCTGACTTTGCTCATGATATTCATCCATAATGTATTCTCTATTCTTTGGACAGGCACTATGCAGGGCAACTGTTTGGTAACATCTTTTTTCCAATGGCATCCCTTGCTCTAGCTTGGTTTGGTGCTTCCTCTGTAGTTTTATAGATCTTCGTTTCTAATTCTCTCATAGCATGTTTTCTCACACATATCACATCTAGATTTTAGGTTCTCTGAGAACCAGGATTGTATCTTATTGTTATACAATACATGATCTATAAAAATGAAAAAACAAACTACACAGAGTATAAAATACTATAAAAAATACAATGCTAAGGGGGCCAAGTATGTGGTTTAAGAGTACTCTATTGCCATCCAAACAAATTTGAACAAATCTTTTGATTAAAGAATAATTTTCATTATCTGTAAATGAAAGCTCTTAGACTCAAGCCAGATCTGAGGCAAGTCTTTTTTTAACACTCACAGTCTGTGCTATTATATCTAGAATGATAAAATTATCAGGCAGGGCAGAAGTGAGCAGGGAACAATTGATTCAGACTCCTAGAGTAATGATCCTTCTCCTTGCTATCTACAGCATATTAAATGCTTTCCTTTTGGCTTCTAATTCTGTATGTTTTGCTCAAAATTTAGCTGGGAATATTTATTCATTTCTTTGAACTATATATAAACAGTAAGAGACTACTCATTGAATATAGATGATCCTGTAACACTTTCTTCCAAAGGCAAAGAACCTATATAACTAGCTATTCTTTGGAAGTTGCCTGTAACTCCAAAACTCTATTTTTAGATTTGCTATTACACCACGCTTCCAATAGAACAGGGTCAAATTGCCCCTGATGACCACACTTTCTGAACAAGGGGAAAAAAAGATGGAAAGTGGAAGCTACTTTAACTGTCAATTATATTAACCAGTTGTCACAATGATTGTTAATAAGAATATTAAGGAAATTATTAGGCCTTCATATTTTTACTTTTTCTACTTATTAATAACACTAGGAGTCAATATCATAACGGGAAACAACTTCATACCCACTATGAAGGTTATAACAAAAAAGATGAACAACAATGCTGGCGAGTATGTGAAGAAACTGGAAATACCATATATTGCTGGTGAGAATGTAAATTGGGGTAGCTGCTTTGGAAAACAGTTTAGCAATTCCCAAAAAGTTAAAAATAGAGTTACCATATTACCCAGAAACTCCACTCCTAACTATATTCCAAAGGGAATTGAATATATATGTATCTCCCCTCAAAACTTACATATGAATGAAGAAATATTTATAATAGGTAAAAGTAGAAAAATACCCCACAAAGGGTTATGAACTAATGAATGGATAAACAAAAGTGGTATATCCACAGAAAGAAATGAAGCATTAGATTGATAAATGCTACAACACAGGAAAACCCTGAAATATTATACGAAATACATAAAAGAAACCAGACACTAAAGTCATATATGATTTTGTTTATATCAAATGTACTCAATAGGTAAATCCATACAGATGGAAAATACATTACTGGCTTCCAGAGGCTGCGGGATATGGGGAATGGGGAGTAACTGCTAATGGGTATGGAGTTTCTTTCTTAGGGTGATAGAAATGTTTTGAAATTAGATAGTGGTGATGGATACACATTTGTAAATATACTAAAAACCATGAAAGGGTACACTTTAAACAATGGATTTTATACGTAAATTATAAAAACAAATAATTCTGAAGACGAAGTTGATGGTTAAGAACACTAAATATTATATTTTCTTATTCCAAATTTTTTAAATTACAGGGATAAATCTTTCCAAGCGGTTAAAAGAGAAACTGTCTTTACACTAAATATACACACACAGTACTTTGCCTCTCTCTCTCTTTCTCTGTGTATGCGTGTGTGTGTGTGTGTGTGTACTTATTTAAAAGCCAAAGTAAAGTATTACATGAAGTTCTCAACAGATGATTGCATAAAATCATGATTTTCAGAATTCACTCTTGTGATGGCTATATATTAATAGAAGCCAGCTACATTTTGAAAAGTATTTTACATGTTTTATATATTGACAAATTATAGTTGCATATATTTATGGTATACAAAGTGGTGTTATGACTTTTGAATACAATGTGGAAAGACTAAATTAAACCATTTAACATATCACCTCAAACATACCCATCACCTCAAATATTTAACATTTTTTGTGATTAGAACATTTGAAATTTATTCTTAGTGATAATGAATGTACAATGTATTGAAATAGATTACAATTTAATAGAAAACAACATTGAAATTTATTTGTAAACATAAAGAAATTTTTTTTTTCTTTGCATGAATTTTATTTTGGTTTGTTTTTCTTTTATTATTATTATTATTATTATTATTATTATTATACTTTGGGTTTTATGGTACATGTGCGCAACGTGCAGGTAAGTTACATATGTATACATGTGCCATGCTGGTGCGCTGCACCCACTAACTCGTCATCTACCACAATAAAAATAAAAAAAACAGCAAAAAAAAAAAAAAAGAAATATTTTTTCTTGGAAGTTATGATTTATAAAGAGTTCTTCTCTAAGACCTTAATTTCACTGATAGATCTACTTGATATTTCTTTTATGTAAACCTTCATAACTTATAATAAAAAACTTTAAAATTTATTTTCATGAGGACTAAGATGAAAAGTTGAGTGGCTCAAAATATAGATGGGTTGGAGTTACAGCACTGACCTCTATCTGATTTTTCTCCCTCAGGAGATATATCTTTAAATAAACAATTTCTGTTTATTTAAAACAGAATATATCTTTAAATAAAACAAATTTCTGTTTGTTTAGCCTTGTATTCCTCTGGTGAATTTGGTAAATTCATTTTTCTGCTATCTTGAATACTTTGTTTATGAAGTCTTCCAAGACTCTGTAACTATACTTCAAATGGAATGAATATAATTCTTCTACATTCTTGAAATAAATATTTTTATTTTACATCCATTTTTACGTCTGAGAACTAGTATTTTAAAACATTGAAAAACACCTTTTGTGTTAAAACAGTCAATATTTTCATTTACTATGCATATATCTCCAAGATTAATGCTAAGGCAAAGACATTTCAGAGACTGCATAATGTGTATTTCTCTCTATCTAAAAACATATATAGTATATATACAACTTCAAATTCTCCTTGGAGAACAGTGGGAACAAAAAAACATCCATATCTATCTAATCACATACAGACTTACTTACAAAAATTACTTACAAAAGAGGTGACCCTTAACACTTTTCTCAAAACAAAGGGAAATTTATTTTATTTAATAAGAAAGTCACAACAATTTTTGATACTATAATTTAATTTAGGCCTTCTTATCTCATTACAAATACAATTTTTATTTAGTAATCTAGTTTGGAAATACTGAAAAGTTTTTCATGTTTTATTTACACAAAAGTGTAAGTCAATCCAAGGGTCACTGTGAACTTGCAGTCCTTTGTTACAACTGCAACATAATGTTCTATTCAAAATCTTATTTCAAAATCCTCAAAATATGATGAATCTGGGTGGCAAATGGTAATAGAGGCAATCATTTACATTCAGGTCTCTTATGAAGAGGCAATGTGTACGTACCTAACATCATCTGTAAAGGACCTATATTCTCCAATGGATTCATTTAATTTATCTGCAGGGTGAATTTTTATGTTAGTATTTCAGCTATAGGTGACTTATCGAAATGAAAAGTTAAACCTCCTCAGCTACAAAGAACAATAAAAACAACAAAGCAAACTTCTAGAACTTTTATTTTTAAAGGCACTCAAATTTTACAGGTAATTCATCAAACACCATTCACATCCACACAGAAATCAAATACATTTCATCATGTATTGAAATATTTTTTCTTACAACTTAAACTACAGGCAAAATCCAGTTGCATGACAAAACTGCATAAACAGTAAAACGAAAATGCTGTCATTACAAATACAATTTTTACTCAATTAAAATATCATCCAAACTTATATTTGTATCATGTCTAACATTTTTATGACTCACAGTGATATATAAATTAATAATTAATGAATTCAAAGCTCTTATTTCAAACGTCTTCTAATCAGTCATTTTGTTATCTTATATTTTCATAAAAGAGGCATTGTTTTAGATGTATGGGATTATCCTTTTTTTATTTTTTGCCAAATATATATGTTAAAAGGAGGAACTGTAGAATCATACAATGCGTAGATTAATATAATGTGAGATAGTGTATCAGAGGTGATACATGCCATGCAAGCAGCATATTTTACATTCCGATGCACATTTTAAGCCTTCTTTTACTCACGTAATTTAGGCTTCAGATGCATTTCTCAATTGCTCACTGCAGAATAGCTGCAGAACTTAAACAAAACCTTCAGTACAAAAATGACAACCCTTTTGTTTCCACTAAATCCGTATTCTGTCATCCACTGGCAGGGAGTTTTCCAGTCATGTTCTCTGCCAGTCCTTACCAGTTTGCCAATTATACAAGCTGCTTCCCAGACATCAGACACAAATTCCACAAGACTGCTGTGCAAGCGTACCCTAATTAACCATCAGCTTAATTAGACAATTTACTGTGTAATTAGCAGGCAATTAGTCAACACCTCTCAGATCTTATTGACTGCTGTGACAGCCTTTCAGTCTTTGCACATTCCAACATTCCAATACACAACAGCGACCATGTTTCTAGCACTCTCAAACCCTGTACGACATAGTTCTGGACGGAGAAGTGGGTAATATTATATAACAAAGGAAAAAATCAATATGGAGCCTGTCCAATTATTGAACTGTTTATAAATTTGTCTTTTATTTAATACCAGAAGTCTAACATTAAAACTACTTTAATATCTGCTTCAAAATGGTTATAGAGCCAACTTCTTAATATGTTCTATTTCATGTTTTAATGTAAAACACTTTAAATTTACTATGAATTATACTCCCGGATTGGCTCTGCCTATAGTAACTTGAGTAAATTTTCAATCAGTGTATCAGAGATCTACTCAAGCAGTGACGCGCAACTATAATCCCAGAACTTTGGGAGGCCGACGCAGGAGGATCACTTGAGCCCAGAAATTTGAGACCAGCCTGGGCAACAGAACAACACCCTGTCTTTAAAAACAAAACCAAACAGAAACACATTAGCCAGGTGTGGTAGTGCACGCCTATAGTCCTAGCTACTTGGGAGGCTGAGACACGAGGATCACTTGAGCTCAGGAGTTCAAGGATACAGTGAATCTACACTCCAGCCTGGATGACAGTATGAGACCCTGTCTCAAAAAAAGAAATCTTACTCATGTTAATAGCAGTTGTAGACACAAATCCTATAAACACTGCTAAAAAGTGCTCTGGGATAGGGAAGCGTTTTTTAGTTTTCTTTGAGTCAGCTACGAAGAAATCACACCTCAGCATTTTAAGGTTTACGTTAACACTTTACATGCGTTACATGATTTTAACATTTAAATTAACACATTAATTTTACATAGAAAAGCATGTTTACAAATGTATTCCTCTGAGGTCATGTACATGTCATATAATACCCACTGCTCTTTGTAATGCAATTTCTGACCCATATAAAATATTTTCCATTATCTCGAGATTTCATGACTTGTAACTAATGAGATCCCAACAACTGTAACAAAGAATGATCCTTTATCACTTTTCTTTCAGAAATATTACAGAAGAGGATAAATTTTACTGAATGATTTAAAAGTCATAAGATCTTCTGTTAAACAAAAAGAACAGGAGGAATTTGTGACCACTCCTTCATAGTTTAATTGGTTAACTGCCATATACATTTTCTAACACCTGATAAACTTCCAGAAGTATAAAACCACTATGACAACATAATTATTTCTGCATTATCTAAACTTTGCCATTAGCAGCAATTTTCTCTTTCTTCTTTTTGAATGTAAGGGCCTGAAAATTACCAGCACGAACAGTTATTGAAAGGCCACAGGTTGGAGGAATCTAGAGAAGTCCATTGTGGCCTTATTGGTACGAGGTGAAGTAGAATGAGATGAGGACCGAGAGATAGGCAGGAGCTGTTTGATGACATGATTTGTACAAAGATTCTGGATTTTATTTTAAGGGCTAAAAGAAGCCATTGAAATGTTTTAAGCAAACAGCCACGATCTGATTTAAGATGTCAAAGACCACTCTGGCGGTGGTGTGGAGGCTGGAATTTAGGATAAGAGTAGAAGCAACAAGACTCTTTTAGGAAGCTGGTATACTATTCTGTGAGAAATGATGGGGTCTGTGATGTGGGTGGTACCAGTGGAGATGGGAAGTGACTTTCTACCCTTTAATAACTGATTACATAACTATTAATATTTTAGTCTGGCATACAGATTATGATAATAAGAATTATAAATTTATTGGCAGGGTGTTTTACATGTTACGAATCATTTTAATATCTTTATTTAAAAAAAATTCAATCTAAGCCTCACTAGAATACTGTAAAAAGGCAGAGCAGGTATTATGGTCTCTTTTGTAATTGAACATGTGGAAGTTTAGATAAGTTAACTAATTTATTAACAGTCAAATTACTTACAGAAGAGGTAACCCTCAACACTTTTCTCAAAACAAAGGAAGACAACTGTAACATTTCAATAATAACTAGTATGATTCACTGTGAAAACCATAATTTAAAACTTAAGAGTATATTGTGCCTCTCTAGCCTTCTGCATGCAAGCTTGTTTTTCTCTTTTCATATTATAATACTTAATAAGATAATATTTGTATACATTTTATTTACCTGTGGATCTCTGTTGTCTATACAATAATATGTCTCTTTATATTGATCAACAGGAGATGTCCAAAAATCACACCAATGTTTGTTTATTCCCTCCATTTAAAAGCCATATACTAAGTGGCTGCCTACCTTATGCTGAGTATTGTAAAAGATCCAAATATCTTTGTGGCAATCTCACGTAACTCCAACTATCAGGAGTATAACTGAGCAAGGACCCCAGCCGCTGTGCTGTGAATGAATCCACACCTGCATTTTCACTGCAGCCATGCTTCCTGTGGCTTAGCCAATGACTGAGCAGGGCAGAGATACTAAGCAGGCCCCTTCTTGAAAGACACGAAGACTCCAGATGGCTTTGTCGAAGCTTTCTTAGTCTGCAAGGCACTCTATGATGCTCCTACTCAACCCTTCTTTCTTCTCTCCTCAATGTATGGCTTGACTTCTATTGCTGTCTTATGGCTCTCCCAGTCCTCCTCAACCTCCTCCATATTGTCTCCCACAATTATTTCACCTAATCAAATCCATGCATGTTTAATCACATCTTGGCAACTGTTTCTTGGAAGATCTGGACTAAAACCTGCTGCCATATTAAAAAATTACATGTTACTGACAAAATCCAGAAAAAAAAATCTCTGTATGCGAATATTTGTATGAAATTTAAGGGTTTTTAAATAATGCATTTTCATATACTAAATGTCCATAAGTGAAATTCAATATGGATGTTATTAATGCAACAGAATATTAAAATATACATTTTGGCAGAGACCTTAAGGGGCATTGAGATAAATCACAAAAATAAATTTTTCCCTTACAGAAATGTTCAAGTAGATAACAAAAATCTGCTTAGGGAACACTTACACCCTTCACTCCAATATGGAAACAAAATGTTAACAAAAAGTTAGGGATGGATGTTGGAGACTATGACGTGGTTTCTTTGGAGCATGCTTCTGGGATTATATGAGTCCCACTGTCATCCCAAATCCCGAGAGACAGCTTTTAAAGGGTACCCTTCAGAGCACTTTATATGTGTTCCCCACAGTTTTATTTTCTTTTTTGGAGGTTGGTGCACCGTATACAGTGTCCCACTCTGCTTGATATATCGAAAAGGTCTGAGTTGTCTGTTGCTAAAAGATAAGCTAAAAGAGATGCAACTGTACAGCAACTAGCCTGTATTCCTAGAATTTGTCAGGGGAAAGGAAACGTAAGATTTTCCTGTGGACCAATTAAGGGACCCATATTTAAATAAGTAATGTGAAGTCACCTTAAGCTCTGTTCAATATGGTCCCTTGGAAAGGCAAATGTGTTGCAGCAGAGAAAAGCTAAGTAACTGAATAGCTTCCTAGGAGTTTCCTAGAGAGCAAGCTATGACCAAAGATTCAAAAGCACCATAGGGAAGAGTTCCCAATGATGGGAAGTATTTTTGAAGAACGCTTGGAGGTACCCATTAGATAAACTTTAGTCTAAACAAAAGTATGTCTCCTAAAGAGGAATATTATAGCTGTACAAAATTATATTTAGCCATGAAAGTGAAAATACTCTTCAAGAGGTAATAATATTTATCAATTTAAAATTCATTATGTTGCTGAACAATGTATTACATTGCAAAATAAAACTGGTTGATAAGAGGAGAGAGGTAGTCAGTCAGCAGGTTCCCTTTGCAGGGCCTAGTGGTCACAAGATCTGATTTCCAAAGACTTCCATTCAGGAAAGGGGCTGGGGGTGGGGTGGGGTGGAGTTTAAAAGGAATCCATTCCCTCTTGTGTCCATTGAGTAAAATTCTATAAGAGCTCAGACAATGGAGAGAAGATAACCATTGGTTAATGTAGCTCCAGGGGACTTGGGTGGTCATTGGCCTTTTAATATTTGAATAACAATAAATGTCTTCTTATGGATAAAGAATGGTAAAATTAAGGTAAAGATGATGCAAACATAAACCTGGTGATAAAACCAGTTTTGTCAGAAAAGAGAGTTTGTATGAGGAGAGAAGTGAAAGTTATTGTTGAAATGATAAACAGCAGTTGTATTATGATTAACAGTCTCTTCCAAATTGAATTATGTAATTTCTTTGCTTAAACCTCTTAACAACAGGTTCCCTGTTTATACAATAATATTTAAATTCCTAACCCCACAGGCCTTTCTCACTGTCTCTACAGCTACTTATACCATTTCATGAGACATTATGCTGCATCTTACATATGCTCGGTTCTCTCATGACCATGACTATCCATGTGCTATCCCTTCTCCCTAGAATAAAGACAGTTCAAATGTGAAGAAAATAAAAAAATAAAATATTGAAAATAAAAAAATAAAAAAATTAAAATTATAAAATAATTTAAAAAATAAAATATTGCATATTAAGTAACATTTTAGTATTAAGTAACATTTTAGTCTAAGAATTCCTGTGGCCTTAAGTCATCTTATATCTTTTGGTGTATATATTTTCTGACCTACAGTTTAAGTTTTCTAAAGTAAATACCATACATACACACATACACAAACACACACACACACACACACACACATACACACTCTCTCGAAAAATAGTATATATAAAAGGACATTATAAGAGCTCTCAAAAGACATCAAATCTTGCCCAGATACCTAAAAATGGTACTTTCTTTAATGACATTTTAAGCTAATTTTTCACATAAATAGAGGGTAAATTTGGCAGGATAGAAGTGAGAAGCTGTGTCAGACACATGAGATATTGTAGAAAAACACGTAAATGAAGAAAGCAGGGCAGGATGAAAAGGGCAATGGGCTTAGCTGAAGTGAAAGAAGCAGATGAGGCAGTGGGGTAAGAAAAGGTAATTGGTGTGTGATAGGGCAGTTTGAGTGAATATTTCCCTAACAGACCAGTAACTTCCTTGAGTTAATGGACACTTTATTTCTTACGACACCTCATTTCAGAAATAGTGGTACTTGAACACTAAGCACATTGCTAGTCCTTTAGGAAAAAGGAGCATACAGCGAACTGTAATTTTACTAAAACAGAGTCAGTCTTGTAACAAAATAGCAAACGTAGGTATGCCTTTAATAAAAATCTGACAGTAAGGTAATCATGGTATAAAGTATTTTAAATGAGTATAAAGAATATCATTACATAGTAATGACTAGAATCTTATTAAAAAGCAATAAAGAAAATACAAAGGCAAGGAGAATATTATGAAATTCAATCCAACTAATTTCAACCAAAGATTGTATCATCTAAACATACCCAGAATATGGAGATTTTTAACTGGTTAAATTTAAAATTCACAAAAGAATTATGTGAGACAGAATAAGGGTAAAATCAGTTTCTCAAACAGCAGGACTGTACTTTAAGGAAATTTCCATTAGCCATAATTATGAGAATTTTCCATTAACCTTGACACCAGTTGCTTTTTTTAAAAAAGGAAACTGAATAAGAGGTACTTTCCATTACAAGTTAGATTCATCTACCAGCTAACCCAGATCAAAATTGTACACGTCAATTTATATTATTAAAAAGTCTATTTGAGTTTCACTTTGTCCACTCTACCAAAACGATTAACTAATTAACAGGTGTGAAATCACAGCCTGAAATGGCAAAGTGGTGAAGATGTAATTATATTGGAAAATTGATTAGTCTGCTTCATGGTTAAAAATATTACTTTGGCTATAATTAAAAGATTTTTACTTAATATTAGAAATAAATGCATTAAATTGTGTTTGAAAGCATCTTAATCCATATTTTTTACTTAACAGACTAAGTCTGGCAAACATGGTATGATTGGAACAGAGACTGATTTCAAACTTTAAGGATAGACAGTCGTGTATTCATTAGATTCTAACTTGCAAGATTTAGCTTCAATATTGAATGTGTACACACGAGTGTGCAAGCACACATACACATTCTTTTGTTGATGAAGAAATGAGGGTTACGTCATAGAAGAGATTGCTAAATAGTCTTGAAGTGAACACTTGGATGAAGTCTCCCATACGACTACTATATGTGAACTGTAGCCATTTAATAAACTAATTCTTTATAATTTGAGGATGAGTTGATTTTATGAATTTCAATAAAATAAATCTGAGTTATAAGAACCTAGCTAGGTGATAAACTATTAGTACACAGAAGTCATCTCAGTTCTTAGCATGTTAAAAGTCTCCCAGATAAAAAGCTTACATTGAATTTATTTTAACAATTATAACTCCTAGTTAATGTATATTATCAGGAAAACAATATTATGCAATAAATAGAAAATAATCATATACAAAATTGGAAGCTAGAACTATAGCAGCAAAAATAATGTACTGGACTATTGTTAATTTATTGTTTCATAGACTTTCATGATGAGGTAATATATAAACTCTTAATAATAATTAAGTAAATCAGTTTTATTTAATCTTTTTAAAAAATCCAGATCTTTATTTCTAATGAGACTTTCCAAAATGAGTTACAAAAATAAATTGTGATGTTCTGTATTGTAATCCATAGAGAATTATCCAGGCTCTTAAATATTATTACATGACATGTTTGTGAAATTTTCAACTTTAAATATTATCTTTAGCATTTACAGTCCTGACAATGTTATTCCTCAGTTCTCGTCTCGTTGATAGGTGCTAGCAATTTGTGCAATTTGTGCAAATGCAGGAGCAACTTCCTCTCAATTAAGATAATGTGGATTGAAACAAGTTTCTTGGAATCCACATGGGAGAACAGACAACCTACATGGTAAAAAGTCTGCAAACCTTATTATGAAAAGAAAAACAGAACTATTTAGAAAGGAAAAAGAAAAGGCTTATGGATAGGACATGAGAGCTGTCTCCAAGTAACTGAAGAGCTGTCATGTGGAATTGTGGTTCAAATTAGAATACTATAATTATTCATTCATCTAACAAGTATGTATTGCGTCCTTTCTATCTGCCAGACATTGTTCTTGGCACTGGGCATGCTGTAGTGAGCAAGAAAGACAATATCTCTCTACTTACAGAGCTTACTTCGAGTGGCTAAAACAGAACATAAATAAGCAAATAAATAGATGACCAAGAGCATGGCAATTTCATATGGTGATAAGTGCAGTGAAGAAAAAAACAAGCAGCGTAATGTGGGATGGAGAGCCTGGGTTTTGAATGGTTAACAAGAGCTTCTCTGAGGAGGTAACTTTTGATCTGAGAACTGATTAAGAAGAAAGAGCCAGTCATATAAATATCTGAGAGAAGAGCATTCCAGGCAGATCAAACACCAAGCAAAATGGTCCTAAGACAGGGAGGAAGTTGCCATGCTGGAGAACTAGAAAGGGGGCCAGTGTGGCTGGCTAAAAATTGGCATCTGATGACAGCAGATTCACATAAGCTGTTAAATCAAAATGCTCTCTTGTATTCTCTCTGAAATTGCACATAGAAATATAAAATTTCTGTGCAACTTATATTTCTCAATAGAAAGACAAGCATAGGTGCCACTCTATTTGAAGCAGTGGGTAGAAAGTCCTCAGTGTAAATGCTCAGGCTGAACTCTAAGTCTCTGAAGACATGAATGCAGTCAAACTGCCTTCATTTTAGACATAAAGTAATGTGGTCCAAAGAGGATACATTATGTAAAAGCATGATATAGTGGAAATTGCAGGGATTTGTATCAAATAGACCTTGGTTCAAATCCTGATGTGGCAGATTTCACTGTTTTGATGGGAGGGGCCATTTCCATGCTGTTACAACCTGATCTGGTCTTGTGATGTGCCCTAAAGAATGGAACACAATGAAAATTACATTGCACAACTTCCAAGCCTTGGCATCAAGAGGATTTGCAACTTCTCCTCCTGCCTTTTTTGTAGCACTGACAACTTGTGAACAAGTCCAGTGTAGTCTCTTTGAAGATAAGACCATATGGAGATACAGGCCTAGTCATGTCAGCTGAGGACCCAGGCATGTGAATGAAATCATCCAGGACCAGCCACCAGCCAGCCACCAAACAGTCTGTCAACTGATTGCAAATCCACGAGTGAGAACAACTAATATCATGTGGAGCAAAGGCAAGTCAACCCAGCTGAGCCTTGGCCATACTGCCAAACTGTAGAAACAAGAGCAGAAAACGTGTTGCTGCTTTTGGTAAGGTGGTCTGATATGCAGCAATAGGTACATGATGCTGAAATAGGTTACGTTTGCTAGCATAACAAAATATAAAATATGTGGCCCTGGCTTTGGCATTGTGAGGCAGGCAGAGCCTTGAAAAACCAAGAGTAAGATCTTAGTAAAGGCTGGAAGAATGGTGAACAAACTGTTAATAGAGGCTTAAAATATGGTATGAAAATTGTTATTGGAGGGTTGGAAAAGTGGCCTGTATTATGTGCTGACAGAACAATTGGCAAGAATGTCAGCAGTGATAATTTGGAAAACAGAAAGTAAACATAATACATCTCTAGACAGAACACTGAACGTGTTCAGTTGAGTGTTTCTACCCAAGTGTGATAAGGTACTATAAGAGAGAAAAGAGCTAAATAAGGCTATATTTAAATTTGCCATGCAAAACAGACAGAATCCAAGAGACCTAGGACACACTGGGTCAGAAAATATACTATTCTTTAAATTTGTTCTCTCCTAGATGGAAAAAAGATTCTCAAAATAAAGTACCTTAAAGATCATCTCAAGAATATTGCAGTAAGACAGTTTGTTAAGACTTTAGAAAGACCTACGGCAGGTCCTAGTAGATTCTCTCAGGGCTTCTAACATTCCTAAAGACCTTGTACCACAACAGCAAGGCATATCCAAAAACAAAAGAAATCTGTTTAAAAAGAATTATGGATGTGACTTTGGGCATCAGTTTAGTCCTTAATAGATTCAGAATTATGTTAAGAGAGTTTTATGATGATATCACCATGAGTTAGGACTAAAAGAAACAATTCAAAACAAAGAGAGGAATAGGGTGCTATAACTTTATTTGGGCAGGAACAGGCTGCCAAAGCTACTCAGCTGTCAACAGGGGCCATCATTATCCATTTACAAAACAAACAAACAAACAACAACAACAAAAAAACTCAGAGGAGAAAATCAGTAGCCCAGAGATAATCAGTAGCCCAGAAGGCAGAGCCAATAGTAGATAGGAACAATGGATTAGGACATCCTTACCAAGGAGCATAAATGGACCCTGATTCTCCATCCCTGGAGCAAGAGGCCCTGAAAACATGTGCCAAACTGAATTTCAAAATTGCTATGGACAAGTGATTGCTATATGCCTTCCACTTCTCCTGCTTCTAAAGGAGATTTTATCCACTGTGGTTCTCTTGACTGTATCGTTTTGTGTTGGGTGTATGGAAGATAGAAAACATGTCTTTCTATATCACAGAATCCTCAGTAAAAAGAAACTAAACCCAAATAATCTCATAGGCATTTGTACTTATGAAGATCATAAGATAATGAACCTTGAGCCTAATGCCATGATTAGATGATATTTTGGGTGTCTTGGAAAGGAGTGGATGTAGTTTACGTTTGGGAGAGATGTGAATTGCTCTAACCAGAGGGTAAGTTAGGACTGTTTGCAAAGATGGCTGCAATAATCCTTCCCTACTTCTATGCATGTCCCTTTGTAATGTGGTTTTGCAGTTCTTTTTATCAATACGCGGATGGTATTTACCTACTTCATGAACATACATTGACTTTGTAACATGCTTTGAAGAAAATACGGAAGTAACACTGTGTAGACTTTGGAGTCTTTGCGTCAAGAGATCTTTCAGCTTCTACTCTTGTCCTCCTAGAACACTGCTAGCCTTGTGAAGTAGCCTTATCAAACCTAAACCAGCCACCTTGATAAGACATTGTGAGGCAAGAGAGATTATGAAGAGATAGAGAGAAAAGCTCAGCCATCTCCGCACTTATAGCAATCCCACATGAGGCTCCAGACACATTAGTGGAACATCTTGATCCCCAGGGATCCCAACAACCAACTGTAAATGCATGATTGAGGCCAGCTGACACCCTGTGAAGTAGGAGAACTGATCATACGTGCTGAGCCCAAATTGCCAACCCACATGACTATAGTCAAATAGATAACTGTTGTCTTAAGTCCTGGACAATTTATTTAACTTTCTCAGACTATTATTTCATCTGAAAACAATACTATCTATCTTATAAACAGATTGTGAGGATTAAATGAAATAACTTATAAAAACATTTAGTCTATACATCCTAAGCACTGAATATAGGGTAGCTAATAATGTGAATAATGATAACAACTATAACAATGACCTATAATATTACACATGTCCAAGATAGCGACTTAGAAGCAGCTTTGGATTAAGACCAGGGCCTCCCAGGCCAAAGTACCTTTCCCCACACTACACTGCTTCTCCATATTTGTTAGACTTTCTCTAAGGTATTTATTTACTTGGGGAAGACAACAACAACAACATTTTATTTTAAATAAACAATTCATTTATATTAATGTTACTCTGATTTATTCCACGATGTATCAGAGGGCAGAACTATATATAAAACATGGATGAAATTTATGAGAAGGCTGATATGGGGTCAATAAAAGGAACATATTTCTAAAACAGATCTTTCTACAGTCATACAGGTTGTATTGCCTTAAAGATGTAGTATATTCCTTGTCACTAAAAGCATTCAAGAACAGGTTACATTTCTTCTCTCAGGACTACCAATACATGCAGTTAGAAAGTTAGGCCAGCCAATTTTTATGTATCTTCTTAATATTGTGTGATACTTGCCCTGTTTTCTCAAAAATTCTCTGCATTTTAAAGGCTTACACAACAACCTAAGTCTTAAACCACAATCTATACATTTAGAAATTTCACTGACATTTTCATTTTTAGACATGTATAGATGCACTATAGAAAAGCAACATAGAATATGAAAATTTTTTAATTGGCCTTTTCTCCTTCGATTGAGATCAATACTCAAAACAGTCAATTCTTTTATGTGTTAACTGTCTGTTCATATACTGGGAAAAAAATAAACTCAATATGCTCTTGCCAAAAAAATCTATGTATTCATTTATCCAGCGAATATTTATGAAACATTTATCAAGCCTCTCCTATACATTAAGCTTTGTGCTATGGGGTATAAGGCTGTATTTTACAGAAACAGCTACATAAATACTTTGATGCCGAAAAAAGAGGCTTAAATATTTTCAGTTTTTACTTCTTAGCATTTTATAAGAGAGACCTATTACAATGGATACTTATTTACCTAATTTGATACTTATTAAAACAAAATCTATTCATTCGAGATATTTTCATAATTATAGTTAATCACAAGTTAATCTATGTATAGAGAGGGCTTACAAGTGAAGTGAACTGTTGCTTGGGTTTAGATTTGATTTAGGATAGAAATAAATACTTCTTAGTTTATTTATCTGTGTAGTAATAAAGCTATGCAACTTGCAGTTTCATGTTATAGATTTGCAGTACATAATATGTAGCTCTCCAAGAGAACAAAATTTATGGACAAGATTAATGAAAACAAAATGTTTTTATCTACTTCCTATCAATATAATGCGAACACAGGTCAAGGGGTTATTTTATGTGAAGTCCAAACCATTTCTAATATTCCCTCTTAAACAGATCACTTTTCTGTTTTGTCATGATAATTTAGCTTTAATCAAGCTTGACAGATCGATTTCTCTCCCACCTTTCAAAATTTAAACTTGGAGCCGATATACATTTATATAGAAAAAATGATTTCATAACTATATTTTAAATATGACTTTACTATCTTTATAAAACATAAATAGAATCTCAAGAAAAGCAATCTTGTTATTTTGAAACATTCTTGAAAACAGATTTGAAGAGGAAGAATATAGTTAATAAAAGCCATTTTTGATGTTATTTAACACAAAAGCAAACAGATCTTTTTATATTTGACATTAAAAATCTGATCATTTGCCTTTTTAAAGAAAGCACATACAGCTCTTATATAGACTGCACAGTAAAGAATAATAATATTTCTGTTTACTGAGATATCAACTGGCATTTCACTGTAAGTCAATGGTCTATCAGTGCTACAGTGTATTAGATCTCAATCTGGCATCTACAAATGTCAAGAGTATAAAATATATATATATAGAGAGAGATAGATATATATAGAGAGAGATATATAGAGGATGAAAATCAAAAGCATGTTCCAAACTCCCAAAAAAATAAAAAAAGGGAAACAAAGTTCACGCAAACATATTTGCTGCAGAAATCAGTGCAATATTCAGCTGTCAATCCAGAAAAACAACGAGGGAGCCACACTGTCAGTAGGACAGGATAATAAAATTTCTAGCAGATGTTCAGTCAGGGCTCTAATTTTTACTGAACTCCCTTGGTAAGCATTTAATTTCTTTATCATATGCAAGCTTGGCAAATTGTACTTCATCAAAATTGTATTGTGAAATATTAATATTTCATATGATAACAAAACCCCATAGAATAACCTTTGTCATATTAAGAGCATCCAAATTTCAAATGTCAAGATTCTGAATTTTAATACATTTTAAATAGATTCTTCAATTGCCATAATAAATTATAATAAGGCTAATCTAAATTGGTATACTATAATGTCACAGAAATGTATAGTACATGTAATATTTTAATAGACGTCTTTAGTAAAAGGCTGTAGGGAAATAAAGTATGTTCATACTACTGAGTTGTATACTTCCAACGTTTCATCAATAGGAAAGCATAGAAATAAGCACATAAGATGTAATTATATATTCACAAATTTAATCACTAATTAGGAACCAGATAAGGAAACAAAAAAAGTAGACCTCTATGAGGCAAACGGACTACTCTGCAAAATCACGTATGGAAAATAATCTTTTTTGAAAATGGCATTACATAAGCCCAAGGTGGCTTCATTATTTTTGTCATTGCAATTTGCACAAATATGTTTAAAATAGTCTGCACAATATTTTGTTGTACCCACCATCAAAGTAAGTAAAATAGGGTTTCCAAAAAACCCCGCATGGTTACATTTCATGTGCCAAATTTAATTTCCATTTGTTCATAACTCCCCTTTTGAACCAGCATCACAGACTTCTAAATTGATAGATTAAATTCAAATTGGAGGTTTAGAAGGAAGTTAGCTTCCACATTTATTTCTGCTGGTGATCCTAATAAAGGCAAGTGCTCCTAGGTTACTGAAAGACGCAGCATCACAAATCAATGCATGTTACCAACAGTGTGAAGACTGATGTCTCTGATTAATCAGAATTCAATTATTGCAAGCGAAGAAAACATCAAATTCAAAGCAGCAAACACCTTTTTTTTCAGCTATAATTCTTCACTTGTGCCCAATTAGCCACCTATTTTGGTTTACATATATATTTTTTAATAGCATAACTAATATAGTCAGTAAATGCTATCTGAGACTCAGTTTTCTCCAACAGATTAAACATTTGATTATAGCTTCTCAGTAATTCTTAAAGAATCAATTGAAACAAAGACAAAATATACTATCAATATTCTACAAGGTTATAAACAATTGATTCAAGATATTCTAAAGCTGAATCTAGCATATTCTGTTACATTTTACACTTTGTTTAATAAAATATTCAGTTGATTTATTTGAAAAAATAACTTCTCTTTAAATATAAAAAAATCTTTACGAAGGATTTTTTTCCTGCACTGTTTTTTTTTTCTAACTTTTGAGAATTCTCTAGATTTTCCTGACCACACTTACACATTGCATCTTGTAAAGCTGTCACAGTAAGACAGCCTTAATGTTTTAGCCATAATAATGCCATCTATTGATCCTAGTAAGAGGAAAAAGAAAGAGAGAATGTGCTTAATGGGGCATGTTTGTTCTCTATTATTTTCTTTGCCTAAGGATAAAGCTGATTCAAATAATGATACTCTTTTCTTAGTCACTAAATTCACACATTCATATACATTAATTATTACTAACTACCAGTTAGTATTAAATACATTGAAAGGTTTAGCATTTGTAATTTATCAATAAATGGTCTAAAAATGTTAAAGTCTGTTGTTCTTTTCTAATTCAAAACCAAATAAGGATGCAACCCTCTTGTATAAAGCATCTTACTTTGAAAACAGGCATTTGTATGCTTTGTGTACTTTAAAGACTCAATCTCAACTTTAATACGTAGCTTATTTCCTACTAAGTATAAGATGTCCACTTCTGGTTAAGTACAAAGTCATAATGTTAAATGAAACTCAGGGTATTTGTTTTTGAGAAAGATTTCTGTATTCCAAATTTATAAAGAATCTTATTACCAATACCAATAAGTTACATTGAGATTCTTTTCAACATAAATTAAATCCCAGAATTTTGTGCAAACCAAATCAATTGTGTCCCTATCTTTGAGCTGAGGCATCCAAAAATAATGAAACAATTAATAATACAAAAATAACAGTTTGTGATTATTAAATGAAAAAGTCACTTTTGTTATATTTGTATCTTTGTTGCTTCCTAGACAATACCAAATGAGCAATGTATGCCTGCCCCTTCTTCCATGGGACAGAAAGGAAGGAAAGAAACTTAAGATTAATGTGTAATGATAGGTCTTGTCAAATAGTTTAATAAGTAGTATTTCTTAGTAAAAAAATCCATTATAATATTTATACCTTAATTAAAATATACGATAGACATTTCTATATGACTTCAATAATATTTTCTTACCTTATCAAGAGAGAAAGTTTTGGTCAGGGCAAAACCCCATCCAGCTTCAAAAGCTCTTCGAATCATTGATGTGCTCGTAGCTGGAGTTGCGCTAGCAAGACCAAAAGGATTTATAAACTTCAATCCAGCCATTTCTACACTAATGTCCACCAGATCAATAGCAGTGTAAAAGAGGGGTAGTTCAGGCTTGGCAGAAACTGAAGCTCCATATTGTGACTGCAAAATACAAACCAATAATTGGTTTCATATTACATCTTAATTGCCCATATCATATTTTACAAAAAAAATCACTTCAACACAGCATCCAAATTAATATAGATTACAACAGTCTGTTTACAATGAAAAAAACTGGCAAAAAGTCAGTTAGCAGTGAACTGAATTCATATAATATCCCCTTTTAATTTCAAAGGCAGTATGAAGAGTATTAGCAGAAATAAAATCAATTAAATCAACAAACAACTGTCTTTAAAACATACTGAGATTCAAATACAAAAGGGAATAATTTTAGAATTTTTCTCCCTGGTCCAACCCAGTCTCTTTGTACTTAATTTATGAAAATACCTTTACTGCTCAGAGATACGGGCAACAGCAAGTCAGGAGGCCTAAATTCAATTTCCAGTAATCTCACTACTGTTTAGGCGATTTTAGGAAAGGCAACTAATAAGTCCCTGTCTTTTCTTCTCTATAGTTTTCAGTATAGCAGCAGGAATGCTGCTTGCCTAATTTCTACCTCACAGGAAGACTGGAAAATTCAGGAAATCATAAGCTGCAGGGAGACATTTAATTTGGAAAGTGGGTAGTGTTCTCATGTGCATTACGGGGGTTTGTTCTTTTTTCTGAAACCAAATAAGTCCCAAATAGTTTACGTCAAAATCTTCGACTGGCACTCAAAACTGCAAATTTACCTTTGTTAAATGATCACGGTAATAACGCTTCTTTGCAGGATTATTGGAATGATTTAATAAAGACACCTACTCTTAGCACATGGCACACTGAAACATCATACATAGGTGCTTGCTAAATGTTGTCTCCTTTTCTGACTGGGGAGGTTATTAAAGATTGCATCAGGCCTTTGTTTGTAAAGTGTCTCTCTCTCTCCATTCCTCCCTCCCCTTCTCTCTCTCTGTTTATCTCCAAAAGACAAATAACACTGGAAAATATAAAAAGGATGAATTTTCTCAGCCAAAGCGGTTACTGAATGGACAGGGCTAGTTAATTTAAAAGTAGAAATCCGTTCTCTTGTGAATCATCACTCAAAAGAAAAGTTATTTGAGCAGAACTTTAATTTTATAGGAGTGTGTCTTGTGTAGATAAAGATTGCCATGACTTGCATAGAAATTATTTCTGGCCCTCCACCACTTACAATGCAAAGCAAAGTTCACTTAATATGTAAAAAGGCATCAAACTTGTCAATTGAAACACTAATGTGTCTCTGGGACATGCAAAGAGATGCCTGATGGGATCCAGGCTTCAGCTATGGCAGGCACCTTCTCCCAGGGATGTTCTGGGCTTCAAGGCACATTTCTGAATATTGATTAGTCTGGGTGTGAACATAATTTTTCTGTCCTCACATAGGATTGCTATACTATTAAAAGGATTATTAGCAAATACAAAAGCTACAATGTAAAATATAGGAAATTGGAGGTTAATTTTAGGTGTGTGTATGTATATGTGTCCACACATGGATGTTTACAATGACAAAAACTGGCAAAAAGTCAGTTAGCAGTGAACCAAATACATACGATATCATCCTTTTTAAATTTCAGAGGCAGTATGGAGAGTATTATCAATTAAATTAACAAACAAACAACTTTATTTAAAACATACTGAAATTCAAACACAAAAGGGAATCATTTCAGAATTTTTCTCCTGGTCCCACTCACCAGCCTCTTTGTACTTAATTTATGAAACCTTGCTTGATGGTATTTTCTTAGCTTTGTGTAATCATAATATAAACTGAATCAAGCAAGTTTTAGAGTTAGACTAAAGAAGAATTTCCTGACACTACAGGTTGATTAATATCAGTAAAAGTATAGAACCAACTTCTCTGTCTTAGAAACGTTGAGCCAACTTGCCTTTGATGGCAATAGCATAACTACCCATGGTCCTACGTGTTTGTACTTTACAAGGTGAAATAAGTGACCTTACAAGTATTCTTCTCTTTTTATGGCTGTGTGTTGAAATATCTATTTTTTTCAATCTTACAGATGAATTTTGGTTTGTTCATAATTGTAGCTATATATGGCATTAGGCAACAGCCCAAGGAGGCAGATATGTATGTGTAGTTCAACTTGCATTGCTTAATTTATGTACTTTTAAATAAATAAGTAATTGCTTTGAAATTCTTATGAACGTTGCTGCCTTAATACTTAGAAAGAAAATGATTTGAACAAATTTTGCAAGATTTTCCTTAAGCTTCAAAACAAAACAAAAACCAAACACAACAAAGCAAACAATAATAAAATACACACACACACACACACACACACAATTCTTTCAAATGAGAAATACAGCTTCTTATATATTTTTTCTTTTATTCACAAAAGTGCTACTATGTATATGTGTTTATAATATAATCTAAAATCTTCACTTGTCATAGGCAGTCTTTTTTCATACTGTGCAACACAGGGCTATTTTTAGCTTTGTCTTTGTCGTGCTATAGCAACTCAGTCTGTTCAGCTTCATCATACATCCATGCCCTAATGTACACCTCCTTTTCTGAATTTTAAAAGCCTGTTCCCCCTCTGTACCCTTGCTCAGAGAACTCAAGCATATCTACTTTCAGCTCTCATCACAAGGTTAATTCCTCCCAAACCTCAATTGCAATCTCCAAACTCAGATTTCCAAGAGACTTCAAGGCCTTTGGATGTAGATGCTTTGCTCTTACACTTTAACCTCAACTCTTTTATCTCATCATATTCCCTCCTAATGAATATGTTATCTAGATTTTAAATTTCAGACAATACTATTTTTCCATTCATCCAGTAGTGTTAGTAAATAACAGATATAAGGAAACAACCTAGGTGTTGAACAATGGGGATAGGTTCCATAATGGTTATATTGTAAAAAGGAATGCTATGCTAGCATCAGAAATGATACAGAAGAAAATAATTTATTGACATGAAAGAGGGTTTATTATGTACAAAGTAAAACTGTGAGTTAATATTATAATATTATACGTAAATTCCAAGTTTTTGGTGGAAAAACATATATATCTATTTTGCTGTACGTTTCTGTTTATCCATCAATCACAAAAGATAAACATCAACATGCTAGGAGAATTATGTCTAATTTTTAAATTTTTGCTTATTATAATTTTCATATTTTCAATAATAAATACAAGTTAATTGATGAGATAGAATTGAAGGTATACTAAAACAATTTTTAAAGGCCATGTGTGTTAGTTCATTTTTACACTGCTGTTAAAGACATGCTCGAAACTGGGCACTTTACAAAGGAAAGAAGTTTAACTGGACTTACAGTTCCACGTGGCTGGGGAAGCCTCACAATCATGGTGGAAGGCAAGGAGAGGCAAGTCACAGCTTACATGGATGACAGTAGGCAAAGAGGGAGAGCTTATGCAGTGGAACTCCTCTTTTTAAAACCATTAGATCTTGTGAGACTTATTCACTATCACGAGAATAGCACAGGAAAGACCTGCCCCCATGATTCAATTTCCTCCCAACGGGTCCCTCCCACAACACATGGGAATACAAGATGAGATTTGAGTGGGGACACAGTCAAACCATATCATCATGATACTCTAAAACCCATTAAGTGAAGCTCAAAGTAAAGAGCCTGCCCTTTAGTTTCCTCCATAGAGTGTCCTGAATCAACTTTTTCAGTTCTATTTATTATTATGTAGACCTAGAACAATCGAAGATACTATCTACTTTAAAAGCTTTATTTTACAAAGAGAAAACTATAGCCAAAGGAGGCTAAATGAATATCTGTAAGTTGCTCAGTTACTGGTAAAGCCACAGTAAAATATATAGTTTGCTGTCTTGTTGGCTTATGTTTTTAAGCCACCCCTCAGAAATAAAATGTTTCAATCATTCCTTCTCAAAAATACTTTGTGCCTCCCTACCTCTGCACTTTTCACATTCCATCTTTCTTCTCCATCTGCTGAAAATTACCCATTCTAAAGTCCTTCCCTTGTCGTTATAGAGAAATTATTTTATCTGAGACACTTATAGATCACAAAAAATATAATTATTTTAGTTTATTAATTACACTGAAAATATTTGGTTATATGTTTAAGTACTAGAATGCATTAACTTCCCCACATTTTTCAGGAAACCAACTTAAAACTTCTTTGCATGGCATAGTCTGATTTTTTTATAACATAGTGCCAATATACCTGTCAGACTCAGTTATTAATGTTCATATAGAACTATTTTCATTCATTTATTTATTCAGCAGGTATTTGTTAAGAACTTGGGGTTAAAAAGATGAACAAAACAGACAAGGTCTCTGACATTTATATGCAAAAAAATACAAATAAATCTACCACCTACCACCAAACAAACACAAAATTTAAACTACCAATAG
The DNA here is from genome assembly GCF_028885625.2 of Pongo pygmaeus. NCBI lineage: Eukaryota > Metazoa > Chordata > Mammalia > Primates > Hominidae > Pongo > Pongo pygmaeus. The sequence goes on along the minus strand of NC_072373.2, from coordinate 132,534,235 downwards.
TTCATCACACTGTTACATGTATTTTACCTGCCTAAAATACAAATAAATCTAAGACTTTACTCATTCGTTAAACTCCTCATAATCCTTCCAAACTCAACCGATTCATTCAAGCATATACTTGTTGGGACATTTCCTTACTACCATCTATACACTTTTCTGAAGTAGTTACCTCTTTTTTATTTACTATTCCACAATTTTACTTTAGTATTATTCTTGGAGTTCTGGGATACATGTGAACAATGTGCAGGTTTGTTACATAGGTATACGGATGCTATGGTGGTTTGCTACACCCATCAACCTGTCATCTACATAAGGTATTTCTCCTAATGCTATCCCTCCCCTAACCCCCCACTCCCCAACAGGCCCCAGTGTGTGATGTTCCCCTCCCTGTGTCCATGTGTTCTCATTGTTCAACTTCCACTTATAAGTGAGAATATGTGGTGTTTGGTTCTCTGTTCCTGTGTTAGTTTGCTGAGAATGGTGGTTTCCAGCTTCATCCATGTCCCTGCAAAGGACATGAACTAATCCCTTTTGGAGGCTGCATAGCATTCCATGGTATATATGAGCCACATTTTCTTTATCTAGTCTATCACTGATGGGCATTTGGGTTGGTTCCAAGTCTTTGCAACTGTGAATAGTGCTGCAATAAACGTGTGTGCATATCTCTTCATAGTAGAATGATTTATAATCCTTTGGGTATATACTCAGTAATGGGACTGCTGGGTCAAATGGTATTTCTGGTTCTAGATCCTTGAGGAATCACCACACAGTCTTCCACAATGGTTGAACTAATTTACACTCCCACCAACAGTGTAAAAGTGTTATTTCTCCATATCCTCTCCAGCATCTGTTGTTTCCTGACTTTTTGATTATCGCCATGCTAACTGGCGTGAGATGGTATCTCATTGTGGTTTTGATTTGCATTTCTCTAATGACCAGTGATGATGATCTTTTTTTCATATGTTTGTTGGCTGCACAAATGTCTTCAGACAAACAGAGAGCCAAATCATGAGTGAACTCCTATTCACAATTGCTACAAACAGAATAAAATACCTAGAAATACAACTTACAAGGAACGTGAAGGACTTCTTCAAGGAGAACTACAAACCACTGCTCAAGGAAATAAGAGAGGACACAAACAAATGGAAAAACATTTCCACGGATAGGAAGAATCAATATCATGAAAATGGCCATACTGCCTAAAGTAATTTACAGATTCAATGCTATCCCCGTCAACCTACCAGTGACTTTCTTCAGAGAATTAGAAAAAACTACTTTAAATTTCATATGGAAACAAAAAAGAGCCTGTATAGCCAACACAATCCTAAGCAAAAAGAACAAAGCTGGAGGCATCATGCTATCTGACTTCAAACTATACTACAAGGCTACAGTAACCAAAACAGCATGGTACTGGTACCAAAACAGAGACATAGACCAATGGAACAGAACAGAGCCCTCAGAAATAATATCACACATCTACAAATATCTGATCTTTGACAAACCTGACAAAAACAAGAAATGGGGAAAGGATTCCCTATTTAATAAATGGTGTTGGTAAAACTGGCTAGCCATATGCAGAAAACTGAAACTGGACCCCTTCCTTACACCTTATACAAAAAATAACTCAAGATGGATTAAAGACTTAAATGTAAGGCCTAAAACCATAAAAACCCTAGAAGAAAACCTAGGCAAATACCTCAGGACATAGGCATGGGCAAAGACTTCATGACTAAAACACCAAGAGCAATGGCAACAAAAGCCAAAATTGACAAATGGGATCTAATTAAACTAAAGAGCTTCTGCACATCAAAAGAAACTATCATCAGAGTGAACAGGCAACCTACAGAACAGGAGAAGATTTTTGTAATCTATCCATCCGACAAGGGCTAATATCCAGAATCTACAAAGAACTTAAACAAACTTACAAGAAAACAAACAAACAACCCCATCAAAAAGTGGATGGTGGGTATGAACAGACACTTCTCAAAAGAAGACATTTATGTGGCTATTCCACAGTTTAAAATATGCTGCTACTCAGCTGTCATCATAGTCGGCCAAACATGTTAATTTTCTCTTCAAAAACAACATAAGCTCCTTGAGGACAGTGACCAAACATATCTTAACCAAATTATTACCTCCATTGCAATTAAAAATATGCACGTATGTCGGGCGCAGTGGCTCACACCTGTAACCCCAGCACTTTGGGAGGCTGAGGTGGGCGGATCATGAGGTCAGGAGATCGAGACCATCCTGGCTATGGTGAAACCCCATCTCTACTAAAAATACAAAAAATTAGCTGGGCATAGTGGTGGGCACCTGTAGTCCCAGCTACTTGGGAGGCTGAGGCAGGAGAATGACATGAACCTGGGAGGTGGATCTTGCATTGTGCTGAGATCATGCCACTGCACTCCAGCCTGGGCAACAAGTGAGACTCCATCTCAAAAAAAAAAAAAAAAATGCATCTATATAAAATACTTATTCTTGAAGGCAGTTCTTTCCTCTGTAGAGATATAGATAAACAAAATCACCTTTTCACATGGCATTCCTCAAGTATATTTTGCAGAACTAATGTATACTTCCTACATCTCCTTTTTTTCCTCTAGGCTAAACATTTTTATCTTTAATAATTATTTTTAATACAAAATGCTTTTAGTATTCTAGTTATCCTTTGTTAGATATCTCATTTACCTATATGCTATGAAATTGAGAAATCCGCTAACATAGTTGAAAAGGTTAAAAATGAGAACTTGAATTTTTGCCATTTCCCTCCTTCCCTTCCCATTGTAAAGCAAGAATCATTTTATAACATGGACATCACCATGACCTCTTTGATTGTTCAAAATACACTCAATGAAAACTAAAGAAAACTACAAAAGCAAAAGAAGCTGAAGTCCTAAAGAACTGAGATGAGAATGGTAAAAATGGAGATTAAGGAAAAGCTAAATGTCCAAGTTTTAGAGTGTAAAGATAAAGAGTAACCTTTCCTTTTTAGAAGTCCTTCCTAGACATGAGAAATTGAAAATAACAAGGATGTTTAAAGACTATTTTTTTAAAGTTTGCTTTTTTCACCCTTAGAATTTTTGGGGGGAGACTGAGTAAAGGTTTTATTCACTTACAATAAAATTTCTAAAAATTAACTCCATGACAAGTATAGACCATCAGGAGTCCCAAATATATATGCATTACACTTAATTTTTTTCATTTCATTGTCATCTACAAACTCCTTCAAGGTTCTTTACTACATACAGAATAAAGCAGAACCTCAGCATTATATAATCCCAATTGTGATGTGGGCCCTTCTCCCTCCCCAACCTTTCTAATCTCATCTCCTACCCCTCCTTGAAAATATTTTTTGCTTCCACCTATTGAACTAGTTATAATTTCTCAAATAAAACAATATCATTAATGCATCTTTGCATTTTGCCTTTTGTTTTTTGTTTTTGCTTAGAATGTTCTTTCCTGCCAGTGTTAATGCTTTGAAAATTCCAACTAAGCCTTCAAAAGTCAGTCCTGTTGTCCTCTCCACTAAAAATCCTCCTTCTATGTGAAAAAGGTAGACAGAGGTGGAAATGATAAACTATCATTTAATGCATATAGTGTTTTAGTTTTGCAAGGTAAAAAAGTTCTGGAGAAACATGATGTATGTGCTTAATGCCACTAGAACTGTACACTTAAAGATGTCTAAGATAGTAATTTTTATATTATGTATGTTTTATCACAATTTAACCATGAATAATTATGTTAAACTAAAAAAAAAAGTCTAGGAAGCCTCATGACAGAAGATATTGCAAAGGTGTCGTGAAGGCCAAGGGTTGAAGTTTTAAAACCTAAACTGTGGCTGCATAGTATTCCATGGTGTATATATGCCACTATATATTAATAATAATAAAAAAGGGAAAAAAAGAAAGAAAAGAGGAAAAATATATCAAAATAAAAAAATGCAAAATCAAAAAAAAAAAAAAACCTAAACTGTGTAACAGGCTCTGTAAAGGGGAGAAACCCAAGAAACTTATGGTCAAGTTGAAACTCTCAAACTGCCATTGGAATATAGTCATTGGGGTCCCTTAGATGCAGAAAAGAAAATTAACTACAGTGAGGTATGTTTGTGTTTCACATAAGAAAGAATTTTGAAATAGAGTTGTCCATTAGGGGGAGGGTCTATCCTGGGAGATGTGAGCTCATTTCCATTGGCTATGACTCAGATTATCTATTAGTCATGCCATGGGTGTGAAGTTGGAGCTAGATAACCTTTAGGATATTTTCCAAGCCCTAATTCCATGACTTTGTTATCATTATCACCATAAACTCTGAAGTCTTGGCTGGGCACCTTTTCAACAAGGGGCTTGTGGTAAAGTGTAGAACAACGAACTCAGAAAAGGCCTATTCAAAAATCAGAACTAGTCATGGCCTAAGATATATTCCCACAAAGTTCTGAGGCCAAGATAACTTACCAATATATAACCCAAGAATATTTCTGGATGTTTCAATTACTGAGCATCCAGGAAGCCTCACCTCTGGACATTGTGTGCTGACCATCTCTTCTTTCTTTGTTTTTTTGAAAATAGTCTGTATCCATCATCAAACACCCCTAGGATGTTATCCCTTCTTGATGGACACATTACAGTTTATTCGGGATATAGTTTACACCCCCAAATTTCTATCCCTAACTCAGACCTCTCCTCTGATGAGATTGTTGCAATCAGTTGGATATTTCTGATTTGTACTTTAAACTTATTACACTTGAATATTTATTAGACATTTTAAACTGAAAACCCCTGACGCAAATTTTCTGCCACCAAACTTGCTTCTTCTACAGCCTTGCCCACTTCAATGAATGGCAACTGTATCCTTCCAATACCTTTGGCCAAAAACCTTACAATCATTTGTGCCTTTTCTTTTACACCTTATAGCCAGTCTGCCAGAAAAATCTATTGTCCCTTTTTCCAAATATATTACATTTCTCATCTCCACTACTACCTCCTGGTCTAAGCATGGTTATCTGTCACTGAATTTACCCCAATAACCTTTTAACTTGTCCCTTTGCTTCACGTCTCAGTCTTTCCCAGCACAGGAACCACAGCAGGCTGATGATTCCTACTCAATGTTTATGGTGAGTGATTGTGGTGATGGTTGTACGACTCCATACATCAGTCGAAACTCATCAAATGGTACAATGGAGATTGGCAAATGTTATTATAAACAAATTATATTGCAGTACAGCTGATGAAAACAGGAAAGAAAGAAAGAAAAAAAAACCTCCTCAGCTTCCCACAAGCAAAGCTGCTTCCTAATCATACTCTGTACTTGTTTGCTTACATATATGCTATCTCCCGCTTGATTTAATTTCAGCACCTAGCATAAGACTTGGCAGACAGATACTCAACATATTTACTGAATGTATTAGACTAGCGACCTTGGGTACTTAGTGTCTTTTTCAAATTAGTTCCCAGTAAGGTGATAATCAGTTTAGATGAAATAATCATTAGCTTTATTCCAAATCTATAAAAGCCCATTATTCTATGATTCTAAAGTAGAGTGGCATTCAAGCTCTGGAAGATTGCTGATTTTAGGCCAGTCTCTCCTGGAAAGAGTAAGTAATTGCCCCGGGTAATTAAGACAGTGTGTGTGTGTGTGTGTGTGTGTGTGTGTGTGTGTGTGAGTTTTAGGCCACTCTCTCCGTGTGTGTGTGTGTGTGTGTGTGTTTGTTTTAGGCCACTCTCTCCGTGTGTGTGTGTGTGTGTGTTTGTTTTAGGCCACTCCGAGTGTGTGTGTGTGTGTGTGTGTGTGTGTGTGTGTGTTTTAGGCCACTCTCTCCGTGTGTGTGTGTGTGTGTGTGTGTGTTTGTTTTAGGCCACTCTCTCCAAGAGCCATCTAGAGGGAAGAGTAAGTAATTGCCCTGGGTAATTAAGAGTGTTGTGTGTGTGTGTGTGTGTGTTTCTATAATTCAGTCACATTAAATGACACAAAGATTCACCAACATCACACTTTTGCCAAGGTCTTGCCTAAAATAGAGCATTTTTCTCCCTACTGGAATTCTGACTTCCAATTTAGAATGAACTCCTTTGGCGGGAAGTAACAAATTGGCCTCAGATACTCATCATGAGTTACAGGAGGATCTCATGAAACTCATGCAGAAATGTAGCCAGACCTCAAGGAAGAGCTGGGAATTCTTGAGGAAAGTAAGAAGATTTTTCGTGCTTTGTCCTCTTTCTTTCTATATACAGCTACTTTATTCTTCTCCCTCTTCCAGTTGGCTTCCTCTACTTCTTTATCCAGAATGATTAATATTGTGTAGGTCTAGCCCAGTCATTTTTTACTCTACTTACCAGAAACACGTAGAGAGTTTTAAAAATTATGATGTCCAGGCCAGGTACCTTTCTACTAATTATATCAGAATCCCCTGGAGGGGGACGCAAATAATAGTATTTTTAAAAATATTTTTAAAATCCCTCCAAGAAATCACACAGAGTATTCAAGGATGAGGTCACCTCTCCAGTAACACGAGTTCTTTTCCTAGTTCCTAATTCTCAAGTAAGAGATTCAGGCTTGGCCAATATTGTTGTGTTAGGTGTCTATTTTATTCAACTACGTGGCTACTAGGGGTCTGTTCAAGAGAACAGACTGTTTAAGTTCGGAAGGTAGTCTAAAAGGTGCTCATGTGGACCTCTCATCTGCTAATAAAGTGTCAGCTCTGACAAGCATCAACACATTGTCCAAATGTTAAGCTCTACTGTAAAAATAGGACACTTTAAATTTTTTTCTATTTTATTCTTAAAATCAACAAGACAATTGTCCATTTGCAAGTAATATTTATACCAGACCCAGTGATAGGTATTTTTTAATCACGATTTTTAAGGTATGCATTATTGTCCTATTGAAGATGAGGAAAGTGAGGCCCAAAGAAAGTAAACTGCTTGTCCAAAGATTAATAAGTGGTAGAGCAAGACCTGAATTGAAAGTTTACACTAACTACATTATGTCAAGCTGCCTCCATCTTTTTTTTTTTTTCCCCCTTTTTTTGAGATGGGGTCTTGCTCTGTCGCCCAGGCTGGAGTGCAGTGGCGTGATCTTGGCTCACTGCAAGATCCACCTCCCGGGTTCACGCCATTCTCCTGCCTCAGCCTCCCGAGTAGCTGGGACCACAGGCGCCTGCCACCACGCCCGGCTAATTTTTGTATTTTTAGTAGAGACGGGGTTTCACCATGTTGGCCAGGATGGTCTTGATTTCCTGACCTCGTGATCCGCCCGCCTCGGCCTCCCAAAGTGCTGGGATTACAGGTGTGAGCCACCACGCCCAGCTGCTGCCCCCATCTTACATAAACATGAATTTTGTAAATTATTAATGTCCTCAAAACAAGAAACTAACCTAAAAGTTATTCATGATGGTTTGATTGAACACACAGAGTACATATACACACATTGAAAAATCTTATCAAAAAGAAAAACCATACACTATTCAAATATCATCAAGACAATCATAATGCCATTAATTAAAGAATAGAAATAAAAATACAGTCAAACTATAATAACCCATTATTTTATTATTAAATTATTACTCTTTACCACTGGTTTCCTCTGGTATACCTGGTTGGGTCATGGAATTATAGCAGAGACATTTGGATGTGTAATGATTATGTTGTTGGGAAACAGTAACTCACAGGATAAGTATATATCCCAGTTGCATTTTCTCCTAATTTGCTTTGCTAGAATGAAATTTGAAAAAAAAAAAAGGAAGAGAAAAGCACTACTAAAAGCAATACTAGTGGCAGTGTTTGTTATATTTGATTGAAGAAGAAATCACCATCACTATGTTCCATGCAATTCAAAATAATCAAACAGCTTTCACTTACTCATTTTGTTTATATTTCATTATGATATGCTACAGTGTGCCCTATCTTGGAGTACAGCTGCTATAGAAACATCCATTCTGAAATTATTTTAAGGAAAAGAATAAATAACATTGCGTAGCTGCTTGTGGCTAGATTAATTCACAGACTGGATTAATGCATTAATTAACTCAAGATCAGTTCCTTTGCTCTTTAAAGAAATACCTATTGAGGGAAAAATCTTACAGGGTAAAAATTAATTTGGATTAGCTGTTTCCATGATGGAAAGGTCTAGCTCCAGTGATTACAATTATAATATAAAAACAGATTTCATTCTCCGTTTTGAGACATTATTATTCATCATAAAATTTCTTTCTGATATAAAAATCTTTTCTGATTTGAGGTTTCAGAAGTTTCTACAAAATAATGATTCCATTTGATGCATTTCTTTAAAAGATGATGTTCACATTCCTCCATACTTGCAATCTGAGCATAAAATAAGACTAGAAAATTAAATAACATTAATTGGCTCCATGGCATAATGGTCAGCATATCTGGACTCTGAAAATTAAATGATATTAATTCAAATCCATGTCCCATCTTTCTCCATCTAAACTCTACCTCTACCCCCAATTATCAACTCTTTAACAACTTAATGTAGTATCATGCAAAAACTCCTCTTCCTTCAACAAAAAATAACTATTCCTCCCCAGTTTTCCCCCATTTACTTTATGACACTACCATTCATCAAGCTTGTTAAAACCTGTTAATTGTATTATTTTTGATATTTCTTCTCTCTCAACTCCCATTTCTATTCTACAGCAAATCTAATTATTTTTGACTCCATTCTCTTTGCCACTATTATCTCTTACTGAGACTTTTTCTTACTGACTTCTGCATTCTCCTTGCCTCCTACTCAAATCTATTCTTTACTCTGTACCAGAGTAGGGTTTTTAAAACAGAAATTTGATTGTGTTATGCACCTGCTTAAACTTTTCATTAGTTTTCCATTGGATTTTGTTAATATTCAACTTTTCATGATAGCCTACAAGCTCTTTCATGATATGGTCCTGTATGCCTATCCAAACTTACCTTATGCCAATCTCTATAAATATACATATCATAGTCACATGTGCCTTCTACCAAACTCTGCCTTTAACTGGACATTTATACTTGCTATTTTCTTTTTCTGACATATTCTTTTTCCATGCTTCTATTTCCATGTAAACTCTTTTCCCACTGTCACGTACCAGCTCTTTTAGCAACCTAAGGTAGTATCACCAATGAGCCAAGTGAACTTGTAAAATATGCTTCCTAAACCCCATTTGTCCCATGATCTAAAATATTTCCCTAACATATAAAATTTATCTATATCTATCAAGTGCATTCTACATGGCAGGCATTCTGTCCAGGTGCTGGGAACACAACAGTTAAAAGAGTACCTTTTCTTTCTTTTCTTAAAAAAAGTAGTCTATTTCACTTATTAATGGTTAAAAAATGGCTTCACTAAACATTGTTTTGTTATTTATATATTAATATGCTGAGAGCAGTATTATTACACATCTTTTTTTCCACAGCTTTATTGAGGTATAATCAGTCTACAATAAACATAATTAATGTATAAAATTCAGTGCTTTGGATATATGCATACACTCATGTTACTATCACTACAATCCATGTCACAAACATATCCATCATGTTCAAAAGTTTCTTTGTGTCCCTTTGTTATTGTTACTAGCTTTATCCCTTCCTTTCTTTTTTCTTCTTTCTCTTTTTCTTTTCTTTTCTTTCCTTTCTTTCTTCCTTTCTTTTCTTTCCTTCTTTCCCTCCCTTCCTTCCTTTCTCTTTTTCTCTTTCTTCTTTCTTTTTCTTTCTTTTTCTTTTTTCTCTTTTTCTTTCATTTCTTTTTCTCTTTCTTCTCTCTCTTCCTTCCCTCCTGTTCTCCCTTTCCTTCTTTCCTCTTTCCTTCTTTCTCCTTCCTTCCTTCTTTTCTTTTCTTTCTCTTTCTTTCCTTCTTTTATTTGCTTTTTTTTCCTCTTATTTTCTTATTTTCTTTCCTTCTTTCTTTCTTTCCAATATACCCAACATCCCTCTCACCCATCTCCTGGAAACCATCATTCTATTGTCTATTTCTACACATTTGACTACTTCAGATGCCTCATATAGAGGGAATCATGCAGTATGTGCCCTTCTGTGATGGCCACTTCATTTGGCATGCCTTCCCGGTCTATCCATTCTTTCACAAACAGTACAATTTCCTTCCTTTTTAAGTCTGACTAATATTCTCTTGGATGTATAAATCAGAATTTCTTTTTTTTTTTTTTGAGACAGAGTCTCGCTCTGTCACCCAGGCTGGAGTGCAGTGGCACAATCTCAGCTCACTGCAAACTCCGCCTCCCAGGTTCACGCCATTCTCCTGCCTCAGCCTCCCAAGTAGCTGGGACTACAGGCGCCCGCCACCACGCCAGGCTAATTTTTTGTATTTTTAGTAGAGACGGGTTTTCACCGTGTTAGCCAGGATGGTCTCGATCTCCTGACCTCGTGATCCACCCGCCTCGGCCTCCCAAAGTGCTGGGATTACAGGCGTGAGCCACTGCGCCTGGCCATTATCCATATATCTATCAGTGGACATTTAGGTTATATCTTGGCTATTGTGAATAATGTTGCAGTGAACATGGGGGTGCGGATGTCTCTTTGAGATAATGATTTCAGTTATTTTAGATATATACCCAGAAGTGGAATTGGATCACATGATAGTTCTATTTTAAATTTTTTGAGAAACATCTATACTGTTTTCTATAGCAGTTTCACCATTTTACATTGCACCAACAGTTGTATAAGGGTTTCAATTTCTCCACAAACTTGTCAAACTTTTGTTTTTCTGACAATAGTCATTGTATCAAGTGTGATGTGATATCTCAATGTGGTTTTGATTTTCATTTTCCTGATGATCAGTGATAAGCATTTTTTCATATACCTGTTGGCCATTTGTATGGCTTCTTTGAAAAAATACCTATTCAAGTCCCTTGCTAATTTTTAAAATTGGACTATTTAAATATTTTGCTATTGAATTTTAAAAGTTTCTTATATTTTGTGGAAATTAACTGCTGGTTAATTAATGGTAAATATTTCTTCCCATTCTAAAGGCTGCTTTATTACTCGGTTGATTATTTCCTTAGCTATGCAGAAGTTCTTTTAGTTTGTTGTAATCTCACTTATCTTGTTTTGCTTTTGCTGACTGCACTTTTGGTGTCATATTCATGAAATTATTGCCAAAACCAATGTCATGAAGCTTTTCCCATATGCTTCCTTCTAAGGAGTTTTACAGTTGCAGGTCTTACATTTTAGTCTTTAATTAATTGTGAGTTAATTTTTGTCTGTGGTGAAATATAACATTCCAATTTAATTATTTTCCATGTGGATAGCCACTTTTCCCAATGTAACATTTATTGAAGAGACAATCCTTTCCCCGCTATGAATTCTTGACTTTCGTATTTAAAGTCATTGTATATGTTGCATAGTTGACTGTACATGACATGGCTGTAGGATATAAGCTCTCTATTGTTCCAATGCTCTACATGTTTGTTTTTATGCCAGTACCATGCTACCCTGATTATTATTGCTTTGTAATTATTTTGAAATCAGGAAGTATAATGTTTCTAGCTTTATTCTTATTCAAAATTGTTTTTGTTATTTGGGTATTTTGTGGATTCATACATATTTTAGATTTATGTTTTCTATTTCTGTAAAAATGTATTTGGAATTTTGATAAGGATTTCATTGAATCTGTACATTGCTTTAGGTGAAATGGATACTTTAACATTAGTTTTTCCAATCCAAGAATATAAGATGTCTTTCCATTTAGTTTTGTCTGCTTTACTTTCTGGCAGTATTTTAGAGTTTTTATTTTAAAAGTATTTCATATCCTCGATTCAGTGTATTCCTAAGTACTTTATTGTTTCTGGTCTTATTGTAAATGGATTTTTTTCTTAATTTTTTGGATAGTTTATTGCTGGCATACAGAAACACAACTGTTTTTTGTATGTTGATTTGAATCCTGCAACTTTACTGAATTTGTTTATTAGATCTCCAGTTTTTGTGTGTGTGTGTGCAGTTTTCAGGGTTTTGTATGTATAAGATCATGTCCTCTGCAAATAGTTAATTTTTCTTCTTGTTTTCTGATATGGATGCCTTTTATTTCTTTGGTTTGGCATATGGTTTTTGCCCATCATTCTGTTAAAGCAGTGTTATCACATTTATTGATTTGTGTATGTTGAACCATCTTTGCATCCTAGGAATAAGTCTTGCTTTATAGAGATTTATAGGTCATAGAATATGATCTTTTTAATGTGCTGTTGAATTTGGTTTGCTAATATTTCATTGAAAGTTTTTGTATCCATATTCATCAGGGATATTGGCCTGTAGTTTTCTTTGTTTGTGGTGTCTTTGTCTGGATTTGGTAACAGTGTGATGTTGGCCTCATAAAATGAGCATGGAACTATTTACTCTTCTATTTTTTACAAGCCTTTAGAAAGAAAGGATATTAATTCTTCTTTAAATGTACAGTAAAATTAACCTGTGAAGCTACCTGGTCCTAGGCTTTCCTGTTTGGCTTGGTTTTTGATTACTGACTCAATCTCCTTATTTGTTATTGGTCTTTTCAGGTTTTCTATTTCTTCTTAATTCTGTCTTTATAGGTTTTAAGTTTTTAGGAACTTATCCACTTCTTCTAGGTTGCCAAATTTGTTCACAATAGTCCCTTATGGTCTTGTTTTTTATTTCTCTGGCATTAGTTGTAATGTCTCCTGTTTCATTTCCAATTTTATTTTTGAATCCTCTCTTTTTTTTCTTCGTTCAGATAACAAATTGTCAATTTTATCTTTTGAAAAACAATTCTTAATTTTGTTGATTTTGTTCTATTGTATTTTTATTCATTATATCATTTATTCCTGCTCTAATCTTTATTATTTCCATCCTTCTGCTAACTTTGGGCTTAATTTTTGTTGTTGTTGTTGTTCTTGTTCTTGTTTTGTTGTTGTTGTTCATTGATGTTTAAAGTTAGGTTATTTATTTCAGATCTTTCTTTTTTAATGTAGACATTTACTGCCATAAAACATCTCTTAGTACTGTTCTTGCATAAGTTTTCTTTTATTAGTCTTTTGGTATTTTGTGTTTTTGTTTTAGTTTGTCCTGAGAGATACTCTAATTCTGCCCCCATGATTCAATCACCCCCCGCCATGCCCCACCTCCAACACTGGGGATTACAATTCAACATGAGATTTGGTGGAGACACAGATCTAAACCATATTACTGAACTACAGTAATATGTTGGTTTCTTTTACATTCTACTAGCTATATTATCTGTTAATATAATAGCATGTACACTATTATTGCCTCTACTGCATACAAACCAAAGAGTCTGTTCAAAGAATAAAACAGTAAATTAACTTTAAGAACTGACTTTAAGTTAGACAGAGATCCCCCTAAAATAATAAATAACATGTTGACAAATTTTCAAAAGTGTCAATCAAAAAGGTAACAACTGCCATGCTGACAGGCCCAGGGGCAAAGGTGATGATACTGCTGACAAGATGTCAATGACTAAAGTAATAAAAACATGGTGACCAGCTCAGGGTGGTGCCTGACAGCAAATCCATGTAACATAAAGGAGTCAGTATGATCAAGGTGAGAGTGATGAAGGTAAATAAAAGAAGCTGACATTTAAGAAAGGTGACAGCAGTGATGTTAAATTTTAAGCCTTGGAATAAGAAGCTCAAAATTGTAAGTCAACAACATATCAGCCAATACTTGCTCTTGTGTTAACCTATTAACCCTTATATTTCTAGAAGGAGAATTCTCTGAAATAGACTAAGGTGAGGATAGAGCGTGAAGAGAAAACCAGCGTAGTTGCCCAGAGGTCACTTCAAAATAGAAATAACAATGTCTATAGGGAAGGATGGTTGTGAAGATCAAATGAGAAAAACTACAAACCCCAAGCATGCTCATCTGTATCCTTCTGTTTCCATGGTAACCCTACCCCACCATCAAGCACCAGATCTTTTAGTAGTCTAAGGTAGCATCTATCACCACTGAGCCATGTGAACTTATAAAATCCATTTCCTAAACTCAGTGTCCTCATAATCTAAAACATTTCCAAAACCTACCCATTGTTTCAATTGTATTTTTTAAGTGCCTACATATGGCAGGCATTTCATTGGCCAACCATCAACGATAAGGTAACCACTGTTCTAGGGATACAACAGAGAACAAAACTGATTAAAAATCTATTTGAAGGCTACATTCTCACAGGATGTTGTCTGGTATATAGTGACTGTTCAATATATGGGAAGTGATCTAAAATGAAATAAGGTAAAATTTCAAGTATTGGTTATAAGAATCACAAAAAGTCCAATACTTGTCCCCACTCTGGAGCGGAGTTCTCTGATAACTGGTAGGAACTTACTTATGTGTTCTGACTTCCACATGCTCAGCTGGAACTCAGAGAAAGAGAAAAGAACATAATGAGGAAAAAGTAAGCTGGTTATTGAAAAGAACAGTAGAACCGAGAACAGAAAAACTTGGGTTCTAGCCCCAGCATTGCCATTAACTAGTTTTAACACCTTAAGAAAGGCATTACATTTTTTTCTTTATTTTTTATGGATGTTATTCTTGTCTTTATCTCTTTGAGAATATTTAACATTTTTTACAGCATTTTCAGATAATTCTATTATTGTTGTATTCTTCTGAGTAAATTATCTTACTATGTGAATTTACTCTTTTAAATCCTGTTCCTCAGCTTCCTAACTCATGGCCAACTATATCTCAACCAAATCCAGTATAGTTCTCCATTTTTTTAAATGGGAAAATGGTTAATCCAGCGGTAATTTTGCATACAATGTGAATGCTAAGCCTCTAAAAACAATCAACCATAATGGGTATTCAATAAATTAGATTTTTAATTTTTTATATATATTATTTGAGTTTTAGAACCATATAAAATTATAATTCTGCCCCTTCCATGAATGAAAATGATGAGGTTCAAGACAACATATTAGAGATTTTAAAAGCTGTTACGTCCTTGAGCTGGGAATTCTACTTCTATGATGACAATGTCCTGTCTCAGAGACGTCAGTGAGAAAACCAACAAGGCAGCACGATGCTCCCAAAAGTCTGAAGGCAGAATCACTGAGAAATTAGTTCACGACTTGAACCCAGACTGCTTGACTTTCAGGATGCCATTACACCATCCTGGATATTTTTTGATCTGATCCTCTACAGCTTGTTTGAGATTCAACTTCACTAAATCACTGAATTCAGAAGAACACAATTCTGGTCAAAATTTCCAATTTTAGGTTATTTTGTATTTAAATTTTCCACAGCAAACTAAAGGTTTTGGGTGTTTTGTTTTATTGTGCTACATTGCCATTAGACCCAGAGGGCCCCACGCATTAGAGAGCTGAAAATGTGGCATGGGATGCATAATACTTCTAGTCTATTTGGACCAATTGATACTGCAGTGGTTAATTTCTTTCATACTCCATCAACATGAACTAAGGTTAGATTCCCCATGTATTGAATCAGATTTTTCAGAGTTATTTTTTATTTCTGCCCATTCTAATCCTCAGTTATCTCTGCCTGAAGTAGCAGTCTACTGCTATGTGGGTAAGGAAATATTCTGTCTTTATGGAGACAATTTCATTTTAAATTACTTTTCAAGTCAAACACTGCCATTTAATAAAAGTTTGGAACCTATACAAAGTCAATAAAAGGCATTAAAATTACTTATTAGTCATGGTATTTTCTTTCTCTATCACCAACTAGACAGTTTTGTTTTGATAGCTCCATTAGGTACACCCTCATTGCTCATTTTTTCCTTGACTTCCTTTTAGAACATATGGATGTTACAAAAAATAAATTCTCCTTTATACACAAAAAACTTCACATTATTAGGAATATAATTTTTAATAGAAAAAGTGTCAAGTCTCTGATGCACAATAATTATTGTAAAATGTTAGCTGAAGAACACATCACAATTTAACCTGAATGTACTATCAAAGAGGAAAATTATGTGGAGAGTACTATAGGGTTTAATGTATGTTTATTTATAAGCAGCTGAAGAAGACTTCATTTTTCAATGACTGTAAGCAAATTTGACTTTACTACTTGCCATTGTGAGAGATAAAGATGAGATCACATACATTTCTGGTACTAGTTAAGTCTAAAGGCTCAGTTTCCCAATGAGACTGACCTGAAGTAATCTCAACACTATGATCCTGACCCAGTGGAAAAACTTAGCATGGAAAAAGCATTTAGCCATGACAAACTTCAATATTATTTTTTGGAGGCTATCACTATTTCAAACTAAACCCATTATGATTTAAAACTGTCTTTTTATTGATATTCATTGTTTTTCAACCTGACAGTGGCCAATGATTTATATCAATCTTCTCTTAACACAGGAATTAAAGAGTTTGCAATATATCTTAAACTGAAGGACACTTTTTCAATAAGTCTCAAGATTTTAATACAGTTGTCATTTCAAAAGCCTACCTCTTCTCAGTTGGAAAGGGGTTTAGAGAAGAAGAAGGCAGCTCTGTTGATAAGACTGTTTTTATCAGAAGCAGTAGAGGATTCAAAAATTAGTATGACATATCGATGATGCCTTTTTTTCAGGCATTTTTATTCTTTAAGTGCAAGAACACTGCAGCTGGCTGTCAATCATTAAACCACAAAATGAAATCCTTTGCCTGGCTAGGAGATTTGCAACTATACTGATGCTGGTAAACTAAACATCAAATTATAGCCTTTTCTCCCGCCTCACCCAGATTTCACAGGGGCTGCACACCCAAATAAATGCCTCTTGGCTACCCATTCATCTAACAGCTGGAAAGATGACACTTGACATTTGGAAACTTTCCTGTGAAGATTGCTGCAAGGCTTTCCCATTAGCTTCCTGGTGAGACTGTAAGGTCGAATAAGCTGCCTCAAAACCTGCAAAGGGTAACGGAAATACTCTAATATTAAGCCTGTGCAATTTAAATTTCTAATTCTCGAATCATAGTTCTTCAGATATTGTAGAAATCACTGGTATATTTCAGGGCAAAAGAATGCCTTTGAAGATGTGGAATTAAAGTGATATTTTAAGCAATGATAATGATAACAAGTGTCTTTTATTTAAAGTTGAGACTGAAGGTCTTCTAAGTAACAGCGACTTCAACACAGAGAAGTTCTTGTAAGTTTGTTTTCTAAAATCCTTGACTGTCATATTTTCAACAACTGTTCATCTTTGTCCAGAGCAGAAATCTTTAACATGAGGCAGAGTTATTACCATTCTTTACGTTTTTTCCCACATCATAAGCATTATTGAAGGTAGCTTTAAAATTCTTACAATCCAGCATTGTGGATTCATTTCAAAAATCACTGACCCCAACATAAAATAAAATAGTAAATATGCCATTATTAAAATGCTGTCATCTTATAAAATTTTTAGGTACAAACATGCCTTTTTTCCTCTTCAGAAAGATAATTCCTTTAAAATGTCCCCAAATCAAAAACTGTTAATAAAATGACAGTTTATTAAAGATAGCAGAAAGACAAAATTCCTCACATAATCTCAACCCAAAAAACAACAGAATGTAAAAAATTTCATTTATTGATATGAATGCACACAATTCAATTAGATTTTATCGCAATGATCTTTTTCCATGATACTCAATTTGGAATTCTATATCTTTAATTGTCTTTATAATTGTCTGTTCTTGTTTGTTAACTAAGTATTTTTCAAGTGAAAGATTAACAAGAATGAACAGGCTTCCCTAAATGCTCAGTCATATGTCCAAATTAGATGAAATTAATGTCATGATTAAAAAGGAAACTGAAACCTTTAAAAAATACACGTTGAGGGCATTGAAGAAATGGAAGACATGAATGATGTAACTTTCAATCTTGAATTCATCATCGTCTGAGACTAAAATCACTTTTTAAAAGTTCAAGACCAGCCTGACCAACAAAACTAACTGGGCATGGTGGCACATGCCTGTAATCCCAGCTACTTGGGAGGCTGAGGCTGGAGAATCGCTTGAACCCGGGAGGCAGAGGTTGCAGTGAGCCAAGATCGCGCCATTGCACTCCAGCCTGGGCAACAAGAGTGAAACTCTGTCTCAAAAAAAAAAAAAATCAATTTAATGATGCTGAATTGTACCTCAGTAGCAACAATGACAGACAAAGATGCCTACGGATGTGCACCTCTTGGCCCCAAATCATGGCATAAACCTAGTTTTCTCATGCCATTCCATTAACAAATCCACCAAAAAAAGGAAGCTCAGCTCACAGAAAGAAGATGGAATATCTAGCAATGACTGGACTTCTCATTTCTCTTCAAACCAAAACCACAGCTACCATTTGTACTCACTCTACTGCAGGTCTATGGCATGAATTTGTCTTCACTAGGTCTTGAAATCACAAATTCGTTTCACATAGCCTATTGAACTGCCATCAGATGGTAATGACTTTCTGTCACTCTTGACCTGGGGCAGATTTGAACTAGTGACCAAGAGGTTAAAGGCTCTGTATCTCACTACCAATCCCCTGAGATACTTAGTTCCCTCAACCACTAGTGATTTTTTTTGTGCCTCAGTCAAGCCAGAAGAAAATACACACAGAAAAAATCATAAGCAGTAGAAAAGTAGGTCACCAACGCAAGACATCTATGATAGTTCTGATGAACCTAATAAACACCTATTTCAAAATATACCCATATACTACATGCACCTGAGTGGAATCACAGTAACTGTTAAAGAACTTCATTATAACTTTCAATAGTATTTCACATAAGCTACCATTAAGCTGAAAAACACTGCAGAGAAACTGAAGATACTTGTGCTTCATGAGCTTACAGGGTTAAGGAATGTATTTTAGATTCAGTATCATTCCAGAATATTTGTGTGTGTGTCTTGTGTATCTATTCTAAAATAATTCTGCCTCACAAGTTAGTC
The DNA here is from genome assembly GCF_028885625.2 of Pongo pygmaeus. Classification (NCBI taxonomy): domain Eukaryota; kingdom Metazoa; phylum Chordata; class Mammalia; order Primates; family Hominidae; genus Pongo; species Pongo pygmaeus. The sequence continues at coordinate 132,515,415 of NC_072373.2, read as the reverse complement.
TCAGAGGGGGGTTGACAAATTGGGAGAAATAATATAGATTCATAACTGAAATAATCAAAACATTATCAAACACCTTAACGTGGATACTTACTATAGGAATACAGCATATTTTAATAAGGATAAAGTTTGCTGAAGAAAACAGAAGAATAGTATTTAGGAACATATATTTAGGCAAACATATATATATATACGTATATACATATACAGTAGTCAAAATATTGAACCTAAGCCAACAATGAAAAAATTAACTTTTTGTTGTTGTTTTTATTGTTGTTGAAGGTTGACTTCAAATGCTGGCTGCCAATAAACAACATTCTATAACTATTCAACTGCAATTATTCTGTACGTAACTAAGTAGGCAGTGACTCCTGAAGTCACTTAGAAATATGTACTCAAATTTTTTTTTAAATTTAATGCCCTGATACCTTCTTCCTTACACTCTGCATTTTCCCCTAGATGTTTGATTTTCATGGAATGAATCCCATTTGGAAGAAAATAGATCTTTTCATTTCATTTCTTCCTTATATTTAAAATGGTGCTCTATACAAATTATTTTATTTGGATTTCTACCTCTACCTGTTGACTCCATGTTTATCCTTCTATTAATAACTCTTATTTTTTGTCTCTCAATATATATATTTCTACCACAACTGCTTTTGTAGCAGCAACATGTACATTTAGTTGTTCCCTTCCACTACTGGTAATAAATACTGTGGGTTTTTAAACGTTGCATCTAAAATATAGAGAATTGAAAACAATTCTTAATAAAAGAATAATGACATGGCAAAAATAACTCTAATGATATAACAAACCAGTTAGTTTTGTGATTATAATTTCTATATAGATCAACATTATTTGACAAAATGTTCCATGTTTATAAGAGCTCCTTCTCAGGAATACCATGACTACTGAAGAGACAATGAGCTTCTGATCTGGGATTATAATTTAGAATAATTTAGTTTGTGTTTTATCTACAAGTTTTTTTCTCAGTGGCAGGACATAACATGATGAGATATCCATATAGCCTTCTTCTCTCCACTTTTTGCAACCAAATCTGTTTATATGCTAATACTAGAACGAAGTGCTCCGCCTTCTGAATGCTGTGTGAGTGGATAGAACAAACTCAGTTTCTCTACTAAAATCTCACAACACGCTTCTGACACCAGGTGTGTGCGAATTGCTCCCCACCAGCAAGCAAGCAATCAATTCTGTAGTGGACACAAGCTGAATGTCATCTAATTTGGCTCAATTCTGACACTATCTACCTGATGATAGCACCAGTTCCTACAGGTTGAGAGCTCATTCCCCAAAATTGCCCCCTACCACTTCAAATGCCAACAACAAGTCCCAGGTTATTTTGCCTGTGCTGCTGACCAACCAGCTATAAACTGGGATTCCCACAACCCCTTCTTCGGGTTAGATTAACTGGTTAGAGCAGTTTACAGAACCCAGGATTGGGGTTGGGGGTGGGGCAGGGAACAAAACAAAACAAAAACCAAACTTTTACTAGTTTATTACAAAGAGTATTTTAAAGGATACAAACACAACAGTCAGATGAAGAGACACATAGGACAAGGTCTGAAAGGGCCCCCAGAGCAGAAGCTTCTGTCCCTGTGGAGCTGGGGTGTGCCACCTTCTTGGCACATGGAAGCATTCTAGTTTACTTTCCTGGAAGCACCCCTGTCACCCATATTTGTCTACTGGCAAGTTCTCAGAACCTAGTCCATTTGAGTTTTTATGGAAAGTTCATTACATACGCATGATTGATTAGATCAGTGGCCACTGTCAACCAACTTAACCTTCAGCCCCTCGCCTCTCCCCGGAGGTTGGGGAGCAGGGCTGAAAGTCCCAATCCTAATCCTGCCTCAGTCCTTCCGGTGACCAACCCCTATCCTGTAGTTACCTATGGGCTGTCAGCCATCAGTCAACTCATTAGCATACACACACACACACACACACACACACACACTCATCACTTTGGAGATTCCAAAGATTTTAGGAGTTGTATGCCAGCAAACAGGGTAAAGACCAAAATTTCACAATATCACCATGTGTTTTTATAAATTAATAACACTGGATATTAATTCAGTCTCTATATGGTGCTTTTGTAATGAAGAAACTGAGGTCCTCTACATGCTCTCTTCACCAAGTTGGTTGCATCTGACAGATTTACTGGACTATTTCCTTCCCTTGTTTTCCTCCCTAAGAGACACAAAAGACGGCCAAGTAATACTGATTCTTTATAACCAGTAGGGTACCCCTGTATACCTACAAACTTTCTGCTTTTATTAGTTGAGTTGTCTACTTATCAAGAGTCAGTTGTATGTTTCTCGCCCTGTTTCTGTTGGATATAAATGTAAATAAATAAACATTAATTAGTTATACGGATGCAAAAAGAAAGAAGGTTGATTCTATGAAAACTAAGTTGAATGTTCTTAAAGGATATGATAAAAATGAGTTACTTAAAAAATACTGCTGTCAAATTAGGTGTTGGTCAAACAACTGAAATGACTGCAGGACAAACATAAAAATCTGGAAAATTGCATTGTATGATTCTTGAAGGTCTTGTACCACTTTTAAAAATGAAAATGGTAGACAATATGTTATAGATAGATTTAGGCAAGATATATAATACACCTCTGGCTATTTTATTTAAAAACATCTTGGCCCTGGATTTTTTTAAAAGAAAAAGGAAAATGAGAAAATATCTATATGCTTTAATTAAAATTATAAGCTTTGGTCATGTGCTGCTCATGTAATAAATAATAAAATAAAATGATGAGGTTAATATATGTATATATCCTTTTTACAATTTCCCATTTTAACTTTTTCTGATTAGCCTACAAATTATTAATTTTGGTTTCCTAGGAAAAGAGAAATTAAGGAATTAAACTAATTAAGGAATTCATTTAGCTATAGTCATTCTTTCAGTTACAAATTCTTTCTTTAGGTACACTGTCAAAATTATCCTTCATATTCAGTAATTCTTATTCATTTGGTAGAAGAAAATAAATATGCCTGGACTCCACTAATATCACATTATAAACAATTAAGGTGAAGTCATATTGAATTATTTATTAGTAGAAGTAACTAAAAAAGAGTAAATTTAATATTGTAACAGAATGACACTTAAGAAAGGAAATTCTGACAAACTGGAAAATGCTTTTCTTCACATTAATACCAGATCTGACACTATCATATCACTTCTATACGTAAACAATTCCTACCACATTACCTACTCCAAATTGAAATCCTAGCCAGGCAATCTCATCATGTTCTAGCCCTGGTATAATTACTGAACTTTCTCTCATTTTTCCTATATAATCTCTATATTCAGAGCTTCCATTAGTCCACCCTATGCTTTTTGGTGAAATAAAAAGGAGCTGCTGCACAGTGCAAAACTCATGGAGCAAGCAGAGAACATCTTTATGAAAATTTGAGGAAGGTACTCCCTCCTCTGTATAGAAACAGCACAACAAAAGGTTTTATTGTTTGATTAGTGGAGCTTGGTCTGGATTTCAGCCAGCTTGTACCCTGGTCTGGGTACCCCTCATGGAGTGAGCAACATATAAAATCTTATCCAGTAGCCTTCTTTAAATCCCAGTAAGTCTAATTACCCAGTATTATTCTAATTTTTCTTATTATTTTTAAATTTTGTATCTTGTTGTTTGTGATGTCCTTGCTGATTCCACATCCTAATACCCACATCCAGATGGAATCAGTCATTGTCTCTTCCAGGTTACCTTTGTAACTTTATGCTTTTTATTATTGTGTTAAGTATGCTATATTAGGCTTACATTTACACAACTCACTTCTTTACTAGACAATAGGATTCTTACTTGCAAATTTAAATCTAATAATTGGTGCTATCTATTATATCCACTACTTTTTAAAATGCATTTTTTGAATGAATGAATGAATGAATGAATTAACGCATAAATGACTTGGAGTGATGGATGTATGTGGATGAATAAATTAATGACTAAATAAAATGCTTTTGTAACTACCTAAAATATCCTATTTCAATATTCATCTGTTAAGACTCTATACACCAAATTTCTATTCAAATTTCCTATTTGCCATTTTTTTTTCCTGATCTCATTTTAACAATCCAAGGTGAATGATTTCTAATAACCCACAACAATGGTATACACAACAAATATTCACAAAGCTTGGTCTGTACCAAGAGCTTTCCATACTTTCTTTCATAATCTTCTGCAAGACCCAAGAGGATAGCAGCTCTAATTATTATTTTAAGTAATAATAATAATTTATAATTGCTTATTCACTTCCATACCCTGGAGTGCTGAAGTAACCTGTCCAAGGTAACATGATTTGAAAGTGTTGGAACTGGATCTGATGTCTTCTCTTTAGCTCAGAGCCCAAATTTATAACCACTATATTATACTGCTCTTATTTATGCATTTTGGTACCCTCCCAAAGTCAAGCGTGGGCCCAAAGGCTATTACTTAATAAGTGGTAATTGAGCAAATTAACTAATGAAATTTAAGTGAAGATCTCCTCAGAGAAATTGCCTCCACTTTCTCCCAACATGGATGTCTTCAAATAATCACATTTATCTGAAAATGCATATTACAAAGAATTTCTAAACACCCAACTGCATGCATTAATTAATACTATAATCTGTTTATAAAATCATATTTTAAAATAAGCTATCCAATGTTACCTTTTCCCCCAAAACAAACTAATGTAAAATATAAGACAAAATGTCAGAAGCCTTAGTTGTGAAACATACTATAGACATTACAGACTTTTTTTTAAACAAATGCTGCATTTGTGAGAAAACAGTATTATATGCTAACGAACTTTTCATATAACAAACTCATTAGTTTTCTTAACTCCTCCTTAAATGTATTTAAGATAAATGATTTCTGCATATTTTTCCTGTGTAATAGATGAATACTTTATCTTGAGGGTACAGCAATACATAAACATGGTTCCTGGCTTGTGCAGAGACAGACCAGTAAGCAGGCTTCAAACAAGGAGCACACAGGAAGTTCATGTCACAAACTCCCTGGACGAGGAGGAGGAAGCCAACCCTGAAGGACAAGTGGGACTCAACCAGAGGGAAATGGGTGAAGTGGGGGAAAGGCCCAGATTCAGGAGAAATCTTGGTACGCTTGGGGACATTCAAATCGGCATCTCAAAGCTAAGAAGTTTGGCCTTTACCTTGAGTGTGAGGAAAAGACATTGAAGGGTTTTAAATGAGCAAATTGGGATTCAACTGATAATCTAGAAAGATGACTCTGGCTGCAGTGTAGGGGCATTGGATTTGACGGGAGAGAAAGTGGAGGCAATTTCAAGAGAGGTGATAGAGGCCAGAACTAAGTTAATGACAATGTGGAGAGAGAAAAAATCCCACTTTGTCTATATGTACCTTGTTAGCCTTATCGCTGCTTAGCACTTTGCATCCAACACCCTGGCAGGAAGGTGGAAATGTTGATTTTACTTGACAGAGATTTTTACCTACCTTCCATCTCTGCTCCATTTTAACATGTAATTCAACACTTAGTTTGACAAGTCTGAATCCTTCAACCAAATCCAAAATTCTTACATGGCACAACCTTTATTTTATATTTCAAACACTATCATTTCCAGCAATATGTGTTTTTAAAGCACATGCACGTTTTCTTCATTATACCTAAAGGTCTGTTTCTCTCCTTTCTCTATACATCAGGCTTCTATTCAAATTTCCTATTTGCCATTACATGGAAGTAAAATAATTTCTTTTTTTTCCAGTACACATTTATTAGATTCAGGGATGTTACAAGATAATAGTGAAATGAACAGAAAAAAATAACATTAAGAGTCCTTTAGAATGATATTGTGAAACACTACCAAACTACAATCATAAATATACTTAAGTATTGCTTATTCATTTTAATTTAAAATCCATAAATGGATTTAAATATTTAGGATAAGAACAAAACAAAACAAAATCCTCCACTGACCTGTGTTCAATTTTACTTTTTCAAATCTTTTTAGCTTCTCTGCCCACATACCATTTTCACTACGAATTCACACATTCACTGGGCTTCATCTGGCCTAACACAAGAACCTCATCTCTTATCCCTTGATTCCACTTTCATTTCTTAAAGGAGCTAGCAGGCTGCTCAGTAAGATTTCTGGTCAATCAAAATTATAACTACACACAAAAGATAAACAAAATAAAATAAGGGTATAAAACAGTTTTTAAGAGAGAATAAGAATTGACCAGTTATATACAAAAGAAAGAAGAATAAAAATTAGATAAGTAGTTGGTAAATAACAGCTATGTACAGTTTTGTCTTATAATGAAAAAAATTATGTGTGAGTTGTGTATGTGCACCAATGTAAATCTTTTAACTGTACTTTCTTGAGCATATCTCTTATTCCGAGACTCTAGCCTTTCCTTTTTCATAAAATGTCCTATTAATTTATGTAAATAAATGTCAGTTTCCTTTGTTCTAATATTGTTACTCTGTAAAATAAGAAGCCATCAGCATTGTATTGATTTCCAAATCGATGTTGAAATTTTAATTATTCTGAGTAATTTATAAGGACCATTAACTTAGTAGGTTTGAACCCGGAAATAAAAAATGTTAAATACTGGAGTTGGAGCAAGTTGGGAAGGAATGCTTGACTTAAAAGCAGTGAATCTGAAATGTAGGAAAGACATTTACATGGAGATGTTTGGTGAATATGAAAAGCAGATTAGAAACACAAGGGAAGATATTCAGTGGACTGCTGGATTATGCAAGAGAGTGCCCTGTTGGAGGTACAGATTAGAGAGTTATACAGCAGGAGGTAAGATTAAAAACTGTGAAACTAAAAACTGCCAACTAATAGTAATGGCCCCGAACCGTGAAGAAAGGGAGTTTCGTGCTCCAACTTTGGCATCCCCAGAAAACTGCATGAAGCTTTCTCAGATGGCCATTCAGGGACTTCAACAATTTAAGTCTCCCCTTCTGCAGCTCCCTCACATTGAAGAGGACAATCTTAGATGGGTTTCTAATCATAAGAAGCATAAAATTAAAACTATCCAGGATTTGGTGAGTTTAAAAGAATCAGATCGTCATACTCTACTGCACTTCCTTGAAGATGAAAAATATGAAGAGGTTATGGCTGTCCTTGGGAGTTTTCCATATGTGACCATGAATATAAAATCACAGGTGTTAGATGATGAAGATAGCAACAACATCACAGTAGGATCCTTAAGTTGACAAGGCAAACAATGGCTGAAGTATTTGAAAAGGAGCAGTCCATCTGTGCTGCAGAGGAACAGCCAGCAGAAGATGGGCAGGGTGAAACTAACAAGAACAGCACAAAAGAAGGATGGCAACAGAAGAGTAAAGGACCCAAGAAAACTGCTAAATCAAAAAAAAAGAAACCTTTAAAAAAAACCCTACACCTGTGCTATTACCACAGTCAAAGCAACAGAAACAAAAGCAGGCAAATGGAGTTGTTGGAAATGAAGCTGCAGTAAAGGAAGATGAAGAAGTTTCAGATAAGGGCAGTGATTCTGAAGAAGAAGAAACCAATAGAGATTGCCAGAGTGAGAAAGATGATGGTAGTGACAGAGACTCTGATAGAGAGCAAGATGAAAAACAAAACAAAGATGATGAAGCAGAGTGGCAAGAATTACAACAAAGCATACAGCGAAAAGAGAGCGCTCTATTGGAAACCAAATTAAAAATAACACATCCTGTGTATAGCCTTTACTTTCCTGAGGAAAAACAAGAATGGTGGTGGCTTTACATTGCACACAGGAAGGAGCAGACATTAATATCCATGCCATATCATGTGTGTACACTGAAAGATACAGAGGAGGTAGAGCTGAAGTTTCCTGCACCAGACAAGCCTGGAAATTATCAGTATACTGTGTTTCTGAGATCAGACTCTTATATGGGTTTGGATCAGATTAAACCATTGAAGTTGGAAGTTCATGAGGCCAAGCCTGTGCCAGAAAATCACCCACAGTGGGATACAGCAATAGAGGGGGATGAAGACCAGGACAGTGAGGGCTTTGAAGATAGCTTTGAGGAAGAAGAGGAGGAAGAGGAAGATGATGACTAAGCAGTACTCTGAATGGACCACAGTGTTTGCACATATTTGCAATTTTTGGCTGTTTTCGAAGTGTATCATAAACCAGAAACAGTATAGAACTGAGGTTGAGGGAGGTGTAGTTTTTTTACTCTAAAAATGGGTGCATAATATAACTAGGCAGTGGCAGTGCCTTGGTACAACCTGAAAAATGTTAAGGTTTATTGAAACCTTTCAAGTATGGGATGGTGCATTTATTTCATCTGCAATAAATCCTTTGTTATTATAAAAAAAACTGTGAAATTACTCTGAAAATAAGAGTAGAATGAGAAAATAAAAACAGGAAGATAGTTTGGGGGACAGGAGATGCAGAAGGAGGCAAAGTAGGGAACCATCCACTCCCTGAGTGGATAGCTGTCCTTTGCTGCTTCCTCTGTCTGAGGCAATAAACACTTGGTAAAACATAGTGCTGCTATCCATTCTTCAGTCACCGCAGAGACTGGAGCCTGAACCACTCACCAACTTGTCTCCTTTGGGTTTCCCAGTGTCTGTCTCTGTTTATACATTTTTTTATTTTTTTATTTTTTTATTGTTATACTTTAAGTTTTAGGGTACATGTGCACAATGTGCAGGTTAGTTACATATGTATACATGTGCCATGCTGGTGTGCTGCACCCATTAACTCGCCATTTAGCATGAGGTATATCTCCTAATGCTATCTCTGTTTAAATTGTTTTCTTTTTTTTTTCTTTCTTTGCCTAGCCTAGTCCCTTTTGATGTATAACTTTTTAAAGTTTTAAAATTTTAGATTTGGCATCTCTCTAGATGTTATTTCCTAAATCAAAGCTTTGTCTCTTTGCAAAATCCACAGGCTCCTTTCTCTCTCTCTCTCTCTCGTTGTTTTGTTGTTGTTGTTGTTTAAAGATGAGGTCTCACTCTGTCACCCAAACTGGAGTGCAGTGGTGTGATCACAGCTCACTATAGCCTCCAACTTCTGGGCTTAAGTGATCCTCCCACCTCAGTCTCCCAATTACCTCATTCATTTTGAGATTCCTACATTTCTGGGACACCACGGTTTGGCCCAACAACTCAAGCCTCACTACTCAAAGATGCCAAGGAGGAGGTGGAAGTAGGCAGGTGAATCAAACTTTTAAAAGATGATATAATCAGTGTCAAGTCCAGGCCCTACCTAGCAAATAAGTAGGTCCTGCATTAGTTACACAAACATGAGAAAGACAACTAGAATAGACAAAATGGTCATGGAAAAGAGCAATAAATTAAAGGAAGCATTAAAGATAAAGTGAATTTTGTTAGCATGTGGGAAACAAGAGAACCAAAACAAGAGTGGTAAAAAGGCATAGTGTGAGCAGTCTTCCTTGAATAAGAAAGAAAGAATAAAAATTTTATTAACAAGAGCAAATTTTCCAGGAACATTTTACATAAATGAGGTAACTGTATCTACATTTAATTAAATCATAGAACAAAAAGAAAACAAAGCATTTAGTTGGAAAGTAAGCTACTGAGATCTGGTAGTTACATCTTTCTTCCTCAAGACCACAGTCGCTGTGGCAAAGTATGCTCAGCTTCACATCTCATCATTTCACATTCTGTATCCTAAATTGTTAAAAACTAAATTGTTTTTAAAAATTACAGCTGAAGGCTGGGCACAGTGGCTCATGTCTGTAATCCCAGCACTTTGAGAGGCTGAGGTGGGCGGATCACTTGAGGCCAGGAGTTTGAGACCAGCTTGGCCAACATAGTGAAACCCCATCTCTACTAAAAATACAAAAATTAGCCAGGTGTGGTGGCAAGCACCTATAGTCCCAGCCACTCGGGGGCTGAGGCATGAGAATTGCTTCAACCCAGGAGGCAGAGGCTGCAGTGAGCCATCATCATGCCACTGAACTCCAGCCTGGGCATTAGAGCGAGACTTTGTCTCAAAAAATATATTAAAAAAATTAAATTAAATTAAAAAAATAAAAATTACAACTGAAATTCATCAAATGTTTGTCTCCTTTCCACTTAGGTGCATAGAATTTGGAAAATAGATAGGACCTCATCTGGTCCAAATGAACAGATCAAACCATTTTTTTGACTATGTAAGATTATAATTAATGTAGATTTTAGTATATGTCCTATAATATTGTATACCACCAGATTTGATAAGTGTATGATCTATGTATTTAAGCCAATAATAAATATTTTGAACACATCAGGACTAATGACTTCACAGTACTCAAATGGTAGGAATGCATGATAAATTTTCTTTCTTTTTTTTTTTTTTGAGACAAGGTCTCTCTCTGTTGTCCAGGTTGAATTGCAAGTGGCACGATCATGGCTTACTGCAGCCTTGACCTCCTGGGCTCAAGAGATCCTCCCACCTCAGCCTCCCAAGAAGCTCGGACCACAGGCGTGTGCCACCATGCCCATCTAATTTTTTATTTTTTGTAGAGATGGGATCTTACTATGTTGCCCAGGCTGATCTTGAACACCCGGGCTCAAGCATCCTCCTGCTTCAGCCTCCAAAATTGCTGGGATTATAGGCATTAGGTGGCACACCCGCCTGGCCCAATTTTTAATCAACTAAACAGTTCTACTACCTAGTCTACATTTTAAAATTTTTATCCAAGTATGTATGTGACATATTGTATATATGCTTATTATATACCAAATAGAAATGCTCTTATAGATGAGTATCAAAAATAAATGAAACACTTATCCATTGGAAAAGAATTAAGTGGAAATGATGGCAAATGCCTACCTGTATATATTTGTGAATGTACCAAGATGCTTGCTTTCCATCATTCACTGATTCCACTGTAGTGTTAGCCAAACCAACGACATCGCCACCTGCAAATACCCATGCTTCACTAGTTTGCATAGTTTCTGGATCTACTTCTGGGAGACCCCATCTGTTAAATTTTATAGGGCTCAAGGCTTCTTTTACTGAAAAAACAAGTGAAAAACAATAGACAATGACTAATCAACAGACAATTCCATAACAATAATTTTAAAATTAAGAAAAATTATGGTTTAATTATTGTTCCAGGGATTCAAACAACTGTTTTTAGTAAACTATAAAGATGAAAAGCTAATGAAATATTGGAGTTAACAACACATTTGAAGTGCACTGACTTAACTTTACACCTCACATACAGGAATTAAAGACCACAGATTTGGTCAATGTTTCAGAGCAGACATTTATGTCTATGAAGTACGGATCTATAAAGAAGGAAAGTACAACCTTTTAAATACATACAAAATACATTTTTCTAAAACTTTATTCATAGCCATTATTTTTCCACATCTTTTACTACTTATATTATCCCCAACTTGTTCATGTGTGTCACTTTTGAAAGTTACATCATGAATTCAGGTCAATGGCTAATCTCCCTTTTACAACAAAACATTTTATAAAGCAAAATGAGACAACATATATAACATTTTCATTAAATTATTTGCACTTACTATTAAGCAATTTAATGGATCTAGTATACAGTTACATTTAGCCAGCAATTTCTGCTTTGTTTTGTTAAAAGCAACAAATGCAAGCAGTACCATAAATTCCTTGTGGAAATTGCTCTGTAAAGTAGTTTTGCAATTATTTGCTAAATATGCTGCATTCTAATGAATCTAAAAGAGTCATGGAAGAGGAATGAGGTTTTGTTTCTTTAAGAAAAAAATCCTGACATTTGGAAGAGATCAATGGATGCAATTTAGAGAAAGGGTTGAGCAAGAGAAGAAATGAAGAAAGGTGGACAACACCCTATTTGACGGAGTAAACTGAGTAAGCCAGTGTTTAGGATAAAATGTTCTCTCCAGGTAATGTCATAATTTTTAAGCACAGCATCTCAGACAGACTAAGGGCCTTATTCTTTACTCCAACTTCAAAGAGAAAATATTAGTAACAACTTAAACTAAAGGAAGAGAACTTGGGAGATTTTGGAACAGAAAAGTTAGTTGTTGAATTGATTTATGAATCAAGTATAACACAAAATAGCCAAATATAAAAAACGTTATTTTTGACACCTAAAACCAGTTTCTTCTGAGTAAAATAGAGGAAAAAAACATAGAAATAAAATAAACATTGGTATATATTTGTAGCTTTCTACTTAAAGAATGTTAGAGTTGTAGAAAATTATTGAGGGGTTACTGTTGTGTTTTTCCCACAAGATCGTAGTTTCCATGAGAACAGGAATTTGTCCACACTGCTTGCCTGTGTTCTACAGAGCACACTACAGTTCTTGAAGCAGAGGACACTCAATTGGATTGATGGATGAATGAATGAATGAGTAGATGGGTCAATGCTATCATACTCAGGTTTTTATTTTAAAATCTTCTACTGTTTCTATTTGTTTTTTCATCTTTCATTGAGAGGAAAATTAAATATTCATGTAATTATTTTCAAAGCAGAATGGCATTTTAAGGAAATTTTTCTAATGTTTTTAAAGGTCACATGAAAAGAGACCTTTATCATTTGTTCCCCATTGCATAACGGATCATCACTACCATCTGTTGACAGTTACTTGAGTTGCAAGAAAGTCAATAGTGAGTATGGCTCATCAATTCAACCTATTTTAATAATGGCAACTGTAACACATCATCATTGAATGATATATGTAATGAGCTTTATAAATACCAGCAAGGGGTAAAAATGAATTCTGTTCTATCAGAAATGACCTTATGTTTCCAAAACTTTGGCCTACAAGAGATCTGAAATAAAGACAATTAATAAAAAGATAAAAATTCAAAATTTTATCACTAGGAGTTCAAAGCATTTTTTTTTTTACATTTATCTCATGTTTCACAGGAATATCCTTGAAATTTAAGTACAGATCTCATTCTATGCTTGAGCAGGGTAGGAATAATTCCTTAGTTATCTCTGAGTCCCACAACATCAATTAGAGTCAAAGACATGTTTACAGTCGGCCCTCCATATCTGTGGGTTCCACATCTGAGGATTCAATCAACTGTGCATTGAAAATATTTGGGAAAAAAACAGAATGTTTATGTCTGTACTGAACATGTACATACTTTTTTCTTTCCATTATTCCCTAAACAATATAGTATATCAACTATATATACAGCATTTACATTGTATTAGATATACCATAAGTAATCCAAAGATGATTTAAAGTATATGGGAGGATATGTGTAGATTATATGCAAATAATATACTATTTTCTATAACAGACTTAAGAGCATAGATGGATTTTGGTATCCATGGGGGATCCTGGAACCAAGCCCCCCTAGATGTGAAGAGATAACTATATCGCGAAGTTACTGAAGCTTAAGTAGGGTCCCTCACTTGCATGGGACTGTTTCAAAGCCCTTGCCTAATTTCAAATCTATGAATTTTTCTTTTCTTAAAGAAGAGCTCTCAAATTGTATATGCTTCAGGCCTCATAAAATTTGAATCTTCACTTGAGCACAGTGAATTGTACACAGGAGGTGCTGAATAAATGCTTCACAAATTAAATTGAAGTTCTTGAAGAATGTGCTTTACCATATTTTAGGATGCAAAAAATGTACATAGAACAATTCACTTTAACACTCCACCTGTCACAAACTCAGTCAATAAGTAGTCAGGAAATGTTACTCTGAGTTTAATAAGTAACTTTACATTTCTTAAAATATTTAGCACCAACATCATAAGCCACCCTAGGGGCATTTATTTGTGAATTCAAAAGCACTCTTCTGCTCATGGGCATTTCTATTGTATATGAATTGTGTTATTATGTATCCCTAAACATTCACAATACTTACGTATACTTTTAAAAATAAGCTTTCTTTCCTTAATATTTGATTTATTTATCCTGTGAAGTCTTAAATCTGAATATCAACTGTTTTAATAATTTTACCATTTGTAATATCCAGCTAACCTCATTAAAAATCAAACAATTCTTTGATACTCTATTCTAAGATAGAAAAAGGATTGTCTTTTATATTAAAAATCATCTCAGTATCCTTTTGAAAATTAACTACCAAATTTCCTCCTGCTCATTTTGGAGACCTTCAAGTTTAACATGTTCCTAATTTCATTCCAGAAATAAAAAGAAAAAGCTGAGAGATCACACAGCTGGTTATGAGGTTACTAACATCAATCAAAATAGAGACCATCTGTATATATTTTAATACCCAATATTTGGCTCATCAAATATCTACAAAAAGATCACTAAGAAAGTAGAACATGGACAACATTTATAAACATAAGCAATGCTACAGTGGGTCAGAAATGTTTTCTTTCAGTAGCCCTAAGCACCAAGAATGACTATATCACAACTGGAACATCAAATGGTTAGGATCATTTCCTTATACATACAGTAGACTCTATTTAAGCACACGTAATATTCATATATAATATGAATTTTTTGATTCATATTATATATGAATTTACTGAAACTTTGTTAAATCTGATTATGGAGCTAAACACCTTCCTAATTTCAACAATTCTTTTAAAATATAGCCATTATTTTAATTATTTAATCTTTTTTTAAGCTTAGAACTCAAATCAAGGATTCAGTGAAAAAATCCACGGGCATGTTATTCATAATTTCTCAGAAAGGAATTCATTTATTTAGTTGCTCCTTATGAGGAAGACTATCATCCTCATCGTTGTAACTGTTCTTCTATGAACTCCTCAGAGCTCTTTTACATCTCTGCTGATACATTTAACTTGGAATACAATAAAAATAAAACTCAGAAGCAAATCTTCTGTTCTGTCTTTACCCAGCTTGAAAGGAGTGAAAGCATAAGTGGATGAAAAATGTATATTTACATTTGCAAACCAAATAACTGCTTGCCATTTCCTCTGAAGTGTTAAATGAATATTAATAGAAGGATTGTATTATTCCTTTCTTGTTTATAAAATGGGGGGGATTTTCTGTTATGTTCATGCACAGTTTTCTCAGATTTCCATGAGATTGCATCTTGATGGAGACTGTGGCATATGTCCCAGGAGCTCCATAGTTGAACAGAAAAAGAACTTGAAAAAGAATCCCAAAACATGCTTATTCACAGTCTATATTATTCTGCAATTGGAAGAGAAATTTGTTAAATGATATGGTGCCTGGAATTTTATGCAGTCTTTATAAAGAATGAAAACGTCCTTAATTCATACCAAACATTCAAGATTTATGTTAATTTTCTGCTTTAATTACTACTATGTTCAAATGAGCTTATTTAAAAAACAAAGACACTCTGAGGTAGCTTTATAACAAGAAACAATTTTAAATTGGAACTTTTAGTCAATTTAATGCTATGCATGAAATGATTTTTTATACAGACTTAATGGTATTATGACACACAAGTTCTTCAATAAGCCACAGCTTAAAATTGCAGAAACCGTCCCTCAGGGACACATCACTAGCAGATGCAGATTGCCAAGGTCAATTAAACTGATGTAGCTGTGCTGTCATATATGTAAAAGAGAAACCCACAAGCATATGACAAGTATATTTCTCAGTTTTTATAAAAAGATGTCAGGAATGTTATATTTTAGTACACAAATATAAATTAATTCTCCATAAACAATAAAACAATACAACAGATATCATAATGAAGAAGGATTATTAGTATTCTTTGGAGAGTTTGATGTGTTATAAAACAATGGGGGGAATAAAAACTTTCAACATTTACAATAAAATGATACCTCAAAAACATAGATGAATTCGTCTATGTCCTTGTTGTTTAATTTTACATAACCTATTACCCACTAGAACCAAATCACAATGAAACTAAAAGGTGAGCTGAGGCAGTAATCTCAGTAATTCAGCGCTGAAAGCAAAATCTCAGCAAGATCAAAATAAATTCTAATTACAAGGCCAGGATATCAGAGTTCTGTTTAAATAGAATAACCTGGGGTAAGGAAGGGCCAGAACCAGAGAATGCCTCCAACTAAGAATATCAAGTCTGGATGGCTTGAGCTTTGTCTTCACATCTCCCTTCCACTTCTCAGTACTTTAATCAGTATGCTCTCCACAATGAAGATTCATCGTTTTCCTTCTGCCAGTCTCTCAGCAGGTAACCTTGATTCTGCACCTTCCTGCTCCTCCAGGTCCTCAAATACTGTCTCCTATTTTTTTAGTATATTGCATGTGCTATTTTCTCCTCTCCTCTCCAATTTGAAAAAAACTTTTTGACATGGTTATCTTTTCTCACTGCCATTCTTATATCTTCCTTTACCCAATTTCTCAGTCATATACTTGGACTGCTTACTTGTCTCACCACCAAATTATTCCTCGAATGAAAGTATGGTCTCTATGGTCACCAAATTCTGTGACCTTAGTCTTCAGCTCTTTTGCCTTTCTGTAGCATCCAACAGTTGAATGGCATTAATTTTGATCTTCTTTGATTTGCAGAATGCTCCTCTACCCTGGCTCTGCTTATCTTTAAACTGTCCTTCTTGGGCTCTAGCCCCTCCTCACCTCTTCATTTTCCTCTTCTCAGCTCTCAAATATTCAGTCCACTGCACTTTCTCTGTCAGAAATCATAGTCATTTAGGGCCTTCAATTTCATCTCTATAAAGATGGCCTCAAACTCTCCCTTGAGTTCTTCCTTTTATTCTGGGACTTCTGGATGCCTGTTTAAGATTATAACCTGTATGCTCTAATGTCCCTTCCAAATCATCACATCCAAAACTCAGTTCACAAGCTTCCTCTGGGCCTTCCCATCTCATGATTTATTATTGGTGACCTTACTCTTTCACCTCCTCCACTCATTGTGAACATGTCTTACCTTTGCTTCACTCCTCAAACCTTCTACAGACTCGACTCTTTCTCTTGCCCCCCACTGTCAGGAGAATGCCTTGTCCCACAATTCACAGAGAATATAAAAGCTATCACATGGGAACTCTCTTGTCTTCCCATCAGCAAAGCTACAAACCTACTGGATCTATATCTTCACTCTCTCTCTTCCTTTTTAATACCACTAAGGAACTCTCCCTCCTATCAGAAGCCAGTCTCTCCACATGGGCCCAAGAATCCTCTCCTCTGACCTGGTAGGAATTTTGCCCCTTACACTATATCCACTCTCTTCTCTATTACCAGCCACTCTCTACAAATTAGAGGTTTCCCATATGTAGGTACATACATGTACAGTAGTACCTCCCAATTTAAAACCATTCCACATCTGCATTTGCCTCCAAAGCTTCACTAAAACTCTTTTCACTGATATGATTAATTGGTCCCAGGTTGCCAAGTCCAGTGATTCTTCTCAGTGATCATCTTGCTTCAGAGCCTGAAATAGGGTGAGGTGAGTGAGGCAGACAAAGAACAAAATTTAAGGAGGTCCTTACTTTCAGGGTCATGCAAAGGCAACGTTTTGGACAGGCACCTAGTGTGCCTCCCCCTTGTTGTGCTCCTTGATTTCTCAGCAAAATTCAACAGATAACAACTTCCTCCTCATGAAAGTCTTTTTGCCTGGCTTTCGTGACATCATACTTTCTGCTTTCCACCTGTCCTCATGATGCGTTTTTAATCGTCGTTGCTGCTTTTTTCTATTCCCTTTTTCTTTTCTTTTCTTTTCTTTTTTTTTTTTTTGAGGAGTCTCACTCTGTCGCCCAGTCTGGAATGCAGTGGCGTGACCTCCACTCACTGTAACCTCCACCTACCAGGTTCAAGTGATTCTCGTGCTTCAGCCTCCCAAGTAGCTGGGATTACAGGTGCTTATCACCACGCTCAGCTAATTTTTCTATTTTTAGTAGAGATGGGGTTTCAGCAGATTGGCCAGGCTGGTCTCAAACTCCTGACCTCAAGTGATTCACAGTCTTGGCCTCCCAAAGTGCTGGAATTACAGGCATGAGCCATCGCATCTGGCCCCATTCCTTTCTTCAAAACTAAAAATAGAGCTTACAAATCTCAGTATAATCCTTGAATCTTGTTTCCAAATATCTCAACATCCAGTCAGTTAACATGTTGTGCCAGTCCATCCAATGAAAATTTTATCCTGGTTACTTCTTACATTCCATTAACATCACTGTCAACTAAAGACGAATGTTAGAAAAAATAATCAATCAGCACTTACAGATCTCTAGTACATGGCAGGCATACTGCTGGATATTTCCATAGAATATCTTATTAGATCACAAAAGAACCCTTGAAGGTGGATATTATCATCCTCAATAAAGCCAAGAGGTGGCAGAGGCAGTATTTGAATCCAATTATTTCTGTCTCCAAAGTCCTGCTGCTTCTGACTTTGGGTGTGGGGGCAAGAGAAAGCCAGAATAAATAGACTCACCACAGTCTCTTAAAATTCAGCATTGGGGATCATGGGAATAACTAAAATGAAGACAGGAACAGCAAAGAATTCTAGTCTTGGCTAGCTTCACAGATTCAGCCTTGAGAGCATCCTTTCCAACGAAACCTTTTTTTCCCCCCTTTCTGGTGAATTAACCACTAACGACTTTCTGTTACACTAGGCACTATGTGACTTTATTTCAATTATTTGTTTGACCTCTACTGCTCCTAAGTTCAGATAACTTATTTAAGTCAGCAACTTCCCCCCAGCATCTAGCATATAATTGGCATATAAGCGGGATCTAATATATGTTTTTTGGTCAAAAAATGTAGTATTTGTCCATTCCATTTATTTAGCATTCATATTATTCTGTCTTAGTTATTTTTCTTGTAGGTCTTATTTTCACAATTAGAGGGTGGAGGAAAAGTATTCATCGTGTGGAGGAAAACTGTTTCTACACTAACAAACATACTGACTAGGGAAGAATGGGCACATAGTGAATTTCTTTTGATCAATTTAACTGTTTGATTTTCCTACTGCTATGGTTAGATAATTTTCAGTTTGAATATGCTAGTAGAATTCAGTCAGGGTAAAGTACAGTTGTGATCTTCTCCCTCACCCTGTTCAGGATAAACTTAGGCTCCCCAAGTTGAATGGAAAAGATGGATGTCAATAATAGCCTATAGCAACTCCTTTTGTGTTATTTGTATTCTATTCGAAGTTTCATTTCCACTTCCTAAACTGACCAACAAACCAATTCAGAAATAAAATAGTCCAAGCACTTCACCTTGATCTGCTTATGTCTCTGAAATAATTCTATCTATTTAAGATGCTGAACTCCTTGAACATTGGATTTCATTTTACCTGGAAGAGATCTCCTCCAGGAGGTCAGTGTCCTTGAAGTAAATATATGGGAATTGTTTTCAAATTCTCTGTTGGATTCCCAAATGCTGTACTTTGATTTGCTTATTTATATTCAATGATACCATCTCTTTAAGACTGCAAACTGCTTGAAGGAATAGATCATCCTTTAATCTGGTTTGGACTATAATCATTATAATTCTACGCACATTTGGGTGCTTAATATTTCTTGATAATTATGAGACAGTGAAAAAATAGGGTATTGAAATATTTTTTGTATACTTCTCAGCAAACAAAATTTTTTAAATGCTGAATTATGTCATCAAATGATATAAACAATTACTGAAAGGGGTTAAGAAAAATGTTTCATATAAAATTCCCATTTGCTGCATTTAACAGAAAAATAAAAACGAATAGGAAACCAGTAGTAAATTATACTACTTGTGAAAACAATATTATTAAAATATAAGTGAACACTGAAAAATATTTTAATTAACAAAATAAATCAAATGGAAAAGATTCCCTAAATAGAGCTTTAAAAGTAAGTCTATGTGTGTCTGACTGCCATGACTAATTATGTATCCATGTAATGTGTGTTCAATTTGGGCTTATTTAAATAGCAGAAATGCTCATTAGCTGCAGTATATCTGTGAAGCTTCAGTAAACAGTTTAATGGTTTTTATGTTTAACCAATTTCATAAGTTCCTGTAATTTTAGCTTTAGCAGCTCATTAATGTTATTTTTTGATATCCATCTTATGGCTTTTTTTTTCCTTGTCAATCGTCAGTAGGCACACTTCAATGCAAACTTAAAACACACAGTAGAATTTTGTTTAAAAATTTTAGTACATAAGTAAATGTGCAATTCAAAAGTATAGTTTCTTTATATAGAGAACTAGCTGTATTACCATGCACTCAAGAAATATCAACATTGGCAAAGGCTATATCTAATGGGGATAAAATTGATAATAATGGAAAACATTTATTGAGCGCTTTCTTTCATCAGCATGTAGCTGGTTCTGGGCTAGGCATTGTATATACTATCTCTTTGGATCCTCTCAATATAGGTATATCTCAATTTTATAGTTGAAGAATGTGAGACTGAGATAAGTTACCAAGGTCAAACCCTTAGGATTTAAATCTCACTAGAAATCAACTACATATGTACTTGGAAAAGGCCTGAAAAATCCACAGAAGCATTTGGAGATACACACCCAGACCTCAGATAAGGGCACTGCAACTTGGGATCAAATAAATCACAAGGCTGGGTACACTTGCCAAAGAAAGAATGCAAAAACAGGTGACAACAGAATCACCCACTTATTTTTAAAATGTCAGCAAGCATAACCTGAACTAAAGCTAGAGAATAATTCCTCAGAGTTACATGAGAATCAAAATATTTCTGAGCCACACAAGCCAAGTAAAGAGGTAAATTCAACAAGTATCGAATACAAAAGAAATATAATGTAGGTAAATAGATTGATGACGTGGAAGTCAATGAACCATAAAAAGGTGACACTTGCAGTTAAACAGTAAAGGCAAAAAACAGAATTCTGAAGTTATGGACAAAGTATCTGGCAAAGACATAAGACAGTGTATACAAGCTATTTTTCCTAGGTGTTTGATAATTTTTAATAAGACAAAAAGCAAGGCATTACCTTGCCTTCATTCATTCAATTAGCAAAAAAAAAAATTTTTTTTTTGGTCTCTCATGTATTAAATCCTGCTGTAGGCACCGTAGTAAACCACAGATAAGAGACCCATCCCTGTGTGTTGTAAATTTCATCTGGCAGAAGATACAAAATGAAAAGTAAATAAGTAAGTGAACTATATGATAGTGAAAATGGTTATGAATAGGGTTACATAAAAGAGACTAGTATAAGATGAGGGATGTGAGAAGCAGAAGGGGTGCTTTAGATCACAGCAATTATGGAGGGTCAGAGTGCCTCTTTGATGAGATGGCATCAGAGCTAAAACATAAAGGATAAGAATGAACCAGTCACGTGATGACTTTGAGGCAGATTATTCCAAGAAGCAGGAACGGTGGCAAGGGTGTTAAGGATGAGATGCAGTTATAGCACGTGAGGAGTAGAAGGAAGGTTTTAAGTGGGTGAAGGAAAGCAAGTGAGACAAGAGAGGAAGTCTGAGAAATAGGCAGGGGCCAAACCAAGGAGTGTGTTATAAACTGTGGTAAGAAGTTTATTACAATAAAATAGGACAGCATTGGTAGGTTTAGAACAAAAAAAAAAAAAGAAATTAAATAATCTCTGTTTAGAAGCTCATTCTGGTAGGATTATATGCAAGTGAGAGTAGAAGCAGGATGACCAGTCTTAGGAAACCATTCTCAATGCAAAGAGAAAGCGTCCAGCGTCTGACCATTCCCTGAACAGAAGGAGGGCTGGCTGGCCTTCATGACACCTCACAAATACAACACTTTCACATGATTTTGCCTTTACTGTTAATTTTCAGTACGGATATTTAGAATAAGTCACTTCATTCTTTTCATTCAACCATTTATTCATCTCTTCACTCATTCATCCATTTGGTGAATATTTATTGAGTTAAGGACTGTGCTGGATCTTTGGGTTAAAATATAAATAAAGTACCCTGCAGTGGTACTGTCAATATATTTCAGAATATATAAGATATACAGAGTGAAATAGAAGAGCAAGAATCAAAAAGAAGCATATTTAACTACATGGTCCCTATGTGTGTGTAGCAAACATATTTAATCTACATGCCTCTTTAGATTTCCAGTACCACAATTCTGGAATAAAATTCACATAGCTAAACACTAAAAACATTTCATGAATTAGCAATGATGTTTTTCCACCCTTACTCTATTATTTCTCATATACCTTATAATCTAGACAAAGAAACTCCCCCATGTATTTATCCAGCCTGTTTACTATAACTGGAATGCGCTTTCAATCCCTGTCTCTGTTCTCCTAATTCCTACCCAATCCTCAACTATTATAAATGTCACTGCCTCCACAAACCTTTTAATTCTTGCTGCTGCAAGTCATCTCTCTACCCTGCATGTTACACCAGCAATTTATCTGTTTCTCCTGAGTCACTTTCTACCTAAAGGTAACTTTATTTGCATGCATCTTTCCTCCTTTATTAGACTGCAAGCTCCTGCAGATGGGGACAACGTATTCATTTTTGTGAACTTTAGAGAACCCAAAAGAATCTTGTATAATTAATACAAAACACGTATAATAAATACAGAATGAAAGAATGGGAAGTAACATCCCACAAGTATGTAGGAGGGCAGATTAGTAGGATGTCAAAATTAAATTGAAGCATTTGGTTTTAATCCCACCATCAGGGAAGAATAGTTTTAGATTCCAAAGTATGAGAGTAATGTGATGAGACTGGTGATGTAAAGTTCATTTGGCAACAGTATGCAAATATAGGGAGAAACACTGGGTCATGTTAAACCAAACGAATTGTAAATACACCTTGAGGAGGGCTTGGAAAATCACTGGATATTTGGCAAACACTATGCAACATGCTTGCCATTCTTTCACATACTTGTATGGAAAAAATGGTCAGGTAAGTCTTGAAAACACTTTAAAGAGCTTTAGAATTATAAAATATAACAAGTGTGGTTGTTAAAGAGGAAAAAAAGATTAGCACTGGTTAGCATTAATCCACATACTGTTAGGCAGGATCCCCAAATGGATGTTAACATTAATACTGGTTTCCTTCTCTAACAATGGCAGTATATTACATTTGAATTGAGTAGCTTCCATATTTTGGGAGTAGATACTGAATAAGATTCAATGTAATTTTCTAATTTATACAATAGCATATATGCAGGTCAATGTCTTATTTTTTTGAGATGGAGTCTCACTCTGTTGCCCAGGCCAGAGTGCAGCGGCATGATCTTGGCTCGCTGCAACCTCTGCCTCCTGGGTTCAAGTGATTCTCCTACCTCAGCCCCCCCAAGTAGCTGGGATTACAGGCACACACCACTACACCTGGCTAATTTTTGTTTTTTCAGTAGAGACAGGGTTTCACCATGTTGGCCAGCTGGTCTCAAACTCCTGACCTCAAGTGATCCACCTGCCTCAGCCGCCCAAAGTGCTGGGATTACAGGCGTGAGCCACCACACCCGGCCAAATGTCTAATTTAACCAGAGTATTTTAGATAGGGATGTTGTCCTATTTATATTGTGCTTTGAGTCAAGAACACAAACACAAAGTAATTAACAATAATAATCTCACTCTGCAATACAAAATACATATCATTAAGAACCTTACTATGCTCTATATTATCATTTTATAATTTAATTAAATCTTACATCTTGATTTTACATCTCATAACGGCTTAGTTTAGTTTAACATTTCACCAGCATGTTAGGTTTCAGAATAGCCTTTTACTATACTATAAGCTAACTAGTTTTTAAAAGAAAACTATTATAGGCTGTGGTCAATAAAGCTCAGTTTATCTATTACACTCACTGTATCTATTACATTAAATACATCTATTACACTCACTGTGTGTTCAAAACCATTGGCTATGTTTTATGATTTCTGTTCTCTGAAACAATTATTTTTTTTCTATTTTCTACCTTCTTTCCCTAACAAAACTTGTTACATGCCACTGCTCTACTTCTTGTATGTAATCTTTAATTTGATGGAAAACTACTGATTTATCCACTGTCTCCCTGTAAGAATGCATATGATATCAACCACTAGTGAAATCTGGAAAATAAAGATAAGGAAAGGCTCTGAGCAGAGCTATTCACTGGGGAAACAAACCTATTCCTATGCAGTTATTAGAGGGAAGTAAAATAATTACAGAAATATCATGGTGTACTTTAAATGGATATCTAAGGCAGTTGTAAGTGATGTGGTGTTGATTCCCAATCACTTTCAACACTGTTATCAGCTTGACCTCCCTCCTCATCACCTCCACCCTTTCAAAATAATTCCAAAGAAAAACTGTGCGAGGATTCCATTAGTTTGGATAGTTATTCTGCAGAAATGCCAGTACTTACACTAGATTCCACCACTTCATCCTCACCCTGCACAACGTATTTCGTAATAGAAAAATGATAAATCTTTCAACCAAGCAAAAATATTTCTGATAATCAGAACAATTTTTGAAACATGTATGGTGTTTCAGTTAGGTTCCTGAAAATTCTTCTTGCCCAAAATATAATTAAAAGCAAAGCACTGTACAAAGAAGACAAAAATAGTTCATTTTCATCATTTGGCAATCGGTACACAGGATCTATCAATGTTATTATTCAGGCATTTTAAAACAACATGGCAGCACATGAGGAATCATGTGTATTATTAAAAAGCGAACGGGTGGTAGACAGAGTACCATGGAATAAAACTGTCCCTTGATGTCATAACCTCCTTAAAATATTTACCATCAGAAAATCAACAGTAACAAAAGCTGACTTTTTTTCTCTTCATATTATGGAATATGACAGGCTTCTGGATTTCCAGAATCAATGCCACATATACTCTTTAATCACACTCTTAAGAAGCTGTTATTTAAATGATAGGCTATAAAACCTTTCATTAATTAATTAAATCAATGAATAGCTCCTGCTGTAGGCATTAAGGTATAGTAGTGAAAAGACAGGAAGATGATGTGTAATAATTCTCAATGTCTGTTTTCAGTCATTCTCTATTTCCTTAGTTCTAGTCCCCTGCTTCAGTTGTTCAATAGCAAATCCAAATTCAACACACCACCATTTTACTCAGATCTCTTCTATCTGTGAGTTCTGTCAGCACTATAAACACCTGTTTACCTCCCAGCTAGCTACCCCACACCCAATCTCTTTATCAAGCAGATAACCAAATCCTGACTATTCTACTTAAGAAATATATCTTGATTCCTCATTTTCTCCTGTATTTCCACTTCCTCTAACTTAGTCTTGGTAACTACTGAAAAAATTATTTTAATCCTTTAACTAGTCTTTCTTAATTCCAGGCCATCTTTCCCAAAATTACTGACACTGTGTAGTTCCACACTCCTGATGTTGCCTTCCATGTAAAGAATCATTTGTATAAAATTCAGGGTGTCACACTGCACCTTTCTCGCCTCTCTCCAAAACACTAAAATAGAATTCAAATTAGTAAATCTAGAAGAAGAAATGAGGCATATATAATCCACCCTAGTCAAACCTATAACTTGAGAGCTGCCCATCTGAGCATAGGTTCTCAGTCTCCTCTTATACTGAAAATGTTACTGGGTCAGCTTCTCATAATGGCATTTACTGTGTGGGATCATACCCTGTGACTGAATAACTCTACCTAATTCAGGCACCAAATGTTAGAAAATGCATTTGCCTACTAACATGAACCATCTCAAAATGTGGTTGCTTATTTTCTAACCCCCAACTATTTGAAGATTATTACAAGTGGTGCAAAATCCAAGCAGAGAGAAGGAAGCTCTAACACCTGCTAGAATTACCTCATTCAAGACAAAGAGCTCTTCCTTATTTAAACCTCCTCATTTGTCACCTGCATGTCTACAGCATAAAATTCAAAATCCCTACTTTAGCATATAATCCTTTGACTCCACATATATTTTAGCCATATTTCCTGCCATCTTATCCCTACCTGCTCCCTACCCTTATGTAACCACACACCATCTGGTCCAGCAAAACAGAATGCCTCCCCGTTGTCTGGGCATATGAGGTCATTTTGTCGGCCCATACTTTTGTATATGATGTTCTCTGCAACAGGGAAACTCCTACTCAAGCTCTAAAACCCATTCCAAATGTGATCTCAAATTAGCACACTGTGTTGCTATATATGTATTTACATGTCTATTTCTCTCATTAGCCTATAGGTCCCTGAAGGGCAATGACTCTTTTACTTGTGTCTGTATTCCTAGTGCCTGAGCAGTGCCCGGAACACAGTTGTGCATCAAGAAATGTTCATTGCATGGTGAATAATGAGAGGATGAATAGTAGAAATCATAAAATGAAAAGTTCTATTTAGAAATACAAATGAAAAATTCAGACCTTCATTTATGAAGATGAGAACATGCATGAAGTAAGTAGGCTGATGACAACTTTCTAAAGACATATTTTTTTTACAGCTTTTTAAAATGACTGTAAAATGACTATTTAATCTAACAGTGTGGTGTTGAGCAAATTGCATAATCTCCCTGTGGCTTCCCTCCCTTCCACCCCCGTTCCACCTGGAAACTCCTACACATCACTCAGACTTCAATTTACAACCCACTTCCTCTAGGAAGCTTCCCTGAATGCTTAGACTCTGTTCTCTGCTTCCTCGGGAACCTAAACTTCTCAAAGTACAATTTATTGTAATTGTGAGTCTCCCCTGTTAAAATGTGCATTCTTGGAGGCAAAGTTTGCATTTCTGTTTTCACTACTTTATCCCTGAAACCTATCTTAAAAAAGAGCCTGCACTAGCCACCATATGTTATTTAAAAACCTGTGAAGTGAGGGGATTAGATTATGTGATCTCTTAGGTCTCTTCCAGCACATTCAGAAATATAAATAAGGAAAATCCTAATGCAAGTTATTGTATTGTATCCAGTGTATTATACCGGACTGATTACATTAGTTCTTAACGTTAAATAAGAATGTCATTCATTCTTATTTATATTAATTCTTAATAAGTCCCTTCCTCTGTTTTGCCATTAGTCAAAAAGGTATCCTAATTAGCAATATAGTGCAGTATTCTTTAATCTGTTCTTTAAAACTTCATTGTAAATATTTGTTTATTAAAATGCATGCAACAGTGAAAATTTGACGAATTATGATAGTTTCCAATTAGTATTCCATTTTTCCCCGTTCCCCTTTATTTTTGATACGAGAAATTACGTAAGCTGAAGGTCATAAAGACTGGATAGTTGTTCAAAGAAAATTTTGCCACCAGTAGCTTCTATAAGAGAAGTTTTGTTTGAAAAATAGAACATGATGTTAACCAAAAACTGGGGTTTATTAAAATGTCCTAGCATTCTCAATTTCATGATAAATTACCAAATAAGTTACATTTTAATAAGGAGTAAATCAAATCAAACATATTGATTCCAGGTCTTTTAAAACATAGGTAACTACCATTTTTGAATACCTAACTAATCTAGTGCCAACATTAAAACATTTTTCGTAGGCTTTTCCCAACACTTAAAAAATTGAGAAAAGAAAAATGGACACATTCGAAAAATTCTTGAATTTTTTTCATCGTCAGAATCTTAGCAGGCCATTTCTTGACTAACTGGCAATTTCTAGTTCTGAGTTAGGCCAGAACAAGGCAAATTAACCCATGGCCTGCACCTTTTCTCAGTATGGGGGCAAGTGAATCAAAGCTACACTCAAAGCTGCTATTGACAGAATGTTTGATTTACCCCATGAGGCTTTCAAAAACTTTTCTGAGGGCCTTCTAATAAGAGGAACTGATGAGTGATTTAAAAACCTTTTTTTTTTTTTTCCTGAAAACACTCCCTTATGGAACTAATTGCAATCAATGTTATCAAGGGAGCTGATTTCTGAGAGTTGCATTTAAGATTCAGAACTATCTAGGTTTTGTGTTTCCTTGTTATCTCTAGTTCCCAGTGAGTGAGCAGAAAGAAAATGTAAGCAGTGGGTGAAGTATATAAATTCCTTTCCTAAGAGAAGGGTCGTATCTTCCCTGGCTGTGCCCTGAGCTCAGTCACCTTGTCTCCGCTCTACTGAGCAGTGTGGTGCAACATGATGCTGAGTCCATCACCGTTCGTCCTAACATCTTCCTTCCCAGAACATGGGTTTTTAATCTTAGTTATATAATCCCATAATTTTCAAGCATTTAAAATCTCAAACTTAGTTGACAATTCAAAAGTGCCTTTCTTTTCTTAAAATACAAATGAATGATCCTTATACTAAACAAAAAAAATGTGGTCCAATTTTCACCATTTCTAAGAGGAAGAACCAAAGTCATTTAAAAATACGTGCTTTTTACATACCTCATTTGCAGAAATTCAAAATGGAGATTTCTTTTTTTTATTACACTTTAAGTTTTAGGATACATATGCACAACGTGTAGGTTTGTTACATATGTATACATGTGCCATGTTGGCGTGCTGCACCTGGATCAAGAAAATTTGGCAAAATTGAGATTTCTAACAACTAAAAATAGTTGAAAAATTGTTTTCGATGGCATGAAAAACATTAGAATTGATAATAGTTTAAAAATATATAATACAGTTACAGACTGTTCAATGTTTTTTTCAGGAAAAAAACTAACCAAATATATTGAACATTTTCTCATTAAAAAAATCATGAATGTATGAGCATCTGCTTCACTTATTTACAAAGTCATGTTGACAGAGCCTCCAAGGTTCCTGATGAAGTATTGATATTCAAATGATTTTATTCCCAAACAACATGAATAGCTACATAAAAGTTAATATAAATCAATTTAATTACTAAAATATGGTTTTGTTACAGATTAATAATAACATCTGTAACTTAAGCTTACTATATGCTACGCCTATATGTAAATGACTTACATATATTATTAATTCATTTCTTCTAAATAACTCTAGGATGTTGATACTATAGTCATCCCCCTTATACCATGAGGACCATGAAGAACAGGTAGACTAAGTAACTCATTAAGAGGATGAAGTTAGAAGGAGGAGAGCCAGGTTTCCAGCTGGGCAGCCTGGCTCCAGAGACCCTACTCTCAGCCAATATACCAGATAGACTCTAATTAGTGTAATATTTATTGTATTATGAAGAATGCAACAATTAATGCCACAACAAAGGAAAAATTCAGAGCAATAGAATAACAGAATTATTTTTCTAACTTTTACATTTTCGAAGAAAAATAAACCAAGCAGATCCCATCATAGGAGAAAATAGTAACTCATAATAAAATTAATACCTTAACATGAAGCAAGTCAAGTCAAATGCACAAATATTTTTGTGGATCTATTGTGGGCACACTAATATGTCAGTTGCTATTGGAACTACAATTTAGTATAAAGGTGCACTCCTTGCCCTCCTTGGGGTTTATAGGATAATTTGAAAATAAAATAGATTCTGGAAGATCACAGAACATAAATCTTTACAAAGTCAAAATTTCATATAATGAAAGAGTGGTTGTGATACAGGGTATGGAGGAGGCACAGAATCACAGAATGAGCTGAAGTACATTCATTCAGTTGTCTGAAAGCATATTCAACAAACCATAAAATTATGTCATCCAGATCTCCTAGGAATGTGAGGACACAGGCAAACTTATTGCCTTGGTTGTAAAAATGAAGCCATGAGATCAGTGAAAGGGTGAAAGAATTCTTACTAATTCAAAACTAACAGAAATTTGGGCCCACTTAACAACTGGCAGTTTGGTTCCAACAAGAAAGAGAAGGAGAGATACACTATAAAACAAACAATAAATCGATTAAACCTGACATTGTACCAACAAACAAGAAGAAACAAAATTCAATTCAATAAATATTGAAAATAGTGTTTAGTAGAAGAGGAAACGTCCTATATTAGGAAATATATATATCTTATATAGAAATATATATTCATATCTTTATATTATATTTTATTATACATATATGTATAATAAAATATACATATACATATTTTAAATAAATGTTTAGAACTTTCCAGTGAATGGACAATATTTGTAAAGTAGAAATGCAGTTACAGAAAGTTTGTGCTTAATCTCCTGATAGCCTTTACAGTCTATCTAGAACAATAAAATCCCAAGTTAATGTGATGTGATCTGGAGTCGTACATTCTTAGAGGGAATAGAGGAGACTTTTTAAAAGTAGAACCATTTTGAGTTTTTCACAAGAAAGATATTTAAGGCTGAGGTTATATTAATTGAGTCAGAAATTGGACACCATTGCCTTTAAAATTTGAGCTAGTGTTTAACAAAGTATTCAATTAAATTATGCTGATCAGCACATACATATTCCATGCACATGGATATGGAATACGTAGTCTTTTGTTCCTACTTCCCACTCCCGGGTACAATCCAAAAAGTGATGGAAGAAATAGAATTATGTAAAGTAATGATGATTACTTATCACTCTTATCCTTAGTGGCAATGAAATAATTAGCAAAATTATTTTGGATAATCCCAAAATCTTATCCAAGTTTATTTTATAAATGATATACTTATCTTTTCTATAAGCTGTTGAGGCACTTATCATTTTATGATAGGGAATATTTACTATAGATATATTAGGTGTATAACACTAAAAAAGTTATTTTACATTCTCCATCGTGAAACAAATTTAGAAACTTACAAATATTGTGTAATATTTCAGAAAAAACTGACATTAAAAATGTAATCTCCTTTCAATTTTCCAATTAGCTTACCTTTTCAAGTTCTTATTATTGATATATTTGAGATTTTAAAAGTATTTTCATTTACAATATTATTGTAATCAGAGACTGCTGAGAGTGTAATTTATCACTGTACTTTATATGTACTCTGTCAAGTTTACTTCATTACCTGAATTTTTCAGTATGTCTTTATGTAATGCATTTACCAAAGATTTTCTGTGTTGCCACTATGGAATGTTCCCTGTGCTGGATGCTGGCAGGAATAATTCAACAGGGAACAGAAGAAAATATAGGTGGATACACAGAATGTATATAAGGCCATTTGCTGATGTTCTCAAGTGTTGAGAAGTGGAAGCTTTATACCATAGTATAAGATAACATTGGTACATTTAATAAATATTGTAATTAGAAATTTGAACTGGGGTAAAATTTTGAACTTTGGCTATGGGGAATACTAATGGTACCATTTGCAATAATAGTGAATTCGAGAAAAGATCTGTTTTAGGTAAATCTGATAAGGTGAACTTTTTTTTACTTTGTGCAAATCTCTCTTAATGTACACATTCCTCACTTTGTAATAAAATTAATTGATTACAGATCTGCCTCCACCCCTAGTCTATGGAATTTTAAAGCCCATGCAATGACTAGCTCATTTTCTTTTTTTTTTCCATTTTTTAAAAATTATTATTATACTTTAATTTTTTGCTCATTTTCATACTCTCTAGAATACAATTTGGCACCTGGCATTCATTAGGTACTCAGTAAACGTTTGTCACATGCATGAACAAAAATTTAGGATGAAAGGAGGTCTTCTGAGAAATGGGGAGTGGAAAACTAGATTTCAGAGTCATTTTTACACAAAAAGGAAATAGTGCCTACTGTAAGTCTAGCCACTGTCTGGCACATAGAAGTTCATTTATATATCTTGAGGAATGAATGCACATATGAATGGATAAATGAAAGAATGAACAAGACATTCAGTTCACTGAAGAAATAAATACGTTAAGGAGAGAAAAAGAACAAATTCTGAACTTTGCAAAGTAAAGCTAGAGGAAGAAAAGCAGTCAGTGACAGGCTTGGAAAGGAATAGCTAAAAGAAGCAGCAAGGTAATAAAGTGTCACAAACAAGAATATGTTCTAGTTTTGTTTCCAGGTCTTTTACATTATTTCATTTTAATTCTGACAATAGATCTGAGAGGTAGAAAGATAATGTATTATTATGCTTTTTTTTAGTAGATAAAGAAATTGAGCCTCAGAAAGTTTAAGTGACTTGGAGGAGAGCATTTTAAACAGAATTCTTAACATTATCAATCATAAAATGCAGAAAATATAATAAGGACTGAAAGGATGTCACTGCATTTGACATGCAGTTCATTGAAGTCTGGGCAAAGTGAGGTTGAAAAGGAGAAAAGTGGAGGGGTGGAAAGAGAAGTAAACATTTTAAAAGATGAATGCACTAAAACAGGTATCACATATGTGATAATCACTAGGAACCATGCAGAAATGACATCACATAGTGTCAGGATGGGGCAGAATTTATGGTAGAAGAGGATTAATATGAATATCTTCTCTTCTTACCCAAATGGACAACTTGCTTCCAATAAAATGCTTTTCATTTTATTTTACATATATGTGTGCACATGACAGTTTTCTGACTTTGAAACTATTAAGATTTTAAATCCTATTGAGTAAGATCTTCTTGATCAAATTCTAACAAATACTGCTTCTGTGACTCCTTTCTTTAATGTTTTCCATCCAAAAGAACAGTACTGAAAACATTTAGATGGGAGTCCAGGAATGAATGCTATCTCACACTGCAGCTCTGCCAGCTCCCCTCTCACTTGGAGAATAACTTCTTATTAAAGTAAACATGGAAGGCTCCTGGTAAAGTTAGTAATTCTACTTAAGGATAATTTCTACAGGCAGTTTATTATTTCAAATCAGAAGAGGAAAAAAAAAAGTGAAGAAACTTTTTTTCCTTGACTTCTCTAAATGTATAAGAGGTGGCATATGTGAAGTACTAGAAGAAATACACACAGTAAATTCTGGAATAAAATGCATAAATTCTGAAATGACCTAGTCAAACTTGAATAGATAAATTTTCTCCTTCTTCATATTTTATATGCTAACTTAAATCTTTTATTCTTCATACATATATACACAAATACACATGCCTGCGCGCACACACACACAAGCACGAGCTTATAAAATCGTATCTGAGATTGCAAAAGCTGTTTTCTGAGTCAAATCTGTTTAGGTTTGTTTAGGAAAAGATAATTTTTATTAATAGTAGGATTGCCAATTATGGAACATAAATTTAAATAGTTAAGCCAACCTTTTTGGTTAGGCAAATAATCAACAGAGTTGCTAGTTAAACATGATTCAACATTTTACTCAATTTTTGGTGATGTACATAGTATTTAATAGTAAGAAGAATGGGATTTTTAAGATAATATAAGCACTTTACATATTGTTCTTTTTTCCTTCCTGAATTCAGTTAAATAAATAAACTATACTCTGACTGTGTCTACATACCACATAAATGTCTAGATAAAAAGTGACAAATTTAGGCCATCATCCAGCTATTTGAAAACATTTATCTTGATGACATTAAACATCTGGATGTTTCCAAATACCAAGATGTTTGATGCCCTGCAGACAAAATATCTGATGACTAGTTGAATCCTTTACTTATCTGTGGCATAAAAATATACATTTTCATTTATATATCTCTTCCAACTTCAGACAAAAAATGTAATTTTAGCATGGATATAGTAGGAAGTCATAGGAATCATCAGGTTTAGAGAGATTTTTGGTATGGTTGTTCTTAATGAATCTCTGACCTAGAAAAACATATTTTATTTTCCCTTCAGAAAACAAAAGAGTTAATTGTCATTTCAACAATGTGAATGAAAAGGTAAAAGGATTTGTAAAATGAAGGTACCTAGATACATAAGCTTTCATCTACAATGACCCACAAAAACACTGTATGTGGGAAAAGTATAACATAAAGTAGTCTTACTTGACTGAATCATTATTCAATTGAAATGTTATATAAAACATTTCTTTCTCTCATTATCTTTTTAAAAAACATTTTGTTTTTCTTAGCATGTTCATTTATGCCATCCAGGTGAAAATGACAGACATTTAAACTTTCTAATTTGATAATTCTGACGTCTGAAGTGATGATCTGGCACAAGGATGGTAATAAACACAAATTCTATTTTTGGCCATTCATTAGATTTTAATTTGTCTGAATCATTGAAGACTGGCTGTTCCAACTACTCTGCCTCATTTTCTTACTCTAGTCTAACTGAAGAAAAAGCCATTCTTCTATAAGAAACAAGGCAAATATCATTATAGAGTAGAATATGTGTTTTGGTTATAAGCTTAAAAGAAAGATTAATGTTCTTTTCAATTCTTGCCACTTTAAAAATAATTCTGTATAAGCATTAAATAACATTTCTAAGCCTTTTGAATCAAGATTGCATTTACTTCTTAACTAGAAGAGGAAAATAAATGTTAAAGTGAAAAACAATTCCCTGAAAGCTAGAAACTATTATAGCACTAAAATAACAGACAATTGCATCACACATTTCAGCTCCCAGCACTGTACCTTTAGGATCACTCAGAACTGAACCAAAGGCACTGATGACCACATCAGCTTTCAGATGGACCATCTGATCTTCATCTTCATTCCATTTTCCAGTTTCATCTTGCTCTGTCCGAACAAATTGCATAGCAACAATTCTCCCACCTTTTACTATAACCTTCCGTGGGGACAGGAATGGCAGAAATTCGCACTTTTCTTCCTTAGCAAGTTCCATCTAAAACAAAACAGAACAGAGAAGAAACTTGAAAATGTTTCTTATTCCACACAGTATTTGATTTCTAATTGAATTACACATGCTAAAGCTTATGATATTAAGTCAATATGCAGCTTTTTCTTTCACCAAACCTGAGTTTCAGTTACCAGTTATTTGCATTTTGTAAATCACTGACTCAGGGAGTCTTGAATTGGAGTTGTAATGTGGATGTTTATAGATCACGGCATCATAAGGTATTTCTCAAGTTTTAAGTACTTCATGCTCTACATTTGGTAGTTTGTGAGGTTTCTGACCATAGTAGCCTATTATTTTTATGTTTTCAATTCAGTAGATTAAGCTCTCTTTTTTTAAATCATGCTGCATATTAAAATAAATACTTCAATTTATTACCAGGTTGCATACATCCAAGCTGGAAAAAAGTCAATAAAGTGGGTGAGCCAATCTGTGCAAGTACATGATTAGAATGGTAGGTAGGAGAAAAAGACTAGAGAAACTCTGTAGAACTAAGAAATAAAAAACATTTTTTTCTTCCTTTTATAAAACCACAGAAGCAAATACTATAAATGAAAAACTGAGGACAGCGAAACAAGCATGTCCTCCTGATGAATCCCCAGTTCTTCCCCATTTCCTACATAATTCATTCTGCCGTAAAATCTGGATACCTCGGTTTCTGTTTGTTTTCATACGCATAATGGATGTTCATTGAGACAGAATATTAATGTTTACTCATTTGCTTATTTTTCCATTAATTGTTTTTGGAGAAATCCAGGCCTTTGTCAATGCAATCAGAAGTACTATGCTGAATGTTCTTTTTTTAAAAAATGCAAAAATGTCCTACTGAAGTGTTTTGGGATGTTCAGTCTTATTATTTTCCTTCACTCTGAAAGCCAGGCAGATTCTCCATAGGATCCCTGGGTAATGTTTCCACTGAGGTTGTGAGTATGAGGCTTCAAACTAAGAGTTATCTGGGCTTTGTCAAGATGGAAAAACTGAGACATAAAATAATTAACTCAATGCTATAATCAAGTCATGGGCCCATCTTTCAACAACCTATCCAGAGCTACTGCCATGCATCACAATCACCTGGAAGGCTCATTAAACCAGACTGCGCAGGCCCATTTTCAGAGTTTCTAACTGTGGAGGTTTAAGTAGGGCCTGAGGATTTGCATGTCTAACAAATGCCTAAGGTGATGCTATGCTTCTAGTGCACAGATGATACTTTGTTAACCACTGTCTTTATTAGATTATAGCTGACTGGCTCAGCACTTGGTCTCTATGATGCATTTTCAAAGACAGGAATATTGCCCCTAGGGAGCAAAAATTAATTCTTGGGGGAAAGAAAAAAATCCTTAGGTATCATAATGGTCTGGTCCCTTCAAAGAGCTAAAGTATGTAAACAGTTATACAGTATATCTATGGTATTAAAATTATAGCAGGGAGGATTAAGAAAAAAATCTAAAGATACTCCCAAAAAGGATAAGAAGAAAATGGTTGGGAAACACTGATCTATACTATACATTATTATGAAGCTATTCAATCTATGTCTTATTTAGGATATTTTTAATATTGTCATTAAAGGCTTAAAAATTGGAACCACATAAAAATTATTAAACAGTCTTTCCCTTTTTATTATGAAAATCAAGAAATTAGCAATATAAAAAATAACATGTGGGATGTTATGCTGGTAAATATACCAAACAGTTGATACAAAACTGCTCACTCCTCAGACAGGAAGATTAGAGGTAAGCGGAATTGAATCAAGTTTGAAAACTGCTCTGCTGCTGATTTGGGATAGTTTCCTTATATATAAAATGGGGAGAACACCATCTCATTAATCGGTATGTGTTGTGTTACTTAAAACAACTCCAAAATGTAAAATGCCTAAAGCAGAATTCAGCATATAGAAGGCTATGTACTCATAGTTGCTATTTTCTGAATTCATTTTTTTTTCTCTGAATCATTCTTCAGCTATTCAATATCACTTAGAAATAAGATTGTGATTTCAAGAGAAAGGTGGCCCAATAACAAAGGTTAGTAAAAGGCAGGACAAAGACAAACCTTAGACTCCTCTTTAGTTTTCTACAAAATAAAAACGTATGATTTCTGGAAGTCAAACTATTCCTTGAATAATTCAAATTACAAAATAAATATGATTCCAATATGTAAAATATGTTTTCTGTATCGCTTTTGTCACATTTGTGCCACATATCACCTTATAACTCATCAATATAAACCAGTTTATTGTGTTTCAAAATGTCAAGTGGTGCTACATTTTAATGATAATGCCACACTTGATTGAATAACAACTCCAAATGTTTATGGTTTGAATAAATCAATATACAATGTGTATCTATAACAGTACTGTTTTCTGTGGAGGGCAGAAATGAAACACTGAACTATGCTGTACCTATTGGGAATATGTCTGTCTCACAGACTGATTTAGGATCTGTTTGATCCCACTCTATCTGTGCTATCTATTAATACCTCTACAGTATCTGTTATTACATATAGATAATCTCTTATACATTTTGGCAAATTTGGCATTAAATTTGGAAACAAAAATTGGACATAACTAACAAATCAAAAACTTCTATGAATTTAAAATAAAGATTATTAATCACTGAAGGCCTAAGCATGTTTTAGTAATGTTTAGTAATGTTCTCACCATGGTTTTGATTTTTGAGGACCTTGTATAACCATATATAGTTACAAACATAAAAAAACTGGATTTAGCATATGCTCATCTATGTGCACCAGGTTTGATTACATGTATTCAAATATCTAGCATTCTTACCAATTATCTGACAGGGATGGCATGAACACTGGACCCCACAGAGATTCGTCTGCATTTTTGCTTTTGAAACTTTAGAGATTTTCTTCACTCACTAATATATGTAGAATTAGACTATTAAGCATCAGAATAAATCACACCACTTCCTGTTATTTTGATCCTTGATAGCTAGATTTTCCATTTTACATAAGAAAGGGAAAATTGTTTAAAGAAAAAATAGTCATATCATTTGCATATATATATTTGTTCGGAAAGTATTAATATTGGGAGAGTGAGATCATGTTAAGATTTATCTTGGGAAATAGGGAAATACTAGGACAATGAAAATACAGGGTAAACTTGTATAGTGAATGCTTATCATTTTATGCTGCCTTGGCATCTATTTTAAATATAAGTTGGACTTCGTTATAGCAGAAGAAAGATTCAGTCACCCTTGACACACATAGTTTCCAATTCTATACTCTACCTCCCTGCAGCACCCCCGTTTCTCAGTGTGGTGGATCAAGATATTTGCCTTATACACCTGCTCCCTGATCACCACATCCCTATGAAACGAGTAGATGCAGCGTTCTGGACTGGTCCTGCTGACCCTCCACCCTGCATGGACCGTGCAGACACACCACAGTGACTGCCTCTCAGTCAATGCTTGACGTCCTGGAACTTGCGCCTGCTTGCTTTAAACCAACAAGTTAAAATTCCCCACGAGAAACCTCTTTGGATAACGCCCTGGACCCATAAATAAAGGCACTGGCCCGCAGGTCCCATTTTCTCTCTTTCTCTCTCTCTCTCTCCATGCACTCCTGACCTCCGTGTGTGTGGCCTCTGTGCATGATGTGTACCCTTTCAGGAACTGTAAGTAATAAAATCTTTATTTCCATCTTGAGCCTGTCCCAATCATTGAAGGAGTGCTCTCATCTTAAAGATCCTAAATTAAAATTGTGACATTACATGTGAAGTGAAATATACTTTGAAATATTTTTGGACAGCATAAGGACTTGCTTTCACTATTTAACAAATCTATTATTTGTCTTGTTATAAATCTTGTCTTATTATTTTTGTTATTTTTTATTTTATTTTAATTAATTAATTAATTAATTTGAGACGGAGTTTCGCTCTGTTGCCAGTTACCCAGGCTGGAGGGTAGTGGCAAGATCTCAGCTCACTGCAGTCTCTGCCTCCCCAGTTCAAGTGATTCTCCTGCCTCAGCCTTCCAAGTAGCTGAGATTACAGGCACCCACCACCATGCCTGGCTAATTTTTGTATTTTTAGTAGAGACGGGGTTTCGCCCTGTTGGCCAGGCTGGTCTCAAACTCCTGACCTCAAGTGATCCGCCCACCTCAGCCTCCCAAAGTACTGGGAATACAGGCATAAGACACCACGCCCAGCCATAAATCTTGTTTTATAAGAAGATAAATAATAATGGTAATAAGTATTTACAACACTTAAAAGTATTCTTTTAAGTGCTTTACATGTAATTCATTTAATTTTCACACAGAAAATACATATAATGCTTTACATATAACTCAATCTTCAGAGAGAAAATGTTACGACACCCGTATATTTGTTACAAAAAAAAAGTATTTAGCTTCAAACCAACTTTGTCTCCCTGCTGTGGTGCAAAAAGCCAAAACCGCACTGGGCATCATCATGATTTTACAGATTTAGCATACAGCCTTAGGCACACTGCTGCTTGCTGGCCTCACAAAGAAAAAAAAAAAATCTGTGGACAAGCATTATTTTCTTCCTACAGAGGAGAAACTGAGGCTCAGAGAAGCCAAAAATACACTAAGGGATGAAAAAACTTATCTGAAATTAGGATCTGGCTGAAACTAAATCCTATGTGGTCTTCATTATGTCCAAGAATAGCAACTGTAGTATATTTGAAATAATGAGACTGTATGATTCTAGTTGCTGAACCTCAAACAAAGCAATGTGGAAAAGGAAAAGCTAAAGTTAAAGGTGAAGGGCTTGGCTAGACATAGGTCCCTTTGTGGGAAGAGGAGACTCAAGCTTCCCAGTCTAAGCACATTTACAGGTACCAAAAAATCATGAAATATAGGAACCACATGATGGATTTATGAACCCAATATTGTAAATGAGTTAATAGAGACACCTTGAATCCAGGTGAAGAGTAAATTTAGAACAAAAAAAGTACTACTTCACAAAGTGGATATTAGATACACAGAACATATTAAGATATAAAATTAAAAAACTAACATAGAATTTAAATAAGTTTGTTCGATAGTAAACTCGTTTTCAACACTCTTTAGAGGAAGAATACCTTATTTAACATTCTATACTTTATATCCAAGAGTGATATTAAAATAGTCAACAATTGATAAGTATAAGCCCATGAACATTAAGATAGACAGCCAGCAAACCAGAATATATGCCAGTCAAGCCAATGAAGAGGCATCAGGTGAATGTCACATGGAAGGACAGGGCATCAAGATTGGTCACAGCCCTATCTGTGTCTATCAAAATAACTGGCACACAGTAGACCTTGAATACAGTTTTGTTTAGTAGAATGAAGGACAAATTATTATGAAAATCTGAGGGACATTCAAATTAAGCAAAGTACAACCAACTAGTAGTATACTGAGTGAACGGCTATTAAACATCCATCCCAATGTAAGTAACAGGACACAGCAGAAGACATGCTACCTGCCCAGATCATCCTATGTTGCAAGGTTGAAATAAAAAAGCAAATGGTGTTCCTCCTCAGTTGTCAAGTTATGCTGCTATCAGAAAACATGGACCAAATTTACTGGTGGTCTAACCACATGCAGCGTTACTGTTTAAATTAACCAGCCTTCTGTGACAAGTAATTCACAGATGTCAGTGTTAGTGCCTTTTAACAACTAATGTTTGTCAATAATCATTAATAATCAGTAACTCTGAATCTGGATATGAATGCTTCTCCTCATGGCACCCGTATATATTTATTTGTTTGATGGAGCATGTCTTTGTGAGGGACAACTGGTATATCAAGCAAACATGCCAACCTCTCTTTTCCTAATCTCCACCAATAAAGTAGTAAGCAGCTATAAGGATCCAGTTTTTATATTTGACAGAGCAGGTTGTCACTTTCTTTTTACACAGTAGCGGGAAAGTTAAAAAAAATTCTCAGCTTTGATTTTCACCTTCATATTCAGGAAAGATATGTGGCTGATGCTGAGTGAAATAAAAATAGCATGCTATAAGCATGCAATAATGATCATCATTTTAATGATTAACTTTATGTAATGCGACGATTTGGTCTGATTAATATTACAGGCATCATACTCTAGAAATTATGAAACAACTTAATTTTCTATAATTAAAAGCATGATGTCAACTCACTTTTAGATTGCACATAGGCAAAGCAAGAATAGGTTATAAACTATAATGAGCAGAGCTCAACACCAGCATATATTAAATTCTGGAATAACTTCTAATAAGCCAAAGTTTGAGAAGCAATATGAAGAAACAACATTCTTTATAAAGATTACCCTCTAATACTAATTGACCATTTATCCATTTTATATGAACACAAAAACCTAAAAATATTATTTAGAAGCAAAATTGTTTAGTAGTCCACTTTGGCCAGTGATAAACCTAGAAAATATTATCTCATTTCATCACTGTTAAATTATTGGATGTACCAGAAACATTCAGAGCTATGTGGTAAGAGCACCCTCCATGCATAAATCTAACCAAACATTTGTTAAATATTATGTACAAAAATAGTGCTGTGAGCTACAGTTAAAATAAACTCTGCCTTAAAAACCTCATAGAAGCAGAAAATCAGCATTTGTAGGTAATAATGTATGACAAACATTATTTGCTTGACCCAACTTTAGTCAGGTTTCTGAACCTTTTCCTAAACCCACTTGTGTGCTTTTTTGTAAAATCCAGATTTAGCAATAACCCTGCTAAGTCAGTTTAGCAAAATCCCTCACCCTTGATATCTAATCATCTTCAATATCTCATCAGGTACCTCATCCTCCACTATGACCCAGGTGATGTCTGACCCTTGCCTGTCTTCTGCAAGAATCCTGTTAGATTGATTTAGCCAACAGGATTAAGCCTTACCTTGATGTTTCCTTTCAGTAATATTTTATCTACTCACCCACAACCTACTTCTTGGCTATTACTTCCTACCTCCGCATTCTGTATTTGGAGTTTAACTCTTATTTGGGGGATAAAAAGTGTCATCAGATATTGATAATGGAGGGTTCTTGCTAAAACTGCACTTTAAGGGGAAGTACACAAGTGGGCCTTGGAGAAGGTTTAGGAGCCTGATTAAAATTTGGCCTTTGGGAGGCCGAGGCAGGCGGATCACGAGGTCTGGAGATCCAGACCATCTTGGCTAACACGGTGAAACCCTGTCTCTACTAAAAATGCAACAACAACAACAACAAAAAATTAGCCAGGGTGGTGGCGGGCACCTGTAGTCCCAGCTACTCAGGAGGCTGAGGCAGGAGAATGGCGTGAACCCGGGAAGCGGAGCTTGCAGTGAGCTGAGATCACACCACTGCACTCCAGCCTGGGCGACAGAGCGAGACACGGTCTCAAAAAAAAAAAGAAAAAAAAATTGGCCAAGTTAGGAATCTTCGTCATGTGTAAAGGCAGGGTACTTGAATGGCACATAAATGGGCATTTCACCTAGCAGTAGTGCAGATCAAGGAAGGGCAGAATTGCTGGGCACGGTAGCTCAGGCCTATAATCTCAGTGCTTTGGAAGGTCGAGGTGGGAGAACTGTTTAAGGCTATGAGTTCAAGACTAGCCTGGGTAAAATAGAGAAACCTCATCTCTACTAAATTTTTTTTAAAAAATTAGCCAGATATGGTGGCATCTGCCTGTAGTCCCAGCTACTTGGAAGGCTGAGGTGGGAGGATCTCTAGAGCCCAGGTGTTTGAGATTGCAATGAGCTGTGATCACGCCACAGCATTCCAGCCTTGGTGACAGAGCAAGATCCTGTCTCAAAAAAAAAAAAAAAAAAAAAAAAAAAAAAGAAAGGACAGCATGGAAAAGATGCTATATAAGCTAATCTTGAAAGAAAAGTAGGAATTAATCACTGGAAAGGAATTACTTACTAGGAAGTTCTTGCATGGAATCCATTCTCTCTCTTTGAAGAAGTGGGTGTGGAAGGTAAAGGAGTTTATCTCAAGAAGAAAAGCAGGAAAGCAGCTTGGTTAAAGCTCTATGTAATATGTAAACATCCTACTGGGAAACAAACTATTGTCATTTATAAGTGGAAGAGTCCTTACCAATGGAATGCTTTTGGCATGGCATACCTGTTAGTTTACGATTGCTATAGTAAACAAAGCTGGAAACGT
Source organism: Pongo pygmaeus (assembly GCF_028885625.2). Taxonomy (NCBI): domain Eukaryota; kingdom Metazoa; phylum Chordata; class Mammalia; order Primates; family Hominidae; genus Pongo; species Pongo pygmaeus. The sequence goes on along the minus strand of NC_072373.2, from coordinate 132,473,050 downwards.
GAATTTAAGGGGCATAGATCACTATAAAGAGTAATGCAAGTTACATAACTATCTGAGTATAAATTAGATGTCTCATAAGTGAAACAGCTTTCTTCGATCTAAGTGATGGAGCTACTTACATGACTTAGAGACCACACGTTAATCTGGTTTAGAGCAAATCCTAATGCAGCAAGATAGAATCTGAGGAACTCTGTGGGCAGTGGTCCTGCACTTCTTGTTTATCTGACAGTTTGTTTTTAATTGTATCCTTGAAGTTAATAATAAAGTTTGATACAGAGTGATATTTAATTCATATGACTTTGATTTCACCATCCAATCTTCTAGTTATCTTGGTTACCAAGGACATGAATGAAGGAGGGTAAAAGAAGAGGCATCAAACTCGGCCCATTCACACTTGATCTCATATTCTTTAATTTACTAAACAGTTTTTTAATATTTAGTAATTTTTGACTTATTTTATTTTGAGTGGTGAAATGCAGAACAATTTTTATATGTTAATTAATCTCTGGCCTGTACAAGCAAATTCTGCAATTATTCTTTTAATTAGGCAAAAAAAAGTTTGCTGAGACCACAAATTGACATTCCTTCTTTTAGTACCTGGTATGGTATTACAGGCTTCATTCACATATAGAATGTTTTCCTTTTAAGTTTTTTAAAGTTGAAGAATCTTGAACATAAAGAAACATTTCTCCAAATGAGAGTTGTACTACACATTGGATAAATATAGTCGTCCCTTAACTGAGTCCTTACTAATTTTATTGTGTCACTATTGTGCTGCAAAACCCAGATATGCAATGTAAGGAATAATTTAGAGGCTTAAAATGCCTTGACACAACTATCATTAAATACATCTCTTTAACAAGTAAAGGGTTGATTTTTTGTTGTTGTTGTTGTTGTTTGCTTTAGATGGACCCTGTCTCTGTCACCCAGGCTGGAGTGCAGGGGCGCGATCTCCACTCACTGCAAGCTCTGCCTCCTGGGTTCACGCCATTCTCCTGTCTCAGCCTCCCGAGTAGCTGGGACTACAGGAGCCCGCCACCACAACCGGCTAATTTTTTTGTATTTTTAGTAGAGACGGGGTTTCACTGTGTTAGCTAGGATGGTCTCGAGCTCCTGACCTCGTGATCCGCCCACTCCGGCTTCCCAAAGTGCTGGGATTACAGGCGTGAACCACCGCGCCCGGCCAAAAAGAGCATTTTTAAACACTATTCATTTACTATTGATGACATTTTCTTAAACCTAACACCTATTTTCTTCATCTTAGGTTTTGATGGATTCAAGCCTTCCTGGCAGCTGTTGGAGTATCTCACAAAACTACGTTCTGTGTAACTTGGTGCCTTTGTAGTTTCTCCTTTAATCTTAAAATGCCTCCATGTACAAATTCTTTACAAATTAGGATCATCTGTTTTCTGCCACTGCTAATACTCTCGGATTCTAGTAATTTTTATTAATTTTTGCTTTTTTATGTATTACTTGCTCGTATTTCTTTTTTTTTTTTTAGTTCTCAACTATCTTTTAAGAGACTGAAAACTAGGGATAATATACTTTTTTCAGTCTACTTTTAATGTTAGATTGACATAAAAATGTGACGCAATAATTTTTTTAACAGTTTAAAATAAAATGTGTACTTATTCCAGTCTATCATTGTTGGACATTTGGGTTGGTTCCAAGTCTTTGCTATTGTGAATAGTGCCGCAGTAAACATATGTGTGCATGTGTCTTTATAGCAGCATGATTTATAATCCTTTGGGTATATACCCAGTAATGGGATGGCTGGGTCAAATGGTATTTCTAGTTCTAGATCCCTGAGGAATCGCCACACCGACTTTCCACAATGGTTGAACTAGTTTACACTCCCACCAACAGTGTAGAAGTGTTCCTATTTCTCCACATCCTCTCCAGCACCTGTTGTTTCCTGACTTTTTAATGATCACCATTCTAACTGGTGTGAGATGGTATCTCATTGTGATTTTGATTTGCATTTCTCTGATGGCCAGGGATGGTGAGCATTTTTTCATGTGTTTTTTGGCTGCATAAATGTCTTCTTTTGAGAAGTGTCTGTTCATATCCTTTGCCCACTTTTTGACGGGGTCGTTTTTTTCTTGTAAATTTGTTTGAGTTCATTGTAGATTCTGGATATTAGCCCTTTGTCAGATGAGTAGGTTGCAAAAATTTTCTCCCATTCTGTAGGTTGCCTGTTCACTCTGATGGTGGTTTCTTTTGCTGTGCAGAAGCTCTTTAGTTTAATTAGATCCCATTTGTCAATTTTGGCTTTTGTTGCCATTGTTTTTAGTGTTTTAGACATGAAGTCCTTGCCCATGCCTATGTCCTGAATGGTATTTCCTAGGTTTTCTTCTAGGGTTTTTATGGTTTTAGGTCTAACATGTAAGTCTTTAATCCATGTTGAATTAATTTTTGTGGCACATATACACCATGGAATACTATGCAGCCATAAAAAGTGATGAGTTCATTTCCTTTGTAGGGACATGGATGAAGCTGGAAACCATCATTCTCAGCAAACTATCGCAAGGACAAAAAACTAAACACAGCATGTTCTCACTCATAGGTGGGAATTGAACAATGAGAACACATGGACACAGGAAGGGGAACATCACACACTGGGGACTTTTGTGGGGTGGGGGGAGGGGGGAAGGATAGCATTAGGTCATATACCTAATGCTAAATGATGAGTTAATGGGTGCAGCACACCAACATGGCACATGTATACATATGTAACAAACCTGCACGTTGTGCACATGTACCCTAAAACTTAAAGTATAATAATAATAATAATAAAGAAATAAAATAAAATAAAATACAATGTGTACTTATTTAAAAGCTATCAGAAATAATTTTGAGTTATATGTATATATGTAAAATTATATATTTTGAAAATTTCATATTAACTTAAATTCTTCCTATGAAGTTTTCAATGCCTTTAATATATTGGTTAATTCAACATGCCTCACTGGTCTACCACCTTGAATCAAGGACTGCACTATATGCTGAGTCACATACCAAGTTGAATTCATCAATCCAATAAAGAAGCTTGTATTTCAGTTTATGGAATAAGTATAAAGTAATAAGTACCCTACGTAATAAATTCTATTAACAGCAGGAAGCATAAAAAGCCCACAGAAAAGAGAAATTAAATTGACAGGGAACTAAGGAAGCCTTCAAGAGAAAATGACATTTGGAGCAGACCTTGAAGGATGAGTTCATGTGTAGTAGTTAGGGGCTCCCCTGGTACTAAGATATTAAGTACACCTCTAAGACTTTATGATGACAGGGGGATGACACATTCCAAGGATCTGTATATGTTTATCTTTTTGAAAGTTGTGAAAATTCAGTATAGTATGAAAAGGTAGAATGGAATTTTAGAATTTAGAATTTTAGAAAAAAAATTAAAATTTTTTTTAAAAATCACTTTTAAAAGAATGATAATTCTTTGTTTTTATGTTAATTCATGTGTATTTTTCATTTATGTCTTTCGAATAGCATATACATTGACTAATGTGTGTTTAATAGATTATTATACAAAATACTTTTTAATATTTTCATTTTATAGGACAAGAAAAGATATTGAAAAACAGAGGTGAATATTTTTAAATGAAGAGGGGCTTCTAATGTTCACCTAAAAATGAATGAAGTAGAGCATACAGATCTCTTCCCACTTTCAACTATTGCCAGGCAGTGGCCAAAGGGAAGTTCAACTCCTTTGTGACTTCTGACTGCAAGAAAGAGCCATAAAAGGTATTTCAATGCATCTTCCCACATTCACAGAACAATTATGTCTTCCCCTCTTTCCAAAGAGCTGAGATAGAAGTACAATGTTTGATCCATGTCCATCTGAAAGGATGATGAAGTTCAGGTTGTGTGAGGACACTAAAAAGTTCAGCAAGTTGGCAAAGTGGTCTAAGGTTACAGGAAGAATTATGTCATTTACATTGAACGGGTGCAGCAGAAAAAGACTGGGCTAATAGGACAACTATTCGTGTGGACATTGCCCCAGCAAGGTGGTTATTAGGCTGGAAGTGAAAAAAACCCACAAAAGATCCTTGAATGGAAAGCCAAATCTCACCAAGTGGGAAAGGAAAAGGACAAACATAAGATAGAAACGACAGGGATGGTGCAGGAATAAAGTAATCTTATATACAACTTTCATTACAAACTACTAAAATGAAAAAAAATTAATAGAGTAATAACAATTTGTTGTTATTAAATAAGGCCTGACAGTGACACACCAGGTAAAAAATGTTCACTTTTAATGAATCTGTGGGCTTATCTGTGAATATATATATATATATATATATATATATATATATATAGAAGATTAGTAAAGATTTTTTAAAAGCATGTAATTTTCAGCTCCTCAGATATTCCTGGTCAACATAATGCAACAACCTCCTTCAGAATTTTGAAAATAGTTATGCTTTTAAAATATGTAATCTTAAATGGGCACAAGCTTTTGTTGGCTCCTGGCCTATTTGCAGTCTTCTTTTTTTTCCACTCACCATCTGAATTATCACATGTACTGTAGAATTCTGACAATTTCACCTGTCAGTCTCTTTATACTCATGTCTTGAATATTGTAGATTTTACCTCACCAATTGGCTGGGGATACATTAATTGCAATTTGTTTTAAGTGTAATATTTATACATATTGCTAAAATTTTCAGTATAGAGTTGTCACTCTGTGAAGAAATAGAACCTTCCTGTCCAGATTCCACATCATTCATATATATTTCTCTGAATGTTAAAAATATAAAATGAGGAATGGAAAAAACTTTAAGAAGCATATAATTACAACACTAATTTTATAGATGGGCATACTCAGACTAGAATGTAAATCAAGAACCAAGTGCTCCAACTGTAATTCCTTTTTGACTATTCCATTCTACCTTTTCATACTATACTGAAGTTTCACAACTTTCCAAAAGATAAATATATACAGATCCTTGGAATGTGTCATCCCCCTGTCATCATAAAGTCTTAAAGGTGTACTTTAATATCTTAGTACCAGGGGAGCCCCTAACTACTACTAATTAGCTTTTTGTGCCTAGAGAAGATTTTGTGTGAGTGTTTGTTTTCAGCTACCTTCAGATAGCAAATCATGTCAACATGTCTCTGATTACTTTCCATGAAGAACACCAACTCAAATGACGTGCAGGTGCCAAATGTTAAAGAACTGCTGTAAGCATCACCCTTAGTAAATAAAATTAAATTTGTCAGCTTATGGGGGCTATTTTCTAAAAATGGTCCCAGGTTCATATTTGTTGTAATTAAATTAAAACTAGAAAGCATCAGTTACCTGTAGAAAATACATGTTTAGACCACGTGCGGTGGCTCACACCGGTAATCCCTGCACTTTGGGAGGCCGAGGAGGGCAGATCACGAGGTCAGGAAATGAAGACCATCCTGGCTAACACGGTGAAACCCCGTTTTGAACTAAAAAATACAAAAAATTAGACGGGCATGGTGGTGGGCACCTGTAGTCCCAGCTACTCAGGAGGCTGAGGCAGGAGAATGGCGTGAACCTGGGAGGCGGAGCTTGCAGTGAGTCGAGATCACGCCACTGCACTCCAGCCTGGGCCTGGGCAACAGAGCAAGACTCCATCTCCAAAAAAAAAAAAAAAAAAAAAATGCATGTTTAGCCACAAGAAATTGATGACAAAACTATCCATAGAAGTAGCTTTAACATGGTCCTTTGACATTAAAAATATCTGAGAAGAGGCCTATACGTCATGCCACAAAGATGATCTATTATGGGGTGGTATGCTGTGTGGTGATGGAAAAATCAGTTAAAAGGCACATTCTTTTAAACGTTGTGCTATTTCAAAGTTGTAGTACCAGATGAAGAAAAATTTGACAAACAGACTGAACAATCTGGTATTGTTATTTTTCTAATTAAAATAATAAAGCAGCATTAATTATCAAAACAGTTAACCCTCTCAATAGCTAAAATATGTAAAAACTCACATACGAAAGTTAAATCAGTTACCATTTTGACAAACAAATAAAGGAAAGCTAAGGCGTCCCAGGGGTAGCATGCAGGCCCCGTAAAAATGTAGCAGAATTAAAGATCAATCATATTTTGCTGCTATTGGAAAATTGAATATGTGAACAACAGATATTTGAAATATACTTTGTGTGTGAGATTGTGCTATTAAAAGTAATTTTGAAACCATCCTCTTCTCAGTAATAATTAATAAGAACTAAAAAGTCCTTCTCTAACCTTATCCTTTAAATTTATCAACTCTAGCAGGTCTGTTGAGTTCTGACCTTCATGCCTCCTTTTAGGGATTCCCAACTGCCTAAAGCGTCCTTGCAGTTCTATCTGATCTGTCAACAGCTTTTAATACCAGCATTTTGGGGGATTCTGTTATCCTGTGAAATTTAATCTCACCTATTTAAGCTTGCAGAAAGTACTGGAGGGAATTATTAACAGATTTTCCCTCATCTTCTTAGAGGATAGTGCCGAGTGACTGGCTGGTTTCCCTAAGGATCCATGGCTGAGAAGCGCTAGTTTGTCAGTAGCATCCTATTTAGCATGTGTGTGAGGCCACAAGGGAGCTGGAAAGACACTTGGAATCAGAATTACATCAATATGCTGATGATGCCTGCATATCTTCATTTCATCAAACCTATATCCTTTAGTATTAATGCTTTCTTAGCCAAGATGGAAAGTACCTCCACACAGCACACTGTTTGTGACTCTAATTAGACAGCTGGAAAGCATGTTGATGATACATCAGAGTAGTGGACCGGCAACCTCAGCATCACAAGGAAACTTGTTAAAAATGCAAATTCTCAGACCCACCCTAGACTTACTGCATCAGCAACTCTAGGGACAGGGCCCAGCAATCTGTGTTTAACAAGCCCTCTAGGTGACTTAATGCACCCTAAAGTTTGAAAACCTCTACATTAGAGAAATGGGATGTGTTTGTCACTACAGAGTCTATTGGATGATGTCTCCTACTTTTGTGGATTAAAACATTCCTGAATCTAATCATATAGTTCTTGGTTACTAACCACATAATATACATGGTCTCAAACAATTCCATGTGTATGGTTAAGCTTTGTGCCCCCGCTCAACTCTCATTTTGAATTGTAATCCCCATAATCCCCACCTGTAAAGGGAGAATCATGGGGGTGGTTCCCCCATGCTGTTCTCATGATGGTGCGTGAGTTCTCACAGATCTGATGATTGTATAAGTGGCTCTGATCTTATTGCTCAGCACTTCTCCTTCCTGCCACCTTGTGAAGAAGGTGCCTTGTTTTCCACCTTGATCGTAAGTTTCCTGAGGCCTCCCCAGTCACGCTGAACTGTGAGTCAGTTAAACCTCTTGCCTTTATAAATTACCCAGTCTCGGGCAGTTCTTCATAGCAGTATGAAAATGGACTAATACACCATGTTAAATGTAACTGGCTTCTGTCATAATTCATATTTGTCAATAAAGGATAAGAAAACTTTATATTGTTCTCTATTTCCCTCACTCAAAGAATGAGAATTAGACTGCACCATCAGACATATACATGCTGACATGCCTAATGGTGAGGCATTTTACTGACAAACCATGTTATTTCCAAATTACACCCAAGAGTCCATGACCATTAAATAACACACATATTTGACAACATCTCTAAATGTCCCTGTTCCTCAATCTTCACTGGCTCTAAAGAAACCAAATGTGGCTGAAGTTTTTACTAGGGGAGACAGCGTAGGAGAAAGAAGACAATTACCCAAGAAATTAGGGCCAATATTAAATTCTTCATATTGGCTAAAAATTATGTCCTAGACCTAACCTTTCAAAATCTGTATCTTAAAGTAGATACATGATATTGGACCTGTACTCTCCTGACTTTCCAGTTTCATTAGTGTTAGCACTGCAATATTTTGGCTCCTCTTTTGATGTATACAAAACCAAGCAGTGGCCATAAAGGATTAACACTGAAACTTCCATGAATGCCAAAAGTTCCCAATCCTTACATGGTATTACCCCGGGTAATCAATCCTGAAAACTCTGCATAATCTAATCATATATTACTTATTATTCCATCTCTCCGAGAAATTTTGCCTAAAATTATGAGATGAACCTTCAAAGGCCTACTGTTATAACATTTATCTAACTTGGAAGGTATTAGCCCCTGTAATGCTAGAAAGCCTTTGGTGCTGATTCCCTCCAGTAAACATTCATTCCACAATTATTTGTTGAATCTTTTATAGGTAGCACCCAACGTGCTAAACAGGCAGAAGATAAAAGTGACCCAGAGAGATGATCATGGCCCTTTCTCTCGTGAAGCTCAAGGTCAATTAGTTTTAATATCATATAAAAATTTGGTTAATTGTGAGCTAATAATAAAATAATTCAAACATTCAAACATTTGTTCTTCTAGTTTTAATTAAGACCAGACCCATTTGAGTTCTACTAAGCTCTACTGCAGGCAGGTTACCTATCATCTCAAGGATCTGTTGCTTCTCAACACTTTGGTAATCAAGGTTCAGGCAGCTGAGCTCTGGCCTTCCAAGGTGCTATGCCTCTACTCTGATCCTGTACTTCTTGTAATCTACTCACATTAACCAATAGCTCACTCTTTTACTTAGCCCCTGACTAGCCTCTCTGCTTCTGATGCCACTCCACTATAGTCAATTCTCAGCAGAGAAGCCATTCTAAAATTTAAATCAGAGCTTGGCACTTCTCTGTTCAAAGCAGCCCAGTGATTTTTCTCTTTCAACGAGAGTAAAAGCTAAAGGTCTTATGAATGCCTACAATACATAATCTGGTCGGCCACATTCTGTCCTCTCTTACTCTATTCTGATGATACTGGTGTTTTTTCTATTCCACAAATCCAGAAGACTTCCTCAATAAAGACTTCCTCAATAAAGGGTGAAGGCATTTAGCTTGCCATGGAATGTTTATCTCCTGGATGTCTACTTTCCCTCAATTTCTTCATCTCTTTGTTCAGAAATCATCTCATCAGAGAGGTCTTCCAGGGCCACCCTGCTTAAAATGGCAAACCCTGCCTTCTCTTCTACCATTCTCCTCCTCTCTCACACACTCATTATACTCCTATATTAATTTTTCTCCACAGTTCTAATTACTTTTCAATATACTATTTATGTGACAGTTTATTTGTTTAATTATTGGGTATCTTCTCTCACTAGGTACAAATTCCACGAGGGCATGAAATTCTAACTGGTTTGCTGACTGTTGTATCTAAGTTGCCCAGAAAAATACCTGGTACATAATAGATGCTCAATAAATGTAGTTTTAATGAATGAATAAATAAATTCATACCACTACCCTCTTCTTATCTGGTCTCAGTTTGTTTGCGTCTTAGTTCTACCTAAGACAGAAGAAATAATCACCATTCATTTCCAGTGACCCTTGCAAATGGAAGATGACTATGATATAAAATGTGAAGTAAATTGATATTGCCAATCAGTGTCATCTTCCCCTTCCAACCCTCAAGAAGTCACCTTTGGTAATGAAACTTTTCTAACATTGGAATCAGAAGGATAAGACTTAATATTTAAAATGTTTAGTTCAAAACCTATTTCTCAAGTACAAACTATGTGCCAGGTCCTGTGCTATGCACAGGAATACAAAGAACAAAATGTTTCTTTCTATGTGTAAAAAAAAAACATGATTACACTAATTATTACCTAAGACTGCATTCCAGGAAAAAAAAAAAACAACCTATGATCATAAAACTATCTTGGATTTTATTAAAAAGTCTAAAAAGGGTAGATTGGATGGAGAAAAGTCCAGATAATAAACGTGGAATTTGAAACTCAGCCATGAACCAATGGTGACCCTGATATTTTGGTAAGATTAATTTGTAATGTGGGTAATCTACATATGACAAATTACCTATTGACTACAGCTATAATTCTTGCCTAGTATAGAGACTGCAAACATATTCAGGCATTCCGAAGCAAGTCAAGTTCATAATACTGATTTGATTAAAATGAGTAATTTATCTTTCTATAAATACATTTGGTTCTTGTTCTCAGAACTAATATTCTTTATAAGGTATTATATTTCTCTAATAGCATTAAAATTTGAGAAGTGTGTAGTACATGTAAATAGCTGATACCTCACCCAAGACTACTCACCAGTCACTGGTAAGAATGAAATGATTTTAAACATGTTATTATTATTATTATTTTTTTTGAGATGGAGTCTCTCTCTGTCACCCAGGCTGGAGTGCAGTGGCACGATCTCGGCTCACTGCAAGCTCCACCTCCCAAGTTCACACCATTCTCCTGCCTCAGCCTCCTGAGTAGCTGGGACTACAGGTGCCCACCACCACGCCCAGCTCATTTTTTTGTATTTTTAGTAGAGACGGGGTTTCACCATGTTAGCCAGGATGGTCTCGATCTCTTGATCTTGTGAGCCACTGGCCTTGGCCTCCCAAAGTGCTGGGTTTACAGGCATGAGCCACCGCGCACGGCCAAACATGTTATTTTTAGTGTGCTAACTAACTACTAATTTTGAGTACTGCTTATATTAGAGCACTTTAAAAATATACATGACACCCTTTTCTATTTGCTTCACAAATAATGAACTGACTGAAAGTATGACCAAGGTATATACATCTTAGAATGCAGTTTGTAAATTGGCTTACGGAAAATTCCGAATGTGTCTTATTACCACATTTTTCTAATATGCATACATTTTGTGAAGAGTACCTACTATTCAGGATATGGAAGACTTAGCACTTTCCAGTGTTACTGGTTAAATAGAATACATTTCAAGCATATTAACACTAACAAGAAGCACTTGAGTACTGACAAAGATTAAATTTCTCATTTTACCCAAATCATTATTACAAATTTTCTTTTACTTGGAATGTCTGAATTAGAAAAGAAACAATTATGTGTAGCCCTGAAATTTTTAAACTTGAATTTGACAATTTCAACATTCTAGCGATTTAAACATTAACGGTTTCATCTCCTAAAATCTGTTGGAGTACAACTCCATATTTTCTGATGGTTCCATTTTACCTCCTCAGGGACAGCTCTTATATTAACAAAGCCTTTTCTGAAGACGATGAACACACGACGAGCTCCACAACGTAGAGCGGATGTTGCACAGTCAAAGGCAGTGTCTCCAGCTCCAAGTACAATCACGACTCCCCGTATCGATGGCAATGGAGAGTGACAGGCGCACATTCCTGAATGATGAAAGGAAAACCCCATTTTCAAGTAGAGAAACCATTTCTGCATGACAGCTCAAAAGATACTTGTACTCAAAGCAGTGTAAAATTGCATCTTGCAGTTTTCCAGGATGAAGTGTCACTATCAAATTATTCTGCTTCATTGAAAGACAGTTTTATTCCCATTTTAAAAATATGCTCATATATGTAATTTCATAGTCAGTATCTTTAGTTTCCTTTTTCTTCTAGGATTCCTACAACACATTTTGAGAAGTTTAGGTCATAACAGACTGGAATCAATCAATTAAAACTCTCTTCGTCAAAATTGTGATATCTATCTTTAACTTAGCATAATTTTCTTTTTGCTAGAAGAAAAAAGTGATCCTTATGATCTGTGTTAACGGTTTGCAATATTTCATTATAATACTTTTTTATATATTACCTTATATAATTTCTAACACATACCTCTGTTATATATTTTGTTAACTTTGAATATTAACGTGCTGAATAAGTGTCCTTTATGTAACTGAAGAATTTCTGAGAACTATTTTCTTGAAATAGTTCAAATAAACTTCTCTCCCTTTCACTGCTTTCCTCTGGTTTTGTTTGTGAAATTGGGCAGTAAAAGAAATATGACTTTCTAAGCATCCATTTCTCAAGGTCATCTCTGTTAAGATTTGCTGTCCATATGAAGATCCTTGCAAAAAAAGTAAAATGCAAGTATTCTTTTTGTGTTAGGTAGCACTGTATAATCAGATTAAATAAAACTGTTCATAAGATAAATTACTATAATTTTTAAAATTGTACCAAGAATAGAATAAACCTATAATTTCAATAAGTGTAATAATTTTGCTTGGACGATTTTGTATTTGGGACACTCCGTAATTGCAAATATAAGCTAGGTGCACTATGACCTTCCTCAGAAAGGGTTTCAGACGTACAAATATCCAGTTCTACTGAGAGGAAGAAGGTGGAGAGGGTATGCATCTTTAGCTGTAAACTTCTGAAGAATAATTTAATATAGAAAGTTTCTTACTGTTTTAAGTTCTGGGAGAAGCATAAAAGTTTGTATCATTTCTACATGTAATCAGTGTAGGAATAGCTGTGGCTCAGACCTCTTTAAAAATATACATTTGAAGGATTTAGATTATCTGGTTTTGGATAAAATATTACAATTTTTCCCAAAGACAATGACTCTGGTCAGGCCAAAGCAAGGTACAACCTTCATTCAGGTGGTTCTTCTTGGGGTGTATAAAGTGATACAGTGTCTATCAAAGTATTTTATTTTAACTTCATAAAATTACTGTTTAAGACAAGACAATCAATCTTTCTGCCTGTGTAGATACAAATCATGTAAGATATGTGATGATTCATGCCATTTCTTTGAAAAACATCTTCCAATGTTTGTTAAGGACTTGCTTACCTTGAAGCAATTTTTCATGATGTAGTTTAAACATATATATATTACAGAGAAAATTCCTTATGATGATACTTTATTGGAAGAATGAACAAACAGACAATTCTGGAAAACTGTTATACCCGGCCTTTTTTTTTTTTAAACTTTACATTTGGGTCTTAGGCAAGGTTGGGTGTGAGGTCTGAACAACGTGCTGTTGAGCTTGATTTTGATATTAATTTATAATATCAAATATAAAATAGCATACTCACTATTAAGCATAAAAGACAATATGTTATACCTGCTTTACTGCCTTTGGCTACAAGTGGCAAAAAGTCTTTGGATGTGTAAAACCCCTGGTCCTGCGTCAGGCCTTGGAAGATGGCATCTTTATTGGGTTCTGGCAAACCTAATTAATCAAATTTATAAAATATCATTAGCAGGAGGAGGGGCTTTTCCTACTAGATATTAAAACAAAAAAGAAAACTTTAATCTTTGAAATAATGTCATTCTTAGAGGAAAACATCTGTAAGCAAATCAATATAAAATGTACATAATACAGTCTAACAGATATCAGAGTATATCATGTATATCTTTAATATATAACCAAGTACACATCGTAAATCACACATTAATGTATACCTATAAATATATGGAAACATATCATGTATATACACACATAAACATACATAACATTACAGGGAAAATCAGGTTATATTCTTTCCTCATGTCATAAATAAGTCAGTTTCAGCTATATTAAAGTACTAAATATAAAAATATGTTAAAAATGGGTACATATTTATCTAATTCCTGAATAAGTGAAATCATTTCTTTTTTAATGAAGGGAAAAGATTAAAGGAAAAAACAATGTATTTTGCCACAATAATTCAACCACTGCTAAATTTCAAAAATATAAATGAATTAAAATGAAAATTGTTTAACCAAGAAAATGTTTTAATAATTAAATGTCTTTACTGTATAAATTCTCAAAATCAGTAAGGAACACATTAGCTTTTCAATGGAAACATAAAGAATAATAAAAATTGGGAGAAGAAAAAATATAAATCACCTATAAGCACTAAAAATATTAACTCCATTAAGTCATTAAACTGCAAATTAAAAGAATAAAATTGTAACTTCTCTATAGAAAGAAAAATATTTAAGAAAATTAAACTATACAGCAAGGGTAGACATGGAACTTGTCATACTCTTTTGGTGGAAATATACATTGGTGTTCAATATCTAGAAAATAGTTTTAAATCTATCTTAAGAAAATACTGACACATGCAAATAAAGGTTTAATGCGCAAAAATTATTAATACAGAAGGAGGAAAATAAGATGAGAGAGTGTCAGACTGTCAGGTGAATGAAGAAATTAGTTTTACCATATAAAAGAAAAAGACACAGAATGAATATTCGAGAAATATGGTGTAAGATTGTAATCAAAATACAGTCTTAAACAAACCTGCAGGATTCAAAACTCTGTATGGTATAATTCAAATTTTGTAAAAAAATGTATTAATATAAACCATGTAATCTAAACAGAGATCATTTAGGGTGGTGGTATTAAGGATATTCCAATTTTTATTATTTCCTTATTTTCCAAATTTTCTACATTGTGCATATATCAACTATAAAATAGTAAATTCTTACTAAAACTTTGAAAGGAAAATGAGTAGCAGACTAAATTTTTTCCAAAGTGTAAATGAAGCAAATCTTACAGCAGTCATCCCATCCAAGGCAAGTAGAGAAATAATTCATCTCAATTCCATAAATGCAGGGGAAAACATGTAGTTTTATTTTATTACTAAGACTCATTCTACCAATGGGTCATTCTAGAGAGGCAGGAGTTTATTTTACAATGAAATGAAGGACAATGGACATTTGCTGGTAGATACAGAGTAATAAGCATAGCCCAAGGATGACTTTTGTCATATGAGATAAGGTGGATGCCATATCTGATCTGAAAGCTGAAGGTTTCTGTGGGTTCCCTGTAATCAGCAATAAACCACCATTGTCTCTTCAGATTAAACCAAACATTTTTCTTCCCCATCCAGCACCTCCTGAATCTCCTTTTCCATAACATTTGCTCATAAATGATTTTAAAAGACCTTTTGCTTTCAAAATGATTTCCATTATGTAGTAGCATAATTAGGGGAGCCACCTCACCTGCCTTTGCCTCAGCTTCTCTGTAAAGGAAATGGGGATAAGACTGTTTCTCCCTTTTATAACATAAAAAGGTATATTAGTAACAGAAACAATTATATAAATGGGTGGCTGTTTATGTGATTCTTTTAGAAAACCTGGGGTGGAGGGATGGGGTTGGTAAAAATAGCTGAATATGTTCTTGAAGGCTCTTTAATGACAAAATGATTCCTTCTGAAACCTGTTAAAAGAAGACTGAAGTTAGGTCTACATTTGACTATTCAAACCAACATATACATATGCTACATATAATTAGCTTTTCTTTGCAGGTTATTTAGCCACACCCCAGGTCACACATAGGGCCTCAAGGTCCATGGAGCCCTTCTCCTCTACCTGGGTGACAGGTCATCCCTTCTGGCCAGGGACAGTGCATCTGAAGGTCTCCATGTGGATACTTTGATAGTCTATGCTAATCACAGTGCTGTGGGATGATCAGAAGCAGGGATTTTGTCACTAGACAGACTTTGGTATGAGTCCTTCCTCTCTCATTTACCAGTTCTGTGACATTGTATAAGTTCCTGTGAATCCTGTGAAGGTTAGGTTTAGGTATCAACTTGGCTAGGCTATAACACCCGTTAGTCAATCAAACACTAAGGTAGGTGTTGCTGGGAAAGCCTTTTGTTGATGTGAGTAATATCTACAACCACTTGACTTTAAGGAGATTGCCTCAATAATGTGGGTGGGCCCTATCCAATCAATTAATCAAAAGGCCTTAAGAACAAAATTGTGGTTTCCCTGAGGAAGGAGAAATTCTCTCTTAAGTCTGCACAATCAGCTCCTACTTGGGAGTTCCAGTCTGCCGTCTTGCCCTAAGGAGTTGGACTTACCAGCTCCCACAATTAAATAGCCCAATTCCCTAAAATAAGTCATCTCTATCCACCCATCTGTCCATCCTACTAATTATGTTTTTCTGGAGAACGCTGAAATTGAGTTTCTTAATCTGATCTGATTTTCCACTACTTCATTTCTAAAAACAGAGATAATAATTATACTTCTCTCATGGATGTGAGATTTTTTTAAAATGTTAAAAAATATTATAAAATAATAAAAATATTTAAAATATATATATTTATGGATAAACCATATATATAATTGAGAGCTGGCACATCATGAATACTCATTAAACATTAGCTATTAATATTAAGATAGGTTTATTCTGTAATTTATCAATTATTTCATACTTCATATTGCATGGCAAAGAAAGAATAAAAGCTTAAATAAAGTATTAAACCTTAGCAAATGTAAATAAAGTTCTACAAAGAAAGAAAAATGAGGCAACCTTAAGTGAAATATGAAAGAAAATGAAACTTGCAAATAGTCATCTATCAAAGGAAGACTTCTCTGAGAGTAGGTGGCATATTAATAAATAAGGTATGTGTCTATACCAGGATGATTTCAAAATGACACTGAAATGACTTTTTAATTCACCTTTCAGTGTGAAAAAGAGAGTTTATGAATAAAGATGAATTGACAAAGGTTTGACAAACAAAACAGTTCAGCGTAGTAGATATGTATAGTCTTTGTCTTTCAAGGAGGCCAGATAGTTTGTTTCTTTAGAATAGTTATTGAAGTTTTTGGTGCTTTAGCATGCATTTTTACAATGGAACACCTCCTTAAGAATTATTTTTAAATAGTGATTTTCATGTTCTCTGAAAAAGAACGGAGGGAGGGAGGGAGGAAGGGAGGGAGGGAGGGAGGAAGGAAGGAAGGAAGGAAGGAAGGAAGGAAGGAAGGAAGGAAGGAAGGAAGGAAGGAAGGAAGGATCCTGCTTATGTTACAGAAAATTTAAATTAACTTTTATTGACTACAGACACTACTCTAAATGCCTGGCCCCCAGGTGATTATTATATAACTCATTTTAATTCCCAAAACAATTGTATGAGACAACTGATGTTATTATCCACATTTTAAATATGAGGAAATTGAGGCATATAGGGATTAAGTAACTCGCTGAAGGATCACAGGACTTGTAAGCAGCAGTGCCAATTTCTAACGTGGACACTGGTTGTAGAGCCTATGTTATGAGTTCAAAATGGCTGCCTTTTTCATGTGTAAGGTTATAACTAGGCCAGGTTATAATGTGAAGCTACATAACCAGTCCTATCTAAAGTAATCATTCAACATGTATGTATTAAGTTTCTCTACAAGGCTGCAGATATGCATACCTCACAGGATGTGTCTGCAGCCAGGTTCCAATCTAGTGACAGAGAAAGGACTGGCTGCTTCTCTTGTTGGCATTTTTGTTTTGTGATTATTTTCTCCAGTACAATTCCTTTCTGAAATGTTTTCCTTCTTAAGTGAATTCCTCCTGCGTGTATCCTGGTTATTTTTCACTATTTGATATTCTTTGAAATGTGTATGCTTGCTTTGTTGCCAAAGCACCTCCCTCTGGAAGAACTACAGAATAAATAACAGCAGTATATATAGTAAATTCTTTCCTTGTGCTCACATAAAGTTATGCACAACTTCAGTTAACATGAACAAGATATTAGATGTTCTGTAACATATTAAAATCTAGGAAGTAATAAAAGAAAAAAGCTTTTAAGGCTTTGCTTTCATAGCTATGGTAGGGCATGTTTAAGAATTACTCAGATTCTATAATGTTTGCTTGTGTTACTTCACCAAGCCACTTGTTTGGTGTTAACTGAATGATGCAAGCATTTGTGTGATGCTTCTTGTTCTTGAAAGGATTCACCTGAATGACAGCTAAGCCATCATGAGAAAGACAGTCATCTTTGGAGATAGACTCACAAATCCCAGGCGTGAAGAAGATAGCACAGAACACCAAGAAACTACCTCAGGTCCCTGGCCAAAGGCTGTGGCTCACAGAAATGGGTGATGCTGGCCAGTCACAGTGGCTCACGCCTGTAATCCCAGCACTTTGGGAGGCCAAGTTGGGTGGACCACTTGAGGTCAGGAATTTGAGATCAGCCTGACCAACATGACGAAAACCCGTCTCTACAAAAAAAAAAAAAAAAAAAAAAAAAATCAGCCGGGCATGGTGGCTCATGCCTGTAATCCCAGCTATTCCAGAGGCTGAGGCACAAGAATCGCTGCACCTGGGAGGCAGAGGTTGCAGTAAGCTGAGACCGCACCACTGCACTCCAGCCTGGGTGACAGAGTGAGACTCTGTCTCAAAAAAAACAAAAACTAAAACTAAAACAAATGGACAATGCTCTAGTATACTGAACTCTATAGGAACACCAATCCTTATTATTTCACACAGGTGCTTTTTCAATAAGACTTCGGTAGACAAATAAAACAACACTGATTATGTCACTACTCTCAAGTTTTCTGGATGAGATCAGCAAAATGTAGCTGATGGCAAATACCGTAAGTTTTTCACCTTCCAAAGTACTTTTGTACGTGAGATCTCACATGTTATGTTACTCAGTCCTTATTTTCTAATGCTGGCTTGGGAAATGGTGCTGCATTAGGGACAGTATTAAAATATACAGATTAAACATGTATTTATGGAATAAACCAGGCTAACTTCCTCCTCTGTCTTAGTAAAAGAAAAATCCATGTAACAACTTTTGTCTTTATTTTTATTAAATCTTATAAAATATCTTAAGGCCGACTGACCTATTTGTACAATTATTTGTAAACAGTATACTAGATAGGACTGAAAACTCTGAAGTCAGACTTCCTGCATTAAAATTCTAGTTCTAGCACTTACTAGCTATTATGACCTTGGCCAAATAAATTACACTTTCTGGGCAACAGCAGCCTCATCATAGGACTGTTGGGAGAATTAACATGAAAAACAGGTATATAAAGCTCTTTGCATAGATGTGAAATAAATGTTTCCTTTACTTTTCATTTGCTTCCTTAAAGACTTTGTTTGATTTAATGAAAAGATATGTTTGAGTAGATATAAGTTTAATGATCATCTAATCCATGATATACACAGTTAATATGATTACACATTTAAGTGGTCAGTATTGGATAGGTAGTATCACAGTCCATGAAACTTAGCATCTTTGGCTAAAATGAAAGGATGTAGCCACATAAGAGTAGTATTCTAACTTCATTCATTCTATAGACTACAATGAACTCCAGTTATATGTGCATCAAAACAAGGAAAGTATTAATAGCAAGATAAAGTCCACTCCTATTCAAAGTGTCATTCAAATTGGAGCATTAAGAACAAAATCATGTCTCAGACAGCATTGACCTAGGGTCTAAAGAACTGGGTTCTAATCTCATTATTTCCATTTTCTAACTGTAATTGAATAAAATTGCTTAATCCTGTGGCTTTCAAACTCCTTGATTTTAGAATGCAGACAACCCTGCTTACTATACAGGGTTCTTCTGAAAATTAGGTAGAAAAGTGCACATAAAGCACGCTGGTAAATCTAAAATAACTTTAAAATGCAAGTCATTATTACTGTCTTGGGTAAAATATAAAAACTATGGGGGAAAAAGGCTTACATGATAAAGAGATTCATAATAAACACTTTCAAATAAAAAAGATATTGCAATTAATCATAAGCCATTTGGGTGGCTGTATACAGGATGTGTAAAAGTAGGTAGAAAATCATAAATATATGCATCTATGTATATATATGTTTATATATGTATTAGAGACGATAAGCTATTCCTGATTCAAGCCCAAACAGTTGAGATTACAATATGGAAGTAAAATATTCCTTTCAAGTGTCCAACTAAGCATGTCGCAATTCCACAATGGATTATAAAGTGTTTCATCTGTCACTTAAAGATCACTCAAAGGATTTATGTCTTACTTCTAAGGGACAATAGTGCCATATGGGTTATCATTCTAGGATCTATATATTGATGAGAAAGAGAATAGATCAATGATGGCCTATTGTGGTTCTTTTCTCAATAACACTCCCCATTTTCTTCCTGATGTGCTGCTGTAAATGCGTTTAGTACTGAGTGTTCAGACTGAATTCAGAAAAAAATGGAGTGATTCAATATAACACATATGAAATTAGATCACCATGCATCACAATAATATTCATTTCATTGATTTTTGAAATCCCCATTAAACATCTGTTTCATATAACTGCTGTCTATACTCTTTCTCTAAATGTGACCACACACATTAATTGTGTGTATCACACAATTGGTTAGAGAATAACAAGAAGATTTTTAAAAATGTTATGAATGGAGACACCATTTAAATAATATTTTTTCCCATTACACAAGATTTTTTTTTGTACAGCAGCACATCACAATAAGTCCAGAACCAAGTAGATTACTGAGTATTATATAATTTTGAAAATCTGATACATGCTGAATTTCTCTATGCATTTAATGTGTAAAACAGTACAATTTTAAAAAGCACTAGAAAAAAGAATAAAATAACCAAAGAATTTTTATGAAGTTATAAAGTATTTCGATTGGCTTCTATACCTCATGTAGAAAACACACAAATTCTATCATGCCAATGTAATTACTTCATGTAACTTCATGTTAGAACTTAGTATCAGATTTCAATTTAGAATATCTACAGGTGAGAAAGGATGTGAACATATTCTTTATAACAAAGCAATGAATGTATTAAGAAGTACAAGTACACATATGAAATGAATGAATTTGAGTGGCTGAAATTCTTATAGAGGATTTTTTTATCTGTAATAAATGTCCAGTGATTTAATACAAACATAATGAGAATATGGGTTCACCATGCACTTTTGGTCTCATACTTTTTACTTCCTTTATACATTTGGAAAAAATACATAGATTTTATTTTGTTTAACAAAATTATGGCTTTCTTTACAGACATGGATAAAATATCCTTGAGTATATTGTACTTTCATAACAGATCATGTCTATATTATGATCTGTTGCATCTTTTCTTCTATCTATAGTACATTATGACACAATGAGAACAACAAACCCTTTGGACAAAAAAAAGAAGTACTTTTTTCTTCATTATTATTTTATAATATTGCAATTTGCTTATAATTAGTAGAAGTTATTGTAATAATTGAAATTATACTTTAATATAAGCATTTGGTTTAGTTAAAACGTTTCTAGAAAAGATGTTAATGTAATTTCATATTTCAGCCATAAAATTATCCTCATTACTCTGCTTTATGGTATTATTTATTAGAGTATACTTTGTCTCTTGAGCCTTTTCTCTTCTCCTTTTCTTTATTTCCCTCCCTTCTATTTTCTCTGTTTCTTTTTCTCATTTGGCTTTTGCTATAAAACAATTTCCTTAAATTTTAATCCCCACATTGTGAAGTAAGGGTAAGCAAAAATCTCAAACAATACGCCTCAGGCAAAGATTTTTTTTCTTAATGATTGGAGTTCTTAGATAGTGTTAGGAAATTACCGTTTAGGACTGTGTAAGTATACTATATCCCAAAGTGAAGAAATCATTAATAATAAAATACTAAAAAGGAACAGTTATATTACAAAATAAATCTTCCAGGCTTACAAAGAAAACAAATTTGCAACAGCCACCTGCTGTGGAGATGAAGCAGTAATCTCAACAGCAGGAAATAAAAGGGAAGAGAGGAGAAAAATACAAAAGCACAGACATTAAAAAAGTAATTAAAACACTTATCTCCATCGACATACATAACGGAGAAAACCCTCAACCAACCACCTAAAAACATACTCTATTGAACTGCACAGTAGGAGACAGCATTAAAGCTGCCACCATAAACACACATTCCGTAGAAGGAAGAAGACCCCTTTAAAAATGTAATCTCAAAAGTATTACTAATGTGTTAATCACCAGTAAATGTACCTCACATTCATTGTATTGTATTAGTTATTTTCTGGAAGGCGTTTTTAAAAATTGTACTTTTACATTTTTTACTCAAGTAAATTCTTAAACACAGGCACTGATAACCCCTTTATCAGTAATTGTTGTAGCAAATTATACAATCATATTGTGAGACTGAAATATTCTGTATTTGAAAAACTTTACGTAATAATTGTTAACATACCATGCATTTTGATAATGGCATTTAAACAGTTTCCTTTGAAGTAAACTAGCCTTTGCTATAGTACTGGAATAAAATGAGGTGAAACACAATGTATGAGTTAGGGTCATGGATTAAAATGGAAATGAAAGCTAAGAATCGTTCTGAATTACTCATGTATGCTCTGGCCTTCAGAGCTCTGCAAAGTGAAACAATACAAGACTGAGGAAGCAAGTGGCAGGCTTTAAAATAAAGAACATGTAGCAAATGCACTTGTGACTCTCTTAGCTGCTGGAACTTGTTTTCTACATCTATGTGATTTTCTCCGGGCATATATGTGAAATGATGGAGAGCTGCTCAGTTCAGAAGGATATGATCTCTCTAATGAGCTCTTGGCCCTGTTACTTATATAGCTATAAATCCAAGCATAAATAATTAAACTTTAAGCCTCAGTTTCCTCATCTTTAAAATGAGAAGCTATAAAACCGTATTTCCTTACAGAACTGTTATGTGGACAAGTAAGCATAAAATAGCTCTGTCATACTGAAATAACTTAATTTTATAGGTAGAAAATGTAATTCACAAACATAGAAATTTGTCATGATACCATATAATTACTTTATCTTGTGATAATATTCACCGATCAGTGTTATTTCATTTTAATTCTGCATCTTCCTCTTTAAATGATAAACTTCTGTGCAAATTTATTTTATTTTACTCTAAGTCATTACTGTAATTTTATAAGTTTTCCAAAAAATTACTGTTCTCAATAGATTTTTACAAGAAATATGTTAGATATTAGAAAATATTAAATTATTTTCATGCATAAATATACTTGGAATCTATTTAGTATTATTGTCATGTTGCTGAGACTTAAAATCACAGTACTTTTCTAGGAATTCAGAAAATTCCACAAGAAAATCACTTTCTAAAGGGCATTCTTGATGGATGCGCTTGGTCAACAATTCCAGAAACACGTTTGACCTTTTTGCACCTCAGTTTCTTCATCCATAAAATAGGTAAATCATCTAGAAATGGAGTTCTGGGCCTTGTCTGTGTTTTTTAGAGACTCCAAGACTATATTAAAACAGAGTACCTTTTATAAGCATGCATTTTATTGTGTACAGAGGGCTCACACTTTTCATGACATTCTTCTAGGATCCTGCGGCTCAAAAATAATTAAAGAATCACATTTCCCCACTCTAATATTAAATCAATTACACTATACCATATCCAAATGTCTTTTCAAGTGTACAGACTATGGTTGAAAATGCCAAATGCACTGCAATTTTCCACATCTAACAATCACTACATATCTCTTCATAAAATAAAGAATACCTGTTTATAAAAGAATTTGTAAGAATATTGGGTCCAGTGTAAGGGGAAGCAATAGTTTTTAACATCAGACATCCTTATGTTCATATCGATATGTGATATTGTTTGACTGTATCCCCACCCAAATCTCATCTTGAATTGTAATCTCTGTAATCCCCATAATTCTCATGTGTTGTGGGAGGGACCTGGTGGGAGGTAACTGAATCATGGGGGTGATTTCCCCCATGCTGTTCTCATGATAGTGAGTGAGTTCTCATGACATCTGATGGTTTTATAAGCATCTGTGATGTCCCCTGCTGGCACTCACTCCGTCCTGCTACCTTGTGAGTAAGATGCTTGCTTCTCCTTTGCCTTCTGCCATACTGTAAGTTTCCTGAGGCCTCCCCAGCAATGTGGAACTGTGGGTCAATTAAACCTCTATCCTTTATAAATTATCCAGTCTTGGGTATTTCTTCATAGCAGTGTGAGAACCAACTAATATACTACTTCACTATAAATACTAGCTGTTTAACCTTGCATAATCACAGTTATTTAAATTTTAAGTCTCAGTCTCCTTAACTATAAAACCTGCTTTGCTGGGATATTAAATGAGATCATATATCTCAATAATATGATAATTGCTTAGCATACTGACTGGCATATGGAAAATGTTAATAGATGAACTGATCTTGATGTACTTAAAACTTAAAAAACCTATTATTTTCATATGCATACCTCTCTTGATATTTTTTCTTCCTTGATATTTAACACAATTATTATATAAAGCACCATAACAACAACTTTAACAACAATGAAAACTATGGACACTTTAAAACATTTAGCTCCAATTGAAATTTCCTTGAGTACTGGTGATTAAGCACACAAAACTTGGCAGTTTCAATGTATAATCATTATATATCTAGTTCTGAAATTTTTGTTACATAAAATTATTTTAAAATAGCCTATCATATTCAACTTTTGGATTTGGAAACCAGCTTGATTTTTTAAGAATCATGAGTACAATCAGTTGGAAATACAAATCCCAGGTATTTAATTTATTTAACCACTGATTCATTAATATTTACTGAATGCCTACTATGTGCTAAACACCATATTAGGTGATGAGGATACATAGATGAGTACCTACTATGTGCTGAACACCATATTAGGTGCTGGGAATATATAGATAAATAGCTTCTGGGGTAGTAGGAAGAAGGACATGTAATAAAAAAATTTAGAATAGAGCAAGACACCTACTATGAGAGAAGGATGCATAGGTTACAACAGGAGCAGTTACAAAGATACTTCACCTGGACCGCAGACAACATTCTAAAGCTGAGTCTTAAAAGATTAATGTTTCCAGTCATAGAAAAAGGGGGAGTATAAGCTTCATATACAAGGGCATGGTGGGGTATGAGTTCAATCTGACAAGGACTGGGGTATGATGAGGGGAGTAGATAGGAGGAGACAGGAAGAAGCAAAATGCGAAATTTGACAAATAGGCAGGGTCCAAACTATGAGGGGTCATTCAAGTCACACCAGGATGTTTGGATTTTACACTGAGGAAACATTTTAGGAAATGATATAATCAGCTTTGTATATTAGCAAGGACAAATTGGTAGTAGTATATAGAAATAATTTGCAGAAAATAAGAATGGAAGAAGGTGGATATAACGGAATACTGCATAAATCCAGATAAGAAAGGAAAACTTCTCTTCTTCTTCTTAATCAGGATTACTCATAACCTCCACTAACATGGCATTGCAGGGGGTATCCACAGCTTAGTATAAACACAGCTTACCCTCCTGGGTCAACAATTTCACTCAAAGATAAGTAATTTAAATTATAGTGTTCATATTAAGACAAATGTAGAGAGACTGAGAAATGAAATGCAAATTTTGAATGAAATTTTAATACTTCAAAGAAATTCTATATATGGCATTCAAAACTGTGCCTCCAGATTCCCTAGAGGTATGCTTTCATTCACTTCTCCTATTACAGTAACTTAAATGGGAAAAAATAGCACTTATACTAAGATACTGACAGTGGGGATGCAGAAGAATAAAAATATAATCTCAATATATTTAGGCATTAACTTCATAGGATTTGGTTCCTTGTGGTTATAAATGGCAAGGTCAAAGCTGAGTCTCAGCTTTCTGTTGTATCTCAATAGCCTATACATCCTTCTCTCATAGCACATGTCTTGCTCCATTCTAAATTTATTACATGTCCTTCCTACTACACTGTGATTCAATATAGTGGAAGAGGGGCAGATTCTAAGGGAAAAGTGTTGTTCCTTTTTGGACATATTTAATAGAGTATGGAACAAATGTCTGAAGCTCAGGAGGGAAATCCAGTCCAGATAAACAGATTTGAAAATTATTAGCAAAAAAATGGTGCTGGGAGTCAGAGATGCTAATGAGCATTAATCCAGGGAGAGTGTATACAGTAATCAGAAGAGAAGGCCAAGAGGTGAGCACAAGATAACACACACACCTTAAGGAAGGAAAGAGAAAAGGAAGCTAAAGTAGATATTGAAGAAGGACCAATCAGTTAGGAGGAGGGGTAGGAAAAAGCGGTATGCTGGAAGTCAAAAAAAGAGAGGTATCAGCTCAAACTTTCTTGTTATCACAGAAGAAAAACAGATGCAAAAATTTAAAACATTATACAGTATATAACACTATGTACACTGTAAAGCACAAACAGTGTTCAAAAGAACACTTGATTTTAGGAGTCATCTTTCTTGATTTTTCAGTACAATACAAGGCCACTAGCCTACAATTAATTTTAGAAATAATATAAACAAAAAAGATTTCTTGAAAGAGGATATTAAACAGAACAAAAGCAACAAAACACAAATACATATATTGTAACTATTAGAATCTATTTAAATGAGCCAACTCAGAAGAAGAAAGGGGAAAACTCTACAATAGCCACATGGGGAAGTATTCTAGTGGTAATGTCGGACAAAGTATGAAAAGAATGAATTGGCCAGAGGGAGAACACCTCATATGAATTCCCAGGAATCAGTATAATGGAGAATATATTCGCACTGGAGTGCTGTCTCAAGAAGTAAAAATTAAGTCAGTAATGGCAACTCCACATCAATTACATTCTGAGTAAATAATATAAAAGGGACATAATTTGTATAATATTTGTTTGATTAAAAACCACATTTAGAAAATCTTCTCTTACAATCTTAAATAAACACATCAAAACTAAAGCCCTGAACAATGGAGGTGTTGTTTTTCTACTAGTGGGTTTGGAAATCCCACAGAAGGGTACATTCACGTCTGGTTCACCCTACCACAGATTTTCTGACCTCTGAAACGAAAACCAAATAAAGACTCCTAGACAGTAGAAATATATGGGTAAGGTAGCGACACCTAGGTTTGCACTCGGTTTCCCTACCTACTAGCTTTGTGATGTATGGCAAATTAGCTTACTTCCCTGTGCCTTAGTTTCCTCACTTGTGAAATGAAATGTTTAGTGCTTCCTCACCTGACCTGTTTTAAGTGCTCTTGAATTATGAAGCATGTAGACAGATATGAGAAATTTAATAATAATGAAAATTATTTTCATTTTAATTGGAGCACATTAAAATGTACATTAACATGCATTTAATATAAATTTAATAATACACATATAAATGCATATTGTGCAATTGGCAAACAGTCATGTTTTCATTTATCCCACTAGTAGGTAAAGAATCTATAGCAACAGTTCATGGTGGATTAATTAGGGAGATCAAATAGAAATTCTCAGTTGCTGTTTAGAAACTATTTAAGTTCACTGTAAACTATATAATATATACCAATTCACGAATTATACTAACATCTGAACCACTCTAATGATAGTATAGAGAGCATACATTTTGACAGAATCAATAAAAATCTCACAGTTTTATAGTCAATGTAAAATAATAAATTACATTCCAAATGCCTTTGGTTTAATAAACTGAGCAGTCTGCTTTGATACTTTCTTTTCAGTTTCTGAATAGGTAATTTCTATGATGACATATGGTTTTAGGGCCATTTTTAATCATTTGTAAATACGTTTATATTTTTTAAAGAACGCATATTCTAATGCTAAGTTATGTGATTCACCCTCTTAGACCATGCTGTATAAAGGGCCACTACCGGCAATGAAGTCTAGTCCAATCAGTTTATATTCCAGCCACAATCTAGACTCTTTTGAAACCCTACCTTGCTGTTTTGTCAATGTATTCTACAGAAGATAAAGAAAAAGAGAGAGAATCTAGTTCAGATGGTCTTTCACCACTGTCTTAAATATAGGCTCAACATTATACAAGCTCAGTAATAATAAATATTTTAAAACTTTGCATTTGTAAAGTGATAAATTACTTAAAAATATTTCTTATATACTTGAGTCCCACAAAAACACTATGGACTAGGTAACCTTATGCTCATTTACAGATGACAAACTGAGGTTCAAGGCAGTAAAAAAAAGCTTTCTATAATCTCACAGACAAGTGGCAAAGACAGATTTAAAATAGCGAAAACTGTTAAATACATTGTTTCTTCCATCATTTCATAAAATATACTTTAGGGCAGCATTTAATCTTTATTGTTAGAAAAAAAAGGAGGCTTAACCTAGTCTGAAAATTTGGCATACAATGCTTTGCGGTGCTTGAATGTTAATATAGCTATTTTATTCATAAGAAAAAATATGCTTTAAAGATTAGTAGGTAATTACTTACCTATCATCCCACCTACACTACATTTTGGAATGATTTTAGGTAAACCACACCCACTTAAATTTAAATGGCGTCTTGTAAAAGTATCTTCTAAGCACTATTCATTTGTTTAAAGCACAGATCTACAATGACAAAAATCAATTCATTTTGAGAAAGAGGTAATCATTAAAGTGTTATTTTTCTTCTTTCACTGCAAGTCATTTGACCTATGTTAAATCAACTATCAAATTTTCATTCATTATTTCTACATGAAGGATTTTGCCAGCTCAAAAAAGTATAAATCTTCATTTGTCAAATTTAAACTATACCTGTCCCAGATGTTATCAGGCCTCACAGTTCTTATCCCTTAAAAACAGCAAAATATTGTCAAGTCACACCACCTCCCTATACCCTCAGATAACCCCTGGAATCAATAATATTTGTAACTTGTAAGTGCACGATTAAGGAGAACAGAAGGCAAGTGCTGTCCTCGTTAACCAGATTGAGCTGTGATACTACAGCCGACTCCCTTGTGCGGCCTGTGATCAATTTTAATCTCCTGACCAAGAATAAAAGAGTGCAGACTCCTGATTCTGGATTCATCTTGAAAGAAGATTATAGATTTGCATGTTTGCAGTGGGAATGAAAGATTTAA
Source organism: Pongo pygmaeus (assembly GCF_028885625.2). Classification (NCBI taxonomy): domain Eukaryota; kingdom Metazoa; phylum Chordata; class Mammalia; order Primates; family Hominidae; genus Pongo; species Pongo pygmaeus. Next base: position 132,444,713 of record NC_072373.2, on the reverse strand, counting down.
TTCAACTGGCATTTCAGGAAAGAACACATCTAAACTATCATTCCTCCTCATTACCCTCACTGCTTCCAGGTCCTCTATTGACAGAACTAAATACTGAAAAATGCGTACACAATGGGTTAAAAAGCAAAGCTGTCTTCGTGCACAAATGATCAACTAACTACAGAAACAGACTCCATAGTGGTTTCAGTACATGATTTCAGATGGAATCAGATTTTTGTATCTCAGATTTCAGATTTCTCTATAAAGATTACAATTTTTTGCCCAACTTCTTCATGTGAAAATCCTATTTTTGAGCAATTAAAGAATTCATTGTTTGCTCAAATTACGATTAGCTGCTTACAAAATAACATATATCCAAGTACATTGATACATCTGGGGAGCTTTAAAATGCAAAGTAACCGTGATGTCAGAAAGAGAAAAGACATTACCAGTTTTAGTTTCATATCTCTATTTGTAACTATATATCGGTGTGTTTGTGTGTGTATATATATATGTGTGTGTGTGTGTCTGTGTATGTATGTACAAACATACATATGATAATAGATGTATTCATCCATTTTCACACTGCTGATAAAGACATACCAGAGACAGGGCAACTTATAAAAAGAAAGAGATTTATTGGACTTATAGTACCATGTGGCTGGGAAGGCCTCACAATCATGCCAGAAGGCAAGGAGGAGCAAGTCACATCTTACATGGAAGGCAGCAGGCAAAAAGAGAGCCTGTGCAGAGAAACTCTTGCTTTTAAAACCATCAGATTTGGTGAGACCCATTTACTATCACGAGAACAACACAGGACAGACCTGCCCCCATGATTCAATCATTTCCCACCAGGTTCCTCCCACAACACGTGGAAATTATGGGAGCTATAAGATGAGAGTTGGGTGGGGACAGAGAATTTCATTTGGGTGATAAACCATATCAATGAGTTTATACAAAAATGCACGAATCTTATTTTTCTATAGAGATAAAAAATAAAATGTCTTATTGTTGAAAATCAAGTAAATATAAGGTGTTCTAGGAGGTTACGGGGCAATCCATGCAACTGTAATTTGAAAATTCTATAATTAGTATTAAATAACTTTTTCTATACATCAGATAACATTTCCAATTCCACATCATCACCACCATCATCACAGCAGTTTTCAAACATTCACAATGCATCATGTACTGTGCTAAACAAATCCAAGCCAGAACCTAAGTTTGAGTCCTGACTCTGCTACTTTCCAGCAAGTTAGCTTACCACCTTTTACTACAGATTTTTTCATCTGCAAAACAAGAATAAGATCCTTAATAGCACTGAGATTAGGATTTTTTGTAATGATTAAATGAGATAATATAAGCAAACCTAGAAGTAGTGCTCGTGGTACTTAATAGTTACTACACAGGTGTTAATTGTAGTAAAACGTATTCTGATTCATTCATTCATTCCTTCATAAACATTCATCACTGCCCATGTTGCAAGGACTGCGTTAGGAAATATTCTCATAACTTTATTGTTAACATAACCTTCAAGCATTAGTTTACGACTAGAAGATGCATGAATGGCTCATGTGTAATCTGGGCCATAATGACAAATATTTAGATGTATCCTATTTCCACAGATCCCCTTATGCCCTGTATTGATATTAAGTGGTATTAAAAGTAGAAAGGGCAAAATAGACCAACTTAATATGGTGTTGCATTTTTAAATTCAGCATATTAATGCAATATACTGTTGTCTCTGTGGAGTTTCATTTCACATGATAAAAGAACCAGCAGGCATCTGATCAATAAATAGAAAATCAAGTTATATGTTCCCGTTAGGGTGGTCTAACAAGGATTAATCTCAGAAATGTTGGTGCATGCCTAATGCTGTGGCTTTTAATCTTTCCACACAAGTGGATCTAAAATATTTGCTATTAGCACTAATTTAAAAAAAATTAATACTTTACATATGGCTATCCACTGTACTCAAATGAAGGGGTTAATGGTAAAATAAGCCTTTAAAGATGTAAATGATTCCTCCCATGTGGCTGCAAAATAGCTCAAGTGTTTGCCATCTAAAATTATTAACATATAGAAACATTATTATCTCTTCAGTTAATATGCACCTCACTGAAAATCTCATGGATGCAACAATTAAGGAAGGCACCATCCTTAATGAAGTTATGACATATATCATTTATTAAGCAGCAAATTATATCTTTAATTTTGGCTTTAATATATCTTTAATTTTAGCTTTAATGATTATATGCAAAATGTCTTCCAAAACCTCAGGACAAATTATACCATAGCAGTTGGGCTTGTTTCTTCAATCCCTCATCCTCTATGCTGCCCCCAGTGCTGAGCAAGACTTGTCATTTACCTGAGGCTTCCTTTCTATGAGCCTGTGCTTCCCTGAAATACTGAGATAATCAAGGCCAGGGCAACACTACATGGATGTTTTTCCATTAAGAGTTTGTATCTAATTTCGACATTTTCTTATTGATTATTATAGAGTTTTGAATAATCTAGAATGAATGTTATCCATCAGATTTTTATTACTACCCTAAAACGCTAAATAGTAGCATAAAAATATTGAAACCAAGTTGGGCAGACATGTCTTTTCTCTCTCTTTCTCTTTCCCTCTTTCCTTTTTTCTGCCCTTCCCTTGATTCCTTCCTTCCTTCAATAAATATTTATTAAGCAACCTTCCTGTAACAGGCATTGTTCTCTAGGCAAGTTACCTAAATTTGTTTAAATCATATACTAATTGAATGTAAAGTCTATTTGTACAGTCAAAAGATAATTTCAGTTGCTAATAGTCAATTGAGTTTAAGTCTGGGAACCCTCTTTCCTAAGGAAAATATTTCCTTTAGCACACTCTTTGTTCAGTGTGTTCATAAAAATCAATCATACCTCTCTGAAAATGATTAGAAAAAAAGAGTGGACATGTCACTAAAATCTTTAATAAATTTTTTACTCTTCTGCATCCTCATATTTGTCATCTGTTTTACATAAACTATTGGGTGGTTTTTACTCACAAAAAGTCCTTAGATGCGACATCTAGAAATCTGGGGCATACTGAGTGTGCTGGAGAGACTTTCCGAAACACCTGTTTTCAACGCATGATCTGCCAATATGTGTTTAAATCTGTTCATTTGTTCAATATATATTTACTAATTAAAATTATAAATGGAAAGAGCTAGAGCATGAATATAGCATTTAGGTAATAAAATGAATCCTAATGTATAGATTTTTAGGCACAAAGGACATGACAAAAATAAGATAAATAGACAACAATGGGTATGACTATGTATCAGCAAACATCGACAATCAGTAAAGGCACAAGTAGAAAGGATAATGTCATAGTGGTAGTAGCTACAGAGACCATAAAAGTGGCAGTTCTACCATGTGATTTTCCTTTGTGCATACATACAATATTATAACAGTCTTTGAATTTCCTTTACTAGCTCATCCTTTTATCTAATTATCTGGCTCATGAAGAGCCAGGGGGAGGGATGGATCTTACTTGTAATCTCAACAATTTCTCTCATTGAGTTGATATTCAAGTAACTGAAAAATTTTATATAGCAGCTACCGTAGTTCCACACATGGTATTGGGATATGGTGATTTAAAACTTAATTAATATTTTTAAATGAGGCAAATCTTCAAAGTTTCTTAAAATTTCCTTTTAAAGTTTTATGACAGGGTGTATCAAACAGAATCCCTACAAAAAATAAATGTCACACTTAAATTAGGATAACTCCAGATTTTATTTACTAAAGAATAATTATAAAGATATAGGTAAGGTGTTAAGGTACTACAAGAGTTAGAGACTTGAGCTAGAAGAATTAGTTTAACATCAATGTTTCTGATGAATAATTGAAATACTTTTACTCTGTGTTTTCAGTAGATCAAGTGTTGCCTTAATAGATATTATGTGAATGATATTTATAAGACTGAGTTGATTTCCCCCATAAGTTTGACAGGATAAAATCACACATAAATACTTTTAATAAAACCATAGTAGACTAGAGATAAAAGACATGTCAAGGACAGTTAGCCCCTAGAAGGGGCTTAACAAGTCCAAAATTTTACAGCTAATTATTGACAGAGATGAGGCCTAAATCCAGTTAGTTAATTCTAAGTTCCACTTCATTTTCATTAGCAATGGAGGGAAGCATCACGACTACTCACCAATATAAATCAGCTATGCATCCTCCCCACCCATCAAGATGCACACTTTTCAATATGTATTTTAAAATCATGTTTAAGTATGAATGTACAGGATTATTTAATGTTACAGGTTGAAGAGACATTGGATACCATGAAATATCATTGTCTCATTTTAGCACTGAGGAAACTGTAGTCTAGAAAATTTTACAATTCTTAGTGAGTAAAATCTAGTTAACAGCAAAGTTAAGGCTTACAGATCTTCTAATTCAAAAATCAGTGCTCTTTCCACAATCAAAGCCGCCTCTTTTCTCTGCCTTATTTATTCCTTAAGACTGTAGGCTTTTAAAATCCAGGGCAATATCTAGTTTTTCATATATGCCTAAGAGATCTAGCTTACTCTTAAACTATGCAATACTATTTGAATACTAGTGCTAACTATGATTAAGTTAGCACACACTTGGAAACTTACATAACACTGCTAAGGTCTCTAACCATGAGTAAGGCATAATTCTTGTTTACAAAAATAAAAATTCATAAATCCATATATCCAATTGTCCAACTCTTACTGAACATCTTCCACTGGTTAGGGTAGTAACACAACAAATTCAAGATGTCCAAAATGCAATTCTTCATTTTCTTCTCCAAATGTTCTATTTCCACTTTCTCTCTTTTTGAACTATGAAATGATCATTGATTCAAAATATATTCATAGAGCACTTACTATGAGCTAGACACTATGCTGAGTGTCCGGAATCTATGCTGACCAACAGTGGGGTGATTCTGACCTTCATGTAAAACATGACAAAATAATTGGTAAGTACAAACTACATACCAGCTATGCAGATTACCAAGTAACAAACAGAACCATCCTACACATCTCCCTCTCCAACAAACTTCATTTCTACAATCAGCAAATCCTATTCTTTTCACTTAATAATCTTCCAAATTAATCTCCTCAGTCTCACTAATATTGCTTAGGCCCTTATCTTTTCTATCCTGGCTGACAAAAAAATAACCTCCCAAACTGATCTTCCTGCTTCTTTCCTCTCTGTTGGTATCATTCCCCATCATGCTGGCAGATAAGTTTTTCTAAAATGAAAAATTTGAGGGACTCCCCAGTGTTTCACTCCTTAGCAAGGAATATAAGGCCCTTCATTATTTGAACCTTAGTCTCATCTCCCCCACCCCTTCAGCAATTACACTTCATTTCTGATAAACCAATTTGAATTCTGTCCTATAGTGCACTGAATACAACATTCCCTTTCATTACCCCTGAGTTAAGATTCCCTCTGATTGGCATGTCCCTCCTTCCCTCCTTTGCCTGGCTTCCATTTACCTTGATCCTTATGAAGCACATGATACATTAACTCCTCTGAGAAGACTGACAGACCACTGTCACTCCCTACCCCAAACAGAAATAGCAGATTCCTACCATGTGTTCCTCCTCTTCATTATCCTTACACCCAGGGTTTGAGTCTATTTTATTGGTATTTACACTGCACTGTAATAAATGATTTCTTATTTTTTTGTCTTGGAACTCTTTACAGAGTTTCTGCTTTGTTCTTCTCGGCATGCTTTCTGCCTAGGACATACTAGGTATTCAATTAATGTTAGTCTAATGAAGGAATGGTAAATTCAGTTTTCATTTGTTCATTTTTTATTTATTGTCACACTTTTCTCAGCATCATAAAAGAAAGGTTCCACACATATGTGAATAAATCATCCTTTTCTTTTTAAATATCCAAGGATCCAAATGTAATTTAGGATAATGAGATTGAAAATTATTCTAAGTCAAGAATAAAATTCTTATTCAAAATATTATCTTTTTGAGACAGATAGGATTACATTCAAAGACCAGAGGGACCATACAGAGATGCTGGATACTTACCTATTGTTCACTTAATTATTCATGCAAACTACTTGGATGTTTTACTAAAACCAAGATTTGCAGGCATATTAATATTATAAATCAAAGAATCACAAATATTAAAAACCGTCTCTAACCATGTAGCTCAAATTACTTAAGTGCTTAGATAACTGTGATAACACAAAAAATAGAGACCTAGTTCATACAAAAAAGAAGAAATATATATCCTAGGTGAATGACTTGTACAATATGAAACACAGCAATTATAATTTTTAATTTCAAGTGTTTGTTATGTACAAAAAGAAAACTTGAAGAATGAATATTCCACTATTGCATTAAAATTCCTAAGATTATTAGAGTAGTGATTTGTCCTAAAATTAAGGCTATGAAAGTTTTATTTATTTCTTTTTTTTTTTTTGAGATGGAGTCTCACTCTGTTGCCGGGCTGGAGTGCAGTGGTGGGATCTCAGCTCACTGCAGCCTCCGCCTCCCGGGTTCAAGTGATTCTACTGCAAGACCACTCCGGCCAACATGGTGAAAACCTATCCCTACTAAAAATATAAAAATTAGCTGGGCATGGCAGTGCACACATGTAGTCCAAGCTACTAGGAAAATTTTCTTTCTTTCTTTTGTAAATGATCCAAGGATCTAATTCCCACATATTCAGATGGGGCATAAGTATGAAGAAAACACACATACAAACACCTACACATATACACACACAAACACACAGTTCGTGTCTACAACCTCCAAACGTTCTTCATCAGAACCACAAGACTGTTCTAAAATGTCTATACAAAAACACTCAACTATCCATGCCCAAATAAAGGTAATTGGCTAGGGACTACTGATTTCAGGCAAATATAGTTTTACAAGAATTACAAAACACTAAGCAACGGTGGCTGTGTCAGACCAGTCAGCCTGTCCTACTCATATTTGTAAGTTAGTAATTTAAAAAGCTATTTGGCTTAAATAAAATTATATTTACATGGGAATTCTTAGAACTTTAGCTTTGCTGGATCTTTGGCTTCTGGTGGTCTCTAGGTCCAGTGAAAAACACCAACATTGAGAGTAAGTCCAGGGTGAGGATAAAACATCTCCTACGAACTAGGGATACCTACAAAATATTTGCAGGGAGATTCTATCTCTGAGAGAGGTGCTGTGCAGGGGTTGGGGGTGTCTGCTGACAGGCACTAGGTGGAGTGCATACCTGGGAAACAAGACTTGTCAAATCATCGCTACCAAGCAAGGTCTGCAAATTTGCAGCATCAGCACCATGTGAGAAATGCAGAAACTCAGACTCCACCCCTCTGAGTCAGAGATGGATACACATCTCCAGGTGATTCCTATACGCATTAAAGTTTAAGAACTATTAAACTATGAGTTATCACCTCGAAATAAGGAGAAACTTTTATGAAAAGAAGGAAAAAGTCTCAAGCTGCCTTCTCTTTTAAAACTCTCTCAGTTTGCCACTTGGGTCCCCAAAATGTAAGTCATACCAGGGTCAGATCTGCTGTAGGTCTGATAACTACATAAGAAACCAAATGGGCAAGTATGTAGAGAAATAATTTTTATATGGTACAGTAGACCCCTTTAAGTGTTGTCACCTGAAAGGTATAAAAATCATTGCCCTGCCTTGCTTTTTGTCCAATTTTAATGATAAGGACATTAAAGCTTTGCCTTAGTACTGTTCTAGATCAGTGTTTCTCAGACTCTCCATGGCAAGGGACTAGTCTTCTTTCATTCCAATCCTTTTCAATTATTTTTTAAGAAAACACAAATAAATTACTAGAAACAGAAATTGACAAAAAAAATCACAGGCATAGCATGCCCTGACATTTTATTACTTGATTCATTAGACATGTAATTACTCTGTCAATGATTTTTTTTTCTTTTTTCTTTTTAGATGGAGTCTGGCTCTGTCACACATGCTGGAGTGCAGTGGCATGATCTCGGTTCACTGCAACCTCCGCCTCCCGGGTTCAAGCAAGTCTCCTGCCTTAGCCTCTCGAGCAACTGGGATTACAGGCATGCGCCACCATGCCCGGTTAATTTTTTTGTATACTCTGTCAAGTTTCTATAAAAGTTTCTAAATACAGTGTGTGGGCTTATCTCATTACAGACCAGTAATAACCAGTTCAGAGTCTGGCGCCAATCTATGGCTACACAACCAGCAGCATTGCTATAGATGACACAGAATTTGAATTTAGGTAGATGATACAGAATTTGAATTCAGGTAGCCACACTTCAGAAATAAACGTAGGATTTTAATCCAGGCAATCAGGCTTCAAAACCAACAGTTTCAACCAAGGCACCATCATAGACTAATGAAGGGCACGGGGTTCCTTGCTCATAGCTTAATATGGAGTTTTGGTGAGCTCACCACATAAAATCGAAGGCAATATAGATAGAAGAAATAATAATGCACCAGAAACATCCAGGATGCAATCTTGTGTCTCATTTCTGCAGTAACAGTAAGTAATCTTGGTGAAGATGTTTTTATTTATCTTCATTCTTTTTTTATGATTTTTGTTTCTATTTGATGTGGATATCCACCAGACTGTAAATGGGGATAATAGATCACATAACCAGGTTGTTATAAGGATTATATACTTTGGTAAAATTTAGTTGTTTTATTTCATACAGATTGGTAAAATTTACAAAATCTTACATTCTAGAAAAATGTAGTCAATTGTTTAGTTTCAAATCAATTAGGTAATCATAAAATATTTTCCTTTCTTTTAGGATTGCTAGAGATGTCTAATAACATTATTTCTACTTTAAACAATTTGTACCAAATTATATTTAAGCATCTTATTTATATCAACCTGACAACTACTAGCTTATGATCAAAATTGAATGCTGGTTGACAGGACAAAATACCATGTTCTGTTTGATTCACTTGTCTTTAGCATGTAGTAATATATAGAGATAACAAATTAGCAACTTTCCATGAAATTGGACTTAAGCATATGTTTGTACTTAATTGTTCAGAATGTCATATGAGAATCCTGAAGGAATAATCTGCTTTGCTTGCAAATGTATTGCCTATATTAAATCCCCATCCACCCTTTTATCAACACAAGGGAAACACCAGTTACAATGTTAATGTTAACGACCATTGCTTCTATTTTTATAATACTGACTAGCATAAAAAATCAAGCAATCATGCTTCTTATAACTTTGAAAAATGTTAGTTTTTTCCTTGCTCTTGGTATCTTTTGTGATTTTACCATTATGCAAACTATCTAATTTCACTTTGTTTCTAGGAAATTTGAAGGTAACTTTTTAAAATGGATATATTTAATATGAAAACATTATTTTCTGGGCTTAAGGACTTAAAGTATTGCCAGTGGCATTTGTGCCTATACTGTTTGACAGCTTTTTCTCATGTTGAAAAATAGATTTGAGGAAGTTAAATCAAATTCAAACATCTGTGATTGCCATGACTGATTCTAAATACAAAAAAGCTGAAAGCTGTAAGAACCGTTTTTAGCCATTCTTTTTTATTTAATTTTAAAGTTCGGCAAAATCTCCTAGTATAAGTGAAAAAAAAAACATAGGCACTTTGGAATTATTAGCCTGGGTTACACTCAGATTCCAGCAAGATTTGGCTGCAATCACTATTCCAATTGACACACAGGGCATTCATCTTAATGTTCTGCCATTTACTGGTGTTCCCATACCCATTTTGAAGGCATTTACATTTTCTTTTTGTCCTTTTTAAAAAAAATTTTTTGAGACAATATCACTTTGTTGACCAGGTAAGAGTGGAGTGGCATGATCGTAGCACACACTATAACCTCAAATTCCTGAGCTTAAGCAATCCTCCAGCATCAGCCTCCCTCCTAACTGGGACTATCGGCACATGCCACCACACTCCACTATATATTTATTTATTTGTAGAGATAAAGGTCTCCCTGTGTTTCTCAGGCTGGTCTCAAACTTCTGGCCTCAAATGATCCTCCCCGCTTGGCTTCCCAAAGTGTTAGGATTACAAGCGTGAGCCAAGGCACCCACTCTCACATTTAGATTTCTTACTGGCAACATCTCATAGGTTATTAATCATCTGCCCTCTTAAAATTAACTTTTTAAACATAATTGGCCAAAATTTATTTCAGTGAAGTTTCAGATAGCTTACAATTTCTGATATCTGGCCAGGAATCCACATTTACCTTTTATATTGTTCATAATTTTATAAATTCTATTAGTATATGCTCTTTCATTCTTCACTGTCCCAAAATGTAAAAGTCTAATCTTCTTAGCCTTCCTTCATACTCCTGCCCCTATCTAATCATTCTTTTAGCAACTTCTGGTTCCATTTTGATAATCATTTTTTAATTTAAAAAATCAGCTTCCTACTTGTAAATGGATTACAGCTTTATTTAACAATTTGATAATTAGATAATGCTTTCATCCTCTTAAGAGATTTATCATGAAATAAAAAAGTTTAGCATTTCATTCAAACTCAGCTATCTAACAATCAGTATATTTGTACATATACTGTACAAGTCTGTCTAATTTTATAATGATGGCCATGTCAGCACTGCAAGAGGCTGTAATGCCTTTTGAATATCAAAAGAAATTTAGATTTGATTGAGTATATTAACTATTTTGGAGACTCATTAATAGCATATAGGACCTACTATAAATTCATCATTATTCTAGGTCCTTTCAGTAGTACAGAAACATGCTAAGTATCTGGCCCTTTTATATCATTTTAAGCATAATGAATTGGAACGGTGGTATGAATTAATAATTTTAATACATGTAAATAAGAATTGAATAATTAAATAAACTGATAGTAGATTATGGGAGTCAGGTGTTTTCACTGCTGTATTGGGAGGTTAAATATAAATAAGAAGAAAAGGGTAGAGAGAGGCTACAATGGTCTATGTGGTGATGAATTAGAGTGGAAGACATCAGTATATACGCATGTTTAGTTTAATATAGATACATATGGTTAAAGAAATATATATCTATTAGCATTTTATTCAAAATCAGCTATCTAATAATTAACATATTTGTACATAAATAATATAAGTCTAATTTTGTACTGATGTCCAGATACATGTATATGCATAGGTTAGTATACACATATATATTCCCTTACCCATCAGCTGGGAGGGCCTAACAAGCAATAACATCACAGTAGCAATGAGCACACTTAGCTCCCAGATCTTGATTTCTAATACCATTATCCAATAAAAGAAATCAGGGCCCCTTGGAGAAACACCTGATTCTAGGACTTAGGAAGGAAATATACAAGATAAGCCTAGAGCATCTTGTAGGGCCAGAAATTAAGTGCTAAAACACAAACACACACTAATGCATGCACACACACACACACACATGCACAGATGTAGATATATTAAAGGGACACAGGAGTAAACTAAAAGAACTCCCAATGGACACAGCCAGAACAATTTGAGCTACAAAACAAAGTGATATTAGTTTACAGCAAAAAGTAAAAAATAAATATCCACAAGTCCAACATACTTATATAAATAAATGACTGAATAAATAAATGGGCAGAATAGACAAATTCCCATGCAGATGAATCCCAAATGATTTATGTAGATACTCTATTCTCAAGGAAGTGGAGCATAATTCCCCACTCATTAGGTGTGGCCTGCTCATAGTGGCTTTCTTCCAAAGAACATAATATGCAAAGAGTCATAAAAGAGTAATTTTTTAGTGGAGAAACCTGACATACACTATGTTAGTCATGAAATCAAGGTTAACATTAATCATGACAAAGCTTATTGATAGTATATAAAATAAGGTGATTTAAATAACCCTTTACCTCTGTGGTCTTCTGCCCAAAAACCCATAACCCCAGTTTAATCATGAGAAAAAACACATATAAATGTCATTTGAGGAACATTCTAAAAAAATACTTGACTAGTAATTCTCACAGCTGTCAAGGTCATCAAAAATAAGGAAAGTCTGAAAAAACCATTGCAACCAAAAAAAGCATAAGAAGACATGGCCACTAAATATAACTTGGGATCTTGGACAGACTCTAGGTAAAACCGACCCTGGATAAAAACTAAGGTAATCTAGCAAACATATGGACCTTAGTTAATAATAATGTATTAATTTTGGTTCATTAATTGTAACAAAAACATACTATACTAATGTAAGGTGCTAACAATAGAGGAAACTGAATGTGGACTCCAGCGATTCAGTAGTGTCTCTAAAGTAACTCTGTAAATCTAAAACTGTTCTAAAATAAAAAAGTTTATTTAAAGAGATACTGAGGAAGAAAAGACTAAGTTGCATGAAGTATGAGTTTCTATACAAGACTGTATATAATTAGATGTTATTTTATGCAGTTTCCAGTGTGGTGAAAGTGAAGAAGAAAGGCAGGCAAACAAGATCTGAAGGAATCAGGAAATAGTTTCATGAAAAGAATGGCGTTTACACAGAATAAGGAGAGCTAAGATTTGCATATGTGAAGTTGAGAAGGGAGTATCATGATACTGAAGGGCAAAACAGATGCAAAGACTTCAGGCAAAAATTATTTAAAACCACTTCTCAAGAAAGTGGGTATGAGATAGGACTCTGGTTATTCTAGTTTCCATCAAGCTGGGCAATGTTGAAAGTGAATGGAGTTAGTCCAAGGATATCGGCAATGACCAGTGACTCAAGAAGCAATGGAATGCTCTCAAGAATCATGACCAAAGACTGTGAAGCAGAGAGGTAAGAATTAGGTGCAAACTGAGAGGTGTCCCCCACAAAAAAGCAAGATGAAGAAAGCAGTCTGAATAACAAAGGCAAACCAGTAAAGATTCCTCATGAATTTCCCCACAAAGGAGAAAACACATCATCTTACTCATAAAGCTAGAGCAGGCTGTTAAATGTTCTTTTATGGAAAGTAAAAAGGATGTTCAGTCTTCAGCAAAGATAATTCACTGCAGAATAACAGGAAATAAATTTGGGAACACAGTGTTCAATTGTTACCAAGGCCTCAGGGAGTCAGGCATAGCGATAGAAACATTTTAATGAGGGGGTTTTGATCAAAGTCATAATATAATGAAAATAACTACTGACAAAAGGAATCTACAGATTCAATGCAATCCCCATGAAAATTCCAACTTTAATTTTCATAGAAATAGAGAAAACATTACCAAAACACATATGGAACCATTGAAAATCCCTGAATAGCCAATGCAATCATGAGCAAAAAGAACAAAACTGGAGGTATCACATTCCCTGATTTCAAACTATACAACAAAGCTAGAGTAATTAAAACAGAAAGTTATTCGCCAAAAAAGGCAGACACATCAACCAAGGGAACAGAGTAGAGCATTCAGAAATAAACCCATGCATATATGGTCAATTGATTTTTGACAAAGGTGCCAAGAATAAGCAATGGGTAAAGGATAGTCTCATTGAAAAGTACTATTGGGAAAACTGGATTTCCACATGTAGAAGAACAAAATTTGACCTTGCACCATATAAAAAACCAACTCAAAATGGACTAAATACTTAAACATAAAACCAGAAACTCTAAAATTGCCAGAAGAAAGGATAGGAGAAAAGCTACATGACATTGGTCTGGGCAATGATTTTTTGAATTTGGTCCCAAAAGCACAGTCGACAAAAGCAAAAATGGAGAAATGGGATTTCATCAAACTAAAAGACTTCTGCATTACCAAGGAAGCAATTAACAGTGTGTAGAGACAACTTCCAGATCGAGAGAAAATATTTGAAAGCCGTACCTCAGATAAGGAGTTAATATCCAAAATACTTAAGAAACTCAACTCAATAGCAGTAAAACAAAAATCCCAATTAAAAATGGGCAAGGGATCCAAATAGACATTTCTCAAAAGATGACATACAAATGGCCTAGAATATATGAAATTATCCTCAATATCACTAATCACTAGGGAAATACAAACTAAAACAATGAAATATCATCTCACACCTGTCAGAATAACTTTTATCAAAAAGATGAAAGATAGCAAGTGTTAGCAAGGATGTGGAGAAAAGAAAACACTCTTGTTGGTGAGAATGTAAATTAGCAGAGCCACTATAGAAAGCAGAAAGGCAGTTCCTCAAAAAACTGAAAATAGAATTACCATGTGATCCAGAAATCCCACTTCTGGGTATTTACCCAAAAGATTTGAAATCAGTTTGTTGAAGACGTGTCTGCACCCCCATGTTTATTACAGCACTATTCACAATAGCTAAACTTTAGAATCAAACTAAGTATCTATCAACAGATAAATGGATAAAGAAAATGTGGTATATATACAGTATGAAATACTATTCGGACTTAAAAAAGGGAAATTTTATTATTTGTAACAACATGGGTGGAATTGGAGAACATTACACCAAATGAAACAAGTTAAGCATAGAAATACAAGTACTGCATGGTCTCGCTTGTATGTGGAATCTGAAACAATTAAACTCATAGATGCAAAGAGGAGAATGGTGGTTACAGAGCTTGTGTGTTGAGGAATGGGGTGATGATGGTCAAAGGGTATAAAATCTCAGACCATAAGTGTATGCTTTTTTCTTTTTTTGAGTTACACTGCACAGCACAGTGACTACAGTTAATAACAGAATACTGTACATTTCAAAATTCCTAAGATATTAAGTTCATATGTTCTTACCACAAAAAAAGTTAAGATTTGAGGTGATGGGGATGTTAACTAGCTTGATTTAATTGTACCACATACTATTTACAATATTATAACATCATCTTATGCTTCATAAATGTACAATTATAAACTGTCAATTTATAATAAACTTTTATAAATCAAGAAAAGAACTATTGAGAAATAATTCTAATTGGAAGGATTACATGTAAGAAGAATTTCTGAACAAGAGTCTGCCTTTGAAAGAAAACACTTGTTTATAAGCATCTGGATTAGAGTAGTATCAGAGGCAATAGAATAACTGGATGTAAAATGATGACAGAATGATTATAGATGATATATCAATGGGTAACTGTTGTGAACTGAGTAGTGTCCCCTCAAATTGATATGCTGAAGTCCTAACTTCGAATACCTGACAATGCATCTGTATTTGGAGATAAGATCTTCAAAGAAGTAATTAAAATTATGGTCATTAGTTAGAGTGGGCCGTAATTCAATATGACTGGTGCCCTAAAAACAGGAGGAAATCAGGACATAGGCATATACAGAGGTGACAGCATGTAAACACACAGGGAGGAGATGGTCATCTGCAATGCCAAGGAGAGACACCTCAGAGGAAAAACCAACTCTGCTGCCACCGTGAACTCAGACTTCCGCCTCCAGAACCGTGAGAAAATAAATTTCTGTTTTAAGCCACCCTGTCTGTGATACTTTGTTATGGCAGCCCTGGCAATCTAATAGGATGATAAATCACTCAGTTTTATTTTTTGAAGCTTTGCAACCTTATACAATAATTGTGACATCACTAACATAGACTGGACAAATGAAAGAAAAGGTCACGTGGGCTTTGGCAGATGATGAATCTGTCAATACAAATAAATCATTGTTCTTTTCGGGTCATTTCAAATATCAAGGGTAGGAAAGCTTGTCCTCTTGTACCTACTAGGCTACGGGCAAAGTGAGGTCAGTGACCACTTCATTCTTAATTGTTCACTCTATCCGTGATGCCTGAAATACAGCATTAAATACTTAACTATTTGTTAAATGAATAAACTCGTATTTCCCACGATGCCAAGTCCAGAGTCTCTTGCATTTTGTCAGCGTTTCATTAATGTTTGTTAAATCAATGGGAAAAAATGTCTTAAGCTCTAAGTTGAAACTATTCTGAAATGTCAATGATATTAACATAAATGAGAAAATCATTAATAGAAACAGAAAATTCATATAAATATTCAGTTACTTCAACTATTTCTTTTTTAGAAGATTTTATTCTCAATTTAAATTGGAAATAAATATTTCCAATGACTACAACTGGTTACTCCAAAGACAAGAAAAAAACAAACAAACAATAACATAAAAAAACACACAATGACTTCCCATTTCCTCCAAAAGGAGGCAAGCTCCTCTGCCTAACTGAAAATTGGTTCACATTTTGCCTCAAGTTTCTACTCCCACCTATAGTTTCTGAATGTGATATATACATTTCACAAATAAACATTGGTCTTCTAAAACAATGTTAAATCAATACCAGTTATTACTTGCCTGATTATCATAGGTGGGAAAGATAAAGTCTTAGCATGTCTTCCTTCTGCATTAGCCTGACCATTATAAAAATAAACGACATAGTAAGGAAAGAGAATGGAGGGGAACTTTAATTTCTGAAATACATATTACATGCGAAGTATTTTCTCAGTGACTTAAACTAAATTCCCAAAGCATCTCAGTAAAATATATTAGTAGTCTTTCTTTCTTTCTTTCTTTCTTTCTTTTTTCCACAAGGGAACTAACTAGAGCTTAAATAGACTGAAATACCTTTCCATGGTTTCTTAGTTCTGGCTTCTATGTCAAAGTGCCACAGACTGCATGACTTATAAACAGCAGAAACTCATGTCTCATAGTTCTAGAAGCTGGAAATCTCAGATCAGTGTGTCAGCATGTCTGGATCTGGTGCAGGGCCTCTTCAGGCCCAGTTCTTTGAGGCTCCTTTTATGAGGGCACTAATCTAGTTCACGAGGGCTCCACTCTCAGGTCCTCATCACCTCCCAAAGACCCCACCTCCTAATACCATTACATCAAGGGTTGGGATTTCAACATACACATTTAGGGAGACATAAACAGTCCATAACACAAGGTAAAACATCTGCTGAGATGCAGATCCAGGATTTGGATTCAAATCCTACATAATCTAATTTACAACATATTGCCTCCAGGATTAATGACATTTTATATGTAAATATTACCAACAATAATTTAAGAAACATTATTTCTAGAAACAGAAAAGTTTTCAATTATCTCTTCCAAGTAAGAACTGATGCTACCGCCTAATCCCCAGTGTTCCATTGTGCACTGAGAGCACAAGGAAGCCAGCCTGTGGCAACCCATTCTATTTCAGATATTTTCCCTATATCACCCTCCTGCTCTGCAATTCCCCAGGTTTTCTAAGAACCAAAAAATGTATGTTTCTTTTTCATTTCTTGTTAACAAAGAACAAGACACTGTATTAGGATGCCTTTATCTTACCCACTTATGCTATCATCTGCCATAGGGCTAGCAACTTGTAAAATTCCTCAATTTCCACCTTGCTTTTAATAGAAAATACTGCTCTAAATAACACCGACTCTCTTCTCTCCAAGTATTCTATCTTGAAACATTTCTCCAGCCTAGATGACCTAGAGGAGTTGAACATCATTAGTAGATTATCATCTGATATAACATTACTAATAGTATTATATATTAATATTATATAAAACACATATATTATACATGTACAAAAAAATAACATTATAATACTATTAGGTTCCGGAAGGCAAAATTATAAAGGGCCTTTTGAGCCATGCTAAAGACTTTAGATGCTATCCTTAAAAAGACCAGTTTGAAAGTGAGTTGTAACTCACTTTTGACCAGTTTGAAAGTGAGTTGTAACTATCTAGCAAAAAGACAATTGCATGGACAAAGATAATGATAGTAGGAATGAAAGGGCATGTTCCTATTTCAGAGACATTGAGGCACACACTCTTCATGATATGAAAACTGCCTGGATGTTGGGGGAAAGGGAAAGGGTCTTCCAAATCTTGACCACTTTCATGGACCAAATCCTCCTCTAATAAGTACTTGTTTCCTAGCTCTATTCACTCCATTGCCCAGGCTCTCCAATACCCTCCATCTATATTCTAGGGACCAGGTGGACTTTTTGCTGTGAGGACCTATTTCTAAATTTTTCCCATGTGTCCTCATCATTCCTCCCTATACCTTGATTTCAAGGCAACTCCAACTTTGAATAATACATATCACATTCCTAGACACCACTCAGTGTACACAGTGATTTTTCTTATTGTGTATGGGAAAGAGAAAATCTTCTCAGACATTAACAGTTAAATTATCATTTGTAAATCAGCTAGTGATAAGAGAAGATGCCTTTGGCATCATATATATTTTGCCTGCTGTTTTAGGTCCTGCCATCAAGCACGTAGTAATATTTTCAAACAATTCTATCAAATAACAGTTAATTATAGAAAATTCAGTACAACTTAGAAATCTTGCCAATAATAATAATGATAGTAATATTACCTCTTAATTTTTATGAGAAGAGTCATGATTTTTGAAATGATAGCCAAGTCCAACTTAGACTTACAAAATACTTTATATATGCATATGTGCAAAAAAAAAGTGGCTAGAAGAAAAATTCAGCACCACCTCTTCATTATATGCAAATAGAATTAGTAAATATGAATGTAATATGTACTAGTAATATGCATGTATATATGTATGTAAATATGAATGTATGACCATGTTGTTTTATAGCCTATGTACTATCTGTGCAAAAGGGGACAGTGGTTATGTGCTCAGACTTTAAAACTAGATACCTTGAGTTCAAATCTCAGCCTCTACATGCTAAATAAAAGAACCCAGACTCATAATGATGGGGCTTTAGGGATAACTCATATGATTTAACATGTGCAGCAGGACTAGGTGAGTGCCTGGCAATTAGTAAACAATCACACAAGTTGGATGTTTTTATGGCTCCTTTTAATGATTACCATTAAAAATAAGTCATTTATTTCTTTGATTTTCTGTTTTCCTCCTACCCCATATCTAATCTATCAGTAAATCCTATTGGTCTCACTTCTAAATGGCATGCGCATTCTGATGAATTCTTACCACTTACATTGCTACCACTCTCTTAGCTTGGGTTCTTCCAGAAGCAGAGCCTGAGTCAAGAAATCAAGTGCAAGTATTTATTTGGGAGATAATCCCAGGAAACACCAATAGGAGAGTGGGCAAGTGAGACAGGAAACAAAATAAAGCATGTGTTTAAAAGTCATGCTAAAAATTCTAGGAGTCAATGTAGGACACACACCTCAAAACTATCCTACCCCAGTGGTCAGGCAGTTGGTGCATGAAGGGGGCATCATTCATTGTTTGAAGGCTGCTCACAGAGGCACTAGTTCTTTTAACACATCCTCCTCCAATGCTGTCATCTCTTTTGCCCCCTTACTTAGTTAGATATAGCCATATTTTATCAGAATACAGCCAACATAACTGACACTCTCACTTCTTTCAGTTACTCAAAGGTGCCTCCACAGACAGGCCATTTCTGATAATCCTATTTAAAATAGTGTCTCTCCAAAAACAAAACAAAACAAACAAACAAACAAAAAATACATAAAACGCTAGAAATCTTTGCCATATATCAATATATTCAGCAAATCCTACGAGTGGATTTTAGAAATTAGGATTTAGACAATGCTATGATCTATGCAATCATTTTAATTTTATTCACCTATGTAATGGGGGTAACGAAATTTATACTGGGGGCTGTGAGAATTGAATAAAATAATACAAATATAAAGCACTATATAAATATAATACAAATGTATTATTCTTACATTGGACATTTTTTATGTTTTGCCCTGAAGTTTTCTGTGCAATTTGTTTTATTTCATTTCCCATTTTCCTAACCAGTTACTTTTGTTTTGTTTTTACCTCCAAAACTCCTTTAAGTACTTTATGTGCCTCATCATCTCTCAGTGTTTAATTTGGTGTTGCTCTATTTCTCCATGTCTTCTCTCTAATGCTGTTTCTAGCTCCCTGCACATCTCCCTCTTAGGGGGCCCGCTCCTTCCTCTGAGCACTCTGCCAGTGTTGTCTTTCCTGCAGCTCGAAACTAACAAGACCCTGAACTGCTGCTTCTCTAGGACCTCAGAGCTTAGTGTTTTGTCAGCTTCAAGCTGTTTTGGAGAAAGTGTTGGCTTATTTCTCAGCTGTAGCATTGACTTAGCAAGTCTTTCTTCTAAACCTGTAAATAATTCATTTCAGGTCAAGTTTTGCTACCAGAAACTTTTCCCAGTAAATAAAAAGTTTCTGTATCTCCAGTAAGAAAGTATGGTTTTGTGGTAATAGTGGTGAGCAACTTATTAATAAAAGATAAGTTCTATAATAGGAAGGGATAAGCCTTCCACTTTGGTACAACTCTTATTTTGCTACTATTTTTTGATAGGGAGCAAAGTAAAGAATTATAGTGGTAATACAACTTCCTGCCCTTTACAAAGCCCATCAATAGGAAGTATTATCAAAAGCTTCGAGAGATAAGCCAAACCTCAAAAGGATACTAATACTCCTTTGTCTTGATTTGTTTCATTCCAGGTCCTCTAATAACTTAAATAATTGAAGAAATGGAAGTAGTTGAAACAACAAAAACATAAGCACGTTAACAGGCTTCTGAGAGCAACCTTACTGATTTTCATTTGCTGGAACCATGCCAAATGTGGGCTATGGCGTCTCAACAGGATTTCCCAGTCACTTCAAACTGTCATTGTCTGAGCTGCCCCAGTGACTGGATTGAGATCAGGAGTTTCAGGCATTCTGTTTGGCCACTCCAAGCCAAAAGGAGTGATGGCTGCAAGGCATAAAAGGGTACAGACTCTCTCTGACTAGCAAAATTGAAAGCCCAGTCAGCCACAATCAAGCCGGCTTAAAGCATAGTTTATTTTCTCTTGTCAATCTCAGCAAACCCTATTTGTTGTTGGCATTTCAACGAGCAAGACTTATTAAGGGTGAAATGTCAATCTTGGGCCTTGCTCTACCTTGTCCCAGGTCAGTAGGCAACAAAAGTGGTCATTCTAGCAAGTAGCATTTTGCAATCATAAGTGCTTATGTGAACCCAATCTGAGAAATGATTTATGTTGACAAAAGAGTAAGAGAGCAAATGCATAAAGCAAAAAAGAGATGGACAAAAGACAAAAAGTGCTTCAAAGGAACTAAGCCAGAGGAATTTCATATATAAAAATATATATGAATTAATTTTGTATGCTTTACTCAGGAAAAGACACACATACATACCACAAAAATGTAAGAATAATCGAAAATAGAGTCTTCTTGAAACATATTTAGGAATTTGAACAAATGTCTGTTCTTTAAAGTTACGGGAGTGGGTAGAGCTTTATGACACTGTGTGGGGATATGGGGGATAGAGGAGTCAGAGAAACCATAACATTAAACAGATGCATAAAAATAATATTAGAGTATTTTATGGATGACACAGTTATAGTTTTTAAAAATGATTTTTAAAGACCCCTTTGAAATTGAGATTTGAATTATACATAAATATAGCCACAGGGCTGGACTTCTAAAATTCTATACCACCGTTCGATTGTAATCTAAAAGGGATGCCAAAAGTGCATAAGCAGAAGCCCATGTAACTTCTTCACAGTAAAAATTACTAATATAACAGGGACTGAAATGAAAAGAGCTGGCAATGCATTTCCCCCCCAGCATATCAAGCAGGTTTTCATAAGGAAGCTGTGGTCATCAATCACTACCTCATTACCAGCCCGTCATCTGGGCTTAGGCTAAATGTATTCTGGCTGGCTGCCATACTAAATGTTCAATGAAACATCCTTAAGGCTCTCTACAAGTTCAGCTGAAGTCGCACATGCTATACATCAAAGAGGAACATTAGCGTTATCATAGCTTAATAAATAGTGCCATTCCAGCGATGTAATCCTGTGTTCTAGAGCTATCTACCATCCCCAGTATTCTACTGCTTAAGTAAACAATCTTTCTGTCTCCTGTGAGGTTTATTTAATGATAAATACATGTAGAGATAATTAGTCATACTACTACTGATATACAAATGTACTTCTAAACTTGCTAAAACCTGGACACGAATGAGAGTAACAAATATTTTAAGACACACAATACATTTACAAAATCTGTCTTGGAATATTAATCATACATGTACATTGCTATTCATCAATGATATTTTGACTCTCACTGGAAAAGTTTTAAGCCAAATAATGACCCCAATCTTACTTCTGATTTCCCCAAGTTCAACTGATTGAGATGTTGTTGTGCAAATAAGCAACCATTTCCTTATTGAAATGGTCAACAAGAACCTCAGTTAAAACAATGGTCTCAGGATTTTTAATATATTTACAGGTGTCACTACCTTCATTTGTATAAACTGTATCCTCAGATAAAAAGGCTAAAAGATGGGTTTTATAAAAGATGAAAATTAGACAAAATTGTTTTAGATCACTCAACATTTTTACAATTGCTGGTCAATCTTAGACTGGTCTTCAGAGTCTAAAGATAGGGCCAACATTCACATTACTAAATAAAATGTCCCTGGCTTCTCTCCAAGTTTCAGAAACACACGTAATCTTAGCCCAGAAAAATGGGGCATACTTTTCAAACTGTATCAAATTTGCCCAGGCCACATGGCTTTCTTTAGTTTTCCTGCTAATCACATGCTATGGATTAAAAGCCTCCAAAAAATAATATTTGAGAGACCTGAAAGGTGAACCTAAAATGTGAAGTAAACCATGTTTATGAGAATTTTGGGTCAAGATAGGATATGACAACAATAAATTATATTCAATAAGAAAGAAAAAGACTTAGGGTCAAATATGAGGTAAAGATTATTTTGGACCATGAAATGAGATAAAAATGTAAAGTAGCAAGCAATCTTAAGGCCCCTATAATGTAAAGGGGACTAAAAGCGTCATGGGGAGATCTGGAACCAGGTTTTCCCTGAAAGCCTGGGCCTAGGATAGTATTAAGCTGCCAAAGATAAGTGGCCAAAACTGTTGCCAACACACTGACTGGAACTTTGACTTTATTTTAAAATGGGAATCTAGAGAGAGTGGGAGGGCATAGACACAGCCTCTTCACTATTAATCAAACCAAATCATTAACCATTTTAGACATCACTGTGGGAAGAAGCCCCCCAACACATTATTAAGATGTCGGGGGAAAAAAAAAGAAACTTTTCTTGTATCCTCATAGGTTCTGTCAAGGGGGCCTGCAAATTAAACTAACAAAAGCTAGGTAAAAGAAAAGGTCTAAAATTTTTATTAATATTTACATGGATAGGAATTCACAGAAAAGAAGTGAAATTCAAGTGGTTAGATTCAGGGGTTTATATGCCTTTTAAAAGGGGGCATTAGGCTTCAAGGGATGATAACTCATGGGGAAGTGGCTAGACAATATATGGGGGAATTAATGGAATACACAAGTTATATTAGTAACGTTTATTCGTGCAAACTCGTTTCTGCGTTGACTCCCCATTCGCAGTGGTAAGAGTTGTTCTTCCCTTCTTGGTGCCAGGCTAGGGAGGGAGAGCCTTCACAAAGGAAAATTTATGCCCTGCTTTTAGACAGATAAGGGGAAAGCAGATAACTTTTCCTGCATCTTCTGCTTCTCAACTGGGCTTCAGCTCAAAAATCATCCTTATGCCAAAGTAGAATATTTTGCAGTAGATTCTCGTTGAAGACCTGATAAGAACTAGAGTCCTGAAGGAACAGGTGAAGAAACTGCTAAACCACTAGATAGGAAGGACAGTTTATAGATGAGGAGAGAGAAGAAAGTAAAGCCAACATGAATTTACAAATTCCTATTAAAAATAAGCCTGAAAAGTCAAACTCAAATCCTGTAAAAGATTCTAATGCTAAGAACAAAAACCAAGTAAGTCAATAAGTGAATCATGAATTCACAGAATTTAAATTAATTTTAAGGAACACCAACAAAAACTTTGAAATAAGTATGTCAATGCTTAAAATGGAAACTGACACACTGGCTTTTATCAAAATGAAGCATCAATTTATGACACAAAAAGAAAAATAATTAAATATAAAACAACAGATTTGAAGAAAATAACTAATACATAACAATAGAAAAAATATATAATCATCAAAATAAAAATAACTAAAAAGATAATTCTTACTCTGAAGATATCAAAGTAGTAACTAGTGATGATACCGAGAAATTCATCCACAAGGTAGAGGAAAAAGCCAAAAGCCATGAATAAGTAGGTGGAAGATACAAAATATATCAACAGATGTCTTATCAGCACCAAAGAATAAAATAGAAAGAGGAACACTATTTGAAAAAATTGTAGGTGAGCATTGTGCAGTATTTGACACTGGTGGCCACAGTAGGCATACAAGTTTCTGCAAGGCATATAGAATAGCATCAGAACAAAGCCTATTCACTGTCTGGATATAGTAAAACTGACAATACCAGCAGTTTTAGGGACAAAGAGAAGCCCCTCAGGACCAAATCTAATCTTATCCATCTAGTTGCAATTGCTTGAAATTCCTTTAACTAGAGACAAAGCCTTTCAATCTATAGCTAGAGATAAAGGGCTTAAAATGCAAATAACCAGGGAGAAAAAATGTGTTCAGTCCATGTTCTGTTTACTTAAATGGCATGTTGAAAACAGTGAGGAGACACAGAGGTGCCATTGAGAGTGATACCTCTGAAGAGAAAGGCTGGAGTGGCACTGCCTCAGGCCCAGACTAGCTTGATCCTTGGCTCCAGAGTTTAAAAGGCACTGACCATAGAGGACACTGCTCTTCTTTGGCTGTACCTTAGGATAAGGAATTCTGTAGGGACCGATATATATGCCCACCTCAAGCCCACACCTTCCTTCCTCCCATTTAATCATGGGAATTCCATTCCCAAAAGGCTGAACCTGTTTCCAGGGCCTTTGTGAGGCACAGCCTATTCCTTAGTGTTCCATCCCTAGAGTGGCATGTCTACATACCAAGAGCTAGGGGTGGCCAGGGTGCAGCTCTTGGGATGGGAGATGAATGTACTGCCTACTTCTCCCTCAGTGGCTCCACCATGGGATTATGTGTTAACGATGTAATTGGCACCCACAGTTTAAGACCACCAGTGTGGTTCTTGCCTAAATAATGAATTTACTTACAAATTGCACTGAAATTATTCTCTAGCTATTAAATACAAGGATGCATTTCTTAATCAACTAGCATGGAATTCTTTAAGGGCAGGGAATACGTCTGCTAAAATTATTCAACTATCCTCAGTGTCTATATTGTACACATAGAGTGTATTCAAAAATTAATGTCAAACAATTTAAAAGGAAAGATACTGACATTGTCATTAACTCAACTCATCATGTCTAAAGTAGAAGAAATTGTCATCCTTTCCCAAAACTAGATATTCTTCTGTCCCTCATAATTGTTTTTATTTGTTTGCTTCTTTGTTTTTGAGACAGGATCTTACTCTGTTGCCCTGGCTGGAGTGCAGTGGTATGATCACGGCTCACTGCAGCCTTGAGTTCCTAGGCCCAAGCAATCTTCCCACCTCAGCCTGCCCAGTACCTGGGACTATAGGCAGGCACCACCATGCCCAGCTAAGTTTTGTATTTTTTTGTAGAGATGGGGTTTCGCCATATTGCTCAGGCTGGTCTCGACCTCCTGGTCTCAAGCTATCCACCCACCTTGGCCTCCCAAAGTGCTGGGATTACAGGCATGAGCCACTGCACCCAGCCATAGTCCCTCATAATTTCTATTAAAAAAAAATCACTAAGCCAGGCTCACTTAGCATCATTTTTGGCTTCATTCCCAACTCTCACTCCAAGCATATAGTAGTTACTAAGTCAATCATCAAAGTAATAATATCAAAGTAATAATACCAATTAATCAAATCATACTATTGATCCCATTTCATCCCTTTTTTTCCATTTTCATTTCCATTTCAACTGGCCCCACCTTTCTCTAGGTCTCTATTTCTTACTCCTAGATTAGAGTCATCACATCTGGGTCCTACCGCTTACAGCTGTGTTACCCTGGACAAGTCACCTGCCCTTTCTAATTTCATGATCTTTATAAATAAAATATGGATAAAAATCCACCAAATAGAATTGTGTAAAATTAAGTATGATTTATTTATGTTTTTTAGTGCCTGACAAGAACACTTTTAGGATTACTTGCATTCATCATTTTTATATGAAAGAGGACATGGGCAAATGAACACATATAATATGTGAATTATCATTTTTATAATTATTATTTAAAATCATCATTAATAACAAACTTTTGCTTCCCCACTTCTCTGAGATCAACACAGCTTTACAATGTTATTTTCTACTGAAGAGTCTTGAATGCTTCCCCAGAAATGTCTGAATTCTTTAATTTCTGTAACAAGTGAAAAGTTCTTATTCATATTATCTTAACACTAGAAATGAGAAGTTCACTCAGTGAATGAGGGCATTGTCTCTCCCATGAAATGCCTTGACAAACCTACCCAGGGTCAGTAAGAAATCCTGTGAGCATGGATGGCAGACATATCATGTTGCAAAATGCCAAGGACCTTGATTCACTGTGTGGGAACCCACTCAGGTCCCCAGAGTTGGTATAAGAAATTAAATTGAAGGCAATTGAGATTCAACCAATGCAGAAAAAAACATTGTTGGAGCTTTCCCAATTTGACTAAAAGCAGAAACTTCTGGGAAATGAGGCTGCCATAAATTCTGTCTTCTGGGTGGCTTCTACTCCCAGGAAGAAGACTAAGAGTAAAACTACCATAAATCCTCTCTTCAGGAGAGTTTCATGGCCGTGAAGAAGAAGGCAAGACTACACACACCTCATAAATGAACATTATCACAAACTTTATCTCCCATTTGTTCTCCTCAAAACCAATTTGTCTTTCCTAAAGAAACCTACTTGTTATTCCCACAGAAGCCTTGCCCCACTCCCCTACTAAGTTGGGTATATTAGGCTTTAACTTTAACCATTTATTCTTTTGTTAGCTCCTTTATGCATATGAATAAACCTTTTTTCCTCCTGATAATATTTTTTGGCGGTTTATTTTATAGATACCCCAGACACTGAACATAAGAGAGTACAGGAAAAGTTTTCCCTCCCCAACAACACAAAATACCCTAAGGTTGGCAAGCGCCCAGAAAACCAGGCAAAGGACTAAAGAGCTTTGCCTGAGACCAGGAGACATATATATATTTTTTTGTTCCAAGACAAACAAGAAAGAAGTGAGAAAAGAGAAGGGGCAGAAAGAAGCCAACAAAGGAAATAGGTGAGATGTAATTCCACGAAGGGAACAAGTGTGATGGCCAACGAATATTTTAAGAACAGTGATGCCTATTATGCTTTCTAATTAATATTTTTATTACTTTACTATATATCTCTTTCCCAATTCTTTTAAAATATTTCAGGAAAATACTAACCTTACTGATGGATTTTGTGAAAATCTATACTAAGGATCATTCTGAAAGGATGGAATAGAGAAAAGATAAACCAAGACTTTTGTTGACAAGGTCTCTTTTGTTTGAAGGGTGCACTAAATGCAATACGTTGCGCCCAGCATCGTTTCTTTGAATTTGCCTGATGAGCCCTTGGTGTTCACTCTAAGCACATGTACTGTATCTCATGTAACATTAAATATTAATGGTGTTCTCATGAAAGCTTGCTCTCTTCCTTGGCCTCAACAAGTCTAGAACTTGTTTCCAATTTGTTGAGACCAACAAAGAGAACAAGTTTTCATCTGGAAGGCAGAGGGTTTTACAGATGAGAATCACATGGATAACATTTTCAAAATGTACGTACGGTGAGGGTAAAAACCCTCACTGTCAGCTTAGCATACCAGGATTTGCTCAAGAGAGGCACACAGACATATGTACATTGGCACATCCCCTGAAGTTATGCTCTCATTTATTTCCACAGAGAATTATGCCCTGGGAAGCCCATGACTGACAGAATAAGACAGGGATGTTTTTGCACACGTGGGTACTTGCAGCAAATCATTATGTCACCTAGGAGAAGCTACTTTCTAAATTAATGGCCATCAATAAGCTTACCAACTCTTTATTTTTGATCATATAGACTAAGCCATTATGAAAATTCAAGAATTAAGTTTAAAGCTCCTGGTATTGAGTGAGAGAAAATCTTCATATTGGATGACTTACTCCATTTTGCATTGCTACAAAGGAGTACCTGAGACTGTGTAATTTATAAAGAAAAGAAGTTTATTTGCCCACGCAGGCTGTGCTAACATGGCACTCATATCTGTTTGGCTTCTAGTGAGGCCTCAGTAAGCTTACAATCATGGCAGAAGGGAGGGGGAGCTGGTATGTCACGTGGTGAGAGAGGGAGCAAGAGAGAAAGGAGGAAGTGTCGGACTCTTCTTAAAAACCAGGTCTCATGTGAACTTACAGGGTGAGAACTCACTCATTAATGCAAGGACAACGCCAAGCTATTCATGAGGGATCTAGTCCCATGATTCAAACACCTCCCACTAAGCCCCACCTCCAACAATGAGGACCACATTTCAACATGAGATTTGGATGGGATAAACATCCAAACCATATCATTTGGAGATGGTATCATAATGGTTTCAATATATACTTTTGAAGCTTTAAACACATATTTTTAGCCACAGAACAGTCCTGCATTATGTTATCCATCACCAGTGTAGTAAGGCAAATCTTCTTTGTAGGCAGTTGATGAGGCAGAAGATATACAGACATTGGGTTGCATTGAACCAGCTCTACCCATTTACTAACTGTAAGACACACAGTTTTAAATAATCTTGGTGTCTCCATATACAAAACAGAAATAAGACTATTCTCAGGATTGCAATAATGACTTAAAATACATTATAGATGATTAGTATATATATGTAAACATTTAATAAATTCTATTGCTTACTCATTGATAATGCCATTATTACAAAATATTTGTGTGTACTAAATTAAAAATAATATTCTATTATCTTTTGCTTTCTACTGCTCCATGGCTCAGACACTGAAAAAAATTATTGTACTCTATTCACTATTAACTGTTATTTTGTGTGTGTATTTTCAGTTGCTTTCCCTCATCTTATATTTTTCTTACTTACATAAATTTTGGAAAAAAAATTGTAAGCACTATGCATTTTTAAAAGTATAAATAAGAGTTTAATTTACTAGAGGTTTTTAAAAATCTCCTTCCTAGTGATCATTAAGGTGATGTGCTATATCAAATAATCAATAGTCTCATTAAAAACAAGACCCCAGTCTTATAAATAGTCTATGAAGCTGGGTCCTTCAGCGTTAGAAGGGTGTGTGTATGTGAACTTAATTTCATATAATTGGTAGGTAAACAAAGAAATAAGATTTTCAAATAAAACATTGATTCCAATTATCTCACTGTTAATTCAAGAAACTACGGAGGCTTTAATACCAATTTTTTTAAAATACATGGTCAAATTAGATCCTCAAACACATGTGTATCAACAGATGACGCAGCACATTCCTATTCAAGACAACATGGTTTCTGAGTGACACTGATTAACAGTCTTGTGAAAGCTGGCCTTTATTCTACTCAACTTAACTGAAACAATGGGGCAGAAATGGTGTTTTTGCCGCATCACAAATATGAAGTTAATTTTCAAAACAAAAGCAACCTAAAGTTAATCAGACATCAGAAAATCTATCTAGTCTTCATATATAACTGACAACTCATTAAAATGTTTAAATACATACTAATGAAGTCAAGTTACATAGTGACTTACAGATTTAAAGGGTACAAATTCTTCGATTTGTTTTTAAGAAAAAACTTCTAAGAAAATGGCATTTTCCAAATCCAATTGTTGCATTTAAGATTTTTTTTAGTATTGCTTCCAGCTTCTTGTAGAAGCATTTTTACTTACAGAGATTTCTTTTATTTTTATTTATTTTTATTTTTGACGGAGTCTTTCTCTCAGGCTGGAGTGCAATGGCGCCATCTCGGCTCACTGCAAACTCCGCCTCCCAGGTTCAAGCAGTTCTCCTGCATCAGCCTTCTGAGTAGCTGGGATTAGAGGCACTTGCTACCATGACCAGCTAATTTTTGTATTTTTAGTAGAGGTGGGGTTTCACCATGTTGGTCAGGCTGCTCTCAAACTTCTGACTTGAGGTGATCCTCCCACCTAAGCCTCCCAAAGTACTGGGATTACAGGTGTGAGCCACTGTGCCCGGCAATTTATTTACTTTCTGTTAGATTATTAGAGTCTGTAATTGTAACAGTTACGTAACCACACCATGGATTAACCAGCTTGAGGGCTTTCCCTGAAAGATGGGCAAAAGGTAGGACAGAGCCTGAGTTTTCCACAACTGCTACTGCCATGAAGTTCCTGCCCCTTTACACAAGCGGTCCATCATGAAAATTTCCCCTGGGTGAAAAAAAATGGTCACTTCAATAGAAAAGTCACAGAGGCCAAAACAGTGATAGAAGAAAAGCATGACTCATACTTGGCCCTGTTGCTTGAGGCACCAAGATATGACATTTAGTATAAGTAATTTGTTTATTCTTGCCTGCTATGACTTTAATGGGTGGGCCTTCTAGCATAAAATGCTTCTAGTATAAACTTTTCCTCTTCAATTTGAAAAGGGAGCCATAGGCTCCCGGTTTTTCTTACATAAAGGATATGACTACCTGTCTGGCACATGGATGGAGTGTAAAAGCTATATGGCACTGCTGAGACTGTCCTCAGGCTGGCATGGGGGAACATACCAAATGATCATTTCTTTAGACACAGCTGATTAGATGGGGGATGAACGCCTAGTCTAGTTCCTGATTTCTGACAAATCCACCCAGATACTCTACACAGTGAGTAGTGGGGAATTTGGTTGAAATCTGGTGCAAAGTACAGGACTGAGAACTTCTTTTGGAGACATATATAATGAGCACATGTAAAGGTACAGAGGAAAGGAAGGGGATGGAGACAGAAGAAACAAAAAGTGACAGATCAGATATAAAAGACTTTCTGACCACCAAATAAAGAAGGATTTTACTTCTACTCCTGATATTTTCCAGTTCCACTTTCATTTCCCATGTAATCCATCACATAAACAGAACCAATGACAAAAAGCCACATGATTATCACAATAGATGCAGAAAGGACTTTCGATAAAATTCAACACCACTTCATGCTAAAATCTCTCAATAACCTAGGTGTTGATGGAACATATCTCAAAATAACAAGAGCAGTTTATGATAAACCTATAGTCAATATCACATGGAATGGGCAAAAGCTGGAACCATTCCCTTTGAAAACCAGCAGAAGACAAGGATGCCCTCTCTCACTACTCCTATTCAACACAGTATTAGAAGTTCCGGCCAGGGCAATCAGGCAAGAGAAAGAAATAAAGAGTATTCAATTAGGAAAAGAGGAAGTCAAATTGTCCCTGTTTGCAGATGACATGACTGTATATTTAGAAAACCCCATCGTCTCAGCCCAAAATCTCCTTAAGCTGATAAGTAGCTTCAGCAAAGTCTCAGAATACAAAATCAATGTGCAAAAATCACAAGCATTCTTATACACCAATAACAGACAAACCAAGAGACAAATCATGAGTGAACTCCCATTCACAACTGCTACAATGAGAATAAAATACCTAGGAATATAAATTACAAGGGGTGTGAAGGACCTCCTCAAGGAGAACTATAAACCACTGCTCAAGGAAATAAGAGAGGACACAATCAAATGGAAAAACATTCCATGCTCATGGAGAGGAAGAATCAATATCGTGAAAATGGCCATACAGCCCAAAGTAATTTACAGATTCAGTGTGATCCTCATCAAGCTACCATTGACTTTCTTCATGGAAAAAACTAGTTAAATTTCATATGGAACCAAAAAAGAGTCCATATAGCTAAGAAAACATTAAGCATGAAGAACAAAGCTGGAGGCATCATGCTACCTAACTTCAAACTATCCTACAGTGCTACAGTAACCCAAACAGCATGGTACTGGTACGAACACAGATATATAGACCAATGGAACAGAACAGAGGCCTCAGAAATAATGCCACACATTTATAACCATCTGATCTTTGACAAACCTGACAAAAACAAGAAATGGGGAAAGGATTCCCTATTTAATAAATGGTGCTGGGAAAACTGTCTAGCCATATGCAGAAAACTGAAACTGGATTCCTTCCTTACACCTTTTACAAAAATTAGATCAAGATGGATTAAAGACTGAAATATAAGATCTAAAACCATAAAAACCCTAGAAGAAAACCTAGGCAATACCATTCAGGACATAGGCATGGACAAAGACTTCATGACTAAAACACCAAAAGCAATGGCAACAAAACCCAAAATTGACAAATGGGATCTAATTAAACTAAAGAACTTCTGCACAGCAAAAGAAACTATCACCAGAATGAACAGGCGACTTACAGAATAGAAATTTTTTGTAATCTATCCATCTGACAAATGGCTAATATCCAGAATCTATAAGGAACTTAAACAAATTTATAAGAAATAAGCAAACAACCCCATCAAAAAGTGGGCAAAGGATATGAACAGACACTTCTCAAAAGAAGACATTTAGGTGGCCAACAAACATATGAAAAAAAGTTCATCATCCCTGGTCATTACAGAAATATAAATCAAAACCACAATGACATACCATCTCATGCCAGTTAGAATGGCGATCATTAGAAAGTCAAGGAACAACAGATTCTGGAGAGGATGTGGAGAAATAGGAACACTTTTACACTGTTGGTGGGAATGTAAATTAGTTCAACCATTGTGGAAGACAGTGTGACGATTCCTCAAGTATCAAGAACTGGAAATACCATTTGACCCAGCAATCCCATTACTGGGTATATACCCAAAGGATGATAAATCGTTCTACTATAAAGACACATGCACATGTATATTTATTGCAGCAGTGTTTACAATAGCAAAGACTTGGAACCAACCCAAATGGCCATCAATGATAGACTGGATAAAGAAAATGTGGCACATATACACCATGGAATACTATGCAGCCATAAAAAAGGATGAGTTCATGTCCTTTGCAGAGACATGGATGAAGCTGGAAACGATCATTCTCAGCAAACTAACACAGTAACAGACAACCAAACACCACATGTTCTCACTCATAAGTAGGAGCTGAACAATGAGAATACATGGACGCAGGGAGGGGAATATCACACACCAGGGCCTGTCAGGGGTTGGGGGGCTAGGGGAGGGATAGCATTAGAAGAAATACCTAATGTAGATGAGGGATTGATGGGTTCAGCAAACCACCATGGCACGTGTATACCTATGTAACAAACCTGCACGTTCTGCACATGTAACCTAGAACTTAAAGTATAATATAAAAAGAAAAAGAAAAATGTATTTTTAAAATCTGAAAAAAAAAGAATCATCCTTTATTTGAGCTAACTGCAACGGTTTCCTGCACAGAAGCCTTCTACTGAGAACCACAGAAAACATCTGTATTGAATGCTATGTCTGTATATGGAGGAACTTGGAATAGAAAATTTCAAGCTTTTCTATCTCCAATAAGCAATAAAAATAAAACTGTAATTTTATATATCTACCAAAAGATCATGTTAAAAATTCTTGCCATAGCTTTCTGACCCTTGGTTTCAGGTAACTATATGTTGCAAATAATTTGAGTATATACATCAGATGGTAATACATTATAAAGTCAATTTTCCTTTTTTGTTTGTTTGTTTGTTTGTTTTGAGACAGAGTCTCCATCTATTGCCCAGTCTGAAGTGCAGTGTCACAATCTTGGCTCACTGCAACCTCCGCCTCCTGGATTCCAGAGTTTCTCCTGCCTCAGTCTCCCAAGTAGCTGGGACTCCAGGCGACCACCACCACACACAGCTAGCTTGTTTTGTTGTTGTTGTTGTTGTTGTTGTTGTTGTTTTTGTATTTTTAGTAGAAACAGGGT
The DNA here is from genome assembly GCF_028885625.2 of Pongo pygmaeus. Lineage (NCBI taxonomy): Eukaryota > Metazoa > Chordata > Mammalia > Primates > Hominidae > Pongo > Pongo pygmaeus. Next base: position 132,411,118 of record NC_072373.2, on the reverse strand, counting down.
TTCACCACATTGGCCAGGCTGGTCTCAAACTCCTGACCTCATGATCTGCCCACCAGCATTGCTCATCTCAGTTCCCATACCCATCCATTTAAAGAAGAACAAAGTGCCCTTCTATCTGAGATATACCATTCCTGACTTTCCCAAGACTCTAAAATACTTATTTTCACTTTCTCACCTGTAGTTATTGCCTGATTTCATCAGCTCTGGAATCTCCTAAATTACGTCAGAATATACTACTTGTATTTGTTTTCCGATTTCCTTAAAAAATGCATTTTTTGATATGCTGTTGACTTTAAGGAGAAATGGGAACTAGCTTACTAGAAAATATAGGTTTAAATATTTTGGTGTCCTTTCCACAAATAAAAATTTAAATATACATATATTCTTAAATTTTAACATTTATACATTTTCTTATAAGTAATCTTACATTTGGTGGCCCAAAGTGATGGGGAAATGAGTACAGAGCCAAATGTCTATCTGATTAGAAATGAAAGATAAATTCTCTTGGGTTGAAATAACATGTAGGAGATCATGAAGAAAACAACAATATTAAGAACAATAACAAAATCAGAATAATATACAGTTTTTATTCTAATGTAATAAATATTTATCCAGCATGAGTGTTTTACTAAAAGCAGACAACTTTAAATCCAAAATCACGTATGTTTTTGAAGGGAAATATATATACAATGTATAATAAAATAATATTGAGCATAATTTCATTCAAAAATAATTTATCTTTATAATTTCTCTGAATGAGCTAAGAATAGTAACTACTGACTTGTTATCAAACCATATTATATCGCATAGTATAATTGTATAACTTCTTCTGAGAAAACAGATATATAAAATTACTTCATATTTGAAGTTTTTCCTAATAAAATATTAAGATCACCAAGCTGTCAAGGCTGTATGATAACCAAAATTATGTCCAAAAAGGAGCTACTAAAATAAAAAGTTACTAACTGCAGAGTCTCTTCTAGTTTTTCCCAACTCATACATCTGATATTTTGCCAATTACTGATGACTCAACTCTGCCCTTTCTCTCTCATCCATCTTCTTAAATTCATTCCTGCTGCTACTACCAAATCAGATTTTCATTAACTTTCACCTTGGCTACAGCCTTACAGAAATGCAGAAAGTTATTATTGAAAGGAACCTTGTAGTCATAATAAGCCTACTGAATGTCAAGTCTGGATTTAAGTGCAAGCATTATTAGGTGATAGTTTGAGTCAATCGTCATAGTTTTGGTCTGGCAATCAGAAAACTATACTGATAGCCTCACTATAATCATGGTAAGGAATCTAGATAGTGAGATGGATTCAATCAAGCAGTCATCATCTAGAACATCTAACCTTAGAAAGTATGACTATGGAAATCACTCTGGGGCTTAGGGTAAATGTCTAAGGCATTATAAGCAAACTGACTTAAAACTAAGGTAAAAGTGGACCCAGTCAGGTAGACCGTGTTACTTACAGGCAATTTGGTGTTTGTGGATCATCTCAATAGATACTATGTCATGTGTTTCATAGGAAGCTAAATACTCGGGGAATAAACTTGGATTTCCTGTTATATGATTATGGTTAAAATTAGTATTTTGACAATGAGGTTTAGAAATAGTTACTAAAAGAAAACACTTCATTAAAAAAATAAGAGAAATCAAGTAAAAGTGGAATCAGAACTAGGAAAGACACTGATTTCTCCTATAAAGACACGCAGTTTTATTCACTATTGAAAGGTGAGAATACATTATAATAATAGCTAACACATGTTAAGCATTTGTTTTATGCCAGGCATTATTCTAAGCATTTTCGCTGTGTGAAATCATTTAATCCTCTCAATGATCCTGTGAGGCAAATTATATGATTATTCATAATTAACTTTAAAAAAATAGAACAAAGAATTGTTAAGTAACTTTTTAATCATAATCACTTGGAATGTAAGACTCTTTGAAACTATATATAAGCATATGGCTACTGTTACCTCATTTCAGTCAGAGAAGATTCCCCTTAGAAGATCCTCTATAGACCCTCAGTGTCCTATATTGAATCTAAATTCGTATTATATTTGTAGTAAGTACACCCAGATCTTAATTTTGTTTTACATATGTTATATCTACATAATTAGTAAGAAGAACAAATCTCTATATGTCCTTTGATGTTAAGCATGTTAGGCTACATTAATATTTAACATCTAAGCAAGGAGCTCTAAAAAACTCCTAAATCAAGAAGGTTTATGTTTTCCTATGTTTGCCTACATATTGCAATGTAATTGAGGAAGCAATTTTTAGTCTTTAATTAATTGGAACTGTAATTATTCAGCCTAGAGAAGTAAATACTAAAAATCAATTTAATAAAGATTTTCAGCTACCTAAGGAGCTCTCGAGGTGATCATGACTATTTCCATTTAAAAACTGGATTTATCTGATAGCACAAAAGATGAGTGAAATATTCCTGACAGTGAGGGTTAGCAAATTTTAGAAAATAGAAAGGTTGTAGAAATTCTTTTTATAAATGCATTTTTAAATCTTGTTCATATTTATCATCCTACTTATGATACTATCTGCACATGAATAAGTTACTTAAAATATGTTTCTTTTTCTATTTTGAATGATTTTGTGGTTGGAAATAACAATTAATGTGCTTAAATCTGCTCATACTACAATTAATCATGTATTTCTCTTTGATAATAAAAAAGTATTATTTTTTTCACATTTTAGTGAAGTCAAAACTTGGAAAACATAAAATCTTATTGGAACTGTGTTACTGTCAGAAGAATACCACTGTGTTTAACTTAAATGATAATTAAGACTCACATATTTGAAAGTTTAATATAAGAAAGGGAAGTAGGAAGTTCCAAAAGGTAATGATGAAAGACACTCATTTTTAAGCCATGACCATTCCTGGAAGAAAACAGAAACTAGGACACAGGCGAAACACTGAGGTTCCATAGTTGGCAAAGATTTGTATGCCTGGATAGATTAGAATCAATGCATTACCTCCTGTTCTTATTAACAGCCCCCTTGCTATAGCCTCTTAAAAGGTTTCCCACCTCTACTCTGCCATCCACCGAGGCCGACAGAGTAATTCTTTTTCCAAATGCAAATCTGATCATTTCACTTCCCAACCTAGCTATCTACCATCTCCTGCCACTGCTTCCTTTCTTTGTTCTCTCAAAACTCAGCTTGCAGGATCCCTCGTCCCTCCACTTAGGGCAGGTTCCCTTGGAATGTGCCCTCATAGCCCCTTACATTTCTGCTTTTCAAAATGTTTCATTATGTGATGTGGTGTACTGAATGTCTGTCTCCCACAGGCTAGGAGCTCCTCTAGAACAAGGACTCTATCTATCCTCTTTACTGTTATATTTCAAGTGCAGCTCATTGCCTGGCATAGAACTGGTTCTCCATTACTCCAGTGGAAAAAGGAGCAAAACTGCTAAGAATAATGTTTCCTCTTCTAATCTTGTAATGTATTCAATCATTCAACAAAACATTTAGCGAAGATTTAGTTTTATGCTAAGACCTAAGGCTACAATGGTCAAAAGAGATACATAAACCTTGCTCCAATTCAGTTTCTAAGTTACTAACAATTACACACGCAATTTGAAAGTTTCATAATTTTAAAAAACACATGTTTTTCCCATAGATTTTAGTTTATGATGGTGATTATATTTTCCTAAATTCTGTTGATCTGGAGAGGAGCTTGCTCATAATTACAACACCTAACTTCACAAAAGTGCATTTTAGAGGCAAGTTAAACAGATGGATACATCTCATAAACCACAAAAGAAGGAATTAGTAGTCCCTGGGGCATAACTCTAATATAGATTATTCCAAGTTTATTTTCACATTCTTTATCATTCCTATTATAAATATTATCAGTTTACTTGCTCCTTGAAAAAAATTTAAATCTTATCTCAGTTTCCACAGTGAATAATTCAAGGTGTGTATACACACACACACACACACACACACGAGAGCTTAAATAGCAGTACTTCAGATAGTACCATTCCCTTCATTATATTCTATTATTTGTCATATAACATGTCACCTAACTAAAAATTGTTCAGTCATAAAATGATAGATTATTCAAATGTCTAGCCACAATAGTTGCAGTGAAAAGCCTTAGCTCTGAGTATTTTATGAGTGTTCAATTAAGACCTCAAACCTTGTTTCTCTTTGGGCACCGTTATTTTAAGTAGCTACAATTTATTCATCTTTATACATAAAATATGTACAATTTTAATAGTTGTATATGATACAAAATTTGAACATTTAAGGAATGTTACACCACATTAAGTTTAACCCTCATTTATGTCTTGGATGATAGATGCAAGAATTCCAACTGAGGCGATTTTATGAACCAGCTAAATGATTTGTATTCAGAACAGCATTAAAAATCCCCATGACAAAGTGTACTTGAACAAAAATACCCTGCTTGTGACACATCCTTTACAAGTAATGTGTTTTCATTTTTCACATGTTGCATCTCATTTATTTTATTCAGGCACACATACTTAAATCGGCAAGATACCGCAAGCTTCCAATACCTTGGAAATAATAAATCACTTCTTGCAGATGTTTTCACCCGCTGCAAGGCTGCCGTTCATTAATCAAACATTATCATTTTCTATCAGTGCCCAGTGTTAAACAGAAAAGGCACTTCATTTTGAGTTCTGACTTTCATTCACTGGTTACACCCTGACCCCACAATACTTACTGCTTGCATTCTGGAAATGTGAAACCTCCTACAGCTTAATAGATTTTGCAGCAAAAAATCCTAAATGGTATTATATTTTCTGAATTCAATATGCTTTATCAGGAGCTAAATCAAACCAGATTTTAAAAATGCCAAATAAATGCAGTCATAATAGGCATTTAAAATTAGGTACACAATAATAATAAATTTATAACATAAGCTCTTTTTCTATGACTATATTTAATATCTAACACATCAAATTGCTAGAACAAAGATTCAGAAATACATTTTTTAATTTAGCTTAAGCTATTAAAATCATTTCAGAAGCCAAAGAAAGGCAATTTATCTACCTACTATAATTTTTAAGCCCACAAGAAGAAAATGGAACAAAGTGAGAGACAACTGTAAAATCTTTCTCAATTTTTTTATTCTCTAAGTAAATAAATAATAGAGAATGATCAATTTATAATACAAGAAATCAAGATGATCTTACAGATCACGAGTCACTATATTCATTCTATAAATAGTCATATAACCTAAAAAAAGGACAACTGATTTAATCTAGATTGCTTTACTGCCTTAAAAACAGCTCAAGCGTACAGATGCTGAAAAAGGGAATTTCAGAAATCACTTTCACTTTCTCTTAAAAAATTCTCATGTTATTCATCCTCTTTGACTAACATCTCCTAACCTATAAGAACATAAAGCTAACATTCACTTAAAATCTGACCTGATAAAGAATTCATAAACTAGAAATGGCCACGCAATTGAATAAAAAGGAAATAGTTTATAAATATTTTGTTTCATCATTATGAATTGGTATCATTACTGATTATTCACAAACTGTCTCCCATTAAGGTATAGTGCTAATAACTTTACACATGGATATGGCCCCCTTCCCAGTAAATTTATAATAAACATTATGTGAATTTGTGCAGGAGAATTTTCCAGAAAAAGATCTGAAGAATTCAGAGTAAATAAGAAAAGCTAAAAGCAAAGCATATTATGACGATTTCATTCAGGTCTCAACAAAACCCACATAACTTTAATTTGAGGGCGGAAGGGTGAGGGACATTGCTATTGCAGTATTTTATATGGTGAAGATCCTGAGCATGGTAGGCCTAAGGCAATTTCCTATGATATCAATCAAGAAACTCAGATGCTTTTTCACTGTCTCTAGGATAAATCTAAACTCTGTAAACTTCTTAACCTCAGTTATATGACCCATAATTGTTTATTTGTCTCCTACCCTCATGTCCTATCTACTGTTATTTACTCTCTGCCTCCCTCAGCATGCTTCCTAGGCATATGCCATCCCATAAGTATCACAGTTTTCAAAATCGCCCTCTTCTTTCAAGTCTCCATGTTATGGTGGACACCACTTTACCTGCCAGTCATGTTCCTGCTTCAATTTTTCTATCTAACATACTTCCACCCCTCCAGATTAAAGACTCAGCCCCCTAGATGGTCATTTATCTACCTTCTCTGTCCTCCCTTTGTACTTCACTACAATAATATTTTTCCCCTTAAACACTGATGAGCATCTCTGGGAAGAGAGTATGCCTAAATTTTTTACTGAAGGACAAGTATAGTGCATGGACAAATAATACCTTTCAAAAATATGACAAATCATTAAATGAAAGAATGGAATCAGGTAAAAGTGGCTTTTCGCAGTCAGAATTTCAGTTTGTTTCTTTCTTTCTTTTTTTCTTTTTTCTTTTGAAACAGTCTTCCTCTGTTGCCAGGCTGGAGTGCAGTGGTGCCATCACGGCTCACTGCAACCTCCGACTCCTGGGTTCAAGCGATTCTCCTGCCTCAGCCTCCTGGGTAGCTGGGATTACAGGCACGTGCCAACACATCCAGCTAATTTTTGTATTTTTAGTAGAGACGGGGTTTCACCATATTGGCCAGGATGGTCTCTGTCTCCCGACCTCGTGATCTGCCCGCCTCGGCCTCCCAAAGTGCTGGGATTACAGGTGTGAGACACCACGCCCAGCCAAAATTTCAATTTCTTAGTTGTCTTATATTCTGTTGTCTTTGTATTCTCATGATAACTCTTCTTGTCTTTTCATATTTTCATGAGACCAGTGTCCCCCTTTTCCTTCTCTTCTATTCTCCCTACCTTCTCCTCTCACCTTTTTACAGGAAAGGGTCTGCGATATTTTTGTACTAAGTGTTAAATGAGATTAATAATGCTAAAATTCTATCCTTCCAGACACTCACACACACACACACATACACACATTTAACAAAGGATAAACATATGGTATGGTCCTTATACTAAATAATAAGCCTTTAATTATGAAACTGTGAGTACAGACTGAAGAGTGATGGAGAAAAATCAGAATCAGATCTCTATTGAAGTCTGAACTTTGTATCTAGCAGTGATCAATATTGTGCATGTGCTCTCCATACATGTGCACAATAACTTATCAAGGTGTCTCTACAGTTTACAACCCCCACCTTATCTTAGCTAACCCAACAATCTCAAAAATTAATGAGTTAAGTAAGGATGCCATTCACAGAATTGCACAGGGCCAAATAGATTACAGAACATGTAGCTATAATATACACTTTCCTGCTTCCATAACGCATTTAAAATAATCTAATATGATGGATAGATAATTACAATGATTGAGCACTGAAATTAACCCTGAGATTTTTTGCACTGAAGTAAAATGAAATTGTTAGAAATTACATAGATATCAATATCTGATGAAAGAAAGCTTACTGACTCATTAGGAGCCAAACTATTTTCCTATCACAAAATTCTTTAAGGAATTCTATGACATCAGCTAATATATAAAGATTTACTGACCAATCTAATATAATTTTTATAGTGATTTCACAAAAGATACAAGATTTCATTATATGACCCTTTAATATTCATAAAAGTTCAGGGAGTTATAATAAAGTAATATATATTTCCATATATTTTCACAATTACGTGAGGTATTTTATTATATATAATCTTTCTGTATAGAATCTCCAATATGTATTATTTGACATGAGCAGCAAAAGCATACCATTAGAAAGAATAATTTGATCACTACATTGTTCTATTTATCAGAAATGTCCTTTATAAAAATAAAGACATACTATTAAATGGTAAATAATAATAAAAAATAACGTGAAAATAGTCAATAAAAATCAAATATGGGCTATGGTATTAGTCTGCTTTCATGCTGCTGATAAACATATACCCAAGACTGGGTAATTTATAAAGAAAAATGGAATCGCAGTTCCATGTGGACTGAGCTCACAGTTCCATGTGGCTGGGGAGGCCTCACCATCAGCAAGAGATGAAATGTACGTCTTACATGGTGGTGGCAAGAGAGAATGAGAACAAAGAGAAAAGGGTTTCCCTTATAAAACCATCAGATCTTGTGAGACTTATTCATAACCACAAGAACAGTATGGGGAAACCGCCTCCATGAGTCAATTATCTCCCACCCTGTCCCTCTCACACATGTGGGAATTATGGGAACTACAATTCAAGATGAAGTTTGGGTGGGGACACAGCCAAACCATATCAGCTACCATAACAGAAATAGTTTTCTAACTGTTGTGACCTACTTGAATATACGCAAGCATACTTGACCCATGCATTTTCTAAGAAAAAAACTTTGGCAATTAATTTAGTGAAGAGGAATTCTGAAAATGAACAAAATCCTCTGTGATCCCACAATGAAGTGTCATGGATCTGATTTTTAAAATTACTGCACAGCTCACACAAAAGTATGTACATCTTTTTCCTTAGAGGCTAAGACATGGTCTCTTGAAGCTTAGCTCTCCTACTCTGTTAAGCCTCAAATAGAGCGAGACACATTTGTGACTGCTGTTTCAGCTCTCAGAAGATGCTTTTTGCAAGTTCCTTCCACTGTTGCCTGCTGAAATACATCCAGCTTCCCAGATCCAAAGTAATAGAAGTAATTTCTTATGGAGTTAAATTTGTTTTGTTTTGCTTTGCTTTTACTTAAACAAGTTGATTTCTAAAATTCAGCTTGGACAAGGAAAGTAAAATTTTCATGACAACAATAAAAGTTAAAATACTTAAAAACAGTCTTTTTATAGCAGAAGCAATCAAATTAGAATAACAAGCATAGGAATACACAAAGCACTGGTGCAGAAGACTCTGCCTCCACCCCGCCCCAACCAAGGGAAACAAAAACTTTAAAAACTGTACACATTTGGTATAAATTTGAATGAACTCATGTTAGCTTGTGTTGTGAGCCAGTTAACAGAAATATTGACTTTAAAGGTTCTTTTTGAGTCATTTAGCTTTCACTGTTTTGGGAGAAATCAGGATGAAAAGGGGTTAGCATGCCTAGGAAACTAAAAAGAAGGACACATTTTACTTTTTACTTTTTAATAATATAACTGCTAAAAAACATCATTATTTATTATGTAAAAATAAAGGCTTAGAAGACAAGAGAGACTTTTCAAAATACCTACATTTCCTGAGCTCTAATTTTGTCATATTTCCATTTTTATTTGTAAATCTAAATGTACCATTTTCCAGTAACTAGCAATCTTATAATTCACAACAACACATCTTATGCAACAAATAACCAAGCCAAACTGTCATATTCTACCTACGGAGCAGTTGTTCTGGCAGCCCAGCAAGAAGAAGGAGAATAATGTTCTCCACTTGTAGCATGCAGAAATTCACTAATCCCCTCCTTTTCATGGAAGATCTTTCTGTCTTGTGTCCTCTGGTCTAGACATTGGGTTTATCTTCTTTACTGAACAGAATTCTCAAGCTACTCAAGATGAATGAGGGAATCAAGGGGTCTAGCTACTTTTTTTAATAGACTCTTCATAAATCCCCTATGTTTTGGCCTTGTCTTCACTCTTATTTCCACAGCTACCTGGTACTACCAATCTTGAAACTTTAAGTAGGTTCAGTAGCACACATTATGATACTTCTCCAGTCTGGTTAAGGATTTAGCTTTCTTGGGTCTGTTAAGTCCAACCTCATGTAGCCATCTGCTTTTCAACTTCCAAAATGTTGTCATTTCTGCTCCTTTCTATTCTTTTTTTCCTTCTGGGCTTATGATTTGACAAATCCTGTTGCTTTCATTTTTGTGACAATCCAGGACAGGATATAGAGATACACTTGCATTTGGTCTGCCATTTTTAAATGAAATCCTCATTAAACTAATTTTATAAAGAAGAATTTCCATCGATAAATTGTATCATACTTTGTCTCAATACTTAGTAATTTTTTAATTTTCTTTTTTCAAAAGACTGACTGGATCGATGAGATTTATTTCCAGGTGTGACTTTGCTTACTATGAATGGTCAATATTCCAAGAATGAACTTGGGCTTGATTCAAAACTCAACTGAAATTTCTTAACTCTGCTGCACGATTGTATTTTTTTTTGGACAAAGTTTCACTCTGTAGCCCAGGCTGGAATGCAGCAGCGTGATCTCAGCTCACCACAACCTCCACCTACCAGGTTCATGCGATTCTCCTGCCTTAGCCTCCACAGTAGCTGGGATTACAGGTGCAAGCCACTGCACCCAGCTAATTTTTTGTATTTTTAGTAGAGACGGGGTTTCACCATGTTGGCAGGCTGGCCTTGAACTCTCGACCTCAGGTAATCCACCCACCTCGGCCTCCTAAAGTGCTAGGATTACAGGCATGAGCCACTGTGCCCAGCCTGGATTCTTTAGGACCTTCACTGTTCAATTAGCCTGCCAATAAGCAAGGCTTAGGGAAAACAAAATGAGTTATGACTTTCTGTAGATATTTATTCACTAAAAATTCTAAAGAATATTAAAATTTGTATTTTTAAATTAAATTTCCAAATTCTCAAACATGCAGTCTTGCCCATCAGTTGCCTCACTCTTATGACTTATAAAGTTGTCAATATTTTTTATGGGCAAATGTAATATAAAGCAAATTATTTTTTGACAGTGTTGAATGATCTCCTCTCAATCAGTGAGAACACATTCTTTTGCCATTACTGACTAAGCAACTGGTTTTATTTTTAATACATTGTGTGTAAATGAACTACCATCCATCTTCTTGTAGTCATAAATATATCTGATAAAAGATGATTCCCTAACAAAGGAACCATGGGCGTCTAGAAATAACAGTTTATGCTGCAATTTTTATCTTAATAATGGTATCTGAAAACTGATAATTCAACATCAATAACGTGTTCCGATTAGAAATATATTTATTATACAACTAGCAGAAAATGTTGAAGATTGGTGGTTTCTGAAATTCTTCTCAGAGACCATGCCCTAGAAACAATGGAACCACAGATTTGCTAATTAGAATTATTCCCGAATAATCATTAAAGCAAACAGCGGCTTTTGCTTTTGAATTTCACATGAAAATTCAAACATTTTTGAGACCAATAGATAGTTGAAATAGACCTATAGGAACACAACTACAGAAATTAAAAGGTATTCAGTTGCTTGTTTTTATTCATGAGTACTAGTTTTATTCTATAGATAGTACCTACAGTTTGCAGCAAATAAGCCAAAACAACAAGAAAACATCTTGTTCGGTTATACTAGAATTCAATGGTTGTTAATGCTCTATTACACACTTCAATTAGTTTTATGTTTTAGTTTTATAAATTAGTCTTCTCTACATATCTAAATATATATTTCCTAATGAGGTTTAATATTCAAGGAGATAAATATGAGAAAATGCTTTGAAACCAATTATAGGAATAATCTTACATAATCTGCAAATGCTGATCAAAATACATCATTTCTACAATGTCAATACTGGGAAAATATAGTTTTATTAGGTTGAAAATAATTATTTTGACTTTTATGATAATGGTTAGATTTGATTATATGTACATAGTGATAAATACAACATTGAAAACACTAAGCTACATAAATTTAAAACATCGTGTAATTCAAACAGCTTCTTAATTTGTGGTTTATTTTTTAATGTTCTCATTAAAGTTCCTGATATTAAATTATAAGGAGAAAAGACCTAAGAATTTAGACTTAAATATTAATTAATTACTTCAGCATTTGCCCAAGTTCAATCTCTAATCATCTCTCTCCTGCACTGTATAACCTCTGCCCAGCCCATCTCCACGTCTAGTCTCATCACTTTTAAATTCATCATTTACCCAGAAAGCCTACACTGCATAAAACCTTTTCATCACTTTTCATATCCAGTAGAATAAATGCCCAACTTCTCTAACCTACTAACAAGCCCTCTATGACTGTATGACTTGCTTCTTGCCTTACACTTCAGCCTAAAGACTCAAAAATTGGAGTGTCACAGATCCAGAAACACTAGAGGTTTATAATGCTAGTTCACTGAACACCTGGCTCTCTGGAACCATCTTTCAGAGAAAAACCTTCTCCCTCTAACTTCTCTTTTCCTGCTAACTCCTAATCATCTTTGCAACTCAGTAAAGACACCACTTCTTCTAGGAAGTTTTCTACGGCTCCCTCCCTGACCCCAATACACATCCTCACACTTAAAAGTCATCCCAGGAATGTGGGACCTACCCATTGTGCACCCACAGATCTCTGGGAATCTCTCTATCACTACTTATGATATTACCATATTTTGTTGTAATTATGTTACTTTACACCCAATGAATCTTTGATCTTTGTGAAGTCAAAGAAAATGTTTTCCCCTTCATTGAATGCTTAATAACAGGTACCTAGGACAGACCATGGTAAATGCTGGTAGAATGAATATATAAACTTGATATAATTACATATGTCCAACCAGGCTGCTTATAAATTGGCAGTCTGGAAATTCAAGGGAAAGCTTTCAATGGTAATTTTTAGATTACAAATACAGTCTACACATTTGTATAAAAGTGGTATCAGCTCAACATATTCAGTGATGGATATTATTTGGTTATCTGTATTGCTCTGAACAGTTATAGTTTAAAAATATCAATCCATAATGGGGAGTATTTTCCATGCCATGTATATTGAACTATTGTTCTTTACTATATGGCTAATTAAGTCTTTGACAGAAATCGGTACTCACTTCTTCCTTCAACTAAATTTGAAAGCTTAGCTTAAAATGAATTACTTCATTCCTCAAAACAGCAAGTTAAATTTTTCAAATTGCTATTTTATTCATGTAATGCTATGAAGTTTACTTGAAATTTTTAAAAGTGCACATAGTATAAGAACTCAAAAGTTTTTGAATGAATGCTAAATTACATTGCCCTTCACTGAATCATATATACATTTTCTTGCTTTCTTTTGTTTCTTCACATTCACCTTCATTTCTTCAATTTCCACCTCACTATATATGAGTATTGTATATTCATATGGTCATCTGATTTTGAAATAAACCCAGTGCATACAGCATAATATGCTTACAGGTGAATTCACCTTCAACTTTCAACTCAGAAAATGCCCTATATTCTTTCCAATAGTAATACTCTGTAATGGCATGGTGGTTGGTTCTATCACTATATTTAAGCAAAATAAAAGTAGCTGCTAAGGACTAACAATTTGCTAAAATGCTACTGTTCCTGTATTTTAACAACTAATATGCTTGTCACAATAATTTACTAATGGGGTTATTTAATGACCTGATAGGATTAACTTCTTTTCAAAGCAATTAATTACAACCTGAGTATTATTTATAGCTGGATAAAACTGGCTCAAACCAGCTTTGTGTGTTTGTTGATTTTATTTTTATATGTTTGAAGGGGTGATAATTTTGTAGGTTTCCTAGAATATCCATTTGATAAATAATCACTAATTTCATTGTAAAAAGTACAAAATATATTACTTTTACCTTAATTATAAACAATAAAACTAATGTTCAATAAAGGTATCATCCCTAGTTGTTCCCTCTGTTATAATAAAATGCTTTATTTATTCTTTGCTTCCTTCCACCCCATAAATGTAAACTAGTATTAAGACCCATCATAAATGTAAAATTAATTAAGTAACAATGTAATGTCCCTTGTCTATACTTCTCTACTATGTCATACAGTTTCTTCACACTACTTATCACTTTCTGTTCTGTGTGTTCCTGGAGATGACTCAAGGTTCTTTTTCTCTCTCTCTTCATCCCTCCCCACCAACCTTTAGCTTCTAGTAAAGCCTTCCTACTCAAAGGAGTAAATAAAACCTTACTACTTCACTAAGAAGAGGCTAAAGCAATGTGAACTCACTTGGCTGACATGTTCCACCTTAGAACTTTTTCTGTCTTCACTATTTATGTGTCAATGGGAAAAAAATATCCTTTCAACTTTCAAAAGCGAACATTTCTGCCTATTTTCTTCTTTTCTGGTCTCTTCCTGTTTTGCTCACTCCCCGCTTAAATTTAATTATCATCTCAAATATCTGTTTTCTACTCACTTCTTTATCTCGCCATAAAATGTGTTCATATTTCTCTATTAGAAAAACAAAACCCAACCGACAAACTCTCACCTCTTCTTCTCCCTTAAGCCACTGTGTCATGATTTACCTCTCCATAAAATCATTGTATGAGGTACCATGGAAGTTTGAGAAAACCACAGGTTTGGGTTTCTGGTTCTGTCCTATTACATATTAGAGGAGGAATAATTTAGCATAATGCCAGTTATGTTTAAAAATATCTGCTCATTTGATTTAGCATATACCATATATGTAGGTATACATATTAGAGTTGTAATGAACTCATTATTACAAATTCATTTGAAGAGGGTAAACATAAATCCCAAGATCAAAGACTTGCCTACAATGTTCTCTCCACCCCCTTCCCCCTCATTTTCTTGTGTGTATACCAATTAGCCTACAATGGTAGAGACCATATGTTCAATTATTCGGCATTATGGAAACATATAGAATCGAGGAGGACTGATGTTATGTTTCCATAATGCATAATGCATATTTTCCTCCCCTACTTTAGGAGAATACAATATTTAACTGTGACTATGGGAAAAAGTTAATTTTAGAGACCCGTCTAGTTGATACTTGCCAAAATAAGATAATTTTTAAATGTGTTAAGACATATACTATGCTTTGATAAAATAAAAAAATATATAGAAATCCAGGAACAAAGCTCTATGGAAGAAGCAAACTTAAAGTCAATCAAATTACAATAAATATTGAAATTTCTCTTGCAGAATAACTTTATTGGTTAGTAAGAAAAAAGGAATGAATTTGCATCTCACTTTTATGATGAACACATGTCTCTATGAAATAAATCTTCATCAACTTTTATAAAACATGCTATATGTTAATTAATGTTAAGGAAATTTGCTTTTTAATACACCCCAATCTACTATTTTTAAGTAAAAGATTTTCTTCTCCCATTCATCTCCTTTTAAATATGTATATACATACATACACATGTGTATATATATATATATATATATATATATATATACACATACAATATCAAGTTTGATTTTAGAAGGTATATATTTTCACACATAGGAAATATTTAGTATTTCCAAGTCAATTTTTCTTTTTTTTTTTTTTTTTTTTGACGGGAGTCTCGCTCTGTCACCCAGGCTGGAGTGCAGTGGCGTGATCCTGGCTCCAGCCCACTGCAACCTCCACCTCCCAGGTTCACACCATTCTCCTGTCTCAACCTCCCTAGTAGCTGGGACTATAGGCACCAGCCACCAATCCGGCTAATTTTTTGTATTTTTAGTAGAGATGGGGTTTCACCATGTTAGCCAGGATGGTCTCTCCATCTCCTGACCTCGTGACCCACCTGCCTCGGCCTCCCAAAATGCTGGCATTACAGGTGTGAGCCACCGCACCCGGCCCCAAGTCAACTCTTCAGCAGGCTCAACAGTATTCACGAATACCAGCTGTGTACATCAAACAGCTGATATTAAAACACAGCGCTCACTTTAGGAGGCTGAAGCGGGTGAATGACGAGGTCCAGAGATCAAGACCATCCTGGCCAACATGGAGAAATTCCATCTCTACTAAAAATACAAAAAAATTAGCCAGGCATGGTGGCATGTGCCTGTAATCCCAGCTACTTGGGAAGCTGAGGCAGGAGAATGGCCTGAATCCAGGAGGCAGAGGTTGCAATGAGCCGAGATCGCACCACTGCACTCCAGCCTGGGCGACAGAGCAAGACTCTGTCTCAAAACAAAAACAAAAACAAAAAACGTGCCAACAAAAGTTAATCATCATGTGGACTAACCTTTTTTGCCTTAGTATCATGAAAATCCCTCTAGCCACACAGACTTATCTAATATATAATTTGGTGAAAATAAGGATGGGGCAATAGCAACACCAAAACACACTATGAATAAATCATGTTGAAATAATATTCTTAGATACGGAATTAGAGCCTATTCATTTCAGTGTGTGTGAATATCACACTCTGTGGAATTGGTAGTCACACAGTTTCACTGGGCTATAATTTTTTCTCATTCTGCATAGGGTGGTTATGAAAACTAAATATGTAATCTCGTCAATGCCATGGCATCTTACTGTGTGCCAATTTCAGTGAAAAGGTAGTTTATATTATTTCTGTTACTCCCAACAACCATGAACTATAACATACTGATTGAATTTAACTAGCTTCAAGATTCATACTAGCACATAGCAAGGAGATACTGCCACTAGCATCATTTGCCACAGCCGAGGATACCAAATCTACCTCTCCTGCCCACACTTCTCATATGATTTCCCCAGAACCAATCAGGTACACCTAAGAGCTTCCTGGATATCTCCACCAGGTTGTCACAAGGAATCTCAAACATAAGAAGCCAGAAAGATCTCATAATCTCCCCTTATTTTATTTTATTGGGTAATTGTCACCACCATCCATTTATTTGGTCAAAAGAAGTGTTGAAAACATCCCCTGACTATTCTGACTCCTGTCCTTCACTAACAGTATCTAATCAGTAACCAAGACTCATTCATTGTATTTCCTTATGTTTGTTTCCTGCTCTCAGCTCTTGCAACCCTACCTTAGGTCCTCGATTTTCTCTTGCTTGAATTATTCCAATAGCCACAATGTAAAAATCACCCAGTGCTGGTCTTGCTCTTCTCCAAACCATTTTCACAGTGCAACCAAACCTCTCTCTCTAATCTCTTACCTCTCACATCAAAATCCTTCATTTTCCACAGCACAAAGTAAACACTCAATAACTACAGATAACTAAACACATTTGCATTACCATGTGAAGTCTCCTGAATCTGGCCCTGGTTTATCTGTTTGTCCCTATTTGTCAGCACACGTCTCTAGAAGTGAAAACTCTAGCAAGAATATAGAGCTGTTACATATGACATTCCCTGTATCTGGGTGCACTCCTAATCCCTGCCCCAGCATGTCTCCTGAATTATCCTTTTCTTACAGAGGCTTATAGTCTAGGATGAATGAATAGAAATATATACACGTAAGTGAACAAAATTTTTTGGATGCTCTCATATTGTGTTATATATTGTGGGAAAAAAGGAATAGTCAAAGTCACAGATTAGAAAATATTTACATGTCTGTCCCCCCCCAAAACTGTAAGCCTCTTGATAACAAGGGCATATTAATCGCAGATCAGGAACTTGGTATTTACTGAGTAAATGAAGTTATATAAGCAATAATGTGGGTGAAATCCTTAGCATTATTAAAATTATGGGAATGAAGATAATTTATTTTATTACTACTTTAAGCACATGACTGTTGATATTTTATCAATGATAAAGTTGGATTCTGGGGAAACTTATAAACATTAGATTTTTCAAATAGGATTTTAAGGTCATGAGGGCATATATATGTGTGTGTATGTGCATATACATGTGTGTATGTGTGTGTGTATATATATATAGCTATAGGTACAAAACTATTCAAAACATATATATGTGTGTGTGTACATATATATATGTATAGCTATGAGTTTAGTATTTTAAACTATGGCTTAAAGTATTATTTCAAATAGTATTTTAAGGTTGTGAGGGCATAATTAAGTAAAACACACACACAAATATACATATATATCGTATATCTACATAATATGTATATAACTATACATTAGTTTTATACCTTGGGTATAAAAACTGTAAGTCAAAAGTTTTCTTAATCACTGCCTTATTTTGCTTCCTCTTATTAGAGGTCTTAGTAATCCAAAACCTTTAACCTCTTCAGGGAATTTTGCTTCTCATATAACTTGTTGATTTTAGGCTCCTTTCTGATCCTACAAAAACAAGGGTCTTCGAGTGAAAATAACTTTAAGATAATGCTGCCTTTATGAATTTTAGATTTTCCTTACTCTGCCACCTCAAGCTTCCAGTTTTCAGAAAAAATGACTATAAGTTGTAAAAGACTGGAAGCTAAAACACATGCACACACACACACATACACAGGGAAAAAAAGAGCATACTTAAATATAGTGGAAAGCAGTTGCAGAAAAACATAAGATTGCTTTACCACTAAAAGTCTAACACATTTCAGTCTCTACCACTGTAACAGAAAACCTCACAGATCAATCACTAGAGATTAATACTCTGTCTTTTCGAAGCCCCATATGATCTCCTATTATCACCCAGAATGTTTCTGTCAGAAATTCTAGTAATATAGCTACCAAAACCACATTAGAATGGGAAAAAAGGCACAAACATAACATTGATTCAACTTGCCCTAGAGTACTCCACTAACCAAATATTTCTACAGTCAACAGGAGAGGAAAACAAACATACACACAAAATCCCAATAATGTATTTACTTGACTGCGCCAGAGTGGTTTGCTTTAGAAAATAATTTGAGTCCATATACTTAAAATGTTTATATTTTAGTAATTACAAATAGACATTAATATAAGTGATCATGCCTCCCATAAAATAACAATAGTATTTTTCATTATCAATCTTTTTTCACATTGTTGTTTTTATTTTTGCTTTTTCTTTTTGCATTTTTCTAAGTATCACAAAGGCCAACCTGAATCCAGTTTAAGGCAAAAGGAATAAAAAATTGAATTAGTCAGGCTTGAATTTAATATATTTTTACAATAGATCAAACAGATTTTGAACTAACATGTTTCGATCCACCACAAAAGAATGCATTTCTACCTAATCACATTATCTTCCAAATGAAGAAAAATCACAAATTCTATTCAATATCCAGGTATTTTTCTTATTCAGTATTCAGATGAGTCTATCTTTAATTAATTTATCAGTAATACTTTTCCTATGGTTTTTAACAAATTTTGCTACATAACAAATGCATATTTACTTGTCATTTATAGCAAGATGATGAATATGCTTGCATAAAAAGTTAAGGACATCTTCTAAAATAATTCCAGTGTACTGCCCCGAGCACCTTGAATAAAAGGAACTATGCTCTGGATGGCTTTTTGTTATTTCCTGGCTGAAGTCAATAGGTGCTGATTGTTAGAATTCATCATGAAGAGACAGAACAATAAAGTGAAAAGGAAAAATTAAAGAGGTTTTATAGAAGAAGTCCTAGCCTAGAGGCTAAGACAAATTTTTTTTGTATATGTATATTTTCTCTTTTCTTAAGTTATCAAAAATTGATAAGAAAAATAAAACCATTCATTAATAGTGTCTAAGATATACTTTCAGAACCATCAGTCACTTCATAGAAACTGACTAATTTCAGTTCTCATTTATTCCTTCTGTGATTTATTTTATTTTATTTTATTTTCAGAACCAGAATCTCGCTCTGTCACCCAGGCTGGAGTTCAGTGGCACAATCACGGCTCATTGCAGCCTTGACCTCCTGGGCTCAAGTGATTCTCCCACTTCAGCCTATTGAATAGGTACATCCCACAGTGCATGGCGAATTTTTTCTTTTTGTAGAGATAAGGTCTTGCTATGTTGCCCAGGCTGGTCTGGAACTCTTGACCTCAGGCAATCCTCCTGCCTCACCCTCCCAAAATGCTGGGATTACAGGCATGAACTACCCTACCTGGTCCCTTCTGTGTTTTAATTCTTGGTTGTGTGTGTGTGTTTTTTCTTTGATTACAAAATCAAGTATAAATTTATTTATCGAAGATGTACTTTAAAAGGATAAAACACTACACTTTAGAAATAAAAACAGCAGCTTGTGTTAGTAATATTTAAAAAAAATAACACAAGCACGGTATCAGGAAAATATATTTTTGGATACACCTTTCAAATAAGCTATTTGCTAAAATAGTAATTAAGGAGTGAGAAACAAGGTTGGTTTCTCACCATGGGGGGTTTCACAAAAATTCAGCTATTTTAAAGTGCTAGTACAAAATAATCAGTGATAGATATCTCTTCTGCTACCTATGTTGGCGTTCTTAAATTCCACAAACAGATGCATGCACGCAAAACAAGTTAGGTTCTACTAGACAAAAGTTCACTTGATTTATATTTCAACTAGACTTCCACTTAAAATGTTTTTTCTTAAAACAAGAAGAAAATATAAGCAACTAATGTTCTTAAGTAATTTTTCTGGTGCATCATCTGCTGAGCAAATCTGCCCCTCTACTCATTTTTTAAATAAAGTTTTATTGGCACATAGCCATATTCATTTGTTTACATATACCCTAAGACTGCTTTCATACTACAAAGGTAAAGAGCTGAATATCTACAAAAGAGACCACACATCCCACAACATACAAAATATTTGATATCTGTTCATTTATAGACAAATTTTGTAGACAACTCACTTAACTTTTTTATTAGTTAGAAATTTAAATATAAGATATTTTGCTATCTTTTAATAGTCCTCTCTATAATTTGCCAATTCAAAACTGGTCTTCCTGCTGAATTTGGCCCTCTCTCTTCATCCCTTTGGCATATAATCTAATTGAGGCCCTCAAAATATCAAAAAAAGTGAATGCCATTTAATTTTTATAGGAGAGGTTCTTATTTTCTAATTCATCTTGTTGATTAATCATATGTTTATATACTTAACAAATTTTTTTTATCTATATATTATCACTGCAAGCTTCTGTTGGTAACAAGCAGGCTGCAAATGAAAAGTAAATGAAAAATCATTATATACTACTTACATCCATTAGGATAGCTACTATCAAAAAACACACAAAAACAAACTAGCAAATGTTGGCAATGATGTGAAGAAACTGGAACTTTTTTTCACTGTTGATGAAATATAAAATGGTGTAGCTACTTTGGAAACAGTATGTTGGCTCCTCAAAAAATTAAACAGAGTTGCCAAATTTTCTGGCAATTCCACATATGGATGTGTGGCCAAAAGAGATGAAATCAAGGACTCAAAGAAATATTTGTATAACCTATGTTTGTGGGAGCATTATTCCCAATATCCAAAAGTCAGAAACCATACAATGTCCATTGATTGATTAATATTAAATAAAATGTGATATATACATAAAAAATTATTTAGTCTTAAAAAGGAATAAAATTGTGACACATGCTACACATGAATGAAGGTTGAGACATTATGCTAAGTGAAATAAGCCATTCACACACAAAATATATAATGTATGATTCCACCCATACGAGGTACATAGAATAGTCAAATTCATAGATTTGTTGCTTAATAGGTATAGTTTCAGTTTTGCAAGAGGAAAGGAGTTCTGTGGATGAATAGTGCTGATGGTTGCACAACAATGTGAATGTACTTAATCCCACTATTCACTTAAAGATGATGAAGGTGGTATATTTTATGCTATGTGTACTTTACCACAATTTTTTAAAAAGAATTAATTTAAAATATTTTTTAAGAATGCATACATAAATTTTAAAAAATGATTATTTAAATTCTGCCAACTTAATGTATTAGCCAAGAGTAGGGCTTTGGTTTCAGAGGGACCTCAGTTAAATCTAGATTCTAGTACTTGAGAAGGTTACTTACTATCTGTTAGATACCATTTACATAAATGTAAAATAGAGATATGAATAATACTAATCCAAAATTACTTCGTGAGAATTAAACATGACTTTGCACAGAACTTCAATAAATGTAGCTATTCTATTTATTTATTATATTTATATGCACAAAGTTCTTATTTTTAAAATGCATTAATTACTTTTCTAAATATATAATAACCTCTTTAATTTTTCTGTAACATATAATTGCTAGCACACTGCTAGGTATATTGCAGAAGCTTAAAAATACACTTTAAAATGTGATCAACCAACAGTGGCATTAAAAGAGTAAGAGAAGTGGAAAAATACCTGACTATGATACAATCTCCATAAAAGACAAAAGAGGGCTATTTTTTCCTGTAAGATGGAAACTTAACCAGGGAGAAATTAAATAGCAATCAGTTTTAAACTACAGTATTCTAGGAATGATAAATTTATCAGTAAAATATAGATGATAAGGCTCAATAGACAAAACTACCAAGTAATTTTTTTTTAAAAAGAAAGAATAGAAACACAAAATAAGACCTTAAAGATCCAAAGAAGCAATTTTCCAATTAAATATTACTTTATTCTCATAATGGATGTATTAATATAATCTTTGACTGATTAACCCACATATCAATATCTTAATCTCCAAATTTAACTTATGAATTAAGAGTTGGATGCACAATGTATCTCAGTAACACAAGCAAAATGAACATCTGTTAACTTTCTGCCATGTAAGCTTGTGTATGGTGGGGGTGGGTGTGAACAGAGCCTCTGATGTGTAATGTTCTTTCCATCTGCACACCAGGTGGCACTGCATGGTTAATCAGAAGATGACAACACACATCAAGATTCCTTACATATTTTGAGATAGGAAAGTAAATAAATCAAAACGTTGTTTTAAAAATAAAACTTTCTTAGATGTCCACAGTATTAATGCTTAATAATGCATTTTAAGAGTTTATGTTTCTGACTTCATATCGTAATCATTCTTGCAGTATTGTTTTTCCCATACATTAATTCCTGACATAACTTATAATAGTACTAAGTAATATGAGTTTAAGAAACAGAAAAAGTAATATAACCAAACTAGATTGTATTTGGGAAGTTGGGAACAATATGACTGTTTTGGACACCCCTTAAATCATTCAAAGTCAAGATGTGAAGAAAAACTTATTTGATATAAATTTCAATTGTATTGCTCCTAAAATAGATTTGTTACTTAAAATATTTAATGCAGTCCCTTAAAAGCTTTGGTCTTGCTTTAGAGTATACAGGTGTTAAGCATTTAAAGTCAAAAAAGCTGTTTAAATGACAAAGAAAGAGATTACTAGATCACTTTAATCCTGCTAACGAAAGATGGCATAGCTTAACTGGAATAAACAGGAAATAAGGAATGGATAAAACATTATCCTCCAAAATTATCCTCCAAAATTTCACATTTCTGTACTTTGGTAAGACTGTTCTAGAAAGAAATATATATCATATATGGAAATATGCCTAGTTTCCTCCAACTTGCATCAATCCCTGCCATTTCCACGCCATTTTCCTTTTCTCTTACTAACCCCTCTCTTCTTCTGTGTATGCCTTCTTCAATTCACCAAACTTTACATAGCAGCGATCTGTAAGATAAGAGCTGTGTGGTTTGTAGCATGAAAATAGCTATCCAATAGTACATCTCCTAGCTCTATTTGAAAGCCACTGTGTACTGTGCACATGAATCCAATGTAGTCTTGAATTCTCCACATTCAGCTTCATTGAATTACAGAGGGCAGAGGGGAAGGGTTGTGTACTGTGATGTTCCAAAAGTCTTCTTGACAATATCCACTATCTCAGTAACTTCTAATTTTGTTAGGTATCCTAAAATTTATCCTTCAACATCAATATTCTACCTCTAGAGGACAATGCAGACCTATAGTATGATTACCAAACAGAAAAGAAAACAAAACAAAACATCATGATGATCCTAAGGACAAATGTCATATGCTGAAGCCCTAATCTCAAACATGATGGTATTTGGAGATGGCACCTTTGGGATGTAATTAGTTTTAGTTAAATTCATGAAGGTGGGGCCCCATCATGGGATTAGTGCCCTTATAGAAAGAAGAAACATCCGAGGTCTTTCTCTTTCCATGCGGATAAACCAAGGAAAGGCCATAGAAACACACAGGGAGAAGGCAGACATCTTCAAGCCAGGAAGAGGGCCTTCACCAGAACCCAGCCATGTTGGCATTCTTATCTCAGACTTCTAGCTTCCAGAATTGTGAGAAAATAAATGTTTGTTATTGAAGCCACCCAGTCTATGCTATTTTGGCATAGCAGCCCAACAAGACTAAGATAATACCCATAGTATACGTTCAATAATAACCCCTTCCAGGTTCAAATGATAATTATCTCCCGCAAAAAATGTAACTGGCAGCCATAAATAGCAGTTGAAAGACAACATTTTGCTTAGTTCAGTAATTTTCCAATTCTCTTATGAACTTCACTTTAAGAGTTAATTAAACCATTAATTTTCTACTAAAAGAAAATTAATGCTTAAACAATGAAAAGACCAAAAAGAACTGTTTTACTTCTCTAATTTAGGTAACTACCATAAGTAAAATATGTCTTTATTCCATGAAACATATATAGAAAAATATAATAAAAATTCCTCCATGTCTCCATCCAAAGAAATACAAAGAAGATAAACACAAAGAAGGTAAATGCAAAGAAGATAAAATATTTTAAAATATAATGTGTTTTATAAAAGGTTTTTTTAAAATAAAAAGAATATAAGCTATATAATGTTAAAATAACCCTAGTGATTAATAAATTATCTCCTTTTTTACAATAATATGGAAGACATAGTGAGTTAATAGGGTTAATTAGAGTTAATAATTAATTAATCAATATTTCAACAGATATTTATTGATCATCTACAACATGTAAAGACTTCTACCAGTAGAAAAAGCCATGATTTTAAAAAATACTTCCTTATATCATCATCTTCATCACAAAACGCTCATTAAATACCCTAGCGAGTACTACCATTAAAAATTAACCAAAAATACTTAAAGAAAATATCTGATATTCAGCACAGTAATGTAATACTTGACATAATTATAAGGCATCAAAGTAGGAATGACTTAAGAGTGCCTTTGAGTCATTAATCAGAACTAACGAATATGTCTTTGCATTTTGTCAAAAACAAAAAAAGATAAAAGAGGATGCTTGGAAAGATCCATGAATTTTAAGCAGTGAAGTAATCAAGTATAAACTCAAAATTTCTCAACAAGTTATTACATTGCTTTTCATTTCTTCCATTGTTTCCTTTTTTTCTTTTTCCAATTACTTAACTTCAAAAAACTTTATTGATGTATTATGAGTTAAGAAATGTGCTGAAATTATGCAATTCAAGGATAAAAACCAACACCAACTCTCATAAATGTTTAATATACTGTGTTTGTGTGGGTGACAGGGGAGGGATATATGCACACAACCAAAAATGACAAAAGGAAAACTATATTCTTTACTATAAATGACATATATTTCATTATATATGAACACAGAATAAACTTTTCTTTTCTTTTGCCTTTTTGTCTTCTCTTCTTTTTATTTAATTTATTTATTTTTATGTATGTATTTTTTTTTTTTTTTTGAGATGGTGCCTCACTCTGTCATCCAAGCTGGAGTGCAGTGGAACCATCTCACCTCACTGCAACCTCCCCTTCCCATGCTCATCTCCCATAATCAAACTATTTAGGAATCAGTGGCAGTTTGGTGAGCTTGGAATCAGAACAAGAAGATTCAGAGGTCTCTAAAATAGACTTCTCTGTCTATCTTACGACCTGGGCTCAAAGAACTCCCCGTTCATTGATTCAGGTGCCTTAAAAGAGACACTGTCAATATTGCTGATATTTCTGCAGGTTCCTTTTCTTCCTCAATACTTCTAAAGATGACCAGCCCCCATTGCCTGCTTCTGCAGATTAATACGTGCTTTCTATAGATATATTAATATGATCAAAGAATAATTGCCCTACATCTATTTTATCTCTTTCTGGGGCTTTGCATGAACTCATTAAGTAATGATTTAATGAACTCTCAGCTGGAATTCTATTTCCCTCATTTCCAAATTCTTGGGAGCCATTTTACAATTATACCTAAGTACTTACAAGTGACACTAGATTAAACAATATTACAAATAAAAAAAGTGGATTGGCAAAATACTCAAGACTTGCTTTTTGCTTAAAATTAAGTCAGGTTTATTTTTTAAAATAATCTATTCATAGTTGTGGATAGTGACTAAACAATTTACATTTTTATCTGGGGACAGAAGTAAAGCAAATGGTCTAAAAACTTTATTGCATTTTCCTCTGAATAAATAGAAAGTACACACAACTATGTACAATTTAGAAATTCCTGATTAAGAAGCCAATTAAGAATAACTTTTATAGAGAAGAATTCTGGCTTTGTGAAGGCATGAGAGATTTAACTAAAGGCCACTCTAGCAAATTTAATACCACAATCTCTCAATGGATTTTTTAAATTATAATTATCTGTTGTCTGTTATAATATTTGGGAATCTTCACATTTAAAAAAATATTAATTTCTGATGGTAACTAAAAGAAAACCAATTTGTGATAACAATAAGAAAAATGAGGCTAAATATAAAGACTAATTCTTCTTGAGTATGAGCTTACCCTCTTCAAGAATCTTAAGTGAGATGCTGAAATGTAGAGAGAGTCATGTTGGCTTTGAGTCACAATTGAAGTATGGATATTTGCACTTGTTTTTTTTTTTGTTTTTTTTTTTTTTTTTACTTTCTTTATAAAACTCATTTTCCATGCTTCAGTTGCCATTTACTTCTTTTCTGTTACCTTTTATAGTCTTAATTTTCTTATCCATTAAAGAGTGTTCACAATATCGACCTCAAGGACCATTTTAAGAGTTAAAAGGATAGATCATGTTAAGAATTGAGCCTGGAATATTATTCACTATTACTGCTATTATTACCAATATCACCACTGCTAATATCACTAATTCCTACTTGTTTATTTCATTAATAATGTAATACCAAAATTATAATAATGTAAAATGTATTCCCCCTGGGTTTGGGCAATGTTATAATACACCAAAATTGCCAACTTTGTTAAGCAACCTATAAATTTACTTTATTTTGGAAAACAGTCAAAAGAGTTGCATTTTAAAATCAATAACTAAAAATATGTATAAAGTTCCTACTATGTACCAGCCACTTTGCTAGGCACCAAACATCTGTCAAAGAAGAAGGTAGACAGAATCTACAGTCTTTAAGAAGCTTAACTTCTAGACAGTCTTTAAGAAGCTTAACTTCTAGTGGTGGAAACAAACATGTAACTAGTCAATTATAATAAAGAAGGTGAAGAAGTGCTATACTACAGTAAAAAGTCCAATCTGAACATGTAGAAAGAGAGCAGGAACATACAGTTTGTGTGGGGCAGGGGGTGAGGAAGATGATTCATTAATCTAGGCTAAAGTATGAAGGTAGGGAGTAGATCATCACAAGTAAAATAATTGTATCAAATAGAAAAAAAGCATCGAAGTCAAGAACACAAATACGAAAATAAAGATAGCTCTAGGCCCATGTCCAAAACTTGAGGTTAAAAAACTTCAGATAAGGTAAAACTAAAAACAGTTCAGAATGGCTGAATCACATAATTTAATAGGAGAAGTGATTACAGACATAGCTGTGACCAAATCAAGAAGAGCCTTGAAAACCTTTGTGGGGACTTTTCTTTATCCGGAAGGAAATATGGAGCTATGGAAGAGTTTTAGTGAGGAATAATGATCAGATCTGATTTCAGCATGATTACTACTTTTGTTGTGTGAACAGTGGTGGCCAAAGAGACTGGTCGAGGCCACAGCAGTATTCCAGTGGCATTAAGTGAGGGGAGTGGTGGTAGCAAGAAGTAAGTCTAAGGAAAATCTTTTGGGTGGACACAAGTAAAGCACTTGGTGTTGAAAAGGTGACTATTCATCTCTACAACACCTTCCTGTAGTTCCTGTTTCATAGTGTCTACTGTGACTATTATAATGGATTTCACTGCATTTTCCCTTTAACCCCTTCTTTCTCATGCATTCTAAAAACAAAAATTCAAAGAAAGAAAAACTTGGCAGAAGAATATATAAAGTTTGATCAGTTACCTAAATGTGTCTTACTGGATGTTCTTTCCTTTGCATGCTTGTTTAACCTTTTTGGCACTATCATGTTTTATGAGGCTATGAGATGAAAATTATCAGAAGTTGGACAATCAGAAAGAGAAAAAGAAATGGGCTTCTTTAAAACAAAGACCAAGGGTCTGTCTCTTCAGTTATCTGTAACAGTGATTCTTAAACCTGGCTCTAGAATAAAATTACCCACAGAACTTTAAAAAAAAAAAAAAAAAAAGGAACTATACCCATGTCCAGCCCGTCTACCTCACTACGTCCCACTCCTGAAATTGTGCAATATGGTTGTTCTTTTTGAATGTCTTACGATATTTCTGACTCAATTTAATACCAACCTAAACAATGAATTCAGATTTCTTTATTGTTTTTTAAATTCTTAGCACAGTGTTTGGGACAGTGATTGTAGTAATTCAATACTTATTTAACTCACTAATAGCTACTTATTGATAGGTGTTGAGTATACTATGGGAAAAAGGTGTTTAGTCCATCAGAGTCCTTACATTGTATAGCATTGGCTATCAAACTTTAACTAGAGCCACATTTAAAAACTACATTTTATTTTAATGCAGTGTGAATGTGCAAGCACACACATCAAACACACAAACACACAGCTGAAAAACATTTTTCGCAAAATAACACTTGCCCTAACCATAGCCAACACACTTTGATATGTTTTATTCTATTATTTTCTGGTTATTTTTATAAAATAAAAAGGAAGAAACAATGGTTGTAACCTATTATGTCAATTTCAATACCAAACAAAGAGAGCCATCCAATATTTTTTAAAAGCCTTGTACAGTAGATGTTCCAATTCTACTTCTCAATATTTTCAGTAACATGCTGTCCAGGTGCTTTGATTTCAGTAAAACTACCAAAATTTTAGAGTCTTTAACAAAGACTCAATTATTGTGACCATAACAGACTAATTTTGAATAACACATAGGGCTTTATCTCAGTACTTAGAAGAAGCTAAACTTCTCATGGTTCAAGAGACATAAGTCTTTAGAAGTAACAATGATGTACATTCAATGAGATAATTTCCTTGGACTCTGGTAGTATTAGTTAGAGAAAACTCTAAAAGTGAGAGACTTTTCACGAGCAATATCACACACTATAGTTAAAATCAGGAAACATGTGAACAGACTTATCTTAATACAACAGGCTTAATGAACTATTTTCATTATGTCATAGTTAATTAAAAATATTTTTAATTTTACATAATCTAACATAGAATAAGATGGTAGTTATAAATACACAAGATTAATAACTATGGCATTTCCAACTACAGAAAGATAAAGTATCTCTTTTTTCTTTTTCTTTTTTTTTTTTAGATGGAGTCTCGCTCTGTCGGGAGGCTAGAGTGCAGTGGTGAGATCTCGGCTCACTGCAACCTCCGCCTCCCAGGTTCAAGCAATTCTCCTGCCTCAGCCTCCCAAGTAGCTGGGATTACAGATGCACACACCACCACACCCAGCTAATTTTTGTATTTTTAGTAGAGACGGGGTTTCACCATGTTGGCCAGGATGGTCTTGATCTCTTGACCTCGTGATCCACCCGCCTCGGCCTCCCAAAGTACTGGGATTACAGGTGTGAGCTACCACACCTGGCCTAGCATCTCCATTTTTAAAAACTACCTATGTAACCAACATGTATGCACCAGGTACTAAGAGTGTTTTCTTTGCTACTAAGTACTTTACTGATCTCCTGTGTCAAATACTAATGATGATGCACACCTGTAACAGAGACTTTCATTTCTATCCTCTCTCAATATCTGTCATTCCCTTTCCCTATGATTCTAGATGTTTGATGGGGATTATGTCCACCCAGCAAAAGGCAATACTTCCCAGCACCCTCTGCTGTTGCCATGCTTATATGTTCAGGTTACAGACAATGAGATGAAAGAAGAATTGATTTGTGTAACTTCTGGCTCATAAATATAAGACTGAAGGAGCTGCTTCCCTCTTTCCCACTTCTATTAGCATGAATGTGAACGTGGTAACTACCCATAGACCAAAGACGGAATTCAGGTTTGAAAATGGCTTACATTGTTACATGAGAAAGAACTAAACATTTATATTGTTTTACCCTCTATTGTTTTCTGAAAGTGCCCAAACATATATCCTAAATAATATGGAATTCCTATTCTACATTTCCTCCTACAAAATCAGTGAGAAACGGTAGATAAAATAAGTGAGTAAAGTTTAATTACAATATGGAAGCAAGGTTAATGAACAAAAACATGTAATGTTGTGTGGCTGTCCAAGTAACTGACAGTTATATGGTAATACAAAGGTCATAAATTCCCAAATCGACACTCATGAGTGTCAAATAAACATTTCCTAGAGAATACGGCTACTTGTCTTCCACAGACTGGAGCTTTTCTTTTTGACATGATGAAATTTTTCTTGTATATGTTTCATACAAAATACTGAAATAGAGCATAACTGCATTCCTCACATCACTACACCAAAATGTCAAAGATTCATTTCTCAGCATGAAAATGCACAGCACATAAATATGAAAGGACTCTACATTCTAAATGCTGTATTCACACCTCAGTGCAGAGTCAAATGGAGACAACTGTATTGTGAACCAGTACAGCATTATCAAATAATATACTTAAGGGGACTTAATATAATAAAATTAAATTAAAAAGCTGAAACACTATTGATTATTTCAGTTGGAAGGTGTTTCATGGTTATAACTACTCAGAGTGATGAACAATTTAATTATTCCAAATTTTTGGAATAATTTGCTTCTTATGTAATTAATTTGGATATTTCAATGTATTGGTTATGTTATTGGTCCATATTTCTTCAGTACAAAGATTCTTTGTGGACGAAGTTCCTACAGATACATGTATTAATAATTGTGTTAGTATATACTCAAATAATGGAAAATGTATCTTTTAGTATATTGGTGAATCTCAAATAGTTATTTGATAACATTATCAGTATTGCAGACCTAAAGCCTGATGAGATTTTCCACTTACTACTGACCAAGCATTTTTGATCATGTGTATACTGACAGTAATTGGAACTTACAGACACCTGCCCAATTTCTTTACATTAAATTCTCAATACAAATGTAATGTTGAAAAGTAAAGCTGAAGTCAAATATAGTATGCCTAAAAATAGAACCTAGGGAAAATATCAGATCTTGCCTCCTTCCTACTTTTGATATACACAATAAATATAACATTGTAATTAAGATCATATAGACAGATACTAACGACAATGGCACCCAAAATTTTCTGAAAGGAAGGAGGTTCAGTTG
The DNA here is from genome assembly GCF_028885625.2 of Pongo pygmaeus. Lineage (NCBI taxonomy): Eukaryota > Metazoa > Chordata > Mammalia > Primates > Hominidae > Pongo > Pongo pygmaeus. The sequence goes on along the minus strand of NC_072373.2, from coordinate 132,380,218 downwards.
AGACATTTAGGAGCTAGAAGACAGTGCAAATTTATATTGCTTTCCATAATTTTTCACCTAAATAAAGGGGCTGACAGGCATTGCCTTAGAAATGGCATTTTGATAAGAAAAGTTTAGTAGACAAAGCATTAATGATGACTGCACTCCAGAAAGGCAAAGAAAAAGGACAGCGGCAAAACAAACATTACTCAGTGTGTGATCACTTAAAGAGATGATATTATTTAGAACTTCATATTCTGAGTGTGAACTGCCGAAGAGACAGAGAAAGTAAAATACAAGACGATGAGTTTATATTAAAAATGAGTAAGAATTTAACGCAGTGGTCCCCAACCTTTTTGGCACCAAGGACCAGTTTCATGGAAGAAAATTTTTCCATGGACCGGGCTGGAGAAAGAGGATGGTATCAGGATGAAACTGTTCCACCTCAGATCATCAGGCATTAGTTTTAGATTCTCATAAGGAGCATGCAACTTAGATCCTTCGCATGCCCACTTCACAATAGAGTTTGCACTCCTATGAGAATCTAATGCCATTAGATTCTAATCTAATCTAATGCTGATCTGACAGGATGCAGAGCTCAGGCAGTAATGCTTGCTTGCCCACTATTCACCTCCTGCTGTGTGGCCAGGTTCCTAACAGTACAGTACTAGTTTGTGGCCCCGAGTTTGGGGACCCCGATTTAACATACTCAGTTTATATGCCGTAATTGCCCATAGTACAAATCATATCAGATAATGAATATGACATTCATGAGGCAAAGACTAAGTCAAGCCAACTTACTTGTTCTCTCTGCTCTCTCAGTAAATACTAAGTGGAAGAAAAATGTTAGAAAACTCATTCTCCGTAACATATTTAGGCAAAATATGAGAAAACAGTATACATTGAGTGCCTCAGGAGTAATACACTGTCTATGGGACTTTCAGAACACTGATGGAACATTTAAAAAATTCAACCAAATAAGAAAAGTCTTTAGAAAATTTTGAAAAATGAACAGCAAAGGGAACGAGCCAACTCCATCCTTTATTATCACTTTAATCAATTGTTTTTATCATAAAAAGAAAGCTACAGCCTCTAGACAGATTCTGAGTTTCTGGTGGTATGACTTGAAAATATTTTCTTCCTAGAGATTCTCACTGGTGATGATGGTGTGGTGAAAGAATGGGAAGATAAACATCTTCCCAAAATCTCTCCATAATTAAGGTGAAACAGCACTCCTACTTATAAAATAGAAATTTAGTTACTTGGCCAACCATTTCTATCTGTTATTCCCTGAACAAATATAACTTTCATCATGAAAATGTCTGAAGGCAGTCATTCTTCTGGATATTGCTAGGAAATAAAAAATACATTATAAATAAATATATTTAAGAGTAAACTACTCACCTATTCCAATGAAAGCAGCTTTGTAGCCTTTTTCTTTCAAAGTGCTAAGAGTCATTTCATTCACTGAAAGGCTTTTACCACAAATTATCTATAAGAAACAATATTTTGCATAAGGAAATTTGGCATATGATTAATTAAAATCTTAATATTTAACATCAAAAAGAATGAAAAGTCAGCCAAAAATTCTATGAGATAAAAAATGTGACAACATTTTTGTCTTTTAGTATATAGGTTTACATACACAAAATAGTATACAAATAGAACAGGAACATGTTTCTATTAAGGGCTAAATGCAGAAGAAAAGCCAGTGTCATTAAAACCATCAGTAAACTTCCATAGCTTGCATAATATGTTCAAAGCACGATGTGGGGCATTTAAATAATAAGATGATAAATAAGACACATTTCCAACATCAACGTACAGTCAAGTAGGGGCAAAAGATATACACAAATACATATAACATAAAACAGGCTATGATCACTGCATGTGTATGAGAGTTCAGAGGCTGGGGAAAGTCATTTTAGCTAAACTTAGAAGGTTGAGAATACAGAGAAGTGGGATTTCAATAGGGCCTTTAAAAGGAAAAGACAGGATTTTGATAAGGGACATTGTCAAGGGAAAATGAATAAAGTCAGGAAGCAGAGGGTAGTCATCCCTAGTAAAAGTCACAATACTTGGTCAGTTACCAGACATGGGACAATTTTCACTTCTGGAACCTGCTGACCATGGAGGTGTCAGTGTCCCTAAGAAGAAAGACCCTGAAACATCCCTACAAGTAAATACTGTGATTCCCCTAGTCCTTTCCCAAAAGAAACTATGGTCATTTATCCAAGCAACTAAGCCCTGGAAAAAGGGGAATGATCAGACATTTCAAGGACTATTAAGCACTGGTTCTTCAGTAACACTGATACTTGGAAGCATAAGAGTGGGTACTTACAGGGTGAGGTAAAAAATGGAGCCTGACTGAAGTCTAGTTCACAGTGGGTCCACTGAAACCACAACTCAGTCAGTGATCGTTCTCCTAGTCTCTAAGAGCATAATTCAAATTGTTACACTTGTCAATTGAAGTAATCCCTACATTGGGTCTTTGGTCTGTGAAGTAAGAGCTATAAAAGCTATCATAGTTGGGAAGGCCACATGAAAATATCTGAAAATCCAGCCAAGAGAATAAATCAAAGATAATATCCTATCCTGGGTGCAATGGGATGGGGAGAGATGGTAGTGGTCCCTGTCATATCCCCATTTAATCCACCAGCCTGTCCCCTGCCAACACCAGAGAATTTCTGGAGGATGACTATAAATGTCTGCAGGCTTAACTAAAGAGTAGTCCTGATTGCAGTTTCTGTTACAGATGTGGTATTATAGCTAGAGAAGTTTTATAAGGCCACACATAGACTGCATGGGGCCATTGATTTGGCAAATGCATACTTCTTCCACTCCAATTAGAGAAGGAGATCAGAAATAGTTCAGAGTTACAGAGTATAGATAAGAATATTCATTTACAGTTTTGCCTCAGGGATATGTCAACTCTTTTAAGTAATAATATATGTAATATGAAGCGATTTGGACATCCCACAGAACGTCACAGTGATTCATTACATTGATGACATCAGGCAGATCAGACAGCATGAACAAGAGGTGGTGAGTATGATGGAAACTGTTAAAATATCTGCACTCCAGTGGGTGGAAGATGAACTCTATGATCAGGGACTGGCCTCTTGATTGAAGTTTAGAGATCCAGTTATCAAGTATGTGCCAGTAAGTCTCCTTGAAAGTAAAAGACAAATAGCTGCATCTCACATTTCCTGCCATATGGAAGGAAGCACAATGCCTGGTAGGTTTCTTTGTGTTCTGAAGGCAAAATGTTCCTAAAAGCAGTCTCTTAAGCTGAGTCATAGAAGAAGAGCAATGTATACCCATGAACTGGTCATTACAGCTACACTGAATAGTGCACCTAAGTGTAAAGCTCTCTTCTAAGTACTGCATATACTGACTCATTTAATCCCCACAGCAGCCCCATGAAGTGTTATCAGTATTTTCATTTTACAGATAATGATACTAAAGGACAAGAGAGCTTACATAACCTTTATTGCAGTCACATACATAGTCTAATTTCAGAGCCAACATGCATAATTGCTGTGCTCTTGTGCCTCTTGAAGTCAGAGGGCAGAGCTGGCACCATCCTCAAGGGCAAAGAACAGCATATTGTATGTGAAGACCTACTAAAAAGGTTGTGTTTCAGGAATATAAAGTGCAAAGCAAGCAATGGAGCAAGAAGTTGGAGAGGAGAAGATGACTGGAACTGGATCATAGAGGGCCATGTTTTGTCTTCCTAAAATAGTAATTCTGTTTTTATATTGGCAGATATGGTAACTGTCAGAAAATTTATAATAAGGGGACAACCAAGGTGAGATTAATAACGAATATTCAGAACTCCGGAATGTATCAAAAACATTAAACTGGAACATTAATTAAATATGTATTATTCAAAGCATTTTATAGTAAGTAATAGTGTTACTATTAGAATTAGTAGAATTCGATGCTATTAAAATTATCTAATAGTGAGGCTTTAGAACTTTAATTTATTCTAACTTTTAAATAATACATATTAAATTGAAAAAGAAAAATAATTTCACTGTTTGTTTTATGAATCAAATACCCTTCATACCAATATATAATGAAGGTTAGACATAAAAGAAAACACCAGGTCCAAACATTCTAATAGAATATTAGCAAACTGAGTAAGTATGCCATTTTCAAAGTTGAGCAGTGGAATGCCATGCCAATGAATTAATTGGCGGAGGTGATTCTCAAAATACTTAATCTTAGGTTTACTTTATTCAGTGCCTCTGCAGGAAGATTCAAGAAGACCTCCCAACCTTTTTGAGGTGGGTATTTGTGGGAGAAGGCACAATAGTTTAGTTTAATAGTGGCTTTTTGTGATTTATCAAAGAGGAATAAAGACATCCCAATTCTTCCACCACAGCAGAGTGAAAATGTCTTTGATTTTGTAATATGTAAGAAAGATGCTCATTCTGTATTTATACAGTCTGATTCTACTCTAATACACAATAGTGTGCAAATGGGGATGGAAACAGTTGAGTTTTCCTTTCGTGTATGGAAAGCTGCAAAGACGAGTATCTTGATCTTGGTGTGAATCTACTGGGATGGATACCAGCACGACTTGACTTTACCATGGACAGACATTGTGGGAAAGATGGAGGATGGTCATCACTGGGCAGCAGATCCCTGGTAGAAATGAGGACAAAGCCATAACAAGAACATTCCATGCAGTGACAGGCACAAGGCTTCCTTCCTTTTTGTGAATGGGAACCTATTCAAATTTCCCTTTCCTAAAAGCCTGAGGCCCCAAATATTTGCCATGCAAGAAATAATCTATTCTTAGAAAGAATTAGAAGAAAGATTCCTTGACAACAAAGGTAAAGCTTTGCTTACATTATGCCTTGGGAAATTGAAATGAAATGTGTGTTAATTAAAACTAGAATTGCAAGACAACTACAGCTATCAGGAACATCACGTTGGCTGATAAGCTACGAAATCTCAATGTTATTTGTTAAATAGATATGATGCTAGCAAAATCACATTATGGGCATTTTGTTTGGTGTTTTTGTTTCTTTATTCCTTGTATTTTTACATATGTAATATTTTCCATCTTGATTTTCTTAAATATGGTTAACAGTATATATTCTACCTTCCTCTAATGACTTTAGTAACATATTATTAGATATTTCCTACCTAAATTCGGAATACAAATTCAATCTATTTCAAGTTCAGTGTAACAGTCACTACTTTATTCCAGCAGTTCTGAATGTCATATACCCTGAGCCAAAGTTCCATCTAATAGTCTCTTAGGGATTTGATGAAAACTTTCTTTATATACTATAATACATATTCATACACATAGTAACATTTATTATGCAGGATAAAGGCTTACAACTTTTTTTGTGGAGTATAAATCTTCAAATAAAATAGGTGATGCCCATTATTTTTAAAAATCAAATAAAAACATACATACTCTTCACAGTTTTCTAATAGAAAATTTGGTTAAATAGACGAAATATTTCCAGATGCTCTAAGATAGAAAATAAAATGAAGAAATTTTGAAAGTATTTAGCTATCTTTAGAAATGAAAATTATTTATTAGCTATTAGTGTACAAGTTTCTATCCTTGTGGGAGAGAAATAATACGATTTTATATTTATTTTCTAATACTACCTCATAATCACAGATATTCTTGGTTCAAATAACCATAGTGAAAAAGAAGATGTTATAAGAGTTTATTAAGAAAAAGATAATACCTCTATTAGATATTTCATCTCAAACTATGAAGCAGAAGAAATGTATAAAAATTACAAATTAAGGTAATCAATTAGAATTCTATCAGAATACTTTGGGAAATGACAAATATACATATTTTAAATATGCAAAAATGCAATATCTTCATTCATATTTTATACTTTTAACTTTGAAAAATTAGGATATAAAGACCATGAAACAAAAATACGTATTTCTATTTAAATTCTGAGTTGCATTACAAAAAAAAGTATAAATAAACATCAGCTAAGAAGCCATTTCTCCTAAAGGGAATACACAATGTTATTACACTATAAATGATCCTTTGGTGTAAAATCAATTGAGAGTATGCTTGATAAAAAAAATGCAAATATGGCTAATAAAGTGAAAAAATAATGAATTCTATCACAAGAATACAGAAGCAAATGAAAATACTATCCTACATAACTGTTGTCTACACGGGGAAAAAAAACCTACTTTCTGAAGAAAAATAAAAATAACAAAATAATGAAAACACACGGATGCTGACAAAGATTTTTCTGAAACTAATAACTTTAAATGTTTTCATTATTCAATCTATAAAATGAAAATGAAGTAAGTTTACAACTCAAGATTTTAAAGCAAATAACAAATAAGTCCCACTCTGATCTTGCTTATTTCTTGCCTTCTGCTAGATTTGTGGCTATTTTGCTCTTGCTTGTCTAGTTCTTTTAGTTGTTATGGTAGGGTGTCAATTTGAGACCTTTCTAGCTTTCTGAAGTGGCATTTAGCGCTGTAAATTTCCCTCTTAACACTGCTTTAGCAGCATCCCAGAGATTCTGGTACATTGTCTCTTTGTTCTCACTGGTTTCAAAGAACTTCCTGAGTTCTGCCTTAATTTCATTGTTTAACCAGGAGTCATATAGGAGCAAGTTGTTCAATTTCCAATTGCGTGGTTCTGAGTGAGTTTCTTAATCTTGAGTTCTAATTTGATTGTGCTGTGGCCTAAGAGACTGTTAGTTATTATTTCAGTTATTTTCCATTTGCTGAGGAGTGTTTTACTTCCAATTATGTGATTGATTTGAGAGTAAGTGCCATGTAACTTGAGAGTAAGTGCCATGTAACTTCAAGAGCGGAACTGAAGGAGATAGAGACACGAAAAACCCTTCAAAAAAAATGAATGAATCCGGGAGCTCTTTTTTTGAAAAAAAAAGAAAAAGAAAAAAAAAATATATATATATATATACACACACACCAATAGGTAGACTAATGAAGAAAAGAGAGAAGAATCAAATAGAAACAATAAAAAATGATAACGGGGATATTACCACTGAACCCACGGAAATACAAACAAGCATTGGAGAATATTATAAACATTTCTATGCAAATAAACTAGAAAGTATAGAAGAAATGGATAAATTCCTGGACACATACACCCTCCCAAGGCTGAACAAGGAAGAAGTTGAATCCCTGAATAGACCAATAACAAGTTCTGAAATTGAAGCAGTAATAAATAGCCTACCAACCAAAAAAAGCTCAGGGCCAGATGGATTTACAGCTGAATTCTACCAGAATTACAAATAGAAGCTGGTACCATTTCTTCTGAAACTATTTCAAACAATTGAAAACAAGGGACTTCTCCCTAACTCATTTTATCAGGCCAGCATCATCCTGATACCAAAACCTGGCAGAGATACAACAAAAAGAGAAAACTTCAGGCCAATATCCCTGATGAACATTGATGCAAAAATCCTCTATAAAATACTGGCAAATGAAATTCAGCAGCATATAAAAAGCTTATCCATCACAATCAAGTTGGCTTCATCCCTAGGTGCAAGGCTGGTTCAACATATGCAAATCAATAAATGTAACTCATCACATAAAGAGAAATAAAGAAAAAAACACATGATTATCTCAATAGATGCAGAAAAGCCCTTTGATAAAATTCAATATCCTTTCCCGTTAAAAAATTCTCAATAAATTAGGTCTCGATGAACATACCTCAAAATAATAAAAGCCATTTACAATAAACCCACAGCCAATATCATACCAAATGGGCAAAAGCTGGAAGCATTCCCCTTGAAAACTGGCACAAGACAAGGATATCCTCTCTCACCACTCCATTTCAACACAGTATTGGAAGTTCTGGCCAGGGCAGTCAGGCAAAAGACAGAAATAAAGAGTATTCAAATAGGAAGAGAGGAAGTCAAACTGCCTGTTTGCAGATGACATGATCCCACATCTAGAAAGCCCCATTGATCAGCCCAATAGATTAAGTTGATAAGCAACTTCGGCAAAGTCTCAGGATACAAAGTCAGTGTGCAAAAACTGCTAGCATTCCTATACATCAACAATAAGCAGAGAACCAAATCATGAATGAACTCCCATTCACAACTGCTACAAAGAGAATAAAATACCTAGGAATACAGCTAACAAGGAAAGTGAAAAACCTCTTCAAGAAGAACTACAAACCACTGCTCAAAGAAAACAGAGAGGGCACAAACAAATGGAAAAATACTCCATGCTCATGAATAAGAATAATTCATATGACAATAGGCATCCTGCCCAAAGCAATTTATAGATTCAATGCTATTCCCATTAAACTACCATTGACATTCTTCACAGAGTTAGAAAAAACTACTTTAAAATTCATATGGAACCAAAAAAGAGCCCATATAGCCAAGACAATCCTAAGCCAAAAGAACAAAGCTGGAGGCATCATGCTATCTGACTTCAAACTATACTATAAGGCTGCAGTAACCAAAACAGCATGGTACTGGAAAAAAAATAAACACATAGACCAATGGAACAGAACAGAGATCTCAGAAATAAGACCACACAATACAACCATCTGGTCTTTGACAAACCTGACAAAAACAAGCAATGGGGAAAGGATTCCCTATTTAATAAATGGTGCTGGGAAAGCTGGCTAGCCATATGCAGAAAATTGAAACTGGACCCCTTCCTTACACCTTATACAAAAATTAACTCAAGATAGATTAAAGACTTACATATAAAACCCAAAACTATAAAACTCGAGAAGAAAATCTAGGCAATACCATTCAGGATATAGGCACAGGCAAAGATTTCATCATGAAAACATCAAAAGCACCTGCACAAAAGAAAAAATTGACAGATGAGATTTAATTAAACAAAAGAGCTTCTGCACAGCAAAAGAAACTATCATCAGAGTGAACAGGCAACCTACAGAATGGGAGAAAATGTTTGCAATCTATCCATCTGACAAAGTCTAATATCCAGAATCTACAAGGAACTTAAACAAATTTACAAGAAAAAAACCAACCCCATTAAAAAGTGAACAAAGGAGGCCAGGCACGGTGGCTCATGTCTGTAATCCCAGCACTTTGGGAGGCTAAGGCAAGCGGATCATTTGAGATCAGGAGTTCAAAACCAGCATGGCCAACATGGTAAAATCTCATCTGTAATACAAATAAAAAAATTAGCCATGTGTGGTGGCGGCCACCTGTAATCCCAGCTACTTGGGACACTCGGGCAGGAGAACAGCTTGAACCCAGGAGGTAGAGGTTGAAGTGAGCCAAGATAGTGCCATTGCACTCCAGCCTGGGTAACAGAGCTAGACTCCATCCTCCATCTCAAACAAACAAACAAACAAAAAACTTAGGTAAAGGACATGAACAGACATTTCTCAAAATAAGACATTTATGCAGCCAACAAACAAACTTATGAAAAAAAGCTCAAAATCATTCAATCATTGGAGAAATGCAAATCAAACCCACAATGAGACACCATTTCACACCAGTCAGAATGGTGATTATTAAAAAGTCAAGAAACAACAGATGCTGGCAAGGCTGTGGAGAAACAGAAATGCTTTTACACTGTTAGTGGAATGTAAATTAGTTCAACCATGTGGAAGACAGTGTGGCGATTTCTCAAAGACACAGAACCAGAAATACCCAGTAATCCCATTTTTGGGTATATGCCCAAAGGAATATAAATCATTCTGTTATAAAGATACATGCATGTGTATGTTCACTGCAGCACTATTCACAATAGCAAAGACATGGAATCAACCAAAATGCCCATCAATAATACAGTGGATAAAGAAAATGTGGTACATATACACCATGGAATACTATGCAGCCATTAAAAAAATTAGATCATGTCCTTTGCAGGGACATGGACAGAGCTGGAAGTCATTATCCTCAGAAAACTAACACAGAAACGGAAAACCAAACACTGCATGATCTCACAAGTGGAAGCTGAACAATGAGAATACATGGACACAGGGAGGGGAACAACACACACTGGGGCCAGTTGAGTGGGGCAGGGACAGGGAGAGAATCAGGATAATTAGCTAATGCATGTGAGGCTTGATACCTAGGTGACGGGCTGATAGGTGCAGCAAACCACCATATCACACGTTTACCTATGTAACAAACCTACACGTCCTGCACATGCATCCTGGAACGTAAAATAAAATAAAATAAAACTAAATTTAAAAAAGAGACTAACAAATAAGAATAGCAGGGGAAAGCATTAATACATAGTCAGCAATTAATGAATAAGAAAACAAAACTTTGATAACTTTATTTTAAAGAAAATATTAACTAGATAGGAAAACACAAAGGAAATTTAGAGATGCAAGAGCAAATATAATCACAGGCACAGATGAGATATTTTTATTGTATACTGAAATAATAGACTTAAATTTTTGCTAATAAATTCAAAAACCTCAATGAAGCAGAAATTTTTCTAGAAATATATTGGCAAAATTGACATGAGAATAAAATCAGTGGAAAAAATTAATAGAAGATAAGAAGAAAAATGGTCATAGTTCTATTTCATAAGAGGGCTTGGAGTAGATGACAACTTCCAAATTTAGTAAAAAAGATGTCTCAAGATAATATTCTTACCAATGAGAAAATAATAAAATGCTTAGAAGTTTAATTTTATAAGGCTAACATAACTCTATTATCAAGGAATTGAACAATGAGAACACATGGACAAAGGAAGGGGAACATCACACTCTGGAGACTGCTGTGGGGTGGGGGGAGGGGGGAAGTATAGCATTAGGAGATATACCTAATGCTAAATGACGAGTTAATGGGTGCAGCACACCAGCATGGCACATGTATACATATGTAACTAACCTGCACATTGTGCACATGTACCCTAAAACTTAAAGTATAATAAGAAGAAAAAAATTCACAAAACAACAAATAAAAACAAAGCAAAACAAAACAAAAAGTCTTTGTACATTTAAAACTTGTAATGGTAACAATATTATTTGACTGTTCCCTGCTATATTTCTGGTTTTAATATCCATTACATAAATAAATGAATGCACAAGAAAAATTTTAAAAATACTAACCAATTGAATCTGAATTACATGTACAGAAATAAACATGATGCCAAAATTGATAAATTTTAGAAATTCAATGATTAGTATAATCCAACATATAAACTCAATGTAAGTATTTACAAAGCGGAATTGAAAAATTTAACACACTTTTTATTAACTTTCTAAATTAATAAAATGTATTCACGTAAGACTAGAAAAATATTTATTCAATATGATTAAAAATCCCATTTCAGAGACAAGAAAAAGAATTCCATGTATTATACCTCTTTATTTTTTAACATACTAGATATTGAAATTGTGGAAGAAAAATATAAATAATGTACAAATAACAAACAAAATTATCTTTATTCTATTGTAACATGATATTTGACTCGAAAAAATTAATCTTAGAACTAACAAGGACTGATTGGCTAATAAGTATAAGATAAATTGAAATTAAAATATTCAATAGGAAATGCAGCTAAAAAAAGATAGTTGGGAGTGAAGATAAAGAAACTGAACTGGGTTCTGCATATAATCAGGTCATGTTATTTGGATGATAATATGCTTATTAAACTACTAAGTATACAGGACTGGAGTTCAAAAGAAGGATGGTTCTACATGGTTCTAGTCCTGGCATACTACTTGGCAAAAATAAGTTCTGAACAATTATTTGTTGAGTAAATGAAACAAACCTATTTGGGAAGTAAAAGAAAAAGTAGAAGAATAAACAAGATAATGCTAGGTCATGAAAGTCAAAATACATACATACATATATAAGAGAACTTTTACATCATATGCTACACGGGAGTCAAACAGTACGAACCCATAAAAATAGTTCATTTCATTGCCAGGAAATTATTTTTGACTTTAAAATATATATTAGTTGAGAGAGACAAACAGAAGGCAAATTATAAAAAGAACCTCCGTGATGACTTTTCAAAAGGAGGTAATAAGCACAGACCACTCTGTCAAAATGTACCCACTTATGGCTAAAGTTCGTAAATCATAAAAGCTGCAAGAGTATCTCATCAAAGGATACAAATCCTCAAAGTGAAAAAGAGTCTCACTGCTATCTTTCCTCAGAATTGTATATACAGTTTATTGTTTACAAAGCAAATTTGAAAACATCATTTCCTTCACATTTTAAAACAGCTTGAGAGATGGACAAGACAGTACTGTTAGCTTTCTCTTTAATTTAGTTTCAATTTTTTTCCTCAATAATGTAACAGATTCACAGTTTAAAATTTAAATGTACAAAATGTTGAAAAAATTGTCCCACACCTTCTCAAAAGCAATCTGTTCTATCAGATTCTTATATCTTTCCGCGATATTCTTTGCATACATAAACAAATATTTTTATATTTTGTTCAAATATTAGTAGCATACTTTTTATTTGAGCAGATTTTGACCAATGTTCTAGATATTAATAGACTTTGCCAAAGATATCTGACAAAAAAATAAAAAGTGGCATGACTATAGCTAAGATATATTTCTTGGCACTCAGTATATTGCCTACTACTGCACCTTGATGAGTTTTCAAATAAGAGTAATGGGTATGCTCTAATTTATGCAATATATCTGGTCCTGTGAAAATTGAATGCAATTTTGCAATTTTATGTAAGATAAATGGAGAAATAAAGCCTAATTTCTTTTTTCATTTTTTATTAATACACAATAATTTTACATATTTATGGGGTATGTGGGATATTTTGATACATGCATAGAATGTGTAATGATCAAATCAGGATAATTAGGATATTCATCAAGATTTCCCATGTCTTTGTGTTGGGAACATTCATCTTCAATTCAGAATACCAAATCTAATAGTTGGAAATTTCAATAATCATTTCCATATTTAATGAGATTTAGACAAGAACTTGTATTCAAAATGAAAGACATTTTAAAACTTTTCAGAATATACTTTTGTAAAATAATAACCTCTAAATTATCTATTTTGAACATTGTAATTTTGAACATTAAGTTTTTATAAAGTTGCCAAAATCTATACTATGTGTTTTTATTCCCAGACATTTTGTTTAGTCATTACGTGTGAATGTTTCATCACCCGACCACTGTCAATTAAAATGTAATTATAAATATAAACCACAAAATATTGTTTTGAGTGTTTTCTCTTTTATTGATTCATTTTAAGTTTTACTGGTAAATGCAAAAGGTATGAGTAGTTTGTTAATCACTTTTCAAAGTATCTTCTGCATATACTTTCAGCATGTATTATGTAAATCACAGTACATTACTAATCTATTGTGTTATATCTATTATGAAAAATTAACATTTTTGAAACAAAAATAGCAATATGTTCAAGTGAAGAACTAGAGTATAATGCTCTTAACAGAAAAGAAGAGGAATATTTAAAGCTGTATGCTGAAAATAACGATGTGTCAAATTTTCAACCATCTCGAAAAGAATAACACAATATTTATTTAACAAAATAATAAAAAATACGAAGCTGTTGCTTTCTATCCCACTGATTTACTGCTTGTGTTGAGAAAGGATTATCACATTCACACTACTGACATGATGAATATAGTAAATAAAATAAATCTCCGTAAGAAATAATGTTCCAAATTGCGAAATACTAATGTTTCAGAGTGCACACAACTTGCATGAAAAAATGTGATTAAAGAAACCAAATCCTTCTATTAGCTGCACTGAACCCCTAAAGCAATTTAGGAATTTGTTTCTTACAGACAATTAATCACATGCAGGCATGCCAGATGAGAACTATTGATTGCCCTTTTCCAGGCTAGTGGCATTCAGACAGTAGACAGACAAATGCCCTAAGCAAGGGGAAGCATCTTTCTGCTTCCGCCTGGTGTAGCTTTTAATTGTTCTTTCCTAAAATGCGTGACATTTGCTGTTAATCTTTAGTGTAGCGCTTACTCCCTTTTTTTTGAGCAGTACACAGATAGGTGTTTTTTTCATTTACCTTTACACCAAGGTCCTTCATTAGCTCAATCTCAAAATTCACTACATCATATGGCAGCCGGAACTGAGGAATTTCAGAAGTACTGAAAAAAAAGGAGAAAGAAAAACAGGCATCAGTAGAAAAATGACCAATCTTTGACCAATCTTAAAAAAATGTAACATGTCTTTATGGATTAGTAGTAAATAAATATCTCTTCTAAGGATATTTATATATCACATAAGATATGCATGAGGACATCTACATTCTTATTGATATAAACATGTTATGTGGAGTGAAGATACAGTAGAAACTGATATAAAAATAACTAAATTACAGCAATAGAAAATGATAAATGTAAAACTGGCCAAAAGCAATTTCGATACTTTTAAGTTCAATAAAGTATTTGGTTGATTTATTTAATAATAATTCTATAAATTCCTAAGATAAATCTTAAAATCTATTAATAAAGCTAGATGGAGATCTAGATTTTAATATAGATGTACACATATATATATACACTAACATTCATATACATATTCTATAAATGTACTTCTAGCTTGTTGATATGCAAATGTGTAACTGTATTACCATACTGTTTAGAATATTACAAAATCAGTTCCATGTGATCTATAGAACATTTTTACAATAAATTAGTCTTCTGTGAAAGCAATGAGTATCCCAAAAGTTCAGTCTTTAAAAAACAATCATATTGTATATTAATGCCTATTGCCTGCATTTAAAAAAAAATGAGGCCTACAGCACTATTATTTTAGTAGTATAATAGAGTATTAAAAGTAAGCTAAAAACACTTTCCAATGTTTTTTTAACAATTAAAAAAGCTATGTATGTCCATGAATACACAGCAATCCATTCATTCATTCATTTGCTGAATCATTCATTCACCTACTCATTAAAAGTGAATAGTGCCAGGCACAGTGTTTACAAAGTGCCAGGTAAGTGTAAGCTGCAGTGATTTGATGGTGAATTTTACCAAATTCTCACTGTTAATAAGTTCTTTTTCTGATCAGGGAAGGAAACACAAAAGATAATTACATTTAGAATGTGGTACGCACAATAAGAGAAGTATATCCATCATATCTTTAATGTGTGTATATATATAAAATAGCAATTATATTTTATATATTATAGAGATTAATTTGTAAAATAAATAATTGTTGAAGATGAATCTTCTGGACCATCAATTGAAAAATTTTCCAAAGTGCAGCCTTTTCATTCTTTGATGACTTAAGAACTTGATTATGCAATTAATTTTTATATATCAATCAGCAAGACATCATGCTCAATACTATAGAAAATGCAAGGTACCCGTGGTGGCTCACGCTTGTAATTCCAGCACTTTGGGAGGCCAAGGCCGGCAGATCACGAGGTCAGGAGATCAAGACCATCCTGGCTAACACGGTGAAACCCCATCTCTACTAAAAATACAAAAAAATTAGCCGGGTGTAGTGGCGGGCGCCTGTAGTCCCAGCTACTCGGGAGGCTGAGGCAGGAGAATAGCGTGAACCCGGGAGGCGGAGCTTGCAGTGAGCCGAGATTGCGCCACTGCACTCCAGCCTGGGCGACAGAGCCAGACTCCGTCTCAAAAAAAAAAAAAAAAAAAACAACCAAACAAAAAAAAGAAAATACAAGGTATCAAACACCATAAAATCAAAGCTGTACACTAAAGGAGCTTCCCTCTAGTTAGAAACACAAGATTATGTTTAAGAATGAATTCAGGCATAGGGCAGGGATAAAAATCTCTTAAGCCGACTTGTGAACTCCAGCCACATTACCTCAAGGTAACAAGAATATGCCAGAATGCTCTGGGCACCAAGAAGGTTTTCCCTTCAAAGTCTAAGTAGAAAGAAACTTAACAGCTATGGACTGTATGTGGACACAAACAGACACACAGACTTGATAGACTTGGGGCTGCATGAGAGAGAGATTAAATATGGACTAAAATTGGGCACTGATGCAGATCCTCAAAAGGTTGAACAGGAAAGCAAAAGCAATGGACTATGAACAAAGAATTCCAGCCAAATAAACCAACTACAACAAGATGAGAATCTTAAATACATCCACATTGTGAAGCCGAGAACCTTCCAATGAGTCAGGCCTACTCTTGGATTTTTATGGGATGTAAGTAGAAGCACATGGAATAAAAGGAAAAAAAAAAATGGTGGGAGTGCAAGTCAGTGGTTCTGACTTAAGAAAAAAACTCTGAAAGAGCATGTTATAAAAAGCAGGGACAACTTTTCTGTTGGTCAGAAAAAAATAAAGGAAGGAACACCTAACCTAGCAGGAAGAAATCTGAGAAAGGAGGAAGGGGCAGCCACCACCCTTGTCAGTATAACTTTGAATGCAGATGTAGGCACCAGAGAAAATGGAAGCCAGGCTGCTGGGGTTCAGCAGCTCTGCTTAAAACCCCATGCTGCTCTGGAACCATTGTCACCAACACTTAGCACAGTGTTAAATGAATAAGTGTGAGAGAATCCATTTCCCAGCATCTCCTCAAGCAAATCAGAGAAATGTGAAATACTGAGAAATGTTAGATTTGGTTACAGTCAAGTAGGTAGGGGGTAGGTGGAAATTACTGATTGTGAAAAATGTGACGTTTTTATATTCACTAATGCATGAAGTCAGCAAATAGACAAAACACATACACACACACATAAGCAGAACAACATGACAAATGTAAAACACTAAATGTGAACAAGTGTTTCAAAAGAGGGAAGGCTTATTGCAGGATGAGATAAGTGGGTAGGGGAAATGTCTTAGGACTTTAAAATATCATCAGTGTATGATGGCTTCCACATTTTTCTTCTTAAATTCCAGACTTTTATGTTCACTTGGGTGTCTAACAGGTATCTCATATTTATCATGCCTAACAGTAAGCTTTGGTTCTTGCATCCCAACACTGGTCCTCAGACAATCCCATTTTATGAGTTGCTCAGGACCTAAACTCCATCATCACACACTATTTCCTTTCCAGCCCCACACCAAGCCCAGATGCAGGCAGTAAAGTAAAAGGGTGTGTTCTTTTTAGACAATTTAAAAACCATTATAAAACTTACTAAAATGAGCCTGTTTTGTCTTATTTTCATGAGCTAGTAATTCTAAATAATATCACTAATATCCTAAACAATGTCCTCTGCCAAAATAAAAAAATTCTCTGGTGAGTCTAAATTCTAAACAATAGCCATAGTTGCTATTGAGTTTTAGTAATATATATGTAAGCTTTCAATGATCCCATTTTTATTACCAACTCTTTAATAAACATTGTGTTCTACAGGAAAGTTAACTTGCAGAACTACAGTTAAATAGAGGCCATCAGCAACTGCTGATTCAGCTACAGGCATTCCTCATTCCAATTCCCCGTAGGCGACATATGCATCCACTCTTGTGATACTACAGATTCCAATATGTGAAAAGTTGATTTGGAATAGACAAAATGATAGCACATGAAGCAATATGAATTACTTCAATTCTGTCATTTTGTATGATCACATGAAATTTTTGTGTTTAAAATTGAAAATAGCTATATCCTTCATATTAAAATAATTTGTTTTAATCATTTTTTGTTTTACAGGAATAAATTTAAAAATAATTATTACTGGTTATTGTGTGATTCTTATTGAATCTTATTGTATAGACCAGAGGATAGCATGTTAAAAAAATCTATTCTGAGTATCTAGTATGCTAGGTATACCACTAATCCATCATTTTTTTAAAACTTCTTCCTTGCATTTATCATCACTTAACATATTCTATATTTGGTTTATTGTTCGTTTATTGTCTGTCTCCCCACGACTAAAATATAGGCCCCATGAGAAGGCACTTTGCCTTGTTTACTTTTATGCTCTAAATAGAGCCAGAAATAATGACCAGCACATAGTCAAGTGACTGATATATATATACTGAAGGAAGGAAGGGAGGGAAGGAGAAAGGGGAAAATACAGGTAGGTATCAGGTCGTGGAAGGGTTTTTATGCCAGGACAGATCCTTTATCTCTGAGGTTAGGAGGAGTTGTTGAAAGATTTCAAGTGGAAGAGTGACAGAATCACATTTGAAACTAAAGGAAGAATGAATTTGAAAAGACAAATCAGGAGGCCAAGATAACTGCTTGGAGGCTACTGCAGTGGTAAAGAAAGTGAGAGGTGGCCAGGCGCAGTGGCTCACGCCTGTAATCCCAGCCCTTTGGGAGGCCAAGGTGGGTAGATCGCTTGAGGTCAGGAGTTCAAAACCAGCCTGGCCAACATGATGAAATCCTGTCTTTATTAAAAATACAAAAATTAGCCAGGTGTGGTGGTACATGCCTGTAGTCCCAGCTACTTGGGAGGCGGAGGCAGAGAATCACTTGAATCCAGGAGGTGGAGGTTGCAGTGAGCTGAGATCTCACCACTGTACTCCAGCCTGGGTGACAGAGCCAGACTCTTTCAAAAAAAAATAAAGAAAGAAAGAAAAAAAAAGGAAACCGAGAGATAAAGGATATCAGAGGACATTTTTTTAGAGTGTTCATAAAGTGGAATTGCCAGGATATTAAAGAGTAGCCCAGATAATCCCCATTTTGGTGATGCCATCCTCTGAGATGGCAAACTCAGGAAGAGAAGCAACATTGATCATTGATATGAAGTTTATACAGAGATGACCAGGATTTGAATGTATAAATCTGTTGCTCAGAATGGAGAAAGAGGTCAGGGAAGATATGGATTTTTAAGTAATTTGCATGTAGGTGGTAATTGAAACCATGAGAGTAAATGAGATTACTCTGAAGACTGCATGGTGAGAAAGGAGATAAAAGGACAGAAGACAGAATTTAATAGGAATGATTGTTTTCCAAGTCTGCTGTGCTTAGGAAACAAACTTTTCTTCTATCTGTGCTCCTGTAACAATCTAAGGCTTTGAAAAAAAATTTCTTGTAATCCTAAGTCCTTTAGTACAGTCAGTGGAATGTCAGACAACATGAAAAAAATCTTTCTTCTATTTTCATGTTTCTTTCATGTGATGAAATATATCTATAACAACTTTCCATTCTTTTTAAAGCACAATTCTCATACTCTGACAGAGGTATGCTGCAGTTTATTACTATAGAGATAATAGACTTAAATTTGTAATACATCACACATTCTCAAAATATTTCCTATTGCTATAACTAGTTCACCTAGACCCCATTTCTCTTTATTGTCAATCAACAAGAAAAACAATAGGCCTAATGAAAACAATATAAAATTTGAAAGAGGTAAAGCAAAGGGCAGCATTGGCCTCACTATCCTAACAATAACATCATAATCCTTATATATTAATTTATAAGAGAAAAATCAGAACGTATATATGTGCAAACATTCTTGAAAATCTATTAACACTATTTTGTTTACCTTTCTTATAATATCAAGCCCTTTTAACCCTGTTAAACTCGTGTCCTAAAAAAAGAAGCCACTGTTAGAGGAAAGCAAAACTACTGATTATTTTATAAATTTGTTGCAACGTTAAAAATAATTGATGTGTTCAATGCAATAGAGATTAAATCCTAGATATTTTTCACTGACTCCAGTGATTTCTTAAAAAGTGGTTGTGATACTAATTCACCAGAGATAAAAGAATCTGTTTGGATGCAAAGGAGAAGGAAAGATAAAACTTGACATTACCTCTTTAAGCAATTGATTTCAAATACAAAGCTAATTTAATCCTTTTTAGCCACTTTCAAGATACAAGAGAATGAGAGGCAGCCATAAGTAGAAAACAAAGTAACAGGAAAGTTTTGTGGTTATAATTCCGGCTAAATTCCAGCATCGGTTTTTATAATCCTGTAACAGTGACACAGAATGCGTCTACCATGGGACAGTACAAATGAGATTGATTAAATATTTCATATTGTCTCTACATACTGAAAAGATTCAAAGGCAAAAGAAAGAATTTAACAACTTTAAAAGAAAAACCACCATGTTTGGTCTGGATCCAGAGAACTCTGTCTCACTAAAAAATGTTCAGCAAATAAATTTAAAAAACCAAGTTTAGTACTAATTCATATGAATTACAAACATCTATCCTGCATTTGAGTTAAAAAAGAGATAGGCTAACAACAGTAATCTACCAAAATTGGCAATACATAGTAAGTTATAAACAGGGTAGGTTCCATTTTAGGCTTTTTGTGAAAATGCAATCAAGTGGCAAACAGATTTTTCCTAGTTTACCAGGGTACACAATTAAGTTCATATTTTAAAAATTAACTGAGATATTCACTGATGTGCATAACTGAAAACAACATACAATGCTTATAGATAGATATATTGTCAATAGATCATGTTTTTTCTAATTAATAAAGCTGTGGTAAATGCCATTAAAATGATATTCTAAATCTTTCCAGCGAAACAATATATAGGACATTTTACTTTCCAGAAAAATAAATTCATAAAATATATGTAATGTCTTGGAATTCATAGTAGTGGAACATCAGTACAGAAGATTAATTATTTCTTAACAATCAGGTTATTTATGTTTCATATCCACACTAAAGGGTCTTCCTAAAATGTGATATTTTTGCTTGACGATTCAGTCAAGTAAGATTATATTAATGATAGCTTATACATCAATATTTATGTTAATAAATATATCAACATATTTATAGCAATGCTACAAATAATTGATAATTGATAATTTTATATTATCTTGGGCTTAGCATATTGTTGTTTGAGTAATATTGAAATTTATACATTTATTAACATATATTCACAGGTGCCAAAAAACATAAGAAACTTCACAAATTTTAGTGACAACTTTGATTAAATTTATCCTCTGTGATTACTGGGTATGATTAATTTATTTGTTACACATAGGGCAGTAGCCACAACAAATTTAAATGTTAAGCATAGAAACAGATATTCCAAATGGATACATTTTGTAATCCATGATTTTTTTGATAATATACATAGAGAAAATAAAAATCAATTGAGTAATATTATTCAGTTACCAACCAAATTCTTTATTTTGTATAAAATGTTTTAAGCAATATCTATTCCCTAATCATAATAAATTTTATTTCTTTATGATAATGAAATATGCGTCCAGTATAGAGTTTTATTTTCAATATATATTCCCATTTCCATGTATAAATTTTCATGGGAATAATATGATCATGTGATTTTAAAAATGTATATTTAAATACATTTCTAGTACATGCTGACAAAATTTTAATCAAAAGACTTAAGAAATTTTAAATTGAAAATATGTAAGACAACATATCTATGTAGACAACACAATGAATAGTCCAATATTCCATGGATCTCGGTTTTCCCCATCACTAATATCCATGATTTTCAGTTATATCTCCATTAAAGGAAATATTCACAGGGCTAAAACCATTTTTCATATGATTGGTTCTTATAATCAAAAAATAATTTGCAGAGATTTCTCTTAAATTCACAGAATTAGAGAGAAAATTTCTTAAATAAATATTGCTTCAAGCCAACTGCAAATTTTAAAGTGAATAATGTAATCAAAATTTGAACATTTGGAAAAAGAACATTTAAAATACCATCTGTGAGCCTGAAGTTTCTATATGATTATGAACCAACAATATTCATAATTGTTTTGCACCATCATTTCTGACACTATAAACATGAAATAAATGTAGGCATTACCTTAAACCACCAACATATTCTTGTTTTTCAAATATAGTGATGTCAGAGTACCCCAATCGAGCCAAAAAGGAAGCACAACTTATACTTGCAGGCCCAGCACCAAAAAGAGCAATCTTTGCAGAATAGGCTTCAGACATTTTTTCTGGGGGAGGCAGGAAAGGATTTCTGATCTGTGGGATACTCATTGCTTTGAATACCTATGGAGAAATCAATTGCCATGGTTAAAATTTTGAAACTAGCTTACATCCTCAAACATATTTTTAATGTTTCAAATGAATTCTTGTTTTAAATAGCAATGAGCAGTACATTTTCAGTATTAATATGGTATACTTACAACTTTTATTGTGTCAAGTAGAAGAGGAATTATGGCTAACTTTCAACCTTTCCTTTCTAGAGTTCATGCCTCCTCTAGGAAACACTCCTGGGGCACATTCCCTACTCCCACCTACAGGGTACGTTAAGTGCCTCTCCCCTAAACTCCTACAGCATAATCTGCATGTCTCTAACATAACCACTTAACCAACCTATCTGTGGCATGTGTTATGATGTCAGTCAGTAGAATGTTAGTTCCCTGAATCAGAAAACATGTCACATGTAAACACATTACCCTTGCATTATAGGAGTTAGCATTGCGATGGCACACAGTAGACATTTAATAAATAATTTCTTGAATTCTGCTTTTGATTATGATAGATTAACTTTGGGAGAATAATGATTTAAAAAAATAGTTGAAACATTCAAGAACTACTGAGAAGGCATCTTGGAAGGTCTAACATCTCAGAGAGAAAGTAAGAACAAAGTTAAGTGACCAGAAGTCACTTTTCCCCTGAGGGATTTGTGACTTCTTACCAAAGAGAGGAAGACTAAGCATCTTGAAGAGAACCACAGCTCAGAAAAGAGATGTTGGCAGTCTTTTGAAACCAGAGAGACACAGAGTTTTGGAAATGTAGGAGGCCATTAACCTGGAGCAAAATAAAGTACAGAAAAGTGAGATTAATTCTTAAAGTGCATATGACAAAAACCTAAGGATCTAAACAGAAAACCCTATGGTCCAGGAAAAACAAAAACTGGAGTGACTAAATAAGAAAGAGCCCTAGTAAACACTTCAGTGTACAGCTGAAGTTTCTGAAGGGCTACACTCTATAAGTAGGGCAAATGAGGGGTAAATAGCCAACCCAGCCTTGAGTCAACTCAGCCCTGGATTTAAATGACAGTGATCAGTCCTCACTCTTATCTATCTACCAAATGATAGAATGCACTTTCTGTGAATAATAAGTCAACCACAGTTTCTACAAATTTTTTATAAAATTCCTGGGTTTTTATTTTAAAAAGTCCAAGCCTGCAAGAAAAATAAACCTAAAAAAATTGAAAGAGATACATACATAATCTAGTAAGTGTGGTTATCAAAAATAAATTTTAGAATAACTATGATTAATATGTTCAAAAATATGTAAGAAGAACGTAAACTTCATTAAAAACTGGAATTTGTTAAAAATAAAAAAATTAAATTTACTAAGTACATTTAGTAAAACATTTAGCAAAAAAAATAACTAGCTAATGTGGAAGGAGGGAGTAGGATTTTAAAAATACATTATTAAAGTATATTAATTAAAATATTATAAATAGGTGGTAGAGGGTAGGAAACAAAAAAACAAATGGTAAGATGTTAAATATAAACGTAAACATGAGAAATTATATTAAATGTAAATGGACTAAAATTCCAATTAAAAGACAAAAGTTATGGAAGATAAATGCCTTAAATATAAGAGCACAGATAGATAAGTGTAAAGTTAAAGACTAGAAAAAGTTATACAATGCAAACACTAACCAAAAGAAAGCTGGTACATATATATATTTTATATATATATATATAAAAAATATACCAATATTAGAAATATTATATATATATAAAATATACCAATATTAGAAATATTACACTTTAAGGCAAGATGCATTACTAAACTTAAAGAACATTTCATAGCAAGGAAATGGTCAATCTTTCAACAAGATTTTAAAGTACAATTTTAAATATATAAAGCAAAATTGATAGAACTAAAAGTAAAAGAAATAAATCACTATAATCTCATTATTCTACTCTCATGAAAACTTGACTACCAATAGAAGTGGCCAATGAATAAATCCATATTATAGGTAAGTTATTTATGCTATCCAATGGATTGGCTCACACAGTTGTTTGCATTTAATAGGTCAAAGCAGTAACTTTCTCTCCTGGAAACCCAGACAGAGATCAATAGATATAAACGTAAGTTTTCTTAAGAATGAGGAATAAAGGTGACAGGACCTTACATTTTCTTAACCTCATCCCATATATACCACAAACTACTGTAAATGAAGTCAAAACACATAAGGAACATACAAACAATCTTATTTTAAAAAATTGAAGAGGGTATTATCAACAAGTATTATAGGGTCAATTTCTCAGCATGAGATGAAAGGCTCTCATGAATGGTCTCATAATATTTTGTCATTTTCATTCTAATACTTTGTCACTTTTACTGGTTTACTTATTTGTTTCCTCTCTTAGACCATAAAATATTTAAGGGAAAACAACATCTTTGAATTCATCTTTTAATATTCAGTGTTTTTATATATAAGGGAGAATATATGTTAACTAATGAGTTTAAATTGGTAATACAATAATTTCTTATTCCCAGCTACAATTTGTATAATTTACAAATTATTAATATGTGTTCCTGCTCTTCCCTGTGCTCTCCAAACAGTACAGATTTTCTTAAATATTATTTTTGAATCAACACATACTGCTATCTTTTATTCCTTTCTAAGCAATGTGAACAGGGAACTAAATTCTAGTTCCAAATTAATAAATAGTTTTATATGATCATTAATTAAAATGTAGTTAAAATATATTTTATATTTCCCCAAAGAAAGGTTTCACATACTTTTCATAAATATATATTTTATTAGATCCTTAATTAAAATATAGTTAAAATGTTTTTTATATTTCCCCAAAGAAAGATTTCACATACTTTTCATAAAGAGATATTTAAAACATGCATTTAACATGATCAAGTATCTCTGACCAGGGAACAGAGATACAGCTAATTTTATTTAGGGATTAAATAAATGCTAATTTCTTTCATATTTAGTCAAAAATTTTAGCTTTGTGAACTAAATAATTAAATATTTAACTTTCCCATGTTAAAATCTGCTAACATTTACAAATAACATTGTGTTTTAACAAATCTTAAATGAAGACATTTATGATGTATTTAAAAGTATCTTTTATTGCTGACATATTTTACAATGGAAGCAGATTTAAATGTACTAAGGCTACAGCATTCATTATAACATGAAGTTACAGTGTGATAACCAAGTGCTCAGCATTCACTCATAAGCAAGAAATAGGTAAGTTCTGAAATGCCTAGCATATCTGACACAAATTCTAGCTAATGGCATGCAAATAATACACAATATGTATGTATTTTCACCTAAAATATTTTAATATTTTTGAATAAAAATTTAAGCCTTCTTTTGAAAAAATTATCAAATGCAAACATTGAATTATTTTAAAAAATGTTTACAGAATCCCTACTAAGTACCCAACACAGAGTTAAAGACTCTTAAAGTGTTTGAAGAAATGAAAGCAAGCACACTCCTCAGTACACATAGCATATGTGCACATACTAGAATGTAAATTGTTAGCCCGATTTGCTCAACCCCGCGCACTGCAGCTTAAGAGTTGTTCAATACATACTCATTACATTGCTTGGCTCAATACACTAATCTATCAATTGGTATCCTTTTGCCTGCTCTGTTCTGGGATTTTTTATTTACAACCTTTTATTGTACTTGGTTTTCCCCCTGAGTTTAACAGGAGTTTGGATTAATCTTGATGCAATTTTTAAGGAAATAAATAATTGAACCACCTTTTTGTCAATTTCAGCACAACAGATGGTATATTTTTAGAAGTATGGCATTGAAACTAGACTCTTGGGGTTGAGTCTTGACTTCCATCATTCTCATGATGTATGGAATTGAACAAGTCCTTTAACATTTCTATGCCTCAGTCTCCTTAATAAGGTGGGATTAATAAAATATATTTCATAGAGATGCTTTGAGGATTTAATGAGCTAATTATATGTGGAACGTGCTTTAGGAAACTGCCTGCCCATATAGCAAATGTTATTTACTGCTCATTTCACCTAGTGTTCAAATTCCATGAGACAGAATGTATCTAAACTCATGATGTCCAAGATGGAATCCACTAGCCACATTTGATTAAGTTCAAATTAAAATTAAAATTAAATAAAATTAAAAATGCAAAGACCTCAGTAGCACTAATCGTATTTTAAGTGCCCAATAACTACATGTGGCTAGTGGATAATACATCGAACACATCCATCACTGCAAAAATTAAAATTTCAAACATATAATGCAATAGATATAAATAATCTCATGAGCATAGTTAATGGGAAATAAATAATTTAGAGGCAGTGAGTTTGTAGTATTTGTTATAGTTATTTTTAATGATTTTTATGACTACATGTTCATATACTTTTTCAAAATTACTGTGTTTCACAACCTGTTTACAAAATTCCTAAAAATTTAATCAGCACTAGAGCTTGTCCTAGCTGGCTTCAGCACACCATTGCACCTCGGCAATATATGAGGGCTCATTCAATGTTTTTTTAGCCACTAATATTCTACCATCAACCCTAAATTCTGAAATACATAAGTTACATTTTCCAACTTAATAGAGACCTGAAGGCATAAGTGGCCCTCTATCCCTTTAAAACTTCAGCAACTAACTCTTTTTTAACTGAAATACAAATAATGGATTATTTCATATATACACAATATACTTCCATGAATGTAGCCTGATTATGACAAAATGAGGGCAAATGGATAAAAAGCCAAATAAATAGCTCCAAAAATATTTTGTGGGTGAATGGGGGGTAGTGATTTGTATTTAAGTATATTATGAAACTATGAAAATTGAAATCAATTATAAATCTAGAGTTGACATTATATGAAAAATGTAAATTGAAATAACTAATAATGTAACACTTTAAACTGCCAATGAATAGATTGTCTAAGTTAAAAAAAAAGAGGGTTAACTTAATTTTGTTAAATTTAAAAATAAAAGTTTACAAAAGTTAGTTAAAACAAATTATACAATTCAAAATGTCCATAAATATGAAGAATATTTTTCAAAAATAATATTTTTCATTCCTTTTATTAAACTACATCAGTCTTCAGAGAAGTGTAACATAAAATTACAAACAAATTATACATAAAAGATATATTAGTTCCAGTTATTTACAGTATCAAATTCCTAAAAGATTTTTCTTAGAATATAGTTCCCTATTGTTTCATAATGTAACAAAAATATTATAAAATAATTTGGCTCTTTCCGTGAGAAAGACCCCTCTCTTTTTCGTTAAAGCAAATGTCAGCTGTCCATCAACTGACTAATATTCTATGATTTAATTTTTAAGTTGAAGGGTCAACTGCCGAAACAACGTAATAAATGAAGTAAACTTGTTAATATCAGAAGAGAGTGACTGAAGTATTTAAAGATGAATGAAAAGTATACCTAATATCTATTTCCCCACAATAATAAGAAGGCCAATATTTATTGAAATATATCCTATGTGCCAGGCTTTATGTTTAATCTCTATCATTTAGTCTTCAACCCTCCTTTTATGGAGGTACAATTATCAGATCCATTTCCTAGGTAAGAAAACTGTGGTCAGGTTCACATACAAAAGATTTTATCTTAAGGCTACTTGACTCCAAAGCCTGAACTCTTTTTTTTTTTTTATTATTATTATTATACTTTAAGTTTTAAGGTACATGTGCACAACGTGCAGGTTTGTTACATATGTATACACGTGCCATGCTGGTGTGCTGTATCCATTAACTCATCATTTAGCATTAGGTATTTCTTCTAATGCTATCCTTCCCCCCTCCCCCCACCCCACAACAGTCCCCAGAGTGTGATGTTCCCCTTCCTGTGTCCATGTGTTCTCATTGCTCAGTTCCCACCTATGAGTGAGAACATGTGGTGTTTGGTTTTTCGTCCTTGTGATAGTTTGCTGAGAATGATGGTTTTCAGCTTCATCCATGTCCCTACAAAGGACATGAACTCATCCTTTTTTATGGCTGCATAGTATTCCATGGTGTATATGTGCCACATTTTCTTAATCCAGTCTATCATTGTTGGACATTTGGGTTGGTTCCAAGTCTTTGCTATTGTGAACAGTGCCGCAATAAACATATGTGTGCATGCGTCTTTATAGCAGCATGATTAAAATCCTTTGGGTATATACCCAGTAATGGGATGGCTGGGTCAAATGGTATTTCTAGTTCTAGATCCCTGAGGAATCGCCACACTGGCTTCCACAATGGTTGAACTAGTTTACGGTCCCACCAACAGTGTGAAAGTGTTCCTATTTCTCCACATCCTCTCCAGCACCTGTTGTTTCCTGACTTTTTAATGATCACCATTCTAACCGGTGTGAGATAGTATCTCACTGTGGTTTTGATTTGCATTTCTCTGATGGCCAGTGATGATGAGCATTTTTTCATGTGCTTTTTGGCTGCATAAATGTCTTCTTTTGAGAAATGTCTGTTCATATCCTTCACCCACTTTTTGATGGGGTCGTTTTTTTCTTGTAAATTTGTTTGAGAAAAAACTCTGTTATTATCACATTTTCACAGTAATCGTTAAAAAATTCACTATGTATCTCTAATTTTTCAATAAGAAATGTATAACTGAAAAAAATTATATGAATTTGTCATTCCTAACCCACTTAGAATGTTATATTTTAATATATTAAATTCATACATTCTGATAAAATATATTTTGATATAATATATTCTAGTCAATTTACTAACAAAAATAGCTGGTTATTATAATTAATAAATTAACTTTACAAACCAAGAATTGTTCATGAAGCATTTAAAAAACACTGAACTACATCATCTGGTTTCCTACCATGCTATCCTGCCACCCGAGAACTAAGGTAGTTGGTGCATTAAGAGAACTGCCTCCCTATTATCAACATCCTCTCCATAGTGGTACATTTGAGTACATTCATTACAACCGGTGAACCTTCAATGGGTTTGCACAAATTTATTATGAAAATAGCATCATAGGACTACAGCACCATACACAGCAGTTTCTTTCACTGTCCTAAAAATCTTCTTAATCTCCATACGCATTCCTTTCTCACCTTCTCCCCAGCAAACACTGGTCTTTTTAGTGTCTCCATAGTTTTGCCTTTTCTAGAATGCCATACAGTTGAAATCATACAATATACAGCCTTTTCAGATTGGCTTCTTTCATTCAGTAACATACATTTAAGTTTTCTCTATGTCTCTCCATGGCTTGATAGCTCCTCTCTTTTAAATCCTGAATAATATTGCAATATCTGTATGTACCATAGTTTATTTATGCATCCACTTACTGAAGTATATCTCAAAACTTTTGGTGATGAATAAAGCTGCTATAAATATCCATGTGCAGGTTTCCATGTTAACGTAAGTTTTCAACTCCTTGGGGTAAATTGCCAGATCATATGATAAGAGTATGTTTAATTTTGCAAGATACTGTCAAACTGTCTTCCAAATTGGCTGTACCATTTTGCATTTCCACCAGGAAAGAATAAAGTTCCTATTTCTCCTCATCCTGTCAGCATTTGGTGATGTCAGTGCTCTGCATTTTGGCTGTTTGGTCTCCTCTGAATGTTTGTGTCCACGCCCCCACTGCATTCAATTCATATGTTGAAAACTAACCACAAATGTTAGAAAGGTGGGGTTTTAAAAAAGCAATTAGGTCATGAGAGACTTAGGAGGTGATTAGGTCATGAGGAGCCCTCCTCAATTAGATTAGTTCCCTTAAAAACAACCCCAGGGGAAATACCTTGCCCCTGTCACATGTGAGACAGGCACAGTAAAAAGCCTTTACCTATGACCAGAAAGCAGCTTATGAGCATATTATAAATCTACAAACACTTTGGGAATTCTCAGCATCCAGAAACAAGAGAAATAATTTTTGTTGTTTATAAGCTATCC
Organism: Pongo pygmaeus; assembly: GCF_028885625.2. Taxonomy (NCBI): domain Eukaryota; kingdom Metazoa; phylum Chordata; class Mammalia; order Primates; family Hominidae; genus Pongo; species Pongo pygmaeus. The sequence continues at coordinate 132,350,592 of NC_072373.2, read as the reverse complement.
AGTTTATGGTATTTTGTTGTAGCAAACTGAGCAGACTAAGCATTCTAATAGTATAGTGGTATCTCGTTGTTTCATGTTACATTTCCCTGATGATATATATGAAGCATCTATTCAGATGCTTATTTTCCATCTGTATATCTTTCTTGGTGAGATATCTGCTAAGGTCTTTGTACCATTTTTTAAATGGGTTGTTCTCATATTGTTGGGTTGTAAGAGACTTTTGGACATTTTGCATAACAGTTCTTAATCAAGTATGTCTTTTGCAAATATTTTCTCCCAGTCTGTGGCTTGTCTTTTCATTTTCTTTCAAGACAGTTTCCTGCAGAGTAGAAGTTTTAATTTTGTTTCTGTGTTTGTTTTGAGATGAGAGACTCACTATGCTCCCCAGGGTGGTCTCAAACTCCTGCACTCAAGCAAACCTCCCTCAGCCTTCTGAGTAGCCAGGACTACAGGTACACGCCACCACACCCAGCTCAGAATTTTTTATATTTGATGAAGTCTATCTTATCAATAATTTATTTTATAAATCTTGCCTTTGATTTTGTACCTAAAAAGTCATTGTGTAACCCAAGGTCATCTACATTTTCTCCCATGTTATCTTCAAAGAGTTCTGTAGTTTTGCATTTTACATTGAGGTTTATGATCCATCTTTAATTAATTTTTAATGGGTGTAAGGTCTGTTTCTAGATTCACTTTTTTACATATGGAAGTAGGGTGGTACAAATATCATTTGTTGAAAGGACTATCCTTTCTCCATTATATTGCCTTTGCTCTTTTGTCAAAGGTAAGTTGGCTATATTTATGTGTGTCTATTTCTGGGCTCTCTATTCTGTTTCAGTGATCTACTGTCTATTATTTTAACAATACCACACTGTCTTGATTACTGCAGCTTTACAGTAAGTCTTAAAATCAGGTAGTCTGAGTCCTCCAACTCAATTGTTGTTCTATATTATGTTGGTTAATCTTTTGCCTCTCTATATAAACTTTAGAATCAGTTTGTCAATATCTATAAAATAGTTTCCTGAGATTTTGATTGGGGATTGTACTGAATCTATAGATCAAATTGGGAAGACCTGACATCTTGAAAATACTAAGTCTTCTATTTGGAAACCTGGAATATGTCTCCATTTATTTAGCTTTTTTTATTTATTTCATCACAGTTTCATAGTTTTTCTCATATACATCTTATACCTATTTCATTAGATTTATATCTAAGTATTTCATTTTTAAGGATGCAAATGTAAATGGTATACTTTTAATTTCAAATTCTAATCATTTATTGCTATTGTAAAGGAAAGTGGCTGACTTTTGTATATTAATCTTATATCCCTTTTTGCCAAAATTGTGTATTAGTTCCAGGAGTTTTTCTGTTGAGTCTTTGGAATTTTCTACATAGACAATTCTGTCATCTGCTAACAAAGACAGTTTTATTTCTTCCTTCTCTGTATATATTTCCTTTCCTTTTCTTGTCTTGTAACATTGCATTTGTATTCTTTTTAAGGTGTTCCCTTCCCTACAAATATTGTATCACTTGGACTATTTTAAGATTATTTTAATAGGCACTCAACAAGATTTTGATGAATTTCAAAATTCCTGGACTCCAGTGATATGCTTAAAGTAGTAAAAGCCACCAAGGAAAACAGTTCTACCTTAGTGATAATGAAGAAGAATTATCTACAAGTGAATATCATTTTTAAAATTTTACTTTTTAATTTTTTTACTTTGTAAGTACATGGTATATATTTTTTAATTTTACTTTTTAAGTTTTTTAATATTGTGGGTACACAGTACATTCTTGAGGAACATTTTTCATATTAATTTTCTTGTATATTCATCCTGTGATTTCTCATCTTTCATTCATCTAGAAAGTGCATGTATTTCACCACTCCAAATTGACTTTACCAGCATTTTCTCCATAATTTTCACATTACTTTGAAGAAAGGGAGAGATTATACTGATATTTAAAATGGAAAGATTGCAATGCAGAGAGGAGCCACAGGATTTTCCCCCAAGTCTCCTCACCTTCTGAAGACAGAAATAGTATAATTTTCTAATCATTATATAGTGTTCTATAAATGAAAAAAGACAAAGCATTGTAAATAAAAGTATATTTACCAATTCAAATTTGAGGGTAACTCTTGCTTGTTTTAACCTTTCTTGCTTTCTAAAAGAGTATATAATGAAAATAAACATAAATGTTTGATAGCTGCAATTATTCCTCAATTACTCTGTTTGTTCTAATTAACCAAACAATAGCAAATATACACCATAAGGAAGTCATGAGAAGTAAAATACTCTTGGAAATTTTAGAACATCTCTACTAGTTGAAGGATGAATTGTAACAGTATGATTGTATTCTGCATACCTCACAAGAGGACTATACTCTTGCAAGTGTTTAGCTTGATTTCATTATAAAATAAAAATAATTTCTGGTAATTTCTAAAGGAATGTAGGTCTAAGTGTAGGTCTAAGATAAATCTTAATAAAAATAATACATCAGTTTTTCTTTTGCTCGTTTCAGTTTCTTGAGTTACTTAATTAGTGGGATGAATGTCTCGTTACCTTTTGAATGCCTGAATGAAGAAATTGCTATTTGTGCATCCAAAAGTAAGTTACCTGAAATTACATACCTTCTAGGAGATGCTTCTATGTAATTTTCTTTGTTATTTGTTTCCTTTTGTAAAACAAGTCAAAGGAAATACTGAGTACATACTAATCACTGCATTCATTCTTTGAAAAGAAATATACTTGGGCTTCTTGACAAATAGTTTTCTTCACAACAATTAGACCAGGAACACCAAAAGTGAGAACTGTGTTTCAAATGTATTAAAAATGATAAAAACTTCATGTAATGTCAAATTTTTATTTATCAAAATTATTACTGTATTAGTAATTCTCAAAGATTTTTTCCATAATTTTCATATTATTAAAATAGACATTGAGAGATACACCTGGCAGGTTAAAAATACTGTGTTAGCTGAAATCAGAATATTCTTTCATTCAATTTCCTTTTCAATTTGGTAAGTATTGTTTATGTACCTCCTATGTCCTAGACACCAGTATGAAAAAAACATAAACTCTCCAGTAACTAGCTCCCTGGATAATAGAGCACCCACATGTCCTAAATATTTTTAATAAACTATATGACTATGCAGCCTGTCTGGTACAGGGTTAATTTTCACAAATGGTGCTCTCAGAGTATTTGAGAAGGTAAACCCACCTGGAAGAGAAATTGACATCTAAGCCAAACCTTAAAAACAACAATAAAAAACATATATATGTTATATTAGAGAGTACTTCACCTTTTTAAATACCAACTCTGAAAATTAAAAGAGTAATGATTACTTCAGCAACTTATTGTGAAGATTAGAGTCAATGGTGATAACTTCTTGTGATGAATGCCTTTTCCTTACAAGGCACTCTCTGGGTAACCTAATATTTATATCTCCAATCCTAAAAATCTTCGACTTTAGGTATGATTGTTCATTTTCTATACAAAGGAACTGACTCATAAGATTATAGTCCATGTTATTATGACTATACAAAGGTTATATTGGATATTTGATAAACCAATTGAATAGAGTGGTTAAAACTGACCAAATATATATGAAAACATAAGTGTTTATTATAGTTTGGTTATAAGAAACTTATCCCAAATCATATGCTCAGGACACTTACATTAGCCCACAGATAGGCAAAATAATCTACCACAAAGCCTGTTATAAAGTACTGACTATTTCATGTAATTTATCAAATACAGTACTGAAAGTTAAAAATAAAGTAGCTGAATGAGTATTTGAAGTAAGTTTTCTACTAAACGTGTATCACTTTTACACCACTTTAAAGTCAAAAAAATCCTAAGTTGAATCACTGTAAGTCGGGGACTATAAGTCACTGTTTTTTAGTACATGGTCAGTTTTGATAAATGTTCTGCAAGTGCATGAAAATGATGCACTCGTTTTATGTTAGGCTCAGAAAAGTACAGATTTCTTAAATCAATCTAATAAACTTTATACAAATAAACCTTACAAATTTTGAGTAATGTTGTCATGTGTATAAATGTTTATGAATATTACATCTTTTAAGATATTTTTTCTTTTTATTATCTTCCAAAACACTTCCTTGTCAATATTATAAAAATTTTTTTAACGTCTTTATTTTTAAAACCTCGAAATAAGTTATAATTACTCTAGGATCAATATTTAATTATATTCACAACCATATTTTTACACATCGTTTCTTTTATCTTTCTTTCCACATTTGTTTCCTTCCTTCTAAAGAATAACTCTTAGTAGATACTGATGAGAAATCTAAGGTCAGAGTAATTGTCATTTGGTTTTCCAGTAATTTGTTTTCCCTTTATCTTGAAGTTCTGATTCTCATTATCCTTAGTATTGCACAATATTACCACAACCCTGTGTCTAGGTGAAGACCTTTCATCTTTCCTTTCTTCTGGAAAATTTTCCACCATAACTGCTTTAAGGCTCCTCCTGTGCCAATCTCTCTCTACTTTAGGAGCTCCCCCCCTTACATGTGTATTGGAGTCTTAGAAGCTTCTGAACTTCTCTATTAAACTTTTCATTTATTCGTATCTCTTTATTGTGCTCTGGTTGAATACTCAGATCATATTTTTACTTTTTATTTCTTTAGTTCTGCAATTGGTGCCTCTATCCAGCCCAAAACTAACCTTTTCTATTGAGATTGTCATTATAGTGTAAATTTATAGTCAACTATTTTTTATATTAAACTCACTGTTGATTTTTTTATTTTATCTCATTTTAGGATATTATTTTATACATACTAATTTTAAAGGCCTGATTATAATATTATTTGTGTTTCATTAGGATAAAGTCAGGTACCATCAGGTAAGTCTTTAAATTATCACTAATAGATTATCTTTCCTAATGTAGTTTCTACCTTTTTGTTTCTCATTTACGTTGAGTGAATTTTTTCTCTTTCAGTGCACTCCCCCTGCAGCTTCGTATCAGGTATGTGGTGGCCTTCAATCAACAATACTTCTACCCCTCTCTCCCACTGCAGAACCAAGTTTCTTAAAGTCCAGGGCTCCAGTCCAAGGTGATTAGAGATATCACAGAACCACACCACTGTACCATAGACACATGCCCACAATACCTGCTGTACAGCTTTCTCTGCTTCTTTCTGCAGCTTTCTATAAGCCTCAGCTCTGTACAGCAGTTGCACCTATTTTTTTATTAAACTTTCTATGAGGTGGAGCTGAGTCCAGTCCTCTACCATGCAAGATGTTTTTCGCGCTTAAGTTTACCCTAGACCACTCCCCAGCAGAAGTTAGCAGAGAATAACCTAGTCCCCATGTTTCTATACTATTTCTGGCCCAAAAAGTATTTATATTTCTTTTTCAGTACACCTCTTAATTTTTTTTCTACTTTCATTAAATTTTATTTATCATTACTATTTGAAGATAAATGGGTGGCTTAAATGTTAACTTACAGCATCATGCCTTTTACAAGTGATTCATGTTGATACGATAATATTGCTTTGTACTACTCTATATTATTAGTCATCAAATATTTTTACGAAAGTATATATATTTTAAGTTGTTAAAGCTTAAACCAATGAATCTTTTAAAACTGTAAATTGCCCACGAAATTGTATAAATTTACATTTATTTTTAAAAACTAATGTAGAAAAAAGTAACCGCAAATAATTTTAACCATGCAATTTTGGTAAATTTCAAAGTTATTTCCCCCAAATTACGGTAGCTTATTTTTAAGTTCTAGATATTAAGATAAGTTTTAAAACAAACTAAAATATTGTGATAAAAATCATCTAGCAATTCATCTGGCCCCACAGTTCTATTATAAATCATTGTGCCAGTAAGGAATATTTTAATAGATTCCTAAAGATTTTTGGGGAAGAATGTCAGATATTTAGTGAATTCTATCAAGACATTCTTTTCTATTAATCATTGCATTACGAGTAAAAGGAGAGACACAAATAAAATCTTCAAAGATGTTAGTTGTATTTGCATTCCAGACAGACACATTTTACCAGGGTAAAAAATATTTATTTTATTAGTGCTTAATGCATATTTTTCATCTATATCTTACTTCCCTCAGAAATAATTCACCTTTGTGTTTGAGGGTTGGCTATTGGTAAAAGACATTCACAAATAATTGAATACTACTATTTTAAATAGAAGTAGTATAGAGAAATCTCATTTAAAGTGTTAGAACTTTGGGATAATCGGGCAAGTGTGATATATCATTAATCTAACAAATATAGTTTAATCTATATCCTATTTATAAATGAACTGCAAAAAGTTATTAGCTATATATATTAGCAATTTTTCATTATCATGATAATTTATCTTAGTTATAGATTACAAAATGAACCGATAGATTTTATTGATCAGTTTGTCAAACTGTATCATAAATGTGCTAGGTTTATTCCTAAATTTATTTGTATACCAGCTTTCACAAAATCATACTTAGGCATTCCAAAATAAAATAAAACTGCAGATAAACACTTAACGCTTCAAGGTTCCTCGTCACATAGACCCCCTCTTTTTATTTATTTATTTTTTTTGAGATGGAGTCTCGCTCTGTCGCCAGGTTGGTGTGTAGTGGCGCGATCTCGGCTCATTGCAACCTCTACCTCCGGGTTCAAGTGATTCTCCTGCCTCAGCCTCATGAGTAGCTGGGACTACAGATGCACACCACCATGGCTGGGTAATTTTTTTTATTTTTAGTAGAGATAGGGTTTTACCATGTTGGCCAAGATGGTCTTGATTTGACCTTGTGATCCGCCTGCCTCGGCCTCCCAAAGTGCTAGGATTAAAGGCATGACTCACCATGCCTGGCCCGCGTAGACCCCTTCTAACGCCTTGTATTTAAATTTTTCAGTAGTGCTGTAATGTAATTTCTAAAGAAGGAACCCAACATTTTGTTATCTGAAGCTGCATAAAACTTAAGATTCACTCCTGGCTACAGAAGTTAAAAAAGAAAAAAAAACAAAAACAAAAACAACTAAGCCATATGTGTTGGTCTTACCCAATCTATTTCAATGTAGTAGCTTCATATCTAACAGAAAAACAAGGACTTGTGAGGTATGGTGACTAAGTATATTTGGCTAGCCTAGAAGATGCAACAGATACTGCTGTGGCCTTACAGCCAGAAAACCAGGGTTTACATTGAGCGCCTCTGTCTTTGACTAGTAACATTATTTGGGGCAAGTAAGAGTTTGTGAAATAATGAAAATTAAACCACTAGCTTTGTATTCCAGATTTGCCTCTCACTAGATGTGAGGTTGTGGAAGTTAATTTCCTGGAGCTTCCAGTTACTCATATGTAAAATGGAAATAATAACATTACTTGGAGAGTTATTTTGAGGATTAATCAAGCTCTAAATAAAGTACTCAACATTGTGCAGGACACTGGGAGTTTACTTAACATTAGCTGTGATTTTGTAATCACTTTGATTCTTAGTTTCCTTATGTCCAAAATGGAAAAAACATTACCGGGTTTGCATGCCCTCAAGCGTTGTTTATCAGCATTTTAGAGTGAGATACTACAAAAATGCACTGAAGCACTACGCAAGTACAATATAACTGCATTTTCTCCCTGCCTGATACTTTCCTTTGCACTAAGGTCTAATCACCTCCAAAACCATGTGACAAAAATTAATGAAGATTGGACAATAAGTTCAAGGATGCGAATGTAAACCTGTATGTCTTATTACATTTACTACATTATTTCAATTGTTGGCTTTGATTGTTTCCTGAGAAACTACAATGTTTCCTAGGACTTGTAGTAAAGAAACAGTCTACAACAACACATAGTGCTGATCGATGCCCAATCAATGTTAGTCTGATTAACTGAATCCTTACCTAGTGGGCTCTTATTACACTGGGTATTCACATAAGCCAGTTTGCCTGGGGTGAACTTAGTTTACTCCTGCTGTACTGGACTGATTATTAATAATGTCCTGATCATTCTCTAACCTATCTCGGTCATTTGATCATCTTACTTATAAAGCAATCAACATAATACACAGCTAGAGTATTTCCAACCTCACTTTTCAGTTTATGCACAAATAACTCATCTTTTTGATGACTGTTTTTAATATAGGGCTTGCACTTAATATTTCTGTCTCCACTCTTCTATTTGATAGATTAAATTTATCACAGAAATACATTATTTCAGAGCACACCTGCAATACTCTATTGTTCATTAGAATACATATTTCTATATTCTCCTAAAATAGAGTTGTAGAATACAAAAGTTTAAGAATTTCAGTGACTGCCATATCCAAGATGAAGATATGGTAAAAGTAATATTTGCTCTATTAAAACAATCATATACTAATTCGAGTGAACAAGTTCCTTCTCCATTCCCAATTCTTCAAAACTATTTATTATCGTTTTTAAGCAAAACATAAACGTTGATGTAATTTAAATAATTGTTCAATGTTCTTTAATGTAGTCTCATAACACTTGACATTTTTAATTGTATTAGTGTATATTTACTGGACTAATTTAACTCGAACTGTGTCTACCCTTGATAAAATATAGAAATAAATGTTTACAGTCCCTTGGAATATATAGTATATTATTTCTTTAACCCTTAAGAAATATCCCATCTTCACGTTATTAAGGCATAAGAATAGTTAACAAAATTCTGAAAATGGTAAATCAAGAATAAAACACCCCATCATATATAAAAATATAAAACTGTAGCAATTAATACATTTTGTATCAGTAAATGGATGCATAAATAGACCAATGTAAAAAAAATAAAGAGCTCCGAACCCTGCCAAAAAAAACAAAAGCAGACAAATTCATACATATGATCTTACTATATAAAATTAGAGTTATTACAAATCAGTGTGGAAACAACAAACTACACAATAAATGGAATTGAGTTAACTGGCTTTCTGTAGAGAATCCAGGGTGGGTGTGTTATATCACTAGATCCCTCCATCACCACACATACCACACAATGTACAAAGAATAAACTTTTTTTAAAAAGATGAGGAAAATGAATGGTCAATAAACAGATGAGAAAGTTTCTAAACTTCAACATTCATTTGAGAATTCCACATTATTTGTACAATTATTTCTTAGGAAACATAAAACATAGACCAGATTCATCAATTAATCAGAGTGCTTGACTTGGGAAGGGAATATCATGGCCTTTAGCATTTTATCTATAATATATGTTCAATCTAAAGCAAATAAAACAAAATACATGTTATCAATTACATGAAAAAAATTCAATTTTTAATTTTTAATTATTATGAACACATATTGGTGGCAAATGTGTATGGTGTACACGTGATATTTTGATAGATGCATACAATGTGTAATGACCAAGTCAGGGTAACTTGAGATATCCAACATTTCAAGCATTTGTCATTTATTTGTGTTAATGAAAAATCCAATTCAATTCCAGATAGTTAATGGGTACAAAAATACACTTACATGGAATAAGATCTACTGTTCAGTAGCACAATAGTGTATCTGTAGTTAATCATTTATTGTATATTTCAAAGTATTTACTGCATTACTGCAAATAGCATATGCTGATACAACAAGGATTGAGTAAAGTCAAATGAGAGGTGATAGTTTAGAAACCTGCTGAGAGACAAAAAGTAAAATAAAAAAAATATAAAAAACATAAAAAGGAAAATCTAAAGATAACTCTTTTCTGAACGAGTCACCTGATTTCATCTACAATTGCATGTCAGTTCCATTCTCTTTTTTGGCTTAAAACAACAGAAATTTCTTACATTTTTAAATATTTCAATAGTTTTTGGGTAACAGGTGACTTTTTGTTACATTGATAAGTTCTTTAGTAGTGATTTCTGAGACTTTGGTGCACCCATCACCCAAGTAGTGTACACTGTACCCAATGGGTTGTCTCATCCCTCATCCTCCCACCCACCATTTCTCTTCCCCCTAAGTCCACAAAGTCTATTGTATCATTCTTATGCTTTTGTGCCCTCACAAGTTAGCTCCCACTTATGAGTGAGAACATATGATGTTTGGCTTCCATTCCTGAGTTACTTCATTTAGAAAAATGGTCTGCAACTCCATCTACGTTGCAGCGAACGCCATTATTTTGTTCCTTTTTATGGCTAAGTAGTATTCCATGGTGTGTGTGTGTGTGTGTGTGTGTGTGTGTGTATCACATTTTCATTATCCAACGATTGACTGATGTGTATTTGGGCTGGTTTCACATTTTTGCAATTGTGAATTGTGTTGCTATAAACATGTGTGATCAAGTATCTTTTTCATATAATGACTTCTTTTCCTCTGGGTAGATACACAGTAGTAGGATTGCTGGATCCAATGTTAGATCAACTTTTAGTGCTTTAAGAAATTTCCACAGTTTTCCATAGTGGTTGTACTAGTTTACATTCCCACCAGCAGTGTGAAAGTATTCCCTTTTCAACATATCCATGCCAACATCTATTATTTTTTGATTTTTAAATTATGATTGTTCTTGCAGGAGTAAGGTGGTATTGCATTCTGGTTTTAATTTGCATTTCCCTGATGACTGGTGATGCTGAGTATTTTTCCACATTTTTGGTGGCCGTTTGTATATCTTATTTTGAGAATTGTCTATTTGTGTCCTTAGCCTACTTTTTGACGGGATTTTTTTTTTCTTGCAGATTTGTTTGAGTTTCTTGTAGATTCTGGGTATTAGTACAACAAAAGTATAAAATCTAAATACAAGTAAAGTGCTAAGAGGTATATACCATAAAATGGTATATTTCATAGATATTAGAAAAATCTTATAAAATGTTTTCGTGAAATAAATTTTATATTTAGATGTCAATACCATAATCCAGTATATTCCTAAAAATTCAGAATTGAGGTGGTAATTTTAAGTATAAATTTTCCAGCTCTCATTCATTTTGACACACAAATCCTGGAAGACTGGGAGTTTTTAATTTTAATATTTCTAAATTGCCTCCATAACTTTTTAATCAGTAGAAGAGAACTGATTTGGCATGCAGCTAATTTTCTATATAAAATCATTTTTTTTCAAACTTTAGGCAATGGGTAGAAAGATGCATTCTCATTTCCTTCTGCTTTTTCAACAATTCATTAATTTTCAGAGGCAATGAGAGTCTAGGTGGTCTATTAAATGTAAATAATATATAATTCTTTCAAAACTCCAATAAATACACAAATAATTTTCAAAATAAAATTTTCAAGGGTTATATTTGTGCAGAGAAATTAAAAAACCATCATGTGACTGATAAAATCTATACCAAACTATTACTTCCCAGTTATTTTATTGAAACAATGTTATGATAGGATTAAAATATTACTAGGGAAAAAAAGTGCCTCCTAGAGTGAGTCACAATCACCCCAGTAGCCTGTTTACTACATGAACACACCAGTGTGTGAAGGAAGGTCGCTTTTTCACACTGCAAATGTGGAAACAGCAAAAGGTTGAATAGGAATGACAACACAAGATCCACCCCCAACCCCGAAAAAAAAAAAAAAAAAAAAAGCAGGTGGCCTCCTGATTCTATGTAAGGCTATGCATCATGTGATTTATTCCTTTTCCACTACGGTCCCTCCAAATCACATGCTCATGTTAAACTGGAGAAGAATAAGGTATGTACCTAACCAATAATGGCAGACTACTGAGTTGGTATTTTAAAAATCACTTATAAGTCACAGGAAAAACAATTTTGAAAAATACCATACTATTGTAATCTGCTTTCCTAACCTTTGCTTAATTTGGTTGAAAAAATAGATTTGTATTTCTTTAAAGGTCAAAAAACAATCATTGTTTTATCAAACAATCAAAACAAAATTATTTGCATCATATTGCACTTCAACTTAATACTCATGTCAACAGTAGTCTGAAAGAATAACATTTTGCACTTTGTACTTTTTTCCATGAATATCGGTGAAAAAGGAGTTACTCGTTTTGTTGTTTTTTTAACTTCCTAACAACTTTGACAGTTGGGTAAATTTAAGTAAACCACACACTGACCTAGGGAATACAGGACTTTCTAAAATCAGGCACCCTAATCGGCCAACCCAAAAAAAAATGACAAAAAGCTTTTCTCAGTAGTTCCCACGAGGACATTTTTAATTTATAATTTGATATTGAAATCACAGTTATACAAACTATAATTGGAATGAAATAGGCAGATACATTCCTATTCTAAATTCCTTGATTCACTTAAAATGCATCTATTGCAGTCCTAATCTATGCATAACTTTTCATTAGGTGATACTTATGGCAAGACCTAAGTGTGACCACTTTCAAATTTTAGTGAGTTTCTAATAAATTCTATTCTGAAGGCACATGTCTCTGTCTTACATAGACTCTGCTCTGGGAATGAGTGGTAGAACCAAGTAAGAGTTCCCAGAGGGATAGTGTTCCCAGAGAAAAAGAATTAAAACCATGTGAGAGTTTCCAGAGGAATAATGTATCTCTCTCTCTCTTTCTTTCTCATGCTCTCTCTCTCTCACACACACACATACAAACACACCCACACACACACACACCTCTCATGACCAGATCAATTACTAATGATATTATTTTAATTCATTTTGTTTTAAAATGCTGTGTTAGTTGATATACATAGTATGTGACCTTTCTCTTACTGCATCTGTGAAAGCTTGCCCTGGTTTAATGAAGAGGCAAAGGGTCCCCAAAGAAAGGTGAGGAGGAATTCAAGTGAATCTTCTCCATCAACTAAGGATTTTCACAGGTAGTAAAGATCATACTTCGTACTGGTCAGGTAAGCCTAATGCAATTTTGAATTTGGTAAGAAAAGAAATTAAATCCCAGAATTTATTGCAACAATCCACAACCTCGAATTGTTTCTATTTTCTTATTCCCAGGAGCTCTTCTTTAGAATTAACCTGTCAGAAAGCAGGAAGGGAATAACCCTGATTTATTACTAAAAGCAAAGTGAGACTTAAGCTTGAGGAATATTATGGGAAGGGTCCTAAAATGAAAGAACACATTGTGTTTACGTTGACAAAACCAGATCAGTAAGTCATTAACTAAAAATCTAGTGTTGACAGGCACTCAATTTGACCTTCTAGCCAACTAGTCCCCAAAGATTATAAAGTCTTACTCTACCCTTCATATAAGCTGATCATTTAAATGATACATGGGAATTAACCTGCTAGTTGCCTCCAAATAGGAGACGTCAGAGAGCCCAAGAGTGTCCGGAGAATCAGTCTTTACAAATGATTCATTAAAGAGAAAGCCAGGATCAAAGTCTATGGGGTGAATAGAAAAAAAGTGCTTTCATTTTATTTCATTATACATTCTTTACCCAAATAAAAGACCTGCTTCCAATCTATAAGTTCACAAAATCTAATGACATTATTAATGTGGTTAAATAACATTACTCAGTTTCAGGGTTTTTGAAAATTCTCTACCCTTTATTACTCAAAGAATACAATGAAATATGCTGAATTTCAAGCTTTAAAGATTAAGGAGAGTTTCAGGGAAAATAATCCGTTAAGGAAGATAGTCTTTTCATGAGAGGGTCTCCTTGCCATACTTCCACATAAAGTTAATGAATAAGTTCTATTTTCGGATCATCTAATTTATATAATTTCAGTCAAAGTATTTTAATAGCCTGTTGGGATTGCAACTAATTTGACATATGGTTTTACACACTTCCTTTTTGTAGCTAAGCTGCTGAATAATAATAAAGTTTGCTGTACAAAACATACTTGAGCTGTGTGTCACGCTAAAAATGTTGGGTATCAACAGAGCACCAAGGATTAAAGTTATTTTAAGATATTTGTGCATGGTGATGGTAGTGGGGGGATGTCATGTGTATATCATACATACCTCAGTAGCAAATTGCTGCAATCCACCAATATTAATGGGTCCCTCTTCAGTGGCATATAAATTGCATCCACCTACACAAAGATCAGAGGTTGGACATACCATTCCACAAGTCAGACCAAGTGGGTTGTCAGAAAATATCATCTTAGCAGCTCCATAATAGTTCTGCAAAATTAATACAAAATAAAATTTTACTGCTTAAAAATATACTTTAAACAGCCAAATTATGACAAACATTATTTCTTCTACTAGGTAATCAGATTGAAGATAATGATGTGTATAAGATGCATAGGTTTCAATACTACTATCAGGAACCACCAATTAAAACTTAGCAGAGTATTTGACACATAGGAATATTCAATGCACAGTATGTTGATAAATGAATAATCAATTTTGGAAAACTGAATTTTAAAATATAATAAATGTTCTGTAAATAGTTTTCATTTACAAGTCATCAAACTATATCTTGTCAAAAATTATTCATTTCACTTTTTAACAAATGAAAATTAGATGGCATTGTCTGAACAAACTCAAAACCTAAACTTTAAAACAACAACAAAAAATGGTTGTACTCAGGTTATCCTCCATTTAAGTAAATTAAAAGCAGCCAGAGCTTTCATTATTTTTGGAACATATTATCTCCTTAAAAAGAATGAATAGTAAGCTGAATATTTGGGAGAATGTTTTCCTCTAATCAAAAGGCAGAATTGCATCTGACCAGTACTCCTGAAAACTATCAAGTACATCAAAAACGAGAAAAGTCTGGCAAATTTTAACAGACAAGAGAAGCCTAAGGACACATGACAAATAAATATATTGTGGTGATTTTTATGATATCCTGAAACAGAAAAATTGTAAAAATTAAGAAAATCTGAATAAACTAGGGACTTTAGCTAATAATCTGTATCAATATTATTTCACTAACTGCAACAAATGTACCATACTAATGTAGGGTGTTAATAATAGGGGTAATTATGAGTGCATATGGAAACTCACTGTACTACTGTCACAATTTTTCCATAAATCTAAAACTGCTCTAAAATACATTTTAAGAATAGAGCTGATAGAATGCACTTAACAATATAAACATATTGCATTTATTTTTCCTTTGGCTTTTATTTATAATAATTTTGAAGGTCTTTGAAAGCACAGACGTTGCTTCCATGAAAAGCCTCAGACATAAGTACAAATTCCTGGTGATTACAGAATACTGACGATAACAAAAAGTAACAATGACATTTACTATTTATTGACTCTTTAATATATCCCCAGCACTTTAAAAGACTTTTATTTACTCTTAGCACCAATTATTTTATTTACTGTTATCATCTCTCACTATATAGGATGTCCATTGCTCGATCAAAAATTCCTAGATGCAAGAAGAGACAGGACCAAATGCCTGATAATAATAAGAAAACAATAAATAAAATAAGCAAACTCCTAGGTAATCCAGAAATTTAAGTCAGAAAAAAAGACTTTTAAAAATAACCTTGACGAAAATTCAGGAAAAGAAAAGACAAAAAAAAGAAACAATTAATAATAGCACCAGAATACTGGAATCTGTTTAAAAAGAATCAAACTGATATTTTAGAAGTAAATGAACATTTTAAAATAAAAGCTAATGCACAGCTTTCACAGCATTCATGGTGGTTTAACAGTATTTGTCTTGTTCAGTGTCCCTTCAGCAATGAACAGTTATGTCTGCCATATAAGAATGGTTCTTCTACATATATTTTCTGAATATATAGTAAGAATGTGGTATGAAATTAAATTAACAAGCAATAAAACTGAAATATTAAGAGTAAATAATTAGCAAAGGATCATAAAGCAGATAAGTGGCAGAGGCAGGATTCATACTAAAGCATACTGTTCACGGCTCAGTAGATTACAGAATCTAGTTACAGTGATATTATTCAGCTATGGTCCATATCTTGATGTAAACACACACACACACATGCATACACACACACACACAAAAGTTCTTTTCAATATAACCTGGAGGACATACAGCTAGTCCATTAGATTCATTACACTTTATATTAAGTAGTTTTTGTTACATCGTTCTTTTAGTTGTGGTCTTTCCATCAGTTCAATGAAAAGCTTAATAAGTTAAAAGTCTATTTCTTTTAATCAAGAGATTAGGATCTGTTTCTTCCCCCAAATTGCATCAGATTTACCACTGTGTTTGTCAGAGTCTTCGGTAGTGCCTCTAAAAGAGGTTAATTATAAATCATTAAGCTGTCAAAGTATAATATCCAAAAGTCAACACAGAAATATCTTACACACAGAGAAGAAAAATGTGTGAAAGATTATATTTACCTCATTAACAAATACAGAATAAAGATAGTAAAATCTGAGTCAAGGGCATTTGAGGCTGCCATGGCTCAATTGGTGAATTGTATAAAACATATAATAACAATTTATGCTAATTTCTGACAAATACTTCTAGAACATACAAGAGGGATTTATCTCAGGAATGCAAGGTTGGTTTATATCAAAATATACCATATCAGTAGAATAAAAGACAAAAAAATCACACAATCATATTAAAAGATGCAGAAAAGGCACTTGACAAATTCAACATCCCTCATGACAAAAGCTCTCAACAAACTACAAATAGAAAGAAACTTCAACACCTTAATAAAAGACCTTTACAAAAACCCACAGTTAACATCACACTTTATGGTGAAAACTGAATGCTTTCCTCCAATATCAAGAAAAGAATGTTCACTGCATTCGTCAAGGAGTCAAAAGTTCTCCAGAGACACAGAACGAATAGGATGTATGTGGGTGTGTGTGTGTCTGTGTGTCTGTGTGTATACATATATATGTGTGTATATGTGCGTGTGTGTGTGTATATATATATATATATGAGATTTATTATAGGAAACTGGTACACAATTAGGAACCTGCAAATTTCCAAGATCTGCAATTTGAGTCTGCCAGCTGGAGACACAGAAGAGCCAATGTTTTAGTTCAAGTCTCAGTTGGAAGGCCTGAGAACCAGTTAAGTTTTAGTTTTAGTTCTGGTCCAAGAGTAGGGGAGAAAGCCAATGTTTCATTTCAAAGGTAGTCAGACAGGAAGAATTATGTATTTTTCAGGGTAGAGCTAGCCTTTTGTTTTATTCAGTCCTTTAACTGATTAGATGAGGCTCACCTACACTTGAGAGGGCTATCTGCTTTACTAACCTTACTGATTTAAATGCCAATCTAATTCAAAAACACTCTCACAGAAACATCTAGGATAAAATTTAACCAAATACTTGGGCACACAAAGGTTCAATCAATCGGACACATAAAATCAGCCATCACACTAACTTTTACAACTTCTATTCACCATAGCACTTGAAATTTTTGCTAGATAATCAGGCATAAAAGGAAGGAGGAAGTGACAGAGTAGGGAGGGATAGAGATAGAGAAGAAGAGAGAGAGAGGGAGAGAGGGAGGAAGGGAGGGAAAGAGAGAGAGATTGATTGAGAGAGAGAGAGAGAAAGTTATCCAGATTGGAAAGGGAAAAATTATTTCTATTTCCATGTAAAATGATCTTGTATATACAAACCCTAACTAATCCACTAAAATACTATGAGAAGTAATAAAAGTACAGCAAACTTACAGGATAGAAGATTAAAATGCAAATTAATTGTATTTCAATATGTTAGTAATGAACAAACGAAAAATAAAATCAAGACAGTAATTCCATTTACAATAGCAACAAACAAATTATTCAGAACTATATGTATTAAAAACTGTAAAAAGTTCAAATTTATACTCTGAAATCTATAGAAAATTGTTGAAAGGAACTAAATAATACCTAAATAAATGAACATACATCCCATGATCATGGGCCAAAAGACTAATTATTGGGATGGTGATACTATCCAAATTCATCTAAAATTTCAATACAATCTCTACTACAATCCCAGCTGATTTTGCAAAAATTGACAAGCTGATCCTAAAATTCATAGGAAAATCCAAAGGATCCAGAATAGCTAAAATGAAAAATAAGAATGAAGCTAGAGGACTAACACTTCCTGATTTCAAAAATTACTGCAAAGCTAACATAACCAAGATAGTATGGTACTGACATGAGGATAAACATGAAGATCAATGTGATATAAATATGAGTCCAGACAAAAGCCTTCACATTTATGTTCAATTAATTTTTGAAAAGGTTTCTAAGACAATTCAATTGGAAAGAATATTCATTTCAATGAATGGTGCTGGAATATCTGAATATCCACATGCAAAAGAATGAAGTTTGACCCTATCTCACACCAAACAAAAAAATGAACTAAAAGTAAATCATAGATCTGGGGGGTCTGAGAGGGAATGGACAATAACTGCTAATAAGTATGGAGGTTTTTTTTAGGGGTGATAAAATTGTTCTCAAATTGACTGTGGTGATGGTTGAAACTGCAAATGTACTAGACATCAGGGAATTGTCAACTTCACTTACATGAACAAATATATGGGAAGTGAATATATCTCATAAAAGCTGTTATGTTTTAAAGCATGCATTTAAAGGAGTGGGAATTATATACTCAATTTAATAAAGGAATAATTGCATAAAATAGCTAGATTATACACAAAACCGGGCAATGACCTGTAGGGCAATAAAACATAACTTTTGGAGTCATTTTTCTTCTGAATAGAAATTGCATCTCTACTTGACACAAAGCTACTAGTTAACATGTACATTCATAGGTTGAATTTTTAAGAATAAATAGAGAAGTGAGCCAATGGTTCTTTCTCCTAGAAAACTAAATAGTACTTAGTTGTTCCCTTGTATTTAAACAATACTTTAGTATGATAATAAAAAGATACAGTCATCTCCTTGACCTTACTTTATGGTTTTGGATAATTTTACTTAATAATAATGAAAATGAGCAATTACTAACTCAGAATTAATCAGTCTATTCCTAAGCAAACATACTTAGTTCCTGCTGAAGCCCACTGATCTCTTCACTTAGTAAAAGCAACTGAGCAGGTCATCACTGTTAGAAATAATCTCAAAGTCTAATGCAGAATATCTTCATCACCCCCAGAATAAATCCTGTACCCATTAACAGTCACTTCCTGTTCTTCCCTGCTCCTCACCCCTGCACCCATTAGTCTACTTACTGTCTTATGGATTTGCCTCTGCCTCTGTGGATGTTGGATATTTCATATAAGTAGAATCATATATGACCTTTCGTTTCTGGCTTCTTTTACTTAGTATAATGTTTTCAAGGTTCACCTATGTTGTGGCATGCATAAGTACTTCATTTCTTTTTACTGCTCAGTAATATTCCATTGTATGGATATACCACTTTTGTTTATCCATTCTTCAGTTGATGAACATTTGGGTTGTCTGTGATAAAGATTGCACAACTGTGAATATACCAAAAACTACTGAAACTTTAAAACTGTGAATTTTATGATTGGTGAATTAGATCTCAATAAAGCTGTTATTAAAAATTCATTGAGCTACACTCTTAATATTTTGCATGTTACTGTATAAAAGTTATATATAAGTAAATAAATAAACAAATGTACCTGAAAAAAAAAAAAGAAATAATCTCAAAGTCACTGTCAGTATTCTTTCCTCCTCTTACATGACATCACAGAAACACTTGACGTGATTCATTAACAAATATTTGTTGACTGACTCCATGACTCTACATTCCCATTGTATAATTAGAAGTGTCCTTGTAATATAAAAACAGTATCATGCAAAAAAATGTGATCTGCAATTGGTAGACCACTTTTAAGGATACTTGGGGTAAAGAAGCACAGAAAAAAAACATAATCCAATTAAATACTTAAGTATCTTTCCACAATAATTTTGATTGTTTCATAGGCCCAAAATTGGCTTCAAGATTGCACATAAAATGATATCACAAGAAGAAAAAGAGACACATGTTTGAAAAATTGCAACAAATAAAACATTTAAAGTTATACCTCTGGCTCATGATTTTTCTATAGCTGTCAAACTACGAGTGCCTGATCTACTACTGCCATGAAATTGTCTAATAATTCTTAACACTCTCATGACTGTAAGTGTAACCCTTTCACCAAAATAAAATTTGTAGGAGGTTAAAAAATTGTTTTAAGTTAGTAAGGATTTATTGAATGTCTTCTAAATATAAAGCATTATGTGTATGTTTATTTTTTTGAAAAAACAAGTATATGCTTCCTGATATCAAGATGCTTTAGCATCAGAGTAAGAAGTCATGTCAGGTTAAGGTGTCCAGCAATAGCTTTAAATGGGTAACAGTCAAAATGACTCTGGTTGTGACTTGTCTAAGATAAGAGAGAATCATAGCCACATCATTCTTGATTGATAGGAGTAAATATTCAAGAAAGTTCACAATAGGGTTTGGTGTAATGACTTGGCAATTTGGCTGAGGTAATTCATTCACTTGGGAAAGATTATTAGAAGATACATTTGAAAAATATGCATGAACCAAATTATGGAGGATTCTGACTGGCAAGCTGAGGGATTAGTATTTAATTAAAGCTTTTTAATAGAAGGGTTCCAGTATTAAGAAACTAACTAATAAAAATATTGAATAGATGATGTGGAAATTCTCAGAAAGGAAGGGGAAAGGTAGGGAGCCTGAGAGAGGTTACACAATGATGCCTAGAAAGAGGCATGTTTCATAGAATAAAGAAGCATGATTTTGAAAATGGGTTGAACCAATATTAAGCAATGATTCAGAAGTCACCTTTGCAATCTATCTATTACAAATAACTTTGAAGAAATGGTAGATAACTCCATTGTTTAGGGATCTTAGTACTCAGAGCCAAAGACACTCAGAAACCTATTAGGAGGGGAACACCTCCTCAATTCTTCCCACAGAGAATGTCAAGATCAGTATCAATTTTTTCTCTCATAGCAAGTGGGAAGATTTCTTGAGTCCTCCATCTACATAAGAGGTTTGATTTCTATTCTGTGAGCTCTTCATTCTTTTTAAAAGTAAAGGCTAGAAAATTTAAATTTAGAAGGGTACTTTATAGACACCCCAGCAGTCTCCTTCTAGAAAATACACACTACTTCAACTGGTTCATGTTATTCAATCAGTCACAAGCATTTCAGTGTTCCATCATGTGTGGAAAAAATGTACAGGGCTATGTCAGGAGGGATACAAAATACATATCTGATTTTTTTGTGCATACAGATATTTTAGTACAAAACATTAGAACTTTCAATCCTTCTTCTAACAAAAATCCAAAGACAAAAATAATATTTGAAATGTTTGTTGTTCTCAAATCAACACATTAGGCATTGAATGTTCTTTGGCCCACTAATTTACCCACAATTTGCAGGTGCTGAATTTTCTATTAGTCCTTGGGGTATTTAAAGCATGTCCATAGGCACAACATGTGCCATTTAGGTGAGTTAATTTTAAAATAATTTAACTTCTATACTTTGCTTTTTATTTTAAAATTACAGCATGAAACTGCATTAGTGTCATTCCTCCACAATTTAATGATTTCCAAAGTCATTATCAAGAAATGGAAAACTCACAAGCCGCTACCCTGTCATATGGTATAACTAATTTAACAAATAGTCCTATCATATTCAAGTCTTCATATCACTACAAGATTATCAATACAGCTGGTGGATTTATTTTAAAGTGTTCTTCCTTCTTCCAATGACAGTTTTCACAGATGGAAGCACCCTTCCAAGATAAACTCCAATCTGCTGCATTTAAAAAAATACTTGGGCTAAACTTCAAGAAGTTTGCATGTGTGAGAAGGGTGAATTAACATTACTTTTATTTCTGGCTCAAGCTGTAATGGTGAATGTACTGATGTACATTAATTGAATAGAAAATGTCTCTAGCACCACACACAGAAAGTACATGTACAGAGAACACTCTTTCTGTCAAGCTGTCACCATCCCTCAATGAACAACCTGTGGGTCCTCAGATATTTGGCAAAGAAGAATGTAGATATATTGTGAACAGAACATATGAAAATTCCTGCCCTCATCGTACTCATACTCTCGTAGAAAAAAAAAATGGAGATAGAAGAATAGGTTTGACTAGTTTTATTCTGAAAAATTCTCTTTTCATATCTTAGATATACCACATTTTAGATTAGTTTTATACAATATGATTCGTTTTTAGAACTATACATTTAGTTCAGTAAGCCTCATTTAAGCCTATACATGTAAGGAAATTAATAATCATTCTCATAGAAGATAAAGTTTTTATTGATCCTGAGACATTTAGCTGGAACAAAAACACAGGCACATACAAGCACGCGCACACACACACACACACGTACATGAGCTTTGAAGTTATCAACTGAATTTGAATTCTGCTTATACTATGCGCAAGCAATATGACTGGGGAAATGTCATATCTCTCAGCCTTGGTTTCATCACTTGAGACATGAAGATCAAAATTCTTTCTTCGTCAGGCATATTTATATTATGTATTTTTTAACTTTGCATGGATAAGATGCCTATTCCATTATGTACTATACAGCAGATTCAGAGAACTTAGGTTCCCACTCTACCCCTTTAGGTTTTTTGTCCCTAAAAAGATTTTGTTAAATGTTAATACTGTGAGTTTAAGTTTTTAATATTTACTAAATAAATATTAAATAAATATTCCATGTCAGGAAGTAGAATAAGAAATACAGAAAGAAAGAAGCAAAATGTATGCACAGAAAATCACCAATCTACCAAACCATAAAAAAATCAATGACATGGGGGCATATAAATGGTGGTATAATTTTTTATATAGAACCTATATAAATTTTAAGTCACTTCTACTACTCCTATTTTCTGCATCCTATCCTCCCTGCTCTATTTAATGAACTTGAGAACTTACAATCTTCCCCATGAGTTAGTCAAAATAACTTAGTCTATGTGTGCCCATGTATTCAATTCATTATTCATCAAATATGTGAGAGTGCTTTTGGTAAGCACTAGATATGAATGAAGAATCAATATTGTTGCCTCTATATTGTTCTAGCTAAATGAAATAAAACTTTCATCTGTATCAAAACCCATTCTTTTCAGATAACATTTTTTTTAAAGACTTTTATCAATACTTCAGCTTTTTTCCAATTGGAAGCATAATGCCAGAAAGCATTTTGTACAATAGCCTTTTGATGATTGTGTTTGTTAATATATATTTGCCGTAGTCTTATATTTTTATGACGTGTCTTATTTTTTGTTTTATTAAGGTCAGAGATCATGTCTAATCAACCCCTTTTGGCTGTAAGCATGTAGTCAACTACATGTATAATACTAGAAGCTGAACTACTGATTACTACTTATCGTCTTCTTTTTAGACAGAGTCTGGCTCTGTCACCCAGGCTGGAGTGCAGTGGCAAGATCTTGGCTCACTGCAACCTCCACCTCCCAGGTTTAAGCAATTCTGCTGCCTCAGCCTCACGAGTAGCTGGGACTATAGGCATGCACCATCACGCCCGGCTAATTTTTGTATTTTTTTAGTAGAGACAGGATTTTTCCATGTTGGCCAGGCTGGTCTTGAACTCCTGACTACAAGTAATCCAGCTGCCTCGGCCTCCCAAAGTGAGGGGATTACGCATGTTAGTCTCTGCGCCTGGCCTACTTATCTTTTAATATTGAAAATGAACATCTCTATAAAAGGCAAAAATAAGAAACTGCTTTATAGTTTTTGAATTATCAATTAAAATTAAATAACATGAATATATGTTCTAAAATTATAAAAGCCCCACTTTATCCAGGGAAAATAATTATAAATGCAATAAATTTTATAAGAAATTTAGAGGCTTAAGTTTTTCATTTCCAGTAAGTTATTAAATTTGAAGAGAGAAAGAAAAAGATGAAAAACTATTTTATTCAGTGTGTAGTAGAGTTTGTATAATTTGCTTCAAAGAGATAGGATACTCTTCTACATCGAAACACTAATACAAATACAAAAACAAAGATGTCAAAGCTAGTCATCATCAGAGTTGAAAAAAAAAGCATTGGGCATTGAAAGAATTCTACAATTTCATTTATGAATATTACACAGCTTGCAAGCAAATGAGAATCTTTAAGTTTGAGAAATTATTGAAAGGTGAAGATTATTAATCAAAGACTCTCATATTAATGTGAAATATATATATATTCAAACATATATAACTTACATATAAAATGCTGAAAACTTTTTCTTTAATGATTATTTATGCCATGCCAAAAGACACATGATTATTTGTGCCATTAAATCTAGACTGTAATATCACACCATTGGTTCTATACAAAAAAAGTCAGACTATTTTGCGAGAGTTTGCTCTTTATTGACAAGAATATGAGCAATTCCTTAATTGACAGACTGTTGTGATGCATAGTACAGTGTGTTATTATATTCTACAGTGGACATAAAAAGGTTTTTCAAAAAAGCCTCCATTCTAAGTACATAATTTAAAGCCATTAATAGCTTCAAAATATAATTAGTATCGATTCTAATAATTTACTTTAAAAATTTTAATTTTTCAAAGTAGCTTTCAAAAAAACTAAACCCAAATTTCTTTAACATGAAGTCTATTACATTATACATTTTACTCAACATTCAAGACGTTAATAGCACTTATAAAATTTGGTCCTGATAGCAAATGTTCCAGCCTTTTATATTTTAATAATATTTCATAATCTGCATACTTTGTTAATATCGATAGTATAGTGTAATACAAAGGCACACTGAACAAGAAATCTAGAAAATTCAATTATACTATCAAGCAGCTGTGTCATTAGCTTTGCTGGGTTTCAAATTTCTTTTCTATACAATGAGATGCCTAGTTCAATTACATTTTCTTTTGGTCTGTATTCTGTTACATTGACTTTTGCTTATTAATATTAAAAAATACCCAAACTAGTATCCTATGTGTTTCTTATACAGATTTTCCTTGTCTTAATATTGTAAAAGAAAATAGTTGTGATTCCAATTTAATTTATATATATTTATTTAGTTTTTATATCATCAGTGTTTTTTAAAAATAATTTAAATTTTATCAAATATTTACAAAAGCATATGTTTAAATTTGTCTATACTGCACACAACCACAAACAATATGATGTTACTTGTTTCACATAAAATTGGCTTAAGATGTATAATAAAAATCCTTTCTCATTTATACTAACATGACTCTTGGACTTACAGTAGTTTACATTTTATAACTTATAATTGACTAACATTTGCTTTGAGCTACAGGCTTTTCAAATCTGAACTTCCTCTATTAAAGCAAAAGTGAATAAAAACAGTGACCATTACATATTGTATCAGCTGTGATTAAAAGTAAAAATGAGCTGGGAGCTGTAATCTCAGCACTTTGGGAGGCTGAGGCAGGTGGATCATGGGGTCAGGAGATGGAGACCATCCTAGCTAACATGGTGAAACCTCGTCTCTACTAAAATACAAAAAATTAGCCAGGCGTGGTGGCACACGCCTGTAGTCTCAGCTACTCGGGAGGCTGAGGCAGTAGAATGGCTTGAACCCAGGAGGAGGAGGTTGCAGTGAGCCGAGATTGCGCCACTGCACTCCAGTCTGGTGACAGAGTGAGACTCCATCTCAAAAAAAAAAAAAAAAAAAAAAAAAAAAAAGTAAAAATGTAACCTTGTGAAGTTATATATATATCAAAACAGAAGCAAGATACATTTTATATAAGCATTAATGACTCAAAACATAATGTTATATCCATCTATCCTTTTCACACCATACATTAATTAAGATGTGATATTTTAACAATAATACCCCAGTCCTTTGTCTTTAACTCTAGTAAATTCAGTATTCCACAATTTGCCAGATTCAAGACTAGGAAGTTATTTATTAAAATTAAAGTCTGGATTCTGGAAAATTTAGTTAATAGTTACATTAACTACAGTAACATTAGTAATAAATGAATGAGTCAAGGTGGGCATACATTTACATTAATAATTAGAAATTAATATTTTATTATAGTCTGAACATGGTGCTCAATATTTATTCTGTAGAACTCTTTCAGTTTACAAAGCTAGTTTTACACGCAGAAAAAAGCTAGGATACTTTGAAAATAACTGTAATGTCAAGGAGATGCTTTTAGTTAATAACAAAATATACTACACAGCATAGAAATTAAAACAGCTTGGTCCTGTTACATATAGATAGGGAGGACAAAGAAGACTTGAAAATAGATCTAAATAAATATGGAATCAAATAGGCAATAAAGGTGGCATTAGTATACTACAGTAATTATTCAAAAAACATATTTGGAACTATTTTAGCAATTTGGGGGGAAAATCTTGATATTTCTCTCACTCCTTATACCACAATGAAAACTTAGAATAGGGTCTGTCATGTGCTATTGTGAAACCTCTCAGCTTTATTTTATTTAATTTTACTACTGAATTTTAATATATTGTTTTTATTATAAAACATATGTTCATTATAAGAAGCAAAGTAATTAAGAGATTTATAAGGAAAATGTTAGAAACCTAACTTCACCTACACTAACCTCAATCAAATGAAGAAACTAAAGTTAAATTACATCCTCCCCTTTTTTGTTTATATACAGATTAAATTTTTTTCTAAAAGTAGTGTCATACTATTCACATTACTATGCAAGTTGTCCTCTTTCACTTACTACAAATATCCTTTTAGACCAATAAATATAAAATGCAATGTTAAGAATTGCTTCTTAACCTTCCATAATATAAATATAGCCTAATAGATTGAGCTGATACTAAAGTCTTCACCAGTTTTTTATTACTTCAAACAATGCTGTAATTGCTTTAAATAATATACTTGTATATGTGTCCCTTTACATTGTAATTACTTTATTTCTCTAGGTAGAACAAATTAATAAAGCATGCTGGTGAAAGAGTACATATATTTTTAATTCTCAAATATATACTCATCATATCAAAGTTCTTTCCTTCCTGCTGAGTAACATAGGGGTTTACTTTTCAACTTCAACAATTTGATGAGAGAAAACTGGTATCTCATCTTTTCATTTACATCTGACTCACTAATATGCAAGTAGGCTAATTTTAATATGATTAATAGTCACTTATATGACTTCTATAATAGTAAAATTTTTGCCTATGCCTGCACTGAGTTATCCTTCTCATATAAATTTTCAGGAGCTCTTTGATTAACAAAGATGTTAACACTTGGACTGAAACATGTATGGCAAATAATTTTTCACTCGGTTTCAAGTGTGGTTAGTTTTTATTTTAAAATATATTTTAAAATGCAGATATTAAAATTTCCTCTCTTATATTTTATAGCTGCTTGTAATTAAAATTATCCTTAAATATGTACTTTTAATACGTAGAAGGTTAGTCCACCTGAAAAGTATTCTAGGAGATAACCTATGAAAGATTCTAAAAGTAAAGTCAAAATTATTCCAGATCTACTTATTGAAGAATTAATTTTCCACTGAATTGAAATGTCCTCCTTCTTATATATTACATACTCATATTTACTTGGTTCTACTTATAGACTCTCATCTGTTTGAGAAATGTATATTCCTGCACCACTACTACATCGTTTTGATTACCATAGCTTTATAGTATCAGTATCTGATATAATAAATCTTTTTTGTTCTCATTTTTTAAAGTTTCTTTCTTCCATATATCTCCCCAATTACTACTCCTATATTTTCCTACAAAATCTCTGGGTTTTTTTTTATCAGTTTAGACTATCTACTCATTCTTAAATATCTACTGCACTTTTCCAGGGCATATTGAAAACTAGTTAATCTGCTATGACTCTTCTAATTAGAAAATAAAATTATAGGAAAATAGCTTTTAAGTCATGAACAGGCATGTCCAAGGACTGAAAATAACAAGGCAGTAAGTAGACCAGAGAAATCAGTGGGAATCATCTTAAAGGCATTTGCCAAACCATGTAAACAAAGGCTTCTGTTTTAAGGGTCTCTGAGGATATAAGTTTTAGAAAAAAAAGTTCAAGGCCCACCTAAAGTCTGAGTCTAACATAAGACTCAATCATAAAGCTAGGATTGTGTAAGTCCACATCGCCAGAAAGATAAATTAAAATTAATCCTACCTAGGTCGCACCTGGAATTGCACAGAAACTTTTCAGTCTTAAACTTGGTACACAAGAAAAAGAGGGAAAATAATGTCCTTAGCAAATTAAATTTATATTTGTATTTTTGGTCTGATTCACACAATCTTGGTGACTCGAAAAAAAATTTAAGTGAGGAATTTAGTTTAAGGTGGTCCCAGAGGACTGGCGGTAAAGCCACTGCCTGAGGGAAGCAAATATAAATCCCTTGTAAAGAAACATGCATGCTTCATGGTTCTCAGAGAATTTCCTCCAATAAGGCATCAACACAAATGAGCAGAGTAAAAAAATAATAAAAATTCAATGAACGTACAAGGGAACACAAAGCACTCAGTGGAGGCAACGGATAGCACAGACAGTATCATCAGACTAGCAGAGACTTTTAATAGTAAAATTGACAGAATATGAAAACGAATATTTTAAGTTTTAAGAAATAAAAGGCGGCCAGGTGCGGTGGCTCATGCCGGTAATCCCAGCACTTTGGGAGGCCAAGACGGGCAGAACACGAGGTCAGGAGTTGGAAAGCATCCTAGCTAACACGGTGAAACCCTGTCTCTAATAAAAATACAAAAAAAAAATTAGCCGGGCATGGTGGCGCGTGCTTGTAGTCCCAGCTACTCTGCAGGCTGAGGCAGGAGAATGGCGTGAACCCGGGAGGCGGAGCTTGCAGTGAGCGGAGATCGCGCCACTGTACTTCAGCCTGGGCGACAGAGCGAGACTGTGTCTTAAATAAATAAATAAACAAATAAATAAATAAAAATAATAATAAAAGTCTTGAAAAGATTAATAAAAAGCTGGCAGATTAGGAAAAAAAGCACAAAAAACTCTTCGAAATGAAAGATGTGATTGTAGCTCAAAAATGGACCATTTTAACAGCATATTTGAAACTGGTGTAGAAATTATTAGTAAACTTCAAAATAGAATTGAAGGAAATTATCTATAATGAAACCCCCACACTGTAAATATAAAGACAAATTTATGAAACGTAAGAGTCATTGAGAACAAAGCAAAAAGATTTAACATGTATCTAATAAGAGCTTCATAAAGAAAGAGAGACAGTGAGATATTTCCCAACATGATGAAAGAAATCAATCCACTTTTAATAATTCCAAAGAAAAATAAGTAGGACAAATAAAAAGAAATATGGACTTAGATAAATCATGGTAAAATTGTTGAACATCAAAAACTAAAAGATCTTTAAAACAGCACCCCAAAGGCATATTAACCTCAAATGAACAATAATTAGACTTCCATTCATTTTTCAATAGTAGCATTGTATGATAAAAGGCCCCAAAATGGTGAGTTCTATGAGGTGGAAAAATAATAACAATAATCATTGTCAACCCTGAATTCTACAATTAGTGAAAAAACTTTTCAAAAGTAAAAAAAATGGAAATAAAAATAGTTCAGAAACAAAAATTAAGATAGTCTGGCAACAACAACAAAAAAAACCCTTTCTGAATAAAATTTTATTTATTGCAAGTAGAACTGCTTCCACATGGAAATTGCAACACTGAAAAAACTGACAAAAATATGAATAAAGCTAATCCAATATTGACTAAATAAAGCAATTATAATACTCTCATCAAATTTTAAAAGAGAGAATTAATATCCACAGAACATCTTGTAACACGGAAAGAGGTAATTAGAATTAAACCTTATTCTATGACACAAAACCCACTCACATTGATATTCTACATGACACAAACCAACGCATAATACATACGCCAAAACTGGCAGGTCATCTGTAATGAAAACTGGCACATGAGTTCAGAATTACTTATTTAAATCACATGGCAACCCAACTCAGCAACTCTGCAGGATTATGGCTTGTGTACCCTCTAGGAATATAACAGAGATAGAGGTGGGTGTGTGCGTGCGTGTGTGTGTGTGTGTGTGTGTGTGTGTGTGTAGAGCTTTATTAAGATATAATCCACATAGCATATATACACCAATTAATTTAGAACACGGATTTTTGAATCACTCAAAAAAGATACTCCATCACCACTAGTAGTCATTACCCACTTTTATAAATACTCCTCACATATTTTTGCCCAACTCTCCAAACCGAATCCCAGGAAATCACTTATCTACTTTCTGTTTCTATATATTTGTCTATTATGGACATTTTCTAAAATATTTCTCCTAACTGTAATTCTATAACTTTGGAGACATGCTGGTTAAAGGAGATAGAGGTTTGGTTTTGTTTTGTTTTGTTTTAAAGCTTTGTTCTCTTGAGCACCATCTTATGGCAGATAGACAAGTCAATACTCTTTAAATGGATAGAGGGGTAAATACTTGTTATCCAACAATAAAGATGAAGGAACTGACCTCGTGTACCAAGAGAAACCTGAAATCTTATCACTACTTTTTGTTGCATATATCTAAATCTTCACATTTTAAAAAATTACTGGGTTATAAATTATGGACTTTCTAACATTTTTTCTTCCACTTACTTCTTTAATATAATAGTGGGAGAAACCCCAATCAACTTACATAATAGATTATGTATTTGGACATTAGTTTCTAGGCATTGGGGAGCAACTACAGTTACTGAGCAAGGAAGTCAGAATTTGAGCAAAGCTTTAGAAAGTTATTCTGGAAATGATCAATATTTTGTTTGTTAAGAGTGTAAACCATTCAGCCATTGAAACTGAAAGGCAAACTGGAAAGCAGAAAGCACCAAATCTATTGGTTACATTTCTGCTTTTCTGCTTTGTAACAGCTGTAATATGTGTGTGTGTGCGTGTGTGTGTACAATATATATACAATATATATCCCTCTCAACCATATATATATACACACACACATACATGCATACACACATACAAACACACACACATATCAATGTAACTTTCTTATAAATGCAAACATTATTATCAATAATTTCTGCTACTTCGATTTTGTTGTTTCTTTAACTTCCAGTTATTTTTAATAAGGATCTATCACAAAGAAAAAACTTCTTTTACATCGTGTAATTTAGTCAGCTTTTCTGTAACATATATTATACATTTATTTATCTATACACAAAAGCCACACTAATCTGAGTACACAGATTTTATAAACACATGCAAAATCATGGAAAAATCGATGGCTTACACTTTAATGTAAAAGTTTTAAGGAGAACATATCTCTATTGTTTTAAATACAGGATCATGAAATCAAGAAACACTGTTTAAAACAGCCATTTATTTCACTATATTTATAGACTGATCTCATGCATTCTCATATAAAGTAGTGTTTTTTAAAAGAAAACCTATTAAGAAATATAACCCAGTATTCACAGTTTGGTGAATCTGAAACGTGTACTTCCAATTGAGAGATACAATTGCAAACAACAGCCTGCACAAACCAAACAGAGAAAAACTGACTGAGGGGGGACAATAGAATTGAGTGTACCTTTCAAAACTAGAGCTGTAATCCAGTTTGTAAGAAAATAAAGAATGGAAGTATTGGCCTAAACTCCACTGAATCACAGAAGCCTAACACAATACAAAACAAGTGACATCCTTTTCTCAAAGAGGCGCAAGGCTCATTGAGTCTGGGGATTCAATTACCCTCTCAACCTGGAAAGAACCCCCTCCTGCGTTGAGGTCCACTGGCAAAGCAATGTGGGACAGCCTACATTGTACGTAGCTGGTAAATATCTAAAAAGCTGCAGGCTTTAAAGAACAACAATCTTTGACCTTTTATGATTGCTACAGTGATCCTTCAACAAAAAATTACGAGAGTTTTTTTTTTTGAGGTTTGACAACATATTATCTTCTCAATTAATCATCTTCAAATATCTCATATTCATATAAAAATCTTTTAAATAGGTAGCTAAGCACAATGTTCCATCAGGTAAAGAATATGAACAAATTAATGAAACAGAAAGTGGATTTCCAAAAATAGAGATGACTGTGATCTTGCTTAGACATTTTGTAAACTTCTCTAAGAATCCTTTTTGTATTTTTTTCTATACACTTGTGTAGACCTTGAATAAATGAAGTGTGTACTCATAAAATAACTACTGATTCTGAAATATCTACAAAAAAATTGGGGTAGCATGGATCTTCTAAGATAGTCCATCATAATTCTCATATTTCCTCATGCTTGATATGAAGAGTGTTAACTTAGATATATTTTTAGCGAAAATACTTTAGACTTCAAACTTTGGATGCTCCTTTTCTGATGAGATCTTTATTAAAAATTTTGATTTTATAAATAGCAATTTATTTCAAAAACAGCAATCACTTCTATAGTATTTACCATATTGAATGAATAGGGAAACTAATAATTCCACATAAAAATTGTTGAGTAATCACTATATTAGACATTTTCATATAAAAATATTATTCAGTTTATACTACAACTCTGTAAGATAGATTGTACCTTTCCTTCATAAGTGAAAGTAAGGAGGTAATTATCCCCAGTTTCACAATAAGTGGTTTATCTAAAAATTCAAACCAGACTTCAAATCCTAATAAATCTGACAATGCAGATTTAAATCTGACCATACAGGAATAATTTTTAAATTCTTTCAAAACCCTAAATTGATATAAAAGTATTTATCATTTTTCTCCTAAATTATCTATTTTAAGTACTTGAAATATTAAGAAATAATCTTTATATGTAAAAAGATACCTGGTTGTTGAAGAACAAGGAGTTAAGGTATCTTTACAGCATTTTAGAAAATTAGTGTTAAATATTGTGAAATGATTCTCTGTATCTTTATGGGAGACTTTGTTCAACCTTTGCTCATCCTTAAAGGATTAGACACTTGGGCAAGAGCTCTCAATGCTCTCTTCACAAAAACAATAGGTACTATTAATTATTCAATCAATCAACCATTCACTTAGTGAATGAAAACTGGGCTTAGACTTACATTGATTTTTTAAAAAATTAAAGATCAAAATTCCTTTTGTTCTACTCATGCCCATATAAGCCTTTTATTCTAATTTTTGTTGTGTATTTTTTTTGCTATAACTCTATGAGTCATTATGAATTATTTCAAGTCTTAAACAAATTAACTGAATTTTAGTTAAAAAAAAAGTCTATTACCTTGATATATCTACGCGCTAGACTTACTATCAAAGCACACTTTCATCGATATTTCACAAATCACAAATGTGTTTTGGTGATCAATGACAGTTCCTGTCTATTAGTATTTAGCAAGCGTAAACTAAAATCAATCTTTTCAGTGTCTTGAATTTTAAATATCATTCATTTTAACACAAACTAATTTTCAAAACAAAAAACAATGAACCTGGATTTTCATGATAAATCACAACTTGGAAGTGCTTAGTTAATAAATGTGCCACATTTTTAAATGCCTACAGAAGTCATATTTAATGCTTTAACTGGATTTGCTAAGACAAGCTGTATGTTGTACCCACAGATAATAGAGAACAAGATCAAATACTGTTATTATTTTCATTTGCAGAGTTAAATCTGAATTTACCTTGTTTGCAATACTTGTGATGAATGATTTAATATCAAGATTAGTTGGACAGCTCTTCTGACACGGGGCATCTGCACATTTCAAGCATCTAGGAAATAAAATAACTATGTTAAGAAACTACAAGATAAGTGAGATAATCTATTTTCTACCTTATACTCATTCAGAGTCCGTGTCTAGTAAGTATAAATAAAATTATATCATTTTTAGGTACAAAACATTTTTAAGCAATAAATACAAAGTTTCTGTGTTTCATCTTTGGCACTCCTCTTGGGATGCATAAATGAGAATCATGCTGGCTAGTAACTGCCCCTCCTCTCAGAGTTCCTTCTTGATTTTAAGAGAATCATAC
Source organism: Pongo pygmaeus (assembly GCF_028885625.2). Lineage (NCBI taxonomy): Eukaryota > Metazoa > Chordata > Mammalia > Primates > Hominidae > Pongo > Pongo pygmaeus. The sequence continues at coordinate 132,316,948 of NC_072373.2, read as the reverse complement.
TTATTTAGGACATACCATTCCCTCACTCTATCAGTTTTGTTTAATCCTTCACTATGCTGACAATACTTGCACGCAGTTTTTTAATAAGGTTTGTAATTCTTTTAGACCAAAATTATTATACAAATGCAAAGATCAAAGGTAAAGTCTTATTTTACCACTTGAAATATCCTTTCTTCCACTCTTCCTTCCTTCCAGCTTCCCTCTCTACCTCTCTCTCTCTTTCCAATTTTCGGAAGTCTTTCAGCCTCCATCCCATTCACAGGACAACTGAGTTCTGTAATAGATGCTTCAAAGCATAGCCCAGATCCACCCCCTTCAAGACCAAAGCTTTATTCCCACAGCTGCCTTCCCTCTGCTGCTGAAGAGAATGGGCTCCAACAAGGTAAGCCTCCTTTCCAGTAGCAGCACACACCCAATTCAAGGTCTGTGAGTGGGGTTAGAGCCTCTCTACCCATTCCCATATTTGGGGAACTAGTCTGCAAGGAGCCATTGAAGCATTTATTGTGACTATTTGCTCAGTCCCACTTCCTTCACTCTTCTACAGATGTTAACCTGCATATAAACTTCCTGCATATTAATCTCATCTGACTCTTCTCTCCTCTCCGGGGGACTGGCCAGAGATATATTCGAACTTTGTTGCACCTAAGAACCACCTGGGAAGCTCGATAAATGGCACAGACTTCACAGAGGAGCCCCTACCGAGTCCAAGTTACTGGCCTGAGAATCTGCATTTTGAAAAGGGCCTCTGAAGTGATTCCAGTGTTCATAGTTGGAACCACATTGTTAGAACAACATTCTATAATTATTCATTCAGGACAACTAAAACCAATGGCCAGACTCATTCTTTATTTGCACATTAACTTATGTGTGTTTTTCTTCATTTATTCATTCATTTAATACATATTTAATAAGCCTCCATTACACAGCAGATCCTGGGATATGAGAATATAAAAGTGTTGGAAAAAGATCACCATGGTCCTGCCATCATAGAACATGCAGTTTGAATGAAGTACAGACACAGAAAAAGCCACACACCGGTCAATGTGGTCAGTGAGAATCTGGGTGAAATATAGCATGCTAAGGGAACACAGATTGAAGACAGTAGTCCTGGAGGGAGGTTGTCAGGACAGGCTTCTTGGGAGGAATAATACTGAAATAGAAGCTTGAAGAATGAGTGGACATTAGGAAAGCAAATGACAGTGGGATTCTGAGTGCAGGGTCACCCAGGATAATTACCCAAGAATAGAAAGAGTATGCACCAGTGCCTGGAAAGAAAAGAACGTGACAGGGTAGGTGAACTAATGAATTTGGTCTAGCATAAAGTGAGAGTGGGAGTAGAAAGAAATGAGTGTGGAGGCAGACAACTAAAGAAAATATACTACTGCCACATGTGTCAGAAAAACATCATTCTCCAAGAATTTCACTGAGAATGAATCCTACATTGCTCAGTGACAAAGGTGACTAGCTAGCTCATTTTCTATACACTTCCATGTGTAAAGACCTTGGTTCATTTCCTTCATGAAAACAATACCAGTCTCCTTGTCATTCTTTTGTAAGTAAGAGAGCCCTCTTCATTGTCTGAACCAATTTCTCAGTACCTAATTAATATCTTGTTTTTAAATCTGATCTCTTTTCTCTGGTTTGTGCCCTTAGCCTTCTCTCTAAATTAAATTTTACACAATGAGTACCAAAGGCTTTTCATAATCAATTGTCCTCTCTGAAATGTAGTCATTAAACTTCTCCCCTATCATTTCTCTAAATACCATTGTTAGATTCACATCTATCATTTAGTTGAATTCCTGTCTGCTCATACTTAACGTTTTTTCCCCGAAACACTATTGCTGAGTTCAAAAATAATTTCTTCAAAGTATAATCTGCAGCATACATTGCAAACAATACAAAAAACTCCATAATGTATGGCCTATTTGGTCCTTGATGTTAAAATGAGGTGATATTTATATGTGTAACTGTCATGTGGATAAATATACTGAGCATTAATAGTGGTTTGAAAGGATCTTCTTTTATGTCGCAATATAAAATAGCTAAAAAGTAAATAATATGCCAACTTAAATATCATCTTATTGTTGAAAAAAAGTCTTTTAAACAGTTGTAAAAATATCCATTACACAAGAGTAAGCATACACACACACACATATACTGGCACATCATATGGATTCTGGTTATCTCTATGAAGTCACAAGTTTCCTGCTTTTCTTTTTTCTAACACCCAACTTGAATAATAACACAATTAAAAAATAAAGTTATAATGTCAGCAGATATAAGGGAACCAAATTAATGTGCAGTGTATTTTTCTGTTCTTTCAGAGAAATCTTATATTCAATATAAACAGATTCACTTAACAGCATTGACAATGTAAGGATTTTTAGTTGTGGTTATTAAGCCTCTTTACCAAATAATTCTCCTTTTATTATTGAGCTAGTTCACAAATAACAGCTGTTGAAAATGTCAGATGTTAATGAGGCAGGGCCACGCAAACCTGAATTGTAGCATTCTTTTTTCCTTTGGTGTCATGAATATGCCAGAATGGGCAGACTCTGATAATAATACCATCTTGCAATTCTCTAAGCGCTCTGCAGACTAAAGTGCATCAGGCTGCCATTAATCCCACTTATCACTCTGACAGCTCAGTAATTACACTACTGCTATAGCCAGGTAGTCCTAATAAAATATCAACCACTGCACTGGAATGCATACTGGTGAGACGTTTTATTAAACTTTGAGGGGTGGGGGTTGATCATCAAGTGATATTAGTGTTGACCTATTTTTCTATTTGACAATAAATTATCCTTTGACCATGCCATAATAGATATTACAGAGTGCATTTACTGCACCAAATCAGAAAGGTACTGCATTACAATGATATAGGCAAATGGTGTAAATAAAATAGCAGAAATGCATGTCAGAATGTTATTACTTAAATTGCTTTAAATGATTGATACCATGAAAAATCACAGACACATTACTTAGGGGAATATGTCAACAATTATTGTAAACCACAGTTCCACATAAATTTCTCCTTAAAAGTAACATTTAAATTACACTTGTTTTCATCTTTAGTCATTTAATTCCCCTTTTACCTTTCAAAGTTACTCTGTTATAATGCAGTTTATTTTTAAATGCATAAGCAGCAAAAATTAATTCAGAGAAACAATTATGTCATACTTTTTCCCCCAAATAGTTGTTATACATAAAGTTAAAGAAGTGTATTTGATGTTTTTAAATTACAAGGAAACAACTTAGAGTTTTCACCAGGCATACACTTTTTAAATTTTCATATTTAATACAAAGCGTAACAATGAATTTCTCGAAGAGAAAAATATAGAATACTTAATCAATGTTAATTTTTTATGATTCGACATGACCATAAAAAATGTATGAAAACTTAAGTACTGTTACTTAGAGGCCAAAAACTATTAAAGATATATTTATCCATGATATTTCTCTAGAGAAAGAGAAACATGATTCCTCTTCCCAAATATCCGTGAAGCTAGACAGTTTGACTCCATAGTATGACACCAAAAATATTATAGTGAGTAATGAAACAAGCGGCATTTCATTCTTCACACATCTGAGAACAGATGCCTGCTTCTTTTATTGGTAACCATCCACGGCATTTGGAATTGTAACCTATGCTCGTTAAAGAATTTTCTACTCAATGAGTTTAAATGGCTGAATTAATTTCTTTCTCAGATAAAAAATAATAATAATAAAACACATACACACAAATCTATCTGAAACCCTTAAAACTCACATTGCATTGTCTTAGCTTTGCTAGAGTTTGGTTTAATTCAGTCAGCATTGTTTCATCAGGCTATGTATATCTACATTAATCTATATATAATGGCATTAAGCAAGAAAGTATTTACATTAAAAATTAAAATATTTTCCTAATATTAATATTGCATTTCCTTAGATATTTAATGTTCTATATCATCATTTGGGAAGTCTACCTAATTTAGATGTATCGGATGGATTCAAAACCTTGTTTCCCTACCCTACAAGCACCAGTGTAGGAAAATACATAATTTAATATCTTCCTCAATGGTGCAATATGTCTACTGAAAACTGGGCAGAATCAACTATCAGGTTGAAAAGAAATGTGAATAAAGAAATGGAAGTTGGAAGTGTCATACATGTATGAGTTCCACAACTTTTATCCTTTGCTTCCAGACCCTATCATAATAAAAGGAGACAAGAAAGATGGCTGGTATCTTTAAAACATGATAGGACTAACTCCATGTTCTGATCCATTAAGCAGTCAAAACAGCCAAAAGCCATCCTCAGCTTCCAATAATTATCTGCCTATTTATACCTCTGTGCTTCTCTTAATAATCCATTAACAGCCCTTCCTATGTACTTCTGACTCTGCTTCTCTGATTACACCACAGGTTCTTAATAGCTTAGGGCTATCTGGAACTAACTTTGAATATTCTTAAATATGCATCTTGGCTCAGCCTCTATTATACTGAGCTGGAAGCTATGATAACATCAATGAAAATAACTGAATTTTTAATGCTGTGCACCATTCGCCTTTTAACCACACCTGTGATGTTCATGTTTTGAGGCTTTTGATATTTATTTGTATTTACAAGTTAATACCAAACATAATTTTAAATAGCTATTTATCTACTAGAAATTTCCTTTTGCACATGGGTGCTTCAAAACAATTCAAGAGAAGCAAATTTAGAACAGAACACAATTCACACAACTGATGCTCAAAATTATTTGTTGAATGATAATAACCAGGAAGCTGGGAATAAAACACAGTTGAGAACTTTCCTGTAAGTATTTTCTGAAGTCTATGTCAGGGGATTATTGGTTTTACCATATAACAGCTGTAAAATGTATAGTTTATACTTTTTGCATATTTTGACTTAAATGAAGGGACTTCCATTAAATTCTATACTCATTATTTATCTTCCTCCATAACAGATTCCTAAAAATTTATGACTACTTCTATCTCCACCTCATAGATGAGGCTCCAGTCATCTCCCATAAGCATAAAAGACCAGTGGCCAAGGCAGTAGAGGAAATAACTAAAACACATTTAGTATCTTACACCCAGGACTATCCCATCTACGTACAAAAACAGGTTAGAATTTTAAAAGGTGGTGTTCTAGTGACCCCATCTCTTGATGACATCAGTGCCTCCTTGCCAGAGTAATTTGAAGACTGAGAAAAAAGCAGTTAAGAAGTCACAGCTAGAGAAAGACTACAGTATTATCTCTCCTGGAGTCCAATTTTAGTTTAGGAAAAAAAAAGTAAAAGGTAGTCTTGACTGTCTCCTCAAGAGGCTTCTCAAGTCCAGATGAAAAGGTTGGGGTTTTACAGTATCATGCAGTTTTGAAGGCTTACCCAACCTTAGTAGTCACTGAGGCACTATGACTCAGAGAAGGAAAGTGACTTGTCCTAAATCTTCCTCAGAGTTTATGGCAAGCTTTTCTAACTCAGTCCATTGCCTGTTCTAGTCTGTAACATATATTTTCTTCTAATTCATATGCTATTATTAGGAAGCTAGTTTTATTACAATTTTAAGCAACTGTGATTTAGCCGTTTGTGCTGGAGATATACTTTTATTAGCATATTCTTATTAAAAATTAAATATGCTACAAAATCCTCAATAGCATAAGAAACCACAACCTCAATCAAGTACTTTGTGCTGTCTTACAAGCAAATAAAATGTCTCCATAAAAACTTAGTACATATCACCTTTTATAAAATTTTAAACAAAGCTTGTTCTATTTTACTATACAGGAAAAAATATATTTATGATTATTAAAGACTGTTGCTCTTAAACGTATTTGTTTCACTTTCTTACTCTGAAAGATATTTGGATAAAGAAGAAAAAGATTCAAAAATAGGCTTTTGGTATACAGTGGTGGAACACGAAAGATGTGATGGAAATTGTATACATTAATAACTGCAAAGGAGTCATTGGAAGAAAATACACACATCATGAATACAGGTACAGACAGTTATAACCAGGAATGAAAAGAGAACAGAGCCCATATAAAGAAAGTAGCGTCAGTACTTAACAATTTCTGAATCTACTGGGGCTCTCACTTATTGGAAATATAAACGATATATAAATGAAAAGATTTAAATAGTAACACTAAACAACAATGACCAAAAGGCCAAAAGAAAATGTTTTTTGTTTTTTGGGTTTTTTGTTGTTGTTGGTGGTGGTGTTTGTTTGTTTTTTTGTTGCTAAACAAATGTACTGATAATTATGCTGAAAATTATGGGATTGAATGAAATTACTGTAGGTTGCAGCATGAAGGAAAAGTGTCCCAATTCTGACTACTCTCTGTTAGAAATTTATTTATGGAGCATAAGATCGTGGTTTATAAACTGAATTGTTAAAACTGAACAAAAAATAAGTTATTAATTACAACTATTAGAAGTAATTAAATATTAGCTATTCACCAGTTTTTACATATCAATAATACAGAAACAGTAACAGTAAACTCAATGAATACCAGGAAAAAATACGTAAAAGCATTCATTAAATGTTTTCCTGCCCAGTAGATATCTGGGCACTAAAACAGCTGATATAATTTGATCCCTGTCACCTGCAGCTACAAGTGAGGTACACTTTAATCAAGAAAATCAGAGAATACCATAGATAAAAGCTCTGCTTTATGTCCTGGAGGGACGGGCTTGTTGGCAACACTCTCCTAGGAAGCCATTCTTTATTCACCTTAAAGATGGCGGGGATTGAGACTATGTACTTAAAGGGATTGAGGAAGATGGCAAGATTCAAGAAGATCAGAGTTTCCTCTGTCTTGTAGTAATGAGGAAAATAGTGATAAGCCATGTACCTAGGAGAGGATGCTCTATAGAATCTGTCCATATTTAGCATAAGTCAGTCAGATAATACATAGCATATATGTATTTAGTGCACACACACACACAGTGTGTGTGTGTGCATGCACACAGACTTTCATGTATACTAATATTAAGTGCTCAAATGTGCTTGCTCATCCAAAGCCTTTAAGTGTATTAACTCAGAAAGCGTAGCATTGGGGTTAAGAGTACAAGTGCTGGTGCTTGATTGCCCATATTTAATTGTTGACTTCACTTCACTGGTTTTAAGACAGTAGGCAAAGGACTTAAACTCTCTGACATGACTTTTCTCATTTGCAAATGGGGATAACTTGTACATCAAATTGTTGCGATAATTTTTAAAGATTATACCCTTATATGCATTTCTTTAGTAACTTAACAGGTATTCTCTACAATCTTCAATGTATTCTGAAAGTTATATATTGCTTTCTCTTCTTTAATGTGGAAGGAATTAGTAAAGAGTCAAAGTATAATGTTTTATAATTATTTATGTACATTAAACATAGTAGACATCTGACAAACATATACATATGCTTTAAGTGTTCATTTTCTCCATACTGGATTTCAGAAGAAGGAAAAGTTATTTTCCTCTCAGGAGAACCAGAGAAGCCTTCTTAGATAGAGAAACTTATGCTGAAAGTTGAGGAACAGGTAGGATTTGACCATGTAGAGATTAGTACAATAGAACTTAATACTGAGAGCAAGTTACCAACGCTATATGATTCTTCTTTTTATTCTACACAGCAGCTGCCACCACACCATGTACATTTTAACTGCTTAATAATGTGAAATGAATGAACAAATGAATGAAAAAAATACAGGGAAAAGAAACTATTGCCTAATGTAATCCATTAAAATAGATATGCCACTGCCACTGCACCATGTACATTTAACTACTCAATAATGTGAAAAGAATGAATTAATTAATGAAAAAAAATACAGTGAAAAGAAACTATTGCCTAATGCAATCCATGAAGACAGATTATGGGTTCATCCAGGACAAACAGTATAATTTGGCTGGGCACGGTGGCTCACACCTGTAATCCTAGCACTGTGGGAGGCCACGGCAGGCAGATCACGTGGTCAGGAGATAGAGACCACCCTGGCTAACACGGTGAAACCCCATCTCCACTAAAAATTCAAAAAAATTAGCCAGGCGTGGTGGCACGCACCTGTAATACCAGCTACTTGGGAGGCTGAGGCAGGAGAATCACTTGAACCCAGGAGGCGGAGGTGGCAATGAGCTGAGATTGCGCCACTGCACTCCAGCCTGGGCGACAGAGCAACACTCCATCTCAAATAAATAAATAAAATGAAAGACTATAATTCATCTTTGGTTCTCAGTGCGTATCCTATTAGCTGGCACATATGTAAGTGCTCATATGTGTTTAAGAAACATTTCTCAGTCACTGTACTTCAGGAAATCAAACAACAAAAATACATGTCAATCTCATCAGTGGTCCAATATTATTTACAGTGTACTGTATATGGAATCCTTTCTTCTTGAGGCTTTTGGTTGTTTCCCCATAGTAATGGTATGATGTAAAAAATATTCTTCTAAAATAATTAAATTAAAAATGACAGGTTGGACAACACAATGTACTGTGAAGCTTGTATTTTTGAAAATGGCTACTTTCTAGCTAAAAATGTGACTGATCTTTATTATGGTTGCATATGTTTGAAAAGTATCTGAAGGATGCAACTGGTAAGTATGAGAATATATGTGACAAAAGACGCTTTCCTTTATTCCTGCTCCACACATTATCTCTAGCTATTCTGTACAGCCTATCTCCCTTCCCTTTTTCAATTGTTATCATCTAATGAGATGGCAACAAAATACTTCTCATGTTCCAGGGTAGGGTAGCAAATTTCCCTGACAAAATAGGCTATCCATGTACAAATATGGTCTGTCTTTCTGTAAGTTCTGAAACTTACACATTGCTTTCTCTTTTTTAATGTGGAAGGAATTAGTGAAGAGTCAAAGAGTAATGTTTTACAATTATTTATGCACAATAAGCATAGTAGACATCTGACAAACATATACATATGCTTTAAGTGTTCAGTCCAACCATTTTTACATTTTGCACTGGTCATATGAATTGACCAGGCAAAAGCAAACCAATGATACTCCCATATATGAATTTCCTTTCTCAAAATCCTTCCAAAGCCTTACAAAGAATTCAGTTAAGAGTTTTAATAGAGAAGAGTTTTAAAGAGTTCAGTTAACAGCTTTAATAGAGAAATACCTATATCTTATATACCACATTAATTTGAATAAGTTTACATAAATGCAATCACATATATCCATAATAGAGAATAGCTATGCATTTAGTTAACACATAGCCATATTCTGAAGCCCAAGGTTCAGAGTATTTTTTACAGTCCAATCACTTTATAGTTACCATTTTTAATTTAACAATAACAAGCCATATGTAATTTTTTTTTTGCAAACCAAGTTATTGTTCCATGCTCACCACAACTATGGTTTCCTTCATATTCTAGACAGCTGTTACATGATGCTCAATACACTTTTGATCCTTCACAGACCTTGATGACAGTACTAACAGTTTTTATTACAGCTTTCCTACTACACTGTAATCTTATTTCACCTGGACCATTTCCCCACTAGCATCATAAACTCTTTGATTTATATCAAATAATTATTCCAGGCTTCATAGAAAAAAAAGAAATTATTTTGTGTTGCATATTCACATGCTATGCAAATTATCTTCTTAAGTTTTGAAACACCTGTTGTATGTTTATCTTAATTTCAATGAAGCCCCTTTAGAAAAGTTTAAAAAACTAACATATATATTTTTCATAGATGCCCTAGAAGTAAGCTTCTCAGCAAACTTCAAAACTGAGAAAGCTCTATATTTTATGACATATTTGTGGGCAATTTCAGAAATAATATATTAGTAACACTAATCTGACATATAGATTTAGAGTGCATGTACCCCAGAACTTAAGATAAAAATAAAAATTTTTTAAAAAGATGTGAAAAAGGAGGTCAAATTGTTAAATCCATAAATAAAATAGGTTATTTGTTCCTATACAATTCCTAGATGTACGGAATATGTTTGTTATGAAAAAAACAGTATGTAGACAAATATGTAAACCCACCTTAGGGCATGTGGACTAAGATTTGGGATAGATTTTACTTTTCACAATGCTATATTGTTTGCATTTTTTGCAATAAGTAAGTATAACTTACATTATTAAAAACAAGACATAGATGTTGACTAAAATCACATTATCATAAGTAATTTTTACTTTTTGCACTGGTCATATGAATTGACCAGGCAAAAACAAACCAATGATACTCCCATATATGAAATTCCTTTCTCAAAATCCCTCCAAAGCCTTACAAAGAATTCACTTAAGAGTTTTAATAGAGTGACCATAATGGATATGCAACTTACACAGGTTTGAACTGCTGGGCTCAAGTATACATGGGCTTTTGTTTTCAACCAAACAAGGACTGAAAATGTAGTATTTGTGGGATACAAAATTTGCCTATATGGAGGGCCAACTGAGGGACTTGAGTATGTGCAAATTTTGGTATATGCAAGGGTCCTGGCAACTCTCTAGCATATACCAAAGGATGACTATATTTCTGAGTATTTGGTGGCTCATAAAGCTACCATAAAAAAGGGCTGAGGTGGATGAAAAGAATACTGACTGACAATGCAAGCACTGGAGGCCCTCATTAATTAAGCTGAAACAATAGTGGAAAAAAAGTTTGGCCTTAAAATTAAAAGATAGCATTCATCAATAATAGAATCTTGAGGTAAATAAATGTCTCCACATATTAGCTGTGTAGGTATAATTGAACAACAGAAATAATTCAACTCAAAATTATTAAAAGATTCTGTGTTCTAAGTTCTGTGCTGGCAAAAGGGAGGAGCTACTGGAACCTACTTAGAAGATAATGACTTAATATATTGGACACATACTTCATAAAGAGGGCTTTCAAAATATATATATATATACACACACATATATATACACACATATATACATATATATATATACACACACACAGATACATATATATATGGCAGGGGACAGTGGCTCACGCCTGTAACCTCAATGCTTTGGGAGAATTACTTCAGGCCAGGGTTCCATATCAGCCTGGGCAACATAGGAAGACCTTGTCTCTACCAAAAAACAACAAAAATGAAAGAAATTAGCCAAGTATGGTGGTCTCTACTTTAGTCACAGCTGTAGGCTGAGGCAGGAAGACTGCTTGAGCCCAGAAGGTCAAGGCTGCAGTGAGCTATGATCGTACCACTGCATTCCAGCCTCAGTGACAGAACGCTGTCTCTAAAAACGATTTTTTTTTTTTTTTGAGATGGAGTTTCTGTCGCCCTGACTGGAGTGCAGTGGTGCCATCTCAGCTCACTGCAACCTCTGCCTCCTGGGTTCAAGCGATTCTCATGCCTCAGCCTCCCGAGTAGCTGAGATCACAGGCCTGCGCCACCACGTCCAGCTAATTTTTGTATTTTTATTGGAGACTTTCACCATGTTGGCCGGGCTGGTGTCGAACTCCTCACCTCAGGCAGTCAGCCCTCCTCGGCCTCCCAAAGTGCTGGGATTACAGCTGTGAGCCACTGCGCCTGGCCTAAAAAAATATTTTTGTGTGTGTGTATTTTTTTTCTTTAAAAGTGCAACAGTGATTGCCATTATTATAGAGGATGAAATAGCACATTTGGAAAGCAATGTCCATATATGAATTGTCTTCCTCTTAGAACTGTTGAGTTTCATGTGTGACATCCATACAAGTTTATTTGGTAGTTTTATTCCATAAAAATGGTGCCATTCTCCCTTTTACAAAAATAAAAAGTAAACCTACTTCACACACACACACACACACACACACACACACACACACACACATTAAATTTAAATTCAATTTAAATTTAAATATTCATTCATTTTACTTAGCTAAATCTATGCTGATTACGCCAAGTGAAAGGATAATTTATTCAGCACAAATTTTTTTCTAAAGTTTTAATGCAATCCTGGTGATCTTTTTAAAATCCCTGTCTGATCATGACATTCTCCTTAAAGGGGAGAATCTTGGTACTATATCATCTCTAAGCCTCGGCTTCTATTGCATTTCCACAGCTAGAGCTGCAACTCCCGCCCGATGCTAGAACTCTGCTCATAGTTCCATGTGTAGGTCATTTTCAAACTGTGCAGTCCACATGCTCTTCCCTTTCCTGAAGAGCCACACTTCAAGTTTTCATCAGAACTCAGCTCAGATGTCTCCTGTGAAACCCCCTGGCTATAATGCTTGGAGCCATTCTGATCTCTAATAGCACCCGGCGGGTTCCCTTATCAAAGCAATTATCACATTGAACTGTAACAGCTGATTCACTTTTCTAGTCTATCTTCTATTTCCTCCTCCAGTGAGAAAATGGTTGGGTTCCTTTGTCTTTGAGTTTAGTCTACTTGGAAATAGATTAATTTGAATTCAGATGAAAAAGCCAGAATTTTGGCAATAATCCAGTTTTTGTACAGTTAATGTTTGGTAAAAATTATTTTTAATAAATGTTCTTCAAATTTATGTAAATAACAAATCTTTATAACTTAAACATTATATTTATTTAGTAGGTATTTATGCAAGGGGTTACTATATACTAGCACTGTTCTGTGTGTTTTATAAATGTTAACTCATTTAATTTTCATAATCACTCAATGAGGTAGATATAAATATTAACTCCTATGTTTATAAAAACCCGATGAGGTAGATACTGTTGTTATTCTCATTCTAAAGAAAAAGATATTAAGGCACAAAATTTGCTCCTCTGATTTAGGTTTGAAATATGTTACTGCTTATTTGTATGATCCTGATAATCATCAAGAAGTTAATAAAGATCTCCTAAAAATCTATAATTCTGGTTATCTCTGCCACTTCCTCAGAACAGAGTATGGTGACATCAAGGCTTGTCTCACAGTTTGTGAAAGGCAGATTCAGGACTCTTATCCAGGTTTGACTTGCTCTACAGACCAGCCTGTGGGGATCATCATTTCATTTCTGCAATAGTTCTCATAATGATAGCCAGTAATCCCAGAGAACTTGAGAAAGTTTCCTGAAATAACACATTAAAACCAAGCATAACATAGTCATTACTATATATTTTATATATGACTGAATTTAGAAACAAGCAAACAAAAATTCCTCATTTATTTACTAGGAACCCAGCAATAATACTTGCAGATCATGTAATCATTTACAAAGCATTTTCTCGTATGTAAATTACCTATAGAAATCAGTAAGACCAATCTTTCCAGTAGAAATACTAGACAAAATAAAAGCAATTAGAAACAACATTTATAACTATCAGAAATATGACGCATAATACATACAATAAAAATACATATATAATAGATAAAATAAAATTACATATCCAACTTGTATAACCATGACTCTAAATTAATTATGTCCCTATCCAGCATCTGGAATATTATATAAAATGACATAAAAGCAGCTCAGAACAAAATTGTCCCCATTAAAACTATTGTGTGGGACCACTATAACCTCATGCAAGCTTTTGTATGAAATGGCTTAAGACATGACTTTTGTTCTTAGGCATTTAATGCCTAAGAATCAATGCTGATGTTGCACATAAAGAATATGTGGAAATTTCAGGAAATTAATGAATATGGGTGAAAAACAGATAAGAATATAAATGTTTAATCTTCTCAATTTAATTCATATCATAAGGTAGACCACGTTTTCAGGCAATGGCACTGCTTAGAAAGTGAACTAATATGAAGATGATCTATTCATTAAGAGAAGATTTTTTGAGAAAATTAGCCTAGAAGCTAAAGGACACAATGTTCAGAAATAATATCTTAAATAATATCAATAAAATTAGCCGTCTACAGCTTAATATGATTTAAACTCGAAAAACAGGAAAATAAAAAAGCTAAGGGCAAATAATATATAGTTTTGTAAAAATGGAAAATTCCCTCCACTATGCTCCTAATGAAATGCATAAGAGCACTGACAATGCTGTCACAGTACGTGACATGCTCCATTAAGAAAGCTGAATGAAAAATTTGAGTCAAGGTAATAGTACTTAAATGTGTTTGTGTTCTGCGGAATCTTAACATGTTATTTGCGTTGTTCCTTCATTCTTTGTTTTCTTCTTTCCTTCAATCAACAAATGTCTATAGAGCACTTAACTATTTTCTGAGATTTTGCTAGGTGCTGGAGATAACAGGATGAATAAGTTATAGGTTCTGCCCTCAAGAATCTTCACAGCGGTGGAGTCAGATAAATAAATGCCCATCCTCAGATTATGTAGAGGAGGGGTAATAGAAAGATAAGAGATACAGGGTGTGTATCTTTTTCTTCAATAAAAACCCTACTTCAGAGGTACACTCATTTGTTCACTCCTCTATCTTCAAAGCCTAGCATCATGCTAAGGACACAATGACCATTCAATGTCCATTTGTTGACTAAATGAATGAGGTATTTATTTGTTTCTTGGGGAAGGATGAGAGAGAGAGAGAGTCTTGTGGACAGGCCAAGTAACACATGGCCTTAAGAAGACACGGAATGTGAGGAATTGAAAGCACTTGTTACTATCCTACTGAAAGTAGCATAGAGGCTGCAGGACAATTCTATGGATGGCCTTGCACCAACCCGGTTCTCCCCTCTTTCCTGCTTGTAGGTCTCAGGAACAACTATAGCATGTGCTGTAAATGCAGCATCCTGAGCTAAGAAAGGACAAGGTAGAACAGATCAAGCTCTGCTCTAGTCTACCCTAGAAACAGAGAGTCCTTCAACACATTAGCCCAATATGTCCTATGACCCTGGGGTATAAAATCCAGGGCAGGCTGCTTCCCTGAGTCCCCCAGCTGTGATGCCAGTGGGATGCCCCCATTAGTGATATCATCCATGCCTGGGCAACTTTCCTAAGCCTTGGAAGACTGGCCCACAATGGGTCTGAGGCTCCTGTTTTCCCTACTGTCTATCTGTAAGTAATAAACCTGCTTCATGCAACTTATTGCATGTAAGCATGTTTTGTCTCACCAGACTCAGACAAGCTGGTAACAGTGCACAATGAATCTGCTTCACAGAGCTCTCTGCCCAACTACATTTAATTCACCCCCACAGTAAACAAATCATCCCTTCTTTCAACTGATCTCTCTTCTTTTATCCACACACCATACATTTGATACCCACCACAACACAATATCATAAAAGGCAGTACGGTTTAATGGATTCTGGATTTAAATCCAGCTCTATTATTAGCTTTGTGATCTTGAGAAAGTTATTTAAATCCTTTGTGCCCCAGTTTCCTCATCTAAATTGCTAATTATAGTCTAGACATCATATCATTATAGGGAGGATTAAATAAATAATACATGCGGAACATTTGGAACAGTTCCTGCCATTAATGAGTGCTCAATAATGTAAATCATTTGTATTATAATCTAGGAACAATGAAGAACACAATGTGGGAAATGAGCACTGTTTTTTAATAGCTACTGGGAAGTATAGAGCTATGGTGAAAACTGTAAAACAGTGACTACCACATCAGTTACTGTGAAAATAAATGAGGTAATTATGACAAACACCAACGTCGTATTTATAGTAGCTGCTCAATAAATGTTAACTAGAAAACATGATGAAAAATGTCTTAATCTCCCAAGCCAACCAAGAGGGAACACAGAAGGGAAGTAGTATCATGTTGAATAAAAATAAACTGTGTAACCAAAGAGATCATAAGAATAAAATCGTAAATACCACGTGCATCTATTAGGATTATAATGAAAGCAGCAGCCATACCACAAAGCCAAACATAAATTGATCTCCATAGGTATCCCATTTGCACGATGAGTTACATTACACAATGACTTGGCAATCATTATCTTATAGCCCAGGGTGGTGGGAGCAGGCAGGGAGGCCAATGAGTCTCCCTTTGTCAAGGGAAGATCTCTGATGGAAGTTTGATTTTTGCCTCGTTTATTCCTCACATCTAAAATGGATATTTTTCCAAAACATGAATGCCTTCCATATGATGAAACAACACTAAAATTTCTGTTTTAATTAAACAGAAAGAAGAAGAAGAGAAACTTATTTTAAAATAATATTACAGAAATTTTTCCTACGTGCCACCTTTTCATTAAGCTGTGAAATTTCTCACCTGCTCCCTACTTGGTATTTTTTTAAGGTGAACTTTTCAGAACAACCCCACGGAGAGGAAATTGCTTTGCAAGCTAGAAAGATATTAATCTGTTCTCCCAGCATCATGGGTGCATAAATCCTTTCATATTGAAGAGGTGTTGTTAAAGTTCTATATATAAGACGACAGTACAGTATTGATTTTGGTAATGCTAGTACAAAAGCAGTATTTTCAGTTAAATATGCTATATTCTTTCAATTTTCCTGCCTTTACTCTTGCTTTTCCCTCAATAGAAATGCGTGCTGCTCATTCCCACTCCCTATCTGGCAGGTTCCTGGGCATCCTTCAAGACACAGCATTAGGTGTCATCTCCTGTTGAGAAGCTTTCCTCAACTACCCCCAACTCCTCCTAAATGTTATTTTTTTCTTATTCATATCCCCATATTTTTCAAACTATAATATAATTGATTTGTAAGCTAACTGTATCCCCAAATAGCCTGACAGGTCTCAGGAGGACATTCATTCATTTAACAAATATTGGTTGAGTACCTGTTAGGTCCAGGGTCAAGGGAAAATGATGGCAAGTAATACAGAGACAGATTCTTTCTGTAACTCAGAATTAAACAAGTGAATGAACAAACATTGCATTGTAGACTAAGTTTAAATCATGATAGCACAGCACAGTGAGATCAGGGGATCAGGAAAGTCTTCCTGCTAAGTCAAGAAGAAGCAGGAGTTAGCCAGGGTGAGGAGAAAAGTGGAAGAGGCAGAAGAGACGTGCAAATACCATCAGATGGCAGGAGGCCCAGCATTTGGAGGCTTTGAAAGAAGGCCCTGGTGACTGAAGCAGGAGGTGAGTCCAGGGAGGCTGATGAGGGCAAGGAAAATGCCAGGTTAGTCTTGCATTTTCAGCAGCAGCCACACCAGGTGTTCAACAAATGCTTTTTGAATAAATAAATACTAATACTAACAAAGATAACTATGCCTTTGTTTGGCTTTTGAGGATATGCATTCCTATCTTGAAAAAACTGAAATTGTTAGAAGGTAATTTACCTCCCATTACTATACATAGGAATATTTTTGCCTTGTTAAGACTTTCCCCTTTTCATATGCTTCAAAATAATGTAGACAGCTATAATTCAGTATTAAATACAGAATATAAAGCATTTATGACGCAAGTAACTAGAAAAACACATCTTACATACATCAGCTCCCAGGACAAGTATTCATAATATGTAGGAAGTTTCACTGTGGATCCAAGGGGATGTAAATGGTACAATCTCTTTAGGAAAAAAATGATCATCATTTTCCACATAGTGTAACCAAATGAATACCCAATAAGGCAGCTTGGCGCTAACCATTTCTTTTGTCTGCACTACTGAATTCCCATAATACGCATTGCCTGAGAAATGGAGCGCCTGCCCCTTTTTGATTATCTCATTTATAGACATCTCCCATCACAAAATACTTCAGTCATAGGGCAATCAAAGATACCTAAAAATAAACTCTTGAGGGAAGACAAATAAGAAAATCTAACCCATAATTGTCCCTCTGCATTGAAAAAACACTGGACAAATAATGCAATCTGGCTGCCATTCTGTTATCAACAAATTATTTAACCCTGAACAAACTACTTAACCTCTACTAAGTGAAACCTCATTTTTAGCTAAGAGCAATGGGTGTATGATTAGGTGGTCTTTAAAGTGCCTTCCAACACACAAGGGCCATGACCCCATGTCCTCTTCACATATGTCAAAAGTGTTATCAGATTATGAGAGCAAAAAAAAAAAAAAAAAAAAAACCACAGTGTCATTTTAGGGGGAAATTGATAATCTCCAAAATTTTAAACTCTGAATGTTTCTTTACATGAGAGACATTAATCTTTCAATAAGAACATAGTTTAGGCCTCTCCTAAAATTTCATTAGCAGTGAAACCCTTATTTTAAAAAGAATGTGAATAACTTGAATGAAATCCAATCCACAGCAGTAAAAATGGTAATATATTTGACAACTCTAATCTGGTCCAAAATATTTGGCTACATTAAGTGATTAGGATATAGAATGTTTCCAGTTTCTCCACCCTGTATTTCTTGGCAGTCCGACTAGTAAAATTTTGGAATAAGTCCTTAAGAGAGTTATTTAAGTTCAATTTTGAGAATCAGGCACTGACCTTCACTACAGTCAGCAATTTCCCATTTATTTCTATCCCTATCATGTCATTTTAGCCTCCTGCACAGGAAACATCAAGCTTCTTTCTAGAAAGTATAAGACAGAATAACCAAAAGATCTGGTCTGGAGCCAGAAAATAAGAGTTTATATCCTGTCCCTGCTACTTGGAGGCTGCAGGGCTTGGCTAAGCCACTTAATCTTTCTAACATTCTCCATTTGGGAAATGAGACAATATTTACCTTAGAATCATGAGAATCCAATAAAGTACACAAAGTGTTGGGGCAAGCAGCTATTCAAGACACAGTTATTTATTCACTTATACATGGTTTGCTGGTGTTCATGCCCATTCCACCAACACCTTACCTGCAGTGTACTTCTGTGGGACTAAATTTTTTGGCTTGTGTTTTGCTTACTTGCTGCCCAGTCTGTATACCAGTGTTACTGCATCCTAACAAAACAAAGCTTTGCTGCATTGGTGTTCAGAAATATTTCACTAAATATCTTAAAGTTCTAAAAGCCCAAGGCATTTGTTGACTAATCATTAGGTCAGATTTCTTATTCCTCTTGTCCTACTTCCCTTCATGTTTCTGGTTAATGCTTCTTAAAATTGCTAAAACCTTGGCTTTTGAGTCTTTACTGCCCATTTAGCTTTTAATATTATGCTCAAAGACTCTTAGACAATCCAACAAATTTATCCATATGGCTGCTTCTGACCTCACAACTATCTTTGATATTTCTTTTTCCCGCTAGCCATCAAGTTACACATAACAGTGGAAAACAGCACTTATCCAAAGTAACACTGAAATACTTCTCTTAGAAGACAAGCATATTTTTGTTTATTATTGTGTAGAAACCATTCAATACCAGTATTTTCTAAACTGTGCTTTTAGATGAATATTTGTAAAACAAATAAATATTACATTGTATTGCCACCTTCTACAATCTTTTATGTA
The DNA here is from genome assembly GCF_028885625.2 of Pongo pygmaeus. Taxonomy (NCBI): domain Eukaryota; kingdom Metazoa; phylum Chordata; class Mammalia; order Primates; family Hominidae; genus Pongo; species Pongo pygmaeus. The sequence continues at coordinate 132,297,813 of NC_072373.2, read as the reverse complement.
TTTTTTGTTGTCCTAAATTGATATACTGTTACTAAAGACATAATTCTGATTTAATTCACTTAATAATTACATATTTATTTATCGAACGTTTCCTAGATACTTACAATGGGATAAACACTATACTAGGCACCAGAGTTTCAAAGATGATCAGAATGTGATCCATAACTTACACAATAACCATATTATTGGACAGCAAATACTTAAATATCCAATTATGGATATATGAGATGTGATAAACTAAAAGCATGTGCAAAAGACTCTAAAAACACAAAGAAAGGAATGGGAAGAAACAAGAGAAATGTCTCATGGAAAGTGGCTTTTGGGATGAATCTTAAAGAACGATGTCTTCGACAGAGAAGGAAGGCGGTGTTTTGGTGGAAGCAGCAGAATGGGCAGAGGCATAGAATATACAAGTACGTAAAGCACTCAGGGAAAACCTCTGTTCCTCAGAAGAGTTAGGATAACATACCTGAGAGAGGGTAGCTGGAATGAAATTCTAGTCTGTATTGGAACTCAGTTTTACTAGTCCTCTAAGAATTTTGTTGTAAAATTTTTATTGGAAGCCCATCTTCATTCCAAATATACAGCCATATTTGAATCTCTTTCTCACACATACACAAACACACCCCACATATATACAGTTGATCCTCACGTATCAGTGGGTTTCACATCTGCAGATCCAACAAACTGTAAAGCAAAATATTCAAAAATAAATTTCAAAAAATAAAAAATAACAATACAACAATAAAAATAAAGTGAATTTTAAGATATAGTATAGCTATTTATATTTGTATTTACTTTTTTAGGTATATGAGTAATCTAGAGATGATTTAAAGTATACAAGAGGATGTGGAAGGATGTGTGTAAGTTACACACAACTATTAAACCATTTTATCTCAGGGACTTGAACATCAACTGATTTCAGTATCACTGGGGATCATAGAACCTTGGTGGATGACTGTAATGTCAAAGTACAGAGGGCACCTAAAGAACAACTGAGATACTTCAGGGATCAGAGAAGAAACAAAGACACAGGGTAGCAAGCATAACTGAAGCTACAGGTCTGAAGTACTCCAGGTTCTGAAGCAAGCAGAGATAGCCTAGAATCAACTGCGCTAGTGTAATTGAGACCAAACGTCTCCTGCCTCAGGTGGGGGACTGTAGTTAAGCTCCTTGCTTCAAATTGTGGGCCAGGTGGATAGGACTGATCTTCCCATGCAAGGGGTTAGAACAACACTGAAAGTCGTGCTAATTAGGATAATATAAAGCCGTATGCCAAAGAGAAAGGAGGAATCCAACACAGATGTAGCTTGAATCTAAGGTGTAGGTCCAGCCACCCCTCATGTGGTTTCCATAGATAAAACATCAACACAATTATCAATGGGACTACTCCCAGAGCCACCAGTTTAACACATGATTCTACATCAGGTGGCTTAAAGTCCATGTTGAGGCAATCACAGAGTTGTTAGTTCATCAAGATAAAAACAAATAAACACAACAATCACCATAGATGCACAAATTCACAAAATTTCTAAAATGATACAAGGAAAAACTAACACCAAAAAAAGACTGCCAATTATAAGAAACAAATTTATTACAAAGTGAAAAAGGAGCAATCTGAAAACGTCTTTAAAATTACTGTTTAAAATTCTCATAAGAAAATAAAGGAGGTACTACTATCCCTTAATGACAAAACGAGAAAATATGAAACAAAATGAGCAGAAATTAAAGAGAAATGGAGGGTACTAAAAAAGCCAAGCAGAAATTCTAAAGATAGAAAATTCTGACATTACAGCTATTACTAAAAAGCCAAAAAGTAACAGATGCTGGCAAGGTCACTGAGAAAAGGGAACTCTTACACACTGTTGGTGAGAGTGTAAATTGTTCCAATCATTGTGGAAAGCAGTGTGGCAATTCCTTAACTGAAAACCAAACTACTGTTCAATCAAGCAATCTTATTACTGGGTATATAAATCATTCTACCATAAAGACACAAGCATGCATATGTTCACTGCAGCACTATTCACAACAGCAGAGACATTTAATCAGCCTAACCATCAACAGTACACTGGATTTTTTAAACAGTGTTATATATACACACCATGGAATACTATGCAGCCATGAAAAAGAATGAAATCATGTCCTTTGCAAAAACATGGATGGAGCTGAAGGCCATTATCCTAGGCAAACACACACAGGAAAAGAAAACCCAATACTACATGCTATCACTTATACATGTGAGTTCAACACTGAGTACATATGAGCACAAGGAAGGAACACAAGGACACTAGGGCCTACTTGAGGATGGACAGTGAGAGGAGGGTGAGGATCAAAAAACTACCTATCGTGTACTATGCTTACTACTTGGGTGACAAAATAATCTGTACACAAAACCCCAGTTTCACACAATTTACCTAAACAACAAACCTGCACATGGACTCCTGAACCTAAAATAGAAGTTAAAAAAAAGAAAATTCTGTGATTGAAATGAAAAAGTAAAAGATGATGTACATTCCAGAGAGGACATAGAGAAAAATTTAGTGAATTGTAGTATGTTACTGGAGAACTCATATAAAATGTACCACAGAGTGACAAGATTAACACCTTTATATCCGAGGATAAGAATTTTAGATATTATTGTACAGATAAAGGAGAGCCATTATGGTTATTATTCAGAGGACGCTGTAGAAACTCAATTCTGGTGTCAGTATAAGGAATGAGTAGCAGGTTACTGTCATAGTCCTGCCAAGGAATGATAAAGTCATGAACAAATAGCTGATAGAAGGAATGGAAAGAGACCCATTACTTCCCCCTGCTTTTCTGTGTAACTTCATTAAGTCAGCCTTTATATTTTAAAACTGCTTAGCTTTTGTTAAAACTTGATCAGCCATTCTCTAAATCCTCTCCTTCTTAGCCTTAGATTCTCTCTCCACATTTATTCCTCTCTTCATCCTTTCTTTCCAATCTACTTAGCAGAGAACTTCAGTATTTCTTGACTAGAATTGTCTTTTTTTTCCCAAAAAGATGTACACCTCCAATTTGTTTTAAGCATAGCAGCCATAACATTTTCAAAGAACTGTCAAATCAAGCTCACACTCCCGCAATAGGGTAGTAGAAATAGCAGTCTCTTAAAAGTAAAATGGACTTAGATTCAAATCCTGATTATTCTACATATTAAATATGCGTCGTCGCAACTGCTGTGAGCCTCACTTTCTTAATCTGTATTAAGTGGCATAAAAAGCTCCTTCTTCCTAGAGTTATTATGAGGAACAAAGGAGATTAAGTCTCTACAGAGTCTAGCAAAGTGTTTGTAAAGTAGTAAATGTCCAATAAATATTTTGCTATCCTCATTAACACCCAGCAGGAAAGGCATTTCCTAATATTCTTGACTGAGAAAGAAAAGACCAACACTTCCATTGTGCCTTACCTTTCTCTGTTTATATATTTGATTAAACTAATTTATGTACACATCTATCTCCCCCTACTAAATTGTCAAATCATTTCAGAGCAGTGCCCATATTGTATTCCTTTCTGTATCATTATATTTCTAGCACAGTGTCCAGTTAATAGGAGGGGCTTAATAAATTTTAGATTAACAAATTATTGTAAAGTCTAATTTATCTTCCACTCAGTGCCTATACATGCAACCAATGTTTTTTTTTTTTAATTGCACAATACAAACTTCTTAAATTATTGTTACCTTCTCTTCCTCTTTTTTCTGTTTCTCTCATTCCCTTCAGTTTTCTTCTTCTGGCAAAAGCATACCTAATCTACCTTCATTGTGTCCCTCAAGGCTGACCTATCCCTTCTCTGAACTCCTCCATCAAGAAAGGAAAATGAAAGGATTTTAACTATTATATCCAACAACATACTCTTGTTTCCTAGTCTAGTTTGTCATACACAGTAGGAATTCAAATTTGTTGAACTCATCTGAATAATCTTGCCTATTGATTAAAATAGTTCTTGCATAGCAGTAAAATGCATCATATAAAAAGGTAATGCATCTTTTAAATTATTGTGTTTATTAATTTGATTATTTTTTATTTATGTTAGGGTATTTGAAAAGAATATTTTAAAATAAGAAAGGCATCAAAATTCTCAATATTCATCCAAACATTTATTATGAATCTTATTTTTCTCTGAATGTAAAGCTTCATACTAGCTTAATTAGTATGCATTTATTGTGTGTGAAAACATCCTCAAGGATTTTTGTTTCCTTCCAGTCAGGTCACAATTGTTTGCACTAATAGTTACTACATATTTTATTAATTCAGAATGAACATAAAGTAGGATGTCATCACTGTATTCAAAAAATAGTAACAACACTGCTGACAGAAACTTTTGTGGTAAGAAGGATGGCATGAGACAGGGGAGGAAAGACAAAGTTGATGAAGAGGAAACAAGGGTCAAAGCAAACTGAATAGGAAATGAAACTGATGAAGAGGTAAACATAAAACAAAAAGTGAAAAAAGGAGGGAAGATTACATAAAGTAAAGAGAGAAAAACAAGAAAAGAGAAAATTAGAGAATAAAGAAGGAAACAAATTTTAAATGCACAGTTAGATCCATAAAATTCTAGCACCAGGAAATTAAAATACAGTATAAGGTAAAATGACTCAGTCTTCCCAACACAGAGCTTTTTAATATTTTCCCATTCCCTACTCAGAAATTCTTGCATAATTCCAAAACACTTAAAAGGAGATCTGTATTTAGATTATAACTATCTATTTTGGTTTAGTACAAAGGTGACATTACATCTGCACTACATGTTCAACTTCATAATAATGAATACTTTTTAGCATTTGTCGTTCAGTTCTAAGCAAAAAAATAAACTTTTAACTTTATCACTTCACACAAAGTTAATTGTCCAATTTTCAGTTCCCATATTTTATGTGAAAAGAAGTAAACTAGTTCTATTTATAATTAACTTACACTTTAAAGAATTTTTAAACTCTAGGGAAAATATCTTTTTCCTAAGAATAAACTTTAACAACACTTTATTATGATCTGCAATGCTGATTTATAAATAGCTTCACCATATTTTACGTACCATATTTGTTTTAGAGATTTATTATGTACTTCTCCTTGTAGACTGAAAATTATTTGAAAGTGATATTAATTTTAATTTATATTATATCTCTCATCCTGTGAACAGTGCCCAACAATTTACACATTCAATGAATATTTGTTGAATGAATTAAGGAATAAATCAATGAGATGTTATAGTTTAAGTATACTTTGATTAAGTTCTATGTGAACTAATATTCTCATATGTTTGACATATTTGTATGTATTTCTTCCATTCAAATCTACCTATCACTACCAGGCCAATCTTCTTTAAATATTTATTTCATAATGGTATTGCCCCTTTCCTAAACATTAAGAGGACCAACTCTTTCTAAAGCTTAAAAATATAAATGCCTTGACCTTTTTCAGTTACAGATTTTAACATTCTATACAACGCCTTCACTCTTGAGTTTTACTTTTAGTTTCAAGCATTGTCATAAACTCATTGTGGGAGTTGTTTATAGAGTTTTGGGGAAGGAAATGCTTTTCTATTTTATGTTTCATTGCTTGGATATCTAATCTATTTATCAACAAACTGTTTCCAGAAATTTGTGTTTAATACATTTCTTTGGTCTAAGGCTATATACAGAGGCTACTAGAGCACTGTGCCCATCAGCCATTACTCTGAGGCAGATCACTGGAGCTATTCAGGTATAAGCTCACAGGACACAGAACCAGCTGTGTAAGACAGCAGCTAGGACAGTCAACACAGAGAGTCTACCCCAGGAATTCCATATTCTGTTTTTACTTAACAGCTCACACCTCCCAGGTGGGTTTAGGAAACGAACAGAATAGTTTGACAGCCTTACTCCTTAGGAGGCACTGGCAACTCATCAGAAAATTGGCTGAGATCAGTTGAGCCCAGTGTAGACCTGCAGGACTGTCCACCTCACCCTTAGACTTGTGAGCAGTAATACATGCACGTTGTTCTAGGACACTGGGTTGGGAGTGGTTTGATCTACAACAATAGCTAGTTGATGAAAGACTGTGCCTACAAGTACAATAATACGTAACACAAACCTAAAATATGTGGCACTGGCTCTAGGATCAAGTAGTAAGCAGAGGCTGATAATTGATGCAAAAGCTAAAAAGATGATAAGTGAACTATTATCAAAGGCTGAATAATGAAATGATTATGTGTGCTGGAAGAATGGTGACCTGTGTTATACAGCAGCAAAAGTAAAACTTTTGGGGCCAGGAGCAGTGGCTCACGCCTATAATCCCAGCACTTTAGGAGGCCAGGGCAGGCGGATCACCTGAGGTCGGGAGTTCAAGACCAGCCTGACCAACATGGAGAAACTCTACTAAAAAAACACAAAAAATTAGCCATGCATGGTGACACATGCCTGTAATCCCAGCTACTCAGGAAACTGAGGCAGGACAATTGCTTGAACCCAGGAGATGGAGGTTACGGTGAGCCAAGATTGCGCCATTGCACTCCAGCCTAGGCAAAAAGAGACAAACTCAGTCTCAAAAAAAATAAATAAATAACTGTTGCCTGTGGTAAATTTAAAGTAAGATAATATACCTAATGGATTTATAAAGTATGGTAAGATAATTTTTTAGATATTATATTCAGAATGTCAGTCGGTTTTATTGCATGTGATAAGGTATATTGATAAGCAGAGAATCAAAACAGCACTCACCCACTTGCAAGCAGATTTTAGAGGGAATATAGAGAGGTCAAGCATTGCTGAGTTGGAAAATAAAATTGTTTTTCCTTATAGTCTTCCCAGTTGGCAAAAGATCATCCATGTAAAATGAGGCTTAAAGACTATGATCAAATTAAGGCTGTGGCCATAAAACCCTTTGTTAACACCTCTGAAAGAATTAAGTGGTACTCGACAGGGGAAAGGAAAGGGGAAGGGTGCTTCTAGAAGTCTTAAAGAGTGGTCCCACAAATGTCAAATCCCTAAATAGCAGTAGTCAAGTGTGTACAAAGAAGCATTCTTGAAAATAATTGTAGTATGGATTTTGCAGCAGAGAGTAGAGTATAACCAGACTTAGAAAAAACCCACAAAGTTTTACAGTAAGTTTCATAGGTAAAATAGCCATCAACTAAATTGTCTACAACTTTCTATAGGAAAGAATAAGTCTAAGAAAACTAATCAGGTGCCAAATAGACCATTTCTTCAGAAGTAGCCCAGGAAAGTGATAGACTATGAAGTTCATCATAATGGGTAGAGCAAAAGGGTACCATGTGAAAAAATAAACAGGGAAGTTACTACCGGGGAGCAAGGCAGGATTTAAGAAACATTTCCTATTCTGTAGATGAGGGACTTGGTAACATTTTTCTAGCATGATTTCAGAATTACTACTGATCGGTGGTTGCTAGGTAGCTCCTGTTTTTCCCCTTTTTGGAGTTACATCTGAGAAGCCACATCAGAACTTCATGTAGTATAGGAGACCCTGGAATTAACATGATGTCAGAACTGGATTCAGTTTCTGGGTTTGGATTGGGCTTATTTTTTCCTTTAGGAGAGACATGTATAACTGAGACCAGGGATGGTAATCTTTGATAGACTTGAGACAAAATGAGTCCATTTTTTTACCCTTCCCTGTATTCATAACCTTTGCAATGGGACTTTGCAGCTCTTCTTATCAAAGGGTAGGCTTTTTCTCTACTCTGAATTTAAACTGAGACAAACTGCTTTGACCAAGAGAATGTGGCAGAAATAATGGTATGCTCATTCTGAACCTCAGCCTCAAGAAACTCTTCATGTTCTGTTTCCTCTCTGGAACTCTGCCATTCCTATGTGAGTGGCTCCTAATTTGTCTGACGGAGGATGAGAGACGACAGGGAGAAGAGCCCATGTGATGGAGCCAAATCTACCACTACTCTACAGGCAGCAAATCCCAAATGTGTGAAACAGTTCAGTCAAGATAAGCAGAACTACCTACACAATTCAGCCCTGACAGGATGCATAAGTGTATTCAAGTAATAATACATGTTTATTATTTTAAGCCACTGAGTTTGGGGCTGGCTTTTTTTTTTCCAGCAGTGCAATGATTCCCTGCAAATATCAAATGCAGATTAACTAACATCCAAATTTTTTAAATATCTAGAATTAATTTCGGCAATCCTCTCTTTAAATAGGGCCAAAACTAGATAATCATTTTAGGTTCTTTCAACTTGACTGTGTTCTTCCTGCCAACATACCAAGAAAATGATGAGATTTGTCAAAGTTAATAGAAAATCCACTACTGCAATAGAAGAGTATCTGATTTTTATTTAAATGTTTCCATGAATAAGTTTACAATGCTCAAGTAAAGAAGGACATAACCCGGAGAGACAGCAATCAGGTCCTCAAAAGTTTTGGGAATCTGAATAGTAGTCTCACAAATATGTACATGTATCTCTTCCTAATTATGAAATATCTTTAGCAAGCAGCCTCAAATATTCAAATAATTTTTGATTTTTTTAAATACTTGGAGCCATACAATATGCAGATTTCTGAAAGTTGCTATATGTCTGTATGTATATCTTTGTGTGTATTAAATAAAAAAATTAAAAATTTTCCTTATAATGAGGCCATAGACCTGGGACCCAGGAAAAACGAACTCGTGTCCTGAATGTGCCCTTGCACGTTCATAGTTTATTTCAATGTGAATTGATTCTAAATACACTTTTTTGCAAGCATTGCCCAACATCATTATATAGGCAAGAATTTCACACAAATCACTGATTGACAGAAAAAGAAATTCACTCATCTCTTTTATTGTCATTTTAGAAGATACATTAAGATCTGTGATGATAATGTAAGAACTTTAAGTATTCTTTCACATTCCAAGCTTAGTCATTTTCTTTGTAATTTAGATAGGTGAACAGTTATTGTGATGTGAAAATTGGAATAATTCAATTATAAAAGCTAAATTCCTGCTACAAGATGCATAAATGCTCCACATTTTTTGCTGTGGCTAAAAACTGATTTTCATGCATGTAGGGCTTCTAAACCCAAAAATATTATTTCAAAATGCATCTTTTCCAAATAAGAAAAAACCCACGTTAGTCTACCAGGTTAAATGAAAAGGCTAAATGAGAGAGCTCTTAAATATAGCAAAACAAATTTCACAAAACACAACTTTAAGATACAATAAATATTTGTCATATTTTGGCAATAAAATAAGTGGGAAATAAAATTAGATTTACAATATTAACCACGATATAATCACAAAATCTCCACAAAATAAAGAAAAAACACAAAAAAAAACTCAAGAGTATTAAATGTTAAAAGTGAAAAATTTCATTTGGTTTTTCATATGAGATTACAAAAAGAAAGGCATTTACTAAGATATAACTTATAAGAGGCCTTTCTATAGCTATTCATCTTTCTATTGACAGAATATCCCAGATTCTTTACAAACTATTTAGAAATTGCTGGTTTTGCCTAGATTTCCATTAAGTAGCAGTATTCCGCAGGAAAGAAAAGGACATTTTGGAAGGAATAAAGTATCCTTTGGCATAATGATTTTCATTCCCAAAGAATACAAGAGCTGGTTACAATTATACAATTTTTTCTAAGGCAATGGAAAAGTAATAGTCAACAAGGTGGTAACAGGCTTCTTCTTTACCTTGAAAAAACACTATTTTTAACATTTTTCAACCAGAGAATAATCTCTATCATGTATTTGAGTTGTATAACACCATTTAACATATCATGCTGGAAAACATTTGCCATTATATAATGATGATTTCATTTTAAATAATTATAAGATGATTTGTGGTGGTTAAAACACTCCATTTTTTAGATTAGAAAAACAGTTTTGTTTCACTCTAAACATTTTCAAAGAGTAGGACAAGATCTCAGAACTAGCCCTCAAAATATTTGGTGGAAAATATTTCAAAGTAAAATGTGAAGTTGATTTAGAAATATTTCTGTTAAAATATAAATACATGTATTATCAAACTTGAACATATTAGCTGTTTATTCTACCTGTGAAAAAAGCTTAAAAATTTGCAAACATTATCTCCATAAATTATTTTAAAAATCACTGTCCAAAGAAATAAAATAGAAAATTATACGAAACATTTAAAATAAGTTATCTTTCCACTTCGGAAGTACTATTTAGGGTGGGAATACAAGGTGGTGAGGATATGGGAACAAATCAGTGAACAAATGAATAATCAAGATGATTTCACCTGTGATTGTGCTGTGAAATGAACAAAAAACTTGGTGATTGATTTACAGAAGCAGAGATCCTTTAGATTAGGTAGTGAGGCTTTTGCATAGGAAGCCAGTATTTACACTAAGCCTGAATGATATTAAAAAGCCATTCAATGAAAGATCTAAGAGGAACAGCATTTTGGCAGAAGGAACTGCAAATGCAAAGGGCCAGTGCTCATTAATATGTTCATGCCGTGCGTCCACAACTAAACTGCAACCTGCCTAAGTTTGAAGCTCGCATGTCCTAGTTGTTTGGTGTAAAGATTATTATCAGTATGACTTTACCATCTCAACAATTAATTCATAAAAGTCTATTATTTAATTAAAGCACAAATTTGGCCACTTTATAGGGGTATGATATATGACAGCACATACTGATTTTAGCTGTTAGAAACAAATAAGATGTTATGATTTAGGTTATGTAAACAAAGAAATGCCCAATGTTTTTCAATAAATTAATTCAATAACAAAACTCAAAGCCTTTTAAAAAAACTTTCCATATTTTCTTTTCTATGAGTATCAAGATTTTCCAAATAAGAAAAGGGGAAAAAAATTTGAATAGTGAATGCTCTGCATGTAAATGAGAAAAACTGTTTGGAGTATAAAGATACTAATAATTGTAGTGACTAACACTGTACATGAGAACAAACTGTTTTCAAACTGTTTTGAGTAGCTAGAAAACATACTAAGTTTGCGTGTTTTCTGATATAGATTCCATGCAGGCTGACTAGATAATATAACAATTACTTTTATTTCATTAAACTGGGAAACTTCAGAATCCTCTTGCAAATAAAAAATTTCATTGTAACAATTTATTTGCTGCACAAGTCTCTTTCAAATATTTCATTTTTTAACATTTACTAGTTCTTTAATATATCTTATTATAATCTTAAAATGATATGTGCACACATATACACAGGATGTATTTATGCATATGTAGCTAAAACAGACAATAATATCATAAGTATTATAAACTAGTCATTGTGAAAAAATTCAAATGTTTATCCAACATATGAAAAAATGTGTAATCTAGTTATTAAGGAAATTAAATCAAAATGTACGTTTTCTCGCATGAAATTTGCTAACACTAAAAAGAAAAATAGGCTGGACGCAGTGGCTCATGCCTGTAATCCCAGTACTTTGCGGAGCTGAGGCGGGTGGATCACCTGAGCTCAGGAGTTCGCGGTCAGCCTGGCCATCATGGTGAAACCCTGCCTCTACTAAAAATACAAAAAAAAATTAGCCAGGCGTGGTGGCATGAGCCAGGGGGTAGAGGTTGCAGTGAGCCGCACTCCAGTCTAGACAGAACAAGACTTTGTCTCAATTACAAAGAAAAAAGAAAAATATTAATTTTGGAAAGTAAATGAGAAATAAGTACTTTAATATGCTGTTAGTGGCTGCATCAACTTCAATGGGCTATTTCACATTTCTAGTAAAAAACACTTCTGCCTTTTTAACCAGAAATTGATCTCTAGTAATATACCCTATAGAGACATGCATATATGTGCACAAAAAGACATGCATACAGATTTAGTTCAAATAAATGAAGGAGATGAAATTAAGAAAAAAGCATATTTTTACTGTAAAGCAGTATATCTTATTTAAAAGCACACATTCTAAAGAAAGAAAATTAAATCATAGTATGATTCTGAATAATAATAGTATATGACATCATATTCCCTTACATCTGATTCAAAACAGTTAGATGAATGCATTAATCTTCTTTAATTATATAACCCATATTTGGGGATTAGGAATGTTTCTGACTTCATCTGTCAATATGATAGACAGTACATTAGCTCCACAGATTTTCTAAATAATTATGAAAACATTCATATTTAATGGATAAGGAAAAAAGCCACTGCTGTTTCAAAATGAATAACTTGTGTGCTTGATTACATAATCTAATAATTTTAAGCACCTTTTGTTTTATCTTACAAAACATTTTATATTATAAAATATTATCTGCTACATGGTCTTTTCTTATGCTCAACTTATTTCCATTTCTTAATAAAAGGAAAAGGCTATAAAATTTAGTAAGTAGAAAAATAAGTGAAAGGTATTATTTTTAATATTCTTTCTTGTATTCTTTATCATATTATACAAAAATAAAAGATAAATATTTATTAAAGTCCTCTCACTTTTTCTGCCCAATGATGTTGTCTTAAATTTTTTTTATCTCTTTAAACTACTCTCTTACTTCCTCATTCTCATCAGAGAATACAATGAAAATGGAGAAAATAAGACAAGACTTCCTCAATTTTGCCATTCAGCATCTTCTGTATTCAATAACTACTTCTTGAGTGTCCTCCATAGTCTTAGGCACTGCACAAGGTCATGAGGATACAGCAGGGGACAAGTCAAATCCATGTTTGACCTTAAAGAACTCAGAAATTGTACTTCTTTCTTTCTTTTATTAAAGGAAAAGTTAGCTATCCAGCCTGCTCAGTTAACAACAGCAGTATTCCACGTCTCATCCTATCTACTCTCCACAGAAAACTGTAGAGAAGCCACTTGAATTTGGAGAACTCCACAGTCATCTATAAAAGTATAATTTCAATAGATCACATTGAAGGCAGAAGTGTAATTTCACAGGTTGGAAGTAAGCATTTGATGAGGAAACAGATGCATTGTTTTCATGTGCAGATTTGCTCAAAATAGGCTGACTTGTGAAAGAAAGAATTTAAGTAGAATGATAACTAGGGGGAACAGCAAAGTTGAGCCAAAGTATATTCAATATAGAAGAATCTCATACATGCTTACGAACGGAGGAAACTGGTAAGTAGAGGAGAATGGAGAATCTAGCATAACAACAACAACATACAAACATATATGAGAGGGAACAAGGTGCTGAAGGAGGTAAACTAGTTTGATTGAAGGCATAACTTAAAAGTAAACTTACAAAGAATAGAAATATTTCTTCTAATAAAGTTGAAAAGCTGAGAGGCCAGGTTTCTGAAGAGGATGAATGGTCTCTGATAGAGCTCTATGCAGATGATTTTCCATGGTCTCTATGATTTTTCATGGCCTCTGCAGGAGATTCACTTGGAGAGTAGAAAATCTGGAACCTAAATAATTAACCAGCTAAGAAATTTAAAATTTGTTTTGAACTAACTTTTTCAGAGCCCTATGGAAGAAATGTGAGAAGTTTTATTCTATCTCTAACAATGGCTCTGAAATAAACATTGAGTTCTTACAATGCCTATACTCCGCTAATTTTCAATAGGGTAAATATATTCTTACATCAATCCTGGGAGGCTAATGCCATTTATCAACTGACTGCACAAATGAGACAACTGAGCCAGAAAGTGGTTCAAGTAAAATTTGAATCCAGGAAATTTAATTCCAACACTCTTAATCATGAATATATATTTCCTCTGAGCTTATTTCCACAAGACATATTAGGATATTAGTAAATAAGCTTAATTCATATTTACTAATGATACAGAAGAAGGGCAGGGAAGTGCTGGGTAGAGAAGGGCATTGTCCCCAGTGAGGGTTCCACCCTCGGGCCTGTGGCCCACGGACCTAAGTGAGAATAGCACTCCTATTTTCACATCCGAATGTTCCATTTTCCAAGACCACTCTGGCCCACCATGCCCCACATCCTGTGCCTATAAAAACCCCGAGACACGGGAGGCACACAGACACAGGCAGCTGGACATTGAGAGGAACACACCAGCAGAAAAACACACTGACAGACACTGTGTTTGCCATCGATGGCAGAATGACACAGCCATTGATGGCAGAATGACGCAGATTACATGGAATTTGGCTGAGGGTGGTCGGAGAAGAGCCCGGCCACTGAGCTGCCCGATTCCAGGGGAAGACCACCTTCCTACTCCATCCCCTTCCAGCTCCCCATCCATCTGCTGACAGCTACTTCCACCACTCAATAAAAAACTTTGCACCCATCTTCCAAGCCCACATGTGATCTGATTTTTTCAGTACACTAAGGCAAGAACCCAGGATACAGAAAGAAGCCCCTCTGTCCTTGTGATAAGGCAGAAGGTCTAATTGGGCTGATTAACACAAGCCGCCTGTGGACACCTAAGCTGAAAGCACACTGTAACACACATTCACTGGGGCTTTGGGAGCTGTAAACACCCAACCCTAGATGCTGCCATGGGGTCCACATTCCCCACTACCTGCCCATATGCATGGTCCCCCTAGGGGTTTGAGCTTTGGGACAATGAAGAAGCAAGCTACACCACCGTTGCACGCCCTGTGAGGGGGATAAGAGAATGTTTCCTGTTTCACCTGGGGGCTCGTCCAGGATCTGGAAGGCGAGTGTGAGTGCAAAACTGTAGGATCTGCCACTCTTCCAAAACACTGCCACCTCTCTCTCTTTCCTGTGAGTAAAAGGCTCTGTTTGCCCTCATGGAGTTTTAACCACCCTAACCAGGCTGGTTAAACACCCCAGACTTCATCTCTTGTCTCTCTCTCACTGTTTGAAAGGCTCTTATCTCTTCGTTTATGATATTAAGAGTTTTGCTAGAGGCTGTGGCAATGTTACTAAGTAAAATGAGCATTTCACTCAGCTGCCAAAGGTGCAAATCAGACCACCTGTAGAGGTACACTGACTCAGCCTCTACCTGAAAAACCACAGGCAAGTATGGCTCCGGGTATCTACCCTTACTCTTTCCCCTCCCATCTCGGGTGCCTGGGCATGTCCACAGCATGCAAAGGCCATGCCCAAAAGCCAGCTTTAAATTGCTTTGCCATTTTAAGGAACACACAAAATCACATTCTACTGAGAGTTTCAAGTGTGAAATACACAATAAAAAGTATCTTCTGGAGAGCACATGGAAACAGCACCTAAATTGTACTACCTTGAAGAAGTTGGTAAGTGAGAAAGAACTAGGAAAAAAGTTCATGTATGTCAGTACTGTGAGAAACAGTTTGACGATTTTGAACATTTTAAAGAACATCTTTGAAAACATACAAGTGAAAAACCTTTTGAATGTCCAAATCATCATCAATGATTTGCTAGAAATAGCATCCTCAAATGTCACCTCACTGCATGCCAAACTGCAGTAGGGGCAAAAAAAAGAAAGAAGCTCTATGAATGCCAGGTCTGTGACAGTGTCTGGGGTTTATATGTAGATTATCATCATTATATTGCCAAACTCATATTACTATCTACTATTTAAAAAATATTTGTCTTTTATATTCACTTGTACTTGTACTCTCGATTTCTAAATTGTTTTCCATTCAAGTGTAACATATTTTCCAGGTTTTTTTCCTAATAGGTTAGATAAATTGTATATTTTCTGAACCCCTGAATGTCTAAGAATATATTTATACACCAGCATACATATAACTATCTTGCCTCTACATAAAACTGTTAGCCCACAACATAATTTCTTTTAAAATTCTGCAGACAAAATTTTTCTATTATCTTCTGATATATGGAAGTGAATAGGTGAAGCCACCTAAATTTCTCCCCCTGCTCTTGGTAATCTATCTGTCCCTTTCACCTACATATTTATTGGCAGGACTTTTCTTAATTGTTGTAGTATAATAACTTGACTAGATAATAGTAAACTAGGAAAATAAATCATTTGGAGTTATACATTCAGGTAAAGAAAAAACTCTTCTATGACATCTCTGATTATTGGTTATACTTATTTAACTTTCTGTTTGGGGTATACCTATTTCTGCCTCCCTACTCTCGATTCTTAATTCTGCTCTGTTTTTACTCAACATGTTATCATCTCCCAACATATTATATATACTCTTGTGTCCTAATGTTTATAATCTGTCTCCCTCCTCCGGATGTCATCTTTGTGAAAGCAGGTGCAATGTTTGCTTTGTTTATTGCTGTATTTCCAGAAAATTGAATGATACCATAGCTAGAATGCAAATAGTTTTTTAGTGAATTCAAGAAATCCCACATTGGGTCATCATTTATCCTGAATATTACTGGGTTTGTCTCACATTATTGTATCTTACTTTACATTTAGAATTTTAAAGATAATTTTCTATAATGTGTTTCATTTTCTGTTAATTTAATTTTTTCATTTTTACTTATGGTGGGTGCATATTAGGAGTACATATTTATAGGCTACATGTGATGTTTGATAAGGTTGGGAGGGAAAGCAGGTGGGGAAAGGTGGGGACAGTTAATGGTTACAAAAACACAGAATGAATAAGATCTAGCATTTGATAGCACAAGAGTGTCTCGCATAATTTTAAGCTTTATCATTTTCATCTGCTTTGTCAAGAGCTGATCAAATTTCTTCTTTTTCTTTTTACCACTGATTGTATTTTTCTTTAGCTATAATTCTACTCATGAATGCCTGCAAAGTGGAGTTTATTTAATGTGTTTAGATTCTTAATTCTGTCTTATCTCTTTCCTTTGTTTTATCTCAGTCTATATTTTGCTCCTTTTCCAAAGAAGTCATGCTTTCATGAACTGTGCTGAAGTCCTAAAATTACACCAAGGTGTGTCCATATCTCTGAAGTTATCACAAAGGTTAATATTTTTCAGTATGCTCCAGCATGTTACATAGTGCGTAGTAGTCGCAGGCACTGCTACCAGGGTTCATCTGTATCATACAAGCTGCAAGTCTTTATTTTTTGAGGTGATCCTCTTAAAAAGGTCTTATGATTGGATTATTTTCCCAAGACGTTCTCTCTAGTTTTTCTACGCTTTTCAACATCTGCCTGCATGTAGAAGAAGAAGTAGTGGAGACCCAGGAAAAAGTCCTCTGTTTTGCACAGACAATCTAGAAAAAGACAGAGAAACTGATACTCAGCTTCCTCATTAACACAAGTGTAAATTCTCCAGGCAGAGGCAGAGTATTGAAGCATTTTCCTTCCTTGGTCTTAGGCAGTCTATGTTTTGGAGCACAACAATCTGGAGCACAACAAAATTTGGAGCACAACAAAAATAGGAAACCTGCTTAAGGTTATGGAAATTCTTTTTGATGTATACTTAGTATATTTTTCTTTAGGACTTTATTAATTGTCAATATTAGTTGTTACTATTATTACAAGTTTAGACATTTTCTAGTGTATTTGAGAATTCATAAAGGTGCAAAGCTACAAATGTGAGTTTTAATTAAAGTAGTATTCAAACTTTTTGACAAAAGTTATATACTCTAAGTGAAATTATCTAAAAATACTACAGGAAGTGTGGATATCATTTACCATGATGGAACTACTAATAACTGCAACAATTATTTATCTGTATATCATTTCTTCTCTGAGTATTCATTATTTACTACCTAACACCTAGTTGTAAAAATTTTAAATGTTTCACTTTTTCACCCAGATCATTTATAACATTAAAACTTTTAAAAAATTAATATACTCCAGGCTTTTAAATGTTACGTATGTATATTTTTTCACTTACCATAGAGACAAGATTATTTAGTCATGAAAATGACTATCCATTCACTTATGAGCAACTGCAAAGTTGTTTCTTGCAAATAAAGCCAAAGAGACTGCAAATACTCAAGGCCACACTAATTTCTCTTCCCTTTGAAAATCTACTGTATGGTTCTTACTTATTAGCAAATTCATAACACAAAATATTCTGTGGATAAAAGTGCCAGAAGGGACCTTACAGATGATCAAGTTCAATGTACAAATGAGAGACTGGAACCACAGAACCTTGAAATCTATTCAAGATTTCAAAGCCAGCTAACCCTAGAACACAGGTCTTCCCATTTCTTATCTAGTTTTGTTTTTTCAGCCAAACAGAAAGGTATTTAAGGACAGATATCATGTCCTCTGGGCCCTAGTAACCTCCTCCACGCACATAATATTGGTAGGAAATTTAAAAATGCTTTAATGTTGATATATGATGGATGATGAACAAGACATGCTTTTTGGTTTTTTGTTCTAGCTTGACTGTGTGGTGAAGTAGCCATTATGTACTAACCTGTCATGTGGCAAATAAATGGGACAGCCCTCAAGTTTTTCTCTTAAGATTACATCAGAAAATAGAAATAGGAGCCAGGTGTAGTGGCTCACACCTGTAATCCAAGCACTTTGGGAGGCCTAGGCAGGCAGATCACCTGAGGTCAGGAGTTTGAGACCAGCCTGGCCAAATGGTGCAACCCCATCTCTACTAAAAATACAAAAATTAACCAGGCATGGCAGCACACATCTGTAGTCCCAGCTACTAGGGAAGCTGAGGCACCAGGACAGCTTGAACCCAGGAGACAGAGACTGCAGTGAGCCAAGGCTCCGCCACTGAACTCTAGTCTGGGCAACACAGTAAGACCCTGTCAAAAAAAAAAAAAAAAAAAGAAAGGAAGGAAGGAAGGCAGGCAGGCAGGCAGGCAGGCAGAAAGGGAGGGAGGGAGGGAGGGAAGGAAGAGTGAATATATTATTTGGTTATAATAATAATTAGAAAACATCTCAAAATTTAGAAAGCATACCCATAAACATCATCTCATTAAATTCTTCAACAGTCTTGCGTGGTAAACATTATATTATCTCTAAATTATTAACAAGAAAAAAAATCCAGAGCCCAAGTAACTAGCTCAAGTTTGCAAAGCTAATGAGTGAGAAGGCAAGAAATTAAACTTACTCTATTTCATTAAAAAGCTTAAATTCTATTACTTCTCCATAGACTAATGCTATTTATTAAACCCTGCCAAAATACTTCTGCATTCAATGCTACCAAAGTCAAAGTTATAACTATTACACAATATTCAACAGTACTATAACCTAAAATGTTGTATCTTAAAACATGTAAACTCACTTACCACTTAAATGTACCAATGACCATAACAAAAGACATTTATTTTCATTGCTATATCATTGCATAGATACGGTGAAGGAAAAGGTTTTATTTCATGCAGCAGTAAGTAATAGTGAAAATCAAAAGAGTAGTATCTTTGATCATTTCACACATATTACCTAAGAAATAGCTGCTCAATTTTCCTCAAAAAAATCTACAGGGAATTTTCATACAGAGCTCAAACTAGCTAAGGAACCACTTTGGTTCAACAAGCTCTCTTTCTATACTGATGGTTAGCATTGAAACATACTGCCACCTTATGACAATTCTTTTTATATCTTAATTTTCAGAATATTCTGTTATAAAAATAAACCTTCACCAGGAATATGGCCATAATGTCTAGAAATTATCTGGAATTTATTTGAGATTTTTAAGTTATTAGCTCTACTGAAACCAACCTGAGAGAAAAACATTACATTTAAAAGAGTATTTTTAGATTTTGAACAAAATAATAATTTTGACATGGTTTCACAAGAATTTTTAAATCCAAGAATCAGGCATATAACTGATTACATGCTGGCAACTGACCTAAAATTTAGAATCTATTTTTCCAATAACAGTTTAAGAAGTTATATTCAAGTATTTGCCCTTATTGTCTCTACAATTTTGCAAACACACACACACACACACACTAAGACTTAGAAGCTGCAATAGCTTAGATTTGAAGAAAGTACAGGGAAAATAAAGACTAAAATTGAAAAAAGACTGTAAACATAAATAAATACATTAGTGCGTGAAATTTACAAGAAGACAAAATAAAACAGTACTACAAAATTACTACTACTACAAAATAAAGTACCTGCCTACATATAACGCTCTTTTTGAGTATCCACAGTAGAAATTTCCATTGTGCCATGAAACATGAAGTTTTTATACAGGAGCTGATTTATTTTTCTCTATGGATCCAGTGATTCATGTTTGTAATGGGTTCTCTGTTTCCCTTTTTGCATTAGTTGCTAAAGTACTTATAGAATAATTTATTTTTCATCTTTATCAAGTATATAAGAAATCATGGCATGCATTTTGTACAGTATTATTACTCCTGGTTGCATCTTTTTTTTCGGCCTTATTTTCACTTTGGCCTGGTAGTACCATTTACTTTTATGTAACAACTTGGTTCTATGGAAAGATAAGAATTTAGAAGTTGAACAACTGGAACCAACTCTAACTTTTACTAGCTGTAGGGTCATGATCAGTTACTTCGTCTCTAGGATAAACTATAGATTGTCTATTCATAAGTTGTGACAAAAAATACCTTTAGAGATATCTAATATTTATTGGGTGCCTAATATATAATGGCTACTTACATAACTTAATTTCTACATCGTTTGATTTCAGTGAAGCTTCTAAAATCAAGTTATGTTTTATAATTACATTTAATGCAGTTGTGTTCTCCCACAAAAGCAATTTTTAAATCAATGATGCCTTGGAATTGAGGAAAAAGAGTATTAACTTATTGTACTGTATTTTTGTAATCACCTTCGTGTTCTTTTCGAACTAAGCAGAATTACTAACAAAAACATTTCAATAAAATGCTCAGTTGCAGTTAAATCACAAATGGGGAAAAATTAGAAACTGCTGAACAAATAAAGGCTATGATTAAGACTCTGACGTTGTTTTGAGAAAAAAGTTGACAATTCACTAAACTTTTCCATATGTCATGAACACTGAAAATTCACTAAAACTTGTTTAAACTTCATGGACAAAGGAACAATAAATTTTTTTAAAAAGTCATGCACAATAACATAATGCTTAGTTTAATTACTGATTTGCTGTTTGCCCAAAGTTTTAATCAAGAGAGTTCTTACATGTGGATAACAATGATGACATCTGTAAAAGCTAGTGCCACGTTTAACTCCTCCAGGCACTACAGCACCTGGTGACGCCACAGGGAAGAAATCATGGATACTTCTTGAACATACTGTAACAGCTGTCAACTCAGAAGGAGGTATATTCTAAGTTCTACCAAGCAAGTAGTACTCCACAAAACCTCATTCTGTCCCTTCTTTTAACTGAAAAGAAGCCAGATGGAAACATGCAACTTGTCAAATTGCAAATGAAGAATTACTATAAACTGTATTGCATGGATCTCTGGGTGTTCACCATTAAAAATTTGGTCGCTCAATTTGCAGAGTAATTTCACTGACATTTAAAGAAAACTAAAATGCTTGATACTATTTCAGATAAAGACACTATCATACTTTTAAGAGAATACACCAAGGTAAAGACAATGAAAATATGAACATATCTTTATCATAACAGCAGAACAAATAACTAACAGGCATTATTCTAGAAGCTTCATAATGTCCAGAATGACTACAACTGCAGCTCTCACGACAGTTAATGGGGCAATCTGCTTGGAGCACACAGCCACAGAAAACCAAGAAAACAAGCTGTATTACTCACGATATAGCAGTCTTAGCTACACTGCTATGGTTGGCTAAACCTCCACCTGTATCTCCATTATAGACTTCTATTTCCATCCATTGTATGTGATTACCATAAATGTTTAAACATTTTGAGGAAATATTCATTGTAAATGTATAAAAAGGAAAAACTAATAAATTTGCTTTATACTTTTGGTACAAAAATTACCTATGGTTTTAAGACCACCATTTGTTTCATAAAATTAGACATATGTAGTTATTTCATATCTAGAGTGTAAGCATTACTATTTCTGAGATGCCCCAGGGAATGTTTTGATTTGCTCATTCATTCTTGTATGTCTACATATAAGCATCCATTGAGCACCTACTGTATAACATGTTCCATGAATGTTTAGTTACATAAAGACATCCTTTCAACATCATTAAACCCTTCTTTAACAACTAGAGTCTTGTTTAGGGTAGAAAAAATGCCCTGCAAGTTCTGAAACAAAATGATTTATATCAACCTGAATCACATCCTAAATGTATATGTGATCCTAATGATGTGATAAAGATCACTGAGTTCCTGAGAGTATCCATTAACACATCTCCCAAAACTGTGGTACAAATAATTTCTTAGCAGCTTTAAATGATAGACATTTACCTATCTTCTAAATAAACCCTAAAAATTATACAAATGATTTTAACAAGTCAACTCACATTTTTTCTATACCAATAATGCATTTTAATATGGTTAATCAGCACTAAATAATATTTCAAATGCTTATAAATTTAGATACAGCTTAGCTCAATAACCACACCATGCATGTCCACAGAGGAGAAGACTGAGTCTTAGCAAAGGTTGAGAAAGCTGCTTAAGATCACACAGAAACAGGATATGGTGGTTCTGACTGATTCACTTTAGCATCAGGCCTGTGTCTCATTCCAATCCTTTACTCTTTGGTAAATCTCTTAGACCAAAAAGTGCAACACTGGAAGGTATTAGTACAAGGTAACCATGTAGGGACAGAAAGATAAATGTTAAGTTGTTAAGGAAGTAAACTCAAACACCTTTTTCTGCTCTCTCTCTTCCTCATCCTCTCACACTAATAGATACATGATTAAACCACTGCAAACAAAGGTCTGTGGAGGATGCTTTGCCCATACTGCCTGGTTCCCTGCGCATTACATAAATCACGGGGCAGAGCTACCAGCCTATACCACCTCTGTTATCTTCATTTCTCTACAGATTTGCCTTTCTTTCAAACCCACTATCCCATTTTCTTCTGTGGCCCCAGACAGCTGTCTTTGCAGCACAATGGACAGCAGTCACTGCAGCCTTGCTTGGAGCATGTTCTACGAAGTCCACATCCCTTGCAGCTGCCTTTCCTGGATCATGTGACCCCATCACAGTGAGCTCTTCCCTATCTGCAGGTAGAGGACTGAGAATTATACATTTGCTGGGGGCACTGCCATGCATACTCACTTTACTTCCCATCTTACCAAACTGTATTCTAATTTTATTCATTTCCCTGTTTAGATTTAAAATGTTCAGTAAAAGCACAGAAAGTAAAAGTAGTATAAAGCCAAGACCAGTGAATGAAAAACAACCCAGAAATTGACCACAAATTCAGTGCTACTTTATATGACAATCCCTTCTATCTTTAATAGTATTCATCAAACGTCTTAAATCATTTATAAAGAGTAAATTATTTTCCTTTGATACCTTTGGCAGAATAAATGGTCAAAGTCCTTTGTTACTTTTGTCTGCAGGAGTCAGGACTGAGAAAGTATTCCCTGGATATCAGGTGGCAGTATCATCAGGGTGATACCATGGTTCACCCTAATGTGAGCCATGTGAGCCGACACAGTGAAGGCACAGTCCTAGGGGAATGTGCAATACTGTGGTAGGCACTGGAGAATTCTGAAAGCATGGGGTAGGAGTGTGTTGGAGAGAAGCACCAAATGCTAGCTGTTATAATCCCTGTGTTACTCATCTCTCAAATGTCCCCTTTCTATTTCTTACAGAGCCAACGCTGTTGAACAGAAAAAGATAAAAAACGGATTTTTGAAAAAACTATTATTCAAATGATCATGACTATAAATAACTGGCCTCTTCCAAAATGAAAAAGAACTCCATGCCCTAGTTGTACAGGAATAGGTATTGATCATCCTACTTAAAGTAATACTTTTATACAAGATGACTTACAGCACAGAAAATCAGATGTGCTTTATCGAGTTTGGCAAGTAGGGACTGCTATCCCAGGGGAGATGT
Organism: Pongo pygmaeus; assembly: GCF_028885625.2. Lineage (NCBI taxonomy): Eukaryota > Metazoa > Chordata > Mammalia > Primates > Hominidae > Pongo > Pongo pygmaeus. The sequence continues at coordinate 132,274,183 of NC_072373.2, read as the reverse complement.
TTCCAAATAAGGAAAGAATACAGCTTTGTTATTTTACCTTATTGTTTATTTATTTATTTACTTATTTATTTTTTTGAGACGGAGTCTTGCTCTGTCACTCACGATGGAGTGCAGTGGTGTGATCTCGGCTTACTGCAACCTCCACCTCCTGGATTCAAGTGATTCTCTCGCCTCAGCCTTCTGAGTAGCTGGGATTACAGGCACCCGCCACCACACCCAGCTAATTATTGTGTTTTAGAGATGGTGTTTCACCATGTTGGCCAAGCTGGTCTTGAACTTCTGACTTCAGGTGATCCACCTGCCTTGGCCTCCCAAAGTGCTGAGATTACAAGGTGTGAGCCACCACACCTGGCCTTGTTATTTTATTTTTAATCAAAGATAAGGAGGCAACATTTACTAGAGGTCATAAAACTGGAAAAGACAAAATAAGTTGCAGATTCAGAAGACAACTCATTCAGAGAAAGGCTGCACCTTTCTTATGGTCGGTAATTTATTCTAAATCCCAAGTCTAACCCAATATCATGGCAACAGAAAGCATCAGCTTTTCCCTGCAATCTCTCATGCTTCCAATAAAATAATGGTTCCCATGACATGGTTCCCATGACAATAGATGCTACCTCATCTAAAAAAATGGTTCCCATGACAATAGATGCTACCTCAGCAGAGGCAAGTTCAGAGTAGAGGCAGTAAACATATCTTGGCTTAATAAGCAGGGAGGAAACTACACTGGCAGTATTATCCTCTCACTTTCTTTTTGCTGTTAGTAATAGAAGTAATAGGTTATAAGAGATATGAATCACATTATCAGCCATCTAATATGCAATACTCGACTTCATTTGATTTTCTATTCCAAAGAGACTATCAGCGTTCAACATAGGAGGAATACTAAAAAGCAAAATGGGGGACATAACGATTCCTGCTAATTGCCATTCATTTCCTCTCCAAACAACAGCGTTTCCTTAGATATAAGCCATGCTTTTCCTTCAAAAAAAAAAAATTACTCTTGACAGTGTAAATAAAACCAGTTTCTCAGTGCTTTAGCTTTATACCAACAGTTGAGAGTGTAGATATCTACTTAGTAACCAAGCTTCCCTGGCAAGAAGCTCTAGGGGATATATGAAGTAGATCTCTAGATGAAGAGGACATAAAGAACAAGAGAACACACTTAAGTCTCTAAGTGTTTTAAACAAATGTAAATATATGTAGTTTTATAAGACTAAACTATATTTCTAAAGAAGTATAGTACAAAATGTTCTGGGTGGTTCTCATTTAACAAAATAGGCGATTACTTTACTGAGAAAGGAAATCCAGTTTATATTTCCTATTACTCACACAGGCACTATGGAAGCACTCTCTCTCATAAATGATCTGTGTTCTAATCTACCTACCTCTCTCCTACTTCCTTTTCAGACAGTCTCTTCTAACTACTGTGAAAAACATGTGAGGGATGCATATTACCAGATTAACCTGAGTTATCCAATGTGACATTGTTATGAGACTGTGATTTTGACTGTCATCTATATCAACTTCTTAAGGCCTCCATTTTTTATAGAGTTAAATAGACACTAACAAAGGTAGCCAATACACAAAATTGTATGTCCAGAAGAATTTTAATGACAAACAGAAGCTAGGAAAACAATTCCTGCATTGGTTACTTTTGTGACGTGCTTAAAAGTAAGAAAGACAATAAGCTATTTGTAAAATATAATTTTTTATAATTTCATGGTATTCTGATTTTAATAAACAAATACATTTATTAATTTTTGCTGTCTAATGAAAATTATTCACATCCTGTTGTTTAGTAAAATCATTAAATGAGAATATAGCTAATACAAACTTTTATTTGTAGAAAGAGAAAAACACAGCAGCATAGCAAAATATACTTGCATTTTGTATAAGCTTCAAACACTACAAAGTCCATTGAACATTTAATTTAATAATTATGCATATTTCATTTGTTATTTTGATAATGTATAACATATAAAAGTACCTTACTGAATATGAGAAAGGTAAAAATCTATCTCCCTGAGATACAACATGCACCACACAGATTTCCTCTATCTGTGTGTTCTTCATGCTGTCATACGAATCAGTTTGGATCACTGTTTTATGTTATGCATATTATTCAATTTGATTATATATTTAAAGTGGTATTTTACAAATGGAAGAAAATAATTACTTACACACATATTTGTGATTTGAAGCTTTCAACAGGCAATGACACTCATCCATCAACAGTCTTCAATGCCATATGTTTTTATAGCAGTTCTCCAAACATGAATAGAACCTAAATATGCAGTGAGTTTCAAGCACATCACACACCCCGTGTTTATTAATAGATCTTTATGCTGGCCACAAGAGAGATTATCTTTTCTTTTGGGCCACTGACTCTTTTTTTTTTTTTTTTTTGGAGACGGAGTCTCGCTCTGTCGCCCAGGCTGGAGTGCGCCGCGCGTTCTCTGCTCACTGCAAGCTCCGCCTCCCGGGTTCATGCCATTCTCCTGCCTCAGCCTCCCTAGTAGCTGGGACTAGAGGCGCCGGCCACCACGCCCGTCTAATTTTTTGTATTTTTTAGTAGAGATGGGGTTTCACCGTGTTAGCCAGGACGGTCTCGATCTCCGGACCTCATGATCTGCCTGCCTCGGCCTCCCAAAGTGCTGGGATTACAGGATTGAGCCACCACGCCCGGCCGGGCCACTGACTCTTGACTGCAATTGTATCTTCCCAATTTGGCCTTTAAATCTTGGGTCAACGATATGCCTCAGCCAAATTTAAAAAAAAAAAGAAAACGGATTCAATTTATCTCCCAAAATACACAATTTAAGACAATCAGAGATGAATGGCAATTAAATCATATTACTCTAAAAAGAACAAGGGCAAATTTTAGAAAAGCATTCCTTTCTCTTTTACGTGTTTATTATTAACCAACACTTTACCAATTCTAACGAACTTGATGATTGGTGCCTTAGAAAATTTATATTTCTGATGAAATTCATGGATTCTTTTAATGTACAGATGGAAAAAAGTGTGATATGTAAAAATGTGGACATTTGTGACATGTAATTGGCCTTCACTTTTACGCAAAAGACTTCACCCTTACAAATGATTTTTTTTAAAGCACAAAGATAAAATGTGCTTAGTCCACTCTGAATTACTGTAATGTTCTCATTTAAAACCACCATCTATCAAAGATTATCTTATTTTATACCAAAGGACCATCCATTAAATATTTATCCTTCTCATCCTGGAAATGTGCTCACACACAAGATGAGGGCCCTACCTGAGGAGACATTTGTATAAGTCATTTTATTAGCTTGTCTCTGAATAAAACAGAATGAACACCTGAAGTTTACACCTAAAGGGCAGCACTATTTTTAGGCTGAAGAGTGTGATTTCTGAAGGCCAATATTAAATTACACATTCTGAAGCCAATCAGTTAACTTATGTTATCTTGGCAACAAGGAGTTATTACTTATTTTGTTTGACCTAAAAATAGCAAAAATTTGCAAAGGGAAAGTTTGTTAAAATATAGCATACACCTGAAAGAATCTGGGTGGAAATAAAAAGCTAATTATTACATAACTAGTGAGGGAGAAAACTGTGTAAATTGTTCTCCTTTTGCATGGAAGTTCCTAACTTCTAGACTAGTTAACCATTGCTTCATATTTTACGCTTTATTTCTCTGGCTTTGAGAAAAAAAAAAAACACAGGTCACTGTGAACTAAGAACAGTCCTTAAAATATTCATGCATTCTCCTATTTTCCATACAATAGTAATGAAAAAAATTGAACATTTGGTCAATTACAGAAAATACTACTACAATTTTCAAGTTATATATGCACACAAATAATACCTAAATTCAGAAAGAAAATAAAGCCTCTCATCTTGTTTCACAGATTTCCCAGTAGGATACTTGATATTGGCAGTGAAAATATTTGAAAGCATAACTTAATAAGCCATAATTGCATCAACATCTAAAGTAAAATGAAATAAGTGAGACTTTTATCCTAAACAGTGAAGTAGATCATAATGAAAACACTTTGGAAATAAAGAAGTTTCAAGATGCTATATCACAACTGCTGGCTTAAATTGTCAACGTGCATTTCTAGCCTGCATTTAGAATAATGGCAGTCATCCGTGGCAAAGTTCCCCTGCTAGTCTGTAATACATGAAGAAGAAGAAAGAGGTCTATTTACAAGATTCAACTTACCCTTAGGCAGGGAAGTAGCAAACACTTTAAAGAACAATTCTTGGCAAAGACTGCAAGTCTAAGGCACACCATTTAAAATAATGATCCTTCTGCAATTTTTATGATGTCCTCCATTTGTTCATAAAAAAGAAAAAAAAAGCTAAATCTTAAGGGAAATTCTGAACAAACAGAAGTTCTGTTGAACAAGGCTATAACAATAATAGAGCACTTTTAAAAACCAAGTTAATCTCAAAATCCTCTTTTCTGAAAAGAGGTGAAGATATTTACATGTAAGTGCTAAAATATAAGCATATATAAACATTGATATTATCGTAATCAACAGCTTCAACATAGAGATCACTCTACCATTGACCTTTATTGGTCACCTGCTGCATACATGTAAGAGACAAGATTTAGTAATAAAGCTTCCTCTAGAAAAATCACACTGTAGTAGAGAGGTAGACAGGTTAAATCATCATTGCAACACAATGTGAAAACTACTTTATTTGTAATAAGTGGCAGCTTTACTTCAAAGATGGTGCTAACAAACCCTCCCATCCCTGTATGTCCGTGATGTTCATCCCATGAAGATATACAGAGAGCTGCAACAGCAACCCATGAGGTATGTGCAGGAGGTGGGGCAGCTTTGGGGAAGAAACGAAGCTACAGAGGAGCCACATTAACAGAGACTTGGGACCTGCATTCCCTTCCCTTGAATCTGGACTACTTTGTGAGTTCCAATGACCTATAAAATGATGGCAGAAGTGATGCTGTACCAGTTTTGAACCTGGTTTTAAAGAAGCTTGGTAACTTCCACTTTTGCTCCTTTAGAATCCAGACCTCTAGGCTGTAAGATATTAGTTTAGCCTACCAAAGGAGGAGAAGCCATATGAGAGAGAAGAAAGATACCTTAGCTGACAATCAGTACCAACTGTCAACTACATGAGAGACCATCTTGGTCCTGCCAGCATCAGCGGTGCTCCCACATCACTGAAATAGTTTGAATGAGCTCAAGCAAGACCAACTAACTACCCACTGAGTCCAGCCAGTTGACACAACTGCAAAAAATTATAAGTTGTTATTGCATTAGGCCACTGAGGTTTGGAATGGTTGACTATGTAGCAATTGATAACTAACATGAAGTGAGGAAAAAGTGATCAAGGAGTACATAGGCCTATACAATCTAACCTGATTTTCCCAAGGCTAATCAGCTAATAAAGGACAGAAAGGCAATTCCCCTGAATTCTCATCCAGGATTGAATATTGCAAGGCAAAAATACAAGCTATATTCTTTTTCTTATTGTTGTTGTTGTTGTTGTTGTTGTTTGTTTCCAGGCAAACTCTGGCTCTATGGCCCAGGTACTATCTCGGTTCACTGCAACCTCCGCCTCCCAGGTTCAAGTCATCCTCCTACCTAAGCCTCCTGAGTAGCTAGGACTACAGGCATGCACCACCATGCCTGGCTAATTTTTGTATTTTTTGTAGAGATGGGGTTTCACCATGTTACCCAGGCTGGTCTCAAACTGGTGAGCTCATGCGATCTACCGCCCACCTAGGCTTCCCAAAGTGCTGGGAACAAGCTGTTTAATGCAAACACCTGTAGCTGAATAAAACCTTAACCCAAGAAATAACCTGCACTGGGGTACACATTAGTACCTTCATTCAATAATAAATTCATAGTGACCCAGAATCTGGCTAATGTCCACATAACAGCCCTAATTTGAGTATAAAATTAATCTACTAATTACCCAGTATTAAAATTTGAAAGCACTATCCATATATTACATACTTCAAAAGCAAATATAACTGATCACATGAGCTGACCCTCCCTCAGAAATGCTTTATATGAGACACAGTTTAACGATATGGCTTCTGACTATACTGGGAGCATCAATCATTTAACAGCATTTCTTTTGCAAAATTGAATCACAAGCTATTATTTGCATGCTTACTATTGATCAGTAAGATACAAAACCCTGCATGGTAAATTCTAGTAGTTTAAATTCTGGGAAATAGTTTACAAAAATGAATTTTAGGCTTTCACCCTCAGAAAATAAATCACATTATTTATTGTAGATGATAAGGAAAATTTTAAATAGCCTTGTTTTTTCTGTGGTTTTTTTCTCACCTCCCACACTTCCTTCCAAGCCCATATGACCTCATGCTGGCCTAAGTTCCTTTGCTATTTCATAATTTTCTCAAAAGCAGTATTTGAATAACAAAATTAGGAATAAAATAAATATGTCTTCTTAGATATACCTCCTGAAAGACTCCGTGTCCACAAATCACTCAGCTCCCTTCCTCATATCAAAATGCTCAACCTCTGAGTACAGCTGATCTCAGCTAGTTATTAGCATGCAGCTTTAACACAATATGATTAATTTATATACTGCTTTAAGTCTTTCATAGACTTAGAGATTGATGGTTTTGAAAAACAAAAAAGGAAGCCCTTCAAGATTGCAAGGGAGAAATATCAAGTTAAAGAACAGAGAAAAACCGCAATAGCATCACTTGAGGTATTTGTGGGAGGTGGGGCAGCTATGGGGAAGGAACAAGTCTAATGAGGAGCCACATTAACAGAAGCCTGAGACCTACGTTGTAAACTTTTCATCTACCTCCCTCAAGAAATCATCTGGAATCCCCACACTGCTTACCATTTTCTAAGAGCAAACTCTTTCTGGTATTGGAGAAAAATGATCACTTCTGTCTTAAAGTTGACCTAGGTTCAAAACGAATACTCTTCATGGACCCAGCTGACTTCAAGATCACATGCTTTTTACACAGAAAAGTTGCCGCTGAAAGAGGTCACTTTTCTTGCATAAGAAAGAGAGCAACGATACTAATATTTTAGTCTCTAATAGTTCTTTCTTAAACATATTGAAAAGGATGATACAAAGCCCAGAAGGATTCTACACCAGACGACCCTAGAGAGAACTGATTTTCTACAGAATTTACACATTTCAAACAAAAATACAATGTTTTCATGGAGGGCACAGAATAGTCTGCAACAATGTGATTTATATGGTTCTCTTACTTTTCTGACATTTGTTTCAGAAAACGTGCTTGAATACATTCTACTTTTCTGCAAAATGTGGATAATACCATATGTTGAAAAAGTAAAAACAGTGTGGTTATTTTCTGTGTTCTCACCATTTGGATATTATTTCTTACTCTCTTCACATCTCTTTTTTACTCATCTTTAGAATTCTTCAAAAGACTAGGCTCATATTAGGTCACATATTGGAAAAAGTAGAATTACTAGAAAGATATTCTGTTGAGTTCAAAAGATTCAATTAGAAAAAAATCAACAGGTGATTTTAATCAAATTTGTAGGCATAATTAAAGATTATCTACAATTTTCACATGTCCTTATTTGCTTTAGTATAAGCTGCTATCAAAAATAAACTTCCAGTTATCTATTAAACTATTGAAAGACATTTTATGAATAGATAAGTTATTCTGTTGAGCTTATAGCTTCTTTATTAATTTTTACATATTCAGTAAGAAAAAAGGCAGTTGGTTCATCCAAAGTTATGTCTAAATAAGAGTTTAATGCACAATGTACATAAACACAGATTTTTCTCATAAGACATCAGGATTACCCACAGTTCTTAAGTGGCATGATTCACATTTTTAAGGAATATTTAATGCTTCCCTTTTATTATCCACAACATTGTGGGATGTATTGTATTTCCGACCCCTTCCTATCAAATGTCAGAGAACCTACCAATCATTGTGACAATCAAAAATGTCTCCATACATTTCCAAATGTCTCCCAAAAGACAGGAACACCCAGTCCCCCAGTTAAGAACTACTAGACTCACAATATGATTCAGGAAGGAAAACATCTTCACAAAATTAAAACCACTGAAACCTCTGCTTAATTTGGAAACCATAATGCTGTGCTTTTGCAACTGTAGCATTAGAATACTGGAACAAGTTTTGTGGTCTACTGTAGATTCATACCACAGGTGTGCTAAATTTGTACTATGTGTAAATTTTTTGAAGGAGTAATTTGCATTTTTGATAACACAGAATGTCTCCAGGGAAGCGATGCTTAAGTCTAGTAACTAAATGTGATGGTCTGGTTGTGAATGAGTTGGCCTCAGATACAGTTCTTTTTACTACTTTAAAAACTTCTTTCTTTTGAGAAAAAGAATAATTAAATGCTAGTGTATTGACTAACCTAATTTATCCTATTCAGTTTCCCACACTGAGGACAGAGAAAAAACAAGCATTTTATACACCTGTCTAAAGCTATTCTGATCACTAAAATTTGTGCACTCAAATATTTAGCTACACCAATATTGTAATGGATCTTTTTTATGTTACGTTGTAGGAGAAGACAAAGAAGTAGAAATATAGAAAGGAAGTTAGTAATAGGTAAAAAAGAAAAAACCCCAAATATTGTCAATATCCTACTGCTCTATGAAGCACAATAGTCATAATATTTTGAGTTTGAGAAACCAATTACAAAAAAAAACTATATTTTTAAACGCTTTAGCTGATGGAATGGATTCATGCTTCTTAATTGTTCTAAGTCTAAGAGAACCTTTCACCTGCTAACTTATATTATGCATAGTCATAATGCAGTACAGAGTGAGGATATTTCCATTAACAACTATTTTTGGTATGCCCATTAGACACAAGGAAGGACAGAGCAGTAAGAAGACCTTAATCATAGATACTTCTGATACCAAACTAGTCATATGGCCTTGCCCATCTCCCAAAGAGAAAAATACAGCTACTAAGCTCTTTTTTTTTCTTTTTTTTTTGAGACGGAGTCTTGCTCTGTTGCCCAGGCTGGAGTGCAGTGGTGCAAGCTTGGCTCACTGCAAACTCCGCCCCCCAGGTTCAAGCAATTCTCCCTGCTTCCAGGCAGCCACCACACCCAGCTAATTTTTATATTTTTTAGTAGAGATGGGGTTTCACCATGTTGGCCAGGCTGATCTTGAACTATCGACCTCAGGTGATCTGTCCACCTCGGCCTCCCAAAGTGCTGGGATTACAGGCGTGAGCCACCACACTTGGCCGCTACTGAGCTCTTTAGTCTGCATTAGGTCTTCTTAATGCTAAATACTTTACACACATAGTTTTCTCACTTAGTGTTCACTGCATGCCATTATCATTATCTCCACTCTACAGATGATGAAACTAAGCCTCAATCACATCAAAACACCCATAAGATTTCATGAAAATAAGAGAATGACACTTCATCACAGTTCTTGTCCTCCCAAAACCAGTAATCTCAGTCTAATCATGAGGAAAACATCAGACAAATCCTAAGTGAGGCACATTCTACAAAATACTTGACCAATACTCCTCAAAACTGGCAAGGTCATCAAAAACAGGGTAAGTTGGACAAACTGCCACAGCCAAGAGAAGCCTCAGGAGATATAATACGTAAATCTAATTTGGTATCCTGGATGGAACTCTAAATCAGAAAAATAACATTATGTAAAAACTAAGGAAATATGAATAAAGTATGAACTTCAGTTAATAATAATGTATCAATACTGGTTCATTAATTGTGACAAAGCACATTTATATAAGATGTTAAAGATAAAGGAAACTGACTTGGTGTAGGTGGGAAATCTCTATATAGTGTACTGTTTCTACTATTTTTCTGTAACCCTAAAACTATTCCTAAGTTTTAAAATATATTTTTAAAAACTACCATGCTGAGAAAAAAAGTTAAAAGTCCTTACAAAATGGAAAGACATACTATGTTCATGGGTCAGAAGACTCAATTTTGTTAAGATGGTGATTCACCTCAAATTGATGTGTCAAGTCAACACAGTCCCCATCAAAATCCTAGCAGATGCTTTTAGTAAAAATAGACAAACTTATTCTAAAATTCATATGGAATTTCAGGTGACCTAGAATAGCCAAACAACTTATAAAAAGGAAAACTAACTTTGAGAACTATAACTAACTCCTTTCAAGACTAACTGTGAAGACAATATGATACCAGTGTTAATATAGAAAAAAAGATCAATGCCACAGAATACAAAGTCCAGAAAGAGACCCACAAATATACTGACAACTGGTTTTCATAAAAGTGCAAAGGCAAAAAACACATGAAAAAATGCTCACCATCATTGGCCATCAGAGAAATGCAAATCAAAACCACAATGAGATACCATCTCACACCAGTTAGAATGGTGATCATTAAAAAGTCAGGAAACAACAGGTGCTGAAGAAGATGTGGAGAAATAGGAACACTTTTACACTGTTGGTGGGACTGTAAACTAGTTCAACCATTGTGGAAGTCAGTGTGGCGATTCCTCAGGGATCTAGAACTAGAAATACCATTTGACCCAGCCATCCCATTACTGGGTATATACCCAAAGGACTATAAATCATGCTGCTATAAAGACACATGCACACGTATGTTTACTGCGGCATTATTCACAACAGCAAAGACTTGGAACCAACCCAAATGTCCAACAATGATAGACTGGATTAAGAAAATGTGGCATATATACACCATGGAATACTATGCAGCCATAAAAATTGATGAGTTCATGTCCTTTGTAGGGACATGGATGAAATTGGAAATCATCATTCTCAGTAAACTATCACAAGGACAAAAAACCAAACACCACATGTTCTCACTCATAGGTGGGAATTGAACCATGAGAACACATGGACACAGGAAGGGGAACATCACACTCTGAGGACTGTTGTGGGGTGGGGGGAGGGGGGAGGGATAGCTTTAGGAGATATACCTAATGCTAAATGATGAGTTAATGGGTGCAGCACACCAGCACGGCACATGTATACATATGTAACTAACCTGCACATTGTGCACATGTACCCTAAAACTTAAAGTATAATAATAATAAAATAAAATAATAAAAAATATAAAATAAAAAAAGTGCAAAGGCAATTCTGTGGAGAAATGAGTCTTTTCTACAATGGTGTTAAAACAATTGGATGCCCAGATGAAAAAAACAAAACAAAACAAAAACTTTGATCCATAACTCATACCATATATAAAATTTAATGTGAAATGTAACCTAGAGCCAAATGTAAAACACAAAACTACAAAACTTCTAGAGGAAAACATGGCAGAAAATCTTTGCAACCCTAGGGTAGACAAAGATTTTTTTAGATATGACACCAAAATACACATCATAACACAAGAAGTTGATAAATTTAACTTCATAAAAAATAATTTCCGTTCTTTAAAACACCTGGTTGTTGTATTTTGTTTGTTTGTTTGTTTGTTTGTATGAGACAGGGTGTCACTACAGTCGCCCAGGCTAGAGTGCTGTGGTGCAGTCATGGCTCACTGCAGCCTCAACTTCCTGGGCTCAGGTGATTTTCCTACTTCGGCCTCCCAAGTAGCTGGGACTACAGGCATGTGCCACTGTGCCTGGCTAATTTTTGTATATTTAGTAAGGATAGATTTTCACCATGTTACCCAGGCTAGCATCAAACTCCTGGGCTCAAGCAATCCACCAACCTTAGCCTCCCCAAATTTTGGGATTACAGGCATAAGTCACCAGGCCAGGCCAAAACACACTCTTAAGAGAATGAAAAGACAACCCACCTACTAGGAAGAAATATTTTCAAGGCACATATCTGATAAGAACTTGAATCCATAATATTTTTTAAACTCTCAAAAATCAATAACAGAAACAAGCCGACCAAAAAAAAATTAACAAATGTCCTAAATAGACACATTACCAAATAAGACATACAGATGGCATAAAACACATGAAAAGATACTCAACATCATTCACCATTATAGAAAAGCAAATTAAAAATGTTAAAGACTGATCATACACGTTTACAGTTAACATATATTACTTTTGTTTTTAAATCTCTATTTTAAAAAGCTTGTTTGACCTATATTTCATTCACCTAAGGGTACATATTATCAACATGACTTACTACCATTGATGTCAATCTTTTTTTTTTTTTTTTTAGGAGGTCGACTGACTGTATTTATTCATGTATATTTTATATATGTATAATATATATAATAACCTATATATAATTATGTAATTGATGTCTCAATCTTGATTGCCTAGCTAGGTAGTATTTTTCAGGCTTCTCTTCTGTAAAGTTACTCTTTTCCAACTCTTTACATATGATACTTTTCGGAAAAAAGTCACTACACCTATTTCACACTTAAAAAGTGGGAAGCCATGCTTCACTTACTTCAGGGCAGGGTACATAGATTTTTAGTACACATATCTTTCACATCTTTCACAAGTCAGATTTATCCCTAGTATTGTATAATTTTTATGCTATTTTAAATGGTATTGCTTTAAGTTTTAATTTTCAATTGTTTGTTGTTAGTGATTAGAATATATATGATTTTTGTATATCAATCTTGCAATATACCTAGTCTTGTTCGTTCTAGTATCTTTTTGTAGATCACATTAGATTTTCTTTGTAGAGAACAAATAAGAGTAGCAAATAAAAATAATTTTACTTATTTCCAAAATAATAATAATAATGTGAGAAAGCAGTCTTAACTAATGGGATGAGCAGAGAGCCCAGTTAAAGTCATACTTCTTTATGTAAAGTTACCAGTGTTGGGTAACTTCAAAATGGGTGGCAGAAAAATTTACATGAGAAAATAATTATTTTTAATTTCCTACCCTCTCTAAAAAGACATTTAGCAATGGGAGACAGTTTACTACATATTCACCATATTTAATTCATTCATTCAACAAATACGCCTACCTACAAATTTCATCAAATTATTTTATTCTATCATGTACCAATTTTCTAACTGCTAAAAGTGTATAATTTATAGCGTTAGAATGATAAATAAATACATAATCAACTACTCAACATTTAGTAACAGATACTAACTATTAGCTATATGCTGATCTTACTAAAGAATTCATAAAATACTTTTTAAAAGCAAAATAACATAGAATGGAGACTAAAGATCATAATGCACATTGACGCAATTAAAAACAAACATTCCTACACAAATTCAACTCATTTCTATAATTTTACCTTTGTCTTAGCAACTTCACTTTTTGACATAGTGAACAATTCATATTTCACATGTACTCACCATTGTAGCTTTGGTGGACATACTATACACACTCCTATAATATTATTCTATATTTCAATGCTGAAATTTTAATTAACATATACATATACTCAATAAAAACAATAAAAAATATGAGTTTCATTCTCTGGAAAATTTCATTATTAAAATTACTGTTATTTTATAATTATAACATCTCATTTTGTTGTGCCCTAGGTATAATGAAACACTATTTTTATTAGAATAAAATGCAATAAACACTGTTCTTCCCTGTGTTACTGCCGTTATTTTGAATTCTCCTTATAAATTTTCTCATAATGAGGGTAGGCTGTCATCAAGAGATGCCTCCATTACAATATGACCATGATGGTAATAGCTTAAAACTTGTATTGTACAGTTCAAAATTCACTTTTACACATATCTCTTTTCATCTACATACCAATTCTGTTAGGTGAATATACTTTACCCCATTTTACAGATGTATCCCCATTTATATGACAATGATCATAATAGCTTAAAACTTTTATTGTACACTTTAAAATTCACTTTCACACATATGTCTTTTAATCCACATACTAATTCTGTTAGGTGGGCATTATTATTATCCCAATTTTATAGATGTAAGTACTAAAGCTTAAGTTGTTTTCCTTGTCCTAAGCAACACAGCTAATTAGGGAAGTTAATTTTTCTCCACTGCTTTTAATCACATTAAACTGATCCTTCTATTCAACATATGAAGTTAACGTTCTATGAAAATAAAACTGGAATCTCTCAGTCTACATTGATCACAAATTGAATGTATCCTCTCAATACACTGTTTTAGTCCTTTATATCTTTGATAGAAGTGAACATCCTAATTATGCCCATGAGTTACATATATGAAATGCCTTCACCCCACTTCAATAAAACTCTTTCTTAATGCCAATATAAAAAATGCTCTATATTAATTGGTAATTGTGAAAAGAGACTCAGGGAGAGAGTCTGAATCAACAAAAGAGGAAAATATAGGAAGGAAAGGGAAAGACAAAGAGGAGGGTGAGACAGAGAAGAAAGAACAAACATCCAGGAGTAGTGATGCGAATTATTTGCTTAGTTACCACAAAAGTAATAATTACACTGTAACTCTGTGGGAACAATGGTAATTTCACAGTAGCTCACGTTACTGTTATCACCTTATATCCTGATAACTGTGAAATTAATTTGTGGCACTACTGTATGTGTCGGCCATAAGCTGTTCCCTTGGTAACAGCATTATGCTACCATAGAGAAGGAATGTTTGGCAGTAAAATGGGCAGCAGCAAGCTGATTACACAGGGAAAAGCTTCTATCTAAATACACATAGCATAAGAATCACCCCTGGAAAAACTACATAGCTTACCAAAAGAGGTCTCTCTGTTCACTGTCCATTATCTGTTGACTGAACTAGTTCAAATGAATAACAAGTAGTGATCAAATTACCAGTTTATATTTTACAACAGTCTTATCTTTAAAAAAAAATGCAAAGAGGAAATACAAAAATGTAATACATTTATCTTGCTTTCTTTTCTATTTCCTCCCCTGAAATTATTACTATGCTATTAGAAGCCATACAAACACATATATACACAAATATACATATGCTTCAATGAAAAGCAGGCATGCAGCTGACAGCTCGGCAACCCTGAGGTATAAACAAAGATACCAGACATATTTTTTGAAATAATTTTGCTCAAGGAAATTCATTTCAGTAGGAAGATCAGTTACTCTGCTGTCTCCTACCTATAAAGTTACAGAAGGAAAAGTTCAACATTTGGCCAAAAGGATAGTAGCTTACATTTCTTTTTTTTTTTTTTTCCTTTTTTTCAGCACAGAATTTTGAAGAGAGAATACACTAAAAGGGAAGAACATAACTACATGACATCATAAGAAGTTCTGAATTAGAAGCATATATTTGAAAGGTCATGCATCCTGAGCTGCCAAAGGCTTAACAACCAGAGGCGGAGGCCAGCTTTGCCAGCTCACTGCTTCTACTCATCTTTCATGATAGTAGCCAGGCTGAAAATAGTTCCAGGATGATAATAAATTGGCTGGGCATGCTATTTATATTAGTTTGTATGTTCCTGTACTAAACCAAGCATCATGAGGCCAGCACTATTTTGCCATTTTTCAGAAAGAAAATATGAACCCTTCAAAACATAGTAAGCCTTTTTTAAAGTATATATTTGATTTTGAAATAATCAAAATATATGTAGGGAGATGACTGCATCCTAAGATTTATGATAAGTTCTGATGAGTAATATTTTCTTTCTACATGCAAGGCAAAGTTAATAGTAACCAGAAAGTCTTTATTTGGCATATCATAGATTTCTGTCAACCAAAACAACTAACTCTGGGGAACACAACATTCTGACAACTTCAGAAGAGTTAAGTCACAGACAAAAGTTTATTGGATCTTAGTTGGCTCCTACCCACCAATTCTTTCTTTTCCAAGTGGAACATAATAGATTTTCAATATTTGTTAAATAATTGAAAAAATATCCTCAAAATTCTTTTTTTGGCCATCTTCCCAACAAGAACATGGTCCTAACCTACATCTAGAGTCCTTTGCTGTGACATCTATTTCTTCAGAATTATTCTCCTAATTCATATGTCTGGAGAGTCTCTCTGAATTGTTATAGAAAATTAAGAATGTGAATTATGAAATTAATTTTTAAATTTTTATAACCATCTAATCATACACAGAATAACCACAAGCTGGGCTAATAAACATGGTTTCAAAGAATTCCCCGTGACAATCAAGTAAATAGTGAAATAGTTTCTGCTATTATGAATTTATCACTTACTCAGTGTATGACCATGGGCAAATATCTTCACCTCAATCTTGTGAGACGGGTACTATTACTATAGCCATTTTAAGTATAGATTTGCAATATTTGTTAAATATTCAATATTTGTTATTATAAAATGAGTATACTAATAGTACTTACCTCACAGTATTGAGGTGATGATATTTGTCCATGTTCATACAAAATGGGCATAATAATAGTACCTACATCACAGGATTGTTATTAAGAATAAATAAGATAATCCATACAAAGTATTTAACACATTATCGAAAAATTAAACGATCAAAATAAAGCTTGATGTTATTGTTATACTTTATTTAATAAATGCATCTAAAGTATTTTTAAATGTATTCACTTCAGTTATTTAAAGTTTCATCTGCCGTATCACACAGCACATATATGTTCAGAAACATTTGTTAAGTATCTATGTACCAGATAATAAAGGTGGTATTGAAAAAAGAATAGGCATTGTAACAGGCAGACAGGA
Source organism: Pongo pygmaeus (assembly GCF_028885625.2). Classification (NCBI taxonomy): domain Eukaryota; kingdom Metazoa; phylum Chordata; class Mammalia; order Primates; family Hominidae; genus Pongo; species Pongo pygmaeus. The sequence continues at coordinate 132,257,660 of NC_072373.2, read as the reverse complement.
GTATAAAGTCCAGCCTTGCCACTTATGAGAGTCCCATCTTCAAATTATGGAACCTTTCTGAATCTCCATTTTCTATCTATAAAAAGGGGTAGACATTATGTCTCTACTTGCTGCTTATCATTAAATTAAAATTCATATTCCTTTCTATGGCAAGGAAACGAGTCCTATATAGTCTTGTAACTCATCTCCCTCCACCAAACTTCATCCACACTGCCTTCTTTAGGCCAAGCTTGCTCCTATATCAAGGTGGGTCTGGAAGCCTGTACACTGTTCCACAGTGGTACACCTCCTCTAGCCCTATAGAATGCAAAATGGAAGCACAGAGACATTATACAATGGTTAGCCAGTCACATTACATCAAGTAAAAACAAGTTCCCATGAAGTTTATTTATTGGAGTGTCTTCAGTATTTCTTGAGAAACAGAAATAATGACCCTGATTTGTATGATCAATCAGCAAATTTTCAAAAAGGTTACTGAGTATATGACAGTAATTTCTAGAGCCAAAGTTATACCCTCATGAATAAGCTTTCATCCTGAAAAAAAAAAATCACCTTCTGAAACTCCATGCTAGTTATCTGAAATAACAAAGGTGAAGTACAAATTATGTGATCTATCATAACCTGAAATAAACATATGTTGCTACTCTGTGATTTTGGTCTTTATCCCAGTCTGACCCATTTCTTGAGACTGTTACCTCAAGATGCTCTCCCATGGAGCTTTCACTGAGAATACTTTAATCCATTTTCTTAAAAATCCATAACAAAATTACTAGGATCTCAATGTCTTATCAAAACTTTTTTTTTGTCTCAAAAATGATACATGAAAAAGATAATCTTCAATAAGTGCAGGTGAAGTATTTTATACCTGTAGCGTTGAATTGTTCCACTGGAGGGTAGCAGGGGGAAAAAAGTTCACGTTGCCTAGAACAGAACCTTGTTGTTACCTTAAAGCGTGTTCTTTCTGAATTTTCTAATTCAATCATCCTCTCTTCCAATGCACATCTCCAAACCTCCCATTTCGCTTGTTCAATTCCCCCATTAGTAGTGATATTTATGCTCCTCAGGATCTCTGTGTAGCAAAGTCATTTAGTGAAGGCACCAGAACTAGACTATAGAAACATTCAAATCCCATATTTGCCATTTATTTTTTGTATAAATGTAGATGTCTTCATGATATTAACTGTAAAATTAAAGTAATAATAATAGTTTAAATTTAAGTAATAATACCTACTTCATAGGAGTGTCACAAGAATTGAGTAAATATATGTAAAATATTTAGAAAAGTTGTTTGCACATAGTAGGTGAGCAACAAATTATAGCTATTATTATTATTGACTTATTTTTTCTTATCTATTTACTTCAAGTTTTTACTGTTCAAATTCTATTTTTCATCACTTCAAATAACTTTTTATAAAGAGCCCCCTTGCAGTTCTTCCATCGTGCCTTTCTTAGAATATCCTAATTCTAGATGAAAATATCAATGCCCACGGTGAAAACCCATGCAGAAAACTAGCCTCATGGTCTAAGCTCTGTCATAGATTGAGCTCTCAACACTGCACAGCAATGGAACTTAACTTCTTTGGTCAAACTCCCACTCTCGCATTCCCCAGAATAACTCTTTAAAACTTTCTTCTTTCTCTTCCAATTTCCAAGCCAGTCCTATTCCATTCCTTCAACCTCACCAGATAAGCTTTCTTTCTACTTCTGTGACAAAACAAAGCTTTCAAGTGGCACTCCCAAATAGTGCTGCCACCATCTCTGTGGACCTATTTGTAACTGCCACTGTCTTTTTTTCTGCCTGTTATCATGATGCTGTTTCTGACCCTCCTCCCAGTAAACAGGAATCCCCACAAGTGTAACTAGATTCCATCTCCTTCCACCTTCTGTAGAGTCAAATGCTTTTAACTTTCATCTCTTCTGTTGTTTCTTGGAGCCTCCTTAATATCATTTAATTATTTTTGATTGTTCCAATCTTATAACATTTCTCCCTGAGTCTCACATCTCCTTCCTCCTCTGCACAGCCAAAAAGTAGGAAAAAAGTTTGTCATCTATAGTGACAATCTCCATTTCCTTTCTTTGCCTTCATCCATCCATTCATTCTACAACCTTTTCCAATTGTTATGGACTGAATGTCTGTGCCTACCAAAATTCACATGTTGAAGCCCTAATCCCAGTGTGAAGCCTTTGGGGGGTAATGAGGTCATGATGGTAGAGCCAACATGAATAGGATTAGTGTCCTTCTAAAAAGAGGACAGAAAGCTAGTTAGGTCTCGTTCCACCATATAAGGACACAGCAAGAAGACAATACTCTGAAAGTCAGAAAGAGGGCCTTCACCAAGAACCTCTACTGGCTCCTTGATCTGAAACTCCTAACCTCCAGAACTGTGAGAAGCAAATGTTTGTTGTTTAAGCGACCCATTGATGGCGTTTTGCTATAGCAGCCAAAACTGACCAAAACACCAATTTAGCTTCTGTTCCTACTCCTCAAATGGATACAGCTTATGTCACTAATTATGGCCCTGCCACGAGCTTATATTTTACTGAGAGAGATGCATTAAAGATTTTTAAAATGTAAGATATATAGCATATTAGATAGTTGTAAGTTCTCAGAAGAAAAATAAATTAGAAAAATGGATAAGAAGTGTTAATGCTATAAGTTGAGTTTCAATTTTATATGGTAGCCAAAAAAGGCGAACCTGAGAAGGTAACATTTGAGGAAAGAACTGAAGGATGAGAGGAAGTATCTGGGGGCATGCAAATATCTGGGGGCAGAGGGAAGAGCAAATGGAAAGGCCCATTATTTTTCTCTCTCATGTTTCTTTTTTCCCGTATTCTGTGAAACTGTTTTATGGTTTGCCTCCTCTCCCTTATTGAAATTTCAACCATGCACAGTAACTATTCACTGCTTAGCATGCTTTTTTTTCCCCAATTTGTGTAGTTCTTGTCTCAATTGTTTAATTGAAAATATGTGATAAAGATTATTTATTTTATTATTTGACTAGTAGTGTCTAATTTTCATACAAACTTAATATATCTCCTTTTAATATTTTAGGAGTAGGATATAAAATATAAATAACAAATTAAAATTAAAATACATCAGTATGTCAACTGAGCTTTTACTTTGTAAAGGGCACTATGTCTAACAGAAAAAATGATGTAAAGAAGCCAGATTGTAGTGGGTTGAGGTATGACTGGGAGGTAAAGACGTGGAGTCACGCTGTTCAGACTACATATTCAAAAAGCTTGGCAGTGAAATGCCTTCCAGATAAATTTGTAGTTGGATACAGCACAATTCTGACAGTTGGCTCTAGCAAATTCTTTCAGGTTTTTAAAACTATTTAATTATGAACATATGAACATAAGCCTTAATTAAGACAAATCTTTCTTCTGCCTGAATAAGAACTGCCAAAATGTCAGAGGGCAAGACTAAAAGTTCCTGTCTGAACTCATTTTACAGTCTCTACATTTGCAGACTGTATAATGCTCCACACTACCAGCAATCACTCAGCACATTCTCACACTGTTTTAGGGTCACCTCTTCTGCAGTAGGAACTTTGGACTTACACAATAAGAAATACATAAGGAACCACAGAGTCAGAAGCAGCTTGTACTACTCAAAGCACAATTTTCCTTTTGGGGCCTCAGATCTGTCCCTCAGATATTTCTTTTACCAAGACTCCCAAATATATCTTTTCAAGATTCACTGTCAAGAGACACCTGACTTTTGAGATCTTATCCTCCCTTAGTATAGAAGTCCCAGTTCTCCGACTTATCCTTCTTGCCTTGGTTGACCTTTCTAAAACCTAGATCTCTTGCCGTTAAAAAAAAAGTGTCAAATTTCCACAAATCCACAAAATCAATCATTTTTCTCCTATGCTATAGTCCAAGATGTTGTCCTGAAGTAATTTCAGATTATTTTTCAAAAGTTCTATTGGATCCTATGTCAATTTTTTTGTGATGTTTGTTGTTTGTTTAATTCACAACATCTTTTCCTCAAACTAAACTGAACTGGCAAGAAACAGATACCTGCAAAAAAACTGATACAGGCAAACAGCCTTTAAATGATTCAAAGTTTACTTCTTACATGCCTTCAACATAAAAGTTTATTAATCTTTCAAAATGAACATATTCTCTCAAACTGAAGGTATGAAATTATTACAATAAAAACAAACTAAATATATGAAATGCTGTATAATTATCTCATTTATATGGCTAAGGTTATTAGCTTATATATGGTGTCTTTAAAATAATTCCCATTTGCAGTTACATTTCAAACTGCCGATTTGACGCACCAGTCAGGAGGAATGCCATGACTCCTGCTGTGCTAAACTTACTGAAACAAATAGAAAAAACACTTTATTGTGTTTTGTTCCTGTTTTACTATTTTGTAATTGGACTACCCTACAGGAAATACTCTTCTTTATAATATATCACTAAGTTACTATAATAATCTTGTTTCATGCTCTTCCTTTATATATATTTCTGAATTATCATTTGTCATGGGTAAAAATAGTATGACAGAAAAAAATCGAGACATTAATCAAAAAGGTGTTTTAAAACTACTGATAATGGTGATTGCTCTTAATTACATGATTGAATGTATATTCAGAGAATGAAAATATGGACACACATACTTCTATCCAAGTATCTATGAAATGGGACTATACAAAAAACAGAGAGATGAGAAATATTTTGAAAAACGTGACTTCTCCAATTTTTTAAGAAAAAGATTAACAGCATATATTTCATTATTAAAAAACTACAAAGTTCCCCTTCTGATTATTAAATGAAATATGGCTGAAAAGTCAAAATTTCCTTGTATATAAAGGAGTCTTGAAATTCACTCCTATAAACTATGACTTAGGGTTATATTTCATTATGCTTATATATTACCATGCGTTACATGGTTAGTTTTGCCAAAGCAAATAACTTTTATGAAAAGTGCTGATAACTTTATTGATGAATTTAAAGTGTTAATTCAGAAAATACTAGGCAACTCCACCTCATACCTACCTGGACTTAAAATATCAAGACCATTTTTAAAGTGAAAATAACTTTGAAAATATTTTGTCACTGAAGCAGTGCAATTCATTTAAATGATTTTAAATCGAAGTAGTTTTATGAACAATTGTGCTAAATAGCAATGAAATTTCATTTCTAGTGAATAATGAAAAGTCTCATCACAGTCCATTAAAAAAACAAAATGTGTTGTTATATTAAATGTTATTTTTCTTGACCCTTATTCTCATTTGTTATGAATATCTCTGAGGGAAAAACAAGAGCCTATGTAGTGGGATAGAATATTCAATTTAGAATTTTATATAAATAATGCCTGTTATTTATGTATTATCAGCACTTACTAAGGATCAAACTACAAGAACACTAAAAGATTTTATTTTACATAAAGACACATATAGAATTTTCTCAGAAATAGACACGCTTGTGAGTAGTAAAAAAATTGAAAGGAATTAAACATAATCATGCAAATTACTTCCTATAATATAAAGTCCTAAAACTATTTGTGAGGTCTCAAGATGTTAAGATGCTATACAATTTCATTAAGAAAAATAAATGAAAACATTTATTTCATAAAACATTAATTAGACAAATTCTACAATGTATTTTGAGTTTATCTATCCCTACAGTATTTCATTGATATTTATCTTCCTACACCAAAGTCAAAGTCATTTGATTGTGTTCATCCAGATATAGCATACTCAATGATACAGAACTCTCTCCAGAGAAAAGAGGGAATTAAAGAAATTAGAAGATAACAGGTTGCATATTCCAGCTGTAAAAACAGACACTTTAGGATAGGTAAGTATTTAAGTGGTCATATAAAAAGCTCAATTAAAACCAATTTAACTTCATCTCTTAGGATCTGTAAACCTATTCTTTTGAGCATTGAACTGAGTTGACAGGACAAAGTTATCCTTAATTATTCTTTATTTAACTAGACCAATTAATAACTAATTCTTACCAAAGTAATAAATTATTTCATTTACATATGAGGTAGCTGCAATTCTATTATGGTTTTATAAAAAAGATAAATACTAATTTGGCACTTGATAAAATATTTTGTTAAAACAAGCAATCTAGCTACATTTTGATTCGTTTAAATGAAATATAAATTGAAAAGTAAGGATCACAGAGATTAAGGGGCTTACTAAAAATTACAGTCAGTCCCACTGACAGAGCCAGATGTAGAACCCTGGGAATGTAGGAGACCAACTGAAAGGCAAAGCAAATGAATTTGGGGATTGAAATGTTGAGTCTGAAGTTTTTGAAGAACAATCAAATGTCAAACAAACATTTAAAACTGTAAGTTTGAGATTCAAGAGGGTGACTAGGGCAGAGAATACGGACTTGTGAGACACTGATACACACAGTGGATAAGAGCCAAAGAATAGAACATGAACTTAGAGTGAGAATAGGACCAGGCATGAAACTTTCTTACATGTCCAGATTTTAAAGAAAATATAGGGGAAAAAGACAGTGGGTTAAATATTTTGCTTGAAATAAACAAAACAGAAAGTAAATTATTTAAAAAAGCACAGTTTTGTCTTCCTTTAAACATAATGATATGTAGTTGCTTATATTCCATCAGTCCATGACTTTGATTACCAAAACAATGTGCTGAGGTAGACACAGAAAGGAATTTCGCCTTCTAGGCATAATGTAGTAAGTCGCAGGAGGCCAGTCAATGTTCTCTCTGCTAAAATCTAGAAAAAGCTGGATAAACCACAACACCATATTTTTTAGAGGCATAAGAAATCTGAGAAAGCAAGGAGAAGTAGACAAACGAAAGTTCCTAAGAGACAAGAACTTTCTTAAGATGGGCTAAGGAGAAATCAGCAAAACGTTTAACGATCACGGGCACAGGTGGAGGGGTGTTATAATTGGAAAATTAAGAGAACAAACACATCTGTTTCCCCACTGGACACATACTGAATTCAAGAGGTTTGTGGGAGGCTAAAAAAGAGAGGCTAGAAGCTTCCAAAATACAGAAATAAACAAAATGAATGAGGGTTCAGGAGAAGCATAAAATGTAAACTGTCAGACCTGAAAGAAAAAAACTGACCAAACTCAAATCATAGTTGGAGATTTTAGCAACCCTCTATCAGAATCATAAATAAATAACAGTAATGATACTGAAGAGTTAGATAAATCTATCTTTCGCCTCAATCTAACTGATATTTATAGAACATTAAATCCAACAATTGCAGAATAAACATTCTTGTCAAGTTCACACAAAACATTCACCAAGAATAGACCACACGCAGGGACAAAAATCAAGTTTCAAAATATAATCTTACAGATTTTATTTTCTTGCCATAATGGAAGAAAATTAAAGTCAATAACAGTAAAATCTAGAAGAAAATGCAGTTGTTTCACATCTTTACCAAAATTTGGGTTTTGCCAGTGTTCTTCATATTCATCATACAAGTGGGTATAAAATAGTATGTTACTGTTGTTTTAATTTGTGTTTTCCTGATGACTAATGATGTTGAGCACACTCTCATGTTTCTACTAGATGTGTGTATATCATCTTTTGGGACATTTTTTACTCAAATATTTTGACTATTTTTAAAAATTGTATATACTTCCTTTTTTAGAATAGTTTTAGGTTCACAGTAAAATTCAAAGGAATGCAGAGTTCCCATATTTCTCCTACCTCCACAGAAGCAAAAACTCCCTCACCATCAACATTCTGAATCAGAGTACTACACTTATTACAATGATGAACTAACATTTACACATCATTATCACACAAAGTTCATAGTTTACATTAGAAATCAATCTTAGTGTGGTATATCCCAAGGCCTTTGACAAATGTATAATAATATGGATCTATCATGATAGTATCATACAAAGTGTTCTCATTCTCCTAAAAATCCTCTGTGCCTCACCTATTCATCTCTTCATCTTAAAACCCTGGCAACTCCTCATATTTTCACTGTCTTTTAGTTTTACCTTTTCCAGGATGTCATACATTTGGAATAATACAGTGTGTAATCATTTCAGATCGATTTCTTTCATTTAGTAATACGCATTTAACCGTACTCCATGTCTTCTGTGACCTGATAGCTCATTTATTTTTAACTCTAAATAATATTCCTTTGTCTGGATGTACAATTTATTTAGGCCTTCATCTTCTAAAGAACATATTGGTTAGTTCAAAGTCTAACAATTATGAATAAAACTGCAGTAAACATCCGTGTGCAGGTTTTTGTGTGGACATAAGTTTTCAATTACTTTGGGTAAATGCCAAAAATGCAATTGCTGGACTGGATAGTAAGAGTATGTTTAATTGTGTAAGAAAGTGCCAAACTGCCTTCCAAAGTGGCTTTACTATTTTTGCATTCCCAGCAAAAATGAATGACAGTCCCTTTTGCTCCACATTCTCATCAACATTTGGTGGTGTCAGTGTTCTGGATTTTGGCCATTCTAATTGTGTAGTGGTATCTGTTGTTTTAATTTGCAATTCCCTAATGACATATTTTCACATGGTTATTTGCCATCTGTATATCTTTCTTGATGAGGTGTATGTTCAGATCTCTTGCCCATTTTAAAATCAGGTTATTTTCTTATTGTTGTATATTAGTGGTTCTTTTTATATTTTTATGTCATTTATTTATCTGGTATGTTTCTTTCATAAAATTTTTTAACCAGTCTGTAGCTTATCTTTTCATTTCCTTGACAGTGTCTTTTGCAGAGCAGAAGTATTTAATTGTAATAAAGTCTAACTTATCAATTGTTTATTTCACGGATCATGCCTTTGGAGTTGTATCTAAAAGGTTATCACCAAATCCAATAACATCTGTATTTTCTATGTTATCTTCTCAGAATATAGTAGGCATGTGTTTTCTATTTAGTTCTATACTTCATTTTGAGTTAATGTTTGTGAAAGGTGTTAGATCTGTGTCTAGTGTGTCTAGATTTTTTTTAGCATGTGTATGTCCAGTGGTTCCAGTATCATTTATCGATCAAAATGCCTTTGCATCTTTGTCAAAGACAAGTTGATTATGTAGGCCTATTTCTGGACTCTGTATTCTAGCTCATTGACCGTGTCTATCCTTTCAATAACACCACATTGCCTTGACTACTGCAGCTTTACAGTAAGTCTTAAATTTGGGTATTGTCAATTCTCAGACTTCGTTCTCCTTCAATATTATGTTAGTTATTCTGAGTCTTCTGCTTTTCTATATAAGGTTTGGAATCATTTTGTCCATAAGCAAGATATAACCTCCTGATATTTTGATTGTAATTACATTGAATCTGTGGAACAATTTGGAAAGAACCAACATCTTGAGAATTGTGAGTATCCTGTCCAGAAACACAAAAGATGTTTCCATTTATTTTGTTTCTCTTCAATTTCTTTCACCATATTTTTATAGATTTCCTCATATAGATCTTGTACCTATGTTATGAGATTTATTATTTCCTTTTTTGGTACTAATTTAAATGATATTATCTTTTAAATTTCAAATTCTTATTGTGCATCGCTGACATATATGAAAACAATTAACTTTCGTATATTAATCTTGTATCTGGCAACCTTGCTTATTAGTAAGAAACTAATAATTGCTGATTAGTTCTAGGAAATTTTTTGGTCAATTTTTAGGATTTTATACATGGACAATCATGTCATCTGTGGACAAATGTAGTTTCATTTATTTCTTCCCAAACTGTACACCTTTATTTTCTTTTCTTTCTCATCACATTAGCTAGTGCTGCCAGTATGATGCCAAAAAGCAGTGGTCAGAATGAACATCCTTGCCTTGTTCCCAATCTTACCAGGTCTTAAATTGGGGTTTATATCTTTCTATTATTTAAAATATTTATTTATATATCCATAATCTTTAAAAATATAATAAATATATGGAGTAATTTTATTTTGTAAAAATACTGCCAAACTGTCTTCCAAAGAGGCCATAAACTTTAAGTGACTCTTTCACTGCATTTGAAAAGTTTTCATGTTTAATTTCATTGTTCAGTTCAAAATTTTTTTTTAATTTCCTGTTATTTATTTTCTGACCTATCGTTATTTTGAAAAGTGTTAATTTCTCAATGTTTAGACCAGTATGGCTAAATATGAGAGATAAATTGAGTTCTAAAATATAGTCATGGAGGCAGTAGAGGGGATCAGGATCACATAGGGCATTGTCGGAATTTTGACTTTAAGTTCAGTTTGAAATCACTAGCGGGTTTTGAACAGAAGAGAAATATGATTTGACCAAATTAAAAGATCACTCAAGCTCCTGTGTGAAGAACAGTCTTTATGGATACCAGTTACAAGAGTAATCTTCAACCTTGACTGCATTCTGAAATTATCTGCAATGGGATGCTTCAAAAACACTGATGCTAACTGCTGCCTCTCCAACACATACACATACACACACAGACACATGATTCATGCATGCCTGTGATTCTCATTTACTTGATCTAAAGTTTGGGTTAGGTATTGGGATTCTGTTAACCACCCTCACCACATCCCCAGCCCAAGATGTCAGCTGTTACAATAGCCAGCAATTATGGTGGCTTGGACTGAAGTGGTAGTCTTAGAGGCTGTCAGTCTTTTAATATTTTGGATATATTTTTAAAGGAGAGTCAACAACAGTTTCTGATTGGCTGAGTGTGAAAGATGAGGGATGATTTAAAAAAGACTAGAAGAGTCAAGGACTACCTAAAATTTGGGAGTAAGCTAACTTCTGTTGAACTACAAGACAAACCAGTGGTCACAAGGAGATGTAGGATGGCTGAGGTACAGTGTAGTATACACAATATCACAGAATTAAGTGTCTGAGGTAACTGTGAGAGTAGGTGACTGGATTAAGGTGGAGAACCAAAAATACTGGAGGAGAAGAATTCAAGGAATAGAGGCCAGGTACTGAACACCTCATCTATGTAGGTTATTGAACTAACAAAGAATCAGGACAAAAGTTGGACAAAGCGAGCCCAGAGACAAACTTTATAAAGAATGAGGAGTGTGACCAAAGGTTCCATAGGTGTCTACAGGAAGGATGGGTAACAGGCAGTACGATGTAATGGGAATCACATTTTACAGATTTCCAGAAGAGAAAGGTAAAATAAAGAAGCATCAGCCGGGCGCGGTGGCTCATGCCTGTAATCCCAGCACTTTGGGAGGCCGAGGCAGGCGGAGCACGAGGTCAGGAGATCCAGACCATCCTGGCTAACACGGTGAAACCCCGTCTCTACTAAAAATACAAAAAAAATTAGCCGGTGTGGTGGCGGGCACCTGTAGTCCCAGCTACTTGGGAGGCTGAGGCAGGAGAATGGTGGGAACCCGGGAGGCAGAGCTTGCAATGAGCTGAGATCGTGCCACTGCACTCCAGCCTGGGCAACAGAGCAAGACTCCGTCTCAAAAAAAAAAAAAAAAGCATCAACGGGAAATAAAAAGGGCACTTACCCACCTCACTTAGTACAACAGATGTGAAGAGAAAACAGCATCATGTATTAAATAATTATATAGCATATCATCCTATTTTCCCTTTAATTACAGATTAAAGGGAGTGAATATTTAAATTTGATATTGTCAAATAAACCTGCAAAGAAACATTCTACTAATGTACATTCTTACCAATACAGTTCCCTATCCATCCAGTTACACCAAACAGAGACCTGACTGTTAATTCTCTTCTCCCATCCTTCACATTTTACATCCTAAACCCTCCAACCCCTGCATATTACTTGAGCTCTAATATCCATATTAGAGCTCTCATATCCATCTCTTACCAAAACCAATATGACAGTTTCCCATGCAGACTCTCTGTATTCATTTCAGATCCTTCTGAACCTTTTTATTTCAGCCAGAGTGATATTTTTAAAAATTCTACAATTATGGTGATATATCTCAAAAGCTTAATTATTTTACATACTTACCTAGTATACGAAATACTCCTAGTATAAAGAGTATTTAGTAATACGAAATACTCCTAGTACAAAGGCAAAATTTCTCAATGGGGTTTCCCAAGGTTGGCCCCTACCTATAGCTTCAACCTCATCTCCCACAATGTAATCCATGCCCTCTGCGTTTTAGTCATATTGGTCTTCAGTTACTTTCACCTACCCCATGCCCACAAATACTTTACATCAGAAAACTCTCATTTATACACTGACCTATTTTCTTAGCCTATATCCACTTACCCTTCTTTCAGACTTCAGCTTGATTTACTCTTTGTTGAAGACTCCCCTGTCAAATCTTCCTATAATTTACACTCTTAGCAACACTTCTTGCTCTTTGTAGAATTATCTTAGTTACAATTTTATATACATTTGTGTGGTTATTTGATCAGTGCCACCTGCCTGCCCATTATCCAATTTTCATGAGGATAAAGCTCATGAAAATTTGCTCATAACTGCATCTCCAGTTTCTACTTGTACTTTGCATATGTAAGAACTCAATAAATATTTGAAAGACTAAACCAGGTGTAAGATCTCCACAAATCTTCAATGCCACTGTGCCTTCAATGGCGTTACACTATAATTCTTAAACTAGAGTCATCCCTTCGATATAAATGCTAGTAGTATTCAAAAATACAAACATTGCTCAAAACAATAAATATTTCAATGTAATAACCCTTCTTTCTTAAAGAAAACCTCTAAAATGTCATAGATTAGATCTCAGCCCCTTGCATATAAAAAATTACTTTGTTTCTAAACTTCAGTTTTACAATCAATCAGTATTCTTTATTCCATCTTAATACACATACTAAAATTTAAAATTATATTAAAATACATAATCATGTTGCAAACATATATGACTTTTCCTCTATTATAATCTCCAAATTGTAGGTTGAAATTCAAAGGGTATATGATGGTGCACTGTAACTCTTAGCTACAGATAGTTCTTATAAAGCCTAATACCCTTTAATTATCAATCACAGACAAAGAGTCTGAGGTCATTAAAGAAATTAATTTAAAACTATAAATAAAAATGTGATACATACACATTTGAAGGTATCATTAAGAATAGAAAATCACTATAAGTGAAAATTTTAGAAAACAATACAACAGACATCTCTTTCTGGTGATAACTTCTTTCTTTCCTTATCAGTTACTATATAGCTGTGACTATTTTCAGATTTTCCTTTACCCACTGCTTCTTCCCCACTGGTTTTGCTTTAATCTTCTCTCATGATTTTAGAATTAATAAATGCATGCTGATGACTTAAAACATTTTATGCACATCACTGGCTTCCATCTAAATACTTTCAAAAAACCACCTCTTTTGACAGTAAATCTACCCCTAGGCACTAAGCTTTGAAAGCAGGAATTGAGGGCTGTTCACTCTTATACTCTAGCACCCAACCTTGTGCCTGGTATTTGACAGGCCTCATAAATGAACTGAATTTAACGATCAAGAACAGAAAAAGATTTGCCTCATATTGTTTTTAGTAAACATGTATCGTAACTACAATCACTTTCTGTATAATTAGAGATAAACCTGAAATGTGATAAGCCATTCAAAAATACTCAATTTGAATCATGGTACAAGGAATGTGTGTGTATAATATTTATATATGTCTTCAAACACTAAGGATTTTTTTCCAAAGTGCATTTTTAAGACTGAGTACCCTAACAGTAACACAATAATCTAGATTTAGTCAAGTCAAATTAATCTACAATGCTATATATTTATGAGGATATAAAATATAAAACTTGGCTTATGGAGAGGTATTCATGGTCCTAAATTATTTGGCATTTTAAAAAATACTCTATTTCTAGGCATCATCATATTTAAAATGTATTTGTTTTTATAAACAAGCAGAAAAATAATCACAGGCATACAATGATTCAGGTATGTCTAGAAATTATTAGTTTGCTCATATAATTATAGGTTTCAAAGAGTATACGTTAGTATTGATATAGTCAAGAAACCCTTCTGCAATAACTATGTCATCTATGGAACTATGTGTGACAAAAATATTTATCATGCTCTTTAAAAACAGACAGGTACTTTGGTGGAAGTACTGAAAGAACAATCAATTCTCAAAAAATTTCAGATGAACAGATTATAATCCTGAGTAAATATGAAATGCAGCACAAGTCTTGTATTAATGCCAAAGAACAATAGACTTTCATTTTGGTGGAATGCCCCATACAAGGAACAACTTTCAGACTGCAGTTAATGGTAGTGACTGGCTCAAACTGGCTACCCAATGTATTTAAATTATTTAATATAGCTTCCTCATATGCAATCATTTACCTTTAATTATGTGTCAAAACTAGTAATTATTTTAATTCACAGGAAGAAAATTCTTATCATTTTTTCACTACTAAAAAGAAAAAAAATCTGATTCCCCAAACAGCTTTTTCATCCAAGCTGTTTAAATTTCAACCCAATTCTTACCTCTGGGTGAGAAATGTCTCAAGCAATATTCCCTCCCAGAATATGAAATTATAAACATCATCTAAGAGGATGAAGGAAGAAATGAAATATGAAGAAAAAATATGACAATGACAAATATAATGCCAGTAAGTAATTTAACCTTATTGTAAATCATTTTTCTTTCCCCATCTAAAAGAAAAAAAAGAATTACTCTAAACTCTCCTGAAAGATAGAGAAAGATGCTAGCAAGATAATTGGTTTGTAAACATAACACAGATATCGACTAAAAGTATTACCTCTGTGGTCCAATGACAAACACTCATTTCCACTAAAAGTTGATGTTATGGAAGATCTCTAAATAAAATTACTACTATTACTCCTTCTATTCCCCAGCCAAAATAATGGCCCTTAAAATGGGACAGAGCTATAAGCCTGAAGTTAGAAAATGTACTAAATTAAACTAAATTTCCTAGACCCCTTGGGAAACATTAGGAAGACTGATCTTTAAATATCTGTATATAATTTCATGACATCTATCATTTTACTCCTGTATTCCTTTAATGAAGCTTTCTCTAATATGTGCATAAAGTGTACTGACAAAGTACTTATATCCCATGGCCTAGATAGGAAACACACACACACACACACACACACACACACACACACCCCTAAAATTTTCTGAGAGGTAATGAGTTCTGCAAGAGGAATGAGTCTGGGTTCAAATTCTGGCTCCTTCAATTTTGTGCCATATGCCCAAATTACTTTACCTCTTTCATTCAATTTTTATTCACCTAACCTTTATTGATCCCTTTTGGAAAAGATGAAACTGAAGCTGAGAGCTGAATAGCAAGAAGCAGCAAGGCACGGAAGAGCCCATTTAAGAAGGAGCCCAGGTAAGCATCAGGTCCAAGCCTGGAAAGTTTTAGGGATGGAAAGACAGTTGGTCAGAAGCTTTGTGAGCAAGGCTGAAAGAGGTCAGACATACGGTTAACGAGTCAGAGGAAGATCACAAAGGTTTTTGCAAGACAAGCTAGGAGTAAGGAATTTGTCATTTATTCTAAGTAAAACAGCAAGCCTTTGGAGAGAGAGGTCACAATTTGGTTTATCTTGGTGATCTGTGGAAAATTGATTTTTAAAGAAAGAGTGTAAAAAGGGAAATCAGTAGTTCACATGAGAGGTAAGGAGGGTGGCAGGGGAGAAACAAAATTGGACAGATTCCAAGGATATAGCTGTAACAGGAATTTTTATACAACTTTCCTACTGATTAGATGCACATGTGAGAGAGAAAAATTTTTCCATGAATTCCAGATTTGTAGTTCAAATAACTAAAGATGATGCTACTGCCATTTACTCAGATAGAAAGACCCATGGATGAATTGGTTCAGTGGAGGGTTGTGGTGAGAAATCCAGGAATCTCCAGCCTGGCCAACATGGTGAAACTCCGTATCCACTAAAAATTCAAAAACTAGCCAGGTGTTGTGGTACATGCCTGTAGTCTCAGCTACTCAGTAGGCTGAGGCATGAGAATCGCTTGAATCTGGGATGGGGAGGATGCAGTGAGCTGAGATCGTGCCACTGCACTACAGCCTACGCGACACAGTGAGACCCTATCTCAAAAAAAAAAAGAAAGAGGAAAGAAAGAAAGAAAGGAAAGGAAAGGAAAAGGAAAAGGAAAGGAGGAAGGAAGGAGAGAGAGAGAAAGAGAAAGAAAAAGAAAGAAAGAAAGAAAGAAAGAAAAAGAAAGAAAGAAAGAAAAAGAAAGAAAGAAAGAAAGAAAGAAAGGAAAGAAAGAAAGAAAGAAAGAAAGAAAGAGAAAGAAAGAAAGAAGAAGAGAAGAAAGAAAAGCGAAGAGAAGAGAAGAGAAAAAAGAAAAGAAAAGAAGTCCAGATCCAGATATCACCTTTGGATATGTTAAATTTGAGTTGTTATTTACATACTGAAGTGGCTAAGTCAAGTGTCTGACTGAAGTGTAAAGCTGAAGTTTTTTTAGGGGAGACATCAAAAGCAGAGATGGAAGTATGGCAGTTATCATCAAATAGATGGTTATCTAAGGAAAGAAATGATAACTACCTAGAAACAGAGGGGAAAATAGTAGAAACAAGGCATTCCAATATTATGTCCTATAATATGTCAATATTTAGACATTGAAAAGAGGAGGACATAGCTGCCTAGGAGAGTTAAAAGGAGTGGTCAATGAAGCAGGGAAAGAATAAAATGATGTAGAGTAACTTAAGCCTGGGAGGAAAAATGTTTCAAGAAAGGATAGTCAATTGAAGCAAATGCTGCAGACCAGTCAAGCACAAATTACAGATTTGGCAACACAGAGCATTCTCACTGAACTGACAGCAAGAGATGTCCAGGTGGAGTGGATTAAGGTGAGACCAGGAGATTAGAAAATGAAAAACCTTTATTGACAACTCTTTCATTAGGCTTTGAGGGTGAGGAGCAAAATGGAGTGGCACCTGGAGAGGAAAATGTAGACAGGTTTCATTTATCTGTTTGTCTTTAAGATGCACAATATGCAAGTATGCAGATGTAAATAATCATGTAAAAGCAAAAATTAGTGTTTCAGGAGAGAGAGGGTAATTACACAAGGGAAACTTTTTAAAAGACTAGAGGAAATGGGATCCAGCTCACAAGTGAAGGTGTTGGCCTTTGACAGGAGCAAGGCCTTTCCAGCCATCATATGAAGCCATTGAAATTAGGGTTTATTCCCAGTTCACTGCATATCTGAACATATCAGAACAGCTGTCACCAAATAACATCTTGCACATCAAGAAAACACCAAGAACATTTACATTTTTAATTTTTAATTTTTTTTTTTTTAGGAGATGGATTCTCACTACATAGCCTAGGCTAGAGTGCAATGGCTATTCACAGGTGTGGACAGCGCACACTATAGCCTCATACTCCTTGTGACTCAAGTGGTACTCACACCTTAGCCTCCTGAGTAGCTGGGACTACAGGTGCCAAACACATTTTTTAAATGGAGCTTAGAATATCCTATATGCCATCTCCTTTCACTCAAAAAAAGACAAAAAAAAAAAAAAAAGAAAATACAAAAACAAAAAACCCTCTTTGTAGACTACCAGAAAAGTATTCAAGATTCACTAATTTATTAAATATGCATTGACTAAATTTTTAATAAAAGTAATTCTTTAGATAATTCCATGGGTATAAAACTTACAAAGGCATTAAAATAATAGATCACAATCAACATTTTTTCAGTCGGTAGCAGATATCATAGATGTGCCTTAGTATAGATACCATGATTCATCTGCTTAAAAGAATCATAAATAAACTAAAATAACACAATGTTGTCCTTTTATAAGTACCATACTATAGAAAGCTAATTGTCCAACTAAGAGCAACATTATACTGTCTCATAATGTAAACGGTTCATTGGTGGTTATTCCACATTTTAACTATAAAACATAAACATGAATAATCAATGCTAGTTAATTCAGTGGCACTGGTACCGATGTCTCATGTTTGTTGCATATTGGTGATTTCACAAGCTAGATCGTCTGTTTAATTCTTAATCACACTAATTACTTGAAAGAGTAATCCAGGAAATGTAACTTATTCAATTTCAAAGAACAGCCTAGAAATCAGTAGAAAGGGCACCTCAGTAATGTTGTATAGTCATGTTCATTGATAAAACTGGAAGGACTTCATAGTATTTGTATTAACCTATCAGAGAAAATCACAAATTCTTAATATATTTCTCCAAACATTATTTGAAATTTATTCTAATGGACTTAAGTCATGTTTGCTCTCAACCACGGGTCTGCAAACTACAACACAAGGGCTAAATCCAGATGGCTGCCTGTCTTTACAAATAAAATTTTATTGGAACACAGCCACATCAACACAGCCACACCCATGAATTCACATATGGTCTACAGATGCCTTTGTACAACATCAGCACAATTGAATAGTTGTGACAGAAATTATGTAGCCCAGAAAGCTAAAAATATATGCTATCTGGCCTTTTACAATAAAATGTTTCCTTACTTCTACTTGATTTTCAAAAGAGGCAACATATTTTTTAAAAATAACTTGTCAGAATGGGAGACTTTTTTCCCCAAAATAAAATAAACACAAATAACTTCAATGGAAGGTATTTAGTACACATCATAATAACCTGTAGAAATGCTGGATAAGAAATTGTATTAATTTTCTTCTAAATGTAACAAGCTGATATATGAGAAATGAGAAATATTATAACTAAATGTCAATGTCTATCTTCCAGAAGAGATGACTTACAAAAAAACTAGGGCCAGCTATTTTATTATAGTATATTGTGACATATATACCAAATAATTAGAATGAGCAATAAAAAAATGCCAATGTGCTTTTAAACAATAATCTATTATCTGTAAATTTATTAGTCTTCTTTAGTTGTAGAAAATGACAAATATAATTACAAAATACTTATTCAAAACATGTAAACCACTAATTTTCCACTTGTAAAAGCCTGATTCAAAAAGCAATTTACTTTATGGTTTACTTAAGCTTTGCAACTACATTAAAATATGATAGTATATACACAACAGCTTGTTAACAAGATTATCATAACATTAAAATCATAATGTGGCACTTCAATTATGGATACTTAAAATTAAAGCTAATCCTCACAGTACCAATTTTTATCTCCTAAATAATTTTAGCTATTAGCTGCTCATTCAAAGTCTGTATCTAAAATGATAAGCATTCTAGAGTAACGACTTAGCTCTGCACTTTTCTTTGGTAGCAAAACAAAAGCTGCATCCCTTCTTTCCTAGTCTTTAATATACAATCTTTTGATACTAAGGGGAAAATGCAGTTTTTTCCTGACCTTGCTTGGCTCAGAGCTTCTTACTCATGTTGCTGTTGCCAATGCTGTTGTTTCAAATAGATACATTCTGTATATCAATGGTACATATTTCTTTTCTGGTTTTATCTTCCCAAAAATATCGAACTATCACTTGCAATATTAATTTGATATTTTCTGCAAACACTGTGTTTGAACAAATGTCACCTAGTACCTACTAGGCACCAGGTGGAACAAACCAATGCTTAGATTAATGAGTATCATAATGTATTTCATAAATAAATAATTAATAACTTAATTAATCGTGTTAACCTATTAACTGATTTCATTTGTTCTACTGTTTCACTAGATTTGTACTTGATAATTATGTAATCAATATTTCTCACTTTCGAATTCTAATTCAAGTTTAAAGTGAAGGAAAAGATTCTAAATTGACAGAATTCTGTATTTATAAATGCCAGTTAATAACAAATCCATAAATAATCCAGAAGCATTGTTGCCGACCATATCGTTGATTTTACTAAACACTGGTAACAGCTAATATAATAGTTTTCTTCTATTTCCCCAATTAAATTATATTTGGGCCATCTGAAACTGAGTGTCAAATCTTGCTTTCACTCACTCCTGAAGTGAATGAATGGAAGTAATATTCCTAATTTACATGGCAAACAGATAATACCAAATGTGTGTATCCATGTGTGTGCATGTGTATATATGTGTATAAAGACATATACATTCATATTACAAAATGTACATGAAACTAATTATATAAATTACCAAATGTGTGTATCCATGTGTGTGCATGTGTATATAGGTGTATAAAGACATATACATACATTCATATTACTCAAGGTACATGAAATTAATTACATGCATTACAAAAATTACATAAAATTAATTACATATATTTTCTGACCTGTATTTCAATGATATTTATTAGGGCAGGTGCATGATTATCTAAAGTAATGATGCACTTTTGTCTTTTGATTTCAAAAAAATCTGAAAGTACTCATCCTGATTGACTTCTTCATGTGTTAGGTGGCATAAACCAAATCAAGGAACCTGCTCTGGACATGGTGAAATATGTGTTTTTCTGTAATAGAAATGATAAAGATAACATGTTCTCTGTGCATAGAAGACAAGAGAATACTCTTCTCTGCTGATTTGGGGAGTAGGGCTTTCAGAAGGTTCCTGCTGATCTATTTAGTGATAGAAAACTTGGAAAAACATAATTAAGATAGAATTTTAGAAATGATTAAAATAGAAAAGAGTTGAAACACTGCTTCTGAATCCAATCTCACTGCTCAAACTTTTCAAGTAGTTAAAATATACCCTTATACACGGGCATTTCTGATTATAAAGGAATTTGTTTTTCAACACTTTAAAAATTAAAAAAAAGTTACAAATGTCAAATCATCTATTATTACTTCCATCATTGCATAACATTTTCAGAATGTTTAAAAAATTATTTACTTTCCATACTATTAAACAACCTGCTAATTTCACTGGAAGTATTTTGTTAATACTTTCTCATTTTATTTATTTTATATTCTTCTTCAATACCACTTTGATTTTTCCCTCATAGCTTTATATTTACTTTGTAAACTACTTAATCAATTTGCTAATCTCAAACACTTAGCGTGCCTTGTCCTTCCCCTCTTCCATTTTTAACTATTTTAAAAGAATTTCATAGAACTTCCTTATATCTTTGTAATCCTAATGAATACACCTGAAAGGCAAGGGAACTCCAAACTCCAAATGCTGTCACAGTGCAAGTTTTCCTTGACTGCAAAGGGGAGATTTTATAGAGAAACATATACATACATATACACACATGTAAAATCTATATAATACATACCACATATAGAAATATGCATACACATGCAAACACACAAATCTCTAAGAATAAGATAAAGTAGAATAATGATCATATTATTATCTTTAAATCTTATTCAGATGAACAAAATTACTCGGTTCATGGTTTACTAATCACGGCTTACTCGGAGTCACGGTTCATGTAGAAGTATCAGTTAAAGTATCAGTGTAATTCAACCATTATATTTAGCAACAGATGCAATATTAACATAACCCAAATCATAAACAGCTAAAATAATACCTAGGTTCCAGTAGTAACACAACCCTTAGGTCAGATGGTAGTCAACACCAGTACTACTGAATACTAACAGAGGAGTGAAATTAAAGACATACATTAGGCTAATACACACAGATGGGACATACCTGAAAAGCTGAAAAACTACCTCTTTTAAATGTCTTGGGATCTCTTTTCGGACCTCAGCCTTTCAATAAAAAGTTAGATTGCTATTTATATTGCTTCCACCTCTAAAAGTCCTTGAGTTGAAGGTAAAGAAACAACAACATTAAAGCAATTCTAACCTTTTGACTCAAATAATATTTAGAAATATTAGACCTCTTAAAAGCTACTTTCCAAGTTTACACGGTTATACTTTTATATTTAACTCTGTATAAATGGCTGTTTATGATGCACCTACAAATAGTATACACACACCAGTAAAAAAGCCAGCACAGATAAACTGTGCAACTCAACATCACCATCTAGTGACAAAATTCTTAACACGTGATGAAGCCAAGCGAAAAAGAATACATTTCAGAGACATTATGTACTGGTAGTTCATCTTTATAGTACTAATGTAAATATAACAGATCTCACTGAATAGACTTGGCTCTGCAAATAAAATAACGCCTAATTGGCAATGTTGGCACTCCAAAAACAATCTGTATTCTTGCCATAGAGGTATACGCATAAATCTATTAACAGTCTATATTTTATGTGTATTAAGAAAGACACTGTAAAAAACTCCCAATAGTATTTTTATTTTTTTATTAATGAGTATATTCTATATGTACCTCTTCTTTTTCAGAATCTGACGTCGCCTTTTCTCAAGCTATTCAATTCAAATACCTTCCAATTGCATACATCTATTACCCATAGCCCTCTACTGCCTGTGAGACTGAAAAGGAACAAAAAGACAACACATGGGAGGCCGAGGAGGGCAGATCACCTGAGGTCAGGAGTTCGAGACCAGCCTTACCAACATGGTGAAGCCCCATCTCTAATAAAAATACACAAATCAGCCAGGCATGGTGGCACATGCCTGTAATCCCAGCTACTTGGGAGGCTGAGGCAGGAGAATCGCTTCAACCTGGGAGGCGGAAGTTGCAGTGAGCCAAGACCGCAACAATGCACTCCAGCCTGGACAACAAGACTGAAACTCCATCTCAAAAAAAAAAAAATACAACACAAAGTTAAAAGTGGCCCCATCCTTCCCCTTACTGTTCAGGATTTATCACAGGGGCTAAAACAGGTACAGAATATGATAGTAAAGAAATCAAATCACTGTGGCATGATTAGAGAGTTGAATCAACCAAGATAAAGAAAAAATATGATGAAAAGAAGTTGAGAAATTTACCTCTAAATTCATTATCATACTATAAACCAGAGATTTGACCTAGAGATGACGCACTTTTTTCCTGTCCTTAAAATGCTTTTTCTTTGATTATCATTTTCATAAATTCTGTATAAGATTTCTACACCCATGGCACTAAAATAGACTATGTAGAAGTTGGACAAGATATACTGCTTCTAGTATTCTATATGTTAAGACTGCAGTGAACTTCTCCATTGAATTCCTTTATTTATACATTACACATGTAATTCTTGTAAGCACATACATCATTAAAAGGAAAAATGTATACAAACATTATATTTTATATCTTTTTATTAATTTTCATAAATTACAAAGCATTCTCTCCTCTATATCCTAGTTCCTCATATAAATCCTAGGAGATTTTAAATCCTATGTCACAAAAAAGTAAGAGTAAAATAATCAATTTACCTAAAATTACAGTTGGAGTCTCAAATTTGATTCTTACTATTGATTCCAGTATTTATTTCATATTTTTAGTTTTCTCCATTTTTTCCTTCACTGTTTTTCTAATTATTCATAATATATTCCCATTACAGAAAATATAGAATGGAAAAGCATAAGCCTCAAAAAATTATCTTTACGCCAACCAGCCAGATGTAGTAGCCACATTTCATTCCTATTTTTTCTCTGCATTTTTTATATTCAGTTGAGATAATATTCTACAAGCAATTTTGTTTCTCTCTCTCTCTCTATATATATATATATACACACACACAGATTTATTATAAATATATGTAAATCTGTGTATATAGCTGTAAATATAAATATATTATATATCTGTATATATACACAGATTTTATATACTTTATAAATTTATAAATATTTTAAAATGATAAATATGAATATATAAATAATATATATTTATATGTAATATATACATTTATATATATTTATGTTATATACATACAATTGCCTTGTCTATTGTCTTAATGGTAGACAATTAGTTTCTGTAAAATTTGTTCATGGTTATATTCCATAATTTGAGTATCACATTTACATTATGCATAATTTCTACGGCTTCTGCATAATATATTCCTAGAAGGTAAATTAATACAAGAAAAGTATGTTTGTTTTAAGTCTCTTAATACTTAGTGACACAATCCTTTCCTTAAATGCAGCAGTAATTTTCAATCCTCTGAGAATGTGAGAATGGCTGTCTCACCATTCCATCTCTAGCCATCTGTGAGAATGGCTGTCTCGCTATTCCATCTCTAGCACTCAAAAACTTCCCACCAAACTGCATTAGCAGCAATAAGCAAGAGATTGGTGTATTTTTTTATGAAATTTACACTTTTTGTTTGCCATTAGAGTTGAATATTTCCAAGGGTTACTTAATCATACTTTGCCAATTATCTACTGAGTTCCCAACTTTTAAAATCTGTCATACATATGGCAATATAGTACATTGATGTCTTTTAATTTTGTGATTGTCCCCATTTGCATAATCTTTTTAAAATAAGTTTGTTTTTAATTGGCACATAATAGTTGCACATATTTATTGGATACAGTGTTTCAATACATATTAGATTGTGTAATGATCAAATCAAGGTAATTAGCATATCTATCACCTCAAACACTTGTCTTTTTTTATTTTGTTTTTTGGTTTTTTTTTTGAGACAGAATCTCACTCTGTCACCCAGGCTGAAGGGCAGTGGCATGATCTCTGCTCACTGCAAGCTCCACCTCCCTGGTTCATGCCATTCTCCTGCCTCAGCCTCCAAAATAGCTGGGACTACAGGCCCCCGCCACCATACTCAGCTGATTTTTTGTATATTTAGTAGAGACGGGGTTTCACCGTGTTAGCCAGGATGGTCTCCATCTCCTGTGACAACACTCCAAATTTTCTGAGGTTATTTTAAAGTATACAATATATTACTGTTGACTATAGTCACCTTACTGTGCTATAGAACACCAACCTCTCCTCATTTCCACTCCACACTACTCTCCCAAGCCTCTGGTAACCACTATTCTACTCTCTACTTCTATGAGATGAACGTCTTTAAATTCCACATATAAATGAGATCATGCAGTGTTTGCCCTTCTGTGATTAGCTTATTTCACTTAACATTTTCTAGGTTGATCCATTTTGTTGCAAATGACAGAAGCTTTTTTTTTTTTTTAATGGAATCAAAGCTTAGTGATTTCTTCACCTACTTGTTAGTGTATCATCTCTTCCCCGTCTCAATCTCAAAGAGTCACTTCTATATTCTACTGGACTTTGGCTGTTTCATTTATTTCCCTTAGCTCTTTAAAAATGCATGAAATTTCCTTTGGGCCATGTGAAGTGAGACTATAAAGTCTTTTTTTTTTTTTTTTTGTCCAAACAGCAAAAACAAACAAGTAAACAAAAAAACAAAAAATCTTTTATACCATTTACTGGGTGATTGAACATGTCCTGGACTACTTGGGGTACTTCATCATATAATAACTTCATAAGATCTTTATAGTATCTATTATCAATTACAGACACTATTTGTTTTAAATAACACGTAGAAGAACTTAAGAATTTCCATCTTCATTTTGAATATGATCACATTAAAAGATGTCAAATTCTTAGGGAGGTTTTGTTGTTAATTCTGTTGGGCCTTCTAGGTATAAATTATGTCTTTATAAAATAAGAGCTACC
Organism: Pongo pygmaeus; assembly: GCF_028885625.2. NCBI lineage: Eukaryota > Metazoa > Chordata > Mammalia > Primates > Hominidae > Pongo > Pongo pygmaeus. Next base: position 132,232,398 of record NC_072373.2, on the reverse strand, counting down.
TTGTCTCCTCTATATCAAATCATACTTTTTAGTTTTGGTTTTACATCTATTACCAGGTTATGGATCTACCTTTTACTATTAGTTTTCTAAGAAACTAAGTGTGTCTATGTGTGATGTGTGTGAACATGGTTTAGCTTCACCCTGGCCTCTCCATTGTTGAGAACTCTGTTAAGTGAGAGGCAGTCAAGTGTCACATTAGCAACACAAAAACTTCCCTTTAGGGCAGCACAGAACAAACCACAGCCACTAACCACATATAAGTATTTAAATTTAAATTAATAAAAATTAAGTATATTAAACATTCGGTTCTTCGGTTACACTCATCGCATTTCAGGTACTCTGTGGCCATATATGGCTGATGGCTCTCACACTAAATGGCACAGATGGAGAACATTTCTCTCATCACAGAAAGGTCTGGGCAGCATTGGTCTAGATGTCTCTAAGAGCCATAGAACAACGGCCAGGAATTCCATTCCCCTGTCCTTTTCTTCTTAGGCACATTATATTTCAGTCTAGTCTTACTCTGTTAGAGAAGGTTATTCAGAATTTTAAATCCCAAAATATGTTTTTTCTGGCACGTATTTTCCTAAGCCCTGTATTTTCTTAGACATCTGGCTGGACTCTCCTTCTTTCTTATCCCAATGCACTATTCTTGGAAATCATATGCCTTCCCTTGGCTACAAGAAGTATCAAAATACTAACAAGTCTCAAATGTGCACATCAACTCTCAGTCTTTTCCTTGAGTTGTTGCATTATATTTTCCCTCTGCCTATTGCACATTTACACATGAGTTAACCTTAGCTATCTCACAGTCACCTGAAAACCCAAATCTTCACTAATCCTCTTTTTTTCTCTCTCTCTCTCTACGTCAATTAATGTATTTATTTAACGTTTCATTTAGCTAGCATATTCCAGAGAAGGTTGTAACCCCTCGTCCTTTTTACACACCAGGGCTACAGGCTCAGGGCATCCTTAAGACTGGGATCAGGAGGAAGCATGGGAGGGATCTAAAGTGATTTGTAAACTCAGATACTGACAAGAGACCAGATTCAAGACTGCACAGCAAAGACTGTCCAGAAAGAGAGACTGGATGAGGTGGCTAAGAATCCTCTCTTTTCTGTGATAAGCTCATAGAAATAGTAAAACCTAAATAAATAAGGAGGTACCCAAGATGGTGAAAGGCCCCCCAACACTGCAGCCACAATAGGACAATCTTCAGATGTGGGTCCAGCTCTGTTCCAGTTACTCCTGGCTAGACACACTCAGGACAAGAACACCACTGTGGGGACCTGGAGCCACTTAGGGGCTGCTAAAGAGATCAAGCTAATAAGAAAAAGGGATGCTCCATGTTCTCACCCATAGGTGGGAATTGAACAATGAGAACACTTGGACACAGGAAGGGGAACATCACACACCGGGGCCTGTTGTGGGGTGGGGGGAGGGGGGAGGGATAGCATTAGGAGATATACCTAATGTAAATGACGAGTTGATGGGTGCAGCACACCAACATGGCACATGTATACATATGTAACAAACCTGCACATTGTGCACATGTACCCTAGAACTTAAAAGTATAATTAAAAAAAAAAAAAAGAAAGAAAAAGGGATGGTCCCATAGCCAAGCTATGCCAGGCCAATGGACTAACAGAGAAGCTACCATGAAATGTTCTGGGCCAGGGAAAAGACTGAAATACTCAGTCTCTGGGTCTTCACCTCAAGCATATTCCAAACACATTTTAAAAAGCACCTGACCCACCACATACTAAATTGTTGTATGCTATTAATTACTAAATTATTCCACTGTTTAATGAATCCAGACATTACCAATAATGTGTGTGTGTGTGTGTGTAAGTAAAATGTATAACTTAAGCAAACAAGCACATTTCATGCCATAAAATTAAATTCTCATTTAAATTATCCAGACTACTGCTTTGTCTCATAGAATGGGTGGTTGGCAAGTTATTCCAGTCAGGTAATACTTGTTTTTATCATCAGTTCATCTCTAGTTTTTTAAAAAACAGGACATCCTGGTATGTTCTAAAATGTTATGTATAACAAAATTTGGCAGAATTTAATAATCTCTTCATATGAAGTTAATTCTTATAATTCAATTTGGTTTTTTCTTGAGGACAAATTTCCTACACTGATTACACATCCTTTCCTTGTTCGTTGTATTTTCCTCATTCACGTCATTTTTCATTCACATTGCCTCTTTTCAGTTCTTTCTTTTGGTCTTCAGTTCTTTTATTCAAAGCATAAGAGTTGGCACCCTCTTTGTCTTCCTGTTTGTCTATGTATTTACTTCAAAATAAATAGATATAAAAATATAGAGAATAACTGCAGTTTTCCAAGTAAATATTGGCATGCATGTTTACTGTATTTAAACTTATCATAATAAGCATTTACAAAAAATGTTAAATTTATAGCAGTGGTAATTTTAGGATAAACCACTATGTATGGTAAGAATTAGAAATTCATTCATAATTTCTGCATTAGCCTTTTCCAAAATAAATATTTTACACCTTATTTTTAATTTGCTAAAATTTTCAATAACTTAAACTTTCTGAGACTGATTGCATTTTATATAGATACAAATTCTCTATTGTGTACTCAGCTTTATTTTTCCCTCTTTTTTTATTAGTAAAGACATTAACAATAAAATAGGCTCACTTGCTCCAGCTGGTAATTTCTCATACTAGTAATATATTATTCCTCTTTTTGTGACATCATAATCAACTATACAGAGAAGTACCATGTATCTTTGTGTAGAAGCTACTGTTTCCATTAAATTTAATTACCTCCCCCTGTGGTTTTAAATAGAAGTGGCTTCAAAATGAGGGCAGCTTCTATTAAATTTAATTACTTTCTCCTGCTGCTTGCATGGTAAAAGGAAGGTTACTAAATGAAAGCAGCTTCTAAACTAAAGTATATGGTAACTGTGTGCTAGCAATAACAAAATTGTATCTAAACTACCTTTCTAGGAAGCTCTTAGGTTTATCCTTTCTCTCATTTTAATCTCTTTAGCCTTAATATCCTTGAAAAATGAGCATTAAGATAGAAGAAGTCATATTTTAAAAACATATTTTAATTTTATAGGCTAAATAAATATAAATACACTGTTTCTTTACAAAGATATTGGAAATTATGCTACTCAAATATTCAAGCTCAGAACTTTTAAGCCTACTATCATTTGCTGTTTTCTCACTCTAAGGATGATGAGTTTTACTTCTCACACATTTTCCATGTCTAATAAAAAGACTTTCTTGATTCTGATCAAATAGATTTGAAAAATTCTTCACTAAAAGTTATTTAAAAGGCATCAAATTTGGGGCAATTTCATATAAATATTCAGAATTACTGATGTTAAGAAATGAAAAAAGAAAAAAAGTCAGGCTCATTATAGACCACTATAGTTGAAAGGAAGTTAATTATATGCTTTGTAATAGTGTAAAAATGTAAATCACTAAAAATACTATAATATAATATAATCGTATAAAATGTTATAGAAGATGAAAATGTAAGTACCTCTCTTTAAATTAAATATTAATTAGGAGGAAATACTACTCAATTAAAGCACCATTGTACATTATTTCTTTATATACAGGCAGAATTTAGATGAACAATATTTTCATTCAATCACACATTTAGTATAAATATAAAACAAGACACCCCTTAAGCATTTTAAGTAACAAATTAAACATTTACATTTTTTACTGTGCACTGAGGCTTAACATTTATGCAGCTTCAAAACCAAAGTACAGCCTCAAGGGAAGTCTCTCCACTGACAAATTAATACCTTAGAGAACAGAGCTGAATGGTGGCAATGAACTCATTTGTTCCCCAAATAATGAAGAATGACTTTTTCTTTACCACATCTGTGACTGTTGCTATGGTGACCCAGACTTACCTCATTGCTTCTCGGAGAGCTCCTCGCTCACCAAGAGTCGTGTGCTTGATGTCATCAAAATTATTCTCCAGCTTCTCACAATTCTGCAACATATTTAAAAATTGCATTAATTCTCTAAGATCCTGAGAAAAATTGTTTCTATTCAGTTATGCAAAAATGTAATTGATTATATTGATCATGGACTCATGAAAAATATGCATACCACTTTAATTGGGTAGCATTCATTAAAATTGACAGTTAAATCCAACAGTAACAAAATAAAAACATTTTATGATACAGCTGTCACAGAAGTCTCATTATCAGTTTTTCAAAGTGGAGTTTTGTTAACAATTTTTCAAAGTGGATAAACAGAAGAAATGCATTTACAAAAGTAGGAAAACTTCTTAAGTTTGGAGGAATAAAAATTAGTTCTCTAAAATAATCTTAAGTATAGAAAATCCAATTTAAACTCAAAAGAGAAAACCATTAAGTTTTTAATCACCATAAACAGTATACAAAAAATACCAAGTTCTAAATAAGTTAGCATTGACTAAGATGAAGGGATAGAGCACATATATAATAATAAAAGTTTCAAAATTTTTGAATCAAAATTTTATAATCAGATCTTTAAATAACAATTTTACGTGTAATATTTACAACTGTACATATATATTTATACACTTGAAACTAAAGTTCAAATCTTAAAATTGGGTGAAAATTAGATTAGATCAGGTTCTTAGAAGAATTTTAAGATTGAGTAAATATGACATAAGCAGTTTAAATTTCATAAGTGTTTCTACTTTTTGGTAAAATAGCAATACTAGACTGAATTTTCTAAAAGTACTTTAAAAAGATTTTACTACAATTCTAAATATAATTATGTATACTTAAAACTCACTTAATCTGAGAGAACCCGAATAGGATTTGAGGGCATAAATTGTAGAAATTTTAAATTTATATATATATATATATATATATATATATATATATATATATATATGAATCTTTTGGCACCCTAGATTTCTTATGGAATTTACTAGTATTTAGGTGATAAAATAACTCGATTTAGTGTATTAGTTAATTTTACAGAAAGAAAAACTAAATGACAAAATTTTAGTATTAATATGTTCTTTCTATTCTTGAATAAGTATCCTGAATTTTACAAAATTACAGAAATTATATCAATAATTTCCAATGTATAAGAATTAATTGATTTGAAATATATTGGTATATAAACCACTATTTTTAACCTTGATCTTTTTTAAAACTAAGTCAAATTAAGGCAAAGATCCTTTTAACAAACACACACAGTTGTATGCTGTTATAATTAAAATCTTTGAAATTACCAAAATGAATCTAAAATAATTAAAATTACATATTTTTCAAAAAGTCCTTTTTGGGTATATACATTAAAAATATCCTCTTCTGTCTTGTCTTCCCACATTTTTAGAAGTGTCTTTCAATGAAGAGAATTGCTTAGCTGAGATCGAATTTGTTAGTTTTCTAATTTAAGTACAGTGTTTTTGTGTCCTGTTTAAGAAATTTAAAAACTTTCTCAAAGTTATAAATGTTGTTGATTGAGACCATTAAGAAAAAAATATATACTTTTTTGTTTGTTTCTTTTTGGCCCTGAAATTCCTCATCAACTTCCTCCTCTGCCAATCCTACTGTAATCTTTTTTTTATTTCATTTTTTTTAAATTATACTTCAAGTTCTAGGGTACAGGAACGTGCAGTTTTGTTATATAGGTATACATGTGCCATGTTGGCTTGCTGCACCCATCAACTCATCATTTACATTAGTTATTTCTCCTAATGCTATCCCTCCCTCAGCCCCCCACCCCCAGACAGGCTCCAGCGTGTGATGTTCCCCACCCTGTGTCCATGTGTTCTCATTGGTCAATTCCCACCTATGAGTGAGAACATGCGGTGTTTGGTTTTCTCTCCTTGTGATAGTTTGCTGAGAATGATGGTTTCCAGCTTCATCCCTGTCCCTGCAAAGGATGTGAACTCATCCTTTTTTATGACTGCAAAGCATTCCATGGTGTATATGGGCCACATTGTCTTAATCCAGTTTATCACTGATGGACATTTGGGCTGGTTCCAAGTCTTTGCCATTGTGAATAGTGCCTCAATAAACATATGTGTGTATCCTACTGCAATTTTTAACTTTACTTGGGCCTCCACCACTGTAGAGGAACAAGTTCATAAAAGAATTAAAGAAATAACAAAATTATTGGACATAAATGTTTTAAGGTCCATTCCTAGCATAAACAGCAGGGTTGGAAGATTACTTGACTATCTAGTTTTTCTAGCCACAGAGACAGGAGATAAACACATTCTTGGATTAAAATAAGAGAGAGAAGGCTGGGCAGAGTGGCTCATGCCTGTAATCCCAGCACTTTGGGAGGCCAAGATGGGCGGATCATGAGGTCAAGAGATGGAGACCATCCTGGCCAACATGGTGAACCCTGTCTTTACTAAAAATACAAAAATCAGCTGGGCATGGTGGGCGCACCTGTAGTCCCAGCTACTCAGGAGGCTGAGGCAGGAGAATTCCTTGAACCTGGGAGGTGGAGGCTGCAGTGAGCTGAGGTCGCGCCACTGCACTCCAGCTGGGGACAGAGTGAGACCCCAACTCAAAAAAAAAAAAAAAAAGAGAGAGAGAGAGAGAAAGTGGACCTGTGGACACTGAGAGACTGTAGTAGCCACACTGAGTAGCCACACTGAGTGCTCAGTGATGCCAGGAATTGAAGACAGCCAAATTTCTGATTTAGCTGAAATATCGTGTTTCAGAGTACCTTCACTATAATGAGTAGAAGCTGCAACCTTAATAATAATTTTATCAGGAAGTGGTTAAAATGGCATATTCTGCCTTGAAGTGGAATGGGAAACCCAAAATGAGTATTAGGCTAACTAACAGAAGAATGAATGCTCCATGTTTTACACTTTGTGTCTGCATAAAGTTTATTATGCCCAACAGAACAATACAGGAAATAAGTAAGCACTGTAGCATTTAAACAGTTAACTATTATCTTGACTAAAAATACTTCTGTATACAGAAATTGAAATCAAATCTATTTTTTATGTTTCAAGAACCATATATAGAATCATTAAGTAACAGACACATGATTTGAATTATATTTCAGACAATATTAGGCTCTTGCCATATAGAATAAGTATTTCAAGCAACTAACATCTTTATCTGCTCAAACTTCTCCATAAATAAAAGTAAGCATCAAATATCCACTAAGTAAAGGGCAAACAGATTCACTGTCACGTTTACCACCAATAACACTTCTCTAACATTAGAGACAACTGTAGGTAAAATTGAGCCAGCGGCCTCCAATCAAAATCTGTTCTCAGCCCAGTTTATATGAGCATGGATCTGAGAAAAACTGTAAATTATTTGTAATCAACAAGTTATTCATTCTTGGGGATTCTGTAAGTTAGTATAGGACTGTCCCAGAATACGATTTCAGTGGTAAGTATGACATAGGGGACTTACTTTACAGAATAGGAAAGTTCACAGAAATTCAAAAAAATTATCTGTGGTAGTGGCTTCTGATTTCCACCCTCCAAGCGCCTCCTAATTTCCTTTGACCAATATAATCCCATGAGAAACCTACAACCATCACAGCAGAAGAAAGGAAAAGGCAACAGATAAAAAGAGAAAAGGGGACAGAGAGAATGAATGAATAAACAACTCCTAAGAACAGCAAGCAGAAGAACAAAAATAATCAGTTATTAGTAATAAAATACTGGAACAAAAAGCAGGCCTGCTAGCCTAGACAACGTGGAGCAAGAAAGTGGGAATACAAAGGAAAAATGGAAGGTCACAAAGGTATTAAATTTAATGCTGACCAGACATGCCATGTAATATAACAGGCACAGGTTAGCTCTAATTAATTAGAAGAAAACTGAAAATTCAGAAACATTTGTATCAGCAACCATGGTACACATTATAGCTTTAATATATAATGTATTGTGTGTGTGTGTGTGTGTGTGTGTGTGTGTATTAATTATAGTAAACCAGTTAACATTGAGTAGTGACTCTGGGTTAGGTACTTTTTCTAGGAAGTCTAACCATTTAATCTGCATGACAACCATATGTATTCCTATTTTACAAATGAGGAAACAACCACAGGGGAGATTAAGATAAAGCTTGCCCAGGGTTATATAGTTAGCAAGGGATAAAGCAGGGATTTGAACCCAAGCAGTCTAGCCTCAGAGCCAGACTCAAACTCCTCACGAGTCCGCTTCTAAAGAGTAAACTGCATAAGTGAATAAAATAAAGTTCTGAATAGGCCTTCCTCTAGGTGTCATCAAATTTAAATACTGAGCTGGATGGAAAATAGTTTACTAGTAGAGTCAAATGGAGCAGAAGCTCTTGCAGGATTCTGTCTTACATCTGTCTGGAAGTGCTATACTTTATAATGTAGAAAAATATGGAATCCAATATACACTTAGGCCAAATTAATACCCATAAATATTTTGCATGCAACAGTCTTTATTTGGGTCTGTGACACCACCGTGACAAATATAATGAGCAATTAAATTCCCAAGTGTTCAGATTTTGGCAGCAATTAAAGTAGAAACTGGAAACTAAGCATCAAAAAGAACTGGTTTTGGTGGCCTCCTGCCAAATGAATCCCCATGGGTTGAGGGAAGGTCTAGAGTTTCAACTGTGATAGATTTCATAGTGTTTTATATCTCATCTGTGTTAAGGATTCTATAAAAGTATAATGAAACAAGTAGAACACCAACAGTCACATGAAAGAAAATAATATACAAGGAGATTTCAGAACACTGAGAATTTTAAATAAAATTCACTGAGTTATCTTTGCTCAAATTATACCAAAAAAATCACAAAATTCAACCAAACATCTACTGATTCTAGATGGAGGTAGAAAGAGGCAAAACAAAACAAAAAAAGACAAAACAAAACAAAAAAAAAGAACAGCTAGCAAATTGCATTATTAAATAAAACAAATCACTGATAATTCCACAGGACTTTATTTCCATGGGACTGAATTTTTATGTTATAATTATGATAACTAAAACTAAATCAGATCTAAAATTTATGCACAAACCTAAATCGAATAAATTAGGAAACCAATTTTAATAAATGAAAAGTTACAAAGAGTTAATGGCATAGCTATTGGAGTTTAAGTCTCAGAATTACTAAGTAACAAAGGCTTGAATTAATGAATTAAATTTCAGTGCAGAAAAAAAAATCTTGAAAATCTATTACATGTCAGGGATAATACTATGCACAAGGATATGAAGGTAAATAAGACCTCAACTTGCTCACATGTAGTAAGAATACAGAGGAGAGAAAGGAAATAATTCTCTTGCAACAAGAGATGACTATGAGTTTGTTACTTCCAAATGTGTCTTTGAAATGATTTACAATTTTCCAGATTAAAAGAAAAAAAGGGGGAGGGCTAAGGTAATAAAATTGGCTCTAGCCTCAGACCTTACCATTACTGTCTACAAGCTAAGTCCTCAGGCAAGTTAATTAACTCAGTTTCCTCATTGTGAAATATACTTACTTTCTAGAGCAATCAACAAGATTAAATGAGGTAATATATGTAAATCCATTAGTACATTCAGCAACGACGTTTTCAATAAAGGTGGAAAAAGAGGAAAGAATAAACAGAAGAAGAGTATCCATGAACCCCAACTCAATCCTAATGGATCAGATTTTATATGGTGAAATAGAAAAAAACATGCATTTTTCATGTTTACCAGGTGATTTTTATGAATAATAAAGTAAAAGAAAGTCGTTATGGAATTTTTTAAACTTTTTGGTCATAAGACTCCTATGAGAGTATAACAAAAACCATGATCCTTTTCCTTAAAAAATTACATTTTCACAAAAGTACATTTGCACAAGTACACAATATGCTATGCTATATACAATTTCAGTGGGCCAATACAGCTCCTGAAGCCCATCTATGGCCCAACATCTATGTGCACCAAATTTTAGTATCAGGGAGGATGATTTCACAATGGACCTAGACAGCTTAGAAACGGAAGTTACAAATATAATCAGTAGTCCAAGAACCTTGTGAAACAAGGGGTCCGAAAGTTGGCAAATTTCTATTGCTGTTTGACAATAAAGCATCTTAAGTTCAAACATCAAATTGCTAATTTAAAAAAAGACACAAAAGTCAATCCTGTCGCCAAGCTAGAAATGAAAACCAGTCATTCACTCATTCATTCATTCAATATTTATTTAGAACATAATGGGTGCTAGATAGTATGCTAATCATTGAGACACCAAGGTTTAAAACCTTTTTTTAACTCCTTATTTTGAAAAAAAAAAAAAAGCCAATTCAATAGGGTAACTGCTATAAGGTAAATATGCCTCACATCCATTACCATGTATTAGTGATATATCAGCAATAATTACAAATCTCAGCTGGTTGAAAACCTGCAGGATACTAAATTTTGAAGGAACCTCAGAGAATTATCACAAGGGAAACCACCACTCTTATGAAGGCAATGATAAATTTCATATTTTAAAATATGAGGAATATTTAAGTAAAATGGCACACTCCAACATGTACTGCTACAATTCTGAGGCAGTTCAGTGTTGGTTAATACAAAGCTTTTCTTTAGGACATAAAGTAAATTGGGAAAAGGTAATACAAGTACATGCATTTCTCTTGTAGTTAGAATTTCCTAAGGTCTAGGTTCCTCTAAAAAAAAAAATGAGTAAATTAGGTGAACTTACTCTTCCTGGAAAATGTTGTATCTTAATTTTTGCACTCAACAAGAAGTCTCAAAACTAGCCCTGCTGAAGTACTTTACAAGTAACAAATAATTACTATATCCATATTTTTTTAATTCTAGATGAACATTCTACTATCAATATATAATTTCCAGTTCTAATCAAAAGATTCATATTTCAATAGATAATTGCTTTTCCCTTTGGTGTGTCTTAACTAGTCTAATCCTTTCAGGGAACATTAAGAGGTAATCATATTTAGCTAATGTCATTTCACTAATTGTGGCCAGCTTACAATCAGGCCCTGTCTAGGAGAATCTTATATGAGTCACAGTGAAATACAATATAATGCAGTAGGAGAGGTAGGAGCTATGCAGAGAGAAAATTTGTTTTTGAGTTTCATCTCTACAACTAAACAGCTTATGTGTTCTTACAAAAATGCTTAACATCTCAATCTTCAAATAGTCCTTCATAAAATGAAGGTATCAATGAAGATGATGAAAGTAATATTACCCACTAAAAGTGTTATTGTAAAGATTAAAGTAAATAAAAATATGTATGTGAAAATATACACATTGTTCAAACATTATTACATATTTTTTAAAAGATAGAATGAATCTCATTTCTGCCTTCATAGTCTGAAAGTATGTTAATTTTATTTGAAATATTTTAAGATTTCATCTCTCATACACAGTAAGAATTAAGTAATATTTTAGTACTTTTTTGAGATAAATTAAAATAAAAAGTTTAGCTACAGTATCCTACCTGCTGATAATTCATTCCTATATCTATGAGAGGTCAACAAAATTCAGGATAAAGTATTTGCTTTTTAATCATAATTTCATATTTAAAATTACAATGCATTTGTTTGCATAATGTATGGTTATATTTTGATTGAGTCTCACATGGTTTACATGATAATCAAACAAAACACAGTATCATTATTTCAACATATATTGTGGAGTTCTATGTCCCATGTACTGCCAACCACAAACTATTATACAAATATTGATATTTACTATTTTGGAAGCCACTATAATTTACTTACTCATTTTATCTTGACAAGAGGGAAGGCTCTCCAAGAGCAATTTAAAAATGAAAATCTACTATTTCAACCAGGGAAGCCTGCTCACCTTTAAGCTCTGAACAATCTGACCCATCTCCACTAAATTAATTACCACCACAGGGAAACCACAGCTACACAACTGCTCTCTAGGATATTATCCCTATAAGGATAAAAAATTTGATGTAATCTAGAGGCTTTAAACTTAAAACAATCCCTTGTCCTTAATGGATTTTTTGCTGAAGCATCTGGCAATCCCTGCTAGACTAAGTGGCGTCTAAGCAAATGAGGAAAACTTTGGTATCAGGGATGGGGCGGGGGTGGCAAAGTCAGATAAATCCACTGTTACTACTTGAGCATCAGTGGTGTTCCTCTATGTCTCAATTTTGGATGGTTCAGTTTTTCATCTATGTTTATAGGACTATCACTCACTTAAGAATGTTAAATGTCTCATTTACTCAATCCAATGAGTTTGTTCATGCATTTATTAGTAACATAGAAAACATGTTATTCTTAGTCTTTGGAAATCAAGTTTTAATGTCCGCTTAATTTAGTTAAAATATACAAAAGTCTATTCAGATGGTATGGTTGTATAATGCAATGCATGACGTACTGTAATACCACCACCCAGTGTGTGTAAGATGTAAAGTTAGACTCACAGATGTAAACAGTCTTTTCTCTAGAACATACTTAGAAGGATCACTTATTTTAAAAATATGTTGTTTAAAAAACAATTAACATCTGAATATGTATTACCTTAAGCTACTCAATTCTCTGTTTGGAAAAAAAACCTTGAGAGCACAATGGAGTGGGTCAGTTCAAACAGAAACAAGGAATTTACTAGATTAGGGCTTTAAAAATTAACAATCTTTGGTGTATCATGAATTTTAAATGCACATTACACAGAAAAATATGCAAGCCAATTTAACATAAGTCTCAATAAATAGTGCCTAAATTGATAAACTGATTTTTGTTTACAAAGAAAAAATATGCCTAAGATTTCTGTATACTGTACACAGTTATGGAATGGTTGGTACTAGATAGATATCAAATAAAAAACCTAAAATAGTATTTGTGATCATTTATCTTTAAAAGCACATGTGTGCATTTTAATACATGAGGAAAGATTAATAGAACCATTTAAGTTTTTGTGTTAAGTTAAAATTCAGAGAAGCAATCATTTTTAAGTCACAAAAGATAAAGCCTTCTAATATCCTTCTGGTTTTGGAGGAATAAAGGCTTTTACTTGACAGTTACTTACATGAATTTGTATCAAAAAGAGAATTTGGCAGAGACTTCTAAATTCATAACAATTGTCTATTAGTCTGTTTTTAATAATTTTTCTTTGGCATGTAATCCTCTTTAATTAGATTCTACTCTCTGTTGTTTCAAGACTCCATAAACGGGTGTCTTATGTACCAGCTGCTAAAGCAGGAGTTACTGTCTAAATGATATTCACAATGAGTATTTAGAAGGTTTACAATTATACCCTTGCTAATAAATTGTGCTATTTTCCCCAACAATTTTAAGTGCTAATCTTCAGAAGGCATTTTAAAATTAGCTAAAATTCTGTCAAGAGATTTACAAAAATTGTTAGCATGAAGATAATTATGTCACAGTCCTTGGACTCCATCTCTGATTGTGTGCATAAATCAGAAAATGTCAGCTGTGTTTTCCCTTAATAATTATCCTTGCAGCAATATATTATAGTCTAAACTCCTATTATAATTTTTGTTTCTGGTTTCTAAAACACCAGACAGTTATTTCAAAAGTTTGGAACTGAATAAATAATTCATATTTCCCAGAATAATAAGTGATTATCAATTCTAAAATTGTAAGTATTAGCAATAAATAGATCAATATGGAAAAGATAAACTCTGTTTTCATAAACTCTCCATCCTAAAAAACCAAATGCTTGAATGTGATAATGACTTTTTAAAAATATTAATTAGGTAAAAATCCAACATAGCAGATAGTAGGCAAATAGAAGCAGAGATTTGAATAGAATTCTAAGGCACCAATTATTTTTTATTTCAACAGCACAGACACTTGAAACACAGGTGTCTGAAATACATATCAAGTTGCTTATCATCTGATACTATCCAATTTTCTATATTTCTTATTAAGTATATAAAATTTTGACCCTCATTTTAGAAGATACAAAATAAAAAATAATTTGTTGACTTTCATCCAAATATCAAAAATTATAAGTATGCTTTGATTTTCTCCGGTTAAACAGATTAGACCAGAAATATAATTTTTATATAAGCTCAGTAATCATGTTAAAAACAAGTCTCAGACAGCAGTCTTTATAATGAATTAGCTAAGCATTTTGTTTAGTATGTTTCTAATACTATCAAGCATTTCAGAATTCGCAAAGATAAAAAAAATCCAGTTCTCTAAATACTTTAATGCTGTAGCATATCAAACTCAGGTTTATTATATAAACCATATAAATCCAGATATAATAGTAACGGTATGTGGATCAGAGTTGTGGGTATTCAAAGACAAATGAAAAACAGAATATATTTTCCTAGAACATTAGGTTCACGAAAACTATTTTGGAAAAGGTTTTAAAATTTTGCTCATCAACTGTAATCAACAGAGTCAGATTTTTCAAGTTACTCAATATTGTGTTCTTTCCAATTGTGTGTTTCCTCGGAGTAGAAACAGTTATGTAACTCGAAAATAAAAGAACTTGAGTATTACTACTAAAGTTAATATTATAAACTTTTCAATCACATCAAATGAACAGGGCCAATGCTAGAACAACAGGGACTGTAGGAACTAGAATCAGTGATTTCCGCAGATCCTCATGAATCAATTTTCTGAAAAATAAGTTTATAGCCTTAAATCAGACTTCCTTACACCTTGGTTAAACCAACCAGCAAACAAAACTTTCTCCTACAAAATACATCCAGTTCTTTCCAAAACCACTCCCTTTAAAAAATGTTTTAGTAACAAACATACTATTAATCTTCCTTCCTTTCACAGTATACTCCCCAATATATAAAGCATGTTGAAAATTATGCATATTGTAAATGGTTTAATTTTTTAACTTCAAATCTTAATATATTCAATTACAAAAGTAATATATGCCCTTTTATAAGAACTGAATACAAAGTTATGTAACAATAATTTTCTGTCTCCAACCTAACATCTAATCCTACTCCAGTGAGCTAGATTACTACCTTTCTATAGTTTTCCATGCTCACACAACACGTTTTATGTTGCAGTTTTTTGCGTGGGGTATGTGTGTGTACTTGTTGTTTCTCAGTGGGGTCTACTTACTTAAAAACATCAGTCAGCAATTCTTTATGTGTGTGTGTGTGTGTGTGTGTACCACAAATAGGTGGATCTACCACCAGGTCAATAAAGATGACTATAAAATTCCAAAAACTTCTCAATATTACATATTTTACTTAACAATGTTCTTAATGATAGAAACACAGTTTTCTTTCTCTAGAATTTTGCTGTTATGAATAATGCTATAATATATCCTTGTACATGTGTGATGGTGACTTCTCTTACTAGGGGATACATTCTTTATGGTGAAAATGACAGGATCTTTTTTTAACCATTTTGATATACATTACTAGACAATTCACCACAAGTTTGTAGTAATTCACAATCCACTAGCAATGTATGGAAGTGCTTAGTTGCCTGAAACTTTGCCAGTGCTAGATATTATTAATCTCCTACACATGCCAATTGGAGACTGAAAAGCATTTTATAATTCCCTGGATACTAATGAGGTGGAGCATCTTTTCATCTGCTTATCGGCTATTTACGTTTTATTTTTAGATATTGCCTATTAATATCCTTTGCCATTTTTGTCATTTATGTTATAAATATATTCTCAATAATTTCCCCTTCACTTGTGTAGAGTAACTTTGGTCACACAATAGTTTGTTGTTTCGCTTTAAAGGATATTAAGAATAACCAAAAAATGACATAATGTTTGAGATAAAGCTATAGGGGATTTTTAGAGGAAAATGTATAGCATCAAAATATAAATTGGGAGACAACAATAAAGTATTGAAAATTATAAAGTGTTTTTTTAAATGCACGACAAAAAAAAAAAAAAAACCCAGAACACCCTCTCCCTTGATCAATGAAATAGGAGTAATTTTTTAAGCCCAGTGCTGTAATATTTTGGTTGAATCTGCTTTGGGCCAAAGTGAAGCATCCAAGCAGAAAATGGGGTTGTTATTCATCTAAGTCTAAACCATAAAATTTAATACATAGAAATAATTTCTGAATAACTGGTTGAAAATGGAGGTTAACCCGATACTGTATTTTTCTGGGATTAAAGCATGAATATCAACAATTTTCCTTATTCTTTGCCACATTCACCATTTCATCCCATTATTTTTTATGATGTCTTCATTTCCCAAATATTTAAAGTTAAAATATGTGAAGAAAATGTCAGTAGGGTAAGTTTTTTGTCTTATTTCTTTTTAATTATTAAACAAATACGACATTAATTGGAAAAATGAATGGAGTTATGTGCACAAATGATGTGAAATCCATGAAAGGCAGAAGTATAAGGGGATTTCATTGCATCTAGGCCTGGCCACTTTCCAAATTCAAGGAGCAATAGCCTCACTCTCAAATTATACTTTGTTTCCAAGAGTTTATTTTTTCTCAATAGGTTTATTTCAGTGATAAAACAGTTGAATTATATATATATATGAAGTTTCCAAAATGATAACTTTTAGTCCATTTTAATCAAATGGGCATGAATGTGGATAGTTTGCTCTTCTGATCTTCACTGGAAGAAAGTGTAGGTGTAAGAATTTTTCTCCATGAAGAAAAAATGATGCTGTATCAGAGGTTAAAAACTACAAGTAAAACAGCTTAAGTTCATTGTTCACCCTAACACAGACATTTGCACATTTGGCCCATTAAAGTATTCTTACAACTTTGGGCATGATTCATTTTTTAAAAAATGTAAAGAAACAGTATATTTATGGTACATGACCAAAATGCTGCAATGAAAATGAAATTTGAAAATTGAATGAAGAGAGTTGATTATGCAGATTGCAAGGCTCAGATAATTTACATGTGATGAAAATTACAGTATCAGTTTTAAAATTAATGGCATTATCACTCATCATTATTCCCTGAACTGATCCTTTTATGAGATTATCACAGAGACAAGAGAAGACTGACCAAAAGATTAGTGACCCTTTCATCTCATCATAATCCACAAGTGGCTTAACTTGTCATCAAAAAATATACTTATCAAAATTTCTATCAACACAGCCTGGAAATATTGCACTACTGCTTCTTTGACTCAATTCTGAGTATCTCTTACTAGTGATTATGTTGATATATTTTACGAGCAGTGAAAAAGGAAACTGATGGCATCTCTCCCCACACGACTGTCTGCAATCTTCAATGCTATGACAGCTCAAGAATGATAATCGCCTCATTGCTGAAATGAATATCTGACATAAGTATTTAATTTAAACCAGTTTCCTGAACCTGACGGGATCATAGAAACAGTGTCCCACCAATTTACCTAAACGGAGTAGCAGGGGAAAAAAAAATGTTTGTTCCCAGATATGGACAATTCATATATCATTTTAATGTCAAAATGAACAAATCTTATAGGAATCTAACATACTGAACATTATGCTTATTTTTTGTTTGTTTTTATTATTAATTTTATTAAAATAGAATGCAATCTCTAGGAGACAAGAAATTTTCCTGTATTTTGTTCACTACTGTATCTGAAGGGCTTAAACAGAGTCTGACCCATTCTAAAGGTTCAAAGAATAAATAAAAAATATATTATATGTAGAATAAAAATTTGCATTATTATTAAAATTAAACAAAGACTTCATAGATATTGCCTTTTGTGGGCTAAGGGCCTGGATCTTCTCTAGTAGTCAGAGGCTTCTTTTTTTACCATTAGTGGAATTTAACTGGAAAATTTGATATGTAGTCCCTTGTTGATAAAATTCTTAAAAACTGACTTGCTACACGGGGAAAGATGTTAAGTGTATTTTAACTTTATTTTTAATCAACTTTGGTGATATATAAAGTAATATTTTTATTAAACATATTAAATATTTCAACTTGAACTGAATAGCTATATTGTTATCCTTGTTAGAATAAATATTGGCTACAATCATCAATAGAATAACAAGTATAATAAAATTAAATTGTCAGTGCATATGTTAATTGCAAAGAGGAAAATATTCTTCTAGAGCTTAATTTTCAAATGGCCTTTCAAAGGAAGATCATACTAGGTGGCATTCAAGTTGATTTCCTCTCTCACTAATATATATTTATTTCTATCAGAAGACATTTTAATACAATTGAGTAATCCAAATATTTTAATGCTTTCTACAATTCATACAGGAACTTATGTTGCATAATGATTCTACTAAATGCAACTATTAATACCTTTTACTCTTCTACTGATTTCATTAATTATTATAACTAACATCACGATTATTATTTTAAACAGCTTAAATATTGACTAGTTCTACAAAGTTATCAGCCTTCTGTTCACTGACACATTGCTGAAATCATTAAACTGGAAGGGGCTTTAAGAATGCAATAAACGTTTGTTAAAGTGAATTGACACTAGTGCCTATTTATAAAGTTATGAAGAGAAAATCTATATTGTTTAAAAGATCTCTAAAAAAACAAAATTCATAACCTCTCAAGGAATTAAAATCTTCATCTTAGTACATTTTTTAGTTCTCATCTAAAGCACTTATACTTCCCATCCTCTTGTTCTGCACTTGGTGGAGATGTTCAATAAATATTTGTTAAATCCCATCTTCTTGTTCTGTACTCACTGCAGATGGAAAACAGCTAGTCTTCTTTCTCTTATAAGAACCCTTCATCCTTAAAGACTGTTATTAACTCCCCACTCTTCTAGTCTCAAGCCTGAACAATCCAATCCTTTAGCCTTCCTTCATCATTCTGACTTCTCTTAAGTCTCAATTTATACAGACGCCTATCTCAGAAAACCTATTCAGGGTCTCAATTTCCCTCCTTATTAATTGAGCTTAAAATTGGAAAAGTTACCCAATGCATTTAACCAATTTTTACCATAATCGACAAAATATTGCTTTACAGTTTCTCACTATGGCAATAACTCCTCCCTATACCTCTCTATCTATATGTTCTTTTGAATATAAATAACACTTCAACTCACTAGAACATTCAGATTTAGTAGAAGAGGCTATTTTACCTCATAGCAAATAATATGTTTCTCTTCAGTATAGTCAACAGGATTTTATCTTAATTTCCCTTAGCATAATCTGATTGTCTGGCCCAAAGCCATCATCTATGGAGCCTTCTGAACAATCCCCAGTGGACATTACAATATTGACTGTGTGAGAACTTTTATTTTCCTAGACAAGTTAGAAATGTGAACTTGGTTTTCCTTAACACTTATTTATAGCATACAATCAGACTGACCTTGTTTGATGGAATATCTAGATTAAAGGATAGTCATGTTTCTTTCCATAAGAAGTCAAATGTTCATTAATTTAGTAAGCAATACTCTAAACACTCCATAATTATTTTCATACATACAGCATTTGTATGAATTTGATCCGTATGAATTTCCTAGAAAAAAATTTACAATACTTTTAGAGTTTATTCTAAATATTTATTCTAAATATTCTAGGCATCTGCCCTCATAAGCTTATATTTTAATGAATAGGGGAGAGATGAAACAAATATATACTTAAAATATCTTTTTAAAATATGAAAAATATACATACTTCAAATGCTTACATTTAACACTATGTGATAACCTCAGATGCTATCAGTTTATCAGATAGTGTTAAACACTACAGGGAAAGAAAGGAGAATAAAGCGATAGGGAAATAAAGATCTATTACAAACAGAATGGTCAGGGAAGACATTTTCAAGATCTTAACAAAGGGAAAGGAACTGCAAAGACCCTAAAAGAGAGTCAGTATGCCTAAAATATGATGATAAGGTACATAATGGTAGAAGGAAAAATAGGAGACAGGTTTCAGATCACAGAGAATCTTGCCAAACCATGGTGATACCGCAATATAATAAAAAATACATATTTTGGTTTTCATCCCTGTTTTCTGACACACAGCTCCTATAAGCTTTGTAATCTCAGAAGTCATAAGTGTCTTTTTGTATGCTGATGAGATGACTGATGCCTGGAGGCTCCTATACAGCTTCAGAATGGGGGCTGGTTGCCAGTCAATCAACTATGTGATTAGAGAGTTGGAACGTTTAGCCCCATCCCCTATCCTAGGAGAAGGGAGAGGTGCTGAAGTTTGAGTTAAAAATGACCAATAATTTGATCAATCATGCCTACATAATGTAACCCTTATAAAAACAAAAGAAAGGGGCTCACAGAGCTTTGGGTCAGTGAACATGTGGAGGTGCTGGTGATAACAGCGGTGGTCTATCTGGAGTGGCTGCTGTGAAGACACCAGCTGCAGCTGGGGAGGTATGGCTGGAGGAAGCGTGGCCACCCTCCATAGGGCCAGCAGGAGCCTGGTACAGATGGGAGCTCCGCTCCCCTCTGAGTTGGCAGAGTGGGAGCCTTACCCTCTTGGGTGCAGCTGCAGCCACCCAGCTGTGGCTCCAGACCTGGGCAACCCCGCCTTCTCAGGGGCCTGGGAAACCCCCCACTGCCCCTGCAGGCTCAGAAGTACCTGCTCCCACTACCTGGTCTCTCCCCACTCAGGCACCTGCTCTGATTTTGGAGCAAAGTTGTGGCTGAGCCCAGGTGCTGTTGCAACCTGGCTGGGTGTGCACACATTTGCAGCAGTGCTGACTGGCCAGCTGTGTCTCACCTTGTGCCCCTCTGGACTTTGGGTACCGATGAGCAAGAGTGGAAAGCAGGGGGTGCTGAGGGCTGTTCAGCATGGGCCTGCAGGCACTCTTGGCACAAATAGCCTGGGCACTGTAGATTACATGATTAATGGCAGCAGTACACAGCCTCAAGCATAGAAAGGGGCGGGTCCCCAGTGAAGCCCCACCTTCAAGCCAGGAACTTCCTGAAGCATGGGGGCTGGACTGTCAGTTCCAGGTGGAGTCCCTGGAGTTAGAACTTACGGTGCTTTATCCGGACCTGCCCACAGCCACCTATGGACCAATCAGCAAACACTTACTCCCTTCTGAAGCCCATACAAACTCTGGACTCAGTCAGACTCAGAGACATAGGACAACCAGCTGTGGAAAGGAGCTACCCAATTTGGGTCTTCACCACTAGTTGGGACGACCTGCCTACAGAAAGAAGCTACCCACTCTAGGTCTCCTTTCTGCTGAGAGCTGGACACTCATTAGAACGACCTGCCTGTGGAAAGCAGCTAACCACTATGGGTCTCTTGAGTGCTGTTCTGTCACACAGTGAAGCTCCTTTCTACCTTGCTCTCCCTCCAGTAGCCCACATACCTCATTCTTCCTGGACATGGGACAAGAACTCAGGACCCACCAAATGGTGGGACTGAAAGAGCAGTAACAAAAACAGGGCTGAAACAGAACCCTCCTACTGCTCACCAGGTTGTGGGAGACATGAAGGAGAGGAGAGCTGTGGCCCTTCAGGGAGGCCAGACCTAGGGGTTACCTGAGCCAGGGCTGTCACATCCTCTTTGGGGCTCTGTGGCTCCTGACATCTCCAAGCTTCCAGGTACCATCACATTCCCCGCATCCACATGTGGGTGCATACAGCAGAAGCCACATGTGGTACATCTGATCCAGCTACAGCCTCACATGGAGCCGGGACCTGTACCAGTGCCTGGAGCTGCCCACCCTGCCACAGCAGCCAGCATCCCTGGCTGTGTGCAATGGGTTGACTCCGCACTCACTCACTCACACACCTCTTGCCACTCTGCAACTGGCTTGCCCTTGGCAGGTATGGGATCCAGACTGGTGGTGCGAGCCAAGAACAGCCTGCCGGGCAGAGTGGGCAGAATGAGCCCAGGTGGCATGGGCAATACTCAGGCAGAAGGCGTTGTTGAACAGAGAGGTTTCCGGCTGGTGAAGTGACACCTCAAGGATCACGTGACACTGGGATGGTGGCACAACCAAGACAGGACATGGAAGCTCCATGTCTTTTTTCCCCATACCTTGCTCTATGCATCTCCTCCAATTGGTTGTTCCTATGTTGCATTCCTTTATTTAAAAAAAAAAACTGGGAATCTAATAAATAAACTGTTTTCCTGAGTTCTCTGAGCCATTCTAGCAAATGATTGAACCCAAGGAGGGTGCTGTTGCAACATCTGATTTATAGATAGTTGTTCAGAGACACAAGGGACAGCCTGGACTTGTGTTTGGCATCTGACTTGGGGGAAGTCTTGTGGGACTGAGCCCATAACCCGCAGGATGTGATGCTAAATCCAGGTAGATAGTGTCAGAATTAAGTTGCAGAACACCTAGTTGGTGTCCTCAGAGAACTGGAGAATTACTTGGGGTGGGAAAACCCCACACATCTGGTGTTAGAAGTGAAGTACTGAGATTGGTATGAATATAAAGAAGAAACAATATTTGTTTATTTTGTTCAACAATGATAATGTTTGCATTTATTCAAATTACAATATGAAGTCTTTACAGGGAAATAGTTATGTAGCATCATTGTCTTAAAATCACAGGAAAACAGTCACATCATACT
This sequence comes from Pongo pygmaeus, assembly GCF_028885625.2. Lineage (NCBI taxonomy): Eukaryota > Metazoa > Chordata > Mammalia > Primates > Hominidae > Pongo > Pongo pygmaeus. The sequence goes on along the minus strand of NC_072373.2, from coordinate 132,210,081 downwards.
TTCTATTTTTTAATGACTATTATTTGTTCACCTATTTTTAACTTCTCAAAATATAGAACTAATAAAACATTAGTTCATCATATGTTTTCATAACAGAAACATTCAGTAAGAAGTACAGATTTTCAAAAATACAGCCCTTTTCAGTTGTGAAATTCAAAACCATGAAGTGGAGGGAGGGATGGCTGCCCCAGGTATCATTTTTAGCTATTCACCTTCAAATCCCACTTACACTTTGGAACTCTTACCTAAGAATCAGTCATTTGTTTCCAACGGATTGCCATGAACTTAGAACTGGACTATGTGAATTTAGAACTGGACTATGTGAATTTATAACTGGACATGGAGTTTTATATTTTTCCTCAAAATAATTGTCTTTCCTCCCAGGAACCACACAATACATTTTGAATATAGTGACTGCTAAAAAATAAGAGTATAATCTCTACAAAAACACTTCAAATAATTACTCAAACAAAAACTCTCTCCATTTACATAATTTCTTAAATAGAAGGAATATGTAATATACAAACTGAAAATAAATGAAAAATAAAAGTGTTACAAACTTAAGCAAATGGTATTATGTCTTCAACATACCTATGAAGCTTAATAAAAATATTTAAAATCATTCTTTGAAAAAGGATTCCTAGTGCCAAAAAATAAAAAGTAGAACAGATTTCAAACACAGGCATATTCTAACAAAATAACAGAAGGTATTGTCAGGCAGGGAATAAAGGCATGCTAAATTTATCTGTTTAAATGAACGGACTCAATGGAGCCTGACTCTATTTATTGACTCTGATACTTATTGACAATTATAAAAAACAATTCAATTATGTTTAAAATTTAATATTAAGTACTTACAGAATCAAAATATAGTGTATGACATTAATCAGGAGAAAAACCTAAAATTTCAGCAAAAACAACAAAAGAAAGAAATACTATATACATGGTAGAGGTGGGCTGGGAGCTAATACAGCATTTGAATGCAAGTCCAAATATGTAAATTAAAAATAAGGTTAAACTTTTCTATTAAAGGAAAAGATTCTCAGAATAAAAAATAACCAAATAAAGCTTACTCTGTCATATACAAGCTATATCTCTACATCAAATGCCAGAATTAAAAAATAAAAGGATGGGCCATGTGAATGCAAAGCACACGATTCATAAATGGTGAAACCCACAAAGAACATACAATAATAGGAAACTGAGGTGAAAATATAGCATTTAAAATATTAAAATATTCAATGTCAATGCAAATTGTTATACTCCTCCAACAAACAAGAGAAAATATCACTTCTTCTTTTTTTGAGACGGAGTCTCACTCTATCACGCAGGCTGGAGTGCAGTGGCGTGATCTTGGCTCACTGCAAGCTCTGCCTCCCGGGTTCACACCATTCTCCTGCCTCAGCCTCCCTAGTACCTCCGACTATAGGCGCCCGCCACCACGCCTGGCTAACTTTTTGTATTTTTAGTAGAGATGGGGTTTCACCACGTTAGCCAGGATGGTCTCAATCTCCTGACCTCATGATCCACCCACCTTGGCCTCCAAAAGTGCTGGGATTACAGGCTGCACAAATACCACTTCTATTTAAAAACATTTAAGAGACTTTTAGTGACTATTTTCCAAAAATGTCATATTGAATGAAGTAAATTAAATTCAGTTCATCTTTTAAGAGGATGTGAAAGTGTTACTTTAGAGGATTCAGGAAGTTGGACTGTGAAATGCAATTATATTTTATGTTATTAGGGCAACAGATGTATTAGAAGTTTTCTTTTATGTGTATCTAGCATGTAAATATCAAGCACAATTATTATATACAATAATGCTTAATTTGATATGAATCAGTGCTATTGCATCACACTTATACAGGAAAGACTATGTTGTATAATTAAGTATAAGCAGAATCTCCCTCTGCATGGCACCATTAACCCGCATCTTCAGTATTACACTTGTTTTAGAGAAGCTCAAATAAAGAACAAAGGTTTTCAGAGGAAAACAATGAATAAAGGTTTAGGGATTTTTTTCTGTGTATTATAAGGAGATTAGGAGTCATATGTCTCCAAACATTTGAAATTGGATCAATTTCAGCTTGTCTGAGTTGTAAGTAGTAACTGAAGTCTAAATATTAGACAGAAAATCTGTATATATCTTAAGGAAATATTCTTAAATACGTGAAATGATAGTGATTACAATTACACCAATTGAGGCATTGGTTATGATAGCAAAAAACAAAACAAACAAAAAAACCCTGTATAAAAATTTAATGATCAGCTCTAGAGCATTAGATAACCAAACTACCATATTATTGTGATACTGAAGTCACTTAAATAATGTGTAGTATAATCCAAGATTACGCAAAACATTTGCATATTATTTTAAATGAACAAAGTTACAAACCAGGAATATACACTACAATCTCATTTTTAAATTAAAATATAGACATATAGAATAAGATTAAATGAACACACTTCAAAATGTTATTTACTCATTTCTAGGTGGTAGGATTTCAAGTGATTCTATTTGCTTTTGTTCTATGTATATGTATTTCCTAAATTCTGTACACTAAAAATCCTTTAGTAGTTAACTCTTACTGAGTTCTTTATATATGGCATTGTTCTAAGCAAGTGCTTTATATGTCTTAATTTGTAAACACTTCAACAACCCTGTAAAAAGCCATTTCTACATTCATTTTTTTTTTTCACCAGCTGAGAAAACTGAAGCCCGGAGCTTAAATGACTTGCCTAGGTTTCCTGAGTAGAAACTGACAGAGCCTAGATGTGAATCTTAGAAGTTTGGCACCAGAACCAGCACACTCCAAGCACTCCACAAATAAGAACTGTATTATCTTTCATAATTTTCAAAGAACCTTAATAATAATGATAAAAATAAAGGAAGATATTTGATTAATTTTAAGTTTGCCACACTTGCCATTCATCACAAAGATCAGTTCCATCTTTATTTCTACAAGTTTACAAATTTTATTTCTACAAAATTACATGAAACAATACTGGCCAATATTCCTCAGCAGTGTTTGAATAGAGCTTTTCCTAAAGACATGAGTATCTTCTAAACTTTTAATTTTGTGACTTTAACAAAAACAAAATATCACATGTTGTTGTTGTCCTCAGGAGCACTAAGAAATTTCCTGCCTGAGAAGTAAATGACTGAGGGGAAAAAATTATAGACCATTATGGCATGCTAATAATCCAAATTAGATAAACAAACACAAGCAATGGAAAGGAAGAAAGAGCAAATGCATTCAGCAGAGAATGGTGATAAAAAGTAATGGACAGCTCATTCTCCACAGCTAAAATTGCACAAGCTGAACTGTCTAAGGGAAATGAGTCATCTGTTTCTCAAGTTATAAGGGAATCTTACAGAATATTTTGAGTTTGAATAGCTAACACCGCAGGCAATTGAAATAGGTCTCCAAATATCTGATTAAAGTCATGCATGATTACAGCTGGTATAGAATATTTTTGTACCTTTCTTGCAAATGGTAAAATGTAGGTTAAATCTCCAATTTTCTCTGTTACTCAACTTCTAAAGTAGGTATTAATTAAAGAAGTAAATTAAGATATGCTTAACTAAATTCTTAGATATGAAAATGAAGTATAAAACTTTTTATTAGGACATTATTCACTTTTACAATGCTTCTTAATGAACTATTTGGTCCTTTGATTCAACAGTCCTTTTATTTCATATGAATTCTTTAAAACAAATGGATTTTCTGGAGCAGAATCTGGTTTTAAATATCTAAAATATCAGCCTCAGAATACCAGAGTGACTGAATAGGAGGAAAAATGAGAAGAAGAAGAATATAAAGGGTGCTGTGCAATGACAGATAAAAACACAGGCGATCACAGTAAAAATAAAACTACCAATAGTGTCATCTAGAGAATTCGGTCACCTATTTTTTCCAACTTAATTTGATCGAGCAAATTGCCTACAAAAAACCATCCAGCAAGGTGATTTGTGTATTTCATTGCTTATAACTATAACTCCACCATCTGTTCTATAAATGACATATTAAAAATCAAATCAATGCTGATTTTTAAAACACATGTCCTTTTTAAGAATATGATATATTATCTCCCATGATTCCTTACCAATTTGCTACTTCACAGAAATGAATTGTCCTCTGGTTTCTTAAATTGTCTATGTAATAAAACATAGTAACATATACTATGAAAAGCTGAGGGTAAAACAGAACTTTAGCATCTTTCATAAGTTAAATATGTCATAATATTTCATCATTTCACAAAGCAATGATGCTCAAGGAGATACTATTTGAAGAACAGAGAGCCATAATCTCTATTAATACAAAAATATATATGGAAGGACATTTTCATTTAGACTTTTAGACACTATGATAAGTCTCTAACAATTTATAATTTTCAAACATAAATTATCATTGTCTAATTACCATATATGTCACTTCTGTTGCCCTTTATTTAATACTCTTATTCAAATAAGTAAGTGGAAAGTATTGCTTATGATGAGGTCAGATTAGGATTCTTCTTATTTTTATGTTAGTGTAATATGTCACTTCATTCTTTATTCCTTTAACCAACTATATGTATCAAATCTCCTAGATGCACATACTGCATATAAGGTCAAGGTCAAATAAAGGTAAAACACATGAATGGCATACAACATCACGGAAATTCAAGAAAATATAGTTATAATTTAAATATGCAGGGGCATTCGGACCTCCCCTATGTGGCCTTTTCAAATCTCTACATAATCATAACATTTTACAGAAAGTTTCTGTCCCGAAGTCCAAATATGATATTTAACCCTAGTCCTCCAAAATCAGCAAATACCAGGACAACTTTTGAAATTTCTACCTTGGCTAATGGTGACAGTAGCAAAGAAAAAAAAAAAGAAACTGGGCTCTAGGCTCTAAACAAATATATGTGAAAGTTTTCTATCAATTATAATGCACTATACATGAGGATTTTCTGTCTACCTATGTCTACATGTTTGTGTTTGTGTTTAATTCAGGAAAACCAGGACTGTAAAAAAGAAAATGCTTAAAGCTTGCATCTTTGAAACAGGTAGAAGGTGCAGCAAACCAACATGACACATGTATACCTATGTATCAAACCTGCATGCTGTGCACATGTACCCTAGAGTTTAAAGTATAGGAAAAAAAAAAACATACCAGAGACTGGGCAATTTACAAAAAAAAAAGAAAGAAAGAAAAAGAAAGTGCAGCTACATGATGCCTGAAGGAAACCAAATGAAAGAATGTGGAAATTAAGCCAGTTTTCACAAGCATTCAAGGACCAGCACTAGGAAATTTCAAGTAGCTATTACCTAGATTTAAAAAATCAGAAATCCTTACATTAAAAACTAATCATTTGAACTCTGTTTTAATTTACTTTCTATTTTCTCTTAGGTGGGATAATCATACCTGATAAGTGCTATTATAACTTAATAGTGCTTACTATGTGCCAGACATAAGGAGTCACATACATAACAGTTATTATTTACTGTTATTACTAATATTAGTATATATTACTTTCATCCTCATTTTATAAATGAGGAAATTGAGGACTAGACAGTTGAAGTAACCTCCCCAATATCACAGAGCTGGTAGTTTTCCAAAATTCAGTTTTCCCATCTTTAAACTGAAGAATAAAACATAACAACATGGAATCTATTACAGTAATTCTTATTGTATTAATGATGATGTTATCCAAATTGTACAAGTGGAGTGTAGCCACTGAGCAATGAACACTGCATTTTTATCAGTGATTTCCATTGTTAAACTGCTTTGTATAATGCCAACTATTTTTCATCTTACTCAAATTCAACTGATCTGATGCTTGTATAGCAACTTTCTGAATACAATTTGACTCCCAATAGATTTTCTTCTTCAGGGATGATGATTTCTCAGGTTAAATCAACAACATATTTATAATGATGATGTGTTACCCCATGAAGCTGAAACACAGGCAAAAAATGATGTTCGTCGCAATTCAAATACTCATACACATTTTCCTCATTATAAATTAGTAAGCTGGCACACTGGAAGCTATTTTAGCAAGACCTATTCAGATATATTTCTCTCAGGGATACTTCACCAATTTATTATTGAAAATCAGTTGGCTGTCAATATCCAAACCCCTTTGTATCATGACATCACTTCTAGGCAGAAGTCTCCCCTTATACCCAGGGAGCCCATTCTGAGTAATAGTTGCACAGAAGGGCACCCTAGCACTTGGGCATCTGTCAAGTTGTTTCTCTTGTTTTACTGTAGCATTCTGTAGGTCTCCCTCCTGCACTAAACATTATGAGGGCAGGAACGGTCTTCTATGTATAAATGTCTGTTGCATAACCCAGTGCTTGTTCTATCATAGTTTATTATATGGTAATGTCAGTTTCCTGAATTAATGCTCAATATCAATGTACTGAATTAATGATTGATTTATATTTAAATCAATCCTTCAGAAACTTCTATGCTGTTAGTTTAGTTATGCACAGTCTTAAGCATATCTTCAATAAATTCTCTGGGTATTGTCATACTAAGTTTCTGAAGCAGGTGAACTGCTCTGATAAAAACAATTAAGCTTGTGTTGCCAAATGTGGGCTTACTTGATAAGCATCAGTCTTTATGATATTGCTGAGCACAACCTTAAGGCTGATTTTGTTCCTAACCAAGTGTGATACATATTACACTACATGTGGCCTAGAGTCTATAACTAGAATATTACCCAAATGAAGATTTTCAGTAAATCTATTAAACCATGTGAATAAATTAACAGCTACGGTTTATTTAAAATTTAGTATTTTCCAAAATGTTTTACACATCATCTTCAATTATCTTCAGACTAACACTTTTACTAGGAAGTAGACATGAAGGACATGATCAGATAACAAGAGATCATCAGATAATGCACAGAAGTCAAGTGACTTGTCTAAGATTGCGTAGTTAACATAAATAGTGTTCTCTCACTTTCCAGTATTGTTTTGCTTTACAAAACTATACTCAGACAATTAAAAGAAAATGTTATAATAAACCAGTCCATGTGGAGGCAAATCTGTCTCATCCTTGCAAAAAATACTTATGGCCAAAAAAGAATCTCATATAAGAAAAAAATGAAAAGACATTTCTTATAGGAACAGAATTAAAATATTGCTTTGTCTCATCTTCCTGTCTGTTGCTCACACATTTGACTGCTAATTATATTGTTAACTCTTCAGAATAAAAAGGAAATACCAATTCACCATTTCTATTATCCAGAAAATATATACATAAAAAGGAAACATTCATGTTATTTAATTGTTTGCCTTTTTTTCTTGATTTTTCAAGCCTCTATGCAAATAAATTTTGGAGCAAAGACAGAGATGTACAAGATTCTCTGATAAATTTAGAAACACAAGAGATTTCTACAAAGGAATTCATGAAAATATCTGTATTCGCAGATTTCTTTTACAGATGTTGAGACTTTAATAAGCAGCATCTTTAATATCATACATCAATTTTCAAAAGTTTATTTAGCTTCTTGCATATTCTCCAATCTGTCTGATACTCAATAGTAGCTAAAATAACATATAATATATTTATGCAATACGTGGTTATAGTTCAAAGGGCCATCCACTACACTGGGAAGAAGCTCAGGTGCCCCAACACTCCTACCATGGGAGCAGAGAGAGTTCTATTCAGTATCCAAATGCCCCCAGTTTAAGATTCTGAACACTAGCATGTAGAAAGTCTTTTGTGTCAGAAAACATTTTATCACATTCAGGAAGAGTTTAAAATCAACTTAGATAGCACATTGCTGATATGTGAAAAGTTTGAAAATTCTACTGAATACTTCTCTTCCTTAGTTTTGAAAGCTGGTATTAGTGAAGTAAGTTGAAACTCTTGGTTCAGTCTTCCAAACCACTCCCATACCCCCTGCTTATGTACATTCAAGGCCAGCCAAATACAGACAAAAGAGGGTACAGGGTCATGAGGTTCTTGTGTCCATCATGAGCAGGGTGAGATGTCCATGGCCACAGAATGAAAAGTTTATTAAGAGAAGGAGGAGCACTGGCCAAGCCCAGGAGCTGCAAATCCAGCGCAGTTTAAGCTTCCCAACAGAGAACCCATGAATGCTTTATGGGTATGACAAGACCTTGATCCCATCAGCTAAGCCCATCACCTCAGCCTCCTGCATATCTCAGGGGCCAGGTGATTCTATTATAGTCTCTGAGTGTCAGGATGTGAAGGAGGTGGGAAAGCTGTGTTCTACTGTTTGCTTCCCCTTCCCCACCTCCACTGAGGTCTGTCCTCATTGCCAGGCACTTGTTTGGTTCAGGGAAGAATTGTACACATGTGCTCTCGAAAGTTCACAGTGGTAGGCAGGCTTCTGGTGACCTGAGATAGCTCAGCAGTGGCCTCAGGAGTCACAGAGAACATGTTGTTGGCCATGGTGCTCTGTGTCAAGCTGGTCCTGGAACTGCTATGACAGGTGACGGTAGTGCGGCCAGGGGCCCTAAGCCCAGGCACAGGTCCCTGCAGATCGCTGGATGCAAGTAGGGACAAAGAACAGACTACTGGAGTTTTTGTCACTTGGGAAGAAAAAACATATTTATGAGAAGATTTGTCTCATTCAAAAAAAAAAAAAAAAGGCCTTAAATCAACTTTGGTAGAAGACAATAAGAACAAATTATTAGAAATTCACAAACTGGAAATCTTTAATAAAGCACTAGAAAGCCCTAACTCTTTACTTGGGCTTATATTAAAGACTCTCAGAAAAGGACCAAAAAAAAATCTAAATGTTTAGAACAGCTTAGGTTGGTAGCTTAAAGATAGAATGTTTCAGTTCTTAGGAGATTCATCGAAACACAATTCACGTAGCTGCAACCAAAACAGCCTTCGAAATACATCAGAACAATGAAGAACAACTTCAGACAGCACTGAAAGACACTTCGGATAAAAATTCCAATCTTCAGGGAAACACAGAGCTGCTTTCACAAGAAGCTGAAGAGTGGAAAAGAGAAGAGGGAGCAAACATATTAAGCAGAATAAAATGCTAGAAAATTCTAAAAAGTGTAGGAAACAAGTTCTAAAATATGACAAGTCTGATCAAGCTTCTGTGTGAACACTAGTTAAAGGTGAGAGACTGGGCTACTGTTCTTGGAGACGACAACATGGATGGTAGGAACTTGGATATAAAAATGCAACAGAAAACGGAGACATCTTAGAAGATGAATCAAAATTTTGAAGAATCTTACTAATGCAGCTGAGTTATTTAGAAAACCTTGATTCAAAAAACATGAATTCTCACTAAATTAACTGAAAGAGGGAAGGTCATATTAAAAGTCTGCAAACTGGGAAAGCTTCATCGCACTCAGAAACAAACTAACAGGAAAACGCACACAGAAAGGAGAGGCAAAATTGCTGGTGGAAATTTCAAGTCCTTCTTGAACTGAATCAAAGAAATGAAATGTATTTTCACAAAATATCCTATTTAGACTGTGTTTACCCCATAAAGATAGAGGAGAATCTTCCCAAGGGAGGTGAAAACATCAGTCATGCATGTGAAGAGATGGACACCTATAAAATATAAGCCTAAAAGTTTTTAGAAAAAAAAAGGTCATTGGCTTATTATCAAAGCCAGATTATTTTCAATGAGCAAAATACTCAAATAACAGGTTGACAGTTCTGTTGTCTGAGTGAAACTTCAATCATGTAAGAAAACAAAATGCCTGCACATAAGACAAATTATTAACAATTTACATGTTTCAAAAAATAACCTAATACTCTTGATATTCCAAGTGAAACATTTAGCAGAGACTTCTGAGGACCACCAGGGCACACTCTGGCTAACCAGATCTCTGACAAAGGAGGAGTATCAAGTTGTGAAGATGTGCAAATGCAAGGCCTCATGCGTGATATGGACCGGATGCCACCCACTACCCAGCCCAGGCTCAGGTCCTTCCAACAGACCACTCCCTCCTGACATAGGAGGTCCTCCATAAGCGCAAAACTGAGTTTCTCCTGGTATCTCTGGCATTGGCAGATGCTGCAGACCTCCTTTGGGCTCAACTCTCCCACTGATGTGGAGTTTCTGGTTCAGGTTCTGGTGCTCTGAATCTATCCTATCGTTCATTCTGTTAAACGGCAGCTATTACAAAGGGATCCCCAGTGGCAGGTACTGAGAAGAGTATCCTCTCCCCAACCTCCTATTCTATAAAGATGAACCTCTCCAAGAACTCTATTTCCCAGAAACTTGCCTTGCCCAGTACATCTTCCCCTGACAACAAGAAGGGTCTCAATACCAGCACTGGATTTTGTCTTCAGACCCCATAGCCTGAAAAATAGAAGTGAGTCAATTTCCTAGCTATCATGGAGTATGTCTTAAAAGACATACACTGAAAATAGAAGTCAGTCAATTTCCTAGCTATCATGGAGTATATATCTTCCTCCATGTTTCCTTGCATACAACTCCTAAAATCCTTCGAATCTCCAAAGTGCTTTCTTTTTGTATACTAATGTTGACTGATAGCATCAGGATAAGGCTGGTTACCAAAAAGACCAAGCCATGATTAAAGGATTGGAACTTTCAGCCCCACCCCCCAACTTCCAAGGATGGGAAAAGGAGCTGAAGGACAAGATGATTACCAATGGCCATGGTTTAATCAGTCACACCTATGTAATGAAGCCTCCACAAAAACCCAAAACGAGAGGATTCAGAGAGCTTCTACATAGCTGACCACATGCAGTTTCATGGAGGGTGGTGTTCCCAGGGAGGGCATGGAAGCTCCACACCCCTTCTTCCGTAGCTCACCCTATGCATCTCTTCATCTGTATCCTTTGTAATATCATTTACAAGAAACAGGCAAATGTAAACAAGTGTTTCTCTGAGTCCTGTGACTAATTTGCTTCAACAAATTAGTCAAACCCAAAGAGGTGGTCATGGGAATCCCAATTTGAAGCTAGCTGGTCTGAAGTTCTGGAGACCCAACTTGATACTAGTGTCTGAAAGGGGTGCAGTCTCCAGGCCTGAGCCTTCAGCTTGTGGACTCTAACACTGTCTCCAGGTAAATAATGTCAGTCTGACTAGGAAGAGACTCAGCTGGTGTCTACTGCTTGGTGTATGGGGCTTCTTGGTCAAACAAGTCTTCTGTGTGGATGATTGCTGTGTTGTATGAGAGCAGAGGAAAAACAAATGTTGGTTTGGGAGTTTTTCTGAAACATAAGTTGATCCTCTTCCAATAAGTCTGTTTCTAAAGATTCAGAATTATAGCAAAATGCTTTTCTCCTCTCTTTACTTAAGGAATTTTAACTTCTTCCCTTTTATTTCTTCTGCTATTAAGTGATTACACAGTGGCTCAAATGGAAGCTTGATAGGACTGGAATCTGTAAGATAATATTTTATAACTTTAGATGATTATTTATATATGAAGTGCATAACTAAATTGCTTCAATCTTATTTGATTTGTAGGCCACAAATTCAAGTGTTTTTGTTAAGTCTGCTAAAATAATCCAGAAACACAACAAGTGTCTTCAAAATTCATTATGATTTTTTGTGTGTGTGTTATGGCTATTTAAGTGATTATGAAAACTTGATAGGATTACAATTCCAGGATAGTGTTTTAATAAATGCAGCTTATTTAAAAGTGAATTTCAAGAATAAATTGCTTCCTTTCTTCTACTTCCAGATATTATACAGATAGTACATCTGTTTTTCCTGTTTGACTAGTCCCATTAACATTGGCTATAATAAGAATTTTGTCAGGGAAATCTTCAGTTAAGATGCTTGAAACTCAAACTTTATTTCTATATACCAAAGACTAAATTTAATCAAGTTATGATACTAATATATTTACCAAAATAAACTGGTTTAAAAAAAATGAAACTACGTAAACATACAAGCCTTTGGGGAAAAAATAGGCATTACTATCTAGTACTTCATTCAATTAAGTATTATCAAATCTTTGCTACTGTCAAAACAATTTTAATAGTAGTCATAATATATGCTTAATGAATATATACATGAAATCTTTAATCCCAAATGCAGAATGTGTTTGACAAATATTATGTAGCAGTAGTACTTAATTTTGATTCAACATAACATGTTATGTTACAGTTCTATGAATTTACAATGTTTTACATCTACTACTTAATTTCACTTGGTTTTCAAATTTTTACTCAACTTTTTCTCCTCTGTTATTTCTAGTGGTAATTTTTGATAATTTCCCTCCTTTTTGAACCATTTCCTTCTTTGTTCTTAAAAATAAGTGATTTTTTTGTGTTATGTTTTATTCTTCAGCTTTAAGATTTCCATTTGCCTATTACACAAATAACTCTAAGCAATACTCTTTTTAAATATAAAATATGTAAGCTTAAAAAAAAGAATCTCTATGGTAGGACTGTGTTGTCTAGCAACACCATTCACCACCCTTTTCAATAAAGAGCAGCGTATGGCAGATGCATCTGAAAGCAATAACTAATGTTTATTTGGAGTTCCGAGCTAAGGAATCCAGGAATGATCAACCCGGAGATTCATTCCTTATCTATAAAGAACATCTGAACCTGGCCCCTCACGGGGAACATGGGCTATACAGGGGATCAAGGCCCTTTGTTTCGAGTTAAAGGTTGTCAGATGGAGGATGCTAAGGGGAGAATGCTAAGTGAAAATGCTATATAAGCTGCATGTTTTTTACCAGCAGTAGCAGTTCTCCTGTCCAGCCCGCCACCACTGGACCACCCGATATGTAAGTTCTCTTGGTAAACCCTATGTGTCCTTCACTGGCTCCAGGTCTCTTCTTTGGTCTCTTGAACATGGTTCTATCACTACTGAAGTCAACAGGCTCCAGCAAGACAAGCAGCAAGAAGGATTCCTTTCTCTAAGTCTCTTCAGTATACTAGTATGCAAAACCTTTCTTTTACTGTGTATTCACTCATTATAAATGTAAACAAAGATATAAATGACAAAGATATGTTCCACTATGAATATAAATATTTGCAACAATTTAATAATTTTTCCTCATATTTTCATAAGTATGGGAGATAGAAATTCTAAATATTAGGCTGGGTGCGGTGGCTCATTATGAATATAAATATTTGTAACCATTTGATATTTTTCCATATTTTTCTCTGATAGATCAAACGAGATACCTCAGATTTTCATAAGTATGGGAGATAAAAGTTCTAAATATTAGGCTGGGTGCGGTGGCTCATGGCTATAATCCCAGCACTTTGGGAGACCAAGGCAGGCCGATCACTTGAGTCCAAGAGTTTGAGAACGGTCTGGGCAGCATAACAAAACCCTGTCTCTACTAAAAATACAAAAATTAGCTGGGTGTGGTGATGCACTCCTATAATCCCAGCTACTCCAGAGGCTGAGATGGGAGGATCACTTGAGCCCAAGAACAAGACCCTGTCTCTACACAAATAAATAAAATTCTAAACATTTTTTGAGATCACATTTAAACATATCTTACTTACTAAGGGAAAACAATTACAAAGAGATGTAAACCATATTTGTACTAAAAAGTATAAAAGAGAAAAACATAAAATTAGCTTACTGTGGGACATAAGGTATTAAGGTATTACGAAATTTTCTAAAACAAATGAAATAAAACGTATCTATAGTGGAAATCAACACATAGCAGAGAATTATGCACAAAGTAAAAAATTAAATACATAAATTCCAGTAAATATGAGGCACCTAAGTACTGGACAAATCTTTAAGTTAAAAATAAAATATAACCAGTGACATTCTCAGTGCACAATGACATTCCACACAAATGACAAACCAGAAACTGAAATTTGCAACTGAAATAATAGATACAAAGTCTGTTAACAAAAAATGGGTAAAACTATTTCTAACCTAAAATACTGAAAACAAAAGCCATATAAAAACAACTCTAGTAATTAAAAAAATCACATTATATGAATCATTGGAAAGCATTACTCTAAAGATATTTAATACACAAAGAAAATGTTTTGTCTTCTCAAATGATAAAAAGCTACAGGGTAAAAAAAAAAGGAGGGACTTAAAAAAGAGATAAGGATAACATTTTTTAAGGTTTATATATCTTTTGAGATAAAATCTAGCTAAAGAAGATGGGGATGGGATGAGAGAAAGGCACTTATAGAAAACTAAAATGCAATAATAGAAACACAAATCCTTTGTAAGCATTAGAAAATAGAACTGACGTTACAGACAGACAATTTACTAGCATCACAGATCAATTTGAGATCATTTCTCAAAATACACTGAAAAAATAGACACAAAATAAATTAAGAGAAAATGATAACTATTTTATACTACTAAAATAAATTCAATACATGGATAGTGGATATCTTAAAAGAATAAAACATAACAAATGATGCAGAAACAGTAAGGTGAGTATAGCAAAAGAAGATGCTCCTTAACTCAGGAGGAAAAAAGACTTTGTATCATTGTAAAGACTTACCAAGTTTTACACAAAATTAGTGGGAACATATCATTTTGAGATATAACTTCAATGAATTTTAAACAAAAAATAATAACTGTAAAATAAAAGGGTGATAAATTCAACCAAATTAAAAATAAGAACATTTATTCATCAAAATTTAAAAAGAGTGAAAAGATATGCCACAAACTGAGGGAAGATATTTGCAACACATAAAGGTAAAAATTATATAATTTATGTTATATAAAGTGCTCTTCAATATCAATAATAAAAAAGACAGTATAACAACAAAAAAATGGACATAAGACATGGAGTTATGGCACACAAGAGAAACATGCAAAGCCCTAAGCATTAAACGATGTTCAAACTCATTAGATTCATCCCTTACTACTAATTTGGGAAAAGTCAAATTATGAATGTATTGAGATATAATTTTACACCCCAATGTGAACCAAAATTTAGAGGTTGACAATACTAATTGTTGGAGACAAGGCGGAAAGGGATTAAGATTATTTCTAAAATGTTGCTGTGGAAGTATAAATAGCATAAACAATTTGACATTCTGCTACAATGTTCTACATTTGCAGCCTCTATGACCCCCTACACTCTAAAGACTCATTTCCACATATGTACCAGGAGAAATGTATAAACGTAAATAAAACAAAGATGTCATAAAGTAAGAAATGCAAAACAATGAAAATATTCACGAACAGAAGTGTAGATACTAAAATCCTTACTATTGTTTAATCACTGACATAGAAAATTAGAACAATCTCAGTTTAAACATAGTTAATAAGGTCTTAAAGATAACCACTATTATTTTTTAAAGGGGAATTTTCCTCCTAAATCACTACAGAAGACAATAAAATATACCAGAGTATATGTACGATAAAATAGAAAACAGTAAAAAGATTTAAAAACAAACTCATAAAAGCATTTAACACTTGATAGAAAACAAATTTATCATTTATTACTATGAGTTTAAATGGTTTCCAGTTATCAATAATAGACTACATTTTTCACCTGGAATTATATTTAAATTCAAACACACACTAAGGAGAAACAAGCCAGACACAAGCTGAGAAATCGAATTAAAGAGAAAAGCATAGAGAAAAAATATATTAAATAAGCAAAAACAAAAGCCACAATAATATACTACCTAAGTATGACAAAAGATACCTCTTTGGAGACCATCCAACCTAAATTCCCTGACCAGTCAACAACTCTTACTTCTCCCTACTTTATATTCACCAGTATCTAAAATTTTGTCTATTTGTTTATTTCTTTATTGTTCATCTTCCTTATCTAGACTGTGCACACTGTGTGATATGACTTGTTCAAACAGAGACCTGACAGTATTTTTTAAACAATATAACTCAAAAATTCAAATTAATTGGTATATGTCAAACATAATATCCCACAGCTAGGGGATATACTTTACTCTCAATAAACATTAGAACATTAAAAAATAATGACCTAATATTATATCAAATTAAAAACATTTTATAGTCAATTCAAAAAAGGCAATTATTCTATACTTTCTCACTACCATGTAAGTGAATGAGAAAATGATAACAAATATAGCAACAGGAAAAATATGCCCATTTGGACAAAATCATCGCATCACTCTCGAATATCTACTAGGCAAAACTGCAATAAGAAAAATACTTTTCAAAAAATAAAATGAGAAAATGTTTATACCCAAGACCTATCCAAGCTGTAATCATTATTTTTTAATCTTATTGATATTTTACTCAAGAAGTTATGACTGTTAAAGCAAGAAATGATCATAGTGAAATATAATAATAATGATATTAATAATTAGGATAAAATGTGATATGGTATGCATTGAGGGCATCCAGCAGAGGAACATGACCTAGGCCACAGATTCAGAGGTTACCCTCCCCTTTCTTTGATAAAGAAATGCCATATGATCATCAGAATATGAGAAAATTACACACACATAACAGCACTTATATGTATAAAGTAAAAGTCTGAAAAAGGGAAGGGAAACAGCAGTTACTATTTGGGAGATTATAAATTGGTAATGCCTTTCTAGAGAATAATTTGTCAGCATTCACTGTTTAAACCAGCAATTCCACTTCTAGGAAGCTATATTACAGAACCATGCAGATATATACATAAGAAGATACATACAGAGAGGTTTATGGTCACATGATTTGCAATGGTAAAGACTCGGAAGTATTAAATGTCCTTATAAAAAGATGATTAAATATATAATTAAATATGTATATTATAGAATATTATGCAGTCATTAAAATTAATGGAATAGATCAATATGTACTGCCCAGAAATCAGTTGAATTCTGCGTTGTATGTAACAACTAGCAGAAGAATTTTCTAGAAGTCTTTATATGATGAACAACTCATTATAATACTAAGTTACAATGTGACGTATAATTATATATAATATTGGAGAGCAACCAATTAAAAAAATCCTGAAAACTAGAATAAAAATAAAATAATTAATGCATGTAACACAGTAATATAGATCTGTCCAGAGGCAACTTATCTCTAGAGTCTTAATAAAGCATGAAGGTGACATTGGGCTAAAGCTAATTTATATAAAACCCTGGAATACAGACCAGCCTAATTTGGCAAGAGCACTCACTGATTCGTGTGAAAGGGAGATTCCAGAGTCAATAAATATTTTTAAGCATACAATAAAATGCCAGGCACTTAGTAGGTAAAGAAACTTATATCCTTGGGAAGAAAGACAAGTAAACGAGCAATACTAATACAATGTAAGTAAGTTTTAAAACTGTATAATGTAATTATTTATAAGTGTCTATTGTCTGTCTTTCCGTGACTAGAATGAGAGTCCCATGAAGCAAAACTTTTGGTCTGTTTTGTTGTTTTCCAAATGTTAAGGCAGTGCTAGGCACTTAATAAGCCCTCAACAGAGATTGCTTAATTGAAAGAAAAAAGGAGAAAGAAAAGCAGAAGGGGGCAGAGTGGGCTATATTAGAGGGAGGCTCAGGGGGCTGGGGGCCTGGGAAAGGTTCATTTTCCAGAAGGTATGAAATCTTAGTTGAAGCCTGAAGGTCAAGACTGGATTCAGTAAACATTTTTGAATGGTGATTGTTTTCAGGCCTGAGTCAAAGAGATGACTCTAGGCCACTAAGGAGTGGAATTGATTTGGAAGAAATGAAGTTACATCTGAAAGAAGTCCAGTAGGCATCTCTCTCTTTTTTCTCTCTCTCCCCACTTTCCCACCCCACCTCTGTAGATAAATCTTGATAAGAGAAAGCTTAAGACAGATGTTAGATAAAAACTGAGGCCAAGGAAGAGATGGGCAGAAGGAATACTGAATAGTGAGGATGGTGACTCGAGAACCTGTCCTAAGAAGAAAAATACTTCGAGAAGGAGGGTATCCACAGTGCCAAATTATACGAAGTTCTGGTAAGGAAATACCTGGAAATATGTTCACCAGATTTATTAATAGTAACAAAGAGGTCATTTGAAACCTTCACAACAGCAGTTTCACCGGAGTAGAAGAGGTGAAAGCCACATTATGGTGGCTTTAAGAGTAAGATATGAGAGTCTGGCATTTCTAGAGAATGGATAGTGTTTCTGAAGCCTGATTCTAGGTGAGGGCAAGAGATTTATTTAGCTGGTTATATCTGTGAATGCTCTAGTTGTAATAACATGCTTTCACTGATTTTTTTTTTGAAGTAGCAAACCTAGGCTATGTGTTTGTGGAGGAGGAAATATTGCTGCAGAAGTAGAGGGAAAAAATGTCTACTGCCTTGTATGTGTCTGCTTCTTCCATAGGCTTTGGGACATTTTCACCAGGGGGTTTGAGAATCAAACAGTATAAGACAACTTACACAACAAGTTGGTCAGGTAAAGACTTGTCTGCCTATTATTTGGATTTTATACGAAATTTAAAATAAACAACTCTAACAAGCAGAGTAAGCTTGTTGACTGAACCATATGAGATGCATTTAATTTTTCTCACCACAGGTGTTTCTATATACTCTGCTTGTGGTTGTTCTAAGATAATATTTCTGAAAATATGGAAATATCTCTGGGGATATTTGAAAATAATTTATTTCAAAGAATATGGAATGTTAAGACCTAAAATCCATGATTTATTCAATACTGGGTATTCATTCATTTATGTGATGGAAAAGTTACCATAGACTTTCCATCTACATTTCCTTATTGCATCTTGTTCTGTTCCTTCAAGCCATCCTCCTTCACCCTCTGATTAACCACATAGTTCCATTCTTCTCACAATATATAGGCAGTAAATTTTTTTCTAAAAATAACAGTAAATGTGTGTGTTTAACAGTATAAGAGGTAGATCTCAAATGAGCATAAAGATCAATAACAATTATGTGCCAATTATACTATGAATATGTAATTGGCAGAACTGTATGGGCAGACCATGAAGACTTTGAGCAACAGCGATTCTGATTGAACCATGCCCTAAATGTCTCTGCCTAAAACCCCAGGTTTTTAAAAGAAGCCTAATACAAACAAGTACCTAAATGAACTGAAAATATCAACACTGGCATATATTTGAAATTAATATATACAATACAACTTCTATTTTTTCATTATTCATGGAACTATTGAGCTATAAGTGGTTATATACACATAGGTGAAACAAAGAAGACTAAGACACAAGTCCCTACCCTCTAGTAACTCAAATTATCTTTGAATTAAGAAGAGTTTACTACATTGTGGGGTTTTCTCTAATTTGATAATAGAAGAGATGGAAATGCATGCAGTTACATGGCCACAGACAGATAACTTCCTTACTTAGCATTGGGATAAATCCTCAAAAACTAATTCCAAAAGTATATCTAAAAGAAACCTTTATTTTCCATTCATTCTCCTAACCACCTTGCCATAGACTTTGAAGTGGAAGACTTTCGGTTCAGCTGAGAGATGCCACAGGAGGGCTCGTGCAAAGCAATTACTTATGTGGTGACTAAGCATGGCTTCCACAAGAGAGCTTCTTTACTGGCCTTCTGTTAATGAGTAGAGGTACGACAACAGATACTGATGGATATGTTTAAAGAAGCAAATCAATTTGAAAAACCAAACTTTAAATGTGAACTTCAATTTTTAAATTGTGTGACTATATTTTTTATATCATTGATTAGATTTGAGATAGTAGCATAGTTTAGTCTCTGGAATCTTTGTTTCATTCATTTAAGTAGCCGTGAGGTGCCAGGTATTGTTGTAGACCCTGAAGTTACAGTTGTGAACAAAACTGACTAAGCTACTACTGCTCTCAGGAAACTTGAACCCTAGAGATGGAAAGAGGCATTAGGCAAAACAGTAAAGATAGAGATGATAATAAATTCTGTAGAGAAAATAAAATGTAGTCAGGAGTAATAAATAAAATGTGGTTAGGAGTAATAAGGAATGCTGGATGACGAATGTTACATATGATGTTGTGTGTTAGGAAAATTCACACTGATTAGCTAGCATATGATGAAAGTAAGGAAGTGCAGTATGTATATAAAACAAGCATAAGGAAAAGGTAGTGCAAATGCCTTGAGGCAGAAGGCTGCAGGAAGTGTTCATGAAAAATTAAGGAAGCCAGAGGACAGTGACTAGGAGCCTGGGAAAACAAGCAGCAGGAGATGAGGATAGGGGCTTGTAGGCTATATTAGGACCAGGTTTTATTCTGAGTGACATAGGAAGACAATGGAAAACATAATCTATTTTAGGTTTCAAAATAACAGTACAGTTGCATATTTTTTTAATGTCTGAGGACAAGGGGAGAGGCAGAGACACCAGATAGGAGAATATTAGAGTTCAATACTGTCATTAGACATGGATAACAGAGGGTCACTTTGGAGAACCTCCGTATCTCAAACATAAACACAATAAATGTATTAAACAAGTGCCTGCTTCTGTCAGTCTGATATTGGTGTTAAGAGCTCACGTAGTTCTAAACTCTGTCCTAACTCTGGACCTCAGTTCTCATAACCAACCGTTCAGTCTGCAGCGAACACTCCTCTACATCTTCTGTCTTATGTACTCAAAAAAGGAAGAACCATATGAATAATTGTGGGTTATGCCACTGTTGACACGAGAAGAAAACTGCTTTGAAATGAAGGAAAGATTTGAGTTGTAGAAGCCTTTAGGTAAATGAAAAAGCAAAATTAACTACTCAACAAAACACTAACAAACCAAACTCAACAGCACATTAAAAGGATCATTCACCATAATCAAGCATTATTTACCCCCAGGATGCAAGGATGGTTCAACATACACAAATCAATAAGTGTGATACACCACATTAACAGAATAAAGGACAAAAACCATAGGATCATCTCAATTGATGCAGAAAAAAACATTGGACAAAACTGAATATACTTTCATTATAAAAATACTGTAAACATTAGGTGTAGAAAAAATGTACGTCAACACAATAAAAGCCATGTATCACAAGCTCACAACTAACATCATATTCTATGGTGAAGAGCTGAAAGCTTTTCCTCTAAGATCAGGAACCCACTTTTACCATTTCTATTTTACATAGTACTGAAAGTCTTAGCCAGAGCAATTAGGCAAGAGGAAGAAATAAAAGGCATCCAAAACGTAAAGGAAAAGGTTAAATTGTGTGTTTGCAGGTGACATGGTCTTATGTATAGAAAACCCAAAAGCCAACACCAAAAATCAGTTCAAACTAATAAACAAATTCTGTAAATTTACAAAATACAAAATCAGCATACTAAATTCAGTAACATATATATACATTAACAATAAACCATCCAAAAAAAAGAAATCAAGAAAACAATCCCATTTACAAGTAGCTAAAAAATATATAATTAAGAACAAATGTATCCAAGGAGTTAAACTATTTATATCATGAAAACTATAAATCTTCGAAGAAAACAATTGAAGAAGACAAACAAAAAGTGTAAAAGTTGTCAGAATCTAAATGGAGTCAACGGCATTAAATATCTTGACAAATGGGGCCAGAGTAGGCCATAAAGGAAGGGTTCTCACACACACTCTTGATCACATACTATCTTGATAACAAGAACTATCACAAAAGACTTCAAATAATATCTGTAATTTATTACTAAAAGATAAAATATTATTCGAAGAAATCCAAGCTAAATGATTAATCATCTGAACTGGAAGTCATTACCAATATTTAGGTAAAACTAAAATATTAATAATAAAAAGTACTACTTAGTGAGCATTTACCATGTGCTAAACTTTGTATTACACCCTTTTAAAATTCCTCAGTTCATTTAACTCTCAAAATAATGTAGTTAGATTACCATAATTATCAAGATTTCTATTTAACAGTCAAAGAAACTAGAGCTAGCTAGTTAAGGTGAAGAATCACACCCAAGATCAAGTTAGTAAATGTAGAGACGATTTCAGTTTGGGCATGTGTCTCTGAGTCAGAGCTGATTATATTATACTCTACTGCCTCACACAACTTAATTGTAATTTTAACGTATTCCATAAAAATAAAACACCTCTATCTAGGTCATTAAAACTTGACATATAGCACTGTGCTCCTTAGGATTTTTTGGTTGTCTATATCTCAAACATGATTTACATAGTTTAAGCCAATAAAAAGAGTCTATCCAAGAATATCTCACAAAACACGAAGTTGCAAAACTCTCCCTACACAAAGCCATGAGAAGCCTGCGCAGCTTCTTTTTCTATGACTGCCTCTATCTTCTCTCTCCTCAGCCTGGCCTTTTCTGATTTTCAGTACATGTTGCAAGTGGAAAATTGCCACCCTGCAGCACCAAGCTTTCATTTTCTTCCTGCTCAAACAGCCCAGAATGAAAAAGAATCTCTTGTCGTAGGTATCTAGGAGAGAACCTGATTTCCCCAGCCTCAGTCAGTTCTCTCCATCAGATTCAAGTGGCCAGAATGAGGGCCAGAGTTAGGTGGTACAAAGAAAGCTTCAAGGGTCTATGCTAATAAACTTGTGGATTTCTGTGGCAGGTACCTTCAGAAGTATACATCACAGTCAAATTTATCCAGGATTTGTGATAAATATTCCTATCTTCTAGGAAAGAATCCTATAAATAAGAAATATAATAAACAAAGGAAACAATCCAAAGAGGCTGTATGTGAGGGGGTCAGAATGTCACCCCAAAATATGCCACCTTGGCATAAGGACCATTTTGAGCTGAAAGCACTTAAGAAACAACAAAATGCAGAAAGAGCTCTTTGCTCTCTCCCTATCTGCCTAAAAGCAGACATAAATTTCCTTTTGTGAAGGTGTTCCCCTCCCTTCTTCCATACCAGGAGGAGAACAATCCTTATCACTGGATACAGAAAGTTGGCACCAAGATGGATTTGCACAAACAAACCTTGCTAAAATAGCCCTTATCTTCCATTAGTATCCCTCATATATTTATCTTCCCACAATTTATCACCCCTAGAATCCCAAACCCCTTTTGTGTTATCACTTCTGCACGATTTATCTCCCTTTATTAAAATGGTATGTAAGCCCCTGGGTTTAACTGCTTCTTTCTGTCTTCATTTCTTTCATGTGAAGGTCTTGTGCACATATAAATTAAAATATGAACATCAAATAAAATGTGTATGCTTGTTTTCCTGTTAATCTGTCTTTTGTCAGATTAATTCACATACCCCAGCCACTGAACATAAGAGGTTAAAGGAAAAGGTTTTTCTTCCCCTACATACATTACACATAAATGTAGTATATACAGTTATTGATATTTGGAGCTCCATATTCAAATATTGATGTTGGAATTTTAACTACTGATTCAATTTGCAAATGCTGAATAGATATTAACATTTTTAGGATAAATCACATGAAATATTCTGGGGAACAGGTTAGTAAAATCTAAATAGATATTAGAAATTTGAAAGAAAAGAGAAAATAAAATATTCCATTCTGTCTCACTAATGACTACTGAATCAAAGCATGACCATGCAAATAGGGTATAACACATTTTTTTTTTTGTAATTAAAGCAACTTCAAGATAGGTAACATTAAAAATATCCTGGCTTAATGAAAACAAAAATATGAAATGCAGTTAAGATGTGTGGATCTTTATCGTGTTATATAAAAAGACAAATATTTCAAAATTCATAAACTTCAATAATGGAGAGCTATGACAGCAGAGTTCCACATTTTTGTTCATATTCATTTTAAGTGCATGACTGCAGGAAGGCGTTTCTCATGCTATTTCTCTGTGGTCCCTGATATTCAAAGTAGTACATGCAATATTAATGATCTCACTTTTGTGAGTATACAGCATACACCACATTCCCACCTAAAGAAAAGCTCCTCAATTCCTAATCATTTCAACAGGCTCTAATGTAATATTTCCTACATTAGAAATCACAGCACTTTATTTAAGGAAATCAGTTTGGCCAAGTGAGCTCTATGGAGTGCAGCCTGCACAGACGTCAGTTCAAAGGATCAGATGTCAAAGTGCTCCCTCTAATGTCCTTTAATCATCACTCCGATTAGTGCATGAATAGGACTGTGATTAAAAACGCTGCTGCCATTGTCTACCTATTCAGGCGTCTAGCATTCTACGTGGGTTCCACCGATTAGTGTTTGAATAGGGGAACGATTAGAAAGACAGCTGCCATTGTATGCCCATTCGGGAACACAGCAAAACTCACATATTTATTTGCTATGAGCACCAAATAAATGTTTTGCAAAGGTAAAATATACCATTAGACTCTAAAAACAATTTTGCTGATTTCTTTTGTTCAGAGCACTGTATTTTCCCATATGCAAAGATATTTCTTATTTGCAAATACAGTAATATGCTTCATTAATATCTTTTAAAATATACATATTTTGTTTTTATAGAAATAGTCTTAACACACATCTGCTTTATTATATACTACTTATTGACCTATAATACATCATACAATTCCAGTTTAATATTTATGATTATGCAAAGAATTTCTGTGTAAACAAATTCAATCTATTTGGTTCCAGATCTTTTGGATCCCTTCTCAATATTCTTGGACTAATACGTAGTCTATAAGAACAACTTCTTCTCCCAAGAGAAATTTCCTTGTCAGACATGGAGAATAAATATTTCACTCTTGAGCCATTCTAAGAGAGGGAACACATTTCAGGTTAGCAGTTAGTAGCCCTGCAGGAGCTCACACAAGAGAGCTTCGGCCAGAGTGGAATTCCCCACGACAATACAAACCTCTATCCTATGATAAAAACTCTCCAAGACCAAGGCATCATGTTGAGGCTTTTTGGAGAAGGGAGATACACAGGCAAAAAAAAAAAAAAAAAAAAAAAAATCACAGAAAAAGAATCCATCCATATGCACATATAAGACAGTGCTCAAAAAAATTTTGTGGCTGTTTCTCTCTCTCTTCTTTCTGTTTCTGTAGAAATATGCTACTAGGAAATTTCTGGGCAATAGAGGAAATAGTCTGTCTTCCATTACCATCCTCAGTATCTTTCTGCTCAGTACTTCTCCATGGTTTTTCCATATACATTGTTCTCTATCCACTATCATGATGGGCTTCCATATGTAGTAACAGAAACCTCGGAGCATCCCCCTTATAAATGCTGATAATGATAAGCAATAATACTTACCTAAGGTTATATATATGCCAACCACGATTTTAAGAATACTATGCACATTGACTCATTTACTCTATCAGGTAGATATTATTCTCTTCATTTAGAGATGAGGAAATGGAGACAGTAATGGAATTAGAAATTTACTCAAGGTCATACTCTAGTAAAAGGCAAAACCAATAATTGGAGCTAAGCAGA
Source organism: Pongo pygmaeus (assembly GCF_028885625.2). Lineage (NCBI taxonomy): Eukaryota > Metazoa > Chordata > Mammalia > Primates > Hominidae > Pongo > Pongo pygmaeus. The sequence continues at coordinate 132,184,925 of NC_072373.2, read as the reverse complement.
TTATCTCTAGAGCTTACTCTCTTAACCAAACTCTCTACTGACAACTGAGCTCTTTAGGTTCCACTGTCTTCTCTCATAAAAACCCAACCTCAAAGATGAGGAAGCTGTGAAGGGAAAAATTTCCTTCTTTTGCAAATAAAGCTAATTGAAACATACCTTACTTAGGGGAAAGTTTTTTCCAGTTCAGTTTAAACCCTGAGTAGATAACTATATTCCATTAACCATAAAGTTGGTTAAAAAAAAAATAAAGAGCAACCTGCCTAACCATTATTAAAATTTCAAACCAGTGAAGAACAAAATAAAAGTAACAAGGCTGATGGCTGACAATTACAAACGAGTTTAATTTGTGTGTCACATGGATGTGGAGAAAGTTGCAATCAGTCTGAAATAAATAATTAAAGCAAAGCATTTTTGTAACAGCCTCAGGAAATTAAGAGTTAAACACTTTTCTTCTTTTTAGTCAATTACCATCTTATTACATAGTTCTGCCTGGAGAATAAATCTCTGACAATACTAGTCCATGTGTGGAATGAAGCACTAGGAAAAAACATACTTTTAAAGAGGGATACTAATATATATCAAAACTCTAAATTACAGCATATCACAAACAAAGAATGTGCCTTTTTAACATATAACATGCACTTCTCAATGAAATAACCAGACTATAGAACTTTTCGAGAAAAAAATATTTATCATCATCATCACTGTCACTACTCTGTGGAGAGGTCCTCAGCATCATCTCGGTACTTTTCTTCATGCTCCAGTCTACGACTTCAGCCATGCAGTACTGAAACTGTTTCAATCCCTTAACTTCAATCAGTATGCTCCCCCATCTTCGGACTTTCAGATACAAGTTTTCTACTCTCGTGAAATTCCTCTTTTTCCTTCCTTGCTTCCCTCCTTCATCTTTATTTTCAGTTTAAATTCTGGTTCCTCAGGGAGGCCAACCTTGAATTCTGAGACCAGGCTACAGTACTTCAGCTGTAACTCCCATGGAAGGCTGTACTGACAAAACTTGATTGTGAAATGAGGTTAACACCTGTGCAAATGCCCACTTAGCTGTCTGGGCAAAAGCTGTTTTGTCCCTTTCCCGTGACTTATCACAGTGGCTGGAACATGTTAGATCCTCCATTAATATTTAGTAATTAATAAATATGTACAATTTAGATTCAAATATTTATACTATATGACTCTCAAAGTGAAATAATTTATATGTAGTGGTGTTACAGAAATACTGAAAAGTGTGATGCAATAAATTAATTCTTCAAGTGGGTTCATTACTCCGGAAGGTAACTTATTTCCAGCAATTGAGTTAATGCCCAAAAATATTCAGGAGATGATACTCAGAGTTCATACTTCATATATGTATACAAACAATGGAAACCAATCAATAGCTTCATATTTTACTTGCTGTTTCAGGGTATACTTTGTATTCTTATAGAAATCTAGGTGTATGTTAGTAGATAAAACTTATTATATAAAAATTCTTCAAAAGAATATCAAAATACATTTTTATATACGTGTAGATTGAGCAATTCACTTATCTTCACCGAGCTTCATATTCCCCATTAATAAAAAGAGGATTATAATCATAATAATTAACAAAATAACAGTAATAGTTCTCATCCACCAGAATATAAGTTCTGGAAGAGTAAAGTACACAGTTGTATTCTCAGCACCAAAAGCAGTGTTTAACACACACTGAGATTTCAGTAAATATTCAATTAATTGTTATTTATTGCATACTTACTACATGTCTGGCACTATTTCAGGAGCTGAAGATACAGTTGTGAACAAAATAGGTCTTCATAGACCTTACATTCTCATGGGGAGAAAATAACTAAACAACCAAACAAGTAAAATATGAAAAATAGTATGTTAGATGGCAATATGCTCTATGAAGAAAAATAAAGCAGGAAAGGGAGTATAAGAAGTAAATGCATGAAGTAATATTTGTTTCACAGAGTTTTTCATCAACTAATTTAGTTATTATGAACAGCCTGGTTCACTATCCACCATCCTCATTGTCTTCATCATCACCATTATCACCATTATTATTTGAGATACTATTACAGAGTATGGCACTGTGTCACACAGCTAAATCCTTTGTTAGATGCACTCCCTAAATCATAGAACTTCAGGAAAAATAAGTGAAATGTATTTGCTTCTCAGCACAGAGATGGAAAGAATATATGAGAAACTGAATCATATAATCTAAATTAGGCATTTGTATCAGATACTCAAAAATTCTTTGTGTACATTAAATATATCATAAATTCATAAGCAAGAAGAATTACAAATATTTTACAGATCATGAACATTTATGCCACTTATGTTTACATAATTTACTTGCAGAACTAGGTGCATACAGGGTTTTTCTCAAATCAAGATGCCATAAGCAAATTGATCTCTCTATACAAATGTCTGCGAATTTTCAGTTAAATTAATTTGGGAAAGGAAAATAATATATTTGAGAATCCTTAAAAATGATGTGATTCATACACTCAGAGGAATTGCTTTTTATTCTGGAAATACAAGACAAAATTATCCTAAACTAAGTTGAACTGCAATCTTGCAGTTACTAGGACCATTGTCCATGTACTTATGTTTTTATTTTCAAAGGGTTTCCTTTTCATGAATTTACAGTGCTATGGAAAGCTATCACATCTACCAACAACATTAATAAAAACTGGAGAACATTTGCTTCAGTCAAAATATTTTCTGCCTTCTCTCCATACATGCTTTATTTTATAGTGCCAAAGACAACAGAGATTTTTAAGATATGTTATTTTTATATACTAACAACAACAAAAAACTGCTAATTAAACTGACACAAACTTTCTTATCAGATTAACTACAAAATGAATCTTAATTCCAGAGATGTGAAAGTGTGATAAAATATGCATCAGAGAATTGATCAAACATGGCAAACACGGCAAGTTCCACAATGTCATACTGATTCATTGTTCCATGCAGAAATGAAAATCAAATGGCATAAAAATATTAAATGAATGTATGTTATACATTTGAGTCTTCTTTTATTCTATGTTAGTTATAATACAGTGTTGTTGATAATAGCATTTTTAGTGTCAAGAACTGCCCCAAGTTTTCTTGCCTAGATGACAAAGTGATTATTTTTGCTACCAACATAGCAAAAGAAAAGCCGGGCAGGAATAGGCATGAACAATTCGGTTTTTGACATAGTAATAATCAGAAACCAATACAGTATCTAGGTGGAACTATCTTAAGAAGCATCTGGATACAGACAGGATTTTGGATGGAGATATTCATTTGGCTGTTAATAAACACATAGATGGGCATTAAAACTATGGAGTGAATGTAGCTATCAAGAGAGGCATAAATGAGATTTTCCACTGTTCCCATCTGGAAATCTACAACTGGACTCTAAACTTTCTACCCAAAATGCCTTTGCATAAGCAGCCAGTTATTATTTTAAAATAAATACTTGTTGTATGTCAGAATTCATACAATGAAAGACTCCACCTCAACTTCAAAATTACAAGGTCTACAATATGTGTAAAGGAGCTTTATACTCTGAAGGGATTTCTAGGTAGTCACATTTCACAGTATATTTTTCCCTCTCTAATTTTTTTCCCTCTGCTGAAACTTTAAGCTCACATTTTCTTTAAAGTGTTATTTTCTTTAATTTTCCTAACACACACATGCAAAATTATTAAATTTACACATTAATAATATCTAACATTTGTTAGAAAGAAGAAAGCTATTGCCCAGTAATGATCACTTAAAATATACTTACTTCAAAGTAAACTTTTATTTTTCTAATTCATTGCAATGTTCTCAACAAATGCCACAGGAAAATTGTTTTTAAAATGTATGTATGCCATTTATGTTTACATAATTTACTTGCAGAATTAGTTGAATACAGGGTTTTTCTCAAATCAAGATGTCATAGGCAAACTGATCTCTTTATTAAAATGTCTACCAATTTTAAGTTAAATTAATTTGGGGATAGGAAAATAATAATATATTTAGTAATATATTATTAACAGTAAAATCATACCATTATCAAGTGTTCCAGAACACTCAATAATGCATCATGACTGGTAGTGCAATTCAAAAGTTAATGTAATGACCAGGAAATCCCACAGAGTGAGCCAGCAAGTACTTCTGACTCAACCCGGACATCCAAATCCATCTGGGTCGCTACTGAGGTTATGCAGTTGCTACTGAAGTTTAAACACCTGTGAAGACACTACTGGGTTCTGAGGCTGGCTGGTACCTCCAGGACAGTGGAAGCCCTTTGGGCCAGTAACAGGGTGAAGTAAGTGAGGCACTGTGGCACTACATTTAAGTTGGCACTCAGTTTTAGGATCACGCAAGTAATGTCCCAGCTTCCTAACATGGGGTTCCTCGGGCATTGCCTGCCCTCGCCTACCTTTCTATAATCTTTCCCATCCCAAATAGGAACTTACTCTGCCATCTCTCCCCACTCCAACAGCCTTCACTTGAGAACTTGCTGGATAGAGGGCAGGAGATGATCATCATTCGTGATAAATTCCAATTCAAAATCAGTCTTTATGGGGTGGTTGTAGTTTTGCTACCATCCCTTCCCATTCCACCTAGAAATTTATACCTATTTGGCAGAGAGGCCACTGGGTTTTCATTTCTTGAAGGAAATAATATAACTACAGAAAGCAGAGAGACAAAGGATGTTTCTTTTGAGCTTAGAATTTTAGAAGTCACGTTTTCAGAAAAATTGAGAGGACTTCAGTGATTGACAGTGGATTTAGGAGGAAATGGGTGATACGTTAAAAGTAACTTTTTTCCTCCACTCCCATCCTTCCCACCCAGTCTATATAAATATTTAATGGACAAAGAGACAAAATGAGGACCAAAAGCAAAGTGAAGGGCCCAGAGATATTGGCAGATCTTGGAGAAAGAGGATCAATGCCCAGCTCCTTAGGCTATTCTCAGAGGGCTGACAAATACCAGGTGTGGGAAAATGAAAGATGGAGAATCTGTGACTCATCGACAAATGAAGCCCTGGGAGAATAGATTGAACCATGAACTTCTCTGAGCCCCAGTGTTGACTGGAACATCAGAATGACTGTCATCTTTTCAAGAATGGCTTCAAAGTAGTAGAGAAGCGAGGGATAGAAAGGGTTCTAATGAATGAAAATGAAAGATGACTCCAAAGTCCCCATGATGGTGACCAGTGGGAAGATGGCATGAAAAATCAGCTGGGCTTACCTCACAGCCCACACTTGCCACCAACCCTCATAAAACTTAGGTATCAGCTCACAGAACTAAGGGGTGAGGGGGACAAGCAGGGAAAAATGAATACTACAAGTGACACACAGGTTTCCACTCTCACAGATACTTACAACAGAATTAAGTTCAGTTACAAGAAAATAAAAGAGGTCACGTGACCTGCATGCCTGAGTTTCTAGTTAGATATCTGTATGCTCTACACAAACACTGCATTTTTCACATACTGAAAGAGGTATTTAGTTGCAAATAATTTGTTTTTATTTTTTTATTTCAGAAACTCAACTATTGTCTATTTTTGGAAGAAAATAATTGTCAACAATCAAAAAAGCAAGCTCATGTTTGAGAAAGTATTTTCAAATATCATATAACAAGAGGCAAGGGTAGAACAGGTATCGCTTTCTTACTTGGTATCTGGTGAAAAGTTTATTTACTTTGGAGCTTAAAAATAAAAATTCATATTGTGAATTTGATATGTCAGTGGAGGGACATATATTCTCCACCAAATTTAACAGATCCCAGTAGCTGGCTATCCATGAAAGCGTGAATGAGATTGACTGCTAGTTGTAGTAACTAAGTGGATTTCATCTCTTAATAGCCATGTAAACTTGAGAAGGAAAAATGGTGCCAGCAGACAAGACAAACCTTAAGTATAATTTCCAAAAGTATAAAAATTAAACGTATTTGGAACATAAGAAATAATATATTATTAGAAAAACATATTAACTTATCCTTCCTCCATGGAAGCCCCCACTATGCTCTTGTGGTTCTCATCTCACCTCTCATAGTGCTTATAGCTAAATTCTCATCTCTGCCTGCCTTTTCCGTCCTATGTTCAGTGCCATGCTGAGCCACACTGGAGCCTGAGGCAAAAGGAAAAAGGTGTGTGCCTATATATATTTATTATTATTATTGTTTTTCTAGATTACTGAGTCTTTGTTAGCCCCTTATATTTTGAACCTCAGGCCAGTGCCTCACTTGCCTCACTCTAATTTCTGCCCTAATCCCAAAGGTCTAACCTGCACCCTCTTCCCACTTTACACACTCTTCCTGGGTAACTCTCCCCCTAGGCTTTTAGTTATTTACATATATACTGATGATTCAAAAATTCTTTATCTCCATCCCGGACCCTTTACTAATCTTCAACTTTTGCAGTGATCCACAGGCACAAGACCTAAAATAATCCAAAAGTGAGTTTAGTATTTTCCCTCAACTTATGCTATAAAAGTAAACATACACATAAAGTCAACTCCCCAATCATATGTGTTTTATCTCCTAAATCAATTCAAGCTCATCCTCCCTCCTAGTCTTCATCATCTGTCTTCCAACTTTCTAAACCCAGTCCCAGAGACCTTACCTCCCATCTTTTCATTAAATCCATCATCCACACTGAAAGCTGGACTGATTCACCTAAAGGTAAATATGATCAACTCACACTGATCATTAAAACTCCTTAACTGTTCTTCCTTCGAAAGAGTATTATTATTATTTATTGGTATTTCGGTCTTCTTCAAAACAATGTGAGAACTTCTTGGCAAGGTCTATGTCACATAAATTTCAATGTGTCAAGTGGCATAGATAATAAATGTGAAACAAATGAGTGACTGAGATTGTGAACCTCATGCAAGAAAAAAAAATTATCAAAACCCATATATTATTTAGTTATTTTCATTGTCTACAACGAAAATAAGTCAATGATTTTCTTTTATTTCCTTATTCAAAAAAAATTCTACTAAAAGAGCTCTCTGGCAATTGCATAGGTTCAGTCTCTAGTTCCACCATTCAGTTGTGGAACTGTGAATAGGTTTCTTATGCTTCCATGTGCCTCAGTTCCCTCATCTATGAATGAATGATAAAATAAAATATATACCTGACAGGGTGCTTCTGAAGCTTAAATAAATTACTTCACAAAAAGCATTGCAAATTATTAATATACATTATAGTTTATTCTCATTGTATTTTTTTATGGTGAGCACCTTGTATGTGTAATGCATTTAGAACAAATTTGCCACAATTCTTAAAAACAAGTCTCATAATTGGCTAATTGGCTGTCTTTAACTGCCTTTCCTTTTAATTTTCACCTAGCATAAGTTTTCTGATTTGTAATATTTTTTTGGTCTTCAAAAATTGCTCAGGAAAAATGAGTGCAAAATATTTATGTAATTAGAATAGTTCAACATTTTCAAAAATGGCAAAAATAAACAGCAGTTACGGAACACCTGCTTAAAATATACTGGAAATAACTGCTTCATGCTTCATTAACCAGTATAAACATGTTTTCCAGTTTAAATCCCCTACTGAAGTCAGAATTTCCAATTAGTACTAGAAGAGTATTAAACTACCAAGTGAAGATATTCCTGGGCAATAATTTCAGAACTTCCATTCTTAAGGCATTTTTACAGGTCAAACAGATGCTTATTTTCTAAGAAGCCTATGATTTACTTATTAAACAAAATTTGTATCTATTTTAATAAACGATTTTAGACTACTTATTTTGCTAGATTTTATTCACCTCTGAGTAGCATTCAATACAGTGCCTGAAATAAGATGCTTCGAGCACCAAAGAAATAGAAAAGAGGAAGAAGAAGGCAGATAGTAAGAGAGGACTATATAATGCCTCAAGAAAAAATTCTCTAATTGTTGAGTCCAATTATAACTCTGTTTTGGGTAAGTGAACATAAGAAACATATAGCCTATATATAGATAGATATCTATATATAGAGAGAGATATACGTATATATATCAATATATAGATTGAGAGACAATGCAGGCTAGAAATATATAGGAATCTTCAATCTAAAGATAGTATTAAAAGTAAGGAGATAACGAGATAACCAATGTAGTGACTATTTTAAAAGAAAGAAAGAGAGTTTGAGCTCTGGGCACTGAAATATCTAGGGATGAGAGGAGAAATAACAAAGAAGTGAAGAAAAACAAGAAGGAAATGTCAGTGAGGTAAGAAGAAAACTTTTTCATATCTCATCAGTTACTGGTTACTGGCTAGCTACTGGGGATAAAAGTTCCAGCATCCTACTTGGGTCTTTATGAATTGAAAAACAAACCATATGTTTTGGTGACACGTTCATTCAATTATTTATGCCAGCATGAAGAGGATAATAACAAATAGGTAAGGAGCAGCATTATTTAACCACACTGAGAATAACTTTCAACCCTAGCTTCATATTTCACTTTTGGGAATAAACCTCACTGCTCTGAGAAATTCATGAATGTCACAGAGAGTCTTCAGACTAATAGACATCAATGCAATAAATCTGATCTTATAAATTGAGATTACCATTTTAACATAGATCTAAAGCTTTCATTTTATTTTTCTACTAATACTCATTACAGAAGACCTGAAATATACAAAAGTGCCAAAAAATATAATCAATATTAATATTTCATTTTTTTGTTCTTTTGTGCATATATATATATAAAGGTATGGTTATGTGTAAGTGTACACAATCACTATTGAATACAGTGATGTTAAATCCTTTTTCCATGTAATGCAGATAAAATTTATCCAGATTATTATTTGAAAAACATCTTAATGACTGCACAATATACCACTGAATTAATTTACTCTAATTTGCTTAACCATGACCCACTGGTTGGAATTCAGTGGGATTTCCCCTACATTTGTCTCCATTGAGTAAATAATGCCTAAGATAATCCTCTTTGTGCTTAATTCTTTACCTATATTCCTAATTCTTTCCTTCAGATATGTTATTAGAAAATAAATTACTGGTGCAAGTGTTTGATAATTTAAAAGTATTGTTATGAACTGAACTATATCTCCACAAAAATCTTATGTTGAAGTCCTAACCCCCACTACCTCAAAATGTAGCTATATTTGGAGAGAGAGTCTTTAAAGAGGAAATTAAGTTAAAATGAGGTTATTACGGTATGTCCTAATCCAATATAGCCAATGTCCTTATTTGGACACAAGCACACCCAAAGTGAAAAACTCAGGGAGAAGACACCATCTACAAGCCAAGGAGAGAGGTCTTGGAAGAAATCACCTTGATCTGGGACTCCTAACCTCCAGAACTGTGAGAAAATAAGTCTCTGTTGTTTAAGCCACCTAGTCTGTGGTATCTTCTTATAGCATCCGTAGGTATAAATAGCATCCCTAGGTATAGCATCACAGGTCCAAATGAATATTGTCAAAGATATTGTCAAACTGCTTTTATAAATATTTGGGTCAATATATATTTGACAGAGAAAGCGGACCTCACTGCACCTTGGTCATTATTTTTAAAATGATAAAATAAACTCAATTTATAGGATCACATTATGAGATACAAATGCTAATTTCCATAAAATAACAACAACAGAAATCGAAATAAAGAAAGTGTCCATTTCAAAAGAAAGTCCTGACCATAAATACTTTGAAAACTTATAAATGCGAGACATTAGGAAAGTCACGTAGTGTCTCTTGATCATAGTTCTCAGACCTTTAAAAATTAGAGATTTAGGCTCGATAGTCTTTAAGGGCTAAGTTTAAAAATTATATGATTCTTTTTTCAGTGTTATTCAATTGTTCTTATCATTAAGCTGGGTCACGGCTTGTAAATGGCCTATTCCTTGAACAATCTGAATCACACTGGTTTCCTTTTAGAGACCTCTACTAGAAGCATCATGATAGAAAACAAAGCTCCCAAAACTGGAACAAGAAAAACTGAATTCAAAATCCATGTCTGTAATTAAGTGACTATGGGATCTTTTCATGTAACATTGTTTCTCTGTTTCTATTTCTTTTTTCATTCAAAAAAATTTGCCCAGTGGCTGGTGATAAAAAAACTAAAAATTAGATAAATACAAGCACACATGAGCACACACCCTCAATTGCCATCCTCAAAGAGTTCATAATATAAGAAGGAGGAAAGAAGTACATAAACTAAAATCATACATTCTATAAGAAAGTATATACAAAGTTCCAATAGAGCTAATGTTAAGCTAATACTACTGTCTCACTCATTAATTTGGGAATATTAATTTGGGGTAATTTGGGGAAATCAGGTAAAAAGACATTTCTTTCAAAATTTAAAAATGTATATAACCTTAAGATGGAATTTCTAACATCGCCTTTAAGGTTGTACTCATATCCCATCTATGGTCTTACAGTTCCAGCTCTATAATCACCTCCTATATACAGTTAAACAAAGTTCTAGCAATAATCTCAGAGAAATGCTATTTTGCTCCTACACCTCACCTGGAAATATTAGGTGTTCATAGAACATCTAATGTTCATATATTCTGTGAGGGTGTACTTTTAAAGTCCACAGATACCAGTGTATCTATAACTTTCTTCATTTAGACTATATCTTTAATATGAAAACTCTTCTGTATCATTCTGTCATTAGGCAAAACAATTTTAAACAAATTTTAAAGATTCTGAAAAAAGAAATTTTGGCACCAAACTAAATTTACAGGTTGCATATCCCTTATCAAAAATGCTTGACACCAGATTTGTTTCCAATTTGGGTATTTTGAATTTTCAGACTTGGGTTACTCAACCTGTATATAATTTGTATTTCAGGAGATTTTTTAAAGCAGTGTAATTAAAAATACACTTTCAAACTTATTCAAATATTAAATATTTAAAATATTTTAAAAATCACAGCTGTACTTTAATACCTAATTGTATTTCTAAGTGCATGTAAAATCTTGTCTTACAATGTGTGGAGTGAGATAATTTTCAGCATGAAATAGTGTATCAGTGGTACTTACAAAGCAGTTCTTATCAGGATTTCTTTTCCAATGTTTCTTGTCTAATTTCTTGGCCGAAGAGGAACGCAGAGTTGCATGAGTTTGTGTTCGAGGATTTAAAGCCAGGATACTCTAAAGACAGCATAAACAATGTGTAAATATATGGAAATATGTTGGCATTTGTTTAAACTTATTTTTATTTTATTTTTATTTATTTTGAGACAGGGTCTCTCTCACTTTGTCACCCAGGCTGGAGTGCAGTGGTACAATCTCAGCTCACTGCAACCTCTGCCTTCCAGGCTCAGGCGATCCTCCCACCTTAGTCTCCTGAGTAGCTCAGACTACAGGCGTACGCTACCACGCCTGGCTAATTTTTATATTTTTAGTAGAGATGAGGTTTCGCCATGTTGCCCAGGCTGGTCTTGAACTCCTGGGCTCAAGCGATCCACCTGGCTCAACCTCCCAAAGTGCTGGGGTTACAAGCGTGAGCCACTACGTCTGGTGGCATTTTTAGGAATCAAACTTTATCTAGGATTTGCTCTTACAGGCCCCTAAAGAAAGGGTTAGCTAGGAAAGAAAACTTAGGAATCACAAAAAAAAAAAAAAAAAGATTACATGTAAATCAGAAGAATGACCCCAAATTTGCAAGACTGTGCTTAATAAAATCAAGTGAGGAATCCTATATTTGGTTTTCCAAAAAAAAGTTCAGTATGGGAAAATCCTAATACAATGAAAATTTATATGGAAAAAGTGAGAAGATATACTTGTCTTAGAAAAAAATCTAATAATGTTATCATTGATATAATGACATAATTATATCAATGTATATCATTATACATTGACAAAAAGCTAAAATATATGTTTAAAATGTTGCATGGCTCTCAAACAGCTTACATTAATAGACTAATACTGGGCAAAATATGAATCGAGTAATTGCTATTGTATTTTCTACTAATTAGCCAGAAGCAATTCTTGACCAGAAAAAAAACTTCACGAAAAACAAATAAATATAATCAATAATGAACAACATACTATTATTTCACCAGAGAGGAGGAAACATGGTAGCAGCAAATGCTTCTGTTTAACCAAATTAACATTATTACCTACCATCTTTCAACAATGATTATGCGTTGAAAAGTTAGATGCAACAGCTGAAGAAAAGCCTGGAGAAAAGATCTGGGAGAGACACAGTGTATTTCAGTAGGTGAAGAACTTTCACACGGAAGAGAGATTTAATTTGTTTTGTATTAACATAGAACCAAGGCTGTGGAAATTAATGGAGGAAGATTTGGATTCAGATATAAATTAAAAAGTGGCAGCTGAGATTGCCTTAGAAATCATTCCAGCTGACATTACTGCAGTCATTTTAAATGATGTTCATTTCAAAAGTCTTCTTCTTCCATGAAGTTACCCCTAACTAATCTACATCCATTTTTCTGTTCCAGATCACTGAAACATCTCTACCACAGTATTCCACTCTAAACAGTAACTGCTGCTTTAAGAATTTTCTTCCCTTCTAAACTGTGAATGTTTTGAATTGCGGGATTCCTGACTTTTTAAAAATCTTTCAGTTTATGATATACAGTACCAGGTCGGTAGCATATGCTTATTCCTGTAAAATAGTGATTCAAAAATCATAAATCTAATTTTTAATTCCTAGTACTCTTATAACTTTGAGTAAACCATTGATCTTTTTGATCTTTGATTTCCTCACACGCAAAATAGGGCAACACCTGAATCAGAAGTAAAGAATAAATGAAATGCATGATACAACATGTTTTCTAAACTACAAACACCCTAAAAATTGAAGTGTAGTGAAAATGGAATCCAGAGGCTATGTGCAACAGTAATCCTCTGTCCATGATTTGTTCATGTAGTGGCCAAGTAAGAATTTGACAGGGGACCTGAGAATGCAATTCCTACTAGATTTAACCAAATCCAAGATCACCTTCCAAATCTAGATTCCATGATTCTTTAAAAATTATTGGGTCATGTTCATCATTTTCACATATAAAAATAAACTCTTATTGGGATCCACAGAGAACTATCAAAAAGACCACAATAAATGAACAGATAAAAGAATTATTATACTATTAATAACAGACACAAGCTAAAAATGTTATTTTCCACCTCTACTAATGTAATTCCACAATCAACATATCTAAAGTAATCATTTTCTAGGTGATATCTTAGCTGATTTTATAAGAGTATCACATGCTAATATGAAGAATTTAAAAATCATAAATGACTTTCTAAAATAAATGTTATACTTAGTATTCTTAGACAAGAATAAAATCAGAAAAAGTCACTTCATTTCATTCTGCGTTTGATTTAAAGTGGTAATAACAATCCTTTGTGTTTTAAGTTTTTAGAGTTTAAAAGTTCAAAAGCTTTCACATCCATTATGTAATTTAACTTACAAACAGCTACTACTATCTCAATACTTAGGATGAGCAAATAAATTGAGGGTGGTTAAGTAACCTTCTTAAGATCTCACAGTTAATATGCAAAAAGAATTGAATTGGAACTCTGTTTTTCTGAGTATGGGACTCATATTGAACCTGATCCAAAGATGAGGGCTATATTTAAAAGTCACTTTTTGAGATACAAGGTAGGAAACATTTTTAACCACGTTTAAATAATATCAATTTGCACCTGAGTAGCTCAAAGAAAAATTAATTTCAAACCCTGTCTTGAGCAAGCCAGTAAACATGACCATTAAGAGGTCACCTCTGGAATGGTAGAGTAACGACCTCTGCAGACTGACTCCCATAAAAATAAACATATAACTGCAAAAATAGTAAAAATGAAAACTCTTTGAAGTCTCTGGAAATTTACCTTAAGGCAAACAGCAAATGAAGAAACAATAATACATGAAAATCTACTAAAACTGGTAAGAGGAGTGAAGGTCTATGGCATTTGAAGTATAACCCACACCGCTTCAGTCCAGTGTGACAGTCATTCCACCTCAGATGGGTATAGCTCAAAACATAGAGCTCGCTCTACCCCAGCCACCAGTTGAGGGCTATGGTATCTCCCAGAGAGGGGTAAGATGCCAGCATTTCTCATTTTCTCTCTCCCCCATGCTACACAGAGACAAAACTACAACTGAGTGCAGCTGAGACTAAAGTGCAGCTGACAGGTCAGGAGTTCTGTTACTCCATCCAGCCCCCACTCAGAGAGCCAAGGTTCTACCTCAGGAATATCATGCCAATAACACCAGGGCCCTGATTATCCTTGTCTCATCTCACTTACTGGGTCGAGTTTGCACACAAAGAAGAGGAAGCTGAGAGGACTAGAGGCTATTGCCTATACCTAGTACCTTGCTCATAAAGCAGAAATTTAACTCTGAGAGAAGTGGGCCATTGTCACTACCCTCAGCTCTGGAGCGGTGGCCCAGAGATTTTTCCCAGAAGACACAAGCCATAAGAACAGAGAGGTCCCCCCAAAGAAGCTGACTTTATTTGAACCTGTATGCAGGAAAGTTCAAATCTAAGAGTACTCTTATAAACAATAAAAATGTTCATGTAAAACAATTAAGAAGAGGGAGGTAGCTTCCTGAAAACAAAAAACTAAACCATAAGGCAGATAGTTCATAAGGGAAACCCAGGGAAGGAAACATAAGATGAGTTCTCCTGGAGTTACAAAAAACCTCAAGGACTCACCTCAAAAACTACCACTGAAAAAAGGCCCAAATTTAACTGAATCACACTGTGGAACAATTCATATTCCACAGCAAAAGTAATAAAGAAATCAACCAGAAGCCATTGGAACTAAGATCTGGGTATGACATTACTACAGGCAGACAACTTAAGAGAGAGATCAGAGAAAAAGGCAAAGAGACACCTGATAAAACCATGGACACCCAAGAATGACTGCATATATCCAAGGCTGCAGCCTGTGAGAATGACATCAGCGGTTCACATGGAGGAAAATGTACTCCCTAAATAGTATATCCAGGCCAGGCATAATGGGTCATGTCTGTAATGCCAGCACTTTGGGAGGCTGAGGCAAGTGTATTGCTTGAGGAATTCAAGACCAGCCTGAGCAACACAGTGAATCCCCATCTCCACAAAAAATACAAAAATTAGCCGGGCATGGTGGCATATGCCCGTGGTCTCAGCTACTCAGAAGGCTGAAGCAGGAGGATCGCTTGAGCCTGGGAGGTCAAAGATGCAGTGAGCTGTGACCATGCCACTTTACTCCAGCCTGGGTGACAAAGTGAGACTCTGCATAAAAAAAAAAAAAAAGTATATCCAGTCGCCAATAACAAGTCGCCCTCCTCTAGAGGGGGGTTAGTGTCCGGCAAGAATAGTTACATTATGTAAGATGTTCAGTCTTCAATTTAAAAAATATGAGCCATGCAAAGAAACAGAATTGTGTGATCCATATAGACACACACAAAAAAGCAGACAACAGAAACTCCCATTAAGAGGGCCCATGTGTCAAATTTAACACTTTGATATGGTTTAGCTGCATCCTCACCCAAATCTCATCTTGAATTGTAGTTCCCATAATCCCCACGTGGTCATGGGAGGGACCCGGTGGGAGATAATTGAATCATGGGGCCAGTTACCCCCATGCTGCTGTTCTCCTGATAGTGAGTGAGTTCTCATGATATGTGATGGTTTTATAAGCGACTTTTCTGTCTTTGCTAAGCACTTCTTCCTGCTGTCATGTGAAGAAGGACGTGTTTGCTTCCCCTTCTGCCATGATTGTAAGTTTCCTCAGGCCTCCCCAGACATGCACAACTGTGAGTCAGTTAAACCACTTTCCTTTATAAATTACCCAGTCTCGGGCATTTCTTTACAGCAGCATGAGAACTGACTAATACACACCTCAAAGCAGCCATTACAAGGAAAGTATGATGACAATGTCTTAGAGAGTACAGAATATCCATATACAGATATAAACCATTTAAATTATTTTAACAAAAACAACAAGAAGGCATTCTGGTCTTGAAAAATACAATAGCTGATATGAAACATTCACTAGAGTTCAATAGTAGATTTGAACTAGCAGAAGAAAGAATCAGCAAACTTAAAGACAGATCAAGAGAGATTACACAATCAGAAGACCAAAGAGAAAAAGAATAAAGAAAAATTAACAGAATCTCAATGATATGTGATACACCACTGAGCAAACCAAAATACTGTAATGGGATTACCTGAAAAAGAAAAGACAAGGATATTGGTCTAAAATTCTTTTTTGGTTATGTCTCTGCCCAGCTTTGGTATCAGGATGATGCTGGCCTCATAAAATGAGTTAGGGAGGATTCCCTCTTTTTCTATTGATTGGAATAGTTTCAGAAGGAATGGTACCAGTTCCTCCTTGTACCTCTGGTAGAATTCGGCTGTGAATCCATCTGGTCCTGGACTCTTTTTGGTTGGTAAGCTATTGATTATTGCCACAATTTCAGCTCCTGTTATTGGTCTATTCAGACATTCAACTTCTTCCTGGTTTAGTCTTGGGAAAGTGTATGTATCGAGGAATTTATCCATTTCTTCTAGATTTTCTAGTTTATTTGCGTAGAGGTGTTTGTAGTATTCTCTGATGGTAGTTTGTATTTCTGTGGGATCGGTGGTGATATCCCCTTTATCATTTTTTATTGCATCTATTTGATTCTTCTCTCTTTTTTTCTTTATTAGTCTTGCTAGCGGTCTGTTAATTTTGTTGATCCTTTCAAAAAACCAGCTAATATCCTTGATGAACACTGATGCAAAAATCCTCAATAAAATACTGGCAAACCAAATCCAGCAGCACATCAAAAAGGTTATCCACCATGATCAAGTGGGCTTCATCCCTGGGATGCAAGGCTGGTTCAATATACGCAAATCAATAAATGTAATCCAGCATATAAACAGAACCAAAGACAAAAACCACATGATTATCTCAATAGATGCAGAAAAGGCCTTTGACAAAATTCAACAACGCTTCATGCTAAAAACTCTCAATAAATTAGGTATTGATGGGATGTATCTCAAAATAATAAGAGCTATCTATGACAAACCCACAGCCAATATCATAGTGAATGGGCAAAAACTGGAAGCATTCCCTTTGAAAACTGGCACAAGCCAGGGATGCCCTCTCTCACCACTTCTATTCAACATAGTGTTGGAAGTTCTGGCCAGGGCAATTAGGCAGGAGAAGGAAATAAAGGGTATTCAATTAGGAAAAGAGGAAATCAAATTGTCCCTGTTTGCAGACGACATGACTGTATATCTAGAAAACCCCATTGTCTCAGCCCAAAATCTCCTTAAGCTGATAAGCAACTTCAGCAAAGTCTCAGGATACAAAATCAATGTACAAAAATCACAAGCATTCTTATACACCAATAACAGACAAACAGAGAGCCAAATCATGAGTGAACTCCCATTCACAATTGCTTCAAAGAGAATAAAATACTTAGGAATCCAACTTACAAGGGACGTGAAGGACCTCTTCAAGGAGAACTACAAACCACTGCTCAATGAAATAAAAGAGGATACAAACAAATGGAAGAACATTCCATGCTCATGGGTAGGAAGAATCAATATCATGAAAATGGCCATACTGCCCAAGGTAATTTATAGATTCAATGCCATCCCCATCAAGCTACCAATGACTTTCTTCACAGAATTGGAAAAAACTACTTTAAAGTTCACATGGAACCAAAAAAGAGCCTGCATTGCCAAGTCAATCCTAAGCCAAAAGAACAAAGCTGGAGGCATAATGCTACCTGACTTCAAACTATACTACAAGGCTACAGTAACCAAAACAGCATGGTACTGGTACCAAAACAGAGATATAGATCAATGGAACAGAACAGAGCCCTCAGAAATAACGCCGCATATCTACAACTATCTGATCTTTGACAAACCTGAGAAAAGCAATGGGGAAAGGATTCCCTATTTAATAAATGGTGCTGGGAAAACTGGCTAGCCATATGTAGAAAGCTGAAACTGGATCCCTTCCTTATACCTTATACAAAAATTAATTCAAGATGGATTAAAGACTTAAACGTTAGACCTAAAACCATAAAAACCCTAGAAGAAAAGCTAGGCATTACCATTCAGGACATAGGCATGGGCAAGGACTTCATGTCTAAAACACCAAAAGCAATGGCAACAAAAGCCAAAATTGACAAATGGGATCTAATTAAACTAAAGAGCTTCTGCACAGCAAAAGAAACTACCATCAGAGTGAACAGGCAACCTACAAAATGGGAGAAAATTTTCACAACCTACTCATCTGACAAAGGGCTAATATCCAGAATCTACAATGAACTCCAACAAATTTACAAGAAAAAAACAAACAACCCCATCAAAAACTGGGCGAAGGATACGAACAGACACTTCTCAAAAGAAGACATTTATGCAGCCAAAAAACACATGAAAAAATGCTCATCATCACTGGCCATCAGAGAAATGCAAATCAAAACCACAATGAGATACCATCTCACACCAGTTAGAATGGCAATCATTAAAAAGTCAGGAAACAACAGGTGCTGAAGAGGATGTGGAGAAATAGGAACACTTTTACACTGTTGGTGGGACTGTGAACTAGTTCAACCCTTGTGGAAGTCAGTGTGGCGATTCCTCAGGGATCTAGAACTAGAAATACCATTTGACCCAGCCATCCCATTACTGGGTATATACCCAAAGGATTATAAATCATGCTGCTATAAAGACACATGCACACATATGTTTATTGTGGCACTATTCACAATAGCAAAGACTTGGAACCAACCCAAATGTCCAACAATGATAGACTGGATTAAGAAAATGTGGCACATGTACACCATGGAATACTATGCAGCCATAAAAAATGATGAGTTCATGTCCTTTGTAGGGACATGGATGAAATTGGAAATCATCATTCTCAGTAAACTATCGCAAGAACAAAAAACCAAACACTGCATGTTCTCACTCATAGATGGGAATTGAACAATGAGAACACATGGACACAGGAAGGGGAACATCACACTCTGGGGACTGTTGTGGGGTGGGGAGAGCGGGGAGGGATAGCATTAGGAGATATACCTAATGCTAAATGGCGAGTTAATGGGTGCAGCACACCAGCATGGCACATGTATACACATGTAACTAATCTGCACATTGTACACATGTACCCTAAAACTTAAAGTATAATAATAATAATGAAAAAAAGAAAGAAAAAAAAATAAAAGACAAGGCAGGAGAAAATATAGAAGTTACACTGGCTTAAAATTTGTCCAATTTAATTTTTTTTATAAAGTAGAACAAGGTATATTAAACTATACCTTCAGGAAGCTCAATGAATGTGAAGTATGCTAAATGTAAAGAGATCCATATAAAGAACATCAGTAAAAGGGCTGAAAGTCAATACCAAAAAGAAAATCTTGAATGTAGCAAAAGAAAAATAATTCATCATGTACAAATAATTTCAATAAGTTTAACAGTGAATTTCTCATTAACAACCAGAGAGACCAGAAAGAAGTGGGATAAGACATACAAAGTACTAATAGAAAAAAAAAAAATGTGAACCATGATTCCTATACCCAACAAAACTATCTTTCAAAAAATAAAGCTAAAATAAAGACATTCCCAGAAAAACAAACAAGAGAATTTGTTATTAGCAGATGTGACTTATAAGAATTACTAAAGGAAGTTCTTGGCCAGACATGATGGCTCACGCCTGTAATCCCAACACTTTGGGAGTCCAGGGCAGGTGGATCACCAAGGTCAGGAGTTCAAGACCAGCCTGGCCAACATGGTGAAACCCTGTCTCTACTAAAAATACAAAAATTAGCCAGGCATGGTCGTGGGTGCCTGCAATCCCAGCTACTCAGGAGGCTGAGGCAGGAGAATCACTTGAACTCCAGAGGTGGAGGTTACAATGAGCCGAGATCGCACCACTGCACTCCAGCCTAGGCAACAAGAGTGAAACTCTGTCTCAAAATAAATAGATAAATAAAAATAAAAATAAAAAGTGAAAAAAATAAAATTAAAGGAAGTTCTTCAGGCAGAAAGTAAGTAACCATAATTTCCTATTCACATAGGTAATTATAAATGTATACTGTCAGACTAGATAAAAAGCAAGATGCAACAATGTGCTGTCTTTAGGAGACACACTTTAAATTCAATGACACAAATATGTTGAAAGTAAAAGATGGAAAATGACATATCATGCAAATAGCAGCAGCATGAAAGCTGCAGTGCCCATACTAATATCAGAACAACAAACTTTTAAAGAAACAAAAAAAATTACTAGAAATAAAGAGGAACATTTTATCATCATAAAGGCTCAATCTACCAGGAAAATATAACAATTATAAACATATACGTGCCTAACAGCAAGGCCCAAAATACAAACAAATTTGAAAGGAAACAAACCTTTAAACAATACTAATTAAAGACTTCAATACTCCACATTAAACAGTGGATAGAACAACTAGGCAGAAGACCAAAAAGGAAACAGAAGACTTGAACAACAACTATAAATCAACAAGACCTACCAGACATCCATATAACACTCTAAAAGAGCAAAATACACATTCTTCTCAACTCTATATGGAATCTTCTCTAGGATATATTGTATGCTAGATGGAAAAAAAGCCTCTACTAACTGAAAAATATTAAATCATACAAAACAGTTCTCCCTCTTCAATGGAATGGAATTAGATATCAATAACAGAAAGAAATTTGGAAAATTCAAAAACAATATGATGCATACTGTAAACATTATGCTAAGCGAAAGATGTCAGCTACAAATATGACATATTGTTGATACCATTTATATAAAATGTCCAGAATAAGCAAATCTATAGAGATAAAAAGTATATTAGTGGTTGCTCAGGCTGGCGGATTAGGGAGAAATGAGATGGCTACTATAAAAAGGATATGTGATTTCTTTTTGGAGTGAAGAAACCTGATTATGGTTATATTGGCATAACTCTGAATACACTAAAAAATACTTTGAATTCTATAATTTACATTGTTTAATTGTTGATTTGTGAACTGTATATCAATAAAGCTGTTACCAAAAATAAAACCCTATTAAATTCTACATTCAGTTGATTTAGCCATATACTTTATTCACTCTAATAAGTACCACTAAAACTTCCTTTATTAGCTCAATATAAATGTAACAAGATTATTTTTAGTAACTCCTAAATATTACAGAAATCACATTTCTTCAGTCTCTCAAGTTAGACATCTGTGTCTTTTTGAAGAAAAATATACAATAAAGCTTTAATTTTAAGTGGTATATTCCTTATGATGAAATAATACTAACACAACCTATTTTACAAAGCCAGCATTAGAAGATTCAAGTAATCTCATGCTTATAGAAAAAAAGTGAAAACATTTTCTTATTCCAGAATATAATGTTTGCTTATCTATTCAGCTTTCAACCATTACTAATCTCATCCATTAATTCAAATTGAGAAATAAAAAGACACATTTTTTACAAGTAGTTACTCTAACACTTAAGGCAAACCAACCAGGTAACATGCAAGAAAGATGGCTGCATTTATTTTAGTTTTTATTTCCATAATCCATATTGTGATAAATGATCATGTTTATCTATGTCAGCATAGTAATATAACTTTTGAGAATAAACATTCTGAATGTAATTTATTGGCTACTTATCACAGCTACTTTTCTTTCACATAGCATAGTAGAAAGCATAACATAACATGAAATATTGGGTTAACCTTTTGCAAAAAGGCAGTGAGTTGAATTCAATGGATCTTGGGTAAAAATAAATTGGATTGTGGAAAATGGTTACCAAGGATTTGGCTTAATAATATCCCAAATGAAATGTGATATAAAATAAAAATACAAGACATGAGTGGTTCAGAGCTGTTAAAAATAATTTTCCAAAGCAAGACTTTAAAAAACTAAAAGTCAATATCATCAATAACTAAGCAGCTGGCAGACAATACAGGAGAGTTCTAAATTGCATTTTTCCTAAGAAATGGCCAAAGCCAGATTCCAACAGGTCACAGGGTCCCCTCTCTGGATGAATTGAGCACTTTAAGAAGCCCATTAACCCTTTCAGATACAGGGTACATTACTTATACAGGGAGATTTTCTCTCATCAAATAATTTGACTTGTTTGGCTTTACCAAACATTTTCAGTAACACAATAAAGATATACTGGTTATTCCAGACGCAGAAAAACAAAATTAGAAAAAATTTAATTGTATTAATTTTACCTAGTTTAAGAAATGATAGACTATTATCCAGGGCCAAGTATAAATGAAATCAAATAAGAGTTATATATTGTCACTGTTTGGTCTGTTAACACTATTCTGCGAAGCAGTGGAATGCAGAAACATACAAACTAGAATTATACATCTAAAGAGAGTTTTTCTATATTACCACTGAGGGCAAAAAAGAGAAGCCTGTATTGATTACAATCACAGGCCCTCATGTCACAAATAAAATCACTAAATCTTAGGCCTAAAACATTGGAGCTTCAGTATTATTCAAGAGCTTGAATTCCAATTGCAGGAAGCTACTTGACCAACATGTCCTCTTTCTTAACATGTGGTATTGTTTTACATCACAATAGCAATTATCCAAACATAGTGTACCACTAAGCTTCCTTTACCCTTTGCATTTGAAGTTATAAACAAATTTTTCCTATTCAATGCTGGTAATTACTTACTATAATTCTGAGCCATTAAAATGATACACATGTTGCTGACATTTTGTACTTACATGCTTAAGATGATAAACTAAGTTTTGTCTTATTTAAATTATGCTTACATTTTTCTTTAATGGCTTATTCTGAGTTCTCTATAAGTTATCTCCTACTTTCCAATGCATCAAGTAAACAAATAATAATAATAAACAAATTTTTCCCATTTCTTTCATAATTGGGCATAAATACTTTGATTTCAATATAACATTGTACTGTGGTGCCAATTTTTTATCAATAAACATTCTCAGCTAACAGAAAAACAGAAATATCTATTGATTAATGCTTTTGACGAGTATTTGTTGCCTTATCCAGGTAACAATCTAACTAAGGCTGGTCAGTGGAGAACTAAATTTTTCAGTTTATTTGCTTAACAGTCTCTTGTTTAAAAGCCCCAGTCTCAGCCAGTTATCCCACCCTTCTCCATGTCTCTCATTAGTCATAGTGTAGAGTGATTTAATTAATATCTTAGAAATTCACAAAGGTACCTTTGGTTCTTGAATAAGCTCAGAACTGATACGGCCCATCTCCTGCTAGGTAGGGAACCAAAGAGGAGAGAATGCAGCTTTATTTTGCATCCTAGGTTCACACTTGAGATACAATCAAGCTTAGAGTCTGAAAATTTCAGAAACCCATGGTAATCAGTCCTGGTCAAATACTTGCATTTACCTAATAATTTTTTTAATGTACTTCCATTCTTTGCCCAGACACAGGTTTCTAAGCCCCTAGGCTGTTCTACTTTTCCAAGTAACTTATTTTACTTTTTTTCCCATTTTACTAGCTCTGTAAAAAGGCCAATTTTCCCTTTATGCACAGTGGGTAACTCACTGCAGTTGATTAAAAATTTATGAAGGAAAGAATCTCTGATAGTCCTAAATCTTACAACTTCCATTCTGTTAAGTATTCACTAAGCAAAATGCATAGTGTTCGAGATTAAATTTGGGTTTCTATCTTAGCTCTACTATTCTTGTTGGTTATTTAAACTCTCAAGCTCTCCACTCCTTCAACTGTAAAATGGTGATTAGTAATAGTACTTACCCCACAGGGTTGTTTTGACGATTAAATAAGATAATGCAAAAGATGTTTAGAGTGGTGCATGCAGTAAGTGCTTACAACATGTTATCTATGTATGCAATAGAACTAGGTTTTAGCCACTATTAACCCAATGTATATTCATATTCCTATATTGTCAATTCTGAATGTATACATGGGAATCATGTTTTTAAGTACAGGAATATAGAAAAAGGATGAAGACAACAGGTGAGAAAATATCTATAAATAAGGTAGTACAAAAAATAGAGATGTATCTCAGAGGAAACCAAATCACTGACTGAGTCATGGGTCTCTGAACTTATCATTGCCCTAAGCCCTGCAATTTCAAAGGCAGACTGCCTGAAAATACAATATGCTTTTTACAAATTAATATGGCAGTGTGGAAGGGTCATGAAATTCAAAAACAGATTTTAATATCCATCGCATATATATATAGCAATGGAGATATCATTTTATAATCCATAGAACCGTATATAACTCATGGGTCTTTGGTCCCAACATGTTTAGGTAAATTTACATTACATTTCCTTCCCAGGAAGGGCATGTCAGTTGAAAAATGATGAATTTGTAAAACATCAAAAAATGTTATCAACTGAAAATAAATGAATCCCTTCAGAATGCTCATCATATCGCCTGGAATATTTGATTCATTTCTACTGAGCATATAGTTAATACAAATAGTTTACACATTTTAAAATATCATGTCTATTATGTCACTCTCACACTCAACAAGGTAAGGTCAGCCAGAGGAAGCTCTTTGTCTGTCTTTGCAAGGCCCAGTGTGTGACTCTCCTTCACTTCTAAAATACACACCACACAAAAGGTGCCTAAATGATCTCTAAGTGAAAAAAAAAAGTATTTTTATTGTCTTTCAGAAAAGATTGACAATTCAAACACAAGAATAATAACATCTGATATTAACCTCACAATTCTTAATACAGAACAGAGCATGCCAAATGTAGTGACTAATTCTGACGTAGACAATTTAGTCTGTTCAGGCTTTTATAACAGAATACCATAAGCTGGGTGGCTTAAACAACAGATCTTTATTTCTCACAGTTAGAGAGGCTGGAAAGTCTAAGATTAAGGTGCCTGACAATTTGGTTCCAGGTAAGAATCCTTTTCCCTCTTCTGACTCACTGACAGCCACCTTTTTGCAGTGTGATCATGTTGCAGAGAGAGAGAATGAGAATGAGAGAAAGCTCTCTGTAGTCTCTTCTTATAAGAAGCACTAATCCCATTATAAGGGTCCCACCCTTATGACCTCATCTACCCCTAGTTACCTTCTAAAGGCTCCATCTTCAAATACCACACATTGGAAGTTAAGTCTTCAACATATGAATTTTGAGGGGATATAAACAGTTCATAACAGACAAGGAAAGGATTCTACCACCTGTGGAAGTATGCAAATACTATTAATATCGGGCATCAACTTAAAGACACCTTTAGCCTAAGAGTTCAAATGGTACCATGTTGACTGTACCATTTTATTTTATCAAGAAGAAACTTCAGAATAACCAAAGGAGATATTTTAAAGTATTGCTTAATTTAAGAAAAGAAAAACAATGTTACCAAATAATTTAACACTAGCTATTAATTATATATCTTTATTCTTTAAACAATTTAAATAGCAAAACATTAGTAACATATATACTTTATATACACTGTATATTTTTGTTATAGGAATTGAGAAATAAAGTGTCAAATGCAAAAACTTATAAAGAGATACCAAAAATATATATAAAATGGGATAACCTATACTGTATTTTATTTTAAAATTTCATTACTTTAATTATAAACTATTTTCAATTTAATATAATGTGGCAACGCATCCGTGTATTACATATTTAAATTAAAACCAATATGTAGAAAATGTGTAACTATGAAAATACATGTTGGAATATCTTGCGTTTGCAAAAGTTGAACATATGTATAAATATATACAAAATCCCAAGACAAAATTCTGTGAAAAGAAAGTTGATAGGGATTATTACGTTACCAAAAAAATTCACCAGTTCATTGGGTAAGAAAATCTATATTTTAGCATTTATACTTTTTTTCATTCAAAACAAATTAGTCAATTTACCTCAAAACTTGCTTAACAGAAATTGCCTGGCTCCTATGAAAAATTGGCCTTAGAGGGCCTTTTCAAGTAGTATGAAAAGTATTATGATTTACCTTTAATCTAATACCTTTTGTGTATAAAATACTCTCATTTACAAAAGACACTGCTCACAAGACCAAGGGTTATTTTAGTTCAAAAGAGGCTAAGTGTTCACCAGCATGCTAAAAGTATTTAATACCAGTCAACAAATAGAGATGCTGGAAAACAGGACTTCAAGGGAAAGATGAAAGCAGGACCTGGGCTAATTGAATTTAAATGTTTTACAAATTAAGTAAATAGAAGAAGTAGCATGATTTTCAGGTTCAAAAAACTGTAATAAATCATAGTGTGACTAGTTGCCCTTCATCTATATGGTTAACAGCTAAAAGGAAATATATATATACATGGGCTGGCAAGTGACTTATGTTAAAAACAAGAACTGATATGATAAAAATGAGTGTTCATTTCTGGATTTTATTAATTGAAGGATTATCATAAGATATCTATTTCTTGAGAAGGATCAGAGTAGAGCAAGGAGCTGAGGAGTTGGGGAATTGGGTGAGTTGAGGAGTTGGACTATTTAAAATCATGAAAATGCCATATTTTAAAACAGGTGCTATTATTATGCTATTAAATCTTAGTTTAATTAACAACTCTCCATGATTTTTATGCAGTATTCAATACTGCTGATTTTTCCTTCTATCCAGAAACTCACCAGCTTTGGTTTCCCTATCATCATGGCATTAAGACTCCTCTTTCTCTTCACTGGCTTTACTGTTGTGACTTCCACTAACCCTCTCAATCACATTTCCGGGTTCTTGAATCTTTACTGCATGACCCTCTGCTCTTCTTCCTTGGAAACAGTCAGTGCTTGGCATTCATGATTACCTTTCTGCAGTTAACTTTTATACCTATATCCCAAACCTCAAGATACTTTCCTTGATCTATTGTCATCCACGTCATTGAAGGCCAAATACATAACCTACTTCAGTGTGTTCCGTCACGATCTCAATTTGTTCACATCAAAAAACAATATATTCCCCTTCCCCACACCCCAAACTTTTAATTCTTCTTGATTTATGTCAATGATACCACCACTTCTCTGACAAACTGGGTCTCATATTGTGGTCAATCTATAGCTATTACTTCTCCTTTGTTCCGTAAACCCACATAATAGTCCATGTTAGTCACATCTGGCTGGTCCTTTGTATTCCCTACTTCTCTAACCTACGGAAGATCCTTCTTGCAGTATGCCAGGATCATAATACAATAGTACTCTCCTAATTAGACTACTCACTTCAAGTCTGTGCTTTCTCTTTCTTATTTGACAGATATCCTTCATAAATGCACACATGTGCATACACACACACACACGTACACAAAGTTGAAATGGCTCCCCATTAAATACATCATACTAATAAAAACCATCATCTTGTAGTGCAATCTGGTACCCACTTGCCACTCCAACCTACCTCTACCCTAATCTATTTGTTGTTTGTTAAATCTGTGTACACTTCTATTTCTATACCTTTGTTTGCCTCATGCCCTATGTCCAGGATCCAATCACTCTATGTTAGTCTAAATGCTAGTTTTCCTTAAGCTGTAAATAAAAACGATTTCATCCAGAAGTTAAGAAGTGGCTCTTCCTCTATGTTAGATTGTACCCAGGAACTTCCTCTATGTTAGATTGTACCCAGGAAGTTCTTGCCACTGTCATTCATTTGACATATAGGATATGATATCAAATAATTATTAATATATATGTCCTTTCCCACCAAACTGGTCAGTAAAATTCTCAAAAGCAAGAATGTATTTTATATATGCTCCTATCCTCAAAACCAAGCAAAATACTTTCCTAGAGAAAATTTTTTTTTTTATTGTAATTATTATTATTATTATTATTATTATTATACTTTAGGTTTTATGGTACATGTGCCCAATGTGCAGTAAGTTACAAATGTATACATATTTTTTTAAGGTTGTTAATGAGAAAAATTCCTTAGCAAAACATTCAAAAAACAGCAAGAAACCTCTGTTGGAGAGTAAAAGGACTGTCATGACAGCAGTACAAATAGAATTCTGTTTTCTTCTTGGTGTTCTTTCTATATCAGAGGACAAAGGGCACACCATGCAGTACTTGTCAGTAGTTACAAAGATTTCAAGCCATATAACCATTAACTACTCAAAAATATGAGGTCAGTTTTCTCCTCACTTTCATTTGGAGGTTTAATCATGCAACTGACTTGCTGAAGCAGCAGTGAAACACTTCAAACTGAACCTTGTAATCTGTGATAATATAACATCAGCAACAAGTTCTGACAAGAACACAAATAAGTCACTTATTATCCACTCTTAAAGTGTTACAGGATCAAAATTTCAAACTTTAGGCCGGGCGTGGTACCTCACGCCTGTAATCCCAGCATTTTGGGAGGGTAAGGCGGGCAGATTATGCCAGGAGTTCGAGACCAGCCTGGCCAACAGAGCAAAACCCCGTCTCTACTAAAAATACAAAAATCAGCCGGGTGCGGTGGCACGTGCCTGTAATCCTAGCTACTTGGGAGGCTGAGATGGGAGAATCACTCCAACCCAGGAGGCAGCAAAGGCTGCAGTGAGCCTAGATCGCGCCACTGCACCCCAGCCTAGGTGTCAGAGTGAGACTGTCTCAAAAAAAAAAAAAAAATTGGACTTTATTGTACAACACACATACCTTCAACTTATGAAAGACATGGTCCCTGCAACAAAAGAAGCTGCAGGAGGCAGTCATAACAATAAAAACAAAGTGGCTTAAGTATGTTCATAGAGTAATACACAGGTGCTACATGAGCCCAGAAGGGAAGTTTGGAAAGGACAGATTTAAAGGATGTGTATTTTTACAAGGACTTCTATTGTAATCTTTAGAACGAGGAGAAATCAAATTTATATCTAAAATAAGATCAGTTCTATTAGAAACATAATTTAATGTATTAAATTTTTTTTATTATTATTATACTTTAGGTTTTATGGTACATGTGCGCAACGTGCAGGTAAGTTACATATGTATACATGTGCCATGCTGGTGCACTGCACCCACTAACTCGTCATCTAGCATTAGGTATATCTCCCAATGCTATCCCTCCCCTCTCCCCCCACCCCACAACAGTCCCCGAAGTGTGATGTTCCCCTTCCTGTGTCCATGTGTTCTCATTGTTCAATTCCCACCTATGAGTGAGAATATGCGGTGTTTGGTTTTTTGTTCTTATGATAGTTTACTGAGAATGATGATTTCGGTGCAAATCACAACCACAATGAGATACCATCTCACACCAGTTAGAATGGCAATCATTAAAAAGTCAGGAAACAACAGGTGCTGGAGAGGATGTGGAGAAATAGGAACACTTTTACACTGTTGGTGGGACTGTAAACTAGTTCAACCTTTGTGGAAGTCAGTGTGGTGATTCCTCAGGGATCTAGAAATAAATTTTTAAATAATTTAAAATTCATGCATACAATTACTATTGAAGCTACTTTTATTTTCTTAATAAGTAATATTTTGTATTCTTAATTAATACACTTTGTTTCAATGCCTAGAGAGAATGCTTTCCATTTAAACAGTAGTATTAGCTAGTATATGCCGTATGGAATCACATCAAGATATCCCAATTTTTTGCCAAAAACAACCTAGGAATTTCAATTTAAGAGAACAAATATCTCACTTAAAATAATTTAAGTTTATACCTAAAGCAAGATATAAAAATATAATGCCCAATCTTACACTGTAATTACATACTATTTGACCTAATCTAGCTTCTTTCCAGGGATTAATAAAATTAACTCGGCATCTTTTTTGGGTCCCTAGGAATTAGTATATTAGAGTTGGAATGGACTCTTAGAGATTAACATTGGATTTCACGTCCTATTTAGAAATCCTGTTCCAAACACTCATTGAACTATATATCAATCAAATTCATCAAAAATGACATAGTGTTAGTCTCTTATATAAAGCTCACACAAATTGATAAGAAAACAGGAAAATGTTATCAGATAAGCAGGAAAAGGACATGAACAGATCACAGAAGAATGCATACATATCTCCAATTTAAAGTGAAAAAGAGAAACATTCAGCTACCCACTGAGTCTTCACTTTCCTACCACTACTGCAAATGCTCTTGTCAAGTCTCACTGATGATGTGCATGTTACCCAACACTCTTTGTGCATTGTTATGTTTTACTTCTCTCCGTCCCATATTTAAGTGACTTCATTTTTTTCATTATAGGGAAAGTATTACTTTTTTACAATAGCTTTATTGAGATATAATTCACTTACACATGATTCACCTATTTTAAGTATATAATTCATGAATTTTAGTATATCTACAGAGCTGTGCAACCATCACCACAGTCAAATTTTAAAACATTTCATCAAACATATCCCTGCCAAAAACATGTACCCATTAGCAGTCACTTCCAGTTTTCCCCACACCCCCAGATTTAAGCACCATTAATCTACTTTCTAACTCTTTGGATTTGTCTATTTTGGACATGTCATATAAATGGAATCATACAATATGTGGTTTTTTTGTAAATGGTTTCTTTCACTTAGCATAATGTCTTCAAAGATTATCCATATAGCATTTTACTTGTATATGTGTTATAAACTCCATACTTTGTTTAATTTAAATGACCAATTCTCTTAATGAGATTTAAATAGTAAGTAAAAATCATATATCTACCTATGTAGTTACAATTTTTGCAATTATGTAATCCTTGGTGCAAACCCCTATTTTTACCTACTATCGTTTCCTTTTGCCTGAAGGATATGATTTCCTTTAGCATTTCTTGTAATGCGGGTCTGCTGCTTATAAATATTTGCAACTTTTGTATGCCTGAAAAAGTCTCTACTTTGCCCTGGTTTTTGAACTCTAATTTCACTGGGTAATAGAATTCTACACTAAAAGTTTTTGTTCCCTGATACTTTAAATGTCTTCTCACTTGCATTATTTCCAACAATAAATCTGCTATTGCTTTATCTTTGTTCTTCTGTATCCAGTACACCTGTTTTTTTCCTCTGGCTGCTCTGAAGATAAACTCTTTATCACTAGTTTTGACCAATTTGATTATGATGTGCCTCGGTGTTGTTTTCATCATATTTCTTCTGCTTAGGTTTCACTGGGCTTCTTGGATTTACAAATTCATTTTTACAAATATTTTCTTCTTCTGTCCTCCCACTGCTTCACTCTCATCTCTTTGGGGAAATTCCATTTACATGTATATGAGGCCACTCGAAGTTGTTCCACAGATCACTGATAGTCTTTTCATTTTTTTTCTCTCTCTGTGTTTCATTTCAGAGTTTTTATTGCTATGTCCTCAAGTTAACTATCTTTTCTTCTGCAATGTCTAATCTGTCTTCAATATTATCCAGTGTGTTTTTCATCTCCTTACAGTTGCCATCTTTAGAAGTTCAATTTGGGTCTCCTATCTATCTTACGCACCTCTACTTCATTTTTTGAACATATAGAATACAGTTATAATGACAGTTTTAATGTTCTTCTCTGCTAATTTAACATCTGTGTCAGCTTTGGATTTGTCTCGATACATTAATTTTTATCCTCATTATGGGTGGTATTTTCCTGCATCCTTTCATGCCTAGTTATTTTTAATTGGATGATAGACATTGTGAATTTTACCATATTGGGTACACAATATTTTTGCATTCCTATAAATGTTTTTGAGTTTTGTTCTAGGACATAGTTGAATTATTTGAAAACAACTTGATCCTCTCAGGTGTTGGTTTTAAGCTTTGTGAAGTGGGAATCAAGCAGCATTTGCTCTGGGGCTAATTATTTCCCACTACTGAGGCAAAAAACTTCTGAATACCCAATGTCCTATGAATCATGAAGTTTTCCAGTCTGGCTGGTGGGAGGAGGCATTATTCCCAGACCCATGTGAGTGCTAGTTCTGTCAGATTGTTCTTTACACAGCCATGGGTCATTTTCCCACATGCGTATGCTAATCATTACTCTGTGGAGTACTCAAGGGGAACTCTCTGCTGATCTGCAGGTTTCTCTCTGAGCAGCTCCAGCCTCTCTGTTGTTCTGTTCTACAAACTCTAGCTTCCTTGGTCTCCCTAGACTTTCAGCTCTGTCTCTCCAATTGAGGGATTCCACCAGGCTTTGTGTGATTTCCCCCTTCTGAGCTGCAGCCTATAAACTCTCTCAACAGGATAAACTAGAAAAATATTAGGGTTCCCTTCATTTATTTATGTTTCTCAGAGAACACTGTATTTCATTGACCGATAGCCAGTATCTTAAAAATAATTGTTTCATATATTTTGTTTCTTTTTTATTGTTTCAGGTGGAAACGTGTACAGGAAAGAACCTGATAGGCCTGAGTTGCTCAAATCCTGAGCGACATGATTTGACTGTGTCCCCAACCAAACCCACCTTGAATTGTAATAATCCCCATGTCATAAGGGTGGGGCTAGGTGAAGATAACCGAATCATCAGGGAGGTTTCCCCATACTGTTTTCATGGTAGTGAACGAGTCTCATGAGATTTGATGGTTTTCTACATGGTGGTTCCTCTGCATAAGCTTTCTTGCCTGCCACCATGTAAGACGTGCCTTTGCTCCTCCTTTGCCTTCCACCATGATTGTGAAGCCACCCCAGCCATGTGGAACTCTGAATCCATCAAACCTCTTTCCTTTATAAATTATCCAGTTTCAGGTATGTCTTAATCAGCAGCGTGAGAACAGACTAATACACTAAGCATTCCCAAGAAAGGCTTGTTTTCAGAAGAAGTGACCCTCAGCTCACTCCTAGGAACCAAGCTGTGACTATTCTGTCAGACAAGAGTGTGTGTTTTTTTTTTAATGCCAAAGGCCTTGGGCTACGTTGTAACAGTTGGCTAGTTTACATTAACAGTGTGATTAATGATGAGTATCTGCTTTTTCTCTGGTGGTCTGAACCTTGAATAACTGAAGTCAGTCACACAGCACTATATGTATACATGACTAACACGCAATTAAAAACCCTGGATACTAAGGTTTGGGTGAGCTTCCCTGATTGGCAATACTTCACATGTTGTCACACATCATTTGCTGTAAGAATTAAATGTGTGCCATGTAACTCCATTGGGAGAGGACAGCTGAAAGCTTGTGGGTGACTTCCTCTGAACTTTGACAAATGTGCCTTTTCCCTTTGTTTCTTTTAATTTATTCTTTCACCATAATAAACTATAACCATGAACACAACAACTTCTATATCCTGAGGGTATTTACAGTAAATCAATTGTGCCTGGAGGTGGTCTTGGAACCCCCAATACAAAATGTACATCTATTCCCTAGTGTCCCACCTTGAGTGTATGCAGAATTCCCGTAAGAGTATCATACTTTAGTGGCCACTCCTTCACATGGCTTAATTTTATAGAGCACCTGGACAAACAATACAGAAAAATTTTCAAAATGGCAATAAGTAATTTCTTTACTCACTTTTATATAGGAATCTTAGGTAAATATATTAGAGATTGATACGTGGTCATGAGACCATGGGCTTTAAAGTAGAAAAAGTTAACTTATCACAGATACTCCTGAATAAATCAGCTGCATCAGAATATCTCCGATTTCCCTGCACATCTATCAATTATACACGGATAGGCCTTGGGAATCAATCAGTTTAACAAATGTCTGTGGCAGACTTTGCAGCTCTCCTGCCTCAGTATGCACTCCATCCTTCCTTCTTAGTAGCAAACCCGTATTACATTTTGGGAGCCACAGTTCTCAGCTACAGACTATAATTCCCAGGCTTTGACAAGCCATTCAGCTAAGTACCAGGAAATAATATGTATTTAGAAGTGTGTATCTTTTAGGGAGTCTCATTAAAGGGAGAGGTATACCTTGTTTTTCCTGTTCTTCTCTGCTTTTGGAGCTCTAGCTTTTAACTTCAACAAAGAGGTGAACTTGAGGATATCAGAATGGAAAGACAGCAACCTGTTGACAACAAAAAGGTGCTATACGCACTCTAGTATGTATCTCTGGACTTCTTTTACATGAGGAATAAATAAAGTTCTGTCTTCTTTAAGCCGCTTTTAGCAATTTTTCCCATGTTATACCCCAACACCTGGTTTCTACAGTGCCCAAGGTGATTCTGGTGGCCAACTAGGTATGGGAAGCACTGATAGTCCAATCAACAAGGCAAAATATTCAAAACAAGGGTGCATGGAAACTTCAAAATGAAAGCATTTGGCTTATGTACTTAAAAGACAAGTGGGAAATCACATCAGCTTAAGTATTTTTCTTGAAATCCATCAAATGTCAAAAATCCTAAACCAAAACTTACTCATTTCAAAGAATGATCAATGGAAATTTTATTGTGCCAGCACAAAAAAAGTAATTCATTTTCATCTCCATTCATTGACTGCTAATAGGTTTCTCCATTTTAACTGACATAAATTTTT
This sequence comes from Pongo pygmaeus, assembly GCF_028885625.2. Lineage (NCBI taxonomy): Eukaryota > Metazoa > Chordata > Mammalia > Primates > Hominidae > Pongo > Pongo pygmaeus. Next base: position 132,150,710 of record NC_072373.2, on the reverse strand, counting down.
TACAATATAGCATAATGATGTGAATAAAATATATCCAATGCTCATTTGCAAACTGTTTTTTGAAAATCTCCCATGCACACAACTCCCTCCCCAAAATCCACACTTTCAACCAGTCTGTTAAATCCCTCCTATCAAGCCGTAGTAAATAACACATTTCTGTGCTCCCAAGATACACCATGCAAAACACCCTATCTCTATCAATATTCTAACTTGATTTCTGGATGTGTTCTCAGTCTAATATACACTTCAACAATAAGACAGTTTAGCTACTTTTTATCAAAATTTTATAATGTCTTTTATGTGAAAAAAAGTTATATTAAAAAATGATATAAGAACATTTTTTAAGGTTCTTTTATCAGATGACTGTTTGGTAATACCTGATGTTGAATGAGAGCTTACAGTATGCCAGGCACCCCTTCAAGTGTTTTTCAAGTACAGATGAGAAAACTAAAATCACAAGGAGATTGAGTAACTTCCCCAGGAAGTAACAGAGATTCTTAACCCACATATTTTGGCTTCAGATTATGGACTGTTATTCACTACTCTGTACTTCTTCTATGGGCAGCTAATATTAGTTTCATTTTACTTTTAATGTAGTAACTCAAGGATTGCTGCATATTCACTGTAAATACTGAAATCAATTTTGTGCTGGTACAGCTACAGAAACAAGATATGAAATAAGTCAGACTTAAAGAAAAGTCTATTATCTGCTGATTAAGCCACAATATATACCAAACTTCCTGGTACACATTGCTTATATAGTGTTATTTCAAATGAAAAGAAAGAGACAAACCTCAGAAATATTGTTAAGGAAGCTCTAGCAGGACTTGATAACAATGAGTATAGGTTGTAAAGAGACAGAAAAGTAAATACATCTCCCATATTAACAATTTGTGATTATAAGGGGAATAGTATCCACAGAAAATAAAAGTTGGGATAGAAAACTGGCTTAGGAAAAAAATATTCAGTACTGTTTGGCTCATCACTTGAATAATGGTGTCATCTTACAAATGACATATAAGCAGCAACAATAACAAAAAACTGACAATGAAATACAGCATGTCTCCAGTGCCTTTCAATTAATTGTTGGATTTGAATTAAGTTCAGACATCTTGTCTAAAAAGCTAAGATTTTTCTTTAATTGTAAAAAAATCACAGATGCTCTGGTATCAAAAATACATTTAACATTCAGAAATGTCAGGTAATGCTACTTCCATTAAAATAGAAATTCTGGGTTTAATATTTATCAATTTATAAAATAGTTTACATATATTATTAAACCCTCAAATTCTTGTATTCCAATTGAAATCCACATAGTCTAAAATTCTCTGCTTATATGCCTGTCTGCCCCACTAGCCTTTCAGCTTACTGAGTATGATGACTGGCTATTACCCTTCTCAGTATCTCCAGGAACTTATATAAGGCATAAATATAGAGACTTGCAATAAATTGAATTGTATCTCCTTAGAGTGTAAGAGCCACAAGGGACCTCTATTTACAGATGCACCTAGTGAAGTAAAAGAACAACCCATATTAAAGACTGAGTCAAGATTAGAACCAAGTCTCCTAACTCTATCACATCACCACACTCATACAAAAATATCACTACAACGAGGCTCCCGAATATTTTGAATTATCCATGACTTTACATTGCCTATGAGCCTACTTCTGATAAGAAACCATATTTGAAAGTAGCATAAGAGCAAGAATTAGAAGATGTATAAATAATATAGACCAGTGAGAGGCATAAGAGGTCAGAAGTTCAGTGTTTCAGATTTACTGGGTAAAACTGGATTTCTTTAACTTCCATAGGAAAGATTACAGGATCCCCATATGTCAAGTAATTCTTTAATCATTAAGTGTGCTGTTTCCATTGAAATATTATTCATCTCAAAGATATGTAAATTATCACCATCACTTTAATACAATGCTTCCTACACTTTGTCATTTTAAAGATTAAGACTGAAAATAAATTAAAAGCAGGGGTATGTTGCGGCATAATAAGTGGTAATTTCATCAAATTAGTAACATTCAGATTCTAATGAGATTTCTTTATTATTTTATACATAGAATATTTTGCTAAAGGAGCATACTAAACAAAACAATCTACCTTTTAAGACTTTTCTTAAATGGAGCATACCACTAGGAAACAAACAGCTATTATTTTTCATTTCAATCTAAATAACTGCAATAACTTCCAGGTGTTTAGAAAGAGGTACCTCCCATCACTACATGGTTCCACGCTTTCTTTAAACCTTCCTAACACTTAGACTTACTCAAAAATATAAACATTATTCCAAAGGATGATCAATATTACACCGTAATTAAGGTTATTGGGCTGGCACAGAAGAGAATTTGACTTAATGGGAGACTTCTGTGATGGAAATTAACAAGTTTGCCAATTAATTACAAACAGTGTGGGTTGTGAGCAACATTCATACTATTCACACACTTGTTTTAGATTTAAGTAAGAAAAGGCTTGATAATTAATACATCTCTTATAGTATTTACTACGAAGCAAAATTAAAACTTGAAAACTAGAAACAATCTATATTTAACAATATCACAAAGAATGAAATAGCTCCAATTTATTTTGCTTTAAAATTTGTTTTACTGAACATAATACATTTTTATTTTTAAAAGTTTTAATCCAAATGAATGATAACCCCCTAAAATGCAGGTTATAGAGCTGGATGAAGCACGTGAAAATTTTTAGAAATCTGTGTAAATTGTGTTTCTCACAATTTATGGATCAGTTCTATCAATTCCAAATCTGAGTTTTTGCCATAACCAGAATCTTGAAATGATCAAAACATGTTGGTCTAGCAAATCAATATCTAACATGGACAACGCTGAGTAAATGTCCTTGGTTATTAAGTTAATTATATATTAACATATAAGTATGTTTAGTATCAACAGTATCTTTTTAAAACTATTCGTTAGAAAATTTTTCTTGATACTGTCTTACAATTCATCTTTTTTCACGTTCAGGCCCATTATTTGGTAATTTTAAATTACTTCAAACTATACTAGAGGAACTAAGAAATCTAAATATCTAGAGTTTTAAAATGTTAATTCAAACTTTAGGCAGCCTTTTAAAAAGCTGCCTTTCCAAGACTGCTAGGCAAATGGCCAACAACAACATTTTAACTGTCCAAAAATCTGACGGCTGAATAAAAATTTGAATTTTACTAGCAAATGAATTAAAAGAGAAATAGCTAAAGTGTTGCTTCTAGAAAGGGAAATGGGAGAAGATGGAGAGGGGTGAGGCGAAAGCTAAACCCAGTGGGCACTGGAGAGAGGATAGCTAACATCTATTTCCAACTCCATATTCTTAGGGAGGGCTTAAAATCAGCAACAGAGGCTGCATTTACCCCAGGGTAATCAGGAAGGGCTACACATCAGGATGTCCCTTCTCTGCACCATCCCTCCCCCAACTCCCATTTACTAGTTTACCATCATATCACTGGGAGGAATAGAACTACTATGCCATAAAGTTGTTTATTTATTTTTAAATGTTTATGATATGCATGTACTCTCATGATGGAAATCAAACACATTTAAAGACGTCATTATTAAAACAATGGACTAATTCAGAAATGATTACACAGGATCCCACTGGGTGGCAAGGTAATCATAACATTTCAGTGACAATATCTTAATCATAATGGAAGTGTGGGAGACCAGAATATACCTTCCCAAAATATGAAGGGCTATTGCACTGAAGGCAGTTAAGAAACACAAGAGAGCTCTCTGCCCTCCCTTTATTTGCCTAAAAGCAGTAGATAGATTTACAAAGAAAATGGTATCCTGCCCCCCTCTCTACCAAAAAGAAAAAAGGTTAACCACCAAAGACAGCTTTAGACCCTTATCAGCCTAGCAACAGTACCAGAGGAATTTATATTAACAAGTTTACTAGCTTTTGTCTGCCATGCATTTGCCTTCTCCTCAAGTTGCCATCCTTTGTCTTTTCAGTTCTCTAAAAATGTACTGTTCTTTGTTGAAGGGGCTATTTCAAAACCACTTCTGGGAAAACTACTCATTCTCTGGGTATCTCCCATGTACTTGTGAAATATATATGTTAATCAACTTGTTTACTTTTCTCTTCTTAATCCATCTTTCATAATAGGGGTATGTTCCAACTAAGAACCTATTGAAAGTTACTATTCTCTTACAGTTTGTACTCAAAATTCCATATCAATCTAAATCAGTTGCCATGGGTATTAAAAGGCACTACTGATCTTGAGTAATAGCAAGGGCACCTGCATAGTCAATGTAATCTAATTTCTCCAGGAAAGTTGACTTACACAATTAAAGTTACCAAACCTAAATTTATATTTATTTTTAAGCCCAATATATGTTTTTATGGAAGTATACTATTTTAGAATTGATAAAATAAAGAATTTCATAGATTCTGGATTTATTTTACTTTCAGATTAACTGAGAACTAGACTAGAATTGCTTTGTTTTGAACACTGTAGTGCAAATTATAATTACCCAATATGCACCTCTAACTATTTGCTCCTGTAGCATAATTAATTCAAAATTATACAGGACTAAAGATGCAAAGGGAGCAAGGGTTAGGCTAATATAAAATTAACCTTAGATCATATCCTTGTCATTATATTTTTTCAGTCCTCAATATGAACTGGTTTTCTTGACAGTGACATCATTATCATTATAAAGTAGAACTAAAAAGAAAAATGTCCTTCAGTCAAGGGCTCCAGTGAATCAGTTTTATAACACATCTAAATGTATACAGACTATAAAGAAAAGAAAACACGATATAGAATCCCAAAACCAATTCCAGTCCGGTAATCCGGTTTGCCTATTTCTTTTTCCAAATTTCCCCAACAAATAAAGATTCTGTCCCGTCAGCCGCCGAAGTGGCCGGCAAAGGACAAAACTGGTCATTTGACATGATGTAGAGAAGTGATTGATGATATCTCTTCAGCTCCCTCCACTGCAACCATCTGGCCTCTGGATTAGATGCCATTCATACCTTGCTTCATTTACACATGTGAAGGACTCCTTGAAGAACCGAATATTAAACATCTTATTGAGAAACTCAGTGAATACATACGGTCAGGAAAAATGAGGTAACTTTTGAAGGACTTCCCACTTCTATACTTCTATGATTCCTAATTTTCATGTCATGTATTTTAATGTCTGAATAAACAGCAATGTAAAACTGAGCTCATATTCATAGATTTTAGTTTCCAGTTCACTACTGACTGTAATCAAACCATTTAACCTTTCTATGTCCTTGGTTTCACCATTTCTGAAACGGATACATCTTCTTAAGACTGGAAACATGTTCTTAAATAGGGAACAAGAAAAAAAAATGCTCTGAGTGCATAGATCCACAATGATCCCTATTAACTCTAACTCTGCCAGCTCCTATACTTACACCTGCCTCACACCTGACCCATTTCAGCCAGGACAGCCTTCCTTCACCTGTCCTTGGAAAATGATCAACTAATTCATTTTCTGGTCCCTAAATTACTGGATATTGAGGTGAAGGTGAAGGGAAACTGTAACAAAACTTATATGAATTTCTTTATCATTTATTAAATATAATCTAAATAATGCTGTAAAACTAAATTATTAAGTTGCATGAATGTGAATTTATAACATGCACATTTTAACTCTTACACCATAATTCTGAACCACCATCCCCAAGTACTTATGACTTTCTGTCTTGATATATAATTACTGGTGAATTTGCCTCATCTTCTGTTCTGTATCAAAAGCACATTTAGAGGAGACGCATTTATCTTAATAATGTACTAAATGGTACTTAATATAGTTCCCAAGATACAGCAAGTACTTAAAAATTACTTATAAAATTGAACTATGGAACAATATGTTTTGTTGGTAACTTAAGCTTTTGAAAAATATATACATGAGTCCACCCTAATCCACGGGGATATGTTCCAAGACTCCCCCAGTGGATGTCTGAAACTGCAGATAGTATTGAACCCTACATATATATTTGTTTTCAATGCTTTTTCCGTTGTAACTGAGCACTTCTCATGAACTGTAGCTATAACTTTTACAGCCTGTGGTGCAACTGCAAAACTTGCAAGAATTTCTTTTTCCTTTTTCACAACTTCAGGGACAGAAGATTCATTCTTACCATAGATCTTGGCAATCTCAGAATCTTTCCTTAAGTCAAGAATTTTCACCTTTTCACTTGAGGAAGCACTTTACTGCTTCTCTTTGGCATATATGAATTGTCTCCATCACTACTGTTGCACTCTAGAGCCATTATTAAGTAAAATGTGTGTTTCTTGAATACAAAGGACTCCAATATTGCCACAGTCATCTGAGAACTAGGATGGTTACTAAGTGACTAGCAGGCAGGGAGCTTAGAAAGTGTGGAGACCCTGGCTGGACAAAGCGATGAGTCATGGGCTGCGCAGGAAGGAGAAGGACAATGCAAGATTTCATCACATTACCCAAAATCGTGCAATTTAAAACTTATGAATTATTTATTTCTGGAATTTCACATTTAATATTTTCAGACCTAAAACTACAAAAAGTAAAAATTGGATGAAGGGGAACTGCTGTGTTTAATTTTTAGTGTGGGTTTTTAAAAATTATCTACCTGGTTCTTTTCCATATTTGATAACAAACATCTTTTCCCTTCATATAAGGACTGTGCATATCTGTAAATTAAGTAACTTCATGATAATAACAGCTTACATTTGCATTTGTTCTTAATTTATTTCTTCCAAACAACAACATTATAAGATAAACAGAACAAGGATCACGATCTCGATTTTATAGATGGGGAAATTAGCTTAAGTTCACAAACCTCAAAAGTGCCAGAACTAGGACTTTAATAGTATATTTAGGACTCCTCATACTTAGGAATAGTCAACCCCAACTACTTCCTTCAACTACGAATTTGAATTTAATAAATACTGTCTCTTACAAATGTTAGTTATCCCCAGTCTCATTTATTCCTACTATCAAAGTATCTGAGGTCCTCCCCTGCTTCCTCCTCCCTCCCTTCCTTACGTTCTTTGTCCTTCCTCTTTCCTTCCTTCCTCTCTTCCTTCCACAAATATCCCAGCTCCTTTGCAGTTCACATCAAAATTTGTATTCATTTTCTTGGGCTGCCATTAAAAAAATTACACAAACTTAGTGGCTTAAAGCAGAAATTTATTGCCTCACCCATTCTCAAGTCTAGAAGTCTAAAGTAAAGGTGTCAACCTTGTCATATTCCCTCTGAAATCTGTATGGGAGAATTCTTTGTTGCCTCTTCTAGGTTCTGGCAATCCTTGTTTTCCTCTGGCTGGTTGATGCATCACTCCAATCACTGTCTCCATAGTCATATGGCTATCTTTTCATTTTTTCCCCCTTTCTTTTTGGAGACAAGGCGTCACTCTGTTGCCCAAGCTGGAGTGCAGTGGTGCAGTCATGGCTTACTGCAGCTTCTATCTCTCAGGCTCAAGCAATCCTCCCACCTCAGCCTCCCAAGTAGCTAGGATTACAGGCACGCACCAGCACACCAATCTAATTTTGGTATGTGTTGTACAGATGGGGTTTTGCCCTATGCCCGGGCTGGTCTTGAACTCCTGAGCTCAAACAATCCACACCACTTGGCCTCCCAAAGTGCTGAGATTACAGGCGTAAGTCATCGTAGCTGGCCTGGCTGTCCTTTCTTATGTATCTTCCCATCATATTTCCTCTGTGTTCTACTCTCTATAACTCAGTGCTTCTGTCATCTACCAACCCCAGGGGGTTGCCGCCACACCCTCTACCCAGATTCAATGAGAATTTAACATCTAATTCTCTATGCCTTCAACTCCACTCTATTTTTTACACCAGTCTTAGTGACTTCAACAGACTCTTGGCTCATTTAGCACCTGTCTCTTTTTACTCACCATCTCACCACCAATAATTCTTGTTCTTCCACCCCATTGCAGCCACCATCACCCTTGGTTATAGTCTTGACTTTACCATGATTATCGCACTATCTCTAAAAGCTTTATTTCAAACATACCACTCCAATCTTTACCTCTGACAACATTCCACTTTCCAAGAATTATCTGACCTTACTGAAACCATCAATCCATGGAGCGTATCACTGGTGTTTTCAGTAGTCATCTCATTCTCCTATGCTGACGTCCCTCAGACCAGCTTCCATGATACACTATTATGACTTCTTCACAACATCCTTAATTCCCTACTCTTCTCTCACTCCAACTTTATTGCCCAAGCAAAACTAATCCACTTAAACTTATCTCTTTACATCTTCTTTGCCTGAACCCAAGCAGTTAAAAGTGGATGGAGAACAATCCACAATTATGTTCACTGCTCTCATGTTCAATTCTTGACTGCAAGTATCAAGTAGAAAACAAATACTGCCTAACAATCCTACTATACTTATTATTTTCATTATCCTACTTTCCAGAAAATCTATTCATACTTTCACCTGTTCTTCAAACTTTTACAGTCTGTTTTCCTCTCACCCTCAGTTGGTAATCCTGCCTCATACTCTTATTGAGAAAATTAAAACCATCCATCAGAAGAGGGAACTTATTTTTTGTTCCGCCACCCAATGTGCTACCTCCCTGTCTCACCACCTATTCTAAACCTTATATTATCAATCCTATTTCCTCTCACCAAAAGAATCCCTTTATACAAGTAATTATCCCCTCTATGTCTTTCAACTCTAGTTTCCCTACTGCAACTCTTCCCTTAACATATGTACGTGCTCTGTTATCCCTCTCCAGCTACTTCCCTATTTTCTGTTCCCCTTTACAGGAAAACTTTTCTCCAGCATTTCCCAATGCCATTGTCTTACTTCCTCACATTCTATTTTATTCTAAAACCATTTTTGTTAGGCTTCTTTCCCCAATGGCTATTGTCAAGCTCACACTTTTTCAATGTTACCAAGTTAAAAGAAATCTTTATGCCCTCAACTTACCCTCCCAACAGCAGACAAGAAAGTTGACTACATACACACCCTTCCTCCTTCCTTGGTTTCCTGGCTATCTTCTCCTCTTCTCAATGCCTAAAGTCTTCAGTCCCTTGTTGAGCTACGCTGTCTTTAAGTAATCTTACTCAGTCCCAAGACTTTAAATAACATCTTTATGTCAATAATTCCTCAATTTCTATCTCCAGCTACAGCTTCTTTACAGACGTCCAAAAGCTTACTTTCAGCTGCCTATGTGATATCTTTACTGTGCTATCTAACAGTGATTTCAAACTGAATGCCATTACATACTACATTTGTGTCCCCCACACCTGTTACTTCTTTTTGTTTACCAAACTAAAGTCAGTCCCACCTCTTTGATTTGCTTTCATTTTTCCTCAACAGCCCCTCGCAGACTTCTTATGATCTTCTAGATTTCAGTTCAAATGCCACCTCTACAGGGAGGCCTTCTCTGACTATCATGTAAAAAAAGACCCTACTAGCCATTCTGCATCACATTTTCTTGGTTTATGTTTACAAAAGCTCATGATATTATCTGAAATTACTGTATATTAAAGAAAATTTTTTTACTGACTATTGTTCCTCCATTAGAATGCAATTTTAATGACTGCAGAATTCTTTTCTGTCTTGTTTGAAAATGTGTTTCCAACATCTAGACCAGTGCTTAGCACATTAGGAAAAAATTAATATTTTAGATTTTTAAAAAGAGAGTAAATTCCTGTGTTTTAAAGAAGACTAAAATAACATATTGTCAAAGAGATAAGTCACTGAAGTCAAAACAATAGGTGGTAGCCATTATTAATAATTTAATACCTAATATTAATTGCATACTTGCCACATGCTAGAACTATTAAAAAGGATGAATCTGTAGTATTTTCTTCAATCACACAACAATCCTGTAATGTAAGTATGATTTCTATCCCCACTTTTACAATGAGGAAACTGAAACATAAAATGTTTAAGTTATTTGCCAAGGTCAAAACTAGTAAGTGGCAGAGCTAGGATGTGAACATTAGCACTCTAATTCCAGAGCCTATACTCTTAACCACAAATCTATGTGGTTCTTTCACTATAATCAGAATAAATATTAATTATCTGTTACTCATTATCAATAAATATTATAAAGGACTGAGGTTATCAGTCTACTGCTGTTTCTGAATTTATCTGAGGTTTGGGGAGATTTTATGTTTCCAAAATAACATTCATTTTGTTGTGATTTTATGATACATAAGCATCTAGTTTTCTTAAAATTTGTTATACTTCTACTTTTCTTATTTGTATTCTTATTTACATTTTTTATTTTACTCTTACATTAAAATGTTGTTAAAATAATGTTTAAAATAAACCCAAAATATTTTAAAATGTGGAAAAATGTTTAAAATTTACCAATATTCAAACAAATACAAATTAAAGCAATCACACAAAAGTTTCACCTAATTGTTTATTTAAAAAATAATTTTTATTAACACTTGAAAAGGTATCATTTTACACATACTCACACAGCTGCTAGCAGCTATATGAATTAGTAGCACCATGTAGACATCAACTTGAAAATATTTCAAATCCTTAGTCATACCTTCCATTGATGATTCCCTTCTAGGATCCTATAATATTGTGATCTTAAGCATAAAGAATGTTTAAGTTTTGTTTCTTACTGTCCAGTCTTGGAATGAAAGGGGTGATGGGCAGTAATTTTCATGAGCTACATACAAATTTTTCTCTGCAAATGTTTTTATCTCTTTCAGAAAAGACAGAGCCTTACGCATACCAATGTCTGGAGTTTGGGTTGCAAGTAAACTTTAGCTTTAAAATGCAGCAAAAATCAAGAGTCATTTTGGTTAGCACACCCAAGGAAGAAGTATGTTTTGCTTCATTTAATTTGTATGTAGGAGAAAAATGTGTTGAGTCAAAAGTAGTTACACTCATGGACCCTTTCTTCTCTGAGTACCAAGAAGGAAAAAAAAAGAAAATGTACACACACGTGCTAGTGCATATGCACATGCACACACATGACAATCCATACTTCAAAGTAAAGGCAGGCTAGGATAAAATAATTCTTTGAGAATCTGGTCTGCCAGAGTGGTTTGTTCTTGGGGTGAGGGTGGGAAGGCTGGGATAATATAAAAGTTTCCATCACATGATGAGACAGCTGCAGTTAGTATTACATTTATTCATTCTAGATAACAACCTGAGATTTATCCATTCACGACAACAATCTGAAATTTATGAATGTTCCATCCAAGATAACAACCTCAAGCCCAACCTTACTCTTCCTTTTCTCCCAGGGCAGAAAAAATAAGGAACCATGCAGGTTGTCAAGCCATTCTCCAGAAAGAAATGCTATTATCAGCACTGACTTAAAAGGAAGTCACATCCACATCAAATGGAACTACATCCAGATGCCTGCCTGTTCTGTTACCTAGAATCAGTGTTAGGAAGATGCGGCAAACGGTTAAACTGGTTCCATTTCCATTTTGCCCCTTCTGTCTTTGCACCCCAAAATGGTCCCATTTTCCTTTTTTAAAACATATTTTTAAAGACAATTCAGTTGAAGCATGCAAGCGAGAAGGGCAGAACCAAAATGCACTATATATCATTGAGCCAACACTCTCAAGTGTATTTCCAGCACAATGCTTTAAGCAAATAAAAAAAATTGTGCTGAAACATTGTTCTTAATAACTGACTACTAAAAAACAAGGTAAATGTATGATAATAAGAGACAGCCTTGAATACATTTTGATATCTCCACTCACAAGGAATGTTATGCCGTGACTTAAAACTGAAGTTAATAAGAATGTGAAGAAATGCTTTTGATAGGACAAGAAAACAAATATCAAATTATATATGACTAAAAGTATTTAGGGAAAGATTGCCTCGTGCACAGGAAAGAAATGTACTACATCAATATTACATGGATGACTTGAGTGGGATGGCTATGTACCTTTGGGGTCACCTTTTGATTTTAGTTTTTTGTATGTTTTAAATCTTCTGTAATAATCATTAAAAATAATTTAAAAATCAAATCGTGGAAATAAAGCGTAATAAAAGTTAACACTTTTATTACACTAAGGTTACACTAAAAGTTGACAGGAATGAACATTTTATGGTGAACAGTAACACGCGTTACCCCTAGGGATCTGTGAGCGCAACTGAATGCCTTTCTTCTTTGAACTGTGGAGAAGTTTAAATTTTTACCCCAGCACTCCTCAATATTTGGCATAGAGAAATATCTGAAAGAAGTCCCGCAAAGCTCTCAGGTCACTGTGACACAAGGAGTCAGATTAGTATAACTTGAATTCTGGGGACCCCATTGCTTATGCCATGGTTTTCACCTACAATCATCAATCAACAAACACACTGAAGAAATTGGCATAAAGAGTCCCGTCTCCTTTTTTTGACTCTCTGGTCTTAATTTCTAGTTAAAGACAGCATAATCCAAAACATACAAAATGTAAATGTGTTAATTCCAGATCACCCTTACACAGAACTCCAGCCATATATAGTAGGACTGAACTTTTCTTGTATTCTCAGGCGAAATTTAGATTTAGCTCGTCCATCAGATTAACAAAGAAAAGGCAGCAAGCAGATGTTAGAAAAGTTTAAAATCAGGTGAATAAGTACATCAAATTCATATAGCTGGTATAAATAGTACACTCAATCCTACCAAGTATGTAAATCGAGGAGCCAAGATCTCTGCATTTCCTTAATACGATCACACACCAGGTCACATTTCCAAACAATTTCACCGTTGCCATATTTTATCTCAAACCATCCTTAAAAGACTAATCAATAGCAAACTCACTGAAGATCAGAAAACTCTTCACAGTGGCTGAATGATTCCCACAAGGTCAGAGAGCAAGGGATCTATGGCATAGAGCAAAATTATCCCCAGGCTTATCCTGTATCTTGGGAAATGTACTTATTTTAATTAACAAATAGTAAATATACATTCTACTATTTTGCGGGCAATTTTCACACGACCTTTTCATTAGGCATGGTAATGTTTCCATAAATTTTAACATGCTACAATTTTTCATGTCAGTCTTAAAGAATTTCATAAAGATTAAGATCTACCTGGTGAGTCAATTCTGTGTAGGTACACTGAGTTCTAAATTGGAGGATAAAGTTTTGGGAGAGAAGTAAAAGTGCTGGGGGCTTTTAGGGGTTGAGGTGGAGGAGAACCAGCAGAGAGAGGTGAGGAATAAAACATGGGGGGAGGAGGAAGTGCAGTCAGGGCTCCATCCATGATCCCTCCTCTATAAATCAGGCCTGGAGTTGACATGTAATTTTGTGTGGGTCCCCTGAGAAGTGGCCCTCAGGGATTAATTATTGATGAAGAGATTTTTCTTCAAAGTGGCCCAGTCAAGAGTGCCTCAAGGGGACATTCATAAGTGCTTATAATATCAATTTCCAAGCACCTGGGAGGTAGGGACACAGATTGTCTCTTTAATTATGATGATTCAGGTAAAGTCTAGCAAAAATGCTGTTACACAGCCAAGGTAAAATTCCCAAAGAAATGAAATTATTATAGCTAGTATAAAAAGTGTAATATATGAGTCATCTTTCAGTAAGATCACACTTTACCTTTTCCTGGTGCAAAATAGGTTATCTCCAACCAACCGTTTCCTAGGAGCTAAAAGAGTTATTCATAAGCAAAAGCAGTGTGTTTAGGGATGCTTAAAAGTTTAGAAAAAAATTGTTTTTGAAGCTAATATGTTTGCTTAGAGAGAAGATAAGTTTATTCCAGTTAGCACATGGAAATACAAGGGTTTGTTTTAATTATGCAGGAATTTCTTTTCAGAAAAAAATTAATGTCAAATGCCTTCTACATTTCTATGAGAATGCCAAAAAATAATTTTCACCTACGCATTAGCCCTGATCTAGTCTCAAAAACACTCAGAAAAACACAGAAGAATCAATCTATATGTATGCTGCAGTAAAAAAAGGATGGGGCTAGCCTGGATTTGAATCTTATTAACCTACGTAATAGATGTGAATAGTCATGTATAAACAAAACCTAGGCCATATACTTCCTTTGTATCATCTGAAACTTACACCAGTGGGCTGGCAGTACAACAGGTACTAAAAACATATTTTTAAACAGAAATGAAATGAAATGGGTCTCTGTAAATTGATCTGAATTTCAGAAACTCCCCAATCTCCCTCATAATATTGACAAATGTTAATTCAGTAACTTTTTCATAATAGATATATGCAACATTTATGAATCTATAATGCACCTCTTTCATAATTCTTTTAACTTCATTAACTCCTCCCTTTCTCACAGACTCTAACAGACTTCAATACCACTAGTTGATTACTACAGTAAAAACAAATTCTTGCCAATTGATGTTTATATAATATACATGGTAAACGCAGTAATAACATTTAAAATAAGTGTAACCAATTTAAAAAGCATATATTTATGTGACAAATGCTGTCTGAAGCATTTTGTGTATGTGACTCCAATTAATCCTTATAGCTATTGCATGAAATACATAGGATTAAATTCAGTTCACAGAAGAAGAAATGGCAGTCCAAGAAAGAAGCTGACCACAGTCACACAAATAAAATAAAATAGTGCCAGGATTTTAACCCAGGTCTGTTTAAATACAATGTTTTCTTTTTGTACTAACCATGAAAGGAAGCTTGATTTGGGGAGATACAAAATAAATAACTTCATATAAAAGTACTTAATTCCTCAATACATATAAATATACATGTATTCATGGTGAACTGGCTAAAAGCTATATGTTGAGTTTGAATGCAGATGTTTCATATGTACTAGTGTAACATTTTAATTAAAAGCAATGGAAGCAGTAATAATTATAAATCACAGGAAGGACATAATCCTATTAAGAGTTATCTCAGTAGTTCAATTGGCTCCAGGATATCAGTGAACACCCACATGATTGATATTTGAGGCCAAAAACACCTCCTGTCTTGATATGGAGGATTATGAGCAAATGAAGTCCAGAAGGTAAATATGTCACATTTTAAAATCGAAGTCCCAATTATAGATAAAGGTGTAATCTTACAATGCCTTACTAAATATTTTTAATGAAGGTGGAATATAAACAAAATAAAATTTTCTTCACAGTTTTAAGGACTGAAGGGCTCTGCAACGTATTTGTCATCATTCATACAGCTGAGAGGCAGAAAAATAAATTGGCCAATCCTCCGTTTTGATCACCTCTTTAGCTGTATTGAAGCCTGGATTATATCAAACCTCATCAGATTTTCTTTGTCATGATATTTTACGAGAATCTTTTTTCAGTCTCATTGTCTTTTAGTTTTAGTGTTCCAAACTATTACTTACATTTATGCTACTTATTAGAATTCTCCCACAGTGATCAGACATCTTTATTTTACTAGGGGTTCCAGCTTTCAGCCCTTGTGTTGTTGCCAGTTTATACAGAGTTTGGTAAGATGCTGTATTCAAATAGTTAAAGAAAGGTATGATTGCTTCAAGATCTTCCATAACTGAATCAGTATTTTGATTCTAGATCTTCTTAGTGTCCTTATCAATTCCTTACTGTTAATATTCATCTTTTTTTATTATTATACTTTAACTTTTAGGGTACATGTGTACAACGTGCAGGTTAGTTACATATATATACGTTTGCCATATTGGTGTGCAGCACCCAGTAACTCATCATTTAACATTAGGTATAACTCCAAATGCTATCCCTCCCCCCCACCCCACAACAGGCCTCGGTGTGTGATGTTCCCCTTCCTGCGTCCATGTGTTCTTATTGTTCAATTCCCACCTATGAGTGAGAACATGCGGTGTTTGGTTTTTTGTCCTTGCGATAGTTTGCTGAGAATGATGGTTTCCAGCTTCATCCATGTCCCTACAAAGGATATGAACTCATCATCTTTTTATAAGTGAATTTTTCTTCTAGAATGTAACAAAGGAGGCTACTAAATTCCAGCACACTTTACAATTAAGCAATCAGTCAACACCATTTGCTATCATTAAGATTAAGCAGATCCAATCTAAAAATCACCCTCCATCAAGATCCATCATTAGTCATTAATCTCCCAGATTTTAATTAAACTACCAAAACTATTCATCTGAATTCATATGCAAAGGATAGAATTTTTCTTTAAACTGCCCAGAACTTTGGTGGGCCAAGCTGAAAGGTTCGCTTGAGCCCAAGAGTACAAGGCCAGCCCAGGCAATATACTGAGACCCCCATCTCTATTTTTAAAAACTGCACTGAAACACATATCATCACACTCAACTACAGAAATATGCAGTACCTTAAAACTGCAGGAAGCTACCATCAGAATCAGTGACTCCTCAAATCAGATAATCAGACACATTTCTACTATTCAGGTAAACTCCTTAGAAAGGAGAAACACTTTAAAGTAAAACTATGGCCCACAAAACAGCTTAAAGTAGGAAGTACAAGCATGTTTTCAACAACTCTAACTCACAAAATAGGTTTAAAAAGTTAAAGTTTTAAAAGTCTTAATTTATTTAAGAATACATGTCCAAAAGATCTGCAGTGCCCAATCAATAAAAGGAAGGAGAAAAGAAATGACTGTTACTTACACATTCAGTAAAAATATATCCATTTAAATAAATAAACAACTCATGGCTTTCTATAAAGTGGAATCTTTATTATCTTTTTTGGATCCATGATTCTCCTTCCTCCCCAGCAGCAAAGGCAATTATGATAAAAGATGTTCTGAAAATTTTTTTGCCATCTCTGCCAATTTATAACCCATGACTTTCCTTGTTTCAAAATTTGTAAAGTCCACTTTCTCCAAGTCTTTCCGATTATGCTTCTATTTTCCAAAATCGCTATTTTTAATCTCATTTTCCTAGTTAATCATACAGAAAATTCCCGATTACCTTTTCAAATGAATAGAAGTCATAGTATCAGTAATTCAGAAACCATTTCTGTTTGACTCAAAATGCATTTGATTTTGTGGACAATGGACTAAAATCCCTTTTTCATTCAGGGTAAATGTGAATTGAGTTTATAACCCTTTAACATTCGCTAACTGATAATTCAAGGAATGGGCCTTGTGATTGTGACTGTGGTAGCAGTACAGTAACAGATAGCAACTTGGTTTGGCTACAAATATTTATCAAAAGTACTAGTATTCAAATAGTTAAAAGCCTGCTGCAGCTGCATACATTTTCGTTTAGATATATATACTTTCAAAGTCTATTCTCATTATCCTTGCCAGTGGAGGGGAACAAGGTCTTGAACAAAAGAGTACTGTTTCAAAATAATTCTCATTTCCTTTCAAGTATGCAGATATTCACAATATAACTGGCTGTAAATTCAATCTAAATGAAGAAGTGCTGTTAAATTACTGCTGAGGCCTGGGAAAGTGACCAATGTCCAATACTAACTTTCTTTGAAACCATCCCAGGAGTGTTTGTATTAAAGTCATCGTTGACAAAATTCAGACTGTATCCAAACAGTACACTCACAAAGCAAAATAACTTCTAAAAGCATATAACTACTATTAATGGACTTTAAAATGCTAATCATTTCATTGGAAGTGATTTTCCTGAGAATAAGATATATTTTTCTGTTATCTTTATTTTTTAACATTTTTGTCCTTTTTCCCAACAAGATGCTGTCAACTTGTGACATTTGTTTATTATCCTTAGCAGATTTTCCATGTGCAATTCAGAGAGGCTAACTTGCCCAAACACACAGCTTAAAGTTAGACCTCAATCAGAGGCAGTTGGTTTCAGAAGCCAGGCTCTGAACCACATTAATATATCTGAAAAAAAACTTGATTTCTCATGCAACTTCTATGACTACAACAACAACAACAACAACAATTCTGAGTAGATGAGCTAGGTCCTATTACCAAGTAACACATCCTTTCCTTGCCTATCTCCCAGCCCAGGGATATTCCAGCTATGGAGTTTGGTGATCTGACTGTTTTCCATGTTCCCAACCCTCAAATCCTGATGTGATATTGGATTCAGACTGGAAATTATGAAGCAGGCACACAAAGCACCTTTATATATACCTCAATAACTTTTCCCCCAGAAACAAAGATATTTCTTGGCTGTTTCACTGAAACCTGAGGTTCTGTAGTTAGCTCATAGGGAAAAGTCAGTTACTATTAGAGTAGGTTGTTATCATCACCTTCTGTTCTTTTAACAATTGTCAAATACTTTTCACATTTATCAATGTGTTCTTATCACATTCATTAACTGCTTCATACCAATATTTTAAAAATATTACTTGCTTATCCATGTATTTGAAGCTAAAACAATGATCACAATCAGATCAATCTCTAGACAATGGTTGTTATGAATTTGTTCAAGAAAAGCATTCAAATTAGATGGAAAACTGAGCCTTTATAATTCATTCTAATTCTTCAACACAAAAATGAACTTTGGTAAATCAACAGGATCAACTGAGGCATTTATGCTTGAATGTGCTCCCCTAGGCTTAATGTATTTTTCCTCACTGCATTATATTTTAATGATTAATTTCATGCCCTTTCATGGTATTTTAGCTCATGAATCACGGGCATTATTTTGAGGGAAAAGTAAGGTGCTGTGAGTGATGAAAGATGTTACTGATTAAAGTGTTGCACATATGAACTACATAAGAGCTGAAGGTGTTTGAACACCAGCAATCTAGATTAAAAGTAATATTAGGCAAACTGGCCATATAGACTAAGGTTGAATTGAGTGGAGGGAGTGGGAAGGATGGGCTTCTTAAATGTTCTTAGTTGAAACAATATATGAAATCAAGCTTGGCATTCAATGTTTCACTGGCATCTTTCTCCTCAGTAGAATGTAAGAACTGATTTCAAAGACAACTGCAGAGAAAGAAATCAGTTAAGCAGATAACACACCATTCTGAAATTAAAGAGCCAAAAGCCACCCATCCTAAGACAACTCTGATATCTGAAATCAATACTGCCTTAATACTGTCAGAAGCTTGTTTTTTGACTTAGTAAATAAAATTTTTTAAAAAGTTAAGTCAAAGTCACAAGGACCAAAAAGGAATAGACTACCCTAAATGAAATATAGAAAAAGACAAGTATCTCTTATCCTGCACACAGATGAACAAATATTTGTTAAATATATCATATTGCTCAATATCAAAAAGTCAACTCTCCATAACAGAAACCAAAAGTAAACTAACCAGAGATGTCCACATAATACACTTTGGCTCTTGTTACTAAAATGATTTTTCAAACCAAGTTATGGAGCCTGGAGAAAACAGGACTATTTCCTCCCAGAATATAAAGTTTCTTCAATTACAGAGGCAAAATGTGGCAAAAGCAGCTATTTTGCAAACAGGTGGTTTGCAAAACTTTTACTTAAGCCGCCAAAAGGACTGACGAAAGGAAAATTTTGTTATTTCTAAAGAAAACACACACACACATAATTTTCTACCAGGGTAGAAGGCTCAAAGAAAAGCCCCAAACAAAACAGAAAACTAAAAAGCAGTTTGTCTTAGCTCAAAAGTGCTGACCTAGGTTTAGTATGTGTAAAATCACTGTTTATAATTAAATCCTTTTCATCGCATATATTAAGATACTAGAGAGAAAGGAAATGCCATGTCGTTTCAGGTAGGACCTTATTTACAGAAAAAAAAAAAAGATGATTTTTTTTAACAGAAACGGAGTGCAAGAGGGAATCAAAAACCGTTGAGAGGAGAGAAAAATACAGTTTGTTTTTCTGAGGGCACTGCATTTTTCATGTTCTGAATACTTGGTTCCATTCTCTCCATGTTAAATTATTTCATAAACAATACTATGGCTAGAGGCTACTGCTACAGCTGACACACAGATGTTTTATTTCTATACTTCACCTTTGCAAATAGCAGGATTCAGCTATTGGAGATGGGGGCAGTGGAGAGGTGTCCAGAAACGACATACAAGAGGTGAAGGGGTAGAACGTACGGAAAATGGGCGCTCCTACCTCCTAGAGTCCACCTCTCTAGAACTCCAGTGCTTCTTCAGTCACTGACATTCAGAGCAGGACAAGACAGGCTTCCTGAAATCTCTTCCGAAGTAAACAGGTCCCGACGCAAAGAGCAACCCCTCCAGTTGCGGAAAGTCCTCCCCTCCGCTCCCCGCCTACCCACGCAGGCCTCTGGCTCCGCGCTCCTCCGCCTCCCCCGCAGATCTCCCACGGGGGAAACTTTCCCGCGTCTCTCACTCTCCGGGGCGCGGGGGCCGCGGGGGCCTCCCCGGCACCTACCCTCAGAGCACTCCCTACCACCCCGCCACCACCGACGAGCCGGCGCGAAGTCCGTACCTCGATGTCCGCCGAGTCCTTACTGAGCACAGGGGCCATGGCAGTGCCTACAGTTTCGAGTCTGCCAGTGACAGACCCTCCTTGCGTCCTCAAGCTCCAGCCAGAGAGCCAAGTGACAGCAGCCGGAGCGCGAGTGGAAAACAGGCAGACGAGGGCCGGCGGCGCGGGGGCGGAGCGGGCGCGGGGCGGCAACGCCCCCGGGGCGGGGCTGCTCTCTCGGTCCTGCGGCTCCCGCGCCAGGCACCGCAGCAGCAGCTTGGCCTTCCCCGTTCAGCCCTCTCCGCGCCCCAGCCTGCAAGCTTGTTTTCCTTCTGCAAGCAGAAGGGAGGGTAGGAGTAGAGCACCCGCTCTGGGGACTACCTTTACTCTCTAAACTGCTAAAAGCTGAGTTAGGCAGGCGGGGCCAGATAGGAGGGATCCCCGGGCAAAGGTAAAAGCAGTCCGCGCTCCAAGCAACAACTTGCACTTTTTCTTTTCTTCCACACAAACCCCGCGAGATGTAGATACATTGTTTGAGGGGCAACTGCATTTTCAGGAACTCCTCAAGGATGAAATAGTAGATGTTCCTCCATCCATCCACCAAGTAGGTGGGCGGGGTTTGAGCTGCAGTGGAGGATACCAGAGCACCGGTCTTCTGAGAGTTCACAGCCCCTGCGGGGAGGGGAGGGAGACGAGCAAAATCATCCACAGCCCGCAGCAGCATACAGGAAGTGCTGCAGGTGGTGCATAATCAAGGTTGTCTTTTTGCAGGAAAGTCTCATTTTAATGGTTATTTTTTAAATATTTTTTATTCTAAAATGTGAAACTCTTTTGAAAAGTTGCTCTTCGTTTTTGCTCTAGAGCTTGCTGAGGAGAAGGGAGAGATTTCCTGTAGAGTTGGTCCCAATCCAGAAAACATTCACCTCGTTTTTTGAGGATATGTGTACTCCAGATCTCTCTCCTTTTCTCCCCGCTCCACCCCCCTCACCCCCCTCACCCCCCTCACCCCCCACCCCCACCCCCACCCCTGTTAGATGCATCCCACCTCTCTTCTACCATAACACTTTCTACTTCCGTTAGGACATTTGCGGCACTCCTTCATGCACTTGGCTAGATAGTGACACCTTGGAGTTAAGTATTTCTCCCTTATCATTATTTTTTCATTAGTCCGTTCATCGTTTTATTCAACAAATGTTTATTGAGCGTTTTCAATATGCCAGACACAGACACTGTGCTAGGTTCTCTGGATATGGTCTTCAAGAATACACATCACTCTCATGGAGATTATACTCAAAATAAGCAAGTAAGCAAAATGTGATGCCTGCTTGTAAGATAAAAGAAGAATAGGACAGAATAACTAGGGTATGGGTACCTTGAGTGGTTGAGAAGGCTTCTCTGAACAAACCATCAGATTACCTTCCAGAACCTGGAACTTACTAAGAGACAGATACATTTTTCTTGAATCAAATATTAAGAGACACTAGAAAGTTAAATGGAAATCTTAGAATCATCTTTGACTCCTTTATCCTTATTGCCTCATTTAATCTATGCCCAAACTCTCAGGAGTCAACCTCCTAAATAGATTTTGAATCATTCATTTCTCCATTTTGCTGCATCCACCGTGGTCCAAGCTAACTGGTATTCTAGCTTCTATTCTTACCTCATCTCCACACCAGATTGAGCTTTAAAAAGTGTTAACTGGCTCATGCCATACAAAGATACATCCACACACCCAGGTACCCATGGTATAAATCCTTCAATGGTCCATTGCAGTCAGAATATAATACAAACTCCCTAGTAACCACTGAATAACCTGCTCTACTCCGCTCGTCCGCTACTCTTGCCCTGACTCATTATGTTCCAACCAAAAGGTAATCTTCTCATCCTCCATCCACGTCTCTACCTTTGCACATTGCCCTCCACTTGGAGCTCTTCTTCCCCTTCTACTCATCATTTAGGTCTCACTGAAGCCTTTATGATCTATCCCCATCACCAACAAAATTACACCCACTCCGTCTTTTTCATTCTATTTCGTCTTCATAGACTTCTCAAATGTTGTTTAAATATTTATTTGAATGTGACTTATTTAATATATGTCTTCTATTTAGAGAGGAAGCTCCAGGAGGGGGTCCATGTGTACCTTTGTTGTTTACTGGATACTCAGTTCCTAGCTCAGGACTGAAACATAAGAGACCAAGAACACTTGGTGATTGAGTGAACAGAGTACATTCGTTTATACACTGAGCAGTTCATTTTAGAAACTTTAGTTTCTCTGCATCACATATTCTCATTGTCCTACTTACTGCTGAGAAATAGCTCACAATATCTATCAATGAATTTGTAGTTAAAATGGGTCAAAATAACTACTTATCTTTTCATGGTGTAATGTTCCAAAGTCAGATGTTCCTGCATCTCCCTACAACCACACCTTACCCACTTACTCTAGATCCTCTTGGAGATACAGATAGATAGATAAATCTATCTATATCTATTTATCTATCAGTCTATATATATAAACACACATATAAACACCCAAATACATACATACATATACACACATGTATATATTGAGAAAAGATATACACACATAAGCATATATAAATTTACAAATATAATATATATAATTATAATACATATGATTTCTTCTCCAATTTAATCAGTCAGGTTCAATGTTCAATTTCCTAACCTACAGGGATACAGGCTTATTGCTCTTTCAGGTTACACTTTAACATAAATCTTATCAGTTAGCAATTGATAGTTAATTTATGTGTACAAGAATCCAAGTTATCTTTAAGAGTTATACAGTGTATTTTCATATTCCTTTTCTGTTATAATTCTCCTAAACAACTATAGAGGATAAGTCCAAAATATGCTGGTTTTCCAAAGATAAGTGTTTCATCGGTGATAGTCAATAATCAAATATAAAATTTAAATGCATTTACCATCCCCCCCAACTTCCTCAAACAGATGTATCCTGTTCTGACATATTAATTAAGGCATCTAATCACATTGCTGACATGCCACACCTATGCTCTGTAATCCGTGATTGAATCTAATAATATTTTAAATTCATTGAAATTGCACATTAAACACAGTTGTACCTGTAAATAATGCAAGCTGTTTAAAGCTTTTACTGCAAACGCATTTGCACCACACTTTTTAAAAGTTGTAAATTATGATGGCGTTTGTCAAGCTGTCCCTCCATCTGGAAGCACAGTGAAATATCAGGTGTTCCACATTAATTTTTTGTAGGCTTTGGAGAGACAGCTTATGTTTGAACCTAATAGTTTACAGTACATAAATGAATATTATTACTACCAAAGTCAGAAGTAGGGCTTATGAGTCATCTTCAATTTCACATCTAAAAAGTTATTCAATATTACAAATTTAGAAACACAATAAAAATTCAGATTTCCATATGCCTTTATTTTCCCTTTGCAGTCTAGCATTAAGAAATTTTTTTTGGTGGGGGACACTTCTTTGAAAATGATTTCCTCCCAAAAAGTCAGAGGCTGAATGATCATGAGATGCATTTTTTTCTGATTTTCAAGGGCCAAATTAATTCCTACCCATATTGACCAGTAGGATAATGACTAAAGATCAGTTAGGCCCAAATATTTCCAGCATTCCTGTTAAAAAGACCATAAGGAATACGTTGGTTCATATTTCATGGAACAAACAGTATAATGTGCTCAACTACATGTCTATCATATTGTATATATATAGATATGCAGTATATCAGCATGTATTATGTAAATGCCATAAAAAGCACAGATAACACAGAGAAACTACAAACCTCTCCCATAAATTTATTTAGCAATTATTTATTGGGTGCAATTGTTTCAGATGCTGTGATAAGCATTAGTGACGTCTCAGTGGACAATAGAGACATTGTCTCTGTTACCACAAACCTTCAGGCACTAACTGAAAAACAAAAATTGCCGCTTAGTGATTTTAAATGAGTGGTTTAACTGAATGGATTACTATGAGAGTCAGATGTCAAAATGCATGCAATAGTATTTTGGTTTTTTTTTGTTTTTTTTTTGTAAATTGAACAGTGTCATATAAACTAAATATTACAAATTTAAAGATATAATCTTTCAATGCCCATGTTCCCACGTTCTAGAAAAATGCCATTAATGCATGACTGCCTATGAAAGATTTTGGGTAAAATGCAGTGTAAGGGGAAAGTTTATAGACTTATCTGACTTAAAGTGGGGGGAAAACATCCTTTAGAATGAATGTCCCCTGAAATAATTTGCCTCACTACTTAGGGGTCTTTTCCTTGGCCTTGTTGGTTTCCTCTCACCATCAAATATTGTCGTAATTCCAAGAACTGGCATTTAAAGTGGTTTCTTGTTTTATTGCTGGAATTTTATTGTTTTATAATTTCTAGTTCATTTACATTTGAGCAAGTTCTTCATATCCTTGCTTAAAGTATGTATTTTCCCTTTTGATCATCTGTAGCAGATGTTATGATGTGCTTCACAGATCACCACCCATCCCCCAACCCATTCAAAACTGAGGCACTCATTCTCTCAGCTCCTGGGAGTGTTAGTGGTTGACAGCTGTCTGCTGAGTCCCTCTCTGGAAATTGCCTCTGGCTAAGAGAGCCATCTCACTCAAAGTTCAAGCCCTTTCCTGGGGTAGAAGATATCCAATGACAGTAGATGTGGGAATTTAAAGGCTGGGCCCTTGCCTCAATTCAAGACACCTTTTAGGGGCCATCCCACCTTCAGAGGTCCCTCAAGGGATTAGCTGGGACATATGTTGGGATGTCTGTAGAGTTCAGCTTCTCCCTTTGCCCATCCTGCTTCATTTCCTTGCTCTCACTGGGCGTCATCCAGACAGCACTGAATAATGAATATACTTCCTGCACACACATTTCTATTGCAAAGTCTGCTTCCTAGTGAACCTAAGCTGCATTGTTACGTCTGTATATTAATTAACAAATAGTCTATACTGCATGTAAAATGCACATGCTTAATTATCATCATGCCTGGACATAAAAATTAACTCATATTTTTAAATCTCATCATTTATTTCATTGTTCTGAGATATTTCTGTATTTGTTAATTCATTCTTATCACTGATAATTATGTGCCGAACACATGCTAGGTTCAGTGGAAAACACTAGAGGTACCGTGATGAGCAAAATAAAAGTGATCTCTTATTCTCCTGTGCTTTGCAGATGAGTTAGGGAGATGGACATTTGCAAAATAATCACACAAAAATATATTTACTGCAAATAGCAACATCGATGAAAAACAAAAGGCTGTTATAGTAGAGGACCCTGAGAAATCGGTGGAGTCCTTGAGGTAATGGCCTCACTGCTGAGACCTAAAAGACAATGTAAGAGTTAAAAAGGCAAAAGGAGGTTATTAAAAGACTTGCGGGAAAGGAGAGCAAAGTGTAAAAGCTCCAGGGTCAGAGATATTCAACAGGGAAAGAAGGCCCTGATGGCTGGAGTTTAAGCAACTAGTGGGAGAGCGACCCAGGGTGAAGCTGCAAGATAAGCATGCCATGTTTTATTTAGTCTTTGTTTAGGGTTTTGAACTTTGTTCTATAAGAAATGGGAAGCCATGAAAGTTTTTTAAAGCAGAAGAATGGTATGATCAAATGTGTATTTTGAAGTATTACTCTGATTGCAATGTATGTGTAATTGCATATTCATGTACTCACTTGGTTGAATGTGTGAAAATCAACCAAGGCAAGTGATTTCTGGAGATGGGCTCAGTCATTTCCTGTGCATGCTAGCCTGGGTGGTAATCATAAGTGCCATTAGAAACCAAAATAGTGCATTTCTACCATATATTAACACCATTGCTATTTAGCATGTTGTGGCACTTAAAAGGCAGATCTCTATTTTTAATCAGAGGCCAGAAAGAAAAACCTACACTCCGGAAGGATTTCCGTCTCTCAGTCAATGGCTCTCGTTCTGTTTTCCAACATAAAATTATAATCATCAATTTTTAATCATCTGAATAATGAACGATGTGCTGTTCTTGTTCTGCAGTTTGTTTTCATGATTTTTGCTACCCCTACCCCTACACTACCCCTACACTGTAAGATCCTTGATAATTTTTAGTGGGTCTTATCTTTTTATCCTCCATGCCTAACATGGTACCTAGTACATAGCCGGTAAATAAATATTATGAATAACTATCATATTTTTATCTTAAAACTTCATTGCAGATCATTATTTAGCATTACTCTTTTTCAACGTGGCAGAGAGTATAGAAAGCCTAAGAGGAAAAGATTTCTAGTGGCTATACAAATAGATAAAGGGAATCAATGGCCAACTCACAAAAAAGGGAATACAAGCAGTTAATGAAAATGTGAAAATTGAGTCAACCCAATCAGTAATCAAAGCAATGTCAAAAAATTATAATGACATAGAGTTTTTCACACATCAAACTGGCAAAGATTTTTTAAGGAAATGAGGGTGTAATAAAATTAACAGGTTCATAAGATTCCATAATGAGTAAAAACTTAGTATAGTATATAGGCAGGGCAGTTGAGCAATACATAGCTTTCTTAGTCTATTTGGCTGCTATAACAAAATACCATGAAGTGGTTAGCTTATAAACAACAGACATTTACTGCTCCCAATTCTGGAGGTTGGGAAGTCCAAGATTAAAACATTGGCAAATTTGGTGTCTGGTGAGCACCCACCCTCCGGTTCATGGATGATGCTTTCTCGCTGTGTCCTCAGATGGCAGAAGGGACAATGCAGCTCTCCAGGTTGCTTTAATAAGGGCACTAATCCCATTTATGAAAGTTCTGCCCTCATGATCTAATCACCCCTCAAAGGGCCCACCTCATAATATCCTCACATTGGTGATTAGGTTTTAACATGTAAATTTTGGGAGGACACAAACATTCAAACCACAGCAATAGCCAAACAGTAAATATGTGCATTCTCTGAGTCATCAACTTTATTTCTGATTTTTTTAAGAAAACAATATTCTTTTTGCAAGATGTATCCAAAAATATGTTCATTCTGAAGTTGTTCATACAAAAATAAAACAACATATATGCCCTATAACAGGTGACTGATTGATAACTGATTATTAATAACTGACATTGGCTGGGCAAGGTGGCTCATACCTGTAATTCCCGCACTTTGGGAGGCCAAGGCAGGCAGATCATGAGGTCAAGAGATCAAGACCATCCTGGCCAACATGGTAAAACCCTGTCTCTACTAAAAATACAAAAATTAGCTGAGCGTGGTGCTGCGTGCCTGTAGTCTCAGCTACTCGGGAGGCTGAGGCAGGAGAATTGATTGAACCCTGGAGGCGGAGGTTACAGTGAGCCAAGATTGCACCACTACACTCCAGCCTGGCAACAGAGCGAGAGGCAAGTAGCACAAACTCCTTAAGCTTTATCTAACTAGGCAAAATAATCTAAATAGGTGGAGAATGTCCTATTATGAGATAGTTGTTTGAATGTTTTGATTTATTTAATCTATGAAACAGCAATCCTGTCAGTCTCTCACTCCAAACCCATCATGTCTTCCCATTTCACTCAGTAGGAAAATTGTACAATGACCTGCAAGGCATGTATGTATATATCTAGCTTTTTGTTTCTTCTCTCCTTCTCATTCCTGCTATTCTTGTTTACTCCCACTCCACCCACAGAGATTTTTCCACTTGCTCTTCCCTCTGTCTGCACTGATATTACATACTAGGTATTTCAACAGATAGCCCTTCATCAGCTTCAAGCACTTGCATAATGACCACCTTCTCAGTAAGGTCTTCTCGAATACCATATTTAAAATTGCAGCTCACGTTTCTCACATTCACTATCCCCCTTTTCCTATTTTATTTTTCTCCCTAGCAATAGAATACAAATGACATTCTATTTGTTTTAATGATGTGTGCGCTCATTGCCTGCCTTCTCCTAATAGAATGTAAGTTCCCCGAGGCTGTTTTGTTCACTGCTATATCATCAGTGTCTGAACCAGTGCCTAGCATATTGTAGATGCTCAATAAATGTTTTTGAAAAAACTCATGAAACAGATTGTAGGTTATAGTCTCTTTTCATACTTATGTATTAGCATTTAATATTCTACATTTATGTGTTTGTCTCATCCACCAGACAGAACTGTTCAAGGGCAAGGACTACATCTTATTAATCTTTGAATCACTCAGTTTAGACAGTGTCTGGATTTAAGTAGATGTGCTCTAAATATATGTTGATTGAACAAGCAAATGGAATAAAAATCAACATGTTTGTGTACTTTCCCAAAAGCACCCACCTCAGTGCATCTTAGGTCTTCAAAAATTGAAATTTATCATGTATGTCAATCAGAGAAACTCTAAGTTAAGAGCTTGCTCTGAAACACATTTCTCATTCTTCTTGTCTTAACAACTCACTTGACAGTATTTGATAAATACAGTCATTCGTGCAAAGGACCTTGGTATTTCCAATAAATTTGAAAATACTTCCCATTTCCTTGTATCTTTCCTTCAACACATTCAAATAGTTTAATTTGTTTTGTTGTTTCAAATATTCTGAGCAGTTTCTTCTCCATTTATTAAAAATTTTATTAAATTTTAAAGAATATTCACATCTTATTTGCAGAATTTAAGGGAAAGATTATTTGGTACTTTGTATCTTAAACAGAATAACCATTCTGAAAGTATTTTGACAGTCTTTTGGAAGAACAGATATATTATGTGTTTATGCCATTGTATGTGTTGTGTATGTATAGATATATACATGTATGTGTGTATGTATATTTTAAATCATCCATCGTACTTTTTCCAATTGTTGCTTAAAATGAGTCATCACTAGATTCATTAATTCAACTATCTTGTTTTAGGCTTCAATGAAAAGAGCTTATAGATTTTTCCTTTTTTTATTTATTTTTCTTTTCTGGGGGTTGGTGTTGCGGGGTGCTGGTTACTATCACTCTTCCAAGTAGCAGCACAAATACATTTCACAATGTGAACTTTGATAAATGTCCAAATGGATTTTAAAACTAAGCAAATTGAACCGCTTTTTGAGTCCCATAATTTATTCCAGCCATCTGTGTCACACACACACGTTTGTTTCTTAAAGGCTTTATAAATTTTTTTATTTTTTTTTGCCCATCTTCCAAACCAGCAGCACATTAGGATATAACAGCATTAACATATTTCAAGATTGACTTTGACCCCCTGAAGAATATAATACATCTTTCCATTGAGAAACATTTTTCAACTTAACTATTTTCAATTTGGAGATTAAAAAGTGTAGAACCAAAAACATTCTTTTGGCATGATACTTTCTATTTAAAGGCCACCAAATGTTTCTTTCTGAGAGATTGTATTGAGTGGTTAGGATCTTGGCATCCACTATTGTTCTAGGGAAAGATTTTCCTGGCCCACACTTGTTGTTCCTGGATAATGAATGACTAGAGTATATGGACAGAGCCACCTTCCCATCTGTATTAGCTTTAACTACCATTGATTGCTGTGTTGCATCCTCTGTTGAACCACGCATGCTTAATCATTAATTTTACTTAGAGCTAATAAAAATAGCTGACTTTATTGATCATCTACTGTATGCCCAGGACATTACACATAATCTTTGATTTAATTACCACAATAATCTGAATTTAAAAATATAGAAACTGACACTTATGTATTTTATTGGAGTTTCTGATACCTAATTTCTTTCTTGGGGGTGGTAGGTAGGAGTTATTGAAACACCACCACAATATCGTGAATTTTATTTATTTATTTTGAATGCAGTATACTTACAAAGAGCATTTTTGGGTTTTATAAACGTCCAAATGGATTTTATTTTGGTTTTATTCATGGAACTAACATTTAGAGTTCCTATTTTGCTAAGCAATTTATTAGACTTTGTATATTAATTATCATATAGTTAAGAAAATTGAGGCCTCACAATGTTAATGCTGTATCTTCACAAGACTAATGGGTGGTAGATCTTGGATTCTTGCCCAGGACTCCTTCACTCAATACCTTCTATTTTACATGTTTGCCTTGAAATAGAGTAATATGTTCCCTTACAGAATTTTTCTATTTTGCTATTCTATTCTAGTCTAATCTGTGACCTATGAGAATCCTGATTAAAGAATGATAATATCTATTTCATGGTTTTTCCTTGTTACAGTAAGAAACAAACATATGTATATACCTATTATATATGACTAAATATGTTACATATATCATCCACATCCTAAATATGTACAGTTGTAGTTGTTACGCATAGTAAATCCATGCCTAGGTGATGAGTTGTATCACAGATTTTGACAGAAATATAATGTGTTAAATACTTTGTCATCTTCCTCTCATCATTTTAACTAAGCAAAATTGCTAAACATAGAACATAAATTTCTAATCAACTTGTATGTGCTTTGATACAAGAAGCAATTCATACTTTAAAGTAGATTGTTCTGGGCATAAGAAAAATTTGACTAAAGTGATAAAATAGGGAATGATTAAAGAGTTTCAGATTCTTTAGCTTAGAGAAGACAAAGCTGGCTAAGCTTGAATAAATTATTGTATTGAAATAGTTTTTATCAGAATAGTGAGCAGTTGTTTTCTATTTTGACATCAGGTCATGAAATAGGTTTAATAAATTGAGACAATGTAATTGGATATAAAAAATAACTTCTTTATGTCAAAGATAAAATATTAGCATGGACTACCAGGGATGATATGAAGTCTTTATCCTGGAAATCTGAACAAAGAACATAAACCGCCATTTACCCCAGCTGCAAAAAGCAAGCTGATGGACAATGTGATCCTTAATAGTCTTTTCTAATATTTTGTTTTTATAGACATCATAACTTTTTCTTCTCTTTCCTTTTACATATCCCTGCCTTTTATGATAATAGTACCTTAAAGCAGGAGCGATTTCTGATTTTTATTTTTAAACATACCTGACTATAAGATATTAACTGCAATTTCTCTTTTACATTAAATTTTCAATAAGTGAAAATGGTAATATATTAGCCAGTTCTTCAAGAAAAATGCAGATTTCAAGGTAGGTCACATTTCTATTATATCCCATAACATACATACAGCAATTAGATTGATGGTTGAAAAACATATTTACATCATAACACTCCCCTGTTAACCTATCAATGGATTCTCATTAAAATTAAAGTAAAGCACACATTACTTAGATTGGCGTACAATGACTATACCTCTGTGTATCTGTGATCTCATGTCATCTCCATTTTACTCCAGCTTATACCACATCAGCCACTGTGGCTTTACCATTTATCCAGCATATTAATTCTAAGCTCTTTCTATTCTTTGTACTTGGATGAATATCAAAATGGTACAGAGCAGACAACTATTCAATGATGTTGGATCAAGATATTCCTTAAGTAGGAAAAAGCAAGCGTAAAGTCATTGACTTCCCTTTCCATCATTTTCCCCTGAATATGAATAGGTACACATACACATCAATGCCCATCAGTTTCTCTGATAATTTTCTTTATTTTATATACACTGACTTTGTATCTATATCTGTATACTTGTTTATTGTCAGCTTCTTCCTCTCTAACATGAGTATTGTGTGTTCTTTGCTGTGTTGCCTACACCTAGAATGGTGCCTGGCACATGATAGACACTTAATAAACCTTTCACTTCACTTTCAATTTAAAAGTAGATATTATTTCTGCAATGTCAAAATATGATGAAAAATATTGTTTATAGTTGTGACTATAGTCAAAGTCAATATATTTGTGAGTGAATATTATACTTTCCATCCATATGGTTTGTCATCATGGAAAGAGAGCTGTAGTCTAAAGGTGAAGTGGGAAGTACAATTTGCAAAAATCATTACCATTCCTTTCTAAATCCAAATCAAGGCTTATTGTCTTTGGGTAAACATGTATTATTTAAGAAACTTATACTGAAGTTCTTATCTCCATATAAGAAAACGTTTTCTGTTAAAAAGATGTGATTCTCTGATGTGAGAAGAATTTATTCCATTCCTTATCTGAGAATTTCATTGCCATTTGCATGTCGCCTGGAATACAAATTGTACTGAGTAATCAATCATTGTTTAATTGCCGCTCAAGTAAACCCTTGTAATCAGACTTGCTATAAAAATGTTAAGGTGTGCAAAAAGCATAAGGTGGCATTTTCCCCTCCTTCTTATTATGCCTGTGTAACTTCCATTAATACTAATAGGAGGCACAGCTGGTCGTCAACAGGAGATTACAGGTTGCTGTTTAAATCATATTTTATTTTTATACCTTGGCAAGATTTATGTATTGAAATCAGGTGGCCAGATTTTTGCTGTTGTTAAGAAATCTTTTACTCTGAAAGAATGAGATTGGGGGGTGGGAATTGGGTCTCACATTTTTTATTTTAGGAATATAAAGACTCGAAATCCAAGCAGCAGCTTGTCCTTATACAGCAAGTCTGTCTTATTCTTTAGCACCAGCTGGAGTCCCGTTTCTAATTTGCTGTGAAGAATTAAGTGATTTGAGACCCATACCCTGGAGTATTTGACCTCCAATGTCAACCAGCTAGCTTGCAATTCCCTTGGCTGGAAAGTTTCTCCAGAATTGATTTGAACTAACATCAGTTAAAACACTCTGAAATATGGTAGTAAATATCATTGCAAATCTGAGTATGACTTTATAGCCGTGAAAATAAACACACTGTAGAATATTAAAGAAAAGAGTTTAAGAGCATGGAGAGCCTTGAGGACCAGAAATGTTGTGACAATAGAACGATTCACCTCAGGGTCATCAGTTTAAGTCTGGCACAGTTGGTTGGCTACACTGTCTGAAGATGGTTGTTTGTAGCATATGTGAACTGTGCCAGTGCTTGCAAATTCATTTCATAGGGTTCAGGTCCATTTGTCATAAAACAGTTATTCCTGTTATTTTTCAATTGCCAGAGTGTTGACAATCCTAGAGGAGAATAGAAGGACTAATAAGAACAAAGTTAGTGTAGTGTCTTCGTTACCCCAAGCACAGGCCAGTCTCCTTTCCCCCAATCTTCATTTTCTCGTGCTGTTGCCCTCACTCACCTAGATTCTCTCCATTTTTTTTCTCTATACTTAATCTAGTCCTTTAAATTATCTAATGCATTCCTTTTCCCTCTCCATGAAACTTCTCCCAGTTATTCCTGTTACTGGTAGATTTCTATCATTCCTGAACTTGGTTGGTACCAACGACCTGAAATTAGACATAATACCAGTGCAAGTAAGTAATAAGGTCAACAGTGCTGGAAGGATTGGTAGGTAGGAGGACACTGTGGTAGCCAGAAGAATAAATATCAATGTCTCCATAACTCTTCTGAAACTCCTTAGTCCTTATTCTCTCTTCATTTTTTCTTTTTCCAGCTTTTACCTCAGTTAATTAACCACATCATGTGAAACCATATCCTGCTCCTCACCCTGAAGTCTCTGGCTTCTCACCCTAGAAACACCACCTGCTAACAACCTGTACTGCTGGTATCCATCTTTGGCCACCACCTATCCTAACTTGCTGGACTAGCACCCTATGCCGAGAAGGGTACAAAAAACGTATAGGGAGGTAAGTCCTACCCACATGAGACAATAAAATGGACGGATGAGAAAGTGGATAGAAAGTGCCAGGCATTAGTTGAGATCAAAACGTGTTAAGTGCAGCTGGGCATGGTAGCTCACATCTGTAATCCCAGCACTTTGAGAGGCTGAGATGGAAGGATTGTCCAGGAATTCAAGACCAGCTGGGACAACATAGTGAGACCTGTCTCTACTAAAAATTATAAAAAGTAAATAAGCCAGGTGTGGTGGTGCATGCCTGTATTCCTAGCCACTGGAGAGACTGAGGCAGGAGAATTGTTTAACCCCAGGAGTTCCAGGCTTCAGTGAGCTATGATCACCACTGCACTTCAGCCTGGGTGACAGAGCAAGACCCTGTCTCAAAACAAAACAAAACACCCAGGTGTTAAGTGTGCATTCTGGTTGGAAAATTAAATAGCGATTACCTTTCACAACCAATTTCACACATATATTACTTTCATATGTTCATTGAGGTACTTGGTACACCTAATACTATTTTTCAAGTATACTGTGAGTTAATTTAACCTTATGACTTTGTGTAATTTCCAACCTTGAACTTGCATGTTTTTTTTCCCCATGAGTAAAACGATATGATGAGACTGAGTAATAAAAATAGCCACCATTTATTGAGAGATTATGTTATGCCACACAGTCCTTTAAGTGCATGATGTACATTATACATACCCATACAATACTTAATTATCAATCCAGAAGATATTATTATGCTTATTTTACAGTTCAGGAGAATGGGCCTCTAGGAATTTAAGTTCCTTGACCCAGGACACTACCTAGTTAGGCACATAAAGACCTAGCCTGAGATTCTGCCACAATATATCAAATTTGCTGCAAGAAAATATTATGTCTGTGCATTCAACTCAGTACTTTATCATATATAGTGGAAAAAAGAAAGGCTGTTTATATGCTATTGTACACCAATTCTTGCTTGTTTAAGTCTTTTGTTACTAGGTCAGATTTTGAGTGTAATATTCCAGTAATTGATATATGCACTTCTTGTTCGTCCTTGACATCGCATGACACCTCATGGTGCACTGAATAAATGTTCAACAAATAAATGCATGTGGCTTTGATGTGATGTTCTGATAAAATTATGGGATCCTGTTATTCCTTTTATTTTCAATTGCCACAGTGTTGCAATCCTAAAGAAGAATCGAAGGACTAATAAGGACATAGTTAGTGCAGTAGCTTTCAGGGATGTGAGGTCTGAACCTCTTGGTTTAAAATTGAAAGAAAAATTTTTCCTGCCTCCTATTACAGTACCTAAGACTGTATACAGTACACATCCTGGTTTTCTAGTAATGAAGTTTTAAGAGATATGTGATCACTTTCATTCACGTTTTTTTTCTGAATATGTGATAAGAAAATCATAAAACACAAAACATTAAAGGGGGAAAATACAAAATACTCATAATTGTACTATTGACATTTGAATTTATATCAATTTATGGAAATTTTGATTTGTTATCTTTTTTACTTAACTTCAAATGTGATTTTTAGTAGATTCATATTATTCTAAATTTTGGATGTTCCCTAACATATTAGTATGTGTAGGCTAGGTTATGCTACAATAACAAATTACTCCAGAAATTTCGGAGGCTTAATGCCACAAAGGTGTATGTCTTGCTCACGTTACATATCCCATGTGGGCTGGTAGAAAGCTTCTGCTCTATACAGATACAAAGGGACTTGAGCTGCCAGAGGTTGCAATTTCTTTTGATTACACCTTCAGGAACATATGGCCTCCTCAGTCCAAGTGGTTATAAAGATGCAGAAATTTCTCACCTCAAAGTAAAATACTTAAATAAGAAAAGACATATGTCACTTCCACTCATAGATCAGTGGCCAGAACAAGTTGCATTACAGTGCCTAATTGTAAGGGGCCTGCAGACTGTAAAGGAACACATGGGATATTTTATGTAATTAACCCTCCTCAATTTCTTTCTTAAATAGATGTCCCTCAGTTTTATATTTAGCAGTGTTTTCTCAAAGTTTGGAGTATAAAGAAAGGCATCCTTCCTTTTTTCAAGTATTAATAAATCTGTAATAGTTACTAGCCTTTAGACTTCAGACTTAGGTTCACTCAAAATATAACTTATGTGTTCTATAATAAAAGTTAATTTCTATTTTGAATCCTTAATCAGCCAAGTGGCAAAACAAAATCTCAGCCAATCTACTACTTCTTCTCCTATTCACCTAGAGTTTCTTCTAAATTTAGGGGATGGCAAAGTGCCCATATTTCAGGCAGGAGAGTGAGGCACCTGGGCCCTAGTCATTTGCATGTTCCTGTGTGGTGACTGATGAGATGATCATCACCCATTCTATTCGCTAGTCCATCTGCATGAGTACAAGAAGCTTCTATTTCCTAAAGACAAGACTCTCAAAGCGTTGTGTTCTCTCTCAGTTGCTGCTGTGCCAGTGTGGGCCTCATATTCTGCTCTGAATGTGTCAAAGATGGGGTGCTGGCAAGGGGATGTAAAACATCAGGGCTCAAATTCTTTTCTCAGAGTCCCAATAGTGACTAGTTTTTCTCCCTTGATAGGGAGGATAGGAAGTGTAGAAATTGGCTGATTGCATATTCTCCCAAATCTTACGATGTACCCTAACTTCAGGTTTTGAAATCAAGAGGCTAAAATTTGACTTTTCTAAAACTTGTCTTCTGTTTTAATAACTCTCAGCTGAAGCTATAATCCCACTGACTGAGTAGAGGCAAAAATGAGGAAAAAAAGTTGAAAAATATATACCTTTCATCAAAATATAATTCTATGAAAAAGATACATAATATATGTTTGTGTATGTAAATATGTGTTTGTGTGTGTGTGTGTATTTGTTGTTGTTGTTCACATTGAAAGAGATAATGCTGCCTACCAAACTAGTAAGTCCTTTCTTGGAGAAATTGCCAAACACGCTGACCAACTACTCAGGTTTCCTGTGTGTAAGGTGGTCATATTCTGCACCATGCAACTATATTATCTAATAAAACCTGACTATCCAGTGTTTATTTGCAATCCCAGAGCCAAAATTCTTCTTTAATAATATGCATCCCAATCATATTCTTAACTTAGTATTTTACCTGGAGGCTTAGGTGTTCCCAGAAATACATTTTTAAAATGTATTTTAGAGGTGGTGGTGATGGGATAGGGAATTTTTATTTGTATGGTCATTTGTTGGTTAGCTGTGGCTTTAGAAGAGCCATTTTATCTGTCACTGGAGGAAGATGACTCACTAGTTGTGAATGTAATTCCCTCTCTTTCTACATACAGTTTCCAAGAAGGAAGTCTTGCCACTGTGTTTCTAATGAGTCATTTTTTAATCATGCTGCCCATCAAGAAAGATAGAGGAACAGATTTTTTTTTATTTTTGTGGATAGTTTTTCAACCCAATAAGCACTTCTTCTTGAGACATTAATCCACTTTATGAGAGAGAACAGGACCAGGATAGTGGAGGGCTTATATTTTGGGAGGCAGTTGGAGTGGGTGGGGGGTATTGAGAGAGTTTCCTGATTGGGAAATGGGAAGGAGTGGAAAGGAGAAAAGAAGTACAAGTTCCACAGAGTAGAGGCCCCCTGAATATGTAGGTTCGTAGAAGAAGAAGGCTCTGTGGGTCCCTGTAAAGACTTAGCACTCAATTTCGCTGTTTCAAGGATCTTGGCAAGTGTCTCTCACAACTAAGCCAGGCAAAGAGGAAATTCATCTTCCACGGGAGCCACAGCCATCATAAAATGTCACAGTGGAATGAGCAGTGAAAGAGTGGAAAATGCAGTGGAAGAGTAAAGTTTCATAGTGACAATGTATAATCCCTAGATGATCTCTTTACTTTTAATAGACTTTTAATTTTAGAGTAGTTTTAGATATAGAGAAAAGTTTCGAAGATAGTACAGAGAGGTCCTGTTCATCTGACACCCAGTTTCCATTATTATACCTTCTTACATTAGTATGGTACGAACATTACATTCATGAACCAATGTTAGTCCATTATCATTAACTAAGTTCCTACTTTACTCAAGTTTCCTTGGCTTTTACCTAATAGCTTTTACTCTTGCAGGATCCCACCAGTGTACCATACTACATTTACTGGACATGTCTCTTTAGGTTCCTTTTCGCTGTGGCAGTTTCTCAGATTGTCCTTGTTTTTGATGACCTTTGAGTAGTACTGGTCAGATATTTTGTAGAATCCCTTAATTAGATTTGTCTGGTATTT
This sequence comes from Pongo pygmaeus, assembly GCF_028885625.2. Classification (NCBI taxonomy): domain Eukaryota; kingdom Metazoa; phylum Chordata; class Mammalia; order Primates; family Hominidae; genus Pongo; species Pongo pygmaeus. The sequence continues at coordinate 132,112,773 of NC_072373.2, read as the reverse complement.
CTTAATGATTAGATTGGCTAAAGATTTTTAGGAGGAAGACTTCAGAGGGAAAGTTCCATTTTTATCCCATCATAATACCAGTATGTGCTAGCAATATGACTTATCACTGTTGATATTAAATTTGTTCACCTGGCTGAGATATTGTTTGTCAGGTTTCTCCACTGTAAACCTACTCTCTTCCTCTCTTTCTTTTCGTAGTGTATTTTTTAGAATGAAGTCCCTTATGAGAAGACCACATGTAATTATTAGAAATAAGAAAGATCGGTGGGGCTCAGTGGCTCACGCCTGTAATCCTAGCAGTTAGGGGGGCCAAGATGGATGGATTGCCTGAGATCAGGAGTTCAAGACCAGCCTGGGCAACATGGCGAAACCCTGCCTCCACTAAAAATAGAAAAAAATTAGCTGGGAGTGGTGGTGCGTGCCTGTAATCCCAGCTACTCGGGAGGCTGAGGCAGGAGAATCATCTGAATCCAGGAGGTGAAGGTTGCGTGAGCCAAGATCATGCCATTGCAGTCCAGCTTGGGCAACAGAGTGAAACTCTGTCTCAAAAAACGAAAAAAATAATAAGAAAGATCAGTGGTGGTAGGGAGGAGCGACCAGATTGGAGAATAATATAAAATAAGTAGAGTTTGATTTATGCTTTGAAAAAAAGGTAGGGTTTGGATAGGTAGTAGGGACAGAGGATGGGGAGTTACGCTGCCCATCCTTATAACCAAGTACCTTCATAGATTATTTGGAATTCTGCATGAAAGCTCTGTTTATTCTCCCCTATTTATTCACTTATTCAGTTATTTATTTATATTAATATGGACTGATGGATGTTTATTTTATACTTGAGTTATAATCCACACTACTTTTTTTTTTATTGTTGCTCAAATTTTTCCAGCATTTGACATTGAGAGCTTTTTCATTTGGCTCCAGTGTCCCTTTGATATGCCCCCTTCACTCATCATTATGTGTCTGTGTTTGTGGCTCTGTGTGTGTATGTGTGTTTTAACACTTCCTTACTTTTTGGCACTACAACATGCCCCAAGGTTATCTTGTATATTCCCAGCCTCTGTTTTGGAATCAACCATTTTCCCAGGTAACTTGCTTCCTTCGATTGGAGAAAAGTACATTAGAAACCAAGATCTGGGCACTAGGTGTGCTTATTGCTATTGGAGTGTCATTTTTCTAGGTCTTCTCAGCTGACAGAGCAAAAAAAAGTTTATGTATACTCACCCTTGTATGTACACTTATCTGTAAATATTTCCATAATCCACCTGTAATATATAGAGGAAATTAAATAATGTGCTAAATTAAACATGAGTTCATACTAATGTCTCCAACTTTAACCCATTGCCACATTGATCATTCTAACCACCCCTAGTGTTTTTGTGACTTCCCACTCTAACAGTGAGAAACCTGGCTCCCACCATCCATTTACTTAATTCTTCAGTTCCAGTGTATGTGTATGGTAGTATCAGAATTGTTAAGCTATAACCCTGCGGGAAACAATTTTGTCAACTATACTACATTGCTTAGGTACCGTGTCTTTTGTCGCTAGCTTTGTGGACTCCACGAGCTTCTGAAGTTCCTTCCATCAGTACCTTTTTCCCTACTTTCTTCAGTGAGGTTATTTCATCCACTTGTAGTAGAGTTAGATTCTTCTGTCACACGTTGCCTTTCATCATGGGATTTCTTAATCTCCTAAATGATTTTGTTTTAATTTACATGTGTTAAGCTTTACTGTTGGTGCTATAATGGTCTATGGGTTTTGACAATTTAATTGTCATGTACCCACCATTATAATATCATACAGAAAAGTTTCTTGCCCAAAATATCCCCTGTATTTTATCTATTTAAACCTGCCCTCTCGTGGAACCCTTGGCAACCACCGGTCTGTTCACTGCATCTATAGTTTTGCCCTTTCCAAATGTCATATACATTGAACTATAAGTTATGTAGCCTTTCAGACTAACTGCTTTCACTTACTAACATGCATGTAAGGTTCATGCATATTTTTGCATAACTTGATAGCGCCTTCCTTCTTATCACTAAATAGTATTCTATTGTTTGGATAGACAAGAGTTTGTTTAACCTTTCACCTACCGAAAGACATCTTGGTTGCTTTCAGTTTTTGGCTATTATATATAAGACTTCTAAAAACTCATGTGCAGATTTGCTTTGCAGCTTTATCATTTAATTTTTTTAATTTAGATATAATTTGCATACCTTAAGATTCATCTTTTTAAAATGTATATTTCAGTTTCTTAGTACATTCACAATATTGTGCAGCCATCACCACCATCTAATTCAAGAATATTTTCAGCACCCCAAAACCATGTACCCAACAATTATTTCCCACTCTCCCTTGCCTCCAACCCACTAATCTACTTTGTCTCTATAGCTTTGCTTATCTGGACATTTCCTACAAATGGAATCAAATGATACATTACCTTTTGTGTCTGGCTTCTTTAACTTAACATAGCGTTGTCAAGGTTCATCCATGTTGTAAACATGTGCCAATCATTCCACTTTATGTCTGCGTATTATTCCATTATATGGATATACCACACTTCATCTTTCCATCAGTTGTTGGACATTTGAATTGTTTCCACTTTCGGCTATTAAGAATAATACTGCTATCATCATTTATGTACACATTTTTGCATAAACATATGTTTTCATTTCTCATGGATATATATCTATCACTGTAATTGCTGGGTCATATGGTAACTCTTTGCTTAACTCTTTGAGGAGTTCCCCAACTATTTTTGAAAGCAGCAGTACTATTTTAGATTCCCTCCAGCAATGTTTGAGAGCTTCAATTTTGCCACCTCCTCACTAACACTTGTTATTGTCCATCTTTTTTATTATAGCCATGTAATGGGTGTGATTTGATATCTCATTAAGATTTTGATTTGCATTTCTCTAATGACTAATGATCACATGCTTCACATGCAGGTTTCTGTATGTTCATAAGTTTTCAGATCAGTTTGGTAAGCACCTAGAAGCACTATTGTTGGATTATGTGTTAAGATTATGTTCTCTTAATTTTTAGTCAATCAAATAAATGTAATCATCTAAAACAACCAATATTTGTGAACTCTTATCTGTTACAAACCATGATAGCTAGCTAGTTGTTAGCCAGAGAGGAAATAGAAAACTCATGTTGCTCTATGTTATTCTTCCCTGAGTGCAAATGATTATTGCACCTTCTAGGAGAGATGACAAGGTGCTGGGGTACTTTCAGGTGTCACAATGACCATGTGTGCCACAAGCATTTAGTGTCTGAGGATGAATCAATATTGTGCAGTGTGTGAAAGAGTCTTGCACAATTAAGAAATGTTCTATTCCTAATGTCACTGAACATCCCAGATGAAATTAATAGACAAATGTAGGAGTCAACAGAAACTGAAAGACAGAAAAGATAAAGGGTAGAGTTCAAAATTTGTAAGTGAAAAAACAAGTATGGAAAGGAAATAGTGGTTAACTGACAACTTTCTGGGACTGATAAGATCTCCTTCCTAGAAATATTTTGAGACTTAAATAATCTCTGAGACCTATAAATGTCACAGTCTTTGAGACTGTTGTTTTTATTTATATTTTGCATCTTCATCCTATCTAACATTATTTAGATTACCTTACTGAGTGGCCTTTGCAGTCAAAAGATGCTAACCAGCACACTTTTTTTTCCTATAAAGCTATGGACAGGGTGGAATTTGAAGGAGGTGTTAAAGTTCCCACTTTACTCTGAAGTTATTCATTATAAGCTGTTAGGACTAATATTTGCATTGTGGTTAAAAAGTGACAAGTAATTGTGGTATCTTTAAACATTAACCTGGCAAGCTCATTATTTGGGATGCTTTGATTAATTATTTTTCTTTGTGATGCTAATGAATTGCTTTCTGAGGTCACATAAAATTATGAAATTGAAGCTAACATAAAATCAAATATTTGGGTAGGAGAAAGAAGCAAGTGCTTTGCATCCTTATTCCAAGTATGTGGGATAGTATTCTAAAGTATTATTCAGCATTATAAACCAGGAATTAACACAGAAAAAGAATGAAAATTTCTTAATTTAATTCCCATTGGTAGAATATTGTGATGAAGTGGAACTTTGTCAAAAAAAAAAACCAAAAAACCCAAGTCACACTCTGTACATACCAAAGTGTTTAATTTCCATTTAGTTGATTTTTGCATTTTACCAAAATGCTAAATTCATTTTCCCCCAACAATTAAAGAATAGAATACATTGTTCTATATTTCTCGCAGCCAACTCAGTAAGTAGTGATTAAGCCTTCTGGCAGTCTGTTCCATTCATGGCCCCCAGTGAACAAGTTTCCGTGTATTCATCCCCTTGTATAATTCTTTCCCATCAAATCTGGGCTGGACCAATGACGTGCTTAATCAAAAGAACATGTCAGAGTGCCAGTTCCAGGCCCAAGCTTTAAAAGGTCTGGAAGTTTTCACTTTTGCACTCATAGGAGCCCTGAGCCTCCAGGCAGAAATACAGCTATGCTTCTGGAAAGGGCATGGGAGAAGCACCAAGCAGAATGAGAGAACCTGTGACTACATGGAAAAAGAAAGATGCCTAGCTCTCTCAACTTCCCGACATGCCCACAGCAGAGTTACCAGTTGAATTCACCCACAGAAGTGACCAGCAGCAAGACAAGCAGAAGAATCAGTTGCTGAGTCCAGCACAGACTGCAAAATTGTAAACAAATTAAATAGTTGTTGTTTCAAGCCAGTAAGTTTGAGAATTTAGTTTTGAAGCAATGAAAAAACCAAGGCACCTACTGTATATCCAGCACTACATAATTTGCCAAGGAAGCACAAAAAATAGAAAATGAAGGAGTGATGCATGTTTGACTTCCAGTTGTTGAGCTGGATTATGGTATACTACATCTTTTCTTTTTTTCTTTCTTTCTTTTGTTTTTTTTAGACGGAGTCTCTCTCTGTTGCCAGGCTGGAGTGCAGTGGAATGATCTCGGCTCACTGCAACCTCTGCCTCCTGGGTTCAAGTGATTCTCCTGCCACAGCCTCCCGAGTAGCTGGGACTACAGGTGCATGCCACCATGCCCAGCTAATTTTTGTGGGTTTTTTTTTTTTTTTTTTTTTTTAGTAGAGACGGTAGGGGAGTCCACCGTGTTGGCTAGGATGGTCTCTATCTCCTGACCTGATGATCCACCCACCTCGGCCTCCCAAAGTGCTGGGATTACAGGTATACATCTTTTCATAAGAATTTTGGAAATTATGTTTTTATCAGTAATATATTTCAGCCACATTTCAGATTATCCAAAATATGGCTGGAATATTAATTATATTTAGCATTTTTTAGGCAAATGAATTCTTCAACTTACAACAAGTAACTTATCAATGAACTTTGGGAACATATTAATTTACTGGGTGTTACTGGTATCATGACATGCAATCTTTCAAGGAATAATTTCCAATTATTACAATAAGTCAAGCAAGGGAGAAATTTGGACTTACCTGTGTGATACAAGGAAGATGCAACACACTCAGTTTCAGGAACTGATAGGAAGGAAAGGGTCGGAATGAGCCAGGCATAAAAGAACAACACAAACATTCTAGTGGAGGAAGCCGCCATCTTAGAAGGGTACATAGGATTTGGTTTATAATCACACTGGATGGTGAAAAGGATTTTTATGAAATTACTCAAAGATAACAAGGAAATTACATGGTTAGGTCACATTTTAGAATTATGAATTTGGCAGCAGTTCATAGTAGAAGAGGGAAAGATTAGACAAAATCTTTAAAAGACTTCCTGACATCCAGTATTTTCAGTAGCTTTCTCCAGTATTCAAAAGAGATTTTTTTTAGTTCACATTTTATATTTTCAAATGTAAAATAATTAAATAAATGGCAGTAAGTACACTTATTTTGCAGTTTAGTCAAATGTTTTCATATGATGTCATAATAATATCAAATTTTCTTGACCAAATATCAAATTATTTAATCAAATAACTTTTATGATCCCCTGAGTTCATCCATGATATATTAAATAAAGAGATGTATAGTTTTTTACATGCATGACCTTTGATATCCTGAAAAACATTTTATAATGACGTTCCTTAGCAATATTTTTGTGAATGTATAAGTTTATATGTCTTTCTCTTTTCAATTTTTTATTCTGAGCATGATTTTTAATATTTTGCCAAGAGAGTAAATAGCAGAGCATTATCTTATGTATTTAGCTGTATTTACTTTTGAGGAGAAAAGATTTTTAAGAAAAAAAAAAATCAGTTGGGTACTAAAGAAATAATTGAGTCAGGATGAAAAAGAAAATGAAAAAATCCTCCCCAATTCTTATTTTAGCCCTAAATTTCTTTTAGAGTATCTTATGTCAATGTGCTTCATATTGTTATTTGCAGTTGCATAGACTGTATCACAAGAACTAAGAGAAAAATATCTTGTTGGGATTTACTACCACTGTAGGCTTTGTAAACAAATAATTTGCTTATACACAAATATATTATCCAATGGTCTGACACCATGCCTAGTAAACAGTTATGGCCAGAGTTAGTGCGAGAAAAGCAGATCCATAAGATCTGTTCAATTTATATTTCTAGGAGGATGAGCTGGGTTTGGATTCCTTCTAACATGTAACTTGGATATATTGTTCTATAAAACTTTACTGAAATTGGGGGAAGTCTTTCCAAATTAGATAAAGTGTTTTAGAGGGCTTAGTGCTTAAATTTCATGAATTGGTCTCAGTGCTGATCTATGCTTTGGTGGCATATGATAACTACTTCAGGCATTTTCTATGGCGAGAATTGATGTTATATGTGCTTCTGTGATTTGTAGTGTTATGTCATGTCACTGGATTACAGGTAATCCATTTCCCATTGAAATATGTAGCCATGACCAACCGCAGTGGCTCATGCGTGTAATGCTAGCTCTTCGGAAGGCCGAAGTGAGCAGATTGCTTGAGCTCAGGAGTATGAAACCAATCTGGCCAACATGGTAAAACCCTATATCTACTAAAAATAAAAAAAAAAATAGCCGGGCATGGTGGCGCGTACCTGGGGTCCCAGCTACTCCGGAGTCTGAGGCGCAAGAATCACTTGATCCTGGGAGGCGTGATTGCAATGAGCCTCGATCGTGCCACTGCACTCCAGCCTAGGTGACAGCGTAAGACTCTGTTCAAAAAAAAAAAAAAAAAAAAAAAGAAAGAAAAAAGGAAAAAAGAAAAAAAAAGAAAGAAAAGAAAACAAAAAAAGAAAAGAAATACATAGCCACAAACTTCAACTGAGTAAAGAATGAATCAAATAAGAAGCATGGTGAATGTTTCTAAAATGAAAAGTCTGTATTTATTTTTAGGTTTGTATACATTAGAATCTATATTATAAAATATGGAAATTCTTTTAAAATCCAGAAATGCTGCATGTTTTTGAAAAGCATTACTCTAAATTGTATAATTTAGGTTTAAATATTGTTTGTGATAAAATATTAAAGGTAGTATTTGATTTGAAATATTTAAATTAGAGCTGTCTATAGATTAATTTCAAAATTATAACTCATAATCAGATGTTAATTCTAATTCTTTTTGGTGTCATATAAGTGTAAAATTGTATTTTTTTCTCTAAGGTAGCATAATGAACTGAGAATCTAAGATTTGAAAAACAGTGTACTAATGAACTTATAATTCCTTGGTGCATATGTTGGGGGGGCCTTTTTCAAAGCATATCTGAAAGTATAAAGAATCTCTTTTTAGTGTTTGATTAGCAGCAAAATTAGCAGGCTAGAAACATTATTCATAATATAATAGAGATGTAGGAAAGCTGGAAACTCTCCAATTGGATATTTGGAAACAGGGACAACTTAATTGTTCTGAGGTTGAGAGACAAATTACTGATTACATTTTCTCAGTAAAGGGTTCTTTTTAAAATTAAAACTAAATTTGTTTATATATTTTACTAAGAAAATGCTCATCTCCTCCTGCATAATGGTTGGCAGATAGTAGGTGCTCAATACACATTTTTAAATTAATTCTAAGTGCAATATGTCCATTAATTTTAAGTCTATTGGGCATGCTGCTTATTTGAACTTGGTGAAAATTATGGATTCTAGTTTTTCTATTTTATGGATTAGACACAGTCAGAAGGTACGAATGTTGATGCCATTTTTGGTGATTTTATTTTGAAGTAAAAATAGATAAATAATAAAACTTAATTTAAAATATAAATTCTAAATTTGTGATTTATGATATTTTGACTCAACATTTCTATTTCTAGTGTACAAATTATATCTGATTCCTGGGAAGTATTAAGGGTAATTTGTTGTATATCAGATGTTTTTATCTTTTTTATAATACCTCTTAAACGTGGTTTTTGAATATAAACCTTAACAATAGAAGAAAGAATGAAAGTGCCTACTTATTAAATGAAATATTTAGACGGGTATTTCTTAAGCTATATCCTCTCAAATTGAAGGTAAGAATTTTATAGGCAGCATAAGAAATTATGCTAAAATGAGTTCCCTCTGTGCATGTGAGCAGGTATATATTTACATTAGTGATGTGTATCTTTTACAATAAATGGGAAAAATAAATACTTCTTGTAGTTGAGTGGAAACTTCATTGCCCCAAGTTGTGTATGTATTAGATAAAGGAATGTTTTAAATATTCAAACTGAGTATTATAGTTATATGCATTAAGGACATTCTTCCACTGTATGGAAGAAGCATGCTTATGCAAGCCTGGAGTCGGGAAGGGAAAAGTAGGATCAAGGATGACTAAGGAAATAAGTAAGGATAGCCATGAACTAACTAACCACAAGTATGAAAATACTTTGATTATTCATTGGACAAGAAAATTACAGAACCAGGCATTGGGAAAATCTTCACATACTGACGTGTGGTTTCAGTTTAAAAGGTGCTGCTAAAAATAGAGACAGAAACAAGCTCAAATATTCCCAAATGATGCTTGCATCTGAAAGAAGAGGCAGATATGTCAAGCTTTATTCTAATCTATCACTAAATCTGTCTGATCTCATCATCAACAAGTATTTATTAATAATCTAACATTTATGTGCATACAATACTATGTTAAATGACAAGAAGACAAAGTATCATTAAGTATACTGTACAAGAATCTTAAGCTGTATAGTCTTATTACAAAGCCAGGCATCCACCCATAGAGAGTAAACTCTGGTATCATCTGCTATGTTCCAAATATGTGTAAACAAAAACAAAAATGCTATATTCAGCTATTGTATAAGGTGAAATATGATAATTGTTCAAACCAAATAGCATTGGAACCTAAAGATGGAGAAATTAAAATTGGGGAAGAAGTCAGATTTTAACAGTCTAAGATTTGATGTAACTGATATAATGAAGTAAAGGCACTAATATTAGAAAGATGGAGTAAGATGATGGAGTTTCCCTGACTGAGCATACAACAGTATAGTGATATAGTTTCAAATATTGGACTAAAGGATATTAATTATATTAAATAATCCTGTAAAACTATCAAAAGAGATGTTGAGTTTTAGGAAGGAAACTCTGATAGAGGGCAGTGAAAAGAATGGAGTGAAGGTGAGGGAGACAAGTTGGAAAGTTTTAATAATCCAGATGATTGTTATAAGACTGAAATAGGACAAGAACAGAATGAATGGAAAGCAAGAAGTAGATGATGTTGCAGAGATTGAAATAAAAATATTGCACTTACAAATAAATGTTTGGACAGATAAAATTGGTAAATATCTTAGTAACTAGTATTTGTTACAGGTTTTTACATCTATATTCATGAATAATATTGTCTGAAATTTTATTTCTTTTAGTGTCTTGTCTGGTATAGGTGCGGGATAATGCCAGCCTAATACTGAGTTTAAATGTCTTTCTATCTCATCTGTTTCCTGCAAGGATTTGTGTAGAATTGTTACTATTTCTTCCTTGAATATTCAGTAGAATTCACTAATAGAATTCAATTCTTTAATGGATACAGAGCTACTTCTTGAGTGAGCTCTGGAGGTTTCTGTCTTTCAAGGAATTTGTCCATTTCATTGATTTATCAAAACTATTGGCAACAATTTTTCTTAATATTTTTTCTTCTTCCTTTATTTTCATGGCATTTGCAGTTATATTCTCTCTTTATTTCTGACATTGGTGATTTGTGTGTTTGTTCTATTTTTTCTTGAGCAGTTTGGCAAGAAGTTTATTAATTTTATGGATCTCATCAAATAATTAGCTTTCAGTTTCACTGATTTTCCTCTATTGGTTTTGTGTTTCCTATTTCAATGATGTCTGATTTTATCTGTATTGTTTCCTTTCTTTTGCTTTCTTTGAATTGAAATTGTACCACTTTTTATATATTGTTAAAATGGAAATTTATAACATTAATTTGAGACCTTTCTTTTTTTAATAAAAACATTTGATGCTTAATTTCCTTTTTTTTTTTTTTTTTTTGAGGCAGAGTCTCACTCTGTTGCCCAGGCTGGAGTACAGTGGCACGATCTCGGCTCACTGCAAACCTGCCTCCCGGGTTCACGCCATTCTCCTGCCTCAGCCTCCAGAGTAGCTGGGACTACAGGCGCCTGCCACCACACCTGGCTAATTTTTTCTATTTTTTAGTACAGACGGGGGTTCACTCTGTTAGCCAGGACAGTCTCGATCTCCTGACCTCAAGATTCGCCCGCCTTGGCCTCCCAAAGTGCTGGGATTACAGGCGTGAGCCACCACGCCCGACCTAATTTCCTTTTAACAACTATATTAGCTGCAACCTGAAAATTTTGATATATTTGTTTTCTAAAGTTCGTAATTTCCAAATAGTATCGGTTCCCATTTAATCAGTATGAAAATTATTTGGCCTTGGTAGGGAAGATATAATTATTATATAGATTACAACATTCTAGAAATGAAGATTCAGGGAAATCAAATACTCAGATCTGGATTTTCAAACCACATAATCTGCTTCTAAGCATCTTGCTCTTCACACTATACCACATGGCTTCGTGGGCTACTTTACAAGTTCTCAAGTGTGGAAGACTTGAAGAAAGTTGAATATATAAGCCAAAGTTTTGAATACAGAAAGAGAAACAGATTTTTTTTTTTTTTTTTTTGGAGGGGAAGTTAGTTGTTTTATCCTATGGTGAGCTGAAGCTATTGATGTGAGAAATAAAAGGCTGTCTGGTTAAATGCTCATACCTTGAAACATCATGAAATCTGCTCTTAGAGACTATTTCATCCAGAAGAAAGGCACTTCCCATTTTCTATTTCTTAGATACCGTTAATTGAATTGGACTAAATATTGTTTCGTTTACCTCCCACCTACAGCTTTCCATATTCAGGTACAGACTTCAGTTCTAAAGAAGCGAACAATTAGAAATAGGATCCTGGAGATGGCACAGTGGTTTTCAGATATATAAAATCTATGAGTATGTCTTAACAGAAAGTTGTAGAACCCAGAAAAACTCTGGTCAGTATGCATCCTAGTCAATTACATGTTATACAAAGATATTTACATTATTATGGAGTATCAGAGTATCAATCAAGAGCATAAAAAGATGTCCTCTCAAAGGAGGAAGGGAATAGGCAAAACCTGATAGAAACTGAAATGTATGGGAAATATACATGCATTATCCTCCCTGTCAAATTTACGTCTGAAAAGGTTTTCCAAAATCACCGTTGGAAAATGTGCTGGGACAAGACGGTTTGCTTGCCATCTTAACTGACACACTGTAAGTGTAATTAGTTATTGTCTTCTTTAAGAACGAGGAAAATAAATAAAATAAAGGCCAAACTTGAATATGTGAAAACAATACAAAATAATAGAAAGGAAAGAGCTTCTGGATGACTTAGTAGAAGAATTTTGTTTCTGAAATAATTTGCTGCAGGAACCAGAAAAAAATACTATTAGAATACAATTAGCACTCACAAAAGTACACAAGAAAGCATTATTTTTAATAAAAGGAGGATAAAACTATGTTAAGAAACAATGTTATTTATTGTCTACATAAAACTATGTTAAGAGACAATGTTCATATGAAATGGTAAGAGAGTAACTTAAAATATTAAAGGATGGTGATGAAATTTAAAATTATATTAAAAGGATGAAAATCCAAAAAGCCTAATAATAATGTACAGGCTGAACTTGGAGATCAACCAGAAACAGAAGAAAAGAATATTAAAACAGTAGAAGATTTACACTATTTTTTGTCTCTGATATTTCAGTAAAGTATAAAAACACATATGTAGAAATATGAGAGTCAGATATAATCCATGGGTCTTGTCTTCAGAAAATATGTACAGATAAACAAGCATATACACATAGAATTCATCAATTTCCAAGGATTTAAAGAACTTCTAAATGGCATTCATGTATCCCATGTTAGGTGAAAAATTCCCAATATGCAGCGGAGCTGAATAATCTAGTTTAACATTTCCAAAACCAATACTCCCATGAACACATCATTTTCCTCCAACTGGTTATGACCACTCAAATAAGTTTTGGGAATGCTAGGGTAAGTAATATTAAGCAGATTCCATTACTTCATTACTTTTCAGAACCTCTTATAGGCAATGTCTCAATATATAGCTGTTTCAAAATGTGCTTACTCTCTGCCAGGCATTGTTCTAAGTGTTTCACACTTAATTCCTCCTAACAATCCTATCAGATAAGTACTATTATTTTCTGTATTATACATAGAAACTGAGGAAAAGCAAGATTAAATAACTTGTCTGGTTCACACAGCCTGTATATTAAGGAAGCTAGGATTTGACAGTATGGTCCAAAGTTTGTCATTTACCACTACAATAAAAACAGGAAGTAGAGCACACAGGGACCATTTAACTTTTTATTTTGAGGTGAACCTATTAATATTCCATAGAAGCAGTGCTTTATAGAGCATAGTATGGAAAGTAGTAAGGTGATTGATTAGATAGATTGAACCACATGTAAATACATATGAAACTTACACATACACACACAGTTAAATAACTTTTAAAACTAACAAACAATACAGGAACTATTTACAAAACTTGATCATCTATGAGGTAACCTAAGATGTCTCAACATATTCCAGGCAGACTTCGTACATTATATATTATTTGATAACAATGCAATGTAACTAAAAATTATTAACCGTATTAGTTATAATTACAGTAGCTGATGTAGGGTTTTAAAATAAAGGGTTTTAAATGAGATAGAAATTTCTTTCTTTGTCACGAACAATTATTTTATAAACATAGGGCAGCTCCTTGGTGTCAGGCACCCAGGCTTCTTCTATTAATACTTGCTTATTCCACACACCTCCACCAGCCGTCTCCACCCTGGGGTCCAAAGTAGCTGCTTCAGCTCCTGTCTCCTTCACATCTGCATTTCAGGCATTAAGGTGAGGAAGACACACTTCTCCTTTCAGAGTAAGAGTTTGCACCGTTTCATCATTCCATCACTTTCACTCATATCTCCTCATGGAATTTAGTCACATGGCAAACCCAGCTACAAGAGAACCTGGGAAGTAGCACTCTTTAGGCTGGTGGTTGTGTGCTCAGCTAAAAATTTGTTACCATATAAGAAGAGATTAACTGATATTGAGGTGCTGGAGCAACCAGTAGCTTCTGCTGAACAGAAAGTTTCTCTTAACTCAGATAAAAGATGAAATCAAAAGTATAATTACAGAAGGTTTAAAACTGGTAAAATATTGCCAAACCTAACAACTCCAAAGAAAATTGAATGCTTTAATGAATGTATATTAAACATGAAAGAATGAAAATGAATGAGTTTATCATTCAAGTTAAGAAGCTAGAAATAATTCTTCCAACTGAGTATAAGAAAAGCAAGGAAGAATTAATAAAGATACAAATGTAGTTTAATAATTTATAAATGAAAAACAAGTTGAATTATTAAATTTGAACACGGGCTCTTCAAAAGACCATTAAAAGAGATAAACTGCAGAAAATACAAATCAATAAAAAAGAAGATGCATATCTTTAACGTTATATATGAAAAAGAGAATATAACTACAGCTGTAAAAGAAAATTAATAATTATAAGATTAATAATTATACCAGCACCTAGTACAGTGCCTGGCAGAGTACCTGATGTAAGTACTAGGACCTTAATTATTACTTAATTAATTACTGAATAAACTCTGGCCTACAAAACTCTTGCCTATAATATAGAAATCTATTACAATAACAAAATCAGCTTAAGAAAATCTTGAGATATGAATCACCAAAGCAGAGAAGAAGAAAGGAAATCAATCTTTTTCTGGCATATTCTATGTACCAGGTGTTTTACATAATTTTTGTCTTTTATTTAAGTTTCGTAACCCTGTAAGGAAGGAATACTAAATTTCAAAGCTTAGAAAGCTGTGATTTAAAAAGGTTCAGTCTCAGACAGTAAATGATTGAATTGGTGTCTGTACTAGCCTGCCTAATCTGAAAGTTGGTGTTCTTTCCTCTGCACTTTTTCATTATTTTTCAGACTTCTCTTTCCCAAGAAAATCCTACCAAGTTCCTTATATCTGAGCAGGTCCATTTTATCTATTTTACTGGTTTAAATAATGGGAATTTGATTTGTGTCAGAATTTTTTTGAAAAAAGAGTTTGATTCTTACAAAATATTTTTGAAAAATGGTTGCATCTATGTGGAAGGGAAATTATCTATGCAGAAATTTCCTCATGTTTCAGGACAAACCATATTGTTTCTAATCAACTGGTCTGTTTTATCTTTCAGACATTTGTGGGCATTATAATTGACTGTGCTTTTCTCTCATCTTGGCTGGTGGGAAGATAAAAAAGTGGAGGCCAGTTTATCTCTAAAACCCTATAACACAACATCCCATGTATGGTTTTTGTGCTAATATTAGCTCTGATTTTATTTTCCCCCTACATGTTTTATTTGACTTTTTGCGTCTTTATTTTATCCATGACATTCTGAATATTTTTGTAAGTCATTTAAAAGTGAATCAAATTGTCCCTGTTCGCAGCTGACATGATTGTATATCTAGAAAACCCCATTGTCTCAGCCCAAAATCTCCTTAAGCTGATAAGCAACTTCAGCAGTCTCAGGATACAAAATCAATGTACAAAAATCACAAGCATTCTTATACATCAATAACAGACAAACAGAGAGCCAAATCATGAGTGAACTCCCATTCACAATTGCTTCAAAGAAAATCAAATACCTAGGAATCCAACTTACAAGGGATGTGAAGGACCTCTTCAAGGAGAACTACAAACCACTGCTCAAGGAAATAAAAGAGGATACAAACAAATGGAAGAACATTCCATGCTCATGGGTAGGAAGAATCAGTATCATGAAAATGGCCATCCTTCCCAAGGTAATTTACAGATTCAATGCCATCCCCATCAAGCTACCAATGACTTTCTTCACAGAATTGGAAAAAACTACTTTAAAGTTCATATGGAACCAAAAAAGAGCCCGCATTGCCAAGTCAATCCTAAGCCAAAAGAAAAAAGCTGGAGGCATCACACTACCTGACTTCAAACTATACTACAAGGCTACAGTAACCAAAACAGCATGGTACTGGTACCAAAACAGAGATATAGATCAATGGAACAGAACAGAGCCGTCAGAAATAATGCCACATATCTACAACTATCTGATCTTTGACAAACCTGACAAAAACAAGAAATGGGGAAAGGATTCCCTATTTAATGAATGGTGCTGGGAAAACTGGCTAGCCATATGTAGAAAGCTGAAACTGGATCCCTTCCTTACACCTTATACAAAAATCAATTCAAGATGGATTAAAGACTTAAATGTTAGACCTAAAACCATAAAAACCCTAGAAGAAAACCTAGGCATTACCATTCAGGACATAGGCATGGGCAAGGACTTCATGTCTAAAACACCAAAAGCAATGGCAACAAAAGCCAAAATTGACAAATGGGATCTAATTAAACTCAAGAGCTTCTGCACAGCAAAGGAAACTACCATCAGAGTGAACAGGCAACCTACAAAATGGGAGAAAATTTTCGCAACCTACTCATCTGACAAAAGGCTAATATCCAGAATCTACAATGAACTCCAACAAATTTACAAGAAAAAATCAAACAACCCCATCAAAAATTGGGCGAAGGACATGAACAGACACTTCTCAAAAGAAGACATTTATGCAGCCAAAAAACACATGAAAAAATGCTCACCATCACTGGCCATCAGAGAAATGCAAATCAAAAAAACCACAATGAGATACCATCTCACACCAGTTAGAATGGCAAACATTAAAAAGTCAGGAAACAACAGGTGCTGGAGAGGATGTAGAGAAATAGGAACACTTTTACACTGTTGGTGGGACTGTAAACTAGTTCAACCCTTGTGGAAGTCAGTGTGGTGATTCCTCAGGGATCTAGAACTAGAAATTCCATTTGACCCAGCCATCCCATTACTGGGTATATACCCAAAGGACTATAAATCATGCTGCTATAAAGACACATGCACACATATGTTTACTGCGGCATTATTCACAATAGCAAAGACTTGGAACCAACCCAAATGTCCAACAATGATAGACTGGATTAAGAAAATGTGGCATATATATACCATGGAATACTATGCAGCCATAAAAAATGATGAGTTCATGTCCTTTGTAGGGACATGGATGAAATTGGAAATCATCATTCTCAGTAAACTATCGCAAGAACAAAAAACCAAACACCGCATATTCTCACTCATAGGTGGGAATTGAACAATGAGAACACATGGACACAGGAAGGGGAACATCACACGTCGGGGACTGTTGTGGAGTGGGGGGAGGGGGGAGGGATAGCAGTGGGAGATATACCTAATGCTAGATGACGAGTTGGTGGGTGCAGCGCACCAGCATGGCACATGTATACATATGTAACTTACCTGCACATTGTGCACACGTACCATAAAAGCTAAAGTATAATAATAATAATAATAAATAAATAAATTAAAAAAAACAAAAACAAAACAAAAAAATATATAAAACTGATAAACAATTTTCCTAATCGCTCTCTTATTTTTGAATATTTAGCTGCTTTCATTATACTTTTCTGTTTTTCTAACATAGTTTACTAGTTTGCTTTGGCACTAGCAATGTTTGAAATTGCCAGTTTTACCACTGACACATTTATGGTGGATACTATCATAACCCATATTTACTTTAATACTAGTAATAATAGGATTTTATTATAGAAAGAGAAGAAAATCAGGAATGGGAAGGGAAAGTATGAAGAATTCATCTGATCACAGAGTAAACACCAAGAATGGTGGTGAGCAAATCAAATCACGGTCGAAAAGGATATGGCAAACTCAGGCTTGACTTGTTCTGAGAGTATCAAAGTATAAGCTAGTTGATTGGAACAGAGTCAGCAACAATTTCAAGATGGTAGTAATTCCTGTGGTAAGGTAGGTAGTACCATCAAGATTTCAAGGCACTGTTTTTCAGTTTAAAGCAAAATTCAGTTTAAAGCTCATTGCTAGCAGTACAGATCAGAGTCCAGTGCCTAGTCCAGAGTCTAGCAGTCATCAGAGCTGATTTGATTGGAAAAAAAAATACTTATTTTCATTCTCATTTTTGATAAGCTCATCAGCCTAGCAGGTTCTTAAACATTTAGTTATTAAATTTACCTCCTCATTAAAACTTTTTAATAAACTATCCAACTAGCTATTGAGATATTAATATTTTAATTATTAGCTTCTATGACCTCTTTGTATAGATATATACAATATCCATATACAGATATTCACACTTTTTACTGTTGCTCAAAATATTTTCCTGGTTTTTTATTTAAATATATGTGTATATTTACAACTTGGAGAACTTGTGTTAGATTTTAAGTGTTTCCTTTTGAATGTATTGATCACCTTGAGAGATATTGCATAAGATGTAATTCCAGTTATTGGCATGGTGGAATGCCTTGCAATCGACCAACATTCTTGTTGAGAACAATAAATGGTGATTTTTTTTAAGTTCATATGAACTCTGCATTTTCTGCTCAATTTTTTTATAAACCTAAAATTGCTCTAAAATAAAGTTTATTAATTAAAAATATACAAGTGTTCTATGGTCTGAATGTTTGTGTCCTCATCAAAATTTATATGTTGAGGTCCTCACCCAAAAGGTGATGGTGTTAGGAGATGAGGCCTTTTGTGAGGTGATTGGGTCATGAGGGCAGAACCCTCATGAATGAGATTAGTACCCTTATCAAATAGACCCATGGGAGGTCCTTCTTGCTTTCCACCATGTGAAGCATAGTGAAAAGGCACTGTCTATAAGCCAGACACCTTTTTCCTTGGTCATGGACTTCCCAGACTCCAGTATTGTGAAAAATAAATTTTTGTTGTTTATAAACCACTCAGTCTATGGTATTTTGTTATAGCAGCCTGGAGGCACTGGTGAACTGCAAGCATTAATAGGACTAGGGAGACTCAAGATTTTGGATGGAGACAAAGTTAAGAGTGGTGAGCTCTTAGACTGATCATGGTTTTTTCCTGAGGATATTTGCCAGTTCTGGTTTCAGGATAAGCATCTAATAATCCAGGCTTTCCTCCTGCAGCAGAATAAACTCCAGGGACAGAGAAAAGGGCAGAGCTTTGGTAGACTCCAAGGCTTAAAGATGAAATTTGAGACCTGTGGGGATAAGATCCTGGCAAGAAGGGAGGGATAGAATGACACTGACACCTGACAAATTTTCCTCACCGAGTATTTGCCATTTTCTGAAGCTACACAGGTGACAGCCAAGAAGCTGAACAGCTTCTGAAAAACAGATGGGAGATTTCTGCATTCTTGCCAAATTGAGTAAACAACAACAACAACAACAACAACAAATCATTTCACAGCCTACCAGAGAGAATAATCTAAGTGAATAAACTAAGTGTTACTACAAAAGTTGTAGGTGGGTACACTGAATGAGAACAAGCCAGAAGTAGAAAAAAAAATCATATCAAAGCTGTAACTGATCCGAACTTAGCTCAGCCCCTGATTAAATCAAGCCCTCACTTTACTCACTCTGTCTTCCTGGCCAAAAAAAAAAAAAAAAAAAAAAGGTAAAGTTGAACCCTCTCTGCAAGAAGATAATATAATATGGAGAAACCAGAGTGACAAAAAATTTATGAATGACAAACACTCAGTTACAAATTACCAGACAGGCAAAAACAAGAATACATGCATTTTAAAAATAAGATTAAAAACTGAAAGAAAGAATAACAGATGATAAATGCATTCGAAATTAACAGGCAAGAACATCTAAGTAAATATAATGAATATATTAAAAGAAATAGAGGAAAAGAGAAAACAGATAAAAAAATTGAGAACTTCACCAGCAAATTAGAATATGTAAACATAAATAAATAATAATTTTAGAACGGAGAAATATAATTGAAATGAAAAACTTCAAAGATGTGTCTAAAAGAAAACTAGACAGTAGAACCGGATAATAAACTGGAAAAATGAGTTAATGAAATCAGGCAAACTGAGGTACAGAAAAAATGAAAATACAGAAAAGCAGAAGAGAAATGTAAGACAGTGTAAAGATCTAATAAGCATATAATTGGATCTCATAAGAAAAATACAGAGAGAATGGGGTAGGAGCAGTATTTGAATACACAATGGCCACAAATGTTCCAAAAACGATGGCACACATCAACTGTTGAGTTCAGAAGTTCTGGTAGACCTGAGAAGGATAGATAGAATAGTAAAGCTGCTTCATATAAAAACAAAAATACAATCATACAAATAGTCACAATAATAGAAACATTGCCTTAAAAGAGCATCAATACATTCACAAAAGAAACAATAAAACCAAAAGACAGTGAAACAATATCCAACTGACCAAAGAGAATCCTATTCCCAGAGAAAATTTCCTTTGAAAATTAAGATGAAATAAAAATTTTCACATAAACAAACGGTGAGAGAATTTGTTCCTAGCTGAACTAAACTAAAAAAAAAAAATCCAATAGAAGAAAAATTATCTCAAAGGAAAAAATGAAGAAGAAAATGAATAAAAGAAGGATAAGTATACGAGTAAACATAAATGAATATTCATGTTAGATAACAATCATATTTATGGCTTAGGGGCTTTACAATGTATACAGAATTATAATGCATCATAATAACACAAAAGGCAGAAGTGGAATAAATTGAGTCAAACTATTCCAAGATCCTTACATCGTCTGGGCAGTGAGAAAGTAACAACTTATAGTCAAATACGCATGTTTTAATAATTATCCACAATAAGACAAAAAAAAGAAACGTATAACTAACAACGTAGTAGAGGGAAAATGGAATCGTGAAAAATAATTGATTAATTCTAAAGAAGATAAGAAAAGACACAAAAAAATATAAAACAGGTAGATTATATAGAAAACAAATAGTATGCTAATACCTATCAAAGCCCCATCAGTAATTATATTAAATTAAAAGGGATCAGCTTGGAGCCAGGGAGGAGCCAAGATGGCCGAATAGGAACAGCTCCGGTCTACAGCTCCCAGCGCGAGCGACGCAGAAGACGGGTGCTTTCTGCATTTCCATCTGAGGTACCCTGTTCATCTCACTAGGGAGTGCCAGACAGTGGGCGCAGGTCAGTGGGTGAGTGCACCGTGCGCCAGCCGAAGCAGGGGTAAGGCATTGCCTCACTCGGGAAGCGCAAGGGGTCAGTGGGTTCCCTTTCCAGGGGTGACAGATGGCACCTGGACAATCGGGCCACTCCCACCTGAATACTGTGCTTTTCCGACGGGCTTAGGAAACGGTGCCCCAGGAGAGTATAGCCCGCACCTGGCTCAGAGGGTCCAACGCCCACGGAGTCTCGCTGATTGCTAGCACAGCAGTCTGAGATCAAACAGCAAGTCGGCAGTGAGGCTGGGGGAGGGGCGCCCGCCATTGCCCAGGCTCGCTTAGGTAAACAAAGCAGCCGGGTAGCTTGAACTGGGTGGAGCCCACCACAGCTCAAGGAGGCCTGCCTGCCTCTGTAGGCTCCACCTCTGGGGGCAGGGCACAGACAAACAAAAAGACAGCAGTAACCTCTGCAGACTTAAATGTCCCTGTCTGACAGCTTTGAGGAGAGCAGTGGTTCTCCCAGCACGCAGCTGGAGATCTGAGAACGGACTGACTGCCTCCTCAACTGGGTCCCAGACCCCTGACCCCCGAGCAGCCTAACTGGGAGGCACCCCCCAGCAGGGGCAGACTGACACCTCACACGGCTGGCCAGGTACTCCAACAGACCTGCAGCTGAGGGTCCTGTCTGTTAGAAGGAAAACTAACAGAAAGGACATCCACACCAAAAACCCATCTGTACATCACCATCATCAAAGACCAAAAGTAGATAAAACTACAAAGATGGGGAAAAAACAGAGCAGAAAAACTGGAAACTCTAAAAAGCAGAGTACCTCTCCTCCTCCAAAGGAACGCAGTTCCTCACCAGCAACGGAACAAAGCTGGACGGAGAATGACTTTGACGAGCTGAGAAAAGAAGACTTCAGACGATCAAATTACTCCGAGCTACGGGAGGATATTCAAACCAAAGGCAAAGAAGTTGAAAACTTTGAAAAAAATTTAGAAGAATGTATAACTAGAATAACCAATACAGAGAAGTGCTTAAAGGAGCTGATGGAGCTGAAAACCAAGGCTCGAGAACTACGTGAAGAATGCAGAAGCCTCAGGAGCCGATGCGATCAAATGGAAGAAAGGGTATCAGCCCTGGAAGATGAAATGAATGAAATGAAGCGAGAAGGGAAGTTTAGAGAAAAAAGAATAAAAAGAAACGAGCAAAGCCTCCAAGAAATGTGGGACTATGTGAAAAGACCAAATCTACGTCTGATTGGTGTACCTGAAAGTGATGGGGAGAATGGAAACAAGTTGGAAAACACTCTGCAGGATATTATCCAGGAGAACTTCCCCAATCTAGCAAGGCAGGCCAACATTCAGATTCAGGAAATACAGAGAACGCCACAAAGATACTCCTCGAGAAGAGCAACTCCAAGACACATAATTGTCAGATTCACCAAAGTTGAAATGAAGGAAAAAATGTTAAGGGCAGCCAGAGAGAAAGGTCAGGTTACCATCAAAGGGAAGCCCATCAGACAAAGAGCGGATCTCTCGGCAGCAACCCTACAAGCCAGAAGAGAGTGGGGGCCAATATTCAACATTCTTAAAGAAAAGAATTTTCAACCCAGAATTTCATATCCTGCCAAACTAAGCTTCATAAGTGAAGGAGAAATAAAATACTTTACAGACAAGCAAATGCTGAGAGATTTTGTCACCACCAGGCCTGCCCTAAAAGAGCTCCTGAAGGAAGCGCTAAACATGGAAAGGCACAACCGGTACCAGCCACTGCAAAATCGTACCGAAATGTAAAGACCATCGAGACTAGGAAGAGACTGCATCAACTAACGAGCAAAATAACCAGCTAACATCATAATGACAGGATCAGATTCACACATAACAATATTAACTTTAAATGTAAATGGACTAAATGCTCCAATTAAAAGACACAGACTGGCAAATTGGATAAAGACTCAAGACCCATCAGTGTGTGCTGTATTCAGGAAACCCATCTCACATGCAGAGACACACATAGGCTCAAAATAAAAGGATGGAGGAAGATCTACCAAGCAAATGGAAAACAAAAAAAGGCAGGGGTTGCAATCCTAGTCTCTGATAAAACAGACTTTAAACCAACAAAGATCAAAAGAGACAAAGAAGGCCATTACATAATGGTAAAGGGATTAATTCAACAAGAAGAGCTAACTATCCTAAATATATATGCACCCAATACAGGAGCACCCAGATTCATAAAGCAAGTCCTGAGTGACCTACAAAGAGACTTAGACTCCCACACATTAATAATGGGAGACTTTAACACCCCACTGTCAACATTAGACAGATCAACGAAACAGAAAATCAACAAGGATACCCAGGAATTGAACTCAGCTCTGCACCAAGCAGACCTAATAGACATCTACAGAACTCTCCACCCCAAATCAACAGAATATACATTTTTTTCAGCACCACACCACACCTATTCCAAAATTGACCATATACTTGGAAGTAAAGCTCTCCTCAATAAATGTAAAAGAACAGAAATTATAACAAACTATCTCTCAGATCACAGTGCAATCAAGCTAGAACTCAGGATTAAGAATCTCACTCAAAACCGCTCAACTACGTGGAAACTGAACAACCTGCTCCTGAATGACTACTGGGTACATCACGAAATGAAGGCAGAAATAAAGATGTTATTTGAAACCAATGAGAACCAAGACACAACATACCAGAATCTCTGGGATGCATTCAAAGCAGTGTGTAGAGGGAAATTTATAGCACTAAATGCCCACAAGAGAAAGCAGGAAAGATCCAAAATTGACACCCTAACATCACAATTAAAAGAACTAGAAAAGCAAGAGCAAACACATTCAAAAGCTAGCAGAAGGCAAGAAATAACTAAAATCAGAGCAGAACTGAAGGAAATAGAGATACAAAAAACCCTTCAAAAAATAAATGAATCCAGGAGCTGGTTTTTTGAAAGGATCAACAAAATTGATAGACCGCTAGCAAGATTAATAAAGAAAAAAAGAGAGAAGAATCAAATAGATGCAATAAAAAATGATAAAGGGGATATCACCACCGATCCCACAGAAATACAAACTACCATCAGAGAATATTACAAACACCTCTATGCAAATAAACTAGAAAATCTAGAAGAAATGCATAAATTCCTCAACACATACACCCTCCCAAGACTAAACCAGGAAGAAGTTGAATCTCTGAATAGACCAATAACAGGAGCTGAAATTGTGGCAATAATCAATAGCTTACCAACCAAAAAAAGTCCAGGACCAGATGGGTTCACAGCCGAATTCTACGAGAGGTACAAGGAGGAGCTGGTACCATTCCTTCTGAAACTATTCCAATCAATAGAAAAAGAGGGAATCCTCCCTAACTCATTTTATGAGGCCAGCATCATCCTGATACCAAAACCTGGCAGAAACACAACAAAAAAAGAGAATTTTAGACCAATATCCTTGATGAACATTGATGCAAAAATCCTCAATAAAATACTGGCAAACAGAATCCAGCAGCACATCAAAAAGCTTATCCACCATGATCAAGTGGGCTTCATCCCTGGGATGCAAGGCTGGTTCAATATACGCAAATCAATAAATGTAATCCAGCATATAAACAGAACCAAAGTCAAAAACCACATGATTATCTCAATAGATGCAGAAAAGGCCTTTGACAAAATTCAACAACCCTTCATGCTAAAAACTCTCAATAAATTAGGTATTGATGGGTCATATCTCAAAATAATAAGAGCTATTTATGACAAACCCACAGCCAATATCATACTGAATGGGCAAAAACTGGAAGCATTCCCTTTGAAAACTGGCACAAGACAGGGATGCCCTCTCTCACCACTTCTATTCAACATAGTGTTGGAAGTTCTGGCCAGGGCAATTAGGCAAGAGAAGGAAATAAAGGGTATTCAATTAGGAAAAGAGGAAGTCAAATTGTCCCTGTTTGCAGATGACATGATAATATATCTGGAAAACCCCATTGTCTCAGCCCAAAATCTCCTTAAGCTGATAAGCAACTTCAGCAAAGTCTCAGGATACAAAATCAATGTACAAAAATCACAAGCATTCTTATACATCAATAACAGACAAACAGAGAGCCAAATCATGAGTGAACTCCCATTCACAATTGCTTCAAAGAGAATAAAATACCTAGGAATCCAACTTACAAGGGATGTGAAGGACCTCTTCAAGGAGAACTACAAACCACTGCTCAAGGAAATAAAAGAGGATACAAACAAATGGAAGAACATTCCATGATCATGGGTAGGAAGAATCAATATCATGAAAATGGCCATCCTTCCCAAGGTAATTTACAGATTCAATGCCATCCCCATCAAGTTACCAATGACTTTCTTCACAGAATTGGAAAAAACTACTTTAAAGTTCATATGGAACCAAAAAAGAGCCCGCATCGCCAAGTCAATCCTAAGCCAAAAGAAAAAAGCTGGAGGCATCACACTACCTGACTTCAAACTATACTACAAGGCTACAGTAACCAAAACAGCATGGTACTGGTACCAAAACAGAGATATAGATCAATGGAACAGAACAGAGCCGTCAGAAATAATGCCACATATCTACAACTATCTGATCTTTGACAAACCTGACAAAAACAAGAAATGGGGAAAGGATTCCCTATTTAATAAATGGTGCTGGGAAAACTGGCTAGCCATATGTAGAAAGCTGAAACTGGATCCCTTCCTTACACCTTATACAAAAATCAATTCAAGATGGATTAAAGACTTAAATGTTAGACCTAAAACCATAAAAACCCTAGAAGAAAACCTAGGCAATACCATTCAGGACATAGGCATGGGCAAGGACTTCATGTCTAAAACACCAAAAGCAATGGCAACAAAAGCCAAAATTGAGTAATCGGATCTAATTAAACTCAAGAGCTTCTGCACAGCAAAGGAAACTACCATCAGAGTGAACAGGCAACCTACAAAATGGGAGAAAATTTTCGCAACCTACTCATCTGACAAAGGGCTAATATCCAGAATCTACAATGAACTCCAACAAGTTTACAAGAAAAAAACAAACAACCCCATCAAAAAGTGGGCGAAGGACATGAACAGACACTTCTCAAAAGAAGACATTTATGCAGCCAAAAAACACATGAAAAAATGCTCACCATCACTGGCCATCAGAGAAATGCAAAGCAAAACCACAATGAGATACCATCTCACACCAGTTAGAATGGCAATCATTAAAAAGTCAGGAAACAACAGGTGCTGGAGAGGATGTGGAGAAATAGGAACACTTTTACACTGTTGGTGGGACTGTAAACTAGTTCAACCCTTGTGGAAGTCAGTGTGGCGATTCCTCAGGGATCTAGAACTAGAAATTCCATTTGACCCAGCCATCCCATTACTGGGTATATACCCAAAGGACCGTAAATCATGCTGCTATAAAGACACATGCACACGTATGTTTATTGCAGCATTATTCACAATAGCAAAGACTTGGAACCAACCCAAATGTCCAACAATGATAGACTGGATTAAGAAAATGTGGCACATGTACACCATGGAATACTATGCAGCCATAAAAATTGATGAGTTCACGTCCTTTGTAGGGACATGGATGAAATTGGAAATCATCATTCTCAGTAAACTATCGCAAGAACAAAAAACCAAACACCGCATATTCTCACTCATAGGTGGGAATTGAACAATGAGAACACATGGACACAGGAAGGGGAACATCACACTTCGGGGACTGTTGTGGGGTGGGGGGAGGGGGGAGGGATAGCATTGGGAGATATACCTAATGCTAGATGACGAGTTGGTGGGTGCAGCGCACCAGCATGGCACATGTATACATATGTAACTTACCTGCATGTTGCGCACATGTACCATAGAGCCTAAAGTATAATAATAATAATAATAATAATAAAAAGAAAAATAAATAAATTAATTAATTAATTAAAAGGGATTAAGTATTGAGTAAAAGATTAAAAAAAACCTAACTATGCTGTTTATTGGAAACATATCTTAAATACAAGAACACAGAAAGCCAAATTGTAAAAAGATGTGAAAAAGATATACTATAAAAACACTACTCAAAAAGAAGCTAGGTATTACATTAATGTGAAACAAACTAGATTTTTAAGACTAGTTAAATTTCTAGAGAAATACTGATAAAAGGTCAAACTAACAGAAGCACATAAAATTATAAATTTGTATATACTCAGTAACTTAACATGATACTATAGATGGATGATAGATAGATGACAGGTAGATAGATAGATAGATAGATAGATAGATAGATAGATAGATAGATAGAGAAAAGTTGGCAGAAGAAAAAAGAGAAAGAATTCCAAAATCACTGGAAAGAATTTAACTCACCAATCTTCCTAGACAATAAAACAAACAAACATGTAAGAATAAAGAATATCTAAACACAACAAATAACTTATTGTCATAAATTGACCAGTGCATACAAATATCATAAAATGTATATTATCTTTAAATGCATACTCAATATATACTAAAAACTATTATTAGCAAATGTTAACTAACTGAATAATACAGAGAATATACACTTGGCCACTACCGAATTAAATTGTAAAATAATAGCATAAATAACTATAAAATCTCCAACTTTTGGAAATTAAGCAATATACTTTTCAATAATACATGAGTGAAATAAGTCACAATGGATATAGAAAACCTTATGTGCTAAATAGAGTATGATACAGTCAGTATATCAAAACTTTTGAAACACCAAATATTGTTTCTAAAGACTTGTTTACAGCCTTAAATTCTTACATTAAAAAACAAAAAGAGCCGATAATCAACATCTAAGATTCTATCTCAAGAAGCAAAAGAAATAAACAGCACATTACACCCAAAAAAGTAGACTGAATGAAGTAATAAAGAGCAGAAACCGATGAATTACAGTAGAAAGCAAACACACTACAGAGAATTTGAACAAAATATAAAATTGCTTTCTGTTTTTGAAGATTAAAATTTCTAATCACTTACAGGGCTGATCAAGTAAAATAAGAGAAAAGCCACTTGCCAGTATCAGGAACAAAATAGGTCTATAGGTCCTGTCTGTTGCACAAAGAAACACTCTTTCAAGTTGACTTCGCCAGTGAATTCTTCCAAATATTAAAGAAGAAATAATGCCAATCCAGCATAAACCCATCCAGAGGGTTAAAAAATGGGGGAAACACTTTCCATTCTTTTTATGAGGCCAATATAACCTTGATATCAAAATCTGGCAAAATATTACAAAAAATTAATATCACACATTAAATCAACTTCTTTCAGGAATACAGGTGAAAAAAGTTCCTGAACAAAATATTAGCAAATCAAATAGAACAATATATTAAAATGACGGGTTTTACTGCATGAATTGTAATGGTGTTTTACCAATAAAAATAGATTAATATAATCGACATGAACAGAAAAGATGAATAATACATAAAATTATATCAATAGATTACAAAGTTAAATATCATTTATTTTAAAAATCCTATTAGTAAGGTAGGAACAGATGAGGTCTTCTGTTCTACATAAGAGCTTCAGATAAAGTGTCTACAAATATAGTTAATTGTAAATTGTTGAAAGCATTTTCAGAAATTGAAAATGAGACAAAAGTGTCTGCAGGTCCCAACTAGTGCAAAAAGGCATGATAAAAGAAGGAAAGGGAGAAGGATGTTATAGGCAGAAATAAAACCATCATTTATGAAATATATGATTACATATGTAGCAAATCCAAAAGAATATCTAGACAAATTATTGAGATTCATAAGTGACTATAACAAGGTCACAAAATACAAGGCCAATACACCAAAATCAATTGCTTATCTATATCGTAGCAAGAGAAAAGATAATATAAAAATTTTAAAAATAACTTTTATAACAGCATAAAACAGAAGCTATTCAGAAGTAATTTAATAAAATATGTACAAACCCTGTGTCCTGGAAACTACAAAACTTTGTTGACAAATTATAGAAGGCGTAAATAAAAGGTAGAATACAACATGCTCAAGAGTTGTAAGAAATAACAGTGTATAAGATGGTCATTCTCCACAGAATGATCTATAGATTCAATGCATTCCCAATCAAAATCCCAGACGGGTTTTTATTCTGGTGGAAATTGATCATACGATTCTAAAATTTGTATAGAAATACCAAGATCTGAGAATAGCCAATGCAGTCTCGTAGGAGAATAAAGCAGAAGGACTTTCATTACCAGTTATCATGTCTTATTGTCAAACTGCAGTAAATACAACAGTGTGATATTGGCAAAAAAAAAAAAAAAAAAAGACAAATAGACAAAAGAAACAAATGAGAGTCCAAAAAGAGACCCACATTCACTTGGCCACATGACAAAGATGACATTGCAGGGCCAGGGGGAATAAATGTTACTGATTCCATTTAATATTCATATAGAAAAATTGCAATTTTTGACAACTACCTCATGCCATACAGAAAAGTAAATCTCAGAAGAATTGTAGGCCAAAATTTTAAAATGAAAACAAAGAGATTAAGAATATAAATAATGGATTTTTGTTGGAAGAATCAATGATTTATTAATCAGGACACAGACCACACTAATTTTACATAAAGGAAAAATGATAAAATTGATAAAATAGAGTTAAGTGTATAAGTTTTATTACAGTAGGCTCAAGGATGTTGAATAATAAAAAACATAGAATCAAAACCAAGACACAATGGTAAAAAATATTTACACGCACAGACACACATAAAACAAAAGACTTATATAGAATAAACTAAGAACATCTTCAAGTCAATTTTTTTAAAGTATATAATCCAATGGAAAGATTGGCAAAGGACTTGAATAGACAGTTCACAAAATATTATATCCAAATGACCAATGGCTGTGATACAAGATGCTCAATTCCAGTGATCATCAAGTTAGTGAAAATTAAAACCAGATTGACATGCCTACTAACCCACTCATATAAAATGAAAAATACAGATAATTCTAGTGTTGGTGAGGATGCGGTGCAACCAAAACCTTCTGTAGTGCTAGTGAGAATATGAACTGGTACAGAGAGTTTTGGGCTATAAGATAATGACCCTAACCTTGTAGACAATGGTTAAACAGTATCTTCTGAAGCTGTATATATGCATTACCAACAATTGCACTCCTTGGTATATCCAACAGAAATGAGTAATATATTCACCCTTCCCCAAAAACAAACATTCTAATGATCACAACATATACTTATGACTATTCATTTTAGCAAAAGGCTGGGAACAACCCAAATATTCATCACCAGTAGAATGAGTAAATCAACTGTGGTATATCACATAGTTTAATACCAGAAAGTTATGAAAATAAACAAACTATTGCTACCTGCACCAACATGGATAATACCCAAAGATACAATGTTGACTAAAAGAAACCAGACTAATAAACACTGCACGACTATATTAAATAAAAATAAAAACCAGGCAAAACTTATCTATGGTTTTAGAATTTGGGATAGTACCCTTGGGGTTATTAAATCCTTGAAGAGAACATGAAAAGTAATTCTGGGGTGCTGGTAATGTTCTAGTTTTTGGTTTGGAAGCTGGGTACACAAGCATGTTTACTTTGTAAAAATTCATCAATAAGGATACTTAGGACTATGCTTTTATGTGTTACATACATCAAAAGATTACTACAGAATTGAAAAAAAAAATTTCTCAGAAACGTATCCCACCAAAGTCTTGATAACATACTGCATTCCACTAGTTTTAAATAATTTCAATTGTTACATAATTTTCTCTGTATACTATGTGAATTTAAACTGATGTTATATAACTGCTAAGTAGCTATCCGTACAGCACTTATCATAAATCTTTTCTACTGTTTGAACATATACTTTACGTATTTTAATCATTTTTTATAAAAGGGCTTTCTATTATATTCTATAGTTGTATATTTCCAGTTTTGTTCAGTATCTTGTTTTATTTTTGTTTGATTTTAAAATAGACTTAACTTTCAGAGTACTCCTTCATCAGTCTTCATGATTTGCTTATATTCTCATGTGTTTATTTTTTCACATGAATTTTATCCACACTATTGAAATAATTCTTTTCCTTCAGCTATCTTATATAAATAAAAGGGTAAACCATCAAAACTTTTCATGCAGGATTTGACTCAATCATATTAGTGTCATAAAATGAATACATTGATATGAATAAAGACTGAGTATGGAAGCAAATTTTAATGTTAACGACAATATGTGACTAGCACATGAGATGAGCCCAAGAGTGGCAGGAATAAAGAGTGGTAAAACACCCGTGAAAAGTTCACGAAGTGTAATCGGTGATCAAATAAATATGAAGAACATGAGAGAAAGAGTAATTAAGAATAATTCCATCTTGAAGTATTTGGCAGATGTTGATATTAAAAGCTCTAGATTTTAAATAAAATCAGAGAGAGATTTGGGCTGTAAGATAATGACCCTAACCTTGTAGCATTTACGTCTGAATTGCCTGTCAGATGCGCAAATGAAAATATGACCTGGCCAGGCATGGTGGCTCGCGCCTGTAATCCCAGTACTTTGGGAGGCCAAGGCGGGCTGATCACCTGAGGTTAGGAGTTCAAGACCAGCCTAGCCAACATGGTGAAACCCCGCTTCTACTAAAAAGACAAAAATTAGCCCGGTGTGATGGCACACACCTGTAGTCCCAGCTACTTGGGAGGCTGAGGCAGGAGAATCACTTAAACCTGGGAGGCAGAGGTTGTAGTGAGCCGAGATCGCACCATAGCACTCCAGCCTGGGTGACAGAGTGAGACTCTGTCTCAAAAAAAAAAAAAAAAAAAAAATGACCTAGAGGAGATGAGGCTTTTTTTTTTTTTTTTTGACAGTGTCTTGCTTTGTCACCCAGGCTGGAGCAGTGGGATGAACTCAGCTCACTGCAGCCTGAAACTCCCTGGACTCAGGTGATCGTCTCACCTCAGCCTCGCAAGTTGCTGGGACCACAGACACACACCACCACACCCAACTAATTTTTTGTACTTTTTGTAGAGACGGGGTTTTACCTTGTTGTCCAGGCTGGTCTTGAACTCTTGGGCTCAAGCAATCCACCCGCCTCAGCTTCCCACTGTGTTGGGATTACAGGCGTGCGCCACCAAGCCCTGCCTAAGCTCTTTTCTTATTTTAGAGTTGAGAGCTATCAGCATGCATGGATAAGAAAAACCATTGAAATTACTTTTTCGCAATAACGGAAGAAAAAAAGACACACAAAAAATCAAATTTAAGAGTTGGTTAGTATCTTAATTGGCTGCTACTTGTAGCATTAAGGTAACTTCCTCCAAGGCAAAGTGTTCAGGAATGCTCTCAAAAACCTCTCCAGCTAGGGCCCAGGTTCCTGGTCTGTTGCCTTGGTCCCAGTTTCAGCATCTTAGCCATCAAATGGATGTGTTGAGATTGTTTTACTTGATTCCAAGCTTACCTTTGCATTCTTCACTTTCTAATCTTTCTCTACTCTATATTCTAACATCTCTAAGTAACTTTCACTTTATCTGTATAACTAGAGCTTTCTTCCAGAACACCAGCCCAGGAATTGCCCTCAGAGCCCCTCCTTTGCTTGGAAGAAAGGAAACACTAAGGTGTCCGTGAAGCAGACAGAAAACCAGCAATCAGAGAAGAACTCCACTGGTTAAAAGGCCACTGCTTTTCTAATTGTCCGAATTGTCTTGTCACTTTTGTATCAGCAATCATTTTTTCCCACATTGGTGAAAACTGATCCTAGATATACTCACCTGGCATCCTAAATATTGCTCTCCTGGCATTCTTCTGGGCATACATCTATTATCAAAATAATTAACATATTTTCAGATACTTTGCCAAGGGAGGAAGTTCTGATTGTTGAAATTCCTGTTTAACACTAGACCTTGACTTCGTGGTAGTCTTGTAATGTTTATCAGAATAGTGTCATCTGAACTCTTCACAAAATCCTCCAATGGTTTCGCTTCCTTTGTCCCCTTCCCTTGTTTCTCTATTCCCTTTGTTCCTTTCCAAAGTTCAAGAATTTCCACTTATACCCATAACTTTATAACATACAATGCTATTCTCAACCCCCTTCCACTGAGCATGTTTTAAAATATATTTAAAACCCTTTTATTCTGTCTTCTACTGTTGAATTCCATCTCATCAAGCTGTGTCCATAAAACTTTTTTAAGGTTAACATTTCAAAGTAATTCTTATATTAAATATGAAATCTGGAACAATTAGCTTTCTGGTTGTTTTTCTTTTTCCTTTCCTTTATTTTTTACATTTTTTACAGTAGCTTCATTTCACACCCCCTTCAGAGTAGAACTGTGAGAAACTTCATTACCTAATTGGCATTTTGCTGCATGATGTACCGCCCATAAGAGAATCAGTTTTAGAAATTACACAACAAATCCATTCTCACTGAATTTAGGCGAGGTTAAAAAATATATTTTTCATTCTAAAAGTATTCATGAAGGGATAAATGTTAAAAAGATCAATTCCATAATAAGGAGAAAATGTTTGACATCTGGTTAGTGGGAAGGGGGATGAAAATAAGAAAAAAACTAGAGATGATATAACTTCTGAATCCTTACAAGTTTTAAATATTCGAAACCTAACATAATGCCATCTTCTCTTCTCTCTGAATTTCTCTGTCTATGCACTTTTTCTTCTTTAAATCCTTTAATTATAGCCCTAGACCAGCTGCAGTAGTGCAGACTGTAACTATGATTTGCTAACACTCTAAGTTTCTTGGTTTGCTGCAACTGGCTACCTCCTAAAAAAGACTGGACTTGCACCTCACCTCTCAGATAAAAAGTGAGAGCACTTGTACTCAGATGAAACTGAGTACAAGCAGATCCAGGTGGTGCAGAGATGGACTGTACTAGGCTCAGTTTATGTGCTACCTGAGTTCTGCCTGAAACCATCTACATCACGAGACCTCAGCCACTTGCCTCTCTGGTAGAGCAAGAGAGGCACTAGTGAAGACTCACACCTTCCACAGCTGTGATGTCCTGGATATTGCCACTGGTACTGCCACCTCCATCATCACAGATTTAGGAGCCTCCACACACTGCATCTACTGACACAGGGACACAGAATCTACCCATTGGCTGTATTGGTCACATGGAGGCTTTGACTTCTCCAACATATATCTGAAGGGGCAAGCTAATACAACCGAGAATATGGTGGCATTAATGCTAAATGAATAGACTTTAACTGATAAAAGGGAGAAAACGGAGAGGGGCAGCAAATAAATGTTTGCCATCCCTGCCTGTAATAATTATTATTTTTTTATAATAGTTTCATATAGCCTCTCTGGAGACTTCCTACAACAATTAACAATCAACTGTGATGCAAGGCTGTGAAAAAAAAAATCAGGAACATACTCCTTAGCCTTAATTTTTCCTTTCCTCTCGCTTTTCTAAAATTCTATCCTCAAGAAAGTTGTAACACATGAACTTTTGCCTCAAGGTCTGTTTTCCAGGGAAGCTTATGCAAGATGGGCTAACTATCAGCAAAAATGATGTTTTACATTGGCTATTCTAAATGATGACAACTAAAACCTAAGGATATGGAAAATTTGAAAGAAGTATGAAAATATATATAGCAGGCAAATAGTAAATTTTTAAAACTACCGTAGTTCTATTAAATAGAGATAAAATAAATTTTAAGGAATAAAAACTATAAGTAATAAGGTGGATACTCAGTTATATAAAACAAATTTACCAGAAAGAGTTAATAATTATTTTGTGTGAAGCTAATAAAATATCATCAAAATGTATACAGCAAAAATGACTGAAACAGCAATAACAAAGTGACAAATTCCCAATCACAGGGAGAGACTTCAATTTACTTCTTTTAATTGTTGATATGTTAACCAGGAAGGAATTGGGAAATATAGATAATTTAAACACATTATTGACATATTTCTAATAGCAATTTTTGAAAACCTAGAATGAATCAAAATATCATTTGACTGATGACTTGAAAAGTTGTATAGTCACTTAGAGAAATATTATGTAGCCATGAAAATGAACAAATTACAGCTATGTGCAACAACATGATGAACCTAAGAAACACAGTCTTGTGTGAGAAAAGCATGTTGCAGAACACATTGACTATGATACCAAACTATGAAGTGCAAAATCTAGTGATAAATACATTTGTAATAGAAACTATTTTCAAAAGCAAAGGAACAATACACCTAACATCTAGGATACTAATTGTGTTTTGGGGTTGGCAGAGGGATGGGATTTGGAGGAAAGCATAGATACAGCCTCACTGATATTGGTAATATCTACCTCATAAGCTGGTTGGAGGGTTAGTGACTATTTTATTTTCATGCTTCATTACTTTTATGTAAGTTACACATATTAGTTTTATGTATCAAACATTATAAAATAAAATAATATGTAAAATTTAAAAATTGATTTTAAAGTATATGTCTAGTAAGTAGAGCAAGGTAAACCATTAATTACTGAACAAGTTATTTACAAAAAATGAGTTTTACCAATTTTGTTACCAAGCTTTACTTACTACAGATCTTGAATTTGGTCTGAGATCATACTACACTGAGTCTCCTAGATTCTCCGTCAAAAGAACCGTAATTTAAAAAATGATAAACATTGATTCAATTTAATGAGCTGCTTTCCAATTTTACTACACGATTTTTTTCAATATGGAAGGGCTTTATGGTAATGTCCAGGGAAATTCGGCATATTTTATTTAATTGTGGTCAGAAATGTAACTATAATTTTGAAACTACCAGTGAAAATGTGCTAAAAATGTATCAGTATAGAGGAATGCCAGCATTACTTGATGTCATTTAAATATTCTTCCTTGAATTACCATATGCTATGTATATATACTGTATACTGTTACATACCCCAGTCCTCAACCTGCAAACCGTTCGTATAGTCAGCACACAGAGCGACAATATAAGTGATAACCCTAGAGAACATGAATTGCTACTCTGTTCATTTTAATGCTACATACAGCTAAATGTCCATATACAGTCTATATCTCAATTATCCACATGCGTTGAGATATATAATGATTACTAGCTTGTTCCCAACAAACTTGAATTTATTCACTTATTAGCTGTGGGACCATGGCAGTTTTATTATTGCTCTGACATATTTTCTGCATTTTAACAAAAGTTATATTATGACTCCCCAATTTAGAGGTCTGTAGTGAAGATCAAATAAAGTAATATATGTAAAATTCATAGCACGATGTCCTTTTCATTCATTGTGAGCACTCAATAATAGTAAGCTGTTGTCATCATCATTATATGGTTGGGTTAGTGCTCACATCCGTGACCAGCTTCTAGCTCAAAAGAAACACTGTTGGTCTGTTATTTTTCCTAAGACTTTGGACTAGCCAGACTCTATAAGAATATAGAGTTCATACATATGGAGAATATAAATAAAAGAATGATGAGTGTATGAGTTTCAGCTGCAAGAAACGAAGACCCAACTAAAAGTGCCTTAAATGATAAAGAAATTTTATTATGTCACATATTAAGAATTCTTTTATAGAGGTAGGGTGGTATGGGGTTCATTATTCAGAAGCTCATGAATTTTACCAAAAACCTGGGCTGTTTCTATCTTTATTTTCTGCTATCCTCAGTGTGTCTGTTAGTCTCCCCAGACTTGCCAAACGGCTACAGCAACTTCAGGTAAGCTTCATATAGAATTGTTCAAAGATTGTCTGAAAAGATATCTCTTCCTTTTGTCTGAAGACTATGGAAATATCTTCCTAGAAGATGTTGCCTCATGTTCAGTGATCACAATTGTATCTCTTGTCCATTCACAGAAGTTGGGAGTGGAAAGGCTGTTAAGGGTAGGTAACTGACAGTATCTGTTACACGGAGGATGAGAAGTAGGTGTTGGAAGTAGCATTGAAAAGGTTAATCGATCAACAAATAATTACTGTACAGCATCTATTACAGGGAACAATTCTATGAATATGTGAGAAAATTAAAAAATGAGGATGGCAATATGCAGTTAAAAAAAATAAATGATAATTTTTATGAAAAAAGCAAAAATACCAGCAGGGACATAAAATTAAGTAAAATAAGAAAAATTTACAGAATTTTAAAACAATATTATCTTATTAGTTATGTATAGTGAATGTCATAATTCTAGGCCTATCTCCCCTTTATCTTTAATTACATTTCCCTCAAGGGAAATAACACTCATTTTATTTTCAGTATTAGCATACCACATGGCTTAGAATTTTTTTTTTCTGGTTGTTACCTGGACACTAACATTTTAAAAATAAACGGGAACCCTAGAAAAGTTAAATTATCTGCATTACACAATTTAAATTCAAGAGGAAAATCATAATGATGAACTAAGCACATAGCATGGATATATAATATTGAGCTTAGATTCTCAGGCTTACTGACAAGGAAGTAAATTACACTTTAGTTCATAGCCAACACAGAAGCCATAAAATTCCTCCCTGTGCATTTTTGAACTTGAAAATATTGATGATTTATATATACCATGTATTAAATCAAAATAGTCATCAAGAGAGTGACCGGTAAATATTTAATGGATTTATGAACATTAGACCTATTATTTTTAACTTGTTTCCATTATAGTTAAAAGGAATATTGAAAAAAAATTCACAGTGGTGTTTTCTGCTGAAGACACCATGTTTTTAAAGGCTCTGAACTCATAAAAATTTTAAAGCTAATAGCAACCTTATAAATTATTTCATCCTGCTTCCTAATTTTACTAATGAGATCCAGGTAGATAGAGGCTGACAGACTTTTTTTTCAGGTCATTTAGCTGGTTAGCTGCTTGCTAGGACTGGCTTCCCCTCTTTGCAGCCTGCATTTGGACCTTTTTCACAGGATTTTCCATTTTCTTCTCTAATGTTTTATTGTTCTTGATTTTTTCTCTTTCACTGTTAGACAAATAACATATATTAATATTTTACTTAAATTTAAACAATTTCTTGTAGAAATATAACCATGCAGAGATGAATTTTGTTTCAAGTCAGTTGTACTCTAATATCTGTGAAGAGCATTTCCTTCATAGCTGGGAAATCTAAATACCAGTGCTGTTTCTCACAAGCACCCCTTCCTCAGTGTTATCCAAAAGAATATTTAATATCATAAAAGAATAAGTACCGTAATTATATTACTGAAAAGAAAATCAAAGTGTTTCAAAGTCCCTTTCCCAAAGCTATGTATAGTCCCTGCAGGAAGATTGGTCTGAATAAGGACTTTACCTTCCAATCCTTGTCCCTGCACTAAAATCTACCACTTTTCTTTCCTTCAAAGTAAAATGCCCACAAGGGGACATGGCCCAGTATTATCTTCTGAATACATCTCTGGGTCTATATTGCTTAAGTCATCTGCTTGATATAAGCACATCCTTTAGGCAGTTTCTACTTTGTCTCATTACTGTTCATGTCCATTTCCTATGCTGGTAAAATCAGCTAGCTATTTCCCACTCAGAGATTCATTCCTTCAACAAATATGTGTTGGACACCTCTTGTATTCCTGGCATCCTAATAAGCTCTGGGGATATTTTGGTGAGCAAGAAAGACACAATTTCTTTCCTTACAGAGTATTCAGTTCAACAGGGAAGGAGGCAATTAGATAACTAAGCTCAACATGCTATTTGCTCCGAACCAGAAATTATGGAGTATGATGAGAGCACATAACAGTGACACCTAATACAACTTCCAGAGGAAGTTACTTTTAAATTGGATACTGAAGGCTGAGTAGGGAGTTCACAGGCAAAACAGGCCAATTTCATTTTCACAATTTTGTTTTGAACTTCTTTATTTTTCAATAAAATCATTCCTAAAATAACATTTTAAAATCTAGAAGCTTTTCATTTGGAAACTCTGTTAAGTCTTTCGCACCAGGATTTTGCTGCCACATCTCGATTTCTGCATTTCCTTGAACTGAATCTTAATATCTGAATTCAATTTCTGCTGTGGCTGTGGTTTCTCAAAGAAGGGTCACTATCTAAGAATCACTTAGGCCAGGCACGGTGGCTCACACCTGTAATCCCAACACTTTGGGAGGCTGAGGCGGGCAGATCACGAGGTCAGGAGATCAAGACCATCCTGGCTAACACAGTGAAACCCCGCCTCTACTGAAAACACAAAAAATTAGCCTGGCGTGGTGGCACGCACCTGTAGTCCCAGCTACTCAGGAGGCTTAGGCAGGAGAATCACTTGAACCCAGGAGGCGGAGATTGCAGTGAGCTGAGATCGCGCCTCTGCACTCCAGCCTGGGTGACAGACACTCCGTCTCAAAGAAAAAAAAAAAGAATCACTTAAAGTAATATTTAACCTTGAGATTATAGGGTCCACTCTAGTTCCACTGAAGTATGATCTCTGGGGCACGTGGGAGAGTCTTCAAATTTGCATGATTAACAAGTTCCTTTCATACACACTGAAGTTTAAGACTTATTGGCTGCCATCATTGAATGTATATACAGAATGTAACTAAAATCGTCTTCCCCAATTTTCTTCTAATTGTCTCAAAATGGAGTATATTTGCCTTTTCATGGGAAAGCTATCTGTGGCTGTCCAAATGCCAAAAACTCACCTTGATTATTTTCCCATTACATTACCCTAAGGCACTATGTTGGTATATAAGCATTTCCTGGGACTAAAATGACACATGCCTAGGGCAATCACTGGTTATTGTAGTCCTCTTACTTGGGAGAATTAGGAATTAGAAAGGTCAGTGTTCGAAATTCCTGTTTTGCCTACCTGGAGTTGTATATTTTTATCTAGGAAAATAAAATCACAGTTACTGTAAGTAACAAGCCTCTGGCCAACTCAGAAAATTGGGGCAAAGTTTATCAAAGTACCCTAGAGTTTTTGACCCAAGATCCAATGTTTTACCAACTAAATCATTCTGATGCCAAAGTATATTACATAAAACCATTACTTTAGTTAGGATAAGAGTAGCCTGCTATGAAAATGACATCCATTGATAATTCAGTGGCTTAAGGAAGATTCAACATTATAGTGTTTTAAGTTGGGGAGAGTCCTTGTTCTACATAGTTTTTAAGTGATCAAGGTTCCTCTCATCGGTGCTCCTCCTTTCTCTAGGACATGCTAATTCTCTGAATTGTAAGTCAGGTTACTATAGATTCCAGTTAGTGGAGAGGGGAAGAAGAGCATGGAGAAAGCCCAAGAAATCCATGCATGATTTCCATTCATACTCTAGAAGTGAAAACCTAGTCTTGTGGTCACACATAATTGACATAGAAGCTCAGAAATGTATTCCCTGACTGGGTGGGTGCATGACCAGTTCCAATTGTGGAAAAAGGGAAGAAACAGATAGTGGTGTAAAACTAGCAGTCTCCATAACTGTACTTTAGAGATGCAAACTGAATCGTAATCCTTTAGCCATAGAAGGGATTATTGGCCCTGCAGGGGGCGGAAGGCGGAGAGGGTGGGTACGGCTTGTATTTTTTTATGAACATAGAAATTAATTCATCTAATAAAAAATGGGACATATTCCCTTTTGGAAAATAGTTCTGTGCCATTTATCTGATTGCTTAACAAATCACCTCAAATCTTAGTGACTTAAAACAGGGATCAGCAGGCCAGGCGCGGTGTGGCTCACGCCTGTAATCCCAGCACTTTGGGAGGCCGAGGCGGGTGGATCACGAGGTCAGGAGATCGAGACCATCCTGGCTAACACAGTGAAACCCCTTCTCTACTAAAAATACAGAAAAATTAGCCGGGTGTGGTGGCGGGCGCCTGTAGTCCCAGCTACTGGGGAAGCTAGGGCAGAAGAATGGCGTGAACCTGGGAGGCGGAGCTTGCAGTGAGCGGAGATCGTGCCACTGAACGCCAGCCTGGACTTCGTCTTAGGAAAAAAAAAAAAAAAATCAACCAACCAACCAACCAACCAACCAAACAAAAAAAACAGGAATCAGCAAACATTTTCTGTAAAGGGGAAGAAGTAAATATTTTAGGCTTTCCAGGCCATATGGTCTCTGCTGTAACTATTCAACTGTGCCACTGTAGTGTGAAAACAACCTTAGACAATACACAAAATCGTGTAGTGGACTGGATTTGGTCCACGGGCTGCCAATCTGCAGTTCCAAACAAAATTTTTATTTTATTTTTGCTCATGAGTCTGTGGGTGATAAATTGGTACTACAGTTAGCAGGCAGGTCATACAGGGCTGAATGGTCTACAGTGACCTTGCTCATATGTCTGGTGTTTGGTCCAGGGAGCCTCAGCTGGTATGGTTCATCTTCACCCAATGTGGTCTCTCCTCCCAGCAGCTAGCTCAAGCTTTTTCACATGGCAGTCTCAGGGCAGCAAGGACAGCAAGCCCTAATGTGCACGTGCTTGTCAAACCTCTGCTCTCATCAGGTTTGCTAGTGTCATATTGGCCAAAGCAAGTCAGCTGGCAAAGCCAGATTGAAGGGGGAGAGAAACAAAGTTTAGCTCTTGATGAGAGGAACAGCAAAGTCATATTGCAAAGATGTGTGCATACAGGGATAGGAGAAATTATTTCAATTATCTTTGTAAACAATCTACCATAAAGTCTTTGAAGTAATAAAGGACTTACATTTCGATTCAACTTCAGTAGTTTTTTTTTCTCTACTAGAAAATTACTTAGATCCTTAAAATATTTTTTTAACAATAACATGATCTTTACAATTTATAAGCTATATCAGAAAATGCATATGTATGATATTTTAAAATATTACAAATAATTAAATTCCAAGGCCAGAAATGAAAAAAAGGATCTTAAGAATAATTCATATTGAAGACTACCTAGGTGAGAGTTTTTAAGTAGGCAACTAAGCAGGGTTATCTCTAGACTGTTTAATCTTTCCTTAAATTTATTTCCTGCGGTGCCTACCTTTAAAGTTTCAAGTTACACATACTGTCTGTCATCATGATAGACACAGTGGCCTCTGGCTCAGAATTTTCTATGAGAGCTTTCTGAACAGTGGGGCGTATAGCTAGCATCAGTCCTCATGTTAACTTATCAAGAAGTTTTGAAGAACTGAAGCCATGAATTTAATCTAATTCAGGGGACTGGGCTAAAACTTCAAGAAGTGCCCTTGAGCTTCTTTGTGTTTATATATATATATATATATATATATATAGAGAGAGAGAGAGAGAGAGAGAGAGAGAAACATATATATCACTGTAGGAAATAGAGTTTTTTTCTAAACTAATCATACAGAAGGAATTTACTATTCAAGTATTAGTAACTGTTTATCTTCTTTACAAAAATCTGATAATATTTAGGAGAAACCATTTCATCTATAAAGTCAGTAAAGTCATTTTTACAAGTCCTCCTCTCCTGGAATTTTGATGAACTATTTGAAACGCTTTCTAGGATGTTAGAAATGTGAAACTGTTCTATGTTCTATATACAATAGGCTGAATTAAAATACTACAGTGGTACCATTATTGATGTTTACTGTGTACCAGGAATCATGAATCATGTAAAATATATCATCCCATGAAAGGTTTTCAGAATCTTACATGAACCTGTCATATTTAATTTTACTTTTCAGATGAAAAAAAAATCCCTTTAGGTTCATAAAGGTTAGGAGACTTGCCCAAAGTCCAGTGGTGTTCTGGTAAGCTGGTACGTAGGGAATAAGACCATGATTGTCTGATTTAGTGTGCCAATTTTAGAGGTGTAAATAATCTCATCTTGGCTGACTTCAAACTACCAATTATGTCACTGAGCACAATGTTGGGAGGAGACGCACACAATCAGCTATCATAAACCAGTAGGAGGTGGCTCTGACACACGACTGCCAAGATCACAGATATAATAGGAAGTAGGAGAGCGAGGATTTGAGCTACCAGTTGTCTACAAAGCCCCTCCTCTAAATCATCATACAGTGATGCCTTCCTAAGATGATAAACTACTCACCTGACAAATCATAAAAATTATGAATGTCAATAACATTTTTAATTTCAGAAACACAGATATCTTTTTACACTATTTTGGAAATTAATACAGGAAAAGGTTTTTCAGAATTATGCAAGTTATATGATAGAGGTCAAGGAAAAGTTTTATGCTTCTTTCATTCCATTATCGTCTTTTTTTCCTTAAGCTTTCACAATTTCTTTGTGTTATTTGTTATTTGCATTTTATTGCCACATTTCATCTTAAAATTCTTATGTTTGGCCCCCAACAAATTTCTTTGCTGTTTTAGACTGTGTGCTGCTGCTGTTTCTTTTCTTTTTTCTTTTTTATCACATATTTATTTATTTTTTTCTTACCTTATGGCACAACTTTCACATTTTGACTTGTTGGTTCTTCAACATTCTGGTTTGAGCAAGTAAGAAGATGGATAGGAAGTCCTATTACTGAAATAAGGTGGGCTTACATTTTAAAAATTATTTACCCACTCTGTATCAGAGATTTTTCGTCTGCAAATGGGGATGACATAATACTTACCTTGTGCTATATGAGTTGTTGATCAACTAAAATAAAACAAAACAATAGACTATACAAGAAAGACATAGGGAAGCCCTGAGGTAGGGATGATACCTTGAGAATGCATGAGATCCAAAATTATTTGATGCAGATACAAAAAATCATTTGATGATTGATAGGGACTCATTTTAACAATTTGGAAACAATTGAACTTTTCAAACTGATAGCATTTTTTTCACAACATAAATAAAATTGTACTTGGGTACTTTCTTCATTTAACTGATTCTACACCAAGAATTTCTATCCTTTGTTAAAATAATAAAAGTACTCAAAAATACCATTTAACATTATCATGGATTGAAAGAATGATGAATGAGAAAATCTATTTCTCCCAAATTATCTTAAATGTGTTAAGCTTTAAAAAATAAGAAAAACAATTTTGCAAATTGGTATGAATTTCTATCTGATTGGTTGAGGGGAAATTTATGAAAGCATACCTGTGATGATAGATCAATGCATGGCTACACTACACCAGAGCAAGCACAGACTTTAAAAACTCATCGGAATTTTCATAATTTCTTCAGATGTTTGAATTGAAGTGAGTAGATACCTAACAAATTTTTCTCATATGCTTCTGTGAAAATATAAAGGTATAAATTAAGTTGGTTTTCCTTTTTATACAATGAGTTTCATTGTATATTTTCTTCCAACGTAAAGACAGAATATATCCTGTGAAATAGCTAGTTGATAATGGATTATTATCATGGTCAATAAGTTAAAAAAAAAACTTACCTGTTGTCTGATGTGTCATTTTTATAAATCCATGGCAAAATCAAGTGGCATCTTGATTTTCTGTTGAAATTACTACTTTTATTATGTAGATTATGTAGCATGTCCTAGAGTTTTGAAGAGTTGTACAAAATGGTGAGTAAGAATTTCTTTTTTTCTGAATGCATTTTCAAATACCTCTAGGCAAATGAAAAAAAAATGGATAGGAAATAGAGACAATTTAGAAGACTGAGGTTCAAATAAATTAAAACCAGCAATAGAAGCAATATGGAACTCTGAATCAGGAAATACAGCCAGGAG
The DNA here is from genome assembly GCF_028885625.2 of Pongo pygmaeus. Taxonomy (NCBI): domain Eukaryota; kingdom Metazoa; phylum Chordata; class Mammalia; order Primates; family Hominidae; genus Pongo; species Pongo pygmaeus. Next base: position 132,068,786 of record NC_072373.2, on the reverse strand, counting down.
TGAATTTGATTTAAATAGTGGTTAATTACAATTAAACTTCAAACAAAATTTGTAAATCATGTATAAGGCCACTGAATGGAACATATAACAAAGTTTGGATTTTGTGTATTTTTATTTACTTTTTCTTCCTCAACTCCTACCCTGACATTAGTGTTGTCCTACGAGAAGCCATTTTGTATGACAAACAAGATAGTTTAAGACTATAGTAATGTTAGGGGCTAGAAAGGAATCTTCAGGAGAAAAAAATCATTAACTCAAAATTTAACCAATATCCTTCTAAAAGATGGAAAGTGATGATGATGGCATAATTGCTGCCTCAACCTAAAGAAAACAAAACTATTGAACAAAATACCTCTGTTCTTTCCAAAGCCAAATGATTTTATTGACTATTCCAACGGCTTTACTTGTTAATTTCATCGCTCAGCAGACAGAAAGTGCACCTTGGCAACAACATTGTCATATTGGCTTTTTTCCTTTACACTTAAAGAATTTAAATTCTTCTTCTGCATATCACATTACACTAGACATACATATTATTTCTCTTCTAATTTTGTTGTTACTATAAGGTGTGAGCCTCACATATTAATACATGGTAATCAACAGCTTCTTTTCTTTATTCAAGGAAAGAATGGGGATGATCAATTTTTGCATAAAACTTTAGACTGTAGTAAATTCTGTTTCTCTCAAAATTCTGGGTTAGATTTTATTGACCTGTAAAACACATGACATTTTAGGAGCTTGTAGTAATTTATTTTATCTGTAGGAAAATGTATCACCGATGAATATTAAATCTAAACATATTCTAGCTTAAACAGATGGTAAAACAGAAGTAGTGAGAAAGCTAAATAAATAATAAATAAATTAAAGAGAAGTCAGGATTAGTCACAAAGTGAAAATGAAAGCTCTAATAATGACAAGGTTGTGAACAAAACATTTAAAGAAAATGCAAGACGCATAGCTTGGATATCTAAATTCTATTTCTCCATAATTTTCTTGGCTTCATTTTATTATGAAATTATCAAATTTAGCTCAATGAATATAAAACATGCTGAACTTATGAGGAGTGCTACCAAGATTATCTTGCAACATAAACATCAGTTTTGTGGATCCTTAATATAACCTCTATATTGTCAAGATGTTATGTTTAATAGTTCTAATCCTTCAATAAAGACTACTATAATTCCCCAAAGTTAACTTTATTTGGTTATATAAACAACCCATTTCAGTATTAAACTTTTTATTTTAAGCATTTTATTTGTATATTAATTTTAATTTCCAGAAAACAGTTGATAATGTTTAAATTGATCATTTTTAGGGAATGCATGGTTTGTCATAAGCAACATAAATAAACACATTAATTGCCTTGTCATACTTTTATCTGACAGATGGGTCCCCAGGCATAGAGCCTAACCTTTTATTTTGACACCTGCCACATTTTGCCAGCCCTGACCCTTTTTTCTTTGCCAGAATGTCACTGTGTTCACCATGGTTGCACTAATCTCCAGCTTTTAAAAGGCATAATATTGGAACCCTTCTGAGAATCACTGCTATCAATCAGCTGATACTAAACATAAAGATTTCAAAGATCTATCCAACATCCCTTCTCTCCGGTGATTCAAGCACATTTTCTCTTATTTCTATGACCTACTGGCTCAGTAAGATTACATGGAGCTTGTTTTAATCTAAAGCTGCGTATTGTTAACATCTGACACAAACCATTTAATTTAGCAGTAATTTAAAATTTAGAATTTACTGAAGAATAAAAAAAGAAGATATGATTTCATTTTTGTACTAAGAGAAACTTTTAAACTGTGAAGCAAATATGCTATTTTAATATAGTTAAGGAGTTAAAATCTATCTGAACATTTTCCTTTTTAAAAAAAAAAAGCATCAAGCAATAAAACATGTTTTGAAAATCACTGTGCACTCAATCTCATACCTACACCTTTGATTTCTGGGGTGATTCCAGAAGCCATTAATATATGATGTGTGTCTGGGTTAGTACAACTAAAAGCACATGTCTGGCCCATTAAAGAGTAGGGGTTGGTTCTAAAAAGCTCTGCAAATCGGAGAACACACAGAGGGCAGATGAATTGTGGGAGCTCATCCATTATTGAGATAATTTGGTATAAATTTTAAGATGTTTCCTCCTTGAGCAAAATCAGACTATAATTAACTATGAAAAATGTTGTAATTATTCTTTTTTTGTGACTAAGTTAAAAACAAAGAAATAGAAAAGTAGGTATGTAGGAGACGGATTTTAGTAGCAAACAGATAGTTCCACCAGATCAACACAGTTTGGTTTACAATCTCATTGCAGACATGTGGATGCCAATAACTTGTCTTTCAAATATGGCTTCTATTGGTTCTGAAATAAGCCTGTTTGGTATAATAAGAAAAGCCTGGGACTACGTCCTGGTTAAGCTAAGCTTCTTGAATAATTCAGAGACACATTTGTGCCAGCTAGGATATAGATGTACATTGTAAGAAGTGTGGGATCTGTATCTTAGGACATTCAAAGAAAATGATATTTCATGCCTTGGGCTAAGGGGTACTGGGGGTAATTCTAGAATTCTAGAAGCTTTATATATTTCAGCTTCAGCACAGTTCTTTAATCTTTGTTGTTGTTGTTGTTGTTTTAGATGGAGTCTCGCCCTGTCGCCCAGGCTGGAGTGCAATGGCGTGATCTCAGCTCACTGTAACCTCTGCCTCCTGGGTTCAAGCAATTCTCCTGCCTCAGCCTCCCGAGTAGCTGGGATTACAGGTGTGTGCCTGCACATCCAGTTAACTTTTCTGTTTTTAGTAGAGATGGGGTTTCACCATGTTGGCCAGGCTGGTCTCAAATTCCTGACCTCGTGATCCACCTGCCTCGGCCTCCCAAAGTGCTGGGATTACAGGCATGAACCACTGTGACTGGCCCAGCAATTCTTTAATCTTTAGTGATCTACTATTAATATGACTCAGCTGCATTGCACATATTCCTCTTTCTGCCCTGCCCCAATCCAGCTTTCACGGATTACTCAAAGTTTCTGCTCGTTCACATTTTAACCATGTCCTAAACCTTGGAATTTCATAGACAATTTTTTTCTTCGCATATTATATCTAAGTCCAGAGACAAAAATACCGATGAGCCCAGCTCATCTTTCGCAGCCTGGCCACACAGTTCAAAAATTGTTGGCCAATCTATTTTTTGGCCCCACTCCATTCAGCTGTAAATTTAAAGAGTTAGTGTTTGGGTTGGGTTAGCGTTAGGGTTAGATCCTGTGTGAGTAAACATAGCAATTTAGATGGCAGATGTTCTGGATGAGGATGATTCTTTTAGAAGGGATATGTCATGATTGACACAAACAATACTCAAAGTGTGATCCAGAGACTGGAGCTGTTCCATGTGCTATTTGTTATCCAACCAAAACAATAAGCACATTGAGATTAACAATTTAGGAACTCTTAGAGCTATTTGTTAAAGTAATTTAATGAGGTTTAATTTAGTAATAAAATATTTGGACTTGTGTTTTGTTTAACTTATTTTTTTTATTTTTCTAGTAATTCAATTACATTACTAAAAAATAATGGTTAGCAGCATATTGGGGGTGAGTGGGGAGCTGGTCTTTCAGCGCAGATATTTTGAGAGAAACTGGATTAGAAGGCTCCTAGACTCTAATTATGGCACCTCCTTAGCCAATTAATAATGATCAAATCTTTATTATCAAATTATAATTCTCTGAACACCAGTTTCCTCCTAAAAAACAAGGACTATAATGGCAATCACTCACCTTTCCAAGTTATCAGTCATGAGAAGGCACAGTAGAATGAATTTTGAAAAGCTGTAAGAGGCTAATCAGAATTAAGTTATAATAGTTTCTTTATAAATACAAGCATACATATATATCCATATACATGTCGCATGGGAGAATTAACATCCATACTCAACATTATCATAATAAATATATTTATTTTAAATCTTATCGCTTTCCCATATAAAATGTAAGATATGGGCAGTGTGGCTTTTATTGCTTGTTTCTGTTGTATTTACTAGTTTTTACAGAAGGCAATTAGAGAGATAAAGATGTACTTAGCACTCTGTTCTCAAAAAGTTTACAGTTAAATCACTGCATATAAAAGTTAAATAAAAAATATTAAGCAGCATAACTCTAAGAACTATTAAGAGAATGAACATATTTAATAAATTAATGATAAAAATATTAAAGACCAAAGATATCCAGAGGAAGGAGAGAGGATTTAATGCTACTGTGGCCAGAGAAGCACAGGCAAGATTTATACAGTGTTTCGAAGAATGGATAAGATTTAGAAAGATGGAAAGGATGAATGGGATTATTCTGGGTAGAACAAAATTTTCAAGCAAAAGTCAGAAGATCTATGTAAACATATGTGTGAATATGTCTGTGTGTGTTCTGATAGAGAAATGTCAGAAAATATATGAAATTAGAAAAATAAATAAAATTTAAAATCCTAAAAATCATATTGTAAATTGCAAATTTATTTTTTTTAATTTTTTGCCACCAATAGTATGATAGTAAGTTATTAAAACTGGGCTCCTTGAAATAAAATTCCTTTTGCATATATATATGTGTATATATATATAATTTACTGTCATATATGTGAAATGTAAATGTTACAAATGAAAAGTAATGTAACAAAGATTTTCTCCAAATAAAATACAATAAATTATGTTAAATGATTTTTTAATCTCAGAAACAATGCAAAGAATAAAAACACAATTTTAAAAATATTAGCAAACTTTCCAGTGACCTTCTGACATTTCAATCTAATGCAAAAACACTAATTAAATAACAGGAATTGCTTCTTCTGATGGGCAACTATATAACCTTAGCAATTTTATTAGTTTACAATAGAGTCACAATAATTAAATTACAGAATATTTCAGAGGATTATGTAAATTTGGACCACTTTACCTACAGTGCCTCACTTAGAAAAGTCCACCTAGTAAAAATATCATTATTTTAAGAAGTACTGTGATATTAATAATGCAATCTAGTGATTTCAATACAGGCTTTCGTATTTTAGCATTCAATAATGTCATATTAATTTGAAGTCCAAAGTACTGGTAATTTTGTTAGTATAATATTGTTTTACTATTCTGACATTTATTACATCATATGAGTAAAATCAATGATTTCATTGTTCAATTTATACAAAAAAGACAAACAGACAAATGGTCCACACATAACAAGCAAACATACTGTGGTGCTGCAAACTTGTTTTGCAGGAATAATCCTATTCTCATGGCACATGTGTTAAGACAGTGTTTGTTCATGTCCTTCGCCCACTTTTTGATGGGGTTGTTTTTTTCTTGTAAATTTGTTTGAGTTCATTGTAGATTCTGGATATTAGCCCTTTGTCAGAGGAGTAGGTTGCGAAAATTTTCTCCCATTTTGTAGGTTGCCTGTTCACTCTGACGGTAGTTTCTTTTGCTGTGCAGAAGCTCTTTAGTTTAATTAGATCCCATTTGTCAATTTTGGCTTTTGTTGCCATTGCTTTTGGTGTTTTAGACATGAAGACATTTATGCAGCCAAAAAACACATGAAAAAATGCTCATCATCACTGGCCATCAGAGAAATGCAAATCAAAACCACAATGAGATACCATCTCACACCAGTTAGAATGGCAATTGTTAAAAAGTCAGGAAACAACAGGTGCTGGAGAGGATGTGGAGAAATAGGAACACTTTTACACTGTTGGTGGGACTGTAAACTAGTTCAACCCTTGTGGAAGCCAGTGTGGCGATTCCTCAGGGATCTAGAACTAGAAATTCCATTTGATCCAGCCATCCCATTACTGGGTATATACCCAAAGGATTATAAATCATGCTGCTATAAAGACACATGCACATGTATGTTTATTGTGGCACTATTCACAATAGCAAAGACTTGGAACCAACCCAAATGTCCAACAATGATAGACTGGATTAAGAAAATGTGGCACATATACACCATGGAATACTATGCAGCCATAAAAAATGATGAGTTCATGTCCTTTGTAGGGACACGGATGAAATTGGAAATCATCATTCTCAGTAAACTATCGCAAGGACAAAAAACCAAACACCGCATGTTCTCACTCATAGATGGGAATTGAACAATGAGAACACATGGACACAGGAAGGGGAACCTCACACTCTGGGGACTGTTGTGGGGTGGGGGGAGGGGGGAGGGATAGCTTTAGGAGATATATCTAATGCTAAATGAGGAGTTAATGGGTGCAGCACACCAGCATGGCGCATGTATGCATATGTAACTAATCTGCACATTGTGCATATGTACCCTAAAACTTAAAGTATAATAATAATATAAAAAACCCTAATAAAGATTAAACATGGCAAAAAAATAAATAAAAGACAGTGTTGATAGGGAGAGCGGTAACTCTGCATAGGTATCTCCAAGTATACAAAACAAAAGATGGTAAATACAAACTGGAAATGTTAAAAAAAATAGAAATAAAAATTATAGGTCTAACTTAATTAAACATATTCCAGTTCTTGAAAAGAAAAAAAGGTAGTAACAAAGATCTTGCATTTATGAAAAAAGTAGGATTATCTGAAGATGAAGGAATCAAAGGAAAATATGCAGAAATAGTTTACAGCGTCCTCTACAGCGTTTCCCTGAGCAGTGTAGATGTTAAAAGAATTTCTGGAGCAGTTAGAAAAATTACAACAAAATGGATCAAATGAAGCTTTGCTTCTTTACATCACAAATCTATAAAATCCAAGAATATTATTTTGCTTTCAATTATCTTAATTGTTTTTTCCACTTAATCTACTATTTTGTTTGCTATTTTAATAATATTTTAATTGACTCTATGAATAATTTACACTGGAATGATGTTTAATATTCCCATACTATGTACTATAAATTTACATTTTTGCTTTTTGCATTCCTCCTTGTAATATATTCATAAACGTTTGTGTTTGACATGTATGAAATATTTATTTTTATTTTTATTATACTTTAAGTTCTGGGATATCTGTGCAGAAGGTGCAGGTTTGTTACATAGGTATACACGTGCCATTGTGGTTTGCTTCACCCATCAACCCATCATGTATGTTTGGTATTTCTCCTAATGCTATCCCTCCTCTAACCCCCCACCCTCCAACAGGCCCTGTTGTGTGATGTTCCCCTCCCTGTGTCCATGTGTTCTCCTTGTTCAACTCCCACTTATGAGTGAGAACATGCAGTGTTTGGTTTTCCGTTCCTGTGAAATATTTACTTAGCTGTTTTTCATCGCTTCTTAATAATATTCATATAAACTACCAGAATAAATATTTATGTAGTTTGGACAAATAGTGGAGGTTATTAGAATTTGAAAAATCAGTAATTTAAAATTCTTATACATAAAAATATCACCGGAGGTTTTCGGACATGACCAGTTATGTTTTGCAATAAGGAAGTATGTATAGAGAGTCAAGTTATATCACTGTATTAATATTCTAGACCAACATTAAATAAGACTATAGGCACAAAGTGAGAATCCAGAGGAGGATGCAGACGTAAGGAATACTGTTGAGGGAAAAACCACACAATTTGTCAACTCAAGACACATGGGAAAGAGTCAGCGCCAGGTTAATATCCAAGCCTAGTTTTCTAGGATTGTGGTCCTAATATCTAAGGACTAGGAAAGTGTGTGGAGAGAAGAGAGAAGCTTTTGGATGTGTTGCTTTTGAGGTGATGGTGGGATACCAGGTTGGCCTTATTTTTTTCTTGTATATCTTTTAATATAGCATTTCACCTGTCTTTTCCCCCTTATACTAGACTCTCAGTCGCTTGAGAACTAGGGCTTTGTGTTATTGGTTGGTGTTCCCGAGATCTTCATATAACATTTCATTCTATCATCTAAATATATATGTTGTCAGGGTGAATGAAAAAATGACTAAGGTAGCTTTTACTGACCATCTCTTTATCCCTGAAATTCTGACATCCTAGAGTAGGGGATCTTAAGATCAATGCTAATAAAGCTAATAAAAAGACTAGAATGTTGGTTCTCAGCCCTGGATGCACACTGGAATCACTGGGAGGATTCTGAGAAACACTAATGCTCCACCTACAGAGATTCTGATTTAATTGCCCTGGGTGGGATTCACTAAATGGTATTTTTAAACGTTCCTCCAGACAATTTGAAGTACACCCAAAGTTAAAAACTTTTGAGCTACAGAGTAAGTGTAGGCTGGGGAAACTTGAATTTTTAATTTAGTTTAAGATTAATTTTCATATACTATATTTACCCCAACAATCAAATCCACCCAAATTAATCTTCTCACTGTCTCTATGCAATGGAATTTAATACCTAATGGATAATGCACATAGACGAAAGAACGGATCTTAATAGAAAATTTGACTTTTAAAATCTGTATGTAATTATCTGAGATTAGAATATTCAAAAAGAATATGTTACAGGACCAGAAAGCAAACCATCATAATTTATGCCTGCGTTTTTTATTCTATTCATGCAGTTATCTATTCATTTAACCAACATCTATATTCAATTATGTTTTTGTTGGTTAAAATTTGAATTTTAATTAGTACCAACATGATTCCAAATCAGGCTATTTTAAATTTTAGAATGTATTGATCCTTAATACGCATTATGTGATTATTAACAGTATTGATTATCTGGAACCTGGTACGACCTTCAAGGTCATTATGGATTTTGAATCCTCTAACTATGCTTTAAAGAGCATTACACTGCACTTACTGATTTACTGAGGGAGTGGATCCAATTGAAGTAGATATTTCTAACATTAATGTTCTTATTATTTTGTCTCGCTCTCTCTTTAAACACAGATATAACACATATTTCAAAGTATTTTTTACATTTTACATCTCACCAAACAGCCAATCAATATTAACTAATCCTTCTTGTTTTAGAAAGTAATTGAATGGTTTTAATATCAAATTTGCTGACTCAGCAATCCATTAATTCATTTTGGAATATTAACTGATTTCTTTTTCCTTCATAGGTTCCTGAAGTGAAAGAAGAAAGTATTTATGTTTTGTTTTGTTTTGTTTTTTTCTGAAACCTTTTTCAAAAAATCTGAAGCCTTCTGGGAATGGAAAGGACTCAGACTACACGTAAATATTTGAGAAGGCAATTCTTTAAAATCTAAACGTGTACCACTCCCCTAACCCCGCCCAGGCTTGCTGAGTGTAGAGTAGGTAGATGGAGATGGAAAATGCTATAAACAAGTTCTCTGTCTCTCTCTCTCTTTTTTTTTTGAAACGGAGTCTCGCTCAGTTGCCCAGGCTGGAGTGCAGTGGCGCGCGCGATCTCGGCTCACTGCAAGCTTCGCCTCCCGGGTTCACGCCGTGTCCTCTGTCTTTAGAAATATACAAGGGATGGAGTAAAGTGAGCCACGACAAAGAGGAAATCAGCCAGGAATAAGGACTATGCAATAGATGGTTGCAAGCATAGGCGTGAGAGCCAGGGGGCCTGGGTTAAAATCCTAGCTCTGACGCTCACCAGCTGTGTAACCCAAAGCCAGTTATTATTGTTGTCTAATTTTCCTAAACTATAAAAACGGGAATAAATGGACTGCCCACCTTATTAAACTGTTGTAGGGATTAACTAAGTTGTGGGTGCTGGAAAGAAATGGAATCTTACCAAATCTCCCATCTCCCCACATCCTTCACATTTTTTTCCTCCCTGGGTTTTTATGATCCTGCCTCATCCTTATTCCCTCCTACCACTTTGATTATTCTTCAAACTCAGCTTGTGCAAGACCACTGTCTTTAAGAGCTGTCTTCTGGACAACTCTCAATATCATGGCATCCTATGAAGTCCCTACCACCTGCTTAAGAAACTTCAAGCTTTGTCTCATACTGTCTGAACTGATTTTTTTCTCATATTTCTTTGCTCAGTTCCTTTAGATGGACCTTACACTTGGATGGCTGACTAGGCTTTTGATTTGGCATATTTCTTCTCAGTTTATCATTCTAGCACCCCAGTGCTTGCTGTGGATGACTGATACTCAGCCCTCTGCACTGGACCAGGCATCCCAGATTCTGCCCAGGCCCCAGGTCTGGAAGCCTCACTTTTCCCCTTGGGATGATCACACAGCCTCCATATTAGATTTCTTTCTAGCCCACCACTGCTTAAAGGACTAAGGACCCTCTGGTTTTCTTATTGCCCACATTCACCCAATCTCCTTTTCCTCCATGATTTCAACATTCATAAATAGGCTAATGGAAATAATGATTTAAGGTTGATTGAGTGCTACCATATACCAAGCACTGTTTTGAGATAGTATTATTTCCCTCAGTTTGCAAATGAGGAAACTGAGGCACAGAAGTGGTGGGTAATGTAATAAAGTCACAAAGCAAAGGAGACACTGACAGTCCCAGTCCCTGTACTGGTGTATACTGAGTACGAATTTTGGAAGCAGAGTCACTGTCTGAGTGGGAATCCTGCTTGGTTTGAGATCTGCATGACCTAAGGTAAACTGTTTAGGAGGTCTGTGGCTTGGTTTCTAGTTGTAAAATGGGGATAATTATGCACATCTCCAAAAGTTTGTTTATGTGAGTATTAAGGGTACTAGCATGTGCTGAGCAATTAGTACCCAGCACTTAGAAAGTGCTTTAATAGTTATTATTATTATTATTATTATTTTGTTTTGTTTTTTGAGACAGGATCTCCCTCTGTCACCCAGGCTGGAGTGCAGTGGCATGATGTGAGCTCACTGCAGCCTCAACCTCCCAGGCTCAAGCAATTCTCCCACTTCAGCCTCCCAAGTAGCTGGGACCACAGGCGCATGCCACCACGCCTGGCTAATTTTTTGTATTTTTTGTAGAGAAGGGGTTTCGCGATGTTGCCCAGGCTTGTCTTGAACTCCTGAGCTCAGGCAATCCACCTGCCTCGGCCTCTCAAAGTGCTGGGATTACAGGTGTGAGCCACCACGTCCAGTCTAGTTATTATTATTATTACTGTATACTGCCTCTCATGATGTCCAAATCACTACCTTTGTTCTGAATTTCTCAAGCTCCAGGCCTATTTATCCAACTCTACTAGACACCTCCATATTTCATAAATGTCTCAACTCACTATTATCTCCCTAACTTATTATTCTACTGTAACTAACCTTGGTGAATATCACCATCACACCAAGCACAGAAGTCACTCAAGGCTCCTCCTTTTTAATCAATTAACCTCAAACATGGATTTTCCCCATATTTTCCTAGCCTTATATCTTATCCATCTTCCTTCCTCTCACCGTTACCTAAAGCACACTAATTTCCAGTAATTTTGAAATACTGAATGTTAGTTCATTTCATAAAAAAAGGAACCCTAAGGGAACCCTACTATATGTTAGGGAAGACACTGATGATGCAAAGATGAACAGGACCTAATCTCTGCCTTCAAGAATTTCAGTCTAATTAGGAAGACAAACACACTAACAAACAATTGAATACAATGTGGCAGCGGCTTACAAAACACATGCCAGTGTATTAAAGGAAGGTAGAAGAGAGTATGGACCACCTGGTGAAGAAGGCAATATCAGAGCTCTGTCTAATTTGACAAACAACATGGTACCAGGCTCTGTGCTAGGTGCTGGGGGTATTGTTTATGACTTGGAGAATCTATGGGAAAGGAAAGCATCAAAATATATTTTAATATAAAGTAGTGACTGCTAAGACAGAGGGAGGCACAGCATGTTCTCAGAATGCAATCAAGATATTTGTAGTTTAGGAATAAGAAACTTGGAGAATAAGTCAGGAAGTTTAGTGATTGTTCACACAACTTCCTCTGCTTGTTCTGACTTCTCTCATTTTGTTTTCCTGGAAAAACCCATGTCTAAGACTCCAGTTATTACCTTTAGTTTGAAGCTGATCCCAAATGCTTTTGATCCTCGATGTCCTGTCCACCCCCCTCCACCCTCAGCGTTTTGTCTCTCTTTGACCACTGATGTGTGAGAGCAAATGTAACTTACTTTTTCAGCTTAATTATTTACACAGCCATCTTCCTCTCAATCTATTATCAACTGTGTTGTGGAGAGCTTGCCATAAAAAAAACTCATATTTCTTAGAGTAATCCAATGAATTATCACATTATTGTTAAATCACTTGTTACGCATATTTTCTTCATTGAACATATGAGCATTTCCCCAGTGTTTCCTATATGCTGAACGCTGAACAATCATACCTACTAGAGCTGGTGAGCTCTGATTCATGTGGCATTTTTGTACACTCTGGAAAGGAACTGTATTAGTCAGCTCAGCACAAAATACTGTAGACTAGGTAGCATAAACAACAGAAATTTATTTTCTCACAGTTTCGGAGGGTGGAAGTTTGAGATTGGGGTGCCAGCTTGATTGGGTTCTGGTGAGCCCTCTTCCTGGCTTGCAGAGGCTGCCTTTGTGCTGTGCTTCCACATGACGCACACACACACACACACACACACACACACACACGGGGAGAGAGAGAGAGAAAGAAAAAGAGAGAGAGAGAGAGAACTCGCAAGCTTTCTGCGGTTTCTTTTTTTTTCTTTTATTATTATTATTATTATTATTATTATTATTATACTTTAGGTTTTATGGTACATGTGTGCAATGTGCAGGTAAGTTACATTTGTATACATGTGCCATGCTGGTGCGCTGCACCCACCAACTCGTCATCTAGCATTAGGTATATCTCCCAATGCTATCCCTCCCCCCTCCCACCACCCCACAACAGTCCCCGAAGTGTGATGTTCCCCTTCCTGTGTCCATGTGTTCTCATTGTTCAATTCCCATCTATGAGTGAGAACATGCGGTGTTTGGTTTTTTGTTCTTGCGATAGTTTACTGAGAATGATGATTTCCAATTTCATCCATGTCCCTACAAAGGACATGAACTCATCATTTTTTATGGCTGCATAGTATTCCATGGTGTATATGTGCCACATTTTCTTAATCCAGTCTATCATTGTTGGACATTTGGGTTGGTTCCAAGTCTTTGCTATTGTGAATAATGCCGCAATAAACATACGTGTGCATGTGTCTTTATAGCAGCATGATTTATAATCCTTTGGGTATATACCCAGTAATGGGATGGCTGGGTCGAATGGAATTTCTAGTTCTAGATCCCTGAGGAATCGCCACACTGACTTCCACAAGGGTTAAACTAGTTTACAGTCCCACCAACAGTGTAAAAGTGTTCCTATTTCTCCACATCCTCTCCAGCACCTGTTGTTTCCTGACTTTTTAATGATTGCCATTCTAACTGGTGTGAGATGGTATCTCATTGTGGTTTTGATTTGCATTTCTCTGATGGCCAGTGATGATGAGCATTTTTTCATGTGTTTTTTGGCTGCATAAATGTCTTCTTTTGAGAAGTGTCTGTTCATGTCCTTCGCCCACTTTTTGATGGGGTTGTTTGTTTTTTTCTTGTAAATTTGTTGGAGTTCATTGTAGATTCTGGATATTAGCCCTTTGTCAGATGAGTAGGTTGCGAAAATTTTCTCCCATTTTGTAGGTTGCCTGTTCACTCCGATGGTAGTTTCTTTTGCTGTGCAGAAGCTCTTGAGTTTAATTAGATCCCATTTGTCAATTTTGGCTTTTGTTGCCATTGCTTTTGGTGTTTTAGACATGAAGTCCTTGCCCATGCCTATGTCCTGAATGGTATGCCTAGGTTTTCTTCTAGGGTTTTTATGGTTTTAGGTCTAACATTTAAGTCTTTAATCCATCTTGAATTGATTTTTGTATAAGGTGTAAGAGAAAAGAATTTTCAACCCAGAATTTCATATCCTGCCAAACTAAGCTTCATAAGTGAAGGAGAAATAAAATACTTTACAGACAAGCAAATGCTGAGAGATTTTGTCACCACCAGGCCTGCCCTAAAAGAGCTCCTGAAGGAAGTGCTAAACATGGAAAGGCACAACCGGTACCAGTCACTGCAAAATCATACCGAAATGTAAAGACCATCGAGACTAGGAAGAGACTGCATCAACTAACGAGCAAAATATCCAGCTAACATCATAATGACAGGATCAAATTCACACATAACAATATTAACTTTAAATGTAAATGGACTAAATGCTCCAATTAAAAGACACAGACTGGCAAATTGGATAAAGACTCAAGACCCATCAGTGTGCCGTATTCAGGAAACCCATCTCACGTGCAGAGACACACATAGGCTCAAAATAAAAGGATGGAGGAAGATCTACCACGCAAATGGAAAACAAAAAGGCAGGGGTTGCAATCCTAGTCTCTGATAAAACAGACTTTAAACCAACAAAGATCAAAAGAGACAAAGAAGGCCATTACATAATGGTAAAGGGATTAATTCAACAAGAAGAGCTAACTATCCTAAATATATATGCACCCAATACAGGAGCACCCAGATTCATAAAGCAAGTCCTGAGTGACCTACAAAGAGACTTAGACTCCCACACATTAATAATGGGAGACTTTAACACCCCACTGTCAACATTAGAAAGATCAACGAGACAGAAAGTCAACAAGGATACCCAGGAACTGAACTCAGCTCTGCACCAAGCAGACCTAATAGACATCTACAGAACTCTCCACCCCAAATCAACAGAATATACATTTTTTTCAGCACCACACCACACCTATTCCAAAATTGACCATATACTTGGAAGTAAAGCTCTCCTCAATAAATGTAAAAGAACAGAAATTGTAACAAACTGTCTCTCAGATCACAGTGCAATCAAGCTAGAACTCAGGATTAAGAATCTCACTGAAAACCGATCAACTACGTGGAAACTGAACAACCTGCTCCTGAATGACTACTGGGTACATAACGAAATGAAGGCAGAAATAAAGATGTTCTTTGAAACCAGCGAGAACCAAGACACAACATACCAGAATCTCTGGGATGCATTCAAAGCAGTGTGTAGAGGGAAATTTATAGCACTAAATGCCCACAAGAGAAAGCAGGAAAGATCCAAAATTGACACCCTAACATCACAATTAAAAGAACTAGAAAAGCAAGAGCAGACACATTCAAAAGCTAGCAGAAGGCAAGAAATAACTAAAATCAGAGCAGAACTGAAGGAAATAGAGACACAAAAAACCCTTCAAAAAATAAATGAATCCAGGAGCTGGTTTTTTGAAAGGATCAACAAAATTGATAGACCGCTAGCAAGATTAATAAAGAAAAAAAGAGAGAAGAATCAAATAGATGCAATAAAAAATGATAAAGGGGATATCGCCACTGAGGTTTCTTATAAGGGCACTAATTCTGAGGGCCTCACTCTCATGATCTCATCTAAACCCAATTATCTTACAAAGGCCCCATCTCCAAATACCATAACACTAGAGGTAAGGGCTTCAACACAGAATCTGAGCAGGGGATGGGAGGACAGTTCAGTCCAGAGCATTCCATCCAAGCCATCACCCACATGGATTTGCAGGATAGCCCCACCCTTTCCACCCTGTGAGGTTGCCAGCCCCACCCCCTAGCTCTGACAGGCTTGAGTCCTCTGAGTGGTTCTGCCTCCAAAGAGCTGAGTGGAGACTGTCCAGCCTGTTGAAACTGAGGCTGCGGCTCTGGCTATCTCTGAATTGCCTTTGGGGCCATTTTTTTCCTCGCCTTGAAAAATAGTGCAGGTTCATAGCCAAATAAGCAAATCAGCCCATCATGTCTAACCCAAGAAGTCTCGAAGCCCTCATTCTTTTTGTCCCATCTTCATCCCGTTCAGTTCAAGCTGGCAGAATTTCTGCTCACATAATCTCATAAACTCTTATCAAATGGTTGTCCAGTCACAGTGTTATTTTCAGAACAAGTTTTTGTCATTTTTTAATCATATGGATAAGCTGAGAATTTCCCAAATCTTCAAGTTCTGGTTCCTTTTTGCTGAACTAAATTTCTTCTTCAACTTATCTTTTTTTTTTTTTTTTTCATTTCAGCAGAAATGGTCAGGAGGAAACCAGCTGTTCCTTTGTCACATTGCTTAGAAATGTCAAATATTTAATTTCATCACTCACAAGTTCTACCTTCCCCAAAACACTAGAATACAGTTCACCTAAGTTTTTTGCCACTTTATAACAAGGATCACCTTTCTTCCAGTTTCCAATAACATATTCCTCAATTCCATCTGAGCCCTCACCAGAATCACCTTTACTGCTTGTTCATATGTTTAGGATGCACCCGAAAATTCTTGAGCCTCTACTCACTATCCAATTCCAAAGCCATTTCCCCATGTTTAGGTATTAGTTACAGTAGCACCCCTATTTCTTGGTCCAAAATTTGTCTTAGTTCAGGGTGCCATAACAAAATACCATAGACTGGGTGGCTTAAATAAGATAAATTTATTATCTCACAGTTCTAGAGAATAATGTCCAACATTACAGTACCAGCAAAGTAGATTTTATTCTGAAGCCTCTTCTGTTTTCTCATAGGTGGTTGTTATCTCACTGTGTACTCACATGACCTCTTTGTGTGCCTGTGGGGTAAGAGAGAGAGAGGGCAAGCTCTCTGGTGTTTTCTCTTTTCAGGGTACTAATCAGGAAGGCCCCATGCTCATGACCTCATCTAAACCTAGTTATCTCCCAAAGGCCCCATATCCAAATACCGTCACATTAGAGATTAGGCTTCAACATATGATTTTGGGGGGACACGATTCAGTCCAAAGCAGGTGCCCTTCCTCAAGACACTTTATGTCCATTTGTAGGCAATTTGTCATAATAAACTAATTTTAATAGAACAGGGTGTTCCACTGTTATCTGCCAGAAAATGGTTGTAATAAATACTTAAATCTGCCAATTCTACTATGTGAATGCTCCTCTGGAGTTACACAGTAAGCAACCTGAACAATTATTCACCATAGTCCAGGTTAATCCTTCCTTGTCCTCAACTGACAATTTTTATGTATGGTAAGGAAAATAAATGCTTCAAAAATCTATTAAATCAGAAATCAGAGGTTTAGATAAGTAAACTATTTACTCCAAAATTATTACAAAGAAAGACCATCTTAATAAGTAAAGGATGTAGTATATGGTTTCAATTTGACAAGACACAATCATGTGTGACTAAAAAACTGGGCTATAAATAGTGAGAGCTTTTTGCTAAGTTTGAGTACAGTAATTATTAAGAAAATCCGTTATTTAATAAAAGCAGCTGAGAACCTGTCAGATTCAAAATCACAAGGTTGAAATTGACTAAATAAGTCCATATGTTGGTAATCCTGTTTCCAGAAGGGACCATCCTTAAATCACCCCAAATAAATGAATATCTTGTTAAATACAGATTAACAATTAATACTATAAAATATCTTCCCTAAGTTTAATTTCAGTCCATGGTACTTAAAATTTAACTTATTTTCTCCTGTTCTGTCAATGTCAGAATAAATGTTGCAGCAAATATGAAGTGCCTAGAACGTGGCAGGAACTCTGTAGATGGTAAAACAAAAATTAATTCATGTAGAACCCTTCTTATTAATGTATTTAGAATACTTTTCAGGCTTCCTTCTTTTCTGGCAAGTTACACTTTTAACTTTGTACAAGCAAATATGAATCATCAACTAGTTGATTATACAGTCTGAAATTTTCTTTTCAAAATATGAATACGGCAGACCATAATCTTAGGTTTCTATTACAACACATACTGCAGACATGCAAGATTTAACAAGAAAGTAGTAACAATGTAAATAGCATTGCTTTCAAATGTACAGAAAATGGCTTTCTAAGATTTGTGCCAATCATTCATTTTTAAAAATTGGGAATGATGGCCAGGCATGGTGGCTCACGCCTATAATCCCAGCATTTTGGGAGGCTGAGGCAGGGGAATAGCTTGAATCCTGGATGCAGAGACTGTGGTGAGCCAAGATCACGTCATTGCACTCCAGCCTGGGCAATAAGAGCAAAACACCATCTAAAAAAAAAAAAAAGTTGGGAATGCCTAGATTTAATAATTTGAGGAAATTTTTTAAAAAGAAAATGAGCAATGCCTTTTCATCACCATGGGCTCCTTTTACCTATTCTCTTTTTCTTAATTATTTCGTATCTTCTAATCTTTTCTCAATATTTTACAATAATTCTTTTTCCATTCAGCTTATCTCCACATAAAAGTATAACACATAAGAATTTCCCACAATTATCTTTTCTTTCTTTCCTTCAGATTATTTCCTTTGTCACAGATTATTTCGGATATATTAGAGTACTCAATGTGTTTGGATTACTTCAAGAATAATTGTACATAGGCCCAATTCTGTATTGACTGGTTTTCTTCAGTTTTATGTAGTCCTACTAAAAGCAGTTTTTTTTGTTTTAGTTCTTAACATTTCACATGCAGAATATTTGTGCTATTTCATGGTAGTTTTCCCTTTAATTATGTTGGCGCATTTTGTGTATTTCCAGTTTTAAAATTGTACAGAAAAAAGGATCCTCAACCACTGCACTGTGAGAGTAGGAGGGGTGCTCCTATTTTCCTGGCTCTTCGTCACAGCCTCCCCTCAGGAATGGAAATCATGGTGGCATAACTGGAGAGCAGCTCATCAGGCACACAAGCTTAGGGAATCCAAGGGAAGAATGCACTGGTTAATTGTGGATCAGCATAGAAAAGAACATGATCATGTCCTTTGCAGGGACATGGATGGAGCTGGAGGCCATTACCCTTAGCAAACAAACTCAGGAACAGAAAACCAAAAGCCACATGTTCTCTCTTATAAGTGGGAGCTAAATGCTGAGAACACATGGACACATAGAGAGGAACACACACTGGGGCCTTTAAGAGGGTGGAGGGTGGGAGAGGCAGAGGATCAGGAAAAATAACTAATGGGTACTCGACTTAATACCTGAGTGATGAAATAATCTGTACAACAAGCTCTCATGTAACAAATTTACCTATGCAAAACAAACCTGTACTTGTACCCCTGAACTTAAAATAAAAGTTAAAAAAAGAAATAATATGATAATTTTCTTAATTGCATGGAAATGTAGTAAGAAAAAATTCTTAAAAAATGACTAAAATTTATATTTCTGTAGCAATTAACATAAAAAATTTTTAAACCATTCATCAGTTTATTTTCACACACCCCCAAAAGATTCAAAAAGCATTATCCACACTTAAATGATTTGATTTTTGTAAGTGAATCAAACAACTTTTTTTTTTCCTGATTGCATGAACTGACCAGGTGTTTGATCACTTTTAGCAGATGTTGACAATATATTGATATTACTCACGCCAACACTTTTTTTAATTTTTTATTTTTTTGAGATGGAGTCTTGCTTTGTTGCCCAGGCTGGAGTGCAGTGCTGTGATCTTGGCTCACTGCAAGCTCCGCCTCCCAGGTTCAAGCCATTCTCCTGCCTCAGCCTCCGGAGTAGCTGGACTACAGGTGCCCACCACCATGCCCAGCTAATTTTTTGTATTTTTAGTAGAGACGGGGTTTCACCGTGTTAGCCAGGATGGTCTTGATCTCTTGACCTCGTGATCCTCCCGCCTCGGCCTCCCAAAGTGCTGGGATTACAGGCGTGAGCCACCGTGCCCAGCCTACTAATGTCAACACTTTTGATAAAACGTTGAACTGAGATTATTATGAACTCACCTTTCAATTTCTCATTAAATATGAAAGTTCATACTTATTTCCTTGTTGTTTCTTGAAAATATTCTTGCAAACTATGCCAACTCTCTCTTGAAGAGGAAGAAAAAAACAAATTTACCTCCTTGACTTTACCAGATGCCATGTTATTCAAAAGTTGTTTTTGTTTTTGTTTTGTTTTCAGGGAAAAACCCATCAATCTAAGTAGTGAAAAAATGGAAAGACTCCCTGATGTTTTTTAAGTATAGCTACAATATAAATGAGAGTTATTAATCTGCAGCACACCAATCCAACTCCTAAATTACATAATAAACACGTTGCTCGTTTTCTGTCACATATAGCCTCTTCTCTTTGTTAATACCATTATAATACTGCTAATATCTATAACTTGAAAAACGAAGCATACAAGGTTAGGATATCTCTGATAAACAAAAAATCTTTTAAGATGGGGCCTTCATTGTTTGTGAAGAGCTAATCATTCAACAATTAAATGTTTGGCAAGTTTGACAAGCTAAAACTAGACAAAGAAATTGCTGCTTAAAATAATAGAAAACATCCTTTTAGGGGAAATTGGTAAACCTCTTCTAGGGGAAATAAGACCCGTTTTCATGTCAGCTGAGTTTTAAGTTGCCATTAAAGTGATAATATAAAGGGAAAATAAACTGATTTTGATTACATATTTAACGTTAATTCAAGTGCCTCTTGATAGCTCCCCAAATTAGTTTGTTAAAAATAAAATTGCCTGTTGACAATCTATTTTTATAAACATTTAGGTTATCTATAACTTAATTGTAGTTTTTACTTAAGCCATAACAAATAGTGTTTGTAGTACAAATGTCATTTATATCCAAAAACTTACTTAGATTTAAAAATATTTTTTACTGATTTATTTGCTCACTGTTTCTTCCTGAATCATATTCCTTATTTCTTGATTTATTAATTTCTTAATGAAATATGTCCTTTAGTATTTTTTTTTCAAGTGAAGGCAGGAAATTCTGTATCATTGTGCATCTTTAAACTTCTTTATTCCACCTTCTCTCTTAAATGTTTAACTTTTCACTGAGGTTTATCTTGTCAGCACATTGAAGTTACTCCTTCATTCTCTTTTAGTCTTTCCTAATGCTGATGAGGTCTTCTATCCACCTGATTGTTCCTTTGTAAATTACCTTTTATCTCTATTTGATTTCAAAATTCTCTCTTTGTCCTTGATGTTCTGAAATTCTACTACAAAGTGACTAGGTATAATTTGGGTTTTTTTTTGTCTATTTAAATTTTCAAAATAATTACTCATTGCTTTCTTCAGTTTTCAAGAAAGGTTTCAGCCATCATTTCAAATATTTCCTCTTCCCTATCAATAATATTATTTGTTACTGGAATTCTTATTAGACATATGCCAGGGCTTCTTGATATTTTTTTCCGTGCCTTTTAAATTTCCTTTAATATTTTTCTTTTCTTTTTCTCTCTCTGTTGAATTTTTGTATGCTTTGATCTACCTATTCACTTATTTTTCTCTTCATCTACATCTAGTCTACATATTCTCTATTATTGTTTTATTTCAATTATTTGTGATTTTATTTGACTGAAATCTCTTTTTGGCTTACACTAGTGGGAGCAGGCAACACAGGATTCTATAGTGTTCTGAAGAAATAATGCTATAAGTGATTCGAAAGAGCAAATGCCTCTGATAAGACTGTAAGATGCACGAGAGAAAGGATGTTTCATTATCTAAGTAGCCCTACTACCCAGTAAACAGCCTGGCAAATAGTATGTTCTCAATAAACGTTTTCAGTAATGGATTAAATATAAACCAAGTAAATGTTAAACTTCACAACAGTATACCTTAATATTAATATGTTGCCTTTAGTAATTGTCAGTAGTTCAAGTACAGTAAGTCTCAAACCAGAGATACTAAAAATCACCTCCCGAGAACACTAAAGTGTAGATCCATAGGTCCCACCATAGAGTTTCTGATTAATTAGGTCTGAGATCTAAATATCTGTATTTTCACAACATGTGAAGTCACGTAAACTATAAATTTTGATTCTGAGACCCAAAGAAGTACCTTGAAAGAAATACTGTCTGAGTGCAATCAGATTTAGAAATGGCAATGATAGAAAGGTAAAGCAAAGATTCCTCTACATGACTTGGTCAGCAGATGGGACAGGAAGAGACTGACAGGAAAGAAAAGCTATGGAATGAAGGAGCAAAAGTTAAATAATAGGAGGGAAGTTTGAGAAGTTCTGATGCTGTCTTGGAATCCTCCTGTTCTAAAACAAAGCTACCTTGTTTTAAAAATACACAAGTAATAAATATTTAGTCATTTGCTCTAGTAAATTATATGCATTTTGCAGCATATGCTTTTTTAACTTCTTCACATGGGTTCTTTTACTAATTAAAGCTAATTGGAAATAGGTAGAAAAGGTTAATATTGGGTCTGTTTCCTTGTGGATCTATTTTTTAAGATTTGCATTTAATTCTGTGGGATGATAGAATGATAATGTAATGTAATTTAGCTTAATATCTATTTTGTGTTAGATGACAGTTTTATTAAGCAGAACCAATAATCATCGTTATTCAGAGTCATAATGGCCCATTATAAATGGTCTCATTTTCCCTAATTTTAATTTTACCTCTTAGAGTATGCCTAGAATTGTTAAAATGGTTACGCTTGGTTTCTTTCATAAATATCATTTTAACAATCAGTATGGAAACATAAGTCATCTAGTAGTTAAGTCCCACTGTTCTACAGATTTGATACAAAACTATTTTAGTGTCTTGGTTTCTCTTAATTAAACTTTCAGACTAACAAATTTCAGGAAATTAAATTACCATCCTTTATGTATCAGAGCCTTAACATTGAGATGAATAGGCTTTTGTTTCTGGGATACCACCTTTCTGACTCTTGTGTTTCTTAGGATAGAGATGAACAGATTAGACAAAAGAAGGACTTGTCCCCAACAGGCTGCAGAATAATTAGATTCACAATTCTCTCTTAAAAAATATCAACAAACTAAGGTGGTTTTATGTTCATAAGGCATTTTTTCTTTTCTTTTCTTTTTTTTTTTCTGAGTTGGGGCCTCTTTATGTTGCCTGGGCTAGACAGCAGTGGCGTGATCTCCGTTCACTGCAACCTCTGCCTCCCAGGCTTAAGCGATCCTCCCACCTCAACATCCCAAGTAGCTGGGACTACAGGCGTGCAACACCATGCCCTGCTAATGTTTGTAGTTTTTTGTAGAGACAGGGTTTCACCACATTGCCCAGGCTGAACTCAAACTCCTGAGCTCAGGCCATCAGCCCACCTTTGCTGGGATTACAGGCATGAGCCAATGCACCCGGCCTTATCAGGCATTTTTTCTTAAGGTGAATAAATTTAGGGAACAATCAGATTATTTTCTGTCCCAACAATTGCAACAAGAGATGGGAATTTATAGAAGGGAGAAAATGGAGTTATTTGGATCATAAATACATCAGGGGAGAGAGGGCCTTAGAAGTTTCCTCATTTTAAGGCTCTTTTGAGTGACATCAAATATCTGTTTAAGGTTGCACAGTTTATTGAGCATTCTCACTTACATCCTTTCATATAGGCCTACACCATTCCTTTCAGGGGAAGATCACTATTATTCTAAACTTACACCGAGAGGACTAAGTGTAGAGAAATTAACTCACATCCAAGCCAGTTACCTGGTTTGAGTGGGGGCAAAGCGTAAGCTTTTTTCAGAACATCAGAGTTTTTACAGTCAGAACACATCCCAGAGGCTTTGGATGCCTGGGAACAGAGGCAAAAGGTCAAACAAGTTCAAAAAATGGAGGTTGAAGGTCATCTCAAATACAAACTTTACCAGCTTTATATTATTGTCCAGGGACCAGCATGCAACAATTGCTTAGAATTCAAGGAAAGTCAACTCCTTTCAGCTTCTGTCATGGGCACTATAGGTGGCTCCTGTTGCTTTTGAGTAATAATTCTATTTCATCTATACATGATTAAATAGAACTCTCTTCTACAAAATTTGTGCTTGGATGAACCAAAGATGCATTTTCAAGCATTCAGGAGTATGCAGGAAAAAATCAGATCCACTCATGGATACGAACGTGGATTATAACCTATGATGCTATTATGTAATTCGATATTTTACTTTACACCATTCAATTATTTATTCAATAAGTAATCAGTGAGTGCCAGAACTGTGTTATGCACTGATATCACTGAGAAAAAAAATATAGTCTCTGCCCATATAAAGCTCATACTCTGGTTGGGCAAGAAAGCATTGACAATACAACATGGCCAATAAGACAGAATTTTTAGTAGGCCATGGGAATGTTGAAGAAGAGAGTTTAAGGCAACCTTTCAGTTATCTTTTGAAATGATTGTTTCACCGTGATTCATTTACATGCATGCATATCAGTGATTGAAAGTATCTATGTATGTATGCAGCTGTACTTTCTTGGTTGCCGCACACTTTTTAAAATAACGTTCCCAAGTTGTTTAAACAGAGAATCCCCATAAAGAATGGTAAATTAGAAGTGCTTTGATTGGCCTTGGAATATGTAGTTTAACTTAATAGATATTGGACTATCTTTAATATAGGGATCATGATAGGCCACGCTGAGAATCGCATTTAAAAAGTCTTGGATAAATTAATGAAAGAAATACTTTAATTTTTAACCCAACAGATGTTTACTTTCTGGGTTATAACCATCTCTTAAAACATTAGCATGACTGGAAAGCTGTAACTACCCATGAATTCTGCCAGTTTAGTAAAGTCTTTAAGATAAAGCTAAAATAACTGAGAAAATAGAATATTTCTGACAATATGTTCTGAATGTATAAAGCTCTTGGTCAAAAATCATGGTCATATAAAAATCCATGTTCTGCCCCTTGAGTTTTTAGGTCAAGTATTTATACCCATTGATTAATATAAATAATACAAATTACATAAATTCTAGCCAAGCTGTTTGGTTATATTTTTGTTATCTTTATTTTAAATAAAAAAGATCGTGGACTTAAGAGTAAATCTTTGTAACCAAATTCAATCTTTGCCATCTTTGACTCTGGACAAATTTTTACTCCAAGATTTAATTTGTTATCTAGAAAATAAACATAATACTACCACATAGTTCTACTGTTAGAACTGAGTCCAACATGAGGAGTTTTATAGTACCTGGCACAGCATAATGTCAACATTAGTGATAGTTCCTCTTCATGATTGACTACAAAGCCTATGCTAGGTCACGCTTTCATCATTTAAAAGCATTAAACATTAAAAAAAATCTTTTCACGACATTCCACCAGAGGCATTGAGTCAAAAAGCTTAATGATTCCTATTCAACTTACTTATTTTGTGGGGAAATCAAACTCACCTGCCAGCCATTGGGCTGGTCCATGTGAAGAGACCACTCAAAATATTACGTGGATTGTGTTTTTCCATGAAAAGTTGAGACTGACCACACTATTTTACATATTTTCTCATAGTTATATTACTGAGTGACGTCTCACATTCTATTTGTAATGCGCATGCTGGAGTCAGTACATTAAGCAGGAATTGGGGACGTTTTCTCAAATTCATTAAAATATAAAAGCACCTGATGTTAAAAATTGATTAAATATAGATTCATTGTTTGATATCACATGGATAGCTTAGCTTAGTTGGTCAGAGATTGGTGTTGACATATCAGGTCTGAGATTCACTCTCCCCCATTCACCAATTACAATCTAATTGATTTTTCACTCACTGGGTTTTTTGTTTTGTTTTGTTTTAGGCTCACTGACTGACTGCAGCTGTAACTTCAACTTGCCAATGTACACCATTGCTCACAAGAGGACCAGCTGAGAGTGTGAATGAATTTATTGCCAGCCCTTTCCTACTCCTAAAACAAAGCAGTTCTGTAGATTTGTTACTGATGAGTCATAGCACCATCTTCATATACAAATAACAACATTTCATATGGCACTATTTTCAGTGTAAATGACAGCAGAGATATGAGGAGACAGTACAAATTATCTTGGGCCATTGTCTTATTTATAGATTAAAGTACAATTATGTTTTTCACTGATTTACCTTCTGACATCTTAGTTAATTAAGTTACTTGTTTCTTTTATGTTCATTCTCCCCTTAGATCTGGAAGGACTATTCTTTTCTTCAATGTTCTTTCCCCTGTTAAATTGTTAATTTTTTCTGAGGGGCAGAATACCTTTTTATCATTATTTTGAGAATGCTAAGTATTTACATAATTATCCTTCAGAGAACATTGGAAGACAATACTGTTGAACAAATGGATAAATACTAGAAAAGGATTACTGGATAATTCTGTCATTTCTGGAAGCCTCAGTGATTGATTTATTCTCTTTTTACCTTAACACATTTTTCCTCTAGGTTACTATTTTTTTCCTGACAGGTTTTCAAGCTTATAGTTGGTCATTTTCTCTGTTTAAAAAAATATTCTGGGAGTGCGCAAGTGCTCAGAAAAATATTATCTATTAGCAAACTCATTAATTTAAGAACCTATTAATAAATTTGCTCATTCATTTAGAATGCAAAATATCTAATACAGTATTTATATTTATATTTATTTTTTATATTTATCTTTACATTTATTTTATATTTTGTATTTATGGCTTTTAGTCAATATATAACTTCAAAAGAGAATTTCAAATAAAATCTTATGCCAGTCCAAATATCGAATAACTGATATAAACAAAAGAGTATAGGCCCAACACAAAACAGTAAGACAGAGATAATTTGTTAATTTAGTTAGGCAGTCGATTAGTCATCTATCATACAATTATTGAAAGTCTACTTTGTGCCAGGAATTTCTTCAGATACAAAGATGAATAAGTCATAGTACATCTCCTCCAAAAACACCTATTCTAGCAAGAAAGGTGCTATGTAAATGTGGAAAAGAATATCAACAATACAATGTGGTCAGATCTATTATAGAGGTATATAGAGTCACTGAGAGACCATCTAGCCTAATGGATAATACAATCTGGCAGACAATGTATGTTATTTCTGTTTTGATTTGGAATGCATTCTAATTGTTGCCAAGCAATTTTGTTTTATTAACTTTTGTGTTAAATAGGCTAATATTTAAATTACTTTAATTCCTCATATACATACAATTAAGAGGTAGAATGAATGATACACTTTGATGAATGAAAGGGTCACATAAGATTAACATTTGTAAAAAATTAATTTGAAAAATAGAATTCAATCCTAAAATGGAACAGTGACTGCAAAACTATTGACTGCAAAGTTAGAACCATGTTCCTGGAAACTTAGTAGCATAAGCCTGGCATTGACAATCTGATTCGTGGTTCTCTTACTATCTACTCACATTGCTCCTTTAGGGGAAATTTGACAATGATGTCTGGAAAATGTGTTGCTACTTTCAAAGATTCTTGCTAATATTTGAGCAAAGTGGAAAGCAGTTCTGGCATTTTGGATAAATGTTCCCCAAATCTTCCTTGCCAGATATTTCATCAAGTAGGAAGCCTCACTAGGGTAATATGGGAAAGCAATTTAAATAGAAGTTTGATTCACAACATGATGATTTTTGTGAATAATATTCTGGGAAGTCTTCTGTGTTTTTGATGAATTTAATTTTAATTTTACTGTTGAAGTTGCGTGCCTCGTCCTGTCTTTTGTGACCAATAATATCTCCCTGCCACCTGTAACTCATTTTCAAAAAGAAACTATAAGTATATGAAAACATCCCATAATTTACATGAGACTTCAATAAATTACTGTTATTTCTAAAAGGATTACTTATTCATTATGTTCCCACATAAATATTCTCTAAAACCCCTCTCTAATTTGATGGTGCATTTTAATAGCAATATTATAGTCTTTCTTTTAAATACTATATTATTATAATTGTCCCTCTGTAATTCTAATTCTCTTGCTAAAAGTGGACCCCTAAGAGCAGGAATTGTGTCTTATTCATTGTGTACATCTTTGTATCTCTAACTCAGCACCAAACAAATACATGTGCTTGATTAATATTTTTGAAGGAGTGAATGGGATGACTGACCAATGTTTGATACTTGCTGACATCTACTTATTTTCTGGTAAATGTATCTATCAACCTAATTGTCTTAGTTTAATATCCTCATTTTTTGAAACTGGATGAAAAGGATCTTGAGTAATTCTTCTCTCTATCTCACTTGCCTTTGTCCTGGTGCATGTTTTCATTCTTTCATGGTTGGACAACAGAAATAGCCTTCTTACTAGCTACTTGACCTAAGAATCACCACCTCACTATGCCTGACATCACCCCCAAGGGATCTTTCCAGACTCAAATCTGCTTATGTCACACTCATTCTCAGAATTCTTCCATACCTGCCCTGCCTTCCACTGTGAATCTACATTCCAATGTTATTTTGCATAGACATAGTACCATATGTGTGACAGGTCTCCTCATCTTTTCATTTCTGTCCCCCAAGTATCTTGGATAGTGTTCATTAAATAAGCTGAATAAATGCTGTTTGATTGAACGAAGGAAGGTAGCTCCAGTAGCCCACTTGTACCAAAGTATGTGCAGGAGAATTAGTTCATAGAAATTTCTATTGGAGCTCTCTGAAAATGGAGATGGGTACTGTAGAAAAGCATTTCTCACAGATGATGCCTGTGCCTGAAGATTACCTGAGATGTGTTTTTAAAATAAAAGATTTTTGGAGTCAGAATTTCCAAAGGAAGACATGGGAATCTTTATTTTCTGAAATAATTGCTATAATTTGTTCAGGGAGATTTGGGAAAGAGCTCTTAGAGTAGTAGTTAATATTTGGAGGCTAGATGGCTACTTAGTGTGGGAGGCTGAACTATGTGACCCTAAATTCCCTTCCATGAAGTTTTGGGTGCTATGATTCTAGTGGAGGTCATAGTTTATAAATGTGTAGAAGCAGGTGAGTGATTTGAGATGTAACTAGTGCAGACAGGAGGGATTTGGGGGTAAATGACTGAGTCCAAGTGTCATCAGATCTAGAGAGTTATGACCAATTTTCAAGGATTCTAATAAAAATCTTGCTCTAATCCCGAGTTTAATCTTTTAACAACTATTTACTGAATGCCTACTATATGTCAGGTACAGTTCTAGGTGTTGGGGATATAGCAATGGCAAAACACACATAATCTCTGCTTTTGTTCAATTGGTTTGTCTAGACTCACCACACTTGTCTCTAGGACTCTCCCGTGGCTAAGAGTTATTTTCATAGCCACTTGATTCTTACGCTGACTGAAAATGATCATCCTCGAAGTCCCATCTTATCCTTGTTAAAAAATAAGTGTCAGCCTGGGCAACATAGGAAGACCTCATCTCTAGGAAAAATAAAAATTTTAGCTGGATACATGCTGGCACATGCCTGTAGTCCCAGCTACTCAGGAGGCTGAGGCAGGAAGATCACTTGAGCCCAGGAGTTCGAGGTTACAGTGAGCTATGATTGTGCCATTGCACTTTAGTCTGGGAAACAGGGCAAGACCCTGTCTCAAAAGAAAAAAAAAGGTGTCTGAGATTTTCAGTCTGGCTGGAAACTCCAAAAGTATCCTATGTCCTCTGAGAGTGTAACAGGTGAGTTCAGATTATCAGACACTACTTACCTTGTGAGATCTATATATGTCATTGGCCAAGGTTCATTCCAGATCTAGCCTTGAGTCTCCGACCTAAATGTCCCCATCATTTTAAGTACAATGACTGTTATTTCTTATTTTTATCTTTTGAACTGGGCATTTTTGTGCTCATTTTGAGAAACCCACACATATTTCAAGCTCTGGAGGTAAGATGGTTAAGTGGGGATAATTGTGGGCTTTGGAAATCAGATTAACTAAATTTTAGCTCTACTTACTAACTATTGAACCATGAATAAATTACTTAACCTACCCGAGACTCAATTTTATCAGCTGTAAAATTAGGATAATAGTCCCTATTTCACAGGTTGTGAAATTAAATGAGATATAAGACAGTGTTATATATTATAGTGCCTGGTATTTAATACTTACGCATTACAATTACTGTGTAATTTATCTGCAACAAACAGCACACTAAGAGAGAGTTCTGAGGTAACTAAGATAACTTACAAATATGCACTTACAGTAATAGAGAAGTTTTTTTAAACTTTGTTAACTTTTCAGAACACCTAATATTTTTATGAAATGTGGTGAGTGAAAATGATGACCCCAAGAAAGGCAACGTTTTCCACTACTACTTTTTATACAAAAATCCTTCATCATAGTCAAGAATTAGATTTCTTGATATTTCATTTCTATATAAAACTATTCCCATTTTAAAGAACAGATTTTGTACATACATACAATAAAATTGCTACATTTTCATAAGAAAATTCATTCAGAGACAAAGTCTACTAAATTAAATCCAAGGACACGACAAGACCATATTGAAATAAGTTACATTTAAAAATAGAACTTTGCACATGCAAAAACTGAAAACAAAATAATAAGCATGTGTGTCAGGTTTTTTGTTTTTTATTCTGTTTTTTCTTTTCAGTAAAAAAGTTTTATAAGTGTGCATGCATTAGAAAACTGAAGAATTTTCAAGAGCCAAGAATGTCATGGTGATTTCTGTGAACTTATTTCTAAGGACTACAAGAAACACACTGGTTGCTAAATGTGAGTTAGGAAACATGAACTCTTGCATACACAACAACCCCAAAGAAAAGCAAAAGAAAAAACTATCTTAATTTTGGGTCCAAAATTCCACCCATACCTATAGCTGCAAAATAAAACAAAGAAAAATCGTCTTTATTAGCAATGGCTTAAATGTCCATGGGGTGGTGCAATTGACTTTTAAAAATAGAAAGCCAGGCTATCAAAATAAATATCCTTTTTCTCTTATTTATTGGAGTGAGGGATATTTTCATTAATCACTGTGCTATAAATTTAAGAGACTTAGAGCATCTTACAGTTTCTTTTATTGGTCACATTTCCCTGGGATCCTTGGAAGATGACTTTATCAAACACAAACATATTTTTTAAACTGGTAGATTAAAAAGAGAAGTTATTTCTTTTGCTTCCAGGGGTTTTATGAGCCCCACATTTATGTATTTATCACTGTAATTTGGATAATTCCCAACACTACCATCAACACTACCATCCACCATGTATATTTTACAGTAGGATTTCTTAAATATTTCCATATTATGGCACTCATTGAAAATAGTATTTGTGTACACACTGGGGTAAAAGAGAAGGGTTTGCCCAGTAGACATTGGAAGCAAAAGGCCGGGCCCCACGCCTAAGCTCTGAGAGCTGCAGGAATCACTATTGTTGGCAAACCTGCAGCCTGTTTGGAAACACTGGGGTATATTAGCATGCCAATTGGGAAGCTCTGTGTTTGATTTCAAATAATGCATATTAGTAATAAAGAGAGAATAATACCCTTCCTCCCATCCCAAAAAGAAGGCTGACAATAGCAAGTGTTAGAGACAATGTGGATAAATCATTCTAGTACACATTGTTAGTGGTAGAGTAAATTGACACAAGTGTTTTCAAAAATAATTCAATATTATCTTGTAAAGCTGAATTTTCATACTTTCTACAATCCAGAAATTCCTCCTCAAGATATGTGCATATGTGTGTGCATGTGTATACATGTGTATGTATAAGAAGACATGCACCAGAAGATATGTACAATAATATTTTCAGCAGTACTACTTGTAATAGCAAAATAATGCCAACTCTAATTCTCATTGACAAGAAAATGGACAAAAAAATTGTGATATATTTGCACACACGCAATGCTATATGTTTTTTTCTTTGAAGTTTCCTTGAGCCTAAAGTTTAGCAGAAAGTATTTCCATATTTTGTATTGTATCTTAGCTTTCTATTGAAATAGATTGTTTTCAATGTCTATGTTGATGTCAGGCAAGTATTTGAACTTTAAGTCTCAAGTAAAGGCAGTTAGCAAATGTGAACCTGTTTGTACTGAATTGGGTTTTTCCTTTTACCTGAAATTGTCAATGAAAAATTTGGGGTTCCAAGTAGCAAATTAAATTCCTGAGCAATTTTACCTATGTAAGGTAATTATTCATGGTTTGAGAGAAAGGAATAAGATTGTATACCTATGTAACTGATATATTTTGTCTTAAGCATGTTTTCTTTTAGAGTTTAAAATATAATGCTTAATGTTTCTCATCTAACTTGGGCATAATAATGACAATCACTAAAACAGAATGCAGCTTGTCAAGCAATTTAACTTTAGAAAAGAATGTCTTTAAAGAAATTAGAAAGGCAGGAAGGAGAGAAAGAGATTGATTTATTAGTCTCCCTTAGTGTGTTCAAAATTTAACAATTCTTCCTGTCTAGAAATTGTTATATGTAGCTTTAATCTCTTCTACTACAATGCAACTTCATTTTCTCTTTTTATGTCTTGGAGGGCAGAGGGCCCCAAGAGTGTAAGAGAAGTTAAAGAGTAACCAGCTCTATAACCACGATTGGGCAGTGTTGACACGACTATAAAATGAAAGCTATTCCACTTGTTCTATCGCCCTTAAACTTTGGAAATAGTGTCCAATAGTGGAAAATTAAAAAAAGAAAAAAATAAAGCCTGCCTTGTTTTCCAGAGGAAAAGGATCATGAGTCTGTCTCTCCATGATAGATTAGATCAATTGCATTTCTTTCAAAATCTTTTAAAAACAAAAGTGAAGTCTAAAAGTTTTATGTCATCATTGTGATATCAGTAACGTGTGACACTTCAGCAATTGATTCCTATGTTCATTTTGCTTTATTAATAATCCTTTGTATATTTTCTGACACATTATCCTGTTCATACTTTCATAATCACTTCAGTTTTGAAGATAGTCTCATCACAACATGTACTCATGAGGGCCAGTCTCATCTGTTGGAGATTGAGATCATGTATCAGGAATACGCTTTGAGTTTTTGTGACCTTAAAAGCAATGTGAAATTGGATCACAATTACAGAAAAATACCCAGTCTGTAACTATTTGTCTCAGACTTCTTAATGGCAGCTCTTGTACTTGAAATGAGTTAGAGAAGACTGTTCGACATTAAATCTTTTCTGTGGAACTTATTGAAGTACATTTGAAGTTTATCATTCGCTTAAAAGTCCTAGGAAGTTTTAGAGAAAATGCTGGTTCCAAGTATGTACTGTCTCTCAATGACATTTCTAATGATCCTCAATAATTGTACAGGGAATATTTTAAATATATCAATGTATTCACTATTTATGAGGCTTTTATTGCAAACACTGAATTGATTTAAACATAGTAAAATGTCTAGAAATTATTAAAAACAGGAAATATACACTATTATTATTCCAAATTTTGGGGAAAATAAATAAGGCATATTGGTGTTATGTCATTTATTAACTGGAAATTATTATTTTTCTCAGATTTTTATGTTTTAGTTGTTGTTGTTGTTGTTTAATTTTAGAGACAGGGTCTGGCTCTGTCACCTAGGCTGGAGTACATAGATACGATCATAGCTCACTGCAGCCTTGAACTCCTAGCCTCAAGCAATCCTCCTACCCCAGCCTCCCAGAGAGCTGGAAATACAGGTGTAACCACCAGGCCCCAAAGCTCTGTCCAAATTAATCATTAAATAAATCTTGAGCAGTAGAAGATTTGGGAGAAAAGCCTTTCTGCTTTTGTGTGATCCCTGAAAGTCTGTCTAGAGAATAAATTTCCAGATGCCACACACGCACAAAAAAATTTACCTATAAATAAATTTATGTTTTTTAATAACATTTGCAAATAATGTTTATTACCAAGCCATTTTATAATTTCTTTTCTAGATTCTTGATTTCAAATATCAGCTAATTAGAAAACTACACTTCCCATGAACTTTGTAGGTCCAAGGTTTTCTCTGTAACTTGATAACCAATTTGAATTAATTTATTTTGGCATCGTATGGAATTAGTGCAAATGATCTTTCATTAAGGTGATATCAGTTTAAATCACAAAATTTAATTTCAGGAATGTAGCTCCATTCATCTATTTAATTCACTTATGCTAATACCTCAACATATGGAATAATAACCAAACTATTGTTCATTAAAAAGTAGAGAAGTCAAAATAATTTTCTGATCTAATGGATGGTAATATTGCTATAAGCTTTTACTAGTTTCTACACAGAAAGTGACATAAAGCAAAGTCATATCAAGATAAGGCCTTTTCTTTTAAACTATTGCCTGAAATTCCTTCCAAATAATTCAGCAATTACTCAGAAAACTACTAGTTTGATTGAATGTCATGTTGCAAAGATAATTATCACTATTACATCTAAAAATTATTTCTAGAGTATGAATAGATTACTTTATGTCTCTAGTTGTCTACTGAGGAATCATCATCCATAAATTTATGAGTATATTTTAATATAATGTCTATATTTTAAAGGTGTGGACAGAAAGGAATTGTGTCCTGGTCTATGCACGTGGGAAGCTCTTTTTTCTATCCCCAGAGGGTTCATGGGTTTTGGAGGTCAAGTCCAAAGCATGTGCTCTGTAAAATTCCCAGAGTTGCCCTAAGCTCCCTCTGGAAGTCTAGTTATACATTTATAAGTGAGAAATTATAGCCAGGCCAGGCCACCTGTAAGACCCCACCATCTACTATGAGTCCCTATCTTTAATGCAGCTCTGATTTCCTCCTTAGATGATGGGTGTTACACATTTAAACAACACATGATGCCATTTCCCAGCTATCAAGTTAGCAATATTTTACTGAAATTGGAACACATAGTTGATATAAATACAATAGAATCAACACTTTAAAATATGAATAGTGGCAATTAATTGATAAACTCTCTAAAAATCATCTTCGCAAGATGCACTGAAAAGCTTAAAATGTTTGTATCATCTGAGACAATACATTTTATTTCTGGGAATATATCATAAAAAACTAGAATACTGACTAAAAGTGTGTTGAAATGTGTTTACAACAGTGACATCTGCAATATTAAAATATGGGAATAACTTAAATATCCAACAAAATGGAACTGGGTAAATAAATTTTAGTATACCTGTACGAGGAAAAGAAATTACAAATAATTAAAATTTCATATTACAAATAATTAAAATATTCATAACATGGGAAATGCTTTTAAATCAATGAAAACTGACCATTGAAAAAAAATCTTTAGAAAAGAATCACATAATTTTAGGAAGAATTGTATCTCTGCATGTGTGCATATCTGTATTTGTAGCTATTTCTATTTTTCTATCTAACTATATTTAAAACACATGACACCCATCAAGGAGAGACTATGACCAGTTTGTTCCTGTAAATTTCTTTACACTTCTAAAATTTTTCAAAATTGCATAAAATTAGATTACATTATATTTACAATTACAAGAATCTTATTATTAAAAAATAGACTCAGCCCTTGGTAGTGGAAAAAGGAGTGTCCTTCATTAAGAAATGTATCCCTGTCTGAAATGCACCAAAAAACACTATCAAACTGCTTCCGTATACTAGAACATTCCATCTCTTACTCCTGGGTGACAAATTTTGATACATTTGATAACTTGATTCATATAAGTATTATCAATAATTGAGGCACTTAGATTCATCTATAATAAAATTTCCAATACTTCATTTTTGTCAAGTGTAAAATGATATGGGTAAGCTGAGAGTTTAAAAAAATCTCAAAGAAGGTATGAAAATTATAATTAAGAAATAATTATAAAATCATGCAGAATTACACCTTTATAATTAATCAAATATACTATAAACAATATTTTCTGTGAATTTTTTTTCAATGTACATTTTACATGCCTTCTTACAAACAATATTGACTTTGGAGGACTTGAATATGTAATGTTTGGAAACTAAACAGGAGTTTATTAGTTTCACTTAGAGTCTTTCAAACAAAGTCTTGGAGTTGTTAAAAGATCTTTGCTTTCATCCTAGAAATTATTGTGTCTTTTTTTATATTGACACCAAGCTGGTAACTTTGAAAATGGAAAAATTGTCTTAGGATAAGCACAACTTGGAAGCAGGCCTAACTGCTCAATTTTATCCAAATAACTAAGGTTAGTGGAAGGTAAATGGTTTCTATGGGGTGATTATGTTCATGGTAAACACCACATCTAAGATATTTATTTCAATGCTTTATAATTGAGTAAATATAGGTATAGAAAACGTTTGTTAATTAATTGTATTGACTTATGTAGGAAGTTTGCTCGACACCAGACACATGGTAGTACAGTGTTCTGCACATAATAGGAACAAGTTGAAAAGAATGTGGAAGGAATGAGTAAATGAAAGGCCTTTAATGAACTCCAGTTTCCTTCCTTTTCATCTCTGTTGATTCCTTAATTGATAGCTAAATCAAAAATTCAAATCTGCACTGTGACCTGGAAGATTTCATGTTTAAAATAATACAAAACAAACAAACAAAATATATTTATTTTGTTTAACGTAATTTTAAAACTTTCAGAGTAAAACAAATTCAGTTAGTAGGCACAATGCCGGTTTGTTAAATTCAAGTTTCAGGGGAAATGGAAATTCTTACATGTGCCTAGATAATAACCCTATAATATATATTTTCATGATTACAATAAAATTACTTATAGGCCCCTACAGTTACACTACTGAGAGCTGCAATCACGATGAATTTGCACAAAGAATGCAAATTTCAATTTTGCCAGAGTGATATGACTTACATCACACGTGGCTGTTATAGTTTTAATAGATGCTTAGCAACTGAATCTATAGCTTTTGTTTGGTAATGTCTATTTTAGGAAAAGAAGCATATTCAACCGGAACTAGGAAAAAAGCTTGTTTTTATATTGATTGATGCACATTAATTGTTTAAGAAGATATTTAAACATTCCCCAAGACCACCTTTTGAATAAATCATTTGCTAAATCATAGGGATATAAAGCATAATTGAAGGGACTGAAATTCAACAAATGCTTATAATTTGAGTTCTATGTGCATTTTAGATATGTGGTTGTATGGGTAACAGAAACTGAATAATACATTTATCTTGGGGTAGAACTGTCATCAGTAAGCTAAGAAACTAGAAATTAATATCTTTGCTTGCGCTAATTTGAAGATGTTGTTGTGTTTGTTTGCAAATAATTTTTAAAGTAATGAACTACCCACTAACACTACATATAGGCTTTATTGAAAACTAAAAATGCAAAACAATTGAGATAATGATCATTTTCTTAAAAAGAGGAGGGAAATGAGAAATGGTTTTACTTTTCGTCAGTATGCCATTGCCGATTAAAGAAAAATGTGATTTCATTGTATGCTACAAAGGCGGATGACATCAAAGTGTCCTCTTGGTAGCAAGCTAGCCATATAAACCACAAAAAGAGAGCTGCATTAAAAATACAATACATTGAAACAGTAATTTTTCAATGCTATGTAAATACTGTGGACATTTTAAATTCAAAGATAAGCAGAATCAGCAGATAGTGACAGTTTTAAATTTGCTTAAAATCAATAGAAGAGCAGTAAAATGCAATTTTCCTAAACCAGGCTGTAACTTCAAGTGAGCTGAACCATTCTTGATGCAACTGAGAGATTTTTTTTTTTAAATAGGACTTAAGAAAATTGATTTAACATTGTTTCATTTTATTAGTGGTTGAGCAATATAAATGTGAAATGCTTTGAAGTAATCTGCATTATATTTTTATCAGCTTCAGAGCTTCTATATACATATTTTATATTCTTTTCAAAAGCTTAAATAGTATTACATTCTAATTATTATTTGCAGATGGTATTTGTTTTTCTTGTAATGACCAGTCAGAAATCATTTGTCTGAATTGCACGAAAAAGAATAATTTCCTGTTGAGTAGCAGTTACTCAGTATGCATTCTAGCTCTTGCTATCTCAGAGGGGAAGATTTAAATAATGTATGGTGGGTTCCTTTGTAATGAGGTGCTCTTTTCTTATGTTTTGTTGTGATTTTGTCACGTTAGAGGAAATGTCATTAAAGGGACACAAATCATATCAAGGATTTTATCAATGCCATATAATTGACCTATATATCTTTTAATGGGTGGGTGAATGTCATTCAAGGCTCTTGAGCATTTAATTCAAATACTAAATTTAAGAACCACAAGCATATTGATGAGTTAGGAAAAGACAGAATTGTGTGGATAAAGCAAGACCTGGGTGAACAATCTGTCTGTCTTTCTTTCTTTCTCATTAAAGATTGATCTAAAGATTTTTTTGAGGTAGACTTATTTGATAGCCATAGTCACTTTTTGGTTCTCAGAGTGGCAATAAAGAAATCGCTCAATAAAACACAATTTCCCTTTTCTCTGTGTCCGGTATTCCGTTTCTCTTCAAATGCAGCTGTTTTCTTAATGCTTCTTTCAAATATGAAGACCATGAGAAAAACAAAACAAAACAAAACAGTTTCTGAAGAGCCCAGTAGCTTTTTAAGCCTTGAACTGAAGTATTGCTTTTAAGCATTATTTCTAAAATAGGCAATCCTGCAATAATAAAAATAAAAATAAAAAGTCTAATCAAAATTTAACAAAAGAGTAGGCTCCCTAAAGGTATCCTTCACTGTCTGTCACCTCTTTTCTTAAATGTTTCCTAAATGTGAAATCTCTTGTATCATCTAGCACGCTTGATTTCTTCAGTTATCGATACTTATTTTGTGCATTTCTTTTTATTGCCTACACATTTTGCTATCATGCCATGTCAGGCACTTTGTCAATTGACAGTATAAGTAGCCTTGTATTTGGGTACATATCTAGGAGGCATAATAAGTAGTAGCAACTCATAGAACACAAATCAGAACCTCCTATGCCAGAGAAAAATGATTTCTTTTACCAAAGTTCTATGATATTCTCTTAAGGTAAAACATTAGTATGTTAATTTTACCTGTTTTCCAAAGAGCATGCCATTATTATTGACATGCTATGGGCTTTATGGTCCCAGGATGCATGAATTATTAGTGTTGCCTGACATTTTTAAATTCCTAACTCTATAGCCTATAGCAGTACTTCCTGTTAGCTATTATGAGCTTTAAGAGTGCATGCTAGATGCTGATCAATGATTATTCAGTAATTCAGAGGTGTCAAATTCTCTCGTGGGTTAAAAAAACGTTGGTTCTTTCTGGATTTTTATAAGACAATATATAAATAAAATTTTAACACACTGAATCTGATATCTAGAGGACAACCATACTGATTTTTGAAAAGAAACTACACTTTTCTACCATTATTTTTCTAAGAAATAAAACTATACTATTCAAATGCATTTATTTATTTGATTGTAGTGCCTTTTTTCTCAAAACATTACAATGAAATATTATAACAGCACTATATCACACAAAATTGAATTTATCTGATTTTTTAATCCAAAAAGTCCACCTAAGTAGGAAAAATAATGAGGATTTTTAATTTATAGAAAGTTACAGTACATTTATGAGTTTTTAATATTTCAAGAACAATATTAGGATTTTTTATTAGACTGAGTTTTTAAATGGTTATTTGTCATAGAAAAATAGAAGCATTTGAAGCAATAAAATATTGAAATAGAAATATCAAAGACATATGCTTTTATCTGAAACCATTTTAATCTTTTTTTATATTAACATTTTCAGTGTGAGAAGATGTTAATCTTTAAGTGAATCAATGCATTCTCAAATGCATCTGTGTTTGGAATTTTTAATTGGTAAAGAATCACAATGGAAATATCTTATTTTCATTTTTTCCCTTTAATATCTATTAAGCCTGCCCTATCAGCAGGAAGCACTTTCAATTAGGAAACCTGTAATGAAACTCAGCACAATTAATTGCCTGTTAGTCTCTCATGCTAGATTTATACTTCTAGATATGTTGCTAAGTTTTGGGTTTGGACACTTGCCTTATATAGACTGACTCCCAGCTCATCAAAGGACGTATTACAAAATCCCAGTGATTAGTTCCAGTGATTAGTTGAGAATCACATTTTCTAGCACTCTCCTATCAACAAACCCAATGGCTGATTTTAAGCTGTTGTCCCAACTTATCTCTCGGAAGCATTTCAATCTATAGGACCATTTCCTACATCTTGAAATACTCTTCTCCTTTGGCTTCCATTCTTCTTGTTCTCATCTCATCCCATCTGTTAAACAATCCTTCTGAACTTCCTTTCTGGGCCCCTTCCCATTTCCCATTTCTTAGATTCTATTTTTGGTACTATTCTCATTTATCCACCCACAGAACATTTATGAAGTATTTACTATATAGAAAATTGGCCGTGCATGGTGGCTCACGCCTGTAATCCCAGCACTTTTGGAGGCCAAGGCAGGTGGATCATGAGGTCAGTATTTCAAGACCAGCCTGACCAACATGGTGAAACCCTGTCTCTACTGAAAATAGAAAAAATAGCTAGGCGTGGTGGTGCATGCCTGTAATCCCAGCTACTCAGGAGGCTGAGGCAGGAGAATCGCTTGAACCCAGGAGGCAGAGGTTGCAGTGAGCCAAGATTGCACCACTGCACTCCAGCCTGGGCAACAGAGCGAGACTCTGTCTCAAAAAAAATAAATAAATAAAAAAGAAAGAAAGAAAGAAAGTTGTATAAAAAACTCTGAGGGATTCAAAACTGTATACAATAAGGATAATGTCCTGAGGACTTTGACATTTAATGTGTAAATCATTCCAACCGGATATCAATGCTTGTCTTCTCCGTACTTCAATTCTACCTGGGTAATCTCACTATTCTCAAGACTTCAACCACAGTAAATAGTGACCATCCCTAACAATTCTATCTAGAGCTGTGCTTTCAGCTCGTTACTGGACATCTCCGCCTGCTTGTCTTCTAGGCAGTTAAAACTCATTGTGTTACACATTAAATTTTCCCTCTACCAGCGCTCCTTCACACCCCCCAAAATCATGGTTCATCTACTGAATTCTCAGTCTTCAACACTGCCACATGTTTTAACACTTCCCCAACCTCATACCCTCTAATTTATCCTTGAGTAGTGCCTTGTGTTTCCTCTTTTATATTGAATTCGTTACCCCAGTTTGCTGATTTTCCTCAAAAAATGGTTTCTGAATATCAATCCTCATCACCATCTTTTATCTCGGTCCTATATCACCTCTCATCTGGATAAATGGCAAAAGTTTCATATCCTATTTTCCTACCACATTTAGTAGTGGAAATATAAGGGGCTTTGGAATCTTTCAAAAATGATTAAATGTACATGACTTGGTCGTGTGATTTTGGATGGCTAATTGTTCTAAGCTTCAGTTTTCTCACCTATTAAATGAAGTAATCTGTGCATTTCAAATTCGTTGAGAAAATTAGGCAGTATCTTGCTAGAAAGTGATTAGCACAATTCCCGGCACATATTAAACACACACACACACACACTTGTTACTTTTTCACTGCAATTTATCCTGGACAACACTGTAAAAATTATCTTCCTGTAAAAACTTATTTTTCTATTTAAAACCTTCAATGATTTCACATTGCCTACAACTCACAATTCACCTGGATATTCTAGCACCAATTTACTTCTCTGACTTCACTTTCTAACCCCTCCACTCCACGCACGATTTGATTCAGTTGCACCAACCTTCTCATCACTCAGAGCTCTCTAATCCCTGTGAACACTCTACACCTTACGCATACTGTTCCTACTCACTTCCTGGAAAGGTCTTCTCCCACTTCTCTTGGTAAAACTCCTACTCATCTCCAAGAACCAGCTCAAATGGCACATCTTTTGGAAGTCTTCCCTGAATCATCCAAGAAGGAATAGTTATCCTTCCACTTGTGTTTCTGGATCACTTTCTTTGCAAACATAATAGTATACTACTTTCTTGTGACTTTCCCTATATGAGTTTCAGTTTGCTGAACAACAATAGTAATAATTAGCATTTATAGAGTGCTTACTATATGTATGACCTTAAGGAATAAATTTATCTTGCTTATCTCATTTGGTCTTCACTACAGCACAGTGAAGTAGATGCTATTTTATTCTTATTTTAAAGATAAGCAAAATGAAACTTAAAAGTTTGCAATCAATATAAAAGTACATCTATTACATATCAACAAAAAATTTTAAGTTTGTAATTAGTCTGGGATGAATAACTTACATAGATCTGACTTCACAGTTCACATATAATCACATATAATGATAAACATATATAATCATAGATTCCAATATTTTATGTTTGTGCACAAACCTCTTTGAGAATATAATAAGAGTAAAAGAAAACGCAATTTTCAGATCCATACAGAATTTAGTATATATCAGGTAGTTCATGGATCCCCTAAAACACTTTTATAGACACTTAGAATGCCATTGATCTAAAGATAGGACACTCTTCTTTACAGATAAAATTTTTGATTATGTAATCTGATGGAAAAGTATTTTCAAGTTTTTTATTTGAAAATAACATTTATGGTTAATAACTAATTGCATATTTTCAAAAAGCTAGAAGAGAGAATTCTGAATGTTCACAACATAAAGAAATGGTACACGTTTGAGGTGATGGATGGACTAATTACCCTGATTTGATCATTATACATTGCATACGTATATCAAAATATCACTCTGTATTCCATAAATATGTACAATTATTACATGTCAACTAAAAAAATCCACATTTCAAATACCAACCTTCAGTTATCCCCATAAAGTGGCCCATAAGGAACCTCTAACTTTTTATGTTCTATGGAACAAAGCTTGAAAACCACTGGGCTAAGGTAGTGACATGTTCAATCCCTAAGAAATGTTTAATTCTCTCCAGGTTGGACAGCATCATGAACTGTGCCTGACTTATCACTGTATTCCATAATCTGCTTTTTAAAGGATGATTTACACAATCAAGCTGTTATCTGAATATTTAAATGAGGTTGGGATTTAAAAGTGGAGTAAGATATATCTCCACAACTGAGGTAGATAGGGCAAATTACTTTTCGTCATGAAAACTGAGTAGCCTTGGCAAATAGCTGACATGAATGAAGATATGCTGATCTAGACTATTAAGATCACCACTGGACATATTTGGATCAGTGCTCAAGCATGTGAATTATGAGTTAATCAGTAAATAAAATGAACAAAGTTGTGATTATATATGGGTAGCAGAGGTTGCAAATTGCCTGCCAGCAGACTCAATTTGGCCTACAAATGTGTTGTTTGGCCAGCATAATATTTTTTAAAAATTTAAGTCAGTATTTAAACATCAGGATATTTGTTTTTTTTACATGAATCCCTGAGTTTCCAGCTTTCTCTTGAAAATTTGGAAGCTCTGACAATACTGGGCCCACATTCTCACATGGTGACAATTGGCTAGAACTGAAAGCAGCTGTTCCCTCTACACAAGACATGTACTTTCTAGCACAGCACAACTCCCAGTAGACCCACTTCACACATATACTGTACCTGCCTGTCCCCCATTAGGCAGTTGTAACCCTAGAAGACTGGCCTAAAAATTTGAAGAGTTTATAGGAAACTGCTATTTTAAATATTTTAAATAATGCATCATGTGCTGCAATGCCCCCCCCAAAAAAAGAAAAAGAAAAAAACATAAACAAACAAACAAACACCTCTTCTGGAGTGTAGGCTGGAAACACATACTTCTAGGTAGCCACTGAGGCTGTTATGACTCCCAAGAAATGTGAAAACAGAAAATTTTCACCTCTATTTATTTGGATTCATACCTGTTTTACTATGGAGAAACAAAAGGCTTGCATTTTAGCCTATCAGTCAAAAGCAAATCAGTTCTGCAGGTAGTAGTGAAACAGCATGGAAGTCAGGTACTCTATGATGTGTGTGAAATCAAATCCAGAAGCACAGTATACTTTTGGTGAATTAAGTTACAATTAGATGTAACTTTTAGTATTACACTATAAGAAAGAGGATGAGGTTGAGGTGGGGTTCAAACTTCTTCCTGTTCTCTTCATATTGGTATTCTTTGCTTTGTGTTATCACTGTGTAATAAGAAACTATAATATAAGCAAGCAAAGCAAATGGGAAAAGATTTTATAATTCTATGTTTTCTGGTTTCTATCTGGTGATGATGAACATGGTATCATTAAAATGGTCTAGTTGTTATAGTATTTCCAGTTATTCTAATCCTTATAATTCTACGAGGCTTTGAAGGAATTCTCTTAAGAAAAAAAAATCAGTTTAATTATTTATAGTGACTAATCAACATAACACAAAATTTCTATTCATGGTGCTTTCTTGAATCTTAGACTAGACTATATATTGGAGAACTGATTTGATTTAGGAGGACTCTGAGTCCTTAAATTATTATGGAAAAACCAGCTCACATTTCTTTGATGTGTCACTCATCTTTCAGTAGCCTTGCTAATATTAGAGCACTTCATTTTTTTCCAAAGCACTTTCACATACTGGAAAGTTGCCTTCAGGTATTTCAATTAAGTCAATTTTAGGATATTTAGCCTAATGGAAGTATGAACAAGGGTAGCTCAAATAGAAGGGCGACTGATTCAAGACTTTTCTTTCTGGTTCAGCAGTACTTAAGGACTGCTGAGAGATTTAATAACTCTGGTAAGTAGTGACAGGAGAAATACTGTCTAGGAAGACTCCAGAAATATGAGAGTTGTCATTTATATTAGATCTTTGCCGTTTATGGATTTACCATTTTAAATCTGACTATTCATGAGCTTTCCGAAAAGTTTATGATATTTTAAAACTATAGTCATTTTTTTCGAAACTCCAAATTTGAATTATTTTCTTTTAACTCTGGTAATGTGAAGAAGTCACTTAGCTAGTAAGTATTGTGAGTCACTGAGCATCATGCTCAATGCTGCTTGTTGTT
Organism: Pongo pygmaeus; assembly: GCF_028885625.2. NCBI lineage: Eukaryota > Metazoa > Chordata > Mammalia > Primates > Hominidae > Pongo > Pongo pygmaeus. The sequence goes on along the minus strand of NC_072373.2, from coordinate 132,024,561 downwards.
CTCCAACCATCTCTGCCCATACAAAACATTTCTCTTAGAATTGTTGAAAAGAAACAAGAAAACTCAGTTTCTTTGTGGAAAGAAAATATCCTCAAAAAAGAGAGGCAAAAGCGATTAAATTTCAGTGAAAGGATTTCTCAACTCAAACAAGCCAATGCTGTGCTAGCATTTCTATGTTTGTAAACTTGCAAATTGAAAATCTCAAAAATTGAAAATTTTAGGAGTCTACTATCCTTTAGAGGTACCCTTTAATACTTGTTTCTTATATTTCAACAATGGAAATCATTGAGCTTGCTAAAAGGCAAATTTAATCTTCACTTAGTCAAACAAAAAATATTCATTGAGTGCTTATTTATGCATGTCATGGGATTACAGAGATTAAAACAAAGCATTATTACAAATAAGTTTCCTTCCAGAGATACTCTGCTCCCTCTTGATTTAAAGATCTCTGTATCTGATCATATATGTGATTGTCTGACTAGATTCTTTTCACCCCACGCTTTTTAGGGTGACTATTATTTTTTTAAAAAAACAAGGCTGGCCCCAGTGGAGCATCCCTGTAATCCCAGTACTTTGGGGAGGCCAAGGCAGGAGGATCACTTGAGCTTAGGAGTTTGAGACCAGCCTAGGCAACATGGTGAAACTTTGTCTCTACAAAAAATACAAAAATTAGCTGGGCATGGCGGTGCATGCCTGTAGTTCCAGCTACTTGTCGGGAAGAGATGGAAGGATAGCTTGGGCCAGGGAGGTTGAGGCTGCAGTGAGCCGTGACCACACCACTGCACTCCAGCCTGGGTGACAAAGGGAGACCCTGTCTCAAAAACAAAATCAAACAAGCAAAACAACAACAACAACAACAACAAGTGTTTGCAAAAGTGTGGAGAAACTGGAACTCTTGTATACTGTTGGTAGGAATGCAAAATGGTGCAGCTGCCATGGAAAACAGTATGCAGGTGTTCCTCAAAAAAATTAAAAATAGAACTAATATATGATCCAGCAATTCCACTTCTGGAAATTTATCAAAAACAGTTGAAATCAGGTTCTTGAAGAGATATGAGCACTTCCGTGTTCATTGCAGCTTTATTCAAAAACCCAAGATATGGAAACAACTCAAGTGTCCATCAATAGATGACTGGATAGAGAATATGTGGTATATATGTTCAAGGGGAATATTAGCCTTAAAAAAGAAGAAAATCATGAAATATGTGACAACATGGATGAACTTCAAGGATACAAAGTGAATAACAGTATAAAGTGAATAAAGTTGCTAATCAATGGGCTAAAGTTTCAGTTATGCAAGATGAATCCATTCTGGAGGCCTATTGCACAACATTGTGCCTATAGCTAACAATACTGTATTATACACTAAAAAAATTGTTAAGAGTTATATCTTACATTGTGTTTGTACCATAACAAAATAAAAGATAATAGATGTATATGTGTGTATTTATGTATGTATACAATGTGGATTATTTTTTTAAAATACCCAAAAGCTATTTTCTTCTGGTTTTGAAAAAAAGTTTCATTATTAGAAGTAATTGGTCATTTATTTTAAATTAACACTATAGCAAAAGGGGGAAAAGTTTTTTTAATACTAGAAATCTGAAAGAGTTATTGAACTTGAATTACTCTGACCAAATATGTAATTGCAACAATTTGGGAAATGTTTCAAAATTTGAATATAAATTTTACAGTTTTTCAAACTATATCTACATAAAACCAGCAGATGTTGGCTGTGTGTGTTTGTGTTTACATACTTTACAAATAAATACTTAGCATTTATATAGCACCTTACAGAGCAGTCAAGCATCATAAAGTCATTTATTTTATCATTAAAGGAAATAGATGTCAAGAATAACTTAGAGTATATTATTTATGTCACCAAAAGCCTAATTCTATAAAAGCTTGCAATAGAGAAGTGGGAGGGAAAAGGCTGCTCAGAGAAGCAGTCTTTAGGTTTTCATAAGTTAGGGAAATGTGACTGTTACTTACAATTAACATAGAACATATAAGAATTTTCTCCCCTACATGATCTTGGAGAATATTGTTTCCATGAATAATAGAAGCTTAGAAAAAGAAAGAGAAAAGTCCCTAAACACACCCGTTATCTAACTTTACATGCTAAGAACAAATTGACTGTCGGTTTATGAGGCAAGAATCAGATCTAAGACCTCTGCCCCAACTGTACTCAGGATGACAATTGTCAACATACACACAGTCACAAGTCGAGCAGTGGAGTACCACAGACCTTAGCATCTGCATGCAAAATAGCTAGATGTGACACAAAAGTGGTTTCTTTCTTGGTTTTTCTGCTGGTAAAGGTAGATTTTATAAATTAAAAAGCACATCCCTTCATGGTTGTAGTAGACTTTTTTTAGTTCATCAGTGTAATAATATCTCCCTATCATAAAATATTAATTTTATTCAATCCAATTCATATGTGCTTTTCTCATTCATAGCTGGAATTCAGCTCTCCAGGTGGAAAGAAAGAGTTAATATTCGAATAAGTGATTCCACCCATTTAAACATGAAGAAGTTGTCTTAATCTCTACCTTTTCATGGTTGCCAATATTTTGATTAATTTTCATGACTTCTATTGACTCTGATGCTTGAATAGGTTCTCCAGATCTGTAATATAAGTTATTCATATAGACCTAGAAATTATCAGTATATCTCCTATGAAGAAATACTTCATGTGAATGTTAAAATACCTTAGGAATGTGGCTGGGCGTGGTGGCTCATGCCTGTAATCCAAGCACTTTGGGAGGCCGAGGCAGGTAGATCACCTGAGGTCAGGAGTTTGAGACCATCCTGGCCAACATGGTGAAACCCCATCTCTCCTAAAAATACAAAAAATTGGCCGGGCGTGGTAGTGGGCGCCTGTGGTCCCAGCTACTCGGGAGGCTGAGGCAGGAGAATTGCTTGAACCCAGGAGAGGGAGGTTGCAGCGAGCCAAGATCACACCACTGCTCTCCAGCCTGGGCGACAGAGCAATACTGTCTCAAAAAAAAAAAAAAAAAAAAAAAAAGCAAACAAAAAACAAACAAAATGAAAAACAAAAATAAAACACCGTAGGAATTTATTGATCAATTTATGAGTTAAAATAACACTAAAGTTAACTTTCTTGAAAGAACAATATGATTTACATATGCCAGGAACTCTAGGCACATTAATTTTTTTACCAAACTCTTAGGAGAAATCAGTTGTATAAAATTTCACACAGAAGTAACTAAATCTTAATGCTAGTTACCAAAAAGCAGACATGACTCCTTTTAAATGTGCTTTCTTCATTTTGAAAAATAATTAGCACTAGAATGTTTTAGGTGGATTATTCCAAAGGAAGCAGTATAGCATGGTGATGAAGTTCAAAAAATGCTCTTCAGTCAGATTGCTTTTTGCAAAGCCATGCTCTGACAATTCTAATGTTTTCTCTTGGGACTGTTTTCCATACATCAAATGAAAAAAAATAATAATGCCAATCTCACACAGCGGACTGAGAATTAAACACTCCATTTAAGCTGAGCATTGTGCCTGGCACATGGAAAATGCTCCATACATTTTTGATATTAGAATAATAACACCATTAAAATTGAGGTAGTTGCAGTATAAAAATAAATTAGACTTTATGACTTTGGGGTTTCAAATTTTTACTTACAATTGGTTTGAGGTGTTTGCTTTAAGAAATGTTGACAGTATGTGTGTGGGAGAGCATATTTCTGACTTCTTTCTTTCCTGTAAAGTTAAATGTGGGATTTCAGTTGTTTGCATAGCATTCGAACTATCATTTATACATGTTTCTGAGATACTATCTCTGAAAATTACCTCTAGAAGCTTCCTGTTTCCTGTAGCTTGTAGTCTACACCAATGTAGATGAGATAAGTGTAGTATTGCATGCTAACATATTCTGCAAAAGACAGCATGGGTTTACAAAGTTTCATTGACTCAATTATTATTGGAGTTATATCTACATATCATTTATAGTAAGCATTCCAAGCAGCTTCATCATAAAATTCTTAGTAGGAAGAAGTAACTAACATAGACAAGGAAAAATCAAATGCTCCTATATCTTTTTTTTTTTTAAGACAGAGTCTTGCTCTGTCACCCAGGCTGGAGCATAGTGGCACGATCTCAGCTCACTGCAACCTCCACCTCCCGAGTTCAAGCGAGTCTCCTGCCTCAGCCTCCCAAGTAGCTGGGACCACAGGTGTCCGTCACCACACCTGGCTAATTTTTTTGTATTTTTAGTAGAGACGGGAGTTTCACCATGTTGGCCAGGCTGATCTCAAACTTATGATCTCAGGTGATCTGTCTGCCTCAGCCTCCCAAAGTGCTGGGATTACAGGCTTGAGCCACTGCACCTGGCCTATATCTTGTCTTTATGCATACATTTATTTCATATCTACTTCAGAGGTCTGCTGTCTTAGCTGAGCTTTCTAATATTTGCATGGGGTGCACAATTAGTAAAGTTGGTACTGATAGATGTTTCAGAGGTTAAAACCATGCAAGAATATATCTTTATAGAATCCCCTGCTTTGCTGGAGTCTGCCCAAGACTTTTTGTAATAAGTAGCAAATAAATAATTTGCTATATTTTACAGAGACCCCATTCTGCAAAAAAACCCATGAAAAACAAAACAAAACAAAATCTTGCTTATAGCTTCTATGAGATTAGAATGTTTCTTAGTGATAGAAATAAGTGAGTGTTACATAATATTATAATCCAAAGAATTCTAAATAGTAGACTTTTCAACAAATTTTGTGTTTTAGATTGCTTTATTCCATTGAAAAATTTAAAAGTAACCATGATCTCAAATATTCTGATGTTGTGAGATTTACATTACAATTTAGAGTGTTTGCATTTTTATTAACTTTGACTTAAGAAAAATAAATTCGGTTGAAATTAACTCAATATGTTTCAAATATTCTCTAAATTACTTTTATTTTACTATTTCATGAATTACACTTTTTTAAGTTTTAGGACATTGTCGTGATTATAATATTCTAAAGTAAATTATTTTAGAAAACAGAGAACTTAACAAAATTTAAGTCAGCTACCTCCTGTCAGTTAACATAGCAGCTCTTAGTACCCTAAGGTATCCCCTCTTTTGTTCTCTTAAGAAATAGGTGTCCCTCAAATATCTGCATTTATCTGTGTCCATATGGTTTTGAACAAGTGGTGAAAGTATTCACTATTTGCTGTGTACCCACACTTGTATAGTTCAGCTGGAATACCATCTGGTGTGGTACTCTTCCCATTTTCCTCATTTTGATTGCTTTCTCAATCTGGAAAATGGTAGCTTGATCGTCCAACGGGTCTCCAGATGGCTGCTGGATCATTCTATGTAGTATCCATCAACAACATTTGATGGGTTATTTAAAGTTCATCCAAGGTATTTGCAAGTTCATTATTCGGTCATAAAATATCAGAAATTTCAACTGGGGAAATAACATAATCTCAGATTTCAGGAATGAAATCTTTTGGATTAGTTTGAGGAAAGAAATAAGAAAACACATTTATATCTTTCTAAGAAGCAGATGGCTACTCTTACAGTGTTAGTTATCCAAAATTGTTTCTATTTTTACCCTTCTATATTGGCTAAGATGACATTTTAGTGGAAACAGCATCCTTACATACAGACCATCTTTGTTCCTTGAAGGACAACTGTTGAAATTAAAAAGCATATGAGATTAAATTTCTGCAGAAAAATGAGGCAGACCAACATGGCTATAAGGATCAATTAGTGTAAATTGAATAAGATCATAATGACACCACAAGACAGATGTGATCTGAGGCAAGAGTGTATAGATGTGAGACAATGGTGATGTATATCCTTATGTGAATATATAAAACAAGCTTAAAGGAAATCATGGTTTATCACCCTCTTTTTTGCCTCCCTACCAAAGCATGCCAAACTTTAATGAATTTTGGAGCACCAAAAATTTATAGTTTCCTAATGTACCATTTAACAGCCTCCATTTCTCCATGTTTTGGTAAATAGGATGAAAGAAAATCGTTTTTCCCCCCCTACTCAGCTCCTGTTTCACGTGTAGCTGATTTTAATTTTATCTTGGTTACATTTCCTCATTTTCTCTTCTCATTGATTCATTTATCCTTTCATTTCACAGTTACTGAGTATCTACCAGAGATTTAGAAGAGACCCTTTACAGTGTTAGTTATCCAAAACTGTGTATGCACGGAATTCTTCATGAAGAAGACATAGGTCTGGGAATCGATAATTACATTTGATGTCATAGGTACCATAAGGTATTCATAAGGAAATATGAAACCATGGAAAGACCCCTACTCTTCCAGGTGGGTTCTATGTCAATGACACCTTCATATTTTCCTCAATTACTATCTGCATATAAAAATTTGCTTCATTTGATCTTTCACACAAGAATTACTAAGGTATGTTCAATGACATCATTTGTTGTGTGAGTAGAAATACGTCTAGCTGGCTCAAAACCTTAACAGTAAACCTTAACTGAAACTGAAACATAATTTTCAACTTAGTTCATTTGTGTAATACCTGTATAAAGTGTATCTGAATGAATTGTTCCCTTCTTCTAAGTACTATGTAAAAATGGAAGAGACATTCATGACTGTAATGTGGTGTCTATTCATTCTTTGGGCAAAGCTTTATTTTACAATCTCTAGCATGTGACCAGAATTTAGCTTTGTCTTTCAAGCTTTAGCCTTTAAGTTAAACTATTATTGCATGTCTTATTTTACAAGCTTACTGAGAAATTCTTTTTATCTCCAACTTTTACAAAATCCTTGCTCTAGAATTTATCTTCTTCAAAGTGGATTTGGATTGTGTTACATCTACCTCAGAAGAGATGGTTTGGCTTCCTGTTGAGCTTCAAATTTATTTCAAAACTGATTGAAAATTATATTTAACTGATATTTGTGCTGTAGAGTAGTATTTGAGTGAGAATTAGAGGACAGGCATGATGCCTCATGCCTGGAATCCCAGCGTTGTTGGAGGCCAAGTCAGGAGGATTACTTATTCTCAAGAGTTGGAGGCTGCAGTGAACTATGATCACACCACTGCACTCCAGCCTGGAGGACAGAGTGAGACCTTGTCTCAATAAATAAATGAGAATTATACCTGTAAGAATCATTCTGAAGATTGATTGGTACCCCCTCCAAGTACTAAGCTAAAGATTCATAGAATATACCAGTTTTAGTTTAAATCTGTTAGCACTATCATTTAATCGGGAAATGCAAAGTTATTAAACTAATTCAATTTTTATTTAATTCTTGTCACTCAGTACCAGTCAATTAAGAATATTTGAATCAAATAAAATTTCAGAATGGCCAAAAAAGACAAATCCTTACATTATGTACATAAAATCACACAAAATTTCTTTTATTTTTTATTTGTTATAGAGTTATGTAGGTATATGATGCCATTATCATGAATTTTTGTGTCAATTGATCAAAATGTACTTTCATAAAAAAATCTAAAATGGCTTTAGAAAACATTCTTTAATTTGTTTTTGCAATGTAAATATTTCAAGACAAAATATTGCACTCTCTAGCACCTATGTATAACCCAATGATAGGATACTTCATTAAATCAGTCTTTGAGCTGGTCCATGTATTTTTTTTCTAAAATGATGAGTTCACATAAAAATACTTTTAGGTATTTTTGACAAATAACTTCTATTTTTTCTGACTTCCTCAAACATAGTATATATTTTGGAAATCCAACGCATTTATTGAGAATAAGAAGAAATAAATAAGAAACAGTTACTATGCTAAGGACAAAAAATCATCAGAATAAGATTCGCATTGTATAAAAATACCTTGCTCTTTCTCACATGCTATTACAAACACAGGAAATCCAGAGAACATTGCTATAAGAGATTGAAGTTTCTTAAAAACATTAATTATATCCAGGGAAGAATAATATTTTAAGTATTAAGTATTTTCCCCTCTGAAAGCTATTTTTAAAGAGTAATTTCTTTATTTTTCCAAATTACTACAGCTTTTCAAAAATGCCTGATATCTCTTTGGCAAATCTTTGTGCAAAGAGTTTGAATTTTCCTGAGAATCATGCTAATTAATGAAACTGAAGGACAAAGCAGAGAATGTATTCATAAAATATTTTGATATGTTTCAATGTCTCTGTACTTGGAATTGCCATGGCTTAGAACACTCTTCATCACGCATTAGTTTTATTTTTATCTTTTAGTATCTCAGAAAGATCCTCATTCTACCTTATCTAAATTGGCCTCCCTAATTTATCTCTATCTCCTTGGGTGTTAACTTCCTCTATGAAAGTTTTCACTATTTGTAATCACTGATTCTCTTTATTGGTTTGTTTTTGCATCTCTCTCATCATACTGCAAGCTTCATTTAGGTATCAACTTTGTCTTTTTTTTTTAGCAATGACATTCAGTGCCTTGCATAGTGCCTGGCAAATAGTAGAGCTCAATAAATAAATGTTAAATAAATCAAAGAGTGAAATAAAACTTAATCATACTTTTTATTGCTTACTTGCTCACAATGGGCAAGTGACATATTTGTATATGTGTGAAAAACATCCTATTTTCCAAGTGGGAGCAATTATTTATTATTATTTCAGATACAACAATTGTGAAATTTAGTCAATATTTACACAATAGCAGTATGAGAGCACAGAGTAGTAATTTTGGAAAGAAGTGATAATTCTTTCCACTTTGCCATCATTTACATTTTTGTCAACTTTAGAAAAGGAGAAAATGGTGAGAAAAATCTGTAAAAAGTTTACACACAAAAGAATATTTCAATGAAGGAAAATATGTCAGCTTACTATACCATATTTTGTTCTTTCAAAATATTACAAAATTGACATGGGACATAATGGTGTTTGATGTTCTAAGAAAAATACAATATGTTTAGGAGACTGTATATGTGATGTGGATGCATCACTATGAGAACTATATAAGGAACTGCTAACATTGCAAAAGCACAGATTTTCAAAATGATACGTATATGTGCTTAAAATTGCTGGTGTGCTATAATTAATTTTTATTCTATTTTAAAGGGTCATTCATTTATCTTTTATAGACAATTTTCACAGCTTATCATGAATCCCTAGAGCTGCTATGATTAAGTCAATACATTTACATAAATAGTATGCAAATGTACTTAAGTATTTAAGTATAGTGTTCTTGATATAGCCTAAGGTGTTTTATGTGAATATATCCAATGTTTTGCTTTTTGGAGGAGAAAAATGTATTTTTATGCTTCATCACACATACTGTAAATATCCTTTATGCTTGTACTAGATTCCCACCTTGCTTCACATCATCCATTTAATTTTTTATATATGCAGCATAATAAATTCATGTTGCTAAATTCAAACTTTGTAAGAGCCTGACCCATTGTAAGTGAATTTCATATCTTTCTCTGTGCTTCACTGATCTGGTCAGAATATGGACTTCCTTTTATATTAATGAGGATTTTGTTCTGTGTTTCAAGCCATGAAATCAGATGAGAATGTGGGAAACACCAGAAAAATACTGTTCAGTGATACTGTTACTATGAATGCTTTAAAAAAAATTTCTTTCTCAAAAAAATAATAAACTGCTTTGAGCTTTTTAAAAGTCACAGAAAGTTAAAGCTAGTTCTATGACCTAATTCTGTAGAGGAGGGAAATGAGGTACTAAGTGTTGAACCTATAGTCACATTTCAGCTAGTGGTAAAAGCAGGAATAGAACTCAAGTCTACTACTTTGCAAACTGATGTTTTTCTCAGACTCATCTCTGGAAACTCAGTTTTTAAACAAAATTTAGAAAATAATAATAATAATACCCCACATAAGATTATTTTCAGGAGGAAATGAAATGAGATAATAGATACTATATAGCATGCCTGTTCCATGGTAGGCATTCAATAAACTATAGCTGCTGTTATTACGATCATCTGCAATTGGCACTATTTTTATAGTTAATCATTACTACAAGCATGAATAATCTTACAGCACTTCAGTATGAGACAATCTCAGGATGGGTAGAGCTCGCCTAACATTGGAAGAATTCAGCACTGTTTTGGCAGACCCTGGCTGCACCCAGTTTAAAAGTAATTAGTCCTACTTAACCAAAGTAATCTGGAAATTGGCTCTCAAACCATATTTGCAATTTTATGGAAAAGACATGATTCATATACAGTAATGGTTAGGTACTTTCAGTGTTCAACCCTGAGGTCCTTGTGTAAAGAGGATTGTTGTCAAAACGGAACGGAAGTTTTGCGTGCAAAATAATGGCAGGAGAAGCCCCTTAATCAGATTTACACAGAAAAGGAGGGGATTGTGACATCATGTGAATGCCAATAAGTAGATGCACTGAATGTGAAAATCAGTTATTTTTAATGTTAGTGTACATATTAGCATTAATAACTGGACATAGAGTTGTCCTTCCAGCCTCTGTGTTTCATAAAGGGAAAAAGAATTCAATGTTTGTCATGTTACATTTGAACAATATATTTACTTCAAATAAAGACATTAAAATACCTTATAAATTAAGTAAGTTCCATAAGATATCCAGTGGTCGAGTAAATAATGGGAAAGTTAGTGATAAACTATAGGTGAGGAAGAAATATTTTCATAATAATAATCACTTTTGTAGTAACAATCATGATGGTAGTGACAAATGCTTGACAGGTCAAACCACATGTGTACTCAACTGATCCATGACTTCAGAGTTACTACTATCAGCAGGACTTTTACTGGAAAAAGAACACTGTAATATCTCTAAGCTCAGTTTGTCATCTTTAAAATGGTTGGAATTTACCAAATGACTACTTAAGTCTCTTCCACCACTAAACTCTCAAAACAATTCTATTGTTGATTCAAAGATACCCGTTTAAAGATAGAGCCTTCATACATATGGACCCAGAATCTATCAGGACTGAGGATTGAGGAGAGATGTTCCACCCTGTGAGGTTCTATTACAATACGTCAAATCGACACCCAGGAGTATTGGAGGATTTGGCAGTGAGCCCAGAGATACTGCTTCCATAATCACGACCTATTTTGTTCCTGACCCCCCAGGACAGCATAGACCTAGTTTTGACTTCAACAGGAAATCCCAAATTCAGAGCCTGAAGCAGAACTGCACTGTTTTTGCAGAAATGGGAAATCAGTTGCAGTGTGCTGACCTGTTCCCTTAGTGGAGGTGATATAAGTGGCATCACAAAATCAGCTTCCTTTTTTAATGCTCACATATCTTGACACTTATAGCTTATTACATCACATATTATCCTCCATCCAGATATTATCTGGAAGGTGGTCGAAGGTATTCCGTAGTCTTTCAGACTCAGGATTCCAGGTTTTCAAAATTTTAAAGAGAAATCCATTCCAAATTTCCTTTGTTTAAACTATTCCAGAAACTGAAGTGCCTCTAAGTATAAATGACAGGATAATAGAACTTTAAGTCTTCCTTGCAGTGACTATTATGCTTTCATTTTGCACAGTAGAGCTCAAAATGCCTCACTTTATGCTGATGGTGAGCACTTTTAGAGTTTTTCATCTTCCTACAGTTAAAACATATGACAAAGTGGCCATTTGCAAAAAGAAATGAAGGGGAAAAGTGAGCATGAAATTCACAGAAATTGAGACCATAATAAATACTAAGTAAGTACACTTCCATCTACATCTATTTGTAGATAAAATTTCAAATATGCTACACCAAGAGATTCGCATTGACATTACTTTTTGTTTAAAACTAGATACTCTGGGAAAAAAACAATATTCATAGTAAAGACAGATTGGAAATATAATAATCTTCACAAATCAATGTAAATCAAATACATGTATGTATGTATAACATTTAGTAATACATAAATAGTTCTTTAAAATATATAACTAAAGGAACTTAAATATTAAAAATTAATGTTTTTATTTCAAAATAATTTCTATATCCGTTTGGATCTGGACACAGAAAGCAAATTATTATGTATATAGCAAAATAAAAATAAAATAAAATAAATGTCCTTTCTGAATATGAACTTTAATCCTTAAATTAGTGTAATTTCATATTATAATAAAGGTAAAATAAAAAATTCATATAAATGTCCTTCCTATTTAAAAATGGAGAGAAATCAAAATGAAGCTAATTCTTTTAGAAAAAATTTATATAAACAATATAATAGATTTTTTTTTTACCATAAGTGTACTTTCTACTGATAAACATATAAAGTTAAACAGACAAATATGAAAACAGTAATCATTATGTACCAAATATCATTTTGGGAAATCATATTAGAATTGTTTGAGGCAAACTACATTTTTAACTCTTGATTAAAAATAAATAGTGGCACCTTTGACATAAGTGGCCTAGTTTTTCAAATAAATTATTAAATATAATTAACAAGTGAAAGATTTTAAAAACATTACATTTTAAAATGTATCTAAATACATATAACTAAAGAAATGGCATCTGTGTGAGAGATGAGGGATTCCATTTTAAAGATTAAGAAACCCACATCAACTAGGGTAAAAGCTAATGAATCAGTACAGAATTTAAAACTTGATTCAAAGTTTCTTTTAAGAAATGTATCACATAACGTCAAAATGATATAAATGATAATTCTTTATATTTCGTAATTGTTTCTACATCAGGCTAAGATGCTAAATCATCCTAAAGATTGGATATTTTGTAAGTGGTTATGTTCTGCTAAGAGATGTAAAAGCAAAAGCTTAATTATCATGTGATGATCTTTTATCATAGCTCAGTTTTGATTTGTAACATTTAATTTCCTTTCATTTAGCTATAAAAATATTTTGTATTGTATTTTGATATCTTTTAAGCATTACAAATAGCATTAGTAATAGAAAGAGATTAAAGTTATTTGAATACCTGGCTTTATCATGATTTAGAAGTGCTTTGCGATTCGTTTTCCTGCTTTATTAACATTTATGGAATTCTTTGCACTAAAATGTCAGCCCCATAGTTTCATGAATCATTGCAAAAACATCAGGGAGTATCATTTATAATGTACAGCAATCCATTTTGATACATGAAAGTAGACCTGGTTGCAGTATGCCATTTTTGGATTCGATTTTCATGTAATTTGAGGTAAGTGCTAAATTGTGATCTTGCCTGATACTTACTAGTGAGCCAGTCGTGGCATTAAAGTCGATATGGATCAAAATGAAAGAATAGAAAAGAAAGGCATTAGAAATACTTTGATTTAATAAACAGGTTATACATAAAATTTTCTATTTTAGTATGCTAATTTTAATACCTGGACTTAATACCTGACCAAAGTGTACTTTCACTTTTATTTCCTTAGTAAGTCTCTCTTCATTTATCTTTTCATGTATGGTCAAACATTCCAAGTTTTTTTAATGAAAATTTATGCCATATAAATCTTATTTGAAAGTTTTAGGAGATGAAATATAATTCAGAATTTAGGAGAACTATGAACTCCTATGTCAAGTATCTAAAAATTAAAATAATTTTAACTTAATAATTATTTTATAAATATATAGATTTAGCATATAATTATAATTGCAACAGTTTTCTATTATACATAGATATTCTGGTAATACTTCTTAACCTAATGCAATCCATCATGCATTTTTGAATGGTAATTTATTAAAAATATACTAAATATTGTCTTTTTTAAGTGTAAGATTTCACATACTACAAACTGCAAAACTTTACATAAAAATTAGAGTTCAATAAGTATAAAAGAATACATTTTTAACTGAGTCATTTAGAATTCTTTTCTATCATAAATCTACTTTTATAGGCATATTTAAAAATCTAAATAGCATAAGGTAGCACTCTGCAAATAAAATGGTCAAGAGATACGAATAAATCAACTTTGTAAAACATGTTGAGCTTTCCAGAAGAGAAATGTTAAACTGTTAATGTTTTATTGTGAATAATTAATAAGCTCACATCTGATAAGTTTTCCAGCTCTTAATATAATAACTTATATTATGGGATTATCAGTGATATAGGCCCACAACTAGACAAAAGATGTAGCCAAAAAAACAAATCTATAAATTCACTTGAGAAAGATCACAATGGGTTTTGTGATATTAAATAACTCTTTTCAAACTTTCCTTTATGAAGTGTTTAAAATAACACTTGTTAATACAAAAAAGAATATGTAAACCATTAACAGCAAAACAATTATTGAGTACAATTAATCCACCATACAACTTAAGATAAACTAAAGATAAATAAACTGAAACATTTAATTAAATTGCAAGAGAAGAATAAGCTGGTTTTGACATTTCTGAATTTTAAGTATCTTCCCTGCCTAAATATAAGCTACTTGGTACTTTATTTGCATCTTTTTATACAGTTAAAACTCTCTTTGTTTAAGGGTTGAAGTAGTAACCTTTAAATTAGTGTCTATTTAATTTAATAACTAAATCCATCAAACTATAGGCCTACTAAAACGATTTCATTTTCCTTTCTGGTTAATCTAAAGTGCTTAATCTTAAAATGTTAACTGTCAAAATAATAGACATTTTTCCCCCCATAAGAATAACTTGAATTTCTTACATATTTCCTGTCAATCATTCCATCTAAACTGGGTGTGCATAAATTGTTCCACCACTGTGACTCTCTCTTAACTTAAGTTTGTAAGTTTGGACAGTGTTACTCACCCCTACCGTGAAAAGGAAATAAGATCATATTCTGAAATGGATTTACATTTCTAAGCTTATAGTCAGAATGTATTTTTAGTGAGGGGAAGATCTGTTACACAGTCAAACAACTGTTTGAGAAAACAGAGTATTATGGAATACATCAATGTGTTAGGGATACAAAGTAAAATACCACAGAATTTATTAATCAGTGTTACACATACTTCTTCCTTAGGTGAATTTTTTGCTACTCAGACCATTACCTTTTGTGTTCAGATATTAGTAAAAGCTGCACTTTTACTTTTTTTTTTCTTTTTTGGAGCAAAAACTTTAATAGGCAAGAAAGAAGAAAGGAAGAAGAAAACAGCTCCCTCATACAGAGATGGGGGGGTGGATTTGAACAAAGAGCAAACCCCCCAAAGATGCACTTTTACTAAAAAATATTATCATTAATTCTTTGTTATATATCCTGGCGTCCTATAATGTGTATGACTAAGTTCATGCATTGACATAAGCAAACACAGTGTTTCATTAATGAAAAGAAGACTTTGGACTGAGAAAAAGCCCACTGACATTGTCAGCCAGTTACTTCAGTGTTACATTGAAGGTGGTTTGATATATATTTTTTATGTTAAACACAAAAGCCAACATGTAAAAGTCACAGGACTAGTTTAGGTCTTAGAATCCAGAGTTACATGGTCTCAACAGTTGTTCTTTTCTATTTTAATTTAAAGTGCTAAACAAGAAACTATTCACTAAGTTTTAGAGCTGCATTTTAAACAGTCCAGCGTTTGAATTTCAAATGTTTTTATGAAAGCTTCAATAAAAAGCTGTGGTTTGACATAAGAATATATTATAGTTTTGTAAAACAATTTCCAGTTGGTATAATGAGAACCCATATAATCTAATTGCTTAACCAGTAACATTCATTTTCACTATTACATAATCACCTATGTTCTAAGTAAATTTTTATTAAATACAGTTCCAATACAAATATTAGGAAACTTATTTTATGCTACTGTAATATTAGAACATTTTTTAAGTGCTCAAATAATTTTGTCAGGGCAATTCCCTTCCACGGGAATTTAAAAATTATTTGTGTCACAGATGAATGAGAAAACTTTAATAATAATCCATGAGACAATAACACATACACACAAACACACACACACACACACACACACACGATCTAAAGGTCTTATTCAATATTGTATGCCTTTTATAAAATTAAGCTGATTCTCCTAGATTGTAAACTGGGATATAATTAAATACCAGAGTCAAAAATTGGGACAGCTACTGGAATTACAAAAATAATAATAAATTAAATAAAAGAATGGTTTAAGTCCTGGAAAAATTCAATCTAATGTTATAATTATAAAGATAGCAATGTGAGCATTATATAACACTAATAAGAATACTATGTAAGTTTTACATAAATAGAACTCAAAATGAGGGCTTAAAATATTTCCCAAATGTAGAACTTACCAGACAAGTAAAGTGATAATTTTTAATTTAAGATATTTGGTTTAATTAATAATAATAACTTGTAACTTTAAATCTACAAGACAGCCTAAAACGGGTCAACACTGGATCAGTGTTGCATAGAACCTGACTTTAATTGTCATTTTAAATAAATCAATAGAAAGCAGTGGTTCTCAAATTCTAGCAGGCATCAGAATTGGGCTTGTTAAAACTCAGATTAGGGTTCAGAGTTTTTGTTCAGTGGGCCTGTTATGTGGTCCGAGAACAGGCATTTTTAACAAGTTCCCAGGTGACACTCAGGCTACTGCTAAGAAGGCCCCATTTTGAGAACCACTTTCTGAAGTACAGCATAATGCGTTCAGCACTTTCTTTTATAAAGCCTATCATCACATTCTCAAAAGACATTTATTGACTCTGGAATCAAATATTAATAAATTTGGGAATTACATGTAAGCACTATCATTTTATAATCACTAAAACATATTTTCTGAAAACTATGGATACATGAATAATTTGTCCTGGGATAATATAATTATGTGTCATTATAAATGATATTATATAACTTATAATTGGTTATACAGTAACTATTGCTTTGATGTGAAAAAGTATGTATGTTTTCCTTTTCCTAACTGGTGCTTCCTTAGTCTACTCAGTTCTGAAAGACTTTCCATACTTTAAACGAAAAAAGAGAAGGCAAATCCACTTCTAGAAAGAACTTATTACTACATCTGTGACATGTAAGTATTTTCTGGTGAAGAGAAAACAGTAAGGGCTTGTAGAAACAACCACTTTCATACAGTTTAATATTTAATATTAACCACATCCTAGTCTGCTCCTTGAAAGGAGGATGCTGCTTTACATTCCTTTGACTTCCCCACCAAGTCTCCAACAGCCTGAATTGTAAGAGGTCCCATACTTCATGGATGTTTCAAGGGCAAGGTCTGTTAATTATTCCTCAGTAGCCCCAGCAGTTAGAAGAATACCAGTTGCATAGTAGGTACTTAAGAAATGTTGACAGACCTGGACACAAACCTCATGAATAGTACACGCATAATGGATATTTAATGATTTATTCTGAAAGACATCCTGGTTCTTTTGAATATACAAGTTGCTTTTGCTCAGCAAGTTCATCCCTTGCTATAAAATAAAAGATGAGCTAGTCTAGGTGTTTGTATATTAAGGCAGATAACTTCGCAAGTGTCCAATTGGCCTTATGCTACTAAGTTTGCCCACGTCTATGATACAGGAATTTTAATAAAAATGTTTTAACACTAAAACAAGTTTTATTGTGTACTTTCTAATAATTTAGATATGACTTTGTACACATAAAATATATTTTTAAAATATGCACATCATTGTTACTTGTAATATAAGCTATAGGTTTAATGAGAATAGAATGGTGGGAGACAAATTTTACTCTGTTATGGCTGTAAGAAGGAGCTTTATAACGCAGTACTAGGACTTCTGAGGCTTAAATCGACTTGTGTATTGTCCCTAAAAATGTTTCTACTAATTTCTACTCCTAAAGTATATTAATTTAGATATTATCTTTGTTTTTTTCATCAGCTCTGAGAATTGTACCCCAAAATATACGAGGGAATTAACTGCATCCATTTAGTGACAACTGCACCATTACAAAGAAAGGATAGGAATAAAACTCAATGATCAAAAAGCTATGAAGCAGTTCCCTCCTTCTCTCACTGATTGGTAACCGAAACACCCAGGAAAAAACAATTGCAGAAAAGAAGATATGTGACAGGGGTGAAATTGCAACAACATTATAAGCCCAAATGTCTCAATAAAACTAAACTAATTTTTTCCTAATACAATATGAAAGACCACTAATGACAAAACACTTGAGTAACAGAAGTCACTCAGAGACGAAAGAAAGAAAGAAAGAAAGAGAAAAGAGAAGAGAGAGAGGAAGGGTGAAAGGGAGGCAAAAAAGGGGAAATAGTAAGAGAAAAAAAGAATGAAAAAAGAAAAAGTCCTACTGCTCTGCCTCTGTTTTTAATACTGACACCTCATAAACAAATCTGTCCCTGGGATACGATACAGAGGCCTGGAGCCTGTGACCTCCTTTCTGAATCTATCAGGAGACACAGCCCGCACCAAAACACCAGGAGTGTTGCTTCTGCCAAATATCCTTTACTAACTTCAAAGAAAGAACGGGGAAAGAGCTGTAATGATGCTTAACACGAAAGACTGCCTTTCTGCTTCCTTTCCTTTCCCCATAAACTGAATGAACTGTCGTTATAAGACAACATACTGCTGAGTTAATGTAACTTAAAAATTTACAGCAGGTTGTATGCCTGGAGGCACATTATGGGGCCACCTGTAGGCATCTAATTCCAGTGAAAATAATAAATAATTGTGGAGCATTCCTCAGAGTCTAGAGAGAGTGGATAAGAATCATGTTGCTTGTTCACTCCAACATGGATTCTGTTGTGGAGGAGGATTAGAGAACTGAACTCTCTCCAACAAATGAGTAATCCTTCTCCCCACAAAAGAGTCCGCTAAATGCTACACCAGACACCTGGGTGCCAGATCTACACAGCCATTTTTGTGCACTTTTGATAATCCACCTGCAGAAATTACCACGTGGCAATTGCTTAATATAGCACGTTGATCCATTTGAGGACTTTTTTTAAACAGTAAAGAAAGCTATTTTGTTTGTCTTTCTGTATGCTGTTTATCTTTTTGAAACTCCTCCTCACATTTTGGCAAAGATAGTGACAGTAAGAATATCTGTGATAGGACTCCAACCACTTATTTGGGAGAAATTAATATGTGTATTTTAGCAATGCTCAGCAACCTTGACCTTTTTTTGACTGGAAAGAAAAATTAATTTACTACAGAGCTACTTTTTTTTTAAAAAAAAAAAAAAAGAAAGAAAGAAAAGGCCAAAGGGTTTGTTATCATGCTTTTGCCACAAGGTAGGTGGGTTAGTATTTATCCTGTGACTACTCAGAGTATGCATGTTGTTTATTTTAGATAAGATAAAATATTCTAAGATAGTGAAATTTTACTTATGTGTGTATCTATACATATATAACATGAACTTACATTAAGCAGGTTTCAAAAGATAGTCTAATTTTTGTTCAGTTGGGTTATAAATTACTTATAAGCTTTACTAATGTAGTCCTCATCTTACAGTCACTGCAAATACGGTTTGGGTTTAAAATCTATGAGAACCTTTGTTCATAACAATCACATGGGTTGGAATTAAGAAAACTAGATTGAAATGATCATGTAAGTAAGTAGTGAAGATTGGATGCTCGGTGGTATTCAGGTTGACATTTCCTTTCCATTTGTACTACACGAAGGGTTAATAAGGTTTGCATAACCTTATTCTTTGAAGGCTTTTTGGCAGAGGCAGACTATTTAAGGATTGCTGCCAAAACAGATTTTAACCCTTTTAATCATACTGTTAATAACCACATTGTGCACGGTACAGAGCATACTGCACATAAGGCAATATCACTCTGAACACAGTTTGACCTGATACCCAATCAAGGAAAGGTTCCTAGAGACGCTTGCCATTTTGGTTGCTATGGTGAGTTTCATATTTTGTGGAAACCACTGCTAGATGTCTTAAAATAGAACTTTGCCAAGAAAAACATTGGTCCAGTGGCATATGCTGGCAGAGCCTACCAAGGTTGCTCAAATTCCCTTCCTTTGTTTTTCACTCTCCCCACTGGGGCAACTGCTCCAAGCATCAGCCCACTAGTCTGGCAGGCAGAGAATCCAGAAACTTGCTGCTAATTACAATGTTGACAATTCCCAACCTGTTTACTGGCGCCAGCAATCAAACCGCATCCTCTCGAGTGAACCAAAAAGCACTTGCTGGCTTTAGCTTCCTGAGGTTCCAAGCTGGCTATATTAATTACTGTTAACTTAAAACTGTATGTTGTACAGAAGAAGCTTAATTATCTGGTATGAGGATTAAAATCTATCCTTTACACAATTTAAAACATTTTGTTCTTGGCCAAATTATGTGAATCCATAAAATATTTTTCTTTGGACAAAATATTGATTATTTTAGGTGTGGCTTCTCAGTGCCAATTTTTCCACTGGATTATTTTCATTTGAGCAAGAAAATAGATTTCAAAAAGCCAGTCTATCTGTCTGTCTGTTTATCTACCTACCTATCTTGGGATTATATCTATAACCTTTTAAAAAAAACTTGAGAAAAAGAATGAACATAGTTACTTACAGTTATTGTTTATAATTAATAAAATAGAAAAACCTATTAAATGGGATTAAATGGTCAAAAGGATATCAACTTTCTATCTTGGTGAATTTAAAACAAAGACAGTTATACCACTTTTTCTAGTGAACCCTCACTGCTGTGACAGAGGAATGATTTGGTAGTCATATGGCACATAATGGTGTATCAGTGACAGGCTAGATATACAATGGTGATCCCATAAACTTGTAATACTGTATTCCTACTATACCTTTTCTATATTTAAAGCATTTAGATTCACAAATACTTGCCATTGTGTTACAATGGGCTACATTATTCAGTATAGTAATATGTGGCTGTACAGGTTTCTAGCCTAAGAGCAGTAGGCTGCCATACAGCCTAGGTGTATAGTAGGCTATACCATGTAGGTTTCTGTAAGTACATTCTGTGTTGTTCCTACAATGACAAAATTGCCTAAGGATGTGTTTCTCAGAATGTATCCTTGTTGTTAAGCAACATACGTACGAGGAACATGCTTCATGATTGATAAGTTGGTTGAAACCACAGTGCAAAATCACCTTCTCAAACCCCTAAATGGTTAGCATTACAAGTAACCCAGATGTGGCAGTGGCAGACCACCATGCAATTTTCATAAATAGCACAACAGAAGTGAACAGGGTTCAATTGCAAAATTGAGAATTTTACTTTGATTCTGCCCTAATCCAAGAGCTGATCTGTCCTTCTTTATTCAACAAGATAGCTTTGAACACTTAAAAAGTGAAGTAAAAGTAAATATAATTTTAAATTGTATATTAAAATGTGATTTTATTTCTGTTATTTGGTATGAGAACATCATGGGGTCACCATTATTTAACAATGTCACTTTAAATTTTTCATTGAATACGCTGTATTACAAATATTTTTGTATCCAATCTTTTAGTCAACATTTGCATTTGGAAGTTTATTAAACTGAGTTGATGTAATTGTGATTAACATTTCCCTTGTTTTACTGAAATATTTTCAACTAGGGTAAAAGATCAAATTATTCCTTTAATTATGATTCATTTTCTGTTTCTACATTAAGATAGCCTATACCATTTTCCAAGACTTAAAAAATCATTAGTACAAGCACACTAGAGGCCTTTGGAATCTGTTGATACATTCACATCTATATATACAATATAAGAATTTTTGAAAAGTTTAGATTACTTGGGTAAAATATCACTGAATAGTATGAAAAATATAAGAATTATTCTCAGACAATAGGAAGAGTAATGTGAGAAAAACTTCAACATTTAGTGAAGTTTTAGTGTGATGTATTAGAAAGAAAACACCCAACAAGGGCTTAGAAAATGGGTTCCAAATATTATCTGGGTGTCCATGGAGAAGTTATTTGGATTCTCTGTGTTGTGAGGACTTCATATGGGAAACATGGGAATTGTATTACATACCAAAGAACTAGATCTGAGATAGAAATTTATAATGACAACTAAATATCATATAAGTTTACTATGAGCTTATCAAAGACTTTTGAAATTTTGTATTCCATGTGGATACAGGAAGGGAAAATAGTCATATTAAAAGCAAACAAATGATCAGGTGGAAATGTTATGTATTTGGAAATAAAGGCCAAGTTAGTCAAGGACAAAAGTGTCAGTCTTCTCTATCTTTATCGCAGTTAACTAACAAATAGATTTCCTCTCTAAAATCTAAATCAATTAAGTGAATAGGAAAAACTAAACTCTTGGTATCAGTATTTTATATCAGGAAATACTGTCTTAACAAATCCTCATAGGTTACTTTACTTCTAGTGCATAAATTCAAGCATCACGCATATATTTTCTAATAGAAAAACTGTTAAAAAGGCTGTCTCTTTTAAGCCATATCCCTCTAGGCTCAATTTTCAGAATTCTGTCTTTTCAGACTGATGTTCTTTCTTTTATTTGAGAAACACCCAGATTTCTTGCCTTTCTCAATTTTCTACAGATAAGCTAGGCTTATTTTATTTAGAGTTTATTTCTATTTTAATTGATTCAAATTTCTGTATCAGAGCATGACTTTGAAAGCAAGAACTCTGGGATACACTTGTCACTCATACTATGAAAGAAACCTACACAGATAAACTATATAAAATCAATATTGAACACTACCCACCACAACAGGGTAAAGGGTACCATATAAAGAACAAGACCTCTTCTAACATTTCCTAAGATTGATATTTTTTCAAGGTGTACTGGTCCCAGCCACCAGGAATTTCATTATTGTTACTTTAATACATCACCAAAATCTGCACATTCTTCACTCCACTCCACATCATTAATACTGTTACCTGTTATCATTGTCCCTTTTCTCTTGTCAAATTCAATTGTTATCTACACAAATCACCAAATGTAAACGTGAAACCGCCTCAAAAGTTTAACGTCACTCACTATTTTTAATAAACATAGCATTCACAACTAACAAAAACTTGCTTGTTTGTGGTAAAGAATCTCCTTATTTTGACTCTGTTCTAATATATAATATTAAAACAATTTCAAAGCTGTTTTATGGACAACTACATCCAACAACAAAAAAGAACATGAGATATTTTAATAAAACTGTGAATAAATGGCTTCCAAACCTCACACTCCTACCCCCAGATATATATTTGAAGGCAATTACTTTTGAAAGATTTGTACAATTTTTATTGAACTTATTCTCAAAGTTTTTATTTTGAGAAATAAAATTAATTTTTTCTCCTTAAATCTCTATTCTTTTTATGCTTGCTTCCATTTAGCACACAAATCAGAGTCAAAGTTTTCAATAGACATAATGTTTTATATCCATAATTAAACTGAGAATTGATAGTATGTAAACTATCTGAATAAAGCAATAGCTGATAAACCATATTATTTTAATTTTTAGAGAATGGGTGTATTATTTTGTGATTAAAAAGTCAATTTATATTTACTATACATTGAACCTCCCGGAGAGTCATACCTTTCAAATAAAATTGTAACTTAGTCTGTTTTCCTAGTAAATAATTTTTTAAAACTAAAAAAACTTACACAGATCTTTAGCTTTGAAAATATGCCTATCATAGTAATTATTATATTGCACAACGTGCATTTCTATTGATTACTTCTTAAAACTTTATAAATTCTTACAAATATTTATACATTTAATATTAAATAAATACATTAGGTAACATTCACATGGACTAAAATTTTCTATTTCAATGGTAGATTAAACAGCTACTTGGAGTTTCAAAAAGAGTATCAGCTTGAAAGCAATGTTCCCATGGATTTTTCCATTATTTAAAAGTTATATCAAATAATCAGAGAGAATGTATTTTCCTTCTTGGCAAAGAATAACTGCACTATTAGTGAACAATTAAAGAATTAAATTTTATGTTAACATTAAATTAAACTTAAATATATGCTGTACAACAATCATTTTATATAATAGTGACTTTAAATAATTATGAAATAATGTAAAATTTATATTCACGTATGCCCCAAAAGGATATCATTGCTTTCACAAAATTCATAAATATTTTGAGCACCTACTATGTGCCAAACACTGGACTAGGTATTTTAAAAGATTAACCATTTTAGAAGAATTAAGTATCCTAGACAATTATTCATCCTTTTAACAGAATGGAAAAAAACAGTAATTTTCACGCTCTTCCAAATATTGTAATTGAATTTAATAGCATAAACATTTACACAAGGAGTAAACATTTTTAGAGGCCAAGTGTTCATGTTCATTCTTTATCCACTACAATCATATACATCAACTTTGAATGGAGTTGTTTGTGATTTGGCCTCATTAGGCTAAAATGCTTATGAAGATAGATCTAAGGTTTGAGTAGCTTGAAATGTATTATATAGATGTACATATATATGTACTCCCATACTAACACATTAGAATGAATCTGTAAAGCATTCTTTTGGGGCTTTTTTCTCTACTAAAGCTTCAAATAAAAAATGAAGTATGAAAAAGCAGCAAATATTTCCAGGTGTTTCATGCTTTAAGAATTTAAGTAAAAATCTTAAAGACCAATTTATTATTTAATACCAAGACAAAATATTGGTGAATACTTTTTAAAAGCTTCTATCTTAGTTGTGATTTCAGTTGGTCCACCATCTTTACATGAAATGAAGAGTAGAATTCATACCAAAAAAAAAAAAAAAAAGGCTTTCTTTGAAATGGAATCCTAAAGAGGTAAAAAGGCCTTAAGCGAATCTAAATCTAGCCCTTCTTATGGATGAGACAATTGAAGACCAGGCAAGCTGTGTGACAGGTCCATTGTCACAGTTCACAACAGAATCTGTACTCAAAATCAGATTTTCTAGTCTTATTCCAAAGTTCTTTCTACCACAGGATATATCTCTCTCCTTAAGTATCATGTAATTGAGAGACAAAATGAAATTTGAGATTTCTCCGTGTAACGGCCTCAATTCTCTAATTTGCTTTGTCTCGGTAAACACCAAAGCCTATATAAATAACAGTTATGAAAAAAAACTACATGAAACTGGATCCATAAAGTAATCATTCTATAACTTTAATTCCTGTGTAGTTATCTGTAAAACAATCCAGGATATTTGGAAGTCTTATCATGATATATTTCTATCACAAAGGAAAAGGTCTTTTTCTTGTATCTGCTTCTGACAGAATAGTAGGCATGACAGTCATTCATTCACTCATTCATTCATTCTTCTTGGAATCCAAAAACTAATGGACTATTTGGCAGATACATAAAAAACTCTTTTAAATCAGTAATTTTTAGTTTATCTTGAGACTTCTTTGAACCAGTTATTGAAATTGACTACACTAGCTTAGAGAGACAAAAATAGGCTTCAAACAGTTAATACTTACTCATGTATTGAATACAAATTTTAAAAACAAAATTGCAAGAAATATCAACTTTCCAATTAAAATGTATCATTTTTATAAAAATAATCTTTTCAGAAAAAGTGTTTCCAAAAAAACACATATATCATTCAAGTTTACAAATAGACACTACTTTCAAATTATGCAATTATGTCACTATTGAAATATAATTTGTCAACTTTTTAAAAAGCCTATTATGATACAAATTGCATTTGAACTGAAAACATACTATTAATAGATTCCAGCAATATGTCTTTTTTAGTTTGTAATTTAACGGAATGAGATTCAGTATTGATTTTAAATTAATAAAGGCAATAATCCTTATTTAAAATCTTTGAACTGCATGTTTTAGAACTCATAGGTTTTTAACATTTGGTTCTAGCTTGATCTACTATATATGTGTATATTTTCAAATACTATGAGTCTCAAAGAGCTTTTCCACAAATAAAGCAAATGAAGTGTTGTCTTTACCCTTGCATATGTATTATATTTTAATTGTGTTGAAGATCAGACTGCCTTGCTTAGCTCACATTATTATTAGCCAGGATGTAACAGAACCCAGAACTCACAAGATATAGTTGGTAATACATTTTTAAGCTGGTCAACAATACAAACATACAGATACACTGATTTTATTGTTAGGATGCACTCAACAAACTCAACTAATTACTGGGTAATAAACACATTTCAAGAAATTTAAAATATTACAATATATATTTTTGGCTTATGTTTTTTGGATGAACTGCCGTGTTTCCTCAACTAAAATGTTTATTTTATACAATCATGCAAAATGTTTTCTAGACTTAAACGCAAGACTTGTAAGTCATGATTTAAAGTATAAGCACTAAGATAAAAATCTGAAAACATTTAAAAAACAAATTGTACTACAAAGCTATTTGCTTAAAATCTACTTAGCATTTGTGTTTATAGTTCTACAGCTATCAATAACTAAATTCAATAGCTGAATGATTTAAAAGTCTTTAAATATTCTGAAGTCATTATTACATTTTTTCTTCTTACTGAAAATATATCCAAAAGAAATTTACTTTTAAACAGTAAGTCTCCTATGCAGAATACACTACTTTCCAACACAGTAAGAACATCATTCTGTCATTTCCGTGACACAATGGTAGCTGCACCTGTACATATTGACAAGATGGTGAACAACTGTGATGGCCTTATGCTGTCTTTCCTTCTATGTCCTTAGCACTTCTCCTCTGTCCTACATAAAACACAAAAATGTTTCCCAATATACCCATCATCTCTAATTTTGTTGTCCATTTTTACATTTGAAAATTTCTCATGACTAATGTGGAATATAATAAGACACAAATTGATAATAGGGTTTTTGGAATATTCCTTCCATCAAAATGCTACTTCATTGTTGCTTGCCTTTGCTTGGACTTTCACTGGGACCTCTGTTCTCGTTCTATATTGGCATTGCTCTGACACCAAGAGCCACATCATTCTAGGGCTCACAATGGCCTCAGGGAAAGTTCATAGGGTTGTCATGATGCTCTATGGATCTTTAACCACGAATACCATCACCACTCCCCACAATTCTATTCAAGCAACAACATCAGAACAGAATTCACAAATACAAAGAATAAAATAAGCAAATTTTCTGAAAAATGCAGTTTCTATCAAGCTACTTACTTGGGACTCAGTAGCAAACGACCAATCAAGATGATGTTTCTTATACTTATTAATGAATATTATAGTATAAAATTGACCATTTATAGACATTATATAAATTTAAATGGGCGACCTAAAATCTCCCACCTATACGTCATAAATTGTGTTCATAAATTCTGAGTATTTAAGCAGGCTTTATTAAAGTAAAACTAGTGGACAAAAGTAATTTTCACAATTTGTCTCCTTCCTTTACTGTGCCCTCAGTATTGTCAAATGAACAGCTTAAGCTGAATCCATGTTCTTTCTTTCAGGAAAAATTTCTACCACCTTTGTAAAGCAAAAGAAATATTAGAAAAGGCTGCTTACCCTTCTAGTATTAGGATATCAATTGAAAAGCCATCCAAAAATTATGACTCCTTAACACTACTTGGATCTAGCATGAAAAGCACAAACAAGCATTTTGTACTTCTTTAATCATGGCTATGGACAGTGACAGGGCAAAAGCAGTCATTGACTAGTGGCGACATAATTTAAAATTATTTTTTCTGGGAAGAAAAAAGCTGCCTTGTTACAATAAAAATTAACTCCAGTAATTTCAACTTAATAAAGTTTTAATTTTTCCCACTTTCTTATCTTAAAAGGTCTGATGAGGGAACATTTTCACCCCTAACTTAAATAAGAACCAGTTCAGTCAGACTGACACCTAATGGAAACTATTATAGGAAAATAATTCTGCAAAGGAAAGAAAGCAATGAGATAAGTACTTAACAACAACAACAAAAATACTTTCAGTTAACTATGAGTAGAGGTTTCCTTTAGATTTCATCACTAGCATTTGCAATTATTCCATTCTAAACATTATTCTTCCTCTATGAAGCAACTGCAATAAATTTGCACAAAACTGAATAGAATAGCTTATTTTTCAAAAGTTCTTCTTCATCCCCTCAATAAATGCCAGAGTGTTACATCTTCTGTTTCTCACAAACTCTGTCACCAGGCCTTCAGCTCTCTTTCTTCCTTTCAAATCCTAAACACTTATTATTTAGCCAACCAGCATGAGGCCAACTTTCCAGAGACCACCTAGGAACTACAGTATGTAGCTTCTACTTTTCTAATTTCCCAAGGAAACAATGCCACCAGTAGACATATTACATTTTGTTAAATACGTAACAAGCATAATATTTAAAAGCCCTAAATCACCAACTGGTGGATCCCTAGAGAAAAAAGGTAATTCATGGAATAATGAAGGAAAGAACAGGAGTTACATATTCTCTTGCTGGTGATAGAATGTCGAATGCAAAGACAGCATCTGTGTTTTCTTTCCTACTTCAACTCATTCTTAAAATGGACTCGCCCCCGGGAGCTTCTGAGAAGGGCTCCACCCGTTCCCCGCAGACGATAATGTTCTTTGAGCGCAAAAGCTGTGAGTATAGATACCCTGGGAGTAATTGTGGGATCAGACACAATGGGGTGAGATTAGGGGTAGGGAGAGGGTGTGTGTGGAGTACCCTTCACTGGGAATCCTAAATATTAGAAGAAAGGCGAAACCCTAGGTGGAGAAGCATGAGAGTGTGCCTGCTTCCTTCAAGACACCTCTGTGTCAGCCTCTCCAGGGTTCAGACTGCTCTTGTGGGCAAGAGCCCAGTGGGGCACACGCACTTCGTGCCTAAGAAAGGCCCATCCTCCAGGTGGAGAAGGTATCTGAGATGCAGCTCAGCTTACAGCGGTCCCAGAGCGACGACAGGGAGAGCTTCACAGGCCTCTAAGTTTATTTGATTTTTCTCCTGCAGTTTCCATTTCTCAGGCATTCAGTCTTCGTGCGCGGCCCGTGCACAACCAACGACCACCACGCAGGGAGGAAACCTGGTCTTAGTGTTTGGCCGCACTAGTGGAATCTTCTGGGAGCCTGGTACGTTCTTGTCCCCAGCACTGTCCTTCCACCTTTGAAGCGCCTTGATAGGACGGTCCCAGATGCCTCACAAGAAGGAAAGGCAAGGTGCAAAGCTGGTAAAGCTGTGTAGTCCGACGCTGGCAAGAGCTGAGACCTGGAGCCTCAGCCCACGCCTTCCACTCTGGGTCATCCTTCCCAGCTCCATCTTGGGCATGCCAACTCCTGCCACGTCCGAATGTCCCCAGGAGTGCCCGGGCATGCTTGAGGGGTGTGGTGGCGGTGGCTTCCTCTTCGCTAGGAGGTGACGAATCCGTGTTGTTTTATCGTCCATTAATATTTGAAACAAACAAACAAACAAACAAAAACTCTAAGTAGAAGGAGGGAGAGGCTCTCTCTTGCTCCCATCCCTTCGCAGCTGACCTGAGAGGGGGAACGTGCCTTGAGTTTGTTGGTGTTTGAGACTCGTCCTAAAGGCAGAGGCAGGGAAGACAGAGCTGAAGAGGTGTCCCAAAGAGATTGGACGTCTGAACAGTCACTGCCTGCCCCAACCTCTTTCAGGAAGGTTCCAGGTCTGTGCCACACTGCAACCAATCCGATTCCCATCCTGTTTCTCCACCCCTTCTCCGAGAATCCGAAAAGAAAATATGCGTTCCTGAGAGACCCGCCACACTTCCGATCTGGAAGTTCCGCGGGGACCCAGCCCCCGGGCCCCCGCCCCCTCCCCAGCTCGGCCGCCAAGTCTGGTTGCGGAGCGGCGCGGCCGGCCGGGGGTGGGGCTCCGGCACCGCCCCGGGCCCGGGATTCGCGAAGTCACGCGCTTCCGCAGGCTTGCGGGGGCACCTTCGCCCACGGACACGCCCTTTCTGCGGAGGCAGCCCCCAGCGACCCTCTGCCCAGCTTCGGCGCCTCACTCGCGACGCTCCCAAACTGCTCAAGGCCTTTCAGTCGTTCCCAACTTTAGAAAATCGCCCCGTCCCCGTCTCTCCCCCCAGCCGCACCCCACCGTGGAGAGGAGAGGAGCGGACTGGGAACGCCGAACCGCCCGCAGGCTCGGGGGAACGTACCCCCTTCCGCTCCCCGCCCATCCCCTTCACCTCGCCCCCCGCCCCCTGCGCGAACCCATTTTCCAGTCCTGGTCACCAGAGGCGCAGCGCACAGCCTTTCTGGTGGAACCAGTGCGAAAACACCCGAGGAAATGAAAAGAACAAGAAAGTGCTACCTTGGCAACCACGGGCGTTTAGTGGCCAGCTGGTGGGCTGGGGAGGGCGGCCGCTGCCCCCCTGCCGCTGGTACTCTCCTCGACTACGCGTATTCTTAAGCAATAACAACGTAATCCGTATTATCCACCCAAGAATACCCGTCACCGAAGAGAGTCAGAGGACCAAGCTGCCGCTGCCGCTGCTACCGCTGCCGCTGCTACTGCCGCCGCCGCCGCCACCAGAACTCTTGCTGCTCGCTGAGCCCGCCCCTGGCTGGGGATGGGCTGAGCTTGACCGGGACCATAAATCCATAACTCGATTTCCCTAAAGAAGGATCCAAAGCTGTGCTCGGCTGCTTCCTGCCCAAATCCAAATGGCCGCTCCATTTCCAATTCTGAAAGACAAATCACAAAACCAAATACTTAACACAGAAGAGTGCTGTCTTTCCAGTGAGGAGGGAAGATGTGGCAAGGCTCTTTGGGCACAAGTGGGAGTGACAAGTAACCTTCAGTTTACCTGGTGCTCTCCCAGTGCTTTCCTCTGCACTTCTCTGCTTGGTACCCAGTCTGGTCTCGGTCAGTCCACTCTAGGTGGTTTGATTGAGTGCCATGGCAGCCAGGGAACCCTGTAAGAGACATGAATAGTTACCCACACAAATACAAATATATTTGCCTAGACGGCTTTGGGAAGAAGTGAGGCTTAAATAAAGATAGGTCATGCATGGGTGAAATTTTCAGTAGTGTGTTTTGGAAATGCATTTTTCTCAAGCCCAAGATCATGGAAAATAAACACTCATTCAATTTACTACTTGAAATCAAATACTTATAGATGTACAAAAATAGGCATTTTTCCTTTGAAGGCCTTAGAGCTATACAACATAATGATTTTTAAAGCAAAAAAAAGCTTCAAGGCATACAATAATTAAACCCATTTTCCATAGTGTCAAAACTCACTGAGTTGACAAGCTGGTAGACTTTCTATGATTTAAGCATCATTTTGTATCACCACAATGTTTAATTTCATAGCACACTTTTAAAACATATACTATAAATGCATTGCTGTACAGCTGTTGTGGACACCTCTACAGAAAAACCTTTGAAGCTCTGTGTTCATAAAAATTATTTTAAGAAGAAAAAGCCAATAAAAACTCATTTGCAAAGTGACTGTAATTTTGGCATTCAGAGAGAGAATCTCTGTGATTCTTTGATGATCAATATGGCTCTTACTGGAAAAGCTTTGTCTTAAGATCCTGCAGTGGATATTCTGATAATGGGGGTTTATTGTTCACTAAATAAAATGGACAAGTGCAACGTCACTACCCAAGACATGGTGTAGCTTCATTAGAAAGTTCTCAATTTGCTTTCCCCTTTACTCTCAAATACATGAAAGTACATCCATGTAAGGGGAATGGGGGGGAATATGGAAACATGGCAATAGACATTATGATTTCCCAAATTATGTAAGTGCAAATAGCTCTTCATCAAGGAGTAATTATATAACAGAATCTCTCCCACTACCACAACTCATCTCTAACTGACCTGGTTGCAATTTAAGGTGCTTAGGTTGTGTTTGCTCTTATTTTTAAAAAAATTATAATACTTCTCCAGGCACACCAACTCATCATTTTCTTGACATGTTAAACTTACAGATGGAAAAATCAACATGAATTCTAGGTTTTATGAATAGATGCTTAATATATAATGTCTGAACCTAAAATAACCAGAAAGAAAACCAATATAGCCCAACTACCAGACTGTGTTACATTATTTTCAGATAACTGTTAAGTACACCACTTACAAAAAGACAGATACCAATAAAACAAATAAATAAGCACTATTTTCTGCTGTTACCTAACATAGGTATAAAGTGGAGCTTTTCTCTGGTGCTAGACAAAAAAAAATTCAGAAAGCTGACAGGTTCTCTTCAGCTTGAACTCCTAGAAACAAAAGCCCTTAGGGAAAGTAATGCAATAGTCTATGAGCAAAGTGTACATTTGCTTCTGCACTCTTCTATTTAAATCTCAACTAATATTAAAAGGAAAACAAGAAACACACTATACAGATAGGCTTGGATTTACTAAATGGAACGTTTTAAACTCAAAAGGATGGTCAAGGGAGGCACACACACACACACACACCCCAATACACAGGGCATCAGAATCACAGCATAAATACCCACACAGCTTTTCAATGCTTTCCAAGTAGTCTCCTTCAGTTTTGCTTCCTCACAATTAAAATAAAATATATACACACACTGACCCACAGACTCACACGCTTTAAGAAACTAGAACAACGCAGTTGATATGCTTTCTTTCTACCCAAGTAGCAGTGCCAGCCTTTTCCCTACCTACCCAATGTTCCACCAGCTTCAGCACCTGGACGAGTGGACAGCTCAACCCGGGCCGACTGCCGGCAGCACTCGCAGCAGAACTGACGCTCTGAGCTCTAACCAAAGCTCTCTCTCGTGCTTGAGCGGGGCAGCCTGACTTACGAGAACACCATTTCCTACGAGACCACTGCCGCTGGGTGCATATTCAATTCAAGCCTCCTTAAGCTGTCGGATTTCCCCCACCCATCCACCCTCCCCCCCTTCTCCACCCTCCACACAAAAACAGAAAAGGGAAAAAGCCCAATACCATCAGGGCGTTTGTTGATCAACTTACACTTCGCTTTTGAATATTTAGATACTGCTAGCGGAACAATATCAGCGGAGGCTTAGGTCCGCATTAAGTACCTTTGTTCATCGACTCCTGCAAGCCATGTTTATTAGAATCTACATTTCTCTCGCGCCCCAATAACTAGAGGTGTGTTTTGCGGGCAGGGGGCTTTCAGCACCTTTTGATCTCTCAAGGCCACCGCGACTGACTGACGGTTCCCAGTACTTTCCTATGCTATCCCCCACACTCCAACACCCATCCCAGTTAATCGCTTCGCAATTTGCAACCAAAAATACATAAAGAAACGCGACAAAGCAATCGGTTTGAGGAAATAAGCTAATTAAGCTAAAGCTGAAATGCCTCTCTCTCTCTCCCCCCCCTCTTCCCCCTTGACTCCCTCCCTCTCCCTCTCTCCTTCCCTCTCAAGTAGAAAGGGGGAAACACCAAGGAGAGAGAAAAAATCGGGAGGAGGGTGGTAGTCGACTCTTACAGTCAATGGAAAAAGAGTATACACATCTCTACTGAATAATACTCTCGTTCTCAGACAAAAAGAAACACATTTTTCGATGTAAACATAGTCTCCCTCTCCCATACATCCTACATCCTTTACGTTTGCTGAGATTTGTCTTGCTGTATGGCAAAGTAACTGTCACAAATCCATCTCGATTGAAGTGCTTACCCTCTAAATCCAGGTTTCAAGAGGAACTCCAACTGTGTGTAGAAGCCAGGGAGTCATCTGATGTGCAGTGAGGTAGGCTCTGGGCAGTGGGAGCTGCTTCTTCTCTCCGAGTGCTGGGTTACAGTGTTAACAAGCCCTGGGAAGGGACCTCGGCGCCTCGCGCTGGCTGTGCCCCAGTGCCTTCGCGTGGTGGCGGCTTGCTCATGCTTCCGAGGAGTCCCAGGCGATAGCCTTCAGCTGATGCGAGCTTCCAGAAAGGAGTGGGGTAGGGAAAAAATCATCTAATGCAATCAAATCGATCTGATCTACACCATCTGTCGCCTGCCACTATACACAAACGTTAAAATAGGAAAACGGAAAACACTGACAGCCGAGAGGGTTGGTCTGCAAAGAGTTCATTTTTAGCAGAGCATAATTGGATATGGTCGGCGTACAGTTACAAAAGCTGCTGTTAACCATCCAGTAGTGGATCCCAAACATGCTAATGGTGGATTAATTGAGGAAGATCTGACGTGCAAGCTTCATAGTCTCTTATTCATGACTTCCCAATGGGAAAAGACCAATGCCTTGTGGGACTATGGTAACATACAGTCAAAAAGCTGCTAAGAAAATGGCTGTGTGTTCACAGCACCTCTCTCTGATAACAAACATATGTCGACTAAAATGGTTTAGTAGAATGGGAGGGGGTGTTGGAGAATAAAATTTTCTTTCCCCGTGTAAGCAATCCCCATTTTCTTTTCTTAAAGAAAAGCAAAAACAGATATGATCTCTTTACCATAGTGGGGGGAAAAGGATGTTTTAAAAGGTTTTTATCAAGATCAAACTCTGCCATATAAAAGAAACGGAACACTCCTGTGCAGCAATTCTTTTAAAAAAAATCTATTATCATTTTTTTCCTTACTGTGATCAAAGTAGATCCATAGCATGTGCAGTATACAGAAACTCAGTCCAGTTAATCCCACCAGGATTGATTCAAGGTTGTTTAATGCCAGGTACTCTTTTGACTTCTTAAAACCAGGATGCCTTTTGGGGAAGGCATTTTGTATCATTTAAAATTGACATAATGAACATTTAGTATGATTGCAGTGAGGAGATGAGAAGAGTTTTCCTTTCTAATTCTCTAATTACTCTCTCTAGCCAAAACCCCTTTTGGTCTGTTTCCAGTCTTCCCAGATCAGTTGATGGGGATATATACGGATGGGGGAGGGAGTGGAAATACCAAGAAGGAGGAAAAAAGAGAGTGTGGATTATCAATAGCCAGTAAATTCTATTCCACTGGTAATAGAAAAATATATAGCAATAAAAGAGATAACTCACTAATTGTTGATCATGATTTTAAGTTTAAACCAGTTTTAAAAAATAATGTTTGATATATGGAAAGAAGACATATTGCAAACAATGGGATGACTGCCCCCCACCCATTTAGAGTTATAGGTTTAAAAAACATTGAAATAGAGTTTATTATCTAGATATTTGACAATCTTTTATTAAATATATCTAAAAATTCCATATTTCCTCTGATTTTGTCATCCATTTGAACACTGAAAACTATAGTCATTTTGATTCTGCTGTCTTTTCTTTGGTAACATACATTACATAAATTCCATAGTAAACAATTAGTGTTCAGGAAAATTCTAAAGATGAATCTGTCTCCTAAAACTTTGATAATCTCTTCAAGGAAAAAAAAAACCTAACAGTTATGAATTAAATTAGTCTAAAAATATAGCTTGAAGACAAATCAAACAATTTACCTGATCTTTTGTTTCAACATACATTAATTAAGCACTCTTCCAACCTACACAACATTCCAGGGTCATAGTCAGATATTCAAGTCTAATAGTTCAGCAGCCTTTGTTGTCATTCGTGTCAAGCTATTGCCCCCTGCAGGTTAGGCTGAAAGTGCAGGCAGAATTTGGCCAAGTCCTCAAGAAATTGATGGTAGTCAGGTTACTCAGTCTCTCCCAATATTTAACTAGAGTCAACTTTTTAAGTTTGCTTTCATTATGGTTTAAACTATTTATTTACAGATAGGTAGTACATTAAGAAAAATGCTCTTTAAAGACGTGATTTCAGTTTTTCTTCTGAGAATTTAGCTGCATTGAGTAAACCATCCACTTTGTTGTGATACAAGGAGCATTTTGACACATTTAGTATAGTTTTCTTCATCTTCCCTTATCCTTATTCCACAAGATCCAGCAAAATTAAAAAAAAAATGTAACAGAATTGGAATTATGAATTCTCAATAATAAATATATAGCCCTGGGCAATTTGATATCAGTATGCTTTTGGTAGACTCAATGAAGTGCATGCAAATCAAACTGTTTCAGATTCTCCCTGCTCCTGATATGATGAGGTCAATTACACCGTTTCTCTTGATTATAAAATGAAACATTATTTCATCCTCCATATTCCTGCTATACTATCATCATTTCCCACAATCAACTTTTCCAAATAGGGCACCTTGTCAAGAGGAAATAAATTTATAATTGACAGAATAGAAATTAAATTACATCAACTCTTTCACAATATTAGAAAGTGGAGCAAGTTTATAGAAACGACTTCAGAAGGTTTATGGAAAGAGTCTTTTATTCTTTGGAAGTCAACGATGTGGCTATTCACACTGAGTTGTAAAGAAACCAGCAATGGTATTTCCCTATTATATAAATATTCATCCCATTGAGCAGTGGGATATCATTATGTGAAATATAATCAATTCTAACACCAAATTAGCAATCAATAAGAATCTTACTTAGTCAAATTATAGAAGTATTATTTCAACATTGTATGAAAGTAGCTAGAAACATGAACTGCACTTTGTTTTTTTAAAGCTATTATGAAATGCTCAATAAAGACTTAAAGTTTAGTGGCAAAACTTGGGTCTTTTTTGCAGGATTTTTTGTTACCCTAACTACTAATATGTTTTCTGGATCCTCCAGAATGGACATGTGGGATAGGAACTGGGGATAACTGTGTCATATTTTAAACAATATTAAAAACACAGCAAGCCAACACAAACTAAAAATAACCTGAATACTTATCTGTTTTATTACATTTTCAAAGCCTGTTAAATTTCAAGAGGACACTACATCTATACATTAAGAGCTTTGCATCTAGAGTTCATTAACACTCCTGCTCCAAGTAAAGAGGGGATTTGGACTAGGCTGTGAGACTATTAATTGCGCAAATATATTGTAGCCAGAACAGTGACTGGTTGCCTGCAGCAGCCATTTCTGTCTTTGAGTATGCGTTTTTTTTTTTTTAAAAGTCATCTCCTCTTCAAAGTCATATCTCACATATATATGATTATACTTGATTGTGTGTACTGAAGCACATTGCTATTGAGTCAGAAATTTTCAAGTATCTTGATTCAAATGACTGTCAAATACCTAAGAACAGAGTTGCTTTTAATTAGCATCCAGAAAAGAGAGATGATATTTGACCTGTGAGTCTTAATCAAGGAGAATATTTTTAAGTTCTCCCATAAACGATGTAGCAGATTGCTTGCAAGTGCCTTGAAAAACATAGTCCTACTTCTCCTCCTACTATCATTACTATTGTTCTAATAGTTTCTAAAGGATCAGAACAGAGTTCTAGAAACCCTGTAATGCTGTTATTGCCGGAATCCTGGGTTATTAAACATTCTTATCCGCAGAAGCAAAGGACCATCCAATCCTATTCATATGCATCCTATGACTCAACTCAGTTTCCACTTGGCGGGCTGTGTGTGTGTGTGTGTGTGTGTGTGTGTGTGTGAGAGAGAGAGAGAGAGAGAGAGTGAGAGAGAGAGAGCGAAAGAGAGAGAGAGGGAGAGAGAGTTCATCCTGAAAGCGCTTATGTTTCCAGAGGTTTTCAAATGCAAATGGAGTGGGAGTGGTGGTGGCCGTGTTGGAGCGTACCGTGTGGGTGTGGGGGGATTTGGGGAGCGGGTGTCGTGGGCAGTAAGTTTAAACAAATTTAAGGCCATTACTACCACTGCAGACCAAAATAACTTAGGTCTGAGAGACCCCCTTAGAAAGATACAATGCCTTCCTCATCTAAAGGGAGCTAATACCAGAGTGATCTCAGCGCTCGCGCAGTTTTGAGAGAGGGTCCCGAAAACCGCCGGAGGCCAGGTGTCGCGGACGGGCCCCGGGCTAAACTCTCGTCTGGCGAAGTGAAGAGCGCAAAGTCTCCAGGCCCAGCGCGCCTTGGCGGGGCAGGCCGGCCACCTTGGCCCCGGGCCAGGCTCGCACTTCTCTGAAGCCCTGGAGCGGGCAAGGGGCACCATTCTGGCCACAGGAACTCTAGTTTCAGCAGCCGCAGCCCGCCAGCGCTGGCTCGGACCGGGGCCTCCTCTGGGAGAGTAGGAGAGCGAAAAAATCAACCACCACCTTGGATTTCAGATCGAGGAAACGAAGCCAAAGCAAAGGTGTGGTTACACAGGACATCCATAGCCACACCGTTGCCTCTCCTAAGTGGGCCTGCGCTTTGCCGCTCCAGAAGCGCGAGGCGCGGTTGGTGCGGTCGCGGGGGCGTGGGAGTCACCGCTCTCCCCGCAGCCCTGGCCACGCTCTCTGCTGTCCTCCCAAGTTTGGGCCAGGGACCACGGCTCACTCCCTAACGCCCTCGCGAGGACGGCTGCCCGTCGGGCCAAGGGCGCCCTGGGCTGGAGGCCGGAGCAAGACGGCCCCGCGGGACTCGGGAGCCTTGGTAAGGCGGAGGCTCAGACCCCGTTCACGAAAACGCCTGGCTCCTCCAGGATTTGTCATGTCTTAAGCAGCTCCGAGAAGGCTCCGCTGGCTCTTGGGGAACCCCGCTGTGCGGCTCACCCGCGTTTGTCTCTCTCCAGCTCTCGCCTTCCTCCCCTGGTCCTCCCTTCACCAGATCCCCTGCCTTGCCCGAGTCCCGGGCCGCCCGGGCGGAGCCCAATACGCCCGGAGAAGAGCGCCGGAGCCCCCTGCTGGCCGGACGCGGCAGGCGCGGCGGCCTGCTCGGTCCCCTCCGCCCCGCGGGCGCTGCCCAGCCCGGACCCGCCTCCACCCTCCAGCGCCCTGGCGCTGGGGGCGTGCTAAAAGCAACAGAAAACAAAACAAAAACAAACAAAGCGCCAAACCCCACTCTCACCTCGTCTACTGGTCAAAGGTAAGTGTGAGTTCAGCCTCTCCCTCGTGCGTTTCTGACCCTTCTCTGGTTCTCTGGGCTGAGGTCTGAAGGAGCCAAAAGGGCCCCCCCCTGAAAAAGAAATTATGGCCGCTTTTTAGAACATGTTTTCCAAGCATCAAAATCTCTCTCTCTCTCTCTCTCTCTCTCTCTCACACACACACACACACACACACACACACACTTCAAACCCACACTTGCCAGTCTGGAAGAGTACTACCGATGTGCATGTTTCTGGAAGCATTTCCTTAGCTATTGGAGGAAATGTTTACTAATATTTCAGGTTGTAGAAACCAATAATTATTCTGTGAATTGGGGAGAGGGAGGGTAAAGGAAGACAGATTCCTCTTAATTTAACCCTTCCTCCCGTATCTGAGTGTGAATCCTACTTTCAGTCCCAAGTCCTAGCATGGGCCGAAAAGTTTTCATTCTTATACTGAGAAGGAGAGAGAGAGTCATCCATTTCTGCGAGGTTTCCTGTGTTCCCACCCCTCACTATGGAACTGGGGAAGTGATTGTTTTGTTTATCTAGACAATTCATGACTTAGTTTTGTATGGCGTTTTGAAATTAGTTTAACCTTGAAATAGGCTATATGCTTTGAGTGATACAGTGAAATAGGCTGTATGCTTCTCTGTTCTCAGGAAAAGGTTGTTAGAAATCACAATGTTTCTTTCTACTCAGGCAGCCTTGAGTTAGAGATGGGCATAGTATGCTATGATTATTGTGACTTTTAGTAAAGTCTGTTGCCTCTGGATGTTTACTGTCTTTAGAGAATAATAGTTTAAAAAAAAATTCAAAAGCTTAGGCAAAAAATAAGTGTAGATAGGTCTAGTAAGTGATCAGTACTATTAATATTTGCTTCTACTTTCTTCACACACTCTTCTGGGGAAAGAAGCCAAAGGACTTTTTTTTACTGTCCCTGGAATTAGTTTGTTCTATCTAGGCAGGATCCACGAGACAATCTTTTAAAATGGCGTCTGTTTTATTTGGTATTTTCAGATGGATGACAGAATCTTTGAACTGCTAATAAGTAAGGGGATGGGGCTGAAATGAAGAGGGATCTGGTATCTTTCCTCTGTGTTCATCAATCCAGGAGATCTGAACAGGTCGTAAAGAGTTGCAGCTCCTCCTGAGGATAAAATCGCAATTATAACAATAAAAACTAACATGTGTTGAGTGCTTATTCGTTGCCAGGTGCTGTGTTGCAACCTTTACCGTCATTTTCTCATTTAATTTCCACTGCAATCCTATGGATTAGGTACTACAATAGTTTCTCATTTTACAGAGAAGGAAAGTAAGGATTGGGAAGATTTATTTACTTGACCAAGATTATAACAGTTGGTAAGCAGAAGAGCAAGGATCTGAAAGCAGGCAGTAAAAGAGATATCTTGAGAACTCAGATTTATTGTATTGAATTCAGACTGGTAGTAACTAACCTAATATTTCAGGTCTCAGTTTTGTTTTTCATGAAAAAAAGAAGAAAATATTTTCTTTTCCCGGAATGAAAGCATTTGATCAAAGGGAGATATTTGCTTTTTAAAATGTTTGTTATGAACTCCCTATCCCCATTTCACAGATGAGAAAACTGAGAGAATGAATCCATTTATCTACCATAGCAAAGTGCATAGCCAGGCCTTAAAACCAGAGTTGCAGATCCAGGTTCTATATCCGTTCCAGTTAACCATACTGCTGAAACACAAAAAGATCCTTGGTTTTTCTGAAAATGCTAAGCAGTAGATCATTAACAGCCCAAATCCCATATTTCTCAGTGAGGAAGCTTTCTTTCACCTTAATTGTGAATACCTTTTTATACTGAAAGGATGCAAATGTGGAAATAGGGCTATTCTCAGTGGTGAATTAAATGACAAAAATGGCAAAAGACTAAAATAACTACATCAGCTTTGCTTGAAAAGCAGTTAAAGCAGTTAAAAAGATATCTGAAAGGCTCGTCTCAGTACCAATTTAGTCTTCTCCACCCCCCAAGACCCATCCTACCCTACTCCAGGAAAGCCATTCCACATTACATTTATTTCTGCTAGCTTTTGTTCACAAAGGAGTTTAACACTAACAAGATTTTGGTGCTTTTCATCTCCATTCATATATTTCTTCTTTGCAACTGTGAATGGTTACAGTAAAAATGTCAAAACAAACCTCTGGAATGAACACTTTAACAGAAAAAAATGTATACAATATTAATTGACCAAAGATTTTTGACTGGCATCCACATTTTAAGACACACTTACGATGTACTGAAGTAAATTGTGGAAATTGATTTACCCTTTACGTTAAAGGTAGTTCAGGTCCAGAATATGTTTCAAAAAACGATTTTAGGGTTCCTCCATTTTCAGTAAGGCTCAAAGTATCAGAGAAAATCAGATGAACTACCTTAAGTCACTGATTGGGCTGCAGCCCATGTCTTAGCTTTCTGGGTCATTTGTGTGCAAATTATTTGGCCACATGGCCTCCTGTCATGTTGGGGATCTGTGATTTTTCCAAAGGTTTAATTTAGTTAAATATGATTGTTATTGTCAAGTTGGGATTTTTTTCCTTCTCACCTCTCATTAAAACCCTTAGTATCAATATCAGTTTTGAACTATTAACGTTATATAATGAAGCTTGCTTGTCTGTGTGAATTTATACCATAAATGCGTTCACAGATTTTTAGACCCGAAGAAGGGCTTTTTGAAATGATCTAGTCTAACCCTTTTATTTTACTGATGAATAAATTGATGTCCTGAGAGGTAATACAGAATTCTCAAGGTCACCCATCTAGTAAGAGGAAGAATGGGAACTGGAACCCAGATTTTCTGTATTCAAGCTCTAAGACCCATGCAGTCTCACAGCATCACGTCCCTACTGCTTTCATTGTGAGAGATTCAGTCACTCATTCAACAACTAGTTATTGTCATGAACTTGGCAACTGTTCTAGGCATTAGGAATTCAACAGAGGGAAAAATAAAACAATCCTGAAAAAAGGCCTTCGTTTGTTGAAACATATTCTGGTGGTGGAGTGGGACAGAATCAAATGGCAGTCTTAACAGTGGCTATAAAGACATTTTATAAAGACATTTTTCTTAAAAATTACCTCTAATAGGTTATAAAATTCAAAGCAGACAAAAATATGCTGATATTCTGCTGCTTTTTCTGTTAAAGAAATTTGAGGAACTTATAATGAAACCAAGTAATGAATCACTAAATAATGAAATCGCCAAATAATGAAATCACCAACTGGAAAAGTAGTAAATGGTCATAGCAAACCCTAACCAGGTAAGTAGAGCCCTCTCAGGTGATCCATCCATGGACCAATGAAGACTGTTTCCCAGAGTCATCACAGGATCTTTCTGTGAATCGGGGATTAAATGCCTTTGAGAAAACATAGACTTGTACAGGAGCTGGGATAAAGAAATAAAAAAGAGATCAAAGAGGAAATTATTCAACAAGATGTTTGACACATTTTCAAATGTATATTAGACTGTCCTAGCAGATGAACCAAAGAGCAAGAGAGCACTATCTTGAGTTTAAGGCAGAAGCTTCAAGGCTTACTATAATTGGTTTTTGTGATTAACTCAACTTTTCCCTTTTAGAATATGATATACGGTAGTCTTCCCTCATCAATGGAATAATTGGGGAGGGAAATGTATAAATAATTCAATTCTGTAAAATCTTGGGTTTTGTGATTGTGAGATGCATTAAAAATGGTGTTTTTTTAAGAAAATAGAACTGGTTATTACAAAGAGAACATATACTGGACATTGAAATGAGAAATTATCAAATGACTAGAATGTAGTAACTTCCTTAAAACTGCCACTTTCCTCACAAGAATTTTTGCCTGTCAAGGTTTGGACCAATTGCCAATTGTCTTATGTCCATATTTGCCACTTGAGAGGAGCACTTTTTTTCCCTTAGTGTTTTACTGTATTTGACTTGGCAATGAAATGAAGCTCCCTCTCGGCAAATATACAGAATGAAACTTTTGTTAATTTGGGACAGGGGAGAGGAGGGTTTTGTCTGATATTACAAGGGGAAAAAGTGCATTTACTCCACTGAAGTTTCTTTTGTACTGTTTTCTGCCAGTTTAATTTTTATTTTCTTCGGAGTTCTGATGATATATTAATGTAACAGATATAGTTTATAATATAATATGTTAATAGTATAATAGTTTGGCTATTTCATATTTTAGTATTTTACATGTTAGTCATGTAACACAAAACATGTAAGCAGGACTGGTTGAAAGAAACTATTAGATGATTATTACATAGCGGGGGCCACCCAAGTCCAATTCACTGCATGTGAACTGTTGAAGAAATTTTGCAGAATTTCTCTTTCATGTTGTCAGATGTCATGTGGTGGTATCAACCAGGTAAATGATTAAGTTGGATTCTCTGGAGAATCACTGGTATATTTCCTGCCTCCAAGCATATCCGAAACCAAGCTACAACTACAGGAAGTGTTGAATTGCAGAAATGTGGTGGAATTGTTATCTCTACTACCTGTATTATGGAGATTGGAAGTTGTAACTAAAGAAGTCTGGGTCTTTTTCAACTTTTTGTGCCCTGAGGCCAGCTGAAGAAGTAATAGCATGCTCTCCCACCATGGTCACTGAAAAAAGTAGCAAATCTTAAATAAAGGAAAACGTGAGATCTGAGATCTTTTCGATCTGCCTTAAGATTGGACAGCGTTTATGGAATAATTATGTTGAAGCTCCCAAATAATGTGAATGAGGTTGTCTTTCTGGAGGGGTGAAAGGGTCTTTGTGACCCACATTCCTTTTGGAGCTAACCCGCTAAAAAAAGAAAAGCAGACAGACAGAAAGAGGAAAACAAATCCTATTTGAGATGGAGGTTGAGTGACAAGAGAAGCTTTTAGCCTTCAGATATATTTGCTCTGCACCAGGTACATAATAATATGGTTTTTGGATCTTTAAATCCATACTTAGCTAGGCATTAAATTCTAGGAATAATCTGTTTGTAGAAAATAAAGCCATTTCTATTTGAAAACAAATGGAAAAAAAATAATTATTTTTCCCCAAATGTGTACCCTTTTAATTGATCAAATGCATCCAAGAAATTCTGCTGGCAATTTGAACACTCTGTAGGTGTTGTTGCTGCTCTAAATTTGTCTGCAAGAGGAATTGTAAATGGTATTTACCTTTTAATTAAACAAAGCATCTTGCAAATTAAACACATGTTCTTGCACATCAAAATTTAGTTAACATCCTTTTCATTGTTCATCCTGCTGACACTCTGACAGCATCGTGAGTCCACACACAATATAGATTCATGCTGCTCCCCCCTTCCCTGCACTTTGCATTCCTCAGAGTAGATGATATCACATGCTACAGTACCCTCTGTAACTGACTTCTAATAACTGAGCAGCTTTTCCCATTTAATATACTTAATATTGTGTAAAATATGGGACTGCATTGGTGTGTCCAGAACCTGGAAAGCTTTGGACACTCATCTGACATATGTCTTATAATCTTACACTGAAAACTTGACAGTGAATGACAGCACACCTTAGAGGAATATAAGAAGCTGATAAAGGCAGAAGCACTGCACGTGAATGCAGAGTATGGTTTCTAATAGCTACATACTTTTTTACATGCATACCAGTAATTTGACATTTATAATTCACGGTGGAGCTGAATTTCTGTCATTTTCTTACTGTCAAGTCCTCCACATTTTGAAATAAATGTCCCTTCTAATTATTATATGAATTTGAACTCCAACATTCAATTTTTTCCCCTGTCCCTTATAATGGAATACTACATTTAGCTGAAGTCTGATTTGCAAGACCATTTAGGAAGTGTGATCATTTCAAATGTATTCCCACAAACTATACATGGGAATCCCTTTCTTGATTGTACTCTGTCTTACTTATAAAAGTACAGTTTAAAACCCATCTATCAGTTCTATTTCTAAGAAAAT
Source organism: Pongo pygmaeus (assembly GCF_028885625.2). Classification (NCBI taxonomy): domain Eukaryota; kingdom Metazoa; phylum Chordata; class Mammalia; order Primates; family Hominidae; genus Pongo; species Pongo pygmaeus. Next base: position 131,980,292 of record NC_072373.2, on the reverse strand, counting down.
AAGGTTATTAATGGCAGAATGAAACTGAGATAATTAGGATATGGTCTTAATGGAACAAAAGTCAGAGAGAGGTTTTTCAATAAAGCAAAATTGTCGTTAACGACTGTCATTCAGTTGCACCGGTGCTCATTAATCTCTTTTATTTCTGTTTATTTATGGTTTATATAATTGAAATAAAGTCATTTGCTTAGAACATTACCAAAGGAGAAGTGTTTCCTGCTTTGAAAAGAGACAACTCAGAATAATAGTTAAATAAAATCCAGGGTGAAATGAAGTCTTCCCTTAGCATTATGGTACCTCTGAGATTTTCCTTTTAAAAGTTGAGGGATTATTTTCACTGTTAGTGTTTACTTTTAAGGTTCAGGCAGCTAGCATGTTGAAGAGATGGTATTCATGTCAGAAATTGCTTTAAGGCACAGAAATGATTGGTATGGATATGGGTGGAAGAGAGGGAGGGCAGCCCTTTAGTGTCATCTGAAAAAAGCTTTCGTTCAAAAAAATAAAATACCTCATCCTAACCAAGCTTTAAAAAACAGAAGTAAATGATAAAAGTACACTTTTTGAAAATACTGACTTTTATGTTTTAAATAGGTATTTAATTATTTTCAGTGGGATGATGGTTGTTTGTTGATTAAAATAAGCTTTTATGCAAAAAAAATAGGATGTCCCTTTTTGATTTCAAAAAATGAACAGAATGTGGACGATGAATACACAAATAGGACTTAGAATCATCAAACTAATTTCCCTAGATTTAGATAAGACCAAAGATTAGGGACTTTGGTTAGTCACTAAATTTTAAAATATTATTTGCATTTATACCAGCATAACTTCTGTTGCCTTGTTTAAACATTTCACAATTTAACTGGATACAATTTTCCAACTATATAGAAAATCTATGCCAGCCAACAAGTTTCAGAAATATTGATTGGAATTTTCACTGATGTGTAAAATGTGCCTGAGCTCTAGATGTAAGATTTTCCTTTTGGAAAAAAAAATTTGAAGTTTGATATTGATCCTTGTGCCACTTGGTTATCTCTAGTGGCAAGATAAAGCAATGATTAAACTCTTCGTAGAACCATCCAATGTGTATAATTTTTACAACTGATATGTAAGACTTCTTTTCAAGTAATTTTTATGATATATTTAATAATGTGCTCCTAAGATATTTTATATATCAATTTCCAGAAAGATAAATGAGAATGTTTTTTAAAAATAAGCAGAACTTTCATCATTGCTGACAAAATGGCCGGTGCCTCTTTAGTTCTTGCTAAATGCCAGTCACTGTGCTGAATATGGGACACATCTTATTCCATTGCATCTTACAGCAACCCCACATGAAATTACTCTGAGAGAACTAAGACTACGGAGACTGAAATGCCTTGTTCAAAGTCTCCCGTCTAGTAAAAAAAAGTAGAGCCTGGTTTCAAATCAAGTTCTGATTTATGAGGCAAGGCTCTTATATACAATGCAGTGTGGCTTTTTCACAATTCTCATTTACGGAACACTTACCATGTGTCAGATGCTGTACTTCATACTTTACAGGTTGAAAATGTATCTTGATTAGCACCAAATCTAAATCATAGATCTAAGACAAAGATTTTGACTAAAAGGCACTTCTGAGCTTAGGCTAAGTGTAGAAGTGGAAGGGTGTATAGGTAGGTTCAACCTAAAATGAAATAGCAAAGTGGGCCAATGCGTCGTCAACTTCTTTGCCTATCTGCTTCCATACTTTTCCCCAAGTTTGCTTCTCATTTCTATAGAACCAACTCATGGAAGAAGGGACTCCTGGCAAAATTTGTATTTGACTAGGCATATGTGAAAAACTAAACAGAAGTCCAGCTTTAAAGAACAAGATTCATTTGTGCATTCATTCATTCCTTTATTTTATTTTATTTTATTTTATTTTTTGAGATGGAGTCTTGCTTTGTCACCAGGCTGGAGTGCAGTGGCGTGATATTGGCTCACTGCAATCTTCGCTTCCCAGGTTCAAGCAATTCTCCTGCCTCACTGCAATCTTCGCTTCCCGGGTTCAAGCAATTCTCCTGCCTCAGCCTCCCGAGTAGCTGGGACTACAGGTGTGCACCACCATGCCCAGCTAATTTTTGTATTTTTAGTAGAGACAGGGTTTCACCATGTTGGCCAGGATGGTCTCAATCTCTTGACCTCATGATCTTCCCACCTCAGCCTCCCAAAGTGCTGGGGTTACACGTGTGAGCCACTGGGCCTGGCCTCATTCCTTCATTTTAAAGTATGAAAGTGATGTGAAGAACAGAGAATATCCTATAAATTACATAGTTCAAGGATGGGAAATTGGAAGCCCTCCAAATTGGGCTCACATATGTGGTTCCCCCCTGCCAATGTATTATTTTTCAAAAAATTGAATTTGAATGCCTTTAGCTGGGGCATAGATTATCTGGTACAGCATGATCCCTCACCACTCTCACCAATTCTCATCCTCATTTCACATATTTTCCTCTTGGTTCTTAAAATCATCCGGAGTTCATGACTATGTTGGAGATATCCCAATATTGAAAGTGTTTGAGAAGGTTAACTCAGAATAAGAATATTTCTCCAAGTCAATGCCGTCTTTTTCTTTTCAATGCCTAGTTCAGTGCTTGGTGCATGGGAAGCTCAATAGCTAGTTATTGAATGAATGAATGAATGAATGAGACAGATTGAGTCCTAGCATCCAAGTGTCCTCTATCCCAATCCAGTGTTTGTTTCATTTTGTCACTTAATCCTCAGGAGGAGTGGGGCAACATCTCTACTTTCTTGTGCAGGAAATTTGGCTCTATCTTTCTGCACATGATTGTACTCTTTTTGCCTAAATCAAATGAGGTCGAAACTAACAGCAGTTCAGCCAAAGGAGATTTATTCAAAGGTTGGCTTCACATTGAAATCATGTAAAAACACAACAACCAAATGTACAGTACTTTCCAGAAGACCTAGAAAATCACACTTACTTCCAATCACATCATAATTCTTGATGTAGTACATTATCTTCATCCCTGTGATTGAAAGGGACAAAGAAGCATCAGACAAAGTAGATGTCTCTGCCAGACATATGGAGAATGTTTCTGGAGTTTTTAGAAACCTTTAGATTGAACCGATTTTATGTCCAAACATTCAGAAGAAAAAAGTGAATAACTGGGCCATTTATCTTTCTCTGTGATTAATCATGCTCTACCCATATCTGGCCATTTAGAAGAAAAATTATTTGTTTATTCAGCATTCATGTGTATATATACTGTGATATAGCTTAGGGCTGATTCTTCTGTTATTGTTATTGTGTATCAGCCATATGACTACTCTAGAGAACCTTGGGTTGCTCATTAGGATAATTGTGTAGAGTAATAGAAAGTTGGTAATTTTGATCAGGAAATCAAGTGTTTTTAAGGCAGAAACCATGTTGCCACAGGAGTGATAGATAAACTTGTTGGGCATGTCATTTGTACAAAGTCAAGGCAGACTATGATGTCTAGTGTTGGACTGAGACAGGCCCTCATATGCCACTAACCATTTGCATGATCACCACATTCTACACTGCTTCAAAACCTTCAAAACTCTGTATTTTCTGAGGACCAATTTCAAAATCCTGACCATGTCAGTCAAGTCTCCCCATGGTAGTGCTCAATAAGTATTATTATTATTATTATTATTATTATTATTTTTGAGACAGAGTCTTGCTCTGTCACCCAGACTGGAGTGCAGTGGCATGATCTCGGCTCACTGCAACCTCCGCCTCCCGGGTTCAAGTGATTCTCCTGCCTCAGCCTCCCGAGTAGCTGGGATCACATGCATGCGCCACCTCGCCCAGCTAATTTTCTTTTTTTCTTTTTTTCTTTTTTTTTTTTTTTAGTAGAGATGGGGTTTCTCCATGTTGGCCAGGCTGGTCTTGAATTCCTAACCTCAGGTGATCCACCCAACTCAGCCTCCGAAAGTGCTGGGATTACAGGTGTGAGCCACTGTGCCCAGCCTCAATAAGTATCTTTTGAATGAGCTCATGGGTATTTGCTGTCATACATTGTGTCCTGCATTTATCCAGTAATTCTCAAAGATCTTTAAATCTTGTTTTTGTTTTTTTTTCTGACTGTAAGACTTTTCCCATAATTCTCTGGGGAAGCCTTTTCTCACTTGAGTCATGGCCTATGCATCTGTGTAACTTTCTGTTACTGTTCTTGGGCATCCTCTGAAAAATTTGAACCAAGCACCATCTCCTCTCTATTATGCTCCACTGCACTTTCTCTGCCTCTGCTGTGGCACATATCAGATTGCTCTTTACCTGTTTTATAACTGTTATTTGTATGCCTATATTACCTACATTATATATGCTAGGTGCATGCTTGTGTTACCATATTATAGCTCTTAGGTACGTACCTGTACCCTAAAAACATGTGAGCGGTACGAGAAAAGGGATCATATATTTATGCTTTCCATGGTACATTTTCAATGAATGTTCAATCAGTCAGCGAACTAATCACACTAGACTGCTTGTATAAGAAAAGAAAAGAAAAGAAAAAAGAAGAGAAGAGAAGAAAGAAAGAAAAAAAAAGAAAGAAAGAAAGATCAAGGGAAAGTGGTGCTGTCTTTTGAGATATATCCATAGCCCTACAATTTTTTTTTAGTGTGACTATAAAGTAATACATTTTCTCTTTTTTCTTCTACTTTTTAATTTTACTTATTTTCAAGGTTCTTTTTTGAAACAAACTATGAAATTTACACAGCAAATGTCATTTCACCTTTCAAAATGATTATATTTATTCTGTTCATGTTGACATTGCTAAGACTTTTTTTAAGATTGTCTTCTGGAATCATTTCAAAAGTCAGTCCCATTATTTTGTTGCCAGTTTACTTTTTGTTCTCATTTTGGTTCATTAAAAAAAATTTAACCCATGTTCAAAATTTGAAGATTTCTAATAATTGAAGCAAATCCTAAATGCCAAAGAAGGGTTTATTGGTTTAAAAAATGGCATAAAATTCTTACAGAGAACATTATGCAGCCAAAAATATTATGACATTATGATAGGAAATTAGGAAATAATTTACATAAACATTGCTCATTATCTTTTTTGTATGTGTTGCTTGTGATAATTTTTCTGCTTTTATTTTAAAAATTAAGCCTACAAAGAAGTTGAAAGAATAATTCAATGGACACTCAGATACCATTCACCTTGATTTATCGGTGTTACATTTTATAGACATTTTCTTTATCTGCTTGTCTGTTTCTCTTTCTGTTTAGATTGATAGAGCTGATGTGTGTGTGTGTGTGTGTGTTTTGAGTAAACCAACAGGATTTTTCTTCACCTTTACAGTCTAATGGCTAAAAAAAATACTAGTTTTATTAGAGTTTGTCTAGGTGATTTCTCCAGGTACATATGGGCCTTTTAAAATATGGGAGTCATGTCTTTATCTATTTCCAGGATGTTTTTCTCTGATTGTAATTTTATATATTAATTCTATTTCATTGTTTTGTTTTTTTATTTTTCAGGGGATTATATTATTTCTATAGTAGATGTTCTGTATTTACTTTCTATGTCAACTACATTTCTCTGATTTTTTCTCTTTGTTTTCATTGGCATAATGCTATACTTGCATTTTTTTCAGCATTTCTTATAATCTATTTTTGTTGTTGTTGAATTAATTCTCGCTTGAGCATTTTGTAAGTTAGTTTTTATTTCCAAGATGATTTTTGTCTTTTTAAGAATGACTTTTGTTCTGGCTGTCAATTCTTATTTCGTATCTTCATGCTTTTTTGTCTGTTTCTGTTTTGAAGTTTATAAACTTATGATTTAGGTTTTTCTAAAAAAAATTCTGTAAATTATTGTTTAAGGATATTTAATTCAGTTTCCTTATGCTTTACTGTCATTTTATTAAGGAGAATATATGCTGAACTATTTTGATTTGCATTTTCCATTTTTCTTGTAAAATAGTTTTGTATGAATGTTGTTTGACATTATCTTTCTAAAAAATTTTAAACATGTTTAATTTTCTCAGACTAGAAATTTTATGTAGACAAAGGAGACATGCTTGCATGGCTCATTAGGTTTCTTAGGCCAAGTGTCTTTCTTGTAATATGGTGAAATTGATTTTCTTTCATTGCATTTATTTTTCTCTTGGGTAGGGGGATAGTGGAGGGCTGCGTGTTTTGATTTTGTGACTCTTCTTTTGTTTGTGCAAGCTCCTTAAGTTTCATTTCTTGCTTCCATATTTTCCTGCACTCTCAAGCTTCCAAGAGCATCCTCTGCAAGCTGGCATTTTCTTTGCAGAAGTGGTGCTTTCCCAGGGACCTACTTCTTGTTTCATGCACTTTATCCCTTTCCTGTTGATTTTCCAGTCGATGGTGCTCTGATCTATCAGATCTCAAACTTGTTCTTGTATTTCCTCATCTCAAGGTTGGACTTTCTTTTTCTGGGCCAGGGGATGGGGGGTATGGGCATTTTAACTGTGTACCACACTGGTCAGCTAATGCTCCTTCTGGGTATTCATGTGTAGAATCTCTGCTTGATGTGGGCTCAGGAGCTTCCTCTGCTAGATTTGGGTATTTATTTTCATATTTACACAGAATTGGAAACTTGTAGTGGTCCTTCTATCTTAGTTATTCTGTAGGCTGGGGGATAAGTGGTTTTACTTACTTTTTTTGTTGTTCTATATGGCCCTTTGGACGTAGTGTGGAGAAATGAAGATTTACTTTACTACATTATACTACAGGAACTGAGAATGCCTCTTGTGACACATTTGTTCTTTTTTGTTTGTTTTGGAATCTATCAGTGGTTGTTATTGGAAATTTTCTTGAAAAGGAGATGAAGAGATAATACTGGATACATAGAGCAAAACTTGACACAGATCCTCATGACTCATCTGTCTCACCTGAACATGTGAATTTTTTTTTTTTTTTTTTTTTTTTTTTTTTTAAGACGGAGTCTTGCTCTGTCGCCCAGGCTGGAGTGCAGTGGTGTGATCTCGACTCATTGCAACCTCCACCTCCCAGGTTCAAGTGATTCTCCTGCCTCAGCCTCCTGAGTAGCTGGGATAACAGGTGCTACCACCGCACCTAGCTAATTTTTGTATTTTTTTTTAGTAGAGACAGGGTTTCACCATCTTGGCCAGGCTGGTCTTGAACTCCTGACCTCGTGATCCACCCACCTCTGCCTCCCAATGTGATGGGATTACAGGTGTGAGCCACCGCGCCCAGCCAATATTTTTAAATTGTAAAAGAAAGCAACAGAATGGTATAAATAGAACACTCTTTTTTATTAAAAATGTGTGTATTTGCATCAAAAATTGTCAAGAAACCAGAGTACATTAATTTATTCACTCTAGTTATAACTGGATGGGGGATTATATGTGACTTTTTAATCTTTTGTATGATAAACATTAGATTACTTAATCACAAAAAATAGAGAAAAACATTTCTACTTTAGAATATTTAAAAAAAAGTTGTCATAATTCAATGAAATTCAACAGAGGTTTTACATTTCTACCATAACAGAAATCACACTAGATACTGCATTGTGTTCTAAATGAATTTATAATATGTTAACTAAGTGAATTATAATTATAATTAAGTGAACTCTTCATGCATACATATACATTTATATACACATTCAGGAATATTTGTGTAAAAAGTTAGGCACATCACACTTGAGGAGGGAGACAAAAAGCAATGGTAGGAGGCACAGAGAGTGAGGCCCCAGCTAGGAGTAGCTGGCCTGGGAACAGCCTGTGAGACTGCACTCCCTGGCAGAATATGGTCACCAGGTCTGGGTATGACCAGGTCCCGATTCAGCAGTAATGGGTGTGCTCAAACATTCCCAAGTAATCTGCTGCCTTTTCCTTTTCTTAAGTAGTTCTGATCAAGGTAAAGACATGGAATTTGGAAGGAAGAGAATAAAAACTGGGCTGAAGGTAGATAGTGAAATATTGTGAAATACTTGTGCGACATGATGTTTAAAATATTTGGATAATCAATCACTATAGCTGTGTCACAGGCATTATAACATTGTTCTCTGGCAAGAGCACAATGGAAGTGCATTGAAAGCAAATGAAAAAGGCAACATAATCCAAGTGATATCAACCTTTATTTGCTAGTCTTGAAAGTTGTGGTTGAAAGTATGGAAATAGGGGTAGTGCAGAAGTTTTGTTTGTTAATCCAAAAGGCATTGATACCAATTATTATCATTATTTTACTTTATTGAGAGCCTATCAATTTCCAACAAGAAGATGTGGTCATGTATTTCCCGTTTTATAATACCAATGGAGTATACTATTACAATTATGCAAATATCCATTAAGAGGTCTGCATATGATTATGCTAGAAATGCCAGTACATTTTCAATTCTGAGTGACACCATACAACTGGACAAAACAAATGTCTGTTTAATAATAATAAATATTATTACAAAAGCTCTATGCACTTATAATATCTAAATATATGGTTTGAAAAGTTTCTGGATTATTTTGTTTTTTAAAAAGTGTCTATAAAATTGTTTAGAATGTTCAACTGATTTGGCTCCACTGGGGCTAATGCCAGTCCCAATCTTCAGCGCTTATAATTTGTACTACTGTTTTTTGTTAAGGACCATAAATGCTTTTAGTCACAAGGTTTTGGAGTATAGTTAATGCTATGACTATAAATGTCTTATGTAACAGCACTTTTAGAGAAGTTGCAGTTTCTATGATTCCATACTATCACAATAGAGACATAAGAAAAGAATCTGCTTAAAGAGTAATTCCAGAAGCAACTAGAACATTCAATTTGGAGTTAAAGTACTTACGGAGAATAAGCCTTTTATATGCAATTAAAATAATAATAATTGCCAATGACTTATGGGTTAGATTCAGTTAATTTAAGAAATCTTTAATCCAATAATTCAGATATAACAATGTGCACACAACACACACACACACCGTTTCAGCTAGTTTAAGCACAGAATACTTTACTAGAGAATATGGATAGATCACAGAAGTGTTTGCAGGGCTGAAAAATCAGTGTCTATTCCCAGCTTCAGAAATGACTCCAAGGCACAGCAGAAGCCAGAGGACTACTGTGTCTGCCACTCACAGGAATCAGCAAAATTAAGAAGCCTCCCCTCATGACTGCTGGCTCCAGCAGCTCACTGTTACTGCCTTTGTCCACACTAACAACCTGGATAGGTGCCTTGCATCCTGCTTCTCTCCTTGTTTCCCTGCATAACTCCCACCCAAATCAAAGGGGAATCCAAATCACATCTGGAGCACTAGCTACAAGGGGATATACAATGAGCCATTTTTAGTTTCTGAGCCTCTGATGCTTCAGGGGAGTGGAATGGGGTGTGAAAAAGCCTATGCAACTCTTATAACGTCAAACAAAATTAGGATTATACTATATAGATAGTGTTATGTCTGGCATTTTTCAGTTTAAATATCACACTCATTTCTCACATCGTTAAATACGTTATGAAATCACATATTTGAATGGCATGATTGAATTTATTGAAATAACATTTAAATCATTTTGATAAAATAGGTCCAGTTTTGTAAATTATTAGAACCATATAGTACCTAGTGCCTAGCAACGTATGATGCACTCAATATATATTTGTTGAATGAATGAATATCATTTGAGGACCTGGGTTGACAAGAACTATACCATCTTAAACACATCATTCTTACTCATAGTAAGGAGAGAAGAACCTGAAGGGATGTTTAGGGAGCTTTATGGGCCAACCTTGGAAGTAACAGAACTTATGCATAACAATAGCTTCGGCTGGAAGAGAAGCTATTGTTGGAGAGAAAAATCATGAAGCCACATTGAAAGGCAAGGAAATGGAGGCTGCAAAATAATGTTGCTGGGCCCTGTTACAATTCTGTTTCTGGGATACAAATTTTATAGGAAAGTCTTCACCACAGCATGAGAAGGAATAAAAATCAATTTTTCTCCTTGTCTTTAAGGCCCTTTGCAATTGGATTTTCATTGGTTAATATTATTTTTGAACCTTCTAATTGTTCACAATGTATACTATTATTTTTAAATTTAACTTTAACAACATTTTTTCTAGAATGAATGAATAAACATCAAGTGGAGACATGATGTATTTGAAATATTTTCATTACAGCAATTGGTCATACAGTTTAACTAAATAAGATCCTTTTCAGCCATCATGATATGTGCATTTCAACGGACGCACAATTCTGTTAAGACTAGTTCTGTGAGCATCCAGATAGTCCCTGTTCTGTTTGATATATAGAACTGGAGTAAAAATATTCTTTTTAAATTTCCTATGAAGAGTCCCCTAAAATGCAGCTGACTCATTTATGGTCCTCTCATTTCCCTTATCTTGCAATCTGATCCAGATTGCCTCACCAACTGCTAGTAGCACACCTGACCAACCCATTGCTTTTCCAGTTCTTCCTAAGACATAGGCAACACTCCTTCCCTGTTGTTTTTACTGTTTATATCTCTTATCATTAGAAAGCTTGTAAGTTCTGTTTAGTATATCACTAACTACATTATTGCTCAGAAAATGACTCCTATTTCTATGCCTCTGAAATACACACACAAAATAAGACAAGGTACGTAAGCTTGACAAATGTTGACTTTGACTAGAGAGAATTTATGTCTACTGCATTGGTTGAGATAAATTAGACCTAATCACACCATCATCGTTAATTTTCTTCCTAAATTTTTAAATGATAACAAATCAGTTAAAACGTGTACCTGCTCTAAAGTAAGCAACTCAGTCTTGGGGCTATTTATACTGTCAAAGGGATAGACTTTTCAAATTATTTATTTTTATGAATAAAGAATAGATCTTACAGAAATAAAGATGTATATGGAATCCATGGCAAAATTAGATTCATCTTAGTGAATGATCACTTGATTGATTATTATTTGTTTGATTTAGCAACTAAACTGTTGACTAAATAATCTATTGGATTAATTTGTATTCAATTGGCCACAGATTATAGTCACTTGGAAGATTAGATGTTTAGATCTCTTTCTAGTGATTGATCTAGGCAAAATTAGGTTCTTTTCCCTAAAGACAATAAGGCAGATCATTATTTCCATTATCAGCAGCTTCAGGAAGACCTTAATTTTAAATTCTCTGAGAAAAAGTAAAAAAAATTAATAACAAATATTCTTCACTGTGTACTTACTAGAAGCTAAACACCACGCGGAGTCTTTATTGTTTCAATATAAAAAGTAGTTGCTGAGGAAAAAACAGTGAAGACAGAAATGCAAGTCTTTGAAGTATACATCTTAGCAGGTAGAGGCAGACACAAAATAACAATAAGTGAATTATGTATCAAATTTCAATGTAATAAGTGCTATGAATAAAATAGAGCAAAGTGAGGGGGAATAGATGTGTCTTGAATGGGGCTGAAATTTTATCATTGAATGGTCAAGATAATATTAAATCTATTGGTAGAGGAGGACAATTAAAGATTAACAGACTCTCTCCATCTTTCTTGGGTTCTCCTTTACCTTGCCAGCTCCAAAGTTTGGTATCACTGGGTTTGCTTTTACTGTTTACCATCTAGTTTGATTAGAGTCCCTTCCTCTGTCTCAGGATGAGCATGTCCTTTCCATCTGGCATACAGCTTTACCCTTGAAGCTCAGATTGAAGCCATTCTTCTCAAAGCCAACTGAGTCTTGGCTCAAACACCATCTCCTATGGTCTGTCCAGAGAAATTTCCTTCCAGCCTATCCTTGGTTCAGAGCATACATCTAAAAGACCAAATTCGTCTGAACATCTTACTTTCTCTTTAGCCCTCTCTTTACTTTCTCAAGTCAATAAAGTTTTAAAATGAAGGGCGGGAATTAAGTAAACTACTTTTATTGGCAACTCTTCTGTATCATAGGATATGATGACTACTTTGTATTTACTCATGGAAAAATACAAAGAAGTACGTAGTATTATTTCCATATGTAGCTGAGCAAAATGAGGTTCAGTAAGAGATTGATTCAAGGACTTAAATCCAGGCCAGATATTTTTTTTTTTAACTGAAAAAAGTAGTTTTTACAAAATCCTTTTTTCCAAGCTCATCATCCCAATTCCTAGACACCCATTTTACCTCTGCAGCTTTTTGAGAAAATACAGAAATCAGATATTTGTAGGACCTGTATTATTTGAAACTTTTCATTTCAGGGTTAGATTTGATATTTTTAACAAAATGCATCTGAATGTACAATTGTAATTTTTAAAGATTATGAAGGTTTTTATCAAGCTGGCATTTTCTGATTTTATATTCCCCAAAATATTTTAATAATGGTATTATTACAATCTCCAGTTTACAGTGAAGGAAAGTCAGGTTTTCAAAGGTTACAGATAATGCCCAGGTGACATATCTGAAAGTGGTTCTGCTAAGATGATGAATAAGTAAAACTTTATTTTAATAAAGTGTTAACCAAAACATAGCCTCCCCAAATTGACCATGCAGAGAAATGTTATTGTTTAGATTTTGATAAAACTTAATGGTTACAACTAAAGAAGAATTTTAAATGAAAACCTAATGAGAAACCACATTTGGCTTTCATTTTTATTATAAAAATTTGGAAAAGTAATATATTTGTATTGTTTCAAGTGAAATGGAATCTTAAAAAATTAACAATCTCATAACCACAGGTGTCAACTAACATACCCCTGATATTCCATGGTTCTTTTCCTCTTTACACTTAAATATTATTTTTGGCAAACACAAGCACACAGACATGGATACAACGCACATCAAAAAAGAAACAGCTTTTAATATAAATTAAACTCAAATATAAAATGTGCCCTTATCTAATGAAAAATGAAATGACATATTTTAAAAACTCTTCTTTTAATACTTTAAAAATGTGAGGTTTGAGCATGAATGTTGCTTTAAGAAAAGTACTCATGTTATTACAAAAATAGAATTTGTGCCTGTGATGTTGCAGTTGCCATGGTTACTACAAATTTGTTACTTAATAGCAGAGCAAATAGATTCATAAACATGCTAATTATATCTGATACATTTTTCAAACTGTTTTATATGAATATGCATATAGTTTGCATGAAAATGAATGTCCCCATCCAACAATTTTGCATGTTTGGGAACGTTTTGCTGTGTTCTCGATAATATGATATATGACCATCTCCATACAGGAAAAAAAAGAAAATACAATTTTCAGGCAAATGATTTTATGATTCACAGGGTGAGTGACTGCTATTGTTAATATAAATAATGTAACAATTTATAAATGCTAAATACTTTAATATTCACTCAGTCCTTGGAAAGGTTAAAGTTTGGGATTTATAATAAAGCTCTTTTTAATCTGTAATTCCTTTTTAAAAATATCAAAAAAGAGGCAGGTATGACAAAGGGATGAATATAGTGCTGAGTTTTTGACATGAATCAGCATGCTGTAAAATTTGCATGTGAAGATGAACAAATGATTTTCCAACTAAAATGTTTTCCTCTCTATAGCTTCAGTATTTGAGAGAGCTGGATGCACATTGAACATTGCAAAAACTCAAGGACTCTGCTCTTTTTATCTAAAAAGCAAAGCCACCACCGTAATGAGAAGGGAGGGAAAGTTACATGACCATGAGGGGGGGGAAAACTTGGCCTAGATTACCCATTGAGTGAGCCTAGGATATAACTCAAAATCGACGCAAGAAAGAGGCTGTGACCTTTCCTGAGAAAGAAGATTTGCTTGGGAGATTTGTGACTTCAGTCAGGGCCTTATATAGCTCTCTGATGAAAGAGAGGGAATATATATTTCTCTAGAGAGTTACATTAGGAGGGGGCTTTGCCCTAATCTTGTGATTGAGGATGTTACCACCATCCATTTAAAACAATGTTCCACTTTTCCTTTTATTGACACTGTCTTTTCTGTCTTTTAATGAGGCTCTTAGTAAGAATACTATCACTTGGTTTCACTCAGAAGCCAAGTGATATTTAGCAACATGTATGATATTAGCAATCAGCCACTTATTTGTTTATACTACATTTTTCACTTTCACAACCAATGCACATAGAATTTGGTTGCTATATTTCAGATGTTTGAGCATGTCAGGGATACTGACTGGAAAATCTCCTCTGCAGCTCACTGTTGCCTAGTGATTGATATCAGCTGTAACAAGATAAAATGTTATGGCATCATAATTCTGTTTGATGCAAGGTAATCTTTGATCTTTTACTATCAACAGAAGATTATAATATATACTTAGTGTGATAAATAATAACCTTTCACTGATGTCAAAGAAAGTGCAAGTTAAATTGTTAATGCTTCCAATAGCTAGCATTTTAGTTGCAATTTTTTAAAAGATTGAACACCTTGTAAACAGAAAGACTAGAGTCCTGAATGTGTTATTGTTAAGCTGTTACAACTTCTACTTCTTAATCATTAATTACTTTCTCTTCAAAACTGAACCAAAGGGTGCATTTTAAAAACTGCTAAATGCATAGCCTTGAGGTAAATTTTCATTGGAGGGCATCATGTCACCGAGTCGCCAATTAGAGACATTAATTCACCAAAAGATTATGTAAAATGAAAAAAATCAGGAATTGAATATTTGCTATGAGAAATACTCTAAGTGTGAAAAATATCTTCCTTCTACTTTAAAAATATAGTCTAAACTCATTTCGTACCACATAGCAAATGCATGCTAGATGTTAACTCTTAATATTATTTTTAACATTATTTATTGAAGGGCTTTACATATGCTGTGATCTTATGATTTACTTCAGATGCCCCTTGTTTACTTAGAAAAATTCTCATGTTTCAAGACACTGCTCAAATGCCAATCACTTCCTTTGGAGAGGCCACTCAGTGTATCTTTCTCTCCCCTTCAGAAAAGAGAGTCGTTCCTCCTTTCTGCTTCCTTGGCACCTTGGCTGTGATTTCATTACTACTGTTTCTCCTTGCCTTGGAATGACTTGTTGCTTTATGACTTTGGGCCCCTCAGGCCAGGGAGCAGGTCTCGATCATCTGTGTCTTCCACATTCTCTAGGAACTCAATGAATGTTTGTTAGTTGAGTTACTGAACATATGAATGAGAACGGCATGGGGTACAAAAAGTAAAAGGGCTGAAAAAAGAAAAAAATGGAAAAGTTTTCAACTGACAAAAGTAAATGATCCTAAAAAGAAAACACAAAGTCTAGTTCTGGTGTTAATCATTTCTGTCTCAAACATTACAGCTTTACGGACATACAGCCAACTTTCAGGCATTGCATTGGTTTGAGAATTATCCAGGCCCCTTACTTTTCCTTTCCTCTGGATATTACCAGTTGAGCATTTGTAAAAACCTTTCCATTGATTCCTCCAATTTGATCCTCACAATATCATTGTGAAATAATTAGGACAGATATCCTCATCCCTTTTTTTTAGAGTAGGAAACTACAGCTCAGAGAGGTTAGTGGTTTGCCCAGGGTCACATGGCTAGGAAGCTGACTGCAAATGCTCTGGATGGCAGACTCCAGATAAAGGGCACTTTCTCGGAGCTCACAAACATTTCCTGAGGCTAATTACAAATATTTTGATTGTTCAGGAAATGTTTATATTCAAAATCCTTGGTTAACATTTGGGTAGCTACAAAATAAGTAGATTTAATGATGTCTATGGTAGAATGGAATATTAGACAACACATATCATTTTTAGTTCTTGCTACTTAAAATGATATGAAGACATTAGCAAATGGAAATTCTGAAAACTTGGTGCAACACTTTCCATCTCTATTTCTGCAGATTCCTTTATATGGATTTATTGTCACGGCTAAGGATTTTTACAAACAATATTTTCTCAGATAGGGGAAAGTTTAAAAATTCTCTAAGTTCATCTTTTGTGTTAGGTTTGTACATACAAGCCAGTACTATTCACCCGATCATATTGTATTAATTCAGCTTGTAAAAGAAAAGTATCTTTCAAACTAGCATTTTCCCTTAGATGTTTTCCAGAATCATTGTTCTGAGAAAGATAAGAGGTATCATTGTTTTTAGCAGGTGAGAATCCAGGCTTTCTAGACAGTTATGACCCATATTCTAAAACTAAAGCTCAGTTAATTTGGATCTACAATTGCTGTCAGCTATAGTAAGTTAGAAGCATAAACTTTGTAGCTGAGGTGACTTAAAAGATTGTACCCTAGAACTTAAAGTATAATAATAATAAAAAAAAGATTGTCCAATGAAACTTTCTCTGTTTGCACAAGAAGAAATTGTGGACTAGACAGGTTAAGAGGTTCATCCAATTTCACATGGTTAATCTGTTAGTGTAATTAGGACTTGAACCCAGATTACCATCTGCCTTTTCAGTATTCTTTTTACCAAAATATACTGCCTTTTTTGGTGGATGTATTAGTTATCTACTGCTGGGTAACAAATCACCTCATGTGATAGTAGCTGGAGGAAACTGTAGCCATTGCTATAGAGCCTTGCTAGTGATTCTGTTAAATATGATAAATTTGCATATCTCTAAGAAACAGCCTCTTTATCAACATGTATTAAGACCACTTTTCCAACTGCCTGCCTGATCACTATGTCACAAACTGATACATGTATAAGACAATGATGTAGTAAAATGTATGGTTATTTAGTTTCAATTTCTATTCCACCAGAAATTATCACTTACTTGTAACTGCATATAAAATAAGTTTAGTTAAACATAACATACCCCAAATCCCAACAGTTTGAAGTTTATTAGAGGAAAACCAATTTTAGAGACAAGGACCATAGATTTTCCCACACCAGCTGCAGCATTTTACTCCCTTCTGGCAAAGCAGTTATTTAGGATGGAAGGAGTCAAAAATGTCTTCTTTAGCCCAGATTTCATTGCTTTCACAAGTGAAAGTGAAGATGTAGACTGACATTTAATGAAGCCAGATATTTATGCAACAATTTTGGACTTCTTTGCACCTGGTTTATCCTTACTTTCTGAGGAAGCATCTTCAGGAGAAGAAGGATCTGGAAAAAAACTTATGGTAAAAATAAGAAATTGTTAGAAACTAGAATATGGCCAACTCTGGAGAAGATAAAGGAGAAATGGCCTGTAGAGGATTTGAGAATGGTGTTGTACAGCTGAAATGCCAATGTTGTTTACTAGCTGTCCTGGTCCAATCATTGCTTTGAAATATGAAATTCAAAACATGCTGCAACAGAGGTAGGAGGTGTAGAGAATGAATGAATCAGAAGAAATGAAGTGAACTCATCTTGGTTTAACCTGTGCTTTCTTTGGGCCCAGCAGTTGCAATTTCTGATAATGTTATTTCAAACTGTTATTATTAATCTTCTAATCTTCTGAAAAACTTTGTTGAGCACTAATAAAATATGCCACCTTTTTCAGAAAAAAATATTTCAGTGGCTTAAAATAAAGTAATAATTTTATTTTCTCCTAATTCTGTTGAATTCTCTTGAGTAGTAGAATTTATAATTCTGCTTCAGCTGGGATCAGCTGGATATTTTTTCTGCGAGTCTCACATGAGGTCACTTATGTGACTGCAGCAACTTGGAGGCTTAATGGATGAAATAATCTAAGATGACCTCGCTCACATGTCTGGCTGTTGGCAAAACCCACACCCCTCACCAATTGTCAAAAAGGCTAGCTCATGCTTCTTTCGAAAGTGTTACTTGGTTTCCAAGGGGTTGACAATAGAAGCTGCAAGGCCTCTAAGGCATAGACTTGGAACTCTGATAACATAACACCCATCACATTCCATTGATCACGGGGAGTTATAAGGCAGACCCAAACATAAGTAGATAAAGAAACTGCCTCTACCTCTTGATGAAAGGAACATTAATGTCCCACTGCAAAGAAGTGTGCACACAGACATGAGAGCATTTATGCCTCTTCCCCCTTTTTTTGGAATCAGTATTAGTAGTTATGCTAAAAGTTCTTGCCATTCTTTTGCATCGGTGTTTACACAAAATAATACTTTGTTAAGATGCAGAAAATCTAATTTCTGTTTTACTGCAGGTAACTCACTCCTACGGTTACATACTATGGAGACAATGCTTTTCTGATTCAAATGAATGGCAATATTGATATTTTTAAGATTTTTTTCTTTTATTACAAGTCAATGGAGAAGGCTGACAATTATATGTGTATATATACACACATACATATATGTATATATACATATATCATATATACGTGTGTGTGTATATATATATGTGTGTGTGTATATATATGTTCTCTCAGAAAGAGGTTGAGGGCAAAATTAGTCCTGTAGTGTGCATGTGTTTTGGTTTCTGTTAAGTGATGATCTATAATTGATTTGTGTGCCAACTAGAACTGCCTCAGACTGTTTTCAGCTATTTTGTTCTCAATTCAATATGTAGCATTATTCACAAAGAGCATTACCGCCCTTTCCCAGATAATCAATCATAAACTAAAGAGAAAAAGACTGTTTTTAATGGGATATTGAAAAAAAGAGGAAGTGACTAAATGACTTGGGTGAGGGGGAGTGATCTTAGTATGAACTGTTTTGTAATAGGTCCAGCTTTCTTAGCATTCCCTTGTTATTTAATCTTATACTGTTAGAGATGTCAGGGCAGAAATCAATGTAGGGGGTTAGGGACAAGCATTCAAGCCTCATGTATCTAGGCACTTTATAGACAGTATGTTATTTAAACTTCCCAACAATTCTATTAAATGGTATGTATTTTTACCTATTAGGTTGTACCCATTTTTCAAATTAGAAAACAGGTTTGGGAAGGTTAGTAATTTATCCAAATTCATACAGACAGAAGGTAACAGAGGTGGGAGAAGGCTACACATGAGCTTAAATCCAAATCAATATTCTTTCCCCTATTATACATAGTCTTTTGATTTAGGAATATTAACATCATTATCCCTAATTTTTCTGCATTTCTAAAGGGTCATAAATAAGCAGGTACAATAACCTGCAATTATGAAATAAACACAAAGAATATAGGGCACATTGTATCTAATAACTGTTCTACTAGAAACATTTATCAATAAGCATTGCTTAAAGAAGCCACAAAAATGTCTTACCCCCCTTTTCAGAATGATTACAATTTGGGCTGGTTTATTTCACTGTTTTAGGAACCACTGGGAGAAATGTGGGTTGGTAATGAACATTAATGGGCTGTAACTTTGTTATATTAAATCTTTAATCTGGCCTTTAAAATATTAATTTAGAAGTCCTAGGTTCTATGGTGAAGGAGCAAACTAATTCAATAAGAATCAAATCCAATGTGCGTATTTGTTTTTACATTATTACATCTCTGAAATCAGAATTTCTCTTACAGCCAGTAATGAGAAAGCATTTGTCATATTTTAATTGTTTGATAGTGTCCTCAACTCAAAATGACAAGCTAAGGCAGGCAGCATCACTCTTTTCTGTCTTTTATAGATGTGGTAACTGAAGCACATAAATTTAAGTAGCTTGTCCAATGCCACACAGGTAGTAAGCGGTAGAACCAAGATTTGAAGCAAGGAAGTCTGAGTAGCAAGAAAGTCTGAGATAACAAAAATAATCTGACTTTGGGGTACAAAATGCAAAATCTGGAGAAATTTGGAGAATGGAAAACCCACTATGAATGGCATGTCATTGGGAAAATTTCTGTTCCCTAGTCTTTATCCTAATCTTTATCTTTGTGGCTCATTCATTCAGTGATGTCATTGGCCCATTGCTTTCTCCTCTCTGATACTCCTTCTGCTGATCTTCACTCTCCACTACCCGTCACTAAGCTGATATTCTCTGGTCCAAAGCCTCAGCCTGTCTCTAATCAAATCCTATACTCCCTTTTCCTGTGATAGTTCCTGTTTCTTTCAATAGGAAGCTCAACAATGAATGAACCCATCTGTGGGTTCAAACATAGATGAAACAAACACAGAGAGAAATCATACAACTGGGTAGATTCTTGATCACCTCCCTCAGCTGGACCCTCAAAACTTTAGCAAAATCTGCTCTTTTTCCCTTTAACTGTCTCCCACTTTGTTCACACCGACTCTTTCAAGTATCCTCCACCTGCTTCAAGTCTTCCTTCTCATTTTTTCTCCAATTCCAATTTACTCTAAAATATCTAATTTTATCTTGAATTATAATTTAACTAAAATGTTAAAATGTCATTATAATAACCACGCTGAAAGATGTTCATTCATTTTTATGGAACAAGAGTAAAAATTAAAGGCAATGTAATAGCCTAATTTTAGAAGAGCCAGACTTAGAACTAGTCTCTTGATTACCAATAATGATCTCCATTTCCCGTTATCTCAAAACGTGGTGCAGGCACATACACACACATGCAAAAATACATACAAGCACATATATATTTGACCTTATGTTCTCTTCTTGTTAATTGGTAATTCATTCATGTGGTTTGAAATCAAAATCACAACACTTTCCCCTTATCCACCCCATTTCCTCCTACCCACTGTAGGTGGACACCATTCCAGTGTTTCTTTGTACAAATATATATGAATAAAAAACAAGTATTTTATATATCTACTTTTCTTATTAAAATCAGCATTATATGTATATATGTATTTATTTTTAACTAAAATGTTTTTATCATTTTCTGTTTATTTGCTATTTTAGTACAGTTGACCCTTGAACAACATGGGAGTTAAGGGTGCTGACTTCTGCATAGTAAAAAATCCATGTATAACTTTTGACTCCCCAAAACTTAACTACTAATAGCTCACTACTGACTGAAAGCCTTACTGATAACATAAAGTTGATGAACATGTATTTTATATGTTATATTTATTATACACTGTATTCTTACAATAAAATATGCTAGAGAAAAGAAAATGTAATTAGAAGTCATAAGGAAGATAAGATATATTTACTATTCATTAAGTAGAAGTGGATCCTCATAAAGGCCATCATCTTCATGTTGAGTAGGCTGAGGAGAAGGAAGAAGAAAAAGGTTGGTCTTGATTGTCTCAGAGAGGGCAGTAGTGGAAAAGGTGGACAAGGTGGAAGGGGACGCAGAAGAGACAGGTACACGTGGTGTAACTTTTATTGAAAAAAAAATCTGTGTATAAAGTCTTCACAGTTAAAACCTGTATTGTTCAAGGATCAACCATAGTTGCATAGCATGCTAATATATATATGTACTGTAGTTTATGTTCAACCGTTCTCTGTTGTAGGCCTCTTGTCTGTGTCCAACTTTTTGCTTTTATGAGCAGTGCCACAATGAAACGCTGGTATACTTGTCATTTTGTTCATGTGAAAGTATATCTAAGTCAGTTCCTAAAAGTGGGCTAAAGAAGAAAGAAAATTAATAATTTTGATGCCTATTTTCCCATAGGTTTGATAACAGAGTATATTTATCACATTTTGCTTTTTTTGTCAATATGATAGGTGAGAAATGATAGCTGAGAAATTTTCATATGTTTAAAAACTGCTTGTATTTTTATTACTGAGAATTACTCACATCCTTTTCTAATTGCTTATTGTATTGGTGGTCTTTTTCTTCTCCATATCTTAAAGCTTGTTATTTATGTAGGGGTTTAGTTTTAAGTTTCTGACATCAATTAACTATTTTTTCCACTTTGCCCTTTTTATGTGTGCGCATTTTATTTTGATGTGTTTTGCCTTATGGACTTCTTTAAAAAATGTAATGCAACTTCTTAGTCTTTTTCCCTCATAGTTTCTGGATTTTTGAGTTACAAATAGAATCTGCTCTTCCAAGGCTATGAAGAAATGTGTCTGTCTTTTTTTCTAGTACTTTTATGGTTTCCCTTTTACATTTATGTCTTTGGTCCACTTAGTGTTTACTGATAAGGATCAGAATTTGTCTTCTGATGCTTATCCATTTGTTATAGTACCATTACTAAAAACTTTATCCTTGACTCACTGATTTGAGATACTACCTTATCATATAATAAATTGATGTTTCTACTTGGATCTATTGTTTATTTGGTTTCATTCACCTGTCTGCTTATTCCTGTGCCAATAATTTACTGTTTTAGTTGTTAGAGCTAGGCTTTCTAATACATAGGTTATTGAGCACTTGAAATGTGACTGGTATGAGATGAGATGTGCTGTAATTGAAAACTACGCACTGGATTTTAAAGATGTAGTTTAAATAAAGAATTTTAAATATATTAATAACAACTTTTATTTTGATTACATGTTGAAATAATGTTTTGATATATTGGCTTAAATAAAATATATTTTTAAATTAATTCTACCTTTTAAAAAAATTTTTATATTGTAGCTACTAAATGTTTTAAAATTGTATAGGTGGCTTTCGTTATATTTTTATTAGATAGCACTGCTTTTGAGTATGTTTAATACCTAGTAGAATTATTCCTACATCAGTGTTTTTTTTTAAAAAAAAGTTTTCCTGGTAATTTACTCTTTTTTATTTTTTCCGTATAAACGTAGAATTCGCTTGTATATTTCTACAACAAATCTATTGATATTTTTATTGGAATTGTGTATAATTTGTAAATTAACTTATAGTTTATATTTTTATTATGTTGCGCCTTCCTATCCAACAACATGATATGTCTTTCTGTTTCTTCAGTCATGCTTAGGTGTATTTTAGGAGTATTTTTAGGTTTTGCTTATATAGGTTTGGCACATTTTTGCAAAGTTTATTTCATAATATTTTATCTTTCTGTGGCTATTGTAAATGTATATTCTTTTCCATTTATCTTCTCACTTGCTGTGTCTACGTATGATTGATACTAATTTTTATGAATTAATTATTTTCCTTGCTATCTTAATTCATTCTCAATTATCTTGCTTTTGTAGTGTTTTTCTCCATTTTATTCTTTTGTGTTTTTCAGTAACAAAATTGTCTACAAATAGGAAGGGTTTTACCACCCTCTTTTAAGTGTTATATCTCTAATTATTTTCTCTTGTCAGTACAAAATGAAATAGCAGTGGTGAGTGTGACTATCCTTTTCTTGTTTAAACTTCAGCAGAAATGTCTCCATTAGGTTGAATGCCAGTTTGTGGGCTGATATTTCTCTCGTCTCTCTGACATACACACAACGCACACACACACGTGCGCGCACACACACACATACACACATGCACTGTTAAGAAAGTATTCATATATACTTATTTTCATGAATGTTTAAAAAAATCTAGAATGGATGTTTAATGTTGTCATGTCTTTTCTGATCCAAGGAATGACTATATAATTTTCTTCTGTCAATTAGGTGAATTAGATTAATAGATTTGATTGTTTTACTTGTGATATACTATAATTTTAAAGTATTTCTTTTTTTAGTTTAAAATTTTTTACAGCAGCATCAATTTATACTTTGATTTGCAAATGTAAATTAAGATACAGTAAAGAGTAAAATACAAAGAAATGGATGCATGCTGTGCATAGATTATTGATGAGTACTCGCAAGCCATTCTCAATCCCAAGCTCCCTTGCTGCTTCTACACTGAGTTTGGAGGTAATTGCTCACCACACACTCTCATTTTTAGTTACGAGAGGCCAAGTGACTCAACTATGGCCCATATGACAAACAGCAGACTTCCAGGGAAACTTAGAAGAATATTTGCTTTCCTAATAAGAAAAGGAATACCTGGCATAGATTTCCTTCCTCTTCCCTCTTCCCCCTTCTTCCTATTAAATGCCAACAGTGACTGGCATTCAACTCCCATCTTGGCAGTCCTGAAGATGTTCAGCTACTACACCTCTTTTCTTCTTGTTATGTTAAACCATTTCTTGATTTTGCTTTTTAACATCTCACTTAGGATATTTGCACTGATATTCACAAGTGAGATTTTTCTGTAGATGCTTTTGAATTTTTTTTATGTTTTAGTATGAATGCTTTCATTGCTTTTTAATTTTTTTTTAAATTTATTGTCCTTACTGTTTTCTGGAACAGTTAAAATTGCATTGGAATAAGCTATTATTTGACAATCGTTTCCATCCTATTAAGATTGAGAAGGAACTTCCCTTACTTAAAGGTTTTTAAAGGCTCCAATTCTTTTCTGGATCTCACCCTTTCTTAATGTCTCATAGACTTTGGGCCATGGTTATACATACTGTCTTCTCATGATTTTCAGTGTTTCTCTTTATGCTGGCCCTTTCCTTCAGAATGTAAACATATGCCTACTTATCAAATTTAAAACTAAACAAAACTCCTACCAAACTCATTGACGCAAGGAAAACAAACCATCGTAAATCGCAGCACTTCCTCTAATTATTTCAATATCTTTCTTTTCTTCCCTGATCAGATTTTTGGGAGAGTTTTCAACACTGACTGTCCATTTTCTCCCTTCATTATCACTCTTCAGCACACTCTAATCTGCCTTCCCCCTTAGGTTACCAATAACTGGTGGGTCTGCGAATCTAATAAGCCCCTTCCTGCAACATTCACTACCTTTCCTCCTTTCCTTTGGCATCTGTGGCCACTCCTGATTGTTGGCCCACCACTCTGATATCCATTCACTCAGAGCCAACTTGTTTTTAAGGAACTTCAAACTTAAAGTATCTGAAAGTGAGTTAATTACATTTCTCTACCCAACAACACAAAAAATACTGTTTTGCTTGCAATGTTCTCTGCTTTAGTAAATCATGCTTCCATTCACCAACTTTTCCAAACCAGCAATATGGGAGTCATCCCTAGTATCACTCTGTTCCTTATATTTGCTGTCACCAAGTACTGTTGACTCTAAATCTGAACTCCTTCCCAATCCATCTAATTTTCTTTAATCCAAACCATCCATTCCCTATCTCTTTCATTATTACTGCAAGTCTCTCACATGTCCTCTCCAACTCTAATTTTGCTTCCCCTTCATCTGTTCCTTACATTGCTGCTGGAGTGATCTTTCAAAAACACAAACCTGCAAATGACTCCCTGCATAAAAGTCCTCAATGCTTTTCCATTTCCTTTGGGATAAAGTCCAGACTCCTTAGCATGCGTTATAAGAGCCTGTGTGGTCTGGCCTCACTCATATCTAACAGTTCTCCTTACAAATTACCCTCCTTAGAAATGAAACTATTTCCACATTTCAAAAGTGATGAGGTATCTCTCTCACTTAGCCACCATATGCTGCTTATGCTGGCCTACCTTTTGGAAATCGTCCCTTTCCCTCTCCATTTTACCTGAGAAATTTTTGATGATGTTTCAATTTAAAGTGTAGTGGATCATCTTTGACAACTAAGCTAACTTCTCCTATTATGGGTTTCTTTAGAGTCTAGTATTTCCTTGTCTTAAGACCGATCACACCTAATTGTGGTTATATAGTGTCTGTCTTTTTTGCTGGAATGAAGACTGTGAGGAGTTGAGGACTATCAGTTCCCTGAGCCAAACATTTAGATATTGAATAACAGCTGATTACATGAATGAATGAAGAATATTTGTTAGAAGACAGAATTTTTTTAGAATTTTAAATTGCAGAGATCAAGTGAGAAGGTTCCAGTTATATTAGATCTGAGAAATGTGATTAAAGCAGTGTTTTTGAAAGATTAATTTGACATTTTTCTGTTGAAACAGATTAGGGACAGATTAGATGGAGGTTTGTAGTGATGAGAACATAGACGAGTGGCTTCACATTAGAGTCACCTGGTGATATTAAAAAAAAAATACCTGTTTCCCAAGCTGCCCCAGACTGATTAAATTCACTGATTGCAAGAAAACTTAGGATTTGTAGTTTTTTAAATCAAACTCTCATACCCATCCACGATTTTCTGAAGTTAAAATGGTAACAGTATAATTGGTATGGGCAAAATATATTTTCCCTAAGAATGATAGAATGTGAATATGGGCTTTTCAAGTCTAGTGGACCAGAGAGCCCCATTGTAGTGTTAAAGAAATGGTGAAGTAGAAGAGGGGAGTTGTTTTAAAGAAAGAGAGAGTGACCAGGCCAAAAGTGGCTCAGTACTTTGGGAGGCCGAGGGGACAGATCACCTGAGCCCAGGAGTTTGAGACCAGCCTGGGCAACATGGCAAAACCCTGTCTCTACCAAAAATTCAAAAAATTAGCCAGGCATGATGGCATGCATTTGTGGTCCCAGCTACTCAGGAGTTTGAGGCGTGAGAATCTCTTGAGCCCAGGAGGTGGAGGTTGCAGTGAGCCAGGATCATGCCACAACACTCCAGACTGGGTGACAGAGGGAAACCCCATCTCACTATCTCAAAAAAAAAAAAAAGGAGGAGTAAGTTTTAGGCATGTGGGACACATATGTGTATATATAATATTATATAAACATATATCATACTAAATATGTATATAGGTATGTAGGTGTGTATATATATGTTTAAATACCTGACCATCTTCGACTAAGTTATGATTGGTTCCTTTATCTAGGAGGCTTCCTCTCCTCTGCAGGGCCCATTGTCCTAGCTACACCTCAATAACTGCTTTCTTTTCTTTTTTTTTGTCTTTTCCTCAACTCAATTCTAAGCTCTCTAAGGACAAGTATGTTGCCTTACTCATACTTGTGAACTCAGTGCTCAGGACACTGGCATGCATAGAATAAACACCCTCTGAATGTTTGCAGAATGAGTCAGTGATTAGATATGAGACTGGATGAATTCTCCAGAAGAGTAAATGCTAAGGAGAAAAGAGTGTCTTGTAGGAGGCATTTGCAGACAGATGAAGCTATAGAGAGGGACAATGCAAGTAACCTCAAATGAGAGTATGGAAAGGCTGGAAAGCAGCCAGAGCTTCATTGTTATGAAAAAAGAGTGAAATGTGCTCTGTTGAAGAGTTGAAGAATGAACAAAGGATATTTAGTTTGAATGGAAGCTCAGTAATGAGAAGTGAGAATGGTTGAGTTCTTAAAAGAAGCAAGTAAAGAAGAGGATTTGTGGGCTACTAAACTCATTCAGTGAATCTCATACGACCCTTGCCTAGTGTTAAATATGTTAATGAATTCATGTCATGCTGCTCAGTCTTAGTAGCCTTCATCATCCAGAATAAAATGCAAATGATTCCTATGAAAATTTGTGGAAAGGAATATATTAATAGGTTAGAAGAATTAGAAAAATGAAAAGAAATAATTTTTGCTTTTTAAATGGAGAATCATGCATATTTGGAGACACAAGGGAAGAAGCCCATGGAAAAAGAGAGATGAAGCTGTAAAAGAAAGAGGCTACGAATTAATGGGTGCAGCACACCAGCATGGCACATGTATACATATGTAACTAACCTGCACATTGTGCATATGTACCCTAAAACTTAAAGTATAATAATAATAAAATAAAAATAAAATAAAATAATAAAAAAAGTTTGTTTTATATTAAAAAAAAAAAAAGAAAGAAAGAGGCTATGAATGTACTCTCCAGATCCCTCGACAGGTGAGGAGAGAGTATTGTGAGCCCAAGTAGAGGGGATGGCTTTCAGATGCAGAAAAAATATCTCTTTCTCAAGACCCCATTTATTTTGGATGATTAGTGGAGCGATGGTGCTCAATCAATCTTTACTATAGTTATTACATAAACCCTTTATACATTTCATCATTAATATTCTTTTACACTATGGTTTGAGATGCAGAATGAGGAAGATAAACCTATTTGCAGTATTTGACCATAATCAAAATCAATTTTTATCTGGAGTCTTTATGTTTGTTGCATGTGTACATGTGTTTAAAAACTAAGTTCTGGGAAGATAGCATTATACTCAATTCCATTGGATTACTTTTGGATCACGTAAGCATAGTGATTTCTAACTTGTTTAAATATTTGAATTATTTGATTCTCTACCAGAGATTAATAACTCTAAAAAAATTTACTGGTTGGATTAAAAGTGCCTGTAGTTTATCCCTGTATTTCATAGAGTACAGAGCGAGATAGCACATTTGTCTGACAAATTTATATTTATGTCAGATAATATCAGTTTTGTTATCACCATCTGCATTCTGCTATGTTTTAACAACAATATGAACAGTATACATATAAAATTGTGGGTTTACATGAGATATCATCATTAATTTTCAAATAACTAAACGTTATTTTGTTAGTTTAAAAACTTTAGAGTATTAAGTTAAATAGCAACTGCAGTTCTATTTTGTGTTCTTGGAAATATTACACTTTATAGAGGATTCTATTAAGGGAAGAAGAAAACCATGCCAAATTAAAGATAGTTTAAATGATAATATAAGTGATAAAAAAACTGTTTTGATATGAAAGGAAGTTATTACATGGTATTGTGGTTATTTACTGAAGATTTATATAGTATTTATATAGTACATGACCTTTTTTTTAAGGTTGCTAATTGTCAGGTATCCTAAGGCAATATCTACTGCATGTTTTCTGTAACAATATATGCAATGAAATTGTGCGCTATGTTTACATTATGATTTCAACATTTATTCTTTTCTTCAAAAATTACAGGATATCACAGAGACTGCTAGTCAGCGGAACATGTTATCCTAATATAAGTATATTTATACAAGATTTAAAAATAAAGATTTTTCTATTGTCTTAATATGTGTCTAGAAGTTAAATAAACATTATAATCACAGAAGTCAGATAAAAAGAAATTCATAGTCTTCTAGACAAAAAATGTAAATCTTTTAGTTTATTAATCATTTGTAGTCATAATCTAGATGTACATTTTAATATCAGAAGAATTTCCTATGTAACCACATAGTCTCTATAATGTTCATTTTAATGGACTCATAATAATAAAGTTAATATTTATTTATTTAAACACTCTTTACTGTAGGACAATTACGTTGTTTACAGTTTTCCAAATGTAGATAATATTGAACTATACTTCTTTGCAACTGTCATTTCTTCTTTTTCCTAGCTTTGGATTCACCAGACCTAGTTTAATCTTAGCCTCTACCACTTACTAGCAGTGATTTTGGAAAATTCTGTACTAAATTTTAGTGCCCTCAACTATAAAATGTGATTACTATTTGTTACTTTGCAAGGTTTTCTGGAAGTTAAATTCTGCAAATATTACATTCATTTCATGCATATTTATTGAACACATATCCTGTGACAGGTGCTATTCTGGATTCCAGGGATATTCCATTGGAGAAAACAAAGGCTCAGCTGTGAGGGCATGCCTCATTTAGAGGTTGGGTCATAGAAAGAAGTCAGAAAAAGAGAGAATCATTAGCCTAAGGAGAGAATCAAGAGAGAAATTGTCTTCTGGAAGCCTAGTGAAAAAAGTATATTTGACAAGCATGGAGTGATTTAGAATAAGAGCAATGCAAAATAAAACTACTGTCTCTCATGTATTATACTGGACAGCAACTTGATAATATCTATAAAAAATTGTAAGTGAATTTACCTTATAATTCAGTAATCCCACTTCCAGGAACTTCTACTATATATGTAATGCATATAAAATGCACTAATATGAAGTTGTGACTGCATATCACTATTCACTGAAACATTTTATATAGCAGCAAAAAATTGGATATAACCTGATATTCATCTATAGGAAGCTGATTATTCAAACTAAAGTGCATCCACATGATGGAATATTATGCAGTTTTAGAAAAGGATAAGGAATCTCTTTACAGAACTAATATGAAAAATCTCCAGGTTGTATTATTAAGTAAAAAATACTTATCTATACCTTATCTATAATAAAGGGAGGGGCTAATGATACATATCCATAGTTGTGCGTGTGTGTTTGTGTATATACACTTTAAAAATCATTTTGAGGCCAGGTGCGGTGGCTCACGCCTGTAATCCCAGCACTTTGGGAGGCCAAGGCAGGTGGATCACAAGGTCAGGAGTTCAAGATCAGCCTTGCCAGGATAGTGAAACCCCGTCTCTACTGAAAATACAAAAGAAAAAAAAAAATTAGCCAGGTGTGGTGGTGGGTGCCTGTAATCCCAGCTACTTGGGAGGCTGAGGCAGAGAATTGCTTGAACCCGGGAGGCAGAGGTTGCAATGAGCTGAGATCGCACCACTGCACTCCAGCCTGGGTGACAGAGCAAAACTCCGTCTAAAAAAAAAAAAAAAAACAATTATTTTGATATTTGGGTAACTTTTTTTTTCATAAAGGGTGCAAGAAGGAGAGAAAGATCAACTCTTTCAAATGCTGCTAATAGGTTACTAAGATGAGCTCTGAAATTGCCTGTTAGGTTTGGCAGAGGAGATATTTTAAAAAATACATCTTCTAGAAGTTGTGTTGAAAGGGCAGGAGATATATGGAATGGTAGCTAGAAGATGATGTGAGGCCAATGGAAAAAATATTGTTAGGGTGTATAGTGAGGTGAATAATTCACCACACACTGATGTCAATAATTCACTCACAGATTATAGAGGGGAATACTGATGACGCAAAGACAGGGAAAGAATTACTCGTGTGGGTAAAAAACCTAACAATGATGATGCATCTGGTCCTCAATTCCTTTTGGATTCCCATTTTCATACTTCAGAGTAATGTCAAGCTACACTCAACAGAAATATTTAACCACCTTCTTCATTCCCTTACATATATTCCCTTTTAAACTATTTCTCTACCGTGTGGAAGTACTGATAGATTAGAACAGATAGACTAGATCAGAATTCTTAGAGTTCTAAATAAGGCCCCATATGTAGCTATCTAATTTAATATTAAAACCATCCTGTGAACTTAATGTTATGATTTCCACTTTACAGATAAGGAAACAGGTCTTCAGGTTATCTTGTCCATGCTTTAAAAATGGCTAATGGCACATTCCAAATTCAAATGTCATTCACCAGATATTTATTGAGCACCTATCTTGCATTAGGCATTTATCTAGGTATGGAAATAAAAGGATGAATAGGATTGATATGACCTCTGGCCTCATAATGGCTGTAGTCTTTTGAGGGAAAGAGATTCAGTAAATCATTATGATTACAAGAGATGTTACAACAGGCAAATGCTATGTACAAGTAGAAACAACATTCTATACTGAGAAAATAAGCTATAATCAAATGTGCTATGGGCCATCTTGTGGTTTGAATGTGTCACTCAAAGTTCATATATGGGAAACTTAATCTACAATCCCACAGTGTTGGGAGGTGGGACTTAATAAAAGGACATTAGGTCATGAGGTTTCTGCCCTCATCAATGGATTAATGTCATTAACTAGGGAGTGGGTTCAGTATCATGAGCATGAGCTTGTTTTAAATATGAGGCCACCCCCTTCTTGCTCTCTTGCTCTCATGGCCTCTCTTGCACTTCCTCCTTCCACCATGGAATTATGCAGCATGAAGATCCTCACCAGACGCAGCGCCATGCTCTGACTTTTCAGCTTACAGAACTGTAAGAAATAAATTTCTGTTCTTTATAAATTACTCAATCTCATGTATAGTGATAAAAATTGGGACTATGAAAAGCTATAAGTAGAATAGAATAAAGTATTTACTTTTGATTCACAAAAATTAATCAGTTAAAATAATTATAAATAATATTTATAACATGAATAATATTTATAATTATATAATCTGTCAAGGATTACAGAATAAAATATCTTTTAAATATATAATAGGACTAAAAATCCCACAATATTTTGTGATACTAGTTATGTAATAAAACAGTTTACCTTATTCTTCATTTAAATCTTAACATTCTTAAACTCAATCATAGTTTTAGAAAACTTGAAAATAAAACTCAAACATCTAAGTTTTTTGTTGCTTTTTTGATGCTCACCTCTCAAGAGTTTCATGAAGAAAGGATAAATATTATCTTTATTTTATTTTATTTTGAGACAGGGTCTTGTTCTATTGCCCCATGCTAGAGTGCAGTGGCACGATCTTGGCTCCCTGCAACCTCTACTGCCCGGGTTAAGGTGATTCTCCAGACTTAGCCTCCCAAATAACTGGGACTACAGGCACTTGCCACTGCACCTGGCTAATTTTTGTTTTTTGTAGTAGAGATGAGGTTTTGCCATGTTGGCCAGGCTGGTCTTGAACTCCTGGCCTCAAGTGATCCACCCACCTCCGCCTCCCAAACTTCTAGGATTACAGGCATGAGCCACTGTGTTTGGCTTTATCTTTAATTTTTAAAACCATGTTCTTTGATTCTCTGGAGGAAACAGTGTTGGAATAAATAATAAATTTGTAAACCCAGAGTAGCATATAATCTTGACTTCATTCACAATAATTGACATTAAAAACAGCAAAGTACAACTCATAGTACCAAAATGCAAGAGGTATGGGGAGAGACACAAACTGAAGGAAACACAATAAAAAAAGAAAAGCACATGTCGTAACTCACTTAAATTTTTGAACAGATTATTATCACATACAAAAAGTTGTCAACAATTTTATATATCTGATTCAATACCTTGTCTCAGTGTCATAAGAATGCTAAGGAGTAACACAGGGTTACCTTTTTAAAAGACTTTATTCTTTTAGCGGTATGATGCATCTATCTTCTTTTGCATTTAGTTCAGAAACTGGAAGAATTTTCTCTGAGTTAAATTTGAGGTGGATGCCACTGTGCAGTTTCACTAAAATACCCAGACAGTTTGATATGATGTGCACAATCTGTTAGCTCAGGAAGAACAAGAGAAAGATATGGTTCTTGTGTAAGTATGGAAAGTCATCATAACTTCCTTCATTCAGTTTCTGTCTTCTTCCAGTCAGGGATCTAGTAGCTTGACTATTCTTCATTGGTTCCCTTTCATTTACAGGTCACCCAACAAGACAGACCACACAGGTAATCTCTTCTGATCCCTGCCATCCCCAAGAGTCATTTCCTGCCCTCATCACTTTCTAAATTCTATCCAATTCCCAGAATATCCATGCTCCTTCTCACTGTCCCTCATTCATGTAATGCCTAAAACACTGTTCTGCCTGCTCTTTGCCTGATGAGCCCTTACTCACTTGTCAAGACTCAGATCAAATTGTCACCTCTTCTGGGAGGGCTCCCTCAACCTCTCTAAGTGGAGTTAATCATCTCTGCTTCTCTGCTCCCACAGTGTATTTTTTTGTTCTCTATTAGTGATTTTCTTATTTAACTGTCTAGCTCCATTTCTACATTGGTAGTCCTGGGATGGCAGATTCTAGTCATCTTAGTATCACTACCTGGAGCCTGGTCTATACTTGACGTTTAAGAAATATAAGTCTGGGTGCAGTGACTCATTCCTGTAATCCCAGAACTTTGGGAGGTAGAGGCTGGTGGACCATTTGAGGTCAGGAGTTCAAGAGCAGCCTGGCAAACATGGCGAAACCCTATCTCTACTAAAAATACAATATAAATTAGCCAGGGTGCTGGTGCACACCTGCAATACCAGCTACCTGGGAGGCTGAGGCATGAGAATCGCTTGAACCTAGGAGGTGGAGGCTGCAGTAAGCCGAGACCACACCACTGCACTCCAGTCTGGGTGACACAGTGAGACTCCGTCTCAAAAAAAAAAAAAAAAAAAGAAAAGAAAAGAAATATAAGCTGGGTGTGGTGGCTCATGCCTGTAGTCCTAGGTACTCAGGAGGCAGAGGTGGAGGATCCTTATAGCCCAGGAGTTTGAGTCTAGCCTGGGCCAAAACAATGGGACCCTATCTAAAAAAAAATTATGCTTAATAAGTCATTTTGGGGAAAGAATGGTGGAGATAAACATCAGAGAATGCTTAGTGGCCCTAAATTTGAGCATGAAGACTTCTTGCTCCTGATGAGGGGGAAAGAGGCAGATCATGCACACGCACTGGAAAAACAAAGGGCAACCAGAGTTGGACAAATTTTCAAAGAACTGCATTTCATCTATTTCAAGCAATCGTTTCTAAAGGGCACTGCTTCAAGAGTGTTTCATTGGAGTGTGGTTTTAATAAAGTCTAGAGCCATTTGCTTGTCCTCAAGATGTTCCTTGTAACTCTAAGGCTATATCTAAATTAAAGCTAATGACCAAACAGAGATATTTTTTTCTCTGTTAATGTCTAGCAGGAAAGAGCCGTTAGCAAATTTATGAATTAGAGTCTGTTTATAAGTTGCTGAGAAGAATCATCATGTATTCCCTTAAGCAATTCCCTCTATCTTAAGAAGTTTAACTGATATGCTCAATGAGCAAGACTCATGGGATGTAATCAAAGGCAACTTTATTTTTTCTCCCATATTGTAATGAAATTTATTCAGTGGGGAGAAGTTCCTCCTCTGACCCTGGGTAAAAACTCACACAGGCTAAAATTTTGTTTATTCTTGGGTAATAAAAAGCCCTACAGCCATTTTAAGTCACAAACGTAGTCTTCACTGAGTAATTAGAAATGCGTAGGGTCCTATGTAATAACCAAAACTTGTAATTTCATTCGCAGTTGGAGGAATTCTTTGTCCTCACAGAGGGCTGGATGCACAGCAGCACTTTCTCTTGTCTTTCTTCCTTCCTTCTCTCTGGCAAGTTGTTCTATTTGATACTGCCAGGGTTGAAATTCCAGAAGGGAGGGTGGCGAAGAGGCCCAGGTTTTACTTGGCTGACACTGCTGTGCAGTGGCATTGCAGGTTTAAATCTGTTCTTTCCCTCATGAGCTTTTTGCCATTTCTTCAGAGACCCTCACTGAAAGCCTCTCTGTCCCCACTTCCCTAGAGGTGGGTAATTTGGAACTCATATGGCGCATTTTCCTCTGCCTGGCTGTTCCCTTATCAGCCCCACATGGATCTACCCCGTTGGGCTTACCTTGCCCACCAGATCGTCCTCTTTATCCAGTTTTTCCACAGACTCCAGGCTGGCCCTTGCTTCCCTGGGCCACACTTTTGAATCCCGATAGCCACACTGGTGTAGCCCATGTCAATCTATTTCACTGCCTGCTACCTCAGATTGATGGCAGAGCATTTTTCCTTTAGATTTCTCAGGCGTATCCAGGTAGCACATATCAGGTAGCACATATCAGGGCATACATTTGGCCCTATTTTCTAAGCTTGAGCTGAGAGGATTATATCTCCTCCCCTGTCTACTCACAGCACACTGAAGGCTGTCTCTAAAGAATGGCTTTCCTTACAAATCCTCTTTTAGTTTTCAAAATCTTGGCCATTTTATATCCTTTGTGGGGGTGAGGGTTTTCAAGAGTCCAATAACCACTTTTCACCCTTTCATTTTTAAATTCTGGGCATGAAATTCACCCTTTATGGTATCTTAGTATCTGACTTGGTGAAACTTCCGCTTTAAATTCATGTTACCAAAGTAAATATTTACAAAATGGTTATATTAAGAGACTTGAATGTGTTATCTTTCACTGATAGACATTATTGACTTTTACATATGAATTTAGCATTAATGATCTGTGTAGAGCCCCCTAAGTAACAAATAAATTAATTGTTCTTTATGCTGATAATATAGATCTTATCTTGAACCACTCACAGGCCTAGTGAGTGAAGAAGTGAACGTGTGAATTTTAATTATTCTTCAAAAATCCTCTAGATGGTAAGTGGATTGGATTCTGACACATACATGTATGTGTTTATTTGGAACCAGGAAGGCATTTACTTATAGAGTGCTATAAATAGTTGCTTTGTCTGTATTGTGCTGCAATAACAGAATAAATGAGACTGGGTAACTTACAAAGAACAGAGATTTATTTCTTATTGTTCTGGAGCCTGGGAAGTCCAAGTTTGACGGACTTACATGTAGTGAGGGCTTTCATAAAGCATCATCACGTGGTGGAAGGCAGAAAGGCAAGAGAGAGGGTGAGAGCAAGAGGGGGGCAAACTAGCTTTTGTAACAAGTTCCCTCTTGTGATAACTAACCCACTCCTGTATTAATCTATTTATGAGAGGAGAGCCCTCATCAGCTAATGACCTCTTATTAGGCCCCACTTTCAGGCACTATTGTATTGGGAATCAGGTTTTATTGGCAGACACAGTCAAACCATAGCAGTAGTTCACAATAGATTTACAGTTGAATTAAACCACGATCAGATATCTAGGTTAGCTCTAGAGGAACTCAATAATGTCCCTCAAAGCATTAGCCTATGATCTGAATCTCAAGAGCACAAAGGGGACATATGGCCTTGATGGGAAAAGTGAGGGTTTGTTTTTGTTTTTGTTTTTTCTTTTCTTTGAGATGAAGTTTCACTCTTGTTTCCCAGGCTGGAATGCAGTGGCACTATCTCGGCTCACTGCAACCTCTGCCTCCCGGGTTCAAGTGATCCTCCTGCCTCAGCCTCCCGAGTAGCTGGGATTACAGGCACCCACCACTATGCCTGGCTAATTTTTTGTATTTTTAGTAGAGACAGGGTTTCATCATATTGGCCAGGCTGGCCTCAAACTCCTGACCTTAGTTGATCCACCCACCTCGGCCTCCCAAACTGCTGGAATTACAAGCATGAGCCACCACACCCGGCTTTGTTTTTTTAATGAGACAGAGTCTCCCTCTGCTGCCCAGACTGGAGTGCAGTGGGGCAATCTCAGCTCACTGCAGCCTCTGCCTCTGGGGTTCAAGTGATCCCTGTGCCTCATCTTCCCTACAAGTTGAGATTACAAGGTATGCCACCATGCCCGGCTAATTTTTGTATTCTTAGTAAAAACGGGATTTCACCATGTTGGACAGGCTGGTCTTGAACTCTTGGCCTCAAGTGGTCTGCCAGCCTCCACTTCCTAAAGTGCTGAAATTACAGCTGTGATCCTGGCAGAAGTGAGAGATTTTATTTATTTATTTATTTATTCTTTTTATTTTATTTTATTATTATTATGCTTTAAGTTTTAGGGTACATGTGCACAATGTGCAGGTTAGTTACATATGTATACATGTGCCATGCTGGTGTGCTGCACCCATTAACTCATCATTTAGCATTAGGTATATCTCCTAAAGCTATCCCTCCCCCCTCCCCCCACCCCACAACAGTCCCCAGAGTGTGATGTTCCCCTTCCTGTGTCCATGTGTTCTCATTGTTCAATTCCCATCTATGAGTGAGAACATGTGGTGTTTGGTTTTTTGTTCTTGCGATAGTTTACTGAGAATAATGATTTCCAATTTCATCCATGTCCCTACAAAGGACATGAACTCATCCTTTTTTATGGCTGCATAGTATTCCATGGTGTATATGTACCACATTTTCTTAATCCAGTCTAGCATTGATGGACATTTGGGTTGGTTCCAAGTCTTTGCTATTGTGAATAATGCCGCAATAAACATACGTGTGCATGTGTCTTTATAGCAGCATGATTTAT
Organism: Pongo pygmaeus; assembly: GCF_028885625.2. Lineage (NCBI taxonomy): Eukaryota > Metazoa > Chordata > Mammalia > Primates > Hominidae > Pongo > Pongo pygmaeus. Next base: position 131,943,370 of record NC_072373.2, on the reverse strand, counting down.
AGTCCTTTGGGTATATACCCAGTAATGGGATGGCTGGGTCAAATGGTATTTCTAGTTCTAGATCCCTGAGGAATTTCCACACTGACTTACACAATGGTTGAACTAGTTTACAGTCCCACCAACAGTGTAAAAGTGTTCCTATTTCTCCACATCCTCTCTAGCACCTATTGTTTCCTGACTTTTTAATGATTGCCATTCTAACTGGTGTGAGATGGTATCTCACTGTGGTTTTGATTTGCATGTCTCTGATGGCCAGTGATGGTGAGCATTTTTTCATGTGTTTTTTGGCTGCATAAATGTCTTCTTTTGAGAATTGTCTGTTCATGTCCTTCGCCCACTTTTTGATGGGGTTGTTTGTTTTTTTCTTGTAAATTTGTTGGAGTTCATTGTAGATTCTGGATATTAGCCTTTTGTCAGATGAGTAGGTTGCAAAAATTTTCTCCCATTTTGTAGGTTGCCTGCTCACTCTGATGGTAGTTTCTTTTGCTGTGCAGAAGCTCTTTAGTTTAATTAGATCCCATTTGTCAATTTTGGCTTTTGTTGCCATTGCTTTTGGTGTTTTAGACATGAAGTCCTTGCCCATGCCTATGTCCTGAATGGTAATGCCTAGGTTTTCTTCTAGGGTTTTTATGGTTTTAGGTCTAACATTTAAGTCTTTAATCCATCTTGAATTAATTTTTGTATAAGGTATAAGGAAGGGATCCAGTTTCAGCTTTCTACATATGGCTAGCCAGTTTTCCCAGCACCATTTATTAAATAGGGAATCCTTTCCCCATTGCTTGTTTTTCTCATGTTTGTCAAAGGTCAGATAGTTGTAGATATGCGGCATTATTTCTGAGGGCTCTGTTCTGTTCCATTGATCTATATCTCTGTTTTGGTACCAGTACCATGCTGTTTTGGTTACTGTAGCCTTGTAGTACAGTTTGAAGTCAGGTAGTGTGATGCCTCCAGCTTTGTTCTTTTGGCTTAGGATTGACTTGGCAATGCGGGCTCTTTTTTGGTTCTATATGAACGTTAAAGTAGTTTTTTCCAATTCTGTGAAGAAAGTCATTGGTAGCTTGATGGGGATGGCATTGAATCTATAAATTACCTTGGGCAGTATGGCCATTTTCATGATATTGATTCTTCCTACCCATGAGCATGGAATGTTCTTCCATTTGTTTGTATCCTCTTTTATTTCCTTGAGCAGTGGTTTGTAGTTCTCCTTGAAGAGGTCCTTCACGTCCCTTGTAAGTTGGATTCCTAGGTATTTTATTCTCTTTGAAGCAATTGTGAATGGGATTTCACTCATGATTTGGTTCTCTGTTGGTCTGTTATTGGTGTATAAGAATGCTTGTGATTTTTGTACATTGATTTTGTATCCTGAGACTTTGCTGAAGTTGCTTATCAGCTTAAGGAGATTTTGGGCTGAGACAATGGGGTTTTCTAGATATACAATCATGTCGTCTGCAAACAGGGACAATTTGACTTCCTCTTTTCCTAATTGTATACCCTTGATTTCCTTCTCCTGCCTAATTGCCCTGGCCAGAACTTCCAACACTATGTTGAATAGGAGTGGTGAGAGAGGGCATCCCTGTCTTGTTCCAGTTTTCAAAGGGAATGCTTCCAGTTTTTGTCCATTCAGTATGATATTTGCTATGGGTTTTTCATAGATAGCTCTTATTATTTTGAGATACGTCCCATCAATACCTAATTTATTGAGAGTTTTTAGCATGAAGCGTTGTTGAATTTTGTCAAAGGCCTTTTCTGTATCTATTGAGATAATCATGTGGTTTTTGTCTTTGGTTCTGTTTATATGCTGGATTACATTTATTGATTTGCGTATATTGAACCAGCCTTGCGTCCCAGGGATGAAGCCCACTTGATCATGGTGGATAAGCTTTTTGATGTGCTGCAGGATTCGGTTTGCCAGTATTTTATTGAGGATTTTTACATCAATGTTCATCAAGGATATTGGTCTAAAATTCTCTTTTAAAATCTCTATCTTATACTGAATTGGATAAAATGTTTAAATAGCTATTATAGGCTAGAGGATACAAAGTAGGAGACGTGGGCTGAACGAGTCTAGAGATCTAATGATGAACATGAGGACTAGAGGGTAATACACTTGTATTATACTTGAGTTTCTTGCTAAATGAGTAGATTAGATTTTAGCCATTCTTGCAACAAAAATTTAAAAAATGTGTAGCTATATGAGATGATGGATATATTTGCTTCATATAGTAACCTTCTTACTATTTTTACTTTAGAGCAGGCATTTGTTGACCCTGTGTTCTAATATTTCTCTCTGTCCAAAGCCAAGCTTTCTGTTCTGAGTTTCCTACATTCCTAATTCACCTTCCCTTTTCATAACCGCAATTCACATCAATACCACGGATCTAAGCTGTTGATAGTAGAAAGTGTTCTGATTGAATTAATTCACACCAGTGTTTAAATGTCTGGAAAATAGTTCATCCCAGCCAGGGATCCAATATTTTCATCCTTAAAAAGAAGGTTTGTTATTTCAAATTAATTTCATGTGTAAAGGTATAAGAGCACCTCACATAGGGCTTGGCATGTGTTAAGCTTTCAATATTATTTGTTGAATGAATGAATGAATGAATGTCAGGCTTTCAGGCAGTATGAAGAATGAAGTAAACTTTTTTTGTGATTTAGAGAAGATATTTTTAAATAGAGGTGGCACTTCCTGAGGTAGATAGCTTTAGCTTTAGAGTTAGCTCCTTAGACTATTTTAACTTCAAAGTTGTAAAGATGAAACCCATAGAGTATTTACAAATTTTTAAATTTTCACAGCTCTGTACCTAGAAGTAGAAAAGATAGGCAGTGGAAGATTGGGAAGTTTGGGGGTTAGGATAGGGACTATGATGGCAAAAGTCAAGTTTGTAAATTGAGGTGATCTGAACTGAAATACAATATGGATAGAGTAGAAAAACTGGGTTTTGCCTCAGGTTTACTTAGCTTTTTGGTCCAATTTATCTGGATCCTTCTATGAAGTTCATATAAAATGTGCTCCCTGATTTCTTACACAATTATTTTCCTTCTCTAAACAAACTGCCAAAGGCTGGGCCCAATAGGGAAAGAAAAAAAAAAGAAAAGAAAACTGCATTGTGTCTACCAGCAGTGATGATCAATATCTAAAGAGGAGGCTGATGAACTTGCTTGAGCTACATCCTAAATTGAGTCAGGGCTGGTGCTCTTGAACTATTTTCTCCAGCCTAGGCAATGGGTAATTTGGTCTGCAAAACAATGAGAAAGGCAATATTGAATTACGCATGCTCATAGAGTTCCTGAAATTACCATATAATTAATGCTAGATAAAACTACCCTTTACTACCATAAGGAGCAAGTGGGCACAGGTAAACTGGGGCATTTTCCAAATAAATACTGGTATAAAGCATCAGGAGGAAAAATGGTATGACAAACTCAATATATGTTTCACACTAGTAGAATAAGGCTGTAGGGTTAAAAATAAAAGGGGGGGTGGGGGAAGAAATGATCAATATGCAAATAATCTGAGGCTAATTGAACTTCCTAAGGGAGTCGAGTTTGGGAACCTGCTGGTTGTTTAAGAGCAATGAATTCCGAACCTGTACAACTGCACATTGAAGAAGATTATTCATGTACTTAAAGAGGTCATGGTACCTTTTAATGCAGCTGCAGGAATACTGCTATAAACACTGCACAGATAGTAATCTTTGAGCCTCAGATAGGAGCCAGAGTTAGCTTTGCAATGCTGCCTGCAGAAAGAAAGATCTCATTTGTGAAAATAACCACTATGTTTTCATATTGCCAGACATCTGCTCTTGGCTAAGAACAACATGAAAGGGGATTTGTTTTCTGGTAGGGTTCTGTCTTTCTGCAAAAGAAGATCTTCTTTTGAATTAATTGACCATCTCAACAGAATGGCCTACATTGATATCTACAAATTAATCTAATTAGGGCCTCCTCCTTGGGTTAAAATTGCTATTTAACTCTTGTGGATGCCTAATAGCATTCTTGCTCCTTTGCTTTACATCAAGGTCAGCAATTACAAATGCAGAGTGCAAGGTATCTTGGGATACAAAAATACGTGATGTAAGAAAGTAGGAAGATTAACATTCTGTGGCACCTCTGGTTTGTGTATATCCAGCATGACACTCTCCTCTCTACACCTTTGAAGATGAAGTACCTGAGCACAGAGAGGTTAAATAAATTGCTTAAGATTCCTCGGCATATAAAGTGGAAACCAGGTTTCAAATCTAGAGCTGTCCAACCCTATAACATAGGATCTTCCCCCCTAGCTTATACTGGTTCCCTTAAGGAATTTCCTGGCTGCAGGAAAAGCAAGAATTATTAACAAAATATACCTTGAAATAGGAAGCACCTATGCTGGGGAGTAGGGGTGGGACATTTCCAGACATTTCATCAAGTGGCTACTAACTTGACAACATCTTCTGAGTGCACTTAGTGTTTCGATGTTTTCTTCCCGGTGACACTGCGTTTCTTTCAGGTCAAGATTTTTGACCTTAATCTTATTTCCTCCTATCGTGCCTAGCAAAGTATTTATAACCAAGGGAAGAGTTCTGTTAATAAGTGCTGTCTTACTTTGAAAGGAACAAAGGGGTCCAAATAGAACCCCCTGCTTTGTCATAAAGGTGAACTACTTGCATATTTCTCAGCCATGCATTTTGATGTTTAAAATTCAGAAGCCTATCATGTCTTTCTGACTACGAATTGTAGATATTTAGGCAAAGTACACATTTGTCTAAGAAGCCCTCTCCTGATTTAAGTAGCAAAGGGCCAGAAAACTGTTTTCTTCGGAAGGATTTTTTATGATGTGGTCAAAATGCCATGGTTGCCTAATAAATAGCAGGTCATGCTAATCGGTCCCTTAAGAGTTCACTGTGATTTCACAGCAGACCCCACACACCAGCAACTTGAGTGACGTAGACATTCCAGCTCTGAACAAGGTAAACACAGTTCAGGCTGGGCTATGAAATAAGTGGAAGTATCCATTTGGGGATGCTAATCAGATTTGGATACCAGCCCTTAAGTATTCTCATTATTGTGTTTTGGTTTCAGTTTTTAAAAAAATCTATGGGATTTTTTTGAAAGTGAGAAAAATGAAATCTCCCAAATAAACATGGGAAGGATATTAAGTGGCCTGTGTACTGATAGAAACTGAAATTTACTGCAGAAAAAAAAGAGCTTTGCAAAAGCCGCATCGTGTCCAGTTTCCTTACTCTTTGATGAATACCAGACTTTGACATATCTGAAATGGCTTGGAATTAAGTCAAAATGTCAATGGAGCTCCCAAACATATTTGTATATTTGCTAAAGAAGGAGCATTGGACTTCCAGTCAGGGGATGAGCTCTAGTCCTGGGTCAGTCATAGTCTGTGTGGTGGCACAGAAGTCTCTTAGCTTTTTTTCTGTTTCAATGACCTCATGTGGAAAATGGGGAAAATAAGTCTTTCCTTGGCCAACCTGAGGATATTGTAAATATCAAAGATAATTGATGTATACTAGCAGTGAGAAGAATTTTGAAATGCTACAAAATGTGTATTATTATTATTACTATCCAGAGATAAAGGTGTTAAAATGAAGATCAAATTTGATGTATCTAAAAGAGCTAAGCAATAAAATACTGTCTCAGCCAGATCTAGGCGATGTCTTTTGTTAATGACAGGAAAATATATGAGCATAAATTGGCTTTACTACCAACTGTTCCCTACTGTTTCCCAAGGAACATTCCCTTTCACCCCCCAAACAACAATTAAGCTGTAGAAATCTGTTATTGTGACATTTAACCATCAGACACTTACTTTACCATTTCACTACTTTCTTTTTTATTGTCCCTGGTGGTAAATTCACTGGCGATGGAAGTACTGGTAGCATGCAGGTTGGGCCTTTGGATTTCCAGCAGCAATAATTGCCTAACTGCTTGAATGTCAGTGGGTGGTGTTCAAAAGGACTCCAGTAACTGAGATTTACAAGTAGCCCCCTTTGATATTCCATTAAAAATATTGTAGAGGGAAAGTGTGCTCTGAAAAATTGTTAGGAAAACGTGTGAGTCAGGTTTCTAGAGCTCTGCCACATGCAGCTCTAGGTTCAACAAGGCAGCGAGTGCAGGGAAATGAGCGTGAGCTCCGATAGTGAAAACCAGTCTCCACATCTTAGCTCCTCCATTTGCTAGTTGAACTGATTTGATTTTAAGCAATTTACTGAATTATTCAGGGCCTCGCTTTCCTTATCTGTAAATAAAGCACAATGATGCACTCATTTATTTAACTGCTTGTGTTGAACACTTGCCACGTGACAGATAAGTGCTAGATTTGGAGGAGCCAGTGAAGATCAGGACATACCCATGCAGGGCTTACATATAGTGGGGAAAGCAGAGAATAAAAAGATCAACCAGTTCAAAAATAAGATCATAAGCCCCTCATTACAAAGTTTAGTGAGCAATCAATGAGGAAGGGGTATAGACTATGAGAAGTGTGAGTAATTATGGAATGAGAATAATAAAAATAGGGACAAGCAAGAAATCGAGCTGAAGGAATATACGTAGAGGACTGTATCTGATAACAACTATAGCTATCAGTGCATTCAGTAATAAAATAGCTATCATTGTTGAGCAATTATTATGTGTTTCATGCCATAAAGTTATTTATACATCTCATATTGTTCACTTTATATACCAATGAGTTAATTAGTATTGTCTCCTTTTACAGAGCAGGAAATTTAAACACAGTGAGGTGAAGTGATTTTCTTAGGTCACACAGATTGTGAGTGATGGAGTTGGAACCTGATCCCAGGTGTTTTAATACTAAACATTCATGCACTTAGCCACTATGCTATACCACCATAACAAAACCTATATCTAAATTTTATGGAAATATTAACTAACTATCTGCTTCTCTCTCTACCCACCACCACCACCAATTGTAAAGAAGCCTCTACAATTCAAGAATGTGACCCATGAAAAAATTTCATATTGTAATTTAAATGTCTGCTTCTCTTGTGGGGTTTCCAACTTCCACAGTAGAAAGTTCTCACTAATACATTTCCTTGACAAATAAAATAAAGCAAGTGTGTTGTTCTACCTGGAAATCTTTAAATTATCTCTTTAGACTTTCAGCATACAATTTACAAGTGACAGGCAACATATTTCATTATCTTTATGTTTGAAATAACTTTCAAAGAGAGTGGAGAGGGGCGTTTGACATTATTGTAATCAATTCTGTCAGAAATATTATTGGATTTACTTGATTTTGTGAACACAATCATTTTTTATTGTTATTCTGAATTTTCTCAGATGTTTTACAGGAGGCTAACATAAATAGTAAAATATGCTTCACCAAGACATCTGTTGAAAAAATAATGAAGAGGTGTTCTTCTGAGCAGAAGCACTGTGTAAGCTGTGATGGCCTCTGTTTATAGCAAAAAGGCATATCCTCAGTGTCCTTGGGATAGTGCAAACTCCATTCTCCTCCATCGGGAAAAGCAATACAGTTTTCCACAGCCTGAATGTCAGCTGGATGTTGTGAGGTTCAGCAGGAAGGAATAGCATAAAGAGGCACTAAAAAGGCTTAACTTGCACAGCTGGGAGAAGTCCCAAGCCCTGACGAATTTATGAATTAGTCTATGTTGGCCCCTATCCAAGAAGACTTGCCCAAATTTGGTGCTTTATTGGCTGAAAATCTTTGTGCGAAGGTTCACTCTTCTGCCTGGTTACCATTTAAATATTGGGTCCTTCTCACTGGGACTTAAGGTTGAGGGAGGCACAGGGTAGACATCCTTGTTGTTGGTAACTCTATATGACTCATGTCCAACAATCTTTTGGAATATTATGAGGAAAACTCTACCTGTGTCTCCTTTTACTTAGTTAAGGGGAATCTGATTGCATTCCTGGGCACAATTTAAGACTGGAGTAGAACTATGCATTTTAAGTAAAAAATCTAAAAGCTTAAAATCATTACTATGTGTTCTAGTTTACTCTTAACTGCTTTGTAACTCTTGTTATCTAAGTTTCCTAAACAAGAGATTCATTGATTTTATATGTAGACTCTGAGAGAGTATTTGGCAGATGCCTTTGACATAAATCAAGGAAGGCATTGTTATCCTCATTTTCTATATAAGGGATTTGAATATCTGAGAACCTAATAAAATTATCTAATGACTCTTGGCTGTTAAATGGCAAAGCAGAGAGTGCTTAGAATCTAGATACTTTTCCTGTGATACCAAAATCTTGCATTTGGAAATACTTTTGCCATGTATTTGTAGTAGAGATGAGAACCTTGATTTTGCTTTTTCTAACTGTTCTACTCCCATGAACTAGTTTTTAAATCCTTTGGCTTGTAGTACTGTGTGTGACTTGTATGTATGTCTGATGTGAGTACGTATTTATATAAAATGAGAAATATTCTCAAAAGCCTAGAGGAGATATCTTTAAAGAAAATTTTCTTCAATCAACATTTAAAAATGGTGAGTTATTTATTTTTATTCCTCAAATAACATTGGGTTATTTTTGGTTATTTAAATAATATTTTGATATTTTCCAGCATGTTTTTTTGAGGGGAGAGGAGTAGGGCAGTGAAGAATAAGGCAGTGTCTTTCCTATTTTTGTATTCCAAGAGCCTAGCAAAGTAGAACGTAGTTCAGACTCAATAAAGGATTACTGAATGTTTAAAATTTTCAATTAGAATTCTGAAGAAAAGCAGTTTGATTCCTTTCAAACATATGTACCTACTCAAATTTAGCTCATAAGCTAAAATTACCTGGGAAAGTATCTGAAATGACCTATTTTGGTGAATAACTGAGTATACCTTCCAGTTAGCGTATCAGATATCAGTATGTAAATGAGTACTTACAAACCATTTGAAAATCATTTGATCTATAATTTGTGCCCTAAAGAGTCATAAGTACAGTATTGTATGCAGTTTCTTGTTAGAAATTCTGTGAGTTATGCAGTCAGATCCTGCCCCCAAGGGGTTAGTAGGCTTATTGGGGAAGGAAGGACTTAAGGTACTGAACTGCCTGGGGAACAATGCTAGAAATAAGGAATAGTATCAAGGGCCAAATAAGGCTTTAGGCAATACAGGTTTAAAACAAAAGTAACTTAAGAAGGCAGGACAAGGATAATGGGAAGGTGGAAGGGGGAAGTCTTCCTACAGAAAGTGGAATTTGAACTAGAACTATAAAGATTTGCATCAGCAAAGGCAGGGGAGGTTAGACCTAGACTGCCAAAGAGCTAGAAGGAAGAGACCGAATGGGCACGGGAATGATGCCTTCAATGTGGATAGCAAGGCCCAGTCGGGGGACTAATATGAATGAAACATGGTTTGTCCGTCAAAGGTAATTCTGCCTTTGTTTTGCTGCCTGATATTTCACAAATTTGTATCCAAATTGATGAAGTTACACTGTATGTCCTGTTGTAAATTTCCGTCTCTGTTTATCAGGCAACTTTCTCTCAGAAGCTCACTTGGAAATCAAGGGAAATAATACACTGTGCAGAGGAAAGAGAATCTGGTCCCTTGTGCCTCCCTGCTGTGGTGCAGCATGGTCTGATGACCAAGGGCACAGGATCCTATTTCTAGGATTAGTCAGAAAGAATTGAGCACATGTCTGTAGACTTTTGCCTCAGTATTATATTTTAGATGGTTTAGTCGGAGCTGTTACATTTGGCAGCATTCCTTGTTAGCATTTGATAAACAATTATTGCCAAATGTTAGCAAGGAAACCTGCCAAATGTTACAGCTCAGATTTAACTGCTGAAAAAAATGCAGTTTGAAAAAGCCTTTTGCTACAGAGCTGTTGCCTGGTGTGCCAGTTCTGAAGCTGCAGGGGACCCCGGTTGGGAAAAATTGTGACTCTAAAGGTATAGGGCCTTTTGCCAGCAGTTCTGGGTTCCTCTCTGAAGTTATGAATTAGTTGACATCTGTTGGTTTTCAAAGCAATAAGTTTGGGGCCAATTATTTATGGTGAACATTTTGTTGCATGGCTTCTAGTCACATTTTATATTTGACACATCCTCTTTCATAGCACTTTTCACCAATAGGTAAACTGAAAGATCATCAATCATACAGTCTCATCTTGCTTATCTATTGGTGGATTACCCAATTTCTTTCAGAGTCTAATGTTCTTTAATAACTCCTCTGGGACTGTTCTTATTTTCCACTTCACCCAGGAGACATTTCTCCATCTTTTTATTCTTATTTTCCATTTTTGGTTTACCAATTAAAAAAAATACCAAGATAAAATGACCCCCTCCCCGTTTTTGATAGTTTTACCATCCTGGTAATTCAAGAGAATACTGTGGACATAGTGCATTTAGATTATAGTTGGCCACCATGTCAGAAGAATTCTGGTTATGTGATTAGGAACAACATAAAAAATGGAAAGCACAGTTAAGCATCTTTATAGCCCGTTGAACACGTCTCTCAGTGGGAGCCGATTAACTTCAAATTTGAAGGTCTTTATCTTGGTGTTTCACAGACCTTTGCTCTGGTCCCTGCCCTACACAATTTTGCCAGAGGCTTGTGTTAGGATAGGCATTTTTATTGAATCTGTAAGTGGTTTAAATCTTGGGGGATAACTAAAATGTTGGGACATATTTAAGGTGAAGAAAGATAAAGAGGTTAAAACAGGGTAAAAGACTGGAAAATCTGCTGAATAGGAATTGATTGAAAAAATTGCCTTTATGTTCAAAAAGCCCTGGCATGAGTATAATTCACATCTGTATTTTCTCCCAGAGATCTAATCCCTCTTCCAAAATGGTGAGCTCGTTTTCCTCCAAACAGAAGCTCATAATACCAAATAACTTGCTTTCCTGGGGCAGTGTTCCTAAGCAGCTCGAAAATAGATATATGACCTTGTCTTGGCCAATCAGATGTGCTAGTATAAGACTTTGAATCTGAAGTTAGTGACTCAGGAATGAAAGAGAGTGAAGTATTAATCTTGCAGGGGGTAAGGTGGTATCTCAAACAATTAGCATCAGTGGTTTTAGTAGGAGACATTCACTTTTGGTGGCAGTGACAGCATGTACTTCTTATAATGTGTAATAATATTAATCACTATACTAACTTTATTTCCTAATTATTTATTGAACTTTTCTAACCTCCCTACCACTACTACCGTTTTCTTGTTCATATCCTTATGATTTCTTCCTGAAGCAATATAAATGTCCCTTACCTGTACTGTTATATCTCCAAGTCTATTCTCTTCATAATGGATAACATATTAAGAGATCTATATAAAAATGAAAAAAAAAATGCTAGAGTATTTCTCAACCCAGAGGAAAGAGAAGATATAGTAGGGAGATGTTAGTTAATGATTCAAGATTCATAATGACATGGGACATGGGAGGGAATTAAGAGCATAATTTAATAATTAAGAGCATAAATTAAGCCTAGTCAAAAATGCAAAGAGGAAGAATGAAGATGAATACAAATAATTTTAAAAGTTGGGGTAAGAAAATGAGGGGTGCTAGATGCTTTCACACTTGCCTGTGAGGTAGAAGGCAAGATAATCTGGTAAGATTTGAAATCATCTTGGGGAGATAGAAGTTTTAGAATATCCACTGAGGGAACTATGAGCTGGCTAAGGAAAATTAAGTAATTATCATGATGAGGACTCAGCCAAGATTGACAACGACAGAAAGTGTTGCAGCATTAGCTGATATACTTGTGAAAAGAAACTCTGGACAAAAATTGAAGGGGGGTAAAGGAACTTACTTTGTAGTGGAAAAAGTAATTATGGACAGACACCAGTATATGGATTTTTATTCCCTCAAAGTTAGAATAATTATGGAAAGTGACAAGATAGAAAGGAGTTGATTATTAAAATACAGTGAAGGTAAAAATCACTGGAGTAATATTTGATCTAAAACCCTGATTGCAGATCTGTATTCTTTTCTGAGACATAAACATATTTTCCTTAAAAGAGAGAGGAGTGGTAGTTTCACTGGCTGCTGCTGCTATTGACCCAGCATCTTAAGAGACAGTGTTATATGAACAATGGAGCTTCCTACCTAAGACACAAATATGTCAGCAAAAAAACTAATAGAAAGAATAGTAGAAACCTAAATAAATAATATATATCTTAAAGTTCATATTACCTAAATTCCTACTCAGTTAATTCAATTTGTAAGTTTCTAGACCAGCTTGAATAATACTGCAAGTAACAAAGAACTTACCTCCTTTACAAGACATTCCGTTCCATTGTAGAGCTGTTCCAATTATTCGTAATTTCTTTTTGAATTGTGTAAATACATAGGCAAAAAGTTTGTATAACTTCACTTTTGAAAGACATATCTTCAATTGCCTGGCAACGTTTGTGGTCTCTACACTTCATTTTACAATAAAACAAACCCATTTTCTTTATTTGACCCATAAAGATATGGTTTTTAGGCATTTTAAAATTTAGATTGTGAAGGCCAGTGCTTGACTTACAAACTGGCCCTTCTTGATTAGACACCACTTTTCTTTCCCATTCTTATCTTGGGGTGTCCTTGTCTCTTCTACCCTACATTCTAGACCATCTGTCGTTTCAGTCTCCTCTGAATGCCATTGATTTTGCCTAGAATGTCCACCTTTTCATTATTTTCATGGTGAACTCTTATTTATCACTCAATATTCATGTCAAATATTACTATTCCTGTGCCTCAAAGCAGCTTTGGCTACACCTCCTCTGCACTACCAGTACTTCTTTTATATTAATACGGCACTTAACTTTATCTTTCCCAGTAAAATAAACATCAAAAGGACAGGAATCTTACTAATCTTTTAATTTCCGCTGCTTAGTATGATTCGTCATGTAGAATCCAATAAACATTGTTTAAATACATGTTTGCTTGTCTAAATGTGATACCCCAAACTGGACAAAATACTTTACTGCAGAGTAAAGTAGGAGCATCACGTTATTTGATCTGAATTCTGTATGTCTACCAGGGTGCTTGTTTTGTTACTTTGTTGTTTGCTTCTTTGTTTGTGAGGTGGCTCCAGTTTACTCATGTTGTCCTTATATACAACTGCATTTCCTATTGTTTTTCACCAGAATTGCAGCTCAGCCAAATCTCCATTCTAAGTTCCTAGCAATAGAAACTGACTCTGGATAATTTCATCCCAAAATAAAAGTGGTTGTTCAAATGTGTTGTATAGGTCACAAATGCAACTGGAACTCTGGAATTTAGAAAACAGGCAGGAGAAGGTGGAGGCTAAGCAGCTAGAAGCACCAACAAAACTCTGAGGAACGTGGACATCTAAGTGGCAGATGGAAGAAAAGAGCACAGGAAGGAAAACTGAGAAGGAGCCATCAGAGAGGCATTAAGGAGAACCACAGACACTAAGAGACTAGAGAAGAGATTTCCAAGTGGATGTGGAACAGTGGCAAATGCAGCAGAGATTTAATAAGATAGTGGTTGTAAAATGTCCATTCCATTTGGCAATTAGTCATTGGTGAGCTTGGCAAGAGCACTTTCAGGAAAGTGGGAGGAGGGAAGGTGGCTTCCAGTGAGGAGTTAAGAGAATAGGCAGGGTAGACTAAATATTTGTGTATTCCCAGTGAGAGTTGGTGAGGAAAGGAGTATATGACACTAAGGGAGAGCTTTTATTAGATGAGTCTTGTGCATTTCTATCAGCTGTAGGAAACTGCTGGGAAAGAGGCTGGAGTAAGGAAGAGGGAATAGATGGTTGGTTTAAATGTGTTTCTGAGAAGACAGGAGGGATAGGGGGTAGAAGTCAGAAATGTAGTCATGACAGTGGAGGGGACACCTCATTCTCTGGCGTGGGAGGAAAGAGGAGAAGGCTGTGTGAACTTAACAATGAGTTTGATTGTGTGGGGGTGAAAAGTTGATGGAAATGGCCTTTGATTGTTGGGATTTTCTCAATGATGTAGAAATAAAGGTAATCTACTGAGACTGGAGTAGGACTCTTGAGGAGTTCCTTTTTTCATTATTTTTATTTGTGGTGGTGTTGAATTTTATTCCATTATTCACCCCTTAATTGTGATATTTGCCAAAGTTTACACTCCCCCTATACAGATTAACCTAGTGGTATGTGGAGTTGCCTTCATCCCAGTGCATAGTGTATCCTGTTGTGACTATATAGGCTTCACCTCTTTCAATAGACAGCAAGCTTAAAGAAAATACTTATGTCTTACTTCCATCCTTTGTCTATAAATGATCTTTGATCAGTGTTTGCTGAATGAAGAAAGGGTTTTTTTTTTTAATTTAATCTCTTTACTCTGGTTTACCTTGAAGGGTTATATAATTGACATATTTAGAGTGCAAGGCAAAGTAGAGGTGGAAAAATGGAGTGTACTTTTGTAATACCTCACTCTTAAATTTTTACATGAATTTAATGTATGTCCCTTCATTTCTCAGTATTTCATCAGTAGGCCTCTATGCTCTGGTGTGGACATCTCATATTGCATATGCTGATGTGTTCATGCAATATCATGCACACTTGAAAGTTGAACAAATCTACTATGAAGAAGACTAAGGGCTTAATTCTTCTTCCCCTGAATCCATAACTGGGCCTATGTGAAGCTGCTTGGAGAGGGAGGCAAGAGACGTAACACCCCAACCCCTCCTAGACTGGCAGGGGCAGACACAATTCTCTAAATGGCCAGTCTATTCTTGTGACTCACCAAAGCAGCAGAGGGCAGGATGCTGCTCTGACTTTTGCTTAGCCATGGGTGATGACCACACACTCCCTGCTTTACCATTTCTACTTTTATTTATGGGAGAAATGTTGTAGTTGGCAGGCCTTTGTGGGCTGCCCAGTGTGATTAAGCAGTTCTGGGTTAGAAGAGGACATAATTCATGGGCACAGAGACCTGGAGAGGACAGATGTTTGCTTGACTCTGAGGCTGTGTCAAGCAATTAGCACACCTTGTGGGGCTGGAAAGGGGCTGTAGGACAGGATGTTTTCTGTATCTTCAGAATACTTATTTTAGGTCCTCACCAAAAGGAACTTTACATCTACTTGGAAAGGAGTGGAAGAATACTGGGAGTAGCAGCTGACTCTCTTCATGACTCTGGTGCATAGATTTTATATTTCCTTACATGGTTTGTCTTCCACCTTAATTTGGAAGACCATAGGACCACATCTATAAAGGCAGTGTTACTATTCAGCAGTTATGCTTGAAAAGAGCAACATGGAGGCTGGCACCTGTTCTGATTTATAGGTGCCTGTGCAGTCCCTGGATGTTCTGCATTGAAACTACCAGACTTGGACAAAAAGAATCTCTAGGGAGAGGGATGCTTCAGTTTACACTCGTAAAAATATCTAATGGTTATCATTTAAAGGGTAGCTATTATGTGCCAGGCACTGTTCGACACATTTTATACACACTTGATTTTGGCAATAACTTTGAGAGGTAGGTGTTATTATCCATATTTAGGAGATACATACTGAGCCTCAGAATGATTCAGTGATGTGATTAAAGTCACAATATTCGTAAATAAATAGAGAAGCAATTCAAATCAGGTTTGTTTAATTCTAAAGTCCACTCCTTTTCCACTTACTGAGCCCTGCGAACAGCCTCGGAGAGGAAAAGTAGCATTGAATAGGCAATAGAAATCCTGAAGGTTGGGTGGGTGGATGAAAATGGGTCATTTTCTTTGCAAAACTCTCCTCCCTCTTCTTCTCAACCTTTGCATTAAGGAATATTGGGGCAGGGCAGAGAAAGAAAAGGGGATCATAGGCTGATATCCATTTGAATTTCTCAGGGCCTCATTGATCAAACTGGAAAGGGGGCTCTGTCT
Organism: Pongo pygmaeus; assembly: GCF_028885625.2. Lineage (NCBI taxonomy): Eukaryota > Metazoa > Chordata > Mammalia > Primates > Hominidae > Pongo > Pongo pygmaeus. Next base: position 131,927,626 of record NC_072373.2, on the reverse strand, counting down.
CATTTTCTCCCCACTTATTCTCCTGTTTAACTTACTGGAACTTTAACATTTTGACCAAGAATATTTCTCAAATCTCTGCGTCTTTGGAACTGTCCTACAAAAAGTTTAAAGTCATGCAACACTAGTGTAGATATGAGAGGCAATGAAAAAGACTGAAGGGGGAACAAAACAAAAGGCTTTTCACCTCAGCCAATTTTTTTTTTCTTATGGAATTGTCCATTAGCTGCCAAGTATCTCCTGAATGTAACAGCTGTGTTCTTCTTGAATATATGCAGAGATGATTGGGAAGCTTAATTTTTTTAAGCTGAAAGAGTTGCTTATAAAAGTGCTGATACAGGCAGGGCACAGTGGCTCGTGCCTGTAATCCCTGCACTTTGGGAGACCGAGGCGGGCGGATCATCTGAGGTCAGGAATTTGTGACCAGCCTGTCCAACATGGTGAAACCCTGTCTCCACTAAAAAAAAAAAAAAAAAAAAAAAAAATTAGCAGGGTGTGGTGGCAGGTGCCTATAGTCCCAGCTACTTAGGAGGCTGAGACTGGAAAATCACTTGAACCCAGGAGGTGGAAGTTGCAGTGTGCCGAGATCGCACCATTGCAGTCCAGCCTGGGTGACGAGTAAAACTCTGTCTCAAGAAAAAAAAAAATGCTGATATAGTGAAGGGTCTGAGGTTTTATTTTACTTAATATTAATACATGTACTAGGAGTTACAGCCCCATGTTGATGAGGATTAGGACATCTGGTTTTCATTCCAGAATCACACACACTGTTGCTGTCATTCCTGTCACTGCCGTTAGTTAAAAGGGTAGACTTGTGACTAAGGCACTGGGGCAATAGAACCATGGTTAGGAGCTGGACTGCCTGGGAACAATTTTCACATATACCTCACACTAGTTATGGGGCCTTGGGCAAGTTACTGGAACTCACTGTATCTTGGTTTCTTCATCTGCAAATATACTATTTTAAATAGGCTAATATATACATTGCATGTATAAAGTATCCCTATATAAAGCTTATTATTTTTTATTACACAAAATGGGATGACAGTCTCTAGAAATGTACCTTAGTTAACCAAACGAAAGCTCAGACTTTCTCCTGTCCCCCACAGGAGAGTTATAGAAGGAGAATCTCTTGATGAGGAGGAATTCTGTGGTCCATGGATCTAACTCTTCACTGTGACATTTACCTTCCTTTTGGAGTTCCCCCTGATTGACTGTCAGCTGCATCTCACTGGCATCAGGAGACACTGCTTTTCTGATAATATTCTAAAACCCAGGCATGGGGACGAGTGAGGGTGCTATTAACCCAAGCTGAAATGGGGGTGCTACTACAACTACAATTAGATTTTACCAGTAGCTCCTGGCCAGAAGAGATACATAGGTAATATGCTACCAATTTCTGCTAGACACCTGTGGCTACTACTGAACACTTGAAATATGGCTAGTCTGAATAAGGACGTGCTATAAAAGACATAAAATTGTAACATATCCCATTCACTGTTTGGTTGAATTTCAAAGACATAAAAATGTAACAAATCCTATTAATTGTTGTAATGATTACATTTAGAAAGGACAGTATTTTTGATTTATTTGGTTAAATAAAATATATTATTGAAATTAACTTTTATCTTTTTTAATGTGGATGCTAGCAAATTTAAAATTACACTTGTGGCTCACATTTATGACTCATATTATATTTCTGTTGGACAGTACTGATACAGATATATAGCTTGCTCTTCTGGTTTGCTGGCCTTTTTCTTTTTCTGTGATTTCTTTGTTTCTTTTCTTCCAAGCTTGTCATCTCCCACCAGGTGATGGCCAACATTGCTATTTCTTGACTGCCTTGAGGTCAAGACTAGGAGAGTGTCAGAGTTAACTCTTTGTCCTGCAGGAAATGTGCACCAAAACCAAACTTAGCACTTAGATTAAGATCTGTTCATTGTGCACAGAATTGCATTCTTACTCATGCCATCCTCACTGGAACCACCACATTTCAATATAACGAAAATAACTCTGATATTTGTAAAATAAAAAATGATCATAAAAGTTACTCCTGTGTTAGTCATCTTTCCATTTATATAATTATAAATGCATTTCCTGCTTTAAGCATGCCAGGCATACACAGTTTACTTTATTTAGCTTATACTACATGATATTAATGAAAATATTATGAAGTAGATAATATTTACATATGAAGAAACTGAGACTTGGAAATATTAAATAATATTCTGAAAGCCATATGACTAGTGTGGTTGTTAAAGTTGGTTTAAATTGAGGTTTATCTGTCTGAAAGTCCATCTTTGAACCCATTATATGTCTAGGTGAAGTATCGTGTTTCTCCACTTAATCTCCCTCAACCAGAACTCTCAGCACAGTTCTTGGGCCCAACCACCTGGATTTTGCTTCTCTACCCCAAGTCTTCTGAATTTTCCATGTCAGAGTGCCCATCCTTTCCCTTCAGAACCCTGTAGAAAGATGTTATGAGAGACTGTTTGTTTCCAGTTTTGTAAGGAAAAGGGATGGCTTCTTCAAAGAACCAAGAATTGGGGGAACTTGGAACGTGGTAAAACATAATGTAGTAATGTGATTTTTTGTTCTATTTAGGTGTGAAGGTGAAGCTTACCAAATAGGGAAGTGAAATTGTTCAGCAGCCTTCTCCTAGTATAACTCTTCACTCTGGAAAAGTGGAGGAAACACCATTCCCTGTACCGTTTATGTGGTTGTGTGCAGTGATTTCAAAGCCAGCTCAACTTAGAACTCTTATGTTTCTTAGACTCACATGTTTACAGGCATTCAGATCCTAGTCTAGGTCTCTGACCACTGCAAGCTGTAGATTCCTCTTCTGGCAGATGACATTAATAATAGTGCCTACTTATAAGGTTGTAGGAGTAAATCAGATGACGTATATAAAGCACTTAACTAGTGTGGGAACATAGTATATATTCAATAAATGTTAGCTTTTCTTTCCATGATTTCCCAGGCATTAACTTACGGGCTCTGAGCACTCTAGAAGAACAATTGCTGTTCTCAATCCTTGCTAATGTGTCCTATGGTTTATATTTCAACCCAGTAAGGTTGTCTCGGATTTTGATGGGGAAAGTGTTAAAGTGTGCATGGTCCCCAGAAGAGAGTGAAGACGCCCTCTGCAATGCCTGTCTGCATCAGCATTATAGCAAGCACACAGAGACATAGCACACTCCTGGGTGTGCTCTCTGTGCAGCACAGAAAATTGTAAGTTCCAGTAGCTATTTAGATTGCTAACTTGGGGAAAGAATTCCTCTTCTTGCATGTGGGCAGGATACATTTGTTTCCTTCTCTTTCTGCCATTCCTGATTCTTTGATGGACAGAAATGGAAAGAGATTTGAGGCTCCAAAGGGATTGTGTGGTAATTCTCTTTATAAGGCAATGATTGATTATTTCTTTGCACAATTTCACTTTAATTGTGTTCATTTACTACACCTGACTAACATAAATACATATTGTGGTATATAATATATCCCCAATGTATATAAAAGAAGAGCTATTATTCCTTTCTGTGTTCTGGTGCTAATAAACAAGCTATTCAAGCTTTGCTTAGGTAGTTTGCAGCATTACTAGAATGCCTTGATGGAATTACCACCTTATCCATATACAGTTGGGGGCATATGATTCCTTTTATGTAATATAATACCCTATAACATAATGAGTATCATTAATAAAGTGACAAAATAAAACTTGAATTACCACTTCAGGATGTGCTTTATTCAACCAGTAATACACTTTTTGGTCCTTTGTAGTTTCTCTCTTTTGAATTCATGGCTTACTGCCTTCAAACTGTGATATTAACACACCAACCAAGCGTACCCTGTTGTGTCATAAAGCCATGGTACTGAGGTGTCAAAGGAGAAAAAAACAACCATTATTCTAAAACAGAAACTGGGGAATGTTACTGTGATGCTTTAAAAGAAGATATGGCTCTCATGAATAAGCAAATTTATTTACTACCCAAAAGCAACATTTCTATTTTTATTTTTGGAAAGGTAAGTGTTCTTTACTCAGAAAGAAATGTTATATGAATTCTGTATTTTGAAAATGGAACTAAAAGATAAAGTCATAAATTAGTTTTTGCCAAGTTTAGACATTAAGGGGCGGCACAGAATGCTGTGAGAATACTGAACAGTATGGTAGGCAGAAAAAAAAAAAAACCTTGATTCTCTCTTTTTTTTTGATTCCACTTGATACTACTAGTTGATTAGTTCAGAGTAATTCTTGTAAAGACAGTATCTGAGGTTTTCTCTGGATAGCTCATTCATCCTCAAAGCATAGAGGATTTAGACATTTGATGGTGGTGTCAAGGATATCAGTTAGAAAGGAGGGTGGTATTACTTCAGATACAGTAAGCTCAGCACAGATTTCCACAAAATATAGTGACATATTCAGATGATGCTCAAAATTTTAGAAATTGGTTTCTAATTCTAGGTAACGGGAAGCCTATATGTTCACGCAAGATAGGCAATGAGAAGATTTGAGGTTTCTTGATATTCAGCAGCAGGAAGAATTACACAAGTAGGAGTATAAGAATTATAAAATTAAGAAGAGGTTCCCTACAGAAGGATCAGAAATAGGTCATAAACATACGAAGTTACAGGAGAAAACATGTAATCCCTAGGCCAGAATGGTATTTCCCTGAACATTCTGGTTGATACATTGAATGCAACTATGTGGCCTCAGTCTTCCTTACTACCTTTGGCATCCTTTCAGGACCAGTGCAGGACAGTTTGCAAGAGCTATATAATTAAGCATGGCTCAGTGCAAAAATATAAATAACATAATTGAAAGATGTGAAGAATTAAATGAGTTATCACAATTCAATCAAGAAACCAAGACTAACAGTAGGTCAATAATTAGTGATAGCTGCTTCTTCCCAGATTTTCTGGCATTAATTTTGAATAATTAGATTTTTATCCATGATATTGTTAGACTTAAGCATTGATTTTCTAGAAACATGCAATATGATATTGGAAACAATTTATAAATCACTATTCATCTTTGGAATTCTGATATTCATTGAGAAAAAGATCTAGTGTAAATTTGGGGGCGTCAATATCAATCATAGAACTTGGATTCCTGAAATATAAATCTACAAGTGTTTAAATCCACACAGTGATATTATTTCAACACCTGCAGGCCGAAGTAATGAGTAAACTTCTAGATAAAACAAAAAAGAATTTTGAAAAGAACTGTTACTATGAAATTGATAACTAGAAGTTGATCTGTACTATGGCTGAGTTTTGCCCACTTCACTGAGTCAACAGTATTCTCTCACCTACATTTCTTTGTGATTACATATCTTTAAATTGTGTAACTGCGATTGTCATGCAGCTCTGGAATATGTCTTTTCCCTGAATTACATCAACTGGCCCAAATGAGAGATCAAACCTACATATTTGTTCTCACTAGCACCATATGCCAACTATCTGAAAATAAATCTTGTGTTTACTGCTATGTAATTCACATGCTAGCAGGTCTGGAAGGTCCCAGCAGTAAATTATTTTTAAAAATTGTTACACTAGTGCACACTGAATATTTACTCAGTATTTCTGTTTTTAAAAAATGTGCATATAATCAATTGTAGATTCTATAGTTGACCACAGTTCCATTAATTTCATAATACATAACAAATCATGTGTGAGTGAATGTACGTAATACAAATCTCTCTTACATTGAGTTCAAGTTTCAAGCCTGATACTTTACCAAATTGATGGCCAATACACTGAGCTTCATTTGTGCTCAGTTTTCTCATCTGCAAAATGGTATCAAAGCTCGCTCTCTCACTAGTATACTGGTTGAATATCATCATCAAGTAGAAAAATTAACAATATTGATACAAGGCACAGAGTTCGATATAAGCTATATCAATCACTATAATTATCCCAATAAAACATAGAAGGAAGAAGATTATGTATTCCTTTTAGAAAACATGATTTTTTTTCTTCATCTCTAACCTACCACTCATCTCTGATTTTAAAAATATTATAGGTTATACAGTGACTCATGCCTGTAATCCCAGCATTTTGGGAGGCTGAGGTGGGCTGATCACGATGTCAGGAGTTTGAGACCAGCCTGACCAACATGGTGAAACCCCGTCTCTACTAAACATACAAAATTTAGCTGAGGATTGTGGCGCACACCTGTGGTCCCAGCTACTCGGGAGGCTGAGGCAGAATTGTTTGAACCTGGGAAGCAGAGGTTGCAGTGAGCTGAGATTGTGCCACTGCACTCCAGCCTGGGTGATGAAGTGGGACTCCATCTCAAAAAAATTTATAGTTTATACAAAAATTAATCAATTGCCATGTGTGAAATATGAAAGTGTAAAGGTGACACCAAGTTGCCACAGTTTGTTTCTGTGTCATTTGGCATAACTGAATGAAAAGGCTTACATTCACTCAAATCGAGCTATTCCTGACAACTGTCAGGGAATTCAGGTTGAACCAAAAGTTCCAGATAAATTAGAAAATCTTTCTGTGTTTACAAAAAAGAAGGTTCCTTTTGGATGAAGAACAATAATCAGTTCAAGCCTTTCTTGTAGAGGAAGAAGTAAGCTACAAAGTGAGCTATAATCAAAGCTGGTCCTCAAAATTGGTTTATCCTCTCAGAGGGCTTCAGGAATTCTCAGACTGATGTGGAAATAGAGAGTGCTCTTGGAGACATTGCCAGTCTGTAATGAACTCTCCAGACTTATCCCAGGCCCAACTTCTTCCAGTGTAGAATAGATTGTGTAAATCTGAAGATACTAGAACTAGACTGGGACAAAGGATGAGGATAGGCTCCCTCATTTAATGCTAACACCAAAGCCTGCAGAGAGCCCTCAGCCTTTTAAAAAAAATTGCAGTAGATTGGCTGCCAACTCTTCAAAAAGTTAATTAATAAAATGCAAATAAATTATAAATGAAGAGAATCACTTGGTTAAATAAATTTTATTAGTTGGAAGAAATGCACACCCAATATTATTAAGCAAAAATAGTATATTAAGTCAACCAAAGGAAGCCTTTGTTGTAACAATATTCATACAGTATAGAGTTTTCAGACAGTAATTTTTTTGTTTACAAAGCTTATATGCAGTGATTTTATATTTTCCAGGCACAGCCAGACCTGCAGAGATAAGGGACATATTGAATGAAACAACAATCCTATTGTGATTGAAGTTGTATGTTTCGAGGGCCATTCGTATGCTATATTTGTTACTTAACTATATAGGCATTCTTTTTAAAATAGAAAAAACGAATAGCTTCTGGCCTATCTTTAGTTGCTGGATTTTGCAAAAGATTTATGGATGTTGCCTGAGATTGTTGAAATCTCTTATTTCTGACAAGGTTGAAGCTCTGTCATGAATGTAATCTGCACTGCCACCAAAACCAGCTGGCAAGTGAAGTGGTTTCTCTTGCACTCCTGAATCCATGGTGTAGGTTTTTCTAAATATGATCTATATTAGGCAGTTTAAATAAATGAATTTGAATATTTTTCACCTTGTAATTAAATTAAGTGTTCTATACTGTGTGTTCTGAAATGCTTCTTTACAAAGACATTGCAGAGTGGATTTAAACATAAGAAACTATTTAATTATTTCAATTAAGAGTTCGCTTTATCTGTGAAGAGCAAAATGTCTCAAATAAAAATATTATTTTTTGGTGCTACTGGTACACTTTTCCAGAAATGCAGCTGATCTCATTTTTTTTTCCTTTAGGCTATCAAAAAAAAATTATGAAAATGGAAATAAGATATTATATAAATGTCCAGATGATTAAAGATCTTGCATTCAGAGTGTATTTAAAGTTAACATACATTTGACAGTTGGTCTTGTCTCTTCTGGGGCCACTAACACACCATCTACAGCAATCCTAATAGACTACAAACTGCTAAATATTTGTTAAGTCAGGAGAACCACATTTTGGGGGGGCAGGGAAGTTCAGCAGTGGCAACAGCAACTGGGCAACTGTCCAAGGTTCTGAAGCATCTGCCAGCTTTGACATTTTTTTTTTCTCTCTTGAACCTGAGAACCTGGTGACACCTGTCTAGCTACTCCCAGACTGTATCTTATTTTTATTATATTTATCAGTAATACATTTTTTTATCTATCCAGAATAAACAGAGCTGGAATTTATGTTACCCAATTGAAGTGTTAATTTTCTTTAAAAAATTAACTATGCTTGACGTATTTGCATATATTTTCCATTACTGGAAGTGGGAAGGTAGAAAAAGTTACATACTCCTCTAGCACTATACTTAAGACAATAAAGTCTTTGAAATATAAAGAAAAATCCAGTGCCAATTCTGACAACTTTAACGGCTATGCAGTGTTTACAGCTATAGACTCCTAATGATCTGCTTCCTACACAATGTCTTTGAGATGTGCTTATGCAAATACCCGAAAGGATATTTTTTTCCTGCCGTTTTCTACAAACACAAACCTAATTTTAGCTGAGCAGCACTTAGTATACATTGGTGGTGGTGTCATTAATGATTTTTTGGCGTTTCTTGCTCCGAATACCACAATTTGAAAGATATATTAATCCAGCGAAAAGAATAACTAATAATGCTGAGAATCCCAAAAGATGATCCTTCTTGGCTTACCCATCTACAAGAGAGACTAAAGAGCATACTATTAATCCTGTGTTAAAGGAATCTGTCAGAATTCGAATGCCTTTCTAATCTATAATGAAATATTATCACCCTAGTCATGTTCTATGACATTTATGGGCCACAGCTTTTCCATCTTTAAGTGTGAAGTTTGGATTTGGTGATGTTAATGATAACTTCAGATTCTAAGCTTCCATCTCAGTAATCTTGGCAGGTGTGTTACCATATAAACCATTCAATGTTCTAAGTAAGATACCATTCTTTGTACTACATTGGAGTTCTAGTGAGTATTATGTATATAAATGTATAAGTAATAATTGCATTTTGCTTTTCTGTTTGGTGAGCCTTACAGTAAAGCAGCACTTCATTTGTTCATAAGACAAGATGTCAAAATCTCAATAAACCTGTCCGTGTGTGTGAATGTGTGTTTGCATGTGTGTGAGTAACATAGAGACAAAGATAGAGATGCATACAGAGACTGTTCAGTGACACCAGAGAGGAATCAATTGGTTTGGGGAAAATAAACAAAAAATAACACAGAAGGAAGCATTCGCTGAATATAAGGAACTATTTCTATGGGGTTTCATAATGTGCCAGATTCAGGCCTATTCTTTCCCAAGTCTGAAGATTCCATACTAAACCTTCTCCCTAAGCGTTATAAGGAGTAAGAGACATTTCACTTTGTCTGTAGAATGAATAAAGTCCCAATGATATTTTAGAGCTGTAGTTTTGAGATATTTAGATATTTTAGATATTTAAGGCATACTTTTTATCTTTATGCTTGTACTTATAGCTTTATGGTTATATTAATGTCAAGAATTGCAGGCATTTACAATCCTTTAAAAAGTTACAGAATTCTTTATGGAACTTGAAAGAAACTATCTATATTTTTGTTAGAAAATATAATCTTAGATAAGAAACCAAGTCAATTTTTTGCTTTGTAAATCTGTTGTCATAGTAATATAAATGTACTTGCAACATAAGGACAGACCCAGAAAATTAAAGAATAGGAAAAAAAGTTACGTTTGGTAATGAGAGGTTAGATTTCATGAAGAAGCCAGTAAAATCCAAAGAACACTGTAAATTTTTGACTGCAGAGTCAGCCACTGTTGGCCAGGGTCTACAGGATCAGCTTCACACTGGGCATTTGCAGACAGTTGATCTTGCATTTTATGGACACTGAATACATGGAAGTAGAATGAGATTACTGTGAGCATTCTTGCAGTTTTGCCAATTCTTTCAAGGTCATATATGTCTATGATTCACTTATGCATAATGAATGAAATACCTCTAGGAGAGAGGCAAATTAGATGTTCGTGTTTCTCTTCTTTCCAATGCTATCCATCGTCTTTTCCAGTCTTTGTACCACTTACACTTTATGTGTCTTTTCCTTCTCCATTCCTGTGAGAACTCATCTCCTTTGGAGTCCATGTCTCTGGCAGAAGAGGCATAACAATTTGGACCATGATTTAGGGCATTAGTAAGTCAAAAATGATTGAATTTTCCTTAAGAGGTTAATTATGTTTAAAAAATCAGCACAAATTGTTGCTTTGATATTTTATGTCAATATTTCCTTAGAAATTTCTCCATAGACTTCCAATTATTTGGCAAAATAAGTAGGGTTTCTTTTGTTGTTGCTCTGATGTATGATATGATGGAAGGCATAACAGCTGAAAAGTGAGTATCCACTTATTAAAGCTCTATTAAGTGCATAAAAACATGGTAAATCACAGCACATGGTGGAAAGCACTTTAGTAAGGATATAGACAAAGACCCATGGGCTGTAGAAGAAATCTGAACTATCTCTGCTTAGGTTAGTTAGTGAGGCTTTCCAGAGGAAGTGGCGTTTGAACTGCACTTTAAAGAAGGGAAAATATTACACCATTTTCATAGTGTTTGTGTGTTGTAATATAGATATGTATACATAGTGCTTGGCACAAAGTAGGAAATAAATAAATCATTGTTGACTGAATGAGTAGATAAACAAACATGGGTGAGGATGTAGCATGCTAATTTTCTGTATCAATTATATTCAATAATTACTGAACTAAAGTAGAAAAAATTAATAACTTTTCTTATCTTCCATTTCCCTGTCTATCTCTCCCTACCAAGATTTCAAAGCTGGAAATTATATGTAGGCCATGATCAAATTTGAAATTTTATTTGCAAGGGAGCATTTTATAAGAACCAATAACATGTTGTGTGGGGAAGAATATACTTTCTCTTCTCTTGGACTATATAATGTACTGTGAAGAGCACTGTTAAAGTGCTCTTTAAAGTGGGTAGAGCTCTGTTTCATTTGCAATCTCAGTTTTGGGATTTGTTTAGATTTTGGGATGTCCATGGTATCTCTATGTTGCTGTTTCACAATGAATGGTTGGAAATTTAAAATTTAGTCTTAAATATGCATATGTAAAATATATAAATTATATTCTCATTCCTTTCCTAAAAGGAAAACTAAATTTCACCGATTTTTTTTAAAATGTTTTTCCTGCCTGCTTATGCCGCCCAGCCCCAAATAAATCCCTAAGTTTTTCCAGCACATTGCAGCCTAATTCTAGTCCTGTTCTTGGGATCCATTAACTCCTCCTATAACTTTCTTAACTGTGTTCCTTTGTAAGGAGTCGAGATACAGAACTTTTGTTTAATCGATTTTTGTGTAACTTTAGCAGGATTCAATGCATACACAGGTGGAAGTATATTATCATTTAGATTTTGTTTGTTTGTTTTGTGATGATAAGAGAACCATACGCAGAGGTGTGAATCAAGCCATATTTGGCTTTCCCTTCTTGTAAGCCATTATACCTTATGGCCTCATTCACAGATGATATAATTTTTTAAAGAGTTTCCTCTACCTGAAAAACTTTCATTTTAGTAAAGTACTCTTGAAAATAAGTAGCTTTCAAAATCCAAAAGGATTAATTTATAATGATAGATTTTAGCTAGTACGAGAAGTTGATGGCCAATATGTAGAGCAAGTTGAAAATTAATCATAGAGAAAACTATAGGGAATGGAATCCACAGATTAGAGAAGCCAGCTGAAGAAGAGGTTGGAAGTGATTGTTGATAAACAGACCAAGTGGATGATACCAGGAAAAAAGAGAGGAAAATATGGTGTTTTCAGTGACTGGAAAACAATTTCAGTTAACTGAGGTCACCAGGGATTAGTACAATAATACAGTTTGGCTGTGTCCCTACCCAAATCTCATCTTGAATTTCTGTGTGTTGTGGGAAGGACCCGGTGGGAGGTAATTGAATCATGGGGGCAGGTCTTTCCCATATTATTCTCATGATAGTGAATATGTCTCATGAGATCTGATGGTTTTAAAAAGGGGAGTTTCCCCATACAAGCTCTCTTCTCTTGTCTGCCACCATGTGAGATATGCCTTTCACCTTCCGCCATGATTGTGAGGCCTCCTCAGCCACGTGGAACTGTAAGTCCAATAAACCTCTTTCTTTTGTAAATTTCCTAGTCTTGGGTTTGTCTTTATCAGCAGCATAAAAATGGACTAATAAATACAACTACCCAAAGATTCCTGAAGTTGACAGCTATATATAAAAAATATTGAATAGAAGGTTAGTTTTGCATTCTGCAGTCATATCTTTAAACTCTATGTGCATATGCCTACCTTTACATGCATCTCATATGCATCTCTCTTGCTCTTTCTTTCTCTCTCTCTCTCTAATTCAATGATTGAACTAAATGGTTAAACTGTAAAATATTTATGTATGTGCCACAGGGTTAATGTTCCATGATGCTCCACAAGTAAAATTAGAGAGTCTCTAATTTTTTTATTTATGTAAAAATTATTTTTAAAATTTAGACCCTATCAGGAACAGATAAAATGAGAAAATCAGAATATATCTGGCTAAATATACTGGGCAGTAGCCAGGGACAAGGCCTACTCAGGGTGGGAGAGCTACCGGGTCAGAAAAATACAGTTTGAAGTCATTCAGGGTTAGTAAGTAGAAAATAATTATAGAATGCATCTGAGGACACAGACTCCTAAATAAATGTGGTGGAAGAAAGAAGGATGTCTGTCCTGAAAATTGTAAACACCCAAGAGGGCAGGCATCAAATACTTAAAGGACCATGAAGTAGAAAATAAATTACATTATCTTTTTCTGTGTTTTTGAAAAAAGTATGGGGACTGGAGAAGAGGCTGGACTGTGGGTTCTAGAATTTTCATTTCCAACACATAAACATGGTAATTACCTAATAGACTAGAATTAGAATTAATGGATAGAAATAATATGTTAGATATTTCTGTTAAATAAAGCAGGAACCTTCCAAAACTTTGTGCTGCTCAAGGATGGCATGTGCCACCTGTAGAAGTTGAGGTTCTTCATCTGTAGAGGTTTAGTTCTTGATTGAATAATCATAGTTGGAAGGTATTGTAAAGTGATGCAAGCCATCAATTTTGATTAGACCATGTTTACTTAACTCTTTGATTCCTTCCTTCCTTCCTTCCTTCTTTCCTTCCTCCCTCCCTCCCTTCCTTTCATTCCTTTTTTTCTTTTTGTTTCTTTTCTTTTCTTTTCTTTTTTTTTTTTTGAGACATAGTATTACTTTGTCACCCAGGATGAAGTGCAGTGGCACAATCTCAGCTCACTGCAACCTTCACCTCCTGGGTTCAAGTGATTTTCCTTCCTCAACCTCCCAAGTAACTGGTATTACAGATGCCCACAACTATGCCTGACTAATTTCCATATTTTTAGTAGAGACAGGGTTTCACCATGTTGGCCGGGTTGGTCTTGAACTCCTGACCTCAAGTGATCCACCTGCCTTGGCCTCCCAAAGTGCTGGGATTACAGGCATCAGCCACTGCGCCTGGCCAACTCTTTGATTTCTTATTTCCTCATCTGCAAAATGGGATAGTGCCAAAGTCACAGTTTTAGTGGGAGGTGGAGCTGATATTTGGAATCAGGATCATCCCACACTTGAGCAGAGTTCTTAACCACTATGTAATACTACGTCTTCTATCAACTATTAGAAACATGTCTTAGAACAGGGAAAGGCATGTAGAAAGTGTTTAGTTTTAGCTATTATTACTACTATTGTATATTTAAAATATTTAGAATATAGTGAGTACAGGCGGATTTACTGGCTAAGAGTGAAGGTCCTGGAGTAAAACTTTCCAATCTTGACTCTATCATTTACTAACTGTAGGACTATAACTTCAGTGTCTAACTATCTTCATCTGCTAACTGGGGATAATCATAGTACCCACCTCAAAAGTTGGTTGTAAGTTTTCAGTGTGATAATAATATAAAGTCCTTAGACCTGTACCTAGCACATAATAAGTGCTCAATAAATGTCACTTTATTATGAGTACTAACTACATACAAATGTCCGTGTTAAATAAAGGCAGAGTAGAGGCAAAGTGTCAAAGATGAATATGATACAAGAAGGCCCTCAAAGGTGCTTTCAGTTTAATGAGGAAGATAAGTATGCACACAAATACTGTAGGAAATTAATCTGTGTAGGTCTGTGTTGGAAGGTGATGCTCAGAGTAGATGTTGAGTAGTGCTAAATATGAGAGTAGCCATTAAGGTTCCCAAGGGGAACTTTGGTGTTAAAATGGGGGCACACTGTATCACAGAGACCCACTGTGTTTTATGAGCATAAGGAAAGGAGAGTGGCCAGTTGAAAGGAGTGTCTTTGAAATCTGCCCCAACAATGTGATTGATGGTCAAGCATTCTGGATATAAGATGTTTTATTTTCATGTCTTTGCTTGAGGTTCTCATTTATGAGCACGCATATTGCTCCTTGCAAAAAAAAAAAAAAACAATTTGATAGTGCCTATAGTTTTCTTTCATTATGGAAGATTCAAATAAGAAGTTTCACAAGATGCTAACCTTAAAGATGGAGAGGTGATCAATATATTAAACAATAAATATCCAATATTCAGCAAATGATGCATGATTTCACCAGTGGAATATGTTAGATATAAATAGTCAGTATACTGTTGCCAGAAAAATGCTTATTGGCATGTGAAATAATCAAGTAAAATTCTTGAAAGATGAATTACATTCTTGATTTGCATAACTTGGATTCAATACATTTACACAATATTTGCATTGGAAACATATCTAAAGCCAGCCAATGGAAAGAATACATGATTTTACTAACATGCTTATACATTAATAACATTACTTGGCAATCTGATGTTTCAAGACCCAGGGTGAATTACTTATTAAAAACCCATATACAGCTATCTGTCTTTATCTTTCTTTCTGTATGAGCCATAATGGCTCTGATTGTTTTCAAAATTATATTTGGACAGGATATGACTGCTACATGAGACCTCTCAAACCAATATCATTTCCCTCACTCATAAAATACATTATACTGCTGTGTGCATTGAGCCAAATCATTAATGAAGGAAGCATACCCTAACCTTTGTGTCTCTGATTTGACCAGTAGTTACACTGAAGCAAGCTAACATCTTGGAAATTGTTTAAAAAGTGAAGCTAACATGATTATGAATATTTATAGTACATTCACTTATTTCTTGAAAATTCATCCTGCCATCTGAACCATTTCATTATTCTTAACTATTTTCTAAGAGGCTTAACTTTGATATAGAAAAACTATCTGAATCTTACATTATTTGTAAAACCAAATAACTGTATTCCTGGAGTACACCCCTTCTCTGTACTTATTTAAACATGCAATAGCTATAATAACTAGTTAAAATCTGTGAAATGTGCAAATTAAGAAGTACATTAATACAGTATTAACATTTTTCAGCTTTTAAAAAATATTCGGAAGGCAACCATTGACTTGCTATTATTATCTTAAAGGACTGCTGAAGTTTCTATTTAGTAGCTGAAACCAACATTAGCAAATTGCTTTATCTTTAGTTTTATTTGCACTTTGTATAATGTAAATATAGGCATCTGAATTTATCAATGACTGGAATTTTTGCACGTACAGAAAATGAAAAAGACCATATTTGAGATTAAAAATAACTAATGACCTTGAGTTAAGGATTAGTTATATACAGTTCTATTTAATTACTATTTGTATCATTTTCCAAAAATAGTCTTACAAAAATAGGAATACAACGTGAATTCTGCCTCATTGATGTGAGTATGTGTAACCTGTTATTTAGAAAGTGTCTGTGGTTTGAAAGAAGGAAATATGAATATGAATAAATTTAAGTTAGAAGGTGCAAACAGATGTGGTACGGGTTGGCACAGGGGCCTCAGATTGCAGAAGGCACCCAATAGGCTTGTAGCAGATGTAAGGTGTGGCCTTTGGATGTGTTTATTTGGCTTTTTACATTTTTTTAATGTACGCTGAAAGTGTAAGTGTGGATGGAACTATGTCTCAGGTTCACTGTTGTGCCTTCCTCTCCTTATTATGTTCACTCATTTATGACACCTGTTTAGTTGACATTTGCCTTAGCTATACTTGATTTAAATAGTGATCAGAGAACAAAGAAATCTGCCTTGAAGAGAGAAGTCTTAAAGCATTCTAGGATATATGATTGTTGATCCTCTGTTCTGAAAACAAGGGCATTAATGGCAGCAGATGGTTTGATGGTGAGAAAATTACCTTTCTTCACTAAGGTATATTTCATGGAAATCACTACAATGCTATTCTAGAAAATTTGCTATTTCAGATATCTAATGTAATCCTGAATGATTTAAGCCTTGGTGTTTGTCATTTTGCCAGTTATCATTTTATTCTACATATGTTATTCTTTGTAATTGAGATTGGTTTAAAGTATACAAATGTGTGCTTAGTAACAACAATCATTTGCAGGGTCCTTACCAATGTTTCCAAATTGGATCCTGATTTTCAGGGCCCACTCACAAAACACTCAAGCATACATCATACAAAATTATGGAATTTAGACTCTATCGAAGGTGATTCACTCATGGGCAAATAACACATGAGTGCAGTCCTCTCTTCTGCTGGATGAATTCCTGCAATTCTAAAGCCAGGATTCATTAGGAGTAAAGAAACAGACCTGCACTAAACAGTGATTTGGTCATAAGAGATGTCTGTGTAACAGTTCCGGCTGTGACCCTTATCTTTGGAGCAGACATAAGCATCACTATTCCTTAACTGTTTTTGGAAGGAAGCTGCTTCCCTCCTGGCTTGGAATTTAAAAAAGAAAGAATAGGTAGACTGATTTCACTTTTGTCATCTTCTCCACTGTTTCATTTTGCTAAAAAATATTCTCCATTTACTTAAGCAGGATGTTCTGACAGAAGATAAAATGAGAAAGTGTCTAATGATGCTTTGGGCTGCTACAACCCCCTCAGGTACACTTATATCCATAAGAGCAATAAAAATGTTTAAATAGTTGTTTTGCACAGAAGTTTTTGGGAAGTCAGAGACTAGAGAGATGCACAGGTCAGGGTGATTTTCTGTCCCTCTGGACCCAGGGTCTGGAGCTGACCCCTTAGCTGTCAGTAGAATATGAGGCATCTGTTGGTACTATAAGAATGAAGGATTAAAGTAACTCAGTATTATTTAGCACCACTAGACTTTTACAGGGTTGTTTTTGAAACATTGGGAATCTTTTGGTAATACACACACACACACACACACACACACACACACACATTGCAGGGGGCAGTTTTGCACAGAGGACGCTAGAGACTGTCATTGGCAAAGTGGCTCCTTGGGGCAAGATTGGCCATAGTGAAGAGACATCGAGAGGATTGATGTCATTAGCATTCATGAGCTTTCACTAGATTCACAGAAATGACTGTGGTGGTTAAATTTGGGATTATGAACCAACCCATTTGGCATTGTTAATGTCATCTCCTGTGGATCCGCCCATAGACAGGTGAAGTCCCAGGACATTTGAGTTATGCTTGTGGCTAATAATAATGCAAAACTTCCATTATTCACTTTGGCTGTGACATGAAATCACATGGCACTGAATAATGATAAAGTAAACTGCAAAAAGTACATCCAAGTGATTCTGAGAGTCTGCCTTAAATTGCGAAAATGTTGAGTGGAAAGCTGAAAACCTGCCAATGCCCATCTATGGTTTATAGTAGATAAGCCATTAGTCTTGGCTAGGTATATCACTTCCTACATTATCGTGCATGCAAAATGTGAACTCCCAAGACCTGTGGGATGTTTATCATCCAGCAGAGATAAGCCCTTAAGAAAAAGCCTGGGTAAGGTCACTGTCTCAGAAACAGATATGGTTTTTGGAGGTTGCTAATAATTGAAAAACAATGGTTTGGAGGCATAGAACATATTGGCTTAGTTAATTAAAAGCCAGTTAGTGCCCTCCCTCATATAGACCAGCAAATAACCTACAACTAACCTGCTACATTCTTTTGCAAATGACTACAATTCTAAAAACTTGGAATGGAGAATTCTAATAGCTAAGATTGTTTCAGTAGGAATTTGATTGGGTCATATCACACAAAGATATCCACTGACATGGAAACTGACATGGAAAAGCAGCTTCTGTACAAAATTGGAAAATGGGCTAACTGTATTGATTAGTTCAAGAAAAATAGAGAAAGAAAAGCTTTAAATCAAATCAAGGAAAGCCTGTAGTATGTCAAGATTAAACCAGAAACTGAAAACTCTGATATAAATTAGAGCAATGTTTTGTGAGCCCTTATGAAAAACAAGAACACTAAGACTCAGTTTGGCATTTTAAAGAACAATTCAGCTAAATCATTTCCTTTCTTTTTGTAGAAGATCATTCAAATAATAAATTTGGACATTACCTACATTGACTTATCCAAACATCTGGCACATTTTCTTATGATATTGTAGATAATATGCAGAATTATAGATGTGGACATTTTATGGATTTATAATTATTTCAACAATAATATCCCCAAAGACTGAGTCAAACAACAGGGTTAATGTAGAAGGAGAGCACAGTGATGTGTCATCAAGCTTTCTCCCCATGGTACCAAGATAGTGCAGCGTCTAAGGAGTATACCAGTTACCATGGTGATAAGAGAATTTACTGATCACACTTCATCAGGGCTCATTGACCAGTGCAACTCTCTCTGATTGTCTGTTCCACAGGGGCATGGGGAAGCAACTGTCTGTTAATCCACAAGCAATGGAAACAGTATTGCCTGGAGAAAATGACTAAAATGATAGCCAATGAATACCAATATAAGTATTCTTAAAAAGAAAAAAAAAAAGGCAAGTCATTAGAAAGACGTTATTAATCTATTTCAGATAGCCAGGAAGAATATCGAGATGCTAAAACAGGGAAATACACTCATAACCTTAGTTATTTCAGAAAGAGGAACACCTAATTATTAAAACTAAGGTCAAAAAATCCATTCTGTAATTGGAATTAGGTTGAGTGAGCCCATCAGGACAAATTTTTTCACTCTGAATCTTTCTGGAAATTAGAAATGCCATAACTGAAAACAGCTGATCTGGGGAAGATAAAGGTAACTCCAATAATTTTGTCTATTTGGGAACTAATTAAGGGAATGAAACTTTGGAAAAAAGAACTTCAAAGGTGGACACTAAAGGGAAGATGTGAGCCTCTGTAAGGACTTCAAAATTAGAAGTGCATAGACACAGATCCCCCACCTCCCCAATTTCTCAGGCAGTCGAGATTATTTTAGTTACCAATAATTAAAAACAGATATACTCCAGTGATGGAAGTTTTCAAAGGTGAGAACTTTTTCCAGTTAGGGCCCATTTTAAGTTAATCAGGTTGAAAAAAACTAGCTGAGGTTTCCTTGTGATTGCATAAAGCAGGAGTTTATTTGGTATTTTTCCAGGTAAGCTGATGCTTTTAGGTAAGAGCTGCTGCAGAAGCACAGACAAATCATTGGAGAGTACCTTATGAAAATGGCTGCGGATCACTGAGGACATTACTCAGAGTCTTGTTCTGGAAGCACCCCAGAGAAGCAGGTTAGGACCACAAAAGCTTTACCTTAGAAAGTAGATTGACATCTGGAGAAAAATTGGACCTATCTACTTCTTTTATGAGGGCAGGAACTGAGTGACTGTCTTGCTTTTCAGGTATCCACATCACCTAACACAATGCCTGCCAAATAAGTAGGCACTCAATAAATCTAATTGTTCAATAAATTCAATGACTGTCAAATCTCATTGAGAGAGAGATTAGTGGGATTGAGTGATTGATTTTGAGCTAGTGGAAAAAAATGCAGGGGAAGATAGCTAGCAATATTTCGTATCTATGTACCAACACTATGCTACTTGTTTTACATATATTATTTTACATATATTATCTTTTTAAAAAATAGTCCTGATAAACCTCATTTTTTATTCCTACTTTACACTGCAAGATAAGGTTCAAAGAAATTACAGATCACCCCAAGATCACACTGTTAGTAAATATCAGTGTGATGGTTTTAAACCAGTTGTGTTGGGCTCCAAAGATAGAGACTTTCCACTATACCAAGTTCTAGAAGAGCTCAGTGATTTCAAAAAGGAGCAGATTTACTCTCACAAAGCAGTAGCTCTCTATCTCTAGAAATTATAGTATCTTTAGAGTTGGAAGGGACATTAGTGATACGCTTCAACTGCCTCATGCAATGGATGAGGGATTGAAGTCAAGAGAAGTAGAGGCATGCTCACATGCATGGCAAGAATGGGACAGCATAAAGTTGTATGCCTTCTTGCGTAATGCCAGCACACTTTCAATTATTTACCAAATATCTGTCTTTCACACCAAATAATTTCGATCTATGAAGTCAGGTGCATTAATTATCTTATTTATTGAATATCTCAAGACAAACCTACATAATAATATATCAATAAGTATTTAATAACTGCATAGATGAATGACTGGAAACAGAACTTGAACCCAGGTTTCCAAACCTGAAATGTTTGAACGGAAGGTTTGTGATCCTTTATCAGTGGTGTTCTGTGTTAAGTGTGACTTGTACTAGATAGTCACCATGGTTCCTTCCAGAAGTAACATCTATAAAACTTAATCAGCTTGGAAGTCTCTGATCTTTATGCCTACTGCACCCTATCTATACTTCTATTTTAGCATTTATTGAATTGCACTGAAATAACTGTTTACATTTGTATTTTTCTCACCAGAGTAAAAGTATATGAGAGTTGAGACTGTGTTTTTATGGTGGTTTCCAGCACTTACCACAGGGCCTTATACCTTACAAGTACTCAACAAATGTTCATTGACCTAACTTGCAACAAATTCAACTAAGATTCTTTGAAAGTATTTAGATATCTGTCACATTGCTTCTCATGTTAGGTACTCCTGGTTGAAGATTTCTTGTGAGAACGTGTTTACTGAATTGATTGGTTTTCCAACTTGTTTTTTATTTAAACAGAATTAGAGAGAAAGTGAGATAGGGCATTAAAAAGAAATCTGTGATACTCTTGGCTTGCCTGACACAAGGCTCTTCACAGACCCAGGTCTCCCTTTGAATTCAGTGTGAATTCTGCATTTATAGAAAGATCTAGTGCTCAGGATTAGCTTCATTAGGCAGTTGGACTTGAACAGAGGCGGCAGGAGATCAGGAAGGACCCTTTTAGAAATGGGCACAAAAAGACATAGTGTGCATAGATGAATTCTCCTTTAAATAAAAACTGAGTCAGATTTTAGAATGAAATTCTGTAGTGCTGTCAAACTGTTTGAAACTGGAGTTGGCAGTTGTCCTTTCAAACTGTTATTTCAGAGCACGTGTCCCAGAAGGGACAGCTAAGAATGTTTGTCATATTTGAACTCTTTCCAGAGCCATTCAGCAGGATACTGGCAGTCCACTTTCTCGTGTTAATTATTTCTGCCCTGATTGCCTGGCAACACATAACATGGGAAGTATTATATTTTGTTATTTGTGAATGCTTCCAGCTGAATGCAGGGAGAAAATGGAATACAAAGTCAGCCGGAGATGCAACTTAATAAGTTAGGTGTGTTTTTTGATTGAAAATTTGTGATGGATGAAGAAGTTCGTAATCCCATGATTGTGCATGTTCACCACAATTTCAGAGAGTTTGAGAGTATCACAATGTGTCTTGATGGAAATGAAATACTGATGGATCTTAATGGGCACCAGACTAGAATCTATGAACATGAATTGTCTCCTCCACAGGCAAAACAGATTTGTCGTAAGCAGACGTGGTTTCATCCTTGAAGAGTCTCCTTCCTTCTCTCCTTCCTTCCTTCCTTCCTTCCTTCCTTCCTTCCTTCTTTCCTTCCTTCCTTCGTTTCTTTCCTTCCTTATTTTTCAACGTGATTGGACTCTAGAATTGAGTTCAAGCATAAAAACCTAAGATCAAGTATGATGGGAAAAATGTCATCATTGTAACAATAGCAACAGTAGTAAAGATTGCTGTAAACTGGAGAGCAATGAGGGTTTTGATCAGTGACTAAGGCCTAGTAGGAGCTTCTCATCACACCATTGTTAGAAAGTTCTGCCTGTTGATGTGGCTCAGTTAAAAACTGCTATCTAGAACTGAAAACAATATACAGTTGACCCTTGAACAATGCAGGGGTTGGGGCACTGACCCCCTGTGAAGTTGAAAATCCATGTATAACTTTTAACTCGCCCAAAACTTTGTCTACTAATTGCCTACTGTTGAGGGGAAGCCTTATTGATAAATATAAATAGTTGATTAACACATTTTTGTATATTATATCTATTATATACTGTATTCTTAAAGTAAAGCAAGCTAGATAAAAGAAAATGTTATTAAGAAAATCATAAGAGAAAATACATTTAAAGTACTCTACTGTATTTATTCATACTGTAAGCGTATGTATTCTGTTTACAAGATGCATTGTCTACCTAAAGTGGTGGGCAACCATAGCTGCAGACCTCAGTCGATGGTATAAATAAAGCAGTACTGCAAAAGAAAAAAAAAAGATGAAAACTATATGAGAACCATGAAAGAACACTTTTAACTGTGTAATGCAACTTACTGGTGAGAAGAACTGCTCACCTGGAGATGATTAGCATCACACAGGTGATTTAAAGGGATACTCACAACATTTGAGCTCACTGCAATAGCAACAAGAGGTGGCTACAAAATTATTACAGCAATACACTATATACTGCAGTTAATTTTATGCAGTTATGACTTAATTCTGTATCTTTAAGTTTGTTTATACGTCTCTGTACTGCCAATAGTGCCATGTATGGTCTATAAGTGTTTGAGTTTTGACAAATTTTAACTGTTTAAAATAGATTTGTGTATATTTTATGGCAGTTAATGATAAAATAGACTAGTATCTAAATATATTTTTTGCATTCATGACATACTTAACTTTTTCTTAATTTTTTCCCCATAGTTTTAGGGCAAGTTCTTTGCCTTTGAGTTTTTTCAAGTTGTCACAGATCTCAAAAAGATTTTTCATTATATTAAAAAAAATCCATGTATAACCTGTGCAGTTAAAACCTGTGTTGTTCAAAAGTCAAATTTATTCACTCACAGCATTGGAAAACAAAGGTACATTTCTGAATTATTTCCAAAATTTCAATTTTTTTAAAAAAAGTGATTCTCTGATCATTTTCTTCTTGCTGTGTTCATTGAAGCCACCCCTGAGTGACAACTTCAAAGATGGTAGTTTTGCATTCTGGGCTGGTGGGTGATGTGAGACAATGATCCAATGGAAATTAATTCTAAAAATAAATTGTAAAATACAATTATTAATGTGTTCAGAGATACATTTTTTAATGGATGAGAGCAACTTTTTAGAGCTGTAAATGCTCAGTTATCAATCAATATTTAAAAGTATTTATATTAAGATCAATCTTGAAAAATATTTTTCTACAACAAGATTTCAAACGTTTATTTGGACTTTTAGATTGTCATTTTCTCAACAACACTAGGTGAAAACAAAACTAGAACTAGAAAACTAAAACTAGACCTCCAAATCAAAAACATATTCTTGGATGAGATATACTCAGTTCCACACATGAACATTTCTGCAAAAATAATACCAAGGCGAGGTGTGGACAAAAAAGACAGCAGCAGGATGCATTCCTTTCAGATCTGCTGTCATTCCCATTAGGCCTACTTTCTCTCAGAATTAGCTTAGGGATAAGAAGAGGAATGAAACAGTGTCCTCACATAATTATTGTAAAGATTAAATTAGGTGTGGAACCCCAGGTTTCCTAAGGTAAGCTTGGGTTAAAAATGGGATTACCCTTTCTTGTTCTGCAACCTACCCACTGTGCCCTGCTTTCTTTACTGGGTCATATCTGTGCCAAAGCTGTTCTAGAGTCCCCAAATTGCCAAAGTTTACAGATTGTTTGGTGGCAAGTGGAGAGAAATGCTGATTTCACCTTTTTGTGTAATACCCTTAGATAATGGAACAGTGCTGTTTCTATTCTGATGTGTTATAAAATTCTTAGAGGAACAAAAAGCTCTTAAAACATTTCAACTTAAGTTCTTCATGAGAATTTAGACACACATTCATAGAGGTTACCCTATGAGGCAAAACAATGTGAAAAAATATTATATTGAAATAAAAATTCTCCCTCTACCTTTAGACCAATCTTTTCTCTCCAGTTTAATTTTCCCTTGGATGAAAGTCCTCTCTGACAAGATTTATCAATACCTCATACAAATAAACTTCTGGAAGGCTAGCTCCAATGCATCTCACAGGACAGTGTAGAAATATCTTAATCTCAGTGTTAAATACAACATCATAAAGATGTGGCAATTGTGGTCTGGAGACCAAATCTGGCCCAATGCTTGATTTGTATGACCAGTCAGCTAAGATTAGTTTTTACATTATTAAAGGGTTGAAAACAAATTGAAGGAATATTTTGTGGTGTGAGAAATTCAAATTTCAGTATCCATTTAAAAAGTTTTGTTGTGATACAGTTGTGCCTGTCTTAATATGCTTAAGAGAAAGTTAAGTATGTCATTAATGCAAAAAACAGTGTTTGCAGATGTTTCATGGTTGTTTATGGCTCTTTTTGCACTCTAGTGGCAAAGTTGAGTGATTGGACTACCATGTGGCCCGTATCTATATAAAATATTTATCATCTGGCCTTTTATGGGAAAAGTTGTCTACCTCTGACATCAAGATGGAACCACTTTATGTCATCACCAAGAAATAAAGACTTCACTGGTTTAGGTGAAGGTCTATAGTGCAGAGTTTGGCTTTTAGAAAGTGCTCAATAAACATTAGATTTAGGTGTTCCTTCTTAATACATTAATTGCGGTTTAGCCTTTAGCTCATTATTTTCTTTTTCTTTCCTTTCTTCTTTCCTCCCTTTCTCCCTTTCTCTTTCGTTACTCCTTTCTTTTACCTGAAATAGCTTTAACTATCCCTTATGAATATTTAAGCCATCGTTTAATTTTTTTAATAACAAAGAAGTGATTTTAAAATATTTAAGCCAGATTAGTATCTTTTAAATATTCTATGAAATGCATTTTTAATACACTCTAATAACAGTCAAAACATATAAAGTCACTTTGATTTTTCTTTCAATTAAATGTCAAGCATGGTTGTTTCATTTACTTTAGGTAAATTGTGCTAGAAAAAGCATGACTTATCGACAAGTACATTTTAAAATATTGGTTTGAAGACCAAGAGTTATTAAAATGTACATTGAAATTTAACAGTGTTTTTATAATATTAAACAGACAACAATTACTTTTATGAACTGATGTTTGGTGTTTTTGTACTTTGTGTTTTTTCTTTCTTTATAAAGGAAAAGGCAAACAACATTCATCACGATATATTCACCTTTTAATTTTGATTTTTAAAGTAATAGTCATATCTTGATATTATAAAATAAATTGGTTTAGATGAATTAACTTCATTGACCATAAATATCTTGAAGATAGGGATGCATCATTTTCATTTTCACATTCCAGGGCCTAGCAAAATGCATAGTTTTGTGGTGATTAAGGAATGGATGGATGAAATAATTATCTCTAAGTTTAGATGACACTGGGATAATCTTCTATCACAAACATCCTCACCCTCTTATCCATGAAATGTCTTACTTTTCTCAACCCCCTCTCAGAACAGTTTCCAGGCCCTTTGATTGCTCTTAATTTTCCTGGAGGAAGTTATTGCTTCCTCAGTATTAAAATCTTATCTTTTGACAGGGGATTCTGCCACCATCCTGAGGTAGAGAAAATGTGCTCTATCAATTTGTTTGAAAAGACAACATGAGGTTACAAGATGCAATGAGCTTGTGCTGTTTGTTTTCCATATTGGTGGTGTTCAAACATTTTGAATGTATACCTAATTCACACAGTTTTTTAGAATACACCTTTATAGATAGATGAATGGATGAATGCACAAATGGATACATATAGATTGATGAGGACATATGGATATGGACAAATACATTTAGATAAGTATATAAATAAATAACATATTTCAGAAAATCCTTAAATATATTGTCTGGAGATAACTAGTATTCATAGATAGAGTAAAAAAGATTTTTACATACACTCCCTATCTTATTTCAAATAATTATGAACATTCATTATAGAAGACAATATAACCCATAAATCACTTTAAAATATAGTAAATCACAGTATTCTGAGAGTTAACAAATGTTGGGCTATTGCATATGATATGAAGCTGGGTGACATGTGTCGTAGTATGGATGTTGGTGTCCAGATGTACAATAAATACTATTAAAATAATCTTTCTTACATTTTGTAAAAAAGTATAAATATAATTTCTTTCTTAGTTTTTTAATGTGTATGGATTCAGTGGGTACACAGGCATGTTTGTTACATGGATATATTGTGTAGTGGTGAGGATTGGGCTCCTAGTGTACCCATCACCTGAATAGTGAACATGGTACTCAACAGATAAATTTTCAATCCTCACTCCCCTCACACCTTTTTGGAGTCCCCAGTGTCTATTATTTCCTTTTATATGTCCATGTGTACCCACCATTTAGCTCCTGCTTATAAGTGAGAACATGTGGTATATTATTTTACAATTTCTTATTCCAGTAGATTATCCTGTACATCTCCTGGGTAGAAGCAGCTCATTTCTGGAAATTCTTATTTTGTAGTACATCTGGAGATATGGCTTTTTCAGCTCATTATATTTCTTCCTTCCCTTGAGTTGGGAATTTGGTAAAAGTGTCTGATGATTTATGCCAGAGGACAGATGGGAATGAACTCTAGTGTGCTACCTTAAAAGTTATCTATTTGCTTTGTCACCTAGCACCAATCCTGGATACTTTGACTATCCCATCAGAACAACTTTCTTTTTTGTTTAGAACATGGCCTGGAAGGCTAATGAGTGGCACTCGTTCCTCAGCAATCCAGAAGCCTATGTGTAAGTTTAAATGGGTATATTATCTATTTCTCCTTGAAGGTATCAGGCCGTCCTGCAAATAAAACACACTTTAATTATACTCACTCTACCCACTCAAGCATTGCCTGTGTTTTCCTTGGTTTTGAGAGTTGGAGGTTGTTCTGGGACCCCAAATACACTAGTAATATTGCTGGAGTCTCATTCTTTTTTTATAATTTCAACACTTATTATAGATTAAATAGTACATTTGCAGGTTTATTAGATGGGTATATTGCATGACACTGAGGTTTGGGCTACAAATGATCCCATCAACCAGGTAGTGACCATGGTACCAATGGGAGTTTTTTCGGCCTGTGCTCCCCTTCATCTCTCCCCTGTCTTTAGTACCTCCCCAGTATCTATTGTCTATGGGAATTCAGTGTTTAGCTCTCACCAATAAGTGAGAACATGTGGTATTTGGTTTTCTGTTCTTGTATTAATTCATTTAGGATAAAGAAGTCTCATTCTTCATAGGTTGAGAGCAGTTAGCAGGTAGGAGATGGGGGCAAAACTGGGTAAGATTTGTCCTATATGCTAGTTTCAACTCTTTTGTCAATGTTTAGTCATAGATGGGCAATATTGAAAGGGTTGGAAAATGGTGGGTCCAACTTTTTTAGTGGTACTTTGGTGCCAAAATTGATACTAAGTTTTACATTCAAACATCACCCTTTATTAAAGTGGAAATAGCAACTACCAAGAGTCTTACCAACCTGCCCCAAATGCCTACACTGCCACTATCAGAATCATACTCTGGAGCTAAGATACTCATTACACAGGAGTTAGGATAGGAAGATTAACTTTAGAAGCATGTTCATTTATTCAAAAATATTTCTTTGGCCTTAGCTATGGTAGTCTAAAAAATTATCTATTTGGTACCTACTTATCTATTGTGTATTCACTACTTGGCCCTGGATATAAAAATAACTTAAATGCCAAAGAAGTAAATCTCAGAACTTTTTAATTCATTAGTTAAATATTGAGCACACACTGTGCATTTATTTATTATTGTGCAAAACCAAAAGAAGTAGAAGGAGGTTATAAGACCTATTCTATTTGGTTGAGTAGGTCCTGACAGAATACTCACTTTCCCATGAAAATATTGCTATTTTTTTACACTTTGGGACATTCATATGAATATTTGAATAATAGCTGCATTACAGGTGTAAAGATTTAGTTTATTTATGCTGATAAAATCTCTAGATAAGAGGCCTTCTTAGGTAAGGGGATCATTTAACTGTCAAGTAGAGAGCATAATTGCATTCATGTTCGTATATTGAATAAATTCTACTCAGTAAACACTGACTGGGTCTCATTAAGACAAAGTAATAACATTCTGTGCTAACAAATATCATCTTCTCAAGTATGTATTTGCTTCTACAAGATCAAAATCCTGCTTCTGAGAAAAGTTGCCAGTGACATGTTTAAAAGACCTATCTTAACAGGAAAAGTTACAAAGCCAAGTAAGTTTAATTGCATGTCACCTCTTGGTTTTGACAAAATATAATGGCACAAGTTGCTAGTAAACTTAATTATGTAGATTTATTTTAGCTTAACAAAATATATGCTATATGTAGTAAGTAGCTAGCTATGAGCCAAGTTTTAACTTGATTTTTTTTGCAGTCAAAATGCTTATGAAAGAATGATTTAAATTAATGAAATTTATCAGTGTAATTGTTGCCAAAAGCAATTTTATACTGGAAAAATACCTTTTCCCATGGTTCAAGGAAAAAAATATATGCACCTCTTTCAAACCTGTAAGCAGAAATTTGCTAAAGATATTACAGATTTTTGCTTGGCCTTGCACCTCTGCCAAAACTCCTCAGAATTTCCATAATTACTTCGTAATTAATATAGCTCGACTTTTTCCAAGCCACTTCTTAAAATTGCTTAGAGACAGAGATTGTTAGCTAAATGAAGATTCATGATCTTTTGATGACCATTCCCTGCCTCCCCATACTCCTTTCCCATTTCCTCTGTGCAATCACCCCTCTTTCATATACCCACAATAAAAAACTTGGAGGCATTCCTGACTCTCCCTTCTCTTTTAGCACCTTCCCATCAGTCACCAGACACTCTGTCTTCTTTCTTAAATATTTTCCGATGTCAGTGCTTCATGTGCATTCTCATTTCTATCACCTTACTCTGGTTCTTTATGTTCACACAAAGACAGTTATTCTTTCATTTACCTCCTGGTCTTTCCCCACCAATCAACCCATTACGTATGATTAATAGTCTTAGATGAGAGATTTTATTACTGCCCTGCTAAAAAATCTCCAGTGTTTCTGTACATCTTACAGAAAAAGTTCAAATCCTCAGCATGGCCTTTAACTTCTATATTTTAGCCTTTCTCTATCAATCCACCTGCATTTTCATTCTAAGTTTGTCACTATATTCTGACCATGACATTTTCTGCTTTTATTTCCAGATTTTCTTATAGTAATCCCATTTCCTGTTATTGCTTCTCACTAATTGAATTTTTCTCAACTTTCTTGATGCAGTTGAAATTCTAACTCCTTTGTCCAGCTTCTCTGAGTCTTCCAGTTCCAATGGATCTACCTTTTGTAAGGGATCTCAGAAACTATGAACATACACCTCTGCATGGTACGACAAGAAGAAATTGAGTTTCAGAAAGGTTAACTAATTAGAAGCAACCATGATTTGAGCCCCTTCACTTTCCTTCCTGTTATACCTTGGTAACTTTCTAGGCTGCTTAAATAAATGACAGTATTTGAGTTACTTATCTTTCTTTTTCGTGGTTATGGACATACTGCCTTGCATTATCGCTGAACTATTTCATCCATATGTGTTTGTTGTTTCTCTCTATTTTATACGCTGTGAGAAATAAGAGATTAGGCATCACATGGATCTCAGTGCTAAACTCATTTAAGCATTAGTATACACTTGTTGGTTGAAAGGTTTGAATGTGTCCTTTAAATTATGTAATATTCTAATAAGGTCCCTATTTTTTTGCTATCTTGTACAAGTTGAATATAAAATCGTATCTTATTCTTGAAGAATGGCAACCTATTCAGCATTTAACTAATAATGTAGCAAAGGGAATAGAGATTGGAATAGGGTTAGAAGGTAGAATTCAGACATTTAGATTAAGAAATAAATCCCTAATACCTTACTTCAATTTGCATATTAGAAGATAATCTTTGAAATAATATGAAAATGAAATGTTTTGCCAAACTATTGGATTTCCTCTAAAATCATTTTTGTTATATTTGATCATATATTGTTGGATTAAGGAGAAATATTGACATAGGCATATCTGTGTAATTATTCCCTTGGTAAATAGGAGATAATTTGTTTTGTTTTTCTTTCTTACTAGGAGTCTAGTCTGTGATCTGCAACACCTGGGGAATAGCCAACAGCTAACTATCTAGGCAAGCTTTTGAAACATAAAAGGATACTTGAAAGCTAGCTTCTTCTAAAATCAAAGAAATTCTTCTTGACCTATTAGACACCAACTCCTTATATTATTGCCCCATTAGAGATAAGCTAAAATTTATCTATAAAGTCAGCAAAATCTGAATTAATAATAAGGCAAACAGTTTTAATTTAAGATGGAAAAATATATTTTATCTCATTAAGTCCCACCTTCCTAATGAGTAGCAGTGATGGCCTAGAAGAGTTAATGCAAAGTCAGTGGAACAAGAGTTAAGTTTTTGTAAAATGTCATTTTCCATCCTGAAAAAGTCTGTGTGCAACATTACATTTCTCACTTTTTGTAAGTCTTGGAAAGACATGATATTTTTCTGGTTTCGTCAGCAGTGAAAATGCCTTCACACAGGCCTGTAGCTGATGACATTGTAGTGAAAGCTCTCCAAACACTAATTGGAAATTAAAAAAAAATCTTGACAACACCTCACTGCATCATAGTTATGTTTCATCACCTTAGACATTCATTATCACTCACCACATACACATATGTTAATGGGAAAATGATTTCGAATTGTCTTATATTGCAGAGTCAAGCCATTTCTCTCTCTTTTTAAAGTCATATGTAATTGTTTTTGGATGGCTAACAACTTGTGATACCAAGTTGTAATCTTATACATAGATTATTGTGCAAAATGATAAGGAAGCCCTAATTTTTTTTGGAGGGAATTCTTCAGGGAATGTTTTTCCAAAGAAAAAGATGAAATGTATTGATTTCCTCACATCAATAAGAGAAAAAAAAAGTCGACTCTTTCCAGATTTATATAATTTATTAGAAGATTAACACTAGACATATGGCTCTAACTTTTCTTACTCTCTGAAAAGTGGAAATATTAATGCACATTTCAGTGGTTAGAGGATGATTAGTGAGAAACTATTGAAAAAGATTTATAGAGTACATTTCAATACATGAATGCATTTCAGTATGTAAGTACAAAAGAACAAGAAGAAAAAATAATGCTCAACTTAAGTAGGAGTCATAAGGACTTTGGGATGTAATGCAGATGTAGTAAGTTCTCCTATACCTGTTCACCCCTTTGTATGCCACAAGGTTTTATTAGCTGTTTTTGGAAAAATGTAAACAAAGAAGTAAAAGATTCAATTTGTACCTTATTCATGGAATGAAGTTTACATACACAAATAAGACAATATACAAAGAAAGATAATACTTTTGGCCCTGCTATCTGCTCTGCAGCTTTAGTATAGGTTCTGGCTTTGCAGAGTCCTTTCCCTCAGGCGTGTTTAGAATGGCCTCAGTGTACATGGGGATTCCCCAAAGGAAATCACATCTCTGCTCTCCACACAAAGTGTAGGTGGAGGATATCTCATAAATGTAGCATATCACATGTTCTAATTCATGATACTACTTACTTTTGACACTTTTCCACCTTTCTTCCTGCCCATTCATTTGTACAGCCCTGCATTTCTGCATGAAAATAGTTGCTGTATCAATGTATAGGGCTACTGCACTTATTAGAATGATGGAGGAGGCTGTTAAGTCAGACTCTTAAATTCTTCATGCTCTACCTTTTGCAATTAGAAATTTGTGACCTGGAAATAAAATATGTTAAAGATGTATTATCCCCAACCATTCATTATTAACCAAATCAAGTTAAAATTCCTACAGTAGCTAACATTAACTGAGTACTTATTACTTGTATGGCATCTAAATTAAAAAACAAGTAATTCCTCAAGCATGTAGGAAAGAAACAGACAGTTTTACCACGGTAACAAATATATATCAGAACTGTTTTTAAACTTATTTAATGAATAAATGACAATTTGCTTCATTTAACATGTCTCTGAAAGCCAGCCAACCAATGACAGCCTTCAAAGCTGGCCAATCAGTAGTGGACTTACTCCAGTGAATATACTTTTAAAGCTGACACTGATATTAGCCCGCTCCTGCAACAAAAACCACACTTCTAAGAGAGATTTAGAGAACTCCTGCCTTTGTAACTAAGACATCTGCAAATTATGCATTTCTCAAGTACCCTAATAAATAAATGTTCAACAGTTTGCTTTGCTCAACGAGCCTATACATGACCAGCATAGATCTTACTTCAGGATAGAATACATTCAGCTTTTCCACTCCAGATTTTGAGTACTATTGTCTTTCTACAACAAAGTATTAACTAATTTAATTCTCCTGTCAGCTCTGTGAAGTAGATACCGTTATTCTCTTTATTTTAGAGATGAAGGAACTGGGATACAAGGAAGTTAAGGAATTTTCTCCAGGCTACTACGACTTCAGTGCCATAGCTGGTGAGAGCCCAAGCAGCCTGGCTCAAAGCCTGGACTTCTAACCACTTTGCTACACTGTCTCTTATGCCTTGTAAAAGATGTCCAGAAAAGTTCCCCCAGTCTCTCACAGGCCAGAAAAATAAGCAAAGATTTAGAAAAACAACTCATGTGTTTTCCCCCTTCCCTTTTTGCAGTTTGAGGCAAGAGTGATTTATGAGGATGTGGATAAAAAGTGAAGCACTTTAAGGTATTATTTGGGGGACTGTAAAATATGAAATCATCAATATATGGATTATTTGTGGCTGAAGAGCTACTTGGTGAATAACCTTCTCCATTTGTGAACCTCTGTCTTTCTTGATTTTTTTTTTGTAAAAAAAAGTCTCCTGTGATTGTTACTGCCAGACACAAACCATAATTCTACTCTGCTTTTCTTTCAAGGCTGTTTGGCTGGAAGTATGCAATACCCAAGTATCGAGACAGCCAAAATTTTATAGGCTGAACAGTATTTCCTTAGTGAAGAAAAGATAAACTATTAAGAGGTCAGGGAATTTGGTGTTTCATGATTGGGTGATTAGGAATGAAATAATTATGCATATGTTCAAAAATATTACTGAAAAGTTCTTGGTGGTAGGTGCATCATATTAAACAGTTATTAAATTTAAAAAACCCCAAATGTAGAATTAGAGAACAGACAATCATGATTGCTGTGAGTTTCTCCAGTAGGCACCAAAATATCATTAAAATTAAAACTGATTACCACAAAGAACTTTTAAAACTCAATCCTAAGAAAACTAATAGCCCAATTACAAAGTGGGCAAAGATCTAAATAGACACATCATCATAGAAGTTGCACATATTGCAAAAAAAATCATATGAAAAGATGCTGAACATCCCATCATTAGGGGATTGCTAATTAAAACCAGAATTAACCTATTAAATGGCTAAAATTAAACACAGAAAACAAAAACTTGACATTACTAAGTGCTGGTGAGTATGTAGGGAAAAGGAAACTATCATACATTGCTAATTGGAATGCAAAATAGTGCATCCACTTTGGAAGACAGCTTGGTGATTTCTTACAAAGCTACACATAATTTTAACATATTCTCCAGCAATGGTACTCGTAGGTATTTACTTAACTGATCTGAAAATTTTTGTCCACATAAAACCTGTATGCAAATGTTTATAGAAGTTTTCTCATAATTGCTAAAAACTAGAAGCAACCAAGATATCCTTCAGTAGGTGAATAGATAAATGATGGTATGTCCATACAATAGAACATTGATCAGCCATAAAAGGAAATAAGCTGTTAAGCATAGATGAAGCTTAAATCCACATTGCTAAATAAAAGAAGCCAGTCTTCTTTTAGAATACATACTGTATGATTTCAATCACATAACATTCTGGAAAAGGCAAAACTAAGTAACTGTAAAAGCTCAGTGGTTCCTGTAGATTTGGGAGAAAGAAGAGAAGATTAAATAAAGAATACAGACATTTTTAGGGTGATGAAACCATGCAGTTTGATATTGTAATGGTGCATA
This sequence comes from Pongo pygmaeus, assembly GCF_028885625.2. NCBI lineage: Eukaryota > Metazoa > Chordata > Mammalia > Primates > Hominidae > Pongo > Pongo pygmaeus. Next base: position 131,893,534 of record NC_072373.2, on the reverse strand, counting down.
CATGGCATTATGTATTTTTCAAAACCCATTAAATTTTATACCACAAGAAGTTAATCTTAGAGGGTGCAAATTTTAAAAAAATCATCTAGGATGTAGCGTACACCAGGATGAATGTGATGGTAAAAGAAGAAAGAATCTGTGTTACTAATGAATGTAACAATCTCAGTGAATAAGATAGGAAGAAAAGGTGCTGACTAAGTAACTTTGGAAATATGTAGAGTCTGTAAGACTAAAATAAAAGGTACTTGCATGTAATCAGTATATTCTAGTTGATAAAATTGTTTCTCATGAGGAAAGGGTTGACAATTCTCGTGAGGAAAAGGTTGATTATATATATATTATATATATATTATATATATATGTAGATGTGTATATATATGTGTTAGTGTTTGTGTTGTGTGTGTGTGTGTGTATATATATAAATATATATAAAAATATATGAATGGAGCAATTATGTTAATGATGGATGGTGAGAGCCAGGTATCTCACTGTTGGAGTGGAAGCAAGGGGAGGAAGCTACAATGATTTGTGTGATAATAAATTAGAGTTGGTGACATCAGTATGAACTTATGTTTAGCTTAGTATAGACACAGATGATTATGTATAGAAATATTATAGATATGAGTTTATACATGGTTTAGTAGACAGGCATATATTTCCTTGCTTCCTCCACTGAGAAAGCCTAAAAGTAGTGAAACACCGGTAGCAATGAACACTTCTAGCACCGGGATCTTTGTTTCTAATACCATTCTTCAGTAATATAAACCAGGGCTCTTTAGAGAAATGGCTGATTGTAGGTCTGGGAAGAATAGATACAAGATGAGCCTGGAGCATCTTGTGCTAAACAGTAAGGAAGTGCTAAAAAAAAAATAAAATAAATGGTGGAAGTATGTCTAAGGGACACAGGAGCAAATCAAGAGTTTTTCATGCCAAAGCTAAAACAATTTGAGCAACAAAATATATTAATAAGTGTTGTATTATAACTCCAAGTATAAATAGATATTCTTGCATCCACATTGATATAAATAAATAAGTCAATAAATAAAAAGGGGAGAAGAGACAAAGCACTCATGAAGAAGAATTCCAAATAATTTATGTAGATACAACACACTCAAGGAGGTTGTGATGGTTAAATCTTATGTGTCAACTTGACTAGGGTATGTTGCCCAGTAGTTTGGTCAAATGACAGTCTACATGTGACTGTGAAGGTATTTTGTAGGTATGATTAACAATTGTCTTAGTGTAAATGATAATCACCCTCAGTAATGCGGGTGGGCTCCCTCCAGTCAGTTGGAGGCCTTAAGAGCAAAAACTGAGGTTTCCCAAAGATGAAAGAATTCTGCCTCAAGACTGTAACATAGAAATCCTCTGTGAGTTCCCAGCCTGCTGGCCTGCTTTGTGGTTTTAAACTTGTGAGCCACCACAATTTTGTGAGATAATTCCTTAAAATGAATCAATCAACCCTCCCTCTTCTCTTGTGACCTCTTTCTCTCACTGCCCCTCCAGTTGTCCCTTGGGGTATTTGTTCCAATACATGGGGTATTGGTTCCAGGACCCCCGACATATGCCAAAATCTGCACATACTCAAGTTCTGGAGTCAGCCCTGTAGAAACAAATATATGAAAACTCAGCCCTCCGTCAACTTGGGTTTCACATCCCTGGAAAACCGTATTTTCAATCTGCATTTTGTTGAAAAAATCTGTGTAAGTGGATTTGATCAGTTCAAACTCATGTTGTTCAAAAGTCAACTGTGTATATTATAATTTGTGTTTTCATGTATATTTATTTTAATGAGTTGTGTATATATGTGTGTATGTGTATATATGTATTCTTTAAAGTAAATATATATATGAAAACTTATAAGTTTTTATGTATAAATATAAATACATACACATACATATTGGTTCTGTTTCTCTGGAGAATCCTAACTGATACAAAGGGGAAGCAAAGCTTTGTACTCTTAAGTGTGGGCTGTGCACCGTGACTGCCTCCCAAAGAGTACAGTATGGGAGTAACTTAGCCTTGGAGAAACCTGATAGACACTACCTCAGCCAGGTGATCAAGGTTAACATCAACATTGATAAAGTGCATTGATAATATATATTCTTGATGTAAGATGATGAAAGTGGTAACTTTACTTCTGTGATCTTCCTACTTCAAACTCATAACCATGTCTAATTTTGAGAAAAATGTCAGACAAATTTCAATTGAGGGGCATTTTATGAAATACCTGACCAATATTCCTCAAAATTTTTCAAGGTCATTAAAAACAAAGGAAACTTGAGACACTGTCACAGCCAAGAGGAGCTTATAGATATGACAAGTAAATGTAAAATGGTAACCTGGATGAGATCCTAGAACAGAAAAAAGGACAATTAGGGGAAAACTAGGGAAATATGAATAAACTATGGACTTTAATAATAATATATCAATACTGGTTCATTAACTGTAACAAATCAACAAAACTCTCATAAGAAGTTAATAATATGCAAAAGTTAGTGCAGGCACATATGTTTACAGCAGCACTATTCACAATTGCAAAGATGTGGAACCAACCTAACTGTCTATCGACTAATGAGTGGATGAAGCAAATGTGGTATACATATACGTGGAATACTACTCAGCCATTAAAAGGAACGAAGTAATGTATTTTGCAGCAAGTCGGATGTAGTGGGAGGCCATTAGTCTAAGTGAAGTGACACAGGAATTGAAAACCAAAAACCTTATGTTCTCACTTAAAAGTGGGAGCTAAGCTGTGAGTACGCAAAGGCATGCGGAGTTATATAATGGACCTTAGAGACTCAGAAGGGGAAAGGTGGGAGGGGTCCAGGGATAAAAAAACTACACTTGAGGTACAATGGACAATACTCGGGTGTCAAGTGCACTAAAATCTCAGAATTCACCACTATATAATTAAACCATGTAACAAAAAATTACTTGTACTCCCAGAGCTATTAAAATTTTTAAAAAGTGAGTGGAGAGCATATGAGAACTCTGTGCACTATCTCATTAACTTTTTGGTAAATGTTGAACTTCTAAAAAACAAAGTACATTAAAAAATTGTTAGTGTTCAACTATGAGTTAATGCAATTTAAGTACAAATAAGAAAGGCACTGGAACATACGCTCTAAATTGTATATTGTTAGAGAATTGTAATGACAGAATAGCAGATTATGCCTAAAAAACACCTAACTGGCACCTTGTAAACATAATAGAAACTTTAAAATAGGAAGTTAATAAGAAAGTTAAATGAAAGTAATTTTAACTAAAAGGAAATAGTCTAAGAAGATAAAGCAAAAATATAAGAAGATCAATAAATTTTACTACAGATGGATCAATACAAATAGGATGCTATTTCCACTATCAGAGAAAGAGAATTAGTGTAAACAGCAAAACCTGCTCAGTGTCTTGCATTCAAAAAATATCTGATTAGTTTAACTGCTTTATGTGTTTCTATACAGTATTTTTCCCTTATCCAACTCCTAACTGGATTTAAACTTCCTCAAGTGATAAGATTATTATACCTTTTTTGAGATATAAATGCATTACAGAGTACTATACATACAGAGGTATGTGAGAAATATCGATTTAGAGAATATCTCTTGTAGAAAACATGTACTTGCTTTTTAAAATCCAGTCTGAAAAAATCTCTGATTTTAGTTGAAGTATTTAGTTCATTTACATTTAATGTAATTATTGATATGATTGGGTTTGAGTCTTTCATCTTTATTTGCTCTTTGCCCCCTGTATTTTTTCCCCTTCTGTATTCAAATTTTTGCATTCCATTTTATTTCCTTTTGACCTTTCAGCCAATGGTTCCTCTAAGAATTGCAATACACATCTCTAACTGACTACAGTGTGGTTAGAATGAATATTATATGAGTTACTGTAAAATATAAATTAGTTATGTATTAAGCCACTCGTGTTGCTATAAAGAAATATCTGAGGCAGGGAAATGTATAATAAAAGAGGTCTAATTGGCTCACAGTTCTGCATGTTGTACAGGAAGCATAGTGCCAGAATCTGCTTCTGGTGAGGGCCTCAGGAAGCTTCCAATCATAGCAGAAGGTGAAGGAGGAGTAGGCATGTCAAATGACAGGAACAGGAGCAAGAGCAAGAGAGAGAGGGAGTGGGAGGTACCACACACTTTTAAACAACCAGATCTCATGAGAACTCATTCAACATTGCTAGGACAACACCAAGTCATGAGGGATCCACCCCATAACCAAAACACCTCCCACCACACCTCACCTCCAGCATTGGAGATTACATTTCAACATGAGATTTGGGTGGGGACAAATATCCAAACTATATCACCTTACAGTAATATAGTACTCTGTACTTATATTATATTACTCTGCACTTATAGTACTCTGTAATGCATTTATATCTCAAAAAAGGTGTAATAATCTTATCAGTTGAAGAAGTTTAAATCCAATTAGGAGTTCGATAAGAGGAAAATACTGTATAGAAACACATAAAGCAGTTAATCAGATTTTTCTTGAATGCAAGAATATGTATTAGAGTCATATATTTCACACACACATATATATATACACATTGTAAACTCCACAATAAAATTTTATTGCTTTTGCTTTGGGAAGTAGTTTGTCTTTTTCAAAAACTAATAGAATAAATAGAAAAGGTTTTAATATTTACCTGCATGTTTATCATTTGTTATTCATTTTTTGTTATAGATACAGATTTCCATATTGTATCATTTCCCTCCAGTGCTGAAGAACTTTCTTTAGCATTACTTGTAGCACAGATGAGACAAATTATCTCAGCTTTTGTTTGCCTGCAAATGTCCTTATTCTGCCTGCATATTTGAAAAATATTAATATTTTCACTGGATGTAGAAATTTGGCTTGCTTGCACCAATTTAAAGTTATCACCTTATTATCTATTGGGCTTCATTATTTCAGGTGAGAAGTTACCTGTTAGACTTATTATTCTTTTTGTATGTAATATCTGTTTTCTCTGGCTGCTTTTATAATTTTCTCTTCATCTTTGGTTTTCATCAGTTGACAACAATGAATTGAGATGTGGTTTTCTTTGAATTTCTCTATCTTTGGGTTTACTGAGTTTCTTGGATTTATAGGTTGGTATTTTTCATCATATTTGGGAAATTTGGGGCAATTGTTTTTTCAAGAATTTTCTTCTGCCCCATTATCTCTTTTGTTTTTTCTTCTTTTTGAACTCTAATTATACATATTTATACTGTTAGTATTTTCTCACAGGTTACTGAAGCTCTATTTATTTTGCTTTTCATCTTTCCCCACCATGATTTTCAGATTGGGTTGCAATCAGCTGTCCAGTGATTTCTTTTTTTCAGTTCAGGTATTGTACTTGCCATTTATAATTGATTCCTTTTATTTCTCTGCTTATATTACAGAGTTGTTTACAGACTGTGGACTTCTTTGTAAAAGCAGTTTAAAGTTCCTTGTTTAATAACTTCAACATCTGGGTCATCTTTTGTGTTTGTCTGTTTTGACTCTGTTTTCCTCTTTGATATTGGGAATATTTTCTTGCTTTTTCACATGTCTAGTAAGTTTTAAATGTATACTGGTCATTGTGAACATACAATGGAGGAAGGCTGAATTATGTTATTTTTTAAATTGTTTTATTTTGTCCTGGCATGCTGTTAAATTAGTGTGGGTACTCCTAATCTTGTCAGGCTTAGTTTTATGCTTTATTACGATGGGTCTATTTTTTTCTTAGTCTTTGGGCATAGGCCTCACTCTGTTTGTAGTTTTGATCCTAGAGTCTCTTCTTATTATGTCTCAACTTATTGCCTCAGGGGCACAGTGAGACTTCTTCACTCTGGTTGGGCCTAAGTTGTATTTTTTCATAGCCCTGCGTAATTTACACATCTTCATTTAAGTCTTGGTTTTATAGTAGCCACTCTCTTATGTCTTGTATTTTTTTTTTTAACTTTTATGTTCAGGGGTACATATGCAGGTTTGTTATATAGGTAAACTTGGGTCATGGGAGATTTTTGTCCAGATTATTTCATCAGCCAGGTATTAAACCTAGTACCCATTAGTTATTCTTCCTGATTCTCTCCCTCCTCACACCCTCCACCTTCTGATAAGCCCTAGTGTGTGTTGTTCTTCTTTATGTATCCATGTGTTCTCATCATTTAGCTCCCACTTATAAGTGAGAACATGTGGTATTTGGTTTCTGTTCCTGCACTGATTTGCTAAGAATAATGGCTTCTAGATCTATCTGTGTTCCTGCAGAGGACATGATCTCATTCTTTTTATGGCTGCATAATATTCCATGGTGTATATGTACCAAATTTTTTTTTATCCAGTCTACCACTGATGAGAATTTAGGTTGATTCCATGTCTCTGCTGTTGTGAATGGCATGTTCAAGTATAGGGCTGCAGTGAACACACATGTGCATGTGTCTTTATGACAGAACAATTTATATTCTTTTGGGTATATTGGTATTTCTGTTTTTAGGTCTTTGAGGAAGCACTGCAGTGTCTTCCACAATGATTGAACTAATTTACACTGCCACCAACATTGTATAAGTGTTCTTTTTCTCTGCAATCTCACAAGCATCTGTTATTTTTTGACTTTTTAACAATAGCCTTTCTGACTGGTGTAAGACAGTATGCTATTGTTGTTTTGATTTTCATTTCTCTAATGATTGGTGATGTTCAGCTTTTATTCATATGCTTGTTAGACACATGAATGTCTTTTTTGTAAAGTGTTTGTTCATGTCTTTTGCCCACTTTTTTTTATATTTACAGTTTTTATTTTATTTTATTTTATTATTATTATACTTTAAGATTTAGGGTGCACAACGTGCAGGTTTGTTACAAATGTATACATGTGCCATGTTGGTGTGCTGCACCCATTAACTCATCATTTAGCATTAGGTATATTTCCTAATGCTATCCCTTCCCCCTCCCCCTACTCCACAACAGGCCCTGGTGTGTGATGTTCCCCTTCCTGTGTCCATGTGTTCTCATTGTTCAATTCCCACCTATGAGTGAGAACATGCAGTGTTTGGTTCTTCGTCCTTGCAATAGTTTGCTGAGAATGATGATTTCCAGCTTCATCCATGTCCCTACAAAGGACATGAACTCATCACTTTTTATGGCTGCATAGTATTCCATGGTGTATATGTGCCACATTTTCTTAATCCAGTCTATCATTGATGGACATTTGGGTTGGTTCCAAGTCTTTGCTATTGTGAATAATGCCGCAATAAACATACGTGTGCATGTGTCTTTATAGCAGCATGTTTATAATCCTTTGGGTATATACCCAGTAATGGGATGGCTGGGTCAAATGGTATTTCTAGTTCTAGATCCCTGAGGAATCGCCACACTGACTTCCACAAGGGTTGAACTAGTTTACAGTCCCACCAACAGGGTAAAATTGTTCCTATTTCTCCACATCCTCTCCAGCACCTGTTGTTTCCTGACTTTTTAATGATTGCCATTCTAACTGGTGTGAGATGGTATCTCATTGTGGTTTTGATTTGCATTTCTCTGATGGCCAGTGATGATGAGCATTTTTTCATGTGTCTTTTGGCTGCATAAATATCTTCTTTTGAGAAGTGTCTGTTCGTATCCTTCACCCACTTTATGATGGGGTTGTTTGTTTTTTTCTTGTAAATTTGTTTGAGTTCATTGTAGATTCTGGATATTAGCCCTTTGTCAGATGAGTAGATTGCAAAAATTTTCTCCCCTTCTGTAGGTTGCCTGTTCACTCTGATGGTAGTTACTTTTGCTGTGCAGAAGCTCTTGGTTTAATTAGATCCCATTGGTCAATTTTGGCTTTTGTTGCCATTGCTTTTGGTGTTTTAGACATGAAGTTCTTGCCCATGCCTATGTCCTAAATGGTATCGCCTAGGTTTTCTTCTAGGATTCTTATGGTTTTAGGTCTAACATGCAAGGTAATTTATAGATTCAATGCCATCCCCATCAAGCTACCAATGACTTTCTTTACAGAATTGGAAAAAACTACTTTAAAATGCATATAGAACCAAAAAAGAGCCCGCATTGCCAAGTCAATCCTAAGCCAAAAGAACAAAGCTGGAGGCATCATGCTACCTGACTTCAAACTATCGTACAAGGCTACAGTAACCAAAACAGCATGGTACTGGTACCAAAACAGAGATATAGACCAATGGAACACAACAGAGCCCTCAGAAATAATGCCGCATATCTACAACTATCTGATCTTTGACAAACCTGACAAAAACAAGCAATGGGTAAAGGATTCCCTATTTAATAAATGGTGCTGGGAAAACTGGCTAGCCATATGTAGAAAGCTGAAACTGGATCCCTTCCTTACACTTTATACAAAAATTAATTCAAGATGGGTTAAAGACTTACATGCCCACTTTTTAATAGTGTTGTTTGCTTTCTTCTTGTAAAAATAAGTTCTTTATAGATATTCAATATTAGACCTTTGTCAGATGCATAGTTTGCAAAAATTTTCTCCCATTCTATAGGTTGTCTGTTCACTCTGTTGATAGTTTCTTTTGCTGTACAGAAGCTCTTTAGTTTAATCAGAGACCGTTTGTCAATTTTTGCTTTTGTTGTAATTGCTTTTGGCATCTTCATCATAAAATATTTGCCTGTTCCTATGTTCAGAATGGTATTGCCTATGTTGTCTTCCAGGATTTTTATAGTTTTGGGTTTTACAAATAAAAAAGAAAAGAGAGATAATCCAAATAAACACAATTAGAAATGACAAGGGAGATATTACCACTGACACCACAGAAATGCAAATAACCATCAGAGAATATTATGAACACCTGTATGCACATATAGTAGAAAATTTAGAAGAAATGGATAAATTCTTGCACACACACACCCTCCCAAGACTGAAGGAAGAAACTGAATGCCTTAGCAGACCAATAATGAGCTCTGAAATTGAATGAGTAATAACTAGCCTACCAACCAAAAAAATCCCAGGACCAGACGGATTCACGGCTGGATTCCACCAGATATACAAAGAGGAACTGGCACCATTCCTGCGGAAACTATTTCAAAAAATTGAGGAGGGACTCCTCTCTAACTCATTCTAGGAGGCCAGCATTATCCTGATACCAAAACCTGACAGAGACACAACAAATAAAGAAAACTTCAGGCCAATATCTTTGATGAACATCGATGCAGAAATCTTCAACAAAATACTAGCAAACCAAACCCAGAAGCACATTAAAAAGCTTATCCATCATGATCAGGTAGGCTTTAAGCCTGGGATGCAAGGTTGCTTCAACGTACGCAAATCGATAGATGTGATTTATCACATAAATAGAACTAAAGACAAAAACCACATGATTATCTCAATAGATGCAGAAAAGACTTTTGATAAAATTCAACATCCCTTCATTTTAAGAACTGTCAATAAACCAGGTAATGAAGGAACATACCTCAAAATAATACAAGTCATCTATAACAAACCCACAGCCAACATCATACTGAATGGGCAAAAGCTGGAAGCATTCCCTTTGAAAACCGGCACAAGACAAAGATACCCTCTCTCACCACTCACATTCAACATAGCATTGGAAGTCCTGGCCAGAGCAATCAGTCAAGAGAAAGAAATAAAGGGCATCCAAAGAGGAAGCGAGGAAGTCAAATTATCCCCGTTTGCAGATGACATGATCCTATATCTAGAAAACCCCATAGTTTCGGCCCAGAAGCCCCTTAAGCTGATAAACAACTTCAGCAAAGTCTTAGGATACAAAATCAATTTGCAAAAATCACTGGCATTTCTATACACCAACAGTCAAGCCTAGAGCCAAATAAGGAATGCAGTCCCATTCACAATTCACACATACAGACACACACACACAATACATAGGCATACAGCTAACCAGGGAGGTAAAAGGTCTCTACAAGGAAAACTACAAAACACTGCTCAAAGAAATCAGAGATGACACAAACAAATGGAAAAACATTCCATGTTCATGGATAGAAAGAATTAGTTAATGTGGCCATACTGCCTGAAGTAATTTATAGGTTCAATGCTATTCCTATGAAACTACCAATGACAATGACATTTTTCATAAAACTAGAAAAAAAAACTATTTTAAAATTCATATGGAAGCAAGAAACAGCCCGAATAGCAAGGCAATCCTAAGCAAAAAGAACAAAGTTATAGGCATTACCCAACTTCGAACTATACTACAGGGCTACAGTAACCAAAACAGCATGGCACTGGTACAGTAACAGACATGTAGACCAATGGAACGGAATAGAGAACCTAGAAATAAGGCTGCAACCTACAACTATCTGAACTTCGACAAAGCTAACAAAAACAGGCAATAAGGAAAGGACTCCCTATTCAATAAATGGTGCTAGGATAACTGGCTAGCCATACACAGACGATTGAAACTAGACCCTCTTCCTTACACCATATACAAAAATTAATTCATGATGGATTAAAGACTTAAATGTAAAACCCAAAGCAATAGAAACCCTGGAAGTTCTCATATTTTCTTGCCTTAGTTCTCAGCTAAAGGACCCACTCAGTCCTCAATTAGTGTCTCATGGGAAACCTTCAGTGAGACTTGTCAGCATCTCCTTTTACACAGCTTCTGCCTCTCTAATACCCCATCCTGAGAATTCCAGTCACTTCAGTGGTGCTGTAGTATAATCTGCCTGTTCATCTCAGCAAGCCCATTTTCTACACAGGGGTTCTACCTGTGTGGTTTGAAATGTGACCACAGGTGGAAAGCCTGATCACTCACACGGCTGGAAAAATATCAAAAGTGCATTTTAAATGAGTATACTTTAATGGCTAAAGGCTAATAAAATGTAAACCTCCAATAAAATATATAATGGTCTCACCATTGTTAAACAGGCTAAGTTTTAGGTTTGATAAACTACTTCCGCTCTCTTGGTGTTGTCATAGCATCATAAGTCACAGATAGAGGAAATGTAATACAGGTACTATGACAATGATAAAATAACTTAATACAGATTTTTTTTTAAAAAAATGTTAGACTGGAACCAGAAAACAGAAACACAAGGAAATATAAGAAAAAATATTAGAGATATTCAAAGGTGAATAATCTTTGTGCATAGTTTTCTGTCAAATTACCCAACTCAGCTCCTGATTAGCTGTCTCCGTAGTACTTCAGTGAAAAGGTAATTGAAAACTAGAATATACTAATACTTAATTTTAAAAAATCTTTTTTATCACCTTTGAGTGATCAGAAATACAATGAGAACTTCTATAAGTTTTACACTGTTTGCATTTGTAACCATTGTCACAAATGGTTAAAGGCACAAAAAAGTGCTTTTTATTTTATTTTTCTTTTAAATGATAGAAAACATTACAACAACAGGGTGTACATTCATTACAGTTTAAAAATACAGGAAACTGTAGACACTAATGCCTCCTTTATTTCTTCTTCCTTTTGGATATTCTTTTCAATTGTTGGTTTCTGCAAAGTACATCAAATAAAAAAAAAACCTAGTAAGAACATGTAAGTATTCATTAGCTATCTGGAGGAGTAAATACAAAGGAATGTTTTCAATGAATACAAATTAGGAAATGTTACTTTTGTTTTCTTTGCTTCACTGTGAGGAACCCACACCACTGAACACATTTTAAATGCTACTTATCTTCATGTATCAGCCCCAAACTAAAAATTAAAAAAAATCCAATCTGACTGACAGATATTAGTAATAATAGGTACTTTGATTTTAACTTCATGTTAAAAAATATATCCTTTACTTGATGCCTTCTTTACTTAATACTCCGTGTTAAAACAGAATTGTGCAAGCACTTTCAGAGGATACAGAGTTACATTGTGCTTTTATTATACTTGGTATGGTTTCTGCATTTATAACCAAAACCATTGTTAGCATTTCCATGCATTATATCATCTAATGTGCTCAGTCTTCTTCCTCTTCCATTACTCATATTTTGCAGCTGTTTCTAATTATTTCAGAAGAAATCTACCATCAACTATGCCTTGCCTGGGAAGCTTAAGAGCACAACCTTTATCATCAAATCCCTAATCTACTAGTTGGCCTTCGGCTATTCATGTTACGTCATTGAATCTCAGTTTCATATCTATAAAATGGTGAATAATAACTGTCATCTCTGGGGATTATGTAAAGATTCAATAGATAATGGATACTTATATAAAACATTCAAACGAGGTATAGCGCATGATGAGATTACAAGTAATGCTAGCTACTTTCTCTGTCCTAAACATCTAAAAGATTTTTGAAGCTCTTCACCATACCATACGGTCTACATCCATAATAACATTGAGAAATAGGTAGTTTTCACCTCTAATAGTCTTAATCATCCATTTTTCACATAATCTAATCTGATGTGGTCATCAATATATAAGAAGGTATTATTTAAAATTTTTGGTATCAACAGAAGCAAGACTTAAATTTCCAACTTGTGATTCAACAATTTCATGTTTTATTTTTTAAAGATGCATTGACAGATAAAATTGTAATCCACTATATAGCATTTAATAACACTATTTTGAATAAGACAGCCAGGATATTCAGATCTTTACTAGTCCAAAGCAGATAAACTATAATTTTCAATTGGAATTTTTTTTACTGCTATTGATTTACATTGTTATAAAGCCAGCAGGTAAAAATCATGCTTACCATACCAAAGTAAACCAAAATTAATGACTGCAATTATCTTCAGGAATAATTATATTGGACATTATACTTGAATTTCTTCCTTTATATAATAAATTTAGATAGTACCAATAATCATTGATCAACTGGATTCACTATATCATAAAATTGGGTCTCATTTTCTTTCATATTCAATAAATTTAAAATATTTATTTTTATTTAACAAACAATATGTCATAAAGTTTTGAACAAACTGCTCTTCTACGTGTTATTGTGTGTATACAATGAATATGATGTGGTCTCTACATGCAAAGAAGCATGCAAATCAATAGGGGAAATAGACACACTTGATAATGCATAGAAATTAATGAATGGGTCAGGGAAACAAATTGGCTTCCATCTCCAAGATAGGCTACTTTTCACCATACCCAATAAATAACCCCCTCGATTACTGAGGTTATCTTCATAAAGATGCTACATACTATCTTTCTGTTTTGGTCTGTATTTTATCCCCTGCCCCATTCTTAATAAGCAATCAATGTTATTTCAAGATAAGTAATCTGTTAAAAAATGTGAGTAGCAGAATCCATGTACTTCTCAAACTAAGTGGATGGATGTGATTTCTTTCAGGTACAACACATTTTGACTTTTTCTGCTGCCTTTGCTTTCTTTTTTGGCACATAAGATGCATATTTTAGATCAAATAAATTCATTTTTCTCTAGAAAGAGCTCATAATTAAAACTAAGTTTAAACAAAGCATAATGACCTACCTCTAAAATTCTATATTTCTTTGCCAGTAGAAACTTCTCTCCCAATGATAAAATCCAAAACAGCCTGCGATAATACCATGAAATCCAGTAAAAGGGACCCAGAAGAACTTAAGCTTTAAAAAAAGAATATCCATGTATCTTATCATATACATTACATTTGAAAAAACACATATATGCTTAATGGTGAAGATCAGATTCTCTTCTCTCAAAGACCAAGAAATTATGCAGTCATATTCTGTCTCTGTGCAGATAGCTTTCCATTTGTTTAAGAACAATGTTACCCATAAATTCTACAGCTTTATTCCGTAGCTTGAAGAGCCTATGCTGTTAAATTTAAGTTGGGCACTCCATTTTTCTCAGAAAGAATTCTTGCATTTAGGGTGACTCCTTCGAACTTGCTTTATTGGATGGGGTTCTCCAACTTCTTTTGTACCAAGAAAGGGAGAACTTTCTATGTGTATATATACAAATATTTTAACATAATTTTTCTCACACTTTGAACCAGATATCAGATAATCAGATACCAAGTTAGTGCAGTTTGCTAATATTATATATATTTTTAAGTAACAAAGCAATCATAATCTGTGTTGCATTTGTTTGGTCTTTCTTCGCCAAATTGCTCACTCAGGTAGGAGCAGCTGTTAGTTAGTGGTAAGTCAAGAATTTAGGGATTCTCTACAAGGAGGAGCTGCTACCATTCCTTCTGAAACTATTCCAATCGATAGAAAAAGAGGGAATCCCCACTAACTCATTTTATGAGGCCGGCATCATCCTGATGCCAAAGCCTGGCAGAGACACAACAAAAAAGATAATTTTAGACCAATATCCCTGATGAACATCAATGCAAAAATCCTCAATAAAATACTGGCAAACCGAATCCAGAAGCACATCAAAAAGCTTATCCACCATGATCAAGTGGGCTTCATCCCTGGGATGCAAGGCTGGTTCAACATATGCAAATCAATAAACGTAATCCAGCATATAACACAACCAAAGACAAAAACCACATTATTATCTCAATAGATTCAGAAAAGGCCTTCGACAAAATTCAACAGCCCTTCATGCTAAAAACTTTCAATAAATTAGGTACTGATGGGACTTATCTCAAAATAATAAGAGCTATTTATGACAAACCCACAGCCAATATCATACTGAACGGGCAAAAACTGGAAGCATTCCTGGCACAAGACAGGGATGCCCTCTCTCACTACCCCTATTCAACATAGCGTTGGAAGTTCTGGCCAGGGCAATCAGGCAGGAGAAAGAAATAAAGGGTATTCACCAATGGAACAGAACAGAGCCCCCAGAAATAATGCCACATATCTACAACTATCTGATCTTTGACAAACCTGACAAAAACAAGAAATGGGGAAAGGATTGCCTATTTAATAAATGGTGCTGGGAAAACTGGCTAGCCATATGTAGGAAGCTGAAACTGGATCCCTACCTTACACCTTATACAAAAATTAATTCAAGATGGATTAAAGACTTAAATGTTAGACCTAAAACCATAAAAACCCTAGAAGAAAACCTAGGCAATACCATTCAGGACATAGGCGTGGGCAAGGACTTCATGTCTAAAACATCAAAAGCAATGGCAACAAAAGCCAAAATTGACAAATGGGATCTAATTAAACTAAAGAGCTTCTGCACAGCAAAAGTAACTCCCAGCAGATTGAACAGGCAACCTACAGAAGGGGAGAAAATTTTTGCAATCTACTCATCTGACAAAGGGCTAATATCCAGAATCTACAATGAACTCCAACAAATTTACAAGAAAAAAACAAACAACCCCATCAAAAAGTGGGCGAAGGAGATGAACAGACACTTCTCAAAAGAAGACATTTATGCAGCCAAAAGACACATGAAAAAATGCTCATCATCACTGGCCATCAGAGAAATGCAAATCAAAACACAATGAGATACCATTTCATACCGGTTAGAATGGCGATCATTAAAAAGTCAGGAAACAACAGGTGCTAGAGAGGATGTGGAGAAACAGGAACACTTTTACACTGTTGGTGGGACTGTAAACTAGTTCAACCTTTGTGGAAGTCAGTATGGCGATTCCTCAAGGATCTAGAACTAGAAATACCATTTGACCCAGCCATCCCATTACTGGGTATATACCCAAAGGATTATAAATCATGCTGCTATAAAGACACATGCACACGTATGTTTATTGTGGCACTATTCACAATAGCGAAGACTTGGAACCAACCCAAATGTCCATCAATGACAGACTGGATTAAGAAAATGTGGCACATATACACCATGGAATACTATGCAGTCATTAAAAATGGATGAGTTCATGTCCTTTGTAGGGACCTGGATGAAGCTGGAAACCATCATTCTTAGCGAACTATTGCAAGGACAAAAAACCAAACACTGCATGTTCTCACTCATAGGTGGGAATTGAACAATGAGAACACTTTAACACAGGAAGGGGAACATCACACACCGGGGCCTGTTGTGGGGTGGGGGGATGGGGGAGGGATAGCATTAGGAGATATACCTAACGTAAATGACGAGTTAATGGGAGCAGGCACACCAACATGGCACATGTATACATATGTAACAAACCTACACGTTGTGCACATGTACCCTAGAACTTAAAGTATAATAATAATAAAAAAGAATTTAGGGATTCTGGATTCTGGCTGAATGTGATCAACAGATTGAAGAAGCTCTTTAAAATCAGGGATTGTTTATCACGACCTCTTTAGTATTGAGCAAGGTACTCTGTCTAGCAAGACATTTATAAATGCTTTAAAACCCGGCTGATTAAGAACTCCATACTTCCTGGTAATAAACATATTTCGTTTTCCCATAATTCCCATATTGTGATATTAGAGACTCATAAGCATAGATCTAGTTCTCTTTAGAGACCCTGTGGTGAAAACTCAAAAGTTCAGGACTGGATAACCCCACAGAGAAGGCTGAATCCTAAGAATACCAGGGTCAGCAAAGCAGCTAACTCAAGACAGGCTGACTTGATGATGCACAAAAAGATTTTGTCGTCCAAATCGTGACTCTTAATTCCCAATAAATGTAAGTTTGATTTGGGATTCAGAAGGTGCTGTACCAAGGTATGCCCAAGAGTTTTGGAAGGAACTAGTGGCAGAATGAAACCTTGTATATCCAATCCCTTTCTGCACAAATTTTAGATTTCTGTGGAATTTTCAAGCCACATGGACTTCACTGGGGATAATGAAACAGCAGTGCTCATATTTAAGCATAGATGTGAAAAATGCTTGAGGGGCATGTTGCAGTGTCAAGTTTTAGAGGTTGAGTCAATTGAGGGTCTGTCCTTGCTCTGTCTCTTGGTACTTGTTACTGTTTTTGCACCTGTAAAATGGTGTAAGAATGCGTGTCTCATGAAACTATTGTGAGGATATAAGGCAATACATTTCACAATGGTCTCCAGGTGCAGAAGGAGTAAGGATAATGTCATTTATGCCTTCTGACCATGGGGCATATTTTAAAAGAATGTACACAGAGTGGGAAGTTCTTACTCAATTTTTTTCTCTGTAGATAAAAGAGAAGAAAAAAACCTCTTTGTCTGGAAATTATCTTAAAAGCCATATTCTTTTTTTTTTTTTTTGCACTGTCAATGGAAATAGAAACTAGGTGGCCTAATGTGACATTCTGTCACTGAAATCATATAGAAAGCATAAAGCTTGCTCTACTGAAGAAATTTAGATAGATTAAGATGCCACCTCCCTCCTTGTGATACGTGCTTATGAGAGTGTTGTTCTAGAGCATTTGATTTCCAAATATGGTCTCTTGAAACCTGCCTCAGGATCATCTGAGGTGTTTGTTAAAAATGCAGACTCAGGGTCTAACCCCAAACTGACTAAACTGAAACATCCAATACGGGGCCCCAGAACCTGCATTTTAAACACACTCCCAGATGATACATATGTAATCTGAAGCTGAAGAATCTCAACCCAGTGCAGCAATCTCCAAATATTTGACCAGCCACCAATTTGTAAAGCTTTTGATATCCCCCACGTATGTGGTGTATGTTCAATTACCAATTGTAAACATTGTCATGAATAAAATTTTAGAAATCTAGTAAAGGTTAGAAATATAAATATGATTACAAATTCAACATTTTATTTCTTCCTTTATAGTGGTCTTATAAACTGTCTGAGACGTATCTCTGGTCCAAATGTTGCCTTTACCTCAAATGTGGAGAATAGCATACTTTAGAGATGGGACATACAAATCTATCTCTGTGTATTATATTTTTTTTGAAAAATTTTTACTGTAAAATATAATGTAACTCTTGGCTTCCATTCAACTTTGACAAATCTTAGCATTTTGCCAAATTTACTTGAGAATTTAAAAAAAATTAAAAACTATAGAAACATTTAAAAATCCTCTGTGTATTCCTTCCTGTCCCTTGTCCCATCCTTTTAACTCCAGAGTAACAATTATTCTGAAATGTCAGTGTTATGGCTGTCATTCATGGCTTTATACTATGTCTGCATAGGTATCTATCCACAAACAATTCTCTTTCTCCTTCCCTTTCTCTCTAAGAGAATTGTTATATGTGATATGATCTTTATGTAAGTGCTTGCTTATTTTGCTTAGTATAATGGTCTTTAAATTTATCTGTATTGGTACATACAGATACATATACATATAAATAAATGCTAGTTTCTTTTAGCTATTATAATATTTCATTGTATGAAAACATGTATTTGTGCACATGTGAGAAAGCTTTTTTTGAGTTATATTCAAAACTGGAATTCTTAGCTTGCACATTTAGTAGATCTACAATTTTTATTTTCGGATGTCGTATGTCAGATATAAAGATGTACAAAATATGTCTTGCTTTAAATTTTATTGGTCATGATAAATGCAGGATAGCACATACTTTCATGTTTGTGACCCTTTTTTTTACATTTTCCATTAACTCTTTCTCATTTTCTTTGTTCATTTATTTTTTTCTGTTGGGTTCTTTGACGTTTTCTTATTCATTTGCAGATGTTTTTGTATATTTTGGATAAGAACCTTTTACTTGTTTATAGGTATTGAAAATACATTCTCCTAATGTGTAGCTTGCCGTTCACTTTTTCTTTTTTTTGCACAAAAGTTTTAAATTTTAATCAAATTAAATTTATAATTATTTTCTTTTAGATTTGTTGAGTCATCAAAACCACAATGTCATATTTTCTCTTATACTTCCTTTTTCTAAGTTTAGCTTTTATTTTCAGATGTAGCTCTTTGGTTCATCTGCATTTTTTGAAAAGTGTATTTTTTAATTTACATGAAGTAAAATTCTTTTTTGTTTTTATTTTTGGCTAAACTTTTGTGTGAACTTTGACAGATGAATGGACTTGTGTAGCCACTGCCACAATCAGGATGCAGAACAGTTCCATCACTCCAAGAACCCCTTTGTGTTGTCCCTATACAAACTCTCCATCTACTCCCAAACACTAGCAGCCACTGATCTGTTCTCTACTCCTGTAGGTTTTGTCTTTTTCTGTTCTCTACCCCTGTAGGTTTTTTCTTTTTCTGTTCTCTACCCCTGTAGGTTTTGTCTTTTTCTGTTCTCTACCCCTGTAGATTTTGTCTTTTTCAGAAAGTCATAGAAATTGAGTATACAATATGTAATCTTTGATTCCAGTTTTTTTCACGATTAAGATTTAATCATGTTGGTTCATGTATCAATAATTTGTTCTTTTTCTTGCTGAATACTATTCCATTGTATGGATGTACCACAGTTTGTTTATCCAGTAAGCTACTGTAAGATATTTAGGTTGTTTTCAGTTCTGGTGATTATGAATATGCTGCTATAGATGTTCTTGAACAGGTTTTCGTGTGAGCATACATTTTCATTTCCCCAAGGCAAATACCAAAGATTAAGTGCATATTTTACCTTTTAAGAATCTGTCAAACTGTTTTCCAGAGTGACTGTTAGCATTTTGCAATGTATGAGGATTCCAGTTACTCTGCATCCTTGTCAGCACTCAATATTATCTTTTATTTATTATTTTTTAGCCATTCTAACTATTATCTCATCTGTACCTCATTCTGGTCTTAATTTGCATTTTCCTCATGATAAATGATTTCAAACTTCTTTTCATGTGCTTATTTGCCATCACATATGTTCTTTGGGGAACTATGTATTCAAATCTTTTGCTCATTCTAGGCGGGGTTATTTTCTTACTATTGAATTTCAAGGGACAGGGTTATTATGATATTTAGTCTAGCTCTCCTTGTAAGAACTGGAAGAGTAGTAGTTGTCATTAGTCATCACATTCTGTCTTGGGCACATAGCAGCATCAAGACATCCTAACAATTCATACAAATGCTTAATAGTATTAGCTGTTACGTTAGTGTTAATTGTGGTTAAATGGGGGGAGTTCTCTACTCTCGGTAATAAAATTATCTTTTCACTCCCTATTGTCACCAAAGCATAAAAAAAGTTCTTTATATATTCCATATATAAGCTGCTCATTGGATATATGGTTTGTAAATATTCTCTCCCAGTCTACGGTTTGTTACTTCTTTTTTGTTGTTTTTTTGTTTTTTTTTTTGAGGCAGAGTCTCGCTCTGTAGCCCAGACTGGAGTGCAGTGGCGCGTACAGTTTGTTACTTTTAAAGAATCCTGGCCAGTTATTTTGTAGACTGATCTTCATTTCGGGTTGTCTGATGTTTCTATGATTAAGTTCAGATTATGAATTTTGGGCCAGAATACCACAGAAATGACCTTAATCTTTGGTTGTCTCTGTGCTTCATGTCAGGTGATGTATGATGTAGATATGTCTTATTGTTGTGATGCTTTCATTTTTTACATAGGGGTTTGAGTTATCAGATTATGATATTAGTACATTAAAGTCTATTATTATAAGAGTGGTCTTGTCAGTTTCTTCTTGAAATTCTACCAGTTATTGAGGTAGGAATTTTTAGACTTTAAAAAATAACATGATATTTTGAATAGTGCCACAATAAACATACGTGTGCATGTGTCTTTATAGCAGCATGATTTATAATCCTTTGGGTATATACCCAGTAATGGGATTGCTCAGTCAAATGGTATTTCTTGGAACCAAGCCAAATGTCCAACAATGATAGACTGGATTAAGAAAATGTGGCACATATACACCATGGAATACTATGTAGCCATAAAAAATGATGAGTTCATGTCCTTTGTAGGGACATAGATTAAGCTGGAAACCATCATTCTCAGCAAACTATCACAAGGACCAAAAACCAAACACCGCCTGTTCTCACTCATAGGTGGGAACTGAACAGTGGAAACACACGGACACAGGAAGGGGAACATCACACACCGGGGCCTGTTGTGGGGTGGGGTGAGTGGGGAGGGATAGCATTAGGAAATATACCTAATGTTAAATAATGAGTTAATGAGTGTAGCACACCAACATGGCAACATGTATACATATGTAACTAAGCTGCACATTGTGCACATGTACCCTAAAACTTAAAGTATAATAAAAAAAATGATAATTAACGTCTTCTGTGTTTATTCCTTAGCCTTGTGTGTTACTTCCTTCTTTGTTGCTATGATGGTTTTTGGCTTTAAATTCTATTTGGTCTGATAGTAATATTGGTAATTTTCCCCACTTACCCCTTCCTTTTTAGTCTTTTAAATGGTTTTTAGCTCAATTTTGGTGCCTTGCAAATATTTTAGACTTTCATTTTTAAAAGATGCACTTATATTTTATTGTAAATATTAACACATTTAGAATCATTGCTACCACTTTATTTTGTAATATTTTCTAAGTATTCTTTTTCCTTTCTTTTCTTTCTTCTTTAGAAAAAAAAATTCTTTTTTATTTCCTGTGCAAGTTTACAGGATTTGTGTTCAATTTCTATTTGGGGCAAGGTTTCCCTTAATTGTTTTTACATGAGTAATTAAATATTTTTCTAACAAGGCCTACATTAATTTAGTGTTTCTCTCTTAATCACAAACACACCACAAAGACCTTAGTAAAGTTTAACTTTCCTCTGAACAGCTCACCCAATTCCATGTGCACACATGCATACATTCACATTGCGATTGCTATTTGGAATAATAGTTTTATTATTAAAAATAATAAACTATTGCATTTAAAAATCAATAGTTAAATACAGTTTGAAGCATGCATTTATTAATTTATTTGTTCACTGTTGTTTTTACTTATCTTTTTTCAGGGCACAATTTTCTTTTATTATGTATAAACTTTAATAGTTCCAAATTGGTGTTTCTCAGCACACTGGATGGTTAAATATTGATCTCCTAAGGCCTAAAGGTGAACCAGTGATTTTTAGGTGACCAAGTACTTCCAGCTGAGCATAGTCTTGTTTGTTCACTCCCATTATGATTTTATAAGTATGCCATGATTTTAAAATGTTTGGTAAATGTCACTCCAACAGCCTTTCACTGTGAGGCTGGAGCTTAAACTCTCATCTTTGAATATCTGAACAGCTTTTTATTACCTGGATTTGAAATTTGAGGTTGACAGTTGTTTTTCTTCAGCATTTTAATATTACTTTATTCTATATATTGCTTCTAATGGGACATATCCTGTCAGATTAATCCTCATTCTTTTGTTCATAATACTTTTTTCCCTGTGATAGCTTTTGTGGTTATTTCTTTATCCTTAATGCTTTTACATTTCACAAAGATGCAATTAGGTGTTGGTTTATTTTCATTTATCTTGCTAAAACACTTTGAATTTCAGAAGTAGTGTCTCCTTTCTACTTGGAAAAATTCTCACTATTTCATCTTTACATTTTGTGTCTCCATCACTTTTAAAAAATCTGAGCTCTGATGCTAGAACTCCTGTATTCTCTATGTCTCTTAACTGTTTTGGTTCCCTTTTAAATCACTTTGTGACTCTATGCTGCATTATGGGTGAAGACTTCAGTACTATTATCCACTTAATCTCTTCTCATCTGTCTGCTACTGTGTCCTGGCTAAATTTTATTGTATCTTTTAAGATTTTTTTCTCCCACAATGGCTACATTTTTATAGCCAAAATTTATATTTGCCTGTTTATTTTTATATTGTGATGGTTAGAATTCTAAGGTTGTTTCTGTGATCTATGTCCATGTTGGTAGATACGCTCCTCCTTTTGAATGTAGGTGGGACCTGTTACTTGCATCTTTTTTTTTAAAATTTTATTATTATTATACTTTAAGTTTTAGGGTACATGTGCACAATGTGCAGGTTAGTTACATATGTATACATGTGCCATGCTGGTGTGCTGCACCCATTAACTCGTCATTTAGCATTAGGTATATTGTCCCTGTTTGCAGATGACATGATTGTATATCTAGAAAACCCCATTGTCTCAGCCCCAAATCTCCTTAAGCTGATAAGCAACTTCAGCAAAGTCTCAGATACAAAATCAATGTACAAAAATCACAAGCATTCTTATACACCAATAACAGACAAACAGAGAGCCAAATCATGAGTGAACTCCCATTCACAATTGCTTCAAAGAGAATAAAATACCTAGGAATCCAACTTACAAGGGACGTGAAGGACCTCTTCAAGGAGAACTACAAACCACTGCTCAATGAAATAAAAGAGGATACAAACAAATGGAAGAACATTCCATGCTCATGGGTAGGAAGAGTCAATATCATGAAAATGGCCATACTGCCCAAGGTAATTTATAGATTCAATGCCATCCCCATCAAGCTACCAATGACTTTCTTCACAGAATTGGGAAAAACTACTTTAAAGTTCATATAGAACCAAAAAAGAGCCCGCATTGCCAAGTCAATCCTAAGCCAAAAGAACAAAGCTGGAGGCATCACACTACCTGATTTCAAACTATACTACAAGGCTACAGTAACCAAAACAGCATGGTACTGGTACCAAAACAGAGATATAGATCAATGGAACAGAACAGAGCCCTCAGAAATAATGCCGCATATCTACAACTATCTGATCTTTGACAAACCTGAGAAAAACAAGCAATGGGGAAAGGATTGCCTATTTAATAAATGGTGCTGGGAAAACTGGCTAGCCATATGTAGAAAGCTGAAACTGGATCCCTTCCTATACAAAAATTAATTCAAGATGGATTAAAGACTTCAACATTAGACCTAAAACCATAAAAACCCTAGAAGAAAACCTAGGCGTTACCATTCAGGACATAGGCATGGGCAGGGACTTCATGTCTAAAACACCAAAAGCAATGGCAACAAAAGCCAAAATTGACAAATTGGATCTAATTAAACTAAAGAGCTTCTGCACAGCAAAAGAAACTACCATCAGAGGGAATAGGCAACTTACAAAATGGGAGAAAATTTTCACAACTTACTCATCTGACAAAGGACTAATATCCAGAATCTACAATGAACTCAAACAAATTAACAAGAAAAAAACAGACAACCCCATCAAAAAGTGGGCAAAGGACATGAACAGACACTTCTCAAAAGAAGACATTTATGCAGCCAAAAAACACATGAAAAAATGCTCACCATCACTGGCCATCAGAGAAATACAAATCAAAACCACAATGAGATACCATCTCACACCAGTTAGAATGGCAATCATTAAAAAGTCAGGAAACAACAGGTGCTAGAGAGGATGTGGAGAAATAGGAACATTTTTACACTGTTGGTGGGACTGTAAACTAGTTCAACCATTGTGGAAGTCAGTGTGGCGATTCCTCAGGGATCTAGAACTAGAAATACCATTTGACCCAGCCATCTCATTACTGGGTATATACCCAAAGGACTATAAATCATGCTGCTATAAAGACACATGCACACGTATGTTTATTGTGGCACTATTCACAATAGCGAAGACTTGGAACCAACCCAAACGTCCAACAATGATAGACTGGATTAAGAAAATGTGGCACATATACACCATGGAATACTATGCAGCCATAAAAAATGATGAGTTTATGTCCTTTGTAGGGACATGGATGAAATTGGAAATCATCATTCTCAGTAAACTATCGCAAGGACAAAAAACCAAACACCGCATGTTCTCACTCATAGGTGGGAATTGAACAATGAGAACACATGGACACAGGAAGGGGTACACCTGTAACTTGCTTCTAACCAATTCAATTTGACAGAAGTGATGGAATATTATTCCTGTGATTATGTTTTGCTATACAGCAAAACTGAAGAGAATTTGCAGATGTAGTTAAAGTTCTTAATCTATTGACTTTAGAGTAATCTAAAGGGAGATTATCCTGGATGGGCCTGTCCTAACCAATCAAACCATTTTAAAGAGGGTCCAGAGGTCATAGATGGGGGCAGTGGGGTTGCTCTTCTCTGGGCCTTGAACAAACAAGTTGCCATGATTTCCACAGCTACAAAGAAATACATTTTGCCAACAACCATGTGTGCTGTGGAGAGGCCCCCAAACCTCCAATGAGACCACACCCCGGCTAACACTGTGTTTACAATGTGGGAGACCCTTAGTAGAGGAGACAGATAACACTGCAACTGGCCACCTGGATGACAGCAACTTTGAGATAATAAATGTATGGTGTGTTTAGTCACTAGGTTTGTGATAGTCTGTTATCCAGAAAACTAATACATATTTGTATCAGTTTTTGTTTCATGGTTTGCTGTTTTAATTTCAGTATTTCTTGTTCTTTTCTTGAATATTATTTTAATTTCTTTAGTTATTATTAATTAAACTTTATACCTGTTTTCTATTGTTTTTATTTCATTTTATCTGCATTGGATTTTGAATTAATTTTGTTAACTGTCTAAGAACTACATTTTTTGTTCATGTAATTTTGGGGTTTAGGCTCATTTAAATAGGAAATGCTCTCCCCTTTACCCCTTCCCACCACCTTCTTTATCTAAATCTCTGTTCCCACATTACCTGTTGCTTTGTACTGCCTCCCAGAGATCTGCTGTTTCAGAAAGAGACTTTGTATCAGCTGCACCATGGTGATTAGTCCTGAAGCCAGCTGGTATATTTCTTTAGGTCCTGTCATGGAGATATTTTTGTCTTGTCCTCCCACCTCCTTAGGTAACATTCATAGAATATCTAACCCAGGAAGCAGACATTTTTTCAGATTTCTTTTAAAATAGGGAGCTTCATCATACCAGCCACTGGTTTCAATCAGTTAGCCTGGTCTCCCTGGTAACATAAGACATTTTGCTATTTGTTGTTCCTCAGACTCTTCCAGTCCCAAGTCTATTTCTGAATCAGAAGCTCATCTGGTTTGCAGCTTCAGCTCCGCTCACTCCGCTATTCCATTTTGGGATCTCAGGTGTATTTACCTTAATTTGAAGCCTAGTTATGTTTTTTTTCTCTTTTAATTGAAAATATTTATTATCATCCATTTATGGAGGGAAGGACAGAATTTAAACTTATAATTCTTATTTACTTTGCTGAAAACTATAAAAAGGCTCATAACCATATTATTTTATTAGATATAGAACTATATTTAATAATGAATGCAATATTCACACCAACATTCACGTATTGACATGTACTTATCTAATCTTTTTGGATACTTATAACATTTTTGCTTATTTCCTGAGATTATATCTTAGTCATGGGTCCCTGACATCAACTTTATACACTGATTCCTCTCAATGGCCAGAGTTGGCTGGATTAATGGTTGGTATCTAGGTAACCTGGGTAAAACAAAGGTTTTTCCTGAGAATTTGAAATTGAGAGAAAAAGAGGAAAATAGAGAGTACTCAGTTGCTTTTCCTGTGGCTTACCTATGTTAAGCTAATCATGCCAAGTTTACCTTCAATGAAAGAAAAAGTAGAAGGTAGTTTTTTGTATTTTGTTTTTTTTCAGAAAGACAGGAGATAACCTGAGTAGAAACAAAGGTTAGAGATGGATAGAGGGCTTTGTAATTCCATAATAATCTTTCCTATATGTGTGTTTTAAGAGATACCTACAGATCCTTTACAATAAATTTATCTAGTTGGTGTTACTTTATTGAGTTTCTATTTCTTGCAAGTAAAATGAGTCCTAACTAACTGTGAGGGGTCTGCCTGTCATTCACTTGGCTAAGCTGGACCTATGCTTTCCAGAATACCCTTCCCTTAATGCTCTGGGCTAGAATTGGCTAAAAGTGGTACTTTCATGAGATTTGTTTAGAAGAAGGAAACTAGCATCCATTGCTCTCTGAAGGTTGTGATGACAGTCTTGTGATGAGATCTGAGGCTGTGGTGGCAGACTGAGTGAGGATAAACTGATGGGTTATAGCTTGTTCTTTAAAATCTCCTCTGCTCCACATCCAGCAATCTTGCCAGCTGCTGATCTTGCTGACCAATAAAGGCCTTATGTCCATCACCAGGTACTTGGAGGCAGACCCCTAGACTTCTTCCAGAGACTTCTCCGTCACCTCCCATTACTCAGATCCATGTATGTGTCTGAACATGAAATCAGGGGTTTCTCAGACAGACTGATCTCTGACTCCTCTGGCTTCCCAATTTTTCCTTTCAGACATTCATTAAGGAAGATCTAATTCCTACAGCAAATCTCTCATCCCATAGTTCATAATCATTTTGCTTCCCTGACTGAATCCACATTAGTGATACACTAATGTAACTTGTCATATTAAAGCATTCCTTAGGAGTATGCTTTCCAGCCAATTTCCTCAATATGCTTCTCTGCTGAAAGACTAGCTCCCATGTCTTCTAAATTGCTCCATTGCAAAGTTTTCTGTGCCATAAAGATTTTTTCTTCACAAATATTATTAAATTATTATATACTGAAATTAAAATCTATGGATTTTTTGCATACTGTTTATTGAGCAACTACTACATGCTAAGCAAAGCTCTCAAACTGGGGATGTAATAGTAAATAAGATTAAAATGCTTCTGATTTTATAGATTTTTGCATTCTAATTGGAGAGGGGAATACAAACAGGCAAAAAGGAAACAAATAAATAAGATAATTTCAAATAGTGCTTATATTGTGAAGGAAATGGGCAGGGAGATCTGAGAGAGAATAACTAGCAGTGATAGCTTCTTTAGACCAAGAGGTCAAAGAAGCACTCTCATAAGTTGTCATTCGAGCAGAAACAAATGACGTGGAGGACCACCTCCACAGAGATCTTGGGAGAAAACATTCCAGGAAGATGGAAACAGTTAGGTGCAAAGGCCTAAGAGGAGAAATAACTTAGCAAGTTCTAAAGAAGGGAGAAGAGTGGCAGAAGATGAGGTCTGAGAGGTAGGTATGGGTTAAATAATGTATGGCCTTGTGGGCTACAGAAAAGAGTTTGAACTTTTTTCTAAGTGCAATGAAATACCAGTGCTGCATTTAGCTTTGTTATATGTTTTCTGTTTTAAACTTCCCTCTGATGACTGGGTGAGGATGGATGGTAAGGAGATAAGATTGGAAACAGAGACTAGTACAACGAGCATGGAGAAGAGGCAGGACTCAGAGTTGGAATTATGTAGCACCTTTTTTCTCTCATGTCCCTTCATTGTTTATTTCAGGAAGGGAAGTTCTTCCCTCACGTTCATTGAAAATGTGAGCCATTCTATGTCTTTTCTGAGTAATTTTAGATAAATTTTATTCACTTAAAATTATTTCCAAAGTTAGAATGTGCATTCACATAGAATAATCGACACTTAGTTTTCATTCAAAGCTCAAGCCTGTTGCAGGTGCAAAGCCTACATCTGGGCAGGGATTGTGGTTGGCTTCTTTCCACCTCCTACTGTGTGGTTTCTGTTTCCTGGTAAGGGAGATAGAGGGACAAATGAAAGCTAACGAGAACTGAGGCAGGAAGGCTCTGACTTGCCTGGCACCTCAATTCCCTCTATGCCTAGCTGATATTTAGAACTCATGCTTTCCTTTCTGGAGTACTTTTATGATTAATCAGAAACCCTACCTACACCCCCAGTTACCTGAAATCTTACTGATGAGTGATGCTCTCTCTGCCTCTTCATTAACTACTTCTAGAGTCCTTTTGGATGGTCCTATGGGGCACGATATATGTGAACCTCACAACAACTCTTAGAGTATGTGGACAAAATCTGATAAATGAGGAACATTTAGGCATCATTACACTGAAAAATTCTAGGAGAATATTCAGAGGGATTTAGTCACGTCTTTTTTTACTGCTTCTTTCAGAGCAGATAGCTCCTCATATATTCACTTTTGAATTTTCCAGGGAGGAGTCAGATACCAGTTTATTATATTTCCCATGCTGCAGGGGCTCTTTGCTCCTCACTGACACAAACCAGTCTTCCCAGATGTATGTCTCATGCCATCAAATATCCCACCTGCTATAACCCCTTCTGCAGTCTAACACAACACATGAGTCATTCCTCACTTGTTCTGTGAAACATAGCATAGTGGTTTAAAAATATAATTAGGGATACAGACAGCTTGGGATCAAATATGAGTTCAACCTGTTAGCTGTGTGACTTTCAGTAAAGTATTGAAGTTGTTTGCATCACAATTTCTTAGACTGAAAAATGATGATAATAATAAGAATACCTTATAGAGTTGTGAGAGGTTTAAAAGAGTCATTATTTGCATAGGTTAGTGTCTGGCTCATTGTAAGCACTCAATAGCTGTTGCCTGTTATCCCTGAAGCTTTTTATTCCTAGAACACTGTCTCTCTTTCAGCCTGTCCGACACTACTGCGCTCTTAGTTCCTGATGATTTGAATACCTTGGCATCTCTCTTCTTTAGTAACCTCTTCTTCAAGGGAGTGGTGTACCACCTTACCTCAGAAATTCTCTCACTTATTCCCTCATGTCATCATTATAACAGTTGTAAACCTTCCATCATCTCACTTTTAAATGATCTAATTCTCTGTCTGCAACCTTCTATTTTCCCTCTGGTATCTCAACTTCAATAATCCCTCAACCCAGGCAGAACCCATAATCCATTGATCTTACCATATTTGCACTATCTCTCTGCCCCGTCATGTTCTCAAGTTACCTTTTACATATTCTAGATTTCATAATGGAATAGTAGGCTCAATACTTTACCCATAATCCTTAACTTTCATGATCTTCTTGCTTTATTTGTACATACTTGGCAATAGCCCAGTCATGGCCTAATCCACTCCTTCCTTGGTCAGCTCCTGCAGGTGTGGACTGTGTTGCACATAGACGAAGACATCCTACCATGCTAAGTTGTCTCACATCAAATTCACGAAAACTAATTTCAAATGGGGTCCAACTGGTTTCCATAAAATTCTATAACCTTCCCCCAATTATTTCCTTTTCTATTCACTGGAGGAAAATCTCATACCTTCTCAACCACCCTCAAACTTCTCCCTCTGCCTACGTCTCAATTGATGATTTAATAGGAAAAGGGAAGTAATTAGAAGAGATTGGACACAAGCTCTCTTGACTGTGTTTACCCACTTAGCAGCATGTGTACATACATATGCTTTCTTTTCTCCTTTTACTGAAGGTGTACCAAACATGCTGCTACATAGGGAAAAGCCCCACCGTCCCCCCTCCTTCCTGCCTGTGTGCACCTGTCCCATTTCCTTTCATTGACTCAGTTATCTTCTCTCACTCCTGCAACACCAGGTTTTCCTATCTACTGAATCATGCTCGTTAGCATCAGATATACTCATATATCTCAATCGATTAAAAAAATTCTTGGCTGGGTGCAGTGGCTCATGCCTGTAATTTCAGCACTTTGGGAGGCCAAGGCGGGTGGATCACTTGAGGTCAGGAGTTCGTGACAAGCCTGGCCAACATGGTGAAACCCCATCTCTACTAAAAATACAAAAATTAGCCAAGCATGGTGGCACGTGCCTGTAGTCCCAGCTACTCAGGAGGCTGAGACAGGAGAATTGCTTGAACATGGGAGACGGAGGTTGCAGTGAGCTGAGATCATGCCACTGCACTCCAGCCTGGGTGACAGAGCAAGGCTCCATCAAAAAAAAAAAAAAAAAAAAAAAAAAAGAATTCTCCTAACTTCTCCTGACCTTCAGATTTCCTTCTTATAATGTGCTCTTTTTAGCAGAACTCCTTTGCAGAGTTTTATAACTGCTGACTCTAGTTATTGTTGGTCAGTCTCTTGATTCACTGAAGCTGATTATTGCTTCACCCTTAGTGTCACTTAGACTCATGATTTAAAATTCCACCTACCTTTGGCAACTCCCAAGATTAAAGTTTTAACATGTCTACTAGATATTGAACAGAGGTATTTTGCATATTCTCAGTCACTGTACTTCACCTTCCCAACTCCCTCTATTATCTTCAGTCTTTCCCAGTTCACTAATACCATCCTTCCCATTACTCAGGCCAAAAATCCTTAGGCTCATGCTTGACTTCTTCCTTTCTCACATACTGTGTATCCAATTAGTGAAACCTATTAGGCCTACCTAGTAAATATATCCTGAATCCAAATGCATTTAACCACCTCCATTGTTTTCATTCTGGCCCATGCCACCATTATCTCTGACCTGGAATTTTGCAATAGCTTCCTGTTGCAACCCTGACTGCTTCTCCCCAGAAATATTGCTGTCAATTCAGAACACAGCAGTTGAAGTCATCCTCATAAACCCCTATGGCATGAAGACTAATTTGAGGGGAATTCTTTTTAACAAAATAGAACTAAAATCTTTAACATAGAAGATGGAAGTAAGTGGCAGGAATTAAAGCATTCTAAGTTTATTCTATTTGATAACAACTAATTAAATCTATGCATTGCATTTGGAGAATTATGGGAGGAGGGGTTTTCTATGCCATGAAGCAATGTTCTGTGAAGCTAATTCTCTGGTATAAATTTTCAATAAACCTGATGAAAGTGCCATATGCTAATTAGTCTTAAAATGGAAAGAACATTTTTAAACTTAATTAACACTATGTTATTTTTTGTGGCCTGTTGACAGAGACCAAGTTGTGTGGGAAACTTTCTTTAAGAAAGGTACACTTACTATATATGTTAACTGTGGACTTTCACATTGTGAAAGAGAGGTCTACTGGAAATAGAATTTTCCTCTAATAAGAAAATATTGTTAGTGCAGAAAGAAGTTAAATTTAGATTGGCTAGGCTCAGAGGAAACAAAGTAGGCATTCTTTTCATATAAGTACATGAAGAATCCTTTCATAAAGTTATAGTTGCTAGTCTTCTTAGTCACATGGTAAGTACTTAATGATATCCATTTTAGCTATGTTGGAGATATAAATGTTGCATTAAATATATGAAAGCAAGCTGGAAAATATTTAATTAGTGATGGTATTATTACCTATGGAGAGGAATATTTCCATCCTATCACTGGTGGGACACTTGGAATCACCTGTTTCCTGAACCTCATTTTCATGTTCAGTAGCTCGAATGTTCTGGTAATCCCATGCCCACTTTGTGAACTTGAGCTTCGGAAGGGAGGCAGATAGGATGTGAAACAAATGTAGGCACAGCCACGCTACTCAAGAGAAAAGACTCCTGTGAATCCTGTCTCTTCTGAGTCTCCTTAGTTTTTCTGCCCCTTCTCTGATGCCCAGCTTTCTTGGTAGCTTAGGTGGAAATTTACATATGAAACATCCCTAAATAG
Source organism: Pongo pygmaeus (assembly GCF_028885625.2). Taxonomy (NCBI): domain Eukaryota; kingdom Metazoa; phylum Chordata; class Mammalia; order Primates; family Hominidae; genus Pongo; species Pongo pygmaeus. Next base: position 131,861,718 of record NC_072373.2, on the reverse strand, counting down.
AAAGGTTAAGAGCCTTGACTTTCCCCCACAGTAATATAGAGCATCCTTATATTTACAGTAAAATTCTTCAGTTCATTTAATTACTTGCATCATTCATGTGGGGCTTTTGTTTGGTTGATTATTCCTTAGATCTTTCAGTATGCAATGCTTATACAGAACTTTCATTTAAAAAAATGTAAATATGAGGGAATAAGACTGTGTCCATAAGTCATATGCCTACAGGAAACTTATTCTTCAATGGTGTACCTTAAGTGGAAGTCTCCATTAGTTAAATGCTCCTAATCCATAATCCCCTATTAAGAAAGAGGCTTGTTTTACTTTGTTTTCAATTTTCAGTTATTAAAAATACTATGATAATAAAAAATTTCCCCTCAAAACTTTCAGTTTGGTTTAAATGCTTGATCTTGCTAAGTTTTGACAGGTTGCAAATTGTTTAATTCAGGTGCTTCAATTCCTATTAGTTGGATTGACATAAGAGCAGAAGCCAGATTCTCTTCTCTTTGCTGACATGGCCACATAGATGATAGGGCCTACTTATGCACTCATCTGTTAAACTCCATTAATAATATAATAGTTGACAGTTTTACAAGCTGACCAACTCAGTGTTTTATTTCATTGCTACTATACTAACTATACAAAGGAATGCATTGAATAAAAGTGATGACACTTTGAAAGGCAACCACTATTTCAAAAATAATCATTGGAATATATACACAGACTCTGTGGAAGAGTTGAGAGATTATGCCCCATGCTAATATTTGTTCACATCATTTTTTACTGCATATGTGGTAATTGTCACCTTGAATCACTAAGAAAATGCAGAGGTTAGGAAATGGTATCCTTGCAAATTTTCTCTGGACAATTTTTAACGAACAGGCACATAAATATTTTGTTTTCTTGAGGAAGAAGAGAAAATGTCCAATTTACATAATCTCAATTTCTTTGTTATCTACTCCACTGAAATATGTTTATGTTTTTGCATGATTTGCTACATAGATTAAAGTAAAATCACTAGGAGAAGCAAAGTATATATTGTAATAGAATGAACAAATATAGCCGTGAACACTGGGCAAGGACTCTTGGCAGCTCTTCCCTGAAAGCTGTGGAGGACCTGCTGTGCGGAGCCCTAAGGCATTCTGACAGTGAAAAAGCACACTGATAAATAATGTTTTAAAACATTTAATTAATAACTAAGGCCACAGTATGTATCCCTTCTAACTCAGACAGGAGAGGTCTTTTTCTTTCTTCTTTACTCTGCAGTATTAGCTACTTTCCAAAGAGGTAATATGCAAAAGATATGAGGAAATGCCAATGTCTTTTTAATTAGTGTTTTTGACTATAAAAACTTTATAAGCATTCCAAAATGAATTATGGGGAGATAAAATGGGAACTCAATAATAATAACAGCAACAACATGATACCATTGCATGGAAATACAATAGAGTGTTTAAAAGCGCAGGCTCTAGAGTTATACAGGTTTGGAGTGGAAGCCTAGCTTTGCCAGTGTAACCTCCCTGCATCTTCTCTGTAAAATAGGAATAATAATAGGACCTATGCACAGTGCTCTTAGGGCGAACATAGATAATATATGTAAAATACTTAGTGCTTGGCACATAACACTCAGTGTGTCTTAGCTATTCATTATGAGTACTGATATTTTACACAATGCTCCATCTTGGAGAGTGACAGAGTGTGTTGAGCATTAATGCAAGTATTATTTCAGGCTATAAGCCATTAGATGGTCTTTGGTGCAGAAAACCCACAGACCCCTTTGGATCTGGTATCCATAGAAGGACATACACAAGACTCACGATCCCCATATTCCTTCGTGGCTTCCTCACGGATCCCTTTGACCTTGTTAAAAAAAAAATGTGAGATGCCTTATGAATTCCACCTCAAGCCAAAAACCAAATGTTCTCAAGTCCTGCTCATACTACAAACATGCCTGCGAATTCCACACTGGGGTTGTCCTTATTTCTTTCAGATGATGATTTATTTTCACCTATTCCCTTGTTCTTTCCAGGATAGGTTAATGTGGACTTGTAAATCCAGTCACCTTCCTCAAAGAAGCCTTTTCTGACCACCACAGTCTAAGCTGATGTCCCTCCCATGCACTCCCAAAGCATGCTGTGTTTCTTCTGTCTCAGCTCCATGCCCTGTGACAATTACTCTGTTTTCTTGTTTTGCTTTCCTTTCCAGCCTATAAGCTCTGACAAGACAGGCAGCATTGTGTGCCTGCTGCCCACCACAATGTGTGGTATATTGTAGGTGCTTAATAATTTTTATGTTGTTGTTGTTCATGATTGAGAGAGTGAGCTAGTTGTGCAAGTAGCTATATTCCAATGCCTGTGTGTGTCCTTAAGGATATGTATTCTCCTCTGATAGAAATACAGGTGTAAGGGATATGAAGTGAAAATTTACATGTAATAGTAATAGTAAGATAAATAAATTGGATGGGGTATGGACCCTATCCACTATTATCCCCTTTTAATTTACACAAAGACTAAATTTTGCCATTTGTTCAGGAGACAAAAAAATGTATGAAAATGTGGGCCTTGTTCACACACCCTCTTTGACTTATTCATTTATTTAATTATGTTGTGCACTTGGAAAAATGACTAAGTTATCTATTTCACATAAGGTAATATAGTTATAAAAGGATTAGAATGTTCACATAGTAAAATAACCAGAAGTAAATCTGTGCACTGTTTTATATTTTACAGAGCACTTTCATACTATTGTTTCATAATAATAAGTCTTAATATGCACTCAATCTCATTTTCCCCTTAGATTGCCTATTGTCAGCCCAGTGAATTTGGAAAATGACTTCCAGATCCAGAAATTTACCTAACCTTCCCTTACAACCTTGACTCTAATTCTTTTGTTCCCAACCAAAACACAGCTCAAAGCTCTGTATTATTTTGTACCCATTTGACTCCAGCTACTTTCCATCCGGTGGCAACAAGTTTTTTGTTGTTGTTGTTTTTTGTTTGTTTTGTTTTTTTTATGTAAGTTTCAGTCACATAGCTGAACATACCCTCACATCTTTTCTATCTTACTAATTATCAGTCTTCAAATGATTTTCCCCTTGTTTAATCCTCTACTAATTTGGCAAGAATGGCTTGGTACCATCTAGGTTTTTCACCCTATTTCAATATACTTGCGTTGTGATTGGAAGGCTAATTTGTTCAGGACTTGTACAATGATGAGCTTTTCTCAAAACAGAAGCAGCAAGCTGCTTCACACCAACGTATACTTGGCCCCTCTCCTGTCAATCCATATGTAGCAGATGCAGATAGAATCTGTTGGTTGGCACAAGAAGCTCTGTTGCACATGGCTCCTATTTTTAAGCCTCTGTTGGTATCCATGTGCGGAGAACACGGCTTGTTACTGATGGACTCTGAATCACTCCACAAGGAACCAAATTCAGAAATCCATGCAAGCAGCCTAAAAATGAAGAACTGCTTAGTGTGTATGTGTGTGTGCCTGTGTGTGTGAATATATATTGACCAGGAAAACATGAATAATTCAGCCCCCTCATACCTAGCCACTAAGATCACAGCACTCTCAATAGGATTGCAATGATTCTATATAAATCGTATCAGTCTTGAAAGGTCCAATGATTTTATTGAAAGATTTTCTCTCACTCCCCACCTTTTTAAACAGTACTGTTACAGATGCACAGATATATGAATTAATGGCTCTTTGATTTTAAATAATTGATGCAAAAGGCCATAAGGGTGACTTGCTGTAGTATGTCATTTTATGGAGAATAAAGGCCCAAAAGATAATTTCAAAAGCATGTTATGTCCTGTCATTAATGATAAAAGTGCATTAACTGATTTGGCTGTCATCAAGAGAAAAGTTTGATATGACGTTTTCAAATTGGTTCCTAGACAGTGAGAATCAAGTGATTACTTGATTTTTTGTTAGGGGTTCTAGTAATTCCTTACTATAAATTATTTTTTATCACATGAGATACCTTTCAAAGTACACTAAAATTCTAACGAGAATTTCTGGTAGAGAAAAGGACTGTTATTCAAAAAATGTTTCTTTTGCTTAATGTTTTTCTTCCCATACCTGAGCTGACACTTTGTTCTTTTATCTCATTCTTATCTGTTATAATATACATATACCTTGTATGTCCACCTCCTACTATCCTATAATAGCTGAATATATTAAGGAAGACCTAAGGTAATTCAGGCCAGTGAGGGATATGATGAAATAGAATGATTCTTTTGGGATAAGGGGCTCCAGAAAGGCTAAAGAGTGGCTAATACAATAAAGAGAAGCTTTTTTTATCATATAGATATGCCACATCCACAAAAGGTGTATTTTAGTGTCCCCAAAACCTGCTGTAAGTATAATCTCAGACACAATCTTGTCTCAGACTTTGATTTACAGTTTATAACTTAGTTTGGAAAATACTGCCCCATACACTTTATTGTGGGTATCTGTCAACAACCAATCCCATCCCAAGACCAATGACGCCCAGATGGAATTTATCCTCTGGGTAAAATTTGTTTATTATATATACAAAATAGAATAAAATATAAAATACCATCATGTATATATGAACCAATGGACAGTATTAGTTTTGTGAAACATTTGTTTTGGTTATAGTTTGTGTGTGCGTGTGTGTGTGTGAGTGTGTGACTGGATTATGATTCAGTTGCTCAGCCATTTTTCCTTTCAAAAAAGTTTGAACCTTGCTACCCACAACCTTGCTACTTCTCTGACCTCCCAGTCTCCCAAACACCCTAAGCTTCACCAGCTGTAGACAAATGACTAGTTAAGTAGGGTCTTTTGAGATCACCTCCACTACACTAGGAATTGGTAAGAAGAATATTCCTACTTTAGGACATCTGAGGGAGAGAGAGATGTTGATGGCATGCTCTTTTCTCAGGCCATGCATAGTTCACCTGTTGAAGGTAATCTATGATCAGCCCTATCTTCCCCTAAATCTACCCTCTACCCCTTTCATAGGCAGTTAAGGATAAAAGTTGAGGTACAACCACTTACATTCTACCTCATGAATACAACAGTTTGCTAGAATGTTTGGCTTGTGAGTATGGTGAAAACCTTGCTCTGTGCCACTCTGAGAAGGGCCTCAGGTACTCGTACCAACCAGATTAATTATTATTACTTCCTTTCATGATCCTTGGCTGTGTGACTCACCTTTGCTCTGATCTTTGACTTCTAGTTCTTATCTCACGTCCTGCCATTAAAACGTTATTTGGTCATGTTTATCTGAACTGACCCTCAATCCTGTCTTTAGGACAGAACTTTATATTTAATTTCAGTCTCTGTGTGCTTTTCACCTTAACACTGTATTCCCCCAGGGGACAGTTGAATCAGCCCTATACAGTATTCTGGAAGGGAAAAGGGGATTAGAAAGGTGTATCTTTCTTGCCGTTAGATTGAATCCTAACTCACTTAGCCTCTGCCCCTCACTACCTGTCCACTGATGGAAAAAGTTTTAGAAGGAAAGAGAAACTGACTGTTAAACAAGAATGGAAGACAGAATCAAACTAACTTATGACTGTGCAATCTTTGCTTAGCTAAGTTGCAATATATATTCTCTTCTCTGTTCTATTACCTCCTTTCACTTTTTCTCTCAGAATAAATTCAAATTAAGGCCATCCTAGATCAGGCTTTTCTAGGAGCAGATCTTGAACCAAGGATTGGGGTGCAGATGATTTTATTGAGGACGTGTTCTCCAGAGACACCATGAAGGGAAGAGGCAGCAGAATAGAGAAGGGGAAAAACCCAGCCCAGCTTTGGTGGTTTTTTTTAGTCCAACTTAGAGTATAAGCCATACCTCAGAATTTGAGAATTTCTTCCCTACTCAGCAAAGGGGCAGGTTGTTTGTGCTCTTACGTCAATTGGTCCATTAGGAGGTCCTTGGGAAGAGAAGGGCCCGGAAGCAGTAGTGCTGACCTCTGGGCACTTCTGATTTTCCTCCATACCAAATGCCAGTGTTCAGAGGCAAAGCAGGCAGGTGTTGGGGGAGGGCCACACAGAACTTGTAAAAGGGACCTTAAAAGATCTGGAAAGGTACCATGAGTGTCCAGTGCTTGTTTCTCTAGTCTGAAAAGTGGAAGCCATTTTCTAAAATCATGAAAGAATAATTTCTACTAGGGCTCTGTTTCCAATCCAAAAGAATCATGTTTTCCAATTGCTGGTGTCAGGATTAGACAAAAGGTTGTTGCCTAGACCCTGATCAACTCATACTTAATACTACTGAGTCCTTATTATGGTTTAGGCACAATTTTAAGGCTAGAATATGTATTATCTCTTTTAATCACATTTAATTTACTCATGGATCCAGCATGATATGCATTAGTATGTGGTTGAGCTGGGAAGTCTGACTTCAGAGCCTGTGTTTCCCTACAAAAAAAAAAAAAAAAAAAAAAAAAAGCATGGATTCTGCAAAATTAGAAAGAAGAAACTCATGGCTCTCAGGCCCAATTTCTGCAAACAATTCTAAAAAATAATAAAAAAAATCCTAAACTCAGTGGAATAAGAACCCTAAGCCTGTCATTAAGCTGGATTCTAAGATGTGTCATACATGACTGCATGCACAGGGTTTATGAATTGGAGCTATCATAATCAGAGTGTCATCTCCGGTGCTCTGGGATGCTTTTCCCTCCTAAGGGAAGATCTTGTTTTCTGACTAGGCTTCAGTACCGAGATAGCCATCTTCAGAGGTCCCAAGCCTTATAAATGTTATGGTGCCTCTTCAATGTCAGATTTGAAATAAAAACAATACCAAACTACAAATCAATATAATGAGGCCTAACAATTCTTGGAATTTACTCAAAATGATTACTTCTTTCCTTATTTAAAATACATCAAAATCTTTCAGAAATTTATTTTTTCTCCTGTTTTGGCAGGGCAGGGAGAGGTCTTCCGGATTTCTGGTGTCTTGTGTACTAGCAGAGTCTTGACTGTTGAATAATCATCTCCACCGCCTTCCTTTCTCTTGTCCTCACCCTCACCCTTCAGTATACTGTAGTCCTTCCTAATCCACCATTCCACAGTCTCAGTTGATTGCAGTCAGCTGCATCCTGAAAATAGGTGAGTGCAGTATATTATATTGAGAGAGAGAGAGAGAGAGGGACTACATGCACACAACTTTCATTACAGTATATTGTTATTAGTATAATTATTCTATTTTATTATGTTTTTGTTTTTAATCTCTTCTGTGCCTAATTTATAAATTAAACTTTATCGTATGTATATATAGGAAAATATATAATATGTATAGAGTTTGGTACCATTCGAGGTTTCAAGCATCCACTGAGGGACTTGGAAAGTATCCCCCATGACTAAGTGGGAACTACCATAAACACACACTCTCTCTCTCGTGTGTGTGTGTGTGCACGTGCGCTCGCACACACACACACACAGTCACACAATGTCACCTCAAAAGTTAGTCACCTTTTTCACCATGTAGTTCATAGCATTTATTAATTTCACATATCACACATAAAAATAATATTTTCTCTTAGGAATAAGGGAATTTATTTTCTAGAAATGAGATTTAAAAGCCCACAGGGTTTTCTTTCACCCAGTTGCCTTTCTCTACAAATAGGAAGAGGCATGCTTTTTTTCCCTTACTGTGCGATTGTTCTGTCCATTGTATCATGCTTTTTGGTATTGCCACAATTTCTACTGCAAACTGAATTTTCCTCCTGTTGCTGCTGGTTTATATTGTTCTCCCCTGCAGAGTTCCTTACCTGGTTTACTTCCATCAGCAGCAGTTTGTGAGTCTCAGATGCTTTGCTGTTTGTATTAAACTGTGAGTTTGTATCAAAGAAGCTGTGAATTCATTACCAGAAGGCTGTGATTCTTTCCTGAAATTTGGTCTTAGTTACCTGGCTTGTTCTTCATTATTAGCTACTTTTCATTTAGAATTGTATGATATTAACTGTTTTCTTAAGCTGCTGCCTTAAGTGCTGCTTTAGAACATAATGGAATATAATACTTTAACAAAAAATGTGTGCATATAATTATCTTTCCATTAAATTTTTTTCCCAAAATATCTTTCAAATGTGGAGTATACATTCTCTCCAGCTTCATTTTAGGTATGCTTGTTTTAAAGTTAATGAATACCTCGAGTTTTAGATAACAACTGACAAAACTTTTATATCAGTTCTCTTTATTAACATATCAAATTAATTCTGAATCAATACTGTCTAGTAATACTAGAATGTAAAATGAAGTTGCATTATATTTTCTCTGAGAATTCTCTTCTAGAACTGACTTTCCAACATCAGGAGCAAATCTATTAAAGTCACACTATCTTTGTCTTTCTAAGCCTTAGTTTCCCCCAAGTGCTCAGTGAGAAATAATATAAAAGGCTCCCTTGTGCTGTGTAGACTAATGACAAAAAATTATTGGATTAATGTTTGGAAAGTGTTTCAGAATTCTCTCAAGAAAGCTATTATGTAAGTAGCAAGTACTATTATTATTTTGCTATTTCAGCTTCCTTATTTTTCATCTCTCAAAGTCATTTGGGTCATTTACTATGGAATTTTCTGATTCCTTGACAATTTCTAATGGCTCTTTGGAGAGCCTTTGAGGGCTTTTTAATCCCCCTGTTGATGATCTATCTGCTTATGGAGTTCGTGCTTTTTTCACAACGCATTAATATTCAGGTTTAAAAAAATAGTTGTAGCTATCTTGTACCTAGATGAAATTGCTTATCTTTTGGAGGAGAAATTTATGATCTTGCTTTTCAAATAGGATTTTTTATTTTTTGTAGACTTCCTTTGTAGGGTGGTGAAAATGGAGCTAGGAATGCCAGTTATGAATGATACCCTTTGGAGAAAATGTAACTGAGCATGGTCCTTAAGTCATCCTATGAAAGCACCCAAATTCTTTATACCTGTAGTAAGGCTATCTTTTTGCTCTCCAGATTAGAGTGAAAAGTTAGCAATGCTACTTTTTGATTACAGAGCATTTGCTATATTCCCATACATCTATTGTCAAAATTTGTATTTCTCACAATCCCCAAAATTGCGGAATAGAAAGTGACAACATATTTTCTTACTTCCTGCTTATTTCTTCTAAGCTCCTGTGAATAGGAGGTGGGGCGACAGGCTAGTTTTTTTTTCCATAATATTATATCGTTATGAAAATTCTAGAGTGGGAGAGAATGATAAAACTGGTCATTAGGAGTATATTGCTAGCTAGTGGCAAAATTATATCTGTACAATGATTTAGGGTTTTATTTAGGATTTATTTTCATATGGAACTCCACTAAATATGGTGCCAAGTAAGTCTGACAGTTTAACATTTTACCTTTAGAAGTGAGGAATATAGAAAGGGAATATACTCAAGCTCAAGCTTTCTCATCTTGGTAGTTTCCCTAAAAAGTTTTTTTAATCTGACTGGACAATATTAAGTGCTTTGGTTTTTAAAAAAGTGAGAGGTACTAAGTCTTTATTCTGATAATTAGCAATTGCAAGGAAATAATTACACATTATTCTACATTTACTCTTCTGTATTTTACTAAGTATATTTTAAGGTAGACAAATAGCTCCAGTTGATGAGCACTAATGGAGTGTTCTTGCCACAAAATAAGTTGATTCTGTATTTAATCAAGCCATCAGAGCTAACTTCCATTTACATGAAAAATAGAACATAAAAATATAAACTTAAATAATATTACAAAAAGTATAGGTAAATCCAAAAATGAGCCATTCTCCAGAATAAATACACCAATTTTTGCTGTAAAGCAATGATGTGGGGAAAACAAGTATCAGGAACAAGGGCCTGCTTTATTTTAAACAACTAAATATAATAGGTAGATCTTGTTTGAATTCTGATTCAAGTAAACCAACAGTAAAAAGGACATTTTTACAATACATCCAGGGAAATTTGATTATGGAGTGTACCTTGGGAGATGACAGTGAGTTATCATTAATGTTTTAGGTATAATAATGGCATCCTAATTGCCTAGGAAAAATGCCATATTCTTAAAAAAGATATACACTGAAATATGTAAGAGTGAAATGAAAGGAGGTCTGGGATTTAAAATAGATCAGCAAAAGTAAAAAATAGCCAAATCAAATGGAAGAAAATCTTGATGGTTGTATGGAGAATCATTACACTTTCTTATTTTCTATATTCAGGATAAAATAATTTTTAAGTGAGGAAAAGGGCATATGCTTGAGTAGGCATTTCAGATTTCCTATTTTTTAATTTGTATAACAACAGTGCTGTTGAATTCTTATCCACTGTCACTACTAATTATTTTCATGAAAAACTGATGAGTTGGATTATCTTCTTTTTCACTTAGGAACATCTGAAATGCATGATAGGTCTCTAATTATCTATCTATCTATCATCTATCTATCTATCTATTATCTATCTTATCTGTCTATCATCTATCTATCTTAACGGTTACATTAACACTTTTAATAAATTTAAAGCAGCATGCACTTAGTAGACGAAATAAGAAACTGACAAACACTCCTTTTCTTCACACTCTCACAGGTTTGTTCTTCTGTCTCTTCTCTCATAGCTTTGAGTCTTCATCATTTATTCTGGGAGAGGCCAGGCATTCTCATCCTTGTGTACTTTGGTACATATTAGTCCCTTTGAAAAAAATGCAATCTCATTTCTCAATAATGAAGGACATTTGTAATCATATTTAAAGCCTCAATGGAAATACTCGATCATCTGTGAAACTCAACTTGATTCCTTCAGTCTATTTTCTCAGTCTCCAGTGCTCCTTAGAACAGTTGCCTTTTCTGTTTTTCTGTATGTTCATCTCCCTGCTGAATGACGAGATGCCCGAGGACAGGGCAGGTGTGCCATCTCTTCATATTTGTATCTTCACTTAGCACAGAGCCTCAAATATATTAGAAACTCTGTAGATATTTATTGAATGAGTGCTTTAAGGGGAGTCTCTTAGTCTAATTGCATGTGGGAAGTCCTAACACTGAGATGGCTTATTGAAAGAAATAGTTCCTAGTTTCTGTCCTCCCAGTCCCCTGGGACTGTACTTTTGGCATCCTAGGCAGAAGCACTAGAATTTGGCTAACTCAGATGTCTGGGGACTGGTTTTGCAGGCTTTAAAATTCATGCCTCTTTTTGTCTTAAAACTCAACAACTTTGCCTTGAAGTAGAACATATTTCCATTGTTTCTATTCCATTGCAGCCACCTTTTTTTCTTTCTTCCAGTTTTACAACTTCCTCAGAGCATTACTTCCTGAAAGACTTCCTTCCCTGTGGTCTTCCCAAAATTCATTTTCTGTTTACTGTTTATTGTAGGACTATATTAGTATGGAACAGATTGTGAACTTCATAATATGTCTCTTGTCATCCCTGTTATGTACATATCAAAGACAACCTTCCCTGAAGCTGTGTTTGGCATCTTGGGACTCTCTCTTTGCAGAGTTAAAGATCTGAGGCCAATACCTGTTCACAGACTATTTCCATTGCTGCTAAACTCCTACAGGGAAAACAGTGGAGAAGTCTTGAAACCTATGGGCAAGTTCTTAAAGCTATCAGTTTCTTGACCTTTCTGGCTTATTCTTATTTCCCCCAAATGTGCTGTGTCTTTCTGAAGTGCAAGCGGAAGGCTCGATCCCCCTTGGGCAGACGCAGCACCTTTTGTGACTTTTCTCTCTACTTAGATTAGTATAAGTCCTCTGTTAACTTGAGAAGCTCAATTCCAATCATATGGGCTAACTGAAAACTCAGAAAGTCTATAAACTTTGAGAACTCAAATAATGACTCCTTGCCTCAATTGATATTTCAATGAATTCCACAACTTTGAGGTGTTTCTTTCCTTCATAGAGCAAGAAGAGCAGCATAAAGGTTACTCAAGGAAAGATTCAGAACCAGAGATTTGAGTAAAAAGCCATAAAAATTATCTAAGAAACTACCAGAAAGTGGCTCTTGCCTTCTCAAGATCCTCTTAAATCATCCTTTGGTTGTGTTCTATTACAAACTAAGAGAGATGTTTTCAGGATTAGGTAGAAAAGATGAAAAGATGTGCAAAGAAAATAAAAGCAGGCTCTAGACAACATGAGGATAAGTGAAGGTGGTTAGACAGTAAAATAATTATATTCAATGTCCTCTAGAGTAGGGAAGCCAAATGGGGCAGATTAGGTACTTATAACTCAGTCTTTGAAATCATTGCCTACTCCCTTTCAAAGTAAAACATGGATCTCTGAAGATGACCATGGAAACACTTATAACAACAAGTGTTATTTTCTTAAAGCAATTTAGTCTTATAACTCACAAGGAGAGAGAAGTAATGTCAAGAACAAAAAGCAACAGGCATGGCATAAAGACAAAAAAAGAGTAGATATGGAAAATGTACTCCCAGAACTCTTCTGGTGATTAACAAGGGGCCTTTGTTGCATCATCTAGCCATTTCTGAAGCTACTTTGACATATTTTCTACTTTGAAAATAGAGAAAGTAAAATTATAATTAGTTTGACATCTCATCATGCGTGAATTATCAAGCTCATTTTTGCTTGAAAGAAAGAAAAAATATCTTGAGCAACTCACACTAAGTTGCCCTTGAGACAGCATAGTCAGGAAAGACAGAATAGATGCCGCCCAAGATATTACCCACTGGGTTTCTTCTTAATGCACGTGCCGAGACCAACCCACCAAGGAATGTCTCCATGTTTATCATTATGGTGGTATACATGAGGACTTTCTACAATTGCTTTTTCCCTGCAGTAATCTGACTATTGGAGATCTCACCAGTTTCTTTGTCAATGATGTGGGAGATGATTACTTCTAATGAGACAAGGGGCAACAGAGTGGAACAGAGTGTGAAACAAGGTAAAATAAAGAAAGGAAACTTAAATTATGGAGAGATGTGTGAGAAAGACCATGGAGGCACCTGGGAATTGTGGATTGGTTTTATGACAGAGGAGTCACTGTGACTCTTGAAGTAGGTGATTCTCAAGAGGAAGCATAAGGTAGTAGTTACAATAGTACCAGCAGAAAAATTTTTGTGGTTTCACTTACTAATTTTGTGATGTTGGGCACACTATTTAACCTTTGATGCATCAGTTTCCTTATGTATGAAAGAGAAATAATAACAGTACCTTTCACATAGAGTAGTTACGAGCATTAAGTGAGTTACTGTCTGAACAACACTTAGAATAGTGCTTGACAGATCTCAAGTATAATCTATGGGTTTGTTAATCAAGTAAATTTCCAAAATATTATGGAAAGGTGGTCTCATCATGGATATGTAGGGAAAGTAATAAACATTCATTTATAGCAAAATTTTATTTCATCCTTTAAATTCATATTTTCTATTTGTGGTAAAATGTGTTCTTCGAATAACCTGTTAATATTTGTATATGCTGTATAAATTGTAGGAGGTGTCTGCAATTACTTTTTGTTTTGAATCACAAAAATTTGAAAGCTACTCTTTCAGATTAAGAATCTACTTGTAAAACTTAAGCAGATATTATATAGGAATATTTTATGAGAGTATTGCCATTGTTTCAATAAGATCAATATTCTGCAGATATTCATTTAACTTGTTGTGTCCCTTTTTAGGAGTGTCTAGAGAATCTGAATTTCACAGAGTCTCTGTAAAGGGGAAACCTGGTGTACAATGTGATTACCATAATTATCTGGTTGGATAATAAAAAGGTTGATTACCTGACCAGGAACAAATCAGATTCTCTTTGATGAGAAGTGGAACTGTGAGATAGAAACTTTTGTCAGTCATTGATTAGATCCTTAGTTAAGACTAATATAACATTGGAACCGGTGTCAATATCACATCTATCATGTACAAGTGAAAGTTGGAGAGGAGCAAATATTAGCTGTTGTATATTAGATATTTTTTCATTATTTCAACCCTCTTTCCTGATCTTCCTAAGTTATTTTCATGGATGTATATTCCTTGCAACCTAGTATTTCCAGATTAGAATATTTTCTATGGTTTGGATGTGGTAATGCAAATAAAAGGATTAATAAAAATGGCTAACATTAGAGTGGCTTAATAAAAGAACAATTATACCACTGAGGTAGTGGGAAAACTGTAGAAGAGAAATTGTTATGGTTTGTGCTTATATAAGTAAGAATTTTACGTTGTAGCAGCTCATATTACTTATCACTTTTTATTGAAATTAGATATCTCCAAGTCTTTTCTTGAAATGTAATAAATGGAATATAATCTTTTAAATTTTTATACAATATCAGGATACTCATAAAATCCTATAAACATTTTTTAAAAACCTTTTGTTTTTCAGGAGAAATTTCAAAATTCACACATATTCTAATACAAATAGAGAAGATTTATGGTGCTTCAGAAAAAATTCCACAACATTGGCCAGATGCTCACATATATTTGTGTGCATTTTTAAATGAATGCACCTTGTTGTACTCCATCTGTTTGGTACTTTAATCTCTTTCCGGAAATGGCATCTCAAAGACTTGAGGAGCCTTACATGCACATATATGCAATAATAAGACTTCAGAGCTGCTTCATAGTGAAATAAAAAATAAAAGCACAGTTGCCTAGGCAGTACTGCTTAAAACGTTTCTTTTATTAAGATTAAAACATTTCATAGAATAACATTATAATATATTTAGGATCATTTTTCTTGTTTACTTGTGTTTTTCTGTTTTTCTGAATGTCTTTGGTTATAAAAATGTCCTATTATATTTTAAATACTGCAAGCATCAGAGAAGGAAAAGGCAGTGATTTGTGCTTGTTACTGCACAAAGTGCAGTAAGGTTAATGAACTTCTACTACTAACAGGATTAAATATTCAATTTAAATCCAGGCCAGGTGAAGTACATGATTATTCTTTTTTAAATCTACTATAATCGTACCTAAGCATTTCAATCTTAGTCTTTTTTGTGCCCAAACAAAATATGCTAGATAAAAATGGTGGTCTTATTTAAACTATAATCATTTAGTTTCCATCTAGTAAATTTCATTCATTACTTATAGAGAGGGAACAGGTTTAGGATTTTGTGTATTTTAAAGAAGAGCAAATAGCTTTGTGCAGCTGTTTGATGGAGGCTACAGGATCACTAAACATAATATGATTTTCAGTTCTGAAACTGAGATGAGGAGTAAAGGATTTGACTTTAGTGGTATGTAGTATACTAGAACTTAAACCAGATGACTAAGAATTTGTAAAGTAACACTGTTTCATGAAAAGTATACTTTAATAAATCATGTAACACAAAATGCTGAATTTGTAGGAAATTCTTTATATTAAACCATAATAATTTACCCACTTGAAAGATGGGCATATATTGGGTTAGCATTTTAAATGGGATTCTAAGTTAGGATGTCTCAGTTAAATTTCTCTAGATTAGAATAAGATTGACAGCCTTATTTTGAGTAGTAAAAACTGCCGGTTTTGTGTTTCCTGGGGAAAAAATCTTCCATATTGAATTTTCTCCATAGAAAGCGTGGACATCTGGAGAGGGAAGGATGCTCCCTGGGGAAAAATTCACAGATCATTCTTCATAATTCTATTTTAATAGAATAGATATAAACCAACACACTCTTTCATTGATTTATTCACTCATTTAATACATTTTTTTTTATTGTTTCCTGTGTCTCAGATGTTTTGAAAATCTTGCCATATAGCTGTCAGTAAAACCAACTACTTGTCCTCCTGGAGCTTCCATTCTTATAAAAAGCAACAGAGAATAAACTTGGAAACTCAGAATAGTTATAAATAGAGTCCCTTTCAGTCTCAAAGTGTTTCAATGAGACTGAAACATTACTAGGTCCCCCTTTATGTATATATATCAGCTAATGATAAGTATTGTCAAAAACAATAAACAGGGTAAAGGACAAAGGAGTTTGGAGGAGGGAATGACACTACTATTAATATAGAATGTCAGGGAAAGCCTTTTAGTTAGAAAGGAGCAAGGAAGGTCAGTAGATAATGCAGGGAAGAGTGTTCCAGGCAAGTGCAAAAGCTCCAAGCAGACTTTTGCTTGGACCATTCAAGGACCAGCAAAGAGACTAGTGTGGGTCTAGTAGAGTGGTGAGGGGCAGAACAGCAGGAGAGAAGTCAGTGAGCTTTTTAAAAAAATTAATTAATTAATTAATTAATTAATTAATATTGAGACAGAGTCTCACTCTGTCACCAGGCTGGAGTGCTGTGGCCCGATCTCAGCTCACTGCATTCTCCGACTCTCTGGTTCAAGCAATTCTCCTGCCTCAGCCTCCCGAGTAGCCGGGATTACAGGCATGCGCCACCACACCTGGCTAATTTTTGTATTTTTAATCGAGATGGGGTTTCACCATGTTAGCCAAGAAGGTCTCAATCTCCTGACCTCGTGATCCGCCTGCCTCGGACTCCCAAAGTGCTGGGATTACAGGCGTGAGCCACCGCGCCTGGTCTCAGTGGGTTCTTGAAGGACTTGGGCTGTTAATCTGAGTAAATGGGATTCATTACATAGTTTAGAGCAGAGAAGTGACATGCTTTGACTCATGTTTTAAAAGAATCATTTGGGCTTCTGTGTTGATTACATGCTAGGAAGCAAGTAAGGAAAATAGCCACAGAGCAAGTTGTATAGTCCAGGAAGCGGGGATGGGCTCTTGAAAAAGGTTGATAGTGCTGTTAGAAGTGGTTAGATTTTGAATATACAGGCATATCCTATATAAAATCTCTCTAATAAATGAGAACGCCTCTTGTTTGTCTAATTACCCACATTTCATATTACTCATACACAACTCTCTCAATACATTTTTAAGACTATACTAATATAGGAAAAAAATGAATATTTATGTCCTAAACACACAAACATTTAAAAATATAATATGCAGGAGAAAACTTGAAACTGAAAAATAGTTGCTAGAGCACCAGAATTATGTGTAGATATTAGAATAACAACAAATTGGCAAAAAAAAGGATGTGCATTTTGGATTTTGCATATGCTATGAGGCCTAATGGCATCATATTTAGCAGGAATGATGAGCATTATCTTTAAACATGAGGATGATAGGATGAGAAGCTTAACATTTTAAAGTAGCCAATCCCTTATAGCTTTGTTCAAAAAATAATGGAAATGAAAATAAAAATCAATTTTGCATTTTTTGTCTAAACATATCAAATCTGTTTTTCAAGTTTTGACTTTTCAAAGGTCTCTACAAATACCCAAATGACAGAGAATCTCTACCAGTTCCTCCGAGTTTGATAATTTGCCTGAAATTGCCCATTCATTACCCAAATTGTCAGTACCACCACCTTCTAAAGTAAGTGACAAAGATAACTTTAATCTTTTACCCTTTTTCCTTCTCAACATTTGCCAAACCTCAAGTGTCCAACTCACTTAGTAAGTATGTATTAGAGAATTGTCTAATTTTTATTGTACATTTTTGCCTGCATATTTTGGATAAATATTATTTACCATGAAAGATTTCAAAATCTAACAACTTTTACTGTATGTTAGGTATCCTTTAGTCCTTTAAAAATTTAGTTGGGGACTTTTGTTTTGATGTAGCTCATTGTATTTTTCTCACTTGAAATAATGTGAAATAGGCTGCTGATTCGTGTTTTGGTGCAGAACATCCGATGCGCAGGAATGCTTAATGATGTTAAGTAGAAGTTACCTATTCTTAAAAGGTAGGATCAACAGGGAAGGGATGGGTCAGGAATGATTCCATGGTTTTTAGTCCGGGAAAATTGGAAGGATAGTCACATTTACTGAAATTGGTATGACTGCAGGAGGAGCAGGTCTTGGAGAAAAAGCAGGAATTCTGTCTTGGACATGTTGAGTGTGAGATGCCTATTAGATATCCTAGTTGAAATATGAATAGGTGGTTGAATAGATGAATCTGTTGTTCAGGAGAGGGAACCAGGCTAGAAATGTAATGTTGGTAGTTATCAGTATAGGTTATCAGCATAGGTTTATAACCCTGAGATTTGTTTTGATCACAAAGGGAGTGGGTATAGATAGAAAATAAGTTTAAAGAAAGAGCCCTGGGACTTTTCATCATTTAAGACCAAGGATATTAAAAAAAAAAAAAAAAAAAGAAAAGAAAAGAGCCAGCAAGGGAGGTGAGTAGAAGTGGCCAGTGAGGTAAGAGGAGAGCCAACCAAGAGGGGCCAGAGAAGCCATGGGTGAAGTTTCCTTCCTTTTCTTTCCTTCAAAAAAAGAGGTGGTAATCAACTTTATTTAATGTTCCAGATTGTTGGAGTAAGACAAGGGCTGACAACTGAGCAATGAGCTTAACAACCTGAAGGTCTTTGGTGATTTGATAAGGGCTATTTCACTGGAATGGAGGGGACAAAAACCTGGCATCAAGGCAAAATGAGAGGGGAAGAATTGCCAACAATGAGTAGAGACAACTTTTCAGGAGTTCCTTTGGAAAGAGAACAAAGACATAGAATTTTAACTAGAAAAGAATACTAAGCAGAAACATTTTTGGATAGTTTGTTTTTTGTTTTTTCTTTGTTTTTGACATGATGGATTTAGTACCATGTCTGCGACACTGAAAAAAAATAGAAAAACAAATGATTTAGGTAACAAAATATTGGCTGTAGTATCCTTAAGTGGGTAAGGGACCAGATCTTAAGCACAAGTGTGAGTTTGTGTAGGGTGGGGTGCTGGCAGTGGTGGCCTTAATGGGAACACTAACAATTCATTTCTAGGAACAGAAGAAAAGGCAGAGTATCTGGACACAAACGTAGGTAAGTAGGTAGATGTACTAGTGGAAGTTTATGGAAAGTCTTTTCCAATGGCTTTAATTGTTGTCAATGTTCAAAAGAGGAAAGTCCTTTAGTTGAGTGCTGAAAATAGTGAAATGAGTTTGAAGTTGTTTAGAAAATATGTCATCTCTAGGTCAAAAACTATTACTTATGCTAAGATCTAAGAAACGTGGAGGTGACATGAAAACAGAAGTCATTGGGAACAAGGAGGCAAAATAAGTGTGAGACAAAGGTGTTGCAAAAGACATCAAAATAGAAATGAATGTTTTTATCAAAGACTTGCCACACTAAGCAGAAAGGAGCCTTTTAAACAGGGTGCCATGAGCCTTCCAAAGTGCGCTATCAAATGGTTATCAATGTCCACAATATCTGACAAGATGATAAAATGGGACTCGTTCTATCTCTATTTTATCCAAAGCCCCACAGGCTGAGAACAATACAAAGGTACCTTGTTACTCTATGTCCTAAACCAAAGAGCTAGTCCACTTAATCAGGACATGTTAAAAGATCATGAGACTAGTTCAGACAACTTTAGCAATCTCTCACCTCTAGTCTCTGTAATTGTTAGAGGTTGGAGAAGAGTGAGAATGTTGTGGAAAGAGTTTTTGGAGTACCATAGAGGTTCACCTCCGCCTGCAAGTGACATAAGTTTTGAGAAGACTTTCTGTTTTGTTTTCTAATTAAATTTATTTATTCATTCATTCATTCTTTACAGAGGCAATCAAGTTACTGAGGGGACTTTCTAGGAGGGTTGAAATATGTCCACAGAGTTTTGGCTTGGGATTGAAGAGCAAAGAGGAGAAAGAGTGCACTGGGAGTGAGTAAGCTGCGCTTCCACCCGACTAGCACAGGGGTGCATGTGTTTCCTATAGGCCAAGTGGTCCTTGGGAGTAGGCTGACCCAAAATAATTTTAAAGGAGACCTTGAAGTTCTTCCAGCCGAGAGCAAGATGACCTGAATAGGAAAAGCAAGGCAAAGCAAAACAAGACACCATATCCTACAATTTCTGAATTGTAGGATGTTCATGAGGGCAGGAGTGGGTGACTGAATGATTAGGGTAAAGTCAGAAAAACAGCATTGCCTTTATCTAAGGAGCTCTGTTTTTGTTTTCTAAAGAACCTACAAGAGCCTGCTTAGAAAAAAAGAGTTGTATCCAGAGATTCCCCACACCCTTATACAAAGTAAGACTGTGTCCTTGCCTTCTGATCCCTTCTTCCCCTGAGGCTGGACCCAGAGGGTTTTGAAGCTTTCACTATCAGAGTAAGACAGACAATGGAAGAAAGAAGAAAATACCCTATTACACTCCCCACCTCAGGCTTTCAGGCCAGAGACAAGCCCTAACTTAGAAAATGGAAGACTTAACCTGGATGTAAATTTCAAATGAGGGTATTATATTAAAAGGGACTGGTCATTTTAGTGCCTGGAATGACACTGCAACCAAAAAGGATCAGGAGTGTTAAGGGACCTGCCTGGAAATAAGTGATTTCCAGAAGAGGTTTGAAGAATAGTGGGGGAGGAATGAAATTGCGTCATGATTCACTCATTGAGTGCTTCTCTTTCAATATGTCAGTTACACAACCTTATTAAAATTATAGATATATTGTTGAGGCTACACTGTCAGATGGAACACTGAGCATAGCCAGTCTTGCCATATGGGTTAAATCGATACTACTCAGTGACTTTCTACAAGTTAATGGTAGATGTTGTGACTTCACAAAACATTAAGTTGGTCTCAAAGAAAAATCAAAATCAAGTACTTACTGGAACATGAGAATATTCCAGTTTTGAAAATATAAAGAAACATAGTCAAATAAGCTAATTATTCTGTTTCAATGGTAACCCAGTGATGAAGAGCAATCAAATGAAATAAACATGATAATATGTAATCTACAGTTTTCTACATTTTCAAAAAAATAACTCTATAAGATTCTTATATAGGTCACCAGAAATTTGAGTTCCTAATTAAAACTGTGCCATGATTAGAAAATTTGAAAACCTACACAATATAGCCTACCAGCTGTGGTTGAGCTACTAACCCCCACACCTTGAGAACATGGCTTAATTTTAAGGCTCATGAATAGGTGATGATGAAACCATTGATACGTCATAAGAGTCAGCTGATGTATTTGGGATTCCCGATCTGTCCTTCATTTGAGTAGAGTGGCTATCTCTAAGTTGCATACTCTACCATGATACAATAATATATCATTTAATTATGGGACTACATCTGAGGAATGCAGTATTAGGTGATTCTGTCATTGTATGAACATCATAAAGCATACCTAAGCTATATGCAAACCTGTACAGCACTTTACTGTACTGAATAAGTACTGTAGGCAGTTGTGACACAATGATAAGAATTTGTGTACCTAAACATATCTAAACATAGAAAAGGTACAGTAAAAATAAAGCATTACATTCTTATGAGACCATCATCATATATGCAGTTCACCATTGACCAAAACACCATTATTTGGCACATGACTGAGTGTATATACATACACACACATATGTATACATATATATAATGCAATGCTATACTATATTTAATCCTCACTTTATAATATTGTAATGAAGATTAAGCAACGTAATGTATAAAGAGTAAGATCCAATTCCTTTCCTTCCTTAAGGTCAGAGGCAACACCTTTTCATGTTTGCTTTCCTGGGATATCACAGAGTAGGTAATGACAGGCTGACAGCTCTCACTTCAAATTCATGACCACTAACCTCAAGGGGGCAATCCTAAAAGGCATTCATACCTTTTTTCCTCCATAAATATCCAACAACTAATCCTGCTTCTTATCCATTTGTGAATGTTCCCATAATCTTGATAATTCCTTCTTTCTTACCACTGGAAAATTTTGCTCATGAGGTCATTCCTTCCTCAAATTACTAAGCTGACGGACTTCATTACATTTTTAGCATGCAGAGCCCCATTGTTTTTTCCTAATGAAATCTTACATAGAACATGAAAGTAGAACTACTCTCATTCAAGCACAGGGTGTGGCTGCAGTGTGAGCTCTCAGAGCCCTGGAGGCACAGCCATACCCTCCTTGTCACCCTCCATCACCCACCCCAGTAGCAGCCATATCAATAGGTATTTATAGACATATTTCTCGTTTCTTGGTACTCTACCCACGGCAACTCATTATTCATGGGTGGGTATATGTAAAGCATTTAGACACTTGATCAGTTTCTCTTCCTTCTCTCTCCTAAACATAGGCTTTCCTAAAGTTTCTTGTCTCAGGCCCTTTATGATTTGTTTCACACTCCTGCTTCAATGATCTTACCATGTCATCTAATGCCAACTCTCACTTATTTACAGACAACTTCCCATTATACATCTCTAGTCCCACCTCCTAGGTAATTGTTCAATCTCTCCCCCTTCCAGAGTCATTGCCACATGCTCTAACCCTGGTTTCTCCTTTTGTCCCAAAGCCAGTTCCGCTTTCTTCTTTCTGTTTATGGTCACAGTGTTCTTCGTTCAAGCTTAAAACTTCATATAATCATCTTTGAATTCTTTATCTTCCTCATGTCAGTCAGTTGTCACAGTATATAGATTGTGCCTCTGAAGTTCGACTTACATACCTCCTCTTGTGTCCATTCCTAAAACAATCACCCTGGTTTAATTTCTTATTGCAGTTTGTTTGGTCTAATGCAACGAATACTGAATTCGTTCCACTGCCTCCAGCTTTCCCTACACAAATCCATCACACTCACTGTTGCCAGGCTGATCTTCCCAGAGCACTGATCCGCCTATTTCACTACCACAATCCTTCAATGGCTTCCTTTTACCAATTGGATTAATAACACACTCTTCTGCCTAGAATTCTTGGCCCAGCACAACGTGTTCCCAAACTGTTTTTTGTGCATTATCTTGTTTAATGTCCCATAAAAAGTCTACATTAAAGACAAATTAGAAAATTTGCTGTTGTCCAAACACATCCCATGTTAGAAATATGTTCCTCTGTATTTTCTCTTTCTGCATCTGTACAATTTGTAGGTGCCCTTCAAAGCAGTATAATACAATGATTTAGAGCCTTGGCTTTAGAGTTAGACAGACCTGGGTTCAAGTGCTTCCATTTAAAGGCTTTATGACCTTGGGTTGGTTACTTAACCTCTTTAGAGCTAAATTCTACATTTTTAAAATGATGATGATAATATTACATACATTATAAAGTTGCTGGGAGAATTAAATGAGATAATATGTCTTCACACTTAAAGCTTTTAAGCAATGGTATAGCATAGGAAGTACTAGTGAGTAAATTTACTCAAAACACATAAGGTGCCATCCTCAGGGACTTTGCACCTGCTGTCCTTATGCCTGTAATACTCTTCCCCCAGGTACATGCATGACTTATGCTCCTAGGTCACTATTAAAATGCCGCTTCTTCAAATGAGTCTTACCTAACGATCCTGAGTACTCACTGTGTCCACTCCATTCCTTTATTTTGCTTCTCTTTCTTTAAAACAACTGACATTATATTATTTATGTATGTATTTATTTGTATATTGCCTGCTACACTAGAAGGTAAGCTCCGTCTGAGTCAGGTCTTAGTCTATTCCGTTTATTGCCACATTCCAGGCACCCAGGATAGTGCCTGGCATATGGTGGCTATTAATGGATTTTTACTGAATGAATAAATAACCAAATTAATCTTTTAAATAAATTTTAGCTTTAATTAAAGGTAGTTCCAAATATTTTTGTTATAATAATTTTTTTGATCAGCCCACTGAGTTAGTTACCTCCTTCTATGAAATCTGTATATACTGCCCTAACGAAATGTATATTCTGATTTAGATATTTATGTCTGATCTTAGCACAGTTTGGCAGATCAAATATTTCTCAAGAACAGCAATATTGTAACAACAGAGTTGAGTAGTTGTGACAGACTGTAAGGTATACACAGACACACACACACCCCTATATAGTAAATATATATTTTAATTAAAATTAAAATTTAAATATATATATCTCTCTCTCCAGTAGTCACCACAGAGTGAATTTTATATAGAAGTCACTCAGTAATATAAAACTGTTATTCAATAACTATTTAATACATAGTATGCAATTATATGTCAATGAGATAGATAATAAAGAAGCAATGATAATAAACAAATTGTAACTAGATAATGGAAATAGTCATAATTTATTGAACACCTAATGAGGCTCAATGTTGATTTCAATAATAGCCTGAAGAAATGGGTGTATGAAGCTCTTGGAAGTTAGGTCGCTTTTCCAGGGTCACCAAGAAGGAATGAGAATCATAGCCACAATAGCAGCCAGCATTTATTGAATGTGTTTTAGGCATCGGGCTATTAACTTTACATGTATCATATAATTTAATTTAATCTTTACAATATACTTTTGAGATAGATAATACAATCGTTATTTTTTAGATAAAGAAAATGAGGTTCAGCAAGTTTAAGTAATTGGCTTGATATCACATAACTTGTGAGTAGTAAAAGAGCAGGGTATGCCTGACTCCAAACCTTAGCAGAGTAATTACTGTATTCTGCTCTGAAAGTTTTGTACTATAGATACCTGCAATAATAGTCTCATGATGGAGTGATGAATTATTTACACTAGGAGGCTGGGATTACTTGATTTTTTTGAAGACAACCGAAATAAGTCCAAATTTGAAGTCTTTTGTATTCTGGCTCCCCCATCCTTCAACCTATCTGCTCCTGCTCCCTCCCAAGCCTTTCAGGCCACCAAGGCTGCTGAAACCTCATAGGCCTCTGAGCAGGCTCTATGTGTTTCTTTTCCTTTGTTTTTGCTTCTGCACCTCTTCTCCACCCTGACCCCTCAGAATCCTCTAATCTCTCTTCTCCACTTATTTGATTTTTTTCTCTGTTCAAATGCCACCGCATCCATGGTACCTGAATTCTTCTTGCTTTTATTGGCTCATGGTAAAATCTACATTCTATACAATTCTGGTAGAAGAGGCATTTGGTGCTTCTTTTCACAGCACTTGATATTTACCTTTGTTTGTGTGTCTATATATGTCTTGTTTTCTCCCCACTGGAATTTTAAGGACCAAATTCTATCATGATTTATGTTTCTCCATCATAATAACAACATACTGACACACAGTAGGTATTAAATTTCTACTTAATTGAGTTGAATATACTAATAAAAATAATCCCTTTATACAATTAATTTTTAATAAAGTACACATGTTTTAACAGAAAGCAATGCAACTAAATTAAGTGAATGTACTTCTATTACCTGCTAGAGGCATAAATTTAATGAGATGGAAGGGTCAAAGAAAGTACAATGGAATAGGGATGCTTTGTACAAGGGTCAACTAAGTATTAAAAAATGGTCTCAGGGTCAGGATTCATCTGTTGGCATTCATTTTTTGCTTTTTGTATAAATGAAAAGTTCAGGACTAAAATAAGTACCCAAGTTATATTACTGCTGTACAGATCCAAATAGCAATGCACAAAGCATGAAATTATTATTTAGCAGTCATCTCAGCCAGAACTGAATATCAATTAACATTAAGATCTCACTGTTTACATGGCAGTGTGCTAGGCACTTAGAAGGGGTTGGAGGCACTTTCCTTAATCTCTGCATATATGAAGATTACAGTTAAGATAAATGCATTAAAAGAGGCATACATATCCATGCATGTATTAACAAGAGATCTAAGTTATAGGATACTGAGTGTGGGGGAAGAGAAATACAAAACATTTTAAAGTGTTCTCATGGCATTCTGTATTTTGATGTCACTCTGAAATGATTTGTAAAAAGGAGAGAAGGCAAGTGGGACTGGAAATGCTGAAAAGAGGAAAATAAAATGTAAATGTGTTTAGTGGGAGGGCTCATGTCTTGAAATGTTTTTGTATTTCTTTGCATTGCTAGCATGTAACTGGAGTGACCAATAGGTATTTTGTAATCCTCTGCTAATTTTCCTTATAAATACAGTTTAGATAAGTTTTCCTTATAAAAATAAACCCACTCTTCACCAGAGGCTACTCATCCTATGTCATTGACTCTGCTACCTCATCAGACTTGCTTTTCTTTCACTGTTCTCTCCCACTTCCATACAGACTTAATCGTCTGCATCTTTTCTCATTTCTCCTTCTATGAACACTCAGATGACCTCACTAAATTGTTGAGGTTTCATGCTCTTCCTAACTTTTCTTGGCCTCTGAAAGACCCATTGCATTTTCTCAACCTATAAAGAGGCACATAAAATCCAACAAAGAGTCGACAAGCCAAGATTCCCAATCTATCTTCCTGGCTGATATAGGCTGACTTCCTGAGAGTGCTAGGGCCCTACTCATGATCTACGGGATTTGGCACAAGCAGTGACGATTTCTAAATCCATGCAAAGGCAAGTCAATTATGTTGGGCATTCTTCTTTGAGATCCAAACTATTTATTTCTTCAACATAAAACACTGCTGCATTTGTTTAAGCTTGAAGGCAAAAGGCTAAGCAAAAGGTACAGAATTGGTGATTGAGTCTAAATAGTTACTATTAAGAAGTGGAAAACTGAACTCTGTGGTGAAGCAAGCTTAGAGACTCCACCAGGAGGTGAAAAGCTAAAGCCCATACATTAAAGCCTGTCTTATATTTAAATGCTTGCTTTTCCTCATTCTTCATGTCAAACAAAACAGAACAAAACTTGTTGCTTCTAGCTCAGAAATATCTATAAAATTAATCTCCTTTCCCCCCATGCTGACACTGTCTTGGTTTGCTTTGCTTAACTCCACTTAATAAATGCCCTCCCAGATTTTTCCAGCATCCACTGCTTCTTTCAAATTTATGCTCCACATCCCTGCAGGAGTTCCTTCTATGGACTGAATTTTGTCCTCTCTTTCCTCTAAATTCATATGTTGAAGCCTTAACCTCCAATGTGATGGCATTTGGAGATGAAACCCATGGGAGAAAATTAGGTTTAGATGAGATTTTTGAGGTGGGATCTCACGATGGGATTAGTACTCTTATAGAAGAGATATCAGAAAGTTCTGTCTCCTCTGTCTCTCTTTCTCTCTCTCTCTCTCCCTCTCTGCCATGTGAGGACACAGTGAGAAGATGGCCATCTGCAAGCCATGAAGAGAGCCCTCGCAAGGACTTACTGTGCTGACTGATCTTGGACTTCCAGGAAGGAAGGAAGGAAGGGAGAGACAGAGAAAGAAAAGACAAAGAGAAAGGGGAAGGAAGGAAAGAAAGAAGAAAAAAAGGGGAAAAAAGGATGGATTTTGGGCTACCAGCTCAAGTTGATGAGTGATTTTAATTGATATGGCCCTTTTTCCACTGGGAGGGCCCCAACAATGTTGCTTTCTATATGAAAAGAGGAAAATACTTTATTACCCTAGTTGGTAACTAGGATATATATTTCCAACCGGTTGCCATCCTCAGTCCACTCACCTAGTGGTATAAGTTTAGGTAGCTGTTGACAGCGTGATTATTCACTCTTACTGTTTTCTACCCATTGAGAAAGTACATAGGAATATCCATTTTTAGGTGGATCCAGGTCCAGTGAACAATTCTTAGAGGAAAAAAGATACTAATGCATAGTAATCACTCACTTGCCTTAAACTTTTTGGACTGTTTATTCAGAACAGAATATGGATATTGTTATGATCAAAAAGAGCCCAAAGCCTATATGTTTGGAAAAGATAAAGGAGGAATCAAACAACATATTTCTTCCTCTATATTTTTACAACCACTTCTTCCCCCATTATGAATATAAAGCTGCTTATATGATTTTTTCTGTGTAGTTTAATAAAATGTAATAGGAAAGGAAGATATTTAAAGCTCAAACTAATTGTAGCTGTTTCTGTCCTCAAATAGAGATGCTGTAACTTGTATCAGTGTGGAGATAGAGCTCTATGTCATCTTCCCTGAGCAGAAACTGGTGGAGGAAGTTAGGGATGGGGGTCAGGGACAGAGAGTGGAGGGAGACGCTTAGTAGATGACTCATTTAAGTGTACCAGAGAATCTTCAGAAAAGATCCAGGGCTGAAGACAGGGGATAAAGAAAGCTGAATTTGTTGGCATAAGAAATAGGGAGAATTTTCTTTTTATTTTTGCTTGGGTATTTTTATTTTTGAAGAGCAGAAAAGAGAGAAAAGCCAAATCAATGGCTACATGTGTGTCGGGGGTGGGGTGGGGCTAAAGCTCAATCTGGTGGAAGTATTTTACAGAACATTTTAAGAACAGAAAATTAGGTATAAAATGACAAATTGAGCATGTGGGTCTACCGTCCCCTCCACCAAGTCCCAATAAACATATATATACATACTATTGATAGCATAATAGTACTGGAAAATAAGAAAGAAAGCAGGCAGTGCATGAGGATTTTAAGGAAATCTTGGAAGACTGAAATGAGAATTATGAAGAAAAGCAAGAAGAGTGATCCACTGGCCAAAAGTAGCAGAATAAGGTAAGTCTTATTAGAAATAGCCTAGAGATGCTCCAAATTTAGAGTCAATACAGAGAGAGCCATTGTAGGCCAGAGTGCAATCAGAGAGATTGAGCCCAGCTGGCACCATTTCCTCCCTCTCCCGGGCATTCACAGATTGTGGTGGCTGACCATTTCTTTTCTGCAAAAAGTGAGCCAACAGGTGAAGATGATTCTGTGTCATTGTAGGAGAGGAACAAATCTAGATAGAAGTAATGCTGCACCCTCAAGTAAACACGGAGTGGAATGTGAAAGAAAAATTATTACCAGAAGAGAAATTTACTAAAATTCTGCACTCCCAGAGAGCCTCCATCCTTCCTGTCTACCTTGCACTCACATACTCCATAATATACACATAGCCTGCCATATGCCTTTCCATTTAAGGAAGAATTCTGTTAGGGTAAAAGACCTACAATGACTGCAGAGGAAAAACATATTAATAGGTATACTAACCAATAAATAGCCACAAACCAATAACCAAATATTTCCAATGTGGAGCAAAACCAACAACAGGAAGGAGAAGGCAAAGATCAAAGAATGGGACAACTGATGCCAGAGGAACACAGATAACCAAAGATAGAGAAGATTATTCTAAAAAATTTTTAATTATGATTACTACAAAAATTTTAATTATGATTAACAAGGAGAAATGCGAGACTAGTTCGATATTCAAATGAGAATGTATTACTTGGAACAAAGAGAACTCAGAATAATAATTATTTAATTAACTTAAAATTATAATTGTTAAAAGTTCATAGATAGACTGAATAATGTAAAAGATAGTATTAAAGCTAAAACAAATGATTTGGAAAATAAGGTCAAGGAATTCTCTTCCCAATAAATAATATCTGAAAATATTTAAGATGGTAGAAGGAAGATACAGCAGATTCAACCTCTATATGACTTCATCTTTAATGACAGAGAAACAATGAAAAAGAGAAAATGATCAAGGAAATAGTAGAGAAAAATTATGCATTCAAAAAATATATATATACAGATTTTTGGTCCACTGTGTACTAAATAGGGTAAATTAAATTAAAAAATAATGTAGCACAGAATGAAGGAATTTCAAGACTATTGCAGTAGAAAATGGAGATTGAACTCAAATCCACTGAAACAAAAGGTGAAAATGAGAGCTTTAAGCACTGGAGTGAGTTGAAAAGTACTGGAAGATATTAGGGAGGAGGTTGTTAAATATGATTAGGACATTCCTGTTTGCTAATTGTTGTTTATGGAAGTTATGCAGCCACTTGCCCATAGCCACTGGGACATAGGAGTGCTTTCTCCTTTGATGATTACATTTCAAAGGGATGGCCTCAGGTCATTGAGAAAGACATTCTTGGGTTGTAAAACTGGAAAGAGGCTGGGAGAAGATTTACATGTCAAAGAGGTAGAGAAAGAATTTACAACTGCAAGTTCTCTAAGTGAGTGATCTAAGAAAAGGGAAGTCAAGTGCCTAAATCAGAAAGAAACTTGTGATCTTTAATACCAGCACTTTGGGAGGCTGAGGTGGGAGGATTCCCTGAGCCTGGCAGTTTAAGGCCAGCCTGGGTAACTTGATGAGACCCTGTCTTTACATTAAAAAAAAAAAAAAAAAAAAGGCCAGGCATCGTGGCATACGCCTGTAGTCCCAGGTACTTGGGAGGCTGATGTGGGAGGATTACTTGAGCCTGGGAAGTTGAGGCTGCAGTGAGCTGTGACAGTGCCACTGCACTCTGCCTGGGTGACAGAGCAAGACCCTGTTTCAAAAAAGAAAGAAAGAAAGAAAGAAAGAGAAGGGAGAGAGAGAGAGAAGGAAGGAAGGAAGGGAGAAAAGAAAGGAAGGAAGGAAGGGAAGAAAGAAAGAAAGAAAAAGGAAGGAAGGAAAGAAGAAAGGGGAAGAAAGGAAGAAACAATGGAAGGAAGGAAAGAAGGAAGGAAGGGGAAGAAAGGAAGGAACAAAGGAAGGAAGGAATGAAAGAAGGTAGGAAGAAAAGAAGGAGAGAAGAAAAAAGGGAAGGAAGGAAGAAAAAAGGGAAGGAAGGAAGGAAAAAAAGAAGGAAAAAAGGAAGGAAGAAGGAAAGACCTGTCAAAAGTCTAGTCAATCTGAGGGGAATGTTAAGACCAAGCTTGTCCAACCTGAAACCTATTGGCTACATGCATCCCAGGGCTGCTTTGAATGCAACCCAAAACAAATTCATAAACTTTCTTAAAACATTATGAGATTTTTTGTGACTTTTTTTCTTTAACTCATCAGCTGTTGTTAGCGTTAGTGTATTTTATGTGTGGTCCAAGACAATTCTTCCCATGTGGCCCAGGGAACCCAAAAGATTGGACACCCCTGGTTAAGACCATCTTGGTCACCACCATGCATACCAGGTGAGCACGTGTTAAAAGTTTCCTGATGGAAAGCAAGCTGCCTCTCATTAAATTTCAATAAAACATCTGTATTAATTTTCTATTGTTCTTGTAACACATTTCCACAAACATCTCCATTTTGGAAGGTCACCTATCTCACTGGTGGGAAAACCAAGGTGTCCACACCTTGAAGGAATCAGAAGGCTGATTCCTTCTGGAGGCTCTAGAGAAAAATCAGTCATTTGTCTTTTCCAGATTCATATACCTTCCTTGGCTTGTTGTTTCTTCTTCCATTTTCAAAGCCAGTTAATATAGCATCTTCTCTCCTCTCTGAGCTCTGATTTCACTGTCACATCTCCTTTGACTTTGACCTTCTTGACTCCCTCTTTAGGGACCATTTTATCCCCTTTGTTGAGCCCATCCAGATAATCCAAGATAATCTCCTCATCTGAAGATCCTGAATTTAATTTATCTCCACAATCGCTTTTGCCATGTAATGTGGCATATTCAAAGGCTTTAAGGACTAAGATGGGGATGTCTTTAGGGGGCCATTATTCCACCTACCACTGCTTCGTAGGCTGCTAACTTGTTTGCTGCTGTCAATTCGGGACCCCTATCTTAAACTCTTTGTCTGTTCCCACCCTATTCACAGGCCCAGGAAAGAGTCCTGGGAAATAGGATTTGCATATACATTTGTACATGAGCAGAAGCAACAAGGTCACTTGCACGGTCACTTTCACCTGAGCGGACAGGTCTCTTACACTGTACTACCCAGTCCATGTCTGCAGCCTTAGGGAGTATGACATCCCTTAGGCTGGAGACGGCCTGGCCTGCTCTTCTCCTTCTTAGGTACTCCAGTGTATCTAATAGTTTTACCTACCCAGATGTGTTCCTGATGATGATGCTGGTTTCACTTGCAAATTCCCACATAATGCTTAGCCCTCTGGTTTGGGTATTTTAATTTTACTGGATAATGATCGTGGTGATTTTAAACATTTCCTGTTGCTTGTTAAACTGCATGCCCGATTCAGCTCCAAATAACAGCTTTTACATGCAAGTGAAAATTTAGCTCCTAGTATTTAACAACTACTATAATTTTAAAATCTACTTTCAATTAAGAAAACCTTGTAATTCTAAAAAGTGGTTGTGTTCCAAAGAAGTGCTGAAATGTCAACTGAATACAAGTCCACTTTATGTCTGGCAGGAACTGTTCAGTTGTCGTGTGGCTTAGCATTGAAAAGCTCACTCCAAAGTGCTACTGAGAGGCCTGGTTTAGTGTGGCATTTAATATTTCTCTTTATACATTTCCCCATGGTGTCAGAACAATCTCCAGTAATCAAAAGAGGTGAAAAGAGCTAGAATAAAATATCTGTTAAATCTAAATATACACAATTGACGTGTTCAAGAAAATGTGCATAAGGAATGTATTATTGATTTTAACAACGAAGATCATTTATGATTCTGGAAACAAGGTAGCTTTTGAGAATATGACAATAATCTATTTTGCCAAAATTCTATATAGATGGATTAGTTTTATGAAGAAAAGGAGTCTTTAAAGCAGCACACCTTTTTGAAAGTTAATCTAGTAGGACTCTGTCATTGAAGAATCAAGTCCAAGTTTCATGGAAATTTTCCTTTATGTTTTAAAATTTAATTTATGTTGAAATTAGTGCAGGTAGTTGACATAGAAATGAGTTGAATTATTTACATAGAATACTTGGAGATCCTACTTGGTACATAAAAGGCTTGAAATCTATCAGCTGATCATTTACTGGACAGTTGCTGACTCTAGATGTTTATAGGCATAAGATAAATCAGAATTTCTTTAAAAAGAAAAGTTTCCTCAAAAAATCTAAAAACAGAGGTATCACATAATCTAGCAATTCCACTTCTAGGTATCTACCCAAAAGAAAGGAAATCAGTGTATTGAAGAGATATCTGCACTCCCTTGTTTGTTAAATCACTGTTCACAATAGCTAAGATTTGGAAGCAACCTGTGTCCATCAGCAGATGGAAGGATAAAGAAAGTGTGGTACTTATACACAAGAGAGTACTATTTAGCCATAAAAAGAATGAGATCCTATCATTTGCAACAACATGGATGGAATGGAGATCATTATGTTAAGTGAAATAAGCCAGGCATAGAAAGACAAACATTACATGTTCTCACTTATTTGTGGGATCTAAAACTCAAAACAAACTCTTGGACATAGAGAGTAGAAGTATGGTTATCAGAGGCTGGGAAAGGTAGTGCGTTCGAGGGTGGGGGTGGGGTATACAGAGGAGATTAGGATAATTTATGGGCACACAAAAAAATGGACCGAAAGAATGAAAAAGACTTACTATTTGATAGCACAACAGAGTGACTATGGTCAATAGTAATTGTACATTTTGAAACAACTAAATGAGTGTAATCATACTGTTTGTAATAAAAAGGATAAATACTTGAGGGAATGAATGCCCCATTCTCTATGATTTGATTATTACACATTGCATGCCTGTATCAAAACATCTTATGTATCCTATAAATATATATATATCTACTATGTGCCCACAAAATTAAAAATAAAACAAAAATAGTATAATCTTTAATCATTTAACATATAAAAGGTAAGGTCATGTCTATGCTAAAATGAAAGAAAGAGCAAATTTGTGGTAAATTGTGTAGCTTTTGTTCTCCTGGCAATGTTTATTCTATAACTGGGTCTTTCTTTAATGTATTTTTAAAGTAAGCATTTAATCAAAAACATTTAGTCAAAACATTATGTTTTTGTTTGTTTATTTGTAAGAAGTTATATTTCAACAGATGTAGGTTAAATTGTGTTAGTTTGGTTTATTTTCTTTGTTATTTTATCTTCTTTTTTTTTTTCTTTCAGATCATCACTCAGCCTTGGTGAATTGTTTTGATTAGAGAGAGAGAGGTCTTTGAGATGGTTTGCAGTGAGAGCGTCATGGTTTGTGCAGGCAGGCAGTATTCTTTTTGTCTTTTTATTGGGCCAAGGACATCTACAGATTTTATCAATAGGTGCACAAAAATTTGTAGATGGGGGTGGAACACAAGTTTCATTCTCTCCATAGACACAGCACTAAAAATATCAAATTGAACACATTTCTACTTGAGAAGGCTCAAGATTTGTCCTTAGCCTGAGTTGTGCATGTTCTTCCTTTTAATATGCATTTTTTAAATGCCAGGGGAAATTTAAGCGGTGTTTATTAAAGCAGAAATGTATTGATGACATGTGTTGGAGGTTTTATTTCAATCCCCCGAGTTCTGCAATGAACAGATCTGTTTTACGCTCAGCCCAGGCAGCCTGATTTACCCACTGGCCCTTCTGTTGGATACCTGGTTTATTTTTCATCCGTGATATGGTTCAGTTGCCCCCATTAAAAGATACATGTTTAATTGAAACTTTTAAAGAAAATGTGAGAAAATCTTATTTAAAGAAGTTTGTCATACATTATAAAGAACTTTTTGAGACAGAAAATATTTTAAGAGGAAAAAAAGCCTTAATTTTCTAACTGTCTGTAGTGATGCTCAGTGACATTGCTTTGATATAGAAGAGTATGATAAGGGCTGTTAGCTGACTTTCTGAGATCAACCCATTTTAATGTACTTGTCCAATAATTAACTCAATGCTAGATGAAAACAGTCTTCCAAATTCCAACATTAAGTTTTAATACCAAGCCAGGTATGAGGCATTCAAACTCATTGCAGCAAACAGGGTTCTAAGTGTGGCTTTTTCTTTCATGCAGAGAAGGGACTGATTAGTTTCCCAAACCATGAAAATTGTTTTCTTTCTTTTTCTTTTTTTTTTTTTTTTTTTTTTTTGCGGGTGGGAGGCGTGTGCGGTTCTGAAACTGATTACTTGGTTGTCTCCATTACTCACAAATCCGCTTGCCATATTTGGTAGCAAAGGCAGGGGCTAAACTTATCTTAGCTGTTGCCCACAATTTATGAAGAGATAAGCCAGTTCATAGGAAATGAGGTACTTCAAGTATTTGAGAAATGGCAAGTATTTCTTTGTCAGCATGGATTCAGCTTCAAATACGTCTCCTACTGATCTCTGGACTACTGCTCTACGCCATGTTGATCCATGCAGGAATAATTGTAAAGAGTTTCCATGATTTCTTTTACTATCAGAAAAAAAAAAAAAACACCCTGGAATCACTTCGCCTGTGGTTTATAGTGAAAACAGCCGTCTGAGCATTTTGAGCCGTTAGCTTTGGATAAGGTGTGTAATTTGTTTGGTGCTGAGTTCTGTGACATAAAAAGTAAATTACAATTGGGAAGGGTAGTGGGAAGAGGGATACCATTATAGAAAAAGAAGAAAAGAAAAAAAATATTGTTTCAGCAGCAAGGATTTTTAAGGTTTAATTCCCCTCCCCACTCTGAATTTGCTGGCTTGAGCCTACTCATCAGCTTCATTGCCACCCATAAAAGCACATGGATTCTAAGCTGATGAAAAAGGTGAACACGGATTATGCCTTTTCCTCTGCCAATGCTATGAGAATACCTTGGTTCACTAGAAGAAATGCTGACAGATAAAAATGAATAGAGTATCATAATTTTTATTCAAATTGGATAGCAAATGCATGTAAAATATTCCTAAAATTGTGCATAACCTTCAACTCAGATAAATCGCTTTTAAGAATATAGAAATAATCATGTATTTGAGCCCGGAGTTTGCTGCCTAACCATGGCACATTAAAATAGGTAAAATTAGGAACAACTTGAATGTCCAAGTGTGGTCTGAATGAATATATTGAGGTATACTCTAGTAAAAATGTAAATAGGTGGACTCATACCTTCACA
Organism: Pongo pygmaeus; assembly: GCF_028885625.2. NCBI lineage: Eukaryota > Metazoa > Chordata > Mammalia > Primates > Hominidae > Pongo > Pongo pygmaeus. The sequence continues at coordinate 131,826,466 of NC_072373.2, read as the reverse complement.
GCAATGATACACTCTTGTATGCATTGAAAATGTGTTGATACTAATCTAGATACTAAGCATAAAGAATTAAGGAAGAAAAACAAGGTCTATGATCTTATTGAATTTATATTATGTATGGAAGAATTGATAGTGACATAAAAGTACATTTAACATATATTTTTAAGATAAAAATTAGGTGGCTAAACCTGGGTTTCCCAGGAAGCAAATCTAATGGCAGATGGCTTATGTACTATTGCTTTATTAGCAAGTGCCATCCCAGGAAAGAGAAGTGACAGAGCAGGGGAGTAAGGCAGGGAAGAAAGGGAGAGCCAACAGGAGGAGAAGGCATTATTGATATTGAGAGTGATATTGGTCACTGCTGAGTTAAACTGATTACTGGTTAAGTGAAGCTGAGCCCTCCTCAAGTAGCCATGTAAAGCATCTCTCTAGAGTCTGTAGACTAAGGGTTGGGAGTAGAAAGGGGGAAGAATGTGTCCACTGGCTTGTATATCTATTGGTCAGTTTTTTTCCTCTGGGGTGTTAATTCTTCCATACTTCCAGGTTATTCATGTGTGGACAGGCGCTGAGTAGATGCATCTGTGGGCATCCCCAAGGCATTTCAGGTATGCATGTTTGAAGTAGGTCAGAGCCCACCCAGGAGATGCCTGGGTGTTTGATGCATGTAGAACACTGATTGAGTAGGTTATGAAGTATACGATTACTATGATTCTACTTTTGATGTAGAAATACTTAAAATGTAAACAATGATTATAGTTGGATTTTTGGAATATGGTTTGTGTTTGTGTTCTTTTTGTCTGTCTTTGCATTTTTTTCTTGCAATGAACATGGATTGCTTTTGCAGTAAGAAAAAACTAAAAACTTATATTTTTAAAATGGAAATTTGTCATTCTTCATATTTCACAAATTATGATTTTTCTCCAATGTTGTTTAGTTTAAATTTTTCATTCTTCTTATTTCACAAATTATGTTTTTTCAATGTTAATTATTTACTTAAGTTCAGCCTAATTTATCCAAGTATCTTTTTTTTTTTTTTTCATTCGAGACAGGGTCTCGCTGTCACCCAGGCTGTAGTGCAGTAATGTGGTGGCGGCTCACTGCAACCTCCATCTCCTGGGTTCAATCAATTCTCCTGCCTTAGCCTCCGAGTAGCTGGAACGACAGGCATGTACAACCACACCTGGCTAATTCTTGTATTTTAGTAGAGGTGTGGTTTCATCATGTTGGCTAGACTTGGTCTCGAACTCCTGGCCTCATGTGACCCACCCACCTCAGCCTCCCAAAGTGCTGGGACTACAGGTTTGAGCCACCATGCACGGCCTCAAATATCTTACTTAATAATGTAGGCAAAGATGATCAACCCCAGCAAATAATCAAGCTGCCAAATTAATTACTAGCTCTCTGTAATCTGTATATGCTATATCGTATGCTCCTAGCATTCAGGGACATATCCTATGATCATGACATTATTAACATTATAGGATATGTCCCTGAATGCTAGGAGCATATGATATAGCATATTAGAGGGTAAAGAAACATTTTCTACGGATATATCTGAAGTATGAAGGAGAGATGGAGAATATGGGCGCTGGGATGCAATTTTAGACAAGGTGGTCAAAGAATGTTTCATCGAGAGGTTGACATTGGAGAAAGAAATGAAGGAAGTGAGGGAGTGCTGTAGAGATAACTTAGGAGAAGAATATTTGGAGAGAGAGAACAAGAAGTGCAGATCCTGGAAATGGGAATGTGCCTGGCATGTTCAAGGAGCAACAAGGAAGCTGGAGTGGTGAAGCTGAGTGAGAGAATAGTGGAATCACAATGCTTTACATAGTAGGTGCTCAATAAACATTAGTAGAATTGCAGTCAGTAAAGTTTTGAAATTGAGAAGCTCGTAGCTTATATGTTATGTTTCTTCATAGGTTTAAGTTTTAGTACAATGTCTGGCAGAGAGTAGATTTGTGGAATTAATAAATTTCTCTTATCTTTGTATTCTCCAAATTGTTAATTTATATTTTAGAACTATCTTACAATTTTACAGTCTCCTATCTTATTACTTGCTGTACTTTATTTGATTTCATTGACCAACAATAAGCTTGGAGAGGGCAAGGCTGTATCTTGTTCAATAGTGTAGTCCCAGCCTGGCAATACAACTTTTGAGTGAGGAACTTGCCACCTTTCTAATGGGAATTGCCAGAACAAGTAAGTTCAAGGTATAAATCAGATAATAAGCAAGAAATTAAGTTCACTTTTTAAAAGTTGATCCCATCCCTGGCCTTGTAAGCGGAAGTGTTCTGAAGTAAATTGGGGGTAGGAAGGGAAAACCACGTGAAGATTGTCTAGATGACAGCATGATGGAAGGAAGCATCCCCAAATAAGTTATGCAGATACGCTGAGCTGGCAACAGTGGCCAATTTGCAGGAAAGTAGATGATGCTCTTTCTTCACTTGGGTGTATTTCACTCAAGTATGTAGAATAAAAATAAACACATTTTTAAAGGAACACGGCGTGGCAGCCTGATTTTCTTCCATATTCATACTCTGTGCCTCGAGGCTTTCGAATGAATTGTTCCTTTTAATCTGAATATTTTCCTCACTTTCTCTCCTTGTGCCAGCTAACCTACTCCGTTTTCAGGTTTCAGACAAATTCCATTTCCACTGAGAGGCCTTGCCTGTCTCCAAGGCTAGTTCAGGTCTGCCTTTTTATATGATCTCTTAGCACGCTGATTTCTCCAAGAGAACTTTTAATGATCTTGTAATTAAATACCAATTAGGAAATTACCTGTTCTGCTTCTGCCTTCCCTGTAGAAACCTAGTGTCTGCAGGACAGAGGCTATATCTGTCTTGGTCATTTCCCTGTCTCCAGGGCTTCGGAGGTGTTTGAAATATATAATGCACTAAAGTTTATAGAGATTAAAATTTTTGTTAGATAAGCATAATTGTAACAAAAGTCACAGAAAAGATTCAGTACCAGCTACATTTCTATAGTCTTAATTGAAAGATATAAAGTGAACAGGTAATCCAGAAATAAAGTGTTCATAAGTGGGAAGAAAACAAGCTAAATCTCTAGCCACTGGAAGTACTTTCAGTTACCCTAAAAATATCACCTAGTATCTTATTAATACTCTGTCATGCAGATATGATCGAGTTAACTTACCTTGCAAAAATAATGAAAATCTGTCATATATCAGCTTCTTCTTCAAGTTATGCTCTGATGCCAGCCATGTGTCTCTTTTTAAAGATTGTAATTCTTTATTTTTTATATTGGTTCAGCACAAAGTTATAACAAACTACAGAATCCTGCTACAATTACCACACACGGCATAATTTCTAATTATACAGAACTAATGTGCAACCTCTCTGTATTAATAATAAAGCGATTAACCTAAAATACCAAATTGGTGTGAGTTTCTTATTTTCTCATTACCACAGCCTGTTCTCAGTTCGAGCAATTGTACGTTGTACTTTATAAATGTTAGCCCCAGATGAAGTTTATTTTTACATCAATCACAATAGCCTTAACACTCATCACCTTCAATTTTCTCACCTTTCCCCTTTGCCAGATGTGTATGTGCATGTATGTGAAAGGTGATATCTGTAATAGGAGTTCATTATAAATCAGATGAATTTATGGACAATTAGGAATGCTAGAGACATAATATTATATTATCATAGCCCTCTGAATTTACTTTGCTTCCTTTTTTAATATCAATAGATCTTGTAAGAGACACTTCATTGTGTCTGACACTTCTGATGCTACGGTGTCAATGGAAGTATGTGTGAAAACCATTACCTTGTCAATTCAGTGATGTCAATGAAAATGTATAAGGTTCTTCCATTATCATTGTAACAGCTTCTCTAGTCTTTTCAATGTATCAAGAGACACTAGTCTGTAAGAAAGACTAACTACCTGAAATTGCTGCCTGCATTTCTTGAAATTAAAGCTATGATACTGTATTACTTTCTTCTTACAGTTTAGCAGTAGCCAAAATATATAGGCACACCAATAACACCAATAAATAAAATAATAAGCAGTTATTTTGTGGCTAAGAATGTAAATAGCTCACAGTTTTGAATTTTTAGAATTCAAATGACTGGTGCACATAACTGGGAAAATTTTTGTTTATAAATGGAAGTAATGAAGAGAACTTTAGTTGTAGACAATACATTATGTTGAACATACACTATGAAACACAAAAGCAGGAAGGTCACTGGAAGCAATTACTTTACCTAGTATTATTCCCATCAAAAGCAGAAATGCTCCTGTTGTGACATTGAACTGTTTCATATAGTGATCTCCTAGGAAGAGAGTAATAATCATGATGTATCACTAATCTAGGTAAATAACACTTAGGTCCTTATGTAATAAAATAAGTATGGATTGCATTATGCAATTCACACAGTTCATGTTTCTTTCCCATATGTAGAGTGTGGTTTAACAAGGCTCACTTGCTTTGTTTATGACTCTTTAAGCATAAATTTTGGTTCAATTTACTTTGCAAATATTGAGTATTTTTAAAAGTACTCAAATGTATACTTTTGCCAGGCAAAATACTTTCTCCTCCAGTGTGTGTCTGTCTCTCTGTTTTTTTTTTTTTTTTTGTCTCTCAAATATTGTGGCATCATTTGCTTTAGGTTCTTATCATTGGAGATGATAGAATTGGTGCATATGCTTATAAAATATTAGGAAGTTGATTATTTTCAGCAGTTTACTTATTAGTTCTTTGACATACAGAATTTTTAGAATGAGAAGAAATTTGAAAAAATTTAGAAATACATATAATGTGTATGTGTGTGTATATGTGTGTGTGTGTGTGAGTGTGCATACTTTCAGCTTCAAAGACCTAACATTGTAAAGGTGTATAAAATACATTCATAGGTAGATTACACATATTCCAATACATATGCTTTCATTTTTTTTTAAAGTTATGCATCCTGAAGTATTGAGAGACTACCAAATAGAATTATGTTACTTGAGCTATCTTAAAGGAAAAACTGAATTTTCTAGATGGAGAATGTGTGGAATGCCATTCCTGAATTGCATGAATGAAATGAATTGATAAATAAAAAATGTTATGGATATACGTGTATATGTATTTGTGTGTATATGTATATAATCACATAACCATGATTTGACTTGATTCATTGCCCATAAAACACACATCTGACTTTTAATTTGATGCTTAAATATGTATGTTAATATTATGTAAACCTAAACTTACCATTTTCCCCTAATCCTTTGATGATCATTATTTCTGGCATTTCAGTGTTTGCACGAAGGACAGAAAGTAATTAAAACTTTCAGACTTCAGACGAATTCGTGTGCTACTTGTGAGCAATTCTGATGAAAATTTGAAGAAAGTTGAACTCATTGAATAAGAGAAGAGTTTTTTAAATTATCTGTGGATTTAAATTAATTATGCAGATATCCTGACTCCCTGTTTGTGGAATAATCACATTTGAAAGCAGATTCTGTCTTTCTCTCTCTCTCTGTGTGTGTGTGTGTGTGTGTGTGTGTGTGTCTGTAAGCATATTGAAGATTATGAAAACTTTTAAAAATGCTATTTTCTATTATATGATAAAAGAGGATACCATTAACAACAAAATCATCAAGCTTAATAGTCCCTTTCCAAGGTGGAATCTCTGTCAGTTAATTCTGATGGATATATAATGTACTTCTTTATTTTCACCCAAACACAAGGTTAGGAAGTAGGAAGAGAGGGGCTAAGGAACAGGGAGGATGAACATGTGTGTGCATCTGTCTCTCTCATCTCTCTCTATATATCTATCTATTTATTTATCTATCTATCTATCTATCTATCTATCTATCTATCTATCTATCTATCCATCTATCTATCTATCTTCCATCTACCCATAATCAGATTCACCTGGGAGCTTGTTAGAAATGCAGAATCTTATGTATAGATGGCACACATACGAGAGAGTGCATGTGCTATAGATATCTCTACCTATCAAGAGAGGGAGGGAGAAACTTTTAAAACACAAGAGAAGAGAGAGGAGAACAAGAAGCTGTTGTTACCTGGAGGAAATAAAATTAAATATTAGGCTGGAAGCTCTGCTTTCAATCATGAGATCTGGTATCTCTCTGACTGGAAAACATGCTTTCTTCATCACAGTGCTCTATTTTCCCATTTGTGAAAGTGAAAATAAAAAGCTCCACTAAGGAAGATGTTCACTAAACTTATTTAACAATCTTCCAATTTGGAATCAGGTACATCCTTACACAGCTGAATCTCATGTTGGCAGCATACTTCACACCTCAAATCTAAGACCTTGTAGGAAATTCAGACAGTATTTTCATTAGAAAGACAAAATAGTGACGTTGAAAAGAAACCAGACTTGCTCACCTCAAAATGTGAATCAAATTGTGCAGGGGTGGGGGTCAAAAATATCCCCAAAGCCTGGCTTGATTTTTCTCAGGAAGGGAGGCTGTCATTCTTTTCCTAGCATGAATAGCTTGGGTAAGGTTGGGAAACTTTTCTTGCATTAACTCATTGTCTGCTTTCTTAATCTTTCTGTTTTGTTGTCAAAAGGCAGAGATGCTGAAAGACAACACATTCTAAACTAAATGTTGGCTTCCTCAGCTAAGTCCCATACTCCAGGTCAAGGACTGTCTAAATCAATAGCACACCATTCTATATAGTCAAATTTAAATGGCGAGTCAGTTCACATAATCCAAATTCATGTCAGCTGCACAGGAACTATTTAAAAGTACCTTGCTGTCATCTATTTCTTAAAACTGATTAGCAGTAAATTACTGGAGACCATTCTATCAATGCATCAATATATCTTGATGCACTAGTGATTTTGGAGGGAGTTGTTTTTCTTCATGTTTAGCTGCTTATCAGGTACTTTTTTGATCCATACGTATTTATTTTCAAGCACAATTTAGAAAATATTAACTAGAGTTGCTGCATCCACAGAAATTTTAAGCCACTTATTTTGTTTCCAATTAATAAATGTATTTCAAAGGCGGTGAAAGCTGATTAAAAAAAGCTGCCAGCCACTTTATAATACAAAATAATTTATCTCAAATGAAATTCAAAATTTAAAAATAGACTGTTTGCCAAGCATGTAATAGTTAATACAGCCTTGGTTTTCTTTTTAAAAAGCATTTGTTTAATCTTTGATGTATTTTACACACTGAATTCCAACTTAAAAATAATTTATATAATGTTGAGTAATTCCATTGAGCTGAGTGTATCAAATTACTATTTCCCAACATTTATCAGGAACTTATGTATCACAGGGATTATTCTATATAATTTTATGTAGGCTTCATAAACACTCTATGATGTAGATATCATTATATTATTATATCCATTTTATGGATGAGAAGACTGACATGAAATTAAATAAATTGCCCTAAAATTGCCTGGCTAGTAAGAGCTGTGATTGGAATGCACACCCAGTTCAGTGTAATTACACAGCCAGTGTATGTTCAACAATTCCATTCTAAGAATTAGAAAACTGTGGAATCAAAGAAATACTCCTTGGATAGTATTTCTGTATTCTGTGTAAGTCTGGTTCTTTCTGGGTTGAAGTTAAAAAAAAAAAACTATTAATATAAGCAGGAGAATAAAAATGTGGAAATCCAGGAGAAGGGGAAAGAAAAGTAGAGAAGAAGGTCAGATAGTGTCTTAGTGGGGTTATGTTTAGGGATATAGATGATAGTCTGAGTCCTTGTTTGAATAGCAAGTGTGGTCCAGGGGTCAGTAGCATCAGATTCAACTGGGAGCTTGTTAGAAATGCAGAATTTCATCCCCGCTCCGGACCTACCCAATTAGAATTTGCATTTTCTCCAGATCACCAGGTGATTAATGGGCACATAAAATTTTGAGAAGCACTAGTCTAGGTGACTGATTTACTGAATCGAAGCTGAGTTGGTATTTTTACTTACTTTGGAAAGCTTGAATTGACCTGCAGTGCTGTCTATAAACCTGGGTCTCAGTACTCTAATGAAGAAGGAGACTGCTAGGAGGGGTTGCCATGGGATTTAGAGTGGCTAAGGCACCGGCAGTCTTTCTAGCCAGACTCAGGGGAAATCACATCAAAATAGTAGAGACTTGGCAAGCTGCCAACATTATCACAATAGCTTCTTTATCTTTCTTTTTCTTTTTCTGTCTAGACCTTTGTCTCATGCCCATATATGCTTTCACTTCAGCTCCAGTTTGGGCATGAAGGGAACACAGTTGGATGATGTCGAAAGAGCGAATGCACAAAGATAGAATACCTGGCGAGAGAAATTTTAAAAATAAGCAACCTTGGTGAAGCAGTGAACAAGTGTTTCAGAAAGGAAGAGAGAGAGAGGTGGAAGGATAGAGTGAGAGAGAGAGAGAGAGAATATGCATGGGTCAAAATTTAAGAGAATTACCAAGACCCCTGAGAATTGATATCTGTTTAGAATCTAAATTTAATACCTAGTTTTGTCGTTCAAGCCATGAGGTTACTTTTTATCTGAGCAGATAATTTTTATACCATCAAGAGAAAGAAAAGACTTGGCTCGAGTAAATCTTTACTAGTAAAATATTTCTAATATATTAATAACTTTTATTGAATTAAAAGGGTGTGACATTAAATTATAACCTTAACTGTCATAATAATATGGCATAATAGCATAATTATGATTAAATTATTATCACTATTACATCTGTCACGGATGAATCTCTTAGATAGATGAAAAAAATCTAGCATGTTCATTATTTTACCTTCCCAGCAAGTGTCCTACAGTGGTGTCACAAATTCACATAATGTCATTGAGAGCTGGATTTTCTGTTAGAAATTCAGTTACACTGAAGTATGTGAAAACCCACAGATGGCAGAGTAGAATTCCTACTGAATATACATTTGATGAGATTACGTGTCTCATTTATTCCAGCCACAAATGAAATATTTTGCACTTATGAACTGTGCCACAGTCAAACTTGTTTTGGTGGCAGTATGTGAATAATGATGAACTGGGTTGAAAACTTTAAAGCTTAGCGAAGCTTTGCCCTTTTTACTTTGTGAACACAGATACTCTACTGTCCCTTGAAGCACGCTGCTCTTGATGAGGTACCGTCTCTTTTCCTTTTTCCTTGTAAGTTTAGAGAATACATGTTATAATCAAATATATGCCAAGGTCATCATTAAAGATTTAAAGAAAGGAAAGAAAAGAAGGCTTACACTTATATTGCATATACAGAGGAAAAATTACTTCTACATGTGTTATATTTCATTTAATCCTTAAAATAAATTTTAAACTACATATTATTATGATGATTTGGGGATGAGGAATTCCAGCTGAAAACAATTAAATGATTTGCTCAAAGTCACATAGCACAATACCACTTATTAGTGACAAATCAAGGTAGTACTTCACCTAGAATTTAGATGTTCAGTTTACTTTTAAAATTTTCATTCATTTACAAAACATTTATTGACTACCTATTCTGTTCTAAGTATTGTACTACATACTAGTGTACAATGATGAGCAAAGAGAGACAATATTTGTCATTTCTTGAAGCTTGTTGTCTAATGAAAGGAGGGAGAGATGTGGGTGCAGGAAATCAATTAGATACTCACTTAAGAATGGAAAATGGAAAACAAGTCATTCTCTAAAGGACAGCTCAAGCCAGAGGATGGTCATATAGACCTGGAGTCATCAATATCTCCCATCAAAATAAGCCTCTACCTTTATGAAATAGAAGGTGAGTGTGTGTGTGTGAAAAGGGTGTGGGAACTGGGTGGCAGGATGTTTTTAAACCATGGCAGCAGCATAGCATGTATCAAAACCCCAGTACAACAGGGAGCTTGACATTTTTCAATTAAAACGTGATCAGGCCAGGTGTGGGCTCACGCCTGTAATTCTAGCACTTTGGGAGGCTGAGGCAGGTGGATCACTTGAGATGAGAGTTTGAGACCAGCCTAGCCAACATGGTGAAACCCCATCTCTACTAAAAATACAAAAAAAATTAGCTGGACGTGGTGGCCCGCACCTGTAGTTTCAGCTACTCGGGAGGCTGAAGTATGAGAGTCTCCAGAACCAGGGAGGTGGAGGTTGCAGTGAGCCAAGATCATGCCACTGCATTCCAGCCTGGGCCACAGAGCAAGACTCTGCCTAAACAAACAAACAAACAACAACAACCAAAAAAAACATGGTCAGTGTGGCTGAAGCATAAAAGGTAAGAGGAAGAGTAGAGTGAGGAGAAGCGGGAAGGAGGAAGAAACTTTTCTATGCACGGCCTTCCAAGCCTGTGAAAGGTTGAAGGCAGTGGGAATCCCCTGAAGAGCTCCATATGGAGTTTAGGAGTTGGATAAAAATGCTAAGATTTGCATTTTGAAAACTCACTGGAGCTGACGTGTAGAATGAATAGAAATGTATGTAGTGGTGGTGATCAAGAAAAATAAGATTTGGGACAGAGCTGGATTATGACTTTTAGATTTCCAAAACTCATTTTATTTTTAAAATTTTAATTAAATAGATTTTTAACTAAAATTAAGGTTTTAATTTTTAACTTTTTAATGTTATCATTACCACCATATTTATAAATAACACTTATATCCCAAGATTTCTTGAATTATTAATTTCTGGTATTGATTTGCTGCTGTGGTTTCTGAACATTTTGTATCTTCTATTTTATTTTTCACTATTTTCCAATTTTAATAATATTATAATTTTGGTGTCCAGTGATTGCATTGTTACTTGAATATGATGAGGTAAACATTCTCTGATGATTCACAGAATGAATTATGATTATAGTTTTTATTTCATGCAACTTTTTGCTTTCTATGATGAGTAACTATTTTTGTTTTTCATTTCCTTAGATTTCTATAGACCTACTTTTATAATTTGAAAAACGTTTCCATGCATATCTTTAGTTTTCTTTCAAATTCTCAAATATATCAAATGATCCAGTAGTTCAATTTCCCCTCTCTCCATCAAGGACCTTCCCTGTGTTAGACCTCCATTTCCTCATCCCACTTGTACTGGTGGCCCTCTAGGACAGCTGCTTAGATGTTGAGGTGGGGTCTTCCTATTACTCCATGGAATTGCTTTCTCTTCTCTCCTCTGGGAAATCTCATGCCATTCTGACTTCTCCATATCCTATGCACTATTTTTTCCCCTCTTTGGAAGCTTTTAGTATCTCATCTGGTTGCTGCTATTTTGAGACTCTATGATTATGAGACTTTTAAAAGTGTTATTATATATTGTTTTGAGTAAATTGCAGATGCTTTCAATGTATAGGTTCAAATTTCCCTAATATCATTTTTTAATAACTCTCCCTTCTGCTCCTTCTGATCTCTACATTTAGACTGCTATTAGGTGAATGTTCCTCAGGAGCTCAACATTAAACCTCCATTTTATTTATTTAACTAAGTCTCTCACTGTCTTATCTTTTCACTTCTATTTTCTATATATCTTAATTTTTGTTCTTTTGTGAGAGTTCCTGATTTTTAAAATCTTATCCTTGATACTAATTTGATTACTGTATTATTGATTTCAAGGATCTTTTTCATTTTCTCTGATTTCCTTTGATTTATACATCCTTCTATTTTATTGGATACAATATCTTGTTATGTCTTTATATCTCAGAGAAAATAAGTTAGACAGTTTAAATTTAAGTAGTATTTGTTTTCTCTGTGTCCCATCACCCACTTCACTTTTGATTATGTTTGATTCTATATCTCATACAAAAAGCTCTCCTAAATTATCTTCTAATCTGCTGACATTCATTCCTATTTGCAGAGTAAGTTATTGGTTTCATATCTGTAATGGCAGCCTAGGTGATTTGGATTAACCCTTATATTAAGAACAGCTATAAAAAGGGATATTTCAAACTAATAGAAGTTTAAATTGCAAGGAATTAGAATAATTCTTAATTTATATTAACATAATCACACTACCTAATATATTAAAAAATTAAAATAATTAGAAGAAAAATAGACTAGTCAAAAATCTTAGTAAAAAGAATTTATCACCTCTCTAAGTAAAAATAGAAAAGGCAGAGAAAAAATCAGGAATATTGATTTTGGAAGAATATAGATTTTTACCAAGTATACAGAAGAGGATTTCAATAGCATGATTAAAATTGGTTATATATATAATTTAAATAGCATCATTAAATTATATATGTGTATGTGTGTGTATATATATGTGTGTGTATATGTATATATATGATATATGTGATATAGATATATATATGTCCTGACAGCTACAAAATACATTCTTTTCAAGTACACAAGGTATGTTTACAGAAATTAACAACATACTGGGCCATAAATATAGTGTCAACAAAATTGAAATTATATAGACTATATGAGCTTATAATAATGAAATTAAGCTAGAAATTAATATAAGAGAATGACTGGAAAAAATCCCCATTATTAAGAAAATGAAAAAATAAAAATGGCTTTAACTGAATGATAATAAATTCAATACCAAATGGAAAATTTATCTGAAGTCCTGATTAAATAAATGTGCACAGCCTTAAATTTATAAGATAAAACAGAAGAAAGACTAAAACAAATGATATAAGCATCCAAGACATTGGCAAAAGAACAAATTAAACCTAAAGAAAACAAGAAAAAAGGAAGAGAAGATTACATAAATAGAAACAAATATACGATAGAGTGTCAATAAACCTCAAAGTTAGTTTTGATTTTATTTTACAGATAAACAAAATTAATAAACCCCTCCAAGACTAATGAAGAAAAAATTGAAAGGAGACGAAAAAAAGCTAATGTCAGGAATGACAAAGGGACATCACTCCCTAATTAAAAGGCATCGTAAACAACTTTATAAAAATAAAATAAAACACTAGGTAAAGTGGACAGACGCCTGCTTCTGGCCAAAGGGCAAGCATTTACTCTTTCATCTTAAACAACTGGGAAACCAGACAAAATCAATGACATGACAGTTTGCAGACATTAGAAAACAGATCATGCCAGATCATGATTCCTGAGAAAAGGAAAAACAAATTGAGCCCCCTAACAAATTGAGCCCCTACAAGCAGTTACCAGGTTGAAGTGCAAGGAGAGAGAATTCAAATGGCCACTGAATTGATATGGCAGAGATTGACTTTGAGGAGGTCAAAGTGGCTAGAATTTGTGTGGCTGAGTACAGTGAGTAGGAATCTGCACACACAGCAATATCCAGAGAGATGCAGAGGCGTTCTCTCAAGTCTTTGGCTGAGTACTGATTGGCACGTGTGTAAGAGGAGACAATATGAATAGGGGAAAGATCTGACAGAAAGGAGGAGGGAGAATCATTTCTAGAGTTCATACTGGATTGGGAATTGTTCATGTTCCCACTGCCCTGAGTGCAAAGAACAAATGGGATGCCAGAAAGGAATCTGGTATTATTTAAAAAAATATAATCTAAAACTAAAAGGTAAAATTGACAGTATTTGGGATCTGATTAAAAATTACCAGGCATGCAAAGAAACTGGAAAACATGATTTATAACCAAGAGAAGAAACAACCAATAGAACTCACCCAGAAATTACTGATAGTGGGATTAGCAGAAAAGAACAGTAATACAGATATAAATATGTCCATGTGTTCAAGAGGTATAAGAAAATATGAACACATTGTGGTGAGAAAGAGAAGATTTAAGAAAGACTGAAATTAAGCATCTAGAGTTGAAAAAATATAACACAAATTAAAAATATGCTAGGTGAAATAAAAGCATATCAGACATTAAAGAAGAAAATGTCTGTAAGTATTAAGACATACTAATAGAAAATAACCAAGATGAAGTACAGAGGTTAAAAAGATATGAAAAAAAATCAACAGAGCATCAGTGACCTCTGGAATAATATCAAGTGATATGACATACATGTAATTAAAGTCCTAAGATAGGGGCGTGGGAGTATGACAGAAAAAATATTTGAAAAAATAATGGCCTCAAATTTTCTAAATTTAAGGAAAACTGTAAATGTACGTAATTGTATTTCTATTGCTGCTGTAACAAATTACCACAAATTCGTGGTTTAAGACAACAAAAATGTATATCTTACAATTCCAGAGGTCAGAAGTCCACTAAAGGTCTCACTGGGTTAAAATTAAGGCACAGGCTTACTGTGTTTCTTTCTGAAAACTCCAGAGAAGAATTGATTTTCTTGTCTTTTCTAGATGCCAGAAGCTTCCTGCATTGCAGTGGCTGGCTGAGTCTTTCTCACATGGCATCACTCTGACACTCTCTTGTTTCCGTCTTTAACTTACAAGGACCTTTGTGATTACATCAGGCCCACTTGAATAATCCAGAATAGTCTCCTCATCTCAAGGTCATCTGATTAGCAGGTTAAATTCTATCTGCCTCCTTAATTTCTCTCTGCTGTTATATAACATATTCACATGTCCTGTGGATGAAAATGGACATATTAGGGGAACACTATTCTGCCTACAAACTACATATCCAAGAAGTTGGATGAACCCATCTAAGAGTAAACATAAAGACAACCATATCAATGCACATTATAAAACAATTATTGAAAATCAGTGGTGAAAAAATATTAAAAGCAGCTAGAGAAGAAAAGACACCTTATGTTCAGAAAAACAAAAATATACATAAGAGCACACTTTTTAACAGAAACTCGGCAAACCAGAAGATTATGGAAAGATTTTATATCTAAAGATATAGAAAGGTTAAAAATAAAAGAATAGAAGAAGGTATACCCTGCAAATTCTAATCACAAAAGCTAGAGTGGCTACGTTAGTATCAGACAAAATGTACCTCAGAACAAAGAATATTACCAGGGGTAACAGGAGACACTTCATAAAGTTAAAGGGTTATCAATTCATCAAAAGGACATAAAGTTTTAAATGTGTATTAGCATAAAAACAGACTTTTAAAATACATGAAGCAAAAACTGATCAAACTGAAAGGACAAGCAATAAATACACAAGTATAGTTGGAGATTTCAACACTTTCAATAATTAATAGAACAAGTAAATGAAAAAATCAATAAAGATATAGCATAACTAAACAGCACTATTACCCAATTTGACCTAATTGACATTTATAGACCACTTCATCAACTACAGCAAAATACACATTCATTTTAATTATGTTGAGAATGTTCAGTAAGGCAGACCATGCGTTAGCCAATAAAACAAGTCTTAGTAATTTTAAGAGGGTTGAAATTACAAGAGGGTTGGATTTTAAAAAGGTTGGTGGTTTTTAAGACTACGTCAAAATTACGGTAGAAATAGCAGAACAATATGTGGAAAATACCAATATTTAGAATTTAAACAATAACTCCCTAATAACCCAGAGGTCAAAGAAAAAAACACAAGGGAAATTAGAAAATAGTTTGGACTCAATGAAAGTATAAACATATCATATCAAAATTTCTGGGATATGAAGCAGTGCCAAAGGGAATGTTGTCAAATTACATTCTTAGAAAAGTGGAAAGTTCTCAAATTAATAACTTAGCATTCACATTAAGTAGAAAAAGAAGAGTAATTTAAATGGATGAAATAGGCAAATTATGTAAAAATACTTAATTTTAACTCTTACCATATATAAACATACACATACATATAGGTGTGTGTATATATACACATATATGTGAATGTGTGTGTGTGTATATACACATATATGTGAATGTGTGTGTGTGTATATATATGTGTGTATACCTTTTTTTTACCAAAACTGACAGAAGAAGAAATAATTAATCTTAATAGTCCTATCATGCTTAAAGACATTAACCTTGTAATTTCAAACCTCTTCACAAAAAAATACCAGGCAAAGATGGCTTCACAAGTGAATTCTGCCATGTAGTTTTACAATCTCTTCTGGAGAAGGGGAAAACAATGAATATTCCCTAACTCATTCTACAATCCAGGTTTAATCTTGATTTGAAAACTTGACAAGGACATTCAATAAATAAATAATACAGCCTAATCTCACTTATAAGTATAGATGCAAAATAGCAATCACAATTATCAAAATATATCCAGCAATAGGTATACTGAGTGGTACACCACCACCAAATTGCATTTATCCAGGAATGAAAAGTTGTCTTAGAATTTAAAAGTCAGTCTATATAATTAATCATGAGGAGAAGCTTTTATCTGGAGATGCAGAAAAATAATTTCAAAAAATGTAATGTCTATTCATGCTTAAAGTACATTTGGAAAACTAAGAATAGATGAATCTAGGAAATAATATACAACTAACATCATAAGAGCAAAAACATTGACATCTTTTCAACTGAGATCATGAAGATACAAAAAGTAGTCAACTTTCACAACTTCTATTCCACATTTTAACAATAGTAGCCTGTGCAGTGAGGTAAGAGAAAAAAAATAAAAGGACCGTAGTCTTCTTTTATTGTGTTTTCACTTTCCACAGTTTCAGTTGCTCACAGTCAACTGTAGTCCCAAAATACTAAAAGGAAAATTCCAGAAATAAATGATCAATACATTTTAAATTGTGCACCATTCTTCGTAGGGTAGTAAAATCTCACGTTGTCCTTCTCTGTTCAGCCATGAATCTGAATCATTTATTTGTCCTGAGTATCCATGCTGTGTACACCACCTGTCTGTTAGTCATCAAGATCATATGCCGCTGATATCCAACCATCAATATCATCATGGTGCAATGATCCAGGATCACCTGAATCAGATGATCCCCTTTTTAGCATAACATCAGAAGGTCAATAATAGTGTAACACTGTATCACATGCCTATGTCATTCACCTCACTTTATCTCATCGCAGAGGCATTTTGTCATCTCACATCATCACAAGAAAAGTGACTATGGTATAAATAAGATATTTTGAGGAGGGGAGAGAAAGAGAGACTACAGTCACATAACTTTTATTACAGTGTATTGTTCTAATTTTTCTGATTTTATTATTAGTTATTGTTAATCTCATACTGTGCCTAATTTATAAATGAAACTTTATCAATGGTATGTATGTATGTATGTATAGGGTTTAGTATTAACTGCAGTTTCTGATACCCATTTAGGACCTTGAAACATATGCCCCACAGATAAGCAGGAACTACTGCATTAAGGATTTTGAAGGAAAACATAAAATGGTCATTATTTGCTGATGATATGATTGTGTATGTAGAAAATCTGAAAGAGTTACAGATAAATTATTAGCATCAATGAATTAGCCTAGCAAGTTTTCTGGACACAGATTCAATATCCAAAAATTAACAATATTTCTCTACACAAGGAATAAACAATTCCAAAATGAAACACAAGAAGATAGCATTTATAAAACAACAAATATTCAATTCATAAAAATACTTCTAAGATAAAAGATACACAATGTTTATAGAAAAATCTATAAAATATTATTGAGAGAAACTAAAGAAGACCTAAACAAATAAAGTCATATGTAATTTTTATGCATGAGAAGATTATGTTGAAGCAATTGTAGTTATTTACCATACTGATCTATAAATGCCAGGCAATCTCAAATGATGTTCCACTTATTATCTATTTAACAGAAAATACATTAATTTTAACATTTTTTTGGAAATGCAAATGGTCAAAAATAGCCAAGGCATTCTTAATAAGAGTAAAACAAGATAGAAGAATTTATTCTACTAGTTATCAAAATTACCATTACCAGCCACTACAAAAACAAACTGAGGCACACATACCAGTGACATTATGAAGCAACCACATAAACAAGTCTGAAAAATAACCAGTTAGCATCATAATGACAGGATCAAATTCACACAGAACAATACTAACCTTAAATGTAAATGGGCTAAATGCCCCAGTTAAAAGACACATAATGGCAAACTGGGTAAAGAGCCAAGACCCACACGTATGCTGTCTTCGAGAGACCCATCTCATGAGCAAAGACACACATAGGCTCAAAATAAAGAAATGGAGGAAAATTTACCAAGCAAATGGAAAACAGAAAAAAGCAGAGGTTGCAATCCAGCTTTCTGACTTTAGACCAACAAAGATCAAAAAAGACAAAGAAGGACATTACATAATGAGAAAGGGTTCAGTTCAACAAGAAGACTTAACTATCCTCTATATATAAGTGCCTATTACAGAAGCATCCAGATTCATAAAGCAAGTTCATAAAGACCTACAGAGAGACTTAGACCTCCACATAATAATAGTCAGAGATTTTAACACCACACTGACAATATTAGACAGATCATTGAGACAGAAAATTAACGAAGATATTCAGGACATAAACTGAGCTCTGGATCAAGTGGACCCAATAGATATCTACAGAACTCTCTACTCAAAAACAATAGAAGATACATTCTTCTCATCACCACACAACACTTACTCTAAAATTGATCACATAATTGGAAGTAAAACACTCCTCAGCAAATGCAAAAGAACTGAAATCATAACAGTCTCTTAGACCACAGCACAGTGAAATTAGAACTCAAGATTAAGAAATTTACTCAAAACCACACAACTACATGGAAATTGAACAACCTGCTCTTGAATGACTCCAGGGTAAATAATGAAATTAAGGCAGAAATCAAGAAGTTATTTGAAACTAAAGAAAACAAAAAGACACCATACTAGAATCTCTGGAATGCAGCTAAGGAAATGTTGAGGGGAAACTTATAGCAGTAAATACCCACATCAAAAAGCTAGAAAGATCTCAAGTTAACAAACTAACATCTTAACTAAAAAAGCTAGAGAACTAAGAGCAAACAAACCCCAAAGCTAGCAGAAGACAAGAAATAAGCAAGATCAGAGCCAAACTGAAGGAGATAGAGAGACAAAAAACCTTTCAAAAAATCAATGAATCCAGGAGGTGGTGTTTTGAAAAAAAAAATAGATAGATGCTACCTTTACTAATAAAGAAGAAAAGAGGGAGAATCAAATAGACACAGTAAAAAAATGATAAAGGGAATATCACCACTGACCCCATAGAAATACAATCATCAGACAATACCATAAACACTTCTATGCACATAAACTAGAAAACCTAGGAGAAATGGATAAATTCTTGGACACATACACCCTCCCAAGACTGAATCAGGAAGAAATTGAATCCCTGAATAGACCAATAACAAGTTCTGAAGTTGAAGCAGTAATAAATAGCCTACCAACCAGAAAAAGCCAAGGACCAGAAAGATTCACAGCTAAACTCCACCAGAGGTACAGAGAAGAGCTGATACCATTTCTGTTGAAACTATTCCAAAAAATTGAAAAGGAGGAACTCTTCCTTAAGTCATTCTATGAGGCCAGCATCATCCTGATACCAAAGATACAACAACAAAAACATTAGGCCAATATCTTTGATGAACATCAGTGCAGAAATCCTCATTATAACACTCGCAAACTGAATCCAGTAGCACATCAAAAAGCTTATCCACCATGATTAAGTTGGCTTCATCCCTGGTATTCAAGGTTGGTTCAACATATGCAAATCAATAACTATGATTCATCACATAAACAGTACTGAAGACAAAAACCACATGATTATTACAATAGATGCAGAAAAGACCTTAGATAAATTTCAACATACCTTCATGTTAAAAACTCAATAAACTAAGTATTAAAGGAAAATATCTCAAAATAATAAGAGCCATCTATGACAAATCCACAGCCAATATCATATTGAATGGGCAAAAGCTGGAAGCAGTCCCCTTGAAAACCAGCACAAGACAAGAATGCCCTCTCTCATCACTCTTATTAAACATAGTATTTAAAGTTCTGGTCATGGCAATCAGGCAAAATAATGAAATAAAGGTATACAAATACAAAGAGAGGAAGTCAAATTATCTGTTGCAGATGACATGATCCTGTATTTAGATAACCCTATTATCTCAGCCCAAAAGCTTCTTAAACTGATAAGCAACTTCAGCAAAGTCTCGGGATATAAAATCAATGTGCAAAAATCACAAGCATTCCTATACACCAACAATTGACAAGCAGGTAGCCAAATCATTAAAGAACTGCTGTTTAGAATTGTTACAAAGAGAATAAAATAACTAGGAATACAGCTAACAAAGGAAGTGAAGTACCTCTTTAATGATAACTACAGATCAGTGCTCAAAGAAATCAGAGAGGACACAAACAAATAAAAAACACTCTATGCTCATAGATAGGAAGAATCCAAATTGAAAAAATGGCCATACTGCCCAAAGTAATTTATAGATTAAATGCTATTCCCGTTAAATTACAATTTACATTCTTCACAGAAATAGAAAACACTACTTTAAAATTCACATGGAACCAAAAAGGAGCCCATATAGCCAAGATGATCCTAAACAAAAAGAACAAAGCTGCAGGTATCACACTACCTGACTTCAAACTATACTACAATGCTACAGTAACCAAAACAGCATGGTACTGGTACAAAAATAGACACATAGACCAATGCAATGGAATAGAGAACTCTTCTAAGACTGCACACAGGAAACCATCTGATCTCTGAAAAATCCAACAAAAGCAACAAGGAAAAGACTCCCTATTTAATAAATGGTGCTGGGAGTGCTGGCTAGCCATATGCAGAAAATTGAAAGTGGGCCCTTTCTTATACCATATACAAAAATTATCTCAAGATGGATTAAAGACTTAAATGCAAAACCCCAAACTATAAAAACCTTAGAAGGAAATCTAGGCAATACCATTCAGGACATAGGCATGGGCAAAGATTCCATGATGAAAATGCCGAAAGCAATCACAACAAAAGCCAAAATTGACAAATGGGATCTAATTAAACTAAAAAGCCCCTGCACAGCAAAAGAAACTATCATCAGACTGAACATACAACCTACAGAATGGGAGAAAACTTTTTTCAATCTATTCACCTGACAAGGATCTAATATACAGAGTCTTCAAGGAACTTAAACACATTTACAAGAAAAAGACAACCACTTTAAAAAGTGGGCAAAGGATATGAAAGACCCTTCGCAAAAGAAGACATACATGCAGCCGAGAAATGTACAATAAAAAGCTCAACATTACTGATCAATAGAGAAATGCAAATCAAAACCACAGTGAGATACCATTTCATGTGGGTTAGAATGGCAATTATTAAAAAGTCCAAAAACAGGAGGGGTGCAGTGGCTCATGCCTGTAATCCCAGCAATTTGGGAAGCCAAGGCAGGTGGGTCACTTGAGGTCAGGAGTTTAAGACCAGCCTGGCCAACATGGTAAAATTCCTTCTGTATTAAAAATACAAATAAATTACCTGGGCATGGTGGTGCACGCCTGTAGTCCCAGCTACTGGGGAGACTGAGACAGGAGAATTGCTTGAACTCTGGAGTTGGAGGTTGCAGTGAGCTGATATCATGCCACTGCACTCCAGCCTGGGAGACAGAGAGAGACTCCATCTCAAAAAAACAAAACAAAACAAAACAAAATAAAACCAAAAACAACAGATGCTGGCAAGGTTGAGGAGAAAAAGGAACATTTTTACGCTGTTAGTGGGAGTGTAAATTAGTTCAACCATTGTGAAAGAGAGTGTGGTGATTCCTCAAAGATCTAGAGGCAGAAATACCATTTGACCCAGCAATCCCATTCCTGGTTATATACTCAAAGGAATATAAATCATTCTATTATAAAGATACGTGCATGCCTATGTTCATTGCAGCACTATTCACAATAGCAAAGACAGGTAATCAACCTAAATGTCCATCAGTGATAGACTGGATAAAGAAAATGTGGTACACATACACCATGGAATACAATGCAGCCATAAAAAGGAATGAGATGATGTCCCTTACAGGGACATGGATAAAGTTGGAAGCCATTACCCTCAGCAAACTAATGCAAGAACAGTAAACCAAACACCACATGCTCTCACTTATAAGTGGGAGCTGAATGAAGAGAATCCATGGGCACATGGCAGGGAACAACACACATTGGGCACCTGTGGGGGCTGAGGGAAGGGAGTGCATCAGAAAGAACAGCTAATGGATGCTGGGCTTAATCCCAGGTGATGGGATGATCTGTGCAGCAAACCACCATGGCATGTTTACCTATTTAACAACCTGCACACCCTGCGCATGTACCCATAAACTAAAAATAAAAGTTGAAAAAAATTTAAAAAGGGAAAAGTCAACCAAGAGGGCTTCAGAACATGGCATCATTTTATTTTTATATATAATATGCATATTATTGTATATAATTTATGGTCCTAGTTTTCACATGGGGAAGGATCATGAAAAATGTGCTGTCTTCATTTTCAACCCAATAGTTTTTAGGCTTGAATGTTTCCTAGTCAAGTGTTTATGTTTGTTCTTGCATGTACTATCGAACAGGGTATCAAATGCTTTGTAGCTGTTTGTGCTGAAAAAAAAAAAATACTCATCCCCAAATCCAAACATCTATCAATGATCAAATGGATAGAGTGAATTAAATTTAAATGTGAATGAAGGAACTGCTATATACAACAGGATGAATCTCACAAATACATTGAGGGAAACAAGCCAGACACAAAGTAATACATAATATATAATCCCACTTACAAAAAAATTTTAAAATAGATAAAGCTAAAGCTAAACTACAGTTTTTATAGTTAGGATAATGGTTACCTTTAAGGAGGCGGGAATGGCTAGGGAGAGGGTACCAGCAGCACTTCTGGGATCCTGGCAATGACTCATTTCTTAATTTGGTGGTAGTTACATAGGTTTCCTCACTTTGCCATAATTCAGTGAGCCACACACTTAAGTTTGTGTACTTCCTATATGTGCATGATAATTTAATTAAAATGTTTTAAAAAGTGCTAAGGAGCTGACTGGAAACTTTGTGTATAAAAATAGAGCTTGTCAATCAGTAAGCTTTACTGCAGGTGCATATTCAGTGTGTAGCTGTTTAAATGGGGAAACCCAAGATGTCAGCAATTCAAAGAATCTGTTTTAGGAGGAAATTAATGAGAATAAATTTACAATAGAACCATTTCCAAAAGCCACAGCTACATTAGACAGGAGTGGTGGGTTCTACAATTGGCATGATATGGGAGAGTGGAGACTTAGTAAATATAAACATTCACCTTGCTCCATGGTGAGTGAAGGGGTCAGGATTTATGAAAGAGACCCAAAAGGAAGGTAGAAAATATAGCACTATACCTCAGAACTGCCCTGGAGGAATTCTGGGGAGATGTGAGGAAATACATTAATAGAGTCTCAATTTAAAATGCTCACGGATTACTTTTTTAAAAAACATACAATTTCTGTGAAAGGCATATCAATGTGGCCCTCATCTGCTCCTAACTGAGTATTCATAACATTGAAAATTTTAAACAAATAGAAAAGATATATTCTAAAACTTGCTTTTACCTAAAAATATATATGTAAATATAAATATAAATATAAATATAAATATAAATATATATATAAATATATATATAAATATAAATATAAATATAAATATAAATATAAATAAATATATATATATATAATGTTTTTCCTACATAAATACGTGCCTCAGTGATTTGGGGTGGTACATAATTTTCATTTTCATTTTTTTTTTTTTTTCTGAGATGGAGTCTTGCTCTGTTGCCCAGGCTGGAGTGCAGTGGCATGATCTCGGCTCACTGCAACTTCCGCTTCCCAGGTCCAAGCAATTCTCCCGGCTCAGCTTCCTGAGAAATTGGGATTAGAGGCACACGCCACCACACCTGGCTAATTTTTGTATTCTTAGTAGAGACGGGGTTTCACCATGTAGGCCAGGCTGGTCTCGAACTCCTGAACTCGTGATCCACCCACCTCAGCCTCCCAAAGTGCTGGGATTACAGGCATGGGCCACTGCGCCCAGCCCAGGTATATAATTTTCCATTGCATCAGAGTATTTCAATTCTTTTAAATAATTTATTAACAGATATTGAATTCATTTATTCATGTACTTACTTCTTCATTCATGTAAAAACACTTCCTCAATTTAAGAATAGATCTGAGTGACTGGAAAATAGTTTAAATAACCACTGTTATTTTACACATGTAGACAGCTATTGTGGATAAACCAGCAATGTTAACAATCAGGAATGTTAATAATGTGAAGCCAAGCAATGACTTAGAATTAAGAAAAATATTATATTTCAAATCAGAGACTCACTCTGTGGGTGACACTCTTGTGGGAACGGTCTACAGTGATAAAACTTCCCCTTGTGGTATGGCAGGAGTGTGGGAAGTAGAAGCCCACGGTAGTAAAGGAAGTGTAGCCTTTCCAATCTTCACCTTTTTACACATACTTGAGAATTCTAAGCAGCGGTTCTACAAGGGGTTGACTGCTCCCATTCAAAAAAGAAAAAAAATAAATAAATAAAGAAAAAAAAGCACAAAATAAAGAAAAACCACCCACCCAAATTAAGATCTACCATATGATCAGTAGTGCTACATATTACTTTGTGCTCTCTTTTTCATCTATTTCGACCCCTGGAAATAATTGCCTTCCTTGATTTTAAATTTATTACTCCTTTGTCTTTAAAAAATATATATTTTTATTTTTTTATTTTTTTATTATTATTATACTTTAGGTTTTAGGGTACATGTGCGCAATGTGTAGGTTAGTTACATATGTATACATGTGCCATGCTGGTGCGCTGCACCCACTAACTCGTCATCTAGCATTAGGTATATCTCCCAATGCTATCCCTCCCCCCTCCCCTCACCCCACAACAGTCCCCAGAGTGTGATGTTCCCCTTCCTTATCATGTGTTTTTTAAACAATGTATCACTTATACTATCTTGCTTTTGAAATTTATAAAATTGGTAAGAAATTATATATTGTATGAAGTTTTCTGTGACTTAGTTTTTAAATACAATTTGTTTTTTTCTGAGATTCACCTATGTTGTTACATGTTGCTATAGTTTATTATACAAAACTACATTGTGTACAGATGTCATAATTTATTTATGCCTTCTTCTGTTGAAGAATGTTTGTGTTGTTTCTATTTTCCATTTTTCATTTAATAAAGACTAATGCTATGAACATATATATAGGTATTTTGATGAACATGTGAAAGAGTTTCTCTATGGTGTATTCCTAGGGATTTGGGATGGGTGGCCAGCTGTGAAATGAACAAATGGTCACTCTGCAAGCAGGAAGGAGTCCCAGCAAATACAAAGATAGAACTATTTGGTGAAAATTTCAAGGTCAGAGTGAATATTTTCCGCTTTCTCAGAGGTATTAGAGTCTGGCAATGTAAATATACTTAATGTTGCTGAACTATACACCAAAAAACTGGATTAAATGGTAAATTTTATTTATATTTTAGCACAATAAAAATGAGTTACATAACACTAAAATAACTCTAACTTATAACCATATTTATAAAATCAGCAGTAATTTCAATTTTTGTTGTTCTTCTCCACTGTTCAAATGTAGTTAAGTATGTAAGTAAAATCTGTAAAAAAGTATAACCAAATATATGTGTGTATGTGTGCATGTACGTGTGTGTGTGTATACATATATACATATATATTCTCAATACATGCCAGAGTTCCTTATAAGAAACTGTGAATAGCATAGACAATAACATTTCTAGTTATATTTGTATTTTGCATGAACTTCTTTGCACATACATATAACCTAATTCAAAAACACAACCTGAGGATCAATTCAGTGAAAAATAGTAGTCAAACTTACTCTAACTTATTACTTATTGATTAGCCAGACATCCCAAGATGACAGTGCCATGGGTAAAAAAAATTATTTTTCTCTATGTCAGATAACACAACTTTAATCAAAGAACATAAAGCCCACTGCTTCCTTTATAAGCGTATTATTGCAGGGTTTAATATTGCAAAGACCAGAAATTATTTTCCTTATGTCTGTGTTAAGCAGTTTTGTTTTGAATTAGGCATCTTTATTACTAAGCATTAATTTTTACGAAGTAGAATATAATTTGGGGCTGCTTTTGTCAATAGTTCACTGCCCTCTCCATCTCATTAGATAATTTCTTTGTCATGAGTTGTGTTTGTAACACTACCCAGTCAGCCTCATCAATGAGTTTCATTAAGAACTTGTTTACTTCTCTTTCCAAATCATTAATAATGTTGTTAAATAAAATCAAACTGAACAAAGAACTTCTTGGCAGCCTATGCAACACCAAACCTGAACTGAAAATAGAACCATTTTTTATTCTCTGCTTATAGACTTTCATCCTTTATTCAATCCGTTTGATGGTACTTTTATGTAGGGCAATTAGAATTAATTTTGTTAGTTGCATTTCATGATGTTGTGAGCTCCCATCTCATTTAATATAATAATTTTCCCAGAGTAGGGCTCTGGGAAGTAGCAGTGCAGGAAGAGAGGAAATGTTCCATTTTAGAATGGCAACATATTTCAATGCAAAATAAATTCATTATAGATCGGGTACACCTTGAAGACACCTTGAAGGAGTAGAGAATACACATGACGTCCTCAGACCAAATGTTATGGTGAATAATTTGATGGAAAAATTAGAGCATTGTAGAGGTAGACCTAGGGAGAAGAAGGACAACAGTTGAGGAAGATTATCGTTATTGTAAGCAGATACTTTTAGATAGAAAATTATTGGCTGTAGGTTAGGGATGACCCATAGAACTTTTGTGATTATGGAAAAATTCTGTAATCTGCACTGTTCAATACAGAAGGCACTGGCTTGCTTATGATTCTCAAGCATTTGTCCTGGGACAATTACAAATAAAGACGTGAATTTTTAATTTTATTAAACTTTAATTCATCTAAACGTATATAGTGGCTGCACACAGCGGCTCATGCCTGTAATCCCAGCACTTTGAGAGGCAGGAAGAGTTTGAAACCAGCTGGGGAAATACAGCAAGCCTCCATCTGTACCTAGTAAAACAAACAAACAAACAAAAATTTAGCCAGGCATGGTGGCATGCGCATCTGTACTCCCAGCTACTTAGGAGGCTGAGATGGGAGGATCACTTGAGCCCAGTTGGTCAAGGCTGTAGTTAGCTATGTTCACTCCACTGCAGTCGCTTAAGAAAAAAAATTCTTTAAATAGCCACATATGACTAGTGGCTACCATATTGGACAACACAGTTCTAGAACTTTAGGGCAGCTACATTACAGGTCAAAGAGGAGATAACACGGACTTCCTGGTAGAGGATAGTTCTAATTTAGAACCCAGAATAAGAGCAGCCAGGTAAAGAGCTCTTTAGGTTTCTTCCTCTATGATACAACCATAGTCAACAAATTAATTGGAAGCAAGCACTAATTTTGACCCTAGTGCAATGAAGTGCAACTTCCTTCATAGCAAACTCATCAGAAACTGAGTAATGCTAAATGGAGCAAAGAAAATGATGAATTTTCTTCAAGTAACGATTAAAAATATACTTAAATCAATGATTAGTCACCATGTTTTGCATGTGCCTACTAACATTAAATTGTATTTGAAAAATATATGCTCATTATACCTTTCTTCTAGACTGTGTGCATTCATTCATATTTACTGTAAAATATTAAACTAATATACATTAAATCAACTGTGATTATTGCTTTTAAGGAGTGTTCTTTTCTTATTACTTTACAGGTGTCTTTTACTTGTTTTCTAATAATTTAATTTAGATTCTTGTTTCCTTTCTCTTTCCCAATTCTGTTCTTAATCCTGCCGCTTTGGTGCTGTGATTTCATCCACACCGCCTCAAAAATAGCAGATCTCTTAAGCTTTGTATTTATTAAGGGGGTGCAATTAGTGTAATATGCATGAATTACAAAAGGCTTTGCACCGAACTGGAAGTTTTATGGACGAACTTACAAAAAATTATTGCAAATGTTATGTTGGAGAGTCAATCAGTTTCCACAAGGGATAATCTCAGGCCTTGTATTACTCAGTATTTTAATCTCTGGCTACAACAATAGAGTTTACAAGGCATTAGTTAAGTGACAATGAACAACAAGTGGAGTTTATATCTGGTCATTTCTGCTATCTAGAATTTGTGGGCGTGATTATAAACGTGTACATGAAAATTTTTGTATGTCCATAAGTTGTCTTTTCTTTTGGATAAATAGGTAGGAATGGAATTACTGGGTCTAAGTGTATGCTTACATGTATAAGACACCACAAAACTTTTTCTAAAATTTCTGAATTATTTTTCATTACCATCAGTAATGTATGAGAGTTCCCATTGCTCTGTCTCCTTAGCAGTACTTGGTTTTGTCAGCTTTTAAGTTTAGCTAATGAGTCTATTGTGATACCTCACTTTGGATTTAATTTGCATTTTCACATGACGAATGATGTTGAGCATCTTTTCATGCCATCAATAGCTCTTTTGTGAAGTGTCTGTTCAATTCTTTTGCCAACATTTTTAAATTGGGCAGTTTGTTTTCGTATTCTCACTTCATGAGCATTTTTTATGTATTATGACTACAAGTTCTTTTTCAAACACGTGTTTGCAAATATTTTCTCCTAATCTGTGTTTTGCCTTTTCATTTTCTTAATAGTGCTGAGGAGAAGTTTTAGTTTTTATGGTTCCAATTTACCAATTTTTTAATGAATTGTGATTTTTCTGTCCTCTCTAAAATATTTTGCCTAATTTAAGATAACAGAGATTCTCCTGTCTTTTAAAAGTTTTGGGTTTTACATCAAGATTTATAGTTCATTTTGAGTTTATTTATAAATATGATATGAGTATTTAAATACTTTTTAAAAATGTATGCCCAATTGTTCTAGTATCATTTGTGGAAAGGTCATTCTTTATACACTGAATTGCTCTGGCAACTTTACTAAATAATCAAGCTATCATATATGTTTGGGTCTATTTCTGGACTCCATTGTGTTCAATTGTTCTATATACCAATGCTTTACAGTAAATCTGGAAATGGAGTAGTGAGGGTTCTTCATCTTTATTCCTTAATTTTTTCTTAAATTGCCTCCATTATTCTAGGTTCCTTGCTCTTTGCACCTAAATTTTAGAATCAGCTTACTGATTTTTACAAAAAACCACAAACCAAACCAAAACAAAACAAAAGGCCTGTTTGAGATTTTGATTTGGATTGCAATAAATCTATAGACCAAATCAGAGAGAACTGAAATCTTAAGAGTACTATTTTCTGACTCATGAACATGATATTCTCTTCATTTATTTAGGGTTTTAATTTATTTAAATCAATATGTTATAGTTTTCAGTATAACAAATTTTGTATTTCTTTTGTCAGATATATACCCAGATTACCCTATTAAATACCTAATTTGTTAATGTTTTCAATGCTATTATACTTATATTTATTGCATTAATTTATATATAAGCATACTATTTTTTTCACATATTTAATCTTATCCAGTGACATTTAGGAATGATTTGTCTTTTATATGAACTTACCCATTTATCATTATGTAATGTCCTTCTTTATCCCTAGTAATACAGCTTGTTGTGAAGTTTATTTCATCAGATGTTAATATGACCACTCCAGCTTTTAAAAATTATTGTTTACAATATTTTTAATACTTTTACTTTTAACTTATACTTGCCTTCATATTTAATATGAATTTCTTGTAGACAACATGTAGTTGGATTTTCCTTTATTACCCAATTTTGAAAATCTCTGCTTTTTGATTAGGGAAATTAGACAATTTACACTTAGTATGATTATTGATATTATTGGATTTAAATTTCCTACCTTACTAATTGCTTTTAATTAATTCCTTTGATTCTTTGTTACTTCTTTCTATCTTATTTTAAATTAAATATTTTAAAATGCTTCTATTTCCATTTTTGGCTAATTATTTATATCCCTCCACCAACTTTCAGTTGTTCCCTAGGGGTTAGTACACGTATTTACCTTATCAGAGGCTACTTTCAAATAATAATAATATAGGCAGGTTGTGGTGGCTCACACTTGTAATCCCAGCACTTTAGGAGGCCAAGATGATTGGATTGCTTGAGCCCAGGAGTTTGAGACCTGCCTGGACAACATAATGAGACTCCTGTCTCCACAAAAAAAAAAAAAAAAAAAAAATTATCCAGGCATGGTGGTGTAGCCTGTAGTGCCACTAACTTGAGGCTAAGGCAGGTGGATAGCATGAGCCTGAGACATTGAGGTTGCAGTGAGCTGTGATTGTACCACTGCACTCTAGCCTGGATGACAGAACAAGACTCTGTCTCAAAAAAAATTATATTTACTCACTCATAAATAGCATCAGAACCTTACAACAGAATATTTCAAAACCCTTTTTCCCATCTTTTGTGATATTGTCACATATATTAATATTATATAGAGTTTAAACTCCATAATATTGTCACAAGTCTTACATTAAGCACTCAAATATTTTAAAGTGATTAAAAATTAGGAATATATGCTTTTTACTTTTACCTTCATTTGCGTAGTTAACACCAATCTTCATTTCTTTGTGTAGATTCAGTTCTAGTGTGGATGCCTAAAGACTTTTGTTTAGCATCTCTTAAAATGCAGTTCTACTGACATAAATTCTCTCAGGCTTTGTTTGACTGAAAAAAAAGTCTTTATTTTACCTTCCTTTTGAAAAGTATTTTTCCTGGGTGCAGAATTATGGGTTCATGGTATTTTTTTGTCTTTCAGTACTTTAAAGATGTTACTCCCTTGACCTCTAACTTGTATAGTAGGGCTAAACATCCTGCTTGGCTTATGCTGGGATTATTACATCTGTGGTTTGATGTCTTCACTCACGAGAAATTCTTGGTCAAATTTCCTTCTGTCTAGGACTTCAATTTCATTTACATTAGATCATTCAGCATTGTCCCACAGTTCTTGAATTCTCTCTCCCATTCTGTAGGTTTGTCTCTTTATTGACTGCCTACTTTGTGGTACAGTAGCTTTTTCATTCAATATAATCCTATTTGCCTATTTTTGCTTTTGTTCCCTGTGCTTTTGAGGTCTTATTTTAAAAATCCTTGCCCAGTTCAACTCATGAAGCATTTCCCCTAGGTTTTCTTTCAGAAGTTTCATAGTTTTGATTATCACATTTTAGTCCTTAATCCATTTAGAGTTCACTTTTGTATAGGGTGAAAAATAGGGGTCTAATTTTATTCTTTTGCATGTGGATATCCAGTTTTCACGGTACTATTTATTGAAAACGGTCCTTCCCTCCATGTGTGTTTTTGTTGACTTTGCTGAAAATCAATTGGCTGTAAATGTATGGATTTCTTTCTGAGTTCACTATTATGTTCCATCAGTCTATACATCTGTTTTAATGCAAGTACTGTGCTATTTTTGGTTATTATGACTTTGTACTGTATTTTGAACTCAGGTAGTGTGATACCTTCAGCTTCGTTCTTTTCACTCATGATTGCTTTGACTATCTGGCATCTTTTGCATTTGCATATGAATTTAAGATAATTCTTTGCTATTTATGTGAAGAATGTAATTAGTATTTTGATAGGGATTGCACTGAATTTGTAGACCAATTTGAGTAATATGGACATTTTAACAGTATTAATTCTTCCAATCTATAAACATGGGATATCTTTTATTTATGTTCTCTTCAATTTCTTTAATCATCCAATAGCAAAAAAGAAACCCAAATAATCCAATTAAAAATGTGCAAAAGGCTAAAATAGACATTTTTCAAAAGAAGACATGCAAGTGGCTGACAGAGACATGAAAAAATAGTCAAAATCACTAATCATCAGGGAAATGCAAGTCAAAACCACAGTGAGATATCTCCTTACTCCAGTTAGAATGACTATTATCAAAAAGACAAAAAAGAAATGCTGTCAAGGATATGAAGAAAAGGGCACTCTTATATACTCTTGATAGGAATGTAAATTACTACCGTCATTATGGAAAATAGTATAAGGTTCCTAAAAAAATTAAAAATAGAACTACCGTATGATCCAGCAATACCATATATTGGGTATACATCCAAAGAAAATGAAATTAGTATGTTGAAGAGACATCTGCATGCCCAAATTTGTTGCAGCACTGCAGCACTATTAAAAATAGCCAAGCTATTGAATCAACCTTAATGCTCATCTACAGATGAAAGGATGAAAAAATGTAACACACACACACACACACACACAAATGCACTCATGTACATGCACAAGAGAGTATTATTCAGCCATTACACAAAATGAAATTTGTTATTTGTGGAAACATGGATGAATGTGGAGGACATGATATTAAGTGAAATAAGCCACAAATAGAAGGACAAACACTGCATTATCTCACTCACATGAGGACTCTAAAATAGCTGATTTTATAAAAATAGAGAGTAGAGTAGTGATTACCAGGGCTGGGGAGGGTAGGGATGAGCAGGGGCAACCAGGAGAGGTTGTTCAATAGGTGCAAAGTTACAGTTAGACAGGAAGAATACATTTTGATGTTCTACTACAAAGTAGGGTGAGTATAACTGATATGGTTTGGGTGTGTCTCCACCCAAATCTCATCTTGAATTCCCATGTGTTGTGGGAGGGACTCAGTGGAAGGTAATTGAATCATAGGAGATGATCTTTCTTGTGCTTTTCTCATGATAGTGAATAAGTCTCATGAGATCTGATGGTTTTAAACAAGTGGTTTCCCTGCACAAGCCCTCTTCTTTTGTGTGACACCATGTGAGATGTGCCTTTCATCTTCCACCATGATTGTCAGACCTCCCCAGCCACATGGAACTGTAAGTCCATTAAACCTCTTTATTTTGTAAATTGTCCAGTCTCTGGTATATCTTTACCAGCAACGTGAAAACAGACTAATACAGTACATCAGTACCAGTAGAGTGGGGCACTACTGAAAACATACCCCAAAACATGGAAGCGACTTTGGAACTGGATAACAGGCAGAGGTTAGAACAGTTTAGAGGACTCAGAAGAAAACAGGAAAATGTGGGAAAGTTTGGAACTTCCTAGAGACTTGTTGAATGTATTTGCACAAAATGCTGATAATGATATGAAAAGTAGAGTCCGACCTGAGGTGGTCTCAGGTGGAAATGAGAAACTTGCTGGGAACTGGAGCAAAGTTGACTCTTGTTATGTTGGAGCAAAGT
Organism: Pongo pygmaeus; assembly: GCF_028885625.2. NCBI lineage: Eukaryota > Metazoa > Chordata > Mammalia > Primates > Hominidae > Pongo > Pongo pygmaeus. Next base: position 131,793,603 of record NC_072373.2, on the reverse strand, counting down.
TGACTCTTGTTATATTTTAGCAAAGAGACTGGTGGCATTTTTGCCCCTGCCCTAGAGATTTGTGAAACTTTGAACGTGAGAGAAATAATTTAGGGCATCTAGTGGAAGAAATTTCTAAGCCACAAAGCATTCAAAATGTGACTTGGGTGCTGTTAAAGACATTCAATTTTTTTTTATTATACTTTAAGTTTTAGGGTACATGTGCACAATGTGCAGGTTTGTTACATATGTATACATGTGCCATGTTGGAGTGCTGCACCCATTAACTCGTCATTTAGCATTAGGTATACCTCCTAATGCTATCCCTCCCCCCTCCCCCTACCCCACAACAGGCCCCGGTATGTGATGTTCCCCTTCCCGTGTCCATGTGTTCTCATTGTTCAATTCCCACCTATAAGTGAGAACATGCAGTGTTTGGTTTTTTGTCCTTGTGATAGTTTGCTGAGAATGATGATTTCCAGCTTCATCCATGTCCCGACAAAGGACATGAACTCATTGTTTTTTATGGCTGCATAGTATTCCATGGTGTATATGTGCCACATTTTCTTAATCCAGTCTATCATTGTTGGACATTTGGGTTGGGTGCAAGTCTTTGCTATTGTGAATAGTGCCACAATAAACATACATGTGCATGTGTCTTTATAGCAGCATGATTTATAATCCTTTGGGTATATACCCAGTAATGAGATGGCTGAGTCAAATGGTATTTCTAGTTCTAGATCCCTGAGGAATCGCCACACTGATTTCCACAATGGTTGAACTAGTTTACAGTCCCACCAACAGTGTAAAAGTGTTCCTATTTCTCTACATCCTCTCCAGCACCTGTTGTTTCCTGACTTTTTAATGATCGCCATTCTAACTGGTATGAATTGGTATCTCATTGTGATTTTGATTTGCATTTCTCTGATGGCCAGTGATGATGAGCATTTTTTCATGTCTGTTGGCTGCATAAATGTCTTCTTTTGAGAAGTGTCTGTTCATATCCTTTGCCCACTTGTTGATGGTGTTGTTTGTTTTTTTCTTGTAAATTTGTTTGAGTTCATTGTAGATTCTGGATATTAGTCCTTTGTCAGATGACTAGATTGCAGAAATTTTCTCCCATTCTGTAGGTTGCCTGTTCACTCTGATGGTAGTTTCTTTTGCTGTGCAGAAGCTCTTTAGTTTAATTAGATCCCATTTGTCAATTTTGGCTTTTGTTGCCACGCGTTCAATTTTATAAGGGAAGCAGAGTACAAAAGTTGAGAAAATATTCAGCCTGACAATGCAATAGAGAAGAAAATCCCATTTTCTGAGGAGAAATTCAAGCTGGTTGCAGAAATTTGCATAAGTAATGAGGAGACATATGTTAATCCCCAAAACAACAGGTAAAATATTTCTAGGGCATGTCAGAGGTCTTCACAGCAGCCGCTCCTATCAGGTCCTGAGGCCTAGGAGGAAAAAATGGTTTTGAGTGCTGGTCTCAGGGTCCCTGTGCTACTTGCAGCCTAGGGACTTGGTGACCTGCCTCCCATCCACTTCAGAAGTGGCTGAAAGGGGCCATTGTAGAGATTTAGTCATGGCTTCATAGGGTGTAAGCCCCAAGCCTTGGCAGCTTCCATGTGATGTTGTGCCTGCAAGGGTAAAGAAGTCAAAAATTGGGGTTTGAGAACCTCTGCCTAGAATTCAGAGGATGTATGGAAATGCCTGGATGCCCAGGCAGGTTTGCTGCTGGGTGGGGCCCTCATGGATAACCTTTGCTAGCTCAGTGCAGAAAGGAATTGTGGGATCAGAGCCCCCATACAGAGTCCCTACTGGGGCACCACCTAGTGGAGCTTTGAGAAGAGGGCCACCATCCTCCAGACCCCAGAATGGTAGATCCACCAACAGCTTGCACTGTGTACCTGGAAAAGCTGCAGGCACTCAATGCCAGCCCATGAAAGCAGCCTGGAGGGAGGCTTTACTCTGCAAAGCCACAGGGGTGGAGCTGCCCAAGACCATGGGAACCCACCTCTTCTATCAGTGTGACCTGGATGTGAGATATGGAGTCAAAGGAGATCATTTTGGAGCTTTAAGATTTCACTGCCCCACTGGATTTTTGGAATTGCATGGGGCCTGTAGCTCCTTTGTTTTGGCCAATTTCTCCCATTTGGAATGAGTGTATTTACCAAATTCCTATACCCTTAGTGTATCTAGGAAGTAATTAACTTGCTTGTGATTTTTCCAGGCTTATAAGCCGAAGAGACTTGCCTTGTCTGGAATGAGACTTTGGGCTGTGGACTTTTGAGTTAATGCTGAAATGAGTTAAAACTTTGGGGGACTGTAGGGAAGGCATGATTGGTCTTGAAATGTGACGACATGAGATTTGGGAGGGATCAGGGGTGAAATGATATGGTTTGGCTGTGTACCCACTCAAATTTCATCTTGAATTCCCATGTGTTGTGGGTGGGACCCAGTGGGAAGTAATTGAATCATCGCATGCTGTTCTCATGATAGTGAATAAGTCTCATGAGACCTGATGGTTTTAAAAAGGGGAGTTTCCCTGTACAAGTTTCTCTTGTTTGCTGCCACGTGAGACATGCCTTTTACCTTCCACAAAGATTGTGAGGCCTCCACAGCCACACGGAACTGCAAGTCAATTAAATCTCTTTCCTTTGTAAATTGCCCAGTCTCAGGTATATCTTTATCAGCATCATGAAAATGGATGAATACACTAGCAAATAACAATGCAGTGTATACTCAAGATAGCTAGAAGATTTTGAATGTTGTCACAACAAAGAAATTATAGAAGTTTAAAATAACACATGTGTAATTACTCTGATTTGGTCATTATACAATTTACACATGCATTGAAACATCACACTCCACCCCCAAAATATGCATAATTATTGTGTGTCAATTATAAATTTAAAAAATTAATTAAAAATAAAATTGATCAAGGTGCATAACAGTTAAAGGGGATCTTGTGAAAATAGTTACCACAACTGCAATAAAGATAATAACAATAATATTGGTAAAGCAAGTGAACATATCATAGTCATATATTTCAATATTAAAAATAGTTGTATCCTTTATCTATAAATAAAAATTTACTTAGCTAATATGTTCCTATTTTCACTTTATGCAAGGAACCTTAGTTGTAACCAGAAGTGTAACTCAGACTCTGTTAGATTAAAAATCTTTCTAAGGAAATGATAACTCAGTGACATCAAATTTTTGACCTTTCACTTTCCCAGGGTGGTATCTTTTTAGGCATACATAGCATCATGGAAGGGGGTATTCTGGCTCATGACCACCCTCCGGTGTTTTCTGTGATTGTGGTGTACTTTGCTTCAATTGGCTGTTGTCATCATATGCTAACAGGTGTGCTGAGGTTCACAGTTCTGCCATGGCCTTCAGCAATCAGGTCTAAGTAATCTGACCTGACTCCTCCTCCTCCTTATTCATATGCAGTCTGCTAGTCCTCTATTAGTATTGTCATGCTTCCCTACCATTCTTTGAAGGAAACTGGGGTGTGTCTCAGGCCCATTGTTAGTCAAGGGCCTAGTTCAGCCATTGCTGCTCTGTTGATCTGGCATCACAAGGGAAATGGGGCTTCAATAAGATAATTGGTATATTCCCTATGGCTATTACATAGAAAGCAAGGCATATGTTCTCTCTGTTCTCACATCATAAAACAAACGTAAGATCTCTATATCCCTCTCTCTGTCTCATGGTAACCAAGGATAAGAAAGCTAGAGCTTGGGACCTTAAAAGGAGATCCCCTATGTTTTATATAATTGCCCTCCTATACCAATTCATGTCTTTTTCCATAAATCTTGTTGCCTGTCTGCTTTTTTCTGGAGAGAAAATTAACTTCTACATTATCATGCATTCTTAATGTGTGTGTGTGTGTGTAATTTTATGCTTTGTCTCTGATATTTTATGTTAAACTTGGAATTCAGAATAACTCAAGTCCATTGTTTTAAAGACTATGTGTTTAAACAGCAACCAGAAGCTCAGTAGAGTTAATTGTTTAGGCTATATCTACTTTCTCTCTGAGAAGACTGTTATTCTTAAGAAAATGTTTAAATAAAGTGAGTGAGATTGCATTGAATCTGTGACAGCACAGGGAATGAACTTAGAGAAAGACTAACTTCCTGAATATTGAGTATTAATCTTACTAACAATTTTGATGCATCCAACACTAGACCTGTGTCATATAAAAATTATTTTATTTATTTGTTAAAAAAACTAATAATGCAATTTATATTATTTTAGAAACAGAATTAAGTAGCTTGTGAAGGGAGAACTACACCAACTCTTTCATTTTGTAAATAAGAACACTGAGATTTGGAATGTGAGATTAATTTAAATAAGAATATGCTGCTTGTCAATGAAAACCTAAGACCAGAAGCTAAGATTCCAGATGCTTTCTCTGCTTTATAGTTAGGTGTCACATAGATCTACTTTAATTTAAATGAAGTTATTAGCCTTTTTGGAGACAGACCTCCACTTCAGAGTGATTTTCACAAATTAATTATGTGATGCCTGAAAGAAATAAATGCCATGTACTAAATAATAATGTGATAAAAATAAATTAACTTATAGGAAATAAATTTCTAGGCGTTATTGCTTTATGTGCTTAAAATGAGTCAGTGAGAGTACCCCTATTCAAACAACTCACTTGGCAATGAAATATGTTAACAGTAAAGTAACAAGAAATATTTAGAAAGAAATCTTCCTTAAACACTCAACAGTTACTTGAATACAACTTCATTTTTTATGTCTTATGATAGCAGAGAAATGATAAGAGAATGAGGATGATTCAATACGGGGCAGAAAAAATGGAAGGGTTACTGAGGACAGATGGCATTGATTGATTTTGACTGGAAAAAGTAATGCTGTGGGCAAACTTCACTCTTTTGAAGCTGAGTATTATTCTAAAGTGAAGACAACAGATTTTTAAAATTTTTATAATATTTGAACTATACAAAAGAATGCATGTAAGAACAGATGCAGATTATGATGCAGAATATTAACAAGAATGTATGTGAACACAATTAAGAACTAGAATATGACAGTGTTCCCTCTACCTATACACTGCTTCTGACCTTAGTCTTTCCCCAGATGTAACTTCTATCCCAGATTTTCTTCTCTAATTTTTAATGTTTTGTCTTTTATATTTAAGTTTTTCATTCATTGTGCATTGATTTTTATGTATAATGTGAAGTAGCAATCTAATTTCAGTACATTCTCGTGGATCACTTCAGGTTTCTTTTTCCTGTAATGTTCCATGAAATCGTTCACATATATTAACTTTGTTTACATGTGTCAGTCTGTTTCTGAAGTCTCCAAATTGTGCCAGTAGTGAAATAGTCTTACTTCATCATCAATACTAGAAAGTTCTAATTATTACAGTTGTATATTAAGTATTTTTTTCTATTTTAACTTTTATTTTAGAATCAGGGGTACATATTAAGGTTTGTTACAAAGGTATACAGAATTAGAAAAAACTATTATAAAATTACTATAAAATGAAAAAAGACCCCAAAATAGCCAAAGTGATTCTAAGCTAAAAGAACAAAGCTAGAGGCATCACATTATCTAACTTCAAACTATATTCCAAGGCTACAGTAATGAATACAGCATGGTATTGGTACAAAAACAGGCACATAGATAAATGGAACAGACTAGAGAACCCAGAAATAAAACCACACACTTACAACCATCTGATCTTAGACAAACTCAACAAAAATAAGCAATAGGGAGTAGAGTTCCTATTCAATAAATGTTGCTGGAATATACAGAAGAATGAAACTGGACCCCTAATTATCGCCATATACATAAATGAACTCAAGATGGATTAGAGACTTAAATGTAAGACATGAAACTATAAAACTCCTAGAATAAAACTTAGGAAATATACTTTTTGATATCAGCCTTGGCAAATAATTTATGGCTAAATCCTCAAAAGCAATTGCATCAAAAACAAAAATTAACAATTAAAGTAAAGAGGTTTTACACAGCAAAAGAAACTATCAAAGGAGTAAACAGACAACCTACTTCACAAATTATCCATCTAGAAAGGTCTAATATCCAGAATCTATAAATATCTTAAAACAATAATCAAAAAAGAAATATAATAAATCTTGATATCTGAAAAGGCAAGGCCCCTTTCACCCTATACTTTACCAGGACTCTCTTCATTATTCTTTGACTTTTCCTCTTCTATATCAATTTGATGTCAATTTGTCTAGTTTTTTGAAAAACTCTATTTGGATTGTGATTAAAAGTTATTTAAATCCATGGAAAATATTTAAAGTCAGGGAAAACCTGACATCTTAAAATATTGAATTATCCTATGCAGGTATATGGTATCTCATTTTTTAGGTGTTCTGAAGAGATTTTCATAATTCTATATTTTTTATAGATAGATTGTACACAGTTTTTTGCTATTTTTATTTACATATATTGTTATTGCTTATAATAAATATTATATTTTTTAAATTATATTTTCTAAATGTATGCTTAGTATATTTGTGTATATTAATTATATATGCAGAAAACTTATTAAACTCCTCAACTTTTTTCTGGATAGATGTTCCATGAGTCCTTGAAAAGACTGTTTTGGGTGTTTCCATTATTTGGTGGTGTGTTCTATAAATATGAATTAGATCAAGTTGTGTCTACTTATTCTATCAGTTATTGAGAGAATGGTAATAAAATATCTGACTTTATGGATTTATTTATGCTTGCAGTTACATCAGTTTTTACTTCAGGTATCATGAAGTTTTATTATTAGGCGTATTAGTCCATTTTCATACTGCTATAAAGAGCTGCCTGAGACTGGGTGATTTATAAAGAAAAGAGGCTTAATTGACTCAAAGTTCCACATTGCTGGGGAGGCCTCAGGAAACTTACAATTATGGAGAAAGGGGAAGAGGCATGTCTTATACGGTGGCAGGCGAGAGAGAGTGTGTGTAGGAGGAAAAGTCAAATGCTTATGAAACCATCAGATCTCTTGAGAAATCACTATCAGAAGAATAGCATGGGGGAAACCACCCCCATGACATAATCACCTCCCACCAGGTCCTGCCCTCACATGTGGGGATTATGGGGATTACAATTTGAGGTGAGATTTGGGTGGGGACACAGAACCAAACCATATCAGTGTATAAACTTCTAGAATTATTATATTCTCTTAGTGAATTGACCTCATCTTCATTATTAAATTATTCATTCTATTCCTGATAATATTTTGTTCTGAACCCTATTTTGTCTAATATTAGTACAGTTATTACAGCTTTCTTTGGATTAATGTTGAAAAGGTATATCTTTTTCATTCTTTGACTTTTAATGAGTTTCTTTATACTTAAAAAGGATTTCTTATAGGTAACATAAATTTAAATCTTTAAAAAAATACAATTTAACATTTTATATTAATTTGGCTATTTAGACCATTTACATTTAATATATTTATTAGTATGGTTGGATATAAATCTGACATCTTTCCATTTTTTTCTATGTGTCATATGTGTTCTTTGTTCCTTTATTCTCCTTTTCAGACTTCTTTTGAATTTAGCACTTTTATCCTTTTATTATTCCATTTGAGCTCTTAGGTTTGCTTATTCACTCAAATGTTTTATTGGTTTTTATAAAATGTATATAGTGTACAACTTTACACAATTTGTCTTAAAGTATTACCACATAAAACCATATTTTTATAAGAACTTGAAAATAATATAGTTTTATTTCTTCACTTTAAGTTTTCATCCTGTGATGTCAGGTATTTTTACTTTTACATACATTATAAACCCCACAGTCCATTGTTATTATTTTTGTTAAACATTTAATTATGTAACTTACCTGCACATTGTGCACATGTACCATAGAGCCTAAAGTATAATAATAATAATCATAAAAAAAAAATCATAATCATTAAAAAAACAAAAACAAAAAAACATTTAATTATATTTTATGGGGATTTTAAATTTAAATTTTAAAAATCTACCCACTTATTTACAATTTTAGGTACTCTATAATCCTTTCTGAGGATTCATATTTATGCCTGGTATCATTTTGTTCCTGCTTGCAGGATATTCCTTAACATTATTTATAGTATAGCTTTGTTGGTGATGAATTATTTTGACTTTGTATACCTACAAATGTTTTCACTTCACCTTAATATTTGAAAGATATTTTTGTAAGATGACACTATCTTTTTTCTTTCATCACTTTAAAGATGTTCACCCACAGTCTTTTGGTTTGGCCCTGTTTCCCACAAGAAATCTGCTGTCATTCCTGCTAAGAATGCTTCTGTCACAAGAAGCATTTTTTATACTTGTCAAAGATGAGTAGACACATAAAGAGTAAGACACTATGTATGGGCATCAGAAAACTCAATAGACAAACATATATACAAAAACTTGATACATAGTATCAAACATAGACTATCAACCATAGATTAAAATAGTAAATTATCTGATTAAGAATGAAAAGAAAGCCAAGTTTGAAAATTATAGCAGGAAACTGAAATTGTATAGACTAAAATGCCAAATTTGAAAAAAAGAAATTCCAGGAATAAAAATACAGTAACAAAAATGAAAAACTCAGTGGATAGTTTTAGCAGCAGCATAGTTATAGCCAAAGAGAGCATTGGTGAAATGGACAAAATTTAGGAATAAATTGTGAAATATGCAGCTAGAGAGACAAAAGGATGGACAATAGACAAGAGTGGAAGAAATATTTTTTTCCAAAACGTTGAATTGTGAAATCTTTCCAGGGATATTGCAGTGATCTCCAGGGAGCACTCATAGCTGGCCTCTGTCATCTGGGGTGCACGTAGCACAAGGGTAGCTTCAGTGGCCTATTTACCAGATAGACCATATTCCAAGGAAATCCGTGAGCAACATTGGATAAGATGCTAGATTATATTAAAATTTTAATCCAAGTATACAGAAAGAATTTGTAGTACATACACTGACAAAAATAACCCTGATACAGCATCAGAAAGGCTTGCTATGGGCACACTTGAATGTAATGGTCAAATGGGAGCCAGAAGTTTGTTTGCAAAAATATCTAAAGTGTTTTTATAAGTTGGCATTTTATAAAAAGTAGACATGTTTAACTGAGAGTGGATGAACCCAGACCACAGAGGAAAAACTACACAGATTATATTACATGACAATTTATAAATAAATTCAAAACAATATTTTGATATTAACTTCCACTTTTGCAATAGACAATGATAAAACCTTTAGCCAGATGTAGCTAAGGGAATTGTTTCTGTTCTGGTTCTAAGTTTCTCTTCTTTCAGAGTGGTGCCTAAATTCTATGCATGTCAGTGACCTTTGCTCTTATGGTTGTTTCCTTATACTAAAATTTTATTAATAATACTTATTTATTTAGTCAAGCAATTATTTCTGGACCCGTTATGATAGTCCAAATGTTCTGTTTTCTAATTGTCATCTGAATAGTCTCTATGTCCTTCATATTAACCTATATTGTAAAGATCAAGAATGGAAAAACATATTGAGATACCTTATGGAATGAGTTTACCATTATCTGCTCTACATAAAGAGAATCTTTTAATAATTTGATTACCATCAAATGGATTTTAAGTATTTCCTAGATTAAAACTCTTCGAAGGCAGGGATCATATTAAGCTCATTCTTTCGCATTGCTAACACCAAGCATAGTGTAGTACATAGAAGAGGTACTCAATGTTGAATAAGCAAGAATGAATAAATGAAACAATGTTTTATGAACTTTAAAATGTATAATTAGCGTGCTTATATATGCTATTTTTACCTATATGTACATAAGATGGAGGCTTATTCAGTGTTTCCAAAATGTATTTTGTTATTAATGTGTCCTATATAAATACTTAGATATTAAAATTCGTACTACATACGTACGTGTGGGGTACAGGCTTTGTAGGGAGTTGTGTCAGCTCATTTACATATGTCTCACTATCTTTTATGTAGTGAGGGCCACAATTTTAAGAAATCTCATATTTATTTTCATAGCTTAGGACACAGATATGATGTGGATGGTGTCAACCTCATTAACTGCTGCTTTTCAAACCTAAGTAATTTTTTTCTTGTGTTTAGTTCAAAAGAGTTTCAACAAAATAGAAAAATACTGATTAGAGTTTACTTTTTGATTTAAATTGAAACTAATCTAAACCAGACTTCTGTTTAGGGTTTGGTTCAACTCCCAGCTCAAGGATAAATACTAATTTTAGTCAGTAATTTTGAACTGAATTTCAGATAGAAAGCAATTTCAAAGTATTTGTCTGAGGATATTTTTTGTATGAATATGCTTTTTCCTTATTTCATCTTTTTTAATAAGCATAGGTAGAAATTCTTTATACTCTCCAACGTTCCCTGGATATTTCCATGAATTTTCTTCTGCTTAGAATATGTATTGATTTATTTAGAACACAATTTTCAGCTTTTGTGTGAGCGATAAAGGATATTCAACATTACATTTTATAAATGATTTTTGGGGGCCGGTAGAAAGATCATATATTGAAGATATGTTCTTGCGCTATGATCTGGAAAAAACTGAATATAGTCCTTTGTAGATGTTCCTCTTTACAAAGTGCTTTCTCTGAGACTTCTAAAAAATATTTTATAGAAATAAAATAAAATGGCAATCTGCATTGCTGAACAATTTCTATAGTTCTCGAATAGATTGCTCTTGATATATTTTTAAGAACCTTTTGTTGTTTATTCTGTGACTGCGTTATTTTATTTTAATTTAGTACTGTCATGTGAATAATAAGCAGTCAAGGCTAAAAATTTCCTGCTTTGCAATTCTCTGAATGTTAATAATTATACTAATTAGCAATTCACAACAAACAGGTCTCAGTCACAGTGAATCATTTCTGCCACATTCACCACAATTTTAACATCATGAGTAAATTTCAAGCTACTGTTGTTGTTTTAGAAATTCTCTTCTGTGAACAAAACCCCTCCCTAAATCCATTCAGGTCTAAAAGAATGCACAGATCACTGAGGCTGTAAACAAAAACAAAAATTACCTTATTTGAAGGAATACATTTCTATCCTCAATGGAGTTAAGTTTTAATGCAGATAATTTAGCAATCTATAATGTATAAAATAACTTTGCCTGAAGAATTTAGTGGCACATATCATTTTTGTTAGACAATTCCATATGGCTGGGAAGGCCAAATGGCCAAGTGATTTAGTCTTCACTATCAATAGCTAAACTGTTAAATAGCTGGGATGCATGTTCTTCCCTTGCTTGCATCTGGGTAACCCCTATTGGTCCTAAGCAGCATAGCAACTGTCATCATGTCTTGAAAAAGTTGTTATCTGGCTGGGCGCGGTGGCTCATGCCTGTAATCCTACACTTTGGGAGGCTGAGGCAGGCGGATCACCTGAGGTCTGGAGTTCAAGACCAGCCTGACCAACATGATGAAACCCCGTCTCTACTAAAAAATACAAAATTAGCTGGGCATGGTGGCACATACCTGTAATCCTAACTACCCGGGAGGCTGAGGCAGGAGAATCCCTTGAACCCAGGAGGCAGAGGTTGCAGTGAGCTGAGATCGCGCCATTGCACTCCAGCCTGGGCAGCAAGAGCGAAACTAAGTCTCAAAAAAAAAAAAAGTTGCTATCCACCCTACACTTAGCTAATGCCCTGCTTTTCTCCCCATCTCCAACTCACGTAGGAAGTTATATTATGCCTTCTTCATCACTTACCTCACTACAATTGTGAACCTTGATTTTTCTTTTTCTTTTGAGTTCTGAGCTCTTTGAGACCTATCTGTGTATTTTCAGCACCCAGCAAAACTCCAGGTATAGGCACACAATAAATATTGTTGAATAAATAAACTAGTATAAGTGAATATACCTACAAATATTTCTTCCATTAGTTAATTCATTGTCATTAATTGCACACATATTTGAGTGCCTACTATGTGCCCAAAGGATATTGTGCTACGTAGTATAGCAACACAAATGGCAGGTTTTGTTAACTAAGTCATATGTCAATTTCTAATGAATAAATAAATATTTCTACCTTTTGATCTTTTCCTTTCAGTATTATGCCCATCATATCCTCTAACATGCATACTTAAGTTTAAATTTTTTAAATGGGCAAAGTGCACCTAATTTCATTGCACATATTTAAGCAGAGCTTTAGTATTGATTAAAAGTTGCAATGCAGTGCTTCCCTTGCTGACCTCCCAGTCCATTAATCCTGTCTGTATTCATCAGCAGACCTTTGTAAGCATCCACTATGGGTTAGACTCTTACTGTGCTTGGTGCTTAGGAAAGAGCAGAGAAAGGCATATACTATTACTACTGGCCTTATAAGAGTAACAGTCTAGTGGGAGAGGCAAGTGTTTTCCAAATACTATTTAATGATTACTATGATTAATATTACAAAGGAGAATAAAGTGCTATAAGAACGTAAAATATGAGAGTGAATTTAGAAGGAAGATGGAGTCTTTGTGCTGTTTCCTATACCTAGAACACTCTTCCCACTGTTGTTTCTCTAGTCTAGTTTTCAGATCTCACTCTAACAGCTACTTTTTAGAGACCTCCTTAGCCTCCTCTCCCACCTAATCTCAGGCTTATCTAAATTAGATCTTTATTTTTTTCTCTCATAGCATCCCATTGTGTCCCTTCAAACCCATTATCATACATGTGTTACATGTGAATTTATGTAATCATTCACTGTTTGTATTTTCTGTCGAGTTTTAAGCTCCAAGGAAGTGAGAGCAGCATTTCTTTTGTTCACATACTCAAGGTTTAACACAGTGCGTGAATTTATCACGTGTTCAATAAATACAAATGGCGTACATAAATGGAGGAATAAATGAATGAGTGAATGTATACATGAATGAACTGATATTTAAGCTAGATTCTGAGCAACAGTCAGTTGGAAGTAGCCACATAGAGAATAGAATGCCTTCCAGACAGATGGAACAGCATGTGTGAAAGTGCCTGAAATGCCGGAGAGATATAGGCTCATTTTTGAAGCAATTCCTGAATATCAGAAGGCAAAGAGTAAAGAGAAAAGGGGCACAATATGAAGCTGGAGGCATTGGAACACCCCATAGCTTCCAGAGCCTTTTACACCCTGTTAGGACGTTCAAATTATATTTAATATTATATATAATACTTCTGTGCGTGCATGTATATGCTCAATTGGTACTGAATTGCTACACTGCATTTCAGCCCCCCAGATAAGGAAAATTTGATATTTTTGTACCTGCAAACCGTCAGGATGTATACTTAATTCTACTATATGGAACACTGTTTTTAAAACAGATCACTACTCGAGATTATAGAATAGGCGAACTGACTTAGCACAGAAAAAATCATGGTGCACAGCACATTCAAATTCAGTCAGACCCTCCATGTGCCTGAAGAACCTGTTGGGAAACAGCTGTATAATGAGAGGCTGGCTGATCCCTGCCCTTCTTCAAGTTTGCTTGAGTACTGTGGCTTAGTGTTTGTGTGTGTATGTGTGTTTTCCCCTATGATTATCCAAAATCAGGAATGCAGTTAACAAATAGTAATGATATACTGGAAATAAAATTTTCCACCTACGGCTTCACCTCACTAGTTAGCCTCGTTTTCAGAAGGCTTGAACATACATACAGTCACACACATTGTCTATACAATTACTTGGAAATACAAATGAGATTTGAGATTACATTATATTGTGTCTAGACCCTAATGTTCAAAGTCAGAAAATTATACTTTAGAGTATAAGTGACTCAGTGCATTTAGAGTTTGGCCTTAGGTGGGAATATGCTACATTTACACCATCAGCTGCAACTGTGAATGGAGAAATGAAGAAAGGTGATATAAACACAAGGATTGGCATATCAGGTTTTCCTTTTCTTAAAGTCAGCTTGTGAGTTCTCGTAAGTCATTTTATTAAGGCATGAACTTTGTGTTTTCTCCATTTTGAATCTGTAAGAGAACAGGGAGCTTTTTATTTAGCGAACTCTTGCAAAGACGCGAACCCCCGGACATCTAAAGCATCTCTCATTCATTAGATGCAGTCAGACAGAGGTTTGTGTGCTCCCAGTGACCTTGCTACCACACTCTAGCTTCCTGGAGCAATGCTGGAGCGTATTCCTTTCTGGCTTGGAGTCTTTCGCATGACAAGCTCTGAACGCATTCATTGAATACATTAAAGAACTCAGATCCTTTCTGGGCATGACCTTATTTGTTGTAAATACTCTTAAGGGAGGGTATTAGTTGTTCCCAGTCCCTGGAATACTCCTAATTTGTGGTATAATGCTAGCTGATGCCAGCTAACATTTATTACAGGCTTATTTTGTTCCATTAGTTTTCATATATTAAATCATTTATTTCTTACAACAAACCGAGAAGGTAAACACAGATGAGGTTCACAGAGTTTATCCAAAGTCACATAACTATGATTCATAAAGCTGGAATTTGGACACGAGCAGTCTGACTTCCTCCATCTTTTTTTTTTTTTTTTTAAGACGGAGTTTCACTCTTGTTGCCCAGGCTGGAGTGCAATGGTGCGATCTCGGCTCACCACAACCTTCGCCTCCCAGGTTCAAGCGATTCTCCTGCCTTAGCCTCCCAAGTAGCTGGGATTACAGGCCACCATCACACCCGGCTAATTTTGTAATTTTAGTGGAGATGGGGTTTCCCACTCCACTAAAATACCTTTTCAAAAATACCTCATAATTCATTCTAATTTATTCTAAGGAAATTATCATAAAAACTCAGAGTTAATTATTTAAAAATTTCAATGCAATGCTGTTTACAGTATCAAAAAATATGGACTCAACTTAATTTTCAGGAGGCTGGTCTCGAACTCCTGACCTTAGGTGATCCGCCTGCCTTGGCCTCCCAAAGTGCTGGGATTACAGGCGTGAGCCACTGCGCCTGGCCGACTTCCTCCATCTTAATGTCTAGGCTGTGTTGCTACTGAAGTGGAGTGATGTGGCTTTTTAGATGACACATTGATGAACAGTTTTTATTTTAATTACATTAGAAATATGCAATTTGCACATCAAAGTCACGATTTCATGGATATTGCTCAGGATAGAACTAAGGTAAAAAGGCGATTCCATTTAAATGTATATATAAAAATATTAAATAAAAAACTAGTAAAACAGATATGACAAAAATATGTGGCAAAATAATGATGAAAATTGTGTAACATATCCCTAATATACTAAAGTACAGAGAAAATCTGTTTGATTTGCAGCAGGGTGGACCACATGGCAAAGTCAATGCTTTTCTACAGTTCAGGGTGCTGTTATTTAGACATACCATGGTTATTACGCTTCATGCTCTGTCATTCCTCAACAAAATGGCAATTACAGAGGCAGGTGTATGCTTTACTGAATGCCAGAAAGATGGAAAGATTTTTCAGATTTTTCAAATTAGACATAGCTTTCTAATTTTCTAGGAGAATATTAATTATTATTAAGTTTTAATGTTTCCAGTAATTTACTGCGATTTGATGAACAACTTACAAATTACAATATAGATTGTGATGACTAAATACTCCGTGGGGGCAGGGCTTGTAGCTACAAATCTGTACTCCACGCCGGTAGGGTGCTTGTTAGATTCAACTGGATACATGACTTCCTTTCTAAAATCTGGCAGGACAGAGAATTATTTGTTTCTAACCCATACACCTCCCCACCACATAAGAAATTAGATAGCCTCAAATCCCCATTTCTCTTTATCTGCTGTTTTCTTCCAAGCTTCAAGAAACCAGCAACGTATCAAGCACCACTAAATCATGGCAATCCTTTCCCTAAGCATAGAGCTGAAGGCAACTAGTAATAACATATATTTTTTTCTATCCTGCTATACTTGTTACATAGGGAATAAATTAAAGGATAGAAGAGCTACAAAAATTTAGATCATTGTACTTATTAAAAGACAGGGATGATCTTTTAGGGCTAAAAGAATAAAGTTTTGATTTGATTCTGCAATATTTCCTATCTGAAAAAGGCCCCCAGCTGTACTACCTGCTCTTGTTTAGCCAACTCTTGTTCCCATCCTAGTTCTAAAGCTTTTTCCCAAATTTCCTCCTTCCTGAAGTTCACACAGGGAATTAGACGGGTGACTTGGATCAAGCTATAAGAAAGATCTTCGGAGAGGTTCCTGTAAGCTCCTTCCAAAGATCCTAAATGATGGTTACAGAGTCAGAAATTTCTTTATTAGGGATTGATTTCTCCACATTAAGTAATTATGTTTCCAGAAATTCCCTGTCAAAATAGTAATGCAAGTAATACAAACAACACTATAATTGGCTGCTAAGACCTTGATATTTTTCTTGGGTAGTTAGCAACTAGTGTTAAATCAATAAGGAAACTGTGTAAATTCTTTAAAAAAAGTCTTTTTTCCTTTACAAAGCAAGACAAATTTATTCTAGATAACTTGGAAAATACTACTAAACAAAGGAAAATCAATCAAAATTCTATCATTCCTGGTAATTTTACATTATATTTGATGTATATCCTTCTAAATTTAAATATACATTTATGTGTTTATTTTTTCATATTTTCTCAAATATTTGAATATCTTAATAGTCTTCTACAGCATGTTATTCTTTTCCTTGAATGTACTATTTTATAATCAGTCTCCTCTGTTTGAAAATTAAGTTGAGTCCATATTTTTTGATACTGTAAACAGCATTGCATTGAAATTTTTAAATAATTAACTGAGTTTTTATGATAATTTCCTTAGAATAAATTAGAATGAATTATGAGGTATTTTTGAAAAGTTGCATGCCTAGATCTGATGTCAGTCTGAGTGGAGGAAGGGCCATTGGTAGTGGCATATGACATGATGTCAGTGATAAACTGCCTCTTTGACAATTTCACCAAAGAATTCCTCATCCTTTTTCAAGCAGTGTGCACAGTTAAAATTTGTGTGCTCTGCTCTACAGAGCTTTCCTTTAGTCCTCTTTTGACATTCCATAGGGACTTCTTTACTCTTTCCCATTGGACTGTAAGTAACTTGATGGTTAGAGGGTGTTGTTATCAAATAAAGACTTAATATTTGCAGAAATGACTTATCAAATATTTAACTCAGAGAGTTATCTTTACTAGGATTCTCAATCAGAAGCTTTTCTTTAAGCTGAGGTTGCTTTATTCTAATAAATCAAATGATTTTTGTCTGCTGTTGACCCTGCACTTGGCATAGTGCTAACTTTTAATAATCATTACTACCTTAAAAGGAAGGCTAATATGTTGTGATGGAAATACGCAGAGAAATAAGTAATGTGACTTATATTTTTTAAAAGGCTTTTGCTGCAGTGAATATTTTCATGAAGACATCATGGAGGTATGTAATATTTCTGTAAAACATAATATAAAATCAACAAGGAACCTAAATTAATGAATCTGCAAGTAGTTTTTTCCTGTACAGGAACACTAACTCAATAGACACCTGTAACCATGGTGCTAACCTGTTCCATGAAATTGAATGAATAAAATGCTATGTGCACAATGGGTTTTCAGGTATTTGAAGAGTTCATCATGACTACACTGATGGGACAGTTTCAACTTAAGCGCTACAAAATTCCTGAGGGAAGAGAGAATCTTAAAGGATTCTAAGACATTAACTAAAAACTTGAAAACGTATGCCAACCTGTTGGCATTGTCTATTTTTGAGAGAAAGAAAATACTGGGAAGCAATGTGTTTGCAATATAGTCCCAAGGTACAGGCTTAGTTCAATAATTTAAATCTGTGAACGAAAAGCAGAGCTCTTTCTTGGTACATTAATTATACTTTCACTAGACTTTAAAATGGAGGAGTTATGTAGACTTCTCTCCTTAATTCAACAGTTTTCTGAGAGGTCACTGAGAGCTTTGTCTTTCCTACAGTATTTTTGAGGGAAAATGTGTTTTAATAAGTAAAATTATTTCTCAAGAGCTTGAGGACTTGACACTGATAGACCAGAGCTGAAGATGCTCCGCTCTGCCAGAACCTTTTGCATTAGTTCATATCCTCAGGAGTTTTGGACTGTCAGTGCTGAAGGGTTTGAAATTGGGAAATATATTACTCAAGTTTGCCCATTAAAATATTGGAAGAAAAAATACCGAAGTTGCAGCCAGCGTGACATGCAGTATGTGACACCGGAAAAATGCTGTGAATTTCAGGGGTTGTCTGAGCATAGAATCATGTGATGTGACAAGTGCAGGCAATACTTTTTTTTGTGAACAGCTGATTTAACAGGAAGAAAAGACTCTATGGAAAAGCATCAGTGCATAAACTCCTTCCCTAAACTCAATGCTATTAATTCTTTGATTCAAACAGTAAAATTTTGTCAGAAAAATGGAATACACTCTGACATTTTCTGCCAAATGGATAGACACCATAAAATGACATTAAATGATATTTATATTCGGACCAACTTACTAAAGGCTATGAAGAATTATTATTGGCATGGGACTTTCTTGTTTAAAGTTCAACAAACTTTATTGTTGCAGTCACATATTTTGTTATTTTGACTATTTACCATCATTTATATTGAACAAATCATTCTAACATATTATCCTATTTGATATTATAAATAGGCAGGGAAAAAAGCTAAGCTTCCAGAAAGACAATAATGGTAATAGTGATTTCACTTGATACGAATGGATGTAGAATTGGCAAGAATAATAATCCTGTCAAACTAAATACATGTGTTGAATAGTTTCAGTGATTTTTTAATGCACTCACTATATAAAAGAACTTTAAAATAATACAAAGCATAACATTTATTGCCAGGAAGCTTGAAGTGTTTCATGAACACTAAGCTCAGTTTTTCCCTATCTATCAGAAAATCGTAAAGAGCTACTCCTTGCCTTTTTTGTATTGTCTTTTAATATCCAGTTGCCTCTGGGCTTTATGGGAAAATCACTAACAGACTGACACCCACCCAAAAGCCTGTACGACCGAGTGTGTGTTAACATTTCTTTAAATATCTCCTAAAAGACAAAGCAAAATGTGACACAAGAGTTCTGAGAACATGCAATTCTGCCCCTCTGAGCATTCTCTTGCTCCTCTTTCACTTATGGTCAAGATAAATCTCTCTTCCTTCTAGGATATCCCTAATGGAATGCCCTTGTTGAATTAACAATTTCTTACATTTGCAATGACATTTATAAAGAATTTTTTCATATGTTATGTCATTTGATCTCACAATGACCAATTAAACAGGTAGACCAGATAATAATACCCCAACCCAGTACCCACATCTTCTGATTCCCAGGGCAGGTGTCCCATCTCACCTCCAAACTCGAGGTTAGAAAATAGAGAAGGTTGTTTGAAATGTCATTGTAGTGCTTCATGGTGGTACTCATCAGAGAGTATAATTCAAATTATCTGCTAGCCAGCTTCTGTCAAAAGTCTGGCTGAGATGGTGAGAGAATAAATTTCTGGAGATAATTTGGCAGTATGTGACAAAAGATTTAAAAATGCTCCAACACTTCAACACAGAAATGCAATTTTTTATAATTTATCAGAAATGTGTGCAAAGATATAGGTATGATGATGGTAAGGACCTTATTACTTATAATATGGAAAATTTTAAACCTAAATATCTAAATTAAAAAATTGGTTACAATACTGTGATATATGTTTACAGTGCAATATGAAACAAATGTAAAATTATGTTGTATAACCCTATTCATTGATTAAGAATAGTGTTTCTGATACATCCATAAATTAAATATTAGACAAGAAACTGTATACAGTATCATTATATTTTTGGAAAAAATATATTTTATGCATGAAAAATTATTGGCTGAAAACACACAACAATGTGTAAACAGTTTTCTGGGTAGTAGGATTAGCGGTGGTTTATTTCACTTTTTTCTTTACCTGTGTGTGTGTGTGTGTGTGTGTGTGTGTGTGTGTGCGTGTTTATCCCCATTTGACATGTATTACCTCTGTGATTAAGGTTAAAATGTCTATGCAAAAAGAAAGCCTGGCTGAGAGAACTGATGCCTGTAGAAGATAGCATAAGAAATACATTCAGCCAGTCCTTTAATCATTCTAAGTTCTAAACTCATGTCAAGATAGAGAACATAAAGATAACATAAAAATATTAGTTTAGCCAGTCTAGCCATCATCTCCCATTTATAGTTTATTTTCTACAATTAATGTTGAAGTTGTTATTTGTTATGTTCTTCAATGTCCTTTATATACACTTACAAATGATAAATTATTTTTCGAATATAGTAATGGAAAGAATTTGTCTTTCAGATTTGAATGTTTGCATCTAAGTTCTAAAATATAGGGGGAAATTTCATAAACCTATTTGATTCTGTCTTTCCATCAATATATATAAAATATTAAAATAAATTGCAATAAATCTATAATTCTTGTGGTTAGCATATTTTATTTCTCCATGTTGTTTTTGTTTTTTAAAAATTTTTAATTTGGAAAATATTGTTATATACTTTTTATTATATTCCTCCCTTTTTTAAAAAAAAAGTTATAACGAAATAAATAATTTCCTCAGGGACCATTCTTCCTACTGTACATCTGAAAAATTTAGAAACAAGGCCTAGTTACATGGCTTTCATGGCACAGTGGAAACTTTAGAGGATAGGGTGAAAAAAACCCTTGATTTAAGTCCCTAGGATACTACATATTACCTCTGTGACAACGGACAAGTCACAATCTATCTGGACATGTGACATTATCTAAAAAACTTTATGTAATACCTAGGAGTGAAAGAGACCATTCATTGTCTTGTCTCTAAGAGCTATACCTAACCTCCTTTGTCCTTGTTCTGCCTCCCACCAGAGGGACTGTAAAAAGCCAACTTATTACCTTCCCAGTCTCTTTGTTGCTAGGTATGGCCATGTGACTCACATATCCCTTGATAAGATTTTTGGGATACGTTTTTGAGAAACATTGTTTTTCTCTTTGATAAAGAAGTAAATTCTGTTTGTTTCACTGCTTTGCAAGCACTTGTCCCAACTACCTGCTTCTGGCTTTGTTTTGCCTAAAGCTGTGAAAAATATTATTCAAACACAAGATGGCAAACTGAAGAATGAAAAATCAACATGTATCAAATGATGAAGGGGAAAGATGGAAGAAGCCTGGGTTCTTGATGGCATCATTGAACCCTCCATGCAAGGCGAGCAACCAAGCTGTCATTAACTCAACCTAGATGTATTATTATGTTCAAGGAATGAACCCTTATCTGATTAAATTACTGCCATCTAGGTTTTCTGCTACCTGCAGATGAGCCATCCTGATGCTCAATATCACAGAATTATTCTAAAAGTTAAATGAAATAATGCATGCACAATTGCTTAAATAACTACAGATATACTGTTTAAAGAGGTAACACAGAGCAATGGAAAAGGCATTGGACTGAACTCTGACTAATTTAGCCTGGAATCCTAGAAAGTCACCTTATTAGAACTTCTTCACAGGAAAATGTAAACAATCTCTGTGTGTCAGTTGTGTCATCTCTAAAATGGAAATAATTAGCATCTTGGAGGATTGTTGTAAAGGGTAAGGCAGATAAGATATGGGAAAGCTCATGGCGTAGGGCTTGATACATGTTATTCAATAAACATAAGTTAGAGAGAAAAATTAGCAAGTAGCAGCGTGGTCTGCCCCAAGTGAACACACTTCCTTTTTCTGAGTCAGATTACACTGCCCCTTGAAACTTTACAACACTATGCAAAGTTTAGATCACTAGGAGATACTTCAGAGTGTCCTATTAATAAAAGTAGTAGAAGGACAGTTTTTTTTTTCTAATTCTGTGAAGAACGTTAATGGTAGTTTAATGGGACTGGCATTGAATCTATAGATTACTTTGGAAAGTATGGCCATTTTCACAATATTGATTCTTCCTATCCATGAGCATGGAATGTTTTTCCATTTGTTTGTGTCCTCTCTGATTTCTTTGATGATTTGTTTGTAGTTCTCTTTGAAGAGGTCCCTCACTTTCCTTGTCAGCTGTATTCTTAGGTATCTTTTTTTTTTTGGTAGCAATTGTGAATGGGAGTTCATTCATGATTCATCTCTCTGCTTGCCTATTGGTGGTGTATAGGAATGATAGAGATTTTTGCACATTGATTTTGTATCCTGAGGCTTTGCTGAAGTTGCTTATCAGCTTAAGAAGCTTTTGGGCTGAGAAAATGGGGTTTTCTAGGTATAGGATCATGCCATCTGCAAACAAAGATAATTTGACTTCCTCTCTTTCTATTTGGATATGCTTTATTTCTTTATCTTGCCTGATTGCCCTATCCAGAACTTCCAATACTATGTTGAATAAGAGTGGTGAAAGAGGGCATTCTTGTCTTCTACCACTTTAAAAGTCATATGGAAGCAAAAATGAGCCCAAATAGCCAAGACAATCCTAAGCAAAAAGAACAAACCGGAGGCATCATGCTACCCAACTTCGAACTATACTATAAGGTTATAGTAACCAAAACAGCAAGGTACTGGTACAAAAACAGACACATAGACCAATGGAACAGAAAACAGAACTCAGAAATAAGACTGCACACCTAAAACCATCTGATCTTCAACAAACCTGACAAAAACAAGCAATGGGAAAAGGACTCCCTATTTAATAAATGATACTGGGAGAACTGGTTAGCCATATACAGAAAATTGAAATTGGACCCCTTCCTTACACCTTATACAAAAATTAACTGAAGATGGATTGAAGACTTAAATGTTGATATGGTTTGGCTCTGGATCCCCACCCAAATGTCACCTTGAATTGTAATCCCCATAATCCCCACATGTCAAGGGCAGGACAGGATGGAGGTAATTGGATCAGGGTGGTGGTTTCCCCCATGCTGTTCTCACGATAATGAGTGAGTTCTCATGAGATCTCATGGTTTTATAAGGGGCTCTTTTCCCTTTGCTCAACACTTCTTCCTTCCACCTTGTGAAGAAACTGCTTTGCTTCCCCTTTACCTTCTGCCATGATTGTAATTTTCCTGAGGCTTTCCCAGCCATGCTGAACTGTGAGTCAGTTAAACCTCTTTCCTTTCTATTAATAAATACCCAGTCTCAGCAATTCTTTATAGCAATATGGAAACAGACTAATACAAATTTAAAACCCAAAACTATAAAAACCCTAGAAGAAAATCTAGGCAATACCTTTCAGGCAAAGATTTTGTTACGAAAATGCAAAAAGCAATTGCAACAAAAGCAAAAATTGACAAATGGGATCTAATTAAATAAAAGAATTTTGCAGAGCAAAAGAAACTATCATCAGAGTGAACAAAGTACAGAATTGGAAAAAATTTTTACAATCTATCCATCTGACAAAGGTATAATATCCGGAGTCTACAAGGAACTTTATCAATCTTACAGGAAAAACACAAACAACCCCATTAAAAAGTGGGCAAAGGATGTGAACAGACACTTCTCAAAAGAAGACATACATGGAGTAGCAAACACGTAAAAAAGCTCAACATCACTGATCATTAGAAAAATGCAAATCAAAACCACAGTGAGATACTATCTCACGCCAGTGAGAATGGCGATTATTAAAAAGTCCAAAAATAACAGATGCTGGCAATGTTGTGGAGAAAAAGAAATGCTTTTACACTGTTAGTGGGAGTGTAAATTAGTTCAGCCGTTGTGGGAGACAGAGTGGCAATTCCTCAAAGACTTAGAGGCAGAAATACCATTTGACCCAGAAATCCCATTACTGGGTATACACCCAAAGGAATATAAATCATCCTATTATAAAGATGCATACACAGGCATGCTCATTGCAGCACTGTTTACAGTAGCAAAGACAGGGAATCAACCTAAATGTCCATCAATGGTAGACTGGAAAAAGAAAATGTGGTACACATACGCCATAGAATACTATGCAGCCATAAAAAGGAACAAGATTTTGTTCTATGCAGGGATATGGATGGAACTGGAAGCTGTTATCCTCAGCAAACTAATGCAAGAAAAGAAAACCAAACACTCCATGTTCTCACTTATAAGTGGGAGCTGAATGATGAGAACGCATGGATAAATCAGGGGGAACAACACACACTGGGGGCCACTGGTGGTGGGATTAGGGGGAGGGAGGGCATCAGGAAAAATAGGTCATGGACGCTGGGGTTGATACCTACGTGATAGGGTGATCTGTGCAGCAAACCACCATGGCTAACGTTTTACCTATGTAACAAACCTGCACATCCTGTACATGTACCCCTGAACTTAGGATAAAAAGTTTAAGAAAAAAAGTAGTAGAAAGAATTTTATTAGTTTATTAAGTGTTACAAAGATCTAGGCACCATTTAAAGAACTTCACATATACTAATTTAATCCTCATAAAAGTTTATGTGGTAGGTGTTATTATTTGCTTCATTATACAGATGAGGAAAATGCAGTGCAGAGAGATTAAGATATTAACCCCAGATTAGATATCTAATACATTGAGCAGCCAGAATTCAAACTCAGGAAGTCTAGCTCCAGAGCTGGTACTCTTAATCTCTGTATTATGTTATCTTCTAACAAAATTACTAACACATTGACTGAACCCTCTATCTGGTCATGAAGAAGTTTGAATCCAACCTATCCCTGCTTACAGGCTTGGATTGTTTGCAAAAGAGAAGATAGAGCTGCTTCTCATAGTTAGCTTTTGGATAAAACAATATATTGGGCCTGATATAGTGTGAATATGTGTCCCCTCAAATCTCATGATGTAATGTAATCCCCAGTGTTGGGGGTGGGGCCTGGTGGGAGGTGTTTGGATCATGGGGGCAGATCATGAATGGCTACCATCATCCCCTTGGTGATAAGTGAGTTCATGTGAGATCTGGTTGTTTACAAGTGTGTGGCACCTCCCACTCTCTTTCCCTCTCTCTTGTCCCTGTTCTTGCCATGTGAGACGACTGGCTTCCCTCTTCGTGTTCTGCCATAATTGAAAACTCCCTGAGGCTTCACCAGAAGCCAAGCAGATGCTGGCATCATGCTTTCCGTACAGCCTGCAGAACCATAAGCCAATTAAGCCTCTTTTTTTTTAAATAAATAATCTAGCTTCAGGTATTCTTTTATAGCAGTACAAGAATGGTCTAACACAGGGCCATTCCATCTATTTTAGTTTCTGGGGAGTTGAGATGACAGAAGGCTCTAAATCCCCATTGGGCATCACCACATTAGGCCTGGCTGAGCAAAATTTCAAGCCCAGGCTTTCTTAGTAGGCTTTTAAATAAAGGGATAAGCTGCTCTCTAAATAAAGGAGCATAGAAGGAACCAAAAGAAGACCTGGAACTTGCCTATGCTATTCCTTTTTCCTCAGCATAAACTTGCAGGTATCTTAATAGAGGAAACTTGTTAGCATTTTGGCGCACTATCCTAGGAAAATAATAACATTTATTAATGTTCTTTATTCCTATAAAAATGAAAATTTCTTTATGGAGATATGGGTGATATGAGACTTATATTTCCATAAGGATGCCCAGAAAATACCCGAGTAAGCAGACTTCTTAATTAGGCATAAATCTATGTAAGGTTATAAGAGTGAGAGTGATTGTGGGCTTACTTAAAATGGATATGGTGGTTTCACTCTCCTAGCTTGTCTTCCTGTATTGTAGAAGCTAAAAGCTTAAATTCTATCATTCCCAGACTTTATTGCAGTTAAAATTCTAGACATGAATTAGCTTTTGCCGATTAAATCCATTCACATACCATTAAGAACATGGAAATGTGGAGGGGGTACTCTTCATGGCACCTGAGTGTTTCAACTGGCTGGTGTGATGGTATTTGCCAGGGAAGCTGAATGGACAGTTGGGTCCCATGCTGCCCATTCTTGGATTTTGCTAGGGTATGGGGTGGCTTCAAAGGTTTCCCTGGATCAACCTAGAGGATAATTAAATCAAAGTAAACTTTACAGGCAGCAAGATAAGGTAGAGAGCGAGTCAGATTTATTCCTCAGTTTTTGTAAGAAATTAAAAAGGCTCAGATGGTTCTGTAGGAAGGTGTAGAAGGGGTATTGTTGAGGGCTTGTGGTTTTCCCTTGAAGTGTACCAAGGTACCAGGTAATTCAGCTACAGAAGACCTGGGATGACAAGTTTCTGGAAGAAGATGGATAGGGATTATGACAAATGTTACAAAATGTCTACAGAGCCTTCCAGAACCAAGGTGCCTAATCAAGAGGGAATACGACTGAATCATAGCTGCCTGAGAGAGAAATATGGATCACAGATTTATAACCTAAGCATATTATAGTGTCAGAAGTCAACAGAAGTCCTGAGGTAGTGCTAGTCAATTTCAACAGGCATCTGGTCCATGGGGAAATCTCAACTGGCTTGTCTTGAGTTGAGATGAGTGAGGTTATGAAATCTGATGCAAGTTCCTGAGCTCCCAAGCTCTATTTTGCTCTCACCAATGCTGTACACCTCACCCATATCCCAAAAGAGCAGAGGAGGGCTCTGGAAGACTAGAAGACTGCGCATTTTAACCTAAAAATTCTAAGTATCATCTAAAGGGAACACTTAAATTATTGCATCAGGCAAAGTTTACCACATAAGGCTAAAATTTAGATTTTCCTTTCCACCTGTTTCCCGGTAGGTGGATTATGATAATGATCAGATCAGATGAAGAACATAAAGCTTCTATATTTTTTTCAGTGTGAGGGAAAAAAATATGAGTATCTTTCAGACTCTTCTGCATAGGCTATATTTAGTTCATTCTGACTATCTGCAGCCTTAATTACCTGCCCCCAATTCAAGAAATATGCAGTCCACAAAAATGGAAGTTTTTCATAGATTAAATATCTTGCTTCCTTATGAGGGAAGAGTTCTGAGCAGGGAAACAGAAATTTTTCAGCTTTCCCTGTTAAGATACAATGAAATCATTTTATTATTTGTTTTAACTCTGTAGAATACTTAGAACCTCAGATTAAGCCATATATTCAAATTTATGTACAATGACAATAAGGTTAAATCTACATTGATTTTTGAATAAATTGTGACATGACTCATCTGGATCAACATGGATAATCAGCAACTCACTGTATATTCTTTGGATGTCCCTCCCCCACCATCTCCTGCTCCCACCACCTCCATCATAATGGCTGCAGGTAAAGGATTCTTGTAAAAGGCTATCTGTGGTTCACAGACTTGCCTGGGGTGGGTAAGCACTAAATGCACCCTTTGTCAACTAACATAAGGCTCATTCACTCAGCTTAGCTTCTTTCCCAGCCTCCCAGGTTGGTGCAGTGTAATCCCCCTTTCCTCCTTATTTATTTTTTAAGATTTCCTATAATCCACATACATATGTTCTTTTCTTAAGGTAATGATTGTATTTCAGATCAAAAAAGAAAAAGTTTTCAATCTATTGATTACAGTAAAACTCACTAATCTTTTTGTTGCATAAATGTGTTTATATGTACATCTATGTCCTAGTTTTAGCATTTCTGCCCTTATTCATTTTAATATCCTTTAAAAAGTGACTCCTGTTTTTTCTTTTGACCTGCAAATAGCTTTGATTACTTTTTCTTTGCATATGTTAGTGGACTCCATAAGGAGATCATCATGCATAGGCACCTGTACCATGTTTAGGGACATTCAGCTATTAGTCAATTAGCCTACAGTCTCATGAGTATTTATAGTACTTGTAATATGGTAAAATCATGTGTATTAGAGCTGGTGAGCATGAGTCATCCTTTACCCTAAGGTTGAAATCTGCTTCCCTGATGTAGCAGGCCAGGCCTCACTAATACTCCATAACAACCGTTTCAGTACTGACTGAGCGGTTAAGTTAAATATTAAAAGCTAAAAATGCCAGGGCCCTTATACAAAGCCTGGAATTTAACAAAAGCCCACCAAGAATCTTGCCTATGCTTTTCCTGGGCCTTAAAGCATGACAAAATAATGAAGGAATTCTTAACAGGACCCATTTAGGATTAAACAAATTTTATTGGGGATCTGAAGAAACTCCTCAGGCCTCCACATACAAGTTGATTAGGGGTCTGAAGGAATACCCAAACCTCCGTGATTTAACAGGAAACAAGATAAGGGTAATCACCCTAGCACCTGAACCCATTTAGATTAAGTAAATTTACTGAGGCTCTAGAGGAAGGTCTTCAGGACTCAGACCTTATAGATTAAAAGAAGTTGATCACTTATGTATTTAGATGAATGCAGACTTAAACGTAGACTTATAGCTTAGGAGGTATATGAGCTCTGGAAAACTTTGTGTTTTGAGTTGGTCTGGTGATAATTTCCGGGTCTTCTGCCTGTAACTGGGTTACAGGAATAAAACTTTCTTCCTCCCCAGTTCGTCTGCATCTTGTTATTGGGACAAGAGAAATAGCCCGACCTTCAGTTTGGTTCAGGAACACTGGGACTCTGTTTTGAAAGAGCACTGTGAAAAAAACTCATCTTTTGTGGAACAGTTATTTAAAAACAACCAACCAAATGAAGATTACTTAAGAGAAATGTGTGTCGAGGACATAATTCCCTACAGCCCGAGTAATAGTGGGATTTTGTTGACATGCTTAGAAATGTCAGAGAAATGTTGGCACTTGTATCATATCCTCCATGGTTATGTTGGTGCTACCACTGCCAACATGCTACAAGTCATGGGCACTCTGCATGTGCTCAATGGATTGACTGAATTCTTCCCTCATTTAGTCAGTCAGTCTGCAAACAATGATGACCTGCTGGGTTTTATCCAGATCAAATGCTGAGCACTCTAGGACCGAATGCACAACAATGAATCCTGTAGCTTTATTTCTCAAAAAACTCTGCAGTCTAATGGTATAAACAAACACACTAGGGGTCTCCAAAGCCAGCTGTGCATACGTGTAGGTTGTACTAAACTATCCAACAGAAAAAAGATTTATGCTTATATATTAACTAAAAATTAAGATACATATTAATTTACTGATAGTCAATGGTCACACGTCATTAAGGAACAAGTTTTCCTTAAGAAAGAGTGGAACTTCTGCAATATGGAAAGACTGGAGGCTTGCATTCTCACCTGTTTATTCATGTTCAATTTATTTTTGTGCCTGTAAGCAGAGAACAAATTATAAAGTGACTTGCATCATACAAATTTACACTGTTGATTTTAAGGATCCCTGAGATTTAAATAATAAAGAAACATCAAATTTGTATTCAGAACTTTCCATAACAGTGTAATGGAGGGCATTTTGGAGTATTGGAACGAGATAACCCATGAGAAAGCTACAGGACTCTGTTTTACTTAAGTTCCATAGCACTTAGAATAATTTATATTTATTGTATTTTATTTTTGTTTGCTTGTTTTTGCCTGCTTTCTCTAGTAAATGGCAAACTCCATGAAGGTAGAAACAAACTACTCTACCTTGTCTCACTTATATCCTAGAACCTAGCACAATGTCTGGCACAAAGAAGGGGTTAAATCAATATTTGCAGAATGAATGAATGAAGTGGAGAGAGAAGATATTTGAGAGATATTTAGGATATGTAAACATACGCATTGTTTAAGATACCTTTGAGACACTTGTCTTCAAGTGGGTATAGCAATTATGGCCTCAGTGAGGTGTCTGAAGAAGATTAAGTAAAATTACATAGGAAAAGATCCCAGCAGAAAGTACGACACAGTCATTTCTTTCAGTTCACTACTATTTTCTCCAAAACACATTTCAAACAGCTCCAAATATTGTATAAGTAGAGTGATCATACAAATTTATTATCTAAACTGTAACTGTTTTCAGAAAATAAATTGTCAAAGTAGAAAGGACAGAGATTAGAATCATAATTGAGATAGTTCGGTTCAGAATAAATGGTTATCTTATGGATAAAGGATAATTAATTCAAAAGAACTTCTGCTCTTCCAAATTAATAATGCTGTGAGTTGTTCTGTTGATTAGAAAGAAAAAGGCAAACATGTTTTTTATGGGTGTATCTTGTTGAAAGTATAATCTACACATGCCAAATAAATGTGAAACAAAGGTATGAGCAGAGTTATTAATGCTGGAATAAGAATAATACTTGTACATACTTTGTTCTTCATAATAATTACTACAATTTACTGTTTATTTCCCACTTACTTGTTCAAAGTTTTTGCTCCCACAGAGCTGGAAGCACCATGAACACAGGGAGCATGTCCATTTAGTTTACCACAGGTCCTGGTACATGGTATCGAAAATAAAATATCAGTTAGGTGAACAGAAAGATTCACTATAAGGTTTTTTCTAACAGTGGTTCTGTCACCTATTGGCTTTGAGATTCTGGATAGTTACTTCAACTCTCTGAGCCCCATTTCCTTCATGTGCAAAATGGAGATAAATTGTTCATCATGCTGGTATAAGGATTAAATAAAAACAATGCTTAAAACACGAATCCTAGTACAGCCACATAATATATGTTCAATAAATGTTACCTGTTAGTAGGGCCTGTCTGAGGAAGTCAGATGAAAATTAAGACAAAGAGTTTTGCAGAATGTTTATATTTGCAGGGACTTTTCGGGAATACACAGAAAACACACAATAATTGCCTCACTTAGAGTTGGGATTCTGACTTTCAGCTTTGTACTAGTGACTTTTCTGTGGACGATATATTCATCAGAGATAAATTACCTCCGACTTCAGTTGGACAGAGTACGGGGCTCCACGGTGGTGGAGATCAATAGATGGGGGTGGCCAGAGGCTTTAGTGCTGGGCCGATTTAATGAGTCTTGGAAAGAGTTGTATTAAAAGCTTTTAGGGGAAAGCTCCCTGTTGCTGCTTTTTGTGCTCTGTCTAGTACTTTAATGAATGCTGCTATAAAGAGTGTTTTATCTGTGCATTACGAGCCCAGGTTTGACTGTTCAGGCTCTCAGAAGGATTTTAGCTGTCTTGGGATAAGATTTTATGAAGGGAAGAAAAACTCATATAGAAATATGATTTTCATAATGAGTACTAATCTGAAGAAATTAACAGCAATCACTGGTATTAAATCCCCAAATCAGAAATTTTGGACTGATTAAAAATACGCACCAATCAAACAATGGAATTTCACACCAGATTTTGATAGTATACTTATCTTTGTATTATTATTAACACTTTGGGCTGAATTATGGATTTGTTCTCCATGATATGTAAAAAAGCTTTGGGAACTTAAAACACTAGTAAAATTCTGTTTCTTCAATGTCACTCATATCTTCTGAATCCCAATGCTTACCCTTTACAATTACATGTGATATGTTATTGAATATTGATTCAATTTTAAAAATATGAGGGTAATATTTGTACCAAATGCACATTAACATAACTTGACCGGCTTCTAGAGTGGAATGACATTTCAAAATAGCAAAGCAGAAGGCATTTCCTTTACATGTGTCTAAACCTCACAGTGTCATACATACAGTGCACGATTTGCTTTGTGAGAATTTTTCTATTTCATCTTAGATTTTTCTTCTGGGTTTTAAAAATAATTATACTTATATGTGGAGTTAGCACTTTAGCAGAGATTTAAAGCCCGTTTCGATACCTGCTTATGATAAGCTTAATAAGGCTAGGAAAGGAAGTGTAGTACTGAATGTATTGAATCCATTGAAAGTGTTCCCCCTCTCCTTTCCTATGAGTTGTTTCAAAAAGCCTAAGATCCAGAGCCATTAGCAGGTGCAACCCCGTTAAATTCTTTGGTAGAAATGGATTATAGGGGGATGATTTCTGAAGATATAACTGATAAATTGAAATTTTCAAACTAAGTTAAAATATATTATTACATTCTGCTTTTATTAATAGCCTGTACAGGCCAGGCCCAGTGGCTCGTGCCTGTAATCCTAGCACTTTGGGAGGCCGAGGCAAGGGGATCACCTAAGGTCAGGAGTTCAAGACCAGCCTGGCCAACATAGTGAAACCCCGTCTATATTAAAAATACAAAAATTAGTTGGGTGTGCTGGCCCATGCCTGTAGTTCCAGCTACTTGGAAGGTTGAGGCAGAATAATCGCTTAAACTATTAAAAATACAAAAATTATTGGGGTGTGCTGGCTCATGCCGGTAGTTCCAGCTACTTGGGAGATTGAGGCAGAAGAATCACTTAAACCAGAAAGGCCAAGGTTGCAGTGAGCTGAAAACCCGCTACTGTACTCCAACATGGGTGACAGAGTGAGACTCTGTCTAAAAAAAAAAAAAAAAAAAAAGCCTGTACAAATGTAAACCATATACATACAGTTATTATATCTCAAAATATTATTTATTTGAAAAGATCAATTTCTGAAATATTTTATTTGCTTTTTAGACTTATTATGGTAGTGAATTTTAATTCGTTGATTAATTTCATTTTGCTTACTTATCATTATCCTATAGAAAGTTGATAATAACATCATTTTTAAAATTTGTTTATTCACTAATGTTATTTATTCATTTGCTAGATTACACATACTTTTATTGAGCATTTATTATGAGCTTTGATTGAAACCATAAAAAGGAATAAAACAATGGCTGCTTTCCGTAACTCACTTTGTGGTAAGGGGAGTGTCACTGAAATAAACTGATTATTACCAGACACTGATAAGAAGTTTGTGTAGCTTCACAAAAGTTTACTGAAATGACTAAATATGTGCTTGATACAGTTTGAATACATGTGCTTGCCAATCTCATGTTGAATTCTAATCCCCAATATTGGAGGTGGGGACTGGTGGGAGGTGTTTGAGTCATGACAGCTGATCCCTTATGGATTGGTGCTGGTTTCCTGATGGTCAGTGAGTTCTTGGGAGATTTGATCACTTGAAAGTGTGTGGCATCTTCTCCTTTGCACTCTCTTGCTTCCACTCAGGCCATGTAACATGCCTGTTCTCACTTGGATTTCTGTCATGAGTAAAAGCTCCCTAAGGCCTCCCCAATAGCCAAGCAGATGTTAGTGCCAAACTTGTACAGCCTGCGGAACTGTGAGCCAATTAAACCTCTTTTCTTTATAAATTACCCAGTCTCAGGTATTTCTTTTTTCATTTTTTATTTTATCCTCTCAGGGAGGAAGGCATTTCTTTATAGCAGTACAAGAACAGCCTAACACAGTGCTTTCAAAAATAGCATTTTCCATTTTTGTTTTCTGATTATAAAACTAACATATCAATTTTAGGAAATTCATATTTTTAGTATTTTTGTGTATACACTTCCCATCTTTTATCCACATGAAATTATATCTGTAAGTGTTTTACACATCTGAGTATATACTGCTTAGTGCCTGTTTTTGTGTGTTTTACTTAACACTCTACCATAAATATTTTCCCATGTCAATATTTATTATTTTATAATTTTAATTTTAATAGATATTCTTTGCTCCATTATGAGATGTACCATAATTTAGTTCAATTCTTCCCAATTGGTTATTTAAAAGTTTTTAAAATGCCATTGTAAATAAAGTTCCAATGAAAAATTTATAACCAAATCTAATTATTTCCTTAAGAAAAATCTCCTAGACCTTGAATGGTTATTTATTTATTTATTTATCTGAGACGGAGTCTCGCTCTGTAGCCCAGGCTGGAGTGCAGTGGTGTCATCTCGGCTCACTGCAAGCTCCGCCTCCCAGGTTCACGCCATTCTCCTGCCTCAGCCTCCTGAGTAGCTGGGAGTACAGGCTCCCGCCACCACTCCCAGCTAATTTTTTGTATTTTTAGTAGAGACGGGGTTTCACCATGTTAGCCAGGGTGGTCTCTATCTCCTGACCTCATGATGCGCCCGCCTCGGCCTCCCAAAGTGCTGGGATTACCAGCATGAGCCACCGCGCCCGGCCTAGTTATTTATTAACATATTCATATTTAAAGTATCATATATATATAGATAAATGTTCTTTAGAAATTGTGCATTATGTAAGGGTGCCCTGCATTTTTACACTTTACCATTCTTTTTGGTCTTCTCTGTTTTGATGAGTGAACAAGTAGCATCGAATATTTTCCATTTTTATTAGCCATGTGTTCTACTCATTAGTGAGTTACAATTAATGACCTTTACCTATTTTTTAATTTCAAAGACCTCAGAGTTCTGGTTTTGTAAAACAGTTGGTTATACTAGCTTTGAAAACCTTCTACCTTTATATTTGTGATAAAATAATAAATAAATAATGAGAATGGCTGACCTTATCAAGCATGCAAGAAAGGGAAACCTTATTTACCAGAAGCAGAGAGGTAGCTGAGAGGCAGAACAATGATTATGCCAGCCGATGCTATGGCAGGCCAAATGTGATGGTGATGGTGTACAGGATACAGCATTGCCACGCAATTCAACTTCTATGATCTTGCTGTGGAATCAGACTGGTTGCAAAAGGCAACACTTAAACTGGGTTTTGCCTTGACTCTGGGTGGCACAGAACATCTATTTTGAGAACTCAAAATCCAAATTTGTGCTTACAATTAATTTGGAGTCCAATTTAAGCTACTTGGGTATTCAAACACATGCACACACACCACACACACTGAGAAATAAACATGGGAATTGGTCTCTGGCCACTGATACATCTCTGGTGTCTGTTGGAATCAAATGCAAAGCTTTCTGGGGAGACACTTCAAAAACCAAGATGCACAGAATTTCCACAATAACGGCATGCTTTGCATAAGATAAGGTAATATATAAAATGACAAAATGCTAAATGAAACAATCCACTGTGAATAAGACTTAGGAAAACAAGAGAAATAACACCCACAAAACATGAGATAATAGAATAATACTATTACAGGGATTGTAAGTGAGATATTTAAAACTATTGATGTGATGAAATAAGTTATAGAAAACAAAAGAAGAGGACAGGAGATTGGTTTAAAAACAAAAACAAATTCAGTTTTGAAAAGGTACAAAATACACAGTCTAAATACTTAAAAAGAAACAAATCATTAAAAAAACGGACGATCTAAACAGCAGATTGGAGATCACTAAAGAGTGAAAGAGTAAGTGGGCTGGGTGAGAAATCTGTTGTGGGGAAAAACCATAATACAGTACAGAAGGACAAAGAGATAGGGAGTGCTTTCAACTTGGGTTAATAAGAATTCCAGGAAGAAGTAAAAAGAATGGTTCAGAATTTTTGAGAATTAATAAAAGTCTTATGTCTCCAATCCTAAGCTATGCAATTACCAGGAATAATAATAGTAATAATTCTAGGAATAGCATCAAAGAAAAAGAGAAATTTTAACAATCAAAAAAATGTAAATTCATTACAAAGGACCAATAATTAGACTAAAACCAGACTTTTTTTTTTTTATTATACTTTAAGTTCTAGGGTACATGTGCACAACATGCAGGTTTGTTACATAGGTATACATGTGCCAGGTTGGTTTGCTGCACCCATCAACTCGTCATTTACATTAGGTATTTCTCCTAATGCTATCCCTCCCCCAGCCCCCAGTCCCCAACAAGCCCCAGTGTGTGATGTTCGCTGCTCTGTGTCCATGTGTTCTCATTGTTTAACTCCCACCTATGAGTGAGAACATGCAGTGTTTGGTTTTCTGTCCTTGTGATAGTTTGCTTAGAATGATCGTTTCCATCTTCATCCATGTCCCTGCAAAGGACATGAACTCATAGTTTTTTATGGCTGCATAGTATTCCATGGTATATATGTGCCACATTTTCTTAATCCAGTCTATCATTGATGGACATTTGGGTTGGTTCCAAGTCTTAGCTATTGTGATTAGTGCCACAATAAACATACATGTGCATGTGTCTTTATAGTAGCATGATTTATAATCCTTTGGGTATATACCCAGTAATGGGATGGCTGGGTCAAATGGTATTTCTAGTTCTAGATCCTTGAGGAATTGCCACACTGTCTTTCACAATGGTTGAACTAATTTACACTCCCAACAGCAGTGTAAAAGCATTCCTATTTCTCCACATCCTCTCTAGCATCTGTTGTTTCCTGACTGTTTAATGATTACCATTCTAGCTGGCATGAGATGGTATCTCATTGTGGTTTTTGGCTAGGGCAATCAGGCAAGAGAAAGAAATAAAGGGTATTCAATTAGTAAAAGAGGAAGTCAAACTGTCTCTGTTTGCAGATGACATGATTACATATTTAGAAAACCCCATCATCTCAGTCAAAAATCTCCTTAAGTTGATAAGCAACTTCAGCAGTCTCAGGATACAATATCAATATGCAAAAATCACAAGCATTCCTATACACCAATAATAGACAAACAGAGAGCCAAATCATGAGTGAACTCCCACTCACAATTTGTACAAAGAGAATAAAATACCTAGGAATCCAACAAGAGATGTGAAGGACTTCTTCAAGGAGAATTACAAGTCACTGCTCAACAAAATAAAAGAGGACACAAACAAATGGAAGAACATTCCATGCTCATGGGTAGGAAGAATCAATATTGTGAAAATGACCATACTTCCCAACGTAATTTACAGATTCAGTGCTATCCCCGTCAAGCTACCACTGACTTTCTTCACAGAATTGAAAAAAAAAAAAACTACTTTAAAGTTCATGTGGAATCAAAAAAGAGCCTGCATAGCCAAGACAATCCTAAGCAAAAAGAACAAAGCTGGAGGCATCACGCTACCTGGCTTCAAACTATGCTACAAGGCTACAGTAACCAAAACAGCATGATACTGGTAGAAACAGAGATATATAGACCAAAGGGACAGAACAGAGGCCTCAGAAATAACAGCACACATCTACAACCATCTGATCTTTGACAAACCTGACAAAAACAAGCAATGGGGAAAGGATTCCCTATTTAATAAATGGTGCTGGGAAAACTGGCTAGCCATATGTAGAAAGGTGAAACTGGATCCCTTCCTTACCCCGTATACAAAAATTAATTCAAGATGGATTGAAGATTTAAATGTAAGACCTAACAGCATAAAAACCCTAGAAGAAAACCTAGGCAATACCATTCAGGACATAGTCATGGGCAAAGACTTCATGACTCAAACACCAAAAGCAATGGCAGCAAAAACCAAAATAGACAAATGGGATCTAAGTAAACTAAAGAGCTTCTGCACAGCAAAAGAAACTATCATCAGAGTGAACAGGCAAACCTACAGAATGGGAGAAAATCTTTGCAATCTACCCATCTGACAAAGGGCTAACATCCAGAATCTACAAAGAACTTCAACAAATTTACAAGAAAAGAAAACCCATCAAGAAGTGGGCAAAGGATATGAACAGACACTTCTTAAAAGAAGACATTTATGCATCCAACAGACATATGAAAAAATGGTCATCATCGCTGGTCATCAGAGAAATGCAAATAAAAACACTTTCAACCTCAACCATAGAAGCTGAAAAATAGTACAGTTAGAGGTTGGTGCAAAAGTGATTGCAGTTTTTGCCATTGAAAGTGATAGCAAAACTGAAATTACTTTTGCACCAGCCTGATACTTCAAAGTGCTAGAGTAGAACAAAGCTGTTAGCATAGAAGCCTAAAACAATATAAACTATCCTTCAAGAATGAATTCCAAATGATGTTTTTGGCAAACAGAAACAAAGTGCCACTTGCAGGACCTACTAGAATTATAAAGTATGTTCTTCATTAAGAAAGAAGTTGAACCCAGCAGGAAGGAATAATAGTCAAGAGGCAATGCTGAGTGAAGAACTGAACAAGTATATAGATAAATCTAAATTTGTATTAACTACAAAATCAATATTAATAATAATAACCAATTTGAGTGGTTGAAAACAAAGTACGTCTAATTTATAGACAATAATGAAAAATGGGAATGAAGAAGATTTGGATTTTAAGAAGGTGCAAAAAGGATTAACTTTACTTTAGCTATTTCAAATATATATGTTAAACATTTAAGAGTAATAACTGAAAAAACAAGAAGTGGTATTCAGAACTTTCATACCAGTAAAACTTGGAAAAGGGATTAGAAAAATGTCATTGATCCAAGAAGTTAAAGGAAAAGAAATGAAAAAGAAGCACAGAAAGGACATTGTGATTAATCATCACATATTATGATAGGCATGTATCTGAATATCAGCAATCACATTATTATAAACTTAAAAGAAACTTGCTAGCTAAAACTAGACACTGTCAGACTACATGCCTATATGTTTATACCCAGGTCTATGTGATTAACAGAAGATGCAATTTAAAAAATAGTGACTGGAAAGACTGAAATGAAAGTAAAAGGATCAGAAAAAATGTACAAGGCAAGTATTGACTAAAATGAAGCAGGTGTGGTTACATAAACAAAACAAAAATTTAAGGCAGAATTCTTTAATAGGAATAAAGAAGTAGGTCATTGAGAAATAGATCAATTCATCAGAAAGATGCAATAGTACTGCACTTATAGACGGCTCACAATACAGCCTTAAATATAGAAAATCAAAATTGACATAATCACAAGGAGGAATTGAAAATACCCAGTCAGATATTTTAACCCACCTCTCTCAAACATTGACAAATGAAGTGCACACAAAGCAATGTCTGAACAAAACTTGCATAACAAACCGAATCTAAGTGGACATATATGAACATCCTTGGAACAATTATAGAATGTTTAGTCTATTTAAACTTGCAGGAAACGAGGACAGAAAAATTGACCACCTTATAGGCCCAAAGCAAGTGTTTGTAAATGAAAAGAAAAAAAGCATATCATATAGATTGTGTTCTAAGATGCAATAAAGTTGAATTAATTGCTAAGAATTGACAGAAATGCACAGAAGTAGGAACTTGTGCATTGCTGGTGAGGGTAGAAGTTTTTATAACTATGTTAGAAGACCGATTTTAGGTGTCAGTACCTATTAAATCTGACATTATACACCACCTGTGCCACTAATTTTACTTCTGCACAAAGGGAGAATTGACCAGTATTATTCATGGCAGCTCTGTAGGTAACGGCAAAAAAAGTGAACAGTGAAGTTCACTGTTCCTTAGTAGGGAACTGGGCTAACTTATTTTTTTAGTACAATAGATTATTGGGCAAAAATTCAAATGAATAAATTATATCTACATGTGTGGATATGAATAACTCCAAAACATAGGCATTATTGGAAAGAAGACAGTTACAATTATTGTATACATTGTCTTAACATTTACATTATTGAAGCAGTTTTGGATATGTATACAAACTGAGACAAGCATAAAAACATTTATTGGAATGATGGCATGCATACTAACCATGGTAATGACTGTCTCTGAAGAAGAGGAAGTGATAAGGGCTGTGTGAATTGGAGTTTTACTTGAAGCTCTAACGCTTTCCCCCAGCCCCCTATACTGTCAACAATAAAGAAATCGGAAACAAATATGAGAAAAATGGTAACATTTTAAAAAATGAGTGATAAGTACATGGGTCTATATTTCCTG
Source organism: Pongo pygmaeus (assembly GCF_028885625.2). Classification (NCBI taxonomy): domain Eukaryota; kingdom Metazoa; phylum Chordata; class Mammalia; order Primates; family Hominidae; genus Pongo; species Pongo pygmaeus. The sequence continues at coordinate 131,754,453 of NC_072373.2, read as the reverse complement.
TAAACACCGGAAATATGTTATCTATATTTTCCTATAAATTGAAAAAATATGAAATACATAAAAATTTATAGCAATTAACTTAAAATATGTATTTGTAAGCACTCTGTATTAAATTGTCATGTGTCAAACATATTATAAATACTTTTCTCAACTTGCCTAATTTTGTTTTCAGTACTTTTAAACATTGAGAAGTTTTAATTTTTTCATTAAATCTATCATTTGCATTTTTATTAGTTCTACACTTTTATACTTATGAAATTCTTTTCATCTCCGGGAATCAATAAGCATTGCAGTTTATTTTATTCTAGTTCTTTTTTTTTGACCTTCAACTTAGCACATTAACTAGAATTAAGTTTACTCTAACTTATGTGCTAGATATCTCTAAATTCTTGTTTTATATTGAATTTCAATAATTATTCAATATCTTTGAATCATATTCTAAATGATCCTTTCATTCTCACTGACTAGAAATGAACTTTTCTCATACACTAATTTTATATTATCTCATATGCTAGGTTTTATTTTTAAGATTTCATATTCTATGTCTCAATATCTGGTAAAAGCTTTCTTCCTGTCCTCTCCTTCAGCTCCCAACTATGCATATGTTTAATATTTTTTGTCTTGGCTAGTCTCAAACATTTTTCGTACTGATGAACTCTAAAATCATTTTTGTTAGGTTCCAAATAAAACATTAAAATTGTGACTGGAATTGCACTGACTCTGTAAGTTAATTTGAGAAAGAACTGGCATTTTTCCATAAGTAACTAAATTTTCCATTTAGTAACATATTACATTTCATCATTTATTTAAGTTTTACTTTTGAGACTCATAATATTTTTCTCATTAGGTCTAAAAAATTTCTAAATTTCCTATATATTAACATTTTTGTTAACTATTTCTTTTTGTTTTTCTGTTACTATTTAGTTATATTTTTATGATTATCTGTAGCATAAAAGAAAGCTATTGTTTTGCATATTTACTCTGTATCTGGACATTGCATAACATCCTCACACACTTGGTTTTTCTAGCTTGGCTTTAATATCTTTTGAAAATACCTGCAGAATGGTTTTATTTTATTATTTTGTATTATTGTTTTTTTCTTTTTTAACTTGTATTTTAGATTCAGGGTATACGTGTGCAGGTTTGTTATAAAGGTATATTGCATGATGCTAAAGTTTGGGGTATGATTGGACCTGTCACCCAGGTAGTGAGCATAGTACCAAATAGGTAGGTTTTCAACCCTTTCCTCCTTCTCATCCTCCCCTGTCTTATAGACCCCAGGGTCTATTGTTCCCATCTTTAGGTTAATGTGTACCCAGTGTTTAGCTCCCACTTATAAGTGAGAACATGTGACATTTAGTTTTCTGTTCCTGTTTTAGTTTGCTTAGGATAATGGCTTCCAGCTGCATCCATGTTGCTACAAAGAACATGACTTCATAGTCATGGCTGGGTAGTATTCCATGGTATATATGTATATTTTCTTTATCTAGTCCACCATTGATGGGCTCCTGAGTTGATTCCCTCCCTGTCTTAGCTATTTTGAATGGTGCTGCAATGAATATATAGGTGCATGTGTCTTTTTGGTAGAAAAATGTATTTTCCTTGGGGAATCTACCCAGTAATGGGATTGCTGGGTTGAATGGTAGTTCTATTTTTAGTTCTTTGAGAAATCTCCAAATTGCTTTCCAGAGTGGCTGAACTTATTTACATCTCCCCAACAGTGTATAAGCATTCTCTTTTTGCCATAACCTTGCTAAAGGTTTTGTTTAGCAAGGTGGTTGTTGTTGGTTTTTTGACTTTTTAATAGTAGCTATCCTGACTGGTGTGAGATGGTACTAAAGAGCTTCTGCATAGCAAAATAAATTATCAACAGAGTAAACAAACAACCTCCAGAATGGGAGAAAATATTCACAAACTATGCATACGACAAAGGTCTAAGTCCAGAATCTCCAAGGTACTTAAACAAATCAACAAGCAGTAAACAAACAATCCCATTTAAAAGCAAGCAAAGTACATGAACAGACACTTTTCAAAAGAAGAAATACAAGCAGCCAACACATGAAAACATGCTCAGCATCACTAATCATCAGAGAAAGGCAAATTAATTTCTATTGTTTCACTTCAGTTATACCAGGGGTCTTCAAAAAGTTCATGGAAAATGCATATTATGAAAAACTATGCATGGATTTCAAACTAGTTTGAGGCTCTAAGAAGAACAAGATATCAGTTTGAAAAACCTCTGTCAGAGCAACATGAATTCTGCTAAAATTGAAGAAAGAAAAAACATCACATTTATGGTGAAGTTTTGGTAAAAAGATGGTGAAATAGTGATGTTTTACAGAAAGCTTATGGAGAAAATGCCTCAAAGAGATCAGTAGTTTATAAATAGATAACTTGTTTTAAGAAAGGACTAATGACATTGAAGATGAAACCCACAACAATAGACCATCCACATTAATTTGCAAGAAAAAATTCGTTTTTTTCATGTCCTAATTGAAGAGGACTGATGACTAACAGCAAAAACAATTGCCAACACCATAGACATCTTAAATGGTTCGGTTTACACTATTCTGACTTAAAAATTAAAGTTGAGCAAGCTTTCCACTCAGTGGATATCAAAATGGTTGTGCTCAGATCAGCTGCAGACGAGAGCAGAGCTTTCAATGGAAATTTTAAACAAGGGGGATAAGATCCTGAAGCATTTCTTTGAAGAATTATAACAGGAGGTGAAACGTGGTTTTACCACTATGATCCTGAAGACAAGGCACAATCAAAGCAATGGCTACCAAGAGGTGGAGGTGGTCCAGTCAAAGCAAAAGGAAACCATCCAGAGCAAGGGTCATGGCAACAGGTTTTTGGGGTGCTAAAAGCATTTTGGATGTTGACTTTCTGGAGAGCCAAAGAACAATAGCATCTGTTTAATATGAGAGTGTTTTGAGAAAGTTAGCCAAAGCTTTAACAGAAAACACCCAGGAAAGCTTCACTAGAGAGTCCTTCTCCACCATGACAGTGCTCTTGCTTATTCACAAGGACAATTTTGTGAGAGTTTCGATGGGAAATCATTAGGCATCTACCTTACAGTCCTGATTTGACTCCTTCTGATTTTTTTTTTTTTTTTGCTAATCTTAAAAAATCTGTAAAGGACACCCATTTTTCTTCAGTTAATAATGTAAAAAAAAAAAAAAAGCTCTGCCTTGACATGATTAAATCCCCAGGACCCTCAGTTCTTTATGGATGGATTAAATGGCTGGTATCATCACTAACAAAAGTGTCTTGAACTTGGAACTTATGTTGAGAAATAAAATTTATATTTTTATTTCTATCTTTTATTTCAATTTTTCCATGAACTTTTTGAAGTCACCTCATACTTTTATTATGCCTTGTTGAGAGATTTTAGACTAATAGTAAATATTTGTAGTAATAGTGGGCATCCTTCTTGTATTACTAACTTAAATATGTGATGTCAGCTATTGGCCAGAAATATATATTATTATTTTTCTGAGAAATTAATGTTAAATTCATAGTTTATTGAAAAATTTTGATCCAGCAAGAATAAGTTAGATTTTATGATATTAATTCAGATTCTCTGATTTTGATTTTTAAGATATGGCAATCAACGTACTTTGCTCACCACCCACATTTCAACCTAAAATATGACTGTTTTCTTTTCTCTTTTCTTTAAGAAACCAGATATTATTACAGGTGAGTTTTCTCAATGTTAAAACAGTTTAAGTGCATCAGTTTGAGGAAAAATACTTGACTTGTTGATGACCATACTCACTAACTTCTTTGATTGTCAGGTACAAAAAATTCCATCAAATATTTAAGGAAAACATTAATGGTTTGGGAAAATCATTATTTTAGAAACTTTTTATTAATATTAATAATATATTATACACTATGCACTATGCAAGGCACTATGAGGAACACAGACATAAACATTAAATTGTGAAACAATAATGAATTTTCTTAGGCTTACTGTGTTTAAAAAAGAATAGAAGAAAAAAATTCCAACAGATCTATAAAATGGAATTTCCTGGACTGAAAAATCATTGAGCTTTTCTAAAAAAAGTGTTTCTTTTATAGACTACACTTTGATTATAAAGGTCTTATTCCTTATGCGTAGAAAACCAGCAGAGATGATTATTCCAAATATAGTATTAAATGTCTAATATTTTTAAAACAGAAAGAATACATGAAAATTTTATACAGAGAATTATCTACCTCCTGCTATTGGCAGTTTCCTGGTTTATTAATGTGTCTTTGCTGATTTTCTGTATAATAAGGCACAGTTGACTTTGTTTGATTGGTTGATTCATTGCTAAAATAGTCCCACAGACACTGAACTGTGATAGACAGTCTGGAGAGTCTGGCCACTCTCTATGTAACAGCATCCAGCACCATGACTAGGATACCTTCTCTCTCACATACACACACATATAAATTGTTTCTTATTAAAGAATATATTCCCAAGTAGGATATTGAATTATAATAATAGAATTGTAGAGTAAGTCAATTTCTGCATTTTGAAGATGCAGAAACTGAGGTTCCAGGAGGTTAAGCAATATCCCTAAGATGATATAACTACATAGAAGATTCTCTACAGTGGAAATAACCCTCTGACTGCTTGTCCAGTACTTTCTCAGCCACACCATACCAGTGACTAGTAGAGGCAGGCTGTTAGTTTTTAAAATTTGAATTATGATTCAAAAAAGAAGGAACTAAGTTTATTTACTGGTTTTTGGAGTCTCCTTATGTAAGTATTCCATTCTGGTGAAAGCTATACCAACGGTGGTTAGGTAAATTACCAAAGACAGTCTCTACGCTACACAGAATTTGTGAGGTGAGAATCTGTCTCAGACTTGAATCTGCTGAAAGCTCTATATTTGACAGATGGTTTGAATTTATATTGAAAGTTTGGAGAGAGAGAAAGAATGAGAGAGAGGAGAGAGAAGAAGAGAAAAAGGGGGAGTGGAGGAAGAGGCAAAGAAAGGAAGGGATAAAAGAAGAGAAAAAATCTGGCATTGGAAGCATTTTTAAGAACTGGATATTAGATACAATACATCACTTCAGAAATAACTGTTAGAAAGTTATCCAATGCATGGAGAAGCTATATTTACTGTTGAACTCCATTTACTTTAAAACCCATATAGTAATAATTTTTGAATTATTTTACATTTTTATTTGTAATTTAGTGTGTTCTCCTTTGTTAGCAGGCTACCATCTATCTTTATTCTCTTAATGTTCAACTAAACAGAGATACAGCTTAAAGGATACAAACAGGATGTTAGTCAAAGGATACAAAATTTCACTTAGACCGAAGGAATAAATCCAAAATATCTGTTGTACAGCAAGATGACTATACTTCATATCAATGTATTGTGTACTTGAAAATTGCTGAGAATAGATTTTAAGTGTTTACAAATAAATACGTGAGGTAATGCATAAGTTAATTAGATCGATTTAACTATTGCACAATGTATATATTTCAAGACATCATATTGTACACACAAATTTGTACAGTTTTTATTTGTCAATGAAAAAAGAAAGAATAATAAGAAAAAGTAATAATAAATGAAGGCTTGAGGACTTATGATATCCATTCAGATTTTTCCATCTGTGCAGGCCAGGCATATTTGGTGTTTTGGTGGGAGTGGTTCTTAGATGTATGATATTGCCTTGTGATTGCTGTGGTCATGTGCAAAAGACATCATTTTAGACTGAAAAATTTTATAATAAAAATCATTACGTATTAAATAAATACTTCGCCACTTTAAATTTCCAGCTGAGTTGGAGTGATTTTTTTCTGTTCTGTTTTTTTTTCTTTTTGATTAATTTTATTTGTTCTGAAAAGTATATATGCATTATTAAATATTCCGAATTTTAAAAGAAACCTACCAGGATTTATTTGTGTAAATTAATCTTGAGTATTAATTTTGGGTGGATGGTTCCATTATGAATTCTAGCAATACTCATTTTTTAAGCACAATTTTAAAAAATACCTTCACAGGTGAAAATATTCATTTATAAATTTTATGGTGAGTTTTGTAAGATTTTCCTCTATATTTTATCTCTATTTTCTATAGAATCTTAGCTGGAGAAATCTCAGGTGGAAACTTCTGGGAATTTTCCTTATGTAGGGTAATTCTGTAACAGAAACTTCAGGAGGGCAGATATTTTTATCTGCTTCCCTTACTGTTATATCATCAGAGGTTAAAATCAGGTTTGACACATAGCAGGTACGTAATAAGTATTTGATGAAATGAAAGCAAACACTTGCATGCATACTTGCCTCTTCTTGGCCCTCCGTCTAGTGCTTGGAACATGGATGTGACAACGGGAGTCCATTCTGAGCCATGAATCCTAGAATGGGAAGCTGAAAGAGGTATGAATCTCAGAGCCATAGAATAGCTTGACATAAACTCTAACTTTTGGTCAAAAAGAAATACAATGATCTCTTCTTAATGTCATTGTTATCTGGAGATTTATGGTACTCATGAGTGAAACTCATCCAAACCCCGAAACTTTGCTTTTTAGAAAACAATAGAAAAGTAATGAGTCAAATTTGATAGAAAAGTCTGTTGACTCTGAGGTAATTTTTTAAATCAAAACAATTTAATAAACACTTGATGAACCTTGTCAATTTTATGCATATCTTTAATTTTTTTAATTTCAGTAGCTTTAGGGGTACAAGCGGTTTTGGGTACATGGATGAATGGTAGAGTGGAGAAGTCTGGTATTTTAGTGCACCCATCGCTGGAGTACTGCACACTGTACACAAAAGGTAGTTTTTCGTCCCTTACTCCCCACCATTCTGCTCACTTCTGAGTCTTCAATGTCCATTACACCACTCTGTATGCTTTTGTGTATCCAGAACTTAGCTCCCATTTATAAGTGAGAATATGTGAATGATAGATGGAAATCCTAGTCAAAACTTAATCCTAGGCCAGGTGTGGTGGCTCATGCCTGTAATCCCAGCACGTTGGGAGGCCAAGGCAGGAGGATTGCTTGAGTCCAGGAGTTCAAGACCACCCTAGGCAACATAGTGAGACCCTATTTCTACAAAAAAAAAAAAAAAAAAAAAAATTAGCAGGTGTGGTGGTGCACACCTATAGTCCCAGCTACTCGGGAGCTAAGGTGGGAGAATTGCTTGAGCCTGGAGGTCAAAGATGCAGTGAGGTGTGAGGGTGACAGAGTGAGACCCTGTCTCAGAACGAACAACCAACCAAAAGCTTAATCATTTGTAAACAACGAGGAACTATTTATTGAAACTGGACTGAAAGAAACTTTGGAAAGAATGAAGTAGAAGTAAACTGCCATTTGTTATATTTTCAATATATAAGAGGTATGTGTTTGTGTGTGTGTGTGTGTATTTTGTTCAAATAGAGATCTTGAAGGACCTCATAAGATATATATATATATAAAACATTGATATATAGATATAGATATCGATCTCTGAAGTCCTTCAAGATATACACTATATTTGTATTTGAACAAAAGTAAGAAAGGAATACTCATAATATTTAAGTAACAGCTTAAAGTCATTCAGGTAGTAAGAGGCAAGTTCAACTGACCTGTGGCTTTGAAGCCATTCTCTTCCCACTCATTCACGGTAAGAGTGTGTGACAACCAGTGAAAGGTAGACACTGAAGCCATCTAAACCCTGTTTCCACCTTAGAAACATAACATACTCAGATTACATCACAATTAATAATCTCCTGTGTGTACAAATTATATGACTCAAATTCAATGAATTTCATTTACAACATATAGGAATGTATTATGTTAATGGTGAATCATTGCATAAAAAAGATGAAGCCCATTCACATTGTCAGACCTAAGCCCATTTTATCAATGGCTAGCAGATTCCAGAATAAACAAACAAACAAACAAATTTTCAGCAAGCAGTTAACTGAGAAACAGCATAGCTTAACTACAGCACTGAAAACAACCCATATGAGATTCAATAAATTACTGTTGGTTAGGGTGACTAAATTTGTAGGTAGAAAAATTCTATAGACATAGTGTGTTTGGATTTTAGCAAGTCACTGCTCAAAGCATGTGAGAAAGAATGAAGGATAACAGTGAAATAGTAGTAGAGAATGGATGGGATCAAAAGTGGTAGGTGGACTATATCCATACTGTTGACTAGTGGAATGATACAAATCTGAACCACTAATATTGCTTTGTGGTCACATCCCATATATACTTCCACATTGTTCCAATTAGTAGAGTACTAATCTTAGACCTATAAGTTGGATTTGCGTTATGAATCTTATAAGATCACAAGATTCATAATGCAAGGTTCATAATGCATTCATAAGATTACAAGATTCATAATGCAAATCCAACTTATAGGTAGAGATTATTCTGTTCTTTAAAATATTTTATAATTTCAACCTTAGTATGTTGAATAAATAATCTTTTACAGCAAGTGTCTTTTGAAACAAAAACTGATATTAGGAGAAATTAACATTTTGCTAAAAAATATTACATGGCAAAATTGTTAAAAAGTAGATTAGAATTATTGCTTCGTTGCAGATTTCATTATTCTCAAAGGTGCAGATAGTGTGATCTCTGACATTAAACTCCGGTGACCTGATCCTGCGTACACAATTTGCCTTTTGAATATATAGCTAAGGAAATATATATGGAGCAGGTACACAGGTTGGAAATCACAGGATCTTTTCCTAATTGCTAAGGCAGTGACTAGCATGTATCTGTAAGGGCTGAAAGAGGGTTGGGCTATTGGAGGCTGATCAATCTTCTTAGTCTGCTATTGTTTTAGGAACAGTGAGAGCAACACCAGAAACCTTGAACATTGCCAGCATTGTATATAATGCAGGGCAGACAACAATTGTCTTAATATTTACAGCTGTCACTGAGAGACTACATGAGATTTAGGGATAAATGATCATAATCATTACAGTTTTGTATTTATTCCTGCCCCTTCATTATTAGTTCTGGATATGGCATATTTATCTCTTAAATTAAGAATGATTTGTTCCCATGTAGTGCCTATCACTTGAGAATTTCAACGTGCTTTATGAGCACTGGGCTGAGTTTACATCTAGCCCGGAACTTCTGCCAGAGCTCTTCTGAATCCCCCTGGAGCTCTTCTGAGTGTGCTACTATTTCCTTAATGGCACTTCTCACTCAGATCATCTCTGTTGGGATGACAAAGAATTCTGCTGAGGTTTAGAGGAAAATGTGAATTTGAATTTGGAACACTAGCTCTTTAATCCTCCCAGCCCTCTTTGAAGTAGAGAAGTGATGAGTATTATTACATCCATTTTCTAGACTGAGTTTCAATGAGTTGCCATTGAAATCACCTCTGCAGAGGTGACTTGCAGGCCTTCGGCTGTCCTCCACCATATGCTGCCTCCCTGCTATAAATTGAAGTGGGAAGAGAACAGAGAGATTTGGATCCCAGAGCTTGTTTCCATGAAATTAAGTAATGTTTGATTTTTAGGCACTTAAAATGGATGAGTTAGTTTCCTCTTTGTGAGGTGTGGGTACACACACAAGATGGTTGGAAAATAGTTTGAGCTCTATCCATCTAACCTATTATTGCAAGATTTGTTTTTTAAAAACAACTTTTAATTTGACTCACTTTTTTTTATTTTTGAGTGAATCTGTGTTACCTCTATTTCATACTCATGCATAAATTATTATTGCATAGCCTTCTATTCTTGAACAAACATTATTGGAGCAATTCCCTGAAAAATACTGCACTAGAAGCTGCATTGGGTAGGTAAGGGAAGGAAAAAGTGATTAGTTTGTTTGTTCCGGAAGCCAGAGTATACATTAAATAATGCTTCATATGCCATCTCAAAGATGCATAATAAATAAGTTGATTTTTATACTTCACACACTTTTTCATCTCAGAAAAGTTTTCAGATATATCCTCCCAACATAAATACACACACACACTCACACACACACAAAGTTAAAAAAAAAAAAGTATTCTTGGAACTCTAGAGATAATCAGCACCAAAATCCTGACATTTTTTCCCACTGTTTTCTTGTGTTAAAAACACACCACTTCTGTCAGTTATTGCAAAAGATTTTTTTTTCAAATGCAGACGTATCCTGTTACCAAGATGGAAATGTCATTACAAAAACTTTAAAGTAGTTTTTCAAAAATCAACAGGATGGATTTTTAAATGCCAATTCATCAATAATGCCCTATCACTGGGACAGCACTGAAAAAGCATAAAATTCTCTGTGTTTGGGACTGCTGGATCCCATAATGGCTCAATGGCTAATTGCTTTATAGAAACCAGAGGCAATATTCTTTCCACACCTCATCCTCAGGATGCAGAATTTGATTAATTGATGTTGGATGATTGGCCATCATAAGGTGTGACATTTAGCCCAGACAAATGAAAGCTGGTTGAAAAAACTGTGCAAAAGCATTGAAAAATAAGATCTGGAAGGGTCAAAGGGCAACAGGAAAAAGCTATTTGATGGTTAGCTCATATTTACCTTATAAATTTTTTAATAACGGTCGATGCATTTTAATCTGACTGTCTTATAGTCCGAAGTGTAAGTCAATGTATAAGCTAATTGCAGTAAGCAAAAGTGGTATTTAATGCACTGGACACTTTGACTATCAAAGTATTGTATCTCTAATTAGTGTTTGTAACTGATGTGACAGCAGTTTATAGAGCACCAAAATAGTTCCTAATTTGTCAAGTGGGTCTGAAGCTTATGGCAGCTTTCTGATCATCTCCCTTGCCGCAGGACCTGAAAGCACCTTCAAAAAGCTTTCTCTCATTGATCTTTAGTCAGATGCTGACTGAAAAGCAGACAGCCCTGCCAGAAAGAAGATAGATAGGTGCTGCACTAGCATGAAAAACACCGCACCCTTAATGAAAAAGGTTCCTGCATATAACTCATGTGTGTGTACAAACACATCCACACAAGGGGTTTCGACAGGGATAGCAGTCCCTGGAAATTAAGGGGGAATGCATTTGCCATTTATTTTTTCATTCTTCTCACATATAAATGCCCACCATGAATGTCTGGAACGCACTAAGCAGGCTATTTGTTAGTTCCTGCATAGTTTCCCTTTTTGTCTCTCACTAAGGTTGGTAGTTTTAATATTTAGCTTACAATTTTCAGAGAGTCAGTAAGCTAATGCAGCCACATAAGATAAATACGAAGTTGTGAGGTTGTCCTCAGGATAGACAAAGGATTATTTGATATTAATTTTGAATTTGTTTAAGAAAAACTACAGTTTCAAATCTCATCAATGTTTTGTGACAATCCCTTGCTATTTATCTGGTGCTAAGTGATGCTGCTGACTATAATAACCTATCAGTAGTGTATCATAATTTTATTTTGAAATATTTAATATAATTTGCAAAAGTAAAGTTACCAGCAGTGTGAATTTGTCAGCTATTCATTTAATTTGTCAAGATAACAGAATGCATTACTAAACATAACACGATGATTATCCCACCCACATTGTATCTCATGGTCAGAATGTGAAAAGAGCACACTCTCAGCAGTTGTGGGGAAAAGTTCACTGAAAAAATGCAAGAACCACATAATATTTTATTATTATTATTATTATTATTATTATTATACTTTAAGTTTTAGGGTACATGTGCACAATGTGCAGGTTAGTTACACATGTATACATGTGCCATGCTGGTGTGCTGCACCCATTAACTCATCATTTAGCATTAAGTATATCTCCTAATGCTATCCCTCCCCCCTCCCCCCACCCCACAACAGTCCCCAGAGCATGATGTTCCCCTTCCTGTGTCCATAAGAACCACATAATTAATGAGAAAATGTTTTATGGCTAACAAGTCCAACTAGCAATTTTTGCCACTTACTAGCCTCGGCGCTCAAAATTTTTTTATCTTTTATAAACGAATCTTTAGAATTGCAGGTTGCATTGCTATATCTGTTAACTCAAGGCCCTCTCCAAGTAAATTTTAGTTTGATATCAATTATGGGGGAAAGTGTATACAATTTAGATGGCTAAACAGGGGAAATTCAAATTAAATATACCAAAAATTAAAATCTCTCTCCCATTCCTTATTCTTTTTTTTCTGTTTTTTTTTTAATTATTATTATACTTTAAGTTTTAGAGTACATGTGCACAATGTGCAGGTTTGTTACATATGTATACATGTGCCATGTTTGGTGTGCTGCACCCATTAACTCATCATTTAGCATTAGGTATATCTCCTAATGCTATCCCTCCCCCCTCCCCCCACCCCACAACAGTCCCCAGAGTGTGATGTTCCCCTTCCTGTGTCCATGTGTTTTCATTGTTCAATTCCCACCTATGAGTGAGAACATGCGGTGTTTGGTTTTTTGTCCTTGTGCGATAGTTTGCTGAGAATGATGGTTTCCAGTTTCATCCATGTCCCTGCAAAGGACATGAACTCTTATTTTTTATGGCTGCATAGTATTCCATGGTGTATATGTGCCACATTTTCTTAATCCAGTCTATCATTGTTGGGCATTTGGGATGGTTCCAAGTCTTTGCTATTGTGAATAGTGCCGCAATAAACATAACGTGTGCGTGTGTCTTTATAGCAGCATGATTTATAATCCTTTGGGTATATACCCAGTAATAGGATGGCTGGATCAAATGGTATTTCTAGTTCTAGATCCCTGAGGAATCGCCACACCGACTTCCACAAGGGTTGAACTAGTTTACAGTCCCACCAACAGTGTAAAAGTGTTCCTATTTCTCCACATCCTCTCCAGCACCTGTTGTTTCCTGACTTTTTAATGATTGCCATTCTAACTGGTGTGAGATGGTATCTCACTGAGGTTTTGATTTGCATTTCTCTGATGGCCAGTGATGATGGCATTTTTTCATGTGTTTTTTGGCTGCATAAATGTCTTCTTTTGAGAAGTGTCTTTTCATATCCTTCGCCCAAACATCTCTACACAAATAAACTAGAAAATCTGGAAGAAATGGATAAATTCCTCAACACATACACCCTTCCAAGACTAAACCAGGAAGAAGTTGAATCTCTGAATAGACCAATAACAGGCTCTGAAATTGTGGCAATAATCAATAGCTTACCAACCAAAAAGAGTCCAGGACCAGATGGATTCACAGCCGAATTCTCCCAGAGGTACAAGGAGGAGCTGGTACCATTCCTTCTGAAACTATTCCAATCAATAGAAAAAGAGGGAATCCTCCCTAACTCATTTTATGAGGCCAGCATCATCCTGATACCAAAGCCGGGCAGAGACACAACCAAAAAAGAGAATTTTAGATGAATATCCTTGATGAACATTGATGCAAAAATCCTCAATAAAATACTGGCAAACCAAATCCAGCAGCACATCAAAAGCTTATACACCATGATCAAGTGGGCTTCATCCCTGGGATGCAAGGCTGGTTCAACATATGCAAATCAATAAATGTAATCCAGCATTTAACAGAACCAAAGACCCATTCTTATTCTTGTTCGCTTCCTGTGTTTTGTAGATTGAAAGATGGTCCGTTCTCTTAGGAAAATCGCAAACCTGAAAGTATTTCCTCAACACGGTGCCTTCCTCAACCATGTTGCTTTATCAGTCCATATCCTGTCCTTCTTCAAGTGTTAGACTTATCACTTAGTAGTTTTCAAATCTGTCTACTACTCTCAATCTCCACAAACAACAACCTAATTTACTTTCATCTCTTAATGGGATACTGCAAGGGCCTCTTAATGAGTATTCCTTAATCCCACTCCATCTCACATAAACCTATTCTTACATGAGATTCCCTTGTACCCTAAAACTTAAAGTATAATAATAATAATAAAAAAGTTTAATGCATTGGTTTCTAAATGATTTGGTCTCAGGAGTCCTTCATACTCTTAAAATTATTGAGAGACACCAAAACCTTTTCGTTTTTGTGGATGTATCTATTGATAGTTACCATATTAGAAAGTGAAACTGGGAAGTTTAAAAAGTTATTTATTAATTCATTTTAAAATAGCAATAAGCACATCACAAATTAGAAATACTTTTTAAATGAAAAACAACTGTATTTTCCAAAACTGGTAGTGACAAGTGCAGCATTGTTTTACATATTTTGCAAATATTATTAAGCTCTAGATTGACAGAAGATAGCTGGATTGTCATATGAATGCAGAATCTCTCTGATTCTGCGTTCAATTTATTTCAATATATTGTTTTAGGTGAAGCATATGAAGAAAATCCAGTTTCCGAAAGATAGTTTGAAAATAGTGGAATGTTTTAATAGCCTTTTCAGGTATTCTTTCTTGATATTACACCAAAACTTGACAAATGTTTCTTAAAAGGTAGTTGCATTGTGGAATCTGGAAACATATCAATGAACTTTTTGTCCTCCGTTGTATTAAAATTCATTGGTCTGTCTAGCATTTTGAATGGATCCTTTACTTATGAATGATTTTATATCATGCACTAATTTGGAAAAGACTAGCTTACTGAGTTACATAGATCTCCCAAACGTTGATACATTTCATTATACAACATCAAAATCATCATGTGTGTTAATATTACTACCATACATATGAAATGTCTTTACATATTAGGAAGTTGTCAAGCTCACGGTAGTAGACATACATTTTCCAACATTCACTTGAAACTGCTAATTTTATCATTTATAACAATTAGTATTTTTCTTGAAATGATGGGCTCAGTGCATTTTTGTAAAATATCTGTCACATACCAATTCTAAATAACCATAGTGTGACCATCAATCTTTCTTTCAAGTAAAAATTGAGTTTGTGAAAAGATCAGCTAGTTCAGCTTGCAACTCAAATAATTGCACAAATGCTTGTCCTCAAGGCAACAATCATACTTCGCTAAAAAACAAACAAACAAACAAAAAAACCCACAGCTTAATGGTTGATATTTAATGGGAGTGATCATTTTTACTTCTTTACCAAGGCATTCTTAAGTGACACTGGCTCCCCAATCTCCTTGGAAGTGCCTGGGAGAATGCAGTCACTACTAGTACAGTTCAGAGCAGCAGCCTCAATTTGTTCATGCTAATGTGCTTCCTTCCATTGCTTCTGCACAACAGTGTAAGTAGTGATATGGCTTTTTCTAGAATAAATCATGAGATTAGAAAAATGCATTCAACTCTGAATATTTCACAAATGGTATAAATATCACTTCACAAATGGTATAAATTAAAATGCAATAAATTTTCTTCAATGATTAGTTGGTGCTGATATTAGATGCCTACAAGCAAAACAATAACCTAACAAATCTGAGGGTTGGTCTGCTCATAAGGCAAAAGTACAATTCTCAGAGGAGAAATAAACTCAGTCCTCATGTTTGCAACTAAGTCTTTACTTCAACAAACTACTGTACTGTTGGAATGTGACAATGCCACGATTTCTTTCACTGACTTTGTTTTTCTTTTCTTTTTTCTTTCTTTCTTTTTTTTTTTTTTTTTTTTTGAGACAGATTCTCCCTCTGTTGCCCAGGCTGGAGTGCAGTGGCTCTATCTTGGCTCACTTCAACCTCCGCCTCCTGGGTTCAAGCAATTCCCCTGCCTCAGCCTCCCGAGTAGCTGGGATTACAGGCGCCTTACACCATGCCTGGCTAATTTTTGTATTTTTAGTAGAGATGGGGTTTCACCATATTGGTTAGGCTGGTCTTGAATCCCTGACCTCTAGTGATCTGCCTGCCTCGGCCTCCCAAAATGCTGGGATTACAGGTGTGGGCCACTGCGCCTAGCCCTCTTTTACTGACTTTTCATCCAGAGATTTCAGCAATGTCAGCTCTACAGGGCTTTGTTAGTCTTTCAACGATTGTATGTGTGTCTCCATCCAATACAAAATATAACTTAATCTGTAAAGTGTTTTAGTGGATTTTTCATTTCTGGTCTGAAAAGTAGTGAGCAATTTTTGGCTTTTAAAGAATTCATCTTACCTACATATAAAATATTCAATTCCTTTTCCTTTGAACTCTGATTGATTCTACTCAAAATGATGCCACAACTTTACTAGCACCAAATATTATTCCAAAAGTTCTGTTGCATAAAACACATCAGTAATGCTGAGGAAAAGATAGCTTTTGTCATAGTTTTATTTCTTATTTACAGTTTTGCTCCATTTCTTTGCAGTACATTCCTCTCTTCTGTGAGTCAGAGAACTCTCTGGTATGTCAGTTTCATCTTTTTAGCATCTTTATACCTCACTAGCACAGCTATGGGTTAAGAAAGCAAGTCTTAAATCTCCCTTTAAAAGTCAATGATCTATCCTAAAATATAACAAAAATATATTATAAATAAGTTTTTTAAATTTTAGAACAGAATATTATTTCACTGTAAGACAGTAACATTTTTGAAAAAGAATAATTTTGAAAAGTTTTCAAAACTAAAAAATATTAATGCAAAACAAGACATGAAAGTAATTTTAGTTATTTGTGTGTTTCTGCATAGGTGCAAGGAAAACTTCAGGGTTTCAAAATAATAGTTTGTTGAAAGGTAATGGGGTTACAAAAATTATAGCAGATATAACAAAAAATAAATAGTAAGAGCACAGTAAAAATGCTGATAACAAACTGAGTTAATCTTTGAAAATGCAGATATCTATACATTAAGATTATGACTTTAGTAAATACAAATATGCATATAGTCATCTGAGAAATGACATCATAGTTTACATAGCCTCTGGAAGGCTCCACTGTGAACATACACTGTGAGAGAAAGTGGGTAAAAGATAAATAGCTTTTTAGTATTACTTATGAAAATAGTTTTGACCTTTGGGACCCCTGAAAGAGCTACAAGAACCTTCAGGGGTCTTCAGATCACATTCTGTGTACTGCTGATTTGATGGATGTTCTCTAAATTCTCTTAGGATTAAAATAAAATCTTTAATATACTTGACACAACCCTCAAAGATTTCACCTCTCTGTGCAGCTCTACCCTCACCTCAAACCTGCCCAGCTGCCTGGACTCCATATCAAATTCTCTTCTTCCAGGGCATGACTACCAGGCTCACTGCCTGAAATTCTATACGGGCTCACACATTACCCAACCCCATCAAGTTGACTGCTTAGCTTCCTTCAGTTATTTGGGCTTTTTAAAATTCACATCTCTAAGTCCAAAAAGGGCTTTGTGCTCACCATAACTAAGTTATTGTTTTCAGATCCATCTAGGCTTTTCTTGTTATGATGAATGATAATTTAGCTCTCTTACACATTCCCACATCACCCACTCTCCTCTGGAGTTTTGTACTCTAATAATTTTTAGGTAAAACAATAGTTTACATTATTTTGATTATATAAATATTACTGAAGAGAAAATAATGTATTAAGAATCAATTTCATTTCTTTTACATTTTTTCCTGCAATTATGAAATGTCTTATTTTTCACATGTGCACTATACTATATATATTTGAACATTTAAAATTACTTTATATATGCTATCATACATTATCGCTATTTTTCCAAATGCTCAAAAATACCAAAATATGTTAATCCCACTTTTCCCTTTAAAAATCTTTCATTTTACTCAAATCTGTATTAATTATAGATTTTAAAATCTTTCTAAAATTATTTTTATCTGTATCTGTGTTAATCACAGGTTAATTTTTAGGCATGACACATAGTTGTCATCCTAGCTTCTTTTCACTTTTATCCAATAAAGGTGGATAAAGTACACTACTCTAACAGCTTTCTAAGAAAGGGCATATGAGAGGTAGATACAGAGTCCTTGATGTCAGGAGATGTCCTTGTCTAGTCTGATTCTTGACTGACAGACTGCTGTCTTTTAGGAAGTGGTGGAGGGAGTGATACTATGGTGTTTCCTGTTGAGATGCAGATTTTCATTTGACCCTTCTGTCAATCTGAAATTTTACCCTTACTGTTTACCACATCTAGTGTCCCTAAATTCTGAACATCTTGTTTCAACTTGTCTGGAAAATGTACCTCCTCCCTTTTGTGGGTGTGTTAGGCGGGGCAGGATGGTTATCACTCATCAGATCACTATCTGGTGTGAAGAAGGAAGCTTGCTATCTGATTCTCCAGTATACAGGCTTTCAATACTTTCCCCATTCTAAACCCGCACCTTAATCCCACTTTGCTTTACCTGGTGCCTCAAAGTCCTGAAGCTTTCGGGGGTTCAAAGCTCATGTCCCCTTAGCTTGCATTACCCTGTAGTCTGCTTTGCCCTGTTGAAGCAGTAGTTATTTCTCTACTTATTTTCTGCTTTCTAAGACTTCTTTTGAAATAGCTTGACTGACTGCTGATTTTCTTTGTGATATAATGTGTTTAATCAAAATATATATATATTCTTCTTTCATTTTGGGTCTTGGGAAAGAGAAAAGATGAATTCATCTGGTGAATCTGGCATCTTTCCTAAAGAATACTGTCCGTGAAAAACATTTCTGAGGTACACCTAATATGTAGGTCAAACACAGAATGAGCAATTGTCCTCATTTGCTTAGGGCTCAGGGGTTTCTTAGGATGTGGGACTTCCATTGTGATGACTGGTAAAGACCAAAGCAAACCAAAACTATTGGTCCCTCTAGAATAGCTTCCTATTATGGCGTACTTAGAAGTAGTGCATGCTTCTGAATGGGAAGCACTTCTGTTATCTCCAGTGGGTTCAAATATCATTCACAAATATTTATTGGGTATCTACTATGCATAACACACTAAGCCAGGCACTTCAGAAGGAACATAAGTCAGGTTATCAACCCCATAAACTTTTAGGATCTTTTTTCTTTACTTGTCTTTCTTTTTTGACATCAGTAAAGGTACATCAATTAGGGTAAAGACACAAATCCTAGAAAATTATCTGCCATCTGTCTCACTATGACAGATTTTGTCCTTGAAAGTTATGTTGTACGTGTGTGTGTGTATTTCCTACTTTTGTCTTTTTAAAAATTAAATCCTACTAATTGTTACATTTGATTGTCACAGATGCTGGATTTTGTGGTCACGTCATGAGCATTAAAAATTCAACCAGCAGACATTGTCTAATTCAGAAGAGTGATATCACTGTCATAGTTCTAGGGGTAGCTGTAATCTACAGAGAAACAAGCCCAGTGCTATAGGCATAACAGAAAAGATAAATAAATAAACAATACAATTATCACACCAAAAAATAATAATTCCTTAATATTATCAAATATTAATTTTGCTAATAATGAACACTTTTTAACTTGTCTTTTACTTGCCATCTCTGTTGCCTTTTAATATCTTGGAACCTTCTCTTTCCATGGCTTTGTAAAAAAATTTCTATATCCCACCCAATACTATCGGTTAGGTCAGGGCATTTGGGGCACTTTTCCCTTGTCTTCATGCACTAGAGGCTACTCTTTGGGCCCCTTTTTAGATGTGTCCTTCTCAACAGGTGAAGAGTCTCAGGACCAAAGAGACACACATATCTGGAGCTTTCCTCCTACCCTCAGAACGTGCTCCAAGTACTTGTGCCACCAAATGGCTCGGAGCCTGCTTCTAGGACTAAACTATCCTCTTCTTTGAATCTGTTCTACTTGGGCAACTATGCTACCAAAATGCATATTTCCTTGGCCTAAACTGTGGCAAAGAGTGGCATTTGCAAGGGAAGGGATTGTAATGGAACTTGGATTTATAGACTGGGTTGTCCACTATCCACATAACATACACAAATGGCAGGATGGAGTCAGGGATGAGAAGAGAAAAGGGTCGAATCTTGTATAGACCCATTTTGTGCTTTTGTCCTGGGCCCCGCAAATGTTAGAGGTGGGTCTGTTCTTACCATTACTTCTATTTATCTCTTAACAGCTCCCTTTTCTCCAAAAAAAAAAAAGCGTATGTTACTATTCCTAGGATTATATATTTGACTATTTTCTCACTAATAAATTATTGCCTAATCCTTCTGTATTAGTCCATTTTCACACTGCTCTAAAGAAATATCTGAGACTGGGAAATTTATAAAGGAAAGAGATTTAATTGACTCACTTCTGCATGGCTAGGGAGGCCACAGGAAACTTACAATCATGGTGGAAGGTGAAGGGAAAGCAAAGATATTTTTCACATGGCAGCAGGAGAGAGAGAGCAAGCAAGAGCAGGGAAAACTGCCTTATAAAACCATCAGATCTTGTGAGAACTCACTCACTAACACAAGAACAGCATGAGGGAAACAGCCCTCATGATCCAATCACCTCACATCTTGTCCCTCTCTCACACATGCGGATTACAATTCAAAATGAGATTTGGGTGGGGACACGGAGCCAAACCATTTCACCATCTACACCTATGTATCAATGATTCTCAGAACTAAGTTTGCACTAGACTGTAACATTCAAACACTTTAAATAAATTTGTTTTCTATGCCTATGGCTGTATTTAGGATCCCATGATTACCTCAACATTAATTTGCTTATAATAGAACATGCTACCCCCACCTCCAAATCTGATTTTCTACCTAGGTTCTCCACCTTGTCTAACTAGAAACATGAAAATGTCTTTCTTATCTCCCCTCTTCTTTCATTCATATTTACTCATTATCCAAATCCTGTGCATTGTATTTTTTTAGATGGAATCTTGCTCTGTCACCAGGCTGCAGTGCAGTAGTGCAATCTCTGCTCACTATTCTCCTGCCTCAGCCTCCTCAGTAGCTGGGACTACAGGCGTGCACCACCACTTCCAGCTAATTTTTGTATTTTTAGTAGAGATGGGGTTTCACCATGTTGGCCAGGATGGTCTCAATCTCCTGACCTTGTGATCCGCCTGCCTCAGCCTCATATAGTGTTGGGATTACAGGCGTGAGCCACTGAACCCAGCGCATTGTAATATTTTAATCTCCACCAAATGTGTCCATTCTCCTAACCTTATGGGCTTATACGTTCATTGCCTCTTAGTGAATTCAGGATCTAATTATTTAATTAACTGACTGACTTATACGTGCTCGTAGCAGACCTTATTTTAATTTTCTTTCCTGAAAACTACTCTCCATACTGTCATGACTAACAAAAATCCATTAGCATATCATTATTGCTTTCAAAATAACATTGAAACTTATCACTATTGTATATGTACTCTAGACCCCATCCTAGTTCTCCAAGTCATTTTCTCAGTGTGTACTCTTTGCTCTTCTAATACAGAACTGGTTACAAGCACTACTCTCTGTAAGGTCTCCATGCTTCCACACACTTTTCTATTGCTACTTCTGGCTAACATTTTCTCAACCTTTGAAGACATAGCTAGGTGCATCCTTTATCCCTCCTCCCATGGTGCTTCCCTGGCTTGCTGTGCTGCTCTTTCATAGAACCTACCACACAGTGGTGAAAAGTGTTCTGCCAAATGTCTCCCCATGTAGACTGTGTTCTCTTGAAGGGCAAGGATTCTGTACTGCTGATCTTCATTTTCTCAAAATCTGGTACAGTTCCATTTCTGTAATTAAAGAGTAATCTATAAATGAATAAGCAAAATGAAAAAATCACAGGCTGGTTGTAAATTGAGATTTTGCATTTAGGTAGACTTCCATTAAAATAAAAACTCTGGCACTTATATTCAGAAGACAAGCAATAACAAATGCTGATGAGGATGTGGAGAAAAGGAAACCCTTGTAGACTGTTAGTGGGAATGTAAATTAGTACAACCACTATGGAGGACAGTTTGGAGGAGCTTCCTCAAAAAAACTAAAAGTAGAGATATCATATGATCCAGCAGCCCCACTGCTGGGTTTATGCCCAAAAGAAAGGAAATCAGTACATGGAAGAGATATCTACACTCCCATGTTTGTTGCAGCACTATTCACAATAGTTAAGATTTGGAAGCAACCTAAGTGTCCATCAACAGATGAATGGGTAAAGAAAAATGTGGTAGATATGCACAATGGAGTACTATCTAGCCATAAAATAGAATGAGATCCTGTCATTTGCAACAACATGGATGAAACTGGAAAGCATTACGTTAAATGAAATAAGCCAGGCACAGAAAGATAAACATTGCATGTTCTCACCTATTTGTGGGATCTAAGAATCAAAACAATTGAGCTTATGGACATAGAGAGTAAAAGGATGGTTACCAGAGGCTGGGAAGGGTAGTGGAAGGGTGGGGTGGGGGAGGTGGAGATGGTTAATTGGTACAAAAAATAGATAGAAAGACCTAATATTTGAAGCACAACAGGGTAAGTATAGTCAATAATAACTTAATTGTACATTTTAAATAACTAAAAGAGTGTAATTGGATTGTTTGCACAACAAAGGATAAATACTTGAGGAGATGGATACCCACTCTCCATGGTGTGATTATTACGCATTGCATGCCTATAACAAAACACCTCATGTACCCCATAAATCTATATACCTTCTCTGTACCCACAGAAATTAAACATAAAAAATTTAAAAGAGTAACCATTTGTCTACAAATAATTCCCCAGTTTGTCAAATATCTAGAATTTTATTTCATGATAACTTATAAAAAACAGGTTTTAGATTTTTAAGAAATTAAATCTACTTTTTTTTGAGTTCTGGTATTCTTAGCTGTGTGATTTGGAGCAAATGCCTTAACTTGTCAGAGACTCAGTTACCTCATTACTAAACGACAGTTGAAATGAAGATTAAATATGTTAGTGAGACTTAACTGATGCGTATATCTTCCTTTTTGAAATAAATAAAAGAAAAAGTTAAAATGATTTCAGTGTTTTTGGGGTCTATAAAAATTGAAGAATTGTTGCTAATTCTATGATAGCTGTGAACTAAGCACCTCTATTTTGATAATCTTCTAAATTACTCCAAAAACTTAATAGAGTGCTGGGTTCTGTGATATCAGTGAAGCTGGTATATTTCAAGCAATTGTCTTATTTACTTAGGCCTAAACCTCTGGCTTAGTTAGACTTAAAATTATTGATGACTGTAAGTGAGACAGTTGAATACTAATAGTGATAATGCCGCTAATAATAAGATGAATGTAACACTTCTATTAAAAATATTTTTAAAATTCCATTTGAGGTACATTGAGAAGCTGTTTCCAATCATGTAGTGCTTCGGGCAGTTGCAAATATTAACTTCAGACAGATTTACTTGATGGTCAGTAATAGAAGGGAAAGGTGGTTCATAATATAGCTAAAGTTACCTTCAGTGATAAGCTCTGCAAATAAGATTACCCTTTCAGTGTGTTTGAAAAGGGTTTTCTAGCACATTTAGATGTTTCTAGTTTCCTATCCACAGACATAGCAACCACTATCAGTAGCACTCTCTTCAAATACAAAGGACAGTGATGCCTGTAATCATGTTTCTAAAAAAATTCAGGTCATGCTTAGATTTATTTGGCTGTATACATTCAAAGGAAACTTCCTTTGGTGTTTTTGTTCACCTCTAAGGAACATCTACTTAAATAAGCCTTTTACTAAGAGTTTAGTTCTTACAGCTATTCTTAACCTTTGATATGTAGCCACAAAATCAAAGGTCTTTGGAAATCGGGGGGAACCTCATTGGGAATTTAGTGCTTATGTGAATGAGGAAATTGAATTGAAGCTCCAGAATTTTATGAAACTTGCTATAGGTTGCACAGTTGGTAGCAAGTCAGCATCAAAACCTGGTTTCACTGACTTTCAGTTTGATATGGCTGGGCTGACTTTGACTCCAAAACGTTTTGGGAGTTTCAAGTGAATGAATAGAGAAAGGGGATACTTGTCAGTGGGAATTTTAAAAAGACTCTGAACAGCTAGATATTTTCTAGAGATCAACAGTCTGAGTCATCAGGGCAAGGCCAATAGCCAATTTTTATAAATTCTAGGCTAGAGGTGTTCTCCAAAGGAGCCCAATCTGAGAAGGGAGGGTAGGACACAATCGTTGGATGTCTGGTGAATGGCAGATTTCAGCATCACGTCGGGATTTGAATAGCTACAAGGACACCAGAAACAAATACCAAATTTGAGAAAAGGACCTGGGGCTGGGCTTCTCTTCTAGTATAGATTGGTTTGATTATCAGAGGATTGAGGTCTATAAGAAGATATTAGATAGACTATAGAAGTGTGATGGATATTACTTTGATGACCACAGCCACATAATCCAGGACCATCAGGGCTCTGTGCAACCCTGGGCACAAAAGGTATGGAGCAAAGTGGGGGAATTTCCCGACCATAATAACCATTGTTACTGGAAGGTGGTCCATACATACTGTTGGGCAGAGTCTCCAGAATACAAGAACTGAGCAGAGCTGAACTTTCAGGTGCTGCTAGACTCCAGGCCAGACCCTTGGCCAACCTGTGTAGGGAAAGAGCAGGCGGCAGTAACAAGATCCCGAACTCCTTCCTTCCTTCCAGACTGCCCACGAAAAATGTGCCTACCACTAAAGGCCCTTGTCTCTTTCTGTGTATAAACATATGGCACTCTTCTAGAAATGCAGGTGGCTTTTCCAGAGAAAGTGACAGAGTTGGGAGGTAGGAGCACGTTATTTCCTCTGAATTTAGGTTGCTGCATACACAGTAGCTTGAACTATAAATTTCATATTAAATAAATCATTTTGTAATACGATTCACCACTATCATTTTCAGAAATAAATTTACCATCTTCGACTATGACTTAATTCCTCTAAACTGGCGTCATATGAACCTTGAACCCCATAATACATGCTGTTCACAAATTCATATGGCCCCCAAGTTGATTCAAACTCTCTGGGGAATAAAGTCCACAGTGTGTTACTTGCTTATGAACTCTAGGCGAAAGTATAAAGTAACTTTCAGAATCTAGTTACTTGGCCTAGTGGCTTTGAGTGTAAGTTTATTATGCTATCACCAACATGTTTATGATCAGTTTTAGCTAGTGCAGGCTATGAAGTACTTTTCCCTTGACCCAGTCAGTTAATTTTAAAATGCCTTAGGCCAAAACTCTCTGTGGAAAACAAGCTTCTGGTATCCCTAGGTAAATTTGTGGTTTACTTCTCTTTTGTTTTGTGCTATTTCACTCCATAAACAATGAGAGTGACTTTTTAAATATGTATAGCTTTTTCTATTTCCTAATTTTTAAAGAATTTGGCACTTTAGATACAAAGAATCCAAAATGTGCTCCTTAACCTTTTGTTTGGAATCAACATGAACTTACTCTTTATATGAGGATCCCTTAAAAATAAAGTATCCTTCTCAGAGATCCTTTCACTATGACCATTTTTCTAAGTTACAGATACAAAGAATGAGAGCTTTATAATTACTTACCATCTGGTGACTAGTTCCTCCTGAAATGCCTTCCACCCATCCATATTTTAATGTCTTTTTCTTTCAATCATGTGTAATACCTCAGCCAAATATATTGGTTTATCAGTTATTTTCCCAGCTTCTCTGGGCGGCATTTGTTGTATGAATATTCATTCTTTTTCCTTCTAGGCCTTCCTCTCTTGCTGATGACAGCTCCACAGTTGCTGAAACACTAGGTCTATACTTTATAGGCAGCACAAAAGGTTTCTGGACTTAAGGTTCCTGATTTGTGTGACTCTCTCTATGTGAGAATCTGAAAGCTCATTCTACTGTTGTTGCTATAAATTGGAAAAACACCAAATGCGGACATTAACCTAGCTTTAGAAGCCAAATTGACAGGTATATCCTAAGGGGAAATAACGTCTGAAACCTTTTGCTAACTTTAAATATCTATTTATTTATTATCTATCTATCTATCTATCATGTATCTCTCAAAACAAAGCTTAAACATACACATGATTATAAATACATAAACCACAGCCACTGAAAATAAAAATTTAAGCCCCAGAGATACCTTTTTATAACTCATATACACAATTATTGCTTCTTATATTTGTAGGCACAGGGTCAAGGCACAATTGTAAAGATAATTTTAGCCCTTGATTTCAGCTTACAGCCACCTGCTGTCATTTCAGAGTGTGCAATGAGCCTGTGCCATGGCCAACTGTGGCTGTGTGGTTCCATGGCAGGTTGTGGTGTTTTGGGTACACAATGAGACATGAGTGGAAGTCTCCGAATTCTAGTTTAATGCAGAGCTGCCAGTCACTCATCAATCTGCAGGGTCTTATTTTAAGAACAAGTGGATGAATAAAAGGATATATTAAATAAGGTGTTTTTTCCCTTTAAAAAAATACAGTTGCTAACATAGATAAGTGAATTTGGAAGCACACTGGACTTGGCATCAAGCAAAAATTTTCATTGTAAGATTTACACCTGACAAAGCTTTCATTTAAATTTTTTGAGTTTCATGTCTTTAAAAGGAAAACTCAATCTGTATATCTCTATTGTAAAAAATTTAAGAGATATTGATTCCCTTCTCCTTTTATTCTACAAATATTTATGGAACACCTACTGTATAGTTACCATTCCATCAGAAATAAGTGGAAAGGCATTTAGAATATCCTTTAAGATCTAGAACTTATCAAATGTGAATGAGGTCTCTCTATGATCCAACTGTCATTTTGCTGTCAAAGAGAAAAGTGAGGTGATTCCAGCTATTTCACCTGTGTCACTTTTACTTGTCATGATCTTTTTCTACTATCTTAAATCAGTGGTTTAAAAAAAAATGTTAGAAGCATAATATTAAGATTGGCAATGTTTCTAGTAAATTGTTTCTAAATTCAGCTATACAAATGTGACTCATCAGAGGGGGGAAAAGTGCCAAATACCAAACAGAAGTTGTTGCTCGTGTACAAACCTCACTACTGAATGTTTGTGTTTATTAAAAAAAAAAAAATCCAAACATCTAATTTTAGTTTCCAGGGAAAAATAAAATGAGAACTTTATGTAAAAGTGGGTCAAATTTTCAGTTTTTTTAAAATGCTTCATACAAAATGCTTTCGAAATTCAAAAGGAAGTAAAATGAAAGCAGCAGAAGTAACACAAATTTATTTTTATTTTATTTATTTATTTTTTTCGAGAAAGGGTCTCACTTTGTCTCCCAGGCTGGAGTGTATTGGCTCAATACAACCTCCGCCTCCCATGTTCAAGTGATTCTCCCGCCTCAACTCCCTTAGTAGCTGAGACTACAGGCAAGCGCCACAATACCCTGCTAATTTTTGTATTTTTAGTAGGGGGGGGTGGTTTCTCATGTTGGCCAGGCTAGTCTCAAACTCCTGGCTTCAAGTGATCCGCCCGCCCCAGCCTCCCAAAGTGCTGGGATTACAGACATGAGCCACTGTACCCGGCTATAACAAAAATTAGTAAATGACCAAACTGAATCAAAAAGAAGTAAAGACCAGAAATACAGTGTTTCCTTTTTCTATTTTCTCCTCATGTGTGTTGATCTACATTGCACTCGAATTTTAAGGTACATGCAATGGCTTGGAATAGAAACCCTCAATTTAAGGAAAGAAACAGAAGGCCAACTACACTGTCACTAGGGAAAGTCAAGACAGAGACTGGAAGTGTCTGCCAGGATCAAGGTCCTGCCTGCCCCGCATCAGCGTGCTGAGGTTGCAGCTTCCTCTATATCACAACCCTCTCTAAGAGAGGCAAATCTGTACATTAGTTTTCCTCCTCAGTTCCAAAACTTTCACCCTAGAAACAGCCATGCCTGGTCTTCCCTGTGTACTGCTGCCAACTCCTTTCCCATTCATCTGAATGCAATAAAGGGTTTATGTCCTGAACATAAATATGACTCAGAAACTCCTTTATCTCTTCAGATTGTGACTACTGATCTAGTGAACTTACAGTGAAGGAAAATTCTTTGAGCCTTACAGAATACTATACAATTCTACATATGCTTCTATTGTGGTAGAAATTGCCATTTGCCCAAGTACTTTTTATATAAATGCCCTCAAATTTCTAAGACAGTACAGTATGTTCCACCCACTTTAGTGACAGATGGAAGAGACATTTGGAATTGTAAAATGTCTTTATGAAGAGCAGATCCTTCTAGTGTTGTAGTTTTACCTCAAGATAATACAGTTTTCTCTACCCTAGTAACATGCTGAAAAATAAATCAATTTTTATTGAGCTCCCAAATGTTTATAGCACTTGTCCTTTTTTTACTTAGAAGCCCCCATGCTCTTTCAATGCACTTTTGTCCCAAGGCACTGTTTGTGGTCTACTACTATTATTTTTCTAGGTTTTGCTTCAGAGCTCTCATTTCATTTCAAATCTATCTTCGTTTTTGTTATTCTTTTAACACAGCCAACACTTCTTACTGTCTGAGGATGTTTGCATTTGAGTGTCACAGATTTAACCCAAACAAAACCTGTCAAAAACAAAATCATCATTTTCCTGTCTATTCGTACTCTAATAGTCCCTTATGGCTTTTGCCCGCTTATCGTAAGATATATATATCTTATGATATATATATACACACACACACACACACACACACACACACACACGTATGTATATGTATATACTCTAATTTGAATTCAAATTCTCCTTTCTTCAAGCCAGTTACCAAGTCCTGTAGATGTATTGCTTATATTCCACCCTCTCTTTTTCCCATGTTTAACAACTGCCACTTTAGTGAAGGCCCTTACCGTTTCAGACCTGGACAACTGCAAAACCTCCAATGTACTCTTCCTGATCCTTAACACCTGGTACACTGTTTTTGGATTAATCTTTTTAACATACAATTTCCATGATATCACTATAGTGCTCTAAAATATTTAGAGGTTCTCCATTACTTAAAGAACAAAATGCAAATGCTTTATCTGCTTAAGAGATCTGACTCCTACTTTTGCTACCTCTTCTTCCACTATCATGTCCAATGAATATGAAAGTCATGCAGGATAGTGGAAGAAGCATTACAGTAGGAATTAAGAGAAGTGGATTATATTATTCACTCAGTCTCTAACTGGTTTTGTAATCATTGTCAAATAATATAACTTATCTGATATTCAGACTTATTCATAATATGAAAGGATGGACCAAGAATAATGATGATAGTACATGTAATTCCTCCTCAGTCTTAAATTCTATGATAGAAAGAGTTACAATTCTACCCATTATTCTAAGAATCCTTTATTTATTCTACCTTTACAGTGTTTTGTCCACAATTTGTACCATAGCACCTGCCACTTCCTCCACTTGAAATGTCTATTTCCTATCTGAATAATGCCTCTCTTTTAAGGTCTGTCTTAAGTTTTAGTATATCCATATGAAAGCTCTCCAGATTACCACAATGGACCCTCCATTTCCTGAACTTTGCCATGTTTTTAGCACTTATTTTTCATAGCACTGGTTTTCCACCCCATGTCTCTTTTAATATACATGACAGATAATATTTAACATGTTTCCATATCTTTACCACTCCCTAGTATATCTTGACAATAACATTTTGGTATTTTATGCTATTTGATTATTATACCCAGTATCTATGTAAAGCCCAAAGGATTATTTAATAAATCTCTCAGTCACCAGCGTTACTTGTTTTCGTAGACAATAAATTTGACCATAGTTGGCCTCAGCCATAGCTCTCTATCCAGTTGCACTGCTTTTCTTCTTCTCTCTTTTAGGTGGGCTTGAATTTGTGATAGTCAATGTGTATTGTATCAGTAGTGACAGCTGGAGTTTTGTGTTAGGGAGGATTCTGAAGTTACCTCTGGGCTCAGAAAAATTCCCATGATAGATTAGCAGTTTCTCATCTGGTGTGGAGGTGGGAAGGGGCACCATAATTGCCATTCCCATACTAGGCTCTAGCCTTCAATGTTTTACTGTCCTAATATGTAGCATTGTCTAAAAGGCAATAGGATAACATAGAAAGGGCTTTGGAACTAAAATCGTAAAGTCTGGCCTGGCTAATATACTAACCAGCCCTACCACCACCATTGCAAGACTTGGGTAACTAAAATTTTTTTTTTTTTTGTAATTTTCAGCTTCTTGATTGTAAAATGGAGATTTTGTGTACAGCACTGGCCACCATATAAGATTACTGAGTATCACTTAAAATAATATTTGTGAAACTATTCTGTAAATCAAGGACATAAAATGTCAGGCATTACATCAATAGGCTAAAAATGAAAAAGCACACAATCATATCAGTAGATGCAGAAAAAGCATTTGATAAAAGTAAGCACCCATTCATGATAAATACTTTCAGTAAACTAGGGTTAGAGGGCGTGATGGTTAATACTGAGTGTCAACTTGATTGGATTGAAGCATACAAATATTGATCCTGGGTGTGTCTGTGAGGGTGTTGCCAAAGGAAATTAACATTTGAGTCAGGGGGCTGGGAAAGGCAGACCCACCCTTAATCAGGGGGCACAATCTAATCTGCTGCCAGCCCGGCTAGAATGTAAGCAGGCAGAAAAATGTGAAAAGAGAGACTGGCCTAGCCTCCTAGCCTACATCTTTCTCCTGTGCTGGACGCTTCCTGCCCTTGAACATCAGACTCCAAGTTCTTCAGTTTTGGAACCCAGACCAGCTCTCCTTGCTCCTCAGCCTGCAGACGGCCTATTGTGGGAACTTGTGAGTTAATATTTAATAAGCTTATACATATATAAGCTTATATATATAAAATGGATATATATATATGGAGATATATATATAAATATATATATATATCTCCATTCCATTCGTTCTCTCCCTTTAGAGAACCCTGATTAATACAGAGAGAAGCTTCCTTAGGTAGATTAAAATAAAACAACCTACAGATAACCTCATACTTAATGGTAAGAAATGAGAAGCTTTCCCAGTAAGATTAGGAATAAGGCAAAGATATCCCCTCCTATCACTCCTTTTCAACGTCATACTAGATGTCCTAGATGATGCACTAAAACAAGAAAAGGAAATGAAAGATATATGAATTGGGAAGAAAGAAATAAAACTCTTTTGGTCTTTGACACTATAATCTACGTAGGAAATGCGAAAGATTGGACAAAAAAACTCCTTGAACTAAAAAGCAATAATAGTAGGATTGCAGGATTCAAGGTTAATGTAAATCTTCAATTTATTTTTTACACACCAGCAATGAACAAGTGGAATTTGAAATTAAAAACACAATACAATTTACACTAGCATCCCCAAAACTGAAATACTTACATATACATCTAACAAAAATATGTACAAGATCTATGTGAGGAAAACTACAAAGCTCTGATGAACGAAATCAAAGAACTACATGAATTGAGAGATAATCCATGTTCATGGAAAGGAAGATCCAATATTATCAAAATGTCAGTTTTTCCCAACTCGATCTATAGATTCAATGCCATCCCAATACAAATTTCAGAAACTTATTTTGGAAATATTTATAAACTGATTCTAAAGTTTATTTGGAGAGGCAAAAGACCCAGAATAGCCAGCAGAATATTGAAGGAGAAGAACAACATTGGTAGAACAACATGATCAATCTCAAAACTTACTATAAAGCTACATTAATCAAGTCAGTGTGGTACTGATAAAAAAATAAACAAATGAAAATAGATCAATGAAACAGAATATGGAGATCAGAATTGGACCATCATAAATATTGTCAACATCTTTGACAAAGAAGCAAAGATAATACAATGGAGCAAAGACAGTCTTTTCCACAAATGCTGCTGGATGAAAAACCAAAACCAACCAAACAAACAAAAAACGAAAAAGAAAGAAAGAAATAGAAAAAGATAAAAAAAGAATCTAGCCACAGACCTTACATCTTTCACAAAAATTAAATCAAAATCGATCATAGACCTAAATATACAATGTAAAACTATAACACGCTTAGAAGACAACTTAGGAGAAAACCTAGATGAACATGGGTATGGTGATGACTTTTTAGAAACAATACCAAAGGTATAATCCATGAAAGGAAGAATTAATAAGATGGATTTCATTAAAATTAAAAGCTTCTGCTCTGTGAAAGACGTCAAGAGAATGAGAAGTCAAGCCACAGGTTGGAAGATAATACAGTCAGATATCACTTGACAATGGGGATACTTTCTGAGAAATGTGTCGTTAGGCGATTACGTTGTTGTGCCCACATCACAGAGTGTACTTACATGAACCTAATGATATAGCTTACCACATACCTAGCCTGTATATTATAGACTATTGCCTGTGTGCTACAAACCTGTACAGAAGTTATTGCACCGTGGGCAACTGTAACACAATGGTAAGTATTTATGTGTCTAAATGTATCTAAACATAAAAATGTATAGTAAAATAAGTCAATGAGAGAAGTGGTATGTGCTATATATACTTTTATATGACTAGAAGTAGGTTTGTTTACACCAGCACATGAGTAATGCATTGCATTATGATATAATGCATTGCACTATTGATGGCCATAATGTCACTGGACAATAGAGATTTTTCCACTCCATTATAACTTTATGGGACGACTGTTTTATATGCAGTCTGTCATTGACTGAAACATCATTATGTTGTATGTCACTGTAATTGCATAAGGTACTTCTAATAAAAGACTGTTATTCAAAAACACAAAGGTTTCATAAAACTCAACAATAAAAAACAAACAACCCAATGTGAAATTAAGCCAAAGACTTTAACAGATACCTCACCAAAGAAGATACATGGATGGCAAATAACCATATGAAAACATGTTACATATCATATGTCATTAGGGAAATGCAAATTAAAGCAATAGTAAGATACTATTAAATACCCCTTAGAATCCCCCAAATTTGGGAGACTGACAACACCAAATGCTGGTGATGTAGAGCAACGGGAACTCTCATTCATTACCGGTGGGAATGCAAAGTAGTACAGACACTTGGGAAGACAATTTGGTTGTTTCTTATAAAACTGAAGATACTCTTACCGTATGATCAGCTGTTTGGTATTTACCCAAAAAGTTTAAAACTAATGTCCACAGAAAACCTGCACTTTAATGTTTATAAGAGCTATGTTCATAATTGCCAAAACTTGGAAGAAGCAAGATGTCTTGCGGTATATAAATGGATAAATTAACTGTGGTACATCCAGACAATGGAACATTACTCAGTGCTAAAAAGAAATAGTATCTATTAGGCCATGAAAAGACATGGAAGAACCTTAAATGCATGTTATTAGTGAAAGAAGCCAACCAAAAATAGCTTCATACTGTATAATCCAACTATGTGACATTCTGGAAAAGGCAAAACTATGAATACAGTAAAAAGATCATTGTTTGCCAGGAGGGAGGCAGCGGGGGGTGGGGGAGGGTGTGAATTAGCAGAGCACAGAGGATTTTCAGGGCAGTGAAAATACAGCATCTGTATGATACTGTAATGATGGATACATTTTATTACACGTTTTCTCAAAGCCATCGAATGGACACCAAAAGCAAACACTAATACAAACATTTGACTTGGGTGATTCTGATGTGTCAATATAATTTTATCAATTATAACAAATGTTTGCTAATACGAACTTTCGACTTGGGTCATTCTGATGTGTCAATATAATTTTATCAATTATAACAAATGCACAGGAGATGTTGATAATAGAGTAGGCCATGCATATGTGAGGGCAAAGGGTACATGGAAACTCTGAGCCTTCCTCTCAATTTTACTGTGAACCAACAACTGCTTTAAAAAAATAGTCTTTCAATATGAAAAAAGTCAGACATTTCTATTTTTGCCTTGTCACAGAAAATTTAAAAAACAGGGGCAAGAGACAATCCTAATCTTGCAATCTCAGTAAAGCAATACTAACATATCAATGCATTTCCTTTCCCTTGCTTTCCCATCTATATTTTTACAAACTGGTTGTAATCATGTTAAATATATTTTACCTTGGTTTTTAATTTAATATTATATCCTAAGTAGTTTCTCTGTTTCCACATAATTTTTAAAAAAAAAATCAGTTTAATATAACATAATAATGTACTGGATATGCCATAAGTCTCTGAAATAATCCCTGCTGTTCCTCTTACAACTGTAAATATATCTCTTCTCTGTTTTTTCTTGCTTGTGAAACTAAGCTGATTATTTGGTATAAATTCATGCAATCCAGAAATGCCACATTCAATCATGCATTCCACATACATTATTGACTAACTGATGCCAAGTACTGAGTTAGTCTCTAGATGTGTAGTGGTAGAGAGAAAAGTTATTGCCCCTGGCCTTATAAAAATGTATAATCTAGTGGGGGAAGGCAGGAACAGGTAGTTTAAAAATGGATACAAATAATTATATATTTCCGAACTATGGTAATGTTATGAATGAAAAACCATGGTGCTTTGAGAAAAAAACACTTGGAGAATTGGAGGGGGACACCCATTTTAATTGTGTGTTCAGAGAATACTTTTCTGAGAATGTGGCATTTCCAAATGATTAAAAGCAGCTAGCGTAATAGAAATCTGAGGAAATATGATTCCAGATAGAGCAAACTATATGTGCCAAGGCCTGAAGCAGAAATGTGCTTAGAGGGATTCAGGAATGAAGCAAGAGGAAACCAGTGTGACTAGAGAAGGAATGTCCTGAGATGAGGCTGGGGTGGGATCATGTTGGGCATTGTGTTGTCATGAAATTTGGATTTGATTTTATAGGAAATGAGATTTGATAGACCTTAAAGAGGGCAGAGGCATAATTGCTTTTATGAGAATGGTTGGAGACCTGCAAGAGTGAATGAAGACAGAAAGATTAAACAATGCAGAGTCCAGATGGGAGAAAATGGAGGCTTTTGCTAGAAAGTAGAAATAGAGATGGAAAAGAAAAGATGAATTCAAAACATGCTTTGGAAGTAGACTTGATAGAAATGTATTTTTGATTGGAAGTAGGGGTAAAGAAAAGGGTAATTCCAAAAATGATCCATATACAAACTGTGGTGGCTTTGTAACATGCCACTTTGGCTAGGCTGAATTACATTTCTGGTGAGGGTGGGCCATGGAGAAATTCTTGCAAGATTTGGAAGGCAGGAAGGAAGCCTCAGCTATTTTGTGGTTCTCACGCATTGTCGCTTATCTGCTGATTCATCCCCTTGGAATGAGGCAGCAGCTGAGCCTGCAACTGCTCAACTTTCCTCTAAACTTTCCTTCAGCTTCTCCAACTTTTGGACCAATTCTATAGCACTATGATGAAGGGCCTTTGCTTCCGCAGGTCACCCATACCACCAAAGCCAATAAATGTGGTTTCGCTCTGTTCTGAGGAGTTGCAGTTCACGCCTGTGGGTTCCAGCTTTTTCTTAATATCCTTATATTACATCATGTTCTCTTTTTCACTGTCTGCCCTCTGGACTTCATGCCCAAGCAGCAGACACAAAGACAGCAGCCTTACAGAAAGTGTTTAGCCCCAACAATGGTATCAGGCCAAATCCCTGTAACAGACTTGTCTTTTACTGACTTGACTGATCATAAATAAAAGTAACGTGTTTCCGACATTTTGCAGAAAAGTCGCATGATTATTAATAGTATAATACTTATTGCTATATCACAATGGCTTGGGTTCCATACTACCCATCTTCATTTTTGTTGACAAGGGTCATGTACAAGGATAAAATATTTGCTGAAATCATAACTTTTTCTAAGAAGTCTATGCTTCTTTAATTTAGCTCACTGAGTTGTTCCTTAAAATGATTTTTCTTTATCTATTGGTCTGACTATAAGCAACTTATTCTTTAAGTCTAATAAAGAGAGATTGAGTGTACCTATTTTCTTTATTTATGAATTATACTTACATATAAATCTATCTGCTCATTACGAGGCTATTGGTTAAGATAGGTATAATCATGACTGTCACAAAAATGTTATTCAAAGTTCCAACATGATCATAGAACCTCATACCTCATCTTGAAATTTTGAGGGATATAAAATTAAGACAGTAAGAGAGGAGAGAGTGACAGAGACATACAAACAAAAAGATAAAATAAAGGGAAAGAGAAAGTGAACAAGAGACAAATGTGCTTTTAAAGAAGTTGGGATAATAGTAACTTTGAGTTGTTCCAGAGGAAAGGAATACAAATTTTTCTGTATTAGAAGGATTTTCTGTTTTTGGAAAAGAAGTCTTAATTTTGGCTTGAATATAGAATCAAGCCATTTTAGTCATTTTCTTTGAATTAAGACTTTCAAGTTCTGAAAGCTATCAAGATAAACTTAATGTCATTACAAAATAGTGAAAATACAATAATTGCAAAGTGTAATTTCAGTGAAGCCAGAACTGCTGCTGGAGGTTCTGGATAAATGTCCCTTACACACAGGGTGTAGAAAAAGGTTGGGACTGACTGAAAGTGTCTGGGGAAAATGGGAATGCTGCCTATGATATAATCATTGGTGGAAAAGGTCTGCCATTGTTTCTGAGAAGCAAATGGAGACTGAAGGCAATGTTATTCTGAAATTACCTAAATAACTAAAATTATGAAAATAGACATAAATAAAAGTTAAAAAATCAATTATTTGAATTATTTAGGAAAAGGAATCAGGCCTGAGTTGGTACCAGTTGAGCCCAATCGCCTAAGTATGATTTTAAGGAGCCTTTTGCAATGTTCAAATGCATTGATTTGTTATTCAACTCTACTTCTCTTTCCATAGGTAAATAAACTTTCTGCCTCATGACTCCTTCCCTTCTTCCTTCTTTTTCAAATGCTCAAATTTGCTGTAGAGTATGTAAATCTTCTATTGGCACTGGGTCCCACAAAGAAATAATGTCTTCTTTTGCTCAGGTATCATGTTTTGACAAGGAGAATCTTACTGTTCCGTTATTTTTTAATCTTAACTGGATTCAAGCTGTTAGTCATTAAACTCCCTAGCAGATGGAAAGAATAATCTGTAGTGGTAGTTGCCCAAACACCATGACTTCAAGGGGTCTGATCATCCAGATGGATATCAAACAGTACTTATATATTGAAAAAGTGACACTTCATATATATGTACTGTGTTTCATATGTGTGCAGATACTAATTGATTGATAAATTAGAAACTTGTTTAAAAACATTCCTGAATTTAAACTACTTTTTTGGGCATTTAGTCACTCAAAAGTAAAAATGTAATTTCCATTATACATGATTGCTCGGTTTTAAAATGCTGCCTTTTTCTTTTGATGTACTTTTTATTTTTTGTCAAAACAAGGGGCTGGGAATGGTGACTCATGCCTGTATTCCCAGAGCTTTGTGAGGCTGAGGCAGGAGGATGGCTTGGGGCCAGGAGTTTGAGACTAGCTTGGGCAACATAGTGAGACACTGTCTCTAGAAAAAAATTAAAAAATTAACCAGGCATGGTGGCACATGCCTGTAGTTCCAGCTACTTAGGAGCCTGAGGCGGGAATATTGCTTGAGCTCAGGAATTAGCAGTTACAGTGAGCTATGACTGTGCCACTGCACTCCAGTCTAAGTGATAAATAAATGTATTTTATTGCTTAGAAAGCCAAGTAATTTAAAAAGACACATTTTTTAGATATACATATATGTTCGTATGTGTATATATATGAGAAAGGGTATATTTAAAATATTCTTATTGATAGGGCTACTAATAAAAAAAAGCACTCAGTTCTAGTCTATGATTTTTTTTTTTGTCCTTGATCAGCAGTCATTTTTTAAACCACTGTTTTCCAGAATTTGGTAAAATTTTCTTATCCATTGATGACTTCTTTCTTTTCTGGAGATAATATGGATTCATATCTTTAGATTTTTTACAGGAATTTTGTTAGGGAAACGGGATAAACAAATGTCCTCTAGCTACCATTTTTAACCAGAAATCTCTTTGCAAAAGTTTTAACATCAAGAAAGGACCCTCATGCTTGGAAACACTGGCAACCACTGGTGAAGAGCAAGAGCCCTGGGAAGAATCAGGATGTCACTTGGCCTCTGCCACTGACCTGCGGCGTGACTGCAGACCAACGACCTGCACCTCTTGTGCCCCAGTTTACTCCTCTGTGAAATGAACACTCATGCCAGGTAATGGCTAGACTGTCACCAGGTCTCCTATTTGCTAGTACGGGGCCCTCTTTGACCAATAGAATAAAGACGGATGGGCCTTCTACCTACATACAGTCATCAAACTCATCAAACTGTGAGCAGGAAGAGAGAAAAGACTGGGAAACTGAGCTAGGTGGAGAGGCAGGAAACAAGGTGCTAATAAAGGAAAGAAGCTTTGAAGGTGACAGAGTCCGAGGTTGAAGCATAAATATTAGAGAAGCTTGTGTCAAATCCAAGGACTACGTCAACATGGTCCTTAGCATGAAAGGGAAATTGACTTGGCAGTAATAATCTAAACAGAACTAGGAGAAGAAAATATAGGAAACAAAGGCCAAGAAGTAGGCGGTTGTGGTAATTAAAACAAGAAATAACTGAAGCCTGGATATGTACCCTGGCAGGCGGAAGAGCAAAGAGGGATTTTATGTTTCACTTAGAGTGATAGGGATGAATACAACCGTATCCCTTAATTATTTTTCTCTAAAATAAACTGGCATGTTTCTAATAATGAGAAATCTACATGTTTCTAATAAAAAGACATTCTAAAACAGTTTGGTCAGGATTAAGACTGGGAGGTTGAAAAATATGAGTTCTGACTAAATGCAGATGAATCTGGAAAGAACACTACCACCACCACCACCAAAAACAAAACAAAAAGAAAACTCTGATATAGCCAAACAAAATAAACAGCAATTTCAACTGGCTGGTTTTCTTGCTCGTGGTTGTGAGCCCAGATAAGGAGCTTTGTGGTGGTGGGAAGGCAATGAAGCCTTAATTGCCTATTAACTGGCTCCTTCTGGTTGCATCCTCTGTGCACTCTGTCGCCTATCCCCTGACTGGGCCACCGCCGCCTATGCTAAATGGGTTCTGATCAGCTAAAAATCACACAGTAATTTAAGCTGGACATTTTAGTGAAATCCAGACAATTCCCCAGCATCTTTTCAAAAGGATGAAGGCTTTAATCAGTACAATACAAATCATGGGGAATAAGGGAGAGATTAGGTCAGAATGTGGGTCAGAAAAACTATAGAGGAAGTGCTAATGGGATAAGGGCGCCTGAGCTTTTTATCTTATTAGCGCTTCCCATGTCAAATTAGCAAAACGGTTCAGGCACTAAAGTGTTAGATAAAATGTTCATATGGTATGTGTTCCCTAGAAGGATTCTCGGAGTGCCTCTTCCAAGAAGATTGAAGTTTTCTTCGCTTTTCTTTTTTACCTTTGGAGGTAAGCATGATCATGGTAAGTCAGACTCCTGGTGACCTCTGGAAATATGGCTTTGTCAGCAGGGCTGCCACATTACAAAATTCTAGACAGCACCATTCACAAGGAATATGATGTGAATGGTGCCCATGAAGGCATGCAAAGCGGGAGCTGTGCAATGCAGTGGCCTTTCATCAGGACAGATTTCCTTTTGGTAACCATGGAGTAAAAAATATGTATTCCAGGAGTTGCACCTTGAAAATGTGCTTGTGACTTAGAACTGCAGTATTTACTTAAATAGCAGGTGTGCAAATCAGTGTCATCTGAGTATCTTTTTCAATATTCACATGTCAGTGCCCTTTCTCATCTTACTTTTTGCATCACATGGATAAGTAATTAACATTTTAAAGGAAGTAGGCAGTTATTTTAAAAATCTGTTCATTCAATAAATACTGAGAACTTTCCATGTGGAGCCACACTGGTCCTCTCTCAGTTAAATTACCAAACAGAAGTAAAGTGCTTGGAACAGTGTTAGCTGTGAATTTTATTATCATTATTAGTTTTTAAACATACCAAGCTCCGTCTTGCCTCAAGACCTCCTTTTACTGTTCCCTTCCATTTTAGAAAGTTTCTGCCCCTTTCCACTTTCTTACCCCATGGCTAAATTCTTCTTGCTCTTTGGGGCTAAGCTTAAAAATCACTTCCTAATTATTCTATCTAAAGTCATTTATCTCCTCCTCCTCGCTATTTGTAACTTTCTCAGCCCCACACTGGTTTCCTACACAGCATTTGTCATCATCCGTCAGTATCCTACTGCTTTATTTACTTGTGAATTATCTGGCTTATCCGATGGTGGGTAATCTCCAAGGAGGGACCCAGTATTGTACATCAAAGGACCTCAAACAACCTGTATTAAAAGGATGTATGAATAATTGAGTAACTATAGCACCTAAATTTTCCCAAGAAAAACTTAGTTTTCAGTGCACTTGAAAGTCTACTCATTCTTTTTCTGTGTTTCTGAGTCAAATTGTGAAACTGACTATGGTGGGATATAGTTATTAACATGTTTACTGATTTCTTTTCAAATTTGGGAGAGGCTTGAATTCAAGAGAAACATGACAGTATGTAAGGGGCAATTTCCTAATACTACATGGCAGTGGCAGCCTTGTAGGATGGTGTTATGAAAGTTCTTCACAGTATCACAGTAAACACCCTGAAGCCTAAAGTCAAAATATGAAACATTCAACTATTGTATGTGAATATAGTCTTGATTCACTAACACAAGGGCGGTTTTTGTAAACTATACAACTGTGCACTTGTTTTAATTTTAATTTTTTTAAGGAAGAGATGATTTCCAGGTTGTTCCGTATTCCAAATTTATCGAACTGGACACTATCAAATGCAGCAAATAAAGACAATTATGTCCTGTGTAGTATATAAGATATATACAACATTGCTTTGTTGCTGCAGAGATGCTTACCACCAGTATTGGCCTGAAATTTTACTGATGATTGGTGCTTAGACCAACTGGACCACCAAGAAATTAGGCTAATTTTATCCAAGCAATGGACTGATAATGTCTAGGGTATGCTTGTTTTTTTTTTTTTTTCAGTTAGTTACCAGAACTCTGTACCTACGTCATATCAATAGTTGATATAGCTTTCCTTAAGTAGCAAATTTCAATTGAAAAGATGAATTAACCATGGTTAGAAATGACAAGCTCTGATTACACAGTTTAATAAAGGCTCTTTAGTTGCAGTGGAAATTTCCTCAAGCTAGCTCAAATGAACAATTTGTTGTTGAGGTATGATATCCTAAGAGAAATAAGTTATAACCACGTCTCTTGGGAACTATAGCCCCCAGGGACTGAGGCATCTACCTGCTGCATTTCACCTCACATCTTTAGTGGCCAATGTGATCGATCTTCTTTGGGTGCCTCTGCTTCATTGTTTCTACCTTTCTCTAGAGAACAACATTGGTGCGTCATGGCTGACAATGGCTACTTCAAACCTCACTTGACGTGACCTTTCATTTTGTACTCCTCTCCCCTACTGTTTTCTAAATATGCAATTTATTGAAAGAAACGAATTAGTTGTTGGCAAGGGAATGGATTGATTTTCCTAAGTCAGATGTTCACCTCTGACTTAATCTGCCATGGTGTGATGGCTGGGTACCATGGTGGACGCATGGCTGTCTAATCCAGCCCTTTAGTGGGAATTGAAAGAGGAACTGAAATTCTAAGTTTTGTATGTCGTCATATACCACATAATCGATCTTTGACATTTATCAACACACAACAAAAGTTCATGAAAATAAAAGAAGAGCAGAAAAATTGAAGGAACTTTTACAAAAATATGTAACAGAGATTTGGGGAAAATATATTTTGCTTCGTATGTATTTTTCACTGAAATCATCACTGTGCCCCCATGTTTAGGGCTACTTTCATGATGTAGCATGAGATTCTTTAAATTTATGAAGAGCAATAATTTTATTCTAAATAATCCCTCTCATTTTAATTTTTCCTCCCATGCATACATGGGGATGCATTTCAGGGGTAATATGAGGAATATAATTTGGATTCCACTTTCTTTTTTCTAGCTTTCACAAGGTCTAAGTCCCCTTAGGCATGATTTCCCTGACTTAAGTTTCACTGAATAATGATCTTTGGTCCGCAGTAAATATCTTTTTTTCTGTCTTTTTTTCTCTTCCACCTTTTCCTTTTATCTTCCAAAATCCATTATTATTTTCTCTAAACAACAATTCTCAGTTTCTTTTGTAGTTACACAACTGTTGTGAATATTAATGGTATTCTTCAAGGGGTATTATTTATAGCAGGAAATATGGGCCTTTGATCAGTGTTTTTCTTAAATAAAACCCTCATGCATTGTGGGTAGATTGTATTTCTCTTATCTTATGTTGGGCATTTCGTTGCTCATTTCAATCTTTCCTTCTATAACAGACTTGGAGGCTGTTGGAGACTTTTAAGTTGTTCTTTTTAAAAAGCCTTTTTCTCCTTTATTATGTGATGTCTCTAACGCTGGCTCTGGGAATGGTGATGTCTGCCCTGCTTGGAAATCCTTTTGCTACACTCCCTAAAGGCAGCAAGTGATTCAGGGGTGACTGTGTAATTTGTTTTGTACCGTGGAATTCCTGCCATGCCTATATGTATTTAGACCACAGGCAAACCAATAAAGTTGTCATAGAAACAAAGCATTTCATGAATAAATCAATCCATAACAAACTTGTAAACTTCAAACAACCCACTGTGCTTTAACAACACATCCGTTACATACACAAAATAATCATGTTTGTAATGAGCAATGCACAATATTATTCTTTCCCATATATTTGGTCCTGTTTGCCATCTTATAAATATTCCTTAATGTATTTTTATGCAGCCTGTAGATTCCTACTGAGCTGGAATGAAATAAGTAACTCCAGCTGGTATGATAATACTAGAAAAGCAGACTTTAAAAAATGTACCTTATGTTGAACCCCAGTTCACACAATATGTTTGGAATACCTATTCAGATCAGAGGGGATTGAAACTGTGGCTAATAAAGTTTCCTCATGTTGATCAACTCTAATATTCCTTTTTCATTTTTCAGTTTGCTT
Organism: Pongo pygmaeus; assembly: GCF_028885625.2. Taxonomy (NCBI): domain Eukaryota; kingdom Metazoa; phylum Chordata; class Mammalia; order Primates; family Hominidae; genus Pongo; species Pongo pygmaeus. The sequence goes on along the minus strand of NC_072373.2, from coordinate 131,711,971 downwards.
GTTTGGCTTTTAATATCCTGCTCTGCATATAGTGGGCATCTTCAGGGAATGTGGTTGACTGGCAGCGGGGTGTGGTTAGCTATTTGAAAAGTGGCACTGGGTATTTTTAAAAGGATCAATGATCTGTGCCAGAAACTATCGTGACCTGATTGGAGAAAGAAAATGCTTTGAGGAAAAAAAGAATATTATTGTGTAAAACTTAAATTCCTTTGCAGATGGTAAAAAGACAAGGAAAAGGCAGAGCTAGAGAAGGAGGTCAGTGTAGTACAAGTCCTCTGGGGCTTGCTTTGGCTTCCAGAACATGAGAACTTGTCTTATTTTCATTTGGTGTGAAATCCTCTCTGTGACTACATTTAGGTGTTGTCCTGCCTAACAGACATGCTGGATTAGATCACCTTATTGCGGTATCTTCCTCTATTCTCACGAGTTCTGTTAACACCTTTGGCTACACCTTCATTGTGACATCTCAGCCTAATTAGACATCTCACAAATGCCTGTAATCAGATGATCAAAGGGCCCTCTATCCATATACTAAGGTATAGATTTGAATTTTGTTTTCCAATAACTGCCTTAGTAATATCCAACCTTACTATATTGAATCTCATGACATACGGGAAGATTCCAGAGCTTTTCAGCCACTGTCAATTATTAAAATGTAGTCCAGTCTAGTTTACAACTTTAATTCCATATTTAATTCAAACTCTCTTCTTCATTGTTAAGTGGGGAGAGTGGCTTTGGCCAGCCCTCTCACTTCCAGGGGTTTATGCAGATCCCTGGGACACCTCTTTTCCTAAGCACTACCAGGTCTAGGCAGAGAGGGTGGACACAGGAGGATGAGATTTTTTTGTTTAAGCTACTGGGCAGACTCTTGCTCATTCTGTTCTCTGTGCTTCTGGTGGCCTTCACCAAGTGATGGTCTTGCCCAGGTGGTGTGCACAGTTTCCTTGGATCAATGGCAGGCTTCCCTAAAGCCCATCAACTACTGATAACACTCTCATAAATGGGATGCCACCTCTCTTTTACCCTTGTTAGGGGTTGTGCTGGGTGGAATAGTGTTCACCCAAAATTCATATTCACTGGAAGCTGTGAATGTGATCTCATTTGAAAATAGAGTCTTTGCAGGGTAAATTCAGACATAAAGATATAGGGGAGGAGAAAGTCAGGTGAAGTTAGAGGCAGAGAATGGAGTGACCCATCTACCAGCCCAGGAACACCGAGGATTTATGACAACTATGAAAAATTAGGAAAAGGTAAGGCAGGATTCTTCTCTAGAGCCAAAGGGAATATGGCCCTGCCAACACATTGATATTGGGCTTCTAGCCTCTAAAATTGTGAGAAAATAAACTTGTTTTAAGCCACCTGGTTTGAGGTCCTTTTTTATGGCAGCCCCAGGAAGCTAATAAACAGGTCCACATCTCAAATTTTATTTTTAGGTGGAAAAAAAGAATCATTCAACATCCTTACAAACCTCTAAACCAGTGTGCTCCAAACTGAAGTCGTTTTCTTTCCCTAAATCTGCTCCGCCATGTGTACCTCTAGATCAAGCCTGGCACCCCTCTCCTCTGCTACTCTAGCCTCCCTCTTGAGAGTTGCCTTCTACTCTTCCCTTTCCCTTACATCCTCTCCCTCCCCACATCCTTAAGGCCTCATTTCTTTCAGGGGGAAGTCTAGATTCTCGAGGTTTATTATGCCTCCATCCTTTGCCTTCGAGGTGTCTCACTAGCCTCACCTGCAACCACAGGTACATGCTGTGCTTTGCTTCCTATGCCAAACTGTCCCTCACCCACCACAGCTAAGGTAATTATCTTTCTTTGTTCCTTCTCTGGGCCCCCATAGCACTTTTGTGTCAGTTAGTCACTAATGTCTTCTGCTCTGACACACTAAACTTTGCAGTCATCGGGGCAGGCACTTTGCCTTCTTCATCACTATTTCCCCCAGTGCTGAGCAGAAAGCCTGATTAGAGAGAGCAAAGACAAAGGCATGGTATATGAGTGGAAGTGAAGCAAAGGGGATAACACCTAAGAGAAAGGGATACAACTCCATAAGCATAAAACACCCATATAAAGGGGTATTTTAACTCTCCTGGAATTTCAACTTCCCGTAAATGGTAAAGGGGCTCGTAGGGGTTATGTAATAAATACAGGACAAATGACAGGACAAATGATAACATTCCGAGATGGCTTACAACCTGCCAGACCTATGCTGAGCACTTAACTTGCATCTGTCACTTCATCTACACAACAGCCTCTGACAAATTCCTTCAATCGATGAAGCAAATGGGGCTCTGAGACATTAAGTAAACTGCCTTAGGCCACACACTCAGTAAATGGGAGGAAGAGGATTTGAACCCAATTGTGTCTGAATCTGATCATGGTTTTAACAACTAAGATTTATCCTGCCATGTTGCATAGGTTCTGAGTATTATGAGTATTCTCCTGCAACTGAGGAAGTGCAGCTGCTGAATGCAGTTTTTCCTTGATTGGGACATCAATCTAAAGTCAGTAAGGAGTATCTTCATTAAAGAATATTCTGCCCAAGTTTCATACCTTAGTGATTTATTTAATCTTGGCATCATAGAGAAGTGTATTAAACAACTTTAGGATATTAGTGAGAAAATTTTTCTTAAACATTTATATGTATTTCCTTAAGTGTAAAATAGCGTTATTATTGAGGGCTGTTATAAGAACTAAATGAAATAATGGAAAATGTTCATTTCTCTCTCTCTCTTGTTTCATCTTTTTCCTGAACTATAACTTGCATATAATGCCTTATAATTTTTAAAAGTGTCTTCATATATACTTAATTATATAAAATATTCATTATGAAATATATTCTATGTAACACATATTAGTAGTAGTAGTAGTAATTTCATTTTGACCAGCATATCTGGAGGGTTGAAAAGATACAGCTTCTGAAGGGTCCTCACCATTAGGCTGAGCCAGATGTTCCAGAACAGTCAGTACCGATTCACCAATTCTGAGTGCACACTGTGCTCTGGGCATCCCTGACCACCCCGTGATCACTCAGCAGCAAGCTGAGCACATCAGGGCCAAACTTAATCCTCAGGGAAGCCTCATGGGCTGAGTATAGTACAAAAAGACTTGTTCTGGCTTACAACTGTTTTGGATTTAGATTTCAAAGAGTTTAACTTAGACTTTAAATTCTTAAAAATCACTATGTCAAAAGCAAAATCTATATGGGATTCTTAACCTAAGTACATACGTGCATTTCTTTTTCTCAGCAGAATATCCATGGGATTCAAAAGATTTTCAGAGTGGTTCATGGGCCAATGATGGTTAGGAATCTTTTTATTTTTTACCTTGAGACTGTTCTGGGGATCCCCATAAATTCTGGGGTCCCAAAACATCTGGCCAAATAAAATTCCCTTTGCCCCAGAAGCTATATGAAGCTCAGTTAAACCCCCTAAAACCTTTTAAAACATGTTTAGGCTTTGTGTAATTGCCTGTATCTATTCTTACTACTCTAGATTCATTGTTAGGATGATGATTGTGGCTTTTGACTCCTGAATGATACTGCAGCATTCAAGCAATGCAAAGTAGGCATTTAAAAATGTGAAAATTTAGGTTTCTTTGAGGGGCTCTTCATTGAGGCTCTTCCTTTTTAAAATTTCCACACAGACATTTTTTCCACTTGAATTTACATAAATACTAAGTTAGAAACAAAATTTATCTATTGAAGAAAGGGGATAAATATTCAATCACTATTATCAGCCTGTTTTGGAGCAGGGAGAAACACATCTAAGATATATCTAAGCCACAGTCTCAGTTCAATTTTTGTAACCAGAGAGATCCAGGTTCATTTTTGTGCCCCCTACACACCAGCTGTTTGAACTGGGAGATAACGATAATGGAGATAATGGTATATAATTCTCAGGAGAACAGTAGCAATTAAATGACTATTTGGTAATATTTAATGAGTGATTTTTTTTTTATTTCAAGCATTGTATGAAGAGCTTAAAATAAAATATGTCAAGTTAATCCTTTAAATAGCCCCAGTTTAAAGTGTGGGAATCAAGGCTCAGATAGTTAAAATAATAACCCAAGCGCTCATTTATTGCCTTGCACACAACGCATACTTTTTATTTTAATTTAATTTAATTTTTAGAAACAGGGTCTTGCTCTCTTGCCCAGGCTGGAGGGCAGTGTCATGATCATAGCTCACTGCAGCCTTGTCCTCCTAGGCTCAAGCCACACCCCCACCTCAAACTCCTGAGTAGCGAAGACTATAGGTGTGTGTACCACCATGTCCAGCTACAGATTTAATTTTCTAAAGAACCAAATTAGCGAAGGCTGATTTCAGATTCTAGCCAATTAAGAAAAAATGACCAAACGATGTAATTAAGAGACAAAAGACATAAAATATTTTAATATGATCTCTGTTTTGTATTTTTTAAAAAGTACTCCACCTGTCTATTAAGATCTTTTCTCAACATTTATTTAGATACAGGGGTACATGTGCAGGTTTGCTACATGGATATAATGCACTCAGGTACTGAGCATAGTATCCAACAGGTAGTTTTTTGACCCCCACTCCACCCGCTTCAGTAGTCTGCAGTGTCTATTGTTCCCATGTTTGTGTCGGTGGGTGCTCAATGTTTAGCTTTCATTTAAAAGTGAGAACATGTACATAGCATGTTCTTAAAAAAAATGTTAGCCTTTCATCTTCTTCTCCGTTTCCAGGAGCCCTAAGGTACGTGGTTAGATTTTCTTTCTGTTTCTCCTGGCTCCACCAAATCAGCAGCAAGGCTGCTCCTTGGGGCCCCACCCACTGCCTCCTCTCTTTCCAGCTCTCTATCAGAAAGGCGGATAACTTACTGAAAGGCAAATACAGACATTATCTGGTAATTAGGCTCATTAATTTTATAGGAAATTCTTTAATTTTCTATGGGGCCATGTTCTTGAAATGCATTATCTCCCTTTTATGACTTCACTTGCCTCAATGTCAGTAGAGATTAAAGGTAACATGCCCTGCTGGGAACAAACACAATTTTCCAGCAGCTGCATTTTGTTTTCCTTAATAATTAACAATCACTGCTGACTAACCCTTGCAGCATAAAATGCCCACCTTATCACAAAAGAGTGGGCATTGGTTTGAGGAACTCACAAGGGATATCAGCAAAAGAGGTGTGATTAAAGCATTAAAGATTTAAAGGTTGACATTAGGATGAAAGGTGGAATTACAGTAAATATAACGCTGTTTAACATTAAATGCAATGTGTTGTACTTGCAACAGTTGTTCATTTCAACATTAATTATTTAGGGAACTTGACAACTCATTTTTAATTCGCAACTAAAGACAAATTTTCTTAAGATGTAAATACAACAAAGAAGCTCAGAAAGTTGGTGCTTTTTATTCCCTTTTATTATTCTGTGATTTTTACCTTGATAAAATCTATAATCAAATTAGAATGGAATGTACCTAAATTGTACAAATCAGGCTGTATTATTCCATTCTCATACTGCTATAAAGAACTGCCTGAGATTGGGTAATTTATAAAGGAAAGAGGTTTAATTGACTGACAGTTCAGCATGGGTAGGGAGGCCTCAGGAAACTTACAATCATGGCAGAAGGTGAAGGGAAGAAGGCACCTTCTCCACAAGGCAGCAGGAAGGAGAAGTGCAGAGTGAAGTGGGAAGAACCACTAAAAAAACGATCAGATCTCGTGATATCTCAGTCACAATCATGAAAGCAACATGGGGGAAACCACCCCCTTGATTCAATTACCTCCAGCTGGTCTCTCCCTTGACATGTAGGAATTATGGGGATTATAGGAATTACAATTCAAGATGACATTTGGGTGGGGACAAAAAGCCTAACCATATCATAAGCATAGTTGTTGGTGAGCTGATATTATGCCACTGGACAGAGAGATTAAGAAGTAAGTCAGGTTATATTGGAAATTGTTTCACATATTCCTCTTTATTTTGATTTGAAGATTTTCTTGGAGATACACAATTTAAATAGCATTTGAAACAAACTTTGTATTTTAAATCAATTTTCTTCTAAGAGGAGTGTAAGCATGTTTATTGTTTAACTTTTAATAAGAAATTAACAGCAGATGATAATGTGATCAAATATGCATTGCCTGGGTTTATATGTGAAATTGATAAATATTCAAATTGTATTTAAAATCTACTGTCAATTACAATGTGCATGCTCTTTGCTGAGTAAAATTTTGGAGGAAATTTTTGATGACCAAGTGATATTGTATAAATGTCTTAAATAAAGAGAGAAAAAAATGATACAGTGAAGAAATTTATGGTGGAGGAATTCAAAGGGCAATTCTGGTTAATTCTTTCTAGTAAAATACAATAAAAGTCAATAGTGCTACTGTGTGATTATGATTTGCTTTCACTTTAAAGAACGTCTATGGATTGATATCAGGGTTATCAATTAGCAGAGTTTAGATTCCATGACCAGACATTGTTAAATATATAGGAACCAACCTCATTAAAAATCTTTGAATTTATCTTTTTAAAAATCAATTGTGTAATGAAAAAAAAGCCACAGTAAATTACTGATAACATGTAGTTTCCTTAGTTCATGTTTCTCTACTTTTCTCTTGGATGGGTTTCTTTCTTATACCTCAGTAGTCTCTATCTGTACTAAAATGGAAATACCATTACTAATGCATGGTAGATCATTATACACAACATATCGTTACAGAGTCAACCAGTTTAGGCCAAGTTATGCTGCAGTAACAAAAGACCTAAAAGTGTAGGGGTTTGCGTAAATGAAAGTGCATTCCTGACTTATGTCACATATGTATTGAGTGTTTTCTTTGGTTCTTCATTCTGGGACTCGGACTAGAGTATCATCCCCAATCTGGGATATTGTTAGTATCATGGGAGAGGGAAAAAGAAACAGGACAGAAGCACTCAATAATTCTTAAAGCTTTTCTTAGAAGTAGCATATGTCATTTTTGCTCACATTTCAATGGTCAAAGCAAGTTACAAGGTCAATTCTGATGTTAGTGGGGTAGGGAAGAATAAAAAAGGGAACCAATTTTGGAAAGGATAATAAAATTTACTTCCTCTCTACATAAACATATCTTAAAGTTTTTATATAATTATGTCATTTGAAATATATGGACACAAGTTTTTTGAGGGCATTTAGATTGGCAACTAGCATCCATCCTCTCTCTGATAATCTTATAGGGAGAATTATCATGTTGATTTTATAGCAGAAAAATATTCAATAAAAATGATTTTTAAATTTTAAAAAATCAAGTGTCAATCAGTGTGCTGGAGTTGTTGAGGAAAGAGAAATCTGTCAAATGACCCTGCCATAAGGAATATGAATCAGAAAAATTGGATAGGCCTTATTAGTTGTAGCGCATGTCTATGCTGCCATCCTGAAATATGCATCTAGAATTAAACATATTTTATGGATATTAGGGAAGCTAGCATTTACCAGTTTGAGAATAAGATGAAACAGCTACTGCAAAACATAAGGTCATTACCCTAAATGGATAAAGGGGTAACTGCCCCTGAAATGAGTTATAAAACCCTCATTTTACAAAATAGGAAAATAAAGCAAATTTATGATGATAGAGAATAATCTTTTTAGAACGTCTCTTGAATAATGTTGAAGAATTTACAAAATGCTTTAACAGAAATCATCCATTTAATTATGCAGGATATAGACTACTAGCCTCATTTTCTGTGCAGGGGAGCTCAGAGCTCAGGTTCGGTGAGGTAAGTAACTTGCTTAAGGACATGGCAGACCTGGGATTTAAATGCAGATCTCCCACTCTGATTTCAGTGTCCTTTCCACTGACATAAGCTGTCTCCCAACACAGAAAATTATATCCTACTAAATGGGGAAAAATGGCAAATATGTTTTAATGGAAAAGAAGATATACTTGAGTTTGGTCCTGGTTGTGTTACTACTAAAGTGATGTCATATATTTAGACAAGTCACTTCAGCTTTATATACCTCAGTTTCTTCACCTGCACCATCAGGGCATTGGATTATGTATTTTCTCAAGGTCTTGTCTCAATAGTAGTACTTGATAAATTAAACAACTTACAGTCTCTTTTCGCTCACACTGACCTTCAGCACCCAGTCATGTACCAAGTCAGTAAGAGAATATGCTTTCCCCAGCACACTAGCTAAAGCCACCCTAATATTGGAATAAGTATTATTAGCTCCAGAAACTCAAACTAGTTAAGCAGAAAAAAAAATAATTTGTTGGCTCATGTGACTAGGAAGTCCAAGGTGACTCATTCTTCAGATATGACCAAAAGCAGGAATTTGGAAAATCTAGCCCCATCACCCCCATCCGCTTTTCTTACTATCTACCCTTCTCTCTCATTTCTATTTGTCTCAAAACAGCTTTATTCACTCTCATAGTAAGCAAGTTGCCTTGCTTTATTTGTTGATATGTGGAGAATATGACTGACCACTGGTAGCTCCAGAGATGCATCCTTCCAGAATATAGAAGCTGGAGGACCTCTTCTTCTCCAAATACAAATCCTAAGAGCTTTGGGAAGGACTCTGATTGGCCAGGCTTGGACCACATGCCCTCCTCTCTGCTAGACCCATCGCTGGCAAGGGGAAAGTAAACTGTGATTTACCAGACCTGTGTCACTTGCCCAGCCGCTTGGACGCACATTTGGCAGGCCCACTGGAACCACACAGGCATGAGGAAAGGCAGTTGCCCACAGAAAGTGAGTGCTGTTACCAGAAGAATGGAGAAGGGGCTATGATTAGAAAAGTACAATAAATATTCACTGCACACGGTAAACATACATCTGAGCTGTCTCACTCACAATTGGATTCCCAAATCAGTGGATGAAAACTTGATGATGAAGCACACAATTATAAGCTCTAAGCTATGAGTAGAAACATGATTGTACTTTAGACCCATGGTCACATTATCCAACCCCTCCAACGCATTAAAGGACATATGAAGAGGATACATTCTCGACAGCATTCTTAATTTTAGGAATTACCACATACATCCATACGTCCTTTAGGAACCGATAAGAAATATTTCATATATAGTCATAACCTCAAGAATGTTTCTCAAAGCTTGTTTCATGGACTTTCAGTATTATGAGGTGTTGTGAGAAAGAGTCCCTGTGGTTAAATTCTGTTGGGAAATGTTCCATATTGTCTTCACCCCAGAGAGTCATGATGTATCTTCTCATATTTAAAGTCATAGTAAAGAATCTTTAAGTCAGTATTTCCCAAACGCTTTTGATTAGAGATCACCCCAACCACACACACAACTAAGAAAGAAGGAAGGACAGAAAGAGAAGAAATAGAACATCTAATGATATCCTGTGGAAGTTCTTTGGATTGAATTTTGGAAAACAGTGACCTAAATATCTATTCTACATATATTTGTTTTATATCCCTTTTTAGGATAGAAAGTTATCCTAGTATTTCCCAGCTGTTTAGAGTTAACACTTTTTAAAAGTTTTATGAGATGCAAACCAGGTTTAAGTTACTTCTACATGACAAATATGTCAGAACTTACCAAATCCCTAAAATTTTTGGTATCATAAATACAACACTTGGAATTTAGAGGCAAACATCACTCCAACATATATCCATTCGTTTTTTTAAAAATAGATCATTGCAAACTGATTGCAAATAAATTATTTATGTGCAAGGAAATGTATTTTGGGGATCTAGAAGTAGATAAGAGATATTTCTCATGAAATAATGAACTGGATGGTCTGACTTTAGCATGTTTGAAAATCTCTCTGAGCTTTACTTTCCTCCCTTATAAAACTGAGATCATTTACCTTCCAGAGCTGTTTTGAAAAATTACATGATAAAATGTGAAAAATGAACTTAGTAATTATTAAATATGTTTACATTAACATCCTTTCTTAGCATGTATTTTTCAGCCTAAATTTTCAAACCTTAAAGATTTATCTACTGAAAGGTGCTGGAGGAGGAGAGTGTAATTAATTTAAAAAAAAAAAAGAATCAGGTATGGTCATGAGTAGAAAATTGCTTACACAAATCTTAGAAAAGCGTTTACATAAAGATAAACAATAGAAGACAGCAAGTGTCAACCAAATGAGGTTCCCAGACATTAAATACTATAGGAGCTCAGGAGTGGGAGAAGTCACTGCAGGGGCAGTGAGTTCAAACAAGGCTTTATGGAGTCTTTGCAGCCTTAAATGAAGCAAAGGGGAGGAAGAAGAACAGATTAGAAGAGAAAAATAGCATAAGCAAAAGACATGGAGATGAGCAAATTGGGTATTTTTAAGTGACAGTGAATAGATTAAAATAATTATAGTGAAAGACTTTGAGCAGCACAATGTAGGGTATAAAACAAGACATGTTGATCAAGTCCAGAAAGTACAATGTTTTGACTGCCAGACTGAAGTGTGTGCACTTTATCTCATTAAGTAAACGGATGATATTAGATATTCTTCAGGCAGGAAAGAGGCATAAAATAGTTAATATTTCTGGTAAAATAGTATGGTAATATGTACAAAGACTTAGTTTGGCTTGGAGGGAAATTTTAACATTAAAACTTTCTGGGTTGGGCGTGGTGGCTCACGCCTGCTATCCCAGCACTTTGGGAGGCAAGGTGGGCAGATCACCTGAGGTCTGGAGTTCAAGACCAGCCTGACCAACATGCTGAAACCCCATCTCTACTAAAAATACAAAAAATTAGCTGGGTGTGGTGGCAGGCGCCTGTATTCCCAGCTACTCGGGAGGCTGAGGCAGGAGAATAGCTTGAACCTGGGGGATGGATGTTGCAGTGAGCTGAGATCACGCCACTGTACTCCAACCTGGGCGACAAGAGTGAAACTCTGTCTCAAAAAAAAAAAAATTAAATTAAATTTTAAAAAATTCTGGCTAATATGCTTCTAAAAGCATTCTGGAGAATGCATACTTACCAGGAAACCTGATTGTCCCTAGGCATTCAGCATTGTCACATTGAGCACTGCCCAAAAGGTGCTTGCCTGCATTGATGTTGTCAAATAGTAACTCCCTTCCCCTGACAGGGACACTCACTGGTTTCCCTTTTTGCCTCCTGTGACCACAGCTCAGGATCTTGCATGAATACTCTTCCTTCCCTAGATAGCATCAAGTTCACTTTCTTCAATACAGGGAGCATTCCATTTGGCACTGGTCAGAGAAAATTCTTCATTCTACTCAATGAAACAATCTACCCTTTAGGACATTGCTCATTTTGAAGCACAAACCACTCAATGCTACCCCCAGACCTAATTCCTAATGTTGGAGGACAGGGTCATATCCTCCCTTCACCTCATGTTACCCCTCCTGCTAGACAGGATTCTCATTGCATTGCCAAGACTTGCGAGTGGTGTAATGACTCCCTGGTAGTCAGACATCATCAGAGGTTGTGAGACTTTCACTAAGCTTATGAGGTTTCAGTGAGAAGAATAATTAGATTTAAGATAAAAAGACATCTACTAGCCTTCCTTTCCAAGTTCCAGAGATGACTAAGAGCCTTGACAAGAAAAAAAAAAAAAAAAATTGCATTCTAGGCCAATCCCAGGAGTGTCCTGATGAAGGCTATTTTTGAACCAGTGGTGCATGAAAAGAAAAATCTGCTTTGAATGTGGATGAGTAAACAACTCAACACATAAAAATTTAAATTTCTGAAGAAACAATTTCCATGTATTTCACCTTTTCTCTCCTATTCTCATCCCAGTCACATGGTTAAGAAAATCTGAATCTGAATATGGATAATCTGAAAACTCTAAATATCACTCTCTGAAAAGATATTAATTGGAAAGTATTTTTCTAAATTAGAAAATTAGAAAAAGTTTATATGATGTATTGCTTTTTTGGGTTTTGTTTTTGTTTGTTTTTTTTTTCTTACCCACTACAAGCTTTCTATTTGGAGTGATTATTACATAGCAGCACCAAGTAAACACTCCCCTGACTCTACCCTTTTTTTTTGATGTAATTTGAAGAAGCCAGCACATTATATAAAGGAAAGTGAATTTACCTTTCTTCCTACTCATCTCTTCACCAGACAGGCAATGGGAGGCCCTGGACAATCTCTGTGCAGTTTGATCTACTCTCACATTTGAAAGTGTAAGAAAGTACAGTGTAGAGGAAAGACACAGGCTTGGTAACCAGGCAAATCTAAGTTTAAATCCTTGCTCTGATTCTTATTAACTACATGAGCTTAGGAAAATTAATTTCCTGAACCTCAGTCTGACCATGTGTGAAAATGTAACCAAAGTGTGGTCATGAGGATTAAAAAAAAATGTGTATTAAATACAAGTAGCTCAGATCTTGACTCATTAAATGTCCAAAAATGGCACATATTTCCTTTTACATATTTTTGTGTTTTTAAAAAAGTTGTAAGTATTTATCTATCCATCTACTTATCTAACCATCCACCCATGCATCCATCCCTCTAGAAAATCAGAGAAACATATAATTAATGCTGAATTTTTATGCTAATGCATGTCTCCTAATCACAATGCTTTCTGTTTATGGATCATTGGAATAAAGCTTTTTTTTTTTTTTTTGGAAGAAAAACACAGTATAAGCTTTTTGAAGCTTGGAAATAAGCCTTAAGACCCACACTTAAATTGACTGAATTTTTGAGGCATGTTGATAAATAATAGAAAAAAACATACATACATTTGTACTAGGTAAAATGTGCTTAAAATTGAAATTTTGAAACTTGCAATTCTTACCAAATTTTTTTCTTGTACTGTTGTACTAATAGTATAGTATTTTGCATAAGATCAATGCCCATAAAATATGTCCTTATTAAATTTAATTGACAACTGGGAGAAAAAATTGTGGGTTACCAATTTAAGGGAATTAGCACTTAAGTAAATAAGAATTAACCACCCCGCCTCCACACACACACACACACACACACACACCCAATGGTCCTCAAACAACCACAGTCAAAAGAAGATTATTAAAGTACAAAATGTACTATGGTTATTTATTTTCACCATTGTTTGAGTTTAATTATTTATGATAATAGTGTCCTTATAAGTGTACTGTAGGCTACTTTCTACAGTAATAAGGTTTTAGTAATACGAGCAGCCAATGTACTACTCTGCTTGCAAATCTTTTCTGATAAGCTAGAAGTCATGTTTAATTTTTAAAATCAGTGCTTGTATTTGAGACTTAGGTTTGAGCATACACTAGTTAGCCATTTCATATCTCAGTATGCTGTATTTATTTTAGGCTGCCATATTTGTTCATGTCAGTTATGTATAACTAAACTTGAATAGAAGGAAATCTGTCTTGAGGGGTACACAGACTTTTGTGATAAAAGGTCTTCCTAGTCTATAGATTCCTGACTAGTGAATCACGAAGACCACCTCTTGTTTCCTATGCTCCACCGAGTAGCATAGTTTGTTATTTCTATGCATGACTCTGTTTCCTGGGGAGGAGCAGCAGGGAGAGGACAGACTGTGATTACTCTTTACTCCCAGGCTCCATTAGTACCCTGTCATAGCTGAATAAGTACTGGGTATCTGCAGGTGTGCATTAAATAATATTCATAATGCCTTTAGGGAAACACAACTGCATCTTGGTAATGTAATAGTTTATAATCATTAAATTCCCATTAGAGAAATTTTACTGATGTCACTACTACCTATGTTCCATTGATTCTTCGTGAACAAATGGTATATGAAGGTTTCATAGATTTGCTCCTTCTCTGTCATGGAGTTCTCACATCACATACCCCTTCTGCATCCTACATTCCTATCCTCATCCATCTATTGATATAGATTCCAGTTCTGAGATCTTTTGGGGTTTCTGTCAAGTTTTATATTCACCATTTTCTAGCTGTGATGGGAGGGACTTGAAGCATTCTCTGGAAATGTGTATGCAGAAGGGATAAAGGAAAGTAGCTCAGCAGAAGGCAAGTTGCTGACCTTTATCCACCACTGGGAGATAATACTATAAAGAAAAAAATAAATAAATAAGCTAGGGAGTTTTAGTGTGTAACTTTATTGAGGAATTCCGTGATTTACTGTTCAATATAGCAAGGCTTATCGTGTAACTTAGCTGTGGAACTCTCTGATTTACTGTGAAGCACAGTGGGGCTTATCATGTAACTATTACATGAGAGTCTTGGCAAAGACATGGTTAGGATTTTGCAGAGACCATTAAGAATGACTGACATGCTTTCCTCAAATGAACCAAAGCAGACTCTGGCTAGCAAACACAATTGTTATTCTCTGCATCTGAAATTCGAGTATTTTAAATTTATTCGGCACAGATGTTAAGGGTAACTTACATGCCTACTTTATCTTTCATCATTTTATATCGAAGCTTCTGCTTTATAGTAAATTGCTATATGAGGTTTACTGTTTTATGATTCTGTTATCCATTTTTCAGGATTTAAACTCTTTTTAAAAGAGACATTATAGCTGGAGAAGCAGCACATTAAAACGCATGAAGCATGGGACATTTCCATCTCATGTCAGTCTCAGATTTAAGGCCTTCAAAGACTCCCTTGCCATTAGGATAAAATCAGAGCTTCATAGCCAGGGACATAGGGCCCTGCAAGTTAAGTTCCTTCTTCTTGTGAGGGAAGACCATTATGTGGAAATGGAAATATCCTCTAAACAAAGACTACAGTCCCCAAGTATTAGGATATACTGATTTTTGCTACTCATGAGAAACTAGAATTAAACAGCAATGATCATAAAGGTCTTAAGCAATTTATGCAAAAAAAAATTTCGTTTTTCAGACTTACCCTTTCTTGAGGATGGTGACTATGTCTTATTCTTTGAATTCTTGGCATTTAGGGAAGTCTGTGGCACCTATTGGGTCCTCAATAACTTTGAAATATGAATAAAAGTTGAACTACTTGAGATTTCTCCTTCATTTGTGTCTCCATATCTTTGCTCACACAATTACACCTGCCTGTCCATCTTGTTTCCTTCTTCATCAAATGACTGCCTACTAACCCTGTTGTAAGTTTGGAATTAGAATAATTTTTTTTCTGATCCTCTTTCTCTTGCTCCCATAGGATCCAGTGCAGATCTATATCACTTATCAAATTAAATTCTAGTCAAATTTACATGCCCAATACTCCTTTTCACTCTTTTGACCAACAAAACCTAGAACCTAATTTAATTTCTGACATAAATTGGATATTTAGTATTTTTTAATTGAAGTAGTGAGTGAAGTTAATCAATGATGGTGAGTGGGCCTATTTGTTGTGACAGTGAATGCCAAAAATGCCAAAATTCTTCTAAGGAAATCTTTGGTTTAATCAACGGATAGAAATAAATAGGTCAAAGAAAACATAACGTTGAGCAGTAAATAAAATAATGAAAAAATTTGATGATGATGTAATCATAGCATGGTGGATAAAAGCAAAGATTTGGGGGCAAGAGCGCCTGGGTCCAGATCCTGATTTTTTTTAATTAGCTGTGAGACTTTAGGCAGGTTACTACACCTCTCTGTGCCGGAGTTTCTTCATCAGTAAAAGAAAGATTATAATCATACCTGCTGTGAAGGATTATTATGATATTATATTAAATAGCTATCAAGTGCTATGAAAAGTCCCTAATACATAGAAACAATTATTTAAGTATTAACTATAATACTACTATGATTGTTGTGTACTCTTCCCAGTCTCTTTTGAAAATTTGTTTAGTGATTATTAGTATCCTTGTTTTTAATTTAATTTCCACAGTATTTTCCATATGAGTATGGCTGGCTTAAAATTCCATTAATTAGAGGTAGAAAGGAAACTAGAGATAATTTGTTATTTAGGAAGAGTAGATAGAATTTGGTAGGCTGAAGAGTTAATAGAACTCTTAAACTTGAAGTTTTTAGACTGGAAATTTATAGTTATTTTATGCTGGTATCTCTACTTGGAAAACCTACTCTCGTTTAAATATCTTCTTAATTCAGATTATGGCATCCCAGCAAATGGCTGTGATTTAGCCCCGAACTTGTGGAAATTTGCCTATTTTATGATTGGAAACTAATGTTGGGAAACCCCCTATTTCCTGTTTTAAGAATGAATTAACATTTAAGTTCATTGAAAATGATAATTTGTCAGAACTCTGAATTCTTTATGTGAAATGAGTCTAAGAAAATATGTATCTATAATTAATTGTATGCATTCTAGCACTTATAGGTTTGCTAAAACAATGCATACAATCCATTTATTTTTCTTAACTATGATTATTCTGAGTTATCTTCCAGGATAGCCCTATTGACTGTGATGCTGGGAACTTTAGTTGACCTTTAGTCTACTTTTCCAGATGTGAAGAATGAAATAAGATACACGTCTCCTTAACTATCCCCCAATCTGTTAACATTGGTATGTATGCTCCACTGATTATCCCTGGGACATCCTCCTTTAACAGTCACCCTTTTGGTGATCCCATCCAGTCTCATGGATTTAAATGTCTTGTATAAGCTGTAAATTCCCAAATTTACATCTGTAGTTCTTTTCTCCTAAACTTTATATTTCTCTCTCTCTCTCTTTTTTTTTTTTTTTTTTTTTGAGACAGAGTCTTGCTCTGTCACCAGGCTGGAGTGCACTGGCACGATCTTGGCACACTGCAACCTCTGTCTCTTGGGGTCAAGTGATTCTCCTGCCTCAGCCTCCCGAGTGGCTGGGACTACAGGTGCAAACCACCAAGCCCACGTAATTTTTGTATTTTTAGTAGAGATGGGGTTTCACCATGTTGGCCAGGATGATCGTGATCTCTTGACGTTGTGATCCACCCGCCTTGGCCTCCCAAAGTTCTGGGATTACAGGTGTGAGCCACTGCAACTGGCCAACTTTAGATTTCTATATCCAATTTCTTAGCCTACATTTCCACTTTGAGGATAAATAAGCATCTCCACTCAATTTGTTCAAAATAGAACTCTTTATATCCCTCCTCAAACCTGATTGAAAGTCTTCCTCCATTTCTTAATGGCAACAACAACCTCCCTGTTGTTTAGACCAAAAAATCTTACAGTCATTTTGACCCTTACGTTTCCTTCATGCCCACATCCAGTCTCTCAGCAAATCGTCCTGGATCTACTTTAAAATGTATCCAGAATGTAATGATGTCTCACCATCCTCTAGCTAGCAACTCGATCTAAGTTACCAGTATTGCCTACCTGAATTATTTAATGGCCTCCTAACTGTTCTATGGGCTTCTACTCTTGCATTTGTTTTAGTCTATTTTCAACTCTGTAGCTAGAGTGAGTGTGTTAAAATGTAAAAGCAGAACATAGCACTTTTCAGATCAAAACCTTAAATAAATTTCTTACTCTAGAGTGAAATACAAAGCCTTTATATAGGGTGCAGGACTGTGTGATCTTCCCTTCCTTCATTACTTTCATGAATTCATCTCCTAGTGCTCTCCTTATTTACTCTAGCCACAAAGATTTCTGCTCCATGTACATGCCAACTGAACTTCTACATCTACTTGAAATGCTCTTGAGTGGCTCTCTCCCTAAGCACATTCAGGTCTATCCAAATATCACCTTCTCAATAGTCCTCCGTGACCATCCTTGAAATCTCACTTCTCACATTTCCTATCCCTTTCCTCAGTTTTATTTTGCTTTGTGGCACTAGTCTCTTTAATTATATTATAGAATTTAGTACAGATTTTTCTTAGTTTCTGACTTACCATTCTTAAGATGTAGGTTTCATAAGGGATGCAATTTTTGTCTGTTTTATTCACTACTGTATCTCCAACACTTAGAATAGCATCTGGCCACATCATAAGCACACAATCAATAAACCATTGGTTTAATCAACCAAAGGAAATAAATCAGCCAAACAGTAGCATAACATCAGATATTTCATTGCACATTTATTATATTATATTGATGTTAACATTTAAATAGTGTTGTAAATAGCCGACTATCCATCAACATTTCTGTTTTTCTGTTCATGGTATAGAATCTTCATTATAGACTCTTTGCCGTACATTTGTTGCTGTAATGCTGCTATCCAATCAGGAATTATAATCTCCAATCCTCTCCCCACCCTTGTATTTGGGTGTGGCCAAATAATAAGTTATCAATGGATTTTGGATGTGTCACTTCTAGGTCAGAGGTTTTAAAAGGCATGCATGCCTTCTCCTTATTTCCTTTCCTCTTCTTCCTTCTTCCTGTGTGAGACCACTACATAGAGTGAGAAATACACTTTTACTACATTTTTATGATGTTTTCAGTTGCAGTTCATTATTATTTATATAGGTAGGGATGTCTCTGTAGTGGGAGGAGGTTTCAGTTTGAAGGTTATGGGCCATTTATCTTCTTCTTGCAAGGGTAATGGGGAAAATAAGCAGAGAGAAATTTGGGGACCAATAATGAGATAATGTGAGCTATGGAATATGACTGCCAAAAGCAGCACCTCTTTCTTGGTTATGAATTTTTACTTATCTCATGTCTGTCTTGAAGAAGTCTGAAGAAAGAAGAGAGATAACAAGTGTATGATCTGAAAAGGGGTGTGTGTATGTTAGGTAACCATTGCTGAAAGATAAAACCAAGAAAACCAATTAGGTCTCTAAGCTTTAGAGAAAAAAGGTCTTGTCCAAAGATTTAATATTTCTAACTTTAGCCCCTAGTGCCTTCCTTTTCTTATTGATCTCTCGTAGTCTCAGGCTCACTTTCTTTAACAGTCACCCTAGCAACCCTCTGTCCCAGCAGATCTAAGAATTCTCTTTATGTTTTACACATAACTTAGTTGGGGAAAACAAGGCAGCTGGGATTCCTAACATGAAGAAATTTTATTTTATAAGGGCTAGTTCCACTCTTTAGAACAAAGATATTGGACTGAAGATGGAGGTCAATAAAAATTGTAACCTGCTTGTAAAATCACTGCTGCTCTTTGGGATTTCCAAACATCTTGCTGTAGTACCAGGCATTAGGAAGTGCACTGACAACAGTGTTTCTGCTATCTTCATTGTATTTTGTTCATTGTATATGCCATAATATTTGCCGAGGTTATTATTGATTTTGAATTTCATGAAATAAGAAGGGAAAAGTAAGTTGGGGTTTGGGGAGTGCGGGGAAAGGGTTTCAACTAAGTCTGTGAGTCAATTGTAGTAATTTTAAAGTAATATCCAAGAGAATCCAAGGAGAAATTGATTAAGCAGTTGAAATACTCCAGGTAATATTGTGTAGTATAATAATAAAAAAGAAAATAAAATGAAATATTGTTCCATAGAACTTAATTTATGAGATGAAAACTTAAATCCAAGTCAAATGCCTGAAAATATAAAAGTGTAACCAAGACTAGAAAAAAAGAGTAAGTACTGCAATTTCTCCACAATTAGAAAACCAAGATGATCTATTATTTTTTATTTTCCAGAATTGATAACATGCAGAGATTATGCAGCACTAGCTATTTTTAAAAAATGGATAAGTAGTCCTTTTTGTTTACAAATGAGTTGCTTAGTAATTGTGGAGACATAATTTGATATCTAAAGTAAATATGGAGTTCTTTGTGTGGTACATTCATTCTTTGTTTCATTTCCCTGCTAAATGCCAGTAGGATCTGAATTAGGAAAAAATGAGGACCTGAACATTTTACCCCCTTACATAGTCTTGTTATCTCTCTAAAATTTAATTTGTAAAGTATAGCCTAATTTTGGGGGGGGGAAGGGGTTTTTGCAACTGTGAAGTATGGCATATATAGATGTAAAATAATTAGTAAAAAAAAACTGGAGAAATGAAAAATAGAAAAATAGAGAGTTTGAGAGGCAAAGTTTCATTGGCAATTTGATTTTGCGTAAATCTGGACTCAAGTCCAGTTTATCAGCTAATTGATCTTGGTAAGTTACTTGCCATCTGTAAACCATAATTTGTCATAATGAACTGGATCATAATATGTTATAAATATAAGATTATATATATTAAGTATTTATTATAGAGCTTTGTGACCAATTTAAATTATTTCTATTTCCATGATTAATACAATCAAAAGTAAAATAGAAAGAGAAAAATATTTTGCACCTCTTTGTATATAGATGCCTGTTTTCAAGTTTTAAAAGACCAGAATCAGACTGGGTGTGGTGACTCACACCTACAATCCCAGCCTTTGGAAGTCTGAGGCAGGAGGATTCATTGAGCCCAGGAGTTTGAGACCTGCCTGGGCGACAGAGTGAGACCTTTCTCTACAAAAATGACAAAAATTTTCTGGGCATGATGGCACATGCCTGTGCTTCCAGCTACGTGTGACTGAGGTGGGAGGATCACTTGAGCCCAGGAGTTCAAGACCAGAAGCAGATGCGTTTCCTCGTACTCTTCTCTCTCCTTTGTTCTGCACATTTATCACTTTCCCCCCATTTCCTGTCCAACTCTTAAACATTATGATAAACAACTCTAAGGGTCATCATAGTTCATTTCTGCTCTTTGAATTACATGCACATCGATTGAGTTGCTGAAATGATATTTCATCGTTTTAATATGCACCTTCTTCTCTATTCTTAAATCCTCAACAAATTTCCAGACCATTGCATCTCTTTGATACTAATCTTGATTTTGCTCAGTTTGAAACACCACAATTGGAATTGCCTTAGGTCCCCTGCACATGTATTATTCCTGTATTCAAAATTATTCAGAGGTTCGTCATGTGAAGTCAAAACTCCTCATGAGAACACGAAAGCTCTCAAGGTGTTATATTTAGTTTTCATGTTTTATTTTTATTCTTCCAAGGTCATCTTGGTTAATTAGTTTATTTAGCCTGCTTCCATGGGTGTGGAATCTTAGATTGTTATTCTTCTTTCTTCCCTTAACTACTTCATTTTCTTCTACCCCTTTACATCAATCTTCTGTAATAACCATGCTCATTGCGCCACCTCTCCAGACTAGACAGAATCTCTTTTTAATGATGAATCTTTGTAACACTCCTCTCACGAAATCATGCTCAAATTCTTTTTTTAGAAGAATTTCAATCAAAGTTTGCCATCTGGTCAATCTTATATTGTACAGAGCTGACTAATGTAGTGTAACAAATACAGTAGTGCTTACTAAATATTCCACGTGCTCCCCTACTTTTCCCAACATCTCTTGTAATTAGGTTGAAGTTGGATGATGAATTCTGGCTGGGAGTGGAAGTGGGCATGACTTAGGACTGAGGTGCTTAGAAGCAGGTCCTAGAAGCCATGTTTTGGAATGGCAGCGTCAGACAGTTGTAATAAGGTCAGTCTGGGTCCCCTAGTGGCCCCCTGACCATCCACCCCCAACCAGAGCTGTACATATAGCTCACCATGTAAAATGTCTGAGACCTCAGAGTAAATATATTTCTTGAGCATATCCCAGCTTATCTTGACTAATATCTTTGGTTAATTAGGCCCAACAGTAATTAATAGGGCAAAGTCAGCAATATAGGCGGCAGTGTGCAGCAGCTGACTGTAGACTTGCATTCCTCAAATAGTAAAATTGTTTCTAGAAATGGTGCCTTTGATATCAACAGGGTCACAGGAAATGTTAATAAAAGTGATGATAATCATACACAGATATTATGTTGCCATGCACAGCATGGCAATAATGAAATGGTGCTATTGATGGCTTTTGGCATTTGCAATTTTAAGGTAAATAAAAATGCATTGGCTAATGTCTGTCTCATCTACTTATTAATACAATAATAAATTGTGTGTAAGTTTTATTTTTTCATACCATAGTTTGGGGTTTTTCACATTGAACCTAAGTTCTGAATAAAAATGTGTGATTTGCAGATGCCACTGTACCATTTTCATCTTTTAGTGTGCTGCCTACTTTTCACTTTAGAAAAAAAAAAATGAAATCAACTCTCTTTTCTTTGATTCTTCAGGCTTAATTGGAATGGAGCTCTCATGCTGAAATTAAGGGGCTTTCACTTAACTATTCTGCTTCATTTAAGAAAAAAAAAAGGCCTTGTTAGCTAAGCTAAGACATGGTATTTGTGAATCCATAACTAGCAAAGCATCCATCACACAGCTGCAAAACACAATAGGTATTTTGGTATAGTTATATCTGTCTTAGGGATCTGCAGTATGTGAAAAGAAGAGGCAAAAATAGGGCCCGCTAAATAAAAACCAGCCTTTGGCTGACTACACCTTTCCTTTGTTTCTTACCTTTCACTCCCACTAATTATCTCCCAGAAATTTGGTCAATAAGAAAAACCCCACCAGATATCCAAAAGTACAATCACTTTAAGTAGTTCTGTCCACCAGGTTCACAAAATATACCTGGTTAACATAGAAATATTTATTTACATAGGAAAGAATATATCTGAAACTCAGAACAATTGTATAATTTTGACCAAGTGTCTAACTGTACATCAGGACAATTTTGTATTGTTTTCTATCCCAGTAACACATATTTTGGGAAATGCTTAAAGGAAATGCTCTGGTTATGATTTTTTAAGGTAGACATTTATTGCAAACATGAAGGAGGGAAAGAACCTGTTGTAAACCTGGTCAAGCAGTGTGCTGGATTATCTCTGTCTAAGTAAACAGTTCTCAGGCAGATGTGTTTATGGTTATTTTATAGTGGAAAGAGCTTCTATCCTCTTAGAAAGTCACCCTATCCTGATATATAAGTGCCATCCTTGACACCTTGTTCTCCCTCATGCCTCATATGTAATCCAGTCTATCCCCTACACATTTTAAAAATTTATACGCATAAACCCAGCACTTTGGGAGGCCAAGGCAGGTGGATCATTTGAGGTTAGGAGTTCAAGACCAGCCTGGCCAACATGGTGAAATCCTGTCTCTACTAAAAATATAAAAATTAGCCGGGCATAGTGGCATGGGCCTGTAATCCCAGCACTTTGAGTGGCAGAGATGGGTGGATCATCTGAGGTCAGAAGTTCGAGACCAGCCTGGCCAACATTGTAAAACCCTGTCTCTACTAAAAATACAAAAATTAGCTGGGCAGCAGTGGCACGCACCTCTAATCCCAGCTACTTGGGAGGCTGAGGCAGGATAATCGCTTGAGCCTGGGAGGTGGAGGTTGCATTGAGTTGAGACCAGACCACAGTACTACAGTCTGGATGACAGAGAGACACTCTTTCTCAATAATAATAATAAATAAAATTTATACACATCTTTCCACCATATTCATCAGTTCATCTCACCTGGATGCTGGCAACAGTTCCTTGACTGATAAAAAGCATTCTGACTTGCCTCTGATCCAGTCTCCAAATTGCAATCAAGCAAGTATCGTTGCACCACAACACACTTAAAACCTCACAATGGCTTTTGATTCCTTTTAAAATAAAGTAAAAATGCCTTTAATGAGCCTAAAACATACTCCAACCCCTGTACATATCTAGCACTGCCTCTACTCAAGTCTTGCTCTCACTCTTCACTCCAGCCAAATTGGCCATGTTATGTTATCTTTTGTCCTCTCCATACTTCTTTATATCACAGAGCCTTTGTACATGCTGTTACCTCTGTCTGGAGTTCTAGCTTCTCTTGCCACTCCTACACCCCTAAACAACCACAATGTTCACATACCTCATTTAATTAATTCTCACTCATGCTTGAGAACCCAGTTTAGTCATTTCTTTCTCATTGAACATATTGCAAAGTATCTTTCTTGTATGCCAGTAATTACAGTTGCAATTTTACACTTCTTCCTATGAATAATTGATTAATGAGTATCTCTAAACTCTATATTACATGAGGGTAGATCCTCCCTACTTTTTCATTTAATAATTGCACATAGCAGGTATTCAATAAATTCATGTTGAATGAGTTAATGAGTTAATCTTTAGAAATAAGGCTCAGCTTGCTTATCTGCAAACCTCTCAAGTCTGTTATAGGAATAAATGAAATATTGTTCATAAAGTGCTTACCACTGTTCCTCTCAATAAACTATAGTTATGATACAAATAAAAATAAGATGACCACCTATAATTTCCTCCCTTTTTAAATAGCAGCAGAGAGTCACTCTGTAGAGACAATGATTGTTTTCTCTTTTTTCGTTGAAGTTTTAGTGAGCTAATAAGTAACTCCCTACTATCCAACAGAATTCTGAGGTAGACAGAGAGAAAACGCAGGTGGAAATAAAACGATCAGCGTTATTACTGATAAAACAGATACAGGAGAATGTAGCTAAAGTTCAAGGCAATGACACAGCTCCTAAAGCCAGCCTCGGAAAGAGGCTGTCATCCCAACTAGACAACTGCAGGCCTCCCTGCATCTGCAGGGGCAGGGCCTCATCAGCAAGCTTACTTCGTGGCACCAAGCCGACCAGAGAACATGCTTTCTGCAAACAGACAGATCACAAAACACGGGGAAGTGACTGAGCCACATGTGCTGAGTTTCCTCATCCAACTTTACCAGTCACATAAATCATTCCTCTTTCCATGGAGATGAGTAAATGAGAAAGTTGGGAGAAAGGCAAAAACTATGACTCTAATGGAAATCCTTCCACATAAAAAGAGACATCAGGAATGGGGACTAAGTATTACATTTCTCACCTTAATGTATTATATTAGATACAGTGTTGTGCACTTTCTTAGAGTCCCTCAGCTGTCTCTATCTTTTAAAAAATTGCTTCACTGGAACAGTGTTGGCTTTCACCCTTCAGACTTGAATACAAGCAGTGACTCAGACATTCGTAAGACCTAGAGCCCTGAGGGTTAAGCCTTGGCTATTGGAAAACAAGAATTGGGCAGGAAACAGGTGGATAATATCTCCTTCCTTTCTGCCATTTGTGAACTGCTTTTGGGTGCAGTTTTTCCTCGTCAGTTCTGTGAAGAAGTCTTGCATGATGAAGAAATAATACATGTTGAGTGACTGCTGTGGTCTTCACAGCGCCTTGACAAATGATGGCCGTAGTGATGCATCAAATCACGTTGCTATGGCATTTTCCTTGCTTCATTTTCCCATTTTTTTCTTCATCCTCAACACTTTCAGTTGGTACCTTCCAAACCCAATATCAGCACTTGGAATACTTGCCCCCGACTTTACTATCTGGAAGAACTATCCTGAAACATGCATGTTACTTGAAATGAAATTTTATACTGGAGTTCTTTATTTTACAAAAACATTATGGGTGTATAATAGTAGTATATATTTATGGAGGACATGTGATATTTTGATACAGGCATATAATATGTAGTAATCAAATCAGAATAATTAGGGTATCCATCACCCCAAGACTATATTATTTCTTTGTGTTAGGAACCTTCTGATTCCACTCTTTTAGTTATTTTAAAATATATTTTTACTAGAGGCTGGGAAGGGAATCTTAGAGGGAGGTATGAAATAGGGATGGTCAATGGGTACAGAAATACAGTTAGAGAGAATGAATAAGATCTAGTATTAGTAGCACAATAGGGTGACTATTACTAGAGTTCTTTTTAAAAGTCTTTGTATATACGTGAGAGATTGCCAGTTGTTTTCCCCATTATCTATTCTCCCCTTCCTCTGTATTAATAGGACTTTAGCTGAGATCATTACCCAGGATCCTTTTAAATTAGTTGTGGCCAATGGAATGTGAACAAAAAAAAATGATATTTAGAACTATAGATTCCTATACTTTAATTCCTATACTTTAAAATAAGAGTGTAGATTCGTATACCTCCTCTTTCCTCTTCATCTCCCCATCAGCTAGAATTTTAATATGATGGCTGAGCTGGATAAGGCCTCTTAGATAAGAAAGTAGGAGCCTGGTGTGAAGGATCGTAGAACCAGAATGAAGGAACCTGGGTCCCAACTCCATGGAGTGAACTGGCAGTGAGACATAGACTGTTAACACACAGACTGCTAAGTGAAAGAAGGAAACTTTACTTAGTTTAAGTCAGTCATTTTGACCACATTAGAGCAGCCTAACTCGTAGCTAGTCCCAGATGTATACATTATAATTCTTTTAAAATTGTTTATTAAAGTAGAGACAAACCATGCTGCTGCTGCTTCCCCTCTTCCTCCTTCTCCTCTTCCCTCTCTCCTTCTCCTCCTCCTCCTACTCCTTCTTCTTCTTCTGTTTATTTCTTTCTTATTTCTTCTTCCTCTTTCTCTTCCCCTTCTCCTTCTTCTTCTTTTCTTTCTTCTTATTTTTTGAGATGGAGTCTTGCTCTGTCCCCCAGGCTGGAGTGCAGTGGAGTGATCTCGGCTCACTGCAAGCTCCTCCTCTCGGGTTCACGCCATTCTCCTGCTTCAGCCTCCCGAGTAGCTGGGACTACAGGTGCCTGCCACCACGCCCAGCTAATTTTGTTTTTGTATTTTTAGTAGAGATGGGGTTTCACCATGTTAGTCAGGATGGCCTCGATCTCCTGACCTCGTGATCTGCCCGCCTCGGCCTCCCAAAGTGCTGGGATTACAGGTGTGAGCCACCGGACCTGGCCTCTTTCTTTTTTCTTCTTCCTCTTTCTTCTCCTCCTCTTTTTCCTCCTCCTCCTCCTCCTTCTTCTTCTTTATAATTCTAACCCATGGAGCTGAATATAAGCATTCAGAAAATGGTGAAGCAAAGTTCTTTCGCAGACAACATTTCCAAGAAACTTGCTCAAAGCTCTTGCTCACAGGAATGTTAGCAGTCACCAGAAGCTGGAAGAGACAAGGAAAAAATTATCCCCCAATGTCTTCAGAGGGAGCGTGGCCCTGTGGACACCTTGACTTCTACCCAGTAATGCTGATTTTAGACTTCCGGCCTCCACAGTTATGTAACAGTAAACCTCTGTTGTCTTTAAAGCAATAAAAAAAAGTTCTCACTCAAGAAATATTTCTAAGCCAATTCATATGCTGCAGAGAAAAGGCTGAGTGAGCTGACTGGCAATAGCACATGGACCAGGCTTTATGAGATCCTTCTGCTTGTAATTCAGTGTGGCTTAATAATTAAGGCTGTAAGCTGTGAAGATGAAGTGGTGTTTTCATTGTGGAGAAAAACATGGTCATGGTTTCCATAGTATGGGTACAACTGAAAGGGTAGGAAGAACAAATCGAGGAAAAGGAAAATCTCCCACTAGGATGAAGCAATTTGCTCATGACCTACATATGGAACATGCAGGATTTGTAGGGAGTAATCAGAAAAGCATTTTTCATTTTCTCTATCAGTAACCCTTTAAATGTCCTCAGTGTCGGTTGTCCTCCCAAGATAGAAACTTGAGCAATCTTATAAGTTTTCCAGTAATATCCAGGTAATAAAAAGCCCTATTGTCTGAGAACACATGGACACAGGAAGGGGAACAACACACAATGGGGTATGTCTGGGATTGGGGGCAGGGGGAAGGAAGAGCATCAGGACAAGCTAATGGATGTGGAGCTTAATACCTGGTGATGGACTGATAGGTGCAGCAAACCACCATGGCACACATTTACCTATGTAACAAGCCTGCATGTACTGCACACTTACCCCAGAACTTAAAATGAAAAAAAAAATTGTTTTAAAAGCCCTATTGTCTTTTAAGTACAGTCTCAATTTAATAATTACAAAGTGTCTAGCCTGATACTTTAACCAACATTTTAATTTCAATCCCCCTCTCCCCAAGCTGGGACAGACTAAGGTAGGCTGCTGACCTTCTCACTGATTCTCTCACCTCAGCCTCTCTCACCAGCTGTTCTCTCCTCCAACATAGGTATGGAGTGGGAGCAGGAACATACTTTACTAGTGAGACATGACAATGATTCCTTGCTTGACCAAATTTTAGTCAGGCTCATGATTGAAACTTCTCGTAGGTCCATCTATGCACTTTTTTATAAAATCCACTTTTAGCAAGAACCCTGCTGTCATTTTAGCCAGAACCCTCTACCCTCAATATCTTATCACCCTAGAGATCTAGTCAGGTTCATCCCCCCTCCACTGTCCCCCAGGTGATATCTGATCACCCCGGTCTATCTTCTGCAAGAATCCTGTTAGGTTAGTTTAGCCAGAATCCTCACTACCCCTAATGTTTCCTCTTACAAATTTTCCATCCACTGACCCCTATCCTGTCCTCTGGCTGTAAATTCCCTTGCCCAGAAGAACTGAACACAGCTTTATACTGAAATCTCTGTTCCCAATTACAGTAATCCTGAATAAAATTTGTTATCATTGTAACTACTATTTTTTCTTTGACAGAATTACTTTCCTTGATGACTTCATAATCTCTGACCTTGGCTGATATGTAATGTTCTCTCTCTCACGGAAACTTTTCTAATTCAACTGGAGGCTGCCGTGGTGCCCTTCCCAATTGTGGCTCTATTGAGATGGCCAGTGCTTTTCCTATGGTGAGCTGTCCGCAGTCCACCTTTAGCAACTATTTCTGATAATACACATCACAGCTTATTACTTCTGGTGTCATTGTGTCCTGGAAAGTAACTTTCTAAAGTAGGCGCCCTTTTAATACAGTTGAGGGTAAGTTTTCAGGATTTACCCTAGTACAGACAATAAATGTTTCTTCCTCATCGTCTTACTCTAGGATGAACTATTTCAAAAGAAATGTAATATGTTCAGTACTTTTTGTTGATAAGTGAATGAATAAAAAGCTTGTTCTGCTATAATACAATCTTCCTGAACTCTGACCTTTTATTATATAATTTCTTTTTTAATCTATAAATCTATTAATCTTTCTCCTGGTCCATTAATAGGACAATCAAACATCAACCAATTATCAAGTATATGTTCAGCATGGGCTATTTAGTATCATTTTCTAGATGTTTTAAAAAAACATAGAAGATCCAGGCTGGGCACAGTGGCTCAAGCATGTAATCTCAGCACTTTGGGAGGCAGAGGTGGGCAGATCACGAGGTCAAGAGTTCAAGACCATCCTGGCCAACATGGTGAAACCCTGTCTCTACTCAAAATACAAAAATTAGCTGGGCTTGATAGTGTGTGCTTATAGTCCCATCTACTCAGGAGGCTGGGGCTGGAGAATCACTTTAGCCCAGGAAGCAGAGGTTGCAATGAGCTGAGATCACACCACTCCACTCCAGCCTGGAGACAGAGCAAGACTCTGTCAAAAAAAAACAAAAACAAACAAACAAACAAAAAAACATAGAAGATGCTTATATAGTGGATTACTGGCACAATTAATTTAAAATTTAGCTTGGCAACAAAGACTAACCAGAAAAGACAAATTAAGAACAGCATTGTGTACAAAATGTGTGGAACTCACTGTATACCCAATAATCCTCAAAAGACACAAGGGAGCTGCTATTTTTCTTCAAGAACTCTAATTTTATCTTTTATCAGTTGACTTGCTCTCTTGTTCATACTCCTAAGTGTATAGTTATTTGTTAATTATACAGCATTCAGGTATGAAGACAGAATCAAAGAGTAAGAGAAAGACAAAGGAGAAAAAGAAAAGGAAGAAGAAGGAGGATTACAAGAAATAGGGGAAGAGGAAGGAGGAGTACATTAGGGAAAACTATTTATTGCCTGTCAAAACCTAAGTGCAGAATATGTGTGTGTGTGTGTCCATTCTCATGCTGCTACAAAGAACTGCCCAAGACAGGGCAATTTATAAAGGAAACAGGTTTAATTGGCTCCACTCTGCAAGGCTGGAGAGGCCTCAGGAAACTTACAGTCATGGCAGAAGGGGAAGTAAATACCTCCTTCACATGATGGCAGGAAGAAGAATGGGTGCCCAGTGAAGGGGGAGCCCCTTATAAAACCATAAGATCTCGTGAGAACTAACTCACTGTCATGAGAAAAGGATGGAACCACCCCACACCACCGCATGATTCAATTATCTCCCCTGGTCCCTCCCATGACACATGGGGATTATGAGAACTACAATTCAAGATGAGATTTGGGTGGGGACACAGCCAAACCATATAATTCTGCCCCTGGCCACTCCCAAATCTCATATCCTCACAATCCATAACACAATCATGCCTTCCCAACAGTCCCCCAAAGTCTTAACTCATTCCAGCGTTAACCCAAAAGTCCAAGTCCAAAGTCTCCCCTGAGACAAGGCAAGTCCCTTCTGCCTATGAGCCTGTAAAATCAAAAGCAGGTTAGTTACTTCCTAGATACAATGGGGGTACAGGCGTTGGGTAAATACGCCCATTCCAAATGGGAGAAATTGGCCAAAATGAAGGGGCTACAGAACCTGTTTGTGTCCGAAATCCAATAAGGCAGTTATTAAACCTTAAAGTTCCAAAATGATCTCCTTTGATTCAATTTCTCATATCCAGGTCACACTGATGCAAGAGGTAGGCTCTCTGTGGCTTTTCAGGGTACAGCTCCCTTTCCAGCTGCCTTACAGGCTGGCACGGAGTGTCTGTGGCTTTTCTAGGTGCACAGTGTAAGCTGTTGGTGGATCTACCATTCTGGGGTCTGGAAGATGGTGGCCCTCTTCTCACAGCTCCACTAG
Organism: Pongo pygmaeus; assembly: GCF_028885625.2. Classification (NCBI taxonomy): domain Eukaryota; kingdom Metazoa; phylum Chordata; class Mammalia; order Primates; family Hominidae; genus Pongo; species Pongo pygmaeus. The sequence goes on along the minus strand of NC_072373.2, from coordinate 131,681,760 downwards.
GCAGTGGCCCAGTGAAGACTGTGTGGGGACTCCAACCCCACACTTCCCTTCCGCACCGTGCTAGCAGAGGTTCTCCATGAATGCTCTGCCCCTGCAGCAAACTTCTGTCTGGACATCCAGGCATTTCTATACGTCTCTGTAATCTAGGTGGAGGTTCCCAAACCTCAATTCTCGACTTCTGTGAACCTGCAGGCCCAAGGCCACATATAAACCACCAATGCTTGGGGCTTGCAAGCTCTGAAGTAATGACCTGAGCTGTATGCTGGCCCCTTTTAGCCATGGCTGGAGCTGAAGCATCTGGGACGCAGCCCAGGAAACCATTCTTCCCTCCTAGGCCTTCAGGTCTCTGATGGGATGGGATGGCTGTGATGGTCTTTGACATGCCCTGGAGACATTTTCCCCATTGTCTTGGTGATTAACATTCAGCTCTTTGTTACGTAGGCAAATTTCTGCAGCGAGCTTGAATTTCTCCCCAGAAAATGGATTTCTCTTTTCTATTGCTTCCTCAGTCTGCAAATTTTTCAAACTTTTCTGCTGTTTCCTCTTGAACTCTTTGCCACTTAGAAATGTATTCTGCCATATGCCCTAAATCATCTCTCTCAAGTTCAAAGTTTCACAGATCTCTAGGGCAGGGGCAAAATGCTCTCACTGCATAGCAAGAGTGACCTTTACTCCAGTTCCCAACAAGTTCTTTATCTCCATCTGAGACCACCTCAGCCTGGACTTCATTGTCCACATCACTATCAGCATTTTAGCCAAAGCCATTCAGGAAGTCTCTAGGAAGTTCCAAACCTTTCCACATATTCCTGTCTTCTGATCCTTCCAAGTCTCACAGAAGTTCCAAACTTTCCCACATTTTCCTGTCTTCTTCTGAGCCCTCCAAACTGCTCCAACCTCTACCTGTTACCCAGTTCCAAAGTTGCTTGCACATTTTTGGGTATCCTTTTAGCAGCACCCCACTCTACCAGTACCAATTTACTGTCCTATTGCACTCTCATGCTGCTAATAAAGACATACCCAACACTAGGTAGTTTATAAAGAAAAGAAGTTTAATTCACTCACATTTCTGCAGGGCTGGGGAGGCCTCAAGAAACTTACAATCATGGTGGGAGAGGAAGTCAACACATCCTTATACACATGGTGGCAGGGAGAAGAATGAGAGCCAAGAGAGGGTGGAAGCCCCTTTAAAAACTATCAGATCTCATGAGAACTAGCTCATGAGAACAGGTTGGGAGAAACCACCCCCATGATTCAATTCTCTCCACCTGGTCCCTCCCACGACATGTGGGGATTATGGGAACTACAATTAAATATGAGATTTGGGTGGGGACACAGCCAAACCATATCAGTGTGTATAAACTAAAGTCTCCAAAATAAGAATAAAGTGTTGTTTCCTTTTAAGTTTCCACCATCTACAAACATGGGGTGAGATGCATTTTTAAGAACTTTCAAGTGAAGATCGTGAAGAGTAATTACTGTCCAAAATACATTTCCCAATCTCTGATTTTCTATAATGATGATAAGAACATTATGGAAAATATTTTGTATAATTTTCTTTTGTCTTCCATAGAAACAGTAGTCATTTTTGCCAGCTGAGGCTCTGGTAACTGATTTCTTTCCACTAGCTGGGGTCAGAGGAAAGGTGACAGCGATCACCTCTCTGTCCATGTTCACTGACCTTTTTCTTCTATATTCCTTATGTCCGCTATCACATCTCATGTAGGTTAAAGATTAGGCCTCCTCTGGAGTTTTGGGTATTCATGAAGCCTACAAACATTTTAAAAAATGGTTAAGGGACATAATGAAGAAACTTCTCAAAATTCCATTTTAAGGAAAGCATCATTTGTATAAACCACTTTGTTCGTGTACATTTAAGATTATTGTTTCTGAATTTATATTCCACATATAAACATAATATGACTGCATGCTCCATGTCAAAGAATTTGGCATGACACTAAAGTAACTCACATGTCCAACTTTAACATGGGGATGTGCTTAGGGATGTGTTTAATGCAGTGAGCAACCTATGACTCTCTTTTTTCTTGAAATAACTATAGGAAGCTTTGAAAATGTGGCTCAGTGCAAAGAACCAATATTTTCTAAGAAATTTCCTGGTGAATAATGTTATTTATTATCTAGTTCTACAAGTTATATTACGGTGATTTCATAAGCCATTCTTTTAATTCTTACTGAGCAGGGAGTGGTTCAACTTTTACATTAAAATTTTCATGGTTAGCACTTCCTCACTTCCCTTTCTCCACTCTAAATCAAAGACAGGCCAGAGTTTTCCAAATCTTCTTTAAATTGCAATACAATGCAACTTTTAAAAACTTTCATTTATCTTTAATAATGTCACTTCCATTTTCTAGAAGTGTTGTGTCACCCAGAGTTACACAGCAATTAGTGGTAAAGTAAAAAGAAATCTGGAGTTCCTAAATATTTCCCTTCTTTAAGCAATTTCTTTTTCCAGAAAAAGAATGCCATGTAAAGTAGGAAACTTCTCTAATCAAATTGTTGAGAGAAGAAAAGGTGGAGAAAACAATTGAAAGAAAGTGCTCAAATTTGGATATTCATTTTCTTTTGAATTTCACGCTGGGGGCTTTGAAGAGTTGGTTTGGCCTGTACATGTGGAGGTTTAATGAAAGCACATGCCCCAGTGGAACCCCAGTTCTCCAACACTAGGGAGATTTTTGGAAAAAAAGGCATAAGAACGGAGGGTATTGAAATGCAGGTGAATTTGGGTAGAGCAGCAACCATTAATGAGATTTCACCTTCCTAGGACTTAAAGGCAACAAGCTCCTACTTTATTTCAAGTTATTCTTACTGCAAGCCATGTTAAAAACCAAGAGTATTCTGCTAACAGCTCCTGGTGGTGTTTCAAAGAGGGAGGAAGTGACATTACATGATTGAGCAATCTTCCATGACTTCTTCCTTCTAATTTGTTGGGGAAGCATGAAAATGCATAGCAGTAGCGTTTTCTTGTGTTGGACAGAGCTTAAAAAACTTCACCTTTGTATGCTGGTTTCTATAACTTCCAGATGAAAATGTTACTGTACCCATCTTTTTCTTCATCATATACATATGCACAGTGATATGGTTTGGCTATGTCCCCACCCAAATCTCATCTTGAATTCCCACCTGTTGTGGCAGAAACCCAGTGGGAAGTAATTGAATCATGGTGCAAGTCTTTCCTGTGCTGTTCTTGTGATAGTGAATAAGTCTCATGAGATCTGATGGTTTTAAAAAGAGGAGTTCCCTTGCGATAGTTTGCTGAGAATCACGGTTTCCAGCTTCATCCACGTCCCTACAAAGGACAAGAAGTCATCATTTTTTATGGCTGCATAGTATTCCATGGTGTATATGTGCCACATTTTCTTTAACTAGTCTGTCATTGTTGGACATTTGGGTTGGTTCCAAGTCTTTGCTATTGTGAATAGTGCCGCAATAAACATACGTGTGCATGTGTCTTTATAGCAGCATGATTTATAATCCTTTGGGTATATACCCAGTAATGGGATGGCTGGGTCAAATGGTATTTCTAGTTCTAGATCCCTGAGGAATCGCCACACTGACTTCCACAATGGTTGAACTAGTTTACAGCCCCACCAGCAGTGTAAAAGTGTTCCTATTTCTCCACATCCTCTCCAACACCTGTTGTTTCCCGACCTTTTAATGATCGCCATTCCAACTGGTGTGAGATGGTATCTCATTGTGGTTTTGATTTGCATTTATCTGATGGCCAGTGATGATGAGCATTTTTTCATGAGTCTTTTGGCTGCATAAATGTCTTCTTTTGAGAAGTGTCTGTTAAAAAAACAAACACCACATGTTTTCACTCATAGGTGGGAATTGAACAATGAGAACACATGGACACAGGAAGGGGAACATCACACACCGGGGCCTGTTGTGGGGTGGGAGGAGGGGGGAGAGATAGCATTAGGAGATATACCTAGTGTTAAATGACGAGTTAATGGGTGCAGCACACCAACATGGCACATGTATACATATGTAACAAACCTGCACATTGTGCACATGTACCCTAAAACTTAAAGTATAATAAAAAAAAGAGGAATTCCCCTGCACAAGTTCTTTCTCTTTGCTTGCTGCCAATCATGTAAGATGTGAATTGCTGCTTCCACAGCCACATAGAGCTGTAACTCCAATTAAGCCTCTTTCTTTTGCAAATTGCCCAGTCTTGGGTATGTGTTTATCAGCAGCATGAAAATAAACTAATACACACTTAGACACACATACACACACACACACACACACACACACACACACAGTTTCCCTGAGAGTACAGTAAATGCTTCTTGGCAATTTCTTACCACAGACTTGGACCTGTCAGTTGATCTCTTTGCTTGTAGCAGGAGCAACTCATTTTGGCTAACTTATGAGAAAGGGAGTATTTTTTAGGGATACTGGAAGCTCATAGAATCTATAGGAAGGCTAGAAATCAGGTGTGGGATTATTATGAGATCCTTGGGGTGTCTCCTCACCAGGAGGAAACTTCTGTGGCTGGCGGTGCCTTCCACCTGAGTATTGCTCATGACCATTGGACTCATTCTGCCCGCTCGGCCTGGCAGGCTGCACTCAGCTCACACTACTGGCCTGGATCCCACACCTGCCAAGAGAGAACCAGGCATGGAGCAGTAAGGGGTGTGTGGGTGAGTGAGCACAGGGTCTCGCCACTGTGCACAGCCAGGCACACCAGCTGCTGTGGCAGGGCAGGCAGCTCCAGGTGCAGGTACAGGTGCCTGCTTTATGCAAGCCTGCAGCTGGACCAGATGTACCACACACATCTTCCGCTGAGGGCACCTGTGTGTGGATGAGGGGAACACAGTTGGACCTGGAAGCTTGGAGATGTGGCCTGGGATTCCTGAAGGGTCACAGCTCTTCTCTCTTTCTCGTGGCCCACGATGTAGCAAAGAGCAGGGAGGCACGTTTCAACTCTGTCTGTGTTACAGCTCTTTCAATCCAGCCATTTGGCAGGTCCAGAGTTCTTGTCTCGTGTCTAGAAAGAATGAGATATGTGAACAACTGGAGGGAAAGTAAGATGGAGAGGGGCTTCATTGAGCAATAGAACAGCCCTCAGGAGATCCACAGTGGGTAGCTCCTCTCTGCAGGCACATAGTCCCAACGTCCATTCAAGTCTGGCTGAGTCCAGGCTTTTTATGTGCTCAGAAGGGAAGAAGTGCATGCTGATTGGTCTGGGCGGCTGTGGGCAGGACCAGAAAAAGCACAATAAGTTCCTACCCAAGGCCACAGACTCCATCCAGAACTGGCAGCCTGGCCCCCAGGCTTCAGGCTGTACCTGTGGCATGAAGGTGGGGCACCATGCTCCCCTTTCCACCCAGGAGCCTGTCTGTCACCTGCTGTCATCAACATGCCATCCACAGCACCCAGGCTGTTCCTGCCAAGGGACATCTACAGGCCAATGCTGAGCTGACCTCAGCCTCGTACCAGCCTCCCTCCTGTGTTTGTCTGTGTTCAAAGTCTGGAGGGTGCCGTGGTGGCAGGGGGCTGGCATGTTACCACTGCCCCAAGTGCATACACACCTGACCAGGTTCCAACAATATTCAGGCTCAGCCATGACTTTGCTCTGCCTCAGAGCAGGCCCTGGGAGTGGGGCAAGGCCAGGGAGCAGGAGCCAGTACTTCCAAGCCTGTGGAGGAAGGGAGGCTTCCGGAGCCCTGAGAGCACAGGGATGCCCAGGTCTAGAGCTGTGGCTGGGAGGCTAGAGCTGCGCCCAGGAGCATGGGGCTCCTGGTGGTGCCCCTGTCAACTTGGTAGGGAGTGGGGCTCCCACATGTTCCCCAACCCGGCTGGCTCCACAAAGTATGCAGCCCTGGCCACTCCTCCCCCACTGCAGCCAGTGTCTTTGCAGCAGCCACTCCAGACGGGTGGCTGCTGCCATCAGGAGTGTACTGCAGGCACGGTGGTGTTTCCATGGTCTGTGAATCTGAGACTGTGAGAATAGGTTGCAAGGCCTGCTGATGGGGTGTGAGATGAATGGACCCTACTATCATTTCTATTTGTGTGTCATGTACTCATGATTCACATTCTAAGCCAGAACTAGTGATTGGCCTAGGCTGGGTCAAGTGCCTCCTTCTAGGTTAAGACATGGCTGGACAGGACACCTGATTTTAGCCACACTGGAATCTGTCCAAAGGAAAGAGATGTTATTTCCCAGCAAAGAAATGGAAGTGCTAATTGGAAGGGAAAAAGTAAGCTAGGAAACCAAACATCAATGAAGTTTCAACACACCGGGCTGAGAAGGAAGAAGAGCACAGAAAAGCAGGGCCCAAATCACCATAGGGTCAATGCAGCCATTCCTGTTACCAGAGCTAGCACTCCCAATGGGGTGCTTGTGATTTGTATGGACACCTCTGATTTGTGACCATTGGGAACCATTAAGCTTCTTGTTCCATTGCTCCAAGTCCTTTTGCCCAGCAATCTGCTGTGTTCTGTGAAATCTTCATTAGCTATCACCTTACAGAAAAGATCCTTAGGGTGCAGATGAGGCTGTGAAACCAGATTATATGATAACTTTTTGTCTTCTAAACTTTCTCTTGAACCGATGAGGACAACTGGGCTCCTCACGGCTTAAATATTCTGAAACCCTAGTATTAAAAATTGTAGGTAATGGCAAAATACTCTGAAGCTTTCATTGAGGAATGTTTATGAGAAAGAGTAATGTGCTTTTCATGTGAAAGCACAGTGATTTGAAGAAGGAAAAGGAATATAACCAGCAAAGCTTTAAAACTAAAACAGAGACTCTTTCAGCAATGTTTGTATAATTCATGTTGCAGGCATTTTGAGCTGCCTAATTGAACCATTTCAAAATGTCACGTAATCAATGATTTCTGAGTTGTGCAGAGATACAGAACATGCATACACATTTGGCAAAACTTGTCAAATTCTTAACTTACATTTCTGGAGGAAAAATAGGATTTCTGTATTGGAACTTTAAACTTTATCTCTTCCACATTCCCCTTTGTGAAATTTACTTTCTGATGAGGAGGATTATAGATTAATGTTTTCAATCCCTGTCTCACTTGAGACTTTGGAACTATACGTCTCTTGCTCTTTGTGGTGATTGTTGTGGCAATCTTCTCCTCAGCCTCATCTTCTCTTTAAGTCACATCATACTTCTTCCAAGCCAGTCAAAAATTGCCTTTCTATTTGAGCCTCTATCTTCCTGCTTTTTCTGTTTCCCCATTCCCGGAATCTATCTGAAGTTGCCTTCTTAAGTGGAATTCTTCACTGCTGATTGAGAAGCAGCTTATCCTGGAAATTGTGAAGGTGATATACACTTTCTTACTGAAGTCCCACACTTAAACTCCTAGAGGCTAGAAATGCCAGAAAATGTTTACGGTCTGACAGAGAGGAAGGAGTTAATTATTGGCCAGGGCTGGACCTAGCCACATCTCATTAAAATGTCTGGTAATACATTCAGAGCATCAAGGAGGAAATGAAAAGAAAACATCAGAAGGCTAAAGATGAAAGGAGAGCAATACAATAATAAGAGAGGGCTTCTAATTTCTCAACTGTTTAAAATTTTTCTTTAAAGAACCGACTTCTCTTCTGGTTTTAAGCTTTCTTTGTTGCAAAGCTATTACTGTGCCGAGCCACAGTCACTCAGTGACAACAGCAATCAGAGTAGTATCGAGAAACATGATGCCAAATTGGATCTTGGCACATTGGTATCTTATTTCTCAAGCTTTGGACAAAGAACTGATGTGACTTCAAAGGGGATAAACAGGAAGGTGCAAACTGGCTGGAATATATGTACATATACACATGCTCACCACACAGTTATAAAATGAGGAGGGTACAGACAACCTCTAGCTTCCTGTTTTAGAAACTTGGTCTTTCTAGGTTTCTACTAGTTCTATGAATATACAGACTATCACATGGAGAGAAGGGATAGAAAACATATCACAATACAGAAGGAACATGCAGAAACCCGTGCAGTTCGTGAAAGGCAGGAAAATCTTCAGGAAATGGCAAATTTTCCAGGTTGATTGCAACATAGAAGACTTACAGGGGACTGTGGGAGAAAGTGAAAGATAATGCATAGAAGAAAAAAATAGAATCTACAAAAAAATAAAAGATCAAGAAATATAAGGGAAAAGTTTATACCACCCTACTCCATGATACTGCTCTGAAGAATGAAATACGCAATATACAGGTACACGTGCACATACATATACAGATATCATTAGACTCTCACTAGATATATTCATATGCAGCACTTTAATAAGTGAGGCACACTCGGCTGGGCACGGTGGCTCACGCTTGTAATCCCAGCACTTTGGGAGGCTGAGGTGAGCGGATCATGAGGTCAAGACATCGAGACCATCCTGGCCTACATGGTGAAACCCTGTCTCTACCAAAAAAATACAAAACTTAGCTGGGTATGGTGGTGCGTGCCTGTAATCCCAGCTGCTCCAGAGGCTGAGGCAGGAAAATCGCTTGAACCAGGGAGTTGGAGGTTGCAGTGAGCCAAGATTACACCATTGCACTCCAGCCTGGCAACAGAGCAAGACTCTATCTCAGGACAAAAAAAAAAGGAGACACACTCTATCTAAATATAAGGTAGTATTAGAATTATTAGATAATTAGGCAACAGTGATCCATCAAAAGTTTCTTTTAAATAGGAGATGTAATGAAAGAGGGTGGGGCAATAATATTTAAATAGAAGTAGATGAATGTCGTAAGATATATAAAGTGTATAGAGTTTTAATCTAGATCGTGGCAAACTCTAGTCCACCAGTTAAATTCAGCCCACTGCCTATTTTTGTAAATAAATTGTTATTGCAACATGATCACGGCCATTTGTTTAGAAATTGTCTGTGGCTGCTTCCACACTAGAGTCTCAGAGTCAAATAGCTGCAAAAGAGACCATATGACCTGCAAAGTGTAAAATATTTACTATCTTGCCCTTTACAAAAAGTTTGCCCATCCCTGCTCTAGATGATCAGAATAATAAAATTAGGGAACACTTACTAATCACTCACCATGTGCCAGGCACTGTTTTAACATGTTACATGGCTAAGTACCTTAGGAAGGTAGGTACCATTATTGTAGCCATTCAACAGAAGGGCTAAGAAATTTGGCAAGCTTAGGTGATTAATGGCATAATTCAGGATTGTGAAAATTAGTAAATAAAAATACAGGACATTCAGTTAAATTTGGATTTCAATAAACAATGAGTAATTTCTTAGTATAAGTATGTCCCCTGCAAGTTGGTGGAGCAATACAATAATTAGAGAGTACTTTTAATTTCTCTGCAATTTGGGGGCATACTTACACTAAAAATTATTTATTCTTTATCTAAAATTCAAATTTAACTGGACATCCTGTATTTGCATTAACTAGGCATCCAACAGACTCCAGAGTTGACACAATAAATTCTATACTTTCTCTGCCTTAGAGGGGTAATGGAGATATTTGAATAGGAATGAGGAGTCTCACAGAGGAATGAGATGGACACAGGAAGTGTTTTCTGGCTAGTGAGTGACAGAATTGGCTTTCTTCCTAGAGGCACCTTAAATATTTAGCTTGGTTTTGAGTTGAGAAAATTAAATAAGCTCTGAATTGGTTTCTGTATGGTATTGTCCAAATTTAGGGTCTGGTGCTCAGAGAGTAATTAAGACTAGGGACATAGATTAAGAATCACCTGAATGCAAGTGGCAATGAAAGTTAGATATAAATGCCAATTCTGAGGAATTCAGGGTAGGTGTTAACTTAAATCAGACCTAAAATATCCTTCCAGACAGCGCTAACCTGCTAGTATTCGGCAGAGTTTTCAAAATCCATTCCATTTCCATAGTGAAAACCTAGCGAGAATGGCACGATAATTTCTTGTCAATACTTAAGAAAAAACCAATAGAAAGGAGACACTCAACTCAGATTTGTAGGCCTGACTATGCTGAAAAAGTAAAATTTCTGACTAGGAAAGTAAACTCCACATATCCTTTCTGTTCTTGGAAATAGGGCCACAGATGTGGGAAGCAGCATATTGAAAAGTGCAGTCCATCAAGAGCAATAAAATTCAGCACAGGCAACAGCTCAGAGTTTACTTAGGGGTGTGGTATGTTGCTGTTGGATCTATAAGCCTGCTCTAATGGATTATTTTGCACAAAGCAGCTTGAACAAGGCAAGTGCTAGATATTGTTGTTGCAATTGTTACAGGCAATAGTCCATGAGTCCAATTATATACAGGCAGTGCCCCAGACACTGATTTTGCTAATTGCTATCCCTCAGACTTGGAATTCACTTTTATCCCAGTTGCATATTTTTTCAATGAAAGGATGTGATTTCTATCCTAATGGAAGAGATTGAAATGCTGGCTGCTTCATGACATAATTGGTTACATTACGAGCTAGTTGTTGACTTTGCAAATCTAGCAAATATAAATGAAAAAGTGTAACACCTATTTGAAATTATATATTCATACTTTGTAATCTATCTCTAAGTACTCTGGATCCCTGGTAATAATCAATTATTTCTAAAAATTTGGCAAACATTTATTAGGTACCTACTGTGTGCCAGACATATGCTAGGTAATAGGGATACTCAGATTAATTACCCAATTCTAACCACCAGGCATTCCCAGTCAAAAATAAGAGACAGAAATTTACACAAGTGAACGTCATTAGATGGGATCCATCACATAACAGAGCCATGGTGGAAGCCCAAAGGAGAGAATGGTCAATGCTTTTTAAGGAGGTCAAGACATATTTCATAAAGGAGGTTCTGCTGGAATGGAGTCTTAATATTTAAGAACGAATTTACCAGATGACAAAAGAAGAGAGAATGAGGACAGGAGCTCATGGTAGCGTTAGGGAAACACATTGCGGGAAGAAAGAAAAATGAGGGCAAGGAGTAGAGATAGAATCTTTTTAGTAGACTAAAGCAAGAATTGAAAAATTATAGCTTGTGGACCAAAGCCAGCCCACTGCCTGTTTTTGTAAATAAAGTTTTATTGTCAAAAAGCCAAGCTCCTCTATTTAGATATTGTTTATGGCTGCTTTTGCAATACAATAGCAGAGCTGAGTAACTGCAACAGAGACCATATGGCTGACAATTGCTAACATTTACTATTTGGCCTTTTACAGAAAAAGGTTGCTAACCCCTGGACTACAGCATCTGCCTACATAGAAGAAAACAAAATTTGATTCTGACAATAAAAATAAAATTCTGGCATGTTCAATAAGTAAACCAAGCTTACTTTGTGTCTCTTGTGTGATAGGCAAAATGTTCAGATGAATATCGCTGAATAACATAATCCCAAATTTCAACTAAGGGCAAAAGAAAGAAGAAGTGGGGAAAGCCATTATATAAGTAGTTGCATGAATGCCATAATCCAGGAATATAAAAACTACAGAGACACCACAAAAGAGGAAGTAATTATCTCTGCTTTGGACCTCTGCTTGAGAATACAGGTCTGTGGCAACAGATAGGCTTTAAAGAATAAGCAGGAGTTATTAACTAAGTGAAACAGCGTTGATTCTATTTCTAAAACATATATATGAGGTAGGTGCAAGAGTAATTGCGGTTTTTGCCATTAAAAGTAATGGCAAAAATCGCAATTACTCTTGCACCAACCTAATATATGTTTGTTTACATTAGCAGTTACCTCCCTCTTTTAAAATAAATTTTGCATGATTTGGAATGCTCTGAAACTTGTGGTACACATGAGCTTGTACTGTTCTTCTGGCTGTGGCCTTTCTCCAACATATACTGTTTAGCTCAAAGTTATATACAGGCTGGGTACGGTGGCTCACACTTATAATCTCAGCACTTTGGGAGACCAAGGTGGGCAGACTGCTTGAGCTCAGGAGTTCAAGACCAGCCCAGCCCAAGCAACACAGCAACACCTCATCTCTAAAAAATTACAAAAATTAGCTGGGGGTGGTGGTGTACGGCTATAGTCCCAGCTACTGGGAAGGTTAAGCAGGTAGGGCCACTTGAGTGTGGGAGATGAAGGCTGCAGTGAGCTGTTTTTGCACCACTACATGCCAGCCTGGGTGATGAAGGAAAAAAAATGTTGTATGCAGTCATGTGTAGCTTAATAATAATGATAGGTGCTGAGAAATGCGTTGTTAGGTGGTTTCATTGTTGTGGGAACATCATAGAGTGCACTTATATAAGCTGAGACGGCATAGCCTAGGTGTGTACTAGGCTATAGGACAGGGCTTATTGCTTCGAGGCTACAAGCCTGTACAGCATGTTTCTATACTGAATACTGCAAGCAATGGTAACACAATGTAATAATGTATACTGCAAGCAATTGTAACGCAAGAATATTTAAGCACATCTAAATGTAGAAGAGATAGAGTGAAAATACAATACAAAAGATAAAATGTGGTCCACCTCTATAGGGCACTTTACATTAATGAAGCCTGCAGGACTGGAATTTGTTCTTGGTGAGTCAGTGAGTGAGTGAAGGCCTAGTGGTCTTCACAGTGAATGTGGAGGCCTAGGACATTACCTTATACTACTGTAGACTTTACAAATGCTGTACACTTAAACTACAATAAATTTATATGAGGCTTTTTTCTACAATAAATTTGTATGAGGTTTTGTTTTCTTCAATACTAAATAACAGTAGCATACTATTACTTTTTACTTTATAAATTGTTTAATTTTTTTAAGTTTTGATTCTTTCGTGATAATACTTAGCTTAAAATACAAATGCATTGTACAGCTGTACAAAAGTATTTTCTTTCTTTATATCCTTATTTTATAAGCATTTTTCTATTTTAAAATTTTTTGTTTATTTATTTTACTTTTTAAGATCTTTTGTTAAAACCTAAGACACAAACACACACATTAGACTAGGCCTATACAGGGTCAGAATCATCAATATCACTGTCTTCTACCTCTACATCTTGTCCCACTGGAAGGTCTTCAGGGACAATAACAAGCATGGAGCATCCTCTCTTATAATAACAATGCTTTCTTCTGAATACCTCCTGAAGGACCCGCTTGAGGCTGTTTTACAGTTAACAATTTTTTATAAGTAGGAGGAATGTACTCTAAATAATGATAAAAAGTATAGTATAGTAAATACATAAACCAGTAACATAATTATTCATTATTATTATTGAGTATTATGAACTGTACATAATTGTATGTGCCATTACATTAAATATGAAAAGAAAAATTAAATGAATCAGTTGGATACATTAAACATAAAAAAAGAAAAAGAAAAGCATAATTATATATGCTAGACTGTTATGCAACTGGCAGCACAGTAGGCTTGTTTACACCAGTATCACCACAAACAGGTGAGTAATGCATTGGGCTATGATGTTATGGCAGCTACAACGTCCCCAGTGGATAGGGACTTTTTTAGCTCTGTTATAATCTTATGGGATCACCATTATACATGCAGTCCATTTTTGACCAAAATGTCATTATGTGAAAGACGACTATACTACAATCACAGAAACGTCAACAATATGACTAGAAATTTTAATGCTGCAAATTGTGCACAAAAGAAAGGCCTTTTTCCTCATTGCTCCCGCTCACAAGCAGATGGAAAATAATCTGACACATTTGGAACAGCTGGTAGGGTAGAAGTAATCTTCACATTTTAGAAACCTTTTTGTGGTATGGCAAGAATTCGTTGTGCTGATTCCAACCAGAATCTTGTCTCAGAACTTCCCTGATTTGACTCCTGGAATCTCCTTGGCAAGAAGATTCTCCAAATGCAGGTGCTAAGGACAGACTGCAAAGGTGGTTGCCTAAGACTACATAAAATGCCAAAAATAGAGACTAAAACAAGATGTAGGATTCTTGTTTGCAAATCAATTTCCTTAAGCACTAGAACATGGTCTTATTCTCTAAATAAATAACCAACTAAATGAATAAATAAAGGTATCTTTCTTAACCATGTAATAACATTTAAACTTTGGCTTGTATTACCATAACAAACTAACGCAGCCTCATAGAGATATAACCAAAATCTATTAGGTCAGACATTCTAGAGGCTAAATAGTTTCTGATAAACATGCATATTTTGCATAAAAGAGTTTAAATAAAATACAAATACTTTGATGATATATATCCTTACTTGTATTGAGTAAATTGGATATTATTTTAGAATATGTAACTTTAAAAAGCAAATATTTCAAATGCTCATCATGAGGCTTATACATATATTTTTAAGAATTATGTTATACTGTTTGATTAATACATACATTGTTTTCTTTTCAGTGAAATAAATATCCAAGTCACCTGGACTGAGAACTTACTATGCAATCTTAAAGTAATGACCTGGGTTAGTGGCTTACTTCTATTTCCTTTCACTGGTATTTTTTTGCTCTCCCAGTTACACTTTAGAAGTCACTTGTTTGGTTCAAAAATATGATACGGTCTTGCTCTTTAGATTGATTTTACCCACATTATGATCAGTGAGATCATAGATGTTGCCATGCCTTAGAAATTAATGGGACATGCGCAATTAATAAAAGCAGGATGGAACATTTAAGAAGAGGCTAAGAACTGGCACCCTATCTACACTCTAGGTAAAATGATATTTTACAATGGCTTTGACCTCTAGCTTCCCTTTGGGGATAGGATTCATTAGACTGCTTTCAGCTCTGCTTGGCAAAAACCCCACCAGTTTTACTTTGGTGCAGACCATTTGGACTGGCACCATTCCTGGGCTGGCCTTGGGAAGATTCATGGATCAACTGATCTTGGGAGTGTTTTTAATAATTAATTCCTTAAAAAATATGTTTGGCTGCCTACTCTGTGCCAGACACTGTTCTAGAAACTGGAGATACAGTGAGGATTTTGCAGGAACTGAAGACAAATTCATCACTTAGATTAAGTATAGATTCTAGTTAAGTCAAAGTTGTAATCTTTGTTTCTCTCTTTATTCCTAGTGGAAATCTGCAAATGTAAAATACAAAGTAAAAAAAAAAAATAAGAAAAGAATAGTAATCAACCAAGAGAGTTTATTTGGAAAATGGAAAATGAAAAAAACATGGTTTCTAACATTCATCTGGAATAGCTACTAAGCCAGAAAATGTGAATTACAAAAAAAGAAAGCTTAAGAAACGGAGTTGGCTTAAATGTCACACAATATCAACAAATAAATAAAACCAGAGCCTCTTTCATAAAAATAAACATTAAGAAAAAGATAAGGGGAGTGTTTATAAAACAGCGTACAAAGAAAATGGAAACATTTACATAAGAAACTGTATTTTATAAGAAACATACATAAATAAAAAAACAAATTTAGCCATATAAAAGTAATGTTTCATAGCTTATATCATGGTATGTGTATTTTGTTATGAATAAAATTTGTAGTACATCATATATTTTTACCTCACAGATTCAGTGTCAGAAAAACTCAAACGTGGCGAAGAACAGATATAACAAATATAACGCAATCAAAAGAATACGATGACTTAAGATGAATGACTTTTTATGAGTATTACCATTGTCCCTCAGTATCTGCAGGGAATTGTTTCCAGGTTCCCCGACAGACACTGAAATCTGCCAGTGCTCAAGTCCCTAATAAAGAAATCTCATAGTATTTGCATATAACTTACACACATTTTCTCATATACTCTAAATCATCTTTACATACTTATAATACCTCACACAATGTAAATGTCATGTAAATAGTTGTTACACTATGGTGTTTCCTATTTTACTATTGTATTGTTATTTTTAAAATTAATTTTTGAGTGCTTTTATCCAGGGATGGTTGAATCCATGAATGCAGAACCCATGGATACGTAGGGCTGACTGTATTTCATCCCTATAGACTACTGAATCTCTTTAAGGCTGTTACTGTTGTTGTCATATTTGTTCTTTCAATTTACATTCAAAACAAGTTTCTCTAGGGCAGCCCTCAAAAAAGAGTTCCCTGAAGATTTCTTCTTTGTCAACTTTCCAAGGCATATTAGGAAGTAGATATTTCTACTCAAATGGCCAAATCTCTTCCCACTTTCTCTGTTAACACTTATCACTGCCCAGTATAAAATTCCAAATACACGTTCATTTCTTCCCAAACTCTTGCCCTGCAGCATCAACCCCCTTGGTTCATCTAAATGTTCTGCACCCCCAACATGGAGCACCAGACACTTGTGGTGGGGACTTTGGTAGTTCCTAGTGCTCATCGCTATATATTTTTTTCCTGTGAGATAAGCACTTTTGTTGAATTGAGTTTGGAAAAATAGAGTATTTTCACTCTCAATATACGGTTTGATTTCACTGCCTTTAGCCAAGACAAACACCTCCAAAATCACCTTAAAATCTGAAGAAGGGTCTTTTGTTTTTTGCCAGAGGTTTAACTAGATGTGAAGTATATAGTTATGATGCTCATAGAATTATAGTAAGTTAAAGAAACTGGATTTCTGTCTGACTAGCAAAGCCTGAGTTTTTTTTAACTGTGGCTGTACCCCAGTTGTCTCTGGGGTCCTCTAACCTGGAGATAACAATAAAGAAGCGCAAGATTGGAGAGAATTTACGTCCTCAGTCTGGTGCCAGAACGGGGGCATTTAGGGAGTAGAGAGCGGCTTTTGTCACACAGTATGCCTCATCAGAATCACCTTAGGAAACTGCTTTTCAGAA
Source organism: Pongo pygmaeus (assembly GCF_028885625.2). Classification (NCBI taxonomy): domain Eukaryota; kingdom Metazoa; phylum Chordata; class Mammalia; order Primates; family Hominidae; genus Pongo; species Pongo pygmaeus. The sequence goes on along the minus strand of NC_072373.2, from coordinate 131,665,155 downwards.
CTTCAATATTTGTCATTGGTGTAGTTCCCAAGGATTTTGATATATTGATATTAGGAGCTTTAGGTGGATTTGTGGAAATATTTTTGAAATGTCCAAGTATCATGATTTGAAAAAAAATTCATTTGAATGCAATCATCTTAAGACTGCTGTGTTTGCAAGGCAGTACCACTAGTTCAATGTAATAATTTTTCTCAGTTTATTCCTTTAAAGGTTCCCAGAAATAGAAAAGCCATGTGAGATTTCTTGGTACAATTTCTTCAAATATTGAAGTTTCAAATTTAGGAGACAATATACAAAGAAGAAAAGGAGGAATATATTGTGCTGATTAGGTAACAAATTGAAAAACCATGAGGCATTTCTGCTTTGGAGAATGAAGCTATAGCAGTGGGAAATAAACCCCTATGTAAATCACTGGTGAAATTAATACATTTTAAAGGTTATCAGAGCCAAACTGCTGAATCCTATAGTTTGTCGTCAGTAAATTCAATGCAAAATCACTAATTTAATTTGTGTGAATTACCAGTTGACTTCTAATGTATGGAATAATAAGAACAAATGCTACTTTATGAGCTGGAAGTGAGATTTTTTATTTTCAAAAGAGCAAAAAGACAAGAAATAAAATTGATTCAGGGCCCAAACAACCTTTTAGTTAACAGCAATTTGTTGACTTCTAAAAAAAAAACAAAAACCTTTTTTGAGTTTTATTTGCAATTTTTTCATTCAAATCTAACTCAGATGAGATGTAGAGAGGCAACTGGCTTCTTCGTAAAGCTGGTCTGGTTCTGATCCAAGAGAAGAGGGTCCCAAGCCAGGACAAGGTGATCACGCTGCAGTTTACCCAAGACAGTCACCTGCAGCCCACTTTCTCATCTTTAAACTCAATGACAGGAATAGGAGGGATTTTTGTTTGTTAGGGTTTGTTTTGTTTTGTTTGCCTTTATTATGTTTTGTACTGAGTGTGAAATTCTGAGCTTGTGAAACTGGCCGAACAAAAAAACATTTCAGTGGCAATATCTGGGATTACGAAATAAATTCAAATTCTGGATCCTTAGCAAAAATCAGCATTATAGAATGTTTAGAACTCTGAGGAACTTAAGAGTTCATTTTTGTCCAGCTACCTATTTTGTAGATAATCAGAGACTCAGAGAGATGAGGAGACATTGGAGGCTGTGTAGCTAATTCAGCCTGGACTGAAAGTCAGGGCTTGGAGCCAGAGCTCTTAATCTTTCATTAATTGCAAAATGTAGAGACCTCCATTGGAAAGGGACCCTTTTACATATACACTTAATTCTTCCCTTCACCTCCCCCACAACATCCCTACCTTTGGAGGCTGCTTAGGTAAGATTTACAACCATGATCTCACAACTAGGGTGAATGGGAAGATAAATACTGTGTCACACAGGCTGCTTTCTTTTGGAATCATATTTTTTTCCTAAATGTATCCCTGGAAGCATGGTGTTTGGTGTTTTCCTTAGCTTGGGGGTCCTCATCTTCAGAGACATGAGCTACAAAGTGGCCTCCTTGTGGTTGTTCAGTCCCCTGAAGGATGTGCCTGAGTAGTTCTGGAAAATAACTTTATTTATCTAACTGGCAAAATAAGTAAAAGATAAAAATTCAAGATAACTGAACAAAGGAAGAATAATTTTATAAACTGTTTCCATAATAAACCGGTTTAAAAAGCAACAGTGAGGTCATTTAGAATAGACCGATCCAAAGGGACATTTGGATTCCTAGTATGAGGTGTGTAGGCCTGTACCTGTCCTGTCACTCTTCTGGTGAATGGCTCTTTTTTTTTTCGTTAATCTTTTGCAAATGGGTTTTTTGGCTGTCAAGACTACATGGATGATTCCCTTTCCCATGGAGCTTGTGAAGCTCAGTTTAACATTTAGAATAGACTCACCAAAATAGAAGTCAGAAGAAAGCATAGTGAATATCAGAATTAAACTTCACACTTTTGATAGATGAGGAAACTGAGTTCCAGTGACCACGACAAAGTTTTGTAGCTTAATAAAAATGAACAGAGACCAGAAGCCAGGTTTCTCAATGCCTGTATTTTCTTATGCCTTCAACCACAATATCATCTGGCTATAGGAATGGTATGTTGAGTGGTGTGCGGGCTCCGGAATCTGGGGTCTATAATGAAATCCCAGCTCTAGCACTTACTATAAATATATCCTGGTAAAGTTACTTTATCGCTCTGTGCTATATTTTTCTCCTCTGCAGCATAGGAATAAAAGAGTCTTTATCACATCAGGTTGTTGTGAAGATTAATAGGCTTAGCTCAGTGCCTGGCTCAACCATAGTAAGAGCACAATAAATGTTAGCTTTTAATAGGAGGAAGAGTCCTGGAACAGCAGCAGGGAATGCTGGAAAGGAAATCTGATCCTGGTCACAGGGATACATTTGCCTGTGGTTTAACCTGGGTCTGAAAAAGGAATACAAATGGACTAACCCAAAACTAATTTTTTGACAATTCGATTATATATGTAAAATGCTTAGCACTCTGCCTGACACAATTCGAGTGATGGAAAAACATCCAGTAACTCTTTTGTTGTTAACATAGTCTAATTTATTCATGGGCACTAGCTTACTCAACCCTCCCAGCATCCAAGATTTGGCAAGTTTGGTTAAGCAGAGCCTACAAATAGGAAATCTCCAAGACTTATTGTATTTTCAGAGTTCTCCAAAGAAACAGAACCGATAGGAGATACACATAGAGGAGATACATGATAGGAGATGTCTCAGGTCCAACAGAAAGAGCAAGTCTCCCCTTTCTCCCCTTTTGTTCTATTCAGGCCCTTGATAGATTGGATGATGCTTACCCACATTGATGAGGGCAGATCTTCTTTACACAGTCTATCAATTTTAATGCAAATCTCTTCCAAAAGACCTTCACAGGTGTACCCAGAAATAATATTTTACCAACTATCCAGGCATCCCTTAACCCAGTTAAGTACAGGTAAAATTAGCCATTCACTTACATTTGTCAAAAAATATTTTCATAGCAGGGTGTGTGAGAAGTGCAATGTTAGCATGTAAAGAGAGCAAATGGTAAGGGTACTGAGCTCATATGGCAGGAAGGGGACTGGGTGAGGTTAAGCGTTTTGGGGAAGATGGTATAAGTCTTGCAGGATGAGCAGGTATAAATTAGAAGAAGAAGTTGAGGGAGGGGGACATTATAATTAGTATAAAGAGCATGTGCAAAGGAAGAATGCATAATGAGACAGAACACTCTGGAGAAACTTACAGGTCATTCAATGTGGCTAAATCTCAAAGTTTAAAAAGAGGAATGGAGCAAGGTATGGCTGAAGTGGAAGTCAAGTTCAGATCATGTTATGCTAGGCACTTCCACCCTTATCCTGAATGCTTTGGTAAGTCATTTAAGTATTTGTATGCCAAGGAATTACTTTACCAAATATTTCTTTAAGAAGGTAACCCTGGATGCTGAAGCATGGATTGGAAAAATAATGAGTGGAAGAATGAAAAAAGTTAAGAAAAAATAAAAACCAAATGAAAGCATGAATGGTGAGAGTGGAAGAGGGGCTGAAATCAGGTGACCTCAAGATATCAGGACCAAGAGGTGTGAGGCAGAAGGAAAGCTCAAGGATGATTTAAGTTTTGTAGGTTGATGAAAGTAGCACTCACAGAAAAATAACATGCTGTTGGAGGAGCAGATATTAAGACTGGAACGGTGAAGAAGATGTTCAATTTAAAGTTGCATATATTGGATTTGAAGAGGCATAGGACACTGTCCAGACACATGGGAATACATACAGCCTTTTTGAAGCAAACTGTGAGAGAAAAATCAGTTGTGCTTTTCACAAAACTGCAGCTGTGTTTGCTCTTACTCCTTCCCTTACTCATTTTCCTTTTTGCTCATTCATGCTTTTCTGAGACTGTACTTCCTAAGAAAGTAGTAGCATGTAAAGATTTGCCCCACTTAGGCTGCTTTTGAGGAACTCAGGAATGGTAGTGATTGCTACCATGCAAGTGAATGAGCCTGTCCAGAAAGTGTGTGTAGAGTGATTGGAAGAAAAGTATAGGGGTAGGTTCCTGGGAAATCAGTGTATAATAACCAAATGGCATGAGCAGGGCCTGAAGAAAGCCAAGGACAGGGCAGAGAGGGAGAAGAAAAACTAGGAGTGATCAGTGTTATAAACCCAAGGGAGGATAAGGTCTGAGATAAGAGGAGTGATCGATGGAATTAGAAGTGCAGTAGTACTCAGTAAGATCACATAAGGGAAGAACTGGCATTTTGAAATTAACACATAGGAGAACACTGCCAGTCTTGGCCAAAGGTAGAGACAAGGCCAGGTTACAGGGGATTTAAGGATGAATCAGAAAAGACGAAACATAGGTTGCAGACACAGATGGTGCTGTAAACATGTTGGTTATGAAAGCAAGAAGAGAGGTAGTGCTGCAGCTAGAAAGAAATATTTGGTGGAAGAGAGGATTTTTAATTTCTATTTTTATTTTAATGTTGTTTTAAGAGTGGAGAAACCTGAGAATATTTATACCCAAAAGAAAATGATCCCACAGAGAGGACAAGTTTAAAAATTCACACAATAGAGAAGCTGCACACGTACACACCTACTAACAGAACGCAGCATTTTCCTGTTACTTCTCTTAAATGCTTTCAGAAATCCAGAAATGTGTTTTACTACTCCAAATCCAGCATCAGAAATTTGGCTACACGGGTCTGTTTGAGGAGGTTCGGTGCTTCTAAGTGATTCAGACAGTCCAGCAACTTGAATTGGACATCTTCAGGCTATTCTAGAGAGCAGCATATAGTTACTGGGCTTGCTCCTTCAGACTTTTGGCTTGAAACAAAGTTAAATCTCAGTATCCAAACCAGTTAAAATCAGCCCAAGTCAAGGTACACCTAAATTCCAGAATAGAACAAGATTCTTGTTTGTGAACTCTTCAGAATTCTCCTGTGAATTGTCCCAGAGGAATAATGCAGTCACGAAGTGTGATGAATTCTAGGCTAAGACAACTCAGGAAACTTCCTTTCATTAATTTTTTTTTCCTGAAACTTACACAGACACACACACACACACACACACACACACACACACACTTTCTCTCTCTCTCAGTCTCTTTCTCTCTCTCACATACACACACAGAACCAGAATCAAATGAGTACAAAGGTTGTCCATGTTTTTTAACAATCACAGGTTTTTAGTGCTTACAGGATGTTTTTAGAATGATTTAGTTCAATACTCTCATTTTACAGCTAAATAAAATGAGGCATAATGAAAACATAACAATAACAACAGCATAATGATAATGAATCATAGTTATAATATGCTCTCACATATATTAACTAATTTGATTCTGAGATAAACCTTAAGGGAAGAGGAACAAAACTAAACTGGATTGGATTCATACCTTAATGATACTGTCTTTTAATCCTCACACTTCTATAAGGGGTATTTATCTTCTTTTGCTGTGAGCTGCCAGTTGAATACGTTGTTTCCATTTTACAGGTACGGAAACTAAAGTTAAGATGTGTAAAAGGATGTGCTTGAAGTCAGACAAATATTCTGAGTCTAAAAATCATGTTAGAATTGACGATAGACCTCACAATTCTTCGATTTCAGAGATTTCTTTCATTTATTTTTCATTTTATATTTTTATAGCATTTTATGCTTATCAAGGTAGTTTCACTTACAAGATTTAATTAATTGTTATGACAACTCTTTATGATAGATGAAACCTAGAAACAAAATGAAAGATGAAGCACTGGTAGAAAGTCTCACAAGTAAACGATTGTGCTAGTACTAAAACAAATTGGGCTCTGAAGTTTTGTCCCCAGACCAGTTGTTCTCAATTCTGCGGGCAAATTGGAATTATCTGAGTTTTTGGTTTTTTTTTAATGCAAGTGCCTGGGTCCCACCCCAGACTAATTGAATCAGAATCTCTCGTGGATGGGTGCTGGGTGTCTGGATTTTTTTTTAAAGCTTTTTAGAGCCTGTGTTGAGAATCACTGCAACATAGCATACATTTAAAGTTCTTAATTTTTGTTCCACTGGGTTTTATTTCCTCTTCTGCAATAATAGCTAACATTTTTGTAGAATTCTGGCAGGGATGTGGAATTCATTTTATTTTAGCTCTCCACTGAACAGAAACAGTGCTACTGTGTATACAAGTATCTTGTAACGCAGGTTAACAAATTCCTATTAAATTGCTCTCTCTAACGGTAAAAAAATTAAATAAATAAACATAATCTCTTCCACCTTATGCTGCTGTAAGGCAGTCAGACACTTTCTGTATCCATATAGCATTGGGTGGCTAACATCATATTGCATAAGTAAAGTAAAGAGGAATGAATACTAGAAACATAATACCTTTGTGTTAATTGCTGATGATGGTGGCTACAGCATGAGCAGGAACTCCCTGTTACAGGATGAGACTCGGAATGTGGATGAGCACAGAGCTTACTGTCTCCTACACCAGAGCCCCCCGTGTATTATTGCTGGTATCCATGTGTAACAGATAGTATTGTGCACGGAGCTGGAAGATAATAAATAGATGTGAGATGATGATTTACAGAAGGGTGCTTAGAACTCCTTGAACCAGCAGGAGGAGAAAATGGTGCTGGTACCGTCAAACTAAAAATCCCTTTTTTCCTTTCTCCCCAGAGGGCAATTTCTCCAAGATTTAGCTTGCTTTCTGCCTTATCATCAGGAAATTGTTGGTTAATTACGAAATGCCTGATCCAAAATTTCTGTCATATTTTTCCCCTTTTGGTTGACTTTCTCTAAAATATATATCATTTTTAGTGAAAAAAAGGTCTCATTAAAACTACCTTTACTTTAGGAGTCTTTGTGCAACTATTTCTGCTCCTTTTTAAATAAAATCCTCCCTTATTTAACTGAGAAATTTAATGATATTGTGGGCCTAACTAAAATCTGTAATATTTGAGATTTTAACAACAGCAACAAAAATTCTAAAATAGAAACGGGAAATGCCAGTGAATTGTTTGCATGATTTCTTATCACACAATTGTTTTATTTCATACATTTCTCATTGACAAAGGAAGAAACAAATCTAGAGAAAGTGATGGTGATAGATATATTAAGGTGATTAATGATATTGTTTGGATGATGGCTCATCTGTATCTAATAAAAAATAGGTTATTTATCCAAGACTGCTACTTTTTTTATCATTCTAATATTAAAAATAATCACAAGACTGAAGCATTAACTAACATTGCCAAAAAATGGGAAATGATTTATTTAAGGGCTCATCTTAGGCCAGATGTTACATGGAAAAATGAGTTGCTGTTAAAGATGAGTTTTTTTTACATGTAGGCCAAGTAAACTAGCCCTTGCCTTGATCTCAGGGGCCCATCAGCTTAACATAGTGATTGAGCACACTGCCTATTTAGTCATGCTAGTGAGTACAAATCCCAGCTCCACCACTTGCTAGCTGTGTGACATGAGGCAAGATATTAAACTCTATTGTGGCTCAGTTTCCTCATTTGTGAGAAGGGATCCAAATAGGATATATCTCATAGAGTTGTCATGAAGCTTCAAATGCCTAACACATAGTGTGTGCTCCATAAATGTAAGCTATTATTATGATGATCAATCTGGAGTGTCCCTTTGCCAGTTATTTTGTATTCAGAAGGCTTCTGAAAAGATATATACATTAATGAAAAAACAAGAGCATGAGCTACCTGATTCATTTCTCTGATAATTCTGTCAATTTATCACCCAGGATAGCGGATACTGGGGGGAAGAAAAAATGAATCCAGCTGTGTGGAAGCAAGAGTGTGAGTTCTTCTCTGCAAGAGCTTTGCTATATACAAAGCACTATGATGCAGGAGAGAGCATGAGTCTCTCACCAACACGCATTTGAGGGCAAGCCCTGCCTCTTGCGGTGGTGAGACCTTCTACAAATTACTTCATCTCTCTAATCCTTGGTTCACTCAAAAATAAAATGTTCTAAGGATTTAAATGAGATTACATATGTAAAATACTTAGCTACAAGTTAGTGCCCAATTATTATTATTACTCTTTTTTTTTCTTTTTTTAACTTTTATTTATTTATTTATTTATTATTATTATTATACTTTAGGTTTTAGGGTACATGTGCACAATGTGAAGGTTAGTTACATATGTATACATGTACCATGCTGGTGCGCTGCACCCACTAACTCGTCATCTAGCATTAGGTATATCTCCCAATAATTGACTTGTATCAGTCGATTTATCACTCAGGAAAAGGATATTGCTCCTTTTTTTCAATAATAATAATAATATTATTATTATAATATTATATAATATACTATATATACTATATATAATAATATTATTATTATATTATAAATATTATATTATATATTATATATATAATAATAATATTATTATTATTATTACTTTTACCTTGGGAGATAAGATAGAGTGAAGATACATGGGTAGTTCAGACAGGGAGAGACCAGGAGCCATAGTATGAAGTATGGTATGTGCCTTCATAGTATGAAGGCACAGGACACATTTAAGATGGTTTACAAAAAGGGCAGTGGTCGGGGTGTTCAAACACCAGCTGGGCCCTTCCCACTATCTATCCCTCCCAGTGAACTGCCAACTGTCATATTCATCAGTCAGTCAACAAGTTTTATTGAGTCCCTCCTACAGGCTGGGCACTTTTCCAGGTGCCAATTTTAAAGCAGTGAACATGACAGGCAACAGTCCCACTCTTAGTTAGCTTACATTCTGTGAGGACTCTTGGGTAATCAGGTGATCGAAGAAGCAGGGAGGATAATTTCAGATTGCAAAAAGACAATAGGTTAGATAGGGAATGCTGTGGGAGAAGGTACTGTAGCTAGAGGCGAAGAAAGGCCCACTGAAGAGGTAAAATTTAGCTAGGCTAGCAGGAAAAGGGGCCAGCCTCATCAGGTTCTCCAGAAAGGGCATGCCATTCAGAGGGTTCTGCATATCAAAGGTCTTGAAGTGAAAATGATCTTGGCCTCTTCCCAGGCCTATGTCGCTGCTGCATGTAGGAGACCATGCTGAAAAGGGTAGCAGAGCCCAGGGCTAGGAGGGACTTGTAGGCCAAGCAAGGGGCGTGGATACCAAGTGCTGCATGAAGCCAAAGAGGGCTTGAAGCAAGGGAGCAAGGTGATGGATTGACCATACAGTCTCTTGCCATGAACTTAAAAAATCACCAACCTGTAGCCATGTAGACTTTATAAGACTTGCATCCATTTATTTATTCTTGACAACAAACCAGTGAGGTGATTGAAGTAGGAATTTTGCTCACCTAATTTTGTAAATAAGAAAACTAAGGCTCACAGTGCCCAAATTTCCTAACTTGATGCCTCATCCAATCAGAGTAAAATCAGTTAGTGGCAGAGGTATGGGGTCCAATCTAGGTTTTGGGATTCCAATCCTGACTTCTGTCTCTTACAAGGAATTCAGTTCACTCTTCCTATTTATTCTATTAAGTATTTTTTTAAGTTTTGATTATTTTTCTCCTGTTTGTTTTTCACACCTTATGATTCCTATTTGATTTCCCATTAGGTCCTGCCAACTAAGGGTAAACTCCTAGGATGTATGTGTTAGGCTTCTGTGAGTGGTAATAACCACAGAGCTACAAGAATCACTGAACGCATAAATATGACATGACTCTTCTTGCCAATCCCTTCATGGAAGTGCATGCTGAGCTTAAGGAGAAGCCTGGTGAGGGGTTCAGACTGGCAATGTAGACAGAAGCATTTCATCAACATCTACGAAGATTTCATGGGCCCTTCCAGACCTTCCCACAAACTGTGCTCATTAAAACAACAGGCACGGTAATTTGTGCTGTATGCTAAGTGCAACATTTGTGATTCAATATTTGTGGTATTTACGGTTTTCTACTTTACTGGACCAAAAATGCACAGAACCCAGAATGACAGCAGTCAAAGACAGCTTTACGTATGTGCTCTGACCAGGAAAATGAAAGGAGTTTCTTAAAATTTAATGAGAGGTAGAAAGAAACACTGGTTGTTTTCAAAATTTTAGTATTGACAGTACTAGTAGTGGTACTTGTAGTGATTTAGCTATAAAAGTTAGATATATTTGGGTGTAATGGTAAAGAGTTAGAGAAATTGAGCTGTATTAATCAAACAAAATAAAGAAAATGTTCATTAACTGCATAGTTTGTAAGCGCCACTTTTTTTTTAGTGTTTGTTAGGAAGATGGAGGCATGCACTGGAAACACTAATTCTAATTATTACTGTAAGTAGGAGTTTTTGGCACAAGGTCAAGAAATAATAGCAGAATGTGTGAATCTCACTACTGAGCTGCAGTAAGCCTAATCATTTGAATAAAGCCAGTTGTTTTTTCTTGGACCGTCTCTGGGCTGTTCAGTGTTCTGGATGAATCTGACACAATCAGGCTGTTCTCTGGTGTATAACCACTTCCTGCTGACTCAGGGCAACTTGCTTCCTCTGCCGTATATTAAAATGAAACATTCATATTAAAACCCCATTTTTTAGTGATGACCAAATGTACATTAGTAATGACATTACTAAAACTGTTTTGTTTAAAATGAACTTTCACACTAGCGTGTTGCAAAGCGGCACAAACAAATCTATGTGATTTCGCTAGAGATGGTTTAAAAAGCTTGCAGATCTTTCTGGCATTATTACAGAAGGGGATTTGATGTGTGTTTCAGGAGACAATCTAAGTTTTTATGGCCATAAAAAATGAATACTGTTTCCAGTACTCCACATAGAAAATAATGTATAATTTATAATGTTTCATTAACATGCAAATGTGAAATAGTGTCTTCTATGTTTATGTCTACTAATAATCTATTAAATATTTAGAGGCATAGTAAAGAATACTAAAATATTTGGTCTCAGCACTGTTTAAATAGATTTTCCCCTCATTTTTATTTGTTTGTTCATTTATTTATTTATTATGTTTCACTTTTGAGACGGAGTCTCACTCTGTCTCCCAGGCTGGAGTGCAGTGGTGCAATCTCAGCTCACTGCAACCTCCACCTCCCGGGTTCAGGTGATTCTCATGCCTCAACCTTTCAAGTAGCTGGGACTAAAGGCGCATGCCACCAAGCTTGGCTAATTTTTTTATTTTTAGTAGAGACAGGGTTTCACTATGTTGGCCAGATTGGTCTAGAGCTCCTGATCCTCAAGTGATCCTCCTGCCTCAGCTTCCCAAAGTGCTGGGATTATGGGTGTGAGCCACCTTACCCAGCCATGTCCATATATTTACATATGCAAAAATGTGGGAGAAACAGATAAGCAAATAATCAATTTAGTAGTGGTATTTGTAAAATAAGACAATAACCCGAATCTTTATATAGTTCTTGTTACTTTTCATAACATTTTCACATAGGATGTCTTGGCGAACCATAGCAACAATAGCATGAGGCTGATATTCTCCCCATTTCATGGATGATAAAACTAAGCCAATGGTTAACTGGATTGTTTTGTAAATATTTGGCCACCCAGTCAGCACAGTGTCCTAGGAGTCATGCTTTATAATTCACTGCACCTCATTGCTAAACAGAATCTTATGTATAAGATCAGAGTTCCAAGGTTTTAATAAATATATTTGGCTAAGAACATTACATATAGTTTGCACTGGCTATAGAATCTGAAATTTTCAGTTCTATTTCTAGAGTGCCAAGAGTCTCCATTGGTTCATCCTACAAATACTCACTTAGCAAAGCATTATGCTCCTATGTGCTCAGCATTCTTACCAGGAGCCTGATGGGAACCAGAGATGAATCAGACACAGACATGACATCAACAGTAGAACAGTAGAGTTCAGAAGACAAGCTATGGAAGAAAATTACTGTAATAAAAGTAGTATTGCATCAGATACCATTAAAAGGGTACAGAAAATGTTTAAAGGAAAGAAAGAATGCTTTCAGATGGAGAGAGGATTTAGGCAGACTTCACTGAGGACTTATGGATCCAGGATCCAGTGATTGAAAGAAACCATTGAAGATCTAAAGCCCAATCAAGTGGTGTTTTAAGAAGTTCAATCCCAGAGGCCATGTGGCAAACTAGAGGGAGGAAGGATGGTTAGCTGGCTATTAAAGTATTTAGGAATAAGGGAACAAATTCCCAAACAAAAGGATGATGGAAATAAACAGAAAAGAAATACTTCAAAGTCAAAATTCTGGAAAAATTCTTACAACCAAACACTGACTATTTTCAATAAGGCATCAGTGGGATGTCAGTAACTACTTGGAGTTCAGTCAGGATTATGGCAGAATATTGAATCCCCTCCTTCCTCTCTTAGTGTGTTCTGGGTTTTATTTTTACTTTTGTTTTGTAGAGACAGGGCCTTGCTATGTTGCCCAGGCTCATCTTGAACTCTTAGTGTCAAGACATCCTCCCACCTTGGCCTCCCAAAGCACTGGGATTACAGGGCTGAGCCACTGTGTTCTGGGTTTTCAAATTTCTCTACAGTGACAATTTTATTATTATTGCCTTCAGTGTAGTTTTCATGGAATAAGTCTGGTTGCATTAGGACATTTAAAAGAAATAAATCTACTACAAGTGAAATTATTCTTACAAGTTACATTAATGACTTGATACAGCCCATGTCTTCAAGGAATTTGTAGTTGAATGAAAATGTCTTTAATCACTGTACTGGGATCTCCATATATTTGAAGTGAAATTAAGGACTGGGTTACCTTTTGGCAGTATAACTCCTCTACTCGCAAACTTTGGCAGTTACTCCTTTGGCCAAACCTGGAGACTGACCTCCATTACAAATCTTAAGCATATTAGAAATAATCTAGCAAATTGAAGTGTAAGTAAAGGAATAGTGAGATAGCTACAAAGATTATACACAATGGTTGAAAATCCTTCCAGACTGCATTTTGAATCTGTTTCAAAGAGAGAGTACTTGGGTAATATTTGAAGCCACAGGTACCTGTGATATAATTCTTGCTACCCAAATGGTGTTGCCATTCCAACAGGTCCACTGCTCTATCTCTTGTTGGTGGGATCCTCTCTAGTAAAACTGTGGCTCTAAGGATGTCTTTATACACCCACAACTGGTGAATATTTCTGTGCCCCAGTACATTTTTACATTTTTAAGGCTTTCTTATCTACCTCTCAGGGAAGCCTTCATGCTGTACCTTGGCCCCTAGACATTATGTCACACCCATAGACACTATCATAATGAAACATTTATTGTATAAAGTCATTTTCATACTTTATAAAGTGGGTTTGTGCTTTGCTTATCTGATTACAATGTCAAGAACTTCTGTACAACATTTCATTCAAGTATTTGAATGATCTTTTCTTCGGGATTTATCTATATCACTAATTCTTTTTTTTTTTTTTTTTTGAGACGGAGTCTTGCTCTGTCGCCCAGGCTGAGTGCAGTGGTGTGATCTCGGCTCACTGCAAGCTCTGCCTCCCGGGTTCACGCCACTCTCCTGCCTCAGCCTCCTGAGTAGCTGGGACTACAGGTGCCCGCCACCACGACAGGCTAATTTTTTGTATTTTTAGTAGAGATGGGGTTTCACCATGTTAGCCAAGATGGTCTCAATCTCCTGACCTTGTGACCCGCCCGCCTCGGCCTCCCAAAGTGCTGGGATTACAGGCGTGAGCCAATTCGCATGGCCTACTAATTCTTAATTACACTGACAGTGGGTATATCATTCAGGGTATAATCAGAGAAACAGAACACCTGTATGGTGCCTGGTATATGGTGGGCTCCCAGTAAATAATCATTTATAATGAATGAAAGGTCTTCTGATACTTAGCAAACAATATGGATACTCTGTGTCTAGAATAGGAAAGTCATCATGAGTTCATTTTTTAGTGTAATTACCATCTGATGTACCCATGTCAAACATATCAAATCTCCTTTCATGACAGAATGCAGTCCCACAAAATGAAAGGGAAGCACAAGGATAAGCTACATTTACCTTAGCTTTACCAGAGGACTGATATCTTGTCCTGCAAAATTTGCTTTAATTTCACACCAAATAAACAGTAATTCTCAAATGCAAATAAGCGGACTAGGATTGGGTTGACTAGAGGGGTAATTTGTTTCAAAAAACATAAAGACTAATAACGTTCTCATCTGAGAACTGCTCACCTTACCACTGCCATCAAGTTTCAAATTCAGTAGGTATGGGGTAGAATATAGGGCATAAGAATCAGCGTTTTAATGTGGTTCCCCTGATAATTGTGTCACAATGCGAGGCTTAGAAATCAGGGGCCTGCAGCACACAGGACTGGCATCAAGATCATTCACGGTTGACAGTGGATCAGTGACAGTCTGGGGTGGAAGAGCACGGAAAGCCATGCTCCCCAGAATCCATGGATCTGATAAAACTCGTGAGAAACTTTTTTTTTTATTGCATATAGAAGTTGAGCAGAAGAAACTTGTTGTTATAGCCACATTAACAAAACACATTTTTACAGACCAACTTACAGCTCATGAAAAAGGCTTTTTTATATGAATGGCTTTACCACCATATGGTTGTTGTGAAGTCACTTGTCAGCCTAGGACAAGTAGAGTGTGATCTCACAGAGAAGCTCATGGAGTCTCACAAAAATCTGCTCAATGGCGAGGGGAGTCAGAAAATGTTTTAAAAGGACAACTTTTACCCTGATTATAATAGCATTTTAGAGAATTTTAAGTGTGGGAAGCATAGATGTGACAACATAGTACATCCAAGGATAGCTAACAGAAATGTATCAATACGAATAACAGAACTGATGACTCAACAATGATTGGTAATTAGGTTCTACAGTAAGCTGCATAATATCAGAGAAATGAAGATATTGTTAATTGTTTTTAAGAGACTCCTCAGAGGCCAAAAATGATTCCCCAACTGGCCTAAACAAAACCATAATGGAAGTTAAGCTGTTGGCACAGAGAAGCGAATGAGCAGCAGGAATCTAGATGTTCATCTTTTCCTTTGTGAAGTCCATACTATGTGCAAGATCCATAGTTAAGATGATAGAGGGAGTGGGCTTAGGTAAGTATACTGTGCCAAGCATACTTCCTATAGTGTGTAAAATGAACACTGCCAGGTTCTAGGTGTAGCTCTTCCTAGTTAAACATAGAGTGGAGTGATGTCCATAAGAATACAATCTTAGCTCTTATTGGCAGTGATACAATCACAGCAGTTTTATGAGAATTAAAAATGACCATGGAAGCATGGGGATACAAAAAGCTATTTAATTAACAGACTTTCTCAGATAAGGTGATCAACCTATTTGATAAGTTGAAAAAATATTTCCATTATTTTTCTAGATTTTCTTGTCCTGTATATGTGTGATGACCTGTCTGATAGTCACAAATACCAATAGTATAGCATTGATACTTAGAGTCACAGCGTTGTTTAAATTCTTACTTTCAAAGACCATAATTTCTGCCAGGCCTGACTTTTTTTCTTTTTTTTTAGGTCTCATCCTATGAGCTTGTGCTGATTTGCTGATTTACATATCTCCACTGGCGAAAATCATATCTGTTCCTTAGGTCCAATTTTCAAGTTCCAAGCATTGGCACTGCGACCACAAATATCTATGATCTGATGCTTTATTTGATTTTTGTGTGTTTGTTTTAATGGAAGTGTAGAAAGGGAGGGAAGAAGGGAGGGGAATATTTGATTTGCTGTCTAGCCAACACAATTCTAAAAAGCATTAAGCGGAAACTGCTACAAGTGTTTATTTTCTAACTCTTTCTTGTATAATGGGAACAGTCAAGATCTGAACAAGAGTCGATATAAGGTTTGCGGTTTATGATAAGCATATCAGCCAGTGGATAGACTAAACCCCAGTGACAGCTGTGATGGTTCTTGGAATCAGACATCCTTCAATAACATGTTTCCCCAAAGCTTATAGACATTGTTGTAGAATAGGGTCAAGGCTTATGGCAGATGCTGAATGTCTCTGAGCTATGTGAAATTTCTCTCTGTGGATTCGTGCCTAACAACCATTACATCAAACCACAGGTACAACGAAGCCCATTTTCCTCTTTGACGTGATACTGTTGTTATTCTAGAGGCAAAGCCTTATGCTATTGCTAGCTGAAAAAGACACTAAAAGCCAAAAGAGTGCAGGCACAGAATTGGGAACAATTGGGCTATACTGACCATGAAAACATAAAGCAATGATTTTACCCAGCACAAACCATGTAGCTCATTACAGTATGGTGTCTTGGAACAAGCACGCCTAAAATAACAATGATCATTGCTTAAAAAAATTAATTTTGTGGAAATTCCTATAATGTTAACATACTTCATAGATATGATTCTGCCCAACTGTAACCTTTGTTATGATAGCAAATTATCATTTTTTTCATAGAAAAATAAAACTAGACTGCTTAATTGATTGATTCATTAAAAGAAATCTTGTAATTGAGCAATCATGCCAAGTTTACTATGAGCATCTGATAAAAGAAAGTAAGATGATAAACAGCAACGGGTCAGATGGCTTCCAAATATCAGTGAACGTCCATAATACCTGTTGAACTACTTGTAATTCATCAAGAAATAGTGGATGGATAGAAATTCCCTTGGTAATGTGGATAAAGTTAAAGGAAGTGAAGTAAAATTTCTGTACTCACTAGGCATTCTTGGAAAAACTAAATCTATTTTAAGAATAGCAACAGGAAAATTGTAAGAAAATACTAAGAAACAAAAATTACAAGGCTGACTCAAATTATTAATAATGTTAATATGTAAAGCTGCCATCTTAATAGTTTATAAAAATGTTATATGTTATCTCATTTTATAAGCACAATAATAAAATGACTTGCCTCTCATCAATATCATACTCCTATCAGATCCTGGGTGATAATCCTATCTTCTCACCACCAAAGTACTCTTCTTTCCACACTTTTGTGTCAGTGAGTGACAGAGAAAGTTTAGAAAGGTTCAGTAGAAAAATACACCTGAAATTTGATTACAGGATGTAAATGCCTTTGACCCTGAATATCAGATATGATTTGCTCTCCTGGATTTGTTGACCTTTGGTGGAAAATAATCTACCGGACCTTGTGAAGAACCAGGAGAAGGGTAACAGACATCTAGCTGCTTGATTCTAGTTCCATTAAAGACTACTTCAAGGAGGAAGAAGAGTTTTCCTGAAAATTGGCCAGAGGCCCCAGTTCACAGAAGTCCCTTTGCAGGTTGGCCTCTTTGTCTCCTACATGGAAGGAAACTATCATCATGTGTTCTCAAACCCCTGCAATCCTGTCACTTTGCAAGATGTATCTAGCAGTTATCAAACAAAAGAAAAATGAAATGGATATTCTAGAAACTGCTAGAGAACAGATGTCTTGAATAGGCAAGACGATACTTCACATGATATATGGTTTACTTTTTCCTGATGCTTTGTTTTGTTTTTGGTTCAGCGAATAAAACATACATTCTCCTACGCGCATTCTCAAGGACCAGAAGCATTATTTTAAAAAGTTCCTTCCAGGCTGGGCACAGTGGCTCACGCCTGTAATCCCAGTACATTGGGAGGCCAAGGCAGGTGGATCACTTGAAGTCAGGAGTTCGAGACCAGCCTGACCAACATGGTGAAACCCCGTCTCTACTAAAAATACAAAAATTAGCTGGGCATGGTGGCACACACTTGTAATCCCAGCTACTTACGAGGCTGAGGCAGGAGAATCCCTTGAACCCAGGAGGTGGAGTTTGCAGTGAGCTGAGATTGCGCCACTGCACTGCAGCCTGGGAGACAGAGCAAGACTCTGTCTAAAATTAATAAATAAATAAATTAAATTAATAAGCTATTTTCAAACAGAAAGGAATATCCAGTTTCTAAAAATTATTCTGCAATGTTATTTGTCACAAAATATTTATATAATAGTGTACATTTTTATTTTTCTTTGTACTTAATTTTTCTAAGTATTTATCATTCTAAATATGGGAATAAATCATTGCAAAGCATTACATTTGAATAGTTTAGCAACATTAGCCAGTAATCTCAAAATATTGTTATAACTTCGACTTTTTTGTGACCATTTAAAAAAGAAGTATGCATTTAAGTTACTACATGATGTACTCTATGCCTGCTGTAATCCTATTAACAAAGTTTTTAATTCTACAAAATAATAGAAAGCCTAACATTTTACTTCCTTTTAAAAAAACATAATATTACATATATAAAACTTTATCAGAATTAATATGATAAGCTAAGCAGAAAAGCTTAATATTATTTATGGTTTCATGACGTGTAACATGATAATTTGGGCCTTACCCAGTAATAAATCTAGTTCAAATCCAAGTTTTTTCTTGTTTTTGCTTCCCCCTTGCCTCCCAGTAACATAACAGAACTCCTTTAAAGATGTGAAACATATTTTATACCTTCTTCCCAGTGCTGGTATTTCAGGAAAAAAAGTCTTTCACCATTTAGACAATGAGTATGCAAAATGGGAAGTGGAAACTCAACACACATTTCATTAATTCGATCTAAGTAAATATCCTAGAGATAACTCAGTCTGAAATAGCCACACAATTTCCAGCAATGTTGTGTTTCTTAACAAATATAAAGTGCAGTGTTAAAGTCACTTACCTTCTCTATTGCAGGAATTAAATTATTTGGGTTGGTTATCTACATGGATCTAATTAATGGTCAGAGTGCCAAGTCTCCCTTCACTTTGTAATGCATAGACCTAGCCTTTGTTCTGTGCCCCTGAGCATTATGGTAAAAAATGAAAGCAATTAAGGAGTTTCTGGGAATTATCTTATTATTAAGAATTGCAAACTCATCTGGCATAAAGAGAAATGATAGCAGAAGGCTGACAAATGTCTAAAGAGTGGTAGCTAGAAGCATAGAGATGGAAATGAAGATGAAGTGGGGAGAAGATGAGTGTGACCATCAAACAGATGCTTATTTACATTCATCCTTTCAACAAACATATATTGCATGCTTACCAGGGTGAGATACCATGTTAGGCACTAGGAATAGAGAAGTGAACAAGTTAAAGTCTCTATGACCAAAGTGTTCATATTAATGGAAGATTACAGGAGATCTATGATTGCTATAGATTTATGAGAGATGTAAAAGAGGTGGACAGGATGGGTATTCTGGGAAAAGCATAGAGAAGAGTCTCTGAATGATCAGGAGAGGCTTAGAAAATGCTTCCAAAAAAAGTAATATTTGTTCTGATCATGAAGGATGGTGTCATTAGCTGGTTGCCTCTCACAAAAGAGAACTTGAGGCAGCTGGATAAATAATATTTACAAGGAGAAAGTTATGTGCTTGAACCTAGCATATTTAGTGAGTGTTAATGAGGCTGTCTGTCAGGTAGGTATTTTTCTCTCTCTCTTTCCTTCCTTTTTTCTTTTTTAAATTCAGAGATAGGGTCTCACCATATCACCCAGGCCAGAGTGCAATGGTGCGATCATAGCTCACTGCAACCTCGAAGTCCAGGGCTCAAACGACCCTACCATCTCAGACTCCTGAGTAGCTACAACTATAGGCACACACCACTATGCTCAGCTAATTTAACTTTTTTTTTTTTTCTTTTTTGGTAGAAACAGGTTCTCACTATGTTTCCCAGGCTGGTCTTAAACTCCTGCATCAAGCGATCCTCTTGCCTCAGCCTCCCAAAGTGCTGGAATTACAGGCGTGAACCACCAGGCCCAGCTCAGGTTGTTGTAACAGAGGAAACTGATAAGTCAAGAGATAGACCATGAAGGAACACTGAATTGAGTCATGAAGGTTCTGAATTGAAGTCTAGCACATATACATAAGACCGTTGGTATTGGGTCTACTTTATTGCTGAGGGGATTTTGTTTCACTGGCTGATGAGAGTGATAGAGCAGTATAGTGGGAAAGGCACTGAACTCTACCACCAGCCTAAGCTACCCGTGGGACTCTAGACAACAGTCTCAAAATCTCCAGACTAATTTTCTTCATTGCAAATGAGGAGGTTGGACCAAGTGATCTTTAAGGTTTCTTTGTCTTGAAATTTCTGTGCTCTTTTTCTTCATTTTGGACTCCACCACTTTATAAATAGAACTAATGAGAGGCTGCCCTTGCCCTATCTCAATACTGAATAGAGAAAACAGTGAGTCACGTGACCAAATTGAGCCAATCACCTAGTTAGGTAGTGATATCGTCCATTTAATGAGGCTTTCTTGGAGATAGAATTCTGGTTATAAAACCACAAGTGTGTTGATTTGTGACAGAAGCCACAAGAGGATGGTACACATGGGAGGAAAATAATTAATTTCCACACCTCCTACTTAAGCAGGAGTCCAGCTATGTAGAATAAGAATAAAAGTGAAATATTATAAGTCCATCTGTAGATTTTGTTTTTTTACTGAAGTGGGCCAATAAATTTTAACATCACTGCCAACTCAACTTTTACTTTTAAAAAATTCCAGTAAAAAATTCACAATTTCAGCTTTGTGGTGGTTTCAATTTTAAAAAGAGAAGGGATGGGGGAGTTAGAGACAGTTTCAGTCTTTGTGAGGCTGAGCTTTACAGTTTATCTGATTTGAAAGTAAGACACCTCAATGCAATAATATTATACAAGGTAACTTGAATTCTACATTCACAGGAGTATTCTCAGCACTTCTAACTACTGGTTTGGCACTCTGACAGGAAATATTTTGAGGCTCCTACATGGGCAGCACAGCCATTTCACAATAATCTTAAAAAGCTTTCTGGAAATTATGGATTTTTGCTTTCAATTTCAAAATGAATATGTAGCACACATATGTAAACTATGAAGCAATCTTGCAAATTCTAGTGGAAGAAGGACTATTGTCTATGGAAGAGGCTAACATTTTAAAAGCAAAATAAAATAAATAAGATTTATTTAAATAGGTATATAAGTTACTACTAAGGACAACTTGAAAATGCAAGGAGTGCTTCATAGGAGTTACTCGTAGATGTTCACATGAGAGGTAAAAACTAAATCGGTGCAGAGAATGGACAAGTTAACTCCACAAAATAAATCTGCCTATTCAGTCAAGAATGTTCTTAACACTAAAATTAAATTCAGACATTAGGTTTTCAGGACACAGAGTCAATATAGTGACATAGGTCAAATTAATTGTATCACCTCACATCAGAATGGCTGACAGAATTAGAAACTATAAAACATCTAGAAAAACATTCTTGAGATGACCACAACTAAATAAGGGCTAATTTCAGTCTTTTAGATAATTTGCATATAGCAATGCATTCCAGTCTTACTCATCATCTCAGTGACCCATCAGTTTAAAGATTTATCTTGATCATGGTGTGTTTAGAGAAATCAGTATCATTTTATACGACATTGATTGGTACAGAGTGACTGATAGTTCTGAGTCCCATACTTAAGTAGATGGGCTCAAGATCTTCATTTGTTTCTGTCAAAATAATTCTGGGAAGTTCTGGTACCAATAACAATTAGACTAAATTCTAATTTGAATTTTTTTTAGTAAAAAAAAAATCCATTTCATTACATGAGATTTTTAACTCTTTGTGTATGTGTGTGTGTCATATGCACATGCACACACACAAACACACACACATTAACACACACGATTAAGATGGAAAACTATGGAGGACATATACATTATATTTAAATATTACAGAAGGTCCTGACTTATGATGGCTCAACTTACAATTTTTTTGATTTTATGATGGTGCAAAAATTCTATGCATTCAGTATGCTCCCCAGTGTAAGATGGGGTTACCTTTGGAGAAACCCAACATACATTAAAAATACAGAAAGTCAAAAACACTTTCAATTTATGATATCTTCAACTTATGATGGGTTTATCATTGAGAGCATCTACACAGTATTAGAATATACTAATAGATTTCTGGTATGCTCAATAAACATAGTTTTCTTTAAGCATATGGAAAGATTCATTTTAAGCTTATGAGCGTAATAAGAGAGTTAATTCTTTTTACCTGAATCTGTGACCCATTCATTTATTCAAAATTATATTGTTAGCTTAATATGTGCTAGCCACCTGTATCTTCTGCATACATTATATTAGATTGTGTGTTTTTGTCATCACAAAGAGTTCAATAATAAAACAATATGATTGTAGCAGAATAATCCATGTAAAATATTGATTATTTATTTTCACACTTACCAGTTTATCATAAGGGATATCACAAGGGATGCAGATGCAGAGACGCATACGGTGAGGTATGAGGGAAGGTACAGAGCTGGCCCATCAACCTTACCCTACTCTCAGAAGCTGACCTGTGCACTGATGTTTATTAATGTATTTTTTATTTATTAAATAATTATTGGGTGTCTGATATATGCTAGATATTGTTTTAGGCATGAGGGATGGGGTAGATCTGTAAACAAATCCATCAAATTCTCTTCCTTCACAGAGTTTATATTTTGGTGGAGGAGAAACTGTAAGTTTTATGGTTGTGAATGATGGCAGTGTTATGGAGAAAATTACAGCAGGCTGAACAGGGACGCAGAAAATTGGTGCGGGGGTGGCAATTTAGAATAAGGCATTAGGAAAGACTTTACTAGGTTGACATCAAGCAGTAGCAATATTAATAATGCACTTTCATTCCATTTATACTTGGTTAAGTGGTTAAAATATTCAGTTTTGAGCAGCTAAGTAGATATTTTATGTGGTAGCATTCCAAAAATCTCAACGTCCTAACACCTAGAGCCTGCAAATATTAACTCATATGTTAAGTGATACTTTGCAGATGTGATTAAATTAAACATATTGAGATGGGGGTATCATCCTGGATTATAAAGGTGGGCCTGAAACGATCACATGAGTTCTTATAAAAAGGATGCAGGAGGAAGCAGAATCAGGAGAAGGCCATGTGATAACAGAAGCAGAGGGAAGCCCAAAGACAGAAGAAGCTATGCCGCTGGTTTTGTAGATGAAGGAAGGGGCCACAAGCCATGTAATACAGTTGACCTCTGGAAGCCAGAAAGGGGAAAGAAATGAATTTTCTCTGGGAGTCAGAAGGCAGTAGCCCTGCTGACACTTTGATTTTAGCCCTGGAAGATTCATTTCAGTCTTCCGACCTCCAAAACTGTAAGAGAATACATTTGAGTTAATTCACTAATTTGAGGTAACTTGTTATAGCAACAGTAAGAAAAAATATGATATTTCTGATGGTTCAAATCCAAGAGTTCTGCACATAGGCTGTGTCTTATGAATACAGCTAAATGTACTGATTAAGAACTCTAGAGCCCGAATAGCAGGCTTGGATTTCCAGCTCTGCCACTTGCTATTCATGAGACTTTGTACAGTTATTTAACATCTCTGTGCCTCAGTTTTCTCATATATACAATGATGATGATACTAGTACTTATGCGTAGGCATTTTACAAAGAGCTAGTGTTTGTAAAATGTAGTAGAGTTTTTGATAGATACGAGTTAAATAAGTAAACTGGGTTTAGAGGCAAACACTCAAAGTTAATATTGTAGTTATGCCATTTTATAGACCAGTAATGTGGGCCATTCAACTTAACTTATTTGAATCCTTGTTTTACTAGCTGGCAATAATATTTGCAATACACTGTAAGGCTATTTTGAGTGTCACAAAAAAAACCATGAAAAAGTAAAGTCTGATTTATTCATCCATCCATCCGTCCATCCATCCTTCCGTCCATCCTTCTATCCATCCGTTTACAAATACTTAATAAACATCTACCATGTGTCAGTCACTCTTATGAGTCCTGGAATTATAGTGAAAACTATCACAGACATATTCCTTTTCCTGATGGCAATTTTATTCTAGTTAAGAACACAGAAAATAAGCAGATAAATGAATAATTTCAGATATTGATGAGTATGCGATAAAAAAAATTGGGAAAATGCATCTCTGTTGACTTTATATTTGAGCCAATATCTGAATATCGAAATGAAGCTAATCATACTATGATATGAGAAAGTGGGTTTCACACAGAGAGGACAGCAAGCCAAATTCGGTATCAATTACAATGTTCAAAAAAATCAAAAGGTCAGTTTGGCTAAAGTGTAGTGAATAAGGAAGAGGATGATATAAGATGAAATCAGAGTCAGACATGGTCCAAAACCTTGGATTTTATTCTACTTATAATGAAAACCAAAGAAAGTTTCAACCATAGGAGGACGTCATCTAATTTATATTTTTTAAAGTTATGATGGTTGTGGTGTGGTAGAAGGAAAGATACGTTCTTTATTTTAATTTTTTAAATTTTTTAATTGACACTGTGCATATTTTTGAGGTACAATTTGATGTTTCTATGCATATATATTTTGTATAATAATCCAGTCAGGGGAGTTAGTGCATCCATCACCTCATACATTTATTATTTTTTTGTGGTGAGAACATTCTCCCTTCTAGCTATTTTGTAATATATAATATTATACTTTACTGTTAACTAGTTACCCTGCTGCACAATAGAGCACCAGAATGTATTCCTCCTAAGTGTAACTATGTACCTATTGACGAACCTCCCCTCCTCTTCCCTCCCTTCCTAGTCTCTGATAACCATTGTTCTACTCTCTGCTTCTGTTATCATATATATTTACATTCCACATATGGATGAGATCATGCATTCATATTTCTGTGTGTGGTTTATTGGCTTATTTCACTTAACATAACGTCTTCCAGTTTCATCTGTGTTATTGCAAATGACAGGAGTTTATTCTTTTTTGTGACTGGATAGTATATACATCACATTTTATCCATTCATCCATCGACAGACACAGGTTGATTCTCTATCTTGGCTATTGTGAATAGTGCATCTGCATGGGAGTGCAGATATCTCTCTGACATACTGATTTCATTTCATTTATATATATGCCCAGAAGTGGGGCTGCTGGATCACATGGTGGTTCTATTTTTAGGGTCTGTTTTTTTTTTTTCTAAGAGCCTCATGACTCTTTTCCTTAATGGCTGTACTAGTTTAAACTCCCACCAACAGTCCTCAAAGTGCTGGCTTTTAGCCACATCCTTGCCAACAGTTGTTTTCATGTTCTTTATTTTATGAGAAGCCTATTCATTCTCATTAGAAGCCTCCACCATTCTCAGAGTATGTTCAAATGCATCTCCAGGAATGGGAAGATAGGTTGCTTATAAAGGGAAAAAAGATATATATATCAACAACTATCTCTTTCTATGCAATTCTCTCTCCATCTCTTTCTCTTATCTACCTATTATCTATGTATTTATATCTCCCACTTTATCTATAATAGGTATAGATGAATTACAGCACCACAGGCTAAATCTGCCTGATACCTCTATTTTTTGTAAATATAGTTTTATTGGAACACAGCCATGCCAATTTGTTTATTATTTGTATTATCTATAGCTGGCAGGGTGGAGTGGTTATTGCAGAGACTATATAATCTTCAGGACTCCAAATCTTTACTATCTAAATAGAAAAAAACAGAAGCAAACCAAAAAGCAAAGCAAACAAACAAAAACAAAAAACAAAAACAAAAACAAAACACCCGAAAGAAACAACAACAAAAAACCCTGCCAGTCCCTTTTCTTACTTTGATTTTCCACAATACATTATTCACCCTTCTCTTGTCCTAGTCTTGGGGTTAAGACCCCTGGCCTACCTTCCTCTCCTTGTTGCTCATTTACTACCAAACCTAATTTCAGTGTTTCCTTCATCTTTCTTGCCAGTGGCTGTGTTTCAGTTTCTTTACCTGGACTTTTTTGGGTGGTTGATATCCACAGTTTAGCTTTGTCTGATGATTCTTTTGATACATTCTAATTAACAGTTTTTCCAGGAACGATATATGTATATTGAATCACATATTCAAGCACAACAGAAATCCATCTGCCATTTAACTTCATGGACTGTTAATATTTAGATAGATTCAAAATGCAAATAAATTCATTTTCTTCTTCATTTTCCACTACATGTAGGTCTTTCAAAATTCACATTGAAGATGAAAAAATCACATAGCTGGCAGGCATGTCGCTTCAAACAGAGATCTCTTTTACTGGCAGCCGCAGCATAATAGAGTCTTAGAAAGAATCAGTTTGCAGTCAATTCACAGATATTTCCCACATCTCCTCCCCACATCCATAATGTTAAATAGTCAACATCATGATGTCCTTTTGTTCTGTTAGCAATCATTCTGTTGCATGGTTATGTAATAATGAGTGTGTTACTTATTTCTTCTGGACTTTAGTTTCCTCTTTTACAAAATGAGGAGTAAAATCAGATTGTCTCTAACATTCAACTCACAGGTTCTGTAATATATTTTGAAGTCTCTCTAAAATTAAGCCTTGAACAAAAAATGATTCTTGAGCAAATACATGGTGAATATTAAATTAGTTTACTTCTTTACCAAGCCCCCTGTGCAAGATAAAATGTCTGCAGCACCCTCTCATGCTGGTGACACAAAGCTGCTGTTTTCAGTGGTCACTGTTGAATGCGTTCACTGCCTTGATCTCTTTGATATAGTTCTGTTTACACACGTGTTCAGAACTAGCTGGAATCACATCTCATATTTGTGATTCTTTCAGAAATAAAAAATGTTCACACCCTGAAACAGCTCCTTTTTATTCCTGACAGAACAGTTTGGTCTCTGTAAATTCAGGAAGTTATCGAGTGCGCCCGCCAGGAGGTAGGGGATTTTGCAAATATTTTAAGTCAGATAATATTTTCTCACAAATATAAATAAAATCCTTAGTTTACAATATGTCATCTAGTGTGGCAAAGGAAGAATAGATCCAAATGAAACAGTGGCCTTTAGAAAATCAAAACACCGTAGCTTCCTTTAAGAAGCACTGGATTCATCTACTTTGCCATAGCTTTCTTTAATCAGATGAATGTAACAAGTTGATTAGGCTTTACAAGCATCAAGAAAAGTCAGAACCACTTAAACTGAAAAATAGGACTCAGGATGTAAATTATTCACAGTTCATTAGACTAAGACAAGCATTTCTCAAACATTTCTGTATGCTTGAGAAAAGCAACATATTGAACCCTATTTTACTGTGAGGCTCAAAATGGCAATTAACAGTCTTAAGCTGCATATAAAACCCAATATGAACTGCATTTACAAGAAAATTGTGTGAGAATCAAATTATGTTATCTTTGGTTTGAAGAACTGAGAAATAATTGCCAATAAGTATTCATGTATAGGACCAATTTTTTTGAAACAAGTTATTTTAATTACTACTAGTGTCAGGAGTACGTGAGGGTGATTTTATTAGATTTAATGTGTTTAGTGGAGCTGCCTGACTGTGGCTGCTATTCTTGACAAGACATTAGAATTTATTTTATACTTGCATTTTTCATCGTAGACCACTGCTATAATAAAACTGTATTTTATTTTAAGTTAATCTCTTATTTTGCAATACTTTTTAAAAACTTCTGCTGAAAAAATAGAGCTGAATGATGAATTGCACAGCAATATTTTTAAAAGCTACAGAACATCTACTGAACTAGTAAGAAGCAAATAATGGACTTAACAGTTGTGAACTCCTCCCTATATTTGTATTAGATAATGTCTGTTTATGTTAGATCACTTGATGATTATTCTACTTGTTGTTTTTTCTGCAGTCTCTACTTTGACACAACTTTCAGTAATTTGAAATGTCCTAATCCTTCAAGTACATTTCTCTCCCTTAAAGACCCCACCCTCTACATGGCAAACAAACAAAAAAAAATGTTTGTAAGAGAAATGAAACAAAAACTAAAGTGTACATTAGGCCACTGAAACCAAAGAAAATAAACTGGAAACTGTCTTTCACCATATGATGTGATAAGTTCTCTGAAAGCTCACGCAGAAAGAGAGCATCATTCTTTGGGGCGAGCAGATTGAAAATTCAGTATGTCTGAGGTTGACATATATGGACTTCCTTTCACCCCATCTACAAGTTAACTGCTTTCTCACTCAGGGCTGTTTTCTCGTTTCAGTCCTTGTAAATTCTCTTCACTCTGAACGCCTAAAGGATTGGCAAACATATATCTAGATTAACGTATTTACTTGCAGCTGTGAATAAAGCAAAACAAAAAATATAGTTCAATGTTTGTATTAACATCATGTGATATAAGTGAACACTTTCCTAGATTTCTATTGACTATTAATTTGCAGTCATTCTAGAATGAAAGAGCTTTCAGATGGTCTGGAGAAAAAGTCAGAACCTGAAATAGAAGTGAACTGCAGTTATAAAAATAAATCTCTAGAAAGAAGAGAAGAGAAAAGAGAGGAATGTTCTAATCTTACCTTCATCATAATAATCTTATTAGCATTTCTCAGTGAGCAGTTCAAGTATCAGTCTATAGTCTTATGACTCTGTCTCATAAATATGTCAAGTGCAAAGTATAGTTATTTTAATAGTCTGTGTTGGTGGACCATCATGGATTTAATTAAGAGACAACTAGTGTATGAAATATGACACAAAAGCACAAGACTTAATGGAGAAATGTTTTACTGCAGATTTAAATCAGGGCCACAGACTTAATGATGATCCAGGCTCAGAAATCCTACTTAAATTTAATTAATGCAGACTAGTGCAGACCTGTTCTTATAGGAGAAAAAAACACAGACATAAAAAACATTAGTGATTTAAGATTCTCAAAGTACACTGCCTTATTTATAAGGTTATGTGAACATGGGTTATTAATAGCTTATTGTTTTGCATTTTATTATGTGAGATATTTAGAATGTAAGCTGTATAAAAGTCTTTTAAAACATTATTTCTAGCCTCCTCATTTTCTGTGATAAAGCGCCACCTCCTTTACTTCTTAGCAAAAACAGCCAAAAACACAGAATGCAGTGTAAGCCATTTTAATCAGATAATGACTGAGAGAAATGTGATTTGATTTTATGTCCTTTCAAAAGGAGCATAGGTGTTATTTCTCTAACTTCACTTTACTTATAGGCATAAACAGAAGATGCACAAATAGATAAACTTCATATTTCACTTAGTAGTCCTTGTTTTGTTGTTGTTGTTGTTTTCACTAGAACCACTGAGTTGGAAAATCTGGCATCTGTATTATCTATAACCTTACTATTATCATAGAAAGAAACAATCACCATGAATGTTATAAATTTATTGAAAGATATAATTTTTATTACCTTTAAAGAACTTGAACAATTTATGAGGCGTAGCTTCATAACATTTACTTGTTAATACACTTACACTAAGCCATACCCAAGATCACTTGTCCAGTTCTTAAGAGTAAGGTTTCATATTTTCTGTTTTGTTTTTGCTTTTTAATTCTTCTCAAACTTGTTTGGTTCTTAATGGATGAAATTGGAAATCATCATTCTCAGTAAACTATCGCAAGAACAAAAAACCAAACACCGCATATTCTCACTCATAGGTGGGAATTGAACAATGAGAACACATGGACACAGGAAGGGGAACATCACACTTCGGGGACTGTTGTGGGGTGGGGGGAGGGGGGAGGGATAGCATTGGGAGATATACCTAATGCTAGATGACGAGTTGGTGGGTGCAGTGCACCAGCATGGCACATGTATACATATGTAACTTACCTGCACGTTGCGCA
The DNA here is from genome assembly GCF_028885625.2 of Pongo pygmaeus. Classification (NCBI taxonomy): domain Eukaryota; kingdom Metazoa; phylum Chordata; class Mammalia; order Primates; family Hominidae; genus Pongo; species Pongo pygmaeus. The sequence continues at coordinate 131,635,733 of NC_072373.2, read as the reverse complement.
CATGTACCATAGAGCCTAAAGTATAATAATAATAATAATAAAAAGAAAAAAAAAGGATATCTTACAAATAATTTTAAGGGATTCAAAGAAGATTAATATAAGTTTTTTTCTGACACCTTCAGATTCTCTGCTATCCAGTTTTGGAATTTGTGCATTTTGAAATTGTTCCTTTTTAGATGGAGTCTTACTCTGTTGCCCAGGCTGGACTGAAAATGGTGCCATCCTGGCTCACTCCAACCTCCGCTTCCTGGGTCCAAGTGATTCTGCTGCCTCAGCCTCCTGAGTAGCTGGGATTACAGGCACAAACCACTACACCAGGGTAATTTTTGTATTTTTAATAGAGACGGGGTTTCACCATGTTGATCAGACTAGTCTCAAACTCCTGACCTTGTGATCTGCACACCTTGGCCTCCCAACCAAGATTTCTTTAACATGTCTTTTGTCAATAACCCTTTCTGCAGTGTCTGCATGATTCTCAGTCAACCAAATTATTTCTCTCTTAATTCAGAACATTAGCCATTAAGAGCAATTTGTTATTTCTTGCCCTTGTTTATCATTAATGGTATGTATTTTACCTTTTGCTAATCTCATCATTTCCCTTGACATATTTGGGAAAATGCCCTCATTCACTTTATTTCTCTACAATAAATCCATTCTGCCTTACATATTTGATTGTTCTATTTGTACATCATAGTTGAGGTAACCTATGCTTAGTTAAGTTTCTTCGTTTCTTTATTTCCAGTATAGATGTTTCTTTTCTGGGTGACCATTTTTGTGTGTGGAAAAAGAATGGGTTCTTTCTTGCTTTTTTATTTTTTAAATCTATTCTTGATGGCATGTACTTATTTAAAATATGCTTTATAACTTGGATATGTGGATATCCTTTTTTGTTTTTAAAAATTGAAGGATTGTCTGTGTGGCTTCATAAGTATTATTTATATTCACGGTTTTAGCATTCATTTGTTTGATTTTGAGCTCTTCTACGATCCAAATGCCGCTAGATATATCACAGATTAACTGATGGTTAGAACAGCTTTTTGAGATTTTGATTAGGATAACTTTTAAGAGGTTGGTTGTTTTAGAAGGCAGTTAAACAAAATAATAATAGTTTTATTAACCTTTTATTACTTAAAAATAGTCATTGTAATGGGTCTTTAACAAAGGGAGAGCAAGTGTTTAACAGAACTCACCTTTCTGACATAAAACTACCAGAAACCAATTATTTTGCATCATCAAAGATCGAATAAAAGTTACAAAGAAGTACCATTAAGTATGGATTAATATTTTTAAGTCATCTAAGCACTTATAGCACAAGTATCAATTCAGATTTCACAAAGACAAACCTGCAATTCTGATTTTTTAAAAAATATATCAGAGGAATTTTAAAATATATTTTTAAGTGCATTGATCAAAAGTACAATAGTCTCCTATAGTATAACTGTGATTTAGAAAACAGCCAAGCCCTGAGTTTCTAGCATGTTTCTGTGAGATCTGTTTTTCATCTGTCATTTATATAAATTATGCAAAAGTTCACTGTGTCTTTATTTTATTTCTTCATTTTTCTTTGTTGCCAGCATCATTGAGACAAATTCAAAGGTCATTTAAAATGACCAAAATCAATCTACAGCAATATTTAAATTTTTATTCCATGAAAATGTCTGAATAAATCTATATTCATACAATATATTTTATGGTGTACAAATAATATTCAATGGGATCAATTTAAGTATGAATACCAAGGATTGTAAGAATCCTTCCTCTTATTTGGAGAAGAATTCTATTTCCCACAACACAGTAAACTAAAGCCTGCATACTACAAACCTGAAACACGCTAAATAAAATTTGACATCCTATTAAATAAATATGTGAAGTTGTAAGAAATTAAGTGAAATCTTCTGTGGACCCAACAACAAAATGGGAGAAGAAATTACTGGAGGTGAGCTGGCATTGAAGCTGCTGAATGCCCCCTGGGTCTGCAGTCTCTGATAGTCATAGTCTCTCTACTCAGTGCTGGTTCTCAAAACAGTAGAATTGGTACCACCTGAGAACTTGTTGGAAGTGCAGAATTGTGAGCCCTACCTTAGACCTGCTTATCGAGAATCTGTCTTTTAGTTACATGCCTATATGATTTGTGTACATATGGCGTTTGAGAAGTCTAAACCATAGTTTCAGTTAGTGTGTGTGGAAAGGTGAACAAAAAAATAAAATAAAAAACTTTTGGCCTTTACAGGGTTAGGTCTTGTAGAGTAGACTTATCCCATCCAAAACCAGGGCTTGGGAAAGGCCATACCTTCAGGGAAAGGATGAACTGGGCTGGTGGAGGAGCAGTTCTCTTCAGAGTGAGACATCAAGAAAGCTTTTAGTTCTTAGCATTGGTTCTCTGTGGAAAAGGAAAAATTACCTCCCTGAGAAATCATAGCCTTTAGTAGGCCCTTTTATGGTTCAAAAGCTTGAATCTTTATTAATTTTACAAATTGAAGAATCACAGTTTAGATTTTCAGAATTTTTATTAAAGTCAACCAAGGTTATTAGTGTACTAAAGTATCTGGCCAAGGCAAATATATATATTAGCCAATTGGAGATTATTAAGATTCACACTTAAAACATATGTGTGTGTGTGTGTTCATTTCTACTAGTTTTCTTTGTTTTTTATTTGGTTTTTCTTTTTTCTCTCTTATCGTCTTCTTTTCATTGTTTGAGGGTTTTTTCCTCTATTTTATCCAGTCCCGTGAAAACTATAGAAGCTGTAAACTCTATTTTTGTTCTTTGTTGGTTACTCTATAAAAGTCAAGTCCAATGATTATATTTACTCCTTAGCATGAGTTAACTCAGATCTAGTTACAGCACAGAGTGTGCTATCACTGAATGTCAGGCTCCATTCTAATTACCTCATTTAACCCTCACAAAAGCCCTGTGAGACAAGCACTATTATTATCTTCATTTTATATGTGAGAAAAATAAAGCCCATAATGTTTAAATTTACCAAAGATACATCATTAGGAAATGTTCAAGATGGGATTGGAGATTAGATAATTTAGGGCCAGAAATTATGCTCTCAATTGTTATACTGGTAAACCTCTGCTGATTGTTCAGTAGGTGTGTCGCATGCGTGTGTGTGTGTGTGTGTGTGTGTGTGTTTAAATCCACCCAATTAGATTTTTATTATTTGTATACTCATTTTTTATTTATATTTAACCACATGCTTATCATTTCTTTACTCGACTTGTCTTTCCATAACTCTGACCTTCTTTCTGGGGTCATGTTTCTCCTTATTAAAGAATATTCTTTAGAATGACAGTCTGTTAGTTAAGATGAGCAAATCTATCTGAAAATGCCTTTATTTCTCCCTGAAAATACCATTCTAAGTTGAATGTTATTTTCTCTTGGCACATTGAATATATTATTCATTGTTCTCTACTGGGTTTCAAACGCTATCCACATATATTATCTAATTCCAGCTGCACAAGAAGCATCAGGATATACTTATATTTTCCTGTTTATAAACTTTTGTTTGCTTGATCATTTTGCTTATCTGTTACTTCAAGAATTGTTTGCCTAATATAATGAGATCATTTTTACCTTTTATTGAATGTTTACTATGTATCAGGTACATAAGCTCTTTACTTTTCTTTTCTCATTTAGTTTCCTTTTTTTTTTTTTTTCTTTTTCTTTGGGATAGGGTCTCACTCTTATCCAGGCTGGAGTGTAGTGGTGCAATCATGGCTCACTGCAGCCTCGACTTGCTGGGCTCAAGTAATCCTCCCACTTCAGCCTACAGAGTGGCTGGGAATACAGGCATACGCCACCATGCTTGGCTAATTTTTGAAATTTTTTGTAGAAACAAGGTCTCACTGTGTTACCCAGGTTGGTCTCCTGAAGTCCTGGCTTCAAGCAATTCTCCCACTTTAGCCTCCCAAAGCACTCAGTTTACAGGTGTGAGCCACTGCGCCTGGCCTTTATTTACTTATATATCTCACTTAATCCTCATGATAACTCAGGGCCAATCATGACAACAGAGGAGCAGAAGCGCTTGGTAGAAAACTTTCAAAAATTATGAAATCAGGAAATAATATTGAATCTGCAACCGGAGATGGAAAAGCCATCCTTTTGGTCTGTCATAAAGTCCTGACAAATTAGTAGTTCTATCCAGCAAAGAGGACATAGGAAGCATTTGCAATACAATAAATAATTCATCTTCTGCATAACCAAATTAAGATATTAATTAAAAGTTTGTGTCACCATCAAAGTGATCAAATTTTTAAAAGTAATAAAATCTAATGCTGATGACATTCCTAGAAACATATTTTATTTCTTTTGTAAAATATTTTTATTTTTGCTTCAGATGTACATGTGCAGTTTGTTATCTAAGTAAACTCATGTCACAGGTGTTTGATGTACAGATCATTTAGTCACTCAGGTACTAAGCATAGTACCCAATAGTTATTTTCTCTAATCCTCTCCTTCCTCCACCCTCTACCCTCAAGTAGGCTCCAGTGTCTGTCATCTTTGTTTCCATGTGTACTCGTAATTTTGCTCCCACTTATAAGTGAGAACATGCAGTATTTGGTTTCCTGTTCCTGTGTTAGTTTGCTAGAGATAATGGCCTCCAGGTCCAACCATGTTCCTTTAAAGGATATGATCTCATTCTTTTTTATAGCTGCATAGTATTCCATGGTTTACTGTTGATGGGCTTTTAGGTTGAATCCATGTCTTTGATATTGTGCGTAGTGCTGCAATGAATATATGCATGCACATGTCTTTGTAACTATTTACATTCCTTTGGGTGTACACCCAGTAATGGGATTGCTGGGTTGAATGGTAGTTCTGTTTTTAGTTCATTGAGGAATCGCCATGCTGCTTTCCACAATGGTTGAACTAATTTATACCCCCACCAGCAGCATGTAAGTGTTCCCTTTTCTCTGAAACCTCACCCACATCTGTTTTTTTTTTTACTTTTTAATAACAGTCATTCTGACTGGTGTAATATAATATCTCACCACGGTTTTGATTTGCATTTCTCTAATGATTAGTGATATTGAGCTTTTTTCATATGTTTTTTGGCTGCATGTGTGTCTCCTTCTGGTGTCTGTTCATGTCCTTTGCCCACTTTTTAATGGGGTTGTTTTTTGTCTTGTAAATTTTTTAAAGTACTGTATAGATGCTGGATATTAGATCTTTGTCAGAGACATCATTTACAAATATTCTTCTCATTCTATAGGTTGTCTGTTTACTCTTGTGATAGTTTCTTTTGTTGTGGAGAAGATTTTTGTCTTAATTAGATCCCATTTATCACTTTTTGCTTTTGTTGCAATTACTTTTGGTGTCTTTATAATAAAATTCTTGCCAGTTCTTATGTCCAGAATGGTATTTTCTAGGTTGTATTCCAAGGATTTTATAGTTTCAGGTTTTGCATTTAAGTCTTTAATCCATCTTGTGTTGATTTTTGTATATGGTGTAAGGAAGAGGTCCAGTTTCAATATTCTGCATATGGCTAGCCAGTTATCCCAGCGCCATTTATTGAATAGGGAGTCCTTTCCCCATTGCTTGTTTTTGTCAGCCTTGTTGAAGATCACATGGTTGTAGCTGTGTGTCTGTGCTCTCTATTCTATTCAATTGGTCTATGTATCTGTTTTTGTACTAGTACCATGCCATTTTGGTTACTATAGCCCTGTAGTGTAGTTTGAAGTTAGATAACACGATGCCTCCAGCGTCATTCATTTTGCTTAGGATCACTTTGGCTATTAAGGCTCTTTTTTTTAGTTCCATATGGATTTTTAAGTAGTTTTTTTTCCTAGTTCTGTGAAGACTGTCACTGGTAGTTTGATAGTAATGCATTGAATCTGTACATTTCTTTGGGCAGCATGGCCATTTTAACAATATTGATTCTTCCTATTCACAAGCACAGAATGTTTTTCATTTGTTAGTGTCATCTCTGATTTCTTTGAGCAGTATTTTTCAATTCTCATTGTAGAGTTTTAGTTAGCTGTATTCCCACGCATTTTATTCTTTTTGCGGCAATCGTGAATGGGATTTCATTCCTGATTTGGCTCTTGGCTTGGCTGTTGTTGGTGCAGGGGAATGCTAGTGATTTTTGTACATTGATTTTATATCTTGAAACTTTTTTAAAGTTGTTTATCAGCTCAAGGATTTTTTGGGCAGAGACTATGGGGTTTTCTAGATATAGAATCATGTCATCTGCAAACAGGGACTGTTTGGATTCCTATCTTCCTATTTGGATGCCTTTTATTTCTTTCTCTTGCCTGATTGCTTTGGCCATGACTTCCAATACTATGTTAAATAAGAGTGGTGAAAGAGGGCATCCTTGTCTTGTGCTGGTTTTTAGGTGGAATGCGTCCCGTTTTTGCCCATTCAGTATGATGTTGGCTGTGGGCTTGGCATAGTTGGCTCTTATTATTTTGAAGTATGCAGTGTGAAAGAATATGTTCCTTCAATACTTACTGGAAACTTATTTTTGTACACTGCATATACAGTGTACATCAGGACATGTAAATAGTAAAACTTTTTCAATGGCAATCTTACAAAGACAATTATATTTTGAACTAATATTTCTACTTCTAGAAATGTATGCTAAGAAAATAATTTCCTAAATGTCAGAAAAAATCTAAATATTAAAATTTCCCCTACATTGTTTATAATACCAAACAACTGAAAATAACCTAATGGCCCCAAAATATGCAAACATACAAAATTTAATTAAATGCATTCATTTTAATGCTATGTGGCCAATTAAAATGTAGTTTTAAAGAAAATTAACAATATAAAAATTATTAATGATTTAAAATTAAGTTCAGGAAGAGGTTATGAAATGGTATATATGTTGTAATACTACTTTTTTTGTAAATGTGTATAGATAATTATAAATATAATGCTGAAAGGAGGTATAGTAACATGATGTCTCTTTGGGAATAATTACAGAAATTTACCTGTTTCTTATTTAAAATTTTGATATTTTCAATAATAACCATATATGATTTTGTAATCAGAAAATATTTACAAGACATGATAAAAAGAAGATTAAATGAGTAGAGATAAGCCAGTTTATTTTAAGGAAAGATAAAGCCTTATGAAAAAATTATAACCACAGTCAATGAAAATAGTACAGGTTTAAATAAATTATTCATAGGACGAAGATCCAAACCACTGCGTCCTTTTTCAGGATTTCACTGGAGAATTAAAAAGGACATTCTTTAGCATCAGTGTGCAAATTCAAAACACAAACCACAGGGTGCCTAAACTTATGGGACTTATGATGATGTCCATGTAAGATGAATATTTCCAAATTATCATCGAGCATTTGTTTCAAACCACAGTGTTGCTTAGCTCTATAAAATTACATTAAATTCTCATTGTAAATCAAGTAGCGTGCTGGATACTGAAAATACAATGAGATCCTTGCCTTTAAGAATCTCTCTGTTTGTATTAGCATGAGAGTGCAGGGTTTCTGAAAGTGTGGTCCATTAGCAACTTCAAAGTCACCAAGGGTGGTACTTCTTAAAAACCTCAGACCTTACTCTAGAGATTTGTTGTGTGAGACTGATGAAGTGGTATTCACAAGAACTTCTTTAGATGTTTCTTATGCATACTAGTGTTTGAGAATTATGAGTTTGGAGAAAAAACAATAAACTTTAAATCAAACAGGTCCAGATTTGAATCTTGACTATTTCCTTATACATTGCATTTTTATAATACAATTTAAATTCTTCCACCAACACCATACTAAAACTATACAATGTTAATTATTGCTCTGTTTTAGCTATCATTTTCTTGTGTTGGTTTTCTTGACCAACCTTCCCTCGGAATTCTCTTTTTTGAGACTAAATACTATTAATGGGTTTCCTCTTGTCTCTTGGATCACACCTTCTCTGTCTTTGCTATTTATTAACTAACTTATTGTAGGTAAACAAATTAACTTGCTGAGTTTCCACATCCTCATTTGTTGAATGAGCAAACGAAACAACATCATCACCAAAAAAATTATCTTATAGACTAGTTGAAGATTAAGTGAAATAATGTATGTCAAGAGTTATGCCTGTCACATAGCTGAGACTCAGCAAGTGTTAACTCTTGTTGCTATAAGGGTTATGATAGAAATAAACACAAGATGATATTTGAACTTTTGTTTAAACCCATGAATAGTGTTTGGTCTCAGAAAAAAAGAGAATTCCAAGGGAACGTTGGTGAAGAAAACCAACACAAGGAAATGATAGATAAAACAGAGCAATAATTAACATTGTATAGTTTTAGTATGGTGTTGGTGGACAAATTTAAATTGTATTGTAAAAATGCAATATATAAAAGATTCTTGTTGCTACAAGGGTTATGATAAACACAAGATGCTATTTGAACCTTTGGGAAACTGGGAGTGAAATGATAAAAGAGTTAGGTCCAAGGTCTCTTGAATGATGCCATCTTTAGTTTGTTGAGTCTTGATGGTTAAGTAAAAGATAGGAAGACAAAATAAATATGTCCATTAAAAATCTGTATAAATATTTTAGCTAAATTGACCAATCAATTTTATCTCACAATTGGTTGATTTGTAGAACAAATAGTTGGCCCAGTTAAATCACATAACTGATTTTTATTCCACAATTTTTTCAAGTAAAAATACTACATTTGTTTTCCTTTGATTTAAATTTTTAGATTCAGATTCATAGAGTTACTTTCCTGTGAAAAGAAAATGATATGAACTGTAATATTGCATTTAACTGAATATAAAAATAGCTGTTTTAAACAACTGAATACATTAAATTGGTGTAGATGGGAAATAGTGAAAATTGCTTTACAAAGAACATTTTATCTTAAACCATTATCAGCTACTGGGAGATTTCTTGCACTGCATTTTAAATAGTAATCATAAAAAGAATTGCAATAAAATGTTTATATGGTGTTCTACACTCTTATATATAGTGAGGCAAAATATCTCTATTACTTCTGAAAATTCTGGAGCAATAATTTCCTCACTTGGTTTTCCTGTACATCTATATGTGCTGATTTTCCAGTGATCTATTAATTTCCCTGCATGGGTTACTCCTCCTACTTAGTAGACACAAGCTAGAGGTTATTTTCTTACTACTTGGGACTATTCAAGATACTTCAGATGTGTTTATAAGCACAAAGTATTTCAAATGAAATTTACCTTCTGTTAGTTATAGCAACCAATCCAGACAGTTTTGGAAGGCCTCCATTAAACTCTTAACCTAACATGAGTTTCATATCATGCAGCGTTAATTAAGACTCCCAAGGTTGCAAGTAACATAAAACCCATCCTAAACTGGCTCAAACAAAACAGGGAGTTTGTTAGTTCATGTAACTGGTAAGTAACTAACTGGCAAGTAAATAACTAATTTCAGGTAAGTCTTCATCTTAATTACTTTATGTCTAGGCACTATAATGCATGGAAAACAAGCTGAAAAATAGAGCTCTATGTAATTTTAATTTTCAGAATTATCCATAATAAACAACTCTATGGGCTGTTGTTTCTAAGAAAAATCAATAAGTGGAACCAATAATCCCTCTAATCCTACTATGGTAATGATATTATTTTTCTTCTGATTAGAAGGACAGATACTAATATTATAATCCCTCTTCATGGCTGGATCTATCCCTATAAGAGATATGACAAGTGTTCTCTGAGTAGAATGAATATAGGTTCTTATTAGAATTCTGTTCAGGTGTAAAGTTACTCTTACTTAAAATGTTTACTACTATTTTTTAAATTCATTTCTGATAGAATATAGTAATGGATTGAGGAGTAAGTATATTAAGACTAAGAATTTCTGTGAACAGATTTTGCCTTGCAGTTGCTACAGAAAATTTATAAGAAAAAATCAGAAATTTTCCTTTGTTTGCTAAAGCCTCTATCTGGAAATTTATGGCTGTCATAGTTATAGATGTCAGTCATTAATTTTGATATCTGTATTCATGTCCGTTCAGGACAGCAAACCCCTTGGAAATGGATGGGTCCTATCTATGAGTAGAGTCAGAAGTACCACAAGTAATAGCTACGTATTATTCAAATAATGTATTTATTAGGAATTAAAAATGATTTGAACCTTTTAAACAAATTTCTGTTTCTTTATGAGTAACAGAATGATGATGATGGTATTTTTATTTTTGAAAAGCTAGTTTTAACCTGTTATCAGTGGAAGAATCAACAAACTCATTCTAAAATAATACGGAAGGGTAAAAATCTAGAAATATTCAGGTTAACTTTGAAGAAAACCTGGGCACTTATCCTATTAGATTTTATGGCATGACAGAAAGACATAGTAATATTAACAGGATCATTCTGGTACAGGTAGTAATAATTAGACCATATCAGGTGATGCACCATTATATCTGCCATATTCTATTCTTTAGAAGTCTAGTTCACCGTCAAGAAGAGAATTAAGCTCCACCTTTTAAAGGGAAAAGTAGCCAATAATTTGTGGAGATAGTTTTAAAGCTACAAAAAGGAAATAGGCATAGGAAATGACCAGGCAGGGCACAAAAGGGAAGTCCCCATGACCAAGAGGTCTATCAAGAGACAGTCAAACTCACTAGTCATCTGAGGAAAGCAAATTAAAACAAGAAAGAAGTATCACTTTACATCCAGCAGAGTGGCAAAATTAGTAACTCAGATAATACCAAGTGCTGACAAGGAAGTCTCATGAATAGCAAATGTGATTGACCCTATTACAGCCATTCTAGAAAGCAAATGTTAGAATTGACAGCGTTACTGTAAGAACACATGTGCTCTTTATCCCATGGATCCCATTCTGGGTTATATACTTTAGAGAAATTCTCACCAAATATGTACAAATATGGACATATATGAGAATGTTCAACCCAATGTTACTTGAGGTGCTGGAGACTGGGAAGTAAAATAGATTTCAATGTAGTGTGTACTGGACAGCAATAAGAGGTAACAAATTATATGTATATATGGCAGAATGCATAATCCTTAGGAAAGAAAAGTCCCTTAGTTAAAGATGTTGGAAATTTTAAAACATTATACTGTTCATTTGAAAGTTAGAAAGACATATAAACATAAAATGTCTCATACTTTAAAAGGACACTTGCATGTTTGAGAATATATATGAGATACATTATATATAGGGCCAATAGCAAATGAGAATGGTAGTACAGATCATGGAAAATGAGAAACAATAAGAATTAGAAAGGAAATTTGCATGCACTGGTGCAAAAATATGCAAAACAAAAAACCAGAGAAGTCTGGGCAAACAGACTCTTACCATCTGAGATCCAAGGAAACACACATACACATACACACACAGGCAAACACAAACACAAGACAATTTAAGTAGCCACTAACTGGATGGCACACTAAATTAAAGAACATGCTCATGATGAATATTATCCATCTATTAGAATGATGTTTATAAATAATTTCTCATTGTTTATATAATGGTAAGCATAAAAATATCAGGAAATTAAATAGGCATAGAGGGAAAATGCGAATAAAATATGTATATGCGTAAATACTGAAATTCATAAAAACCTTAGCAGTAGAAATTACTTAAGCATTTAAATTTTAAACTGTTTTTTATCTTTAATCTTGTTTTTTCTAATATTTTTTGTTATGAGCATAATAAACTTATAATCATAAAAACATATATTCCTTTGAGATCAATATCCCTTTTAAAAGATAATCAATCAAAACTTCTAGTCTCAGCTCCTACATGTAAAGAGCCTGGAAGTCATAACTCTCATCCTAATAAAAACAGCAACAACAACAACAACAAAAAGACAAACTGAAAATCAACTACTCTTTTTGGACCTATCAGAGAACTGAATTTGCAGGATCACCCCCAAATCTAGGGAGACAGGTGAGTCCACAGGGTCATCATGGATGAAATCTACTTATCTGGAGTAGAAGTCACTGGAATCAAACACTGATGTCACTTAACTGGTAGTTTTGACAAATTATTGGAGGCTGATTACGGGAAAGCATGAGAGTGAGAAACTACGGAGGTGATCATGTTGGAAGACAGGAAATGTCACACTTTCCTGGATTTACCTCCAGAAACCACCCCAGGTTTCCATTATGAAGATCTGAGAGAGATCCCTTCATAGCTCTGTCTAGCACAGGGAAAAGTAATCCTTGTGAAATAGGCCCAGGTCCTCCAAAACAAAGGCCCACTTCTAAGAGGAAAGACTTTAGTGGAGCCTCCTCACCCTAAAACCAAGGGAGAAGGGTATTTTTCTCATACCAACTTCCTGGAGTCTTCCTGTCTCCCCTCAAGTGGTGGGGAGAGCTATACAAGGAAAAACACACGAGGGTCACAGGCCAGAAATATAAGCCTAACCAAAGATTGAGATGTAGTCAATCCTAAGATTCTAAGGTGTCCTCTCTCCCACATGTTACAATCACACCAAAAGGGCTCTGGTATAGTAACAGAGGATTACTGCTGAAAGTGATGCAAGACAAAGACTTTTGAGGAGGAGTCTTTAGGGAAACCAAAAGTCAGGAAAGAAGACACAAACAAAGACACTAGGGGACTTTAAAGCCCCTGGCATCTCTAGCAGTAGCAGTCATTAAACAAAGCCTCAATGCCTACCCAAATTAATGTAAATACACCAGAGACTCATTTACCCCAATTCCTAGAAGAAATGAATAAATTCCTAGATACATACAAACTAGCAAGATTGAATCATTTGTTATCATTAAACCTAGATGATCAAAATACCGAAAATGGAAGTTTTTAATGGTTTAGGGTTTTTTCTTTTTTTAATTTTGGAGATGTCAAAGGGAAAACTGTTAGAATTTGTGTTTCATATGTAAGAAGAGGTCTATACTGGGAAGCATACGTTTTCTCAGTATTCACTGTGTGACATCTGGGAAGGAGAGAAGAGTAACTGCAGGATAAGATGAAGCTCAGGAAAAGAAAGTAAGAGGATATCAAGCTAAAGTTTAAGAAAATCAGAAATAACTAGAGTGAAAACTTCATTGACTGAAGTTTGGAATTTGTGATCTGGCTGTGACTTTGCATACACAAAAAAAGTCACTTTGTAGGCTTCATATTTCTTGTCATCATAATCTTTATGTAAAAGAAAAAATATGTGAGTCAAATAAAACACTGCTAGTGAATGACTGAAGTAAATAGTAATAATTATAACATCAGCAGTAATAGCTTCCATAACATGAATACATATTATATGCTGGCATTTTACACACATTTCTTCCTTTCATTCTCACAATTTTTCTTGTGAGATGATAGGTATTATTAGTCACACTTTTTGATAGGAAAAATGATGTTTAAAAAATACAAAAGACACATAGTTAGCAAATTCAAAGCCAAACGAGATCTGTCTGGCTCCCAAGTCTTAGCACTTTTCATGATACTAGAAAGTTCAAAACACATGAAGTATTAGGGCACCAGATATAAGTCAGGTACATAAGAAAAGTGTTGGTAAAACAATAGTATGAGCAACCCAATCTGATGAGTCACCTACAGCGAACTTCTGCTTGGCTTACTGCAATGTTTTTAGAGGTGTTTATACATATGTGACATATTTATCTAACTCATATTTTGCACAAACGAGTGTTAAATTTTGTGTGCATTTTTTTAACATTCACCATACTAATGATGCCAAATTTGGGAAGGCAACCCAGAAGTGTACTCTTTTGCTTATGGGGTAAAGATGTATACTTTATCATTTATTTATTTGCAAGTAGATAATTGAGAGGCTCTCAGTGTTAAATTGTTTGCACTCTGTTAAATGATTTGATGCTGATGGGCCCCAGATGTCCTGAAAATGTTCCCGCACCCTTGATGTTTCCCCCTGTACACTCATTACTGCCTTAGCAAAGCAGAACATATTTACAAATTTTAGGTCACCATCTGCAAAGATGTTATGTTGTGTCTATTTCAAATAAAAAGTATACTCATATATTATGAATAACATGATGCCCTTTGAAAAATATGATAACATAAGGGTATAATGATCAACAAAGTATCTTCGTGGTTAAGAGTCTCAGAATAAGAATTAGACAGATCTGCCTACAGTCCTAGCTTTTCTACTTAGCGGTGTGACTTTGAACAAATCACATAACTTCTCTGAGCCTCAGTTTCCTCATCTGAAAAATGGGAAGAAAAGAATAATACCTCTCCAGGTTGCTGTAAGAATTAAATGATATATGAATTGTGTAAAGAGCCCAGTGCTGAGCACATAGTAAGTGATTAATAAATGATTAGTTTTGTTAGGAAACCAGCATAGTAACTTTGCAAATGTTAGACAAATATATTTTAATTTCTCTGCAAACCATATTTTTTACAAACAAATCACCTCTGACATCAATCTTGTTTTTCTCAGAAAAATATGGATGTGGAAGTCAGGAATTATTTAGAAGTAATATTCACCTCCCATTAAATACAACATACTTAGCTGTCCAGAATGTTGAATTTAACATAAATGAAAGCCAGATATGAAGAAGAAGTAAGATAGTCTACTCACTGGGGACCTGGGAGATAATAGGGAGAGAAAGTGATGGGAGTAAGGGTGGGAGGAGGCTTTCTTTCACTCCCTATTGGGACTGTGTGAGAAGGCCAACCAACCAGATGTATGGACACCCCTAAACAAACTTGGTGCCAAGTGGTTAGCCTGGGGATGAACTTCCAGCTCAGCTTTTTCAGAGTAATCTAGAATCCGTGTTATGGATAGGACTCAAGTGTCCCCCTGGCCTCACTGCCTCCTCTGAGCTGAAAGACAGTTGACCCACCCTGGGAAAAGGCCAGGTGACCCTGAAGCAGAGGCTGGGGTTACTGTGCCTGGCAAGGGACTAAATGGAGGATGAGACACAAAAGATTCAAGTGGCCCAAAGGCTGCAAAAGGGCTGAGTTAGCACCTCTGGCTGAGATAAAAGATACCATAGCATCAGACATGACAAACTTCTGTCATTAGCATGGAAGGATAATCGGAAACCAGGTAGACAAGAGATAACGTGCTGGAGATCTGAAAAGCCAGCAATACCACTCTTAAGGTCTCCTGCCCTCAATGTTGACATGACTTTAACATTCCCCATTTGGTTTCTGGTTGCTTTCTTGAAAGGAGCTCGAAGGGCAGAAGACATAGAACTATACGAGAAGCAGACATTTTTCTAAGTTGAACTAAGCATTATCTAAAGGAACAGCTTGATTTTCCACATCAGACTAAGTTTTAGAATAGATAGGACCAAAGGTTGTTTTTCTTCCTCAATACCCAGTGTGTCACGCCTTAGGAAGTAGTTTGAATTAAAGATGCAACAAAGGTACATTTTTTTTCTGTGCACTTCTAGGCTGTAGTGTGAGTAAACATGTGGCCGCATTTCATTCTTATTATTGCCCTTACTGAGGTTATTAACACCCCCCAATAACTTTTAACCAAACCCTCTTAAATGGAATTTTCTAAGAGGCAGTGATTGGTTTGCACTGAGAATCAGCTTTCTCACCTCCCACTCTGGTGGCCACCACATGTTTAGAATTTGGCCTTTCATAGCCTTTGGCACTATAATGGAATTTTAAATCTCTTGACAATGCTTTCTAGTTCAAAGCCACAAGCTTGGTCTCCTTAGCACCAGAGGGTAACCAACTGAGCTAACTATAACTGTAGGGACCGCAGACAAGCCCCAAACCATTCCAGAGGACTTTTAAATGTCAATAATGAGGACTTCATTATTGATGTTTATGATGACTCACCTATGTAGAGGTTTTAAGAAATGTCTGTCATTTTCATGTATTTTTTCTAGATTGCTGTGTAAGTGAACAATATTTTTTAAACAAACAAACAAAAAAGGGGCTTCCAAACATGTGCTATACATTTTGCACTTAGAATTAGCAACCTCACTCACAGCTATGACCCTATATGGAGACAGTGATGCACGTGAAAAGAAAAAGAACAACAACAACTCTGTCTAAGAGGGGTCTTCATTAAAGGAAGTGGACATACTTAAAAGTGTGGATTTGCACATACAAGCCGGGCCACTACAAATCCGAAATTGTGGTTTGCATGTTACATTGTTCAACACCCTCTATGCTTTCTTCATCATGCTTGGCAAGTGTGTCTGTGAAGAAACTGAAATTTGGCATGGAGAATCTTATAGTTACAAGATTCTCTGACGTCTGAAATTTTTAGGAATCATTTGACCAATAAAGCATATTTCAGCCTGTTATATTTGCTGACCGCTGTTCCACCTAAATTGCTACCATTCTACTTAATTCAGACAAGGAAGCTAGCAAAACACAAACATTGACTGCAGGTCACTTCCACATATTAATATAACTATATGTAATAAGGTGCATAATATATACTATATAACATTTATAATATATGGTAATAATATGATAATATTACTGCCTACTCTTTAAGATACAGGCCTCCATTGTTGGGATACACATTTAAATAAAACACAGGACCTTCTCTTGTGATTTTTCTTGGAGAATAGGTTACCCATTGGAGGTTAGAACAAAGGTAGGCCTGTCAAGCAGGACTTGGAGTCACAGAGGAGATCCTGCCACAGGCGCTGTGAGGAGTTAAGGAAGAAATGCCCTAGCACTCATGGCTAAGCTTCTGTTCTGTTGAACATGAACACTTTTACAGGTACCATCATCAGACCGTACTGTGACTGTGATAAATCAAGACAAAAACAAAACAACTATATAATCATGTATGATCATAGACAAAACAAAAACATCATCCCAACCAAACAGATAGACCAAATATCCTCTGTCCTGGCCAATATGAGTAGTTGCATCACTACTCATTGAAACATTTGCCTCACTCACCTTCAAGAGAAGAATTATTAAGATGCCCAATCATAGAATTACCTGTTTCTTCCCAGCATCAAATCCAGAATAAAGCCTCACTTCCTTAAGGTCTCCTCCAAATCACCTAACCCTAGACAAATCCTAAAATAAGTACTTTCTAGTACTCTTTTATTGAGATGCCCCACAAGTTAATAATGAAACAAGTCAATAAACCCAAATTGGGTCAAATATAGGTGTGTTTCTGGTGGTATCTGACTAAGGGAAATGACATCACTTTGCTTCGTCTTTTGAGATTCATGGAATCTTAGACTCTTAGAACTGTGGATGCTTAAGATCATGTAATCTGAATTCAGCTATGTGTGTAAAAACTCTACAATGTTTTTGACATATTATTAAGCATCCTTTAATAAATATATGTAGTATTAAAAACATATTTACCCAATAAGGGATCCCATTAATTATTACATAAGTATCTCTAATTATTAGGAAATTATTACTTATGTCAAACCCCAAATCTACCATTCATTAACTCTACCAAGGCTCTTCTCTCCTGACTCACACACAATGACACGAACCTCGTTTCTACATGATGTAAATTCAAATCTCTAAAGATGTCTACTGTAGTCTTCACGTTTTCTCATTTCAGTTTCAATATTATCAGTATATTATCAGTTCTTTTAATTATTGATCCTTTCCATAATTTATACTCTATACAGTCTCAATCCCTCTCTAAACATATTCTTGTTTGTTACAATGTCTCTTAAAGAGATAGCCCGTATTTGATAACGGTATTTCAGACAAAGGCTTATCACCGCATGGCTTCTATCTTGGTTTGGATCTGTCCTGTTCGTTTATTTCCTCAACCCAAAAGCACATTGAATGATGTAGCCATTTAACCACATTGTTGGATACAATAGATGGATAGAATAGATTCTGGAGTCAGACTGCTTATCTTCTCATCCATGCAGTCATTTTAACATTCCACATCTTGGCTTTTTTCATCAATGATCGGTGAGAAATGTCATACCTACATCATAGAGTTGTTGTGATTAGGAAAGGAAATATAAATAGTCACAAAAGTATTTTTCACAAAGTAAATGCTATATAAGGGTTTTCTCTTACTATTGACTATTGTCTTTGAAACACAGGCATATCTGTGTAACTGTAATTTTGTCTGTTCTGGGTTTGTTCATTCTTTAAACATTGTTTACATTTACATTTAACTTTATTAATTGTAGAGTTTAAGTTTGACTCAGAATTCCACTCTTTGGAAGGTATTCTTAAACTTTTAGCCTCTAAATACTTTATTCGATATCCATCTCAGTTTTATATCACCCCAAAATGAGATAAGTTCTTCACTGAAGGCACTAAATACATATATTTGAATAGGAAAGATATGAGGCAGAGCCCTTTAACACACCCTTAGCTATCTCCCTTCCAATAAACGGATTCATTAACAATACCCATTTGGAGATGCTCATTACAGAAATCCTGAGTCTACCCAGTAGTAAATCACCCAGACCAAATTTCTTCATGTTTTAAAAGTATATTATAAGAAATTCTGTCAAATGATTTCCTGAAATCTTGACATAGTCTTTAACATAGCTCTAAACCAATATTGAGGAATTCTATTAAAAATAATGTATTCATCTGGCATAGCTTAATCACAAAGTCTCATGCTGTCACTTCTTTAAGTCTTCATAGATATACCATTTTATCATTTTATAATATTTTCTGTCACAACATCAAGCTCACTGGCTCATAGGTGTCACTAACTGTATCCAATTTTTGAAAACTGGGACAATATATACTAATCTTCATTCTCCATAGCTTCTATTTGACATAGCATTTCATACATCACCAACGTTGGTTTATCAGTTTAATCTGAACTCAATAAAAAATTGATAAGCTATTCACTAAGCTCTATGAACAAATATTTGAATAGAAAAAGTTTGAGAATGGTACCCTTTGGCATCAACAGACCACAAAATCCTTTGGGGATAGCCATTCATATCTAAATTCAATCAATCAAGTGTTTCCATTAACTAGGTTTCAGGCCAGTAACCCTCAAAGTTTTTCACAGTGAGTCATACTAAGAAATACATACATTTTCTATTGATCTTTCTCCTATTTTTTATACACCCACAGACACACACACACACACACACAAAATGAGAGAGAAAGAGAAAGAGACAGAGAGAGATAGAAACCATGCTTAATATTACTATATGATATTTTCTAACCTGCTCTAGAAAAAGAAGCTGGGCCCAAACCCACCAAACTGATTTTATGGCCCACTAATAAGCAAGCCACAGTCCATGATTAGAAAAACATGGCTCCAAAACATCTGTTTTTGTGTCTTTCTTCTAACTGATCCTAATACAATTCTGTATCAGCTTGAATTTCTCTATTAGTCGATTGGCTAGACTATGATACAATAACAAACTCCAAAATCCCACTGGCTTAAAACTCCAGTGGTTGATTTTTCAGTCTTCACGTGCATGGCAGTCTTCATGTGCATGGCAAGCTCATCCTCATATTAGCCCCGAAGCTGAGAAAGATTCCCTCTCTGTGTTACCATTGCTGCCAATTAGGAAAATGAAAGTGGCAAATTATGAGCCAACTCTCTAAATTTCTACTTGGAATTGACCCTGTGAATCATGTCCACTCACATCTTATTTGTCAAAGTAAGTAACTTGGACACTCTCAGATCAAAGAAATCAGAGATATTTCATCCTACCACGTATCCAAATGGTGGAAAAATATGATATTTAGGAACAGTCTTGATGACCACTATAACACAACCTCGTGATCACAAAATACCAAGTTCAACATAAATATCTCATCAAGATTAAAGGCCAGGATGCTTAGGTTATGCTCCGTTTTCTCTGTGGCCTCTGCTTCTGCCTTCTGGGATGTTCTGCATTCTTCATTATCCTTCTTGCTTACATTTGAAGTAGGTGTTGAAGATAATGCCTTGGAAGCTGGGAAATTGATGGTCATCATATATGAAACAAATTATTTAATCTAGGCTGGTAGTCTTTTTGATAGTATAAATTTCTCAAAAGAAATGGGTTCCTTATCCATGTATTATAGTCATATATATATATATATATATATATATATATATATGCAGTCACACCCATTTTTTGTCTTTAAAATAATTTAAATTATTTCTCTTTTTTGGCTTTTTTGATATCCCCTTAACATATGTCTCACTGTTTTCAAAACACATAGTGATTTTTAATCTCTTTTCCTTAATCAATGTTCAATTAAAAGGATTTACTGGTTGCCACTGTTGTAATTAGGTTTTTTGCTCTGAAATGAATTTAATTCATGGATTTTAACAATGGATATAAGAATCATATCCTTGAATTGATCCTTCTCATGAGGCTTAGTTTTAATAGTCCTTTGTTGCTAAAAAGCCTTTTCAGTTCTTTTCTTTTACCCCTGGGGTTGAGAAGCAGTTGCCTTCTCTAACCCTATAAAAAGGCAGAAGTCTGAACTCTCTCTAACCCCTTTCATTTCTACTTGCAAACAAGCCAATGCTTTGTAATGCTTATCTCATTTTTGTAATGCCCTGTCAAATGCAACCAAGACTAACTCTAACACAGGCTGACATTCTGTTTACCAATCTCTTCTCATAGAACTCCAAATTCACTGGGTACTGACTTGTTTGCCGTCTAAATTTTTGCAGGCAACAGGTTTACCAAATAGTTTGTGACTTCATAATGTAGGTCACCATCTTTCCAGTCTGCAATAACAGGTTTTGTGACTGCCAGTTGAACTGTAAGTGCATGCTATATATTTTGGTGCATTTTGGGCTCATATTGTGGGAGAACTCCAGTTATTATGGTATCAAATTCCCAAATCATTCAGTAAAGTTACATTAGGCTACAGCGGCTTAAAACCACAATGATTTATTTTTCATTCCTGCTACGTGTCCAATGCAGGCCATTTGGAAACTCTGTTCTAGTTGTCCTCTCTCAAGGCCCAGGCCAAAGGGAAATCCATCTCCATGCTTTCATAGTTATTGAGGTAGGAAAGGGGATGCATGAAAATTGTGTAGTGGCTCTTAAAACTTTTGTCCAGAAGGTCACATGACAGTGACTACTTTTAAAGAAGATAAAGAAATGAAATCATACTATGTGCCCAGAAGGAGTGCAGATAAAATATTTGTGACTAGCCTTAATGACTATCACTTTCTATGTATGTTTCTTGCTAGATACTGTGATAAAAACTGTACATATCTTCTTGTTTAATTCTCAGAATAACTGTACACGTTGAAAGTCATTATCCATTTTTATTATGTGAAAAGTAAGATTTGGCAAAGTTGGCAAAGACATAAAACTAGTAACTGGCAAAGCCAAACATTGAAACCAGGTGTGTCTGATGCTGGTGCTTTTAGGCTCTTAAATATAATGAGAAAAGCAAAATTAAATGTAGGACCATCAGTCCTGGCTATCCTCTCTGGAAGTGATTAATGCTTAACTCCTTCAGGCATTTGATGCTCTTAAGTGATTTTCCTAATTATTTTTAGAATGTCTTCCAAAAAATTATTGCTTATCACTCCTCCCAATATAGTATTAATAAGATAAGGCTAAAGTGCTGTAACAAATAGATCCTAAAATATGCCTCAATGCAACAGACATTTATTTGTCATTCATGTAATAGTACAGGTTTTTGTTCCTGTTTATCAAATGGCTGTCCTTTAGACGTTAATTTAGGGACAAACTTCTTCCATATTTTGGCTATGATATACTCTAGGGACTTGTGTCTGTGTTCTGTGGAAGAAGCCACAGACCGAAGTTGTATACATCAATTCTTCTCATATTCGATTGGCAAATATGAATCGCATGACCATACCCAGCTATGAGGGAAGCTGGAAAGTGCAGTCTTTGGTTGGGCAGCTGCATCCTAGATATAACTTTATAATTATGGAAAAGAATAATGGATTTTTTGAATAACTAACCCTCTCTAATACCTACACATACACATAAACACACACACACACACACACTCTCTCTCTCTCTCTCTCACACACACACATACACACACACACACATTCTGTCCCATCAAAGCCTGCTCCCAGTAAAGGCGTTATATTAATCATTTTTACCTTAATGTATGTTCATTAAATACCTTTTCTGAAAGATTTTGCATGGGAAAATCTTATATTCCAATCCTAAACATATTTCACAAAACCACTGTTAAATGGCATCCCATGGTCAAGAAATTTGGAAAATGTTAGTTTAAAGAAAGGAAAATAGATTTTTCCCCCAGAGGATTTTTCATAGCTTCTAAATGTGTCAATATGAATTATAAATCTTTAAGAAATAAATATTGTATGTAGATTTTCACCAAAATATTTGACCACAGAACTCTTTTTTTGAGAAATCACTTTTTTTTTTCATTTCAAATTACTAGGGTGACTAGGACACTCAGATTTGAAAACCCAGTTTTTGGTTTACAGAAATTAAAAACTCTATTGAGCTTGAATAAATCAAGACTTGAGTTTGGGTTCCCAGCCCTAACATGATAGGGAGAGTCTTCTCCCCTCACACATAAAGCCAGGCTTCTATAAACTTGTGTCTGCTGTTTCGCAGCAGATTACTCTGGAAAGGGGCGCCCCAGAGCCCTGACTCTCTGAACTGCAGAATACCTTCTGCTCTGGGGTCTGTTTCTACCGTCAATACAATGCAAATGTGAATTCTCTTTATAACTTTGAGCAGTGTTCTTTTATAGCACCAGATGACTGGTCTTAGTCCCTCCGGAGTCCTACCAGAGGAGTGGATGTCCTCATTTCTGTGAAGTCTCCACCCCATTCTGTGCTCCCTGTCTGGAGCCAGATAATAAAAATAATCCCAAAAACAAACAAAAGATTTTGCTTGCTGGCCAAATTTCAGATCAATAGAGCAGCTGGGCAGGAGCCAAGATTCAGAAGCTTGCATGGTGAGAGAGGCTACAGATCATTAAAGATGAACAGAGCCATAAAACACCAACACAACAGGCACAACCAATTGCAGTGCTTTTGGCAGGCTCTGCACAGAGCCCATGGATTGAACATTCCAGGAAACTAGGACAACCCTCTTCACACAGAGAGTGGGTGGAGCCCTCTCAAGTTACCTGCAAGGTGCACCGTGGGCTCAGGCAGGGAAGCTCACTTTGCCTCTCAGGATGATTGAGCCTGTGTGTTGCATATAATGCTTGAGAGCTGTGTGCTTGTCCAAAACAATTCATTTATGTAGCAGCAGTTAAACACAAAGGTCTAGAGTCCTTTTCAAATTCATCACACCTAGAAATAATTAACAAATAACAGTTTAATATTTTGAAGCAGTTGTTACAAATCATAGCTTGATACCTATATGAGTTTTTAATACATGCTACTATCAATTTACTGGAAAAATGGCAGTTTCCAGGTGGAGGCATGTTATTTCTCATTTGTAAACATACATATAAGTATACAAATGAATGAATAAACTCTATTCTGAAGCCAAGTTCAAAAGTATTCAGGAATAGGTTGAAAATCCATGCTTTTATGGCTCAGCTAGATTTGTCTGATTGGTACCCCTGACTATAAGCAAATATTAAATTTTAAAATGAATTATTAACATTCAATAAAAAGGTGGAAGTTTCTTAGAAACAGGTTGTTTTCTTTGCAAAGGGATTTACCACAAAATTACTTTTCAAAAATTGAGGTACAACTTACATACAGTGAAATGCAGATTTTATGTGACCAATTTGATGGGCTTTGGCAAATGGATATACCCAAGTAACCAACATGCAAATCAAGATATAAGCCATTTCCATTATCCAGAAAGTTTCTCCATGCCCCTTACCAGCCACTTAACCCCTTCCCTAGCACAGTCAACCACTGTCAGTTTTCTATCCCTGTATATTAGTTTTCTCTGTTCTGGCCTTCATATATTGGAGTCATACAGTATGTAGTCTTTCATATCTGGCTTTAGTTCAACACAATGCCTGTGAGAGTCATTAATGTTACTGAGTTTTATCAGTATTTCATGAATATACTTCTATTTATGGACATCTGAGTTATTTCCTAGTTTGGCTTATTATAAATAAAATTGTTAAGATATTTTGTGCCAATCTTTTTGTAAACATATGTTTTTCTCTTTGGCAAAAACCTAGGAGAGGAATTCTTGCATCAGAGGGAAGATCAACTTTTAGAAACTTACTAAGTGGTTTTTCAAAGTGGTTGGATATATGAGAGTTTGTGTTGATCCATAATTGCACCAATATTTCCAGTAGTTAGGCAATTTTAGCAAGTATGAAAAATATTTAATTATTTGGTTTTAATTTGCATTTTCCAGACCATTAAAATTCTGAACACCATTTTATGTGCAGGTTGGTGGTTGATATATCTTTATTGCAAATTAAAATAATAAATTTCTATAGGAAATACCAATATTATACATATACACATATATATATCCCTATCCCACAGTAGGTGCTCAATAAATGTCCACTGAATTAAATAGAAAGTTCTTATAATATTTTCAAAATGTGATAATATTGTCAAAATTTGTTCATATAAATATTTGTGTATATACAGAGACACATTTATTTATGCGTGAGTTTGGCAGTAGGCATGTTCATGCCCCATCAAAATGGATTAACTCAGTATCTTGATTGGTCCAAGTAATATATGGAAAAATAAATCTACATGTATGATTCATAGCAGATCCTCTGAGTGAGACAATGGAGGAGTCAACTATAGATATTAAACATAGAGTAGAGGAGAAAAACTATGAACTTTGCTGTGAAAGATCTGAATTCAAGACCAATCTCTGTAATTTTCTAGCTCTATGACTCAAAGATTCTGAGTCCCAGCTAATCACTTATATAATGGCCATTAAACATCACCTATCTCAGAAATTTACTGATGATAAATTGATTGCAGAAGTATAAAAGGACATAATCTTGAGCTTGCTTAGGAGAAAGCTTGTCCTGAGACACAAAGTAGGTAAAGAATGCTCTTCAGATATCTTGAAGAATTGACAAAAAAAAAAAAAAAAAAACTCATGTGCCCATCAGAGTACATGTTTTTGGAAAGCAAAAAGACTCCTAAATTACCAAGAGCTCCCAATACTGTGTCATACTTTTTATAACAAATAGTGAAGCTCATTTGCTATCAACAATAAGATTATATCAAGTCTTCAGATATAGGTTTTATTGGATGAATGAAACAGGCTATTTAATTAAAAACAAATATTTCAAAAACTAACAAAATCTATAGAAAACATGAAATAATTAGTGCACAAAACCTACATGTGATAAGCCACATTCAAACAGACAGAAATAATATAAATGCAGCTAGTATAATTATAGCCACTGATTCAGATCTTGTTTTTGCATGCATTGTTACACCCTCTTGAATCAACATTTAAATGCCAAAAAGTAATATTTTCATAAAAAGACACAAACTTGCTTCATGGGCTAAAAAAAAAGAGATTGAATCTAATTAATTTCTACCATGTTATTGTTGCAAAGCATAAATCTGCATTTCAGTGTCCATGTTAAAATAAATCTCCTTCTGATAATTCTTGTCCAAAGATTTCTCCTATAATTATGTTACAAAATAAGAATACAACAATGAGAGTATTAAATATTTTTATGGTTCATTTATTAAAGACAGATCTACATCAAGCATAACCTTGATTTAACATACTGACCATTTTAATATTATCACAAATGTTCTTCATCAGATTATGAACATTTTTCCTTCAATAAGTACATTAGAATGCAGCTCTGAAACATATACTGATTTTTGGTGTGTGTAGATGGGTGAGATTTGTTTGTCAGCTTTTTTCGTTTATAATATACAATGAGAAAAATTATAGCAAAAGTGATTTAATTATATTCTAGGCACATCAGAATTTAAATGCATATATATTCACATTATCAATAAAGTTAAATTTTACTCTATGATAAATTTTGTTTCTGTAAATGCATGTCTCCAGCAGTTCCTACTTACTTTCATGTTTTTTCTACTCCAAATATACCTTCTAGCAAAACCTTAGCCATGAGCCTGAATACAAACAAAACAAAACAAAACAGAATTGTGTTTGTGCATTTTTCTCACCTAGGAAGAAGCAAGAGACAATCTAGAAAAAACAAAATCTAGTAATCATCTCTGTTCTGAAAGTAGATAATGCAGTATGACTAGGAAGTTAGTATAATTTACTGTTAGGTTTGAAGTTTAGTTGTGTATCTGATATTCAAGTAGTTCTATTTGTGGTTTATTTATTGTTTTAGGTGAATTATGTTCTTTATACAAGTGTATTTTAGAAAAGATATAATATTGACATTTGGAAATCAAAACTATATTTTATATTAATTTCAGTGGTTTACTGTTTTAAAGAACTATGATGAAACCTGTCCTAAATCAAGTTAATCTCTTGTAATTCATATTATTTCTTCTAGGTTTATTTTGGGATTTAGAAACTTGAGTTCTTATAAACCAGGTGCTAACTTTTTTTCCTTCCTCCATGTTGCCCAGTAAGCTGTTATTTATATTAGTGTATTATGCAGCACTGTGCTTTTCTATATTACCCAAGTAATATATAGTATTCATTACCTACTATACATACTTGTTTCTATTCCTTAAAAATTGAATTTTCTTCTTCTATTTCTGGGAGGAAGGGCCAAAGAAACATAATTAGCATAGGTTTGGGGAAAATTACATTTATTTAAATATGTTTTATCTTGTTGACCTATTTCAAAATCTGTAGGAAAGATAATTTGAAAACTTAGTCACATTGAACCCTCAACTTCCAGATGTGAGCTAGAATTGGAGAATGAGGATTAGAAGATAGAAGGAAGCCTCCATAAATTTCACTGAATGCCTTTTAATAGGAGTATTCACAGCTACTCCAGGAGAAGGGTATAAAGGAGGTAATTTATGGGATAGACTAGGGAGATGTGAATAGCATTAGAATGAAGAAGTCCAAATATCAGGAGATGGCTTAGGCTGGGTTGATCCATTCACTCGAAGGCATTTTCTGACCCAAGTAAGAAGCAGAAGTGTGTAAAAGGAGTAATAACACTTGCATCTTAAACAGGCATGCATGTAGACTGAAAATGACAGGGTTAGAAGCAATGCAAAAGGTCTGTGACAATAGCCTGCGGTCAGGAGAAAGAGAATCCAGAGAATCCAGGGTTTCTTAAAAGAAAATCCACTAGAGTGAGGTAGCTGCTCACGGTCAGGAGGAAACCACAGAAGCAAATACACATAAAATACAATGGATATTGTGAAGCTTGCGTTACTTCAGTTAGATAGCTACATTGACACAAGAGTAGAGCTTGTGACTGAAGGCAGACTGGACAGCCAAGTAGGCTGACTGGCTGACCTCTGAGCCAACATCATGATGAACAAGAATTTGGGTCTCAACTCTATACCAATTAGGATACAACTCAGCTATATTTGAACACATTCATAGGATGTTTTCCTAAACATGCAAACTCTACCTTCACTCCAAAATTCCTATAAAAAGCTGCTCTTCTTTGGCCAAGAATATTTCTCTAGTTTTGCCATTTTATCTCCACCCTAACTTTAGACACAGCTCCCCTTTAAGCTACGAAAACTTGACTTTGTTCTTGATTTGCTCCTTTGCCTTGCCTTAATTTAGATTTGGTTAGTCAGCTACAGCCTATTCCATGACTGACTCAGAATTCCTAGATGGTGCTTTCTCTCTTCCCAAGACCCCAAGCCAATGAATTTCAACCCTGATGTATTACACGTCTGTGCTCAAACCCAGGACTAGATACCACCAGCCCACCCAGTTGCTTATTTAAGAAAAAAAAATTGGTGATGGACTTGCTAAGTGGTTAGAATTGGCTCAGTTAAGATTGATCCTATTGTTCAATTCCCACCTATGAGTGAGAATATGCGGTGTTTGGTTTTTTATTCTTGCGATAGTTTACTGAGAATGATGATTTCCAATTTCATCCATGTCCCTACAAAGGACATGAACTCATCATTTTTTATGGCTGCATAGTATTCCATGGTGTATATGTGCCACATTTTCTTAATCCAGTCTATCATTGTTGGACATTTGGCTTGGTTCCAAGTCTTTGCTATTGCGAATAATGCTGCAATAAACATACGTGTGCATGTGTCTTTATAGCAGCATGATTTCTAGTCCTTTGGGTATATACCCAGTAATGGGATGGCTAGGTCAAATGGAATTTCTAGTTCTAGATCCCTGAGGAATCGCCACACTGACTTCCACAAGGGTTGAACTAGTTTACAGTCCCACCAACAGTGTAAAAGTGTTCCTATTTCTCCACATCCTCTCCAGCACCTGTTGTTTCCTGACTTTTTAATGATTGCCATTCTAACTGGTGTGAGATGGTATCTCATTGTGGTTTTGATTTGCATTTCTCTGATGGCCAGTGATGGTGAGCATTTTTTCATGTGTTTTTTGGCTGCATAAATGTCTTCTTTTGAGAAGTGTCTGTTCATGTCCTTCACCCACTTTTTGATGGGGTTGTTTGTTTTTTTCTTGTAAATTTGTTGGAGTCCATTGTAGATTCTGGATATTAGCCCTTTGTCAGATGAGTAGGTTGCGAAAATTTTCTCCCATTTTGTAGGTTGCCTGTTCACTCTGATGGTAGTTTCCTTTGCTGTGCAGAAGCTCTTTAGTTTAATTAGATCCCATTTGTCAATTTTGGCTTTTGTTGCCATTGCTTTTGGTGTTTTAGACATGAAGTCCTTGCCCATGCCTATGTCCTGAATGGTAATGCCTAGGTTTTCTTCTAGGGTTTTTATGGTTTTAGGTCTAACATTTAAGTCTTTAATCCATCTTGAATTGATTTTTGTATAAGGTGTAAGGAAGGGATACAATTTCAGCTTTCTACATATGGCTAGCCAGTTTTCCCAGCACCATTTATTAAATAGGGAATCCTTTCCCCATTTGAGAACACATGGACACAGGAAGGGGAACATCACACTTCGGGGACTGTTGTGGGGTGGGGGTAGGGGGGAGGGATAGCATTGGGAGATATACCTAATGCTAGATGACGAGTTGGTGGGTGCAGCGCACCAGCATGGCACATGTATACATATGTAACTTACCTGCACGTTGCGCACATGTACCATAGAGCCTAAAGTATAATAATAATAATAATAATAATAATAAAAAGAAAAAAAAAGATTGTTATGTGTGAATTTGAAAAAAAAAAAAAAAAAAGATTGATCCTAATGTGTAAATACATTAGCTAACTACCTAGCAAGACTTCAAAAAGCAGGGATGAGCACTTTTGTGGTACAAAAAGCTTTACAAACATCTCATTTTATCATCAAAACAATACCACAAGGAATTATTGTGTTGATTTTGCAGCATGGGAATCGAAACTAAAAGAGAGATAGTTGACAGAAGTTGGTGAAGCTAAGTTACGAAGCTGGGTATAAAACTCAGGTTTATTTGATGTAATTAAATAACCATCTTTTTCTACTTCCCTTTGGATATCAGGTTTCCTCCATTAGTACCTTTGTTTTAGAATCTGGAAAACAATGAAATAAGTTACCCTAGCTAGAATAGAGGAATGATCTGATATGCTCTCGATCTTTATTGTGACTGTGCTATTCTCCATCCTCAAGCAGATGGGAAGTTGAGCAGAATGAAGAACTAAGAGGTCGCAACACTTAATGAAACTCTATATAAAGGAAAAAGTGTTCTTGAGCTAACTAAGGCTCGTTCTCCAGTATACCTGAAGAGAAGGCCAGGAGAATGGAAGGAAATCCATGGTTTCTGAGCTAAAGTTCACCTACTTAGTTCAGGAAGTCGAGAATGTGTAACATGATGATTAAGAAGAGGCATATGGTTTATAAAAAGTGACCTGAGTTGACCAGTTTAAGGCAGAGAATGGAGACTGTCATGTGTCTGATTTGATTAGCAGATGGGTTTTGTTTGACCTGCAGTGATTTATTTAATTTTATTTTTTATTAGAATGCCCTTGGGTGGAGTATACATTCTCCAGTTCACCACAATTTCCATAATTTTCTATGGTCTTTTCCTGACTACTTAGGTCATTTGTATTCCCCATGGGCCTAATCATAAAGGTGTTTGAGATTGTACCTCTAGAATGGAGACTAGGTGGGGAAATGAATATAGGTTTAACAAAGAGACAGAAAAAAAAAGATGTACAGTGTACTTCTATTTCCATTTAATCCCCTCAGTAAATTTATGAGGAAATGACTCCCACCATTCTACAGAGGAGGGAACTAAGGACCAAAAAAGTTAAATCATTGTTCTTAAGCACACAGGCTAGAAATAAGTGAACAGGGGTCCACCTCAAATCTGCTTAATCCAAAATCAATATTCTTGGCAATACACTGTGCTGCCTGCCTGCACCACTGCCATACCTGACCACCTGGGCATAGTTCTTCAATATCAAAGCATGTTTTCTCTGGTGGATACAAAGTTTTTTTTTTTTTCATTACATTTGCCCAGCAATTTCAAACTCTTTTAGCAGTGATTCTCAAATCTTATGCTGCATAAGTATCACCTAGAAAGCTTGTGAAAAATGCAGATTCACCACCTGATCACACTTAGAGAAACTGTGATATAAAAGTTGAGGCATTATTATAATGGAGTGAAGCATCATCATAGACATAATGAAACTATGGGAAAATTTACCATGCATCTTAATGCCAGCCCATTTTCTATATGCAGCTAATATTTCCAAACTTCTAATGAGATATATAAGCGATGTCAAGTTCAGTGAACCCAGGATTCTTTATTCAGCAGTACATTATGCTATTTTAGAACTCCCTCTATTCAGCTGAATTACTTTGTTAGTATATATCATTTTAAATTAAGCCAGTGAGAATTATACTCAAATGCTTTAGAACCAATAGAAATACAATCATTGGAAGAGTTAAAAACATAAGCCAAATTTTACCTTTTACTGGTTTTAATGAGAGAAGTATGTGTGGTCATATCAAGTTAGCATATATTGTTACACAAATCTAGGTAATAACAAATTTATTAGAACGTGTGCAATTGAGTCCTGTTCGTAAAAGTACTCTCTCACTTAAAGTCTGACACACAGTGGAATTTCTATACATTTTTGTTGAATGAATGCATAAAAGTATGGAACCAAAAAGGCCATGAACTTATCGAATATTTTGTCAACAACAAACATTTGGGGACCCTCTTTTTAAAGTTTATTTTTGTGCCAGTTAATAAATCCATTCCAGAAAACATTTTACACCAAAGGATTATCCACCAGCTTGCCTGGTTTATCACACATGATTTAAAATAACTTTGGGCAATTTCCAAAAGTTATTCCTACATTTAAACAAGAAAACTTGTGTGTGTTTTGGGGGATGGGGGGGTGTAAAATCCATCCATCTCTAAGTGTAAAGTTAAGAGATGAGTATTCCTAAAACCTTTTAAGCAACTGAGTCAAAATTTTAATTTTATAACATTTCAAAGAGATGATTTTTTAAAAAGACAATACTCATTTTAAACACAAGTTCTGATTCTTTCTTTCTTTGGGTTTCTGGGACCCATGTGATCCTATTCAAGGCTAATCATTCTTTATGTTCTTTTATCTCTGCTAGAATCCTGCCCTATCAGCAATTCTTCTTCCTGAAGCTGTTCCTTCTTTCTGACTACTCGCCTACAGACTCCCTCTTTATCTGCCTTTTTCCCATCTTAGCCAATATCCTTGATGAAAGGGTCTACAGACATTGTATCCATGTTCTTACCTCCTTTCACACTGCAAGCAGCCAGTATCAGTTTATTTACACTGTCTATTGACAAAGTCAATGGACTTTGCAATCCTTATTCTACTTGACTGCTCTCTTGCATTTGACCCTTCTGACATTTCACCTCCCTTGGTTTCAGTGACACTGGTTACACCTGTTTCTCCTCCCACCTGTTTGACTTCTCTTCTCTGTTTCCTTCTTGCTCCTTTTACTCCAGTTTCCACTAAGCCGCGCTATTCCCCAAGAGGATGTCCTTTACTTTTTCTCTTTTCAGTATACACTCCTCTACGTTACTTTGTCCTAGTGGCTTCCATATCTATATCTGAACACTCAATTTCTTCCTTGAACTCCATACACATTTGTAGAGTGGACACTAGATATGTTCACCTGGATGTACAATGGGCATCTCAGAACAAAATTGGACTCTGTCTTCTTTTGCTTTACACTCTGCTTTGCCATAAATAATCTTTTTTCTCAGGAAGCAGTATTACTAATCGCCAAGCAGCCTAAATCCAGTGAAGGATAGATTATGTCCCCCTAAGAAACCTCTTTCATACCCTCTTGTTCATAATTAATCTAAACTTGGGTTGCTTTTGTGTCATTGACATATCCCATACCAAAATCCTCTCCTCTATCTCCTCTAACATGACCAGGAGTTGAAAAATAATGAGAACATAAAGTCAAGCAGTAGCAAGCCTTTTCTTCCCCCATGATCCCCAGCTCCCTGCCACATTCTTCCCTTCATTGTGAAATCTTTTCTGATTACCAGCTTCCTACAATTCTTGTGGTAGAATTTACTGCCTTCTGCTTTGTGTTTCCCTAAACAATTTACAAACCCCTATCTCTGTAGATTTTGTTTACATATTGGTTTCTCTCGTTGGGATTATAATCTTTGAGTAAATAGGTCACATTTTATATTTTCTCTATGCCTACCACAGAACACAAGACATTTAATATATGTTAATTAAGTGAATGTGAAAAACAGTGATTTTGTTGAAGATTGAAAAGTAGAATTTGGAATAAGGTACAAAAGTATAATTAATAATCAAATAAGCACTCAGTCTGGTTGCTAATGTTTGTTGAACACTCAGTATGTGCCGTGCATACTGT
Source organism: Pongo pygmaeus (assembly GCF_028885625.2). Classification (NCBI taxonomy): domain Eukaryota; kingdom Metazoa; phylum Chordata; class Mammalia; order Primates; family Hominidae; genus Pongo; species Pongo pygmaeus. The sequence goes on along the minus strand of NC_072373.2, from coordinate 131,603,120 downwards.
ACATAGGAGCTAGGCTGGGGAGTGATTCATTGCATCTACGCAACCAGAATAACTACCCAAACAATTTTAGGGACAAATGCAACATCAAAAATAAAATACATAAATACATAGAAAAGATGTTCTAGTGAGTTTTATATCTAAAATTTGCTTCTTGAAAATAAAGGATTATTCATTTCAATAAAATAATAACAAAAACTTTTCCCAGAACCTAATTTTCTTGATATTAATGCTTACTTCATTTGACAGATCTCCCCTTCATTTCCTATTCTGACAAACGAAATAATGATTTTACATTTCTTTCAAAAAGATTCATGTTATTTAAACTTTACTTGAGTATCATTCAAGTGAAATATTTTTTAAAGTGATAAAGCTCAGTGTGTTCAATAATTTACTACTATAAGGAATATTTAAGGTATAAATTACAGTAATAAGCAATTCTACTGAACATAATGGTGTTTTTTTTTAAAAGAATCTAGGAAGACTTCTGGTTCCAGAAAAGATGAAATAAGTACACCCCACTCAATTTCTTTTGCTAATTAAAACTACAATTCTAGACAAAATCCAAATGGCAACTATCAGAAGACTGAAAAGTGAAGAGAAGAAGGCAGGTTGGGTAGGGATTGGTGGTGAGTTCTCTGGCTTGTTTTGTTTTGTTTGGCCTTTGCTTAATCCATTCAGGCTGCTATAACAAAATACTGTAAAATGGATAGCTTATAAAGTACAGAAGTTTATTTCTCACAGTTCTAGAGGCTGGAAAATCAAAGAGCAAGGTGCTGGCAGGTTCAGTGTCTGGCAAAAGACCACTTCCTCATAGACACACCTTCTCCCTGTGTTCTGACTTGATAGAAGCAGGAAATGAGCTCCCTTGGATCTATTTTACATGGCATTAAGCCCATTTATGAGGGCTTTGTGATCATGATCTAATAACCTCATAAAAGACCTCACCTCCTATTGTCATCATCTTGGAGGTTAGAATTTCAACACATGAATTTGCAGAGGGGATGGGAGGGTGGAGGAGAACACAAATATTCAGATGATAATACTTATATAGTCTGACTTGAGTTCTAGAGAAGCCCCAAATCAGAAAAGGCCAAAGGTCAAAGGCAAAAAAGTTTCCAAGAAGAGCATGCTCTCTCTAGCCAAAGGACCAGGAAAAGGGCAGTCCTGTAGAACAGAATTATTTTGACCGAACCTGCCATACTCCAGGTGAATACCATGAAAGGTTTACCTGTGCCATTTACCCTACCCATCAGACGTTGCAGTCACAGAGACTGCTGGGCGAAGCCTATTGATAATTCCCACTTTGCACTAATAGGGCAGTATTCCTGTCCTTTATTCTTGGGTTCTATGGTCATAGAGAATATGGGATGATGCCCTATTGATTGATCATTTAAAATGAAATTAAATATAAATGGTCTAATCATATAAATAAGACAGAGATTGGCAGAATGGGTATAAAAACATATCTCCACTATATATTGCTTAAAAGAAATTTATTTCATATATAATTACAGGTAAATTAAAAGTAAAAGAATGGGCCGGGCATGGTGGCTCACTCCTGTAATCCCAGCACTTTGGGAGGCTGAGACAGGCAGATCACCTGACGTCAGGAGTTTGAGACCAGCTTGGCCAACATGGCAAAACCCCATTTCTACTAAAAATACAAAAATTAGCCAGTGTGGTAACATGTGCCTGCAGTCCCAGCTACTCATGAGGCTGAGGCAGGAGAACCACTTGAACTCGGAAGGTGGAGGTTGCAGTGAGCCAAGATCACGCCACTGCACTTTAGCCTGGATGACAGAGCAAGACTGTCTCAAAAAAAAACAAAAAAGTAAAAGTAAGAATGCAGGTGGAAGGATTACATAAGACTAGGAATTCAAAGCTGTAGTGAGTTAGCTATGATTGTACCACTTCACTCCAGTCTGGGCAACAGAGTGAGACCCTGTCTCAAAAAAAAAAAAAGTGAAAGAATGGAAAAAGATAAAAAGATATGCTTGCCAACACTAATCAAAAGGAAGCTTGCATGGCTATATAAATATTAGACAAAGTAGACTGCAGAGCAAAGGAAATTAGCAGGCACAAAGATCATTACATGATTATAAAATGGTCAATTCACCAAGAAACTATAATAATCCTCCATATGTATGCACCAGCAATAGAGTTTTAAAATATATGAAGTGAAACTGACAATATTGAAAGGAAAACTAATTACTACAGTTGGGGATGTGAATACCCCTTTCTCAGTAATTGATAAAATCACTAGTCATATAGCTGGGTGCAGTGGCTCACGCCTGTAATCCCAGCACTTTCGGAGGCTGAGGTGGGTGGATCACCTGAGGTCAGGAGTTCAATACCAGTCTCTACTAAAAATACAAAAACTAGCCAGGGGTGATGGCAGGCACTTGTAATCCTAGCTACTCAGGAGGCTGAGGCAGGAGAATCGCTTGGGAGGTGGAGGCTGCAGTGAGCCGAGGTTGCACTACTGCACTCCAGCTTGGACAACAAGAGCAAAATTCTGTCTCAAAAAAAATAAAAAAGAATCACTAGAAATAAAATTAGCAAGTATGTAGAAGGACTGAACAACACCAACAACTATCGGGACCCAATAAATATTTATAGAATACATTAACCTACAAGAACAAAATGCACCTTCTTTTCAAGCAAACTTGAAAGATTCACCAAGGTAGATGACATCATCAAGGTAGATGACATCATTATAACAAGCGCTAACAAATTTTCCAAAATTGAAATTCTATAAAATATGTTCTCTGACCATAATGAAGTCAAACTGGATATGAAAAACAGAAAATGCCAGGTGTGCTTTTTATGCACTTGGAAATTAGACAACATACTACTAAATAATCCATGGGTCAAAGAAGCAGTCTCATGTAAAACTTAAAAATATAACAGAATAAGTATATGAAAAGATGTTCAACATCATATGTCATTAGGAAATCACAAATTAAAACAACAATGAGATACCACTACACACATATTAGAATGCAAAAATTCAAAACACTGACAGCACCAAATGCTGGTAAGTATGTGGGGCAACAGGAACTTTTATTCATTGCTGAAGTAAATGCAAATGATACCACCACTTTGGAAGACAATTTAGTAGTTTCCTATAAAACTAAACATACTGGTACCATATGATCCAGCAATAGCATTCCCTAGTATTTACCCAAATGAATTGAAAACTTATGTTCACACAAAAGCCTGCACATGGATGTTTATGTAGCTTTATTGATAATTGCCAAAACTTGGAAGCAACCAAGATGTCCTTCAGTATATGGATGGATAAATAAACTATGGTACATCCAGTCAAAGGATATTATTCAGTACTAAAAAAGAAATGAGCTATCAAGCCACACACACACACACACACACACACACACACACACACACACACAAAGGCATGGAGGAACTTTGAATTCATATTATTAAGTAAAAGAAGCCAATCCGAAAGTGCTATATACTCAGGATTCTGACTTTATGACACTCTGGAAAAGGCAAAACTATGGAAACAATAAAAATATCAGTGATTGCCAGAATTGTGGGAGAAAATGATAAAAGAGTAAGAGCACAGATGATTTTCAGGGCAGTGAAAATTGTCTTTATGATGTTATATGGTAGATATATGTCATTATGCATTTGTCAAAATCCACAGAGTTTACCACACCAAGAGTGAACTCTAATGCAAACTATAGACTTTGGGTGATAATGATGTGACAGTATAGTTTCACTGAATATAACAAACGTACTACATTCTAGTGTAGGATGTTGATGGGGCTAGGGGAAGACTGTGTGTATGTGGAGGCAGAGGAGTATGTGGAAAATTAATGTACCTTCTGCTTAATTTTACTGTGAATCCAGAAGTGTTTTAAAAAATAAAGTCTATTTTAAAAAATAAAAATAAAAACAATAAAGGTAGTTTTCTAATTAATCAGAAAAAAAACAATTTAATCAAACTAAAGCAGAAACATGTAAGTAATAAAAACAGAGGCTGAAATTAATAAAAGAAAAACTTAATTAGAAAAAATAGATAACTATAAAGGCTAGTTTTCTTAAAAGAACAATAAGTTATTTTAGGTAACCCCCTCATGCACTTGATTAAGGAGAAAAAAGAGTGAAAACTATGCACAATCAGGAATGAGTAAAGAAATACAATAATAGATTTAAAGAGTAGTTACCCCAAAAAACTACATGCAACTATAACAATAATTATAAAATCTAGAAGAAATGGATACTTCCTTAGTAAAATATAAATTACCAAAATTTAACTAAGGAAAAATCTAAAATCTTGAATCAATTATTTATCATAGAAATGATTGAAAATATACTTAAAAATCTATTATTATATATTAGAATCAGATGGGTTCACAGCTGAATTCTACATCACTCATAAAGAACAGATAATTTTAATATTATTTAAACTAAACTGCATAAAGAGAAGAAAAGTTTTTCATTTAATTTTATGAGGCTCCCTAAAGTTAATACCGTCTGAATAAAGTATATATATATATATATATATATATATATATATGTATATATACACACACACACACACATAGACATACACACACACATATACGTATAAAGACTAGTGGTTGCTAGGGGTTAGAGGGAAGGAGGGATGAAATGGCAGGGCACAGCGATATTTAGGGCAGTGAAACTATTCTGTAAAATACTATATTGGTGGATACATGTCATTTTTAAAAAGCAAAAAAAATTGAAGTAAATGAAAATGAAAATACAAAATATCAAAGTCTGTGGGCTGCAGCTAAAGCAATGCTTAGAAAGAAATTTTTTGCACTAAAAATGCTTATATTTTAAAAAAACAGAAAGTTCTTAAATCAATCATCTAAGCTTCTACCTCAAGAAATGAAAAAGAACAAAATAAAACCAAAATAAGCAAAACAAATTTAAAACAAGAAACCAATTAAATTGAAAACAGAAAACAATAGAGAAAAATCAAAGAAAACAAAAGTTTGTTCTTTGAAATGATTAATAAAGTAATAAACTTCTAGAGCAACTAAAAAAGAGAAAAATGAGAGAAGCTACAAAGGTATTACCAATATCAGAAATAAAAAGGGGGTATCATTATAGGCCCTGCAGACATTAACAAATTATAGGGAAATATTATGAACAACTCTGCATGTATTAACTGAACAATTTAGATGAAAGAGACCAATTCGTTGAAAGCCACAAACTACCAGCTCAATTTCACAGAAATTTAGTCCAGATGGCAAATACATTCAAAACAAGTATGGCTTAGAACACTTGTTTACCTATCTACGTTCTACATTTTCTTAGACCTAGGTTTTTGCCAAATTATCTCTCAATATTTTGTTTGTGTGTGTGTGTGTGTGTGAAGATGCTTTTATTCTATGTCATCCAGAATTTTTAGTTGGTCTTTATAGAAAATTATTTCAATAACTTGTTCTGCCATTAACAGGTGCTGTATCTGCTTGAGCATGCACTCGACTCTATTGTGGATTCCTTAATTCAATAAGGGCAGACACTATGTCATGTTTGTCTATAAACCAGAGGGTTAACAAAATGTCCTGAATACATTGAATAGAGGAGATTATAAGTTTGAACTTCTTTTTGATGCTATTGATGTAAATTCTTTAATTGCCTTCCCAAAATATTGTGCGAATTTACATTTTAACTAGAAGTTGTAGAGTTACTTGTAATTGCATTTGCTCCAGCACCAGGTCTTATCATTATTTAGAAATTGTTCCTAATCTGATAGGAGGAAATAATATTTCATTTTTAAAATACTTATTTCATTAACAGTCATGTTGAACTATTTTTCTTACATTCTTTGCACATTCTTTGAAAAGCTTATTTATATATTTTATAGAGATATGCTAAAATCATGTCAAAACATTAAGAAGAAAATAAAAAAGCAAAAGATGAATAGAGAAACAATATTTACAATATATTTGACAGAGAGTAAATGCCATTAATATAAAGTGTTCTTATCAACCAATAAGATAATGATACACAAATTAATGGGGAAAATTGGCCAGAAATATAAAAGCCTGTTTTTAGAAGAATAAATGCAATTTATAAGTGAATATATTTAAAATTAACAGGAAAATACTATTGAGACAGAAATTTTCTCTTTTTTTAATTACTATACTTTAAGTTCTAGGGTACATGTGCACAACGTGCAGGTTTGTTACATATGTATACATGGGTCATGTTAGTGTGCTGCACCCATTAACTTGTCATTTACATTAGGTATCTCTCCTAATGCTATCCCTCCCCCCTCCCCTAGTGTATGATGTTCCCCATCCTGTGTCCAAGTGTTCTCATTGTTCAATTTCCACCTATGAATGAGAACATGCGGTGCTTTGTTTTCAAGCTACCAATGACTTTCTTCACAGAATTGGAAAAAACTACTTTAAAGTTCATATGGAACCAAAAAAGAGCCTGCATTGCCAAGACAATCCTAAGCCAAAAGAACAAAGCTGGAGGCGTCACGTTACCTGACTTCAAACTATACTACAAGGCTACAGTAACCAAAACAGCATGGTACTGGTACCAAAACAGAGATAAAGACCAATGGAACAGAACAGATTTCTCTCTTCAAAGCATGTGATTAATTCTTTTGGTTTTTTTTCTTCCTTTACTTTTAGGTTTCACTGTCTTAAAATCAGATAGTAAATCTGCATTTGATCTCAATATTACATGCTTTCATTTATTTTACACTTAACTCTAATTTGTCTGGAATTAATTTTTCTGTAGCACATAATTAAGGTGTGGTATTTTAAAAAGTATATTTTCAGAGCTTTTTCTTCTTATGTATGATGACCTTATTATTATTAGTGTGCTTTGCCATCAAATAGTATATATATTAGAGCAGGTTCATGGAAGTCAGTGCTCTTTGAATTTATTTTATTATCTGCACTGTAATGAAAGACCTTAAACACTCAATTCTTATTTGTAAAAATTGGATAAAGCAGAGCTCACTATAGTAATAAATCCATCGGACTCTGTAAATAATTTGTACATTTTTAGAGTCAGTAGAGTTAAATAGTAGTAATAATAATAAGATCTAGGTCCTGAATATATAGGTTCAAAGTCCACCATGATCACTTATCAACTGTGTGATCTTGGTTAAATTACTTATCTTCCCTGGGCCTCTATTTTCTCATCTGTTATATATAATTTATATAGCTTTTTATTTTCTAATCACCAGCAGCATTGACCTGCCATGACCTAGTATATCCTCCAAAGAAGCAAAAGTTTTATTTTCACTCCTTTATTTTTGCCAATATAATAGATATAAAAGGTATTTTTTTACTCATTTAATTGGTATTTCATGACTAATAATGAGATAAGTAATACTTTCTTAAATTTAATGTCAGTTTAACACCCTTTCATGTTAACTACCTTTTACTGTTTTTGCCCAGTTTTATATTGGAATGCTTCTTTTTTGTATAAGTTTAAGTGGTACAAGTGTATTTTTGTTACATGGATAACATGTAACAAAACATTTCCCTAGTGGTGAAATCTGGACTTTTAGTGTAACCATCATCTGAATAATGTGCATTGTAGCCATTAAGAAATTTGTCATTCCTCACTCCCCTCCTACCCTTCTGAGTCTCCAGTGACTATTTCCACCCTCTAGTCCATGTGTATACATTGTTTAGCTCCCACTTGTAAGTGAGAACATATGGCATTTAACTTTCTGTTTCTGAGTAGTTTGACTTAAGATATAGCCTCCAATTTCCTCCATATTGATACAAAACATGATTTCATTATTTATGGCTGAATATTTATGGTTTAATAGTATTCCATTGTATATATGTGTAAACACACACATACACACCATGTTTTCTTTATCCAGTCATATGTTAGTGGACTCAGGCTGATTCCATATTTTTGCTATTGTGAATACTGCTGTGATAAACATATGAGTGTAGTTCTATTTTTAATATAATTATTTATTTTCCTTTGAGTAGATACCCAGTAGTGGATTGCAAGATTGAATGGTAGTTTTATTTTTACAGAAATCTCCATACTGTTTTCCATAGAGGTTGTACTAATTTACATTCCTACCAACAGTGTATAAGCGTTACCTTTTCTCCTCATCCTCGTCAACATCTGTTATTTTTTTCTTTTTAATAGTAGCCATTCTGACTTATGTAAAATAATCTCATTGTGGTTTTAATGTGCATTTCTCTGACGATTAGTGATGCTGAGCGTCTTTTTTCATATGCTTATTGGCCATTTGCACGTCTTCTTTTGAAAAATGTCCATTCATGTCCTTTGCCCACTTTTTAATAGGGTAATTTTTTTTATTGTGGTTGAGTTGTTTGCATTCTTTGTAAATTCTGGATATCAGTCCCCTGTTGGATTCATATTTTGCAAATATTTTCTTCCATTCTACAGGGGGTTTTTTCGCTCTTGATTATTTCTTTTGCTGTGCAAAGCCTTTTTAGTTTAATTAAGCCCTATTTGTCTATTTTGTTTCTATTGCTTATATGTTTGAGGTCTTGGTCAAGAATTCTTTGCCTAGACTAATGTCCAGGAAAACTTTCCCTGGGTTTTCTTCCAGTATTTTTACAATTTCAGGTCTTTCATCTGAAGTTTTTGCTCAAAATTTGATTTTTGTATATCGTGAGAGATAAGGGTTCAGCTTCCTTCTTCTGCATATGGAAATTCAATTTTCCCAGCACCGTTTATTGAAAAGGGTGTCCTTTACTCAGTATAACTATTTTTATACCAGTACCATGCTGTTTTGTTTACTGTATTTTCGTAGTGTAATTTGAGGTCCAGTAATGTGTTGTCTCCAGCTTTGTTCTTTTTAGTTAAGATTTATTTGGCTATTCAGGCTCTTTTTTAGTTTTGTATGAATTTTAGGATTTTTTTTTCTAATTTTTGAAAAATGACCTTGGCATTTTTGATAAGAGTTGAATTGAATGTGTAGCTTGCTTTGGGTAGTATGGTCATTTTAACAATATTAATTCTTTCAATCAACAAGCAAAGGATGTTTACTCATTTGCTTTTATTACCTACAATTTCTTCCCTCAGTGTTTTGTAGTTTTCCTTATAGATATCTTTCATTTTCTTGGCTAAATATATTATTCAGCAGAGTACTGGAAGTCCTAGCCAGAGCAATCAGGCAAGAGAAAAAAATAAATGGATTCCAAATTGGAAAAGAGAAAGTCAAATTATCTCTGTTTGTTGATGATATGATCTTATACCTGGAAAACCCTGAAGACTCCTCCAAAAAAAAAATCTCTTAGATTTGATGAACAAATACAGTAAAGATTCAGAATAAAGAGTCAATGTACGAAAATAAGTGGCATTTCTATACACCAGTGACATTCAAGCTGAGAACCAAATGAAGAAGGCAATCCTATTTACAATAGCTGCCAAAAAAAAAAAAAAATTACCAAGGAATACATTTAACTAAAGAGGTAAAATATCTTCTTTTTCTTCTTCTTAAATTCAGATTTAGAGAGGATAAGAGGAAAAAACAAGGTCTTATCTCACTCTTAGGTCATAAGAACTTGGAAATCCTTTCTTAAATCCAAAGTTAAATTACCTTTCCTTCCCTTCTCTCTCTCTTTTCGTTCGTTCCTTCCTTCCTTCCTTCCTTCCTTCCTTTCTCTCTCTCTCTCTTTCTTTCTTTCTTCTTTCTTTCTCTTTCTTCTTTCTTTCCACCGGGTCTCACTCTGTTGCCTAGGCTGCAGTGCAGTAGTATGATCACAGGTCACTGCAGTCTCAATCTCCTGGCCTTAAGCAATCTTCCTGCCTCAGCCTCCTGAGTAGCTGAGACTACAGGGGCATTCCACCACACCTGCTAATTTTTTAAAACTAAAAAAAAAAAAAAAAAAAAAAATTTAGTTTTTGTAAAGATGGGGTCTTGCTGTGTCATTCAGGCTGGTCTGGAACTCCTGGGCTCAAACAATCCTCCCTCCTTGGCCTCCCAGATTGCTGGGATTACAGCTATAAGCCACTTTGCCCAGCAAAAGTACCTTTTCAAACAATTTAAATACCACCATTTCAAAAAATTTCCATGAATAAAAATCTGACAACTTTTCTTTAAATTTTTTTGAAGTTAGTTAGGTTATTTACAGTGTTGCATGAACTGGAGTGTTCTAGATCAATATTCCTCAGAACATGGTGTAAACTAGCAGCATCAGCATCATGTGGAGCTTGTCAGAAACGTGTAATCTCAGGCCAAACCCCTGCTGAAATGCAGTCTTTATTTTAACAAGATCCACAGCTTATTTATATTTAGGTTGAGAAATACTAGTATAGATAATGCATTAAGATAGAATCTCAACGTAGGAAGTACCTATCTCTGCTAATATGTATTAGCCATTTCTATGTCATATGGGTGGCAAATGTTTTCCTACTCTATAATCTGAGTGTTTTTTTAAATTCATGGTATCTTTGCCATACGTTTAAAAACTGTTACGTACTCAAGAATGTTTATCCTGTTCCTTATGAATTCTGAGAGTCTTGGCTTCCTTAGAAGAAACTCACCCAACTCAAAAGCATACAAATATTTTTCTATTTTTTTAATATTTTCATTTTACAAAATCACACAACTTCTAAATGTAATCAACACTTTTTATAAGAAGCAAAACATAATAAATTTTAAGAGATCTGAATGTGGAGTTAATTTATTATTCATGATAGGCTGCTTTATAACTAGGCAGCTTTTTTATATCTCATGTTCACTGGATTATTGGAGTATATTTTCCCAGATGCTTTCAGGGCCATTCCAGCCAAGAGTGTAAAGCTTTCTGAAAAATAACTGTTAGAATAAAGAAAAATAGTTAAAATTAGCAGATTGATATGCTAAATGTAGCCTGATATTAGCATGTTGGTCTCTGTCTTTTTTTCTTTTTTTGAATTAGGTCTAAGGTAAATGTAACACTTTTACAGCCTTTCTAATATTAATTAAAATAATATTGCAGAACCATGATTTGTGGTCCCAGATGTGGATGTGTGATTCATTGCCGTTTAGTCACTCTTGGACCCATTTGAGGAGAGTGTCATGTTGTCTGAGAGATTTGGATCCTGCGACCTGATTAATTGATGTACCATAAACGTCTGCAACATACCTATCTTCAAAGACAATATATTGTAATACTTAAGTGCTCAGATCCTCGACTTTGACTGCCTGAGTTCACATCTCAGCTCCACCATTTAATAAAGCTGTGTAACTGAGCCTTTAGGTAAACCCTCAGATTGAGTTTCTTCATCTGCAAATGAGGATGATAAAAGTGCCTACAACAATAAGTTTGGGAGGAATAAATCATTTCATATTTTTAAAGTGCTTAGTTCAGTATTTGACATGAATTAAGTGTGCTCTAAGAGCTATTATTTTATACTGCTAGATATTATTACTTAAAACATGTTGAAACAAAATATAGTTATTTAGTGTGAAGAAGGGTATATAGATATTTTCTGTATTAGAAATTAATAGAGAACAGGTTTTTTTTACCTCCTTGGCATAAATGCAGATATAAATTTAAAATGAGTAACGTATTTAGATACCAGTTGTGAGATTCTCTATCCCTATAGCCAGTACACTCACTGTTTCTTTTAGGTCTTTTCTTCCTCTGTTTCAATGTCCTTTCTTATGATAAACAGGGACATACAAGAACATAACCTCCAATTAAATCTCCTGAACTTTGTCTGTTATATGACAAATAGGTTTGGGTATTCAGAGCATATTCACTTATTATATTATACAGTCACCAGTATAGCTTCAATAATAAAAACAAATTAGGATTTTACTCTTAAAGTGAACATTACTTTTTATAATGAGGAGACATAGTCTTCCTTTGACTTTAACGTTGCGTCTTGTTAACATCTCTGTTTCCTTTCCTTCTCCTCTATCATAATAAAGTTTTACTGGAAAGAAGAAAAAAATAAAACAACAACAACAAAGAATCCCTACTCTTAAGGGAAGTGGAAGACAATGACTATTAAGTATATCAAGCTGGTAGCAAGTTTTATGTCCAGATTCCTCCTGCTGCCATTATATTGTTGTTGAAATAAATATTGGTTACTGAAGCCTTATGAAAGTACATAAGTAGCCACATAAATCTGGCTATGACTATGTAATCCATCTCTTTCTTTTTTTTCTTTTCTTTTTTTTTTTTTTTTTGAGATGGAGTCTCACTCTGTCATCCCAGCTGAAGTGCAATGGCTCAATCTCGGCTCACTGCAATCTCAGCCTCCCAGATTCAAGCTATTCTTGTACCTCAGTCTCCTGAATAGCTAGCATTCCAGGTTTCTGCCACCACATCCAGCTAATTTTTGTATTTTTAGTAGAGGTGGGGTTTCACCATGTTGCCCAGGCTGGTCTTGAATTCCTGACCTCCAGTGATCCGCTCATCTCAGGCTCCCAATAATCCATCTCTTTATAGAGAAAGAAATAGTCCTCCAGGAGCAGTACAAATATTCTGCCTTTAATATCTTTAGATTTTTGTAGAATATGTTAGTAACAAATTTGAAAACAGTTCTGTAACTATATTTAAAGTTTGAAATTGCACCCACTTTTGTTTCATTTCCCAGTAGTTACTGTGCAGATAGTTCCATTATTTCTCAAGTTATAAGGTAATTTTACTGAAAAAATTTCTGAACACTTCATTGACACAAGCTAAAAATTGCACTTTGCTTACAACCAACTGAAGCAACATTTTTATCATCAAAACCCATTATTACTTTATTTCCTAAAACCTTGAAAGAATTCAGAACATATATTTTCTCTTTGAACATAAAACTTTTTTTCCTTTAGGTATACATATAATGTTTGTGTCTGACTTTTCCAGCAGAACGTTCCAATTGCAGTACCCAAACCAAGAGGAGAGATAGATTATGTAATTTCTTATCTCTATTGCACGAGCACTACATACCCGAGCCGAAGCGTAAAATAACAAGTTGAAAATATTATATATGTGGCTCATTTAGTAAATAGAAACTTCATCTTCTGGTACCATTTATGTTTTTATGGAAATAAAATTGAAGAAGAAGACTAGATTTTTCACAATGTTACTAATATGGAAATATCACGTTGGTAAAGCTAGAGAGAAAAATGTTATTGTTTTCAATATCTCAAATTTGCTAGCTATCTGTTATGTGCTTTTACACCACCAGTGTAAAAGACTTGGCAAAAACCATTTTTAAAAATAACCTGTTTAGATGTAGATAGTTTTACACTGTGAACCCTCGAGATTCTTCTGGTATAGATAGCTTCCCTAGGAACATGGTTTTATAGAACCTCTCACATTTTCCACTTTTTTTTCTTTGTCCAGGTTATTTTTTTAACTCTTTCCTGTTTTTTTTTCTGATTAGCTTATAGCTCTGTAATTCCAGCTGTTTCATTCTGTAACTCTAAAACCCTATCGCTGGGGAGTTCTGTGTAATTGCCCATAATATGTACCACATTATCCATTTCAGGAACTGTGCTGAAAGACAGCAGCAATAAGGGGGTTTCTAAAGGCAGTCTGGCTTACACTAATGGACCTAACAGGAAGGAAATGCAATTTGAAAGAAGCTGATGCATATGTTTTATTGCTGAATATAATGTTTGATTTAATTATTAACTGTCAGTGATGGAGAGGCAGATCCTGTTTAGCTCTACTTAGAGTGCAATGCTTTGCAATCAAAGAAAATAAATGACAAAAGTTTTGTCTTTCAATTTATAACTTAACAATAGGAAATCATATTTCTTTCTACCAAGAAATCATAGTTTTCTGAATTACCTTTATTTTAGGCATAAATTGGGCAATGCTTTATTTTTTTAACCTGTTTTAAAAATTTCTGGCTATTGTTTTCTTTGCTTTTAGTTTTCTTTTCCTTTTTGCTAGTATCAAACATGAAAACTTCCTTTTATAAGTAGTTTTGAATTAAAGTCAGTCTTGGATTGAGTAACTTTCTAAATCCCCTTCCTGTTGAGGGTTCTCTCGTGTGTTGACTGGCAGTAGACATTTCGGTGAGTAGGGCTGAAATGCGTAGCCGTCTTTGTCTTCTTTTTCTCAGAATGAGTGATTTGGCACTGAGCTTCTGTCCATTTCTTTTAATTGGCATTTTGTGACTTCCAGTAAGGCTCTCCCCTACTTTAAAAACCCATAATTGTATGTGAAAGACAGAGGGCATGATGTAAAGAACAGATTCACTAGAAAGCAAATATATTCATGCCTATTCTTAGTTACTTTATTCCTACATTGATAGAAAATGACTTAATATATACAAAGATATGGGTATCAGCCCACTGAATTTGCAAGGGAGCTGAATGAACAAAATGCTCTGCTGGGTCACTCAGCTGGAAAAGAGTGGTTTAGTACTATGTGTAAACAGAATAATGAAGCTATGTAATTTTAGTTGTGCATTTTATATCTATCTGGTGAGATTATTATCTTTGACACTAGCCTAGGCAGATACATAACTGGGGCTGAAATTAAACAATAATGATGATATTTGGAGCTCATCCAAAATGCTCTCTATTGTTTATGCAAGTGGCTTCAACATCATTATTTGATCCATAATTTCTCATTTTTTATTACACATATGTTCTGCATATAATAGCACACAACATCAACTCAGTGGGAGGCATTTTTCTTTATGATTTCAAAAGGAATTGTTTATTTTTGTCATGAGGATAATAGAAAGCAATGAAGCTTCCTGGAAATACAATACCACAATTCAAATATCTAATTGATTTTAGACAGATTAAAGAAAAAATATAGGATCAGTCTGTGTTTTTGTTCTCTCAAACAGCATAAATGTCTTATTTCAGACTTTCTTTTCTTATTTTTGGCTAAGGGATTCACAACTTTAGTTATGAAGCACTGGAATCTGACTCATGTAGAATTATTATTAAACTGATAGAGGTTAATTCTAACGTTCTCAATTCTAAGGACCTTAGAAGCATATAATTTATCCATGGAAGTGCCTAGTGAGAGCAGTACTTGATGAACTTTAAAAAGTTCAAAAGCTCAGTTCCTAGAAGCATATCAATCACAAATAATGAATGATGCTACTCAAATTCTATCATTTAAATCAAGCCACAAGATAGCCATTCTTTCATTTTTCCCCAGACTGTCTAGTTAGATAAGTTTGGTACATTCTCAAAGATGATTTTAATAGGATTTTAAGTCTTCCTATCATTGCCCTTTGTTGTATTTTAAATAATTTCTCATTTATTTTAGTTTAAAATAATTAACCTGTGTAAGAATTTTACATTGCTCTTAGAAATGTGTTATTTTATGTTTCTAGGTATCCGCTTAAACTTATTTTTTAAATGAGAAAAGTTTTAAATATTTTTAAATGTTCAAAGAAAGCAGACATTTGTACCATGACTGCTTGTCCTTTTCAGCATTTGTAAATCTTATATATGGAACCTGTCTAATCCTGTTGCCAGTGTGGGATAATTGCTTATAGTTTTGAACAATTTACCCCTCCAAAGTGCACATACAAGTTCTGAGTAACCCCCATGGAAGACATAACACTTCAAGCCTCCTTAAAGTGCAGTTTTTTAAAAATGCCCAAGAGAGTCTACCAAATGGGACTGAAGTCATTTCAGGAGCTACAGTTTTATACCTTTGGACTGATGGGAAGGTATTGACCCAAACACTAAAAGATCTGTTTATAAATACAGTGCAAATATTTGACTGTGCAGGTGTATCTTCATTTCTAATATGATTCCTCCAGGCAGCAAAACAGGTGTTCTGGCTGCATGCTAATCAGGAAAAAGAATGTCTGAAATATGCATCTGCATACTGACATCTGGACAGAGATTGTCCAAACACATTCTCAAGTGCAAAGTCTTAGAAAACGGGCCTCTTTTGCTTTACTTAGTACCGAGAGACATATTTTGCATGTGGAAAAGCCCACATTCGCCTGCCATTAGGGACTGCTACTTATGTGTGGCAGATGAGGCAGCCAGAATGCAGACACCGACTAACAAGCTGGCTGAGTTTTAAAAACTCGGGAAAAGTTTCTAGGTGTTCTGGAAGAGTAAAGTGTTCCCTGACAACAGGATTGAATCTCCAGGAAGGTAGAGGTCAGCGGTTATTGGAAGGAAAGCAGAGAGATGGGTGATGTTTATTCAGAAGCTTCCTATTTGGTTCCTTCTTCATTTCATTCTATTCAATTCTTTTTGTTTTAATTCCTCCCTTTTCTTCCTCAGGGGCACCTCTGCTCTTTTCCTTCTTCTTAAGAACTGAATTTTACTTGATGGGATTTTTAGAATACAAAATATGTTGAGTTAGATTAATTAAAATACTTCACAGAAAGTTTCCTGCCTTCGGTTATCCTCTTGACAAAGATAAATGCAAATTCTTACAGGACTAATAAACTGAAGTCACATTTTCTAGGTACATTCCTATAGGTGCTAGACAACTGAAGTAGCATAATAAAGAGAGAAACAACTGAAAAAAAGGAACAAATGGAAGATATGCTGTAAAATGTATTCACAGCTCCTGAAATGTGTTCAGTTGTGAATTTTTATTTGGTCCATCTGTCCTACCATATATTAACACCATAATTTGTCTCAAAGATATACTTCTCTATTTTAAAATATTTAAAATTGAAGTGAATTACCTTAGATTTGTATGTTTGGGGTGGGTATTTTGTGCCTACTTCAGTGTCAACCTAAAAATTATCCAGAGAAAGAGATAACTGCACCCTTTAGTTCATAAAAATACACTACAAATTTTGATTATATATTAATTCTCCAACTTTTATTCATCAACGAACAAGGAAGCTCTGTGGGAAACAGCCACAATCACAGCAACCTGTCCTTTTCCAGAGCCCACAACTGTTCACCTTCTTCCCAAAGTCAGCTCCAACTGGGCTTCTATTAGATTTGTATTCTATAATTTCAGTGACTGACAAAAAGATTCAGTGGACAGCAAAATCTACATTTTAACAACATTTGTAAGATGTATCCAAATCTATTACTCTTTTTGTTAAATTCCAAGGACTGTGTGCTCCAGATAATGTTGGTGTTTTCTCAATAATAAGGTCCCATTTTTAAATTATAAGAGAATATGCGATCTTGAAGAATATCTCTGAAGATTCTATAGCTTTTTAAAAGTCCACTTTGACAGTAACAGTTATAATAAGTTTTGGAAGACATAATGATGCAAGATTTGATATAAGGTACAAAGGAGCTGCTCCTCACTACCTCTCCCAAGACTTCCATGCCTGGATGGCATTCCTGCGCCCGTGTCCCTTCACATCTACTCCTACTCAAGGCCCCATCCACACGACACCAATTCTGTAATTCTTCTCAACATAACTCTAACTAGAGACTGACTCAATTCATCCTCTGAAAACGTATGATATTTAATCCATATTATGAGAGAGAGAAAGAGAAAGAGAGAGAACAAGATTCATTGCTTAAGTTACTCTATGACATCTAAGACAGACACTTTATATGTAAAGATTTAAAACATAAAATAGACACTTTTTATGTAAAGATTTAAAGAATAAAATAGAACCTGGCATACAATAAGTTGAAATTACTATTAAGGTTTTTGAACTGCTTAAAATCTTCCTCTTATAACAAGGTGGAGGAGAATAAAAAATAATGAAAATGTTTATTTACTCATTTCGTCCTGAAAATGTCCTATTTTTGTTATTTGATTAAAATTTTTAAAGAGGTTTGAAATAAATTGGAGGTGTGGATGAATTCTTCCCACAGAGGGTTTTGTGTGACATTTTTTTCCTAACTGTCCTTTCTGTACAACTTCCAGACTGAATTAAAGCAACCCAAATATCATGGATATGACTTATATAAACATCTTTACATATGTTTGTGGCAAGGGAGTCCTTTCTTATGTCATTACCTCATAAGGAGAATAGTCACCTGTATTATTTGGCAGCAGATGTGATTGGCATATATTAAAGCAAGTTATCTACAAGTAGAAAAATATCGATTGGGCTTATTTTGCTTGTGAATAAAGGTAAAGACACAACTGATGTAAATGGTGCTCAATTTTAACACAATATGTTTTTTAGCTTTTGTAGATGGAACTGAAGTTACTTTGGTAAAGCAATATTAAGCTCATTTGGGATTTGTTATAAGCTTCCTGAAATACATTTTGTTAAATGAACAAATTCTGAAAAAGAAAACATCACACGTATACGTGCCTACTTATTTTAGCCATGTCTATTCACATAAATTAATTTGGGTAGAGAGAAGTTGAAATCAAATCATCATTTGCTTTAAAATGGCCAATTAGTTTTTGGCTGAATAACTTAACTCTCTTCCCCACCACGATGCCAAACTGCTTTGCCTACTTTCCATCAGCCAATTTAAGTTTTTTAAAAAAGTGTAAAGTGTCAGAAAAAGAGAAAAACAATAAACACTCCAGAAATTCTGTGAGTCTACTTGGTATAAGAAAATTTTTGTTGTTTGGATCTTCAAAGAGGGAAAAAAGAATAAATTAAGAGTCTCGAAGAAAAAGGAAAATATCTCTAAGTAGTCATTTTTACTTCTTGCTGAGAGCAGAACTTATCGAGCAGGTGACCTTTATGAGATTATTGTTTATGATCGCTCGGCATGTGCCAAGAGTAGCAGGAAAGAGTATTCCAATTTATTTCAAAGGTTACATATCAAAATTGAATATGCAGTACAACTACATTATCATATGGTAAAGTTTTACATAAGAAGTTGGAGCTGAACCACTACCATTGTTTCCCTTCAACCCAGTGTGTTTTGATTTCTGTTCTGCAAAACATGTCCCTTCTGATTCCTAAAATGGAATATAGCGCAGTGATGCAAATAAAGGGAAAAAAATATTGTTGTTTGCTGTTGCTGTTGTTTCTCCAACTGAGAAACTTGATTCAAGTTTAGGAGATCTATGGAATTATTTTCTCAATGTATTCTATCCAAAAGTAATGAAATTTATTCAATGTTCACATTTTTAAAAAACCAAGTAATCACTGTCATCTAGCAATGTACTACAGAAGTTGAAATAACAATACCAAAGAGTCAGGTGGGCAGCAGCAAGAACGTATTCTGCTTCTATCAGAGAAGGGAAATTGACCAACAGGGACATATTTTTCCCCTGCCCATAAAAGGCTTTTAGGGAGAGGCTACTGTGCATTTTGCTTTCTTCAATTTTCCTGCACATGTAACTTAACGTTTTAGTTCAATAAGTCTGCTCATCTTCAACTTTATCGCTTTGCACAGAGGGGAACATAAATGGTGAGAGTTTCCTATCCTCTTCTTTCATTCTCAGTTTTCAAACTCAGTTGTCAGAGAAACTCCAAGTGCAGAGTTGACCACATCTAATCTCATTTCTTTCTTAAGATGTGCTAATTGAAAAAAGAGTATTCTTGCCTCACAGGGTGGACAAGCAATTCTTTAAATTAACAGATCGATCTGCAAACATTTGCTTAATGTCTGTTAGACCTTTAACATACTTTGGTGTCAGCGTTCAAAATTGAGCCAATCACTGTATCCTAGGGGCAAGAAAAATAAGTGGAGCAACCATCTTCTCAGTTTCCTTTCATCTCCTGCTCCTGAATTCTCCCCAGGAATGGCAGACATGGTAGAACAGCATGGCATATGGCTCCTCAGAAAGAATTGCTATATAAGAGTCCTAGAACAGAAAACATTTTCCCCCAGAAAATGGGAATTTTAAATCAGGACTCTCTATGCTTAAACCGCAAATACATTTCAAACTGCTGGCACAGAAGAGTCCAACACACCATCTTCTGGCATCAGAGCCCCTTTAAATAAGAGAATCTGAATAGCTCCTGCAGCTTTTGAAATGCCCTCTGATCTCCACCGTCTCTAATGCCTGCTTTCACGTGTACTTCCATGGGTTCCCGCGGTAACTGACAACGCGGCTCCCTGCAACTTCAAAGCCAAACTTTTCTCTTTGTCTGGTGAAAGAGAATTTAAAGAATGACAACAATGAAGCAGGTATAATGCTGGAAACTGGATACAAACCAGGTAAACAAATCTGAAAGACTTCATGCAGATATAGAAAGTTGCAACAGCTCAGGAGAAAGCCAGCACAGACACTCAGGCTATGCGGTTCCTCCTACGTTCAATTAGCAAGTTTCACAGGCCTGTCATTCAACTTGCTAACTGACGCTGATCTTCTAAGAGATACCTTAATGGAATGTTTTCTCATTCTATAGCTGAAAAGCAAGAATGAGTGATTTTACTCTTCCCAGACAACAGTTAATATGCTGTATCATCACAAAATCCATCAATTTATTTTTTCTTCATTCATTCATTCATTCATTCATTCACATACTCATGCTTGTCAAGTAACTCGTTTATGCCATGCACAATGCTAAAGACTTTCATACATTTAATCTCATTTAAACATATTTTATTCCCATTTACAGTCAAGAAATTGAGGCTCAAAGAACTTAATTTCCTTTTTCTAAGTCACAACTAATAAATGAGAACAAATTGTGAACCAAGGACTTTGAACCACCAAGCCCAATACAAATGCTCCAAGTGAAAATAAATACAGTGGCAGGTTGCTATGGAAGCAGAGTAGTGGGGTAGGTTAAAGGGGAAGGGGGAAAATGCAGGGAGGTCAGAGAAGAATTTGTAGAGTGTCATGTGAAATAAGATTTGAAGGATGAATAGAGTTGTATCAATGGTTTCCTGTTTATCCAAAATGGGAAGGCAATTTACATTGGTCAGTAGGGGGGGGCATAGAAATAGAAGAATGTAGAATAGATTGAGTTCTGAGAACAATGAAAAATATGATGTGTTCAGAGTCAGGACAATGTAGCAAGATGAAGGGCTGCATGTGTGAGGTGGGTTCAGATAATGAAGGAGCCTGAAAACCACACAAAGAGCTTGACGTATACAATGTCAGCACAGAGCATTATGTAATGTTTCTGAGCATAGGCAGTTGAGGTTAGATGGTGCTTAAGATGATTTTCTAGCACCAGTTTAAAGCTGGAGAAAGGAAGATATTGGGGGTAGAGATTCCTGAGCTTAGAATGCGGTATAAAGATTTCAGGCTGCAAGTAAAGAAATCTGGACCTTGAGTGAGGGGTGGGAAGAAAAGGAGGTGCACAAAAGAGATTTGCCACAGGAGTGTTGTCCTTCTCATCTGAAAATAATCTTGTCTGTCATAAGGATCAAGGCCAGTCTAGCTAGGAAAGATAGCCAAAGTGTAGGAATATGTAGCAAATGGGTTAGAACAACTCCCTGGCCAGTTTCAACACCTATAAAATGGAACCAAGGATGCCTTCCTCCCCACACAGCACACTTTGAGGAACTGCTGTTGTTTTTTGCAGTGCCTCTGTGTATTGTAGCCAGCTCCTTCTTGACACACACATCAATAACTCTGCTCCCCAGCAGTGCTCAGAGAGCTCCTCTGGTGCTTTTTTTCTTCTGCATCTCCAACCTCACTTGCCCTCATCTCACTAGTCCCCAGATTCCTAGACTTATGTCCTAACTTCACTGTTCTCCCTGCAGCTTCTTTCAGCACACCCAGACACGGGAGAGCAGTGGTATGTATCCTTGGTTGGCTCTAATAGTACAACCTCAGCCCAAGCAAAGAAGTAAATTAGAACTGACACCACCCACTTAGAGTTTTAGATATTTGTTTCTGTACTCTCTCAGAGCATTTACTGGTTAGGATCAAATAAAACATATTCTTTTTTGTCTTATCTACAGACTTTCTTCAAAAGGTATTTTAAATCCTTGGGAACAACGATTCATTAATCTTCTTGCATCTCCATGGTAAAGGAGAGGCATGGTAACTATTAGCAACCCCATTTTACAGAGAAGGACCCTAAAGCAGGAAGAGGTTTAGTGACTTGCCCAGAGTCAGTCTGTGAATCAGTCCCCGGGGAAATCAATACCAGCATTTCTGTGGCCCTCAAGAAGTTTCCTTGCTTTTCATGAGACCACAGAGGGGGGATTTAATTTAAAACTGAGATTTAAACTCTGGTGTCCTCTCATATACTTAATTTCCTATTCTTGAGGTTAATGATTTTCAAACTGTTGCACGAGGAAGTTCAAGTGTTCACAATGGTGCTTCAGGGTTTGGAGCAAGTAACAAAATATTTTTCCCTGAATAGTGAATATTTAAACTATCAAGGTACCCATTCTTTACTTTTACCTCCTTTATATATTGAAATTCTGAATAAGATTTTTTTTTTTTTACAATTTGAAAACCACTGCATCAGGTCATGCTATTGTCCACAATGGGCTAGGGTACAATACTTATAAATCAGCTCTTCAGTAATGTCACATACATAAGAATCAGAAGAACTAAAAGGTCTGAAGCTAATTGTATAACAAAGAATAATTTCTCATCAAGAGAAGTGGAGCCCATTATACTCTTGAAATAATTTGAGATTGAAACTTTTTTTTAACTATCTAGCCTCATCTTGCATTGACTGAAAAAGGAGTTTTAATTCATAGTATGTATTAATATTTTGTCTAGGAGGGAGATACTTTTGCTTTTATATCATATTCTATCACAAAAAATAACGCTATATTCAACTAACAGTCTCAGCTTGGATTGGACTGAAGGCCTTCAAATCCTCTCTTAACATCTAAAGATTGCAGGAATACTTTGGTGGGTATTTACTAGAGGTTTTGGTCAATTCTCAGATTCTGAGACCCCTTTCAAATAAGTAGCTTTGCTATCAGCTCATGGCAGTAGCAAGCATGCTCAGAAAATCTCCTAGACATATAGACAAAGTCTACATTTTCTGTTCTGCGTAGAAATCACCCTGTCAAGCATTCTTCAAAATGTGCCTTCTCTTTCTGGTGTGACCCAGTTAAACTAGCTAATGCATTCCCACACAGCCTTCAAGCCCCAGCTCAAGTGTCTCCTGGCACCAAAGCCTTCTGCATTGTCTATCTTTTGTTTGCTGCACCATATTTGTCTCTGCATTCTTCTCTACTCTGCTCTGTGGCCTAGGAAGCAGACCCATATTGACTTCATTGATGGAGTCCCTTTTCCTTTGCATTCTGCCTGGCTTTGGCCAGTGAGAACACTGGCAGAAAATCAGAAGACAAGGGGAGAGTGAGGCAGGGTTTTATCTCTTTAGCAGCATCCCTGGGGTCGCCATCCATCGTCTGTGTACTGAAGATCATAGCTCCTGTTAAACAGTTTTCTCCATCCAGCTCTTTCTGTTCCAGGATCCAGGAATTACTGTCTCCCCTGCTCTTCCCCTTCACTCCATGAAGCCTGGAGTATAATTTCCAACGTATTGCACAATCTTGTTTCCCTACACTTGCCCACACCTTTGTAAATGGTCACTGTAAAAGCCTTTCCTCTGTTGCGTAATTTGAGGGCGCCATGTGTTTTTTGTCAGGACTCTAACTGGGACACTTTCCCGTACCTCCATTTCTGAATCAGAGTGAATCTCTGGTTCCACTGTACTTCCACAACTTGCGTATGAGTGACACTTATATCATGTTACAATGATCTGTTTATAAGTCTATTTCCCTTCCCAGAGTTCGAGGATATTCTTGAATCCTTGCAATGTTTGGCACATTGTAGACTTGAAGTTAAAGTCTGCATAGACATTTTCAGCCACTGCTTACTTTATTGGTCTACAGACATGCTAGCAAGGCTTTGAAGGGGCAGAACTTCCTAATGTTACTACATCCACATGCATACATCATTTCCATTCTCAAGCTTAGAGGAAATAACATGAAGATGTGATGTCTGTATCCCCTATTCCTGACTGTGAGTTCTTCTAGGATACATTTCCCCCCAGTGTTTATCAAGTGCCTGACATTAAGTAAGGCACACATAAATGTTTGCTGAATAAATGAATGGATCTCTATTTTCTTTTTATGTAAAACCCAAATAATTAAGAAAGAAACAAAATAAACATGGTATGTTGTTTTATTTTCTTAGTTTTAGCAATTCATATTTTTCTTTATACCTTAATTCTGTGAATGGGAGTAAATGGGCACTTTTGCTTCCCAAATACTCGTAAGGATAAAATAAATACAGCAAAGATAGTCAAACTATAGATGAATTTTCTATGTAAGATTTGCATATTTTTATAAAGTCAGTAAACTTTTGATTAGTAATGAGACTCACCCCTACATTTTTTCATAGTTTCTTGGAAACTGGAGGGAATCTTAGAAAGCATCTCATCCAATCTCTCATATGTTAAAAAAATATTTATCATACATCTACTGTGTGCCAGGCACATTTTAAGACATAGAAAATATGCTGCTGAACAACATGCCTTTGTGAAGTTTACTGTTAATAAAAAAGGAAGAAAATAAAGAAGATAAATAAGTAAAATGTACCGCGGGTTAGTTGGAGATAAGTATTAAGGCAAGAACTAGGAAATGGCAAGAGATTGCTTCTTTTGGATGAGGAATTCCACCATCATACTCATAACAGAATGACAGCTGGTTCCATCATCCTAATGATGACATTAAAACATTTCCAGTGATGGGGACACTCTACCTCAGAAGGTAGCTACTTGCTTGGATAAATATCTCTGGTTTCTAGAAGATTTTTTCTTACATTTCAACAATCTTAGTTGTCCATGTCCAGGTAAGAAAATGTCAACTTAACGGCAGTCCTTTGGATTTGAAAA
The DNA here is from genome assembly GCF_028885625.2 of Pongo pygmaeus. Lineage (NCBI taxonomy): Eukaryota > Metazoa > Chordata > Mammalia > Primates > Hominidae > Pongo > Pongo pygmaeus. The sequence goes on along the minus strand of NC_072373.2, from coordinate 131,578,559 downwards.
GAAACTACTTCAGTTTCACTACTCATGGTTTTAGGGGTATCTCAAAAATTTATTTCTGACTTTGTTTCTTAAACATAGTTTCATCCTGAATATATAAAATACTATGGAAATAGCAATAATATTTTATATTTGTTACTGCTTTGCCCTTTAAAAAACATTTTCACATATTTTGTAATGCCTCTTAATCTTCAGAGTAACTTCCAAAATAATAACATCTTTATTCTATAAATGAAGAGACCAAACCTCAGATGTTAAGTTAGTGCTTTTAGCACTTTGAATTATATACTGAAGAGATGTAAAAAAATCTGCATACATACCAATGTGTTTGCTCTGAAAAGTCAGCCTGTTACAGGTCTAGTAAGGAACAGGTAGCTATAATCTATTTTTCTAATGATTTGATCCTTATAATCAACGTTTGACCTTGTCTTTCTAGAATGCTAGTTTAATAAGAGCAATTTATAGTGTTATACAGTTTTGGCTGATCATTGAGAATAAACTTCCTAATCATTTTCATCCTGTTCAAACTAACATTCCTATTGCCAAGAAATTAGAAACTTGCGTATGAAAGAAAAAGAAATAGCTTTAGATTCTAAAGTGTTTTCATTTTTAAAAATGTTTGTCATCCATAGGTTTTGGGGACATATAAATCTCTAGATGCTCATTTTCCAGTATTTAAGTAGGATTGCTTACTCATTCAGGCACTTCTCCTGCTTCAAAATCCTCAGCATAAAATATTCCTCCTTCGTGGAAAATCTGATTTCTCTAACTGCAAAGGTCATGGAATAATGTCAATTTGAAGAAAAAGATAGGAGAACTCATTTAATGTTCCTAAGGTATAATTATGCCCTAGAAAAGTCATTTTCACTAAACATACGGCATTCTTTCTTAACCAAAGTCAAGGCCATGGAAGCCAGTCCTATGAAATGCCTCGTTTCGTAGAAAAGGTACCTAAAAACAAGAATTTATAATACAGCAACTATGTCTAAACTCCTCCTATGTCCTGGATAATATCTGATCTCTGAGTTCAGCAGCCCAGAAATTCTCTTGTCTGTACTAAGTTATAATTTTTAAGTCTTAAGGGAAACTAATCAGAAAATCATAGGTACCTGGAAACAGATCCACTAGGGTTTCCTAACTATTCTCGTAATTTTAACTACCCTACATTTGCCATAACTTATGTTTTCTCTATAGGGAGATAGTGTCATTTATAATCAGAAAAGTAAATAATCATAGATTGCAGGTAGTGTCATAAGGATAAAATACTGAAGGATGGATGGAAAAATGTTAGTAGAAGGTGGAGGCTGGAGGCAGGGGGATGGATTGCTGGAGACAGGAGAAAAAATAAAAAGGACTGCAGGTAACAATTAGTTTTTCTCCCTCTTGCAAGGTTGGTGATGAACTGTGGATTGAGAATAGTGATGAGTTATTTATGCTGCTGGTGTACTCATCACCTGGTGTTGTTCATGCAGATTTCTCACAGAGGAAAGAACAAATAGAGCATCACTATAAGAGCTTCAGAAATTGAGAGAGTTTTATTGAAAATACTCATCACATCGCCAGGCCTTCTAAACTGGGCTAGTGCACACATTTAAAATCTAAAATTTGACACCAAAGATGGGGGGTGGGGAGTACTTCCAGTTCTATAAACAACTACTGAAATCATATTGCCTTTTGCTAAACTTGTTAAAGTAATTCAGTGGTAAGAGATCCATATTTCATATTTCAGGCATGTTCAGGCATGCTGGAAAAGGGGCAAATGCCAAGCCTTGTATATCTCAGATCTCAGGAGGGACACTGAGCTATTATCAGGTCTATATACATATATGTGTATCTGTGCATTTGAGTGAGCTTCTGAGACTTAGAGACATATACTTACATATCTGCTAAAACATGCATTGATTGTCCATCACATACATGGTCACTCACCTTACAAACAGCTTTCAGATAGCAATGCATAATAATGGCTACTACAACATCTTCTAGTTTGGGGAACCTATCCTTCATTTTCGCCTTCACATATATTAAATCTACCCATAAGACAAAGATACAGAAGTGGCTTCTAACTGCTATGATAAAGAGTAGCATGGCCTTAACTTTCTTTCTTAATTTTTTTTTTTTTTTTTTTTTTTTTTTTTTTTGAGACGGAGTCTCCCTCTGTCGCCAGGCTGGAGTGCTGTGACTCTTTCTCAGCTCACTGCAAGCTCTGCCTGCCAGGTTCAAGTGATTCTCCTGCCTCAGCCTCTGGAGTAGCTGGGTTTACAGGCACATGCCACCGTGCCCAGCTAATGTTTGTATTTTTAGTAGAGACAGGGTTTCATCATGTTGGCCAGGATGGTCTTGATCTCCTGACCTCATGATCTGCCCATCTCAACCTCCCAAAGTGCTGAGATTACAGGCGTGAGCCACTGTGCCCAGGCTTAACTTTCTAATTTAGGATTAAGAAGGTACTGTTTTCTGTAGACTCTCTTGTAGGACTGTAGAATACAGTTTTTGTAATTTATAGATCAGCTACATTTTGAATTCAATAAGCTTTGATAGTTAGGTTGAAACACTAGCTAGCATTAAATATTTTATTCCTAGAGGAAAATGCATTCTGAGTGTTCAAGTAAAATTTCCAAACATGGTATTTATCAGTCCTTAATTGCAAGGATATGGAAATTGGAGTCCTGTTTGCTCTGTCTGTAAAGCACTGGGAGAGGAGATGGTCTAATAGCCTTGCAAAGTGCTTTGGAATTTAAACAGGCTTTTCCACTTAGGAGCAAAGGGTACCTTGAACATGTTACTTGAACTCTATGAGCCCCAGTTTCCTCCACTAGGAAAAATACATGTTCATAAAACTTCTTTCCAAGAGTTTTGTGAGAATTAAATGAGAGAATACAAAGAAAGTGCTTAGCACCCAAAGTTTACTCAAAAGATGGTAATTCTTTTACCATTTCGTTTCTTTTACTCAATAAAATATTATTTCTTTTTCTCAGTTTTTCCTGTAACACCATTTCCACATTCTCTTCTCCCCATCTTGATGGCACTTTCTGTTTTCTTTTACTCCTCTCTCTATGCCTTTGCTTTCTCTCTGTACCTGAAGCAATGTCATCTCATGGGCCACTACTGAATAGATTGACTTTTTTTTCTAACACCCACCTCCCTTGAAAGTTCTCTCTCTCTCTCAATCAATTTAGGAAGCTTCTATAGGTAGTATTTCCTGCACACCTACTATATATCAAAAACTTGATGTAAATATCACAGATATTATGATCTCACTTAATCTTCATAACAACCTATGCAAAATTATGTACTGGGAAATTTAAGACTCAATTGGATTATATGGTATGCCCAGAATGAGAGAACTGGCATATAAAATTTCTTCTATCTGCAACATTTTAGCTTTCAGTTAAAGTTAAATTTTCCTTTTGGTAAATAAGCACACACACATGCACACACACAGAGAGAAAGAGAGATAAGGAGGAAGAGAAGGAAGAAGAAGCAGGAGAAGGAGGAGGAGGAGGAGGAGGAAAAAAGAAGAAGAAGAAGGCAGAAGAAAGCAGAGACTGTGAGATATGAAAAAAGAGAAACTAATTATATGTAAAGTTCATCTGATCTAAATTCCCACCTTCAGCCCATGAAGAGAGTGTTCAGGTGTTTAAACGTGATGTCCATGTTTTTCAAAACAAATTTGAGGATGCGAAACCCTTTTCTACTCTTTTCTGTACCTTGCCATAAATATAATGGCATGATCTGAGAGTTCTGTTTGTGAGTTGTATTGACAAAACATTGTCTAGTGAAAACTCAGCAATAAAAGTGTGTGGCATATTCTGCTGGAGTGCAGATATTCCTATGTGCAGTGGGCTTCTCACTGAAGTATAAGGCATCCCCACTTCTCTAGCGTTAGCATGCCTGGCTTAAAAAATAAAAAAATAAGGTGACATGTCTGTCACTTCCCTCTGAGACATGCCACATGCCATAAAACATTTCAATCACCCCTTGTGCTTAGAGTAATTTTCTTTTAGGCTTGGCTCCTCCTCAAGATTTTTCAGGTAAACAGCATGAGATTAGTGTACGTAATCCATAGAAGGGAGCATGGGGGAGCATGGATGTTTTTACTTTCACTGTTCTTTTTAAATTGAAATAACAGCAAACAAGCTTAATTTAACAGTGATTTTTGAGCATTAATAGAAGAATGAGAAAGGAAGAAATCCTACAAAGAAATACTATTATTGGGGAAAACCTCAATAATCTACATAATATTTCCAAGTGGTAGATTTTATCTCAAAATGTCTATGTCTAGAAATCTGTAGTATACAGTTCCAAGTAGTCAAAGTTTCTTTATATGGCTCCATGTGTACAGGCACATCATGATTGTGTCTGTTTTTCTGTGAGTTTTCCAGGCTAAAGTTTCCTAGCTTGGCAACAATGCGGCACAGGGCCTGTTAGCTTAAGGCAATTGATTCTTCCCCTGATTTTGGCAGTGCACTAGAATGGCTCTCAATCCAAAATCAAGGAGAGAAGAAAGAGAGAACTGAAAAGACAAGAAGGGAGGGAGGACGCCAGGAAGGGGAGAGAGGAAGAAAAAAAAAAAAGATTACTGACAAAACACTACATGATAACCAACGTTGTCAGTACAATCATTGTCACTTGATTTAAGATGGCACAATTTAAAATTCATAATGAAATCTATTTTAACTGTGAAATATATAGATTTCGAAAAGATTTTTCTTTTGCAAAAGTATGAATGCTGTGAAATACATGCTTCTTTTTTTACACTGCATTTTAACCTCTTAGGATAACTTTACCATAAATGATGTGAAGTTGTAGCTATCAGCCATATCCAATTAAAAATGCTAAGCCAGTTTCATCTAGAAAGAGAGATGCTGACAATATCTAAATATATATATATATATGATAAATTAGTTATTGTCAAAGCGATCACCACTCATTATTGTGCTTATACAACAGTGTCATCTAGTGGACACTGGTCAGGCAAGTTGTAACTAAGATTCCTGAAGGAGCTTGTTTAAAATGAGCTATCCTTAAATGAAAATATGCTTTATCTTTTTCAATTCTCTGAAACTAAAGCAATTTAAATAATTATTTCTAGTCCAGGCCATCATTTCAATTCATATTTTACCAGAATAGTAAAGGAACTGAGAACTTTTTGTGTCTGCAGAAAAAAATAATTTTAAGATCACATTTCTTAAGAAGGCAAAGAAGAACAAAAGAAAATAACAAAATTACTATAAAAGGTAGATGTCAGTATATGTATAGCATTAGGAAGAGAAAGTTGGAGCTGGAAGATTATTGAGCAGAGTTCCAGTCTTTAAATCTAAATGACTGGTGGCTGCATCAACAATGACAAAACAAAGGAAGTATATGAGAGTTCTGTTGTCTTACCTCCACAGCTTTGCCATTTTTCTAGTACCTTTTTTGTATATTTGTGTAGAAGAGATAGCTCCTTTGAAACACATTTTCTAAAAAAGCATCATTTCTTATAAAAACATTAAATGTCATTCATTTTGAGTATTAAATTTCTGTGTCATCAAAGCCAGCTAGCTTTAATTTTTCCCCAACAAATCAAATGTTGGAGACATATAATGGGCACTGCAATATATTTAATAATGTTGCTGATTCTCTGCATTTTTTATTGAAAAAATATGGAAATATTGCATTCACTGGAAAGACAAAAAATAAAGCTTTTTAGCATTTCATCAAAATAAATATGGACACTCATTTTTAAAACCCCAGTATAATATTGTGTGAATTTTCTTACATCAACTAAGCAGCGATCAACACCTACAGGCCCATGTCCTTGCTTTGCATTTTGAAACTACTCAAAGGTAAAGTGTTGTTTTAACGTTCTTTTTGTTACAGAGAAAGTGGGAGGAAAAGGAATATTAAAGCTATTAATAGGTACAAAGTTTCTGTTTTTTAAGAATCGAGTTCTAGTTTTATGTTTCAGTTTTTCTAAACAGAATGTTTTATGCCAATTTGATATCTTTGATGGTATTATATTATTTGGTTTGAAAATGTTCAAGTGATGCTCTAAAACAGATGCTACTAAATATTTCTCCCTTTGATTTGACAATGTATTTTTTTCCTCTCTGTTTAAGATGTTTAAAGTATTGTTAGGATGGAATACCTAACATGATATAATATAATAGATAATTTAGAAAAAAATGACACAATACTATAGTGGTATACTAAAGGATCTTCTTGCCTGTGTATTCCTCCATATTATTAAGAAAACATTTAGTTGTTAAAGTAATTTACCAATTTGAAGTAAAGATGTAGCAAATCTTAGCAATTATTTGAAATAACTGCTGTTTCCTCAGTAAACAGAAAATACTCAGCTTTTTCCAAATACTGTGCTTTTACCTTTATTTTTTTAACAGCATGATACAAGCAAATTAAGTAGAAATTCCATCTGCTTTCTGGATATAATTTTTATTGACTGTTAATTCAAAATTAGGAGGTTGGTATTTCAAGACAGAATATTTACATTGATTAGTACATAATTTGCTTGTAAAATTCGCTAATTCTTTGTAATATAAACCCACCATAAGTGGAAATAACGTATTTTAGAGTACATGTATAGGGTGGGCTTATTTGAAATGCTGAGTTCTTGAATTGCAACACTTGGATCTTAATGTAGTAGAAGTGTGCAAGTTATTTGGGCCTTTCAGGGAGAAAGAAAGTCTTGAATTTTGATGGCATCAGAGGAAGAAATATTCTTTTCAAATTTACCCAGTTTTTCATTTTGCAGAATAAGTTACTTTATACTCACTCAAAATTAAATTGGCAAGTCACAGAATTGAACTGGCAGCTGATAGGCAGTGCTCAGGTTTGGTATTTTCGGCTGAATCTTTTCCCAATAGGAAGTCAATAAATATTGAGTTCTTATTAGAGACTGAAAAGCATCGTGAGTGGGATAGAAAATGGGATAATGTTCTGTGACCTTCGCAAACCTTACAATCCAGTTGAAGAGATAAAACTACATGAATGAGAAATTAAATGGCAATGCAAGATTTAAATAACAGTTCACTTTGATAATAGACATGTCACAGAGAGGTTCATGCTCATTTATCATGTGAATAGTCTAGGAATTGAGAGATTCCCCTACCTGTAGAAGAATATTTTGTAATAAATCCTGGAGAACAGATTCCTAATGTAGGTCTTTGTAGAGTAGATGTACAATTAAGAGGAAGTAAATGATACCTGTGACATCCCTGTCCATTTCTCCTTTTGTTTTCCATGGGTATTTTAGTAATAACTAGAAGCCAACACTGTTGATGCCAACCTTTCACTGTAGGTGAATGGAATTTGTTTGATTTCTATGAAAATATTAAGTCTCTCAGGAAAATCATTTCCAATATCTGTCCCTTTAGTAAATATCACTCAACAGATAAGTGGCACAACCTAGTGATCTGCACTCAGAAGAGGCAAACTAGATTCTTGATGTCTTCACAAGACACTAACTACTGGGGAGCCGGAAGTCTCATAAATTTTAAGGCACTCATCTAGTTCATTTTTGAATCATAGACTCTTTGGAAAGCCAGATCAGTAATATGAACACTTTCTAAAAATATTTAAAAGTGTTATTCTCATAAAATATTGTTTTGCTGCTCAAATTACTTCTCCCTGTTTTGTTCTATTCCTGAAATATTAATATATAATTAATAATGCTACCTTCTACTACTAGGAAACGGGTAAATACATTTTTAAAAAGTGAACAACTTTATACATTAGTTTATACCATTTGCCTAATATCATGGAGATTTTTACATTATTTTTAGTAATTCATCTGTTATATTCCCTGATGTTTTCATAATTGAATTACTTATATAAAACTTTGATATAACATTAAGAATTGGTTAACTTTCATATCTTTACCTCATTAGTTCTTGATTCAAGGTAAGGTTTTATAATCAAATTATATTTCTTTGGGTTTTTTTTTTTTCCATTTACACTGACCACGGCCATTCTGATTCCATAAGACAGACTAACTTGATTTTTTAAAAGAGACAGACTCTCTCTCTCTGTTGCCCAGGCTGGAATGCAGTGGTGTGATCAACGCTCACTGCAGCCTCAAACTCCTGGCCTCAAAGGATCCTCCTGGCTTGGCCTCCCAGAGCATTGAGATTATAGGCGTGAAGCACTGTGCCTGATATAACTTGATTTTATAAATACTTTTCCCGAGTGTAATTTCTGTCATCTAATGTATACTTTCCATCAAATAGTCCCCATTTTCCAACAGCAAGAGTTTTCCTACAGCAAAAGTTACTCCAGACACTTCTGTTTTAGGTAGATACAATAGAATTTAAAAATAGGTGATGTGTATTTCTAGGAAGGAATAAAGAAATCAGAAAGCATTCTCACTTATTTTTTTAAAGCAAACTTTGAATTTAAAATGGTGGTAACTAAAATTGTTACAGGACAGATTGTAGAACATATTTAAAAACCTCACAAGTTGTTGAGAATTCCAGTCATTCTTACATGCTTTCAATTCATTCATTCCTTCAATCATTTATTCAATGAATATGTATTGATTAGTACCAGGCACTTTGCACGGTCTACATGTTTACCTCAAGAAGGTCAAAGAGCAATAGGAAATATGTGTAAAACAATATGTAGACTTACGTCAACTCATTGTGTGAGAGTTCATCCAGTTGCTGAAGGGGTGCAGAGCAAGGAGTTTCTCATCTCACTCTCGCCCTCTGGGAACACCCTAATCTTGACAGAACTCTTTTAATAATGCCATTGTGAACCCAGAGGGACCCAAACCACTGATCATTCCTCAGAGTTGAAATCAGAGTCTCTGATCATGCATTATATTAGGTCATATTTTAAAAAGAATAGTTCCGGTTTCACTTCTGGTTATAGTAGTAATATTGCTTGGTATATAAAATTGTAAGTGAGTTTATAATTGGTATATAAAATTAGAAAATTATAAGTGAGTTTAAGAAGACAATTCATCTAATACCTAGAAGGAAAAAGCAATTGTTACATTGCATTTTTTTTTCTTTCCTCTAATGTGTACACACACACACTCACACTCACACACAGTCATCTGCTACATAAGACATAGGACATTTCAACACACACAATAGTGGTTCCATAAGATTATAAATACTGTATTTTTACTGCACCTTTTCTGCGTTTAGTTATGTTTAAATAGACAAATAACTACCACTGTGTTACAATTGCCAACACCATTCACTACAGTAACATGCTACACAGGTCTATAGACTGGGAGCAATATGCTGTACCATACAGCCGAGGTGTGCAGCAAACTCTACCGTCTAGGTGTGTGTAAGTATACTCTATGATGTTTGCACAATGACAAAAGCACCTAACAACGCATTTCGCAGAATGTATCCCCGTTGTTACGTGAGGCATCGCTCTCTTTCTCTCTATTAAATATATATATATTTAATATATATAAATATATTAGATAGATATATGTAATATTTTTAGATATAAATATCTAACTATAAATATATAGTTTTGGGCTATTTTTTCATAATTGAGACTATGGTGTGAAGTAAGTTTCTTTTCAACACATGCTTTAAATGAATCTATAAACTAGTGTTTACATGATTTGAGGCTTGGACAAAGCAATTCCACCTTGAAGCAAATCCTGGGAGATACTATCCAAAAGGGCATAGAAGAAGCACTTTCTATTATGTAACCAGGGAATATCCATTTCCAGGACCCGAGGGAGAAAGGATTTATTTGCTCATTTTGTGCCATTATGCTAATGTCATCATATTATATTACTTGAGTGCTTGAGCTCAACTGCATAGTCCTTTCTTTATCATGCTCTAGGGAAGGAAGTTCATCCTAATGTACACCAGCTCCATCCTGATCAGACATTTTCTCCACTCTGACTCTGGGAATATGAATTCTTTTGAGTTAGAAGTGATGCAGACCGTTGAGTTTTTGATGCAACAGTTATAGCCAGTGCATAGTTATAGCCAAATTTTACTGTTCTAGGAATATCATGCAATACTGTCACAACCTCTGAGCATTCAATTTTATTTGAAGAAGCAGGTTTTTCCAAAGCTAGATGGAGTTTCTTGAAGAGAACTTTAGTTAGGGAATTATCTTAGTGATGATGAGGGGAAAGACAAACAAATGGTTTCCTGGTGATATGGGTTTGGCTCTGTGTCCCCATCCAGATCTCATGTAGAATTGTAATCCTCACTTGTCAGGGGAGGGGCCGGGTGGGAGGTGACTGGATTACGGGGGCAAACTTTCCCTTTGCTGTTCTCATGATAGTGAGTAAGTTCTCATAAGATCTAATGGTTTAACATGCGTGGCACTTCCCCCCTTTGCTCTCTCTCTCTCTCTCTCTCTCTCTCTCTCTCTTTCTCCTGCTCCATTATAGTAAGGCATGCTTTCTTCCCCTTCACCTCCCACCATGATTGTAAGCTTCCTGAGGCCTCCCAGCCATGCTTCTGTACAGCCTGCCGAACTATGAGTCAATTAAACTTCTTTTCTTCATAAATCACCCATTATCAGGTAGTTCTTTATAGCAGTGTGAGAATGAACTAATACACTTGGGCTGATACCAAGTAAGATCAAGAATTAGCAATTACATAAAAGCAAATTGCCTGCAATAGGAAGTATTGCCTAATGAGATCAGCTTGCAACACAAGGCTTTGGGTGATGAGATCCAGTAGTTCAGGAGATAAAGCTGATTCTAGGCAGACCGTTATCTAATAGAATAAGGACTACTCTGCTTCTGAGGAAGATGATTTGACAAATAGCGTTACTTTTTTATCAGAGCATAAGTTTGAAACATTGTGTATCATATACACTAACTAACACTCTCATTCCCCAGTGGTTGTTTGGCCACTCAGAGACAACTGCTGACCCACTCTGCCTCTGCAACTTAGAAGGTTTTTTACTTGGAAGCCCAACCCCAGGCACTCCATAACCCACAAAACATTACTTCCTGGCAAAGTTCTCAATCTGGTTTGCATGACTTTGTAAGAGTAGCTTTAAAACTCAGTCCTCTGATGCACTTTTCTGGCTGCCAATTACTATTGCAGTTAATTAACAGCTGTTCCTCCAAAGCGAAATTCAAGAATGGTGAAATAGCAGCTTTGTCATCACAGTCACCGCCTGACTTTTCTTCTTCTGCCCATTTCTAGTGTGACTTCTATCAGGAAAAAAGATTATGAAGGTATCTATCCATTAGACAAATTTATCACAATAATGAAGATATAAATAACTTTGTTCCTCACAACCTGAAAGAAAACTCTTATTAAAATAATACCTTTTCTAGAGTCTTAATAGCACTTCCACACTTTGTATGAAACCAGATGAGAGCTCCCCTTTGTGAGACCTACTAGCACTCTGAGCCCATTTACAATGTACTCCGATGTATCTATGGGTATTACCAGACTGTCAGCTTCTATCAGATCTACCAGATTGTAAACTTCTGTAATGCCAAGGTTATGTCTTATTCATTTTTATAGCTCCACAAAATTAAGAATATATGTTTTTAAAAAATTAATTTAATTATTTATATTCTAAGAAGATATATGCTTTTAATACAGTCATAACTGTATTAAATAATTACATACAGTTATTATAATTAGGTAATCAATAAGTACTTTAAATGAATAAACATTTCAGTTACTATAATCAAGCAAAAACTAGTCTATACTTTCAGGAATCTTGGATGTGGTTAACTTTGGAAGAAGGCTAGTGACATGAGAGAAAATAAGGGGCTTTGGAGAGATGGTGGTAATGTTATGTTTCTTCATGGGAGCTAGTTATATGGGTGTGTTCAGTTGAATTGTACACTATGTGTAGTTGTCCTCACCATATTTCAATACAGTAAAAACATATGTATTCCAGGTACTACACAGAAGACCTTCACAGTAGACTTGTTTCCTTGCATTAGGTTATAAAAATGATGACATTTTTTCAAAGAAACATGGAAATTTTGGTAGTGGGTAGAGAGGGAATTTTATTACAAAATTAAAGGTTTATTTAATTACATAATTAGATTTTATTCAGATGCTCCCCAGAGTGTCTAATATAGTACCCCAGGTGGAGAACATGTTCAACTAATTATAGATGATTTAGATGCAAATATATACATATATCCATATAAAAGCCACACATTTATGTGTGTGTATATATATAAAACATATATATAACATATATAACTTTAGAATGTTATTACAAGTTGTATCAATTGAATTAATAATTACATATGTAACCTACCTATTTTGAGTGAAATATTGGCATCATAAGATTATGTAATTAAGTCAAATAGGTCAAGAGAACTTTTAAAAAATACTTTAAACTTACTCCCTTTTGAGGATGTATTTATTCATTTATTCAATAAATTCTTTTGAGACAAAGTCTCGCTCTGTCGCCCAGGCTGGAGTGCAGTGGCGCAATCTTGGCTCACTGCAACCTCCGCCTCCCAGGTTCAAGCGATTCTCCTGCCTCAGCCTCCTGAGTAGCTGGGATTACAGGTGAGCACCACCATGTCCAGCTAATTTGTTGTTGATGTTGTTGTATTTTCAGTAGAGATGGGGTTTCACCACGTTGGCCAGGCTGGTTTTGAATTCCTGACCTCAAGTGATCCACCTGCCTCAGCTTCCCAAAGTGCTAGGATTACAGGAATGAGCCACTGTGCCCAGCCTTATTCAACAAATATTTATTACACCATGCTGGGAGATGGTGATACAAAGATAAATACAATATGGATCCCTTCCCAATAATTCATAGTCAACTAGGGAAGACAGATGCATAAATATATAATTTCAGTGGAAAATAATAAGTCCAGTAAAGGAAGCCAATCCAAGGTAAAATTGTAGTGTAAAGAAAGAAATTTATCTAAAAGCAATAGGAAAGTTGAGTAGAAAATGAACCTCCTACACCAGGTGTTGAAATTTGAGTAGGAGAAAATCAGATGAATTAAAGGTTTGGGGAGGAAAAAAAGGTGTCATTTTAGGCAAAGATAAAAGCAAGTGCAAGACCTGAAGTTTTGTAGTCGATTTCATCAGAAGCTACTGGATGAATGGCTAGAAAAGCCAAAGCCCTCAGCAGTGTTCAAGAATTTGAGGTGCTATAAACTCACAACTCTTAAAGTCTCTCCCTTCTTCCCTATCTCTCTCCCTCAGTCCATCATTCTAGCCCTCAGCTCCATGTTATTTCTCTCCACTTATCTCTTACTCCCCAAATGGAATATTCTTTGCACATAAATTATGCCTGCTTAGAAATGTTTACATATCACACCTGAGCATCTCACTGACCTAACATCCTCTCCGCTTCCAGGTTAATCAGAATTGCTTTGCAATAAATCATACCCCTGAAAAACTCAGTAGCAGTGGCAATTTTAATTCCTATTCCAAATCTCTTCTTTAGCTGCTTCAGTATATTCACAGACTATCTAAATGATGGTCTTTTTATTCTTACCTATTAATAATCTGTATCTCAGATAATTTTGGTGTCTTTGCAGCAAAAGTCACAATCTCAAAAGTCTATTAGAGCCAGGATGGTAAGGTATATAGTATTAATTGGCGTAAGAGAAACAATGGAAGTTGACACTGAACTTCAGAGTGGGAGAAAAAGTAGAGCAGGGAATCTGGAAGACTCGAGAATACACACCACTACTACAGTGGAAACTTTCTATTTGCTTATGCAATTTTTGCCAACTGAGAATGTAGGTTATGTTTATACATATTTGGATTTTTTAAAGAGAAGCTAAAGATTCAGATCCTATGTGAAATCTCTCAATTTTCAAATGTGATCATCAAATTAAAATTTTCAAAACCATGTTGGGTGGGTCAAATTAAACATGGCCAAGGGCCACATAAACCATCTGGCTGCAATTTATAACTTCTGTCTTATAGCTAAATATACTTACGTTGTCTTCTAAATAGGTGGATCCCTACTTTACTTGTTTACTATAGTCCTCCAGTTACTGACAAATTCTCCTTGAGCAGGAAATGCTATCTTAAAAGTCTTTTTGTGCTTAGAACATATGATAAGAACTAAATAAATTACTATAGTTGAAATAAAATTAGATAATATTTTTAAGTCACAAGATTCTCTGATAAATCACCTTCCTTATCTTACTTTTTCAGTTGTATTTTGAATCTTAGAAAAAGAAGTTTGCACAGTAATGACAAAAATATAATTTTTGCTATTTATTAATAAATTGTTTAGGAATTTCTCTCCAGCCATTAAATTTTGGCACAGTTAGTTCCGTTTAACAACTCATTGATTGAGATCTTGGTTCTGGATTTAACTCCCAGATTTCCTTCTTTCTAGATAACTGACCTTAGCTCTGTTTACTTTTGTTCTCTGAATCTCCCTTTCTTCATGTGCAAAACGGAGATGATAATAGTGTCAACCTCATAGGGAGGTTTGTAAAGAGTTTAAGTGAGATTAATCTGAGAAAAAAATACTTGGCACAATGCCTACCATGCAATTCTGACTGAGATGGGTGTTATGAACAGTTGGATTGATTATACCCTCCAAAGGAAGGTCTATCTGCAAAAAATTACATTAAGTGATGCCTCCTTTCTTCATCAGAGATGTGCAAACTTGATATTTATTTACAGTCTATGCTTATATTTCAAAGAAGTTAACTGCATCAAACCTGTGCTAAAAAAATAAAACAAAAAAATACAACCACAACCATAACAAAACAGATCTTGGTCCTCTCAGGAGACGGGGCCTTAACATCTTTCAGTTTAGCCTACACATCCTTCTTCACGTAGTAATTTGCTCATAACACTGGCATTGCCTAATGTTCTGTTCACTTAAGCTGAACAGAAATAGACCCCAGGGTTTCAATGAAATCTCAGAATGACACCTCCTCATCCAGCCCTCTTGACTCCATTGGGTGGCATTACAAATGACTACATGTTCCCCTCCTCTGGAGAAGGAAAGATGAGAAAGTTCCATCTTCTTGGCTTTGCGTTTGTCTTCACAGCACCACACCTTTTCATACGATTTTTTTTTTAGAATGCAATGTGAGAGTGAAGCCAACAGAGAAAAGTTCCAACAAATGGAATTGCCATAGCAACACTCTACATTTCTCATCAAGTTTGGTCTTGTGTGGATCATCACATTAAAGCTTGTTTTTCAGCTTGGCAAAAGCCATGGCTGTAATCTTCAGTGAGAAAATCTCTTTGTCCTATCCAGAAGTTAAAAATAGAAGAGAATAATTTGAATTATTTTACGAACATAAAAATATGGCATTGCAGATCCTCCACAAATTGAATTAACTTGTAGAATGCTGACATTTGAGACCACTTTAATTTCCCGCTTATGGTTTCAAATTGGGTTCAGCACTTGTCATTTGACTTAATATTTGTTGAGAGCTGACCAAGTACTCAATTCTAAGCAAAACAATGGGTACAGTACTTGTCTGCTTCTAAGGGACAAGGTACAGAATCATAACATTGAAAAGACAGTGGACAAAGGTTTTGTGTGAAAGTGTGTGTATGTGTGTGTGATTTTACTTGCTTTTGATAAGTAGAAAATTAGTCCACCTTAGGTTTTCCCTGGCCAATAAAACACTATATTTTAAAAACTTTGCATCTGAGAATGTTTCTTTGCGGTGAATTAAAAGTTTTTTTAAAAACAAGAAGTCTCACAAAAATAACAACATATAGTAAAGTGGTTTTTAAACAATTTTCTTCTAGGATTACAAATTAGTCTTTGTTTGGAAGGCTGCTTTTTCTCTTCAAATGTCTGATGAAAAGCAGGACTTCTGAAATGAAGGAAATATGAATATTAGGAATGTTTTTTCAAAGTGTACTCTATAGTAACTAGCACAAAATTCAGAGGTATTCTTAGTCCAAATGAATACTTAAATTTACTATCGCATAGTCTTAATTTACCCCAATAAGTCATCTGTCACGTGAACATTTTGCATGTTGCTATTTTAGTTAATACATGATAATAAAATTATAAATAAAAACACTTAAAATATGCTTCACCATTTTTCTTCGCAACAGGATATTATAAATTGATCATTATTATCAAAGAATATAAACTTGAATTACAAATATTACATCAAAAACTAATTAAATCCTTTATGGTCGTAGATGGTACCTAGAATTTACAGAATTAGTGAAGAATAAAAAAGATGAACCTATAGACATACAAGATTAAGTTGGTTGATGCAGTATTTTAAATAAAAAAGGATAGAAAAACTACGTATCAGTTAGTACCTAAAAACATATGTATAATTAAAGTTGATCATTTTCAAAAGCAGATATCCATGGAATTCATTTATTGTTAGCAATACTCTAGTCACTTTGATTTGTTTTATACAATAAAAGAGAGCAATTATTATTAAATTTTAAATGTTCCTTCTCTGCCCCTGAAACAGACATAGTCATGCAATTGGCATATTTTCACAGCCTTTGGCAATGATACATGCAATTTTATTCATGGATATTAATTCTCTTTTTTTAAACCACTAGCCACCCCTCCCACCTTCTCTGTTACTTCACCTTGATGTTTATTTCACTGCCATAAGCAGTGATGCATGGAAATTAAACTATAGATATTCATCATTTTCCTGCTTTGGCCTCAGTGCATAAAATGTTCACTTGTACATTGTTAAGAGGTAAAAATTGCATCACTTCATCACAGGTTTATTGTCAAGTGACCTCTATCTTATGGTGATTAAATATCATGAGAGTTTGGCATAAAGATATCAACCAGTGGGGATGACCTGCAGGAACTGGTGACAGGGAAGATGGCTGTGTAACACTGACAGCTGTGAAATAACCTACGATCTTAAGGAAAAGTCAGCATTACATGTTGTAACCTAACCATCACTTGAAAGCTAATGTTCTGCAACAAAAAGACTAGAAATTCAATTGTTTTCAAACGACATATTGGATTATGATATTTTTGTCAGCAATTATTTTGTCACAAAATCGTTTCTTCTTCTTTTTTTTTCTTTATTTTTTTCCCCTGTGGAGTTGTGGAGATAGTGAGGGGACTCTGGCTTTTCCCAAAATAACCTTTAATTATAGTTTTTGATCTTGACATTCTCGAAAAATGCCCTACTGGCTAGTCTTCTGTAAGTGCCATCTGTAAGTTTTGATCATAAACTAACTGGTCCTAGAATCTCCCTGGCAAAAAGCATTGCGAGTCATTTTGGGAAAAGTCAGGCATAGTCAATTTTCACAGTCTTGAAACTTGAAATGATTTCTTCCAGCTTTCAGGAAGAAAAAAAAATTCTGGCAAGAAATTCTGTGTTAGAATTTTCAAACAAAAATAGAGAAGAAAGCTGGAATATAGCAAAAAAAATTATACAGTGGAAATTTGAATATACTAGAAACTGCATTTGTTAAGAAAATAAGAATTTGTGACTATATTGTTACAGTTACACCTAATTATGTACCCCTAAAATGTGAGGAATTTATGAAGAATGTGAGGAATGTATGCATTTCTGAAGAATGCATCTAAGAATGAAGGAAAAATAAAGAAAATATATAGTACAATATACTAGAATAATGTAATAATATATACCAGTACTTATGAAGGAAGTTTTGTAGAGTATCTTTGAATTAACCAGTGCCTTAACAAACAGCTAAAAATGGCTTTAACTAGGAGAAAAACAAAAAAGGGTGAAGAAGATCACATTTATGCTGCTCTCTACCAGGTAATGTTAGACACCGCCAATCTGCCACAATATGGCCAGTGCTTAGTGTTGTTAGAAATAATAGCACTGCACATTCACCATGATAGTGAGACATTTAAGAGGCTGTTGCTTCTTTGAACAACAGTGACTTAAGATTTTGACAAAAATATTCCTTGGGAAGATGAGGTGGTTTCTGCCATAAGCGGGATTTTAGAAAAACTACTGCCTGCATTAATCTGTTTTATTTGCCTTTGTTGTTCATGATGTTAACTATAGATTCCTTGAAGTATGGAGACTGTTATAAGGTATTCCTTAAATACCAAAATTTTTTTCTTTTTAATATTTTATGAAAACATATCCCTGAAGAATCCTGGTGTTTTGTATCTGTGCCAGTCCGAGAATAATGCATGTTTGTACTTTTCTAGAGGGTCAAGAGTCTCTGTGGAAGAGTCTTATATGGAAGATGTACCTGTAGTGCATTGGAATCATAGAATTAGCACGGCCTGAATTTTGATAAAAGTCCAACCTTATATGTACCAGAAAATTCATGTCAATGTTTATTATAAGCAAATAAAGCTATTTTAAGAGAAGTAGTTTGTGGTTCACATTGTCTTTTAATCTCAGGTTCCTAGTGACTCTAATCTATCTTTCTGGAAATGAACATAGAGTGTTGTCATTATGGCCTCTGATTCCAACGTGAATTTTATTTCTGGTACCACTAAGCTTGCTTATTTAAAGTTATAAAAATACACATATTTGCTCACTCATCCTCAGACTGACTTTTTGTCTTTTTTAAAAAATACAAACACAGATCAACAGAAAAACCATTGCTTAATATTTAAATAATACTGTGTTATGCTAGTGTTAATAGTCATTGTGGTAGTGTGTGGTTGTAACTTACTGAGAGATTATAACCTGTCAGCTGCTGTACTCGGCAAGTTCTTCATCATCATCATCATCATTATCATCATCATCATCAGTCACAGGCAATGTTTATTAACTGTTTATCTGGAAATGTACTCTATATATACCATCCATTTAAAATCCCACAAACAGAAGTTCAAAAAGGCTCATAACTAGTGAGAAGTGGACCCTAAATTCAAATCCAGACCTATCTATTATAATTTAGCAGCTCTGAAATAGTGCATAATAAGTTTTAAAATTCAATACATTTCGCAGTCTTCCCAAATAGTCCATTTTCGAAACTGAACACACAATCTAATGTATTCTATACCTATTATCTGATGGCTGTATCTGTTTGAACTGACTCTCTGGATATACAAGTTATCTCTTAAGAGCATCTACACATATAACAATTTTCAAGTTTTCAAAGCTTTTCCTAATTGATTAGAGATGAAAGAAGATCTCACATCACACTACCGCATCAGCTCCAGCCCCATTCCCCTTCCTCTTCCTCATTCTTACCTCTTTCCTATGACACTGAAAGTTCCCACTCCTTATCGCTGAATGAGGAATACTCTACACATGAGGGAATTTCTTTGGGGACTGGACTTTGGAGACTGTACCAAAGTCCCAAGTGGGTTTATGAAAGAATTTTTTAGAGAAAATTTATTGTTATCCCTGGAGGAAATTGTGGTAAATATAATTTTCTCTATCTCTCCTGTTAAATTAACTCGAAATTATTCAAAAAGTAATGGCATTGTAGTTACTGAGAGTAGGCAGAGAACCCATGTATTCTTTTCTCAAAACCCATGTATTTTTAAGCCATGGTGGCTAAGAAATTCTTCCCACGTAATCTGATTAAAGGTTTACCACGTACACAGTTTTTCTGTTAAGGGTAGTTGAAGAAAGCAAGAGAATGGAAGGATTGAAGAAGCAGTGCTTGTGAGAGGTTAACTGTGAATTGAAAATGGCTAGTGACTGAAGACTTAGGAATGCACCACATGGTCAGGTAGAGAATAAGAAAGAAGTTGATCATTTTCTGTTTTTATCCCTTGGTTGTTGTTTTTTGTTTTGTTTCGTTTTTTTTTTGTTGTTGTTGTTGTTTGTTTTTGAGACAGGGTCTTGCTCTGTCACCCAGGCTAGATGGAGTGCAGTGGCACAATCTCGACTCACTGTAGCCTCTGCCTCTTGGGTTCAAAGGAGTCTTCTGCCTCAGCCTCCCGAGTAGCTGGGATTACAGGCACCCACCACCACGCCTGGTTAATTTTTGTATTTTTAGTAGAGATGGGATTTCATTATGTTGACCAGGCTAGTCTCAAACTCCTGACCTCAAGTGATCTGCCTACCTCAGCCTCCTAAAGTGCCAGGAGTACAGGCATGAGCCACCGCACTTGGCCTACACCTTGGTTTTGATACAGAAGTGCAATGAAGGATTAGAGAAGCAATCTTCCCAAATGATTCCACAAGTGTCTTAGAATGTAAGAGATGGG
Source organism: Pongo pygmaeus (assembly GCF_028885625.2). NCBI lineage: Eukaryota > Metazoa > Chordata > Mammalia > Primates > Hominidae > Pongo > Pongo pygmaeus. The sequence goes on along the minus strand of NC_072373.2, from coordinate 131,558,534 downwards.
ATTCTAGAGGGTCTGGAGAAAGCCTGAATGGTGAGGAGGATGAATAAAATATCTTGAAATTTGGTTCCAGTTTCTAGTCTCCATTGAAGCCCTTTTTCTAAGAGCATATCTGAAACGGAAGTGTAAAGGGAAAAAAGCTCAATTAGTACAAGATTCATTCCAAGTTGAGCTAGAAGGGAAAGAACAGAAAGCTAAAAGCATCCCCATATCTCAAATAGCCCTGAAAAGTGTACTCAATTTTGGCCACAGACAGGGAATCGAGCACATCTGTCATTTCCCATTGTTGTGAATGTCTTAAGGTTACCCAACCAAATGGTCAAAGAACATAGAAAAATCGTACCAGTTTAGCAGAGTCTGAAAGGTCTACTTCAGATTTGGAAAGCAGCACAATGTTGTCAGGGGAAATTCATTATTATTAGATTTAAACATTGCACATGATCATTATATCAAAAGACAAGGCATTCAGTAAAACTCTATAAATCTCATGAAATGCTTGTTGTGAGCAGATTCTTTGTGGAAACAAGTGAAGGAACAAAATCACAGCAGAGTACCAGAGACAGAACAGAGGTGTCTAGGTAGGTGGAGAGGAAGTGTAAATTCAGTTGCCTACTTTACTGACAAAAAGACTGCTTTGGCAAAATTTAAAAGCATATCTTATTATTGCTTCTTTGGTTCAATCATGAAGCAAAAGTGTACCATCTTATCAATTAAAATAATTATGCCAATTTTTCTCTGAATTCTTTTACAACAACTGCCCTAGCAATTACTTCCTCTCTTCTTTATATCTCAAATTTCTATGGCTTTTACTTCTACTAGCTATGAACATGGTCTGGAGAATTTTTCTTCTGTCATCCTACTCTATCAAGCTACTTTCCTCCCATAGCCATCTCTCTTCCTTTCATTATCACCATACTTCCCAAATAAGGGCTCATTGCTTTCTCTACTACAGTACACATCCATCCCTTTGCAATTTTTTGAATCTTATATACCAATGATGTTTTTCTTTTAAATGATAATACAACCCTGGTGTTTGCCAAGTTTAATGGCCTTTTATCAAATCAATGTTATTGAGATACACTTTACAAACAATAGAATTCTCCAACTATAGGTGTGTAATTCGTGTATTTTTAACAAATGTATACAGTTCTTTAACCCCACCCGAATCGCAATATAGAACACTCTCATCACCCCAAAAAGATTCCTGGTTCCTGTACTCCTCTGCATGAGGAATTCTCCTTTTTATTTTTAATTATTAAAATTCCTAAGACTACTTTGAATAACAGCAACTGTAACTCTTTTTTTTTTTGAGATGGAGTCTTGTTCTATCGCCCAGGCTGGAGTCCAGTGGCATGATCTGGGCTCACTGCAACCTCCGCCTCCCGGATTCAAGCTATTCTCCTGCCTCAGCCTCCCAAGTAGCTGGGACTACAGGCATGTGCCACCATGACCGGCTAACTTTGTATTTTTAGTAGAGACAGGGTTTCACCATGCTGGCCAGGCTGGTCTCGAACTCCTGACCTCAGGTGGTCTGCCTGCCTCATCATTTCCTTCTTATTTTGTTAATATTTTCTTCCTAATTACAAGTGATTTCCTCAAATAGCAAGAACAATGCGCTTTATTTCATTTACACCCTCCACAACATTATCCAGGGCTGGTCACAAAATTAAAATAATCATTATAACGAAAATAATAATACAATAATACTACTAACATTTACTGAGGGCTTGTCATTGCTGGGCAATGTGTCAAGTGCTTTAAATGGATTAAGTCACCAAAATCATAGGAACAACTGCATGAGATAGGTATGATTATTGTTCCATTTTACAGATGAGAAATATAACCTTCAGAAGGGCAACTACACAGCAATTAAGTGGCTGTGACAGAAGACAGATCTGAGCAGTTTAACTGGATAATAAAATTGTACTTTTTGTAAGTTATTTCTCGATTATCATTATAGTAAAAGCAAACATATGCATTTGTATTTATTTCCATCTATTTTCATATCGATGAGTTTCATGCTCAGAATTTTACTTTTGAAGAAAGGCTATATTGGAGGAGTGGGAAGACAAGTCAGAGAAAGCTTTTTAGGGTTTCCATCCCTAAAACCTCAGCTCTTTTAAAAATAGAGTATCACTTCTCCCTCTTTCCTAGGTGCATTTTGAGAAACAATTAAATTATTGGACTACAACATCCAAAGTGTCTCAGAAAATAAAAGGTGCCTTATGAGTGTGATAATGTTAAATTCACCTAATAAGGCAACCTAAAATAATTACTGCTAAAATATGTACTTGATAATTTCTACTTACACTAGATTCAAAACCCTTTAAGCATTTTTACTATATAAAAGGCATATCCATTTTGTTTAAATAACTACAGTAATACCAGATTCTTTTAAGAAAATCCTTCTCAAATTTTTTTTAATTTAACTGACTGTAGAACAAGGCTTGAGTAATAATTAGATTAACTGTGCAAAATGGCATTTTGGCCTTCTCTATTAAAAAAAAAAAAGGAAAACTTATTTCAAACTCCAATAATGCCTCTAGCCTACACATTTGAATTCTATGTTGTTTCAATGAATATATAAACAATTAAACATAGAAAATGTATTTTTAGAGAAACAGCAACTTTATATACCTAATGTGGGCACAGTCTGAATTGTCTTTGACACAGAGATAGACCAAATGACTTGGCATGTTTTAGAAGAGAACAAGAGGTGGATGATCAACTGTATGGAGATAAATACCAAATATATGTTGATATATTTCAGATTATAATGGTACCCTCTACCCTTTCCCTCCTTCATTTGGCCACTGAGGGAAACATAATAACTGCTGATAACGAAAGTCTTACCCATGGTGAAAAGTCCTATCTTTACTGTACATTGGGGACTAGCTTTTATATTGCTTGGATAACTGTAAACCTTTAAACTGCTGTTTCTAGGGCAAATTCTGCCCTCCAAAACTTAATTGGGCGGAATCCTATGTTGACTCAGAGGGAATAAAATCCTCTCAGAGTAAACCACTCACCCATTAATTTTTCCAAGGCATCAAGGTATCATTTAGTACCTGGAAAGAGGTAATTTACCTCATGGTACTTTGTAGGAGCTACTGACTAAGCAGTTTACTCCTAGGGAGAATGTAACTCGCCCTGGTTCACTGTAGAAACAGCCTCCTATTATAATCAGGATTATTATCCTCTGTTTACTCCCTTTCTCTGCCTGAGTCTCTCAGTAACAGCTGGGGGCCTCATTTATAAACAACCTGTGCTATAAAATGCCCATGATATACACAGTATGAAAACATGGGAACATGGTTTATCCTTGGGCATATTATTATTTTATTATTGTTTTATATGTATTCAGTGCATTTTCTCCAGAGAGCTGAAGGCATTTCATAAACTTTAAATAACCAGTAGGTATAAATCTGTGCCACTGTAAGTTATAGTTATTTAATAGTAATAAAACAACTTGAGGGTGAAGAATTGGTATTATTTATTTATAATTAGCACATGAGAAGGAAAGGACGTTTCAATAATCATAGAAAAATGCTAACGTAAATTTTTCCCCTGATTTTGTTTTTTACTATGGAATTGATGAAGTTTATGAGTTCAAGACTTTCATTGCCTAGAGTACGACAGTCTGCTTATAAAGTGTACTCAATAAATATTATTGAATGACCACAGAAATTATATTTTAATTGTATAAAATTATGTAAAATGTGTTGAAATTAACCTCAATTGCTATAGCCTAGTTATTTATAGATTTCCAAGCTTAGGAGCACAACCTTTTCTTGAATATTTTGGCAGATTTTCTTGGACCCTGATTTTACTAGCAGAAACCCATAGCCATCCACTGCACCCATAAATAATTCTTAGATTCCTAAGGGGCTTATTCTTGTGTGTTACATCTTGCTCTAATTTCTTGCTTCTGGTGAATTTACAATTTCTGATAGGTCTTAGTTTCTGAGATTACTGAATCATTTTCCAGGTGCATTGACTCTACCCCTCACTAGAGACAACTCTTACTGTTACTGAAACCAAACTTGTTCTGCTCGTCACAGGACAGCCCATAAGTCCAGAGACATGGAGCTGGAGAAAGAAAGGTGACTTTATTTCTGACAGCCAGCAAACCAAGAAGATAGTGGACTAGTATCCTAAAGAATTATCTTAAGTTAGTACAAATTTCAGACTCTTTTTATGTTAAGGGCATGGGGAAGAAGAGGGGTTTGATATCAAGAAGTGACTGATGACCACAAACATCTGGGTGGTCTATGAAGACTGGGGACTTCTTCGTGCTCGGTCAGGTCACAAGTCTCTTATACATCTTCAGTGAAACATAGTTGTTACATACTTCCCCTTTAATCCGAGTTGGTTTCAAAAACTACATGAGCGCTGTTTTTGCATATTATCTAAGTGCTCTAAAATTATCCTAGCCTATATGCAGGAATGGGTAAAGACCGCTTTATAAAATGGAGTTAGTTATGTTCATTCTTTTACTGTTTCATTGTTACACTATGCCTTTATTCCCTCCCTCCGATCCTCCAAAATTATAATCAAAGAACACTCCAGATTTCGTGAAGGTTGGGCCATGCTTGTTGTGGACAGGGACAGCAAAAAAGCACTGCTCAGGTGAAGTTTAAAATCTTGATCCACTGTAACTGTATCTCCACTGGAAATTTCTAACAGACCATGTCCGTCCTCACCTGGCCCAGGTTCCAGGCATTAGATTACTGCCATTTTCCAAGGTATCTCTTTCCAACTCTGGGCTCTTCTTTTTCCTACATTTTAGCCAACTTATATACACTGAATTTTTATTTATTTATTGAATAAATAGAAACAAAACAATTTAAACAAACAAAACACTTTAAGTCTTGTTTGTTTAAACTCTCTGATCTAAGCTAGGACCAAGGAAATGTATCTTTTATAAATAAGTATATACAGCAGGTAAAAGTTTTTGCCTTCTCCTCTTCCCATCCCAATCAAAGAAACATTTTTATCTAAGAAGAATTCAACTTTTCTTCTGTAAAGTGTGTCCTAGATGGCATGGGACAGTCGTGGTTTGTGCCTATTGTCCATGACCAATTATTCATAGCACATTTTGTCTCTTGAAAATTCTCCAGTTGGGATGATTGTGTTTTGCCACCCACATGGCAAATATTTTCTTATAATCTTTTAAGGGAAAAGTCTTTGAAGACAAATAACAGTGTATATATTCATACATATTCACTCACATGTGTGTAATGGAGTAAAATGTTTAACTGATTTTACAATGCAGATGATGTGTACACCTTAAACTTAACCATTTCTAATAATGTAAAACACTCCTTTGATTGCATTGGTTACTTTGATTACTTGGTCTTTCTTACCTCTGAAACACCCTACCTCCAACCCAGGAGTTCATTTTGAAGATGATGTTTGGGTGTTTGTAACCTCATGATACAGGTGAAAACGTTCTTGGATAAGATGTTTGCAAGTCTTTTTAGTTTTACACAGGTGGCCCCTCTCCACCTGTGCACTGCTTACTAGCCAGAAATTGTGTCTGTAATTGTTGCCTGGAATGATCTAAAGTAGTCATCTGTCTCAGCTTGGTTGAAGCCCAGTGGTCCTCCATGGCTGTCTTCACCTGATTTGGGGTTATTTCAGGCCATTGGTGGTTTTTTGCTGTGCACACAGTTCAGCCCCTGCCTAGACTGATTGCTATGTAGCCTCACTGAAGAGCCACTACATCCCTTTTATATGTCCCCTCTGGCAAGCACTCCAGACAGATTCTCCCATACTTCTGTGTGCCTTCTATGAACACAGAAAACAAGAATGCCTCTTGAAAGTTAAAAAGCATATTTGTATGATGTTGACTTCAAGCTGGCTGCTTCCTGGATCCCCAACTGGGGAGTCAGGACAAGAACTCCCCACTCTTCTCCCCACATTGAGTTACCAGCATCTTTTTGTCCCTCTTTGCTCTTTTTCTCCCAACCCGTCCCCTACCAATACATTCACTTTGAAGTCCTTGGAGAGGATTAGGAATCACACACCTGACCACTCCCTTCTCCTATTGCTACTTAAGATTGAAAGTTCCTTGTTCTTGATGCCTTAGGTGGTATTGGAATCTTCTCTACGTATTGGGAGAAGCTCTCCAGGTGTAAACTGTGATTGTTTTTATTTATTTATTTTTATTTTATATATATATATTTTTTGGAGACAGGGTCTCGCTCTGTTGCCCAGGCTGAAGTACAATGGTGTGATCTCAGCTCACCACAACCTCCACCTCCTGGATTCAAGCAGTTCTCATGCCTCAGCCTTCTGAGTAGTTGGAATTGCAGATGTGTGCCACCACGCCAAGCTAATTTTTATATTTTTTGTAGAGACATGGTCTCATCATATTGGCCTGGCTGGTCTCGAACTCCTGGCCTCAGGTGATCCACCCATCTCCTCCTCCCAAAGTGCTGGGATTACAAGTGTGAACTATTGTGCCTGCCCTGTGATTTTTTTTTTATGACAATTAAAGAGATTTAGAAAATATTTCTTTTAGAATAGTAGCCTGGCTTACAAGAAAATTGACTTGCTACATAATCTATTTTAAATATCAGAAGTGAATTTCTTTCTTTCTTTGCATTCTTTAAATTGCATTTCTAGTTTTCCCCACCTCTACCACATCATCTCCCCCACCTCCATCTCCTGTATAGACAGATGAGCCTTAAGAACAACAATTACTATATACTGAAGCTCAGATGTTAATCAGGTAATCCTAGTCTTAAATGTCTGTCCATTTTTTCCTCCTAGATTTGAGAAAATAAAAGGCACAAGAAATCCTGGCCTGAATGGTCATCAGAACTTCTTGTGTGTTGCTTCCAAAATTTTAGAAGCACTTTTGAGCAGACTGCTTATAAAACATGGCTACTTTCTAGATTCAGCTGTCAACCACAGAATTGTCTACCACTAAGGACAGTGTCAGTTCCTAAAATCATAGAAGTGATGGTGTCTAATTGCCCAGAGAAAGAATTAAAAGTTAATGTGGGTTTTGGGATTTTTTGGTGTGTGTGTGGCCAAATCAGCAGTTGTTCATAACATAAAAGTTTCATGATGGTACATGTGGTACTACATTTTTTTAATGATTGAATTATTATTTTATTACTATTATAAAAATTTGCTCACAGAGTTTTACAGCAACTTTATAGAAATATACTTTTTAAGTATAAAACTATATTCAAAAAACATTCTTCATTGATTAGAACAAATTCTCATAAATCTTCTGATTCCATTTATGAATTTCCCATATGAAAGAGCCAAAAAAGAGAATGTCTGCTCTACTAAAATTCTCTGGAACATCCTCTCAGTACTCAGTGGAAGATGGATGAGATCCTTCTGCAGCAGATGATGAACAATAATTATAAGTAAATGGTAGTGTATTTTAGAGGACACACATTTAGGAAATATTTGAAATAAGAAGTAGGGAAAGGAGAGACTTCTGAACAAATAAAAAATGATCTAGAAAGCAAACCTGCAATCCAGCATGGTAATTTTTATACAGGAAAACTAAAAAATAGGGCCATTGAGGTTTTTTAAAATACAAGAGGGAGCAAGGAACAACAACAATCTTATGTCAGTGAGGTATTATCTTGAATGGAAAAAAAGCAATTGTGATAAATAAATTATTAGTTAAAGATATAAAACAATAATAGGGTCAGCTGTAGAACATGTTAAAATTCAGAAGTCTGTGGAATGATCCTTTACATGTATTCTGCTTCTGTTGAGTTCAGATCAAAATCTACAACCTTCATTAAATTAATGCCTTATTTTTAAAATATTCTCCATGGTGCCTGAATAAGACAGAGGAGTAAGTCTAAATTGGGCCCTTATGCCATACATATTTATTTCATTAAAATAGGAGAATCTGAAATAAAATTTAAATTACAAATATGGAAGTGGCTTTAGATTTTCTTTTTGGTTTTGGCTTTTTTTCTTTTTTTTTTTTTGTTCTACTGATAATTCAATCAAATGCAAACTATTAATATGAATAAAATATATTGAGGGTAGTTATGTTTTTGTTCATCTACTTGTTCATTCATTCAAAACAATGTGCCTATTCTCATTTAGAGAATACAGTGAATGGTATCTTTTCACCTGTAATATTCCGAATTCAAGTGAAGGACACGTGAATTCTGAGATTTTCAGCATGCACAGGGATAATTTCCCTCAGAATCAAAGATCAGGCTCTAAGCAGAGGGTATCTACTCGTTCATCACATTAAGTGACCACCATAGGTCAGGCCTTATTGGGCAATGAACGTATAATGGTAAGTAAGGAGACAGGGCTTTGTTAGCCCTGCTAACAAAGGCTTAGTTTGGGAAGGTCAGGAATGGCTTCTCAAAGACAGCAACAGTCAAGGCCACCAATAATAGAAAGTATATTATTAAACAGTCGATTTTAGCTAAATTCTGATGTAGTATTAAAAATGTTTTGAAAGATAATTCAGGGCCAGTTCAAGGGTAGGACGAGATTTACAATCAAAGAGTAAGAGTTTACTCTTTATCCAGCTGACTGTAAAAGGCTATTTAAAATTTCGAGACAAGGAAACAAAATGATTAAAGATGTACTGCCTAAAGGAAAGCAGATGAGTCAAGTGGCGAACAAAAGATGCAACAAAGAGGTGAGCAAGTAGAGGCAGTGTGTGGGGGACAGTTTGTAGATTCAATGTGGAAAAGGATAAAGAGATGTTAAGGGGCTATGGACTTGATGGGTAGGTTTGTTTTTTTTGTTTTTGTTTTCATTTTCCACCATGAATGTCATCCAAGCCCTTATGTTAGGCAAACCAGAAAGTTAGTAGATATTGAGCAAATATAAAAGGATAACCAATGGGACACGTTCCATAGGCAGTGGAAGAAGTATCAGATGCGGGATACCAGTGGCAGAATTTGTCTTAGAAAAAAATAATTCTTCTTTTCTGAGAAGGAAAAGATGGTCTCAAGTGATAAAACAGCAAAGCACTTCAGTCACATGTAATTTCTCACTCTTCCTACACGGGTCATGCTTTTCATGCCTCTTTACATTTACACAGAATGTTTCCTCTGCTTAGGATTTTCTTCACTATCTTTTCCACTTAAATGTGACTTCCATAAAAATCTTCATGAACCCCATCCTTGCTTCAGTCCTAGGCAGATTTGTTTTCACTATTCTATGCTCCCACAATACATTTTGCATGCTAAAATTATAGCCATCATTTGTTCACTCAGTTATTTAAAATATTTTATTTATTTATTTTTTAAACACAATCTTTTTTTTTTTTTTTTTTTTGAGATGAAGTCCCACTCTGTCACCCAGGGTGGAGTGCAGTGGCACAATCTCAGCTCACTGCAACCTCTGCCTCTTGGGTTCAAGCGATTCTCTTGTGTCAGCCTCCTGAGTAGCCGGGACTACAGTTGCGTGAGACCACACCTGGAAAATTTTTGCATTTTTAGTAGAGGCAGGTTTTCATCATGTTGGCCAGGCTGGTCTTGAACTCCTGACCTCAGTGATCTGCCCGACTCGGCCTCCCAATGTGCTGAGATTACATGTGTGAGCCACTGCACCCAGCCAAAAATATTTTTAAATGCCTACTATATAATAGGCACTTTTTTTAGCCTGTGAAATCACAAGGATTTATAAGATGTGCATAGTTCCTACCTTCATTAAGTTTACATTTTGATGGAGGAGAACACACTATAAACAAGAAAGTAGACAAATAAAATATTTTCAGTTTTAGTAAATGCTATGAAGGAAACAAGCAAAGGGAAGAGATAGAAAATAATACAAATATAAGGAGTTAGAGAATGAGGCTATTCTGGCTTTGTATAGGAATGTCAGGAAGAGAATGAGTGTTTCTTTAAGCCAAACTCTAAAGGTAGAGAAATAAGTAGCCATTTGAACAGTTTTGTGAAAGAATGCTGGGATGAACAGAGGCACTCCAGGCAGAGGAAACAGCATGTGCACATGCCCTGAGAACGAACACGACTTTCTATGTAAATGGAGCTGATAAAAGACCAGAGTGGCTATGTTACAGGACCACCAGGTTCATATTCCCCCTGTGCAGTAACAGACCAATGCACCAAGAGAGCAGGGTTTGCAGCAGAAAAAGAGTTTAATGATTGAGGGGTGGCCAAGCAAGGAGACAGAAGGGACCCTCAAATCCATCCCCTCAAGGAGTTCTGGGATGAGGGTTTTTAAGGGTATTGTGGAGAGTGAGGGGCTGGAATACTGGGGACATTTGTTGGTCAGGGTAAGGGGGGATGACATCATCAGGATGTAGAAACTGCATTATTTGGTGAGTCAGCTCTTCATAGGGCCCTTCAGATGAGCTGGCATCAGCAGTGTCAATGGTATATTGACATTTCTGAAAGAAATTTTCAAAGGGAATATCTGAAAGAATATTTCAAAGGGAAAACTTAATGTTTCACAATGTTCAAGTTGTTATCTATAGAACAGTTAAAGAGGAATTATAATCTTGTGACAGGGTCTGCATGATTCTGGGCAACAGGCACCAAACCATTATGAGGAAGCAGGTCAGAGAGCAAGCTGGCCTAATAATTAATGCCGAATGTGCTGCAAGCTTGGTTTATTTTCATTTCTCCCCCTTCCTTCTTCCCTGGTTAATTTTGTAAAGTTTATAGAGATGGTTTCAGTTAGACCTGTGCTGTCAATACACTAGCAATTCACATGCATATTTAAATTTAAATCTAAGTTTAAATTTAAGTTAAGTTAATGTTAAATAAGATTTGAAATGCAATTCTCAGTCCTACAAGCCATGCTTCAAGTGCTTAATATCCATGTGAGGTTAGTGGCTGCTATACTGGATGGTGCAAAAAGAGAACATTATTGTAATCATAGAAGTTCTATTGGGAAGTTTATGGGTAGTACATGGACTAGGATGTAGTGAGTAGTGAGCTGTGGATGCAGAGAAAGACACTGGACCCTGCAATGTCTGGAGCGTGCAGTTATTATGGAACATGGCCTTTCTGTGAGCTTCTTAATGGCAGAAATGATGCGATGTTGCCTCTGTTGTTCTAAACATAGAATACTTTTTGATAAATGAGCTAGTAAATAAATGAGCCAAAGCTGAGGTCATCGTTATACCAAATTGGCTTATACTTTTCAACTCACTTGAAAAAACTGGACAATGTAAAAGTGAGGAAACAAACAAAAAAGGTATTTGAGGAGCTCATTTGGATCTTAACTAATTAGAAGTAATCTGCTGAAAATGAGAGTGGCAGAAATGGTTTCCAGAAAAAAATGCATTAGAAAATGTGAGGGAGACTTAGGGAATTAAAGAAACTAAATATGCCAGTGGAAATTAGATGGCTTAAATTTATCATACTCCCAATATCAAGATTTTCTCCACTTCCTTTGTAAAAGAAATAAAACATTCATTTGTTTATTCATTTATTAAACAAATATTTATTGGCCACACACTGTGGTCAGTATTATAGATGCTGGTGATTCTATGTCAAATGGGATTAGCAGATAAAAAAATAATAATAATAATAAAAGATAATTTTATACTTCAATTTACAATAAGGAAATCAGCAGTCTGACATATTAAAGAGTAATTGGGGGGCAGGTTGAATATATTAGATCAGTTGAAGCACATGGAGATTAACTAAAAAAGTAAACCTGTTGGGATATTCCAGTATGTAAAGTGAGCACCGTTGACACAGAGGCTGATTTGGGGTAGAGAGCCTAGTGGCAGTCATGCAGGAGATGGAGAAAAATTGAGAGTGTGAAGTATGAAATAAGAACAAAGATGATTTGGCAACATGAGAAACAGTACTGTTAGAAGGCAGTATGACTCTGGTCAAATGAAAACTCAGAATTAATATAATCGGAGCAATGCTAAGTGATAGCAAGCCACAATCTTTTCCCCACTTTTTTTCCTTCAGGTTTTAGCTTAATCATGGCTTTCTCAGGAAAACCTCTTTTGACCTTTCTAACTAGGCCAATTCCCTCATTATGTACAATCATAGCAGAATACATTTATCTTATATAGCATAGTTGTAATTTTAAGTGGTTCTGCTGATTATTTGACAAGAAGATTGATGATACGGTCTTTGGAATTGAACAAAGATGAAAGCAAATAAGTTCAATTGAAGAAGTGGAAGTTTGCAAGTAACTGCGGAGTGAAGGTTTTAGAAGAAATGACAAGAACACTGATGTAAAAAAGGATATTATAGGTTGGGCATGGTGGCTTATACTTGTAATCCTACACTTTGCCAGGCCAAGGCCAGAAAATTGCTTGAGTCCAGGAGTTTGAGACAAGCCTGGGCAATATATTGAGACTCTTTGTCTCTACAAACAATTTAAAAATTAGTTGGGCATTGTGATGCATGCCTTGTAGTCCCAGCTACTCAGGAGGTTGAGGCAGAAAAATCACTTGAGCCCAGAAGTTCTAGGCTGCAGTGAGCTGCGATTATGCCACTGCAATGGGCGGCAGAGCAAGACCCTGTCTCAAAAAAAAAAAAGAAGAAGAAAAAAGGATTACGTTAGTAGATGTGTTGGACAGAGAAACTGAATTAGATGCCAATGTCAACCCAGGTAGAAACTGGAAAGGCCTCAAAGAAACAGTGAAGACTTGAAAGACAGTGATAAATTGTTATTAGAGACTAGAGACGTTGCGATCTTTTTATTCAGTGGCAAAGATTTCAGTAACATTGCAAATGGAAAATATGTCTAGGAACAGGTGGATTTCAAGTAGGAGACTTCCAGGCATAATGTTGTAAGTGCTAACGGGCTTTTTTTAGCCATATATGGAAAGGTATGGATATACAGACATGAACCAAAAAAAGCCCTATTCAATTTTCTAACAAGTTTCATAGAAAATATAAAGAATTTAAGACTTGCTGAGTTAAAAGATAGGATTATTTTCATCCTCACATTTTACAACTGATGGGGACAAAAAGTAAAAAATGCCTTAGGGCACATATCAAATTCAGGGCATTGCCAAAAAATTGTAGCCCCAGGGTAAAGTTTAGATCAAGGGTGTGGCTGAGAGAACCCTTAGGAAGCAGCCAAAAGATTTAAGACATGCCTTAAAAGAATCTTAAGGGCATTGTCCTTCATTACAATGAATCTCAGCTACAGTTAGAAAATAAACAATTTCAAAGCAATTTGTGGGTGAGGCTTTTTGTTTTTGTCTGCAGTTTTTGATGGACTGAATCCCAATGAGAGTCATAAGTAACTCATGAAGTTTTAAAAAATACTGTATTGGCAGAAGCACCACCAGCTTGGACTAAAAAGGACAGATACAGTTCAAAAATAAGAGCCTTTAAAGCTCTACACTTTTACAGGCAGAAACAGGCTAACAAAGTTCATCAGTGGCAAACATAGGCAATTTCTAATAAAAAATGAAGGGTGACTCAGAGTAAAGACAAGAGAATCACTCCGAGGGCTCATGACTGGACCCTAATCAGGAAGTTGGTGGTATGTGTCTACCTGGATTTCAGAACTGCTGTCAAATAGAGATATATTTCTGTCTTCCACCCCACCTTTAAAATTAAATGTTTATTACGGTTTATCATGCTTTTTTTAAAAACCATGTTATGTTGAATGTGTATAAAGTGTGTGGTGGAGACACAAATAACTTTGGTCTTTAGTTAACAGGCCTTATAAATCAAACAGAAAATACTGCACCTGGACCCAATTAAATAGTAATCTCTTCAACATCAAGCTTGAGCCAATGTGGTAATGAGATGAGATGCTACAGGTCTGACACCACCTTTGCAAAATTATGGCAGTAAGAGAAATCTAACATAGTTGACTCCATCTTGCTTCTGACCTCCAAGCTCTCTTTGGTCATTCTTGCTTGTAGACCAAGCTAACTTTGGGTGTAATTTAGTTTATGGTTTAACTTAAAAGCAAAGATGATAATAGTCCCTCTCTAAAACTAACCCCCTCCTTCTAAGGGACCAAGAACAACCTTTGCAAGACTATTGAAAAGCTACACTAACAGGATTTATATGGTTTGGCTGTGTCCCCACCCAAATCTCATCTTGAACTGTAGCTCCCATAATTCCCTTGTGTTGTGGGAGGGACTCAGTGGGAGATAATTGAATCATGAGAGCAGTTTCCTCCATGCTGTTTGTGTGTTAGTGAATAAGTCTCATGAGATCTGATGATTTTATAGTGGCAAACCCCTTTGGCTTGGCTCTCATTCTCTTCTCTTGTCTGCCACCATGTGAGACATGCTTTTCACCTTCTGTCATGATTGTGAGGCCTCCCCAGCAATGTGGAACCGTGAGTCCATTGGACCTCTTTTGTTTTGTAAATTGCAGAGTCTCCGGTATGTCTTTATCAGCAGCCTGAAAATGGACTAAAACAAGGACTATGGGAGGGGTCTGAACTCTGCTAAAGTGTAGGCATGTTTTTTGTAATCTGTCACTTGCTCAGCAGTCATATGTCCAGGCCACAGTTCACAAAATAGGATAATTTCTATAATCCTTTATTGCTCAGGGGTCTTGTGGTCAAACTTCACAAGATTGCCACTTCCCAATTGCCCCTATTCATAACATCACTATTGTAGAACCTAAGATTGATTTTTTTTTAAGATAATTTTCAGACTGACCCCACCTGGACCCCTATAACTCATGATTCAGCTGGTCCTGTGGCCCCATACAGAGGTGGACTCAGGGCAGAGGACCATTCTCCACACCCCTATGATTTTATTTCCAACCAATCAGCAGCACCCATTCCCTAGCCCCCCGTACCCACCAATTTGGCCATAAAACTCCTAACTTCTGAGCCTTCAGTGAGACTGATTTGAGTAATAAAACTCCAGTTCTTCCATGTGGGCTTGGCCTTGTGTCAATTAAAATCTTTTTCTACTGCAGTGCCGTAGTATGAGTAAATTCATTCTGTCTGTGTGGTAGGCAGGAAGAGCCCATTGGGCGATTAAGTTTTGGGTGAGGGATGAGTAGATTTTGCATTCATAAAGGATGTGGATCATTGTCAAAAAGAAAGCAGACACTGGTCCTTTACAAAGATGGTCTGAAAATGAGCCATACTTCTCAATATTCATCACTATTCTGTCCCCTCCCCTAGAATCTGGGCTGGCTCAGAATTTTGACCAATAAAATGGACAAATGTTTCTATGTGATTTCCAAGTCTTGGTATTAAGAAATCTTCAGCTATACCTGGGTCTCTTGGAACACACTCTTGGATACACCCAGTGGGAACTTAACTTCCATACAGTGAGAGACTCAAGACACATGGAGAGAACATGGATATGTATTCCTATTAATACCCCTAGGTGAGCTTCCAGCTAATAGCCAGAATCAATTGCTTGCCATTGAGTGAGGCTTGTTGGAAACCCAGTTCACTGGAACTTTCAGATATCCCCAGCCCAGCTGATAACAAGTTATAACCACATCAGAAATCTCAACTCAAAACCACTAGCTGGCCCCAATCATTAAACATCACTGTGAAAGAGAATAATAAATTTTTGTTTTGAGTCATTAGAAGTCTCTAAGTTTCATGTAGTTTGTTACACATGGGGATTTCATAAGAACAGATACAATATTTTCTAAGTACATATTCTAATTTCCACTGTAACTCATAAGCTTCTTCAGAACATGATCTATATTGTAGACACCTTTGTATCCACAGTAGTGTGTAGCATGCTTTATACATTTTGTTATGTATTAGTCAATATTTATTGAGTGAATAAACAGATTATTTCTTATACTATTAATTATCCCACAGAAACTGTACTTGGTTTTTAACAAAGCAAATCAAGTTAACCCCCTTTTAGCAGATCTGCTTAATAGAAATTCTTTGTTTCCTTCATCTGAGAATGTCTTTATTTTAACCTTCATTCCTGAAGGATATTTTCACTGGACATAGAATTCTAGGATGAAAATTCTTTACTTTCAGCATCTAAAAAAATATTCCACTTTCCTCTGGCCCACATGGTTGCTGATGAAAAATCCACATTCATTAGAATCTCATGCACCTACATGCTATGCATCAATTTTTATTTTTCTGTCTGTTTTTAAAGTACTTTCCTTGGTCTGTAGTTTGAGCAGTTTTATTATGATGTGTTTTAACATGGATTTCCTTCAGCTTATCCTCTTTAGGATTTTCTGAGTTGCTCAAATGTGTAAGTTTAGACCTTTCAACAAATTTGGGAAATTTTCAGCCATTCAAATATTTTTTTTACACCACACCATTTCTCCTCTCCTTTTTTGACTCCAGTGACACAAATGTCAGATGTTTTAGTTTTATCCCAGTCCCTGGGGTTCTGTTCCTTCTTTTTTTCCAATCATTTTACTCTCTAGAGTTCAGATTGGATAATTTTTAATTATTTATCTTCAAGTTCACTGACTCCTTTGCCATTTCAATTCTGTTATTGAGTCCAACAAGTAAATTTTTAAAATTTGGTTATTGCTCTAAAATTTTTCACTTATAGCTCTAAAATTTTCTGTTGGTTTTGTTTCCGTCTTATCTTTGTTGAGACTTTATTTTCTCATTTGCTTAAAAGTGTTCAGTCTTATTTCTTGAGAGTTATTTCTGAAGACTTATAATGACTTTAATGTCTTTGTCTTGTAATTTCAACATGTGTGTCCTTTCAGCACTGGCATCTGTTGTCTTTTCTTTTGTGAGCTGAGATTTGCTTTGTTCTTCATATGCTAGTTCTTCATTTAGATGATATTCTGGACATTTTGAATATTATGTTACAGACTCTAGGTCTCATTTAAATCTTAGGATTATGGTGATTTTTATTGTCTAGTTTTGTTTCAGTAGGCAAGAAACAAACTTAACTTCAGGGTACCTTTTTCCAGCCCACCTACTGTGGGCTAGTGTCCCACTGAAAATATTTTTCACAACTCAGTGGCTGGTCTGGAACCTGGGAAGTTGTGTGGACTATGGTTTTTAATGCCTTTGGTATGCTGTTTTGGGCCAGATCCATGCAAGTGCAGCATGGGAATGTGAGTCCAGTAGTTCATACACCAGTTTAAGCAATAGCTGCCTTAGAATTCCCTTCTCCCTGTGGTCTCAGAACTTTCTGCTTGCCTGTGCTTTTATTTCATGATCCTCTAGTCAGAAAGCTAGGCCTTGGGTTTTCTTGTTTTGCCAGTTGTGAAAATTGAGACTGCATCTAGCACTAAGCAATAGGAGGACAGAGAGAGAATATGACTCAAAGTAAATTCATACCTTGCCTTTAGAATCACTATTCCTTTGGTCAAAAAAAAAAAATAAGGTCTCCACCTTGTAGTATTTCAGATGTTGCCCAGACTCTGTGCCTGGGGAAAAGGATAGTAAGAGAGAGAAAAGGAAAGAAAACAGGGATTTACCCCATTCTTTTTAGACTTTAGGAGTCTTGTTTCCAACTTCATGGTACAGAAAATGAGACCTCCTCTGTACCCACCAGTTGGTACTTCTAAGTTTCAGGTTGCCTTTGAGTCTACGGCATATGGCAGGAGATACTGGTGTGTCTGGAATTGCTTCCTTCTGATGGGTTCTTGGTCTTGCTGACTTTAAGAATGAAGCCGCAGACCCTCACGGTGAGTGTTACAGTTCTTAAAGATGGTGTGTCTGGAGTTTGTTCCTTCAGATGTTCAGATGTGTCCAGAATTTCTTCCTTCCAGTGGGTTCGTGGTCTCACTGACTTCAGGAGGGAAGCCACAGACCTTCACAGTGAGTGTTACAGCTCATAAAGGTAATGTGGACCCAAAGAATGAGCAGCAGCAAGATCTATTGTGAAGAGTGAAAGAACAAAGCTTCCACAGTGTAGAAGGGGACCTGAGCGGGTTGCCGCTGCTGGCTGGGGTGGCCAGCTTTTATTCCTTTATTTAGCCCTGCCCATGTCCTGCTGATTGGTCCATTTTACAGAGCGCTGATTGGTCCATTTTACAGAGTGCTGATTGGTGCGTTTACAATCCTTTTGCTAGACACAGAGTGCTGATTGGTGCATTTTTACAGAGTGCTGATTGTTGCATTTACAATCCTTTAGCTAGACACAGAATGCTGATTGATGCATTTTTACAGAGTGCTGAGTGGTGCATTTACAATCGTTTAGCTAGACACAGAGGGCTGATTGGTGCGTTTACTATCCTCTAGCTAGACAGAAAAGTTCTCCAAGTCCCCACTTGACCCAGGAAGGATGGCTTCACCTCTCACTGGTAGAGGGAAAAAAAGAGACATTAATCTCTGGTTTTGTTACAGTAGGTATCTAGTCTGGCATGAGCAGGGCAGGAGAGGGCTCACCCTAATCAAGAATGTCAGGTGACCATCAGTTGATGGTCAGGCTGTTGTTAAACTCTCTCTCTGAAATGATAATTGACCCCAGCCAGCACCAGGGAAAGGCAGTCTCCCAGTAGATAGAAAATACCTGAAACTGGTGATCAGCAGCACCTGCCTTAAGTGGAAAAATGGTGGAGTTTAACTGGTATATGACATTGGAATGGTAAGGGAAGAATGCCTCAAATGAGCATGCATACAACTCCAGTAAACGCACTGCACATGCTTACCTCCCAAGTGCTAGCAGGCCGCTGTGCGTGCGGACAGCCCACCTTAAGGGAAGAATCAGGGAGAAGGGACACAAGACTCTGGAAGCATGCCAGCATCTAAAACCCCAGGTCAAAAGGTCAAACTGTACACTTAAATCTCTCAAATCACCCGCTTGGCCCTCTTCTAAGTGTACTTTGCTTCCTTTCATTCCTGCTCCAAAGCTTTTTATTAAATGTTCACTCCTGCTTTAAAACTTTGAGTCTATGTCAGGTCGCTCCTTCTGCCTTAAGCTCCCTTGCCCAAATTCTTTCTTCTGAGGAGGCAAGAATTGAGGTTACTGCAGACCTGTATGGATTCACCACTGCTAATACTTTTGGGATTATATCAAATTCTGGACTCCTTCACAAATCTCCCCATTACCATTTACTTTTTAGTCTTCAGATATCTTCTCTATTCCTTCTGTTCAGAGGTTGTATTTATGTTAAGTTGGAGACCCAGGGTAGTGCGCTTACTTCATCTTGCCCAGAGGTGACATCTCTACAGAAATTATTGGAACAAATATTTAGAGAAAATAGAAATAGCTTTTTATATGCTATAGCCAAGGTCTAAAACAATTATTATCATTAAATGAACATATAAAATATTCTCAATGTATTTTTACAATATACGACCTTTCATAAAAGCACTCTCATAATTTAATCATTTTAATATGATCTTTGTATTTATCTTTAAGTAATCACATTTTAAATTAAAACAATCATTTTCCTGTGATAGATTTCAATTTGTTAAATGTTATAGGTATTTAGATTTGTTAAATGTCAAATTTATTTTCCCTAAAGCCAAATAAAAATATTAACCACAGAGAAAAAGAATTAAAAAAAAAAGAAAGAAAAATAATCAGAAAAATAATCACAGGGGAAAATAGTAAAATGGTAAGAGGGAGTAAAATGTGCAAAAATTTGGCCATTCAATATATTTGGATACAGTAATCTGTTAAACATATTGCCATTTATTTTTCTCAATACCTGGATTCCTGATTGAAAGCTTCATTTTTCACTGTGCTGTGGGCATTGTTCCATTCCTTCAAATAGAAAAATGAGCTCATGTATCAGAAAACAAATTAAAATTTAAGAGAAAAAGGGCCCCACCAGGACACTGGTGAAAGCCAACCAAGAAAAAGAAATATAAGGAAATGCAAATCAGTCTGTCTTGTTAAGCAAATCTAAAGCACTGCTTAAAGACTTTGCATAAGGGAAATACACCCTTCTTGCCAGCTGTGGTTTCTGCCTATTGTTGAGTCTAATGAATGGTTATTTTCCTTCTGATGTTTATTCTAGAATAACAATTAAGGTCATTGATCTCAAATTCTAGGTTGTTATTGCCAATCATCCACCCACAATTTTATATTGTCTTATTTTTACATAATGTTTTTAATTTTCTTCAAGTCTGCAAATAACAATTTTTTTAAAAGAAAGATTTCTTAGGTTTTCAAGCAATCATTTGTCACTCTATAACCGAAGCTAAAAATCCAAGACAGCACATTTTCTTAGGTTTTCTTTTGACATTGTTAGGAATATTTTTATTGTTTTATTTTTAAGTCACATGCTAACAACCTGTTTTTCTCCGCTAAGCTTCATAACATCTTTATGGAGAAGTAAAGCATGTTTTGGGAAATAATATATATTTTTTTTAAATGGAAGAAAATGTTGTTTACATTGATAGGTTAGAACCTGGTTCACAATGCCCATAGTAAAATGCTTATTTTCCTTGCTTTTTATTTTTTATCTGAATGCAAAAATATGATATATCTCCTAAGTGATAAAATACTTTCATTGGATTTCAAGGAAAATAGATGTTAGATTAATCTGGATCTAACCTTCTTATCACCGTAAGCTTTAATAAAACAGAAGCTTTACATCAGCAATATAAGGAAAGTGTAAGAAGCTTTAGAAAAGGGTTATGTTGCTCAACCTGGCTCTGAAGAAAAAAAATTATATCCACATGCACATAGTCTGTGCTCTATCAGCAAATGTTCCAAAATATCCCCATCTTAAACCCTTCTTTTCATCTTGTTCTTGGTGTTGCCTTATCTTTGTCTCTCTACATCAGTAAGAGCATTTTAACATGCTGGATAGAACAAGTAAGCAGCTTTGAACATTTACATCAAAAATTTTATGCTATTAGAGGAAACCAAAAATATTTCACCCCAAAAGATACTTCTTTGACATATTTTGAGATGGTTGCTCAGAAGGCTTGCAGACAGGAATAGCCTTGAAAAGCTGCCTTTTGTGGAGATTTTTTATCTGTAGAGAAAAATCTACATTATTGAAATAAATAGGCTTTCTTTGAGCATCCCCCTATCCCCATTGTCCAGATCAAGGAAAGATGAACTCAACCACAGGCTACCATCATTTTATTCTGAGGGTAGCTCTGAAATTACCTGACATATTTTCATCTGTATAACATGACAGCCTTTGCTTGACATGCTTTCCTCCCTTCACTCTCCTATAACCTGTGAGCTATCTCCCCATAACCCAGATAAATTTGGCCCTAGACCACTGTTTTTGAGCTTATTCATTTCCCCTGGAAATAATTTACTTCTACACCTTGAACCCTCATCTTCTGTCTTCCCAGTGAATGAAGGGGATATCTGAGCATCAACCGTCTGGCTCTCCTTTGAGCTTTCACATTTTATGACTTTCATGCCCATTTACACATTAATAAATTGGTATGCCTTTTTTCATGTTAACCTATCTCTTATCATTTTGTTTTATACACTCAAATTGTTGAAAACTTCAGGAAAAATAATTAAACTTTCCTACATCATCTATGCAAAGATTACCTTAGTTTTAAAGTAAGAAAATGAGCTGGCCATAGTAGTGTATGCCTGTAATCCCAGTTACTCAGGAGGGACAGGTGGAAGGACTGCTTGAACCCAGGAATTTGAGACCAGCCTGGGCAACATAGTGAGACCTGCCTTTCAGGAAAAAGAGATAAAGAGAGAGAAATTTAAAAATATAAATAAAATAAGCTAAAGAATCAAGGGAATTTGATCTGATATAGATGATATCAAGCTTGTTTAAAAATTTTTACTAGGATTTGTGGTTCCAAAATGGCAATATAGAAGCAAGCTGTCTTCATTCTCCCCACAAAAGCAAACCAAAAGAAAATATGTGGTGTCAAGTTTATTACCAGAAATCTCCCAGAACTCATACATGATGATCAGACAAATCCCCAAGCCACAGAGAAGTGAAAACAATTCCATGCGGTTGGTAAGAGAATTGAATTTCCACATCCATGATGCCTTTGCCCCAATTCTGTCTGGCAGGAAGCTTGTGGAAAAATTTCCCACAACTCACTGTTTCTACACTAAAAACAGATTGAAATGGATAATAAGCTTTTTCACTACCTTGTTTTCCCTGGCAGAAGACCCATTACTGTTTTAACTCACAGAAGCATCGTGAGTGCCTCAAAGGAGAAATGTCCCTGAGGACAGGCAGAAGCAAAGTAGGGAGGTGGAACTACCATCCCCAGTCCTGGAAACTCTGCTCTGTAACACAGCCAAAAGAGTCACCACATCAGAGTAGCTGTTCAACAGCACCACACTGTAGTTTTGTCTCATAGGGTCCCTAGGAACAAACCCTAAGCCAGACTTCCCAAGCTGCTGAGATGTCACCTCTGGGACTGCCCCCATTTAAGAAGGGCAGCTTTTCCATCATCTACTACAGCTGAGGCAAACTTGGGCTTGAGGCCTCACCTAAAGCTGAAAAAGACACAGTGACCAAATGGTAGAGAAGCTAGAAACAAATATATCCAATAAAAAACAAAATAAGCCAGATAGAGAAGACTAGAATAAATTACTAATCCTTCAATGGAAAGACATCAATGGACATCCACAAGAAACAACAACAGAGAACAATGATCTCCTCAAGTGGACGAAATAAGAAATAAGTAACTGACCCTAACAGGATGGTAATATATGAGTTCTCTGCCAAGAATTCAGAATGGTAGTTTGAAGGAAATTTGGGATCTCAGGGATAATACAGAAAAGCAATTCAGAAACTTGACAGTGAAATTCAACAAAGATATTGAAATGTTAATTTAAAAAGCAGCAAAAACCTTGGGACTAAGAAATATATTTGCTAAACTAAAAGATTCATTAGAGGCTCTCAATAGCAGAATGGGTCAAACAGAAGAAAGATACAGTGAACTAGAAGTCAGGCTATTTGAAAATACACAATCATAGGAGAAAAAAGACAGAATGAAAAGCAATGAAAATTTCCTGCAAAATACAGAAAATTACCTCAAAAAGCCAAATCAAAGAATTATTGGTTTTCAAGAAGGATTTGAACAAGAACAAAAGGTAGAAAGGTTATTCAAATAAACAATATCAGAAAACTTTCCCAAACTTGAGAAAAATACAAATATCCAGTAACAGGAACGTCAGAGAACACCAAACAGATCTGACACAAATAAGACAACCCCAAGGCATATAATAATCAAACTAGTAAAAGTTAAAAACAAAGATGCAGTGGCTGACACCTATAATCCCAGCACTTTGGGAGGCTGATATGGGCAATCAACTGAAGCCAGGAGTTTGAGACCAGCCTGGCCAACATGGTGAAATCCTGTGTCTACTAAAAGTACAAAAATTAGCCAGGTGTGTAATCCCAGCTACCTGTAATCCCAGCTACTCAGGTGGCTGAGGCAGGAGAATTGCTTGAATTTAGGAGGCAGAGGTTGCAGTGAGCGAAGATTGTGCTACTGCATTCTAGCCTGGGCAAAAAAAAAGAAAAAAAAAGGTTAAAGACAAAGAGAGAATCCTAAAAACATCAAGAGAAAAGAAGGAAATGGCATATAAAGCAGTTCCAATTTATCTGGCTGCAAAATTCTCAACAGAAACTTGCTTTGGGCCAGGAGGGAAAAGAATGATATTTTCCAAGTGCTAAAAATAAAAATAAAATAAACAACCGCCATCCAAGAATACTGTGTCCAGCAATGTTATCCTTCAAAGTTATCTTTCCCAGACCAAAACTGAGAGAATTTATCACCACCAGACCTATCTTACAAGAAATGCTAAAAGGAGTTCTTCAATCTGAAAGAAACAAATACCAAAACACTAACACGCAAAACTCACACACACACAAACACCACGGATTTGAAGGTATAAAACCCACTGGTAAAATTAAGTATACAGACAAACTCAGACTACACTCTTACTGTAGTTGTGGGCAATCAATTCATAACTTGAATATGCAGCCCCCAAAATAAATCTATCAGTAGCTAGAGAAACCTGCTGAGAGACAGGTAATAATAAAATATGTAAATTGAGAAGACTAAAATTCAAAATATGGAGGAATTAAGTGTAGAAATTTTTTATTTCTATTTTTTCTTTGTGATCTAAGATAAGTTGTTAACTCTTTGAAATAATTTTGTATATCTATAAGATGTTTTCTTGTAAGCCTCATGGTAGCCATGATGCAAAAACTTATAATAGATTCACTTAAAATAAAAACTAAGGCATTAAAACTTACTACCTGAGAAAGTCACTTAACCACAGAGGAAGATAGCAAGAAACTAAGAAAAAAAGAGAGGAGTTACAAAACCACCAGCAAACAAGCAACAAAATGGCAGTAGTAAGTCATTACTTATCAATTATAATGCTAAATATAAATGGACTCAATTCTCCAATTAAAAGGCATAAAGTGGCTGAATGTATAAAGAAACAAGACCTGACTATATACTGCCTACAAGAAACCCACTTCACCTATAAAGAAACACATAGACTGAAAGTGTAGGGGTAGAAAAAGATATTCTGTGCAACTGGAAACCAAAAAAGGGCAAGAGTAGCAATATTTTAGATAAAATAGACTGCATATCTAGGACTGTAAAAAGAGATAAAGAAGGTCAGTATAAACTGAGAAAGGAATCAGTTCAGCAAGAGGAGATAGCAATTATAAATATCTATACACCCAACAGCAGAGTGTGCAAGTATATAAAGCAAATATGAATAGATTTAAAGGAGAGATAAATTCCAATACTGCCATAGTAGAAGACTGTAACACTTCATTCTAAATAATGGACAGATAATCTAGTCAGAAAATCAACAAAGAAACATCATAAACTACACACTAGATCAAACGGGTCTCATTGACATTTGCAAAACATTTCACCCAACTGCTATAGAATACATATTATTTTCACCAGTGCACAGAGCATTCTCCAGAATACACTGTAACTTTAGCTACAAAATATGTCTGAGTACATTTTAAAAAGTAGAAATTACATCAAGCATCTTTCCTTTATTCCACAATGGACTAAAACTAGAAATCAATAATAAGAGAAATTTCAGAAATTTCACAAACACATGAGAATTGAACAATATGCTCCTGGATGACCTATGGATCAGTGGAGAAATTTAAAAATATCTTGACACAAATGAAAATGGAAATTCCACAAACCAAAATTTATAAGATACATCAAAAGCTGTACTAAGAAGAAAGTTTATAGCAATAAAGAGTTATATCAAAAAAGTAGAAATACTTCAAATAAACAACATGACTATTCATTTCAAGGAACTAGGAAAGCAAGAACAAACTCAAAATTAGCAGAATGAAATAAAAATAATAAAGATCAGAACAGAAATAAATAAAATTGAGACTAAAAAAATTATAGGAGATCAACGAAACAAAAAGTTGGATTTTTGAAAAGATAAAACTGACAAACCTTTGGCTAAACTATGAATAAAAACTAAATAGATAACATCAAAAATGAAAAAGGAGATGTAATGACTGAGACCACAGAAATACAAAGAATTACTAGAGACTATCATTAACAAAAATATCCCAACAAATTGAAAACCCTAGAAAAAATAGATACATTTATGGATACATACACACTACCAAAATTGGACCATAAAGAAATAGAAAACCTCAATAGACCATTGGCAAGTAATGAGATAAGAGTCATAATAAGATGTCTTTTATCAAATAAAAGCCCAGAACCTGACAGTTTTACTGCTGAATTCTACCAAACATTTAAAGAAGAACTAATATCAATTCTACTCAAACTCTGTTCAAAACATCTAGAGAAAGGACTACTTTTAAAGTCATTCTATGAGGCAGGCATTACCCTGATACCGAAACCAGAAAAGGACACAATGAAAAAAGGAAAACTATAGGCCAATATCACTGATGAACATAGATGCAAATATTCTCAACAAAATACTAGCTAATGACATTCAACAACATATTAAAAAGACATTCACCATAATCAAGTGGGATTCAACCCAGGGGTAAAAAGATGGTTCAACATTCACAAATCAATAAATGTGATATATAATATTAATAGAATCAAGAATAAAAACCATATGATGATTTCAATTGCTGCCAAAAAAAGTATTTAATAAAATTTAACATCAATTGATGATAAAAACCCTTATCAAACTGGATACAGAAGGAACATTCCTCAAAATAATGAAGGCTATATATGACAAACCCACAACTAAAATCATACTGAATGGGGAAAAAACTGAAGGAATTTCCTCTAAGATCTGGAACCAGTCAATGATGCCTGCTTTCACCATTTTTATTCAATATAGTATTAGAAGTCCTGGCCATAGCAATTAGGTAAGAGAAAGAAATAAAGGGCATCCAAACTGGAAAGGAAGAAGTCCAATTAGCCTTGTTAATTCATGACATGATCCTCTACTTAGAATAATCTGAAGACTCCACCAAAAATATGATAGAACTAATATATTCGGTAAATTTGCAGAATATAAGATTGACATATAAAAATTAGTAGCATTTATATACATCGACAGTGAACAATTGAAAAAAGAAATCAAGAAAGTAGTCTCATTTACAATAGCTACAAAAATATAAAATATCTAGAAATTAATCTAACCGAAGAAGTGAAAGGTCTATACAACAATACAGCAAACACTAATAAAAGGAATTGAAAAGGACACAAAAAGATGGAAAGATATTCTTTGCCCATGGATTGGAAGAATTATTATTGTTAAAATGACAATACAACTCAAAGCAACTTTAAGATTCAATGCAATCCCTATCCAAATACTGATGACAGTCTACACAGAAATAGGAAAAAAAAATCCTAAAATTTATATGGAACTCCAAAAGACTAAGCAGCCCAAGTATCCTGAGCAAAAAGAACAAAGCTGGAGGCATCACATTACCTGACTTCAAAATGTATTACAAAGCTGTAGTAACCAAATCAATATGGTAATGGCATAAAAACAGACACATAGGCCAATAGAATAGAATGGAGAACTCAAATATAAATTTACATATTTACAGCCAACTTATCTTCAACAAGGTGCCAAGAACATACAATGGGTAAAGGACAGTCTTTTCAATAAGTGGTGCTGTGAAAACTGTACAACTATATGCAGAAGAATGAAACTAGACCTTTATCTCTCACCATGCTAAAAAATCAAATCAAAATGAAATTTAAGACTTAAATCTAAAACTTGAAATTATGAAAGTACTAAAGGAAAACATTAGGGAAATGCTCCAGGACATTGGTGTGGGGAAAAATGTTTGTGTAAGATCCCAAAAGTACAGGCAATCAAAGCAAAACTAGATCAATGAGATTACATTAAGCTAAAAAGCTTCTGCACAGCAAAGGAAACAACCAACAAAGTGGAGACAACCCACAAAACAATTTAATAGCAAAAATCAAATAATCTAATTTAGAAATGGCTACAAGATATAAATGGACATTTTTTTTCAAAAGAAGACATACAAAGGCCAACAGGTATATAAAGAAATGCTCAACATCACTAATCATCAGAGAAGTGCAAATCGAAACTACAATGAGATATCATCTTGCCCTACTGAAAATGGCTTTTATCAAAAAGGCAATAACAGATGCTGGCAAGGAGACAGAGAAAAGAGAATTCATGTACACTGTTGGTGGGAATGTAAATTAGTATAGCCACTATAGAGAACAGTACGGAGGTTCTTCAAAAACTAAAAATAGAACTAATATATGATCCAGCAATTTCACTATTGGGTATATATTCAAAAGAGAGGAAATATTTAAAGTGATGAATATCCCAAGTGCACTGATTTGATCTTTACAAATTATATGAATGTGTTCAATTATCTCATGTACTCCAAATTATATACCTCTATTATTCATCATATAAAAATAAAAATAAATGTGTCAGCATTCTTGCCTGATAAATACAAACACACATCAATAACACTTTTTACTCATATCATAAATATTCTTTGAATTTCTACTATATGCCAGGCAGTATTGTAAGCATTAAGGCCACAGCAGTGAACAAACCAGATAAAGATGTCTGTTAAAATAACTTACATTCTACTTGAATAAGATGGCCAATCAAGATAATAAATTGATTATAAATATATTCAAAATATTAAGTACTATTAAAAAATAGGATAAGTCTAAGAACCAGGGTTCAGGTTGCATTATGAAGTATAATTTACTGACAAATTGAATGTCAGTTGTGTAGAGAGAAAGGAGTCATGAATGACTACATTTTTGGACATAAAACCTGAAAGAATTAAGGGAAATGCCCAATAACTGAGATGTGGAAGACTAAAGGAGAATAAGTTTTTTGGGGGGAATATGAGGAGTTCAGGATTCTGTTTTGGATACATTATATTTACAATATCTGTTAGAAATTCAGATTCAGATATCAGGAAAGTATTTGGATATATAATTTTGGGGATAAGGTGAGATATCTGGGCTGAAGTTGTGCATTTTCAATATACAGATGGTATTTAATGCATTTAACCTGGTTAATGTCACCAAAGGAATGAATTCAAAGAGACTAGAGGCAAAAGTGCTTTGGAAGAATTTTCTATACTCACTGAATTTATTTCTCATCTTCTTATTCCCTCTTGAACCCACTGCAGTTTGGATTTTGTCCCAGCACCCCAGCACATAAACTCTTGCCAAGAAAGTAGTAACCAGCATGTTGACAAATCCAATGGTCAAAAATCAATCTTCATCATACTCAACCTCTGAGTACATTTGATGCATTGATTATGCTCTCCTTCTTGAAAACACTTTCTTCACTGGGATTCTAGGATACCACATGTCCTCCTGGTTTTCCTCTTACCTTAGAGACCATTCCTCCTAAGCCTCCCTTGTTATTTTTCTTCATCTTCTAAACTTTAAATAATGACATGTTCAACTCTCAGTCCTCAGACATCTTTACTTAAATCATTCTCCATGTGCTGTCCCCCAATCCAATGACTTTAAATTTTAGTAATATGCTAATGACTCCCAAATTTATATTCTATACCTTTTTTTCTTAAATGCCAGACTTGTCTATCAGTTGCTTATTAGATATTTCCACCTGGATAATGTCTTGGTTTGAGGGCAGGTGCTTGCACTCTATTATTTTATTATGGAATGTTATACCAGGGATAAAAAAAATAAGGGATAAAGAAAGTGAAGAAGGAAATTAGGGAGAGCCAAAATAAGGATGCATCATGGAGCTAACCGCTAAGTGTGACTAGTTCTTCAACATTTTGGAACACTGCTGCATTTCAGAATCATGTGTCCATGGAGAATGGGGGAAGAAAATAATCAATTCCTGTCTTTCGTTGGTCAAGGAT
This sequence comes from Pongo pygmaeus, assembly GCF_028885625.2. Classification (NCBI taxonomy): domain Eukaryota; kingdom Metazoa; phylum Chordata; class Mammalia; order Primates; family Hominidae; genus Pongo; species Pongo pygmaeus. Next base: position 131,529,450 of record NC_072373.2, on the reverse strand, counting down.
TCAACATATGGGCTATCATTCCTACCCTCTTACACATATCATATGTGTGAGCAATGTGTGGGGCCTCTGGCATCCTTATAATGTTGTCTACAGAGAAGCACCAGGGAAGGAGACAAAATACTTGAGGCAAGGGTGGTAAGTGACACTCTGTGGAGACATGCTAGTTGATAATTTGGAAGACCCTGAACAGTTTGCTGCTGTAATGTTGGGTCTGTAATAATATCAGTGGTATGGTGACCTGGCACCAAGACTGTGGAAATAGTTCAAGTAGTTCTTGGTGTACTACCATCAAAAGGTAAGTGTGCCATGCTATGTTGATCTGAAGGGTGCATAATTCAACCTATTATAAATGTCTGTAAAATCTCGCATTTTACACATTCAAAATGAATTTCTGATTGTCTAGTTCCAAACTTGTTTCTTTCATAGTTACTTTCTAATCCCTCCCAATAGATGTTCAGTTTCAAAGTTGGAGTCATCCTTAACCCTTTTTCTTTCACACTCCATATCTAATCTGTTAGGACATTAGTTATAGCCAACTCACTCTTTGCCCTACATAATGTCTCTTTTAGGTGACTGCAAAGTCCACCAACAAGACTTCCTGCTTTTATCTTTGTCTCCTTACAGTAACTCACGTGTCAGGGAAATTCTTTTAAAGTATAAGTCAGATCATGTCTCTCTTCAGCTCAGAGCTTTATAATGACATCCAAATTCACTCAGGGTTAAGTCTCAGGAATATTTATGGTGCTCTCCTATCTGCTCCCACTCTTATAATTTCTCTGACTACTCTCCTCCACATTCTCTCAGCACCAACCATACATATTTACTTTCTGTTCCTCAAAAATGCTAAACAGGAGGCAAGCAAGATGGCCAAATAGAAGGCTCCACCAATCGTCTCTCCTATAAGATCACCAAATTAACGACTACCTAAACACACACAAAAAGCACATTCATAAGAACCAAAAATCAGGTGAGCACTAACAGTACCTGTTTATAAACTCATGTAGCTGAAAGAGGCACTGAGGAGGTTAGGAAACAGTCCTGAATTGCCAATGCCACCCCTCCTCTATCCCCCAGCAGAGGCCATGTGGTGTGGAGAGAGAATCTATACACTTGGGAGGGGAAGAATGCAATGATTGTTAGAATGCATTGAACTCAGTGGTGCCCTGTCACAGAAGAAAGCCAATCTGGGCTGAACTCAGCTGATGCCCACCTACGGAAAGAGTTTTTAAAGCAGCCATAGCCAGAGTGGAATCACCCATCCCAGCAGTCAGAACTCAAGTTACAGCAAGCCTCGCTACTGGAGGATAAAGGGCTCTGGGGCTCTAAATAAACTTGAAAGTCAGTCTAGGCTACAAGGACTACAATTTCTAGACAGGTTCTACTACTGAACTGGGCTTAGAGCCAGTGGATGGGGAAAATGTGATCTATGAGACACCATCTGGGGCTACCAAGGGAGTGCTTGAGCTATCCCTTCCTCAACAATAGGCTGCACAGCTCGCAGCTCCAAAACAGACCCCTTCCTTCTGCTTGAAGAGAGGAGACAGAAGAGTAAAGGGGGTTTTGTCTGGAATTGTGGACACCAGTTCAGCCACAGTAGGATAGGGTACCAGTCAGATTTGTGAGGTACCCATTCCAGGCCCCAGCTGTCAGATGACATTTCTAGACACATCAAGGCCAGAAGGGAACCTGCTACCTTGAAGAGAAGTACCCAATCCTGGAAGGACCCATAACATGCTGAATAAAGAGCTCTTGAGCCCTAAATAACCAGCAGAGATACCCAAGTATTATGCCATGGGCCTTGGGTGAGACTCTGAAACTTGCTGGCTTCAGGTGAGACTCAGCACTTTCCCAGCTGTGGTGACTATAGGAAGAAACCCCTGCTCAAGAAAAGAAAAGGGAAAGTTGAGCGGATTTTGTCTTGCACTTTAGGTACCAGACTGTCCATAGTGGGGTAGAGCACCAAGCAGGCTCTTGGAGTCCCTGATTCCAAGCCTTGGCTCTAGGATGGCATGTCTGGACTTGCCCTAGGCCAGAGGGCAGCTCATTGCCCTGAAGAGTGAGTCCCGAGCCAGGTAGCATTCACCAAAAGTTGACTAAAGAGAGTCCGTGGGCTTTAAAGAAACATCAACAGTTGCCTGGAAAGACTCCTCATGGGCATGTGATGGTACCCACAGTGTGAGGCTCCTTTGCATATGAAAAGGGAGGGAAGAGTGGGAAGGACTGCATCTCATGGTTTGAGTGCCAGCTCAGCCACACTACAACAGAATACCAAGTAGACTTCTAAGGTTTTTTACTCTAGTCTCTGCAGCCCAGGTGACACTTCTGGGTACAGCTGGAGCCTGGGGGGAACTTGCTGCACTGAAAGGAAGGACACAAGCCTGGCTGGCTTCATTACCTGCTGATTGTAGAGCCCCAGGGCCTTGAGCGAATACAGGCAGTAGTCAGGTAATGGTTACTATTGGCCTCGGATGAACCCCAGTGCTATGCTTGCTTCAGGTCTGACCCAACACAGTCCTCCCTGCGGTGGTAGCCACAGGGGTGCTTGTGTCACACCACCCCCAGTTCTAGGCAGCTCAGAACCAAGACACTCCATTTGTTTGTGAGAAAGTAAGGGAAGAGAGCAAAAGTCTCAGGCTGGTAATACAGAGAATTCTTCCACATCTTATGCAAAACCATCAAGGAGGTACCTCCACGAGTCTGCAAGAATCACAGCATTATTAGGTTTGGGGTGCCCACTAATGCAGATATGGTTTATATCACAACACCCAAGTCCTTTCAAATACCCAGAACACCTTCCCAAGAAAGACAGGTGTAACAAGTCCATACTGTAAAGACTACAATAAATGCCTCACTAACTCTTCAATGCCCAGACACAGACAAACACCCAAAAACATCAAGACCATCCAGGAAAATATGATGACACCAAATGAACTATATAAGGAACCAGAGACCAATCATGGAGAGACAGACATATGTGATTTTTCAGACAGAGAAGTCAAGATAGCTGTTTTAAGGAAACTTTAAGGAATTCAAGATAACACAGAGAAGAAATTTAGAATTCTATCAGATAAATTTAACAAAGATATTGAAATAATTAAAAAGAATCAAGTAGCAATTATGGAATTGAAAATGCAACTACACATTGAATAATGTAACAGAATCTTTTAATAGCATAATTGATCAAGCAGAAGAAAGAATCAGTGAGCTTGAAGACAGGTTATTTGAAAATACACAGAGGAGACAAAATAAAAATAAAAAAGAATGAAGCATGCCTACAAGATATAAAAAATAGCCTCAAACTGGCAAATCTCGGAGTCATTGACCTTAAAGAGAAGGTAGAGAAAGAGACAAGGGTAGAAAACGTATTCAAAGGGATAATAACAGAGAACTCTCCAAACCTAGTGAAAGATACCAGTACTCAAGAACAAGAAGGTTATACAGCACCGAGCAGATTTAACCCAAGAAAGACTATCTCAAGGTATTCAATAATCAAAATCCAAAGGTCAAAGATAAAGAAAGCATTCTAAAAGGAGCAAGAAAAAAAAGAAACAAATAACAGACGATGGAGCTCCAATACATCTGGCAACAGAATTTTCAGTGGAATACTTACAGGCCAGGAGAGAGTGGTATGACATATTTAAAGCACTGAAGGAAAACTTTTTCTTACCCTAGAATAATATATTCAGTGAAAATACCCTTCAAACATGAAGGAGAAATAAAGACTTTCCCAGACAAACAAGAGCTGTGGGATTTCATTAACATCAGACCAGTCCTACACTAAATGCTAAAGGGAGTACTTCAGTCAGAAAGAAAAGGACACTAACAGGCAATAAGGAATCATCTGAACATGCAAAACTCACTGGTAATATTAAGTACTCAGAAAAACACAGAATATTACAGCACTGTAATTGTGATACGTAAACTACTCATAAGTAGAAAAACTTAAAGACAAAACCAATCAAAAATAATAATTACAACTTTGCAGGACATACACAGTATAATAAGATAAAAATAAAAACAAGAAAGTTATAAAGTGGGAGGACAAAGTTAAAGTGTAGAGTTTATTGATTTTTTTTGCTTGTTTGCTTGTTCAAATGGTGTTAATTTGTTATCAGCTTAAAATGATGGGTTATAAGACAATATTTGCAAGCCTCGTGGTAACCTCAAATCAAAAAACATACAACAGATACACAAAAAATAAAAAGAAACAAATTAAACCATATCACTAGGGAAAGTCACCTTCTCTAAGAGGAAGACACAAAGGAAGGAAACAAGGAAGGAAGAGAAGACCACAAAGCAACCAGAAAACAAATAACAAAATGGCAGGAGTAAGTCTGTACTTATCAATAATAACATTGAATGTAAATGGACTAAACTCTCTAATCAAAAGATATAGAGTGGCTGAATGAATCTTAAAAAAACAAACAAAAAAGATGCAATGATCTCTTGTCTACAGGAAACACACTTCACATATAAAAACACAAGTGCACTGAAAAGGAATGAAAAAAGATATTCCATGCCAATGGAAGCCAAAAGAGAGTAGGAGGCACTCCACTTACATCAGACAAAATAGATTTCAAGACAAAAACTAAGAAAAGACAAAGAATGTCAGTATGTAATGATAAAGGAGTCAAATCAGCAAGAAGATGTAATAATTGTAAGTATATATACACCCAACAGTGGAGCACCCACATATAAAAAGCAATTATTAGCGCTAAAGAGAGAGACAGGCCAGAATAAAAACAACTGGAGACTTCAATGCCCCAATTTCAGCCTTGGACAGATCACGTAGACAGAAAATTAACAGAGAAACATCAGATTTAATCTGCACTATAAGACCAATTGTATCTAATAGATGTTTACAGTTTATTTCAACCAATAGCTGCAGAATATGCATTCTTTTCCTCAGCACATGGATAGGCCATAGGTTAGGTCACCAAACAAGTCTTAAAACATTCAAAAAATTGAAATAATATCAAACATCTTTCCCACCATAATGAAATAGAAATCAATAACAAGAGGAATTTTGGAAACTATACAAATACATGTGTATTCGTCCATTTTCACACTGCTATAAAGAACTGCCTGTGACTGGGTAATTTATAAAGAAAAGATATTTAATTAACTCACAGTTCTGCATGGCTGGGGAGGCCTCAGGAAACTTACAATCATGGAGGAAGGGGAAGTAGGAACATCTTACATGGTGGCAAGTGAGAGAGAGCATGTGTGGAAAGAACTGTCAAACATGTATAAAACCATCAGATCTTGTGAGAACTCACTCACTGTAACAAGAACAACATGGGGGAAACCATACCCATGATTCAGTCACCCCCAGCAGGCCCTGCCTTTGACACATGGGGATTATGGGTATTACAATTCAAGATGAGATTCTGGTGGGGACACAGAACCAAACCATATCAACACGGAAATTAAACAATATGCTCCTGAATGACCAGTAGGTCAATGAAGAAATTAAGAAGTAAATTAAAAAGTTTCATGAAACAAATGATAAGGACAACATAACATACCAAAACCTATGGGTTATAGTAGTACAAACAGGGAAGTTTTTCGCCGTAAATGCCTATATCAAAAAAGAACAAATACTTCAAATAAATGACCTAATGATTCATCTTGAACTAAAAAAGCAAGTGCAAATTAAACCCAAAATTAGTAGAAAAAATAATAATGAATAGAGCAGAAATAAATGAAATTGAAATGAACAAAACAATACAAAGAATCAAACAAAAAGTTATTTTTTTGAAAAGATAAACAAAATTGACAAACCTTTATCCAGACTAAGAAAAAAAGAAAGAAATCCAAATAAATAAAATCTGAGATGAAAAAGGAGACATTTTGACTGTTACCATAGAAATTTAAAGGATCATTAGTGGCTACTAAGAGCAACTGTATGCTAATAAATTGGAAAATCTAGAAGAAATGGAAGAAATGGATAAATGCCTAGACACATACATATGAAGTTTGAATTGAACCATGAAGAAATCCAAAACCTATACAGACCAATAACAAATAATGAGATATAAGCCATAATAAAAATTCTCCAAGCAAAGAAACTACAGGACCCAATGGCTTTACTGCTGAATTATACCTAACATTTAAAAAAGAACTAATACCAATCTTACTTAAACTATTCCCAAAAATAGATGGGGGGGGAATAATTCCAAACTCATTCCACCAGGCTAGTATTACCCTAAAAACAAAACCAGACAAAGACACATCAAACAAATATCACAGGCATCAAACAAATATTATAGGCCAATATCTCTGATGAATATCGATGCAAAAATTCTAACAAAATACTAGCAAACTGAATTCAACTACCCATTAAAAATAGCATGCATCATGACCAACTGGGATTTATGCCAGGGATGCAAGTCTGCTTCAACATATGCAAATCAATTAATGCAATACATTATAACAGCAGAATGAAAGACGAAAACTATATGATCATTTCCATTGATGCTGGAAATGCATTTGATAAAAGTCAACATCGCTTCCTGATAAAAACCCTAAAAAAACTGGGTATATACAGAACACACCGGAACATAATAAAAGCCATATACATCACACCCACAGCTAGTATTATACTAAATGGGGAAAAACTGAAAGCCTTTTCTCTGAGATGTGGAACAAGACAAGTATGCCCACTTCACCACTATTATTCAACGTGGTGCTGGAGGTCCTAGCTAGAGCTATCAGACAAAAGAAAGAAATAAAGCACATTCAAATTGAAAAGGAAGAAGTCAAATTATTCTTATTTGCAGCTGATATGATTATATATTTGGAGAAACCTAAAGACTCCACCAGTAAACTATTGGAACTGATAAACAAATTCAATACAGTTGAAGGCTATAAAATCAACATGCAAAAATCAGTAGCATTTCTATATGCCAAAACAAAAAACCTGAAGAAGAAATCAAGAAAGTAATCTTATTTACAATAGTTACAACTAAGATAAAATATATAAGGATTAACAAAAGAAGTGAAAGACCTCTACAATGAAAACTATAGAACATTGATGCAAGAAATGAAAGAGGACACAAAAATATAAAAGATATTTCATATTCACTGATTTAAAGAATCAAAATTGTTAGAAAGTCCATACTATCCAAAGTAATTTACAGATTTAATGCAAACCCTATCAAAATACCAACAACTAGACAAAAATTTAAAAAATCCTAAAATTTATATGGAACCACTAAAGACCCAGGATAGCCAAAGCTATCCCAAGCAAAAAAAAAGAACAAAACTGGGGAAATAACATTACCTGACTTTAAATTACACTACAGAGTTATAGTAACCAAAAAGGCATGGTACTGGCATCAGAACAGACACATCAGTCAGTGGAACAAAAATAGAAAACCTAGAGATAAATTCATACATCTACAGTGAGCTCATTTTTGACAAGGGTGCCAAGAACATATACTAGGGGAAAGAAAGTTTCTTCAATAAATGATGCTAAGTAAACTGGATATCTGCATGCAAAAGAATGAAATAGACCTCTATCTCTCACCATATAAGAAAGTCAAATCAAAATAGATTGAAGCCTTAAATCTCAAACCTCACACTATGAAACAACTACAAGAAAACATTGGGGAAACTCTCCAGAAAATTGGACTGGACAAAGATTTTTTGAGGAATGCCCCAAAAGCGCAGGCAACCAAAGCAAAAATGGACAAATGGGATCACATCAAGTTAAACAACTTCTGCATAGAAAAGGAAAGAATCCATAAAGTGAAAGGACAACTCACAGCATGGGAGAAAATGTTTGTAAACTACCCCTCTGACAAGGAATTAATAATCAGGATATATAAGGAGTTTGAACAGCTCTACAGGAAAAAAAAATACAATAATCCAATTTTTAAAAAGGACAAAAGATCTGAATAGACATTTATCAGAAGAAGACATACTAATAGCAAACAGGTATTTGAAAAAGTGCTAAATATCATTGCTTATCAGAGAAATGCAAATCAAAACTACAATGAGATATCATCTCACCCTAGTTAATATGGTTTTTATACAAAAGAAGGGCAATAATAAATGCTGGCAAGAACATGGGGAAAAGGATACCCTCATACACTTTTGATAAGAATGTAAATTAGTACAACCATTGTGGAGAACAATTTGAAGATTCCTCAAAAATCTAAAAATGACACTACCATACAATCTAGCAATCCCACACTTGGGTATATACCCAAAAGAAAGAAAATCAGTATATTACAGCGATATCTGCACTTTCATGTTTATTGAAGCACTATTCACAATAGCCTAGATTTAGAAGCAACCTAAGTGTCCATCAACAGATGAATGGATAAAAAACAAAATGTGGTACATATACATAATGGAGTACTATTCAACCATAAAGAAGATTGAGATCTTGTCATTTGCAACAACATGAATGGGACTGTAGGTCATTATGTTAAGTGAGATAAGCCAGGTACAGAAAGACAAACTTCCTATGTTGTTACTTATTTGTGGGAGCTAAACATTAATATGATTGAACTCATGGAGATAGAGAGTAGAAGAATGGTTGCCAGTGGCTGAAAAGGGTAGTGGAGGGGGAGATATGTGGGAACAGGGGAAAGTGGGGATGGTTAATGGCCATAGAAAAATAGAAAGAATAAATAAGACCTAGCATTTTCCAGCAAAACAGGATAACTACAGTCAAAAATAATTTAGTTGTACATTTAAAAATAACTAAAAGAGTATTATTGGATTGTAACACAAAGGATAAATGCTTAAGGTGATGGAGACCCCATTTACCCTGACATGATTATTACACATTGCATGCCCATATCAAAATATCTCATGTAACCCACAAATAGACATACCCACAAAAATTAAAAAAAAAAATTAAAGACTAAACATAGTTCCCCAGGGTTTTGTACCTGTAGTATCATCAGACTGGAATGTTATTCTTTAAGATAACCTGCACAGCTCCTTCCTTCACATTCTTCAGATCTTGGCTCAAATGTCATTACCTCAGAGAAGCCTTCTCTGACCACCCTATATAACAGCACTCTCCAACAGCCACCCTACCCTACACTGAAGTACTTCCTGTCTCATTCTTCTCTGTGTTTCTCACTAGAATGAAGGTTTCTTCAAACCGAATAATTTTCCTGATATGCTTACTGCTGAATTTCCAATATCTAAATCAACATTTGTCACAAAGAAGGTGCTTAATGAATATACATTGAAAAAATGGCATAGATGTCATTCGTTGCACTATGTGAATCATGTTTTTTTTTCTTTATTCTCATTATCTCATTAGTACAATAGAACTTTAGCATCTGTCTGCAGAAAATATAGCCCAACTTCACCCATAATTCTTCAAAGGACAACAAAAGGAAATGAAAAACTAAGGTATCAAATATATTCAATTTCCTTTTAACACCCATTGTCTGGTTTACTTTAAATCCTCTCTAACTTATTTTAAGCTCTTTATTGAGGTGGACAAGAACATTATCAAGTTTTCCTTAGTAAGCTGGGAGGTGAAATGTAAGAAAATTAAATACACTAAAATAATTTCACCAAATAATCACTATTGTGTTCTTATGCCAGATGGAAGGCAGTGAGCTATTATTACTGCTTGTGAGACTTAAAGTCTCCTCTAAAAGACATACTTAAAAAATTCCTTAAAGTACACTGTAAATATCCAGAAATGATACTGAACTTTGCACAACTGTGAGACCAATTTACATTTTCAGGGACTATTAATTCCTTGGATAGAAAGATCAGCACTGAGATTTAAAATATCAAATGATTATTTCTAGATTTTAATCTCTCATCCATGTGAAACATCTGAATACATCAAATTATGAACATTTGTCCATTTCACTCTACTCAGATCAGTTGTTGGACTCAAAAGGATTATTGAATAACATGTATCTGTTATAGTTATGATAATGTTACAACGGCTATAATTTATTAATGGCTTTAGACATAACCATATCATATTTATTTCCTACTTAAAACATTCCAAAAGCTTTCCATTACACACATTTGTTCCACCTCTTTATCAACACTTGATATGGTCAATCTTTCAAATCTAGCTTTTCTGTTGGGTATATGGTAGTATCCCACTGTGTTTTAAATTTCACTTTCTTAATGACTAATAATGTTGAGCATTTTTCTTCATGCGGCTGTTTGTCATCTATATAACTTTTTTGGTAAAGTGTCTTTTCAAATCTTTAGCCACAAATAATGGCTATCATGGTAAATGTTTGTATGTGGACCTAAAAAGAATACATATTTGGCTGTTGGCAATTTCGGAGATCACATAGTGAGAGTGGAAGCAAGGGGGAGGAGAGGTGCCAGGTCCTTTTGAACAACCAACTCTTGCAGAAACTAACAGAGCAAAAACTCGCTCACCTTCAAGGATGGCATTAATCAATTCATGAGGAATCTGCCCCCATGACCCAAACACCTTCCATTAAACCCCACCTTAAACACTGAGGATCAAACTTCTTTTTCTATTCCTTATTATTGTTATTATTATTATTATTATTATTTTTAGAGACAGTATCTCACTCTGTTGTCCAGGCTGGAGTGCAGTGGCTATTCACAGGTACATCATAGAGAACTGCAGCTTCCAACTGCTGGGCTCAGGTGACCCTCCTGCCTTAGCCTCTTGAGTAGCTGGGACTACAGAGATGCCTAGCTTTGAGGATCAAATTTCAGCATGAGCTTTAGTGGGACCAACATCCAAACCATAGCATTTTTTTTCCCTTTAGCTGCTTTTAAGAGATTCCTTTTATAACAGAGATTCCTTTTATAACAAATTGTAAGCAATTTGATTCTGAGGTGACTTGTTTTGTTCACATTTCTTTTGCTCAGTATCTTTGAATTTCTTGGAACTTTGGGTTTATACTTCTCACCAATTTGGAACTTTTTCAGCCATTATTTTTTCAAATATTTTTATGTATTCTCCTTTCTCTGATCTCAACCAGGCATTCCAAGTACATACACATTAGCCTGCTTGAAGTTGTCCCACTCTTCACTAATGCTGTTTTTTTTTTTTTAATTTTTTTTTCTTTCCATAGTTTCTGTTGGATGGTTTCTATTGCTACGTCATCAAGTTTATCAACTTTTATCCTCCATCTTTATTAATATGCTGTTTACTCCTTGTCATTTTAGCAATCGTATTTTTCATCTCTAGATGGTTACTGTGGGTCTTTTAAAAATATCTTTTATTGGGGGAACCCACCCCCAATATTTCAATGTAGGTTCTTTCTCTTTTCCATAAGTGTTGACTGGCTGAGAAATAAAGAGAGACAGTATAAAGAGAGGAATTTTACAGCTGGGCCGCTGGTGGTGACATCACATATTGGTAGGACCATGATGCCCACCTGAGTCTCAGACCCGCAAGTTTTTATTAAGGGTTTCAAAAGGGCAGGGGGTGTAAGAACAGGGAGTAGGTACAAAGATCACATGCTTCGAAGGGCAAAAAGCAGAACTATTCATAAGGGTCTAACAAAGATCACATGCTTCTGAGGGAACAGGACAAAAGGCAAAAGCAGAACTACTGATAAGGGTCCAACAAAGATCACAAGGCAAAGGGCAAAAGCAGAACCACTGATAAGGGTCTATGTTCAGGGGTGTATGTATTGTCTTGATAAACATCTTAAATAACAGAAAACAGGGTTCGACAGCAAAGAACTGGTATGACCACAAATTTACCAGGGCAGAGTTTTTCCCCACCCTAGTAAGCCTGAGGGTACTGCAGGAGACCAGGGCGTATCTCAGTCCTTATCTCAACCGCATAAGACAGACATTCCCAGAGTGGCTGTATATAGACCTCCCCCCAGGAATGTATTCCTTTCCCAGGGTATTAATATTAATATTCCTTGCTAGGAAGAGAATTTTGCAATGTCTCTCCTACTTACATGTCCGTTTATAGGCTCTCTGCAAGAAGAAAAGTATGGCTTTTTTTGCCCGACCCCACAGGCAGTCAGACCTTATGGTTATCTTCCCTTGTTCCCTAAAAATCGCTGTTATTCTTTTCTTTTTCAAGGTGTGCTGATTTCATATTGTTCAAAACACACATTTTACAATCAATTTGTACAGTTAACACAATTATCACAGTGGTTCTGAGGTGACACACATCCTTAGCCTACAAAGATAACAGGATTAAGAGATTAAAGACAGGCATAAGAAATTATGAAAGTATTTGGGAACTGATAAATGTCCGTGAAATCTTCACAATTTATGTTCCTCTGCTGTGGCTCCAGCTGGTCCCTCCATTCTGGGTCCCTGACTTCCCACAACAATCTTTTATGTATTTACTTAGTGTGTTCAATCTTTCCTCTTTTTTAACGTATGTACTACAGCTTTAATAAGTATTTTTAAGTCCTTGTTTAGTAATTTCATCATCTGTTCCATTTCAAGCTTAGTGTCTGCTTGCTGATATTTTTCTCCCCACTATGGCCTTTATTTTTGCACCTTTGCATACCGGGTAATTTTTAGTTCAATGCCAACATCGTAAATTTTCCTTTGTTGGATACTAAATATTTTCATATTTCTATAAGTGCTCTTGAGCTTTTTTCTGGTGTGCATTACCTAGACACTATTTAATTCTTTCCAGATTGCTTTTAAGTTTTGTTATACAAGCCCAGAAAAGTATTTAGGCTAGGGCTAATTTTGCCCCACTCCTAAAACAATACCCTTTGGTACTTCACCCAATGTACTTTGAATTATAAAGCTTACCTCTTTAGTTGGTAGAAATTAGAAAGATTCGCAGCCTTGTGTTAGCCATGGAGATTGTTCCTGCTGCTCTTTCTGGGCGATTTTCTCATTTTTGGGTAGTTTCTTTACACTGGTGAAGTCTTCCAGTCTTCCAGCTGAAGACTCAAATGCAGACCCCCTGTAGATCTGTGAGAGGTCTGTGTAGAGCTCTCTCCATCCTGTACTCTGTCTTGAGAACTCTAGTTTCCTTAGGCCGCTCCCAGGCTCTGGGCTTATTTGTTTAACTCAGGGAATTTGATGGCCTCTGCTTGGCTTCCCCTTTCATGTGATGCTTCTGGGAAACTCTTTGAGGCAGTTAGCTGGGGAAATTATTGATTTTACTTCCTTTGGTCATTCTCTCTCAGATTGAAAATCACTATTTCTTATATGTTGATCTATTTTTAGTTGTTTAAGGTATAAGGGAATATCCTGTGCCTGTTATCCCTTTTTAGTTCAAAGCATAAAACCACACAAATATTTTCGAAATATAGAAGACTGGTTCTATGCCTCAGAAAGCTAACACCAACTTTTCTTCCTACTGGGGTATCAAAGGATTAGAGAAGTGATTAATACCTGCTTTTGTGGTGGGAGAGTGCTGCTGAAGCATCGAAATCATCCTGTGTTCACAGAGTTTATGGAAGCAGGAGTTGCTGTGACCCAAATATGGAGTACATGGCAGAGCATCACAAGCTCTCCTCCTGTCTAATAGGTCCTCTTATTGGTTAAAAGGTTTCAGCAGAATGAGGTGAGAAGTGGACTGCAGGATGCTCAGTAGATGGGCAAGGAGGACCAGTAATCACAAAGAAGATATATGCATCCTCTTGGGTAAACTAGATTCCGGAATCGAAGGCATGAGAAAGCTTTCTAAATAGCCCATGAAAATGCTCCAAAAGGTACTCAGCTTTAATCTTCTAGGGGTCCACTTAGGCTCACTAACTTTAACAACCTTCCAATCCCAGAGAACATGAAGCCAAACAGCTCAGTAAAAATTGTCCTATCCTCTTTACCTCTTTCCCTTGCCTCCTAGCTTCAATCAAAATATTTGCAGCTAAAAGAAAAGAGGAGAGCAAAGAGAGAGCAGGTAGCAGAAGCAGCATGTCTGCCTTCTCCACACCAGCTTCCAACCAACTCCAAAGAGAAGATAAAATTTAACTCTCCCTTTATATGGTTTGGATCTGTATCCCCACCCAAATCTCATGTTCAATTGTAATTCTCAGTGTTGAAGATGGAACCTGGTGAGAGGTGATTGGGTCATGCAGGCAGGTTTCTCATCAGTGGTTTAGCACCACACCCATGGTGCTGTTCTCATGATAGTGAATGAGTTCTTGTGAGATCCGTTCATTTAAACACATTTAGCACCTCTCCCATCTCTTTCCTGCTCCTTTTCTGGCCATGTGATGTGTATGCTCCCCTTTCACTTTCCACCATGTTTGTAAGTTTCCTGAGGCTTCTTCAGAAGCTGAGCAGATGCCAGCATCATGCTTACTATACAGCCTGTGGAACCATGAGCCAATTAAACCCCTTTTCTTTATAAATCACCCAATCTCAGATATTTTTTATAGTAGTGAGAGAATAGACTAACACAAACTCAAGCAAAGAGTTATCATTACATCATACGTACTTTCTGAATATTGAATTGTGACTTTGTTGTAACTGAAATTAACCTAAAAAAGATTAGCTGCCTTATTAAGGACATAGAGCTATTCAGTGACAATGCTGAACTTAAAACATAGGTCTATTCAACCCCAAGTTCCTTACCACCTAATAAGCAAATAAGCCAAGTCTCTGCATTTCACACAGACTTATGTTAATAAGATTTTTTAGGGTGAGGAACTCAACTCCTCAGTTTTCCAACATATAAATAGAATTAAATAGTAACTGTTGGGCTGGGCACAGTGGCTGATATCTGCAATCTCAGCACTTTGGGAGACCAAGACAAGAGAATTTCTTAAGGCCAGGAGTTCGAGACCAGTCTGGTCAACATAGTGAGAACCTGTCTCTACAAAAAATACAAAAACTAACAGGGTGTGGTAGTATGTGCTGTAGTCCCAGCTAGTTGGCAGACAGGTGGGAGGATCACTTGAGATCAGAAGTTCAAGGCTGCAGTGAGCCATGATTGTGTCACTGAACTCCAGCCTGGATGACAGAAGGAGAACATGTCTCATAATAATAACAACAATAACAACAACAACAATAACTGTTGATCAGTGGTCTAACAATCTCATTCAGTCAAAAAAATTCAGTGCTATATTTAAAGACCTTATGTGTTCTCAATATCTCAGGACAATTCTGCATAACTTTATTCTTTTAAGTCAAGTTATTAAATATGAATTTAATACATATTTATAATGCTTCATGTAAACAAGCTAAGAAGTAAAAAAAATCCTTTCTCAGATAATGCATCTTATCTTAATAATAAGATAAATAATTAAAAAATTGTTTTGTTTATATATAAGAAATAGGTACCTGGGCCTTCCCATGAGCCTGGCACTGGGCTAGTTGCCAGGGATACAGCAGACATAAAGACAGACACAATTGCCACAGCCTGAACATTATAATTTAGTAAGAAAAACTGATAGGTGCAAGTAACTGCAAACATAAATTGTATTACAAATTATAAGTGCAATACATTAATGACATCAAAGTCTAATCTGGTTTGGAGTGACAGGGAGGGTTTCCCCAGAAAAAAAAAAAACAATGTTTAAGTTGAGTCCAAAGAAGGTGGACTAAATGAAGATGGCATTAGTGGAAAAGTAGGAGACTGCTTACACCATTATAATATGTCAATCAATGTAGGATAGAGGCCACGCTTTGTCAGTGTTGTTGGAGTTTCACTTTTTTTATGATTATAAAATAAGTTTATTTTCGTGTAAAATGCAAGTAGTACCAAAAAGAGATACAAAATATAAAATATACTCCCTATAATTACTATGACCCCCTGCTAACAGTTTGGAGTGTGATTTATAGAATTTTTTCTGTCTATCAAATATTATGCAAAAGTATACATATCCAAGAAAGGTTTGTACTATAAGGGCTTTTTAAAATTGTTTTTGTTAAGACAGAGTCTTGCTCTGTCACCCAGGCTGGAGTGCAGTGGCACCATCTTGGATCAGTGCAACCTCTACCTCCCAGGTTCAAGTGATTCTCGTGCCTCAGCCTCCCAAGCAGCTGCCCGACTAATTTTTTTTTTTTTTGTATTTTTAGTAAAGACACGATTTCACCATGTTGGCCAGGCTAGTCTCAAACTCCTGACCTTAAGTGGTCCACCCACCTTGGCCTCCCAAGTGCTGGAATTACAGGCATGAGCCACTGCATTCAGCCCTATAATAATATAGGATATTCTTATATATTATTATATTATATTATTATAATATATAATAATAGCATCATAAAATTTCTAGCAGATCTCTTCATATCAATAAATATAAATATAACATATATCCTTAGGTACATGGAGTATCAAAATTGATTAAGCTAATTTATGTCGAAATTGTCTTCATTTTTGAAAATATTACTAACAATGGTAGAATAAATAATCTGTGTATATATTTTCTCCACTTTCCTAATTACCTCCAGAATAAATTATGAGTTGGAATTTCTGGACCAAATTTAAACTTGATATTTAAATAAAGCTGTTCAAAAATAATATAAATGCTATAGTCAATATGTTCACTTTTTAGATACTAGAATATCATCCTTATTTTTACCAAGAAATATATTAAAATATATATAAAATATATCATAATGTCCTCAGTTGTACTCCACATTTATTCAGAATATCGACTCATTTAGACAGATAAACATGAGATCAATCACCAAAATGAAACAAAAATGTCTAAATGTATTCAGTCAACATACACTAATTTCATTGAAATGTTGCAGAGGGAAATAAAAAACACTAAATGAGAGTTTTTCTGAGAAATAATTACTAACCAACTGTATTAGTTTGTCCTTATGCTGGTATGAAAAAATACCTGCGACTGGGTAATTTATAAAGAAAAGAGGTTTAATTGACTCACAGCTCTGCATGGCTGGGGAGGCCCCAGGAAATTTACATACGTGGCGGAAGTCACCTCTTCACAAGGTGGCAGGAGAGAGAAGTGCCGAGCAAAAGAAGGAAACGTCCCTTATAAAATCATCAGATCTCGTGAGAACTCACTCACGATCACAAGAAAAGCATGAGAGTAATCACTCCTATGAAGCAATTACCTACCACCAGATCCCTCCCTCAACCTATGGGGATTATAGGCACTAGAATTCAGGGTGAGATTTGAATGGGGACACAGCCAAACCATACCAAAAACCAAAACATAAAATGTGAACTTAATATTTCAATTTTAATATTTCCCTTTTTTGAAATTATATTGGTATTTTTGGTAGTTTGGGTCTTGGAAAATCAATTTGGATAATATTGATAAACTTAGTTTTTTAGTAATGAAAATAAAAATGATTGTTTTTTTTTAGTTGATCTGCCATATTGAAACTAATATATGGACAATACCTTTTCAAAATGGCTATCTTGTGATTTGGAAAGATACCATGAGGTCACTCAAACTTTATTATTATCCAACATTGAGCTGCATTTTAAATTTTCTATTTGATGTGATTACTATTTGTGGATATTGGCAGAAGTTGTTTACAAAAAGGAATACAGTTTGATTTCCTTTTTCGTATTAACATCAACTTTAAATTCTGATCTTAAGGAATAAAATTTCACTTTTTTTATTTAAACAAGAATTCTCTCCTTGAATTTGAATCTCTAGCCCATAATAGGTAGAATTTTTCTACTGAAGTGCTTGAACACTATGCTCTAATTTCAGTAATGACAATCTGTTGTTCACGGCCTACAACCCATCCTTTATCTGTGACAGCACATGCAAAGTTAGTTATTTTATCAGCAAGCATATCTAGATAAAAATGATACTTTTGATACATTTTAGACTCATTGCTTCAGTTATGATGGAAAACTTGAAATTAATGTTACCATAGTGTTTTAAGTTAAAAATAAAATGTGCAACTTTCCAAGGAAAGTCCAGCTAGCAGAAACCCTATAGGGAAGTTCATATCTTAATGCATATGTCATGGTTCAGAATTTGGCCCTTAGACTTGAATCACCAAATATTGTGCTTTATCAGTTTCTTTGAGATTATTAGGCTTTCTATGATAAGCTCATACCAACCAAATTCCCAAAAGATATATGTACATGGATGAGTAGATAAATGATATAGTCAATTCCTTAAGCTAATGTCCTAAAAAAAATGGTTTTATTATTCATCCCTATGTTGAACAATTTTTTTTCCCATTGTCAAGGTACCTATGAAGTGGAATTAATAACTTTAGGGTTGCTTGATGAGGGTGAAATCAGATAAATTGCAAGAGAATAATTCAAATATTTATCTTATTTGGGACAAGATGAGACCTACCGAAGCTTTCTTCTCCAAAGGAGAGATGACTTCCCTGATGACCACATATCTTTTATTGGATAATAAGGGAAAATATCCTAATCTGCCTTTCACAACTGCCTCTGTAATCTGGTCACTGTCATGCACTGAAATTCTTTCTCAGGTAACTATGGTAAAGTGTTGAGAGTCTGCTTATTCCCAACAGATAATTATTTAATTGATTTAATTTTCAAAACAAAACTTTATTTAATTTACAAGTGCTTGGACATATTCCCATACAGTCTACTCACAACACTTGCTAACTTTTTACCATACAGAAATGTTCATAAACTGTTGGATAAGGTCATGTAAATGTGTCTTCTCATTATGGTCATTAGATCTCACAAGCTAGAGGGTGGAAAACAGTTATCAACATCCTGTCTCAATAAAATGTCCTAGGTATATATTAAGAGTATAAAATTTCCAAATGGCGTGGTGCTTTTAATTTCAGAGCTTTATATTTATCATAAGGAAAGTAGTATTTAATCATTGTTAAAATTTTGGAATATAAGGAATTATACAGGGAAATAAATAAAAATTACCCATCCATGTAACGCCCAAAGATAATCACTCTGATAGCTTGTTATATTTCTTAATAGTTATTTCTATGCATATATGTTATTTTTGTATAGCTATGATGATACTAAGTTGTCTTATGTGCTGCCTAAACATTTCCTATTGTTACTAAAATTTCTTTGTAATCATTTTTCCTCAGCACTTAAAAATGTATTGAGCATGTAGAAAGTACTCAACAAATGCTAAAGAGGTTGGGTGCCGTGGCTCACACCAGTAATTCCAGCACTTTAGGAGGTTGAGGCAGGTGCATCACTTGAGCCCAGGGGTTTGAGGCCAGCCCAGCAACATGATGATACTCTGTCACTATAAAAAGATACAATAATTAGCAGGCTGGGTGCATCTATCCTAACTACTTGGGAGGTTGAGGTGGGAGGACCACCTGATTCTGGGGAAGTCGAGGCTCCAGTGGGCCATGATCACACCACTGCACTCCAGCCTGGGCAACAGAGTGAGATCCTGTCTCAAAAAAATAAAAATAAAAAAAATAAAGGTCGGGAGCGGTGGCTCACACCTGTAATCCCAGCACTTTGGGAGGCTGAGGCGGGTGGATCACTAGGTCAGGAGTTCGAGAACAGCCTGGCCAACACAGTAAAACAGAAACACAGTCTCTACTAAAAATACAAAAATTAGCTGGGCATAGTGGCAGGCGCCTATAATCCCAGCTACTTGGGAGGCTGAGGCAGGAGAATCGCTTGAACCCACAAGGCAGAGGTTTCAGTGAGCTAAGATCACGCCATTGCACTGTAGCCTGGGTGACAGGGCGAGACTCTGTCTCAAAATAAATAAATAAATAAATAAATAAATAAATAATAATAAATAAAAATAAAAACAAATGCTACAGAGATGTTACTACCCAGACCTTCCTCAACGGCTAATTATCTGCTGTATATCTTACTCTTTAATTGCAATTCCTTGGCATTGTTATTTAGCTTCTTCTCTCAACCAACACTTTATTTCAAAAAGATTCAATCCTGTCATTTCAAGCAGTAATGGTATAGTCAACACCTATGTACCTTTCACCTATTTTCACTCATTGTCATCTTCTGCCAAATTTGTTCTTTTCTTGGTTTTTTCCGTATATTCTGAATGATTGGGAAGTAAGTTGCATATTAAACATATGTAATTCCATGTCTCTATATGTAGTGGAAAACTCCCTACTGTATTTCTTCTAAGAGAATGAGAGTGAAAAATGCAAATAATGTTTCAGCATTATTATAAATATACCTTTGTCCTTATGGAGTGCAGAAGAGTCTCAGGGACCAGAGAGTGTGTGTATATATAGTACACACATGTAAGTACACACATATAAAAAGTATTTACAACACGTGATTATAATAAACTTACGTATTGTGTATATATATATTATACATACATAGTTATGTGTGTATATATAGTTCTGGGGTTAACAATATGTAGGGAAGTATTTATGTATCAATAGATAGTTCTTGATTATAGCATCATAATGGCTGCTTAGAACTTCTTTACTTAATATCATAATTATTTAACTAATCTCCTATTTTTCTATATTTATTTTCATTATTTTAAGAAGGCAATAATTAGTATTATTACTAATTTTTATTCCTACCAGAAATTTGTCAAGTGTTTTCATGAATGTAGCTTGTAGTTTTCAATCTGTTTGACCAACAATCCTAAAATCGTGTGTTCAATAAGCTGTTCATTAAAACTTTACGTGCCACGTGATTTGAAATGCTTACTTTAGCACAGCAATTCTCAAACATTTTGGTCTCAGAACCTCTTTATACTCTTAATATTGGTGAGGACCCCATAGATCTTCTGTGTATGAAATATAAACAAAAACAGGTTGTGTGTATTAATACTGTGTTCAACATTAAAAACTCATAAATTTGTGTAATATTTATTAATTGAAAAACAATGATAGACCTATTATATGTTAATATAAATGAGATTTTGTACAAAATAATATTTTACAAAAGAAAAATATTTGGTGAGATGAGTGGCTTTGTCTTGTACTTTTGCAAATATCTTTTATATCTAGCTTAATAGAAGGTAGCTGGATTCTCTTATCTGTTTCTGCATTGGATTTATTGCAATATGATGCACCATGTAGCCTCTGGAAAACGCCCCACTGTATGCCCCTAAGAGAATGACAGTGAAAACAGCAAATAATATTTTAGTATTATTATAAATATATCTTTGTCCTCTTGGACTGCAGAAGAATCTCATGAATCTTAGGGTTCTCCAAAGCACACTTTGAGGACCTCTGCTTTAGCCTAACATGGAAGTGTTTTAATGCAGTGTTTAAGAATGTGAACTCTGGAAGTCAGAACGTCTGGACACAAATCTAGTCTCCATAACTGATTTGGGCGACTTCAGGTAAGTTCTTTACACTCTTTTAAGCTTCATCCATGAAGAGGAGCTCACCTTATGGAGTTGTGAAAAGAAAAGGAATGATATAATTAATATGCTCAAAAGCATGGCTGGCTCAGAGTTAATTTTTAATATGTGCAAGCTGTATATGATGATTCTTAATTTCACGTCCTTTCCCATGGATCCATCAATTTCTGTACTATTCCCACACTGTTTGAATCACTATAACATTAAGATATATTTTTAATATTGGTAGGGGACAGCCTTCTTCATTAATCTTCATTTTCAAATTTTCAAAATATGTTGGCTGATACAGCATGTTTACTATTTCAGATCATTTTCCCAAGTTCTAATAATATCAAAGATTGATTAGCATTACCCAAAAATTAAAATTGGTTTGGAATCATTATACGCTTTTGAAATCTGAAATAGGGTATTTCTTTCCATTTATTTGAGTAGATACTTTAAAATCTCAGTAACCCTTAAATAACTTAAGTGCTAAAGTCGCCTGGTAATTATATGAGAGTCTTTTACCATGAAAAGTTTTCTATTTCTACAACTGAAAAGTAAACTTAAGGTTGTTTAATAATTTGAATAAAGCCTGTAATAAAATGGTTTTTTAAACATCAAAATAAAAACATTCAATAAGTTTACTCAGACTGGATGCTTAGTTTTACAATCAATCAGTAGCATTTTAATTTGGATAGATAACTTTTCCTTCCCAAAATAAAGCCCACCAGTAGATACATTTCTATGATACATTTTTATCAGCAATAGGAACAGATTTTCTTTTACACTCATTTTTTTCAGCAGATAATTATTACTACCATTACATATAAATCCCCTTACCTGATTACATGATCAGCAAAGAATGCTTTATGTTACATACATGCATGGTCAGCAGACATTGGAAAATTTTGATCAATGTAAAAAACAGCATGGAACCACTTAAACTAAACTAAAGCTAAATTAGAACATCTAAGGGAGAGTTACCTATACCACAGAAACACTATTTCCTTCCTTCCTTCCTTCCTTCCTTTCTTTTTTTTCCTTCCTTCCTTCCTTCCTTTCTCTCCTTCTTTCTTTCTTCATTATTCTTTAAGTTCTAGGGTACATGTGCAGAACAAGCAGGTTTGTTACATAGGTATACACATGCCATGGTGGTTTACTGCACCCATCAACCTGTCACCTACATTAGGTATTTCTCCTAACGCTATCCCTCCCGTAGCCCCCCATCCCCCGACAGACCCCGGTGTGTGATGTTCCCCTCCCTGTGTCCTTGTGTTCTGATTGTTCAACTCCCACTTATGAGTGAGAACACGTGGTGTTTGCTTTCCTGTTCTTGTGTTAATTTGCTGAGAATGATGGCTTCCAGCTTCATCCACATCCCTGCAAAGGACATGAACTCATCCTCTTTTACAGATGCATAGTACTCCATGGTGTATATGTGCCACATTTTCTTTATCCAGTCTATCACTGGTGGGCATTTGGGTTGGTTCCAAATATTTGCTATTGGTAATAGTGCCGCAATAAACATACGTGTGCGTGTGTCTTTATAGTAGAATGATTTATAATCCTTTGGGTATATACTCAGTAATGGAATTGCTGGGTCAAATGGTATTTCTGGTTCTAGATCCTTGAGGAATCACCACACTGTCTTCCACAAAGGTTGAACTAATTTACACTCCCACCAACAATGTAAAAGCGTTCCTATTTCTCCACATCCTCTCCAGCATCTGCTGTTTCCTGACTTTTTAATGATTGCCATTCTAACTGGTGTGAGATGGTATCTCATTGTGGTTTTGATTTGCATTTCTCTAATGACCAGTGATGATGAGCTTTTTTTTCATATGTTTGTTGGCTGCAGAAATGTCTTCTTTTGAAAAGAGAAACACTATTTTCAATGGTTATTTACATCCAAGACTGTTTATTTTAAGTACACATTTATTGAGTGCCCACCATGTTTTCATAAGTATCATGGAGCATTATATTTGATATATAGTTCCCCCATTGAACTCCAAATGGTTAAGTCATCTGCTGAGATAAATCATACAGCTGTGAAGTAACAGAGTGGGATTGTGAACCCACATCTGTTTGACTTCAAAAGCCTAAGCACCCCATAATTATGTTCATTTTCTTCTACTGAAGAATTCAGAGCCTTTTAACATTGCAAAAATATCCTGAGAATTAGGAGAAGCTGTTCATAGTGGTGACATGTGTGAGTCTCTAACACCCCTTCATTGTTTGGGCTTCCCCAGTCTTGCAAATGGAAGACTTCATTGCTATCTTTAAAGATATCCTAGAGCCAGTGGAGTCACTGCAGCCAGTTTGAAGGTCACTGTTTTTTTTTCCTTCTTGCAGCAGTCCCCTTGGCTATCCCCATGCAGAACCCATTTCCTTTTCTTTTTTCCCCAACACTTATTGTTTCATTCACATATTTACTCACTCACATGTAAGTATTTATTGAGTGTCCCCATGAGCCTTAGTGCACAGTTCTAAGAGTTGTTCTCTTTCCATACTCTGCTCTCCTGTCCTTTCTTGGTCTCTTACTAAAGTCACATTTTTTATTCTAAGGCCATGCCATTTATGGGTGTTCTGAAGGGTAGCAGAGGTAAAAATCTTGCCAAGCAAAATGCTATGAAGGCCTAAAATAAAGACTTCCTATAAATTATTCTGCTTAGTGACCTTGCTAAAAACTTCCTTTCTCTGATTTCAGACAACTTTTTTGAATTCTCCTGAGTATATTTAACTGTTTGCTAAGGATAAGTATTAATTAACTTCTGTAATATTGGATCACCTCCCAGTCCTGCAGTCTCCACATGGGCAGGATCACTTGCATTGTGTTAAATTTCATGCTATATTAGGGAAACTCTCCTAATAAAATATATAGTATCACTACATAGTTATCCAGATAATACTGTAACTCTTCTCGGGCTAGAAAATTTCAAAAATTTGTTTCATTATCAAACGGTACTCTTTACACAGTAATGTCCTTGTGGGAAGGAAATTAAAATGTGTTCCTTGTTCTACAAGGGTGTAAAATTAAGAAGGAAAATAAAATTTGGAAAAGTTTCACTTTTATTTTTTCAGAAAAAAAGACCCTAACCTTTTATAATTCAAAATAGTACAGGTTAAAATCAAACCCTTTACAGAGATTATACAAATCTATTCTTTGGCCTAAAGATTTGATTTCAATTCATCTATTATTTTATGAATGTCATAATGCATTAATTAGAAATTATATCACATTTACTGCTAATTTTATTTTATTTATTTTTAAAAATGTTTATGAATACAAAATAGTTGTACACATTCATGGGGTACATGCGCTATTTTGATACAAACATACAATGTGTAATGATCAAATCAGGGTAATTGGAATATCCACCACCTCAAACCTTTATCATTTCTTTGTGTTAGGAACACTCCAATTCGACTCCTAGAGTTATTTTCTAAAATGGGAAAAATTATTCTTGACTATAGTCACCCTATCATGCTACTGAACACCAGATCTTATTCTTTTATCTAACTGTATTTTTGTACCCACTAACCAACCTGTAATTCTTCCCCCCTCCCTATTAACCCTTCCCAACATTCCGATAACCGTCATTCTACTCTACTGGTAATGGACATTCTATTCTATCTTCATGAGATCAATTTTTAAAGCTCCTACATATATGATATTTGTCTTTCTCTGCTTGGCTTATTTCACTTACCACAATGTTCTCCAGTTCCATTCACATTGTTGTAAATAACAGGATTTCATTCTGTTTCATGACTGAATAATAATTGTGTATATGTACCACGTTTACTTCATTCATCCATTGATGGACACTCAACGAATGGTTGATTCCACGTCTTGGCTATTGTAAATAGTGCTGCAATAAACATGGGGGTGCAGATGTCCCTTTAATGTACTGATTTTCATTCTTTTGGATATGTCTTACAGCAGGATTGCTGGTACTCCTAATTAAAAAAAAAAAAAAAAAAAAGAGGAAGAAGGAAGAAAGGATCCACAGCAGTAGAAACAAAATGTTGCATTGACAAAAATCAGTCTTCTAAAGAAGGATAAGGTGAACTGACCAATGCTCCAGGACTGCAATTACACATCTGGATTTTATGAACACTGTAGCGTGCATTTCTATATACTCAAAACAGACATGTTTGCATGAAAGGATAAAAGGCTATATTCCCGAGAGGCTGAATTAACCACACATGTAACTTTACTACTCCACTATACTTGCATAAAGCTCATAGATTTAACTTTTTGAGAAATATAAATTATGGTACTTTTTCTGATCATTATTGTAAGAGATTTGTCAGAAATTAGTAGGGATGGTTTTTCATGTGTTAAAAAAAATTAGGGGTAAGGAAATTCAGATGGCCAATGACAAACATCAAACTAAATGTTTGTTATGCTGCAATATTTAATAGGATGCTATCTTAGCACTCATGCTTTCAAGCATGGTCTTGTCTGCCTAGGTTTCTGAACCATGATTCCAACTCTCCAATGTCCACACGCTGTCCACTGAGAAGCTCTTGCACTGTCCTTTAGTTCATTTATACTTAAATCTATTCTCTACAGTCTCAATTGATTCTAGAGTCCTCTAGTGACTTTGGTACCTGAGTGCTCTGCAATGTCTGGTAATATTCCCAGTGATTCTCAGTCCTAGTAGCCCACCTGTCCCTAGGCCTATCCAAGGTAATAGGAATGATCCAGAAGGATGACTGGATCAGACTTTGCTTCCACTTTTTACTTCCCCTCTGACTCTCTAGGGGGAAAAAAATAGTTCTGGGAAGCTAAAGTGGATAAAGGAAGGAAGAGCATGCAAATAGGTAAAAATTCTAGAAAATGGCTCATTTGTTTGTGCACAGCAAAGACCTACATTTTCATCTACCCAACTTTCCCTTCCTAGGGAACATTTTGAAGTAAAGTTCCAAAATTATTATTTTTATATTTCTCAATTTTGTTTCCATTTTAATTAATGTATTTGTCTCAATTTTTTTGTCTGCTAAACCAGGTAACTCCAAGTCTTGATCCTCTTAGGTTCCTTGTGGCAAGGCATCTTGCTCCTCTTTGGCAATCTGCTCTGTAGGAACACAATATTGCAGCTTCTTCTGCTCAGTTCATTCAGTTACCATCCACCTGCTTCTTAGCCTGTAAACTTTTCTTGAAATCAGTCATCCATTAAAGCATCCTTTCTTATTCTTTGTCTTTATGAGTTTATGCAGTTTTTTGTTTCCTTTTAGTGGAAAAGGAAGAGGATCAGGAGGAAAATGCTCATAATTAGCTCACATTATTTAGCCAGAAATCTCCACCAATTTCTAATCTTTTGAGGAGTACTTGCATGTAAGCTGCCTGAAAAAAAAAAACAAAAAACAAAAACCCTTTTCTAATTTTTAGAAACAAAACACCAATACTAAAAGATCTCACCTTTGCAAGACTAAAAAACACAAGAATTCCAAAGAGAAATTCATCAGGACATAAAATCTGTGTGTATAGCAAATAGTCAAATTACAAATGACATTTACAATGATGAGGCCAGGTGCAGTGGCTCACGCTTGTAATACCAGCACTTTGGGAGGCCAAGGCAGGCAGATGGCTTCAGCCTAGGGGTTTGAGACCAGCCAGGGCAACATGGCGAAACCTCGTCTCTACTAAAAATACAAAAATTGGCTGGGTGTGGTGGCGCATGCCTATAATCCCAGCTACTTGGGAGGCCAAGGCACAAGAATTACTTGAACCCAGGGGGCAGAGGTTGTAGTGAGCTGAGATAATCCCATTGCACTCCAGCCTGGGTGACAGAGAGGGACTGTGTTTCAAAAAATAAAAATATAAAAATAAATAAATAAATACATTTACATTGATGAAAATCAAACAAGTTTAATGTTATTTTGAAATTAATATTTATGCCGGGTGTGGTGGCTCACGCCTCTAATCCCAGCACTTTGGGAGGCTGAGGCAGGTGGATCACAAGGTCAGGAGATCAAGACCATCCTGGCCAACATGGTGGAACCCTGTCTCTACTAAAAATACAAATATTAGCTGGACGTGGTGGTGCGTGACTGTAGTCCCAGCTACTTGGGAGCCTGAGGCAGAAGAATCACTTGAACCCGGGAGGCGGAGGTTGCAGTGAGCCAGGATTGCGCCACTGCACTCCAGCCTGGCGACAGAACGAGACTCCGTCTCAAAAAAAAAAAAAACAAACAAAAAAAACAAACGAATATTTATATTATGCACTTTTCTCTTTAAATTATGTTAAAATAAGTAGCATGAGAAATTTTTTCAATAGGCCAGTTTTTATATTATAAATACTAAAGGATGAAAATAAAATAAGTTTAATGTTATTTTGAAATGAATATTTATATTATATATTTTCTGTTTAAATTGTTTTAAAATAAGCAGTGTGAGAATTTTTTCAATATGTCAGTTTTTAAGATATATTATAAATACTATTATTTGCATTAAAACAAATTTTATAAAAATATTTAATAATAAATTGGTCTGAAATATTTTACTTCAAATAAACTCACCATATACTATGAAAAAATTTTAAAAGACTTAAGGATTTTTAAAATGCCACTTAATAAATTTTACTGTGAAAGGATTTGTGAC
The DNA here is from genome assembly GCF_028885625.2 of Pongo pygmaeus. Classification (NCBI taxonomy): domain Eukaryota; kingdom Metazoa; phylum Chordata; class Mammalia; order Primates; family Hominidae; genus Pongo; species Pongo pygmaeus. The sequence goes on along the minus strand of NC_072373.2, from coordinate 131,501,727 downwards.
TCAACAAATTTTAGAAAGTGCTGAGTGAGATGCCCTGCAGCCCTTTTTAATGTGAGCTAAACCCTAATAGGGTGGGATGAAACCCCAATAGTTCTATTATTTTAAAATTACATTTTAACATTTACATATCTCTTAAAGTGCATTTTGAATGTGAGATATTTTAAACTTCTTCCATTTAACAAGTATTTACTGAAGAGTATCTCCCAGGAACTCTTCTAGGCAGTGGGATTTAACAGTAAACAAAACAGATAAGGTCATTCATGAAGATAAAGTTTTCAGAGTGAGGGGTAGCAATAGCAGTAAATAAACAAACACATAAACAGAATAAGGGTATGAAAACATTTGAAGGAAATAAAGAAATATGATAGATATTATCTGGCTAATGGAATGCAAAACATCGCTTTTGGGGTAAATGATATTTATCCAAATTTTAGGGTTTCTTGAGAGGCTATTGAGCTGGCTGAAGTTTTATCCTTTCTTTTTTTTTTTTTTTTTTTTTTTTTTTTCTTTTATTATTATTATTATTATACTTTAGGTTTTATGGTACATGTGCACAATGTGCAGGTAAGTTACATATGTATACATGTGCCATGCTGGTGCGCTGCACCCACCAACTGGTCATCTAGCATTAGGTATATCTCCCAGTGCTATCCCTCCCCCCTCCCCCCACCCCACAACAGTCCCCAGAGTGTGATGTTCCCCTTCCTGTGTCCATGTGTTCTCATTGTTTAATTCCCACCTATGAGTGAGAATATGCGGTGTTTGGTTTTTTGTTCTTGCGATAGTTTACTGAGAATGATGATTTCCAATTTCATCCATGTCCCTACAAAGGACGTGAACTCATCATTTTTTATGGCTGCATAGTATTCCATGGTGTATATGTGCCACATTTTCTTAATCCAGTCTATCATTGTTGGACATTTGGGTTGGTTCCAAGTCTTTGCTATTGTGAATAATGCGGCAATAAACATACGTGTGCATGTGTCTTTCTTTCCAATTGCTGAAATACTATAGAGATGACATGGCGGTTAGACGGTGCTAGCACATTGGGCACCACCCGTGAATCCTGCGCACAGCTAGCAAACCTTCCGGGTTGTCTGCTCAGTGCACAAAGACCTCCTGTCTTGCCCCCTCTTCTACCCCAGGATTTGGCCCCATAGTCATATACGTAAACCAAGATGCTTCTGCCTTGAGCACAGTTGATTAGACTAGGTCATAACCAATACAAAGTTATCTTCTCAGTGTGCTTGGAAATGGAATATGAACATGGGCAGCCAACTTGGACACACATTGTGGACCCACCTTGTGAAGGCCCATTCAATAAGAAAAAAACAAAGTAGATGTGCTGAGAGAAGCATTTATAGGGAAGAGGGTTTTGACTGTGTTACTAGATTATCAATTGCCTTCATGTGCTCAAATTTAGGCCTTCTCAGGCCCTGCTGCCACATCCCAACTTTGAATCCTTATCAGAAAATAACAATTTAAAAAATTAAATTTAGCCCCTACTTGTTTCTGTTATCAAAAGTGATTTTTTGAAATAATACACGAATGACAATACATAATTCTCCTGAGTGTCCAATATTGAGGAAACAACTAATTTTCACATGAGCATACAAGTTGTTAACCAGCGACATCTACCCCACTCATTAAACCTGAAGAAATATTTATACTACTTACAAAATGGCTGTACTGCCTGAGATTAACTTTGTATTCTTGGATTTTATTTGTATCCACATAAACAAGTGCAATCAATTTTTAAGCTTGATGCATCAATGAGGCTACATGCTAATTCTGGTGTGATAATTTCTGGTAAATTTTTAAACTGATCTTTGGTTAGTCCGTCTTTAAGGGGTCTAATATATGCACAGGAAAAATTATGTCTCAATATATAACATTAAAATATTAATTTTTGTTTACCTTCTGTAAAGTTTTAAAACTTATTGTGACAAAATAAACAACACAAAATTGACCATTTTAACCATTTTAAAGTGTACAGTTAAGTGGCATTAAGTACATTCATATTGTTAATTCTGCTAAAACTTAAACACGTTCACAGACTAGCATTCATTGAATACTAAACAAACTAAAAACAATGTTCCTCATCTACAAGAGATATGCAAAATTTTATTAACTCATTAATCAAAGATTTGCCTGTTTTGTGTCTGTCAGTGTGGTAGAAATTAGAGATACAAAGACAAATAACACATTGCTACAAAAAGTTTGCAGTAAAATGGGGAGTTTGATACTTGAACAAATACTTGCACTACAGTTTAATAAGTAACAGTTTATAAGTAAAATAAGCAAAAGCTTCACATTGGAGGAGATGCAGAAGCTAATTTTTGAGAGGTGAGTAGGAGTTCGTCAAGTGGAAAAGGCCAGGAGAGATTTTGAAGCTAAGGTACCAGCACAGCAAAGGCATAACAGTTGCTAATACAGTCTATTTGCAGAAAGGCAAGTAGGTTGGGTTGGTGGACATCGTAGTTGTTTCCCAAAGTTAGTCATCTGCATCTTAGGTTTCTGACTTGTGCTATATCCATGAAATAAGTGTAATATTTTCAAAAGTTTTTTCCCCCATATTTGCACGTCATTTAATACTAATATCTGAATATTATTAATGCACTCAATTCACTTCTTAACTGAAATAAATTTATTTTAAAAGGAAGTTCTATTTCACTGCCCTGGAAAAAGAAAACACTGTCACTTTGTGAAAATCAAAGATAATACAATAAAAACAAAACAAATAAATTTTTAAATTGGATTTATCTACCACTGACTGCTAAAAGACTCTAAAGCAGAGATTTTGGATTAAAGAAGATTCGTATTAAAAACTCTTACAAATATACAAAATGGAGAACTGCTTCATGAATTCATCATTAAATATGAAACAGAATTGAAAGAGGAATTTCTCAGTGTGTGATTCTGTGTTATTTAAACCCATATTCATGTATCTCCCAAAATCTTTTCAAGCACTATCAGTGAGACACATTGCATATTTTATAAAACCTGGATTATATTTTGATGTTGGAGAGAGCAAGTGGAGAATAAAGAAGATTTAAAGTATTGAAGGCCTTTGAAGTCCAGGCCATACAGTTGTTAATACACAGTATAAAAATACGATATAACTGCACTGATGAATTAGGAAATGAATGAGGTGGAATCAGAAGAGATAGGGTTATTAAGGCAGAGAAAAAGAGGAAAGCCATTGATGCAAGGCAAATTTCTCTGTCAAAAGTACATTATAGATTCTCAAAAAATGTTTGTTTCCTGGCTCACAGATAGGAATCAAGCAGAACACAAAGTGTTGGACAGTGAGTATTTGAAAAGAGCAAGAAATCTGTGTAGTTAGAGATGCAGTGACTTAACATTGGTTAGACTGAACTCAGCCTTATTTCTGTCTATAATCTATTCCTTCTCTTTACTCTTTAAGGAAATGACACTACTTCCTGGATGTGAATTTTTCTTGTTGCAGAAACAGAAATGATTACGAGTTTCTGCAACAGTGGATTTGTTGTTACCTTCCACACAGCTACATGGATCTTGTTACGATTATGTTTCCCTTATTGAATAACCTACTAAACATCTTTGTGCTGAATTGATTTGTGACCCAACTTTAGCAAGTTTATAAGCTTTCATTAAATATGTTTGCGTACTCATGCCACTTTTAGTTCTATCTTATTTTGTTATAATACCATAGTTTTCCATTTGTCTCGTGCTTTTCTTTCGGTTGCATTTCATTTCTCTTGTTTTCTTTGTCTTTAATTTTTTTCTAAAATTTCTGCTGTTGATATTTAATCTTTTTAATTTACTCTTTCTAGCCACCTTAAATCATCTTTGAAAACTTGATCAGCATATAAAGTAAATAAATGGACTTCAAGTTCCACTCAGTTGCACAAACCAGAATCTGCAGTCACTTTTGATATGATGTTTTTATTACCATATCTAATTAAACAATAAATGTTACCTATTCCATTCTTTCAACTCCTTTCCAATCTGTCCCATTTATATCAATCCACAATTGCTACATTTATTATGCATTCAGCTTTCTGAAACAAGTTGCTAAAGGAGCTTTCTAGCTGGTCAGATGGTATCTACTTATTTCTGTGAGCTTTTCTTTATAGAGTCTCCAGAGTGAATTTTCTTAAAATAAAACAAACAAAAACAACAACTCATTAATACACTCCCCTGCTCAATCTCACTTAATGCCTCCTAGCTTTCAGAATCAAGTCCAAAACCTGCAGCAGCATATAAGGCATCTAACAATGTGCCTTCCCCCTTTTGCTGACTCTTCCTCTAAACATCCTTGGCCTCTTCTCTCACAATGAGCCTTTTAAAAGATACATTATACACCCACTGAACGATTTGTTATTTTCTACCATACTGTGCACTCTCAACTCTCTCTTGCTAGACTACTCTTTCTAGGCTGTACAGAGCCAGAGAAAACTGTTCTTGAACTCTCAAAGTATAGAAGAATTTTAAAATTAATAAGTATTGATCAGTAGCTCAGGTCTACGAGCAAGGCATTTTAGGAGGTAGATGTTAAGTGGGTGACCGAGCCACACCTTAACCAAAATGAGAGAAAATAGACAAGTCTCAACTCCACCCTGCCTAAAGCAAGAGAGTTACTGCAAATCTATAAAAGAATATTCTCTCCTACCACCATCTACCACCATATATCATAGATTATTGGAAGAGGGTCTAGTGGCTACGTGATAAATAATGTAAGTGATTGGAACTTCTGGTCAAATTGATATCATAACTTTTTCACTCTGTGATATTTTTCTTCATTTTTTTGTAAAAGTAGATTAAGGAATCTTAGCTTCTGACAGCCTCTGCAATCCCTAACTTCTTGAGAGAATCTGTACGGGGAAAAAAAAAAGACGGTCCTGTCTACACCAATCTGGGAAGTTCTACCTACCTGATCTCAAAAGATAAAGTAAATTTATTAAGTAGAATAAAGCTAAAAAATGTTTAGATAAAAGTTATAGGCCCAGCATGGTGGCTCATGCCTATAATCCTAGCACTTTGGGGAGGCCAAGGCAGAACAATTGCTTGAGACCAGGAGTTTGAGACCAGCCTGAGCAACATACTATGATCTCATCTCTACAAAAAAAATTCAAAATTAGTTGTGGGTGGTGGTGTGTGCCTGTAGTCCCAGCTATTCAGGAGGCTGAGGCAGGAAGATCGCTGAAGCCCAGGAGTTCAAGGTTGCATGAACTGTGATCCCACTCTTGTACTCCAGCCTGGGTAACAAGCAAGACCCTGTCTCGAAAAACTAAAAAAAGAAAAGAAAAAGTTATAACAACTTATTAATTATTTAAATCCTATTGCCTCTTTGCTTTCTGGAGTAGAAGACAAACTTTAAATTTCCTTGAGAAACTATATAGATTCTTAAACACATTATCAGTGGCAAAAAGAAGAACAGTAATTACTTTGTTGGAAATAAAAAACTGCTCCTTCAACAAATGAGCAGATGTTGGATTTAAGCAATGGACTCCATTTGAGAAAAGTGTACCCATTAAAAAAATCAATACTCTAGCTCTAGGGGGTCAAGCAAATGTTTTTAAATTCTGCCAAAAAAAATAATAATGACTGTGAGCATTTCACCTGGCAAACATTTTAGGCTTAAGGTTTGTCATACTTACAAACTTAGGAAGATGAAAAACAAGCAAACAAAATAACCTCTAAATATCGATTGACAAATGATTTACAGAATCAAAATGTCATTAAAATGTCAACTGTATAAACAAGCTGCACAATCATATTTATGGTAGATTTGACTAAGTTAGTAAGGAGTCAGTAAGGAGGATACATGCTGTTTTCTAATATATATATTTATATATACACATATATCAGACACTAAGAAAACGAATACATCTGGTTTCCCAATAATACAAATTGAATGAGTTTTCAACACTGGTCAGCGCTGATTTCTCTTTTTTGGATTTTTTGAAGGGGTTTAAACAATCTTTTAAATCTTGCCATGTTAGAGAATCATATAAACGCCTACAGGTTTATCAAACATCCCACAGGCATATTTGATAATTCAGTTCAAAATCAATGACAGTTCATCATTCCACACAGGGTTTCAATGTTTCTATTTGTAATCTACAGAAAATGGAGCTAACTACAAACAGCATATTTTATTTTGGATTTCCAGCTGGGATAATTCCATGGTAAGCTAAAGAATGAAAAGTCTAATTCTCCCAAGGATCAATCAAAATATCCTGACCTTAGAAATGGAGAATCATCAATGTAAATAACATATTTGGAATTTGTTAACTGTGTTCATTTTTTCCCTCAGCCCACCATATATCAACAATAAAATAGAAAGGAGTTTTTCACATTCTTTCATCCCACTATTTTGGGTTTTAAGGGATAAAAAACAATCAGAATGCAATTGCATGGAAAGTTGACTTGCCATTGCAAGGTGGTATGAGGGAATTACATGGAGTTCTCCTTAGAGCATAGGGATTATTTTATTCTGATTGGACAACTGCCCACATTATTTGTTCATGAAATACAGAAGAGATTACTAACAACCCTAATGATATCTTTTACTGGTAGGTTTAAAATACAACAAAACTGTAGGCAACTCTGATGCTTTCATTATAAGAAGCAATTAGACTGGGTAAGGGAACAAAGAAAAGCATTGGTAGATGTGGTTGCTCCAGTTGCATGCGAAAAGCTTCATTCAATCTGTGCACTTAATTTCTACTGCTAAATTAATCTAAGAGATTCAGAGCTTTCAATACTGTTTTTTTCTTTCTTTTTTTCTTCCTTATCCTTTTCTAAATGCTTATGACATTCGACAAATTTATGCCCTTTCAAACATTCCTTCCTTCTTGCAGGGGTGGTTTTCTTAGAAACTAGTAAATATTAACTCAAATTCTAATATCAATTTGATTCCTGGTTTGGGTAAAATTTTTAAGTCACTTTCGTAGTTTTCCTTGACTTTATTTATCTTTCCTTGAGGTCTCTCTAAATCACTCTATCTTGGATTGCTTTTCATTAAGAAGTCTGTATTATTCTGTTGGTAAAAAGGGCTTCATTTTTAAGATAGCAAAATGGCAGTTAGATATTGATTTGTTGATACACTGTAACTTTACTATCTCCATATCCCATTAGTCTCAGACTTCTGGGCCATGATGGATTCCAAATTTGCTAATGCTGTTGTTTTAAACTATTCAAAAAGTAGGATCCACAAGAGGCAAACAATTATATAGGGTGAATGCACAGATGGGACTTCAGAAATCATGTACTCTAATCCCTCAGTTTTGTAGATGATGAAATAAACCAAAAAACATTGAATTACCTACCTAAGAATGTACATTTACTATGCGGAAATGACAGCACTTGAAACTGGGTCTTACAAAATCCCTCTCTAGGAAGGAATACTACAGATGACTTTCCCTAACTTAAGCTTGTGTTTTTAATCAATTATACTTCCTTTATAAGGGTTAGTTATTCATTTGCTTTTAATTAAGTAGTTCTCTTATTAAAATAACAATCAATATGTAAGAGTATAATTTGTATTTCCATTAGCATCCAGAAACCCAGTGACTCATATTAAAGTATAAGAACTATCTCAAATACCAAAAATTAGTTTTCTATTTTGTCCAATTTTTGTATTATTTCTTAATATAAACTCATAACTACCTTATGAAGCAAGTAGACATGTTATTTCTATATTATATATGATAAAACTGGGACTTAGGAAAGTCTACTAACTTATGCAAGATCATATAACCATTAACACTGTATAGCCACTTAGAGAAGGCAGAAGTTAGGTAGTTCTGCATAACAGCCAGGGTCTTTCCATGGCCCTTAATTTTGGAACCACCATTAAGGAAGCATTATTCAACAAAATCACAGTTACTTTATTCTTGAAGAATGCCTTTCACTAAGCTGCATTCAGTGTTGTGGCCTTGACTTATCTATCTTGAGGACTCTGTGTATAGCTGGGCAGTATAATTCTTGCATAATGTCAACGAGAGCCATTTATATAGACGACATTGAAAATGATGCCTCCCAGAGTTGTGAAATGCAGAAACTCTGCATGGAGGCATGGAAATAGAAACTGCTGTGTGATACCATTAGTACATTTATTATAGGGAAGTTATTGAGTAGCTCATTCTCACATGATGAAATATCTTCTTTTTAAAAAATGTTTTGAGAAAAATAGTTTCCTGACTACTAGGAAAAACTTTTTTTTCTAAGGAATAAGTTCACATTTTCTTCATGAAAAATTTAGAGTAATGTTCACCATTTGTGTTTTGACTGCCATGAAGTTCAATTTAAGATATTTGGCAGCACCACAACTTGAACATCAGTAGACTAAACTTTTTCTTAATCTTATTTTTAAATTCTATATTTCCCAGGCTTTTTTATGTTTTATTTTATGTGCCATCCCACTGACCTGAACATGAATATTTGGTATACCCATAGTAGAAGTCTGGAAGCAGTAAGTCAAGATTTGCCTGCAAATGGAATATATAAAGCTGGCTATAGTTTTTAATAATTGTATTGTGTAAGTTAAAACATTTAGATTGAGACTTAGAGAGAAAATGTCTTTCAGTGTTCCTAAGGGAGCTTCAAGAGAACCTTAAGTAATAGAGAAATTGTGAATAAAATTAGAAACATCATTCCCTTTTATTCTTCCCAGCCTTATAATCTTGCCTGTCCTACTTTGGATACAATTCAGATAACCTCCAAGAGGGCTATACAAAAGATTAAGTAAAATGATAGTGAATAGTTTTTTCACAGACCATATTAATCAGCCCAGGAAAGTTGAAATATGCACAGAATAATGGCTAAATGTAAAATAATGTATTATATTTGGACTTAGAATAGCAATATAAGTGAAATTTCCAACACGTTTTTCCCATTTGAAATACTGGGTTTTATTTATTAATAAAAATAGCAAGGAACGTTATTTAAATCCATTTAACTATGCTTAGAGGAATGGCTCATAGTTCCATCATTTTATTACCTATGAACTCCAAAAGGCTCTGGAAGTATTTAAATTTTGAAGCTAATTATTTTGGTGAGAATGTAAGTTAGTACAAACACTATGGAGAACAGTTTGGAGGTTCCTCAAAAAACTAAAACTTGAGCTACCATATAATCCTGCAATCCCACTGCTGGGGATATACCCAATAGAAAGGAAGTTACTATGTCAAAGAGATATCTGCACTCCCATGTTTGTTGGAGCACTATTTACAATTCCTAAGATTTGGAAGCAACCTCAATGTCCATTAATAGAAGCATGGATAAAGAAAATGTGGTACATATACACAATGGAGTACTGTTCAGCCATAAAAAAGAATGAGAGCCAGTCATGTGCAACAACATAGATGCACCTGCAGATCATTATGGTAAATGAAATAAGCCAGGCACAGAGAGATAAGCTTAGCATGTTGTCACTTATTTGTGGGATCTAAAAATCAAAACAATTGAACTCATGGACATAGAAAGTAAAAAGATGGTTACAAGAGCTGAGAAGGGTATTGGGGGTTGGGAATGAGGTGGTGGTGAGGATGGTTAATAAGTAAAAAAAAATAGAAAGAATAAATAAGACCTAGTATTTTCTAGGACAAGAGGGTGACTATAGTCAATAATAACCGTACATTTTAAAATAACTTAAAGAGTGTAGTTGGATTATTTGTAATTCAAAGGATAAAAACCTGAGGGGATGGATACCCCATTCTTCATGATGTACTTATTTCATGTTGCCTGTATTCATCAAAACATCTCATGTACCCCATAAATATATATACCTACTATGTACCCACAGAAATTAAAAATTCAAATGCTAATTATTTGTGATATTAAAGAAAATATAAAACAAAAAAGACATAAATTATCTGAATAACATAATATAATTAAACAGCTTGAAAAATGTGTGTATAAATATGTCTCTCAAAAAACCCACATTCTTCTCCAACAGACCCAGAGAACATTTTGATAAAAATTAGCATGTATTAGGCTGCAAAATAAGTTGCAATAAAATCTGAAGAAACCTTTGGACAAAATTCAAGAAACAATGGCCTGTTGGGCAATTGCTCACTGACTGTTTTTATAAAGCTTTTTTTACAGCACAGCCATGTCCATTAATTTACATGCTGTCTATGACTTCTTCAGTGTCACAGTTGAAAATTTGAAAGTTACAATTATAGAATTCCAGATTAGGTTAAAAAAATGAATATAAGTTTAAAAAGAAAGTACAATGGAGATGGAAAAATATTTAAAATTGAGCAATAATGAAATCATAATATAACAATGATTACAGAGATGCAGCTAAGCATCACTTAGAAGGAAGAGTATTAAATGCATTCACTACAAGAAAGAAGGAAAGAATAAAAAAAAAAGAAAGAGAAAAAAGAAACTTGTTAAACAGAATTATACCCCCAGTAAAATGGACAACATAAAGATCTTTTTATATAAACAAGACATAGTACAGTTCATTACTAGCATTTATACATATGAACTGCAAGGTGGCAGCGAGGCTGGGGGAGGGGCGTCTGCCCTTGCTGAGGCTTGAGTAGGTAAACAAAGTGGCTGGGAAGCTCGAACTGGGTGGAGCCCACAGCAGCTCAAGGAGGCCTGCCTGCCTGCCTCTGTAGACTCCACCTCTGAGGGCAGGGCATAGCTGAACAAAGGCAGCAAAAACTTCTGCAGACTTAAATGTCCCTGTGTGACAGCTTGAAGAGCATAGTGGTTCTGCCTGCACGGAGTTGGAGATCCGAGAACGGACAGACTGCCTCCTCAAGTGGGTCCCTGACCCCTGAGTAGCCTAACTGGGAGGCACCTCCAAGTAGGGGCCGATACTGACACCTCATACAGCTGGGTGCCCCTCTGAGACGAAGCTTCCACAGGAAGAATCAGGCAGCAACATTTGCCGTTCTGCAATATTCGCTGTTCTGCAGCCTCCACTGCTGATACCCAGGCAAACAGGGTCTGGAGTGGACCTCCAGCAAACTCCAACCGACCTGCAGCTGAGGGTCCTGACTGTTAGACGGAAAACTAACAAACAGAAAGGACATCCACACCAAAACCCCATCTGTATATCACCATCATCAAAGACCAAAAGTAGATAAAACCACAAAGATGGGGAGAAACCAGAGCAGAGAAGCTGCAAATTCTAAAAATCAGAGTGCCTCTTATCCTCCAAAGGAATGCAGCTTGTCACCAGCAACGGAACAAAGCTGGCCGGGGAATGACTTTGACAAGTTGACAGAAGTAGGCTTCAGACTATCGGTAATAACAAACTTCTCCGAGCTAAAGGAGGATGTTCGAACCCATCGCAAAGAAGCTAAAAACCTTGAAAAAAGATTAGATGAATGGCTAACTAGAATAAACAGCATAGAGAAGACCTTAAATGACCTGATGGAGCTGAAAACCATGGCACGAGAACTACATGAGGCCTGCACAAGTTTCAATAGCAAATTCGATCAAGTGGAAGAAAGGGTATCACTGATTGAAGATCAAATGAATGAAATGAAGCGAGAAGAGAAGTTTAGCATTTATACATATTAAAGGAAATCCTTCAGACAGAAACTTGGAAGTACACAAAGAAATGAAGAACCTTGGAAATAGTAAAAATTAAGGTAAATATAAAAGAAATAATTTAAAAATTATCTAAACAAAGCAACGCTTTGAATTTATAACACAGGTAAAATAAAAGGTATGATAAAAATAGCAACGGATGGGAGAGAGGAAATTGAAAATATATTGTTATATTTCTTACAGGATATATAAAGTGGTATTCTAATATTTGAATCTAGATTGTGATGAATTGATGTTTACAGTAAACTGTGGAAACTACTAAGAAAAAATTAAAGAAAGTAGTGTAACTAGTAAGACAATTGTGAAAGTAAAGTATAATCAGAAAAAATCTAATAAAATATAAATAGCATTATATTTAAATTTAACACTCACAGTGATTACATTAAATATAAATTATCTAAACTCTCTGATTAAAAGGCTGATTTGGTCAATGAGAAAAGAATACATACTACATAAAATTTAATCAGAAGAAAATGGGTCAGCTATATTGACATGAAAGAAATTTCAAAACAAGGATTATTTTCAAAAATAAAGACATCACATGTTTTCATTGTAATTGCTAATAATAAAAAAAACCTAATCACTAAGGAGATTGAGCAATGTTAAATGTATACATATTTAACAGCAGAGCTTCAAAATACATGAAATAAAACTGATAGAACTGAAAGTAGAAATAAACAAATTCACAATTATTTGAATTACTTTACACACCTAGGTAATTGATAGAACATGTACACAGAAAATCAAGAATATAGAAGAACTGAACAATGCTGTCAACCAACTTGACCTAATTGACATGTATGGAACATTATACCCAGTAGTAAGCAAGGTACATAATTTTTTGAAGTACATATGGGCATTTACCAAGATAGAACATATTGAGCCTTAGAACAAACTTTAACAAACTTTAAAAAATAGAAAACATACAAGGTATATTATCTGACCACAGTGAAATTTAACTAGAAATCAGTAGTCAAAAGGTATCTTGATAATACTCAAATATTGGAAATTAAGCAACATATTTCTAAGCAATTCATGGATCAATGATGAAACTACAATGGAAGTTAGAAATTATTAATTAAGTGAAAATGAAAACACATCATATCAAAATATTTTGAATACATCAAAGAACTCTGTAGAAAAAAATTTATAACATCAAATGATTAGAAAAGAACAGGTATCTTTGTTAGGCTGTCCTTGCATTGCCATAAAGAACCTAAGACTGGGTAATTTATAAAGAAAGGAGGTTTAATTGGCTCACAGTTCTGCAGGCTGTACAGGAGGCATGGCACTGGCATTGGCTTGCCTCCTAGGGAGGCCTCAGGCAGTCTTTACACATGGTGGTCAGCAAAGCAGGAGCAGGCACGTCATATGGCCAGAGCAGGAGCAAGAGGGGGAGTGGGAGATGTGCCACACACTTTAAACAACCAGATTCCAGGCAAACTCACTCACTACCTTGAGGACCACACTAAGCCATGAGGAACCTGCTCCAATAACTCAAACACTTCCCACCAGGCCTCATCTCCAGCACTGGGATTACATCTCAACATGAGATTTGGAGGGGACATGGAAACTATATCAGTATCCAAATCAGTGATTTTATGTTCTACCTTAGGAAACTAGAAAGAGAAGAAAAAATTAAATGAAAAGAGAGCAGAAGTAGGAAAATAATAAAGACAAGAGCAGAAATCAATGAAATTGAAATACAACAAAGCCAATGTAACATAATATCAATTTCAATGAGAAATCAATAAAACCAGTAAACCTGTAGCTAAATGTATCATAATAAAAAGAGAGTACACAAATTACCCGTATCAGGAATAAAAGAAGGTCATTTATTATAGATGCTACGGATACTAAAAACTAAGAATATGATGAGTGACTTTTCCCACTAAATTCCACAAAAATGAACAAAGTTTTTTAAAGGCATAAACTTCAAAAACTCACTCAAGATGAAATTGATAAGTTGAATAGTTACATATCTATATCTGTATCTATTTGAATATACAGTTAAAGAGAGTTTGTATATTTAGGAAGTTCAATTTTCACTAACTATATGACTCAGCAATTCCCAAAACGTGTGTTAACCCAGGAACAAATAAAGCATATGATCTGAAACATAGGATCTAAAAAATAAAAGTCTGTATATTTTATTATCATTTCATTTATATGACATCCTTGAAATGGGGACACTGTAGGGGCAGAAAACCAATCAGTCATTGTCAGGGAATGGTAAAGGAAGAGGGGAATTAACAAGAGGCCACCAGTGAACTTTATGGGGCAATGTAAATGTCCCATTTTCTTATTATGATGATAGAAGTAACATTATTGTAAGTATGTGTTAATATTAATAAAATCGTACACCTAACAAGGATGAACTTTATTGTGTATAAATTGAACCTCAATAAATCTTACTCTAAGAAAGAAATTCTAGCCTCTAAAATAAGATTTAAGACAAAAACATATGAATATAACTCATTAATTTGGCATTATCCTCTAATTAAATTCAGAAAGCATTAATAAAATTCAAACCTCTTTTAGTTCATAAAAAAATAGATAACATAAATATAGAAATGTATTAGTGTCTCAGTTTGGGTTCCTGCCAAAGGATCCTGACACAAGGATTCAGGTACAATTCTGTTGTATTATAGATGATTTCAGAAAATGCTAGTAGGGAAGTGGGGAAGTGAGACAGAGGAAAAAAAAGGCAATGAAGCATATGTTGTCAAAAAATTTATTACCATAGGTAATTTGAATTTAATTTCACCAAGAAACTCTAGGGACATTGTAGAGCACACATCTCAAAGTCAGCCCACTGAAGGCATAAGAAATCTAGATATTTATCTACCAACTCCTATCGGTCTCATTGGTATGTTGCAAAATTAGAGAAATTAAAACAGTGTCTTCTTGCCACAAGAGTATGTAGATAGATTAGTAGAAAAGAATAGAGAACCGAGAAAGAGATATAACCAATTTGGAAACCTGGTGTAACATGTAATGTTGCAAATTAATTAAGAAAGTATTATATTCCATTAAAAGCATTGACTCAATTGGCCTTTTCTATGGAAACAGTGATGAAATCATAGCATACTGCACTCTATACACAAAATAATTTCCAATTGTATTAAAAATCTAAACAAAAGAAAAATCTTTCTAAAACCTGGGGAAAACGTAAGATTAATTTTACTAACTTGAGATAGCCTGTCTTCCTTAACCAAGGTAGCAAAAACTAAATTTTAAAGAAAAATTATTTGACATAAAATTATTACTTTTTTATTAAACAGAATGTACCACAATATTTTATAAGGAAAAGAGTAGGGGAAGATATCCCAACTCATTTAACAATAGAAAAGTAAGCCAGATGGATGTTATTACATAAATAGATTAGAGAGATGGAGATAATTTCTTTTAAGAATCCCCGTTAGAATTTAGTTAACCACCTTCTCCATATCTTTTCTACATTAAATAGACTTAAATACACATATTGTACCATCCAAAAAGAAAAAAACAAGTCTCAAATTGTGGACTCTGGCCCGAGAAACATAATTCAAATGTTCACTACTATATTGCTTATGTTAACTTTCACATTGAACAACTAGGGCTTGCTTTTCTATGCATTATAAGTGAAATTCAGGTTATTTCTCAAGATTTTGGGGGGCATTCTCAGATAACAAAAATTTCTCTGGTTCTTGAGAAGTCACCTACATATATATTGATTTGTTTTACATTTTTTTAAAATTGAGTCGTTCAATATTCTCAAGCAACTTCCACTTTTAACCAAGATACAGTAACAAGGATGTGATTTTCCCTCACTTGAAAAAAAGACACAAGAAAGTAGACAATATTTATGAACAAAAAAACCAAGTTTTTTTTTTTTGGCCATACAACAAAGGCTAGTGATTCCTGAGAAATGGAAAAGAAAAGAGGTGAGCCCCACAGTTATTACAGCTGACAGCCCTGAGAATGTTTCTGGAATGCAGTGCATGAAGGGGAAACTGAAGAAGAGCTCATTTGATTCCCAGAGCTGAGGAGATAGAGCTGAGAGCTTGGAGAGATTAACACAGCTGGAGCCTGTGGGTCAGAGTGACAGAAAATAGGAAAGAATACTGGTGATTTGTAGCAAGTTCCCACAGAGAGTTCTGCAGAATACAGATCAATGCGTGTGTGTGAAGAAACTACCCAAGGCTGAAGAAAGAATTATCTGTAAGGAATAGAGGGAACAATGTCTGGTTTTCACACAGGACTGGGAATGATGCCCATTACCACCAGCCCGACTGAAAAACATAATTCATAGGGCACTGGTAAGATATTCAGGAAGGTCTTGCCTCAGGAGTGGTGAATAATTAGTACTACATTGAATGCTCCTCTGATTACATCCAACAATCTTAAAGACTCTAAAGGATCAAACTGTTTTCGAGTAATTTAACTGAGTCTTAGAACACAGCTCAAGACTAATAATAGAAATATAAAATATCCAACACTACCCAAGAAAAAAATCATAATCTCTACATCCAATCAAAGATTGCCCAACAGAAAAGAAACAGAAAAATATTAACCATAATAAGAATAAACAATCAACTGAAACCAACATAGCACCTGCAAAGATGATAGAATTAGTAGATTCATTAAAACAATTCCTATTATTACTTTTCGTATAATCAAAAATTAAGTTGATACACGAAAGATTTAACAAATCCCAGATTGAAGTTCTAGATATGGAAGCTACAATATTTGAGATGAAAATCATAGTAGTCCCCCTTATCTGTGGGGACACCTTCTAGACCCCCCAATGGGTGCCTGAAACCACAGATAGTACTGAACCCTACATATACTATATATTTTCCTATACATACATACCTATGGTAAAATTTAACTTATAAATTAGGTACAGTAAGAGATTAACAGCAATAAGTAATACAATAGAGCAATTATAACAATATACTATAAAAGAAGTTACTGTGGGAACTGAACAATGAAAACACTTGGACACAGGAAGGGGGACATCACACCCCCGGGCCTGTTGTGGGGTGGGAGGAGTGGGGAGGGACAGCATTAGGAGATATACCTAACGTAAATGACGAGTTAATGGGTGCAGCACACCAACATGGCACATGTATACATATGTAACAAACCTGCACGTTGTGCACATGTACCCTAGAACTTAAAGTATAATAATAAAAAAAAAGAAAAAAAAAGAAAAAAGTTCTCATGCCCTGTGGCCATAACTTTTGCAACTTGAGGTGTCACAACAAAACTACATGAATTTCTTCACAATTTCATGAATAAAAGGTTTATTCTTACTGTAGATTTTAGTAACCTCACTCAGTATATGATTTTTTTTTCTTTACTTATTGAGAATTTTCATTTAATCACTTAAAGGAAGTGCTTTATAGCTTTTCTTTGCCATATCTGAGTTACCAGCACTTTGGGGGCATTATTAAGTAGAATAAGGGTTAGTTGAGCACAAGCACTGCCATACCACAGCAGCTGATCTGATAACAGAGCTGGCTACAAAGTGACTAATGGGTGGGTAGCATATGCAGTGTGGATACGTTGGACAAAATGATGATTTATGTCCTGGGCAGGGTGCAGTGAGATTCTATCATGCTAATCAAAACAGTGCACAATTTAAAACTTATGAATTGTTTATTTCTAGAAATTTTCATTTAATATTTTCAGATGATGGTTAACCACACATAGCTTAAACAGCTTGAAAGCAAAACTGCAGATAAGGAGAAACTACTGTACACTGGATAGGACTAACAGCAGATACAACATTGCACAAGAAAATACTAACAAACTTGAAGACATAACAATAGAAACCATCCAAAATGGAGCAAAGAGAAGAGAAAAAGGAAAAGAGCAGCAGTGAATGGAAGGAAAACTTCAAGTTGTTTAATATATGTGAAATTCTAATACTCAAAGGAGAGGAGTGAGAGAGCAGGGCAAAAACTTGTGAAGAAATAATGGCTCAAAATTTGCCATATTTGATAAAAACTATAAGCCTCTTGTCCAGGAAGTTCAATAAACCCCAAGTAAAAGAAATATGGATTCATTCATGTAATAAATTCATCTCATAATAAACTTGCTCAAAACCAGCAATAATAGAAAATCTTAAAAGTAGCCAAAGAAATAAGACACCTTTCATTCAGAGGACCAAAGATGAGGACAACAGCAAATTTTTCAGTGGAAACAATGCAACCATTAGCATCAATACCTTTAAACTACTGAAAGAAAAAAAAAAAAAAGCTGCAGACCTAAAATTTTATACCCACATTTAAAATGCCTTTCAAAAGCAAAGGCAAAATATACATGACCTCAGACATAAAAAAGTTGAAATAATTCAGCAGCAGAAGACATACATGACAAGAACTATTTCTAAAAATCCCTTCAGGAAAAGGGAAAATGATATCAGATGGAATCATGGATCTACATGATAAGAAGAATGAACACCAAAACTGGTAAGTACAGAGGTAAATATACAAGATTTTTTTTATATTATTTAGATCTCTTTAGGATGACTTACTCTTGAAACAAATATAATTGTAATGTCTTGTTGGGTTTACAGCATATGTGCAAGTAAAGCATATGAAAATATAGCCAGAAAGGGGTAAACGCATGATACTATTGTAAGGTTGTTATACTATATGTGAAGGACATACAATCACTTGAAAAATGACCATGATAAGTTAAAGACATATATTATAAATCTTGAATCATATATTAAAGTAACAAAACAAAGTGTTATAGCTAATAAGCCAAAGAGAAGATAAAATGTCACCAAAAACAATCCAGAAGACAACAGGAGAGAAAATGGAACAAAGAACATATCAATAGAAAACAAACAGCAGGATGATAGACTTAAATGTAAATATATCAATAATAGTTTTCTATGAAAATGGTTGGAATATCCTCAATGAAAAAGCAGAGATAATGGCTACATCTAGATATAAAGAGGAGTATAGGATTAGGAAGGGACTTTAAGGTCCTGGTAATGTTTCATTGTTAACCTTAGTGGTGAGTGTGTGCATGTTGACTTTATTATTTTCCTTTGGCACATATGTATTTTTTCCATATACAATCATTATCAATGACCTATACATGTGTGTTTTATGTGCTCTAATATACATACTATATGTCACAATAAATCACTTTTTAAAAACAGGTGAGAGAGAGAGTATGGAAAGTCATAAGAAAAGACAGGAGGCAGTCTTGTTTGGAAGATTCTTGAGGTGATTTACTCTAAAGAGGAATAGAAAAATACTGTAATAGCCAAGGGGGTTATGAAGTCACGGGAAGGATTACTTTCTTTTAAAATGGGAGATATTACAGCATGTTTATATAATTATGGAAATGATCTCCTAGGCAAAAAAAAAAAAAATTGCTAATGCTAAATTGAGAAGTTTCAACTGCAGAAACCAAGTTATTTGTTGGGCAAAAGGGTTCGGGATCCAGTGCCGTCATCAAAGAAATGACCTTAAAAATGGATATTTCACCCATTGTAGCAGAATGAAATGTAGAATATATTAGTGTAGACTCAGTCAGATGATAGATCTGGTCATAAGAGACTATGGAAGCACAGGAATACAGATATTACAAAGTTAAGAGTAAGAGAAAAAGAAACCAAATATAAAATATTAAAAATGATTAGAAAAAAGAAATTGACATAAAAAATTTTAATAAAATAAAAAGCTAGCAATTTAAAGGAGAATTTTTTAAAAATGAATACCTAAGAATAAGATTATTAGATAAACCTAGAATCTCAACATTTAAGAGTGTATGATTCTAAACTAATTTTAGAATCAATTAGAATCTAGAGTTCTAATTTCAGAATCAAATATAAGTAATAGAGAAGAGAACATATTCATGTGCTTTGTCCTTAAGCTCTTCTCTAAACATTCCTTATATTTCTTTTTCTAATGAAAGTCTGACTCCTTAAGATGTGAATTCACCTATAGTGCCCTCAAGTTGTAGCTGTTTTCTCTCACAATTTCATTACCACTTGTACAGGAGGTAAATTTTGCATCTTCCCTGTTCTTCACTGCCATTTCCAGATTACTCTTTCTTCCTTCTGAGAAATGCACATAATATGGTTTGGCTGTGTCCCCACCCAAATCTCATCTTTAATTGTAACTCCCACAGTTCCCACCTGTCATGGGAGGTAATTGAATTATGCAGGTGGATCTTTCATGCACCGTTCTCATGATAGTGAATAAGTCTCAAGAGATCTGATGGTTTTACAAATGCAAGTTTCCCTGCACAAGCTCTCTTTCTTTGATTGCTGCCATCCATGTAAGATGTGACTTGCTCCTCCTTGCCTTCCACCATGATTGTGAGGCCTCCCCAGCCATGTGGAACTCTAAGTCCAATTAAACTTCTTTATTTTGTAAATTGCCCAGTCTCAGGTATGTCTTTATAAGCAACATGAAAACAGACTAATACAGTAATCTGGTAGCAGTAGACACTGCTAAAAAGACACCCAAAATATGGAAGTGACTCTGAAACTGTCAAACAAGCAGAGGTTGGAACAGTTTGAAGGGCTCAGAATAAGACAGGAAAATGTGGGAAAGTTTGGAACTTCCTAGAGACTTTGTTGAATGGCTTTGACAAAAAGTGCTGACAGTGATATAAACAAAAAGGTCCAGGCTAAGGTGGTCTCAGATGGAAATGAGGAACTTGTTGGGAATTAAAGCAAAGGTAATCCTAGCTATGTTTTAGCTAAGAGACTGGGGCATTTTGCCCCAGTGAAAGTGTGAAACTTTGAACTTGAGAGAGATGATTTAGGATATCTGGTGGAAGAAATTTCTGAGCAGCAAAGCATTCAAGAAGTGACTTGGGTGCTGTTAAAGGCATTCAGTTTTATAAGGGAAGCAGAACATAAAAATTTGGAAAATTTGCAGCCTGACAATGTGATAGAAAAGAAAATCCCATTTTATGAGAAGAAACTCAAGCTGGATGCAGAAATTTGCATAAATAACAAGGAGCCAATTGTTAATCCCTAAGACAATGGGGAAAATGTCTCCAGAGCATGTCAGAGGTCTTCATGGCAGCCTACCCCCATCACAGGACTGGAGGTCTAACTGGAAAAAGTGGTTTCATGGGCCAGGCCCAGGGTCCCCACGCTGTGTGCAGCCTAGGGACTTGGTGTCCTGCATCTCAGCTGCTCCAGCGATCACTGAAAGGGGCCAGCATATAGCTCAGGCTGTGACTTCAGAGGGTGCAAGACTCAAGCCTTGGCAGCTTCCACTTGGCATTGAGCCTGCCAGTACACAAAAGTCAAGAATTGGAGTTTGGGAACCTCTATCTAGATTTCAGAAGATGTATGGAAATGCCTGTATGTCCAGGCAGAAGTTTGCTGCAGGGGTGGAGCCCTCATGATGAACCTCTGCTAGGGCAGTGCAGAACAGAAATGTGGGGTTGGAGCCCCCACACAGAGTCCCTATTGGGGCACCAATTAGTGGAGCTGTGAGAAGAGGGGCGCTGTCCTCCAGACTCCAGAATGGTGCATCCACTGACAGCTTGCACTGTGAACCTGGAAAAAGCTGCAGACCCTCAATGTTAGTCTGTGAAAGCAGCCTTGAGCAGTTACACTCTGAAAAGCCACAGAGATGGAGCAAAAAAGATAATTTTGGAACTTTAAGATTTGATTGCCCTGCTGGATTTCATACTTGCATGTGGCCTGTAGCCCCTTTGTTTTGGCCAATATCTCCCATTTGGAATGGCTGTATTTACCCAATGCCTATACCTCCATTGTATCAGGAAGTAACTAACTTGCTTTTGATTTTACAGGCTCACAGGTAGAAGAGTCTTGCATTGTCTCATATGAGATGTTGGACTGTGGACTTTTGAGTTAATGTGGAAATAAGTTAAGATTTTGAGGGGCTGTTCAGAAGGAATGATTGTTTTTGAAATGTGAGAACATGAGATTTTGGAAGGGCCAGGGGTGGAATGATATGGTTTGGCTGTGTCCTCACCCAAATATCATCATTAATTGTAAGTCCCACAATTTCTATGTGTCATGGGGAGAACCCAGTGGGAGGCAATTGAATTATAGGGAAGGGTCTTTCCTGCACTGTTCTCATGATAGTGATTGAGTCTCAAGAGATCTGATGGTTTTAAAAATAGCAGTTTCCCTGCACAAGCTCTCTTTCTTTGACTGCTGCCATCCGTGTAAGATGTGACTTGCTCCTCCTTGCCTTACACCATGATTGTGAGGCCTCTCCAGCCATGTGGAACTGTAAGTCCAATTAAACCTCTTTCTTTGGTAAATTGCCCAGTCTCAGGTATGTCTTTATCAGCAGCATGAGAACAGACTAATACTGCACAATTTTTAATTTCATAATATTAAACTATTCCACCCAACATCCACTCCTTACTGCAATCATCTATAAATAATGCCAAAATAAGTGATTCACTCTCGTTCTTTGAATATTTTAGCTTCCGGTTCACTGTCTTTTTCTCTAGCACTACTTCTGCCTTAGTTCTCAGAAATTTCAAAGTTACATAAGTAATCCTTTCTATACTATGGACTCTCAGTTCTTTGACATCTCTCCCCAACTACCTTGCCCTCACCCAATCTCAGCCAATTCTTGTCATTACCAATAACTGCACTCCCTCTCTAATCACAGTTTAAAATTTCCACTCTCGAGCCACCATCTTCTATCTTTCAAGCTTACACTATCAGTATGGTGACTGTAATAATTCCACAGCGAAACAAAAGAAAACTTGAAGACACCACTATAATTAATAACACCCAAAAAGATGAACTTTATTGCATTTCTAAGATAAAAAAATGCTATGATAAAGGGACAATAAAAAACATTTAGAATATTACAAACAAAATTTTAGAAATTCAGTGGAATGGTAAAAGACACTTTCAAATAAACAAGACTGAAAAATATGCTTTTCATGCTCCATTTCCTTGAAAGCTATTAAAGGATGTCATCCAGAAAAGCAAGGCAATAAACTAAGAAGGAGGAAGACATAAGATCCTGGAAATAGGGATATAACACGGACGAGTAGAGAGGGAAGTCCCTGAGGAGACAGCCGTGCAGTAGACCTAGAGAGAAATCTGCCCAGAATAGAAAATAAACAGAAGTCTCTGTACATTTTTCAGAAAGAGCAAGAAAAAAAAAGAATTATAGATTAGTTGTCTAAGTTGGAAAACTATATGAACTTATCTGTGCTCTTGAAAACAATTAGCAAAACATATACAAGGATAAGTACATGAAATAGCAAAGGAATAACAAATTCTGGGCATGTGAAGGATAGAGAAGGTTGTGCTATAAAGGAAACAATCATGATATGCTACTTGGCTCCACAATGAATAATATCCATATTGACAAAATGCAGTGGGAGCTGACCATTGACTTGACTAAATGTTGTAATATGACAATTTTTAGAAGGATAAGGGGAGGAAGAATCAATTTTATATAGCAGAATTTATATAAAATGAAGTTAATAATATATGTAAAATATTAAGTTGAATAATAGCAATGTAAGCATATTATTTACAGTATCAGGAAAGACAGTGAAAGAGTTAAAAGAATGTTTCTAGGGAGAAGGACTTGAAGGAGAGAAGGCCACTGTGTTTCATTGTGGGCCTGTTAATACTATCTGACTTATTTTTTTGATAAAAATAAAAAATTATTTTAAAATATTGATATAAACATTTTTATTGTAAGCCACCTCAAATTCTTTTGAGAATTAAATGAAATTATAAAAAATAAATAAGACTCTTTGGGCATTCATTTATCCACCATTGGTCATTGATTTAGTAGATAATGGCCCTTGAGCCAAAATATGTGAAAACAAGCTTCTATAATGCTTCTTCAGAGCAGTTATTAAAAGCTTGTTGTTAATCTGGCTCAGCATCCAGAATTTCATGACAGATGTCGTCCAAACTAAAAGTTTACAAACATGGCTTTGCTGTAGCTTCCCATTTCTTAATCAAAACTGTTTTCATTATTCTTATGAGAGTTGGATATATGTTCTCTTTTGAACAAACAAAAGATAAGCATCCTCCTTCACATTGATGACATGGACTATTTCTGTGAAATGAAAGATTTCCAGAAATCGCTGTACTCGTTGACTGTGTGGCTCATTCTCTCTCGTATCTACCTTCTGCTTTAGCTTTGCAAGAAGTTAAGCTAATTGTGGCAACTGCCTCCCCTGGGGTGCTGCTGATTAGCTGGTAAACACTGAGTGTTACTGCTGTTGTTGATTGTCTCCTTCTGGCCAACTCTGCTTGCATCAAAACAACTTTATACACTGCGTTTGGATGGAGTATTAGAAAAGGCTCGTTTCTGGAAATTTTATGGCACCATGCTGGTATGTAGAACCTCACTGACCCTAATTAAGGACAAAATCCAACATTGAAAAGTGGTGTGCCTTTAAGGTACAAAGAAGTCAATAGACCCCTGTCCAAATGCCTGATTACCCTCTGAAGCATTCTGATCCTGAATTCAACCTGTAACAAAGCTTATGAAAACTGTGTTTTACTCCTCTTTCTATGAATGAATGCTGACCACCCTGTTTCTATCTTCTGTCCATTCCTCCCTCCTGAGCTCTGGGCCACTCTATGCAGCATCTGTTAGACATCTTCACCTGAATGCATCCTAGATGACTCAACTACAGCTTGTTCAGTATGAAACTCATCATATTCTCCCTACTTTATTCTGAATCATAGTAAGTGTATTACAATATATCTTACCCTCACTCTACTTTCTGAGTTTTTCCTAGTACTTCTCTACCCTGGCTGACAGAATTAATCATAAAAACTTTAAAAAATGCAGATGTTTAGTTCACACTCAGGCCTATTGAATTAGAATCTCCAGGAATGAGGTTTAGCATGTGAAAATGTTAATAGTGCGGTAGTAACTGTGCTAGGGAATTAAGTTTGATAACCATTATATTTCTGTCATCTCTTCTCCTATTCCTCCAATCACTGTTTACATTTAGACCACCACCATCTCTTGTCGAGATCCTTGCTGTAGTTTCCAACTGTATTTCCAGTATCCTGTCTCAGCATCTTTAATAATATGTTCTCATATGCCTGGCATTGAGTTTTTCTCCAGTACGTTTCTAGAACCTCTTTTCTAGCATCTTATCTTGACATTCTGGTGCTTGAAATCCTGTAATAGTTCTTTTTTCACCCTCAGGATAAATTCTGAAGTCATTAAGGGAGCATTGCTCTTGCCGCATCTCTTCCACCAACTAAAATCCTTTGTCGATATTTTCTGTTTCCTAAATATTTACAAATCTGATGGGGTCATATATTATGTAACTTAAGAGCTTGCTTATGGAATCCTTTAGATTTGGTTTCAAAACACCGCTCTAGTTCCTGGTGTCCATAGCAAGTTGCTTAATTTTTTAAGCTCCAATTTTCTTCCCTGCAAAATAGAGTCAATAATGACTACTTCATAAGGATATTCGGATGAGTAAATTAAATAATCTATGTAAAGTGAGTAACACAAAGCAAGGACTCAGAGTTGGTGACTGTTATTGATGGCCATTCTTATTTGCACATGTTATTTTCTGCCTAGGATGCTATTCCTTTACATATTCACCTGAATTATCTGTACTATTTAAAGCTCAGCTAGTCACACTCTTCTCAGGAAGACTTCCCTTGCAACCATTCCTTACAGGAATGCTCATCTTTCCTCTGATTTAGGGATCACCTGACTCTGGCCCATTGACCAAATCTGACTACCACCTGTCTTCATATAGCCTGTGAGCTAAGAAAAAGTTTTACATTTTTAAATAAGTTGGAAAAGAAAACAAAAGGCGGTATGTGGAAATTAAATAAACTTTAAATCTCAGTCTCCATAAATAAATTTGTTGTGGAACATGGTCATGCCCTCCATTTGTTTATATATTGTCTAAGGCTGCTTTAACACAACAACAGGATTGAGGAGTTGCAATAGAAACTGTATGGCCAACAAAGGCTAAAACAGTTACTATCTGGCCTTTTTCAGAAAAAAAAAGAATTGGTCTGGTGTGGTGACCTGGAAACCCAGCACATAAGGAGGCATAGGTGGAAGGAATACTTGAGGCCAGGAGTTTGACACCAGCCTGAGCAACATAGTGAGACAACATATCCAAAAAAAATGTACAACAATAAATTAGCAGGGCACGGTGGTACACATCTGTTGTCCTAGCTACTCAGCAGACTGAAGTGGGAAGGTCACTAGAGGCAAGGAGTTTGAGGTTATGGGGAGCTATGTGATTATGACCATGTACTCCAGCCTGGGAGACACAGTGAGACCTTGTCTCTAAAAATAAATAAATAAGTAAATAAATAAATAAATGAATGAATTTTTTTGACTCTTTCTCTATGTTATTTTACCAGTTATTATCTGTTTTCCTGTCTCCTTACTTGTCTCCCCACAAGTGACCTCCTTTAAGTCAGAGACCATGTTTTCTGGTTGCTCCAACACTTAGCACACGGACTAACAGATAGTAAGCTCTCAATATATTTTTATTGAATGAATGCGAGAATTATCTTCCCAAAGGTGTTTTATTATTCTTTATCAAACATGGAAATAATTTATAACTCAACATTTTGTAAGAATTCAGAATAGTAATAAAAGCTTCTCATTTTAATTAGGTGCTACCTATGTGCCAGTTCATTTTCTAACCCCTGCTATATGTTATCTTATAAAGAACACCCTAGGAAGCAAAATCACTTATCATTCCCTTTTTATATATAAGGAACCAGAGGTACAAAGAGTCCAAGTAACTTGAGTAAGGTCTCAGAATTAGGAAGTGATAAAGTCAGACAGTTTGACTCAGAGTCCTCTCTTAATTACTGTGTTAGAATGCTATCTTATAGTGAAAATGAAGAGAGAGAAGAAATAAGGTAAGGTGTTTGTTTTAATAAACATTGTCTTAAACTAATGTACTTTAAAATATATTCAAAATAAAAATTTAAAATATAGGCTAGCTTATTCTGGACAATCTTTCCTGGAAAAATATACAAGAGTATTTACTGAATCACAGTGTATGCTCAAATCTTAATTATCTGTTGTTGCTGTCACTTTTGCCAGGCAAATGCTGGCAAACATTCAAAATGCGTATTACTTCTCTATCATAAAATGTACCTTAATAGCTAGACTATCTATTATGGTTAAAATTAAAAGTGAGTAACAAGAATATACGACAAATGCAACCATTTAGAAATATGATTCTGTCAACCCCCAGAACATTCCTCACATCTCACATGAAATGTAAAGAAATTTTATTAAACAAAAAACTTCAAAGGTCATATAAAAATTAATAAATAATAATTGAAATATTATAACAGAGAAAAATTCAAGTATATTGAAAGCATTTGCTTGGACATTGATGAAATATGACATAAATAAGGTCTTCAAATATAGACAAATTGAGATTATATACTGTTGTATTCTCAGTAACTGGGAATCTATCTCAAGTCTCTTTAAGTTTATTAAGTAAATTCACTGTTAGTGTTTTAGTTAAAATTCTCACTCTAAGTTTATTTTTCATAGCCTTTGTTATTATTATTACTACTTTTTAGACTATAGATAAGTCTATCTACACATAAAGAATGATTATACTATTTATCAACTCTTTAGAATGAACAATTAAGATATAAAAAGCTGTAATTATTTATCAAGAACTTACAGCAATAAATTGTTTCCCAGGAGAGTTAAACCATTCTCAGAATAAAATGGAAACAATAAGTTTAATTTTCCTTTAGAAAATAATGAGCAAAGACAATAAATCTTTAGATGTGCACAAATATGATTAATCTAAATGCTTCAGCAAATATTTAAATGATCTTTTTCACACAAGTTCGATGAGAAAATACCATGTTTAGTTTTTTGTACCTATCTAACGGCCACCCTTGGTTACGTGCTGAATAAAATACTATCTCTGAAACAAGTCACCAGAATGTAGAAGAGGAATTCTTATTCTCTCCTAGAATAATGGAAAGCAAGAATGTAAAGTAAAAGAAACTGAAGATTTATTTTTTTCAAAAACACAGAAAGGCAAACTTTAAATTTATTTAAATTTTTCTATATTTTTAATTTTTGAAGATCAGAGCTTAGAGATTGAACCTCTTTCTCTTCAAATAAAAAATTATGATAAAGGAACAGTAGGTTTAATTTTCCATTGGAAAATAATGGGCAGGTTTGTATATATTCTTACGTCATCTGTGAATAAAGGCATTTCTACATCTTTCTTTCTGGACTATATGCCTCTGCTTTGTTTTCTTGCATATTACACTGTATAAGAACTCAGTTAAATATTAAATAGGGGTGAGAGAAGCCACTCTGACTTGTTTTCAATATTAGGGGAAAAACTTTACATCTTTCATTATTAAATATGTATTAGAAATAAGGTTTTGTTTAATTTAAAAGATAACTGATAGTTTAAATCAATAGTAGTAATAACATATTTTGAGATTTAGTATGACAAACTTAGCACAAAGGATTAGAAGTAAATACTTATAGAAGTCTTATAGGTGAAATGACATTATATTATTTGAAGGTCGATTATGAAAAGTTAAATATGAATATTTTAAAATCTCTAGAAAAGAGGGGAAATCTTATGTAGATGAGAAAATCTAAAATCTCATAGCAAAGTGATAGATATAAATCCAACATAACAGTAATTATATGTAATAAAAATGACCTAAGCACTTAAGATAAAAGACAGAAATTATCAGACTAAATTAAAAAAGAAAAGAAATTATAAGCCCAAACTCCATGCTGGCTTGAAACAACTTTTAAATATGAAGACACATATTAAAAAAGTAAAAGAGTAGGAATAAATACACAATTTAAGTATGAAGCATTAAAAATCTAGAGTTGCTGTTTTAATACAAAAGTAAATTTCAGAACAAGAAATATGATCAGAGAAATAGAGGATCATTTCATTATGATAAAAGGATCAATTTAACAAAAACACATTCAATCTAAAATGTTTAAATATCTAATTACAGAGCTTAAAAAAACTGAAGCAAAACTGAAAGAACTTAAGGGATAAACAGACAAATCAACAATTATATCTTGAATCTGACTAAATATTTATATCCAAACTATATAGATAGATAATGGGTAGATGATGATAGATAGGCATATGAACTCCTACAATTTTATAATAAACAACTACATTTGTTTAAATGAGCAAAGATTGAATGAACATTCATAAAAGAAGAATGTCCAATGTATATATGTAAGGATACACAATATCCTTTGTCAAGAGAGAAATGTAAATTAAAACTGTAGTAAGATAGCATTACAGACTCACCAGAATGGCAAAAATGTAAAAGACTGATAATACTAAATGTTAGCAAGGATGTGGGACAACTGGAACCCTCATACATTAATGACGAGAATGAAAAATTACACAACTAGTTGGTTCCATTTGACAATTTCTACTGAAGTTTGACCTAGAGATTCCCCAAATTAAAAATATTTAAGTATTTTAAATATGTTCCCCAAATTAAAAAAAAAAATATGTGCACATAAAAATTTGGACACACATGTTTGTAGTACCTTTATTCAAAGAGTCAAAAACTAAAAATAAATCAAATATCCATCAATAGATGTATTAATAAACAATTATATTTTTATGATGGAATACTACTCATCATTAAAAAAGAACTGCTTATACACACAAAAACAAGGTTGAATATCAAAATCCCTGGCATAAAGAGACACCTACTATTCAATTCCATTTAGGTGAAACTCTACAAACAAATTCAAGACAGATGCTCCTGGACTTATGATACGATTACATTTATGTCATAAAATAACTAATCTCAAGTTTAAAATATCGTAAGTTGAAAACGCATTTAATACACCTAATCTGCCAAACATCACAGCTTAGCCTAGCCAGCCTAAAACATGCTCAGAATACTTACATCAGCCCACAGTTGGGTAAAATCATCTCATACAAAGCCTGTTTTATAATAAAGTGTTGAATATCTCATACAATTTATTGAATACAGTACGATACTGAAGTATAGTTTCTACTAAATGCATATTACCTTCACACATTCATAAAGTCAAAAAATCGTTACGTTAGGGACCGTGTATATAGTAATAGAAAGCAAATCAATGATCACCAGCTGGCAAGGATAGTTGGGGGAATCAATTGGCAGAGGCTCAAGGGAACATTGGGGTGATTAAAAATGTTTTCATCTTTGTTGTGGAGATAGTTACACGTGTATAAATTTGTCAAAGCATATTAAAGTATACACTAAAAATGGGTGTTTTTTCTCAGACGTGATTTATAACTCAATAAAGCTGATGTTAAAATATTACAGAAGATAGAGATTTTCCTTCAACAGTATAGAACAAATTAAAATTTTGGTAATAGGCTGTGTTAAAATACACTGGTATCTGAAATTCACAACTTTAAACAAAGGTAAT
Organism: Pongo pygmaeus; assembly: GCF_028885625.2. Classification (NCBI taxonomy): domain Eukaryota; kingdom Metazoa; phylum Chordata; class Mammalia; order Primates; family Hominidae; genus Pongo; species Pongo pygmaeus. The sequence continues at coordinate 131,471,758 of NC_072373.2, read as the reverse complement.
TTCACATTTTCAAAAGCTGCAATGCATATATGTAGCTTCCACAGCAAATAATGTATACTAGAGTTCCACATTTCCACATTCATTATTATATATGTACAATGCTATTCATTCCATAACTCTTTGTAATAGTAAAACAAGAATGAAATAGCTTAAATGCCTATGGATAAAAGATTATTTGGTTAAACAAATGAGGCAATATTCATTCAAGGGAGTACCATCCTGCTACAAAAAAGAATGAGAATGTGCTTTATATGCTGAAGTATAATAATATGTAAGATACACTATTAAACAAAAAGTAAGGTGCAGATAAATTTTATAATATACTACTTTTGTGACTTAAAATTTATTTACTTTTATGTGCTTGAAGTTCAGAGGGAGGATATACAGGAAACCTATCACACTGGGTGTTCTGAATGGGAAATTCTATTAATGGATGTTAGGAGTTGAGGAGAATTTTTAATATTATACATGGTTTTAAATTTTCTTACTTCAAACCATTCAAAAAAGAATTAAACACAATATAAATTTTTTAAAATAAGAATATCATTGGTATAATAATAGATAAAATAGACAAAAAAATGGATTAATATTGAGAAACAGACTAATTTTTTTTCAAATTGAGGTCAGAGTAAAGGAGACACTTCAAATCAGAACGATAGAATTAGCTATTTCATAAATGGCATTAGACAGCTGAAAACAATTAGACCTGAATTAATAAGCAACGTTTTCATATCAAGTATCAGAAAAGCAAATTCAAACTGGTTTTAGCAAAGAAGGAATTTCTTGGCTTACTCAATGAATGTTTAGGGGAGTACTAGGTTCATATGTGGCTTGTTGACGGTGCACACAATATTTCAAAGATCTGTATCTCTTAGTTACACTCTGTTTTTTTCTGTGCATTGTCCTCATTCTCAAAGTCTTTCCCTGAGGATTTGCAGCTCTAGATTGCACATTTTTTGTCTCCTCACATACTGTGAGTACTTCTATATTTATAAAATAAACTGATTTCATATGTCAATTGTAATTCACTGCATTAATAGAATAAAGAGATAAAATATGTAATTTTCACAATAGGGGCTAGAAAGGTACTTGATAAAAGGCAAGTCTTTTTTTCATAAAAGATGTTAGCAAATTAAGAATACAAGGGGGCTATCTTTAACTTGGTAAAGGACATACTGTATAGCAAAACCTATAACAAACCTGTACCTAATGGAAAAACTATTAATGCATTCCCTTTGAGACTGGGAACAAGACAAAAAGGTACACCAACACTGCTACTGTTAAAACACACTATTAGAAGTTTTGGCAAAGGCTATAAAGAAAAAACAAGAAATAATAAAAGCATTAGAAGGTAAGACATAAAACTGTCATAATTTGCACATACAGTGAATATCTTCTTATGAGAGATTTGACTCTCTACAGCAACAATAACCAAAGAGACAATAATTTTAAAAGAATAACATTCTCAATAGCAATGAAAATAATACATTGCTTAGAAATAAATTTTAAAAAATACACAAGACCTCTATGGACAAAACTTTAAAACTCAAAATAACATGGAAGATGATCTGATTAAGGGAGAAGCATTTCATGTTCTTGTTTTCTATATTATAAAAAGTCATTATTCCTTAAATTAATGTAAATATTCAAGGAAACTACAACAAAAGAAGGAAACTTGTTCTACCAGATATAAGATATTCTACAAAACTCGGTAATAAATATAATGTGCTATTGGTGCAATAACAGATGAATGAACCAATGACTATTCCAAGGAGTCCAGAGACAGATCTGAGTGTGTATGATAACTTTATATATAATAAAGGCAGCACAGCAGATCAATGAGGAAACCTTTCAAGACCAAAAGTTGCCGAGAATTTGGTTCAACGGGAATTCTTATACCAGGAGGAGGGTAAATTACTACAACCACTTTGGGATGTAATTTGAAATGAGCATTCTCATACACTGTAACAGATCAAGTTTTGCACAGGTGCCCTGAGAGTCTTGTATAAGTATGTTCATAGGAACACTGTTTATAATAGAAAGAACAAGGAAACAATTCAAATAGCCAACATTCTAGAGAATAGATGGGAAAATCAAATGATTGATGTATAGCATAAAACTGTATACACAGCAAAAAAAATGAAAGAACTGCAGGTATACTCAAAAATACAACGAGTTTTAGCAACAATGTTCAATGAAAAAAGCAAGTTCCGGAAAATCACATAAGGTGTGATATCATATTTATTATACCACAAAGCTAAGGGCATGTGAAACAACTGCATGTTGCTAAGAGGCATGTATATGTGTGTTTGTATGTGTGCATATGTGTGTGCATAGAAAATTAAATTATTTTAAACAATATTTTAAAAGAAAAAACAGTTCTTCTGGCTTACCTTGTACACTCCAGCGAAATCTCCTAGGCAGAGAGTTAGAGGTGCTTACAATAAAATCCTTCTGCATTTACAGGAATGATGAATGCCCAGAAGATACAGAGGGGACACTGACAATGCCTGCTACACAAAGAAACATAAACATAAAATTCAAGCTAGTGATTACTTGCGGGGTTGCCGCAGGTGTATACAAGAGGGGAGAGTATTTAGTAGAGGAAATATTTGTGACTTTCTAGTTAGTGAATTTCAGCTGGCAAGGGTAAGTTTGTGTCATTAATTTTATTAATAATATGTTTCATAACATATATATTCTTTCAATACTTCATTAGAATCATAAAAAGAAAAATAAAACATTTTTCTTGCAAAGAAAAAGCAAACAAAAAAAAAGAAAGAAGGTCCAATTAGGAAAGAATTGTTCCCAGTTACAAAACAAAAAGCTGTTAATTGCAGCTGTGTTTTCTATAGAGTACAAATACGAAAATGTTTGATTTTTCTTCAATAATTGCCTTGTTTACTTTTCCTTTTCTGTCTCTTAAGATATCTTGGGCAGAATGTATAGCTATGCATTCATTAATATTAAATATAATATATTAAAAACCTAGCTGATTCTGTCTCGTAGATAATTCAGGACTCACCTTTTCCCCATGGACAGTGCCTGCTAGATATCAAGTGAGAAGGACATGCTGTGGGGTGGACATTCCCATTCCTCTAGTCCCCACAATCCCTCTCCTTTTCCTTACAGCATCTCCAGAGTTGGAAAAGGAGAAAGGCGATAGAGGGAAGGGGTGAAAGTCTTACTAACTTGGGCTACTATAATCCACTCTTGGCTTATGTTGTCCTCTGCCCAAGTGGATACCTTCTACTACTCTCTGAATCATTTGGGAAGCCTCATGAGAGGAGTCTAATCACCACTGCTCAATTCCCTCGTGTGCAAGATGCATTGTCTCTGTAGCCTCTTATGCTCCCACTACCTTTGGTACTCCTCACATCTGGCTGCTGGTGTCCCTTCTGCTGTCAGTGTTCTTAAGAAGGGTGCCAACTTGGAGCAGTGATATCTGGAAACTCAGATACCTGCCATCTCCATTTTGCTTAGGAGATTTCCCTTTAGTTTATTGGCTTTCATCACCATAGCTAATTATCACAACAGTCCTATAAGTACTTATTTTTAACATCATTTTACAAATGAGGAAAGTGGTGTTCTAAGAAATTAAAGAAAGCTGAATTTAACTACCGAATGCTGGGGCAGAGCAGAACTGAAGCACTCTGACCTCAAAACCTGGAGCCAAATGATAATCGATAGGATGCTTGGAGGAAATGAAATCAGACAAATGGAGGTAATTTCATTCAGGCCATGTTCAGATGTGACGAATCATTCCTGTCTGCAACAGAAACCTTATTCATTTTCCTTGAGATTTACTGTTCATCTTCCCTGAACTGTGCTGGTTGTTAAATCACTAATCTATAAATGCCAGTACTTTGCCCTTTTGGCTTATTCTTTCTAAATTCCATACCCATTAACATTTTCTTTAGACACATTTGAAGACATCAGTTTGGCTACAGTTGTATCTGATTAGAAATTTGAGAACTTGTTCTCCTTAATTTTTTTCAGTGTGGACATCTTTTTTAAAATTGGCAAGTAAAAAATATATATACTTATGGTATACAGTATGATGTTTTGATATATCGTGGAATGGCTAAGTCAAGGCAAAATAATAGAATAATTAAAACAATTCTAGAAAAGATCAAAGTTAGAAGACTCAAACTGGTATCTAGATAATCTGATATCTAGACTCCTTAAAAAACTACACTTATGAAGAAATGAAAGAACATGGAGTATTTGATGAAAGGCTAGATACACGGATTAATGGAACAAAATGAAGAGCCTAGAAATAGATTCACAAAACCTAGTCAGCTGATTTTGGGGATAGATGCAAAACTAATTCAATAGAGAAAAATACTATGGTCTTTTCAACAAAAGGTGTTGGAACAATTGGATGTACATATAAAAAAAAGTGAACCTGACCTAAATATCAAGCCAATACAAAAATTAACTCAAAATAGAATTATAGATATAACTGTAAAATATAAAACCATAAAATTCCTAGAAAAAACTGCATCTTGGGTTTTCCAAAGAGTTCTAAGATATGATACTAAAACATAATATTGAAAAATAATAGTGCCACAATAAACATACGTGTACATGTGTCTTTGTTGTGCACATGTACCCTAGAACTTAAAGTATAATAAAAAATCTTAAAAAATAATAAATTAGACTTCATATAAATTAAAAACTTAGACAATTTCTTCTAAAGTTAAACACACGCTTGCCACACAAATCTAGCATTCCCATTTCGAGGTATTTATTCAAGTGAATTGAGATCATCTGTTTATGCAAAAATCTTTATTCATCATCACCAGTAACTGGAAACAATCGAATTGTCCTCCAATTGTGAGTGGCTAAACGAACTGTTATATCCACACAATGAAGTTATTGAATATAGGCCTTGAGCTGGGGAAAACAAGGTGAGCCTGGAACATATTGTGATGTCAGAAAGGAAAGAAATACTCAAAAAAGGAAAAGAAATAAATAATAAATAAAAAGAATGAAAATGATGGAGGTAAGCCAACCAAAAATAACCTCTAATGGCTAAACCTGGAACAATTTGAACAAGAAAATTAATAATGTAGGACTGAATTATAACTGAAAGTATAAAATAAATATTCATGAGTTCACATTGAAATAAATAAATGATTGAATGAATTAGTGAGAAAACACAATTAAAATTATTTCAAAATAAGCAGTCAAAAAATTCCAAGTGTAGCTACATGTGTCCCTTAGTTTGATAGTTTTAAAATGTTAAATCAATGCACAGCAAATACACAAAAAAAATGCATAACTTGGCCGGATGCGGTGGCTCACACTTGTAATCCCAGCACTTTGGGAGGCCTAGGAGGGCAGATCACTTGAGGTCAGGAGTTCGAGACCAGCCTGACCAACATGGAGAAACCCCACCTGTACTAAAAAGTACAAAAAATTAGCCAGGCGTGGTGGTGCATGCCTGTACTCCCAGCTACTCGGGAGGCTGAGGCAGGAGAATCACTTGAACCCGGGAGGCGGAGGTTGCGGTGAGCCGAGATTGCACCATTGCACTCCAGCCTGGGCGACAAGAACGAAACTCTGCCTCAAAAAAAAAAAAAAAATGCATAACTCATTTAAATTGTCTTTCCTTTCTTCAGATATACTTATGTTCTTTTGTTTCTTCCATTTTTCCCTAAGGAAATAAAATTTGTTTTTCCATTGCTCTACCAAATGGTAGTTTCTTTTTGAGATTCCAAATGTTCACTCTGCATTATTTTTACTCAATTTTTTGCTTTTAATTATTTCCTCATAGCTTTATTAAGATGTATTAGATGCAATACACTGCACTTATATTTTATATTGTAAATGGCATTTAAATTTTTAAATTTTTAAATTTTTATTTATTATTTTTCACTTCCTTTCAGCTCTAGACCTGCAGAAAAATTTTTAATTTTTGATTGTTCTTTGCTAGTATATAAATCACAAGTAATTTTTATTATTATTATTTTTTTTTGAGATGGAGTCTTGCTCTGTCGCCCAGGGTGGAGTGCAGTTGCACGATCTCGGCTCACTGCAACCTCCACCTCCTGGGTTCAAGTGATTCTTCTGCCTCAGCCTCCTGAGCAGCTGGGACTACAGGCGCGCACCACCACACTTGGGTATTTTCTGTGTTTTTAGTAGAGATGGAGTTTCACCATATTGGCCCGGCTGGTCTCGAACTCCTGACCTCATGATCCGACCACCTCAGCCTCCCAAAGTGCTGGGATTACAGGCGTGAGCCACCGTGCCTGGCCAAGCACAAGTAATTTTTATATATTCACCTGACATCCTGCAACCTTTATAAACTAATTTTTTTTTGTTTCTTTTGTATACATGATCATGTTGTCTCTGGATCAAGACAGATTTACTTTCTTCATTACAATTTGGATGTATTTTATTTCTTTTATTGCCCTACCTTACAGGATAGATCCTCCAGAACAATGCTTAATAGGAATTATAAGAGCAGAAATCCTTACCTTCTTTAAGATCCTTGGAGAAAATTATTCACTCTTTAGCCAACATGCATGATATTATTGGTAGGGTTTTTTGTTTTTTAAAGTCATCCTAGTTTTTTTTGACAATCAGATGGGCTTTCATTCTTCTTTTCTGGGCTAGATAGATTGAAAGAGAATCTGGCCATTTTTTCACAGAAATGTTAAAGGTATTAAGTGTTTTTTAAAATTATTATTTTATTTTAGATTCAGGGTTACATGTATGGGTTTGTTGTATAGGTAAATTGCATGTCACGGGGGTTTGGTGTACAAATTATTTTGTCACCCAGGTAATAAGCATAGTATGTGATAGGCAGTTTTTTTATCCTCACTCTCCTTCCACCCTCCACCCTCAAGTAAGTGCTGGTGTCTGTCATTCCCTTCTTTGTGTTCATATGTCCTCAATGTTTAGCTCCCACTTATAAGTGAGAACATGCAATATTCGGTTTTCTGTTCCTGTGTTAGTTTGCTTAAGATAATGGCCTCCCACTCCATCCATATTGCTGCAAAGGACATGATCTCATTCTTTTTTATGGCTGAATAATAGTCCATGGTGTACCACAGTTTGTTTATCCAGTCTACTATGGATGGGCATCTATGTTGATTCCATGTTTTTGCTATTGTAAATAGTGTTGTGACGAACATACACATGCATGTGTCCTTATGATAGAATGATTTCTATTCCTTTAGGTATAGACCCAATAATGGGATTGCTGGGTCAAATGGTAATTCTGTTTTAAATTCTTTGAGAAATTACCAAACTGCTTTCCACAATGGCTGAACTAATCCATATTCCCACCAGTAGTGCATAAGCATTCCCATTTCTTCACAGCCTAGCCAGCCAGCATCTGTTATTTTTTAAATTTTTTTGACTTTTTTTTTGACTTTTATTATTACAGCCATTCTGAATGGTGTGAGATGGTATCTAATTGTGGTTTGATTTGCATTTCTCTAATTCTTATTAGTGATTTTGAGCATTTTTTCATATGCTCGTTGGCTGCATGAATGTCTGTAGTAGTTTTGAAGATCTCTTTTATTTAGTTGGGAAAATTCCTTTCTATTCCTAGTTTGTTGAGTTTCTTTTCTTTCAGAAAAGAATGTTGGATTTTGTCAAATACCATTCAGCAGCTATTCAGATAATCTTATTTATTATTATCATTGTCAGATGTGGCATGATCAATTACATTAATTTATTTATGCATATTAAATCAACCTTGTATTGCTGGAATACAATTCACTTGGTTATGACATATGTTTTAATTTGCTAAAAAAAATTTTTAACACTTTTGCAACTGTTTTTTCTTGTAATGTATTTCCCTGATTTGAATATCGGAATAATATTTGACTCATAGAGTTAATTAGGAAGCATTTCCCTTTCTTCAATTTCTTAGAAAAACTATTATTTCTTCCTTAAATAATGGTAGAATTTTCCAGAGAAGCCAATTGGAACTAAATTTTTCTTCATGGGAAGATTTTTAATTATAAATTTATTTTCTTTAATAAATGTAGAGTGATTCCATTTATATACTTCTTCCTGAGTATAATTTGTCTACTTCATCTAACTTATTGATTTGATTAACATAAAAGTTTTCATAAAATTTTCTTATAATTCTTTTAAAGCCTTAAGGATCTGTAGTTAACTCTTTTATTTTTGATATTGGCAATTCATGTCTTCTCAAAATTTTCTTGATTGGTCTACATCTGTTCAATTTGGTTTATCAATTTTATTGATCTTCTCAAAAAGCAAGCATTTGTTTCTGACTTCTACTTCACTGATTTTCCCTACAACCTTTATTATTTCCTTTCTTATGCTCAATCTGAGTTTCATTTGTTCCTCTTTCTCTAGTTTGTTAAGGTGAAAGCTGAAGTCATCGATTTAGGTAGGACATATTTTCTTTTCTAATATAAATGTTTACCGGCATACATTTTCCCCTAAGCATTGCTTTTGCTTTGTCCCACCAATTTTGTCATATTGTGTTTTAATTTTCATTGAGATAAAAATTATTTATAATCTTCTTTTCAATTTCTTCTTTGACCAATGCATAATTAAGACGTGTGTTGTATATTTTCTGTGATAGTTAATTTTAATTTTATGTTTCAACTTGACTAGACTATGATGAACACTTGTTCAGTTAAACATTAGTCTACATGTTGCTGTTAAGGTATTTTTAAGGGGCAATTAATGTTTAAAGTCAGTTGACTTGAAGTAAAGCAGATTACCTTCCATAATGTGAACTGGCCTTATCCAATCAGTTGAGGCCCTTAAGAAGAAAAACAGATTTGCAAAAGACGGAATTCTGTCTCCAGAATTCAATACAGAAATTCTGCACAAGTTTGCAGTCTTCAGACTCAAGATACCTTGAGCTGACCTTGCATAAGAAGGGTTTAAACTGTATAGGTCTACTTATATGCAGATTTTTTTTCAATAAATCTATTGGAAAATGTTTGGAGATTTGCAACAATTTCTTAAATTTTTGAATTTTTATATATTTAGGGGGTACAAGTGCAGATTTCGTATATGTACATATTGATTAGTAATGGAGTCTGAAGTTTTAGTGTAGTCATCACCTAAATAATGAATATTGTACTCAATAGGTAATTTATCAATCCTCATCTACCTCTCCCACCTTTTGGAGTCTGCTTTGTCTATTATTCCATCCTGGAGGTCCATACACTCTTGTTTAGCTCCCACTTTTAAGTAAGAAAATGTTGTATTTGACTTTCTGTTTCTGAGTTATTTCACTTAGAATAATGGCCTCCAGTGCCATTCATGTTGCTGCAAAAGACATAGTTTCATTCTCTTTTTTATGGCTGAGTAGTATTCCATGGTATTACATATAGTTATATATTTTATTATAAAATATTATATATTTTCTTTATCCAATTATCCATTAATGGACACTTAGGCTGATTCCATATTTTTGCTATTGTGAGTAGTCTTGTGATAAACATATGAGTGCAAGTATCTATTTGATATAATAATTTCTTTCTACTTGAGTATACACCCAGTAGTGGGATTGCTGGCTAGAATGGCCTTCTGTTTTTATTTTTTTGGGAGATCTCCATACTGTTTTCCAAAGAGGTTGTACTAATTTGCATTACTACTAAAGGTGTATAAGAATTTTATTTTTATCATATCCTCTCTAACATCTTTTGTTTTTTGACTTCTATTAATAATTACCATTCTGACTGGTGTGTAAGATGGCATGTCATTGTGGTTTAATTGTATTTCTCTGATTACTAGTGACGTTAGCTTTTTTTCATATGTTGATTGGCCACTTGTATGTCTTCTTTTGAAAAATGTCTGTTTATATTTTTTGCCCACTTCCTTTTTTCTTTTCTTTTTTTCTTTTTCTTTTTTTTGAGCTGAAGTCTAGAGTGCAATGGCACGATCTCGGCTCACTGCAACCTCTGCCTCCCGGGTTCAAGCAATTCTCCTGCTTCAGCCTCCTGAGTAGCTGGGATTACAGGCACCCACCATGATACCCAGCTAATTTTTGCATTTTTGTAGAGATGGGGTTGCGCCATGTTGGCCAGGCTGGTCTTGAACTCCTGACCTCAAGTGATCCATCTGCCTTGGCCTCCCAAAGTGATGGGATTACAGGTGTGAGCCACTGAGCCTGGCCCTTTGCCCACTTCTGAATGGTTTGTTGTTGTTGAGTTGTTTGAGTTCCTTGCAGATTCTAGATACTAGCCATTTGTTGAATGCATAGTTTCCAACATTTTTTCTCATTCTGGAGGTTATATGTTTACTCTGTTGATTGTTTCTTTTGCTGTGCAGAAGCTTTTTAGTTTAATTAAGTCCCTTTGTCTATTTGTGTGTGTGTGTGTGAGTTTTCTTTTGAGGACTTGGTCATAAATTCTTTGCCTATGTCAATGTCCTGAAGAGTTTTTCCTAGGTTTTCTTCTGGGATTTTATAGTTTCTGGTCTTACATTTATGCCTTTAATCCATCTTGAGTTAATTTTTGTATATGGTGACAGGTGTGGGTCCAGTTTCTTTCCTCTGCATATGACTATTCAATTTTCCCCAGCATCATTTATTTAATAGCGTGCCCTTTCACCAGTGTATATTTTTGTTGACTTTGTCAAAGATCAGTTGATTGTAGGTATGTAGCTTTCAATCTGGGTTCTCTATTCTGTTCTGTCTCTCTGTGTGTCTATATTTATTCCAGTACCATGTTGTTTTCGTTAATATAGCCTTGTAGTATAACTTGAAGCCAAGTAATGTGATGCCTCCACCTCTGTTCTTTTTGCTTAGGATTGCTTTGGCTATTCAGGCTCTTTTTAGTTTCTATGTGAATTTTAGGATTGTTTTTTCTAATTTTGTGAAAAGTGATGTTGGCATTTCAATAGGGATTGGGTTGAATCTCTAGATTTCTTTAGGAAATATGTTCATTGTAATTATATTGATTCTTCCAATCCATTAACATGGAATTTTTTCCCCATTTGTTTGTGTTATTGATGATTTCTTTCATCAGTGTTTTGTAGTTTTCCTTATGCAAATCTTTCACCTCCTTGGTTAAATATATTCCTAGGTATTTTTTTAGGTAGAGATTTGCAACAGTTTAAAAGAACTTGCAGATGAACTTCATAGCATAGAAATATAAAAAATTAACATAAAGTCAGATACATCATGAATGCAAAAATATATGTAGATCCTAGTCTATTTTATAATTTACTACCATAAAATATACATAAATCTATCATAAAAAGTTTAAATTTATTAAAACCAATGCACTCAAACATATACAGAAGTCCATTCCCAGTTGAGAGAAATGTAAAACAAACATAATGATGCTAAACTAGAACACCTAGAAGAAATAGTCAAATTCTTGGACATATACATACTCGCAAGAGTGGACCAGGAAGGAAATGCATCCCTGAAGAGACCCATAATGAGTTCTGAAATTGAGGCAGTAATAAATAGCCTACCAACCAAAAAAAGCACTGGAGCAAACAAGCTTACAGCTGAATTCTACCAGAGTATAAAGAGAAGTTGGTACCATTTCTTCTGAAACTATTCCAAACAATTGAAAAGGAGGAACTCCTCCATAACTCATTTTATGAGGCCATCATCATCCTGATACCAAAACCTGGCAGAGACACAACAAAAAAACAAAAATTTAGGCCAAAATCCCTGATAAACATCAACACAAAAGTCCTCAATAAAATACTGGCAAACCAAATCCAGCAGCACATCAAAATGTTTATCCATCACGGTCAAGTTGGCTTCATCCCTGGGATGCAACGTTGGCTCAACATACGACAATCAAAAAAAGCAATTCATCACATAAGCACAACTGAAGACAAAAACCACATGATTACCTCAATAGAGGCAGAAAATGCCTTCAATAAAATTCAACATCCCTTCATGTTAAAAACTCTCAATAAACTAGGTATTGAAGGAACATACATCAAAATACTAAGAGCCATATATGACAAACCCAGAGCCAATATCATGCTGAATGGGCAAAAGCTGGAAGCATTCCTCTTGAAAACCAACGCAAGACAAGAATGCCTTCTCTCACCACTCCTATTCAAAATATTATTGGATGTTTTGACCAGGGCAATCAGGCAAGAGAAAGAAATAAAGCTTATTCAAATAGGAGAGAGGAAGTCAAATTATCTTTTTTTGCAGATGACATGATTCTATATCTAGAAAACGCCATCATCTCAGTCTAAAAGCTTCTTAAACTAATAAACAAGTTCAGTAAAGTCTTACAACACAAAATCAATGTGTGAAAATTGCTAAGATTCCTATACACCAACAGCAAGCATGCAGAGAGCCAAATAATGAGTGAACTCCCATTCACAATTACTACAAAGAGAATAAAATACCTAGGAATACAGCTAACAAGGTAAGTGAAGGACCTCTTCAAGGAGAACTACAAACCACTGCTCAAGGAAATCAGAGAGGACACAAACAAATAGAAAAACATTCCATGCTCATTGACAGCAAGAATCAATATCATGAAAATGGCCATACTGCCCAAAGTAATTTATAGATTAAATGCTATTCCCATTAAATTACCATTGACATTCTTCACAGAATTGAAAAAATTACTTTGAAATTCATATGGAAACAAAAAAGAGCCCAAATAGCCAAGACAATCTTAAGCAAAATGAACAAAGCTTGAGGCATCACACTACCCAACTTCAAACTATACTACAAGGCTACAGTAACCAAAACACCATGGTACTGGTACAAATACAGACACATAGACCAATGGAACAGAATAGAGAACTCAGAAATAAGATCGCACACCTACAACCATCAAGCGATGGGGAACGGATTCTCTATTTAATAAATGATGCTGGGAGAACTGACTAGTCATATGCAGAAAATTGAAAGTGGACGCCTTCCTTATATCTTACACAAAAATTAACTCAAAATGAATTAAAGATTTAAATGTAAAACTCCAAACAATAAGAACCCCAGAAGAAAATCTAGGCAATACCTTTCTGGCCATAGGCCTGGGCAAAGATTTCATGATGAAAACACCAAATGCAATTGCAACAAAAGAACAAATCAACAAATTGGATCTAATTAAACTAAAGAGCTTCTGCACAGCAAAAGAAAATATTATCAGAGTGAACAGGCAATCTACAGAATGGGAGAAAATTTTTTCAATCTATCCATCTCACAAAAGTCTAATATCCAGAATGTACAAAGAACTTAAACAAACTTACAAGAAAAAAAAAACATTAAAAAGTGGACAAAGGAGATGAACAGGCACTTCTTAAAAGAAGACATTGATGCAGCCAGCAAACATGAAAAAAATCTCAATATCACTGATCATTAGAGAAATGCAAATCAAAACCATAATGAGATACCATCTCATGCCAGTCAGAATGGTGATTATTAAAAAATCAAGAAACAACAGATGCTGGTGAAGTTGTGAAGAAAAAAGGAGTATTTTTACACTGTTGGTGAGAATCTAAATTAGTTTAACTATTGTGAAAAACAGTGTGGTGATTCTTCAAATATCTAGAAACAGAAATACCATTTGACGCAGCAATTCCATTACTGGGTATATACCCAAAGGAATGTAAATCATTCTATTATAAAGATACATACACACATATGTTCACTGCAGCACTATTCACAAAAGCAAAGACATGGAATCAACCTAAATGTCCATCAATGACAGACTGAATAAAGAAAATATGGTACATATGGCTGGGCGCAGTGGCTCATGCCTGTAATCCCAGCACTTTGGGAGGCCGAGGTGGGCGGATCACAAGGGCAGGAGTTCGAGACCGGCCTAGCCAATATGGTGAAACCCCATCTCTACCAAAAAAGAAAAAAAAATACAAAAAAATTTAGCTGAGAATGGTGGCGGGCACCTGTAATCCCAGCTACTCATGAGGGTGAGGCAGGAGAATTGCCTGAACCCAGGAAGCAGAGGTTGCAGTGAGCTGAGATTGCACCACTGCACTCCAGCCTGGGCGACAGAGTGAGACTCCACCTAAAAAAAAAAAAAAAGAAAGAAAGAAAATATGGTACATACACATCATGGAATACTGTGCAGCCATTAAAATGAATGAGATCATGTTTTTTGTGAGGACATGGATGGAGCTGGAAGCTGTTATCCTCCAACCTAACACAGGAACAGAAAACCAAACACTGCATGTTCTCACTTACGAGTAGGAGCTCAAAGATGAAAATACATGGTCACATTGGGGGAAATTACACACACAGGGGCATGTTGCTGAGGTGGGGTGAAAGAGAGCAACAGGAATAACAGCTAATGGATGCTGGGCTTAATTCCTGGGTGATAGGTTGATCGGTGCAGCAAACCACCATGGCACACATTTGCCTATGTAACAAACCCGCACATCCTGTGTATGTACCCTGAAACTTAAAATAAAAGTTGATGAAAAAATATATTATGATGCAGTATTAAATTATAACTGCATAAAATTAACTGTAGTACATATTATAATACTGTAATAATTTTGTAGCCACCTCCTGTTGCTATGGCAGTGAGCTCAAATGTTGAATGTATCCACTTTAAAATGCCATGTGACTCTAATCTTCTCCATATAAGCAGTTTGTCTCTTTAGTAAATTACATATCACAGTAAAAAGTGATCGCTCACAGTTCTTACTTATTTTTCATTGTGTTAGTTCAATACCATAAACCTTGAATAATACTAGAGAACTCAAATGAAGTGCCACTAGTGAGTTGGAACTGCTCCCAAGAAGCAGACAAAAGTGATGACATTACAAGAAAAAGTTGAACTGTTTGATAAGTACCATAGATTAAGGTCTACTGCTACAGTTGCCTACTATTTCAATATAAATAAAACCAGCATGAGACAATTTTTAAAAAAGAAAAAAATTCATAAAGCTTTTGCTGCAGCTACATTACCAGGTATGATATCCTTGTATTTTTTTTTTTTAGTTTTTTTGTAAAATAACTTTTTATCTCATGCAGAAAATGCAGCGTTTATGTGAGTACAGGATTTTCCTAAGAAAGTCATACCTATAGACTCTTAATATGATCTGAGGAAAAGTGAAGTTACTATATGACAACTTAAAGCAAAAGGAAGATCAAAGATATAAAGCTGGAAAATTCAGTGTCAGCAAAGGACAGTTTGATGATTTTAGAAGGACATTTGACCTAAAAAATCTGAAGAAGCTGGCCGTGGTGGCTCATGCCTGTAATCCCAGCACTTTGGGAGGTTGAAATGGGAGGACTGCTTGATTTCAGGAGTTTAAGAACAGCCTACACAACATAATGAGATCGCATATCTACTAAAAATATAAATTAAAAAAATTAGCTGGGTGTGGTAGTGCATACCTGTAGTCCCAGCTACTCAGGAGGCTGAGATGGAAGGCATTCCTTGAGCCTGGGAGATTGAGGCTGCAGTGAGCTATAATTGCACCACTGCACTTCAGCCTGGGCAACAGGATGAGATCACCCTGCCTCAAAAAAAAAAAAAAAAAAAAAGTAAAGGTAACAAGAGAACCAGCTTCTGCCAACCAAGAAGCAATAGATGAGTTCCTAGATACTATTAAGAAAAATCACGGAGAGGAAAGGATATCTGACTAAACAGGTTTTTAGTGTAGACAAAGGTGCCCTATAAGAGGCCACAGAGGATACTTATTAATAAGGGAGAGGAGTGAGTACCAGGATTTAAGGCAGGAGGGGATAAGCTAACTCTCCTATTTTGTGCAAATTTAGTTGGGTTTATGACCAAGTCTACCCTTACCTATAAATCTACTAGCGCTCAGGCCTTGAAAAGAAAAGATAGACACCAGTGCTGCCAGTATTTTGTTTCAACAACAAGAAGGCCTGAACACTTTTTCTTAAAAAAATAAAAATAAAAAAATTAAAAGTGTTTGAAGATAAGTTGTCCCTCTGTCACCCAGACTGGAGTGCAGTGACACGATCATAGCATCATAGCTCACTGTAACCTTATACTCCTTGGTTCAAGTGATCCTCTTGCCTCAGCCTCCTCATGAGCTAGGACCACAAGCACACACTACTATGCCTGGTTAACATTTTTTTTGTAGAGATGGGATCTTGATATGTTGCTCAGACTGACCTCAAACTCCCAGCCTCAAGCAATCCTCCCACCTCAGCCTCTCAAAACACCAACATTACAAGCTTGATCCACTATGCCCAGCTATGAACACTTTTTCTGGATTGGTTTCATCGATGGTTTGTCCCTGACGTTGGGAAGCCCCTTAGCAATAAAGGACTGTTTTTGAAAATTCTTTTGATATTGAACAATGTCTCTGCTCATTCAGAACCTCACGAGTTCAGCACTGAAGGGATAAAAGTGGTCTATTTGTCCCTAAACACAACATATCTAATTTGGCCTCTATCTCAAGGGGTCATAAAAACCTTTAAGACTCATTACATATGGTACTTTATGGAAAAAAATTGTCAACATCATGAGAGAATCCCAATGGAAAGAACATCATGAAAGTCTGGAAAAATTACACCACTGAAGATTTCGTCGTTGTTATAGAAAAAGCCAGGAAAGCCATCAAACCCAAAACAATAAATTCCCACTGGGGAAAACTGTGTTCAGATATTGTCCATGACTTCACAAGATTTATGACAGAGCCAATCAAGGAAATCATGAAAAAGATTGTGGATACAGCAGAAAGGGTGAGGGGTGAAAAGTTTCAAGATATGGATCTTGGAGAAATTCAAGAGCTAACACACACCACAGCAAAGGAATTAGCAGAATTAACAGAAGATAATTTCATGGAAATGAGCATTTCCAAACCAGTGCCAGGCAATGAGGAAGAAGATAGAAACGGAGCAGTGCCAGAAAAATTGACATTAGGCCATCTGGCAGGAGGGCTCTGATTATCCAAGACTGCTTTTGACTTCTTTTACAAAATGAACCCTTCTATGATACAGGCACTTAAACTAAAACAAAGTGGAAGAAAGATTGGTACCATATAGCAACATTTTTACGGAAACGAAAAAGCAAAAAGTCGACAGAAATCAGTGCCTTTTGTAAAGTTACACCAAGTTCGTTTGCTTCCCATGCCTCCCATTCCACCTCCTCCACCTCTTTCACTGCTGCCACCCCTGAGACCACAAGACCAATCGCTCCTCTTCCTCCTCTTCAACCTACTCAATGGGAAGACCATGAGGATGAAGACCTTTACGAAGATCTGGCTCTACTTATTGAATATTACATATATTTTCTCTTCCTCATGATCTTCTTAACATTTTATTTTCTCTAGCTTAGTTTATTGTAAAAACATGGTATATGAAGCATATAACACACAAAACGTGTTAATCAACTGTTATTGGTGAGGCTTCTGGTAAACAGCAAGTTATTAGTCGTTAAGTTTTTGTGGAGTTAAAAGTTATATGCAGATGTTTACCTGCACAGAGTGTCTGCACCCTTAACCCCCATGTTGTTCAAGGGTCAGCTGTATATATCCTATTGGTTCTGTGTCTCTGAAGAATCTTGAATAAAACAGTTTCCAAATATTTGGAAATATTCCACAGGCCTTTTTATTTTTTAATTTCTAATTTTTCCATTGTAGTCAGACAACATACGTTGTATAATTTGAATACTTTTAAGTTTAGGGAGAATTATTTTACTACCCAGAATATGGCCTATCTTGGTAAATGTTATGTGCATACTTAAAAATAATGTGTATTCTGTTATTGCTGGGTAGAATGTTCCAAAAATGCCTTTTAGGTAACCTTGGTTGGTATTGTTGTTTAAATTTCTATACCCTTACTTATTTAGTATTTTATTATACAGAATATTTGCTTTATCCACTTTTGCAAAAGGAACACTGAAATGTGCCACTATTCTAGTGGATTTGTCTATTTTTCCTGTACTTAGTTTTTGCTCCATTATTTTTAAATTCTGTTAATAGGTTCATAATGTTTAAGAATGTTATGTCCTATATATTTTTTCTCTTTTAATTTTAATTTTAATTTTTAATTTTTGTGGGTGCATAGTAGGTGTATATATTTATGGGTCACATAAAAAATTTTGATACAGGCATGCAATGCTTAACAATCACATCACGGTAAATGGGGAAGCCATACCTCAAGCGTTTACCCTTTGTGTTACTAACAATCCAATAATAATCTTTTAGTTATTTAAAAATGTACAATTAAATTATTTTTGACTATAGTTACCCTGTTGTACTAACAAATACTAGGTCTTATTCATTCTTTGTATTTTTTTTGTAGCCATTAGCCATCCCCATCTCCCCTCCACGCCCCAACTACCCTTCCCAGCCTCTGATAACCATCCTTCTACTGTATCTCTGTGAGTTCAATTGTCTTAATTTTCACCTCCCACAAATAAGTGAGAACACAGGAAGTTTGTCTTTCTGTTCCTGGCTCATTTCACTTAACATAATAACCTCCAGTTTCATTTATGTTTGCAAATGACAGGATCTCATTTTTTTTATGTCTGAATTGTACTTCTTTGTGTATATGTACCACATTTTATTCATCCGTTCATCTGTTGATGGACACAGGTTGCTTCCAAATCTTGGCTATTGTGAATAGTGCTGTGATAAACATGTGAGTGCAGATACCTCTTTGATATACTGACTTCCTTTATTTTGGGTAGATACCTAGCAGTGTGATTGCTGGGTCATATGGTTGTGCCATTTTTAGGTGTTTTTGTTGTTGTTGTTGTTCTTGTTATTTGTTGGTTTGTTTTTGCTGTTTGTTTTTTGGAGACAGAGTCTTGCTTTGTCATCCAGGCTGTAGTTCAGTGGTGCAATCCCGGCTTCCTGCAACCTCCACCACCTGGGTTCAAGTGATTCTCATGCCTCAGCCTCCCAAGTAGCTGGGACTACAGGTCTGTGCCACCACGCCCGGCTAATTTTTTGTATTTTTAATAGAGATGGTGTTTTGCCATGTTGCCAGGCTGGTCTCGAACTCCTGAGCTCAGGCAGTCCTCCCTCCTTGGCCACCCAAAGTTCTAGGATTACAGGTGTAAGCCGCCACATCTGGCCTATTTTTAGTTTTTTGAGGAACCTCCAAATTGTTTTCCATAGTGGTTGTACTAATTTATATTCCCACCAACTGTGTACAAGAATTGCCTTTTCTCCACATTCTTGCCAGCATTTGCTATTGCCTATTATTTTTTTTTTTTTTTGGATAAAAGCCATTTTAGCTGTGGTGAGATGATATCTCATTGTATATTTGATTTGCATTTCTCTAATGATCAGTGATGATGAGCACCTTTTCAGATGCTTGTTTCTCATTTCTATGTCTTCTTTTGAGAAATGTGCCTATTCAAATCTTTTGCCCATTTTTAATTAGATTATTACATTTTTTCCTACAAAGTTGTTTGAGCTCCTTACATATCTGGTTATTAATCTCTTGTCAGATGGGGAGTTTGCAAATATTTTCTCCCATTCTGTGAGGTTTCCCCCTCTAGCCTGTGTGCTGTTTTCAAACATTTACTTCTACACGTTATAAACTTCAGCACACAAATAACTCTTATTCTTCATGTGCTGCTGTTTGTCTACTTGTAGCTGATTTACATAGTAGGATACTGTACTGATGGGGAAACCTTCCCCTGCTCTTTGGAAAGAAAAAGATAACCTCCCCTTGCATATACTTAGAGACACCCAGGTAAAAGAGGACAAACTACGATCTCTCAATGCCTTTACCAAATTGTTTTCTATTGTAAAATAACTATTTTTAACTTTAGGTCTGTTTTGCCAAATTCAGTTGAGATTGTTTTATTTTGATGGTTTCACGCAATAATTGCACTAAGATCTATTGCTCCTACAGGGAAAAAACAAACCACACTTGTCATTGTATATGTTAACGTTGATAACTAATGAGTGATCATTATTTATAAGCACATATAATCTTTATAATTCAATATTAAATTTCTACTTTGTGTGACATTTACCATGTCCACTATTTTGTATCTTTGTATAATGCATTCAATATTTGTTAAAATTGCAGGCACATTAGTCTCTTGGTATAGACTCTTGATAAATTGGCTATGGCTTCTGAAAAATGAATATAGTTACTAACAAGTATATGGCAACTTCTCAAGTAATGAATCATTGGACCCATTAATTATCATATGAGAAGACAATGAAATATATGAATAAGTAAATAAATCATTTCAATATTTTGATAACTATTAAGATCTAACTAAATGGTAGCTGCTGTATCATGTTGAGCATTTTAACAAGGAAATTACAACTTATTATACAAAACTATAAAATCTTATTGAAAAATGTATAATATAACCTGAACAAATGCTGAAACATTGCATGTTTCACTGTTATTTGACCTAATACCCTTAAAACATCGATCCTTTACAAATTCATGTGTATATATATATTTGTATATTTAATAGAATGAAACTGCATTTGATGCAATCATCAGCAGAATTTTTTGAACTGTACAAAATTATTCTAAAGTTCACAGGAAAGAATAAATGCATTCGAATTTTCAAGTAATTGTCTTATTTAAAAAGAATTAAGTAGATCTATACGTTATGAGATATTTAAACAATCAATTTATACTTACATACGTATATATGAATATATATTCACTATATTTCTCATATAAAATATATGTATATTTGGGTACATCTGTATGTACTCAAAACCTTGGAAAGGGTATAGAACAAATTATCACTAGAAGTTGCATATGGATAATAAATCTATATGGTAAAATGAGTGAGATATTTATATTATTATTTTGCACAATTATTTTAAAAAGCTTCTTGGGATTACAGTAACTTGGTTACCCAGACTGATGGCATAATCGAAGAAACAGCTACCAAAATATACCTTGAAAATATCTTTTTTCCTTATTTGCCTTTCTTAAAAACTTTGGAGGGAAAACACAGATCAAAGTCACGCTCTTTAAAATTTATTTTGCTCCACTTCCTCACATGCAAATGTTTCTGTGTTTCTATCTTTGAAATCTAACCTATTTGCAAAAATCTTGCTCTTTTTCTTAAACCTCTCTACTACACCAAAATTCTCCATAATCAAACCCTGAAGAACCAATCAGATCCTAAAGAACTGTGTAGTATATTTAATACTATTTCCAAAATATTTCTTCCTTACCCCAACATTGTCATGGGAGGTATACATTTCCCTAACACGTTGAAGTTGTGTTTCCATGTGTCTTGTTTTGGCCAATGGAATATGTCATGTGTCTAGGCTTACAGAGGCATTACCATGTTTTTACTTGTCCCTCTGAGTACTTCTATGCTTGACCTTAATAAGAGCGTGCCTGCGATAACTGCTGCCCTTCAATCTGGGCCCCAGCCGACCCACAGACATACTATGTGGCAGGACTTTTCCTAACAGCTTTATGTGAGTAAAGCAAATTCTATCTTCAAAACAAGTCTTTGGGTTAGGTAAAATTATTCCCTCTATTTTACAAGTGAGGAAATTGAAGAAAAAAAGAACGTAAGTAGATTACCTAAGTTTACAGCAACAGAGGAGATTTTAAAATACTTTAGCTTCAGATACTCTTCTTTGACTACATATTAAAAATAATGTCTTCTGCTATAGACTGAATATTTGTGCCCCTCTAAAACCTATATGTTGAAACCTAGTCTCTAATGTGATAGTACTAGGAGATAGAGCCTTTGGGAAGTAATTAGGAGAGCAGAACCCTAGGGAATGGGATTAGTACCCTTATAAAAGAGACTTCCTTTCCCTTTCTACCATATGAAGACATAGTGAGAAGATTGCCATCTATGAACCATGCAGCAGGCCCTCACCAGGCACTAATTCTGCCAGCCTCTTAATCTTGGATTCCAGCCTCTAGAACTGTGAGAAAAAAAAGGTTTTGATGTGTATAAGTCATCCGAGCTATGACATTTCATTATAGCAGTCCTAACTGAATAAGACACCTTAGTTTTACAAAATGTCACAAAAATATCATTCTGTATTTTATTCTAAAAAGTTCTAAAGTTTTGTCTTTCAATTTCATATCTTTCATCAATCTAAGAAAAATTTGTTTTTGTAAATTTTTTGTAAAAAGCTTTTTGTTTTCATAAATTTGTTTTTGAAGTGAAGTAAAATTCTCTTTTAACATAGAATACCAATTAAAAACTTCCTCAGTACCTGGTACATACGTTTTATATGGAAGGCAATCAAACACACTTCTGTAGAATTAAAATAATTTTCCTTTTGGTGTTTGAATTTTCTTTATTTCAGGACAATCATTTACAATTTAAATCAGAGCACATTGGGAACTGTCCACTCCTGATTCTTCATGGCACCATTGCCCTGGTAGGTATTCACATGGGCAAGTAAATGGGTGTTAAAAGTTTAATATAAAAAAGAAAAACATTTGCACCTGATGCAGGAACATTTTTTGGTTTACCATCTGAAAGCTACCAAGTAAACTTCATCCTCAAATTCATATATAAACTAGACCATGAAATTTTCTTTCCATATGACTAATTCCAACAAAGAGAACAATAAGCAAGTTTACTCATAAGTTATTATTGAAGATCATTAAGAGCTTGGAATGAAAAAGAAGAAAGAGAGTAAAAAAATGCTAACATGATTAGTGTACTTTATAGAACCTACTTATTAAAAGTTTATACTTACATATTTATTTTTAGATGACAATACAAAAGACAGAAAGGTATGATATATAAAGACTGGTGTGAATTCATCTGTCACTAAGCCTTAAAAGTACATTAAACTAAAACTATATTATAATATGACAAAAATAATGGATCTTTTGCATTTTATCATTACTAACTTTTTTAAAGTAAAAAGATGAATTAAAATAGAATTTAGGTTATTTTTTAAAAACCTCATTTTATTAGGTGTTTATATATAACATATCAGTGATTTATATTGTATGTGCTATAGATAAAAGATTAATGGAATTCTTCATGGAATATTCAAGACATGAGGGAAGACAGCTTTTAATGGAAGTATAAACTCAATGCTCTTTATGGATTATTCATTATATTCTGCTTCTCACAGCATTTATATAAAGTTATATATTTAAGGTGCTGTGCAATTGTTTCTACATTTTAGCTTATCACTTGCCAATAATCTAGCTCAATTTTCATCTCCATTTAACTGGAAGGAAATGTGAAGTTAGAGATTAATGAACTACTTTAGCTTCTCACACAAAATTAGGATACGTGATAAGGCTATTCTTTTTATATTTTTTAGACTAAGCTCTGAACTTACTTCACTGAATTATAATTTAGTGAAGTTTAATGTACTCTTTAGTCAATTCTGGGTGATTCTAACGTTAGCACAGAATATTTTCAAACAGAAAGAAAGCTTATTTTAATGAGGGTGTGTTAAATAAAGACTAAGTTATGCTTCTAATATGTTTGGATCTATGCACGGACTTGTGTGTGTGTCCATTAACCACTCACCTCCTGTTTTAGTCTATTTTCTGTTGCTATAACAGAATACCACAGACTAATTTATAAAGAAAAGTAGTTTATTTGGCTCACGGTTTTGGAGGCTGGGAAATACCAGATTGGGCAGCTGCATCTAGTGAAGGCCTAATGCTGCTTCAGAGCAACGCAGAAAAGCAGAAGGGGAAACAGATCATGCCTGTGTGAAAGAAAAGGGAGCCAAACTCTCAAAATACCTAATCATTCCCATAAGAAATGTATTAATCTCACTTAACAACCTAATCACCTCTTAGAGACCCTACCTTCTAACACTACCACAATGGCAATCAGATTTCAACAGGAGATTTAGAGGGGAAAAATCATATTCAAATCATAGCATCCACCAAGAATTCTTCTTCTTATTGTCCTATTGTAGCACTTTTCCTAATATGACTGTACATTCCAGAACATAGTGCAGAATATAATGTATAACCCATCATCTACTGTTTCCAGCATTTGCTTCCTGGAAATTGAAATCTCCTAATGGATGTACAAATTGAGTAGCACCTGGCGCAGTGAGAGAAAAAGGGAAGAGATGAGATGATGGTGTGATAAAAAAGTCAAGGTTAGGGAAGGACACTGAGCATTGCTGCATAAAGTTCCACCTCATGTTCTGATGAGAATGACCTCTGAAAACTAGATACCATTTCTAAAGGCCATTAAAGTCTTTAATGCCTTCTTTTGGCCAATAATCCTTTTCTTATTTGGGATGTACAGCATATATACTATGAGTTTCTTCTTTTTAAAAAATTGCTTATGTCCCTGGTAGTCTACCAACCAGGAAAAAGTTTTAAAAATTAAAAATAAATTAAAATTGCCTATGAAAATTCAACTAGTAAAACATTTCCAAGTAAGGTCTATGTCTAATCTTTATTTTCAAGCATACATGAAAAGTATCTGTGTGTGTGTGTGTGTGTATTTACATATCAGCCTAAAAGTTAACATCAGGCTGATTGTTGCTCTAATATAAACATTAGTATCAAAACTAGATATAAGAAAAATGCTCATGATTGGTGCTCTTATTAATTAGGCAGGTCTAACCAAGGTAAATAGGAAGGAAAAGAAGTGGCATAAACTTTAAAAGGATAATGCAATATTATCATTAATTGCAGATCCTATTATTATATACTTAGAATATTCAAGATATTGAGTTGTTTAGCTATTAGACATAAAATAATTTAGTTTTCTAGATATAAAAAAGATTATTGCCTTTCTAGCCAATTAGAAAATATAATGGAAATAAAAGTTAAACTTACAAAAGAAACCTCTATGAGACACCAAAGAAAAAAACTTAGTAAGAAAAATGTTCACCGTGTATAATAGAAACTTTAACTGCTATTGAGAGACATCAAAAATTTTTGAATAAATGCCAATATTTATCATATTCTTGGATAAGAGGAACTAATACTATAAATGTTGCAGTTCCCTATATTTTGAAGCTAGACAAGAGAATTCTAAAGTTTATATGGAGAAAAACAGGTCAGTGAGAATAGCTAGCCAATTTTAAAAAAGGAAACAAAAAAAGACTAATCCCATCAGGCATTATAAATGCACAGCAATTAAAACTATACTTATAAAATTTATATGTGATAAATGTGGAGAAAGGATGGATTCTTCAATATAAGATGTTAAAGTAACCACTACCACATACCTTTTATCAAATTCCTTTTATCCAGTTAAGTTTGAAATATCAATGATTTAGTAAAATCATAAAAGTTCTAAAATGAAATACGGGAAGGTTTTTTCTCCAGTAATATTTGAACTGGGAATGCCTTTAAAAGAAATAAAATCCAGAAAAAAGGGGGAAAAAGGAGAAAGATTGATGAATTTGACTGCATGAAAATTAAAATATCTGCATAAAAACAGAAAGCCCAAGGACAAAAAGTGGGAAAAAATGCAACACATGTTACAAATGGCTAATTTCTTTCATCTACAGAGGCATGTCAAATCAATAAGAAAAAGAAAACACCAGCAATAAAAAAGCAAAGGACAGTTCTCAGATAATAAAAATATAAGGTGTTTAAATATTTTTAAAGTAAGGGTATGCAAAATAAAAATGGGGATATTTTATTATTTTAGGAAATGAAGAAAATTGGAAAATTCACACCATTGGAGAGCGTATGTGATAAAAGTCATCCTCAGACATTGCCAGTAGGAGTGTAAATTAACATAAACTTTTTGAAGAACAATTTGACAGTGTCTATGAAAATTAGAACTGTACAGTCCAGGGACTGTTGTGGGGTGGGGGGAGGGGAGAGGGATAGCATTAGGAGATATACCTAATGCTAAATGGTGAGTTAATGGGTGCAGCACACCAACATGGCACATGTATACATACGTAACAAACCTGCATGTTGTGCACATGTACCCTAAAACTTAAAGTATAATAATAATAATAAAAAGAACTGTACACACTCTTATGTAGTAGTTCAACATCAAGAAATGCCTGTAGATTATACTATCAAAATTTCCAAATGGCATATATGCAAGCTATTTATTGAAGCCTTGTCTAGTAACAAAAGACTTGGTTTTATAGATTTCCATAAATGATTAAATAAATTATGGTTCACCCACACAATGACATAGTTTGTAGTAATGAAAAAGAATGGGGCATATCTCTATCTCTATGTGTTGATATGGAATACATTAAAGATACATTTATAAAGTCAAAAACAAGATGCAAGACAAAGTGGATATTTCATATTTCGAGGTAGTGAAGTGTGACTAAATGAATTTATATATGTATCTATTTGTGTGGAATATTACTGGGAAAATGGATACTACAAGAAGCTGCCGATGATTACTGTCACTGCATCAGTGATCTGAAGGACTATTCTAATACTTGCCAATCCTATTTATTTTAAATAAAAATGTTTAGGCCAGCTCAGTGGCATGTGCCTGTAGTCTCAGCTGCTTGGGAGGTTGAGGCAGGAGGATCATTTGAGCCCTGGAGTTAGACACCAGTTTGGGCAACATAGGGACCTTGTCTCAAAACAAAAAAACAAACCAAATGAATAATTAAAAAATTAAAATTAAAATATTTTACAGATAGTAGCATTTGTGTGTACGTGTGTGTGTGTGTGTGTGTGTGTGCATCAAGCAATCATAAGGAAAAAGAGAGAAGTGAAAATATCAAAATCTTTGTTCACAATGAAACAATGTGAGTAATTTTATGCTAACAAAATTCACAATCTGCTGATAAAAATATATCACTGTTATTTGTTATTGGCAAATAGTTTATCATCAAGCTGTCTAGATTATAAAAGTTTGAAAACACAAGCAGGAATTTAGAGAAACACAATGATATTGGGATACTGAACACACTAATACTGGTGCCTGACTATTTGAGTAGAAAAGAATACAGAGAGAGAGGACTTATAAATAAAATTGCTGAATAAAACCTAATAAACATGGCATAGAACCTATGCACATGAAAAAAACCCAACAAACAGAAATAAGTTTGGATAATAGAAACATAGGATATGCCCTTTTTGTTGAGATTCCATGGAACTATTTCCAAAAAAAAAAATGGTCTACTATAGACTGAAAGAATTTCCAAGAAGTAAAATATTTTCTCTGACTACCTGCAATAAAGGATACCCTAACCAAATGTAGGCTTCCTTGAGGCCCATGGAATAACGTAGAGATGAAAAGACCTTAACAGTATCAAATCAGTTTTATTTACCACTTGGCTTTACAAGGCAAGGGTGTGGAATTTCTCAAGGTGTGCACACGTTCTTGTTCAGCTCTGCAAACCCCTTTCCATAAGACCACACTGAGTTCTTCTCTTTTCTTTATCATATCCCTAACACTAATGCATGCTTTGATATGTGTTGGAATAATGTAGTCCTTTTAACATTTTTAACTATCCCCCTGTCCTGAAAGGACACCAGAAAGCAGAAATCTAGTGGACCATTTTACTGTTACCTATGCTTGTCGTCACCATATATGTCCTCCAATTTATTTATAAACTATTTATCCTATGGTTCTTCAGTTTCTTCATTGTGATTCTTCATATCCCGAATGTCTCTAGTTTTGAAATGATGCATTATTGACCTGCCATTACATGGCACACTTGATATTCTATCTGGAAAAATATTAATGTCACAAACTCATCTTTAATAAAATATTAACAGTTGACGTGAATAATAAAAGCTTATATTTTAAAAATAACTTGGAGTTTAACAATTCTTTAAAGAACAAATCAGTCAAAAATATATTTACAAACTGTGTGGAAGATAGTATGGCCATGTTATTAAGAGCCTTTTTTCTTTCAGGGCTATATAAGGAAATGTTTTGAGATTAAATGACATCCTATCTAGAATTTGCTTCAGAAGAAAATCACAAGTGAGAGAGAAATATATATGAAATTTTATTGGCTATAAGTTGGTAATTGCTGAAAGTAGAAAATAAACATGACAATTATACTAAAGAAAATGGTTTTAAAAACATTGTGCTTGTAGTTTTGTCTCTTTCAGTTCAATTGACACTTGTTTCATGTAGTTTGAGACCATGTTGTTTGGTGCTACAAATTAGAACTCATATCTTCATAGTGTGTTATCTTTTTTTTATCATTATAAAATATCTTCCATTGTTTCTAGTAAAACTTCTTAAAGTCTAATTTTCTGGATATAATGATAATTAAATATACTTTATTAGGTTAATAATTGCATAGTATTGTTTTTCATTCCTTGAAAACATTTCTGCATCCTGTTTATAGTGTGTCTCTCGTAAAAAGTGTAGACGTGGATTCTTTGTTTTCACCTAGCCTGAAATCTATATGAAAGTATTTGATTTTAATTTTATAGTTAAAGTATTTGATTTTAATTATTTTTAGGTAAATTTTGATATATTTGAAAATAAAAAAATTAACTTATTTGTCTTCTACTTATTCTACCTATTCTATGTTCCTTTTTCTTCACAATCTTGGCTTTTCCTGAATTAATCAAGTAATTTTTTCCATCTCCCATTGGGTTGGTAATTATACATCGATAGTTATCATATTGATTATAACATGCATTGTTGGCTTATTAAAAGCTAATGTTACTTTTACCATTTTTCAAACAAATTAAAGGTCTGCCATCACTTTAAGTCCATTGAACTCTCTTCCATCTCTTGTGCTGTTGTTGTCATGTATTTTAATTCTACATTTATTTTTAAGCCCATAAATATTATTAGAATATTAGTTAATACTCACTTAAATTTATCCACATTCTTACTGTTTTTGTACTTATTTGGTTTCATTCTATACTTCTATGATTTTATCTGGCAGCATATTCCCAGGCTTACAGAAGTCACTTTAGTTACAGTTTTGTGTCACTCTACTGGGAAAGAATTTTCTCAGTTTTTGCTCATTCAAAAATGTCTTCACTTCATCTTCACTTTTGAAGAATAGTGTTATTGGTTAGCAGTAAGTCTCTTTCAACACTTTAACACTGATTTTAGTTTTCCTTACAATGTTCTTCTCTCAAATAAGTTGAACCTCTTATTTTTCTATTTTAAAGCAGTGTGTCTGCTTCCTTTTGACAATTTATGATATTCTCTTTGAGGTGACTTAATCTGCTTTCCTTTGTATTTATCTTGCTTAGGGTTCACAGCAATTCTTGGATCTCTTACTGATTAATCTTTAATTTTTAAAATATTCAGCCAATATCTCTTCTAATATTAACTCTTTCTTATTCTTTTCTCTGCTTGAGACTCATAATACAAATATCTGAGAACTTTTCATCATTTATATACATCTTTTGAGTTTTTGTCTGAGTATCTTATGTCATTTCCCTGCTTCAGTCCAGATAATTTCAACCGACCTTTCTTCCAGTTCACTAATGTTCTCTTCAGCTGTCTTTAGTTTGCCATTAAACCAATCTATTGATTTCTTAATTTTAATTCTTTTATTTGTCCATTCTAGAATTTTCATCATGCTCATTTTATGGATTTCAGTTTTCTACTAAAATGATCCATTTTGTCATCTGTTTTAAAACAAATATGAATTGGCATTATTTGAAAGTCTAAGTTTAGTAAGTCCATTATATGAATCATCTGTAGTTCTATTTATACTGCCTATGTTTTTCTCTTGCCTTCAATTATTTAAGTGTATCTTGTTCTATGGGGATTTCCTTTTGTTTTTGTGCCAGATAATGTGTACACACATATTTAGGCTAATATGAGGTCCTTGGTGATGTTGTTTTCCTCCAGAGAAGACTTATATTTGTGTCTGGCTGTCAGCCTGACTTGGGAGTAGATTACCTTACTCCAGTGTAGAATGAGTTGTTGAAAAACTGGGTTTCAACTTTTGTGAGGAATAACCTATTTTCTATTCATCCTTATTCCTAGTATATAACCCTTCAGGGATCCCAACTGAATGTCTAGGGCCCTTATCTTTGGAAAGTCCTGAACTGAATTTTGTCTCCATCATATCATAATAGTGCTGAAAATTCTGCTAGGTTTCTAAGATTTTTGGCCACTGCTTTCTGCTTGACTTCTCAGACTCTCATTTGCAACTTACAAACAACAAATACTTCAAGGAATATGGTGACACTGAATGTTAGGCTAACCTCAGTGCATTTTTGTTTTCTCAGAGATCTTGGTCTCTCAGGGTCTGATTGCCTGGTAGTTACCTAACATTTATAAACAGTTTTTATCTTTTAATTTATAATTTTTTCAGTTGTTGATTGTGGAAATATTGGTCTGATACAAGTTAGGTCTTTACACCCAAAATTGGAAGTCTGAATTCGGTATTTTTGAGGTGTTGAAATTGTGAATAACTTTTTATTACTATTGTAATCAGAAAAAGTAATAAATTCATTTATTTTATATATGTCTATTATATAAATTGCATTTAGAGATTAGATATGGGAGGAATACATTTGCAGATGACTAAAAAAGATTGAATAGAGGAATAGAAGTAAAACCAAGAGAATGTGGAATAATGAAAGTCAAGAGAAGAAAGTTATTCAAGAGTGTAGAGGAGACAATTTGTTGACTGATACTAGGATAAGCAGTATAAAGAAAAAAGAAAATGTGTAAGAATGTCAAGGTTAACTCCAGATATTGGAATTAACAATTAAGTCGCAAATACTACAAGTGTGGTACAGGTGTCAGATATATCAATTGAATAAACTCAAAAACCCATAAACAAACACAAAAATCTATACAAAATATCACCGTCATTATTTTACCATAAAGGTGGCATTTCAAGTCAGTGAAGAAAGAATGATTGATTAAATAGAGAGCATTGGAACCCCTAAGTACACTTACTGAAAAAAAAAAGTTAGATATTTATTTCACGCTTGATATAAAAACAAATTCCAAATAGATCAAAGACAGAAACCAAATAAAATACCATATGGAGATAGAGAAAAATAGGTCTCAATGATTTTCCTATTTAACAAAGCAATAAATTAATTTCATAAATATTCATGAAGACATTATTGTTAAAACTTTTAAAAGATTCAGAAAATAATTTGAAAACAAATTAAGATTATAACAAAATAAAACTAGAAATCAGGAAAATATTGGAACTACTAACTCTATGAAACAAGTACACTGGAAAAACCAAAATAGATAATTCTAATTATAAAAAGTGGGAAAAAAGCCAGGCACAGTGGCTCATACCTGTAATCCCAGCATTTTGGGAGGCTGAGGCAAGCAGATGGCTTGAACTCAGGAGTTCAAGATCAGCCTGGCCAACGTGGTGAAACTCCATCTCCACAAACAAACAAACAAACAAAAAAACACAAATATTACCCAGGTGTGGTGGCATGTGCCTGTAGTTCCAGCTACCTGGGAGGCTGAGGTGAGAGGATCTCTTGAGCCCAGGAGGTGAAGTTTGCAGTGAGCCAAGATCATGCCACGACACTCCAGCCTAGGCAATAGAGCCAGACCTTATCTTATATTTAAAAAAAAGTGAAAAATAAAAGAATGAAAATGCAATAATTAATAATAATTGGTTGTTGTAATTTAAAAGAATACTATGTACAAACCTAAGCTAATACACCTCGATGAAATAGGTGTTTTTGTAGAAATTTTACATATTACCATAATTGATGCAGAAATATATCTAGTAATTAAGCAGACTATTTATGTAAGATAATTTGGGGGGAAAGTATTACATAATTATCATTGCCCAAAAGGTTCTGAGCCATACAGTTTTGTGAAAACAGGCTTTCAGTACTTTTAAGAATAGATATTTCTGATGTTAGCATAATTTATTCCCGGCAATAAAAATGATAAAGAGCTACCCAATTAATTTGATATATCTAGGATAACTCTAAACCAAAATCAATAAAGGAAGCAGAAAAAAATAATAAAGACAATTTGATTAGCATAAAGATTCATACATCTTAAATACATTAAATGAAATTTAGCAACTTATTTTTAATTTTTCAAAATCAATAGGTTTTGTTTAAACAGGTGTTCAATACCATTCAACAGCTACTCCTTATTTTTGAAATGCTTTTGAAGAAGTATGTATTAAAGAATATATTCTTAATATAAAGAAAAGCTTATACCAATGATCAACTCATATTTAGGAGTAATTTTAATAGTGTCTACTATCCATTGGGCATTTAACTCAGTCATTTCAACAACACTATAAAATAACTTATTGTCCCTATTTTAAATAAATCTTTACACAGATTGTAAAAGGAGGACCTGGTATAGGAAGACTTAACCATTGTAGTGAAACAGTGGAGATATTCTCATTCATTGGGGACATAAAAGAGATTTGCTTGATAAACAATAAAAATCTCACACCAGAGAACAACCAAAGGAAAAATGAAGGGTCAGCTGCACCTGGGAAAAACTCATGCAACCTATCTGATAGAGAATGAGTTATTATCATTAATATAAAACCAGGATGTGGTATTTTTATTTTTATTTTTATTTTTTAAGAAAAAGCCATCATCTCAAATCTTACTTTGGATGTTGTAAACATTTTCTTCATGATAACAATTTGAGATTTCCTCTTCCCCAAGCTTTTTACCTTTTCTGGAGAGGGAGAAAAAATAAGCATTAGGGAAATTCTAGATAAAAGTTATTCTGTATTTAACTTCTATTAAAATGCATTATCTTTGATGATTCAATCCACTTTGATTTAAAACTACTTTTAAAATATTCATGGGTTTTATAGTAAGATACTATCGCATTTGTATTTTTTTGACTCTTCAAAACACAAAATTAAATTTTCTCACTTTCGTATATTTAGTTCATTCTCAGACTGAATGTGTCCTAACTGCATATTTCAGGAGATTGCTGTCGTTAATCATTGAAGAAATTTTAATTCCTTTTGATCAGCTAACCAGGTTAAACAACTTCATTAGGAGATAAAATTTTAATTAAGAAGGAAGTGCTTTGGGATTAAAAGAAAAAAGTTGCTAAAACAAGTTGAAATGTCATCCATTTTTATTCGTTCATATAAAATATTGGCTCGGCATATATGGGGTGTGCGTTGTTTACTACATTTTGTCCTTCTCTCTCTTTTTTTGCCTTTGTCCACATTTTTTATTTAGATGCTACAAATGGGTAGTCAGAGAATTAAATGTACTTATATTTTCAAAGAGACATTCCTGAAATGGTTTTTATTCTCATTTTCATGGGAACTATGTGTGAAATAGACAAATAGAGGAAAGTCTATGGAGGCTTCAAATGGCAATAGGTCAATTCACTTTATCTTATTCACTCTTCTCCTTAGAAATAAGTACCTTGTGGTGGGTTGTCTGTCCAATGGTAATGTTCACTGGGCTCCACTATCAGCTTCAAACAAACATGGAGTCAATGGCAAAATAATATTCTTTCATATTCTCTTACAGTTCTCTCATGTTTATTCTTCCTATCCTGGACATTTGAATCTACTGTCAAATCAGCATCCAGAAATGTTAGTTTACTGTCTGGTCATAGCTATTTGTTAAGCAGTTTTACTGTGAGAAAAACACATTATTTGAGTCTACATTTGGGGTTCTACTGCTACTTCTTTAGCTATCTGATTCCCTAGAAATTTAATGGCAAGCTATAGTCTTGTGGCCTCTCACAATTTATTACCATTATTCTTTTCTTTGGGAAAGATTGATCTATACGGTGTCCTGAATGATCCTTTATTTATTCTATTTGCCCATCAATATTTATTGAATTCTTATGATGGGCCTAACATTACATAAGTTATGAGGGTTACATATAGACATAAGGTACATGTTCCCACCTATACCTTCAGCCTTATCACTTCTCTCTCCTTAGGTGGCAGGTTATGCTCAAGGAAAATTACATTGCTCAGGCTCTTCACCTCTGTATTTTCACTCATCCTTCAAGATTAAGTTCAAGCCTCATTCAGAGATCACTTTTTTGTGCCTTTTTAACATCCCTTCCTGCTGGAAGCTTTACTAATTTCTCCTCTTCTGGGTCTCTTACTGGGTAGGTAACTATTGTATTTGCCTCATTGTATTAAAAATATCAAGCCAAGACTATAAGGGCAAAGCTGCATCACATTCATCATTATATCACCATCTTTTGACTGGTTGGATACACTAATAGTAGTCACTCCATAACTGTTCACTGAGTTCATATAAACTTTACTTAGCTAAGTCTAATAAGTGAGTAACAAATCCAAATAGAGATGTAAAATGGTAAAATAAAGTATTTATGAGCTAGGACCAAAGCGTTACAGAATGACAATGCAAGGAAGGAAAAAGAGCAAAATCTGTCTGCAAGTTTTATAGCTATTATGTCTCAATTTGAGAAGTAATGCCCCAGTACAAAGATATGAATCCAATTGGGAGCCATGTCAGTGACCACTATATTGAATCTTATTAATGGTAAAATTCCTTGTGGGTGGCTCACGCCTGTAATCCCAGCATTTTGGGAGGCCAAGGCAGGCGGATCACAAGGTCAGGAGATCGAGACCATCCTGGCCAACATAGTGAAACTCCATCTCTACTAAAAATACAAAAATTAGCTGGGGGTGGTGGCACATGCCTGTGGTCCCAGCCACTCAGGAGGCTGAGGCAGGAGAATCACTTTAACCTGGGAGGTGGAGATTGCAGTGAGCCAAGATCGCGCCACTGCACTCCAGCCTGGCGACAGAGCGAGACTCTGTCTAAAAAATAAAAATTAAAAAATTAATTCTTTGTGGTTCACATGTATAATCTTCTTTGATCTTTTCAATAACATTGTAAAAATGGAGAAGAGGAAGGAAAAAGAAGAACATATAAAATAGTCTATGTAGACATTTTTATAATTTTATTGTGGAAAAACTAAGGTTTTAAATAGATTTTTCAAATTCATATAATTTGTAGAGATAGGTTTTTTTGTTTGTTTGTTTTTGTTTTTGTTTGAGACAGAGGTCTTGGTTTGTTGGCTGGGTTGGTCTCGAACTCCCGACCTCAAGTAATCCTCCCACCTCAGCACCGCAATGTGCTAGAATTATAGGCTTCAGCCACGTGCCCAGACTGTAAAAGATTCTATCATAATCTGAATTTTATAATATAAAATCCAATGCATTGTTCACTACACCATGTTGTCTTTTATTGCGTATGTGAGATGTTTGGAAGCAGAGAGGGTTTAAAGCTATGCCAGATCATAGCATGCTCATAAGGGGCCCTCTACACATGGGCATGGCAGTCTTTTTCCAGTGACAACTAATATTCATTTGGTATTTCCTATTTGCAGGGCATTTTACTAAGTTTGTCTCAGGAATTAAATTCTTACAACTGTTATCTCCACTTTGGTGATGAGAAAATTAAAAGGCTTGGAGATGTTAATTCACTATCACATAGCTGCTAAGTAAGGGATAAAGTCAGAATTTATACTAGGCATTCTGAGTCTAGTATCCACATCTTAATCACTGCACTCTTATGTGTCCTGTATGCAGATATTTTTAAAACAGTATTGTGGGAAAAAGTATTTTTATTCCAAATATCTGAGTAAATAAATATAATTTTACATTACAAATTAAACTTGAATTAACATAGTTTATTTTCATACCTTTGTAAGTTTGAAATAAAAATAGATTTATTATGTTAAAATGTTTTAAAGTTGGTAGAAATACTGTGTTCTTATCACAAAATAAAAAAAGAAAAGAGACCAAACCAACCCCTCAAAAATGTGAGATGGACATTGAGAAAATTTTGGAGGTGATGGATATGTTTATCACCTTCATTTCAGTAATGGTTTCATGAGTATATACGTATGTTCAAACTCATCAAATTGTATACATTAAATATGCACAGGTTTTCATATTAATTATAACTTGATAAAGCTTAGAAAAATAAAACTGTTAGAAACAACTCAATTCAAACACTAACCTGAAATTGCCTTAGTTTTCGTGAAGTAACAAAGCTTAAAACAATACTTACGTATTATTTTATACCAAGACTACTAACACTGGAAAATTGAAATTACCTATATAGTAACTACTAATGTGGATACCTAAAGTTTCACAATTATTCTGAATGGATACTTTTGTGAATTTAAAATGTGATACTACATTCAAAAGTTAATTCTGTTTAAAAGACTGCTATTATTTTTCAAAAGACCTTGATATTATTGAATATATTGTATGCCAGAGTACATACCATCCTTATACTCTGCTTTCTTCCATTTATGGATTCTAATGAAAGGCAAAAGCCACATCAGTTTCTCTCATGTGATCTGTCTGCAGTATTTCAATTCCTAAAGTACTAACATCAATTACTTTTTAGAAGCTATTCAGTTGTCAACTGTACTGACAAATAAAATCAGGCATAAATTATGAGTCACTGCTTTTGTAAACTAAACTGATTCCTTAGAACACTAATAAAGAAAACATTTATAGAAAATTTCTTTTTAAAATATAAATGAATGCCTATTAATTGCATCAAGTAACAATATAAGTCACAAAAACATTTTTCATAAAGGTTTTTTAAAATAATCACAATGGAAATTGTCATATTTGGAAGATGATGTAAAAAAACTTTAAAAATTGGTCTGAAAAGAGTAATCAAATGCTAGTGTGAGAATAAAATTTGTTCATTTTATTTGTCTAGTGTGTTGACTTTTAGATCAAACTATACCAAGTGCTTTTCAGCTAGCTTTTTTTCTTCCAGAACCAGTGGCAAAACAGCTGCTCAGCCTATTAATAGTGTTTGCCCCACAAACCAGCAAAGTTCGGAAATTGCCATCACTATTCCTCATCTAGAGTCTAAGGTTTATGCAACTGAATCATTCATGTCCCCACAAAACTCCTATAGGGCAACTAAACTGTCTTGCTGGAATCTTTTGCTGAGGGCTTTTAAATGTTTCATTTTGCTATCTCTCCCAGGACATTGATGCCTATAGGAGAAGCCTTGCCCCAGCCTCCGGCCATCTCCTGCACACTAAACCTTGCCTCTTTTCTCCTTACTCTTCTATCTGGACAGAATGTTAGGAAGGATACCCCTAGCCCTGCATCTGACACACTTACAATCTCTGTTCAGTACTTACAAAGCTGTGTTTCCTCCACCTCCCAATCACTTTTCTGCAGCTCACTTTGGCCTTTTATTTCCTCAAATTCAGCTTCAAACACTTCATGATCATATCCAAACATTTATATAAGATTAAATATAAATACATATGCATATAGGTTTTCAAATTCATTGTTTTAGAAAATATATTTTTGTTCATGGGTATATTTCTACTTGTAGGCATGACAATACTTTGTAAATCACTCTAAGTCAACATTAATGTCTGGAATTCATTAACGGCACTGGCTGTATAATACTGCAGGATATAGTTCCTAATTTCTTCATGTATAAATATGTTTAAATACTTTCCAGTTTTAGCCATTGTATATGCTGCTGTAATTAAAAATTGCGATATATAGGCTGTTTTGCTTTAAAGGAGTAAAAGTTAATTTTAAAATTATAATAGATTAAGTTTTATACTTTAACATATATCCTGAAATTGGTTTTAAAAAATGCTGCAATAGTTTACCTATCCCCTGTTGTTTAGGAGGGTAGTTTCTGCTTGCATCCATAGCGGAGGTAGATATGATTAATTTCCTTTGTTCCTCTTGGTGAGGGGAAGGAGGAATGTCACTGGCTGCAGGGGACAAGGAGAGGCATCTGATGCAGAGTATCTAATTGTTCTTCAGTCTTTGCATTCAGGAATCCCCAATCCCCAGGCTGTGAACTTCTGCAGGTCTATGGCCTGTTAGAAATCCGGCCACACAGCAGGAGGTGAGCAGTGGGGTAGCAAGCATGACCGCCTGAGCTCCACCTCCTGTCAGATCAGCAGCCGCATTGGATTCTCATAGGAGTGCAAACCCGATTGTGAACTGTGCATGCCGGGGATCTAGGTTGTCCACTTCTTATGAGAATCTAATGCCTGATGATCTGAGGTGGAACAGTTTCATCCCAAATCCATCCCCCACTCTCCCGACCCCTGCCACCCTTGTCCATGGGTGAAAGAAAAAAAATTGTCTTCTATGAAACCATCCTTGGTGCCAAAAAGTTTGGGGACCGCTGCTTCTGAAAGGCCAATTTTTTTTCACTTTCCCCACTTTTCTTCCAACTCCACCAGGCTTGCTTTGGAATGTTATCAGGTACTCCTCACTCACCTCAGTTTCATTTACCGAGCTTCATCTCTGGTCTTTTGTTACCTTCTCATTTATTCTGTTTGCCTTTATGTGCTTATGCCCTTTTTAGCCTTTTGCTCTTATTTTCTTGGGGTTTCAGGAGGGAGTAAAGAAAAAGAATATGTTTCTCCTATGGACTTTTTCAATGGCAGTTGTTTATTCAACTTTCAGGTAGATAGCATGTAATTTCTCTATTGTAGTTTTTTATTTCTTTTTTTTTCTTTTTCTTTTTTGAGACGGGGTCTTGCTCTGTTGCTCAGGCTGGAGTACAATGGCGCCATCTCATCTCACTGCAACCTCTGCCTCTCAGGTTCAGGTGATTCTCCTGCCTCAGCCTCCCGAGTAGCTGGGATTACAAGTGCCCGCCACCATGCCCAGCTAATTGTTGTATTTTTAGTAGAGACGGGGTTTCACCAGGTTGGCCAGGCTGGTCTCGAACTCCTGACCTCAGGTGATCCACCCTCCTCAGTCTCCCAAAGAGCTGGGATTACAGACATGAGCCACTGCACCCAGCCAGATTTTATTTCTCTTTGGTTTTTGTTGTTATTCTCTTGTCACCTTAAGTCATTTTATTTTGCCAGGAATCATCCACATCCTACTGTTTTTAAATCTGTGGCCATAGAGTTTATATAACATTCTTTTATAATTATTTTAGTCTTTGTGTTTCGGTTACAACACCTCTTTCATTCTTAATCTTTTATGTTTTGGTTCTTTCTTTTCTCCTTTATGATTTTCATGAGGAATTTATCTCCCTTGGTAATTTACAAATGTAGCTTTGCTTTTGTATTTGTTTTGGCTTTATCCTATTTTTCCTCTTAATTATTTCAGATTTTATTGTGTAATTTCTACCTCCTATTTTATTTTTTATTGTTTTTGTTATTTTTCCAATTTCTTGATATGTGTTTAGTTGTTTTGTTTTGCTGTTCACTTCCTCTTTAGTGATGAGGGTAAAGAGAGCCACACATTTTCTTCTGGCCCAGACTTCACTGGGTTCGTAGATTTTGGTGTGATGTATTCTTCTCTCATTGTTTTCTAGATAGTTTGCTATTAAAAAAAATTTTTTTTAGTAAAAATGTTATGACATGTATATATTTTTAACTTCCAAGCAGTTATACTTTTGGAGATCTCTTTTGTATTTAAATCTGGTTGTACTCACGCTGTCAGTAAATACTTACATTTATTTATATAGCCTACTATGTGATCAGAATGATTCATGATACCAGAGATTCACTGTGAACAAATTCACTGTGCAGTCTCATTTATTATTTATCCTGTAATCATCTTGAAATATTCCGTGCTTTATTTCTAGGTTGATTCTGAAAGTTGATGAACAATAAAAAACACTTACAGTACTATGGCTATATAAATGTGATTCACCTCAAGGCAAGGTAGTATGCTAAAACTGCAATCACTGTTCCTATAAAGGAACAATACTCCAGACCAAATGAGGGTTTTTTTCATACATTAATATTAAAATATTTCACCACATTTAATTTCCCTCCTATCTGTACCAGGGGTAACTTACACAGTTTTACCGTTTTTATGTTTCTTGTTTTCTTGTGCTTCCTTTCCTTTCTCTTTATTGTAAGAAGAAACATACTTTTCTCCTCATCTCACCTGTATCCAATGTTTTAAATATGCTCTATATTTCTTAACATATACTTCATTCATCTTCCTGAAGTTCATTGATTTTCTGATCTAATTGGAACCAGGTACTCTTGCAAAACTACCATCTGAGGGATGCTTTTTACTAGATTTTGGGGTTATTTTCATCATTTATTTTGGTATATATCTTTCTTTCTTATTTTTCTTCTTCCTGTTGCTCAGTGTAATCCTCTAGTGAGTAAATGATTGGAACACTTGTATTTCAGAAAAGGCATAATTTGCCCATATATTTGATTCATGGTTTGGGTATAAAATCCCAGGTTGAAAATAATTTTAATTAGAAGTTAGGAGGATTTTCTTTTTTGTCTTCTAAAATTTAATTTTAGTGATGAGGTATCAGATAACAGCATAAATAACATTAGTTTATAAATGACTTTTTTCTTTTCCTCACAATGTAAACTTCTAGGACATTTTCTTCATCCTTGGTATTTTGAAATGTCATGATGATATATCTATTTTAGGATACATCTACATTTATTCTATTCACAGTGAACATTTCAATGTGAAGGCCGGTGTCTCTTTTCAACACAAGCAACTTTTCTTCTATTAGTTCTTTGATAATTTCTTCCCTCTTTTTTCTCTCTCTTATTCTAGAAATCTTATAGGATTTTAAACCACTTGGATTCATTATCTATATACGATTATTTATCTCACACTTTCCATCTCTTTGTTCTTTTCTCTATGTTAAGAAATAATGCCTTAAAATTATTATTATACTTTAAGTTCTGGGGTACATGTACAGAATGTATAGGTTTGTTACATAGGTATACATGTGCCATGGTGCTTTGCTGCACCCACCAACCCGTCATCTACATTAGCTATTTCTCCTAATGCTATCCGTCCCCTAGCCCCTCACACCCTGACAGGTCCTGGTGTGTGGTGCTCCCCTCCATGTGTCCATGTGTTCTCATTGATCACCTCCCACTTATGAGTGAGAACATGTGGTGTTTGGTTTTCTGTTCTTGTGTTCTTATGCTGAGAATGAAGGTTTCTAGTGTCATCCATGTCCCTTCAAAGGAAACAAACTCATCCTTTTTTATGGCTGCATAGTATTCCATGGTGTATATGTGCCACATTTTCTTTATCCAGTCTATCATTGATAGGCATCTGGGTTAGTTCCAAGTCTTTGCTATTGTGAACAGTGCCACAATAAACATAGGTGTGCATGTATCTTTATACTAGAATAATTTATAATGCTTTGGGTATATACCCAGTAACAGGATTGCTGGGTCAAATGGTATTTCTAGTTCTAGATCCTTGAGGAATTGCCACACTATCTTCCACAATGGTTGAACTAATTTACACTCCCACCAACAGTGTAAAAATGTTCCTATTTCTCTACATCCTCTCCAGCATCTGTTTTTTCCTGACTTTTAAATGATCACCATTCTAACAATGTGAGATGGTATCTCATTGTGGTTTTGATTTGCATCTCTCTAATGACCAGTGATGATGAGCTTTTTTCATGTTTGTTGGCTACATAAATGTCTTCTTTTGAGAAGTGTCTGTTCATATCCTTTACCCATTTTTAATGGCGTTGTTTGTTTTTTTCTTGTAAATTTGTTTCTCTGTAGCTTCTGGATATTAGCCCTTAGTCGTATGGATAGATTCAAAAATTTTCTCCCATTCTGTAGGTTGCCTGTTCACTCTGATGGTAGTTTCTTTTGCTGTGCAAAAGCTCTTTAGTTTAATCAGATCCCATTTGTCAATTTTGGCTCTTGTTGCCATTGCTTTTGGTGTTTTAGTCATGAAGTCTTTGCCCATGCCCATGTCCTAAATGGTATTGCCTAGGTTTTCTTCTAGGGTTTTTATGATTTTAGGTCTTTAAGTCATCTTGAGTTAACTTTTGTATAAGGTGTAAGGAAGGGATCCAGTTTCAGCTTTCTGCATATGGCTAAGCAGTTTTCCCAACACCATTATTAAATAGGGAATCCTTTCCCTATTGCTTGTTTTTATCAGGTTTGTCAAAGATAAGATGGTTGTAGATATGTGGCATTATTTCTCACTCCTCTGTTCTGTTCCATTGGTCTAGATATCTGTTTTGGTACCAGTACCATGCTGTTTTGGTTACTGTAGGCTTGTAGTATAGTTTGAATTAAGGTAGTGTGATGCCTCCAGCTTTGTTCTTTTTACTTAGGATTGTCTTGGCTATGCAGGCTCTTTTTTGATTCCTTATGAAATTTAAAGTAGTTTTTTTTTCCAATTATGTGAAGAAAGTCAGTGGTAGTTTGATGGGCATAGCATTGAATCCATAAATTACTTTGGGCAGTATGGCCATTTTCATGATATTGATTCTTTCTATCCATAAGCATGGAATGTTTTTCCATTTGTTTGTATCCTCGCTTATTTTCTTGAGCAGTGGTTTGTAGTTCTCCTTGAAAAGGTCCTTCACCTCCCTTGTTAGCCATATTCCTAGGTATTTTATTCCCTTTGTAGCAATTGTGAATGGGAGTTCACTCATGATTTGGCTGTCTGTCTGTTATTGGTGTATAGGAATGCTTGTGATTTTTGCACATTGATTTTGTATCCTGAGAAGTTGCTTATCAGCTTAAGGAGATTTTGGGCTGAGACAATGGGGTTTTCTAAATATACAATCATGTCATTTGCAAACAGAGACAATTTGACTTCGTCTTTTCCTAATTGAATACCCTTTATTTCCTTCTCTTGCCTGATTCTCCTGGTGAGAAATTCCAATACTATGTGGTATAGGAGTGGTGAGAGAGGGCATCCTTGTCTTGTGCTGGTTTTCAAAGGGAGTGCTTCCAGCTTTTGTTCATTCAGTATGATATTGGCTGTGGGTTTGTCATAGATAGCTCTTATTATTTTGAGATTCCATCAATGCCTAGTTTATTGAGAGTTTT
Source organism: Pongo pygmaeus (assembly GCF_028885625.2). Taxonomy (NCBI): domain Eukaryota; kingdom Metazoa; phylum Chordata; class Mammalia; order Primates; family Hominidae; genus Pongo; species Pongo pygmaeus. The sequence goes on along the minus strand of NC_072373.2, from coordinate 131,429,270 downwards.
TAGCATGAAGGGCTGTTGAATTTTGTCGAAGGCCTTTTCTGCATCTATTGAGATAATCATGTGGTTTTTGTCATTGGTTCTGTTTATGTGATGGATTACATTTATTGATTAGCGCATGTTGAACCAGCCATGCATCACAGGGATGAAGTCGACTTGATCGTATTGGATAAGATTTTTGATGTGCTGCTGGATTCAGTTTGCCAGTAGTTTATTGAGAATTTTTGCATCGATGTTCATCAGGGATACTGGCCTAAAATTTTCTTTTTTGTTGTTTCTCTGTCAGGTTTTGGTATCAGGATGATGCTGGCCTCATAAAATGAGTTAGTGGGGAATCTCTCTTTTTCTATTGTTTGGAATACTTTCAGAAGGAGTGGTAACAGCTCCTCTTTGTACCTCTGGCAGAATTCAGCTGTGAATCTGTCTGGTCCTGGACTTTTTTTGATTGGTAGGCTATTAATTGCTGCCTCAATTTCAGAACTTATTATTGGTCTATTCAGGGATTCGACTTCTTCTTGGTTTAGTCTTGGAAGGGTGAATGTGTCCAGGAGTTTATCCATTTCTTCTAGATTTTCTAGTTTATTTGCATAGAGGTGTTTATAGTATTGTGTGATGGTAGTTTGTATTTCTGTAGGATAGGTGGTGATATCCCCTTTTTCCTTTTTTTATTGCATCTATTTGATTCTTCTCTCTTTTCTTCTTCATTAATCTGGCTAGTGGTCTATCTATTTTGTTGATCTTTTTAGAAAACCACCTCCTGGATTCACTGATTTTTTGAGGGGTTTTTCGTGTCTCTATCTCCTTCAGTTCTGCTCTGACCTTAGTTATTTATTGCCTTCTGCTAGCTTTTGAATTTGTTTGCTCTTGCTTCTCTAGTTCTTTTAATTGTGATGTTAGGGTGTTGATTTTAGAGCTTTCCTGCTTTCTCTTGTGGGCATTTAGTGCTATAAATTTCCCACTACACACTGCTTTAAATGTGTCCCAGAGATTCTGGTACACTGTGTCTGTCTCATTGTTTTCAAAGAACAGCTTTATTTCTGCCTTCATTTCATTATTCACCCAGTAGTTATTCAGGAGAAGGTTGTTCAGTTGCCATGTAGCTGTGTGGTTTTGCATGAGTTTCTTAATCCTGAGTTCTAATTTGATTGAACTGTGGTCTGAGAGACTGTTTGCTATGATTTCCACTCTTTTGAATTTGCTGAGGAGTGTTTTACTTCCAATTATGTGGTCAATTTTATAATAAGTGTGATGTGGTGCTGAGAAGAATGTATATTCTGTTGATCTGGGGTAGAGAGTTCTGCAGATGTGTATTAGGTCCACTTGGTCCAAAGCTGAGTTCAAGTCCTGGATATCCTTGTTAAATTTCTGTCTTATTGATCTGTCTACTATTGACAGTGGGGTGTAAAAGTTTCCCATTATTATTGTGTTGGAGTCTAAGTCTCTTTGTAGACTTCTAAGAACTTGCTGTATGAATCTGATTGCTCCTGTATTGGCTGCATATATATTTATGATCGTTAGCGCTTCTTGTTGCATTGATCCCTTTACCATTATGTAATGCCCTTCTTTGTCTCGATCTTTGTTGATTTAAGATCTGTTTTATCTGAGACTAGGATTGCAATCCCTGCCTTTTTTTTGCTTTCCATTTTCTTGGTAAATAGTCCTTCATCCTTTTATTTTGAGCTTATGTGTGTCTTTGCACTTGAGATGAGTCTCCTGAATACAGCACACTGATGGGTCTTGACTCTTTATCCAATTTGCCAGTCTGTGTCTTTTAATTGGGGCATTTAGCCCATTTACATTTAAGGTCAATATTGTTATGTGTTAATTTGATCCTGCCATTATGATACTTGCTGGTTATTTTGCCCAATAGTTGATGCAGTTTCTTCATAGTGTCGATGGTCTTTACAATTTGGTATGTTTTTGCAGTGGCTGTTGCTGGTTGTTCCTTTCCATGTTTAGTGCTTCCTTCAAGAGCTCTTGTAGGGCAGGCCTGGTGGTTACAAAATTTCTTGGCATTTCCTTGTCTGTAAAGAATTTTATTTCCTCTTTGCTTATGAAGCTCAGTTTGACTGGATACGAAATTCTGGGTTGAAAATTCCTTTCTTTAAGAATGTTGAATATAGGCCCCCACTCTCTTCTGACTTGTAGGGTTTCTGCCGAGAGATCTCCTGTTAATCTGATGGGCTTCCCTTTGTGGGTAACCTGACCTTCCTCTCTGGCTTCCCTTAACATTTTTTCCTTCATTTCAGCATTGGTGAATCTGATGATCATATGTCTTGGGGTTGCTCTTCTTGAGGAGTATCTTTGTGGTGTGCTCTGTATTCACTGAATTTGAATGTTGGTCTGCCTTTCTAGATTAGGAAAGTTCTCCTGGATAATATCCTGAACAGTGTTTTCCAACTTGGTTCCATCCTCCCTGTCACTTTCAGGTACACCAAACAAACATAGATTTGGTCTTTTCACATAGTCCCATATTTCTTGGAGGCTTTGTTAGTTTCTTTTCATTCTTTTTTCTCTAATCTTGTCTTCTCACTTTATTTCATTGAGTTAATCTTCAATCTCTGATATCCTTTCTTCTGCTTGATCAATTCGGCTATTGATACTTGTGTGCTTCACGATGTTCTCATGCCGTGTTTTCCAGCTCCATCAGGTCATTTATTTTCTTCTATAAACTGATTTTCTAGTTAGCAATTCGTCTAACCTTTTTTCAAGATTCTTAGCTTCCTTGCATTGGGTTAGAACATGCTCCTTTAGCTCAGAGGAGTTTGTTATTACCCGCCTTCTGAAGCCTACTTCTGTCAATTCATCAAACTCATTCCCATCCAGTTTTTTTCCCTTTCTGGTGAGGAGTTGTGTTCCTTTGGAAGAGAAGAGGTGTTCCGGTTTTTAGAATTTTCAGCCTTTTTGTGCTGGTTTCTCCCCATCTTCATGGATTTATCTACCTTTGTTCTTTGAAGATGGTGACCTTGGGATAGGGTCTCTGAGTGGACATCCTTTTTGTTGATGTTAATGCTATTCCTTTCTGTTTGTCAGTTTTCCTTCTAACAGTTGGGGCCTCTGCTGCAGGTCTATTGGAGTTTGTTGGAGGTCCACTCCAGACCCTGTTTGCCTGGGTATCACCAGTGGAGGCTGCAGACCAGCAAAGATTGCTGCCTGTTCCTTCCTCTGGAAGCTTCATCCCGGAGGAGCACCCGCCAGATGCCAGCCAGAGCTCTCCTATATAAGGTGTCTGTTGGCCCCGACTGGGAGTTGTCTCCCAGTCAGGATACACGGGTGTCCGGGACCCACTTCAGGAGGCAGTCTGTTCCTTATCAGAGCTCGAACGCTGTGCAGGGAGATCCGCTGAAGGAGAATTGCTTAAACTTGGGAGGCAGAGGTTGTAGTGAGCCGAGCTAGCGCTGTTGCACTCCAGCCTGGATAATAAGAGCGAACTTCTGTCTCAAAAAAAAAAAAAAGTAGACTATATCTCTAATATTTTACCTTTTCTCAGCTAAAGTCATTATAATTTCTCACCAAAATACAGCAGCTACCTTCTAACTGGCTTCTCTGCCTCTAGCTTTGCCCCACCTTCAATCAATTTTCAGTTCAACACCCAAGTGATCTTTTTTTTTTTTTATAATGAGAACTACTACATTTTTGAGTTAACAGAGCTAACTCCCCTTTATTATTTGTATGTTCATTGGGTTTTCTTTTACTTTCAACTGAAAACATACTAAGTGCTACCGTGTAGATATTTTGAAATGTTTTCTCTCCTTCATGCCAACTTGAATAAAACCTAAAATAGTATCTCTAGGTCTTAAATTTGCAGTCTTAATAACGAAAAATCAAAGTCTATATAACTTTCCAAATTTTAATTTGAGAAGTTTTTGACATTGGACCATCAAGATTCTGTTAAGAATTAAATTAAGTATTTTTAAGTAAATTATGTACTTCTAAGGTATCTCATGAATGCACCAGAAACCGAGTTAAGCATAAGCAAAATCTTATTTAGGAGGCTGAAGTAGGAAGATTGCTTGAGACTAGGAGTTCAAGACCAACCTGGGCAACGTAGCAAAACCCTGTCTCTCTTTCTCTTTCTCTCTCTCTATAGATAGATAGATAGATAGATAGATAGATAGATAGATAGATAGACAGACAGAGAGAGAGAGAGAGAGAGAATTTTTTTTTAATTTTAAATTGTAAGCCAAAATTTGAAACTTTTGGTTGTTCAACCACAGATTTGGAATTCAAACCTTGATTGGAAATTGCTTTTGATTCACTACTGAAAAGACAGTATAATGATATTAAAGAAACTCCTTTGGATAACTGTACTCAATCAATCACTCATGCAATAAATATCTAATGAGCATTTCCTATTTGCCAGGCATTTTACTAGATATTGGATATATAGTGGTAAGCAAAGGAGATGTGTCTGTTTCCTCATGGACTCTTCCTCTCCAAATGCAGTAGTAGGAAATAGATAATAAATAAGTAAACAAATGCTGAATTAAATAATTACACAGTTGTGATAACAACTATGTAGAAAACAAATAGGATAAAGTGATAGAGGATAATGGGTAGAGGAATGGTTAACTCAGACAAGATGTTCAGGATTGATTTCACTTAGAAAACAACATTTTAAGCTGATGATAGAGCTCTGTAATTGTTAGAAACTGAAAGAAGAGCAATGTGGCTAGGGCACAATGAGCAAGGGGAAGGGGAACAGGATTAAATTGGAAGGGTTGTCAGGGTTCTTATCATTTAGAAGTTGTAGGCCATGGCCAATGGTTTGAATTTTGCTGGACATGTCTATCCCCCCAACAATGTCACCATTATCTCTTCCTGGGCTATCCTCCCTACTTGAGACCTTCTCTCACTCTCTTGCCTCTTCAATGAGCTATTCTCACCATAGCTATGAGAGTATTTTTGTTTGTTTGCTTGCTTGCTTGCTTGTTTTGTTTTGTCTTCACAGGGCAAGTTCTATTTTTTTTAATTTATTTTTATTTTTTACTTTAAAAATTTTAAAAATACATATATTTTATCATGTTGTTTCTTTGTTAAAAATTCAAAACAAAATGCAGTTGTACCATGACATATAAAATATGGCAAGAATTTAATTTTTTTAGCTGTCTTTTCATTTGTATTCCTCTCACACAAACAAGCCAAAAATATATCGATTGCTGCGAGATAGTGTGTCCCTGAGAGAAGGAGTTCTCCTGAAGCCCTTCCTCTCATCTTGTGGTCTTCCCTGACTGTTTCCTGGGGCCTGCTCCATACATAATCTCTCTCTCACTGTGGACTCTGTGCCCTATTACATATCACCTCAGTGTTTGGAAAGAAAGATATAAGGCCCAAAACCATGTCCTGGAAAACTGAAACTAAAATATTCAGGTGAGAAGATGAATACTGTGACAGACAAAGAGACATGAAGAGAAAGATAGATGGGAGGAAGACCAGCCAAGTAGGTGTTGACTCATTTAACATGTTTTCAGTTCCAAGAAATGGAAAATCTAACTCAATCTAACCAACAATAAAAGGGATTACTGGCTGTCTTCAGCGAGAAGTCCAGAGATTTAAAAAGCCTCAGGCATGAGTCCCTCAGGATTCTGTTTCTGTCTCTCTGAAATTCTTTCATCATTGTTTTCTTCCAGGTGGTAGCTTTTCCCCAGGATAGTGTTATTTTTATCACAAGATGGATGTCAGCAAAACACAGAACTACTTGCTTCCTCATTTCCTTCCAAAGGAGAAAGAAGAGCCCTTTCAACAACAACAACAACAAAAATCAATGAAAAAAAAAAGTCCCACCAATGTGATCGGGTGAATGCTATGAGCTGACTGACATAAATCTCAGATCCATACTTGGTATTGAATCAATCACTATGGGCAAGGGCAAGGTGTCCAGTAAAGACCCAATGCGAAAACTGGGGTGGGCTCAATCATACCCCAACTCAAATCTGCTACTTGATGGGGGAAAGAAGGCATGGATGCTGAATAACCAAAATGTCTTTATAGATGTCACGGATGTCAAGGTAGGTAACTGTATCAATACTGAAGGAGCCATCAACTATGTTTAATTTTATAAAATCAAATTGGCAGAAGCCACATTGGAGAAGGGGGAGATGTGAATGTGTGGTGAGAAGATGTGCACAGTATGTATAAGAGATGCCACTAACATGGCTTAAATGAGAGCAAAGGAATAAGGCAATAGCTGGAGTGGAGTGTGGAGTCAAAGGGTGATTTTTTTAGAATAGGAACTTCTACAGCATGCTTTATGCTTTGGGTAATGATGCAGTTGTGAGAGACAAATTAAAAATAAACTTGATAATGTAGAGAGAAAAGGCCCTAACTGATTGTTCTGGGCTGGATTGTGTCCTCTCCAAATGCATAAGTCGAAGGTTTTTTGTTTCTTGTTTTTTTCAAGATGGAGTTTCGCTCTTGTTGCCCACGCTGAAGTGCAATAGTGTGATCTTGGCTCACTGCAACCTCTGCCTCTTGGGTTCAAGTGATTCTCCAGCCTCAGACTCCCAAGTAGCTGGGATTACAGCCTCCCCTCAACCATGCCCGGCTAATTTTTGTATTGTTAGTAGAGGCAGGGTTTTACCATGTTGGCCAGGCTGATCTCGATCTCCTGACCTCAAGTGATATGCTCGCCTCTATCTCTCAAAGTGCTGGGATTACAGGCATGAGCCACCATGCCCAGCCTATAAGTTGAAGTTTTAACCCCCAGTCTTAACCCTCAGAATATATCATATTTGAATATGAAGTTTTTAAAGAGGTAATTAAATTAAAATGAGATCTTTAGGGTAGTGCCTAATCAAGATGATTGGTGTCCTCATAAGAAGAGGAAATTCAAACACAGGCTCAGAGGAAAGACTATGTGAAGACAAAGGGAGATGATAAAGATGGCCATCTACAAGCAAACGGGAGAAGCCTCAGAATAAAATCAACCCTGCCAACACATTGATTTCCGATTTCTACCCTCCAGAACTGTGAGGAAATAAATTTTCATTGTTTCAGTAACCTAGTCTGTGATATTTATGTCAAACCTTGCAAATTTATGCCATGATAAAGCCAGCAAGATAATGAGAGGGCTTAGGAGCAGGAGCATGGTATAAGAGACTAGTCTTTTGTAAGAGGAAGGAAATTTATTTCCTTTTAACAGGGGAAGAAGGTTGGCATCAACACATCTGCTGGTGGAAGATGATTAAGTTCCCATCAGATAGTTGCAAAATTTTTTCTTGAAATGTGATAGCAATTACAGATTTTTTTAGGCAAGGAGAAGGATAGGCTGTCAGCATTAGAAATTTAAGAAGAAAATCAAAGACATGAAATAATAGCTTTAGTGAGTGGGAAAGGAAGAAGGATCATCACTTGACACATAATTTTGCCTTAATACTTATCTTTGGAAAATAAAAATGTCTCACTTTAGTTCTTATATAATATAGCACTTTTTGAGTTTTAAATTTAAAAAATATGGAAAAAGGAAAAAATTAATTTCTCATGAGTAATTCAAATTTATTATGTGTTTGTACCTAGATAAATATAATGTGAGAATTGAAATGAATATTACTTTTTGAACTTAAATTTTTTTAACTAAAAATGTTAATTATTCAGAAATGAGATAAACAGAACTGAACTGTAAGTTTCACAATTTACTGTCAACTGAAAGCAACAGAAATGTCCTCCATGTCAGGAGTGTTATATATTAGTCAGAGGAGATGGGTCAGATAGAATGGGGGAATGATTCCCTATTTAATAAATGGTGCTGGGAAAACTGGCTAGCCATATGTAGAAAGCTGAAACTGGATCCCTTCCTTACACCTTATACAAAAATTAATTCAAGATGGATTAAAGACTTAAATGTTAGACCTAAAACCATAAAAACCCTAGAAGAAAACCTAGGCATTACCATTCAGGACATAGGCATGGGCAAGCACTTCATGTCTAAAACACCAAAAGCAATGGCAACAAAAGCCAAAATTGACAAATGGGATCTAATTAAACTAAAGAGCTTCTGCAAAGCAAAAGAAACTACCATCAGAGTGAACAGGCAACCTACAAAATGGGAGAAAATTTTCGCAACCTACTCATCTGACAAAGGGCTAATATCCAGAATCTACAATGAACTCAAACAAATTTACAAGAAAAAAACAAACAACCCCATCAAAAAATGGGCGAAGGACATGAACAGACACTTTGCAAAAGAAGACATTTATGCAGCCAAAAGACACATGAAAAAATGCTCATCATCACTGGCCATCAGAGAAATGCAAATCAAAACCACAATGAGATACCATCTCACACCAGTTAGAATGGCAATCATTAAAAAGTCAGGAAACAACAGGTGCTGGAGAGGATGTGGAGAAATAGGAACACTTTTTCACTGTTGGTGGGACTGTAAACTAGTTCAACCATTGTGGAAGTCAGTGTGGCAATTCCTCAGGGATCTAGAACTAGAAATACCATTGGACCCAGCCATCTCATTACTGGGTATATACCCAAAGGATTATAAATCATGCTGCTATAAAGACACATGCGCACGTATGTTTATTGCAGCACTATTCACAATAGCAAAGACTTGGAACCAAGCCAAATGTCCAACAATGATAGATTGGATTAAGAAAATGGGGCACGTATACACCATAGAATACTATGCAGCCATAAAAAATGATGAGTTCATGTCCTTTGTAGGGACATGGATGAAGCTGGAAACCACCATTCTCAGCAAACTATCACAACGACAAAAAAACAGACACCACATGTTCTCACTCATAGGTGGGAATTGAACAATGAGAACACATGGACACAGGAAGGGGAACATCACACACTGGGGCCTATTGTGGGGTGGGGGGAGGGGGGAGGGATAGCATTAGGAAATATACCTAATGTTAAATGATGAGTTAATGGGTGCAGCACACCAACATGACACATGTATACATATGTAACTAACCTGCACATTGTGCACATGTACCCTAAAACTTAAAGTATAATAAAAAAATAATAAAAATAAAAATCAGAGTCAGAGAAGCAAGCATTGTCTATGACCATCTAAGTAGCTTCTAGGGAATGGAGAGTCTCAGCCCCTGAACCCCAAGTATTTTACATTTCATTGGCATGCCATCCCTGTTGTTGAGATAAATGTGTGAAATTATAGTCAATTACTTCAAATCTTTCCATTTGCATCAAAAGACCACTCTCACTTTATCATAGCTATATTATGTCCCAGTTTCTTACTTAGCCTAATACTATTGAACAAATTATTCCTCTAACTTCCTTTATTCAATGTAAAAAATCACTTTCTGATACCCACGTTGGTCTGCCAACATGAACAAGTATACACTGCCATCTTCCATCCCTGTGAGAGTAATGTCTTAAGACAAATCAATGCAGTTGCATCTTATGACTTGGGTTCTTTCGTTCCTCTGTTGCTTCCCTGCAGGGAGAGAATGTGCTGATTATACTGAAATGTGTATTTTTGGACAGTCTCAAAATACTTTTAAGGAGAGAATCAATTGAATCTTTTGGTGTATTAGATGATGGGGATGAGAAGGGAGAGGGAGCATTTACATCTAGGTTTCTGACTTGACTGATTAGTTTGATAGTCATGCCACTTGCTGTAATAGGGAAACAAGAGGAAAATCATGATTGGGGAGGGAAATAATGAATTAAAGTCAACATAAGCTCAGGAAATTATTCTGATAGGATGCAGAATCTTTTCTTACTCAGCAAGTAAATAAAAACTATTTACAATCTCTTATAAGGAGCAGAACACTAATTGAAGAAAAATTGTCATTTTTAAGTGAAGAGAAAATCAAATTGTAGTTTTCTATCAGTATAAAATTTAATGCTAAATCTTCTTTAAGAAATCCTATAAATAAACCCATCAAATTTTAGCTTTGAACAGAAATAAAATTCCTAATTTTTTTTGCAAACCTCCTACAACTTTTCATATCCATTCACATTTTGTCCTATACTTCCCTCTTTCTCATCCTGGAATGACTAGTCATTTTACTTTAGATCAAAATTATTCTTCTTGTTTCTTAACAAAAACACAACCTGCTACCTTGCATAATTAATCTACATAAGCCTAAGGTTTTAAATTCATGAAAGACCTTAGAAACTTCGATGTGATGTATTACATACAAACAGAACTACTGTTGAAACAAAGTTTTGGCAAAATAAGTTTACTTTCATTAATTTCTGGGAATATTAGAAATAATCTAGGTCCGATGTGGTGAAAAGGAAGAAAGGGTAACAGGAATGATGGAAAGGGAGAGATCTCAAGATGTCAGATGAGCCAATTTAGGGAGTTCTTAAGTTTCGCAAAGAGGCCGTTATGTTCTAAATTGCTTTTGGTAAAATGTGACTATTTCCAAGGATATTAAACCGAGTCAGTGCCATAGGGTGAAGCATATTGTCACATGTAGTCAGCAGAGAAGAAGAGGAAAGAAGGAGTCATAATGAGAGTTAGTCATTGGATTATCATATAGTTAAGACAAAGTCAGAGAGCCAAGGGAAACGGGAAGCACACACACAATCTCTGAGGTTCTGGAAGCTGAGGAAATTCTCATCTGTAATCCCAGACGAGCTAGTGGGTGCAGCGCACCAGCATGGCACATGTATACATATGTAATTAACCTGCACATTGCTCAGATGTACCCTAAAACCTAAAGCATAATAATAATAAATTGTAAAAAAAAAATCCCTCAAGACACAGAAGAGGCTTCATAGAAGTGGGCGAAGGAAAATCTCTTTGCCACAAGAAGAAAAGTAACTTCTTACTATCATGCTACAACAGACAAGTGTCCTGAGCACTGGATTAGATGAGGAGTTGTGATGCATCACCATGGATCCTGATTTCTCCCACCAGGAAAGGACACAAGGGCTTCCAGAGCCAGCATGGATACTTGGATGAAGACAGTGAGATCCAAGGGATGGTCAACACTTCCTTGAAGGCACAGAACCATTAATTATCAAATAAAAGATAAATTCTGATTTAGTAAAGAGAAACTTTATTCAAAAGGATCATTGCAGAAAGCAGGGGAAGGGACTACAGCCATAAGGGGAAGAGACTGTTGCATAGGAACCGTTGGATCCATATGACCATAGATCTGCAAGTATCTCTGAATTTAACTTAGAAAATGTTAAGATGAATGATTCTGAAAGGGGAGGTGATCTGCAGAGAGTTAGGTGTATTAATCTGAAGCTTAAAAGAACAAAAAATCAAAGTATACATTTAACAGTTGCTGACTTACAGAAACCATTGAAACCCTTTGAGTGGATGATATAACTGAGGGAGAGTTTGTGCAGAGAGAATGAGATAAAAGACAAAATTCTGAATAGTATTGGCATTTAAGGACAGGTTGAGGAAGAAAAGCCCTACAAAGAGTAAACAGGAGCACCCAGAGAGGTAAGAGAAAAATCAGGAACACAGAGTCCACAAAATCCAATCGAATAGAATCTGTCATGAAGGAAACAGAGATAGGAACTGGTGGAATAAGAAGGTTGAATAACACTGCAATACAGGTCGTGCTTACTAATGAAATGGACCAAACTTTTTTTTTAAGAAAAATTAAAAGTAGTAGTCAAAAAATATGACCACAGGGGAGAGTGGAGAGTAATTGTAGAAAATAGTACACTATTGCCCCAGCCATGATCCAGCATACCAAAATGCATCCACTTGGAAAATACTTAATTAATTAATTAATGAGTTGTGCCTATCTCTATTGCCTATCACTCTAGTTGCCAGTATAGATCCCCTATAGTACCTGCAAGTTGTGACACATAACGTATCAGACACTTCCTATCAGGAATTCGAAACTCAATTAAAGTAGAAAATCCATCTTTCTGGTTGAATTGCTTGTAGTGGAGTATTATTTCTTACTATCCAGTGACACAAATATCATGGGGTGAGTTTGCTATGATACCTCATGGTTTATGCTGAGGGCACCCTAAACAGCCAAAAGTGACCTTGAAGAAGGTCTACTTTCCTATTATGGATTTCACCTTTTCCATATTTCCTGAAAGTAACATTTAGGTGTTATTCTCTGAAGAACTTTTTAACAATTATTTATTAAAGAGTTCATATGTTGAGTACTGTGAACATTATTGGATGTTTATTCAAGATCTTACTAACAAATTGAGACTGCCTAATTAAAAAAAAAAAAAAAGGAAAGAAAACCAAATAAACAACTGAATTTTCCAAACTCCTCTGCAGCTAGGGATGACCTTATGACACAGATGTAGTTAATAAGATATAAGCGGGTGACTACTCATTCATGCTTCCAAAAACACTGTCTTTCCCTGATTTTGAAAAGAAAGGACAGATTGATGATGTTTACATTTTGCTATTTGCCTTTCCTACTTCTTCCTAACTAAAATGCAGATTCAGTATATAAAGGTAAAGCAGTCATCATAAAACCTGAAGAACAGAAGTCACATGTTAAGTAAGGATGGCCAAGCGTGTAGCTAGAAGAATCACCTAACCTTGACCAGCTACCTAATATTTGAAATGCCTGACTTCTAGTTGTCTAAAATAACAACAACAGTAATAATAACTCCTTACTTGTTAAAGTTACTCCAGACATTATGCAACCACTATAGTCAATATGCACCCACATGCAATTCTAACAGATCCATCCTATCCAAGACATACTTCTGGGTGGGATATCTGTTGTTAAATGACCAACGTGTTATCTGCCTTTCTAAATTCTTCTCCAATCATTCCCTTCCTGCTAAATTCCTGAGGAATGCTTCTCTTTATTTCTGTGCCTTTACACATCTAATTCCTTCTTCCTAGAACTCACTTCACACCTTTACCCCTCACTTACCTCACAGAGATTCTCCGTATTTTCCCCATAAGTTTCAGCTTAGATGTTACCTCCTGCAAGAAATCCTATCAGATCTCACATGGGTGCCCCCTACTTAACATACACACACACACACACACACACATACACACACATACATACATACAAACACACATACAAACCCAATGGTGCCTTGGGCAGAGTTTCTATCTTTGAAGAACTTATTGTCTATTTTACTGCCAATGCACAGGATGATCATGTGAAATAGAAAGAAAGCACTTTGTAAGTAAATCTGTATTCATACCTCAGTTTTACTGCTTACTAACTCTGTGAGCTGGGATAATTTACATATTTCTTTTGAGCTCCTATACACTAATTGGTATAGTGACTTTATAAAAAATCAATATTATGAGTTATTTGTGAGTACAAAATGGGATGATATATGTAAGTGCCTACCATAGTCAGCTTGCAATAATGTTGGTCCTCTTCTTCTCTCAAAATGCACCTTCTTTTTAAGTTAACACAACCATCTGCTCATGCCTTCATTTAAGGGACTTAACTTTATCAGTTGTCTCAAAATGCTCTGCTTTAGACAAGGCCTTTTCCTTTCCTTGCTTATATAATCAAAAATATACTACAATTTTTACATAATATAGAAGAGAGTAAAAGGAAATATTTATTTACAGATTTTATACATAAATATAGTAAACATAAAGAATATGTACATATGAAAAATGTATTATATTTTTAATTTAAACTTAGTGAATTCAGATTTTTTATATGGCAAACACTACCAATAAACTTTTTGACTGATGGAAATATTTTATTTCATAATTTTGATCATGGTTACATAATTGTATAAAATTGTTAAAACTCATCAAATTATACATTTAAAGTTAGTGAAATATGGCCAGGTGTGGTGGCTCATGCCTGTAATCCTAGCACTTTGGGAGGCCGAGGCAGGCGATTACCTGAGGTCAGGAGTTCAAGACCAGCCTGGCCAACATGGTGAAACTCCATCTCTACTAAAATTCAAAAAAAATTAGCCAGGCATGGTGGTGCACACCTGTAATCTTAGCTACTCTGGAGGCTGAGGTGGGAGGAATGCTTTTGCATGGGAGGTGGAGGTTGCAGTGAGCCAAGATCATGACACTGCACTCCAGCCTGGATGACAGAGCAAGACTCCGTTTCAAATAATAATGGTAATAATAAAGTTGGTGAAATATATTGAATGTAATCTACAGCCCAGTAAAGCTTATTATAATTTTAAAAGCTATAATAGCATCTATTTCCAGTAATAGATTAGGTATTTCAGATCAACCTCTGTATCAGAAAAAAGTTGAATTAAGTATTCAAAATATATGAAATGTACTTCTTTTTGAAGGTATTTGGCAACCCAGAAATATAGAATTTTAGAGTTTTCAGCCTCATCGAAGTAGACAAAAGAGTCCATGTCCTGTATAATGTGAGGGTCTAATAGGAGCACTGCATGTCACCTGTCACAATAAGCTGGCTTCCCAAAGGGCTACACATCTGAGTAGGAGTATACTGGGAGTGGATCTCTCATGTAGCCACTTTCAAATCTCTTTGAATTTAGTATTTATTTTTCAGAATGTGGAGTTCTTCGGTATGTAAATACCAAGAAAAAGGGATAATTCAAATAACTTAAATAACGAAGGTATTTATCATTTCATTCTTCATACAAAACTGTGACATGTCTGATAAGGTCACTTTCAAATATACTTGATAAAATACTTAATACTGTCATTGAAAATGCACATATTTTCCCATTTCTGGTCTGCTACATTCATCATGCTGGTTTTGTTTCCAGGATAAATCTTCCTGCAGTCCCAAAATAGGCTCGAAATTTCCAGATGTCATATGCAGAATTGACAAAGTCCAGGTTTTCAAAAGTGGGACAAGGATTCCATTTAAAAAAGAAGAAAGGAAGATTGCATGTAGGCAGACGTTACTGGGTCTTTATGTTTGAAAACTGGAGCTTCTATTTTCTTTATAAAGTAGAAGATAAAGTCACCTGCTGAGAGTAAGAAGGGAGGCTGGGCAAGCAAGTTTCAGAAGACATTTGAAATAGTCATTGCAGGGAGTAATAACAAGAGTTGAACAAAGAAATACAGTAGAATAACTGAGCATCAGTGAGGACCCAGTTGAAGTGGGTGACTATAAAGTTATACTGGTAATGACTTGTCATGTTCAGTGATTCTCTCTTCCATGAGCACTCAGCTACTCAGGTGTGAATACTGGGAAAGGAATAGTTGTAAGATTGGAGGCATTAGAGGCACAAGCAAAAGAAGAAAAGAGGAAGAGGGGGTTTAGTATTAGAATACTTGAAATGAAGAACTGGGAAATCTAAGCTGCACAGAGAAGTATTAGGGAGAAGTAAAGTGCCTTGAGAGATACTAGAACGTTTATAGAGACAATGGTTGAAAGAGTAAGCTAGAACAATTTAGTATTGTACTTAAGAAACACAATGCTTGAATTGGTGTATTTGACAGAAGAAACTTTAAAAATTTTAAATTCTTTATAAACCAGGAAAACATGAATGTATTCTCCTTTTATAATAATTTTAGAGATAGTTTTTTGATGCATCTTATGAATAAAAGCTAAAGTTGCCTTTGGCCACTCAGATCCCCCTCCCTCTCTGCAAAGGCAAACCATGATTTTAAAAAAGAACTTGGAAGGCGGAGCAAGATGGCAGAATAGAAAGCTCCACTGATCAACCTCTGCCACAAGGACACCAAGTTAACAACTATATACTCAGAAAAAAAAAATCTTCGTACAAACCAAAAATCACTCACAGTACCTGGTTTTAACTTCATGTTGCTGAAAGAAGCACTGAAGAGATTAAAAAAAAAAAAAAAAAAAAAAGACAGCCTTGAATTGCTGATGCCTACCCTCTCCCACCCCTAGCAGCAGTGGTGTGGTGTGGTGAGCATCTCTAGTACTGGGGGAGGGAGAGCACAGCAATTGTGAGGCATTGAACTCAGTGCTGTCCTGTTAGAGCAGGAAGGAAAACTGGATCAAATTCAGCTGATGCTAACCCACAGAGGGAGCATTTAAACCAGCCCTAGTCAGAGGGGAATTGATGATCATAGTGGTCTGAAATTGAGTTCCCTCAAACCTCACCACGATGGGCTATAGCACTCTGTGTCTGCAAGTAAACTTGAAAGGCAGTCTAGGCCATAAGGACTGCACTCACAGGCGAGTCCTCAAGCTGAGTTAGGCCCAGAAACAGTGTACTGTAGGGGTGGTTGGGTGTGGCATACAACATACTGAGATACCAGCTGGGGAAGCCAAGAGAGTGCTGGCATCACCCCTCCCCTAGCCCCTAACTGTACAGCTTGAAGCTTCAAAAGAGACCACTTCCTTCCACTTGAGGAGAGAAGGGAGAGTGGGGAGAACTTTGTCCTACTTCTTGGATACCAGCCCAGCCATGGCTGGATAGGCCGCTGAACAGAGTCAAGAGGCCCCTGTTCCAAGCCCTAGCTCCCAGACACACCCTGGACCAGAAGAGAGCCTGCTGTCTTGAAGGAAAGGAACAAGTGCTGGCAGTATTCATCACCTGCTAACTGAAGAGCTCTTAGACCCTGAAAAACCAGCAGCAATACCCAGGTACCACATCAAGGGTCTTGGGTAAACCTCTGAGACTTGCTGGCTTCAGATACTAGCTTGGTCACGGTGGGGTAGAGCACCAAGTGGGCTCTTGGGATCTCTGATTCCAGAACTTGACTCTTGGATGGCATTTCTGGACCTGCCCTGGGCCATAGGGGAGCCCACTGTCCTGAAGGGTGAGTCTCAGGCCAGGCAGCATTCATGACAGGCTGACTTAAGATATCTTGGGCCTTAAGGGAAAATCAGTAGTAGTCCGGCAATACTCTTTATGGCCTGGGGTGGAGGGGGCAGCTACAGGGTGAGGCTCTTCTGCCTTTGGAAAGGGGAAAGAAGAGTGAAAAGGACTGTGTTGTGCGGTTTGAGTGCCACCTAAGCCACAAGACAATACAACTGGTATAATACCATACCAGAATACCAGGTTTTGACTCTAGTTTGACTCCTGGACAACACTTCCGGACCCATCTGGGTCTTGGGGGACCTCGCCACCCTGAATTGAAAGACACAGGTCTGGCTAGCTTTGTCACCTTCTGATTTTATAGCCCCAGGGCCTTGAATCAACATAGGCAGTAGCCAGGGAGTGATTACAGCATGCCTTGGGCGAGGCCCAGCACTGTGCTGGCTTCAAGTCTGTCCCAATGTAGTCATAGTGGTGGTGGTCACAGGGGTGTTTGTGTCATTCCACCCCCAGCCTTAGGTGGCTCAGAGAGAGATTCTTTCTGTTTGGGAGAAAGTAAGGGAAGGGAACAATAGTCTTTATTTGTTAAACTAGAGAATTCTCATGGATTTTGTCCAAGACCTTCAAGGCAGTACTTCTATGAGTCTGTAAGAACCACAGTGCTGCTGGGGTGCCCCTAAAGAAGAAACAGCTTAGATTACAACACCAAAGTTCCCTCAAATATCTGAAAAGCCTTCTCAATAATGATGGCTACAAATAATCCCAGACAGTGAAGAGTACAATAAATACCTAACCTTTCAATGCCCAGTCACTGAAGAACATCTACTAGCATCAACACCATCCAGGAAAATATGATATCACCAAATAAACTAAATAAGCCATCAGGGACCAATCCTGGAGAAACAGAGATATATGACCTTCCAGTCAGAGAGTTCAAAATAACTGTGTTGAGGAAACTCAAATAAATTCAAGATAACACAGAGAAGGAATTCAGAATTCTATCAGATGAAATTAACAAGAGATTAAAATAATTTAAAAGAATCAGAAATTCTAGAGCTAAAAAATGAAATTGACATACTGAAGAATGCATCAGAGTCCTTTTATAGCAGAACTGATCAAGCAGAAGAAAGAATTAGTGAGCCTGAAGACAGGCTAATTGAAAAGACCCAGTCAGAGGAAACAAAAGAAAAAAATAATTTAAGAAAATGAAACATGCCTATAGGATCTAGAAAATAGTCTCAAAAGGGCAAATCTAAGAGTTATTCACCTTAAAGAGAAGAAAGGGAAAGAGATGGGGCTAGAAAGTTTATTGAAAGGGTTAATAACAGAACTTTCCAAATCTAGAGAAAGATATAAATATCTAAGTACAAAAGGTTATAGAACACCAAGCAGATTTAACTGAAAGAAAATGACCTGAAGGAATTTAATAATCAAACTCCCAAAGGTCAAAGATAAAGAAAGGATCCTAGAAGCAGCAAGAGAAAACAAACAAATAACATACAATGGAGCTCCAGTATGCCTGGCAGCAGATTTTTCAGTGGAAGCCTTACAGAACAGGAGAGTGGCATGACATATTCAAAGTGTTGAAGGAAGAAAACTTTTACTGTAGAAAAGTATGCCCAGTGAAATTATGCTTCAAACATAAAGGAGAAATAAAGACTTTCCCAGC
The DNA here is from genome assembly GCF_028885625.2 of Pongo pygmaeus. Classification (NCBI taxonomy): domain Eukaryota; kingdom Metazoa; phylum Chordata; class Mammalia; order Primates; family Hominidae; genus Pongo; species Pongo pygmaeus. Next base: position 131,411,011 of record NC_072373.2, on the reverse strand, counting down.
CAAGAAAGAGCAGAGGGATTTCATCAATACCAGACCTGTTCTACAAGAAATGCTAAAGGGAGCACTTCAATCAGAAAGAAAAGGACATTAATGAGTAATAAATAATCACCTGAAGGTAGAAAACTCACTGGTAATGGTAAGTATGCAGAAGAACACAGTATATTCTAACAGTGTAACCGTGGTGTGTAAACTATTCCTATCCTAAGTGGAAAGACGAAAAAGTGGACCATTCAAAAATAATAACTACAACAACATTTCAAGACAAAGTCAGTACAATAGGATGTAAATAGAAACAACAACAATTTAAAAAGTGAGGAAATAAGGCATACAGGGTTTTTTTAGTTTTCTTTTTGCTTGTTTATGCAAATAGTGTTAAGTTGTTATCAGGTTAAAATGATGAGTATTTTATATAGTATTTGCAAGCCTCATGGTAACCTCAAACCAAAAAACATACAATGGATACATAAAAAATAAAAAGTAAGAAACGAAATCATATCATCAAATAAAAATTACCTTTATTAGAGGAAGACAGGGAAGAAAGAAAAAGGAAAAAGATTATAAAACAACAGAGAACAAATAACAAAATGACAGGAGTAAGTCTTAACTCATCAATAATAACGTTGAATATAAATAGACTATACTCTCCAGTAGAAAGACATAGACTGGCTGAATGGATGAAAAAACAAAACCCATTGATCTGTTGCCTACAAGAAACACACTTCATCTAGAAAGAAACATATACACTGAAAATAAAAGGATAGAAAAAGATACCCCATGCCATTGGAAACCAAAAAAAGAGCAGGAGTTGCTGTGCTTATATCAGAAAAAAAAAATAGATTTCCAGGCAAAAACTATAAGAAGAGACAAAGAAAGTCATTATATAAGGATAAGGGGTCAATTCAGCAAGAGGAAATAACAATTTTAAATATATATGCACCCAACACTGGAGTACCTTGATATATAAAGGAAATATTATTACAGCTAAAGAGACAGATAGGCCCTCATACAATAATAGCTGGAGACTTCAACACTTCACTTTCAGCATTGGACAGATCTTCCAGACAGAAAATCAATAAGAAACATCAGACTTAATCTGCACTATAGACCAAATGCATCTAGTAGATATTTACAGAACATTTCATCTGACAGCTGCAGAATACACATTCTTTTTCTCAGCACATGGATTATTCTCAATGGTAGACCATATGTTAGGTCCCAAATAAGTCTTAAAACATTGAGAAAAATGAAATAATATCAAGCATATTTTCTGACCACAATGAAATAAAACTAGAAATTAATAACAAGAGAAAATTTGCTAACTATACAAATACGTGAAAGTTAAACAGTACGCTCCTGAATGACCAGTGGGTCAATGAAGAAATTAAAAGGAAAATTGAAAAATTTCATGAAACAAATGATAATGAAAACACAACATACCAAAACCTATGTGCTACAGCAAAAACAATACTCAGAAGGAAGTTTATAGTTATAAGTGCCTACATCAAAAAAGAAAAATAACTTCAAATAAACAATCTCACAATACATCTTAAAGAACTAGAAAAGCAACAGCAAACCAAATCCCAAATTAGTAAAAGAAAAGAAATAATGAAGATCAAAGCAGAAATAAATGAAATTGAAATTTAAAAAAAATCAATAAAATAAAAAGTTTGTTTTTTGAAAAGTTAAACAAATCGACAAATCTTTAGCCAGACTAAGAAAAAAAGAGAGAAAATCCAAATAAAGTTAGAAATGAAAAAGGAGACATTACAACTGATACTGCAAAAATTCAAAGGATTATTAGTGGCTACTATGAGCAACTACATGCCAATGAATTGGAAAATCAAGAAGAAATTAACAAATTCCTAGATAAATACAACCTACCAAGATTGAATCAGGATTTCCAAAACCTGAACAGACCAATAACAAATAATGAGATTGAAGACTTAGTAAAAAGTCTTCCAGTAAAGAAAAGCCTGAGACCCAATGGCTGCACTTCTGAATTCTACCAGACATTTAAAGAAGAACTAATTTTCCAATTATACTCAAACTATTCCAGAAAATAGAGGAGTAGGGACCACTTTCAAACTCATTCTACAAGCCAGTATTACCCTGATACAAAAACCAGACAAAGACACAAAAAAAGAAAACTACAGGCCAATATCACTGATGAATACTGATGCAATAATCCTCAACAAAATACTAACAAACCAAATTCAACAATACTTTAGAAATAGCATTCATCATGACCAAGTGGGATTTATCCCTTGGATGTAAGAATGGTTCAACATATGCAAATCAATCAACATGACACATTATGTCAAAAGAATGCATGATAAAAAACATATGTCATTTCAATTGATGTTGAAAAAGCATTTGGTAAAATTCAAAACATCCCTTCATGATTTAAAAAAAGCCCTCAAAAAATTGGGTATAAAAGGAACATAACATAATAAAAGCCATTTATGACAGACTCACAGCTGGTATCATACTGAATGAGAACTGAAAGCCTTTTCTCTAAGACCTGGAACACAACAAGATGCTCACTGTCACCACTGTTATTTAACATAGTACTAAAAGTCCTAGCTAGAGCAATCAGACAAGAAAAATATATGAAGGGCATCCAAATTAGAAAGAAAGAAATCAAATTATCCTTGTTTGCTGATGATATGATCTTGTATTTGGAAAAACCTAGACTCCGTAAGAAAACTATTATAACTGATAAACAAATTCAGTAAAGTTCCAGGATACAAAATCAACATAAGTCAGTAGCAGTTCTATATGCCAACATTGAACAATGTTAAAAGGAAATAAAAAAGTAAATCCATTTATAATAGCCACACAAAAAATTAAATACCTATGAATTCACTCAACCAAAGAAATGAAAGATCTCCAAAATGAAAAGAATGAAACACTGATGAAGGAAATTGAAGAGGGCACCAAAAAAAAAAATTCCATGTTCATGGATTGGAAGACTCAATATTGTTAAAAAGCCCTTATTATCCAAAGCACTATATAGATTCAATGTAATCCCTATCAAAATGTGAATGATCTTCTTCACAGAAATAGAAAAAACAACCCTAAAATTTATATAGAATGACAAAAGACCCAGAATAGCCAAAGCCATCCAAAGCAAAAAGAACAAAACTGGAGGAATCACATTGCCTGAATTCAAATTATACTACAATGCTATAGTCACCCAAACAGCATGGTGCTGGCCTAAAAACAGACATAGACCAATGAAACTGGATGTTAAGACTGCTGCCCAGCCACTTGGGGCTCCTCATACCTCTAAACCAAAAGGCAAAGAAGGGAGTTACCTTGCTGGCTGAGGTGACTGATCCTAACTACCAAGAAGAAATTGGACTACTACTCCACAATGGAGGTAAGAAAGAGTGTGTCCAGAATATAGGAGATTCATTAGGGCATATCTTATTATAACCATGCCCTATGATTAAAGTCAATGGAAAACTACAACAATCCAAATGACATAGTATTACTAACGGTCCAGACCCTTTAGGAATGAAGGTTTGGGTCATCCCACAGGGAAAGAACCATGACCAGTTGAGGTGCTTGCTGAAAGGCAAAGGGAATGCAGAATGGGTATGGAAGAAGGTAGTTATAAATTTCAGCTACAACCACAAGATCAATTATAAAAATGAGGACACAATTGTCATGAGTATAAAACAAATGTCTTTGCTTTCTTTCCTTTCTTATTCCTTTATCATGTAACATAAGATACACTGAATTTATATCATAGTATTCAGATATTGTTAATTTTACATCATAGTAAAATTACAGGATATAAAGAAGAGTAATTATCACTCAAAGACTTTGCCTTCTCCTCTGGAAAAGGGGTTAGTGAATGTACAGTCGTATGCAGGACAGTGGTATCATGTTAGATGGAATTATGACCTTGTTATTGTCTTTATTTGGAGATTAAGCATGCTTAAAGTGAGGTGATGCATATGAGTGCTGAAAAGGAAAAACTCTAGTTTTCTTCTGTACATTCCCAACACTCTCAGTACTTCACTCCTGACATGGGATGTGTGTGTGTGTCTCTGTGTGTGTGTGTGGTTTTATTTTCCACAACAAATCAATTTAATTATCCAACAAACACCAACTGGATGTCATCTGATTAAATGCAATTCTGCAGCTATCTACTTGTAGTTAGCATCATATCCCCAAGTTAAGGGCTGAGTTCCACTATACTACTTCCTATCATCTCAGATGCTAATTGCAAGTAGTGTCTCCTCAGGTTACCCACAACATCTCTACAACTTGGCTATAGAACAGGGGTTCCCATGCCCCATAATCAGTTTTAATAATTTGCTAGAAATACAGAATTTGGGGGAAAAGTTTACTTACTAGGTTATCAGTTTATTATAAAAGGATAAAATTCAGAAACAGTCAGATAGCAGAAAGAATTAGGGCGAGGTATGGGGGCAGAGTGTGGAGCTTCCACACTGCTTCTAGGAACACCACTCTCCAAGCACCTCTATGTGTTCACCAACCAGGAAGCTCTCTGAACCCCAGCCTTTGGGATTTTATGAGAAATTCATTACATAGGCATGATCTATTAAATCATTGGCCATTTGTGATTAAGTCAACTTGCAGCTTGTCTCCCCTCCTTAGAGGTTAGAGGGTAGGGCTGAAAATTTCAACCTTCTTATCACATATTTGATTCTCCTGGCAACCAGGAAAATCACTTTAGAAATTACAAGGGGTTTAGGAGAACTACCCAGGAATCAGGGATAAAAAGCAACTATTAACTTCTTATTATATCACAATATCACAGGTGCAGTTGACAAAGGGTAGTTTATGATGGTTAGTTTTATGTATCCACTTAACTGGGCCATGGGGTGCCCAGTTATTTGATCAAATATTATTCCGGGTGTGTCTGTGAGGTTGTTTAAAAAGATTAACATTTAAATTAGTCGACTGAATAAAGTAGACTGAGATGAGTAGACCAAACGGATTAACATTTAAATTTGTAGGCCAAATAAAGCAGATTTCCCTCCTTAATGTGGGTGGGTCTCATCCAATCAGTTGAAGGCCCAAATCAAACAAAAAGTCTGAGTAAGAGGGAACTCTTCTTGCGTAACTGCCTACAAGATGGAACATTGCTTTTTCACTGCATTTGGACTCAAGACTGAAACATCAGCCTCTTTCTGGGTTTGGAGGCTGCTGGCCTTTGGAATGGACTATACCATCAGCAGTCCTGGTTCTCAGGCCTTCAAACTCAAACTGCAATTTTGCAAGTGACTCCCCTGTGTCTCCATCTTGCCAACTGTAGATCTTAAGACCTGTCTGTCTCCATAATCACATAAGCCAATGCCTTATAATATACCTCTTTATTTATAAATATAGGTTAGCAGATTAGATAGATAGATAGATAGATAGACAGACAGACAGATATCCTGTATTATTTTTGTTTCTCTATACAACTCTGACAAATACAACTAGAAAATAAAATTAATCTATATTTGAAAATAAGATGTGAAGCCATCTCTACTTATAGATGACTTGGTTTTATTTATTGAAATCCTAAAGAATCCATTTAAAAACTATGAGAAGTAATAACCAAGTTAAGCAAGGTTATAGGATAAATGATTAATATTATCCCACAAGCACAGGCAACCAAAGCAAAAATGACAAATGAGATCACATCAAGTTAAAAAGCTTCTACCCAAGAAGGGAAACAATAAACAAAGTGAAGAGACAGCCCACAGAATAGGAGAAAATATTTGCAAACTACCCATCTGACAAGGGATTAATAACCAGAATATATACAGAGCTCAAACAACTCTATAAGAAAATAATAATCCAATTCAAAATGGGTAAAAAATCTGAATAGACATTTCTCAAAAGAAGATATACAAATGGCAAATGGATATATGCAAAATGCTCAAATCATTGATCATCAGAGAAATACAAATCAAAACTACAATGAGATATCTCACCCCAGTTAAAATGGCTTTTATCCAAAAAAAAAGCAATCACAAATGCTGGAAAGGATGTGGAGAAAAGGGAACTCTTGTACACTATTGGTGGAAATGTAAATTAGTACAACCACTATGGAGAACAGTTTGAAGGCCCTTGAAGAAAAACTAAAAGCTACAATATAATCCAGCTATCCCATTTCTAGGTATATACCAAAAATAAAGGAAATTAAGATAACGAAGAGATATCTGCACTCTCATGTTTATTGCAGCACCATTCACAATAGCCAAGATTTGGAAACAACCTAAGTGTCCATCAACAGATGGAAAAGTAAAATGTATTGATACCCAATGGAGTACTATTCCGACGTAATAGAGAATGAGATCCTGTCATTTGCAACAACATGGATAGAACTGGAGAACATTATTTTAAGTGAAATAAGCTAGGCACAGAAAGACAAACTTCCCATGTTCTTCACTTATTTGTGGGAGTTAAAAGTTAAAACAACTGGGCCAGGCCCAGTGGCTCACACCTGTAATCCCAGCACTTTGGGAGGCCAAAGCTGGTGGATCATGAGGTCAGGAAATTGAGACCATTCTGGCTAACAGTTGAAACCTCGTCTGTACTGAAAAAATACAAAAAATTAGCCAGGCGTGGTGGCGGATGCCTGTAGTCCCAGCTACTCAGGTGGCTGAGGCAGGAGAATGGCGTGAACCTGGGAGGCAGAGCTTGCAGTGAGCCGAGATAACACCACTGCACTCCAACCTGGGCAAGAGAGCGAGACTCCATCTCAAAAAAAAAAAAAAAAAAAAGTTAAAACAATTGAACTAATACTGATAGTGTAGAATGATGGTTGCTAAGGCTAGGAAGTGTAATGGGGAGGGGGATTATGGAAGTGGGGATGATTAATGGGCATAAAATTAGTTAGAAAGAATGAATAAGATCTAGTATTTGGTAGCACAACAGAGTAACTAAAGGCAATAATAATTTAATTGTGCATTTTAAAATAACTAAAAGAGTATAGTTGGATTGTTTGTAACATGAAGAATAAGTACTTGAGGTGATGGATACCTCATTACCCTGATGTGATTATTACACATTATATGCCATCAAAATATCTCCTGTACCCCATAAATACATACATTGACTATGTAGCCACAAAAATGCAAAATAAAAAGAGTTTTTTAAAAGATCAATATTAAAAATTCAATTATATGCCATACAATAACAATGAACAACTTGAAAATCAAGTTAATAATACAGTTCCATTTCAGTAGCATTATAAAGAATAAATATCTAGGAATAAATTTAACAAAGCAAATTCTAAATGTATATGCTGACAATGGCTAAACATTGTCAAAAGAAATTAAAGAAGATCAAATAAATTGAAAAACTCCTTCATGAATAGGAGACTCAAAATTGTTAAGATGGCAATACTCCACAAATTGATCAAAAGATTCAATGAAATCTCTAGCAAAATTTGCAGGTGTCTTTTTAAGGAATTTGCCAAGCTGTTCCTACACTTAATATGTAAGCACAAAGGACCCAGAATAGCCAAAACAATCTTTAAAAATAACATGGTTGGAGGACTGACACTTCTCAATTTCAAAATTTATTATAAAGCTGCATTAGTATAATATTGTCAGGAGGATAAACATATGGATCAATGGATAAACATATGGATCAAAATTGAAAGTCCAGAAATAAACCTTCACAATTACAGTTAATTGATTTTCAACAGAGATGTTAAGAAAATTCAGTGAGAAAAGAATCATCTTCTCAATAAGTGGTTCTGGGACCACTGAGTATCTACATGCAAAAGAATGAAGCTGGGCCCCTTCCTCACACCATATAGAAAATATAAACTCATCAACTGAAATGGATCATCAACCCAAATGCAGAGGTAAAGCCATGAAACTCTTAGGAGAAAACATAGGGGTGTATCTTGTATCTTCGTGAGTGTTTTGTTCTGTTCAAACTGCTAAAATAACATAGACTGGATGGCTTATAAACAACAGAAATTTATTCCTCACAGTTCTGGAGGCTGGGAAGTCCAAAAGGAAGTCACTGGTCTTAAACAAGGCCAAATTCCAAGAGAGCAAACAACATTAAAACTTAAGGCTCAAGAATAATCTTCTTTGATGCTCTGCCCTCTAGGTCCACTGGTGTAGAAATCTCACCCTGCAGATGTGGGCAGCCTTGACTGCATGGCTTTGCTGGATGCTACCCATACAGCAGCTCTCACTGGTTGAAGTTAGATGCCTGCAGTGCTCCCAAGCTGTAATCACAGGCTCCTGGCTCTGTCTGTATGGGATTGTGGAGTTGGCACTACTCCCATGGATCTGCATTGTCCTAGTGGGGAGTCTCTATGGTGGCTCTTCCCAACAGCATTGCTCTGCCTTGGAGATCTAGACAGAGGTAGCTATACCCTCACAGCTTTGCTAAGCAAAATGCACACTGCATCTGGCTTACTGGAGCTGCATCTGGGGTGGCTGCAGAGTGCTGTGACAGAATGTGGGGAACAAGTCTGCCATGTGAGGTGGCACCAGCAGTGGTGGCCCCTTCTTTGAAATAGTTTTGCCTCCCATGCCCTTGCACTCTGGGACTGTAATAAGAGGGACAGCCTTGATTGCCTCCAAAATGGCTTTAGGGTCATTCTTCCATTGTCTTGGATAATATGTCTTGGCTTCTGTTTAGATGATTGACAAATCTCCCCATTGTCTACAAGAATATCACGTAGCTTTTGTTGGGATGGTTGATCCATACTAAACTCATTAAGTTTGGTCACACCATGTGTATTCTTTCCCAAAAAGCTTTCTCATTTTCTCCAGTATGGATAGGCTGATAATTTTCCAAATTTTTACATTTTGCTTCCGTTTTGATTAACTATTTCATTATTAAGTCATCTCCCTTCTTGCATTTTACTATAAGCACTCAATTAAAAAATCCAACCATGCTGCTCCTTAAATGCTTTGCTTAGAAATTATCACAGCCAAATATCCAATTTTATTGCTCAAAGTTCTATCTTCCACACATGATTAGGACATAAACATAATTAAGCCAAGTTCTTTGTCACGACTTTATAATAAGGATGGCCTTTTCCCAATTGTCCAATATTATATTCCTCTCTGTCTGAGACCTCATCAGAATGGCCTTTGCCATCTATATTTCTATCAACATTATGTTCATGACCACTTAGATGTCCTCTAAGAAGACTGAGGTTCTCTCTACGCCCCTCTTCTTCTTCTGTTTCTTCATCAAAATTTTCTTTAATGTTCTGTTCACCACAATACAGTCTTTTTCTAGAATGTACCTCAAATTGCTTCAAGCCTATGCAGTTCCAAAGCTGCTTCCATATTTTTAGGTATTTGTTACAGGAGCACCCCCACTTCTCAGTACCAATTTTCTGTTTTAGTCCATTTCAACTGCTATAGTAAAATACCACAATGGGGTAGTTACAAATAAACAGAAAGTTATTTTAAAGTTTCCAGAAGATGTAATGATTGCCTTTTGGAGCCTGGAAAATCCAAGATTAAGGTGCTGGCAAACTCAGTGTCTGGTGAGGGTCTTACAGGTTCAGGGACAGTTATCCTTTTACTATAACATCACATGTCAGAAGAGACTAGCATTCTGGGATCTCTTTTCTCTTTTATAAACACACTAATTCCATTCTTGAGGACTCTGCTATAATTATCTCATCACCTCCCAAAGACCACCCCATCTTCTAATATCATCACCCTGGGAGTCAGGATTTCAACATATCAACTTTGGAAGGCACTAACACTCAGACCATAGCAATGATCTAGAATTAAGGCAAAACTTTATTACACATGACACTAAAAGAATATTGCGCACATGTACCATAAAACCTAAAGTATAATAATAATAATAATAATAATAATAATAAAAGAAAAAAAAAAGAACAGGAGTAAAAATAAATAAATTGAACATCATCAAAATTAAAAACTTTTTTTACTTTAAAGGATGTCAACAAGAAAGTGAAAAGACAACTCATAGGATGTGAGAAAATATAAGAAATGTGAGAAAGTATATAAAATATAAGTCATAAGAGACTTCATCTATAATTCTAAGGAACTCTTATATCACTATAATAAAGACAAATGGCCAAATTTAAAAATTGGAGAAGGGATATGAATAGATACGTTACTGAGAAGATTAACAAATGGCCAATAGTCATATGAAAAGATGCTCAATATTATTAAACATCAGAGAATGCAAATTAAAACCACAATGGCATATCACTTCACATCCACTTGAATGGCTATAACCAAAAGGAAAATACCAAGTAATATAAAAAGTGTGAGGAAATTGGAATCCTCATACACTGTTGGTGGGAATGTAAAATGGTATGGCTGCTTGAAAAATCAATTGGATAGTTCCTCTAAAGGTTAAACACAGAGTTATGACATTGTGACAGGATCCTTGGGGTGTTGCTTTGCCAGCTGGAAACCTTGGTGGCTAGTGGTGGCCTTTGCCAGAGTTTTGCTGGGGATCACTGGGCTCATTCTTCCCATTTAGCCTGGCAGGCTGCACTCAGCTTGCACTACCAGCCCGAATCCCATGCCTGTCAAGGATGAACCAAGTGTGGAGTGGTGAGGGGTGCATGAGTGAGCAAGTGTGGGGTCCAGACACACTGGCTGTGGTGGGGCAAGCAGCTCCAGGTACAGGCACAAGTGTCAGCTCCCTGTGATCCTGAGGCTGGACCAGGTGTACTGCAAGTGGGTTCCACTGCTGGCACCAGGGAACATGGTGGTGCACGGAAGCTTGGAGATGCCAGAAACTGCAGAGCCTCAAAGAGAGTGTCAGAGACCTGGCTCAGGGAGATCCTAGGTCTGGGCCCCCAAAGGGCTGCAGCTTTTCTCTCCTCCTCTCTTCTCTCTTTCTTGTCACCCACAATGTGGCGAGCAAGGGGCAAGTTTCAGCCCTGTTTGTGTTACAACCCTTTCAGTCCTGCCGTTTGGTGGGTCCTGTGTTCTTGTCCCACATCCAGGAAGAATGAGGTACACGGACAACTGGAGTGTCAGTAAGGTGATGAGGTGCTTTATTGAGCAACAGTACAGCTCTTAGGATACCAGAAGTGGGTAGCTTCTTTCCGCAGGTAGGTCATCCCGACGAGTGCAGCTCTCAGTGGAGAGGCAAACGAGAGTGGGTAGCTTCTATCGGCAGGCAGATTGTCCTGTCCAGTGTGCAGCTCTCAGTGGAGAAGATACCTGGAGTGGGTAGCTCCTATCCACAGGCAGGTCGTCTCAATGTCTGCTCAGCTCTCAGCTACAGGAAACTCAACAGTGGGTAGCTCCTCTCTGCAGGCAGTTCATCCTGACATCTTCCCCAGTCTGGCTGAGTCAGGGGTTTTTGTGGGCTTCAGGTGGGAGGAAGTACATGCTGATTGCTCTGTGGGCAGCCATGTATGGCTGGGAAAAAGCACCATGAGTTCTCACGTTGGTCCATGGAACTGGTAGCCTGGCCCCCAGGCTTCAGGCTGTCCCAGGCCTGAAGGTGAGGCATTACCAGGGACCCACCCCTTTCTGCCCAGGAGCCTGTCTGCCTCCCACTGCCATCAACCTAATGTCCCTGGCACCCAGGCTGTTCGTGCTGAGGGGCACCTGCAGGCCCACACTGAGCCACCCTCAGCTCCCCTTCAGCCTCCAACCAGTGCTCATCGATGCCCAAAGTCCAGAGAGGGGGCCAAGGGAGCAGGGCCCTGGCATGGCAGCACTGCCCTGAGTGCACGCACACCCAGCTGGGCCAGGACAGGGCCCAGGCTTGGCCTCAACTTTGTACCAAAATTGGAGTGGCACTGGGAGGGGGGAGAGGCTGGGCAGTGGGAGCAGGCATTTCTGAGTCTGCCAGGGCAGGTGGACTTCCAGCTTGCCCAGGGAGGCGGGGCTCCCACCCCTCCAACTCAGAAAGGGGCGGGGCTTCTTCCTGTTCTTGGCTCCGGCTGGCCTGTGGAGTGCACATCCCCAGTAGTGCCTTCCCAGCTGCAGCCAGTGTCTTTGCAGCAACTGCTCCAGGTGGGTCATTGCTGTCATCAATATGACCTAGCAATTCTACTCCTAATGTACCCATGGAAAATGAAAATAGTTGTCCATACAAAAACTTGCATGAATTATTCATAGCAACATTATTAATAATAGCCAAAAAGTGGAAACAAAGTAAATGTCTATCAACTGATGAAAATATAAATAAAATGTGGTATATCCATACAACAAGATATATTATTTCGTGATAAAAAGGATGAAGTACTAATATGTGCTACAGCATGGATGAACCTTGAAAACACTATGCTAAATAAAAGAAACCAGCCACAAAAGACAACAATTATATGATTCCATTGATATGAAATGTGAAGAATAGACAAATGTATGAGATAAAAAGTAGGCTTGCAGTTCCAGGGGCTGGGACTGGGGACGAATAGGAGTGATTGCTAGTGAGTGTAGAGCTTCTTTTTGGGGTTGATGAAAATGTTTTATAATTGATTTTGGTGATGATTGTACAACTCTGTGGATATACTCAAAACCATTGACTTGTATGCTTTAAGTGAATTGTATGCTATGTGAATTATATATAAATAAGTCTTATTTTTAAAAAAGAAAAAGAAAATAAATGTCAGAGTCTTGCTTTTAAGATATAGTTCCTCTATATTCTAACACACCTTCACTTAAGGCCACCAACAAATATATATGATTTATTAAAACAATTTTTTCTAAAGTTTTGTTAAAGGAAATACATTCCAAGGAACTCTTGTTATAGTAATGAAATGAACAGCAGATAAATTTTCATTACACTGGTACTACTTAAATGAAATTCTGTGATAGCAATGATCTGTCCTGTGAGTCTGTCCATGGAAGCTGAGTACAGTGAATCTGAGAAGCTTTCAAAAACAGCTAAATGTTTGTTTTAAGTTAAAAACATCAACACTTTAGAAAAAAGCTTGGCAATATTAAGCCATATTTAAATTAGTTCATTTATAGAATTAATTAGGTAATATTTACTGAACAATTATCTCACTGCGCTTAGAGTTTGCCCTACTCTGTATTTTCAGTTTTGCTAAATAATAAATTTGCTTTTTGTTTTCAAAGAAAATCATTCCTAGATTCCTTTCTTTGGTAGTAGGATTATTGTATCCAGTTTAAGAGAAAAGCAGGCCATAATAGGTCACGGAATTACATGCATATTCCATATCCTTTGGGTTTTGCTAGTCTAAAGATGTTTAAAATCATGTTATCTTATTATTCTGATACATTTATTTATTTGTTACAGTAAATGACAGAAGACTTGAAATTGCCAGTTTCCCATAATAGTAAGGAAAACCTTTTTACAAAGCACATATTCTAGTCAAAGCTACAAAGCATTATGTTACATTACAAGAACTAACCCAAATATTATTGCTAGAGAGTCCAAATGAAATTATGGGTCAAATTTGGCAACCATATGGTACTACTGAAATTAATAATATTAACAGTAATAGTAATAACACAATTAAAATTGATATAGGTCTTTAGTTCACAAATGATTTCACGTATATTAGTTTCTTTGATTCTCATAACCTTTGAATATATATTATCAATTATCTCTACTTTGTTGATGGGAAAATTGAAGCTAATAATTTAAAATACATGCCTGAGTTCTGTAAGCCAGTAAGGAGTTTCATGTAAAGATCTGTCCATTTGCAGAATAATTGGGTGTTAATCACAGGCTTAGGGTTATAGCCGCTCCATCAGATTAACTATACCTCATTTTAATCACTTAGAATTAAGTGCTTTTAGGTTGTAACTGTCATTTGTGCTATTCAAGTGTTTTTGACCCTCTGACTACTGAGCACAGGGTATGACTGCATTTCATGACCCTCTTTAGGTTGAGTGAAGCTGCGCAATCATTTCTGGCCAATGAGTCATGAGCAAAAGAAACATGAGTTACTTCTGGGCCAGAAGGGGTAAGATGGAAAGCAAAAATTCTGCAAGTGGATTATTAAGTGTAACAGCAAGAAGAGTCGCTCCTACTTTCACTCCTTGATTCCTGGTCCCATGTGTTCTACCTATGGGAGAGACTGCACCATATAATGGACTCTGATGCAAAGTGTACATTGCATCCTCTAAGATAGAACCCCATTATTTCAGGATGTTGTCCCCAAAATGGCAGCACAACTGAGTCTACAGTACGCCAATCCACCTTTCAGTCAAGCCAGCTGCTTCCAACCTATGAAATACATAGTAAGAACAGTTGATTTTATGTGCATGAGCCCACGATGACTTCTTTCACCATGAAGTGAGTTCCTTGATCAGATGTGATGCTCTATGGAATGCTATGGTGGTGAATAAGACATTCTGTGAATCCATAAATAGTGGTGCTGGAAGAAACACTAATGGCAGGGAAGGTATATTTATATCCAGATTGTGTTCATTTCAGTGACGATGAATCTCTACCTACTTCATGAGGGCAGAGATCCAACATAATCAACCCACTGCCAGTTGGCTGGCTTGGCCCCTATATCCCAGGAATGGTGCCATATTGAGGGCTCAGTGTTGGTTTGTGCTGTTGGCAGATTAGGTATTCAATGGTTACATTAGCCAGATCAGCCTTGGTAAAGGGATGTTCATGTTATTGAGCCCATGCATAGACTCCATCCCTGCCCCTATAGCCACTTAGTTCGTGGACCCATTAAACAAAGAATATAATGGCTAGGGAGAAAGGTTGACTGACATCCTGGAGTGCATAATTCTATCCACTTAAAGCTACCTCTGCAGTAGTGGCCCTCTGGTGGGCATTTCACATTCACAAATATTTTAATCTGTGGCCATTCTGAAAAGTCAACCCACATACTTCTTCTGTAAGCTGCCTTTTGACTAATCATCTAAAACTGTTCCTTCCGAGTCCTTGACAATCCAACTAAACTATCTGCAACTACCCATGCATTATATGAACCTGTATTTCTAGCCATCTCTCTCTCCAGACATATAGATGACCAAATGTCACACTTGAAGTTCTGGTCACTGAGACAATGTTCCTTCACCACTGCCCTTCAGGTTTACCCTTGAGTGGGGCCGCAGTGCTGCAGCTGCTCTTTTCAGATGGTGCTAGCATATTGTGAAGACCTGTCTCTATGCCAGGCTCAAGGTTTTTCTTCCTCAGTCACCTGGTTGTAAGGAGATTCCCAAAATGCCATTTTTGCAGGTCTATCTTCTGGGACCATTCCTGGTAGCAATTCTGTATTGTTCCAGGTCCAATCAGGCAATAAAAATCACACAGTCATTTGAGGAGGCAAAATTTAATATAAAGCATTATTAACAGGGAATTGGAGTGATGAAGAATTGGCTAATGAGAGTCAAAATAATTCTAAAAGTACACAAATATAATATAAAATGTGACCACTAACCATAGTGCTGAGATAAGTACCCACGGACAAGCCCTTTCTTGCTAGGAGTGAGATCCAGATGTCACCACCTTAGCTCCAACTTAGCTTCCTGAATGTTGGAGAAGTCAGTGAAGTACCTCGTGGTAGGACTCAATGGAAATCTACCCTCTGGTAGGTGTTGAGCCTCAGAACTTGTTAGATGCCAGAAGAAGCTGCTGCCTGTTGGAAACTATCAGACTCAGGAGCCTCACAAAGACCTCCTCTTCAGGAGTCTAGTGTACTGGGTCAGCTCTAGGCTACTGTGCTTGATGGACATCAGGGAATGGCTGGACTCCAGTGTCCCTGGTGTGTATCCATGCCTGGGACTAAGAAGAGGGAGGGGGTGCAGCAACCTGGGCTGGGGGCAGGCCCACAATATCTGGGACTATGCCAACACAGCTGTGTGAGTCTGATAGTGAGTCAAATACCATAAAAAGTTTTGCCTTGCAGGAACCTCACATTGAACAATGGAGAAAAAGAGCTCTCTGCAGGACACTGGTAAGAGAGCACACCAGAAACAGGAAGAGGAAAAACCTTTCCTTCTGCAGTATGCCTCCAGATCCTCTACTGACCATGTTTAACATCTTGACAGGTGACAAAGGAGAAATATCTATAAGGCTCATCTCCATTATCACAGAGCAGGCAATGAGAGTCCATTTGGAGCAGAGAGGCAAAGAATTAACAATCAGCATACTGACTCTACTTTTCATTTCTAGACTTTTTGGTTATTTTTATAGTCTGTTGTAGTTATTCTTTTATTTATTTAATAATTTATATTTTGTATATTGTTTGATTATTTAAAGTTCTTTGAGGCTCTACTCCTAAAAGTTTTATATGGTGCTTCTGATCCATGATAGTTTCCTTGAATGCTTTAAATTATGTATTATGATCTCATCTGCAGTATAGTTTTATCTGTTGAAACTGTCGAGAGTAAGTTGAGAAAGATCTTTTTATTTGATTATGCCAGAGACCCCAGTTATATCACTAACTCAAGAACACTTTTAATATTTTGAACTGTGCTTACTTCCCAAACCATGAGTAAGATTTTTGGGCAGATATCTTTCCTACGTGGAGCCCAGGCTGATCCAAAAGAGTATTGTTATTGACTGAATCTCTTATAAGTTTATATTTCCCTTATTCCTATGATAGTTCAAACACAAACCTTTAGATTATTGAGACCAATCCTACACATTTCACCCTGGGGACAGGCAGACTAGCTGCCCAAATATTTACCAATTTCATTCTCTCACATAAGGTTACTTTGTTTATTGTATCCTTAAAGTTAATTACTTTTTTGCAAATTCAACCATGAATTTAAAGATTCTTATTACAGTTCTTCAGGATTGGTGGTGGAAGAATTTTAGAATTATCTGTTCTGCTAAATTCCAAGAGCTGAGAATCCCTGAATATCCTTATAAATCCTCCTTTATATTTTATTTTTCTTTGGAGTCTTACTCTGTCACTGGTCTGGAGTGCAGTAACACAATCATAATTCAGGGCAGCCTCAAACTTCTGAGCTCAAAAGATTCTCACACCCCAGCCTCCCTAGTAGCTGAGACTATGGGCATGCACCACCACCAACAGCTAATTTAAAAAAAAAAAAAAGTTTTTCTTTTCTTTTTTTTTTTGAAGCAATGGGGTCTCCTTATGTTGCCCAGGCTGGTCTCGAATTCCTGGCCTCAAGTTATCCTTCTGCTTCAACCTCCCAAAGTGCTAGGATTACAAGCAAGAGCCACCATATTTGGCCTCTTTTCTATTTTTAAAGACAACATATATAACATTCTTTTCAGTGAGGAGTAAATTATTTCCCACTTATTACTTACCTTGGGTAAATTACTAAACTTCTCTGTTCATCAGTCTCCTGATCTGTAAAATGGGGATGGTAATAATAGCATCTACATCCTAAGGTGTTTGTGAAGATAAAATGAGTGACCATGCATAAAGCACTTGTAAGAGTGTCTGACTCAAGTAGACATTCACCACCGTTCCCCGGTTTTTTTTTGTTTTGTTTTGTTTTTTGTTTTTTGTTTTTTGAGACAGAGCCTCGCTCTGTTGCCCAGGCTGGAGTGCAGTGGCGTGATCTCGGCTCACTGCAAGCTCTGCCTCCTGGGTTCACGCCATTCTCCTGCCTCAGCCTCCCGAGTAGCTGGGACTACAGGCGCCTGCCACCATGCCCGGCTAATTTTTTTTTTTTTTTTTTTTTTTAGTTGAGACAGGGTTTCACCGTGTCAGCCAGGATGGTCTCGATCTCCTGACCTCGTAATCTGCCAGCCTCGGCCTCCCAAAGTGCTGGGATTACAGGCGTGAGCCACCACGCCTGGCCTACCTTTCACTGTTAATATTACTGATGAGCCTGTAGAGAATAAGGATACTCTGTGGGGCCTGTGACAAGTTCTGAAAGAAAATCAAAAAGACTAATGTTTTAGAGCAAAATGTGCTCTCTCTGATAGATTTAAGAAACCAGCCATTGGCTTGTTACCAGGTTTTGGAAAAGATGAGTGCATTAGTCTGTTTTGTGTTGCTATGAAGGAATACCTGAGGCTCGGTAATTTATAAAGAAGAGAGATTAATTTAGCTCACAGTTCTGAAGCCTGTATAAGCATGGCATCAGCATTTTCTTGGCTTCTAGTGAGGCCTCAGGAAACTTACACTCATGGCAGAAGGCAAAGGGGGCACAGACAGGCATGTCATGGGGCAAGAGAGGGAGTGAGCGAGAGAGAGAGATTCGGAAAAAGAGTCAGAGTGAGAGAGAGAGATAGATGCTATGCTGTTTTTCTAAACAATCATTTCTTGTGTGAACTAATAGAGCAAGAACTCACTCACTACCACAGGGAGGGCACCAAGCCATTCATGAGAGATCCTCCCCCATGACCCAAATATCTCCCACTAGGCCCCACCTCCAACATTTGGGATCACACTTCAGCATAACTTTAGGAGGGGACAAATAGCCAAACAATATCAACTAGATACATAAGCATGTGACATCAGGTGACCATGTGATCCAAGCAGCTACTCATGAAATGGGTGCTATAATGAAAAAAATCCTAAAATTGAACCAGCCTTCCTTTAGCAAGCCATGCTCATGTGGAAATGTTATATTTGAAAGTGGTCCTATAAGCATACATTGCATGAGCATTTGGCTCTTGCTCTCAGCAGGTCTACCCCTATGATCTCATAGGGAGTTTTATCTGAACAGTTAACTAAGGGGTAAAAACTCCAAATCTGGTTTACAGATGGATCTTTATCATTTGCGGGAATCAGTTAGTAGTTATTGCAGTGCAAAAGGGCAGTGGACAAGGGAAATCCTCCCCTTGGTATACAAAAGTGCCCACTATGCTTCAAAGGGGAGTTAGAATGAGGATTCTATGCTCTTTCCAGGACAAAGGCTAGAGGTTTGACTTGATGAGACTCAGAAGAAACAAGGTAGGATCTCGGGATCAAGAAGGTTTGAGAAAATGTATGTGGGTGAGTTTCTTGGAATGGCCCTAGAATAAAAGCATATTTGTATGTAGCCCACAACAATGCTCTCCAAAAAAGCCTTTTCATTTGATGAATTTGTCATCAAAAATAAGTTTGACAATAATGCTTATTCTCCTGTGGATGTTAATCCTACTGCTTTTCTAGAAACTCCAGTGCTTATTCTATGGCTTCACATACCAAGTGGCCATGGTGGCAGGGATTTATGCTATGCATTGGCTCAAAAATAAGGATTTCCTCTCACTAAAGGATAATTGGCTACTTCCAATGCTGAGCACTCAGCTTGCCACAGCAACTATGCAGGACCCTTACCCTGCCACACTGGAGGATGCCATGATTTGTCTTTAGTGGAAAAGTCAAATGGCTTTGCTTTTTCTGCTCATCAGATTTCCCTCAACACGCTCATCCATGAACTTATTGAGTGGTCTATTCCTCATTAGATTTTGCACATTATATTTTTTTCTAACTAGTTAAATCAATTTCTAGCAAAAGAAGTAAAGCCTTTGGGCAATGCCCATGGGGTAACGTCTCATCACAAAACCCATTACTAGAAACAGCAGACTTCATAGATGGTGGAATGGAATATTAAAGATCCAGTTATGGTCTGAAGAGATCCCATCTGGAAAGTATAAGGGAGAGAAAGCTTTTTGACAAGATGTATATTCATGAAACCATAAATTAATGTATGATATTATTTCTCTTAAACAGGACAGGAGTGGGTAGGGCTCCTCTTAATATTATATTTGTACTCAAAGTTTTGGACTATGCTGGTTTAAAGGCTTTAGTACCCAAATAAGAATTCTTCCATTAAAAAACCTAGTGATAGGCTGGGCACGGTGGCTCAGGCCTGTAATCCCAGCACTTTGGGAGGCCGAGGCGGGTGGATCATGCAGTCAAGAGATCGAGACCATTCCGGCCAACATGGTGAAACCCCATCTCTACTAAAAATACAAAAAATTAGCTGGGCGTGGTGGCGCACGCCTGTAGTCCCACCTACTCAGCAGGCTGAGGCAGGAGAATCACTTGAACCCGGGAGGCGGAGGTTGCAATGAGCAGAGATCGCGCCACTGCACTCTAGCCTGGGCGAGGGAGTGAGACTCTGTCTCAAAAACAAACAAACAAATAAAAAAACCCAGTGATAGTCCCACTTAATAGGAAGCTGAGACTACAGGAGGAATAGACATACTGCTTTGGAGTTGTACTAATAATGAGTAGGTTGGGGATTTTCTCCCTTTGAGGGGCTGTGAACTGCATGCTCAGGTGCTCAAAGCATGGAGGTAGGGGGAGTATGTGAAGAAAGGCAATATTAATTGGACAGCCAAAGGGGCAAATTACAGTCAGGTTTTCCCTACTCCTCTTCCTCATCCTCCCCCTCTTCCTATTGTTCTTCTTTTTGGTTGACAAGCATCAATATGGCCTTTCCATGTTTAGAAAATTCTCTGCCTTAGGAATTTCCATGAAACTTGGCCAGATTGGCCAAGCACACATACTCTCCAGGGTTTTAATACTAGAAAAATCAACACAGAGAAACAGGGCGATGGAGACATTTTTGTGGCAGTAATAGCAGGGAAGTTCTCAGAAGCAGCTGTGGTACTGCTGCCAGGGAAAGCAACTGAAGTCCAGTAACATCAGTGTTAATGACAATATTGACACTGGTGAAGATGGTGTGGCATCCAGTATCAGGCAATGGTAGCAGCAATGTCTGTACCACTGGTTCTGTGGCCTGGCTTTTGGCTATAATCCAAGCTGTGCAGCCTTGCTTTATTCTGCCCATTTTCTGAGCCCATTCGCTATGGTTTCTGGCAATTCTGTGAGTTACAGCATTATTAAGAATTTCCTGGTTCAGATTGCAATTAGAAAAACCTTGAATCTTCCTTACTAGTCAGAATAAGCTTATCAAGGAAAAAATAAAGTCTTTTAATAACTTATATTCTTTACAGAAATTAGCAGAGAGCATTTTGAGAGTACATCTGATACTGTGGTTAATTCATATCAGGATCCCCAACCTGAAAATGTTATCATTTACTAAGGAATGGAAAACTTGTACATGAAACAAATACAATCTGCAAGCTGGAATAAAATTAAATGCTAAATTGAGAACAGACTGTCATTTAGAAAGTCTTTCTGAAAGAGATGGGACTATATTTAATTTCTGAAGGATGGACAGGAGATGGCATTTAAAGTACAGAAATCATCAAGCACAGGAACAAATGTGGATACTCATGGGGCAGTGACCAACCTGACTGAAGGGTGGGTGCACGTCTGAAATCAATGGGAATACATTTGAATGATTAGGATAGAATATATTATTAAGGCCTTGCCTCTAATCAGAAATAAAGATATTCTCTATTTCCCCAAATAAGGAATTCTTACATAGAACTTAATGTATTCAAAAATTTTTAAATGGGCCTACAGAAAAGAGGTGGGGTTGACGGAAGTAAATAAAACCTGAAGATAAATTAAAAAATATATCAACGTGGGCATAATTTTCCATTAGTTTTGGAACTTAGTTTTGTTTTTGAATGATAAGCAGTTAAATAATTAAAGCTTTGCCTTGGCAATGCAAGGACTGAAGATTATTTCTCGGTGGCAATTTTCCAGACTTGCTAGTTGTCCTTGAGTCTTGGTAACATTCTGCTCATTAACTTCAGGAAGACGTCCAGGAGTAAAGATGCATTTGAAAGTGGCTGAAAATAGTTTGCAAAGCTCAGCTTTCCTGGCTCAACAATGAAATGACCGCACAGGCCAGTCACTGGGTCAAAAATCAATTAACAAAACAGGGGAAGTTTTCATGTCTTTATTTTTACATTAGCTCGAAAATCACAACCAAGAAGAAAGGCAACCACTGAATACAGGAAATACAGTATTGTTATTGCTGGTTTTTTTTTTTTTTCTCTTGGCAGGCTGGGTCGGGTGCCTTCCAGCCTCGCTGCGGGTCCCGCAAAGCGGACGGTTCGCTCCGTGGCTTCTTCCCAGACCCCGCCACTGCGGAAACCGTCATTCGGTGGCCCCCGACTGGGTCAATGCGAGGAGGCCCACCTCCTACTTTTGAGTATCTCCTCTTCTCCAGGTTACAGCCAACCCTTTCTCCAACCTAGCCAGAATCCGAGAGTCCCAGTCCCACCCCTCCAGCCCGCCCCAGGCCAGGTGGGGATGCGCCCGGCCCGGGCCAGCGCTGGTCCCGGCAGTTCCGCGTCTGCGCAGCGGGCGAGGGGCTGGAGCGGGGCCGACCGGGGAGGCGCAGGAGACGCGGGAGCCAATGGGCACGCTCGGGGGAGCCGGGCTGGCGGCGGCGGCGGCGGCCGGCCGGGCGCGCACTCTCGGGATGGAGGGCGAGCGCCGGGCATCGCAGGCGCGCTCCTCGGGCCTCCCGGCCGGGGGCGCCGATGGGGAGAGCCCGGGGGGCGGTGCCCCCTTCCCGGGCAGCAGCAGCTCTTCCGCCCTGCTGCAGACGGAGGTGCTGGATCTGGACGAGGACGAGGACGACCTGGAGGTGTTCAGCAAGGTGAGGGCGGCGGCGGCGAGTCCCGGGAAACTTCCAAGGCAACTCCGGGAGTTGCCAACATTGCGCCGACGGCTGCCTCCGGCGCGCTTGCCCTCCCGGGGCGGTGGCTCTGAACTGGGGACGGGTGAGGTCCCCCGGGCTGCTGGACCCCGCCTGCCAGCTCTGGCCGCACCCGGGGCCGCGTCGCCTCGGGGCCTCAAACCGCAGCCGCTCCCTCCTCCGCACTTTGACCTTCCGTTCGGCGGGGCTGTGGCTTAGTGGAGTCTGCAAAGTTGCGATTTGTTTTCCCTTTCTGCTTCTCTGACATCTTCCTGGCGGCAGCTCCCGAACCTGGGAGGCTGGTGGCTCGAAACCGCTCCCGCCAGCTGCTTTTCGGGCGAGGCCAGCCCTGAACTCTGGGGGAGAGATCAGCCGAGTTTAGAGAAATTATTCTTAATTTAGTGTTGCTGGTTGTGGATTTGAGACTTGGGTGAGTCTCGGGTCCTGTGGGAATAGGTTCTAGGAAATCTCCCTGAACAGGAGAAAACGGTTGTTTCTAACAGGAAGCTCCTCCGCTGAGGAGCTAAGGATTTTTCAGATGGTCAGCTACTGCCACCCAACCCACAGCCAGCGCTTTCGTTTTTCCTTGCCCCCGGGAAATTTAGGACCAAAGGCTTTTATTTGCTTATTTTACAGTTGGAGGGAAATTGACTTGTGGGGGCTAGTGGTAGACTTTTGGTACGTGTAGACTGGTGGTTGTAATTTCTTAAAGGGTTTTAGAAAAGAAAAATACCTTTTTTGCAGGGAGGTTGAATGTCACTCCAGTTTCGCAAGTTGCTGCTGAGAGAACTGAGTTCAGATCACAACGCTGTATTCATTACTAATAAGCCTGTTGATTTTAATGTTACCTGGAGATATTAGGTAAAGCAAACGACCTGCTTAACCACCGCATTTACTCTGGGAGAGCAAACCAAAGTTAGGAAGTGAACATGCATACTCTGACTCCAAAGAGGAGTATATAAAACTTATACACTATCTACTTCGGGTTAGATGGAATGATAGGCCCAGGTTTGTATTCCGAATATTTAAACAGACTATCACAGTTTTGTGCTCTTGACTTTTATATTAAGTAGTAAAACAATGGAATTGTTTTATGTTTAGTTGTAAAAGGTAAACTCTGCTTTTTTATATTCCACAATTTATATTCAGATCAACGACAGATGGCCAGTTGGTTATTTACTTTCTTTCCTTCTTAACATTGCTGTTTAGATAAGGAATATTAGTCTATGGTTATGCATTGTGAAACTTTCAAAATGGAATGGGTTGGGATGTTGGAAATAGCAATAGTGTATCAGAATCATCGGGGTTTCTTTCTGTTTTTTTTTCTTTTCTTTTTTTTTTTTTTTTTTGTCGGGGCGGGACTCAAACTTCTGGCCTCAAGGGATTCTACTACCTCCAGCACCCAAAGGGCTTGGGATTACAGGCTTGAGCCACAGTGCTTGGGATTGTTTTAAACTTGTCGAGTGGTTTCTCTTTCCCCAGATTCTAAGTGTTCTAGCTGACTTAAGAATCAATGTTTAAATGAGGTCCTCTTGTCAGAGGCAGATCCAAGGTGAAGCTAGTGAAATTGAAGCTTCAGCGCTATTCGTTTGCTTAGACCTCTGGGCGTGTTGGGGGTTGCTGGAGTTGCAGATGTTCTAGGTGGGAAGGAAATGACAGGTCCCAACCAGAAGCATTTCTAAATAAGCATTTCTGGTGACTTGCCTAAAGCTCTCTCAGACTAAGGAATCTAGATCTCCATGGCTCCAATCATTTATTGAGATTTCTTTTCTCATTCTGAATAATTTGTTTTTCCACCTAATTTTGTATTCTTTTACAAGTGGACCTTCCAAACTCTAAAAGCCCGTACACCTGGGTCCACCCTGCTTGTTAGTGTTAACTGCGCGTGTTGGATGCTTAGAAAAAGTTAAGAACAACTTCTGTAGAAACTGCCCACATAGATTAAGGCAAAGATTTAATATTAGTGAAAATCCAAAAAGAATAGTTGGAAAAGTTTAAAATTAGCCACTTTCATCCATTTCAGTAAGTTGAATTTCTCAACCGTTATCTGTAGTTAAGCAAGCAAATTTAAGAAAGCCTGCTCCACGTGGCCTTCCCTTTCCACTACCTTCCTTGCCTGCTCCTCTATAAGACAAACACCACTGCTGTTCAGCCTACCCTAGGATGGAATCTCACAATTACTTATGAAGCAGACTGTCCTTCCCCTTTAGTAATTTGAGATTGGCAAACTACATATTTAATTTACATTCACCTTTATAGTCCCCTTATTCCCTTAGATTATTTGTGAATATGTGTCTGGTATACTCTTCCAGAAGCTTTTTAAAGAGTATAAATTTCCCCAGTACTTTGGGATGCTGAGGCTGGCGGATCACTTGAAGTCAGGAGTTCACAACCAGCCTGGCCAACGTGGTGAAACCCCATCTTTACTAAAAATATAAAAATTAGCCGGGTGTGGTGGTGGCAGCCTTTAATCCTAGCTACCCGGGAAGCTGAGGCAGGAGAATCGCTTGAACCCGGGAGGCAGAGGTTGCAGTGGGCTGAGAGATCACGCCACTGCATTCCTGCCTGAGTGACGGAGTGAGACTGTCTCGAAAGAAGAACAAAACAACTTCTTCTTATTTTTTTTTCCACAACATATTACGAGTACATGGCAAATATAAATTTTGTGTTAAGTATGCTTTAAAAAAAAAGAAATACAAGATTTAGTTCTTGCTGTCACAATCTTATAGTCCAGGTGGGAAGATGTGACAAACTCTAAATGGCAATATAAATCAAGAGGGATGGAAAGTAAAACAAAGTTGTTCTGAATTTTCATATAATCCAGTGAGAAGAAAATGATGCCAGACTTCAAGAGAATGCAGAGAACATTGATTTAAAAGAACGGGGATAGATGTTAGAAGGAAGAGAACAGAACCAATCATACAAAAACAGTAAAATAAAAAAAAATAAAAAAGATACACAAATGTTAACAAGAGCCTAAGAATTATTTTAGAACTAGGTCACAATGAGATGAAGCTTCCAAAAAATTTAACTGGAGAAAAAGGGCCAGTTTCTTCACGTTTAAAGGAAAAAATCCTCCTCTTTGGGGGAAAAACAATAAATTAAAATAAATTGCCTTTATTTTTATTGAATACTGTATAAAAGAAACAGCTGTGGATACAGTGTACGTGATTAGGCCACAGTGAAGCACTGAGATGCTTATCTGGTACTCAGTAAGTGATAGCTCTAATTGGCCTCTTTAAAGATATTCGGGATCATAAAGTGAGATATATATCATCTAGGATAGTCAGGGAACTTACAGATGTAATCATCTTCATCACCACTAGTCGTCTTTGAGAAATCATGAAATGCAATAATGGTTCCCCGAAACTAGAGATAGGTAAATATTGTTTTTAAATAATGGGCAAAAGGAAGTTCTGGAAGGTACCAAACAGTAGGTTTCATTTCAGTCTCCAAAAAAGCCATGAAGTGAATTATTTAGTATGTTGTTTATACACACTTTGAAAAAACCATGATTAATAGAAGCTACAAGTTTTATAAGAATAATGAAAGACTTAAGATTGTGTTTATGGTAAATCACAGTTATAATGACATGATTGAGCAAGGCTTTTGAAAAAAATCACTCATTTCTTCAGAAAAGGTTATTTATTTATTTGTTTATTTTTTGAGATGGAGTTTTGCTCTTATTATCTAGGTTGGAGTGTGTTGGCACAATCTTGGCTCACTGCAACCTCTGCCTCCCGAGTTCAAGCGATTCTCCTGCCTCAGCCTCCCGAGTAGCTGGGATTACAGGCATGCGCCACCATGCCCGGCTAATTTTTTGTATTTTTAGTAGAGACAGGGTTTCATCATGTTGGCCAGGCTGGTCTCAAACTCCTAACCTCAAGTGATCCACCCGTCTCGGCCTCCCAAAATGCAGGGATTACAGGTGTGAGCCACCGCGCCCAGCTGAAAAGGTTATTTCTGGAAGAATAAAGTTGAGACATCTAACATACACATGTATACATATCTTTATATATATATTTTTTTTCTTTGTCAATTTGGAAATTCAGTATAGTAATGGAGCAGCATAATTATACTGTTCATCTATGCTATCAAATAATTAGAAAAAGATTAGGAAATCCTGCTTACTAATTTATCACATATATTCTCTGCACAGTCTATTTGGTTTCTGTTGTGTGCCTATATCAGTCATCACTCTGATAAAAATCAGAATTCTCTCCAATGATTTAAATGAGAGTTGAATGCGGGGACTATTTATGGAATTATTGGCAGAGTTAGTGAACAAACAAGGAATACTGAGGCATTTAGAGAGTTGTAGTGGGAAAAAGCTATTAGCGTCCCTAGCTTTAAAGGGACAAGAAATGGAGATAGCATTGCTGGAAACCAGTCAGACCTGGAGCTGTGGAGATGAGGACACTTCTTCAGGAACTGCATTCACAGAGAGAGGTAGCTACTGCCAGAAACGTGCCAAAGCAGGAGGAAATAAGGCGTATGTTCCCTGAATTCCTCTCCTCCTGCCTTTGGATCTCCTGCTTGCACTCCTCTTTGAGTGATCTTGCTAAGGTGATGTCATCTATAGGTGCCAGCCTCCTAGGGCACAGAAAATAGATGGATGGGGTCGTAGGACATAGTACAACAATGTGGAGAGTTACTTTCAATAAAGGTGACTGTCAGTATCTCTCATTGTATATGCTCTTCTATGATGTGACCTGCCATTCTCCTACAGAGAGATGGAATAAGTGCTGCTTTCCTTGAACTTGGGTGGGATTATGACTGCCTTGATCTATAGGATATGGTGGAAGTGATGCTGTGAAACTTCCCAGGCTAGATCATGAAAGGGAATGTAGGTTTTGTGGTGTCCAGTGGGACACTGTGCTTTTTGGAGCACCATGTAAGAAATGCAACCTAAAACCTCCATGTTAGGAAACCCATGTTACATTGAAACCACATGTAAATGCTTGGTCAGCAGCCCCAGCCGAAGTCCCTGGCACTATCCAGCATTAAGTGGCAGGCTTTCATGTGAAGATGTCTGTATGATTTCAGCCTCCAGCATTCATGTGCCCTCAGCCATCAAGTCTCTTCAGTTGAGCCCTCATGTATAATGGAGGAGAGCCAAGCCATTTCTGCTGTGTGCTTCCTGAATTCCTGCGTAAACCAGTGAGCATAATAAAATCTAAAACAATAAAATCGTTTTATACGACTATGTTTTCAGATGGTTTGTTACACAGCAGTAGTAACTATAACAATAGCTAATAGTCTGTATATCATAATCAGCCTTCCAAATCTTTTGATAAGTTAGAACATTGTATTCAGAAGTAGACTATGAAATTTAATTGGGATAAATATGAAGTTCTGAAGAAAGCTCCATTAGTCATTGTAAGTAAAAATACCATTAAGATATAAGCTTAGCAGTTAGGAGCAGAAACTCTCTTTTCTTTTTATTTGAGACAAGGTCTCACTCTGTCACCCAGGCTAGATGCAGTGATGTGATTTTGGCTCACTGCATCCCCCACCTCCCAAGGCTCAAGCTGTCCTCCCACCTCAGCCTCCCCAGTAGCTGGGACTACAGTTGCTCACTGCCACATGCAGCATTTTTTTTTTCTTTTTGTATTTTTAGTAGAGATAGGGTTTTGCCATGTTGTCCAGGCTGGTCTCGAATTCCTGACCTCAGGTGATCTGCCTACCTCGGCCTCCCAAAGTGCTGGGATTGCAGGTGTGAGCCACCATACCTGGTCCAGAAGTAGGGACTCTAACTACATTGCCTACATTTGAAATCCTGGCGGCACTGCTTACTAGCATTGTTGCCTAAGGCAAGTAACTTAATGTCAGTGCATCAGATTTTTCATCTGTAAGATGAGGATAAATACTAATGACAATTACATGCTCTAGTATATATGTTCCCCTTTCCCTAATCCCTAAGGCCTACATCCTGATCTTGTCTTAGTGGGCCTTACCGTTTTGATGATTAGGAAAAAACAACAACAATAGAACAAAATAGGGCTGATCCAGGACTATTTATATTTCTCTTGCAAAAAATTTCACTCTGTGCCATTATAGCTCTCTTATAGGTTAAGTATTCTTTTATATTTCTCCTTGGGGAGGAAGTCTAGGTAGGTGAAATAGAAAGAAGGTGAAAAGCTCTAAGTTTCTCTTTTTGAGGTAGCATATGTGATCAACAATAAAACCAAAACAAATAAGGAAACTTCAAAATAAGTCTGGGGAGACCTTGTATAGGACCATTTTATGTGCAAACATTCCTAGTGGTTTTCAGTGACTGAAAAACCAGTATACACAAATGACATGATATTGAATTTAAACACCATATTTTCAAGGTCATATAGGGTATTAATTTTAATGTAAATCTGAACTGTCCATGCCACTTCAGAAGATCCATTCCACTCTCAGCATTTTAAAAGGAGAGTTAACAGTCGATGTCAAAAAATGGCAGAGGAATATGGCCTCATCTTCATATGCCAGTGCCTTGTTATGGATTCTTTGGAATACTGTGTTAAGATGGAGCTGAAATCTGGTCTGAGCTTAGAAAGAGGTCTAGATCCATTAACACTGTCTTCCTTTGGCACAGGAAGTAGCAACAGTTTTGTCACACGTATTTGCTATTCATGAAAGAGAATCAACTAAGGGATTTCACTGATGATATGTTCTGGTAACTGAAGGGGTGGGTTGCCCCTCCACACCTGTGGTTGTTTTTCGTTAGGTGGGACGAGAGACTTGGAAAAGAAAAAGACACAGAGACAAAGTATAGAGAAAGAAATAAGGGGACCCAGGGGACCAGCGTTCAGCATATGGAGGATCCCGCCAGCCTCTGAGTTGCCTTAGTATTTATTGATCATTCTTGGGTGTTTCTCAGAGAGGGGATGTGGCAGGGTCATAGGATAATAGTGGAGAGAAGGTCAGCAGATAAACACGTGAACAAAGGTCTCTGCATCATAGACAAGGTAAAGAATTAAGTGCTGTGCTTTAGATATGCATATACATAAACATCTCAGTGCCTTACAGAGCAATATTGTTGCCCGCATGTCCCACCTCCAGCCCTAAGGCGGTTTTCCCCTATCTCAGTAGATGGAACATACGATCGGGTTTTATACGGAGACATTCCATTGCCCAGGGACGGGCAGGAGACAGATGCCTTCCTCTTGTCTCAACTGCAAAGAGGCGTTCCTTCCTCTTATACTAATCCTCCTCAGCACAGACCCTTTACAGGTGTCGGGCTGGGGGACGGTCAGGTCTTTCCCTTCCCACGAGGCCATATTTCAGACTATCACATGGGGAGAAACCTTGGACAGTACCTGGCTTTCCTGGGCAGAGGTCCCTGCGGCCTTCCGCAGTGTTTGTGTCCCTGGGTACTTGAGATTAGGGAGTGGTGATGACTCTTAACGAGCATGCTGCCTTCAAGCATCTTTTTAACAAAGCACATCTCGCACAGCCCTTAATCCATTTAACCCTGAGTTGACACAGCACATGTTTCAGAGAGCACGGGGTTGGGGGTAAGGTTATAGATTAACAGAACAAAATGGAGTCTCCTATGTCTACTTCTTTCTACACAGACACAGTAACAGTCTGATCTCTCTTTCTTTTCCCCGCAGTAACCATGGCCTGTGAAGAAAGTCTGGTGAAGAACAAAAAGTGATTTAGCTTGGAAGAGATGAGTTAATTCTTTTAATAACTCCTTATGAAGACTTACTATGATCTAGGTGGATTAAATGTTTACAGTTTTGAAGGGCAAAACTAGGACCACTGGGTCAAAAAATATAGAGAAGTTTCAGGTTAATTCAGAAAATAGATTTCTAATTAAAGTTTCCAAAATGAAAGGGGTTACCCAGCAGGATCGTGAATTCTGTCACTAAAAATGTTCTGGTACAAGCTGGATGACTGACTGTCCCAGAGGAGAGGAGGGTGTGACAGTTGAACTGTCCTTTTTTACTATTAAGTGGCTGTTCCAGTGGAATTTTAACTTACTAAATTTAACTGTAAGAGCAGTGGAAAGTCTTAATTAGATGGGCCTAGTCATCCCTTCAGTTTATTTCCAACCGGACTATGTTCTGCCATTCTCCAGTTCTTAATTTCTCTTCCCAAACCTGTTGTCTTTTCCATTTAATTTTCTCCTAGTGATGTAAGAATTACATAATCCTTAGGTGTCCAGGATAAAATCCTCAGTGTTTACCTTCTAATCATCCCTCTCATGCACTCTTCATGTCTGTTCATATATCCGAATGTCCCCATCATTTTTACCTTTTTGATATCTCTGGAATTAGCGCCTTCTTTCAGTTTCCTCTCCTATGTTTGGAGTGGTTATGTAGTTACCTCCGAGAACTATTAAAATAGCCTCATAAGGTCTTCATTCTCCTAATATTCTGCCCCCATTCTATGTGTTCCCAGCAAGTCAGTGTTTCCAGAGCACACAGCTCTGATCATATTGTCGCCATTTGCCATTCACAGCTGTTGATGATTAGGCTGTCAGCCTTCTCCTTCACCATCACTCTCTTTCCTGGAGAGCCTCACTATTCAGTTCCATGACTGTTACATCACCTGGGAGCTAGTTACAAATGCAGTCTCAGACCCAGTGAATTGGAATCTGATTTAAACAGGATTTGTGGTGATTTGTTTCCACCGTACAATTTGAGAAGCACTGATCTAGGTTGGTCCACTTACCACTATGTGAACTTACTGTGTATTTTTTTACTTTTGTGTAGTTATTGTTAGGGCAGTGAAACAAAACCTTTTCTGTTACTCATCATCCCTAAGAACTGTCTTCAATCCTCAGCTGAAATTAATTTTTTCCAGTCTGTGCTCTCCATACTAGTGTTTTGAATCATTTAATGCTTAATACATTCTGTCTTATAAATAGATACTATTTCTCTTTTCCAAAATCTTGATTGCTCATCTATTTTCAATAGATTAAGCTCCTCGAAGGTAGGAGAGTAGGAACTCTATTTACAGAATAAATACATTAATGAATGACATAGCCTCTGACTTTTTTCATATTTATAGAGACAGTTATTACAGCAATTTGCTGGTGATCTGTTTTTAGTGAATTCAGTTTGTATCATACTGGTCTTTCCTGTCAGGATACTAAACTACATAGAATTAAATTAGTCTTAATTAATGGTGAGTAATGTTATTGTTTGATGATACAGAGAGCTATGTTGAGCCTCAATCCTGAACAAAATCTCCCATTTAGATTATATTAGAAGAAATAAACATAAAGCATAAACAATCCAAGATAATAATTTAGAAACCTTCTTTTACTTGAAAAAAAAAACATATTAAGCTATTAATACTATAATAGCACCTGTCTCAGGGAGCTTGGTTACAAGTAGTGGAAGCCAACTCTGGCAGGAAAGAAGTACAGTCTTGAATATTAGATTGCTCACAGAGTAGATGTAAAGGCTGGAAATGCAGGTGCAGAAAGGGACAGGCGCTAGCAGAAACTGTAGCCAACGGTATATAGTCATGTGCTGTGTAAGAACGTTTTGGTCAATGATGGACTGCCTAAGATTGTAATACTGTGTTTTACTGTACCTTTTCTAATCATGTGTTACAGCTGCCTACAGTTTTCAGAACAGTAACGTGTACAGGTTTGTAGCCTAGGATCAATAGGCTATACCATCTAGCCTATGTGTGAGGTAGGGTATACCATCTAGGTTTGTGTAAGTGAACTCTATGATGTTCACACAATGACAAAATTTCCTAAGGATGCATTTCTCAGAACCTATCCCCATCGTTAAATGACACATGCCTGTATTTGGAAAGGGGATTGGATGTTGTATAAACAAAGAAAAAAAAATTATGAGGGCCTATAGGAAAGAGAGCTACAGCTCTTTTATGTAGAGACAGTGAGTTTTATTTATTTATTTATTTATTTATTGGTCAGGAGCAATGAGGAAAGTTATTACAAATATTTTGAGAAAATGATGTTAAAAGGCTCCAGATTTAAACTTAGTGTACTCTAAAAAGAATACTTTATTTCCCTGAGTTTTAAAGATAAAGTTTTATGTTTGTATCCTTGAGGGTCCTCATAGCCTGCTGTAGTTTTACAAGTAGCTAGTGTGATCAAAAGGAAACACATTCAATAGCTACGTGGTTACAGTATTCAGAATTTATTTTATTCATGTTTGTTTATTTGTGTCCCACACTTTCCAAAGAAGATATGAGACTAAAAGTTAAACATTTTCATTGGAATCACCTTAAGTATATACTTTACAGTTTTCTCAGTAAACAGGTAAAGAGTTATATGCTTAAAAGATTTTGCTCGTTTTAAACAGAATATGTGATTAACTTTGGGTTGCATGTATCAATCAAGCTGGATAATAGTGTTACCTCTAGTATTAATACAAAAAGACAATTAAAATTATTAGCAAATACTGACAATAAAAATCTGCTTATGTTAAAACATAGGGTTAAACCAACAGTTTTAACATTGAAATAGAAAAATTTTATTATTTTTTGACTTTGAGAAATGCTTTTATATGACATGCTCTTTTTTTCTTTTTAAATTCAATTTTATTGAGTATAATTTACATACCATAAAATTCACCCATTTTGGGTGAATGATTTTCTTAAAGATAATTAACCAGATTGTACAGCTATCACTATAAACCAGTTTTAGAACATTTTCATCTTCCCAGTATGATCCATTATGCCTGTTTACAGTTAATCTCTGTTTTCTCTCTGTCATAGACAAAAACCACTCATCTAAATTTTCTGTTTATATAAATTTGTCTTTTTAGGTAATTTCAAATAAATAGAATCATATCATATATGCTTTATCAGAATTTTGAGATTCTTTCATTTGTCATATTTTTAGGTTCATTTCTATTACAAAAATGATTTTATATCATAGTTTTATTTTTAGATAAGTTTTTGTTTTAAAATAAACAAGCTGAATCATTTAAATTGAAATATTAAGAAAAAAAAGTCTGTTTAGAATGAAAATGAAAGCCTTATGTGTAACCAGAAACAAATGGCAAATTCCTGGTATATGAATCTTGAAAATTAGAAAAAATGAATCCCTAATTTGTTCTGAGAAAAATGTGCGTGTGTATTTTGTAATCTAATTGAACACTGAATGCTATCTTCATCAGCTTTCACTAGGTTATGCTGCAGTACAACCTCGAGATTTCAGTGGCTTGCTTACAATTTAAGTTTTCTTTCTTGCTCGTGTGTCTGTCAGCTGTGGCTAAACTGTGATTCTTCTCTCGGCTTTGACTCTGTTCCACATATCTTCTTCATTTTGGGATCAAGACTGAAGCAGTAACCCCTAACTGGGACATGCCACTCCTGTGACAGAAGGAAAATAGTATGAGCACTGGTGGAAATAGACAATGGTTCCCAGATCTTCTACCCAGATACTGCCATTGTCCAAAGCAAGTAACTGGTCAAACCAATTGGGAGGCACTGAAAATCACCTGGCAACTGGCCAGGAGATGTAATCCTCTCACAGGAAGAAGAGGGATCATTAGGAACAATCAGACCACGTCTAACAATGGTTTTGTGGCAAAGTTATAGGCAAATGGCATCTTAGACCTTTCTGAATGAATAAAACCAAATTTTTAAAATAGAGTATTAAATACAAGAAGTAAAACTTTCTACTAAGTAAGAAATTATTCAAGTGTAATCAAGATAAATGGAGCTGCATTTGATATGATTAATCACCTCCAATTGGCTAATGCTCATGAAGAGTCTGAATAAGACCATACAGATGCTTAACAATCTCTAGCTTTGCAACAAGTGTTTTACTTTGGGATTTTCAGGTGTAACATTCATTTATCACAGAATGCTCCTCCCTTTTTAAAAGACTATTAGATAAAATATATGAATACTTGAATTCTGATACAGCAAATGTGAAAATGAGCTTTGCTGGTCATTCCTTCATCATAGTCTATGTTCCAGCCACATGTCTTCTTTCTGTTCCTCAAATATTCTTCTGCCTTGGGCCTCATTGGTTGGTCCGACTGGAATCCTCCTCTCCAAGTGTTTTGTATAGCTGACTCCTTCTCGCGTTACCTCCTCAAAGAAGCTTTCCCTGACAGCTCTATGGAAAGCATTCTTCCTGCTCCCTGCAGCCCCTTTATTCAGCAACCTGCTCCATTTTTTCCTAACACTTATTCTTCTTATCTGAAATTATTTTACTTATCTATAGATTTGCTCATTATATGTACCCTCCCCTTCCCTCTCAACTAAAGTATAAGCTTCATGAGAGCAGGAACTCTACCAGTCTTGGCCACTGTCGTATCCCCAGCCCAGTGCCTGACACATGGGTGACGTCCAGTGAACATTTGTTAAATGAAATCAAAATACTGTACTGAGTGCTTTTCGTGTGCACATGGATCGTGAGGGTGGTTGAGTCTTGCTATCAATTAAGACATAAGTGATTTGGGGAGAATGATTATCATCCGTATACCACACATTTATTCAACTGTAAAATATGGACAATGATAATTATACTTCCATCAGATTGTTGAGAGGATTAAATGAAATAGTACATGTTGCTAAGGCACATAGTCTCTGGCACTTAGAAAACTCTCAGTATTTCCTATTATGGTATATAAGATTAATATTTTGTTTTTGACTTGTGTAAGCAGCCACTTTGAATTTGTGGTGAGATCTTCAGAGGATCACAAAAATATACTGGTTTCTGTCTTTGAGGAACCTATACTTATTTAAGGGAAAATATTGTGGCAATAAATTGATAATCTAGATAGGGCTATATGTACATCTACTTAGTTAAGTATGGGAAGTTTGGAAAAATTTTCTGTGGATATAAAGGCTCCATGGAGATAAAACATAGGAGGGTAGGGTACTTTTAATTTGAAATAACTAGAGCACATGTTTTTAAATTACCAGAATTTTGGTATCACTTTCAACAGTATTGTTTCTTAAGTGATACAGTATGTGCGTAATTCCTTCTTTGAGTGAGTCCTTTCATGTAATATCTGCCAGGCAATTTAGAATTCCTGGGAGATTAGATTGTTTGGTGAATCTGTTTTAATCACCGACTGGTTTTCCCGATATATGTGTAAGCATATATTGTCTCTTGAGAAATGCTCTGTCAATTTGTTGGTAGAGTTAGATATCTAGGCCGTTTCTCTGGAGAATATCTATAAAGACAACACTTTAGTTTAGGGGAATAGTTGTAGTTTACGATAAGACAGGATCCATTTTCGACATGCCTATTAAGGGCACAGTCAGCTGGTTGTGCTCCTTAAAACCACTTCTGATTACATTCCTGAGTTGGGTCTGCAGCGTTATCTGTCTGTAGGACATATATTAAACCTCTTCATAAGTTCTGGTTACGGAAATTATTTTCCCTGGCTTGTTTCGCTTCCAGTTAGTCATCATTGAAACACAGTTGGGTAGTTGGCTGATACTGTGTTTTATGTGCGTATCCATTACCCCAAACTTGTTTTAAGGCAATTTCAGTTGACCGTCTATCATTTGTAGATTTAGCATTCATGGCTTTAAAATATTTTTGACATGCAATAATATGACCTATCGCTGAGGCACACGTGCGAACTGCACCAGTGTGCTGGAGGATGCGCTTAGTGGGGGAGCCTTGCCTACCTTTCAGCTTTAATTATTTTAGTTGTTGTTGACTTGTTCTTGCTTATATATGGAGTTGTCTTTATTGTGGTGATTAAAAACATTGATTTGTGAGTGTATCTGTCTGAGTGTAAAAAATGTCCATAGCTGAAAGGGAAATGCTACAAATCTGGAACTTACCTCTGCCTACCTACCACTTGTCAAGAGGAGTTTATTTTTATTTCTAAGTTTCATTAGAAAACTGAAAAGAGGCTGGGTGTGGTGGCTGACTCCTATAATCCCAGCTCTTTGGGAGGCTGAGGTAGGTGCACTACTTGATGCCAGGAGTTTGAGACAACCCTGGACAACATGGTGAGACCCTGTCTCTACAAAAAAAATTTAAAGAAATAGTCAGGTATGGTGGCTCCTGCCTATAGTCCTAAGTAATTGGAAGGCTGAGGAAGGAGGATCTCTTGAGCCCAGAAATTTGAGGTTACAGTAAACTGTGATTGCACCACTACACTCTAGCTTGGACAAAAGAGCAAGACCCTGTCTCTAAAACAAAAAACAAAAATCAAAACAAAACTGTGGAAAGACACTATATACTTAACCTACTCAAAGATACCTTTTGAAAACTTTCAAAATGATTTTTATTATGTAATATTTTCATACATATGAAACACTATACATATTTATAAGATATCTGTCTATATTATATAGCTGTCTATATAATATCTATAGTGTAAAGTAGGAACAAGCAACAGCTTGTGGGCCAAATCTGGTTGACCTTTTATAAATAAAGTTTTATTGGGACCCAGTCACACCTAATTATTTATTGTCTGTGATAGCTTTTACACTACAGTGGCCAAGATGAGAATTTGTGACAGAAACCAGATGGCCTATAAAGCCCCAAATATTTACCGTCTGGCCCTTTACAGAAAATTTTTGCAGATTCTTGGTAATAGAATGATAAAATTTGTATCCATGTCCCACTCCTCAGCTTAAGAAATAAAACATTCAAAAATTTTGACATCCCTGTGTTCCCCATAGGAGAAGGAGATTATCCTTCTCCTATGAAAAAGAAACTAATAATCTGAATTTTATGTTTGTCATTTGTTTGTTTTTTATGGAAGTTTATATAGGTATCTTGAAGTAATGTATTTTAAAGATTTACTGATTTTGGGGCCTTGAATGTTTTAGGACTTTAAAAAATGATACCATCCCGTGCAAATTCTCCTATAATTTGCTTTTTTCTCTTAATACTTAGTTTATGAGAATTGGCCATATTGCTATATGAAGTTGTAGTTTATTTTCATTGCTCTGTAGTATGCACACCCTTATATGCATATTTCACTATTTATTCATTTTTCTGTTTCTAGTATTTTTCTAATTTCCAACAGTGCTTCCTTGAATACACTTGTACTTCCTCAGGTTCTGTATGCTACAGAGCTGTATACTGACCACATACATTTATTTATTTTTGCTTTAGATTTCTATTTAACTTCATGGGAAACTGAAAAAAGTGAAT
This sequence comes from Pongo pygmaeus, assembly GCF_028885625.2. Taxonomy (NCBI): domain Eukaryota; kingdom Metazoa; phylum Chordata; class Mammalia; order Primates; family Hominidae; genus Pongo; species Pongo pygmaeus. The sequence continues at coordinate 131,373,565 of NC_072373.2, read as the reverse complement.
TCAGTGATGAGTCCCAGGGACCTCTGTCATATTTTGATGTAAGATTTTGACCCTTGTCATACTTGAGCTTATTGGCCATTAGCTCAAATCCTGATTCTTTCACTTAATAGCAGTTACTGTTTGAACAAGTAATTTAATCTGAAAATAAGAGGGGAAAGAGCACTTACCAATAGTATTTCTGTCTTTCTAACAAGGGGGGAAAATATAGTCTGCAGGAGTGTGGTAAGGTTTACATAAGATAATTCATATAAACCCTTCAAGCAGACATTGTGTACCACACATTTATTATCTCTTTTTGTCCTCTTAGTCCTCTGTGATCTAAGGTGAGCTATGACCTCTCTAAGAAGTTGCAAGTAAAAGAAAACTGAACCTCAGAAAAGTTACCTGACCAAGTTCACTCAGCTGGTGCATGTGTAAACTTGGATTAACTTTAGCACTGCCTATGTACAGAGACTTTTTCTTTTATTATACCACTCTTTTTTTTTCTGCCAGAAGGGAAAATTATGTTAAATAAAATTATGTGAAAAATTTCTAAGGTCAGTCTGTAGCTCTGTAGTATATAAAACTTGAGGAAGTACAAGCATATTCAAGGCAGCACCATTAGAAAGTAGAAAAACTAGTGACAAAAGAATGGATAAATTGTGATATGTGTATGCAAGGGTGTATATATGGTACATAGTGATGGAAATCATGTCAAACAAGATAAGAGTGTTGTATGCCCCTTTATAGAATATGACAGAGGCTGACTTTTCCCCCAGTCACATTTTCAACAGTGTTCCACAGAAAGCCTTTCTCATTTTTATTATTATTATAAGCAGGCAGATTGGAAGGATTTGTAAACCAAAACACAGCTGGCAAGTCTAAATTTAGGCCTATCAAGATGAGTGTCCTTCTTAACAACGTGGTTTCTCAAACTCCTTCCACCTTAAGTTGCTTTTTTACCAGATGTCTCTTGGGTGTGTGTGTTTCTTGTGCATCAGCAATTTTATTTGCATGGCCTTTTCATGCCAGTATTCTGATTTATTACACTTCTCACATGGATTTTTTTTCCCTGTGAACTTACAAAAAGAAAATAGCTGTTTGTGCACAGATGGTGGGTGTGATTTAGTATTATCAGAGTAATTCACGTTATATTTATGAGACATTCCTGAGTAGCATTTCAGTGAGGGATGTTAAGGAAGGACACCTCTTAAAGAGGTCATATCTCACCTTTTAACCTGTTTCTATTGGTGTTTATCACCTGAGCACTCAAATATTGACAAACCATCATTTATTTTAAATTTCAGCTATCTATTTTATTTATTTCAGTGGTAGAATGTTGGAATCATCTAATTGCATTAAAGGAGGGTGGAAAAAAACATTCCCAGAAATTCCTGGAGTTGACTACTAACCTGTTACAAAGAATGGAGCAAAGTTGAAATATTTTAATCATGACTTCTTCCTTTTAGCTTTGCCTCCATCCTCAGATTTTTATTGTGTACCATTTTAAGTGCAGAAATGCTGTGTGAGTTTGCCAGGGCTGCTATAACAAAGTACCACAGACTGGGTGTCTTAAATAACAGAAATGTATTGACTCACAGTTCTGGAGGCCAGAAGTCTGAAATCAAGAAGTCAGCAGAGTTGGTTCCTTCTGAGGGCTGTGAGAGAGGGATCTGTTCCAGACTTCCCAACATGGCTTATAGATCCGTGTTCTCCCAGTGTCTCCGCACATCCTCTTCCCTCCGTCCATGTTTCTGTGTCCACATTTACCCTTTTTATAGAAAGATACCAGTCGTAATTGGATTAGGGCCTATCCTAATGACCTCATTTTAACTTCATCAGATCTGTAGGGACCCCATGTCCAAATAAGGTTGCACTCCACGGTACTGGGGATTTGGGCTTCAGCATATGAATTTGGGTGAGGGAACAATTCGACCCATAACAAATGCTTATAATAAGCCCCGAGTAACAACAGAAAAACTTACACTTAATTTGTGATTTTTGCAATAAATTCTATTATCATGCTAACACCAATCTAATCCATTTATTTCAGTTAAGTTATTTAAGTGGTTTTTCTGACAGTGGATGTATTGTTTTGGAGTAAGGATAAAAGACCATGAATTGCAACACAGGCTTTCTTCTATATGAAACACACTCAAATCTCAGCCTGAAACCATCCCAGGATTTTCTTGTGTGTGTGCATTTTCACTGTTCTAGCTATAGGAGTAAATGTTATTTAAGAAGTAGAGATTTGTCACACAGATAATTTTTATTATGCTATAATCTGTTGAAGGAAAAAATAAAAAGATATATTTTCATCATTTAAATGACCCTAAGATAATGGTCTTATATCCAAATAGAGACAGACACACATCCATTATTGTGGAGGTGAGACCTTTGTTTGGAAAGAACAAATTTTATTGATCCATTTCTCCTGAAACGCATCAACCGCAAAAGGTTAAATGGAGTTCTTTTTGGTTAATTGCTTCTTTGGATCTTCCCAAACACTTATTTTCTTCAGTTATTCATGTCCAAATGTTAAGTCTTTTAAGTATTGTCAGTATATTTTCTTTCCTTTTTTTGAAGTGAATATAAAACACTTTAGATAGTCAGTTTTATTGAGGTTTTAAGAATGCTTTTGAGTGATTCATAGTAATTTAAATCCTTCTACTGAAATCTTGGATGTTGCTAAATTTCAGCCTGTAATTTTCTGCCTTTGCTAGATATCGAAGCATATTTTTATGACACCACACTGTACTCATTGGAATTGTGAGCGTTTGTAAATTCATGCAGATCTTTCCCACTCTACAAAAGGATGCATTTCAAGTGGAAGAAATAGAATGCTAAATTATGTAGTAGGTAAAAGAAGTAGGCTGTGGTGAGTTGGGAGGATGAGCAAAAAGAATGCCAAAGCACGTTTGTACGTAATGTCAGTAAAATACAAAGTACGTTTGCCCACCAAATTAAAATTTGTCAGCTTACAAAGTTGCTATTTATATGAAATGGTTTTTGAGAGAGATTTTTGTACATGCTGATTACACATTTATTTGGAAGCTCTAAATTCTGGTTTTAATGGCTGCTTAGTATTTCATTGTGTTAGCATCCCATAACTTATTATTTAACTATGCAACCTTGTTAAGAAAAAAATCAAATATAATCCAAGGTATTCTGCCAAAACAGCCCTAGGCAACTGTTTTATCACTATGGTTCTTACTGTCTCTGAGCACATCATGTACAATGTTGACTCTAACAATTTTAACATTTTTTCTGGTTACAAAATATAACATATGTTTTAGAATATTTGGAAAATAAAGAAAATCACATAGAAAAATATTAAACCCAACAGCAATCCCCACATCTGGAATAATTCCTGTTAACTTTTTTTTTTAATAGCTGCTGAATTCCCTGTCTCCCTCCCTGCCATACACATACACACACATTGGAATCTGGTTTTACACAAATTTTATATTTTGCCATTTTTTTCTGAATAACATACTGTGAAACTTTTTCCAAGTTATTGTATGTTCTTCTAAATCATCTTTTAAGTTACTGTGTTGTATTCTATCATATGGATAGCATTCATTATATCCTCCCATAGAGATATAAAATGATTTATTTCACTAAATTTTTTTGCAAGACATTTATTGCTTCTAAATTTTCTGTGTCTGATTAATCCAACTGAAATTTGTCTTCTACTCCTTGTGCAATGCTTAAATGATCACAAATCTTTTTGTGATAATAGGCTGAACCTTCGTAATCTTCATGACTATTGTTATTCTTCTTTCTTCAGTTAGCATATCCTGTGATACTATCTCTTCTGTTATTAATTGAAGGATGACCTACATGTTACATTATAGTTTACAGAGCTAAACTTTTTGTGGGAAGAGCCTTTAGAGCAGTGCTCTGAGTATTATCGATGCTTCAAAAGCATTTTTATTGATTTGGTTTGAGGAGAAAACAAGTCCATATTATGATTTCATCTTTTTTTCCCATTCATAGTTTCACAAAAAAGTATCTCTTCTTAAAACATCAGAATTTATTACATTGTACTATATTAATGCATTTGGATCCGAGATATTTTGAAAATCATCAGGTCCAACTTTGTAATTTAACATAGAAAGGCTGAATTAGTGGTTCAGTGCCTGCCTAGTCAATGGCAGAGATAGGACTAGAAGCCATTTTTGGCCTCCTTTATGATTTTTTTTTTACTCAGTACTGGCCAACTTTGTTGCTAAGCTAAAATGGGCTTTGTTGCAGATTTAATATTCACATCAGTTAACTTTATAATCTTATACATAACAACAGACGAAACTTTTGATTCCAACATCTGTATCACTACTTTAGGGGAACAAATGTATCTAAAAGAAAAAGTATAGAGTTGGAGAACAAGTTCTTACTACCACTGCAGAGATAACTCAAATATTCTGTTGAGAGTGTTAGTTTTATCTTTGCATGTGAAAGAACCATTATTTGAATTTAAAGTTTACCATAATTATCTTATGTTTCAATTAATTTTATTTATAAAGAATAACATGTAGCCCTTCCTTTCCCATCTTTTTCTTTCTTTTATTTAGACAGAACTATTGAAGGTGACTGAGCAGATGACCAGTGTTGCCAATTGAAATTGAAGCTGAGGAGGCATCCTGCATGGTTGGGGTTGGGAATAAGGCTGCCTTGGCCTGTGTGGTCAGAGTAGAGGAGGAAGCCGGTGTGGTTGGGAGATTGGTTACATACAGGGGAATTGAGCCAATAAGTGAACATATTTGGGATAATAGGAGCCAGGCTTCTCACTGCTGGCAAAAAGAGTTATAAATATGGAAAAGGGAAAGGCTAGATAAGCCATGACATGTCAAATTAGAAATACAGGTATATAGGCCGGGTGTGGTGACTCATGCCTGTAATCCCAGCACTTTGGGAGGCCGAGGTGGGTGGATCACAAAGTCAGGAGTTCAAGACCAGTCTGGCGAAGATGGTGAAACCCCATCTCTACTAAAAATACAAAAATTAGCCAGGCATTGTGGTGGGCGCCTGTAATCCCAGCTACTTGGGAGGCTGATGCAGGAGAATTGCTTGAACCGAGGTGGCGGAGGTTGCAATGAGCCGAGATCTCACCACTGCACTCCAGCCTGGATGACAGAGTGAGATGCCATCTCAAAAAAAAAAAAAAAAAAAAAAAAAAGAAATAGAGGTGTATAATTCTAATTTGTGAACTCTTGGTATTTTATATCTGTATCTAGCCATAGATCTAGAGCTGTATGAGTCTGTGTGTATGTGTGTGTGAGTCTGTTCTTGCATTGTTTTTAAGAAATACCTGAGGCTGGGTCATTTATAAAGAAAAGAGGTTCATTTTGGCTCACGGTTCTGTATGTTGTACAGGAAGCATGGTGCTGGCATCTACCTCTGGTGAGGGCTTTAGGCAGCTTATGATTGTAGTGAAAGGTGAAGGACAGCCAGCATGTCATGTGGCCAGAGAGGGAGCAAGAGAAAGAGGAAGATCCACGGTCTTTTAATAAACCAGATGTTGCCTGAACTCATAGACTGAGAACTTACTCATTACCATAAGGATGGCTCCAAGCCATTCATGAGGGATTCACCCCAATGATCCAAACACCTCCCACTAGGCCTCACTGCCAACATTGGGGGTCACATTTCAACATGAGATTTGGAGAGGGCAAACATCTAAACTATATCAGTGTATATATGTATGTGTATGTCTCATACATTTATTTCCTAGCACTAATATCTTGGTTTGTAAATACCAATCTTCTCTAAAAGGAACCAGAGCTCCTCAAAGAAATGTCTGATTCCAGAGCTTGGGCAGGGAAAGAACAAAATATTATAAACTTGAAACATCTTGTTCTAAAAAGTAAAGTGCTCAAAGAATAATGAAGACATATCGAAAACATACTGGTGCAGCTTTAAGGGGCTCCCACTTGTCAAACTTGGGACTGTTTAAACATCAAAATAAATTATGTTAATGAATTATATCCACTGAATAAAATAGGAATCTGTGAGTCTGTAGTCATATAATTAATTTGAGTCTATCATCATATAATGAATTAATTATAGTCATATAATTAACTTAAACAAAATATTATACTCTTTAGTCTCCTTAGTGGAAAGCCTATTGATGATATCAATGTTGAAAAATAAAAAATAGCAATATACATATATACACTGATATAGTTTGGAGTGAGAGGGAATGAATACATGAATAGTGAACACTCAGGAAAACAAAAACTGGGCTGGCACAGTGGCTCACACCTGCAATTCCAGCACTCTGGCAGGTTGTATTAATCTGTTTTCACACCGCTGATAAAGACATAACCGAGACTGGGAAATTTATGTAGGAAAAAGGGTTTAATGGACTTACAATTCTGCATGGTTGGGGAAGCCTCAATCATGGTGGAAGGCAAAGAGAAGCAAGTCACATCTTACATGGATGGCAGCAGGGCAAAAGAGCTTGTGCAGGGAAACTCCCATTTTTAAAACCATCAGATCTTGTGACACTCATTATCATGAGAACAGCATGTGAAGACTTGCCTCCATGATTCAATTACCTTCCACCAGGTTCCTCCCACAACATATGAGAATTGTGGGAGTTACAATTCAAGATGAGATTGAGTGGGGACACAGTCAAACCATATCACTCCACCCCTGATGCCTCCTAAATCTCGTGTCCTCACATTTCAAAAACAATCATGCCCTCCCAATAGTCCCCAAAGTCTCAACTCATTTCAGCATTAACTCAAAAGTCCACAGTCCAAAGTCTCATCTGAGACGAGGCAAGTCCCTTCCACCTATGAGCTTCTAATATCAAAAGGTTAGTCACTTCCTAGATACAATGGGGTACAGGCATTGGTTAAATACAGCCATTCCAAATGGGAGAAATTGGCCAAAACAAAGGAGGTACAGGCCCATGCAAGTCCAAAATCCAGTGGGATAGTCAAACCTTAAAACTCCTAAATGATTTCCTTTGACTTCATGTCTCACATACAGGTCATGCTGATGCAAGAGGTGAGTTCCCATGGTCTTGGGCACCTCTGCTTCTGTGGCTTTGCAGGGAATAGCCCCCCATCTGTCTGCTTTCATGGGCTGGCATTGAGTGTCTGTGGCTTTTCCAGGGGCACAGTGCAAGCTGTCAGTGGATCTACCATTCTGGGGCCTGGAGGATGATGGCCCTCTTCTCACAGCTCCACTAGGTGGTGCCCCAGTAGGGACTCTGTGTGGGGGCTCCAACCCCACATTTCCCTTTTGTACTGCCCTAGCAGAGGTTCTCCATGAGAGCTCCATCCTTATAGCAAACTTCTGCCTGGCCTTGCAGGCATTTCCATACATCCTCTGAAATCTAGGTGGAGGTTCCTGAACCCTAATTCTTGACTTCCATGCATTGTCTGTCCCAACACTGTGTGGAAGCTGCCAAGGCTTTAGGCTTGCACCCTCTGAAGCCATGACCTGAGCTCTATATTGGCCCCTTTCAGCCATAGCTGAAGCAGCTGGAGCAGCTGGGACATAGGACACCAAGTCCCTAGGCGGCACACAGTATGGGGACCCTGGGCCCAGCCCACAAAACCACTTTTTCCTCCTAGGCCTCTGGGCCTATGATGGGAGGGGCTGCCATGAAGACCTCTGGCATGCCCTGGAGAGATTTTCCCCACTGTCTTAGGGATTAACATTTGGTTCCTTGTTACTTAATGCAAATTTCTGTAGCTGGGTTGAATTTCTCCTCAGAAAATGGAATTTTCTTTTCTATCGCATTGTCAGGCTGCAAATGTTCTGGACTTTATGCTCTGCTTCCCTTTTAAAACTGAATGCCTTTAACAGCACCCAAGTCACCTCTTGAATGCTTTGTTGCTCAGAAATTTCATCCACCAGATACCCTAAATCATCTCTCTCCAGTTTAAAGTTCCACAAATCTCTAGGGCAGGGGCAAAATGCCACCAGTCTCTTTGCTAAAACATAACAAGAGTCACCTTTGCTCCAGTTCCCAACAAGTTCCTCATCTCTATCTGTGATCACCTCAGCCTGGGTTTCATTGTCTGTGTCATTATCAGCATTTTAGTCAAAGTCATTGAACAAGTCTCTAGGGAGTTCCAAACTCTCCCACGTTTTCCTGTTTTCATCTGAGCCCTCCAAACTGTTCCACCCTCTACCTGTTGTCCAATTCCAAAGTTGCTTCCACATTTTCAGGTATCTTTTCAGCAGTGCCCCACTCTCAGTACCAATTTACTGTTAGTCCATTTTCATGCTGCTGATAAAGACATACCTGAGACCAGGCAATTTATATAGGAAAAAGGGTTTAATGACTTACAATTCCACGTGGCTGGGGAAGCATCGCAATCATGGTGGAAAGCAAGGAGGAGTAAGTCACATCTTATGTGGATGGCAGCAGGCCAAAAGAACTTGTGAAGGGAAACTCCCATTTTTAAACAATCTCATGAGACTTATTCACTATCAGGAGAACAGCATGGGAAGGACCCGCCCCCATGATTCAATTGTTTCCCACCAGTTTCCTCCCATGACACATGGGAATTGTGGGAGTTACAATTCAAGATAAGATTTGGGTGGGGACACAACCAAACCTTGTCACAGGCCAAGGCAGGAGGATTGTTTGAAGCCAGGAGTTTGATACCAGCCAGGGCAACATAGCAAGACCTTATCACTGTAAGATATTTTTTAAGGCAGTAGAAAAATGAAAATGTAATCATAATTTCACTATATGGCTTGGCTGTGAATAAAAATGATTTTTTTCTTAAACCTGGATCTACCTTAAAATGGTGATAAATTAAGATGATGGGAGAGAGAAAAACATATGTATATATTTGAGAAAAGGAAACATTGCCTATAAAATAGCTTCAAATAGGTCTATACCATAATAGAAAGTGAAAGATGAGAAATGGTTCCAGATTGAAGGGGACCAGAGATATAACAGTTAAATGTAACAGATGAACCTGGATTTAGTTCTGTACCAGAGGGGAAGAACATTTTCTTTTTAAGATATTTTTGGGACAGAGAAATTCAAAAGGGTCTGTGGATTAGACTGTTGTATTGTGTCAGTGCTAATTTCCCGATTCAAATACCTGTATCGGTACTATGGTTATATAGGAGAGTGTTCTTGTTTTCTGAAAATACACACAGACCTATTTAGGAATAATGGGGCAACATGTTTCTAGCTTACTCTCAATAAGTAAAAGTTTTCTCATCCCTGCTTTTCTCTCTTTTGCTTTCTCTCTCCTTAACTTTCTTGTACCAGTTGTAATTTATCTACAGGTCTAACATAGGCATGCTTCCTGTCACATTTATGTCATTATTCTATCAGTTTTCTTTTCTTCCTTTTTTTGTCCTCCTTTCACTTCCTTTTTTAATTTCCTTTCTTCCTTGTTTTTCTCTCTCACCTTCTCTTTTTCCTTTCCTCCTTTGCTTACTCCCCTTTCTTGTTCTGTTTTTCACCATCTCCTTTTCCTTCCTCCCTCCCTCACTTCCTTTATTCTTTCTCCCTGTCGTCTCCTTGACACCCTGGATATTTATTTTCCTGGTCCAGTATATATGGGCTGTTCTCTAGGTTTGCTGCAAAACTGTCAACCTAGAACATTATTTTCCAGGGAATTCCCTTTACCTTAGTCTTCTGTTGTATCTCTTGTTTTTAGATTCTATTTTTTCTTTCTTGGCATATTCCCTTATTTTGGAGAAGTAAAGAACTTCCAAATAATAGGTACATGGGAAGTAAGTTTTTGAAATCTTCTATGTCTGAAATGGCTTTATTCTACTTGTATATTTGAATGACAATTGCCTGGATATGTATAATTCTAGGTGGAAAATACTTCTCTCAAAAATTTGAAGACATTAGTTTATTATCATGTAGTTTCCAGCATCACCGTTTAAGAACTCTGATGCCATTCTGATTCCCAAGATTCCTCCTTTATTTTACTTATATTCTTTCTTAAATCTTTCAGGAATTTAAAAATCTCTAGTATTATGAAATGTCATGGTGATGGATGTTTGTAGGATTACCACCTACCCAACCAGTGTCCTGTTCATTTTGGGGAGACCTCACAGGCACTATCAACCTGGAAACACTTTATGTCAAGGATATTTTTCTTTCTCATTTTCTGGAATTCCTTTTATTCAGGCACTGCCTGCCTGAATCCTTTCATTTTAAAAAATCTTCTCATTTTCCATCTCTTGTTCTTTTGATTCACATAATGGGACAGTTCTTGAGCTCTGATTTTCAAACCTTCTGTTGCATTTTTATATTGCTATCATATTTTAATTTTCATGAGTCTCTTTTTTGGTTGGTGTTGTTGCTGTTCTCTGAATTTTCTTTTTAAAAACAGCATGCTTTCATTCATGGATTTAATATTTTATCTTTCTGGTATTTCATGGTTTTTTAAAAGTGTTTATGCTCTGTTCTATCTGCTTCCTCTAATCTTCTGTTTTGGTTTGTTTGTGACTTTATTTCACATCAGAGCCTTACCTCATGTTTAGATGTTTGGTAGTTCCTACACCAAATAATAAAAAGCAGAGTAGACATTCTGCATGCATGGCAGGGGCTTTGATGTAGGGTGGTTATGCAGAGACCTGACTAATTCATTAGACGACTACAACTGTCAGTTGTCAGTTTTTCTCCAAGATCAGCTAAGAGAGGAAACTTCCAACTATGGTGGGTGCTGTGGTATGAATATTTGTGTCCACCCAGAATTCATACATAGAAATGCTACTGCCAAGCTGATGATAGTAGGAGGTGGAGCCTTTGGGAGGTGATTAGGTCATGAGGGTGGAGCTCTCATGATTAGGGTTGGCGCCCTTATAAAAGACCCCAGAGAGACCCTCCCCCCTTTTACCATGTGAGATTATAGTGAAAGGAAGCTGTTCTGTAAAGTGGGCCCTCACCAGATGCTGAATCTGCTGACATCTTGATCTTAGACTTCCTAGTTTAGAACTGTGAGAAATAAATTTCTGTTGTTTGTAAGCTACCTAGTTTATTGTATTTTTCTTTAATAACAGCCTGAATGGACTATGATGGGGTGGGGGTTGCACCTTCCTGCCAACGTTCTTGGGACCAGGTGAACAGGGTTGCATGTCTTTTGGTCTGGTATACAGGACTTTCACTTGATATCTGTATTTTCATAGGACCTCTTCCCTATCCTACTGGATGCCCTCGAGTTCAGACCTTTCAGAAAGTAGACTTCCAGTGTTCTGCCAGATTGGGGTGGGAAAGTTACCAGATTGCCTAGGGTAGGTGAGGGAATCTGAGGTTCTAACTGTTTTTTGTTTTATTAGATCTTCTTAATAACCAATCATCTGGTTTCTGCTCTGCCACAACCTTTATGTCCACAGGTTCTTAGTGCCTCCAATTCTTGAACCTTTCTGGCATTCTACATCATAAATATCCTTGCTTCTTCCTAGTTTACTGTTCTCTTCTAGATTACTTTTCAGTTTTCTCTGCACTGCTATTTTAGTTACCACTTGACGATCAGATCTCCAGTTTCCAAAAAGCAGTTGGCACATTTCATTTACTATAGTTTTTTCTTCTTATTCTTGTCTGAGTCCGTTAGTGCTACTGTGACAAAATATCTGAGACTGGGTAATTTATAAATAATAGAAATTGATTTCTCACAGTTCTGGAGGCTGGGAAGTTCAACATGAATATGCTGGCAGTTTTGGCATCTGGCGAGGGATGCTCTCAGCTTCCAAGATGGTGTCTTTTTGTTGTGTCCCCACATGGCAGATGGTGAAAGGGCAGGAGAGGCACTAGGTCGTTCCCTACAGCCCTCTTATAAGGTGGCTAGTACCATTCATGAGGGCTCTACCCTTATGACTTACCTTTAAAGGCTCCACCTCTTAATACTATTGCATTGGGGATTAAGTTTCAACATGACATTTGGAGAGAACAGAAACATTCAAACCATAGCAATCCTTGAGGGTTTATACTTTTCATTTGTTTGTTTCTTTCTTTACTGTCATCTTTTGGGTGGGATTTTCAAGAGGAGACAGGTAAAAATACATGTTCAGTACACCACATTTAACTAAAAATCCAATAATCCCTTTTGTTCTTATATTTCATTAATATCGATAGCATCTAGAAATAGAAGAGTTTGTCTATTGATACTAATTTTTGAATGTTTTATTTCTTAGGATGCCTCATTGATGGACATGAACTCCTTCAGCCCTGTGATGCCAACATCCCCTTTATCAATGATAAATCAAATCAAGTTTGAGGATGAACCAGATTTAAAGGATCTCTTCATCACAGTTGATGAACCTGAAAGTCACGTTACTACAATAGAAACTTTCATTACGTATAGGATTATTACTAAGGTAAACATTGGATGAATATTTTCTTGAATATAGATGCTTTTTATGAAGCTTTGGAAGTAAGTACCTCTTGTTCATTATAATTCTCAACATTCCAGGATCTTAGCTGAATTGACTTTTACTTTTTCAAACCTTTTGGCTAACACATTGCTTCTTATCTGCCCTTCACTTGTTCTGTATTAAGTCAGTGAAATTCAACTTGACTTGAGAAATAGTCACTCATTTTATAGCAGCTATACTTCTTAGAATAAGAATATCTAGGTTTTTAGTTTAAAAAAAGTATTAACAAATACCTTTAGAAAAGATGGGCCTCAAGTTGTTAATAAAAAAAGAAAATGCTTAAACTGTTCGCAATATTATGTATTCAGATTTCTTTGGAAGATTATATATGGTACCATTTGTTTTTCAAAGTGGGGCAGGTGGCCACTTTGTCTCATGTATGAGATACTGTTATGTGTGCAATAATTCAAGGGCAAAGTAGATCTAGAACACAGATCTCTTTAATGGTAGGGCAAAGCGCTACAAAGACAGTTTACCTCAGACACAATTAAGCAACCACCTAGTATAATCTGTATTTTAAGTCCTTTATTTAATAGCATTTTTAAATAATTCTCTTTATAATATTTTATGAAGCCTCACCCTAGACTTTTATATTTCATAAATGTAAAAGTACATCTCTTTTTTTAGCAGAAAAAGTTCTGAACTATGTTCCTATAATCACTTCTTCCAATGAAACTGCCACACTGCTATTAGTTTTGTTTCCTGAATATATATATATATGTCTTATTTCTTCACTCGAATTCTTAAAATCCTTTCTTGACCCCTTATTTCAGGCGGAGCAAAGTGCAGACTTTCTTGTATGACATATAAAGAGGCTTCTCAGTCTGGTGCCCACTTACCATATAAGACTTATTTGTTACACCTCACATTCAGTACCCTTGCTGTCCACTCATGTAGAGCTGCTTCTGTTTTCTGAATATTTAGGGGATCTCTTGCTCTCATAACTGTATATAGTTTTCCTTCTGTTTGCTGTGTCCATCCCCTTCTTAGACAGAAGAAGTCATGTTTAGTTTTCAATATACAACTCAAAATGTTAGATGCCTGTGAAGGCTTCTCTAGTTGTTACTGTCCCCTGGCTGAAATAGTTATTCTTCCTCTGTTTTCTCATACTGTTCTATTGAACTCTTAAGGAATGTAAAACATAAGAGTCAATATAGCAAAACATCAAAAGCATATATTTAATCCAACTAAGCTGTTTTTTTAAATCGATAAAACTGAGATAATAGAACTCACTTCTGTAGGGTTGCAGTAGAATAAGTAATCAGTGCACACCCCACTTAGTAAAGTGCCTAACACACGATAAGTGTTCAGTAATTGCCATCTACCTGTATGTGAATAGATGTTTATTTGTATTTATTCTCAGTGAGTTTGTGAGTTTCTCAAGGAAGGTAACTATATTTTAAGTTATCCATAATTCCAAACACAAATCTTAGGACATAAGAAGTAAACTATTTATTTTGTTGATGAATGAATGAAGGAATTATCTTAGCTATATCAAGATGTGGTAGAGCAAGACAACATGGAGTTGAATCTTGATTTCTCTCCTTCCTTGCTATGTGACTTGGACAATTTAATTAACCTCTCTATATTAGTTTTCTTGTTTGTAAATAGGATAACAGTACTAACCTTATAAGGTCTTTATGAAAATGGAATATGTTAATACAGGCATACTGCTAGAGTAGAGCCAAATTTCTTCTATTAATACTGTTATAATTATCTATTGTCATTATCCATTCTAGCAAATAATTTGTGAAACTGAATTATTTTTCCATCATTTGCGTCTCTCAGAAAGACACTCTTTCAAAAGGCACCTTATGAGTCTCATTCTGATCATGGACATACTGTTCTTCTGAGTTTTCCTGTTTACACATACTTTAAATGGACTGGTCTTGTAGTAATAGTAGTAGTAATAATAATATTAAAGCGTGTAAACTAGCAAACATTTACTGTGTGACTGCTTTGTGCCAGGTAATATTCTAACCAGTTTCTACATGTTAACTCATTAAGGTTCACAGTAATCCTCAAACACAGATATTATGATTTACCCCCATTTCATGCATGAGGACACTGAAACTTAGTAGCTTGTTAAAGGTTACACAACATTGTAATTAGCTGAGCTGAGATTTAAATCCAAACAGTTTACTTTCATAGTATACATTTTTTCTATTATATTTTTGTGCATTTAGGTATGGATGTGGTAAACTTTCAGTTTCACTATTATAAACTGACTTCCTTTGTTCTATTTCTTATTACTAGTATATAGACTATGTCTATATATACAGAAATATATATTAGAGATACAAATATATAAATAGTACAGGTAGATCATGTTATCAAATAGTCTTTTCTTATTATCATTTACTTATTTATTCTACAAGCTTTTATTGAGTACCCCCTTTGTCCCAAGTATTGTGCTTATATATTAAGAATATGTCAGTGATCAGGATAGGTATGACAAAAGGAACTTTCTACTTTCCTGGTGTTTTCTCTCTGAGGAAGGGGTGTTTGCATATGATGATATTAAATAATTAATTTTGTACTGTGTTAGTTTGTTCTCATGTTGGTAATAAAGACATCCCCAGTACTGGGTAATTTATAAAGGAGGGACATTTAATTGACTCACAGTTCCACATGGCTGGACTAGGGGGCTCACAATCATGGCAGAAAGCAAGGGGGAAGCAAGACATGGCAGCAAGCAGGAGAGAGCTTGTGCAGGGAAACCCGCATTTATAAAACCATCAGATATCATGAGCCTTATTCACTACCATGAAAACAGTATGGGGGAACTGCCCCTATGCTTCAGTTATCTTCACCTGGCCCCGCCCTTGACACATGGGGATTATTACAATTCAAGATGAGATTTGGATGGGGACACAGCCAAACCATATCATATACTAAGTTATTTATTTATAGTTATAAATATTTTGAAGGAAAAATATTGGATATTATGAGCATGGGATACACCATCTAATTTGGAAGTTGAAAGATGGCTTTCCTGGGAAAATCTTGGTTTTATAAATATTTATATTCATGGATACTAAGGATTGTAAGCATAAATGAATATACACATATGTACGTGTACAATCACCTATTTAGGAGTACTTAAGAATGATCCATCTGTAAATGATTGTATCGGGAAGACCACATTTGTGGCATCTGTTCTTTTTATGAGAAATTACCCTTTGTTGTCTAGGTTAGCATATTTTAAGTGACTGTTATAAAGAAGTATTTTCTCTTTTGGAGATCTAGAGATGTATGTTCTCTTAGTACATATAAGAGTAAGAATGAAGAGATTTAACAAGATACTTTCCTTCCACTTTCTCTTTGTGAAAACAAAACTATAAATGCCTGTCACTGTATAGTTAGGAGTTAAGCTATATTCTTGATTGGCTGAACTGACTATTAGGTTTCATTTTCCCTCAAAAAAAGTTTTCTAAATAGTGAGTTTAGAATAACTGTTCACACTTGACCGAAGGTTGGTATTTTTGGAATAAATGCATTTGGGGGTAGAGATCACACGAGTTCATTAGTACTAAACTTCAAGTACCCAAGCTTTTATGGTCAAACATGAAAAATTGGCCAGCATTTTCAATGTTGCTTCCATAGAAAACTGTGTTCTATGTTAGAAGCATTATTTGTACTCCAAATGCACTTTATGAAATACATGATATTTCTAAGTTGGATATATGTTATCAAACCCAGATAGTTCTACAGTTTGGAAGCTTTGGTTTGGAAGCTTTTGTGCGTCTTTTTTCTTTTTTTCTTTTTTCAAGACAGAGTCTCGCTCTGTCACCCAGGGTAGAGTACAGTGGTGTGATCTTGGCTCATTGCAACCTCCGCCTCCTAGGTTCAAGCGATTCTCTTGCCTTAGCCTCCTGAGTAGCTGAGATTACAGGTGCTCGCCACTACGTCCGGCTAATTTTTGTATTTTTAGTAAAGACGGGGTTTCACCATGTTGGTCAGGCTGGTCTTGAACTCCTGGTCTCGTGATCTGCCTGCCTCGACCTCCCAAAATGCTGGGATTACAGGCGTGAGCCACTGCAGCATCTTATAATGATCAAATTTGTCCACTTTAGAAGGGACAATGATTCTAATCCTTGCTGTAGGGAAAATAGTCTTGTTCCAAACCCTGCTGATAATGACTGTTTTCCTTATCATATTCCTACATATGTATCTCTTACAGCCCTTCAAGAGAAGAATGAAATCTTACAGTAGGAAGAAATAACATATTCTTCTCGTTGCTTGCACTTATCCTCTGTTTTCTTCTTCTGTTGTACTACATTAGAGAATTCTTTTGAGTCAGTGACAGAGTGATGAGGATAGACCGAACCAATTATTTGACTTGATTTTATATCTTCTTACTGGAATTTATACTAGATTGTTTTATGCTTACATAAAATGTTGGATATTCTTGAAGACATATACAGCTCAATCTTATTTTAACTGCTGGCTTTTTTCTTTTGAGTGCTTCATTGTTCGTTATGGCAATTTATATTCTTAGAAATTGGTAGTGGACCTGTACATATGTACCCGGTACAAGGAGATGCTCAGTAATATTTTTTAATGAGTTACTCTAAACCATGTTTTGGGTGCATATGTATGTGTGCATGCATCTATTTGCATATGGACATACACCAACCAGTGTATATTATTAAACTGTGCTGGTACTTGATTTAGTTTCCTGTTTTTACCATTTCCATATCATGTACCATGTGGTATAATAGTTAAAATTTTGTAGTGTTTTGTGAACATTTAGTTTTTTAGATTTGTGCATTTCATTTGCTCCCACTTTTTCCCATTATAAAGGGAACGTTGTACAAAGATACATTGTATAATATTCTAAACATTCATTTTAAGAGAATAAACTTTGGAAAGTATAGCTTTCATGGACCTTATTTTATGACAATGAAGATTGCATCTTATGACTTGGACTGTTTAATTTACAATTGTGTACATCTGTGTGGGTGATTGATATTTCTGGTGAGTGTGAAATATATATGCAATGTGTTATTCCATGTTTACTTCTGCAGGAAAATTCAACCTAAATATTACTGCATGTAATTTTTAATATGCAAAAATTCAGTTAAATAAGGTACTGGTGTGAGTGACTGTTTTCCTATGAGAGGTGAGTGTGCATTAGATAACTCATATTTTTGTCTTTGGCTTGGGACTCAGGCAATAGAAATGAGGTTGATATTGTACCCATGTTCTTCTTGTCACATGTGTTGGCATGGATTTTTGGTTTGTTGAGAACAGATATTTTAATGTATTTGCTTAATTTTTAGGAGTTTAGGCATATAACCCAAAATAAAATTCTTTGAGAAATGACAGGAAGATTTTCTTTTCACATCAAATGTCTATTAATTACTTCTTTTTAAACAGTGGTAAAATCACTCTAAAATGTTAGAATTTTCATATACCAAAAGCAAATCCTAGCACAGCAATTCATTTGAGCAAATTCCAAGAAAACATTTTTCTCAGTTACATTCAGGTTATTTTCCAAATTGCAAAAATAGGACTTTCCTCAAATTCTGAATTCTGATCATCTTGAGAAAAGAAATATATTTGAAACCTAAATTCAGAACACACTTGCTTGTTAGTGAGAAAGTCATGCCAAAGATAATAGTAGTTAAAATCTTGTGGAAGGCAGATGGTTGTTGTAAGACAGATTTTTCAGTTTGGATTTTAAATTTAAGTATGATATTTGCTTTCTTTCTGGAAATACCAGAAAGTTTGCTTTATTTCATCTGCTACATGAATAGATGACAAAAAAGAAAAAAAAATTACAGGCTGACAAACACTGAATAATTAGGATTTGTTAATTTTTCTTAGAGACCCATTTATTTCACAATGTCTAAAATAACATTAGGCAAGTTTCTTCTGTCTTATATTGCATGTGCTGTTATTTTCTCTTACTTTCTTCAGACATCTCGTGGGGAATTTGACTCCAGTGAATTTGAAGTTAGGAGACGGTATCAAGATTTCCTTTGGTTGAAGGGAAAACTGGAAGAAGCACACCCCACTCTGATTATTCCAGTAAGTTTGCAAAATTTTTTTTTCATAGAATAGCTACCAGTTTTCTGTTGAGTCTTTTTGAATGCCTAAAACCTAATTTCAGACCTTAAGTTCACTGTAATTCATTTATCTTAGGAATAATATTGATTTCTAAATGTTTCAATCAGTGTACACTTTAAAAAAAAAAAAAACTCTTCATAATATATTATGATTTCTCATTTTTGGTTCTAACATTGTGAATTTTTAAAAATTATTTTAATAAGAAATGATCCGATGTTCAACTAGTCTTCCAAAAAGGGAAAGCGTAGAATTGCTTATAAACCTATGGCTAATAATACTTGAATACCTTTTTAATTTTTTTTGCCTTAGCCATTGCCAGAAAAGTTTATAGTAAAAGGAATGGTGGAACGCTTTAACGATGACTTCATTGAGACACGCAGGAAGGCTTTACATAAATTTTTGAACCGAATTGCTGATCATCCAACTTTAACATTTAATGAAGACTTCAAAATTTTTCTCACTGCACAAGCTTGGGTAAAGGATTTTTATTTATACTCATATAATCTTTGGGTGTCTGTATCTATAGTAGATTGTATTCTTCCTCTTGTTTCATTACAAATCACGCAGTGGTGTACTTGAATTGAGATGGAATTTTTCAGAAACACTGGAGAGTTATCCTTCAGATATAACCCTGTGTCAAATCTACATATAAATATTACAGAAATCTTGTATCTTCTCCATGTGTGTGTATATATATATACACACACACACACACACACACACACACACTCTCTCTCTCTCTCTCTCTCTCTCTTTCTGTCTCTCTAATGTTTTAATGTCAGGGTGCTTCTTGCATAAATAGCAAATACTGAACAGGTATAAATATATTTCTTTCATTGACACTATAGTTGATCCTTGAACAACATGGCGGTTAGGGAAACCAACCCCTTATGAAATTGAAAATCCATGTGTAACTTTTAATTTCCCAGAAACTTAACTACTAGTAGCCTCCTGTTGATTGGAAGCCTTAACTGTAACAAACAGTTGGTTAACACATATGTATACCTTTTGTGTATTATATACTGTATTTTTTGCAATAAAGTAACCTAGAGAAAAGAAAATGTTATTTAAGAAAATCCTAAGGAAGACAAAATATACTAACAGTATTCTACTGTATTTATTGATACCATAAGTTTATGTTGTCTGTTTACAAGATGAATTGTCGGTCTGAAATGGAGGGCAATGACAGTGGCAGACCTCAGTCTATGGTGTTTAGCAAGCAATTCAACTTTTTTTGTAATGACGTGACTTTTCTTGGCTTCTTGGGAACATTTCCAGCATCACTAGTGGCACTTCATATGGGTCCCATGGTATTATTTCAGGTTTATAGTACTGCACTAAACACAATAAAAAAAATACATGGGAACCACAAGAGATCACTTTTTACTGCTATACCCAATTTACTGGAGAGATGAACTACTAACACGGAGATGATCAGCGTCACATGGCATTTTAAGCAGATATTCACAACGCTTGAGCTTGCCACAAATAGCAACAGGAGGGCTACAAAAATAGTACAATAGTACAGTGTGTACTGTAGTTAATTTTAAGCAGTTTTGATTTAATACTGCATCTTTATGTTTGTTTACATTTCTCTCAGCTGCAAATGGTGGCATGTGAGTCAGAATATGTGCATACGTTTTGATAAATTTTAACTTTTTGTAATAGATTTATATACATTTTAGGGTAGTAAATGATAGACTAGTATCCACATATATTTTGTGGATTCATGACATACCTTTCTCTCAGTTTTTTCTACATTTTTGGACTATGGTTTGTGAGTTTTTTTTAATTGTCGCAAATCTTCAAAAAATTTTCCAATATATTTATTGAAGAAAGTCCACATATGTGGACCTGCTCAGCTCACACCTGTGTTGTTCAAGGGTCTACTTTATTTTGAGTAATAATGGATCAGGGCTTTTTAAGTTAGGATAAAAGTCCTTATTAAATGGGTAGATGGATGAATGGAGATGGATGGATGGATGGATGGACGGACGGACGGATGGACGGACGGACGGATGGACGGACGGACAGACAGACAGATAGATAATATAATCTCCTTACTTTTCCTTTAATTATCTAAGTGGGGGAGTGCCTAATTTTTAATACAGAAACCTTATCCATTCTACTTGTTTTTTCTTTTATTCTATAAAGCTATAACTCAGCAAGAAAGATAACAAACAGGACAAAGGGTCAATATTAAACAGTTACTGGCAAATGTTGAGTTTTATATCTCTCAGTTGTTGCCAGTGGTAGAAGCTAAAAAGTGGTTCATTTCAATCTTGACAGATAGTCCTGCTCTATGGAAGCCCTTTGTGACTTACGTGAAATGAATATGTGGCCTGACTTCAGAACCTTAGAAGCTGTTAGAAATATTCTCTACAGTCAACAGTTTCAGTAATAGCTTGCCAGTTGTGACGTGAGCTGTCTCTGATAATGTTTACTCTATCAAATGAGGCTGTAGCACTCTTGGATGGATGTGTTGCCTGGTCAAGGATGGCATCTGTTATTATTGGCACAAAAGAAATCACACTGAATTGGAAGTAAACAAGTTTACTTTGTATGTATTATTTTCTGCAAGATATTCAGGAACGAAAACCTGAAGGAAGATAGACAATGTGTTATTTAATATTTGGGTAAATAATATATAATATTTTTATCTGTAGATTAGGTAGTCAGCAGTATTTTATTTGATCACATATTTTATTTGATCCCAAGCTTGTGTTTCAACAAGGGCCACAACGATGATTAGAATCCCTTGTCCTTTTTTGTTTTTATTTGTTCTTTTAACTTACACCATACTTCTCAAGGGATATGTTTCTGTGTAGTATATTCTTTTATAGGATTTTTTCTATCTATTTTGGAAGTCTATAGTTGTCCCTTCTAGGTTAAGTATGAAATAACTAGTTTCGTGTGTTATTAAAAGTTTTCTCGGCTGGGCACGGTGGCTCACGCCTGTAATCCCAGCACTTTGGGAGGCCGAGGCGGGCGGATCACAAGGTCAGGAGATGCAGACCATCTTAGCTAACACGGTGAAACTCCGTCTCTACTAAAAATAGAAAAAATTAGCCGGGCGCGGTGGGGGGCGCCTGTAATCCCAGCTACTCAGGAGGCTGAGGCAGGAGAATGGCATGAACCCGGGAGGCGGAGCTTGCAGTGAGCCGAGATTGTGCCACTGCAGTCTGGCCTGGGGGAAAGAGCAAGACTCCATCTCAAAAAAAAAAAAAAAAGTTTTCTCTGTAGACAGCCAGCTGGTGAAGGTGGTGTCACAGTTTACCCACTTCATTTGGTTGAAGTGCTATGTTCAGGTAGTATCTATTTACAAACCATCCTAATGACTTTAAGTGGGCAGAGCAAGTTGGTGCTTAATAATGTAGCCTCTGGAATCAGACTTCTAGGATTCCAGTTCTTGCTCTACCACTTAATTGCTCTGGGATTTTTTTTTTTTTTTTTTTTTTTTTTGAGACAGAGTCTCGCTCTGTGGCTCAGGCTGGAGTGCAGTGACATGATCTCGGCTCACTGCAAGCTCTGCCTCCTGAGTTCACACCATTCTCCTGCCTCAGCCTCCCAAGTAGCTGGGACTACAGGCACCTGCCACCATGCCAGGCTAATTTTTTTGTATTTTTAGTAGAGACGGGGTTTCACCATGTTAGCCAGGGTGGTCTCGATCTCCTGACCTCGTGATCTGCCCGCCTCAGCCTCCCAAAGTGCTGGGATTACGGACGTGAGCCACTGCAGCCAGCCTGCTCTGGGATCTTGAGCAAGTTAGTTAACTTTCTTGTGCCTCTATTTTCTTCTGTAAAATGAGGAAAATAATAAAACCTACCTCATAGGTTTATGGTGAATTACGTGTATTAAAATATCAGTATAGTGCCCAGAAGGTATTAAGCTCTAAATAAATGTTAGCTACTATTACATCTAAAGAATTAATAAAGTTTTCCAATTTTATTTTTCGGAGTATAACTTAGGCCCTGAGAAATCTTCTCTCAATCATTTTCCATTAAATTCCTGTTATAAAATATAGATGGTATGTCATATTATCCTTATCTTCTCTAGTATCTCATTGAGCAGTATTCTGTCTGTTAAACTCTGTTCTTTTAAAGATTTACGTCTGAGGAAAGACTATATAGCTGTTTTACATGAGTACTGTGAAAGGGAATATTATTAAGGAGGCTGCCACTTAGAGGAAACACTGTACCTTAATAAAGCTCATCTGCTTCAAGCTGACATTAAAAAGATTGATGCCTATGAAACCATTTTATCTTAATTTTATTCTCCTAATTAGGTTTATTTTTGTATTGAGTCTCGGAATATTGAGACTTGTTTCACTAGAAATACTGTTTTTTGTTTCTAGGAACTCTCTTCTCACAAGAAGCAAGGTCCTGGCTTGCTAAGCAGGATGGGGCAAACAGTCAGAGCTGTTGCATCCTCAATGAGAGGAGTTAAAAACCGCCCAGAGGAGTTCATGGAAATGAATAACTTTATTGAACTATTTAGCCAGAAAATAAATTTGATAGATAAAATATCTCAGAGAATTTATAAGGAAGAAAGGGGTGAGTAGAATTACTGAAATGTGATTTCAAAGTTGTTCAGTTTCTGATGAATCTTCACATTTGTTGGTATATTATAGCAACATTCAGTTAGAATGTCAGCTTCAAAGTGTGGCTTATTCCTAGCCATCTGATGGACATTTCTGATTCCTAAATGATTTCAAAGGTAGTTATGGCCAGTCTCCGTTTTCGCTTTTATCAATCACTAGCTGCTCTACTTCCCATTCATAGATAATAATGGTAAAGTAAGCCCCGAGTTTAAGATTGTGGATGTGGTTGTTTGTATTCAACATGGAACAGAGCTCAGAATCAAAGAAGTAATGTTTCAGGAAATAGGATTTTCATATTTTCTGGTAATTATTTTTTTCTGGAGGAAACAGATACTCTGTATTAAACCTTTCGAAGTATGGCAGAGATTTACGTATTGGAAAATCTGCCTCTTTTCCTATTTTCTTTTTAGTTTATAAATCAGAATTGTTGGTGAATTTTTTCTAATTCTAATTCTGATCACGTGATGATTTTTTCCCCTAATTTTCTAATTGCATTTACTTACATTAAAAAATAGATAACTGAGTCAGCAAATAATTTCCTAATATAATTTGTTATTAGAGATGAGGAATTACATAAAGACAAACAAAAGTTCCTAAGTTGATGGCTTATTTGTTAATTGACCTCTACTTAACTGTACTGCCCATCAGGATAAGCTGGGAAATATTTTATTTCTAGTATCCGGACAGTGTTTAAACGTAATAAATACTCAATTAAAATTTTTTCAGTGATTGAAAAAAAAACATGAATGAACATAAGATTTGGAATGGTGTAGGAAAATGTGCTTTATTAAGAATTGATTGGTTTTAAAAAGAGATATAGAAAAAAATTATAACTGCACGTACTTTGCCCCTTTTCTACCTTTTTTTCGTGCATTGACCCCTGATGAGATTACTGTAGTGACTGAATGTAGTATAATAATTTGTTTTAAACCTCCTTGGTTTGCCCTTACATTTATTATTTGTCTTTTTTTTTTTTAACCTGAATAAGTGAATTATTTTAACTAGGTTCTGTGATTCCAGTTCTATTTAGTAGATCTGGATGCATAGTTAGGTGGTATGGCAATTCAAAGAGATCTCTGGAAACTATTGGTAGTTAAGAGCTTTATAAACTATCAATGAGTATCAAAGAGTAATTAAGATGGTACCTGTTAAGCTCACAGTCTAGTTGGGAAATATGTATATTAACAGACAAATTACAGCGCAGCTAACTAAATGTTTGCACACAGATGTGATTTGAGTGGTATGTAAGCGCAGTTTAGAATTTTAGGGCAGCTTTGCATATAAACATAAATATTGTTCAGATTTAATGACTGACATTGACATATATTGAGAAAATGAGAAATTTGAGATTTCTCAATTGACTCAATTGAGAAAAGAGAGTGGAAAATTTTCTTTTCTAGAAATTAGTTCAGTATGGTCATTATTTAACATAAAGACAGGCCTAGGATCAGGAAGGTGGAGTTTGGGAGGATTATAGAGGTGATTAAATGTTCATTAGGTAACAACTAGTATCTCCACTGTTTTTAAATTTCATATTTTTAAACTTTTTATTTAATACAAACTTTTAAAGTTTTAATAGTTTAGAGAAATATGACAGATATCAGCAAATCCTAATGAGTTAACTGTAAGATGGTTAAATATAGATAATTTAATTGTATTTATATGGATAGTGGACAAAAAATGGTCACTGCTTATAAATTTTCCACCACAAAAAGCTATGTACATCATTGAAAATTAAGTGTGAAAGTAAAAATGTAAAATTGTAAAGACAGTCACATTTTAAAATGAAATCCAAAAATTTTTGAATACATAGTGTATCAAACATTGAATGGTCTTTGGTTACTCATGTATGCATTCTTTCATTGATATGAAAATATTTATTGAACTCATTACATGTAAGGGTTTGAGATAGAAAAATAATAAGACTCAGTCCCTGCTTTAAGGAGTATGTGGCCAAGAGCATTTGAGTTATGAGACATCTATAATACAGTGGGATAATGCTTTAATGAAAGTATAAAATTATGATAAGCTCATTGAGGGCCAAAGCATCTATGAATCCTTTGAAACAGAATCAGAGGAGATTTATTTGAACTGGAATTTAAAGGATTAGAAGTAGTTTGTCAGGTGATAGAAATAGAGGACAAGGCAGAGGGACATGTGCAAATGTTTTTGTAAAGAGAAATCATGGGTTATGCATGACTGAACAAGCAATTTGTCTTGAGTTAAAATCTTTGGGAGAGAATTTCACATTGGACCTGGAGAAGCAGACGGTGAGGACTAATGATAAAGGTTTAATTTAACTAATTCTAATTTAGCTACAAAGAGTCAATGTTTCTATACTGTGATAAAAATAGAGGGAGAATAGGAGACCCTTGAAGCAGTACAGATTAGAGATGCTGATGGTGGTGGAAGTGAAGATAAGTACATAGGTAGATGGATAGTTTAAGATCTAGAAGTTTTGGAACTGGTGATTGACTGGCTCTGTGTAAGTATGATTCTAGGATAACCTCCCAATTTTTTGCTTAGATTTATGGATAGTAGTTACCACTAAGTAGAATATATAGTCAGAAGAAGGGGAGAAAGAAGATGCTAAGTTTTTTTCAGGGCATGTTGCCTATGAGGCACTCAGATACAGTTGTGTGGTAGGCAGAAGTCTATAATAGATATGATGGTCATATAATTTATTTTTCAAGCCAAGACATTTTTGACAGTGAAAAGGTATGTCATTATTGATTACACTTGGATAGTAGTCATTCAAAGACTGACCTGGGCAAACTGTGATGGCTGGTTGATTTAATGAAGGATGATATCCGTTTTCTTATGTTCTTGTGTAAGAACATGTGCACTGTGAGAGAAATAAGGCCCTTTCCTACTATCTAGGATACAGGTATTTTGAAAACTTTTGTTTATTGAAGAGCTTATTCTTTTTTTTTTTTAAGAATATTTTGATGAAATGAAAGAATATGGCCCAATTCATATTCTGTGGTCAGCGTCAGAAGAGGATCTGGTTGATACTCTAAAGGATGTTGCCAGCTGCATTGACAGATGCTGTAAGGCCACTGAAAAGCGGATGTCTGGACTCTCAGAGGCCCTGCTTCCTGTTGTACATGAGTATGTGCTTTATAGTGAAATGTTAATGGTAAGAACACCTAATTCTAATTTTGCCTCAGTCCCTTACCTGATTATAAGCTCTATAAAGGCAGCTATATTTCTTTTCTTTAAAACCACTATCTTTTTGTCCTAGCAGGTTGTTTTGAATGTAGATGTTCAATAAATATTTGTTCACTGTGTGCCTAAATAGATGAAGGAAAGAATCCGTTGTTAAAAAGCAGGAACACTCAATAGCAAC
This sequence comes from Pongo pygmaeus, assembly GCF_028885625.2. Lineage (NCBI taxonomy): Eukaryota > Metazoa > Chordata > Mammalia > Primates > Hominidae > Pongo > Pongo pygmaeus. Next base: position 131,347,187 of record NC_072373.2, on the reverse strand, counting down.
ACCAACAATTTATCAGATTATACATAGATTTGAAGCATCCTCAATCAAAATTTACATAGGGAATATGATTAGTTTTTCCAAACCTTATGAAATTTTACTTTAAAATTTTTTGGTGCTTTGGGGATTTCTTTTCATGAAAGAACTGCTCTCCTGCTTCTAGGTACATTTGATTTAGCAATATATTTAGTACCATTATGTAGAAAGTACTTGAGTCGGATCTTGATGTTCTGCCTTCTGGTAGCTTTTAAAAGAAATCTTTCAAGTTAAAATGTTTTTCTTTCACTACTTGAAAAGGCTTTTATTCCTCTTATATCAAAGTTTTGCATTCTACTTCCTCAGTTCAAGTTAAGGTTTCTAGATATTTGGAATTTAACAATCCTATCTGCAAAGCTAATATTTTTCATCCAGTATTTTTCTGTGCCTACAATACTTTGCACAGGCAAATTGGCACCCTCAGTGTTTTAGGGTGGTGATGGGGAAAGGAATCAGCTTGCATTCAGATACAGCTCCTTTTTTCCGTTCTTTATAATTGGAACCATGGTTTCTTTGGACATGTACCCTTGATTTCTAGGGATTCCTTTCAATTTTTTTCTTTATTAAAAACTTTTCCTTGTTTTAGTCTGAAAAGCTCACTTTGTGTTTCAGCATGAGATCTGCCTCTCTCGTTGATCATGTTTAGGTTTCCTTTGACAGTCATTAAATATTGCACAGACATTTCAGGCTTCGGCTGTACTTAACTTTGTTGGAGTCCTCCTGTAAACAAAGCTTCTTGCTTCCCAAAGGCCTTCGATGTTTCACTGTTGATGATTCTCTTTCCTCTCTCTATCCATTTCCTTGGCTACATCCTTTGGTTTCACGTCATTATTGGGGTCACCCCCTTGTGTAAATCTTCAAGAAGATCGGATTTTTATGTTCTGTTCCATTAATTAGTGTTTTCTCCTATATTATATCAAGATGGAAATTATGTAATTGAAGTATTACATTATTAATGGTATGGAAAAATTAGAATTATTTTATAGGTCCTCGTTTGATTGAATTAATTTTTAGAAGCCTAGGGTATAATAAGTAGTACTTATATTGCATTTCTTGTTCTGTTTGATATTGGAACATTCTCTTCAATTTCAGCTAAAGTAATGAAAAGTAATCCTTCCATAAAAATGATTAATTTCATGTAATTTTCACCAGTTGTCCTCTGAAGCAACCTTTTACTTAAAATGTATTTGTGCATATGAAAACCAGTGCTTCATCTTTTTTGAAATGGACCTTAAATAAATAGGACTGAATTAGAGAGTGAGTCATTTTGGTCAAAGAAAGGAAGAGCTTTCTTGACATTAATGGCATTTAAACATTGAGGTAAATATAAGGGAATTTGAGGTATTAGTTGAATTTTCTATGGACTTCTTTGCAACTAGGAAAAATGTTAGCTTCCTTTGAATTTTTTTTTTTTTTTTTTTTTTTTTAAGAGACATGGTCTCACTCTGTTGCACAGGCTGGAGTGTAGAGGCATAATCATAGCTCACTACAGCCTCGAACTCCTGGGCTCCAGTGGTCCTCCCACCTCTATCTTCCAAAGTGCTGAGATGTGATATAGGTGTGAACTACTGTGCCTGGCCTGCTTTGAATGTCTTAAGAGTCATTCCACCAGGTGCAAAACTGTACTAGGTGATTCTCGATACTTAATGCTTTTTGGTTATCATTTAAATAGTGTAGAGCCATCTTGTTTGACTTCCATGTAACTGATTTGTGTCTAGTTTCTTTCCTTCTTCTTTAAAACACCAGAAGGCCCTTCTCTTTTATGTCCTGTACTTCTCTAGCTGGTTGAATTGTTTGCTTGTCCAAACTTAATTTTATTTTTTCCTTAACCTGTTCAGGCCATTTGTGCTTCTTATTAGAATGCCATTATTTAATATTGTGAAAACCAGTAAAAGATGAGTACAAATAAAAAGAGTCCTTGTGTCCATAAAGTCTAAGTTACATGTCTTGGAAGAAATGTGAATCACTTAAAGACATTGTAAAAGTTCGGCAAAAATGAAAGATGTAGTTGAATTCTGCACTCAAATTTCTTCACGTGGGTGGTTTAAGTTTAAAAACTCTGAAACATGAAATCAAGAAAACAAGATGAAACTATCAAAGAGGAGGCTATGATCTCTCATCCAAAGCTTGGCTAACTGATGAATATTTTATATTTTGAGCTAAAATAAAATGCTTAGGCTATGAATGCATACTTCAGTTTTCTGATTCCCTACCATAATTTCCTGTTTGATTATCTGATCCTTTGGAGTCAGATAAGAAGGTTGCCACAGAGTGTAGATATGGTCCATGTGACATCCCACCCATAACTAGTTTATGCCATAGTGTATTTCTCCAGTGCTTCTACTATTTTTTGTTTGTTTTGCTCTTTACTATTTTTGAAGAATTATACATGCGGATTCCATCAAATGTAGTACATATGTACAATGCTTAAATGGGTAAAATGTGCATTAGGAAAACTAATAAAACATTTATAGGAAAAAAAACCCTCTTAAATACTTGCTTTCAGTTTAGTTTTTAGAGATTAACAAAGAAAACCACAACTTTTAAAATGTATTGTATCCCCAAATGACTGATGGCTTGGGGAAGAGATGCTATTTATATTCTGAAATATATATTTTTGCTATAGGAAAGATTATTAAAACTAAGTACAGCCTATTTTATCTGTATGTTTTAATGTAAAGGGTGTTATGAAAAGAAGAGACCAAATACAAGCAGAACTGGATTCCAAAGTTGAAGCTTTGACCTATAAAAAGGCAGATACTGATCTGGTAAGTTTTTAAGTTTCTTGATACAATCATATAGAATTCATTGTCTAAAATTTTTGTTAGCAATGTCCTTACATGATTGTTTCTTATATGATTGTTTCTAAGCATTCAGCAAATTATAGTAAAATTTCTTCCTAAAATCTGTTATACATTGGATACCATGTGAGTCTACAAGCTTAACAATGATGGTTTTCTGCCTTTCTGACTTATGTCTGGTACTATTAGGAAAGTATAATTTTGTAAAAAGGAGATAATGTGTTGGAAGAAAGTATGAAAGGCAATGCTAGCATTATTCCAGGCTAGTAAGTACTCAGTAAGTAAATCGACTTTTTAATAGTTTTTTTGAGATATTTATATACATTAATGTTCCTGTATACTTTTTTTCTAAGTATTGTTAAAATCTTTATGAAAGGGAATATCTTTGTGTTTGCAAGTTTAATCTTTCCCTTAAGATATTGTATTACGGAAATTTTCAAACAAAGTGAGATCTAATAATATAATGAGCTCTCATATACTCATAACTGGGCTTCATTAATTCTCAACATTTGGCTCAACTTTTTTTATTGTCTCTCCTCATTTTTAAATTTTTACTGAATATTCTAAAGCAAATTCTAGATATAGATTATTTTACCCATGGTATTTTTATATTTATATTTTAGCATCTTCGCATTTTCAGAGTAATACTATCAGGTTGGAATAATTATTCTCATTTTAAAAGTGAGAAGACACTTGAAAGATAGAGTAATTTGCCTAAGTTTATATATAGGTCTTGAAATGCAGAATAGGATTGGAGGTGGTGATGTCTCTTGCGTGCCTCAGACAGTGCTGCCTATCAGAAAGCAGGTATAGAAGTGGGAAAAGTGGGCTTTTAATCTAATGAACTTCTACTGAGTGCATTATGAAATATTTTTTAAATTTTGCTTTAAATTTAAGGATTTAGGTTGTTATTGAATACAATATTGAGTGCACTTACATCAGGTGAGTGGGGGAGTCCTTGAAACTTCCCTGTAAATCTGTAGTGTTGCAGCCTCCTCAGCCCTGACCTGGCCAAGGACTCTGCATCCCCCCTCCCTGCTTTAATTTTCTCCCTAACTTTAATCACTTCCTAACATATGACCTCCTAATTAGTTTTCTTTGTATATTTTTCTCTCTCTTTCCCTCTCCATAATTGAAACTCCTTAAGGGCAGATTTTTTTTTATTTGTTCACTGGAGTGTTCCCAGACCCTTGTGCACTGCCTGGCACATGGTGGTCACTCAATAAATATGTAGTGAAGGAATGAGTGGAAGCCACAGTGACTACTCTGATTTGTGCAAGCATATTGAAGGCTTGAAGCATGAAGTCTCTAGAAAATCAGACTGTGCAATTATTTCATTATTTAATTAATATTGTGAAAACCAGAAAAGATGAGTACAAATACGAAGAGTCCTTGTGTCTACGAAGTCTAACTTGCATGTCTCTGTGCAACTTAGAATTATTATACTGTGAATTATTGTTACGTTTCTTGACTATGCATATTAAGTGAAATTCTGTTCTCTCCAGTGGAATGTGAGTGGGGAGTGGTGGGCTGCTGTGGACAGAGTAGGAGAAAGGAATCTGTGAGAGAGAATAACAGAAAATGTAGAACTAGAGGAACTAGTGCTCAAGGGAAAAATCATCTTTGTGATTTAGAGAGAACCCCAGATTAACCTTTTCTATTTAGTAAGAAACAATTGACTCCTAACACTCTCAATATATATAGTTAAGAAACATATATATACATATGTGTATATATAAACATAGAAGTACATATATACATATATTTCTTAACTATATATATAGAGTTAAGAGTCAATTAGAATTGACTGTGAAAGGCTGCACATGTGTATAGAAATTGTAATTGCATCTTTTGAATTTTAGAATTTGTTTTTAGGTGTTAAGTAACTAAGGATATCGAAGTTAGTGGTTAGACAAAATTTTGCTCTTGATGAAATACTAGAAACAGTAGAATATTTTAAAGTTTCAGGAGAATAATAGCATGGCTGAAAAACCAAGCATATTTTAAGAATGGCCTATATTCATGTTTTAAAATGAAAAGAAGATTAATCGGAATTGTTCCAAACACAAAAACACAAGGAAAAAAATAGCTTGGGTCCAAATATGGCTGGGATTTCCCAACTCAGTTAAAAAAAAAAAACAAAAAAAACCACATTATTTTTCCACTGAGCTTGCAAATATTTTGTCTTCTGCTGTATAAGAATTTTTTTGATATTTTGTTATAACTTAATCAGTATATATTTATGATTTCACTTGGGTGTGTGTGTCATGTCTACTCTAAAGTGTTTAATACCCACGTAGCTGCTACATTGTAAAACTGGAAAAATTTGAAACTTTAATTATCTGCATTATATTCTGTAAGATACTTTTGGTTAAGTTTTAAAACAGACACATTTAACAGAGACATTGCAGGTATTTTTTTGTTTATCATCAAAACAAATTTTTCCTAAAATTTATGGGGACTGAGTTAATGATTTGTGAATGGAACTGTTTATATTTTCAAATAATTAATTTGTTTATAGGCCTTCTCACTTTTAAAATCCCTGTGCCTTATGATGGTATCTTCGGGAGGAACCTACCAGAGTTACTCTAAAAATGAACTGGCCTTGATTGGTCACAGAAAGACTGAAAGGAAGTTGCTTAGAAATATGCAGGATAGGGTCACCATGGCAACGTGCCCTTGTGAGGTCCTTCTAAGGAGCCGTCCTTTGCAGTCACCATGGCGACCCTGGCAGAGAACTGAATATAGCAATCTGCCTGGTTGTTTGCCATGGCAACTCAGACAGGGCCATTTTGGAGACAACCCTGGGGCCATTTCTATGGAGACATTGGGGCAGCCTTCAGAGACTCCATCAAAGTCACCTTTGGGTGGGATGCTAAGTGCAAACCCAGCAAAGCAACTGATAATGAAAAGGTCAGTGAAATGAAGCTCTAGTAAGAAAGGCAAAGATTAGAGGAGTTATAGTTATTGGGTAGAAAGATAGCAGTTATGTAACATTCCAGAGGACATTTGACTATGTCAGGTGACCTTTGTGTGGGTTTTGTGGTATGCAAATGCAAGGGCTCTGGTCTTTTTACCTTGCCTATAATCCTGCATTTGCTATAAATGAACAATAATGGCATTACAGTTACTTTTTCTTATCACACAGATATAGCCACAAAAGGTATGTGTTTTCCTGCAAACTAAAATAATATCTGACAGTGGGTCCTTGATACATTACATGGTTAGTTGCAAAGTGGCTCCTTCTTAGAGTTTGTGGTTTATAGTTCTTATCTCACAGCAATAAAATTAATGGTTTCAAAATTACTTAAGTCAGTAAAGACATTCGGAATATTCATTTGAAGGTCAGTTCAGCTGTTCATTTAGAGTTTTGTCATCTAAGCTTTGGAATTTGATAAATGAAGCATCAAATCCTAGCTCACCTGTTTATTAATTTTGTGACCCAGGGCAAGTTTTCTAACTTTTTTCAGCCTCATTTTATCATATATAGGTTGAGGAAATTATTAGTACCTTTCTAATAGGCTTGTTTAAGGATTAAATTATATAATGCAAATAAATTGCTTGGATCATAGTAAGCACTCAGTAGTTTTTAGCTGTTGTCATTTTGATGACAGTATAGAGGTAATATTTGAGATTGGTCCTATAAAATGACTATGGAATTATTCCTTGCAAAGCACAAGGAATATTTCAGGTAGAATGGATACTATGAAAAGCTTTAGAAGCTCAAAAAGCATGCTAAATTGATTAAACCAGATTGGTGTGTGGAGGGGAGGGTACAGTAAGGAAGAGGGGATGTGACTTAAAGATGGACTATAGTCAGGTGGAAAGGAGGCCTTATCTGTCAGGTTGAGAAATACGTACTTTATCCTTTGCTCAGTATGGATCCAGTGGGAACCTGAACGGAAGAGGTGGCAGTGGAGTTGCAGAGAAGAGTTAACATGAGAAAGAGGTAGGCAGAGGGTAGAATCCACATCACTTAAAGAATGCAGGGCAGCCAATGTTTCAAGTTGTTAATAACTAACATTTCTAACTTGCAGCAGGGCAGATCGTGGCTCTCTACACTGAGCTACAGAATAAAAAGTGAAGAAGAAATTTGGAGGTGTGCAACTTTACATAATGATAAGATGATATTTAAGGTAGAGGTATTCAGCAAACACTTTTCAGCAAAGTTAATTGACTATTTACCCTATGAACGTCACTGTTCCCAACACTGGGGAAAGAAACCAGGTCCTCATGAGGCTTATGTTTTAGTGGGTTAAAAAAAAGAGTAAATAATTAAAATTTATAATATATTGTCATATAGTGATAAGTGTGGAGGAGACAGAGTGTTGAGGAGCAGTGCAATTTAGGATTAGGGGTCAGTAAAATATTCACCAAGGAGATAATGTTTAAGTAATATGTGTACCTGGGGGAAGAGCCTTTCAGGCAGAGGGGACAATACATGCACAATGAAGTATGCTTGTACATTCCAGAAGAAGCAAGAAGACCAGTGTTGCAGAAATGAAGTGAGCAAGTAGAAGAGTTGTGGGAAATGAAGTCAGGTCTAACCAAGGGTTAGACCATATAGAGCTTTATAAGGTTTTAGTCTCAGTGAGATAGGAAAATAGTTGAACAGAGGATTCACATAATCATATTTAAGTTACAAGATGATTATTGTGCTTGGAGAAAGCACAAGATGATGTGCATGTGGTATGTGCATGTGGTATGTGCATGGGATGGAGGAAAGCCAGAGCAGGAGAGTAGCTCTTAAAGTATTCCCAGTGAGACATAATAGCTTGGACCAGAGCAGAAGTGATATTAAGGGGTCAGAAGCTGAGTATATTTCATAGGAAGAGCTGTTTGCTATTTGGTGGGCTATGGATCGTGAGCCAATAAGGAGAGGCAAGGATGATTCTGAGGTTTTAGACAGAGCAACTGGAAGGTAATAGTTGGCATTAATTGAGATGAGGAGACTTTGGAAACAACAGGTTTAATGGGGAAGATAATTTTCTCAGATTTGGAAAGGTAAAGTTTGATTTGCCTATTAGTCACCCGATAGAACTATTGAGTAGGGAGTTACATGTAAAAATTCATAGGTTCAGCTGAAGATATATATTTGGAAATTATTAGCAAATAGATGGTATTTAAAGCTATAAGATTTGTCAAGGTCATTAAAGTATGAGAAAAGAGAGAAGAAAGAAATTCGGTCAGAGCCTTGGCATATTTCAACATTAAGAGATTAATGATAATGGAAAATCAGAAGTTTTGGCTGATGAGGAGAAGGAAAAGAATTTGATGTAGCTTTGTCTGGTGATAGATCATTGCACCAGTAAGATTAACTAAAGAGATCTGATTAGGGTCATCCAACTTTTTAAACCATTTCTCCATTTATGAGGCATTTCAAAAAACAATTTGATATATGATAATTAAAATATTTCAAGAGTAATTGAGTTGCATTATGTGCACCAGTAAAGAAGATATTCAATGTAATAGATACCAGCCTATGAAAGTCATAATTTTTGACTGGGATGATAAAGGTATAATAATAACTGAGATTATGAAGAAACTCAGATATTTGGAGAAACTTGTGAGTTTTGCCATTTTGTTATAAGTTTTCAGAGTCAGAGCTTCTGTTTGAAAATGCTTATTCACTTCACTGCTTAACTGTAAAATAAATAAGGTTCATCTGTGGTGCTAAATAATACTGCGTATCTGTTTTATTTTTATTTCTGAATGGATGATTTATAGTTTTCCACTCAAAGCAGCATTCAAACATAAATGAATATGAATACATTTGACATTTAGCAATATGTGCATAGAATTGGGAAGTTGGATCTAGATGTAATGCCATAGCTGTTTAGCAGTATATTTATGTGAGCAAAGAAATGCATTTTCATAAGATCATCACAGTCTGGAATTTTGCACAGCCACATTCAGTAGATGCAAACAGATACCAGATTATTCAAGCTGGTCCCTATTCGGTATGACATGCTATTTTTGGCTGCTGTTTCACTCTCATCCTTAAATAGAGGTTATTAATTTTCAGATGATCTTGGTAGTGTATAAATGGTGCACAGAGCAAGATTGCCTTCTCTCTAATTCTAGGAAGCTTTAAAGAAATAATTTTGACATAGCAAGCCTTGCTTGTGATGGGGGTGAAGGTTGCTTCTTCCTTTTTTAAGTATTGTCTGGCTCACTTCTCTCCTGAACTTTTTACAAATTATTCCTTTCTATATGCCTCATTTCCTGATATAATCCATTTTCTACTCTGCTTCTTTTTGTCTGTTTACAGCTGTGTGTCTGTCTCTTACGCACAGATACACATGCATCCACACGTATACATAAACACACACACACAGCAGTAAAGAACATGACAGTGTCCAGTGGGATGAGAAGAGGCTTTTTTTCTTGCATATTTCCTTTTATCAATTTATCCTAAAAGGCACCTGGCTGATATTTCCTCAAAACTTATTGGTCAGAATTGTGAAAAGTCAGGATCAAACCAGTCACGTGGAGTGGGAATGTGGCCATCAGAATTTACTTATCAGCTACAATACACACCCTGTTACAGATACCTGAAAAAACTGGGGCCTTTGCAGAACGTAACGTGGAGAGTAGAGGATGGATTCTGGGTAAAACACTAATAAATGCTGGCCACAGACAGTGCAGCAGGGTAGTGGGTTTGCACACACAGCTGGCCGGGAATTTGGAATGGTGCATGAGTGATGCTGTTATCAAGAAGGCCCTCAGCAGCCAGCTCCTCCCAGAAGAAAGTACCAGGGAGTGCCTAGAATTCCTCTCCCTCTATGTCTTCTTGGGCAGCCCTGTCTCATTCAAGGCTTCATTGGCTTGAGTGGTAGGTACAAAAGCAAAACTGTGTTCTCCTATTTATATAAACTTGTAAAGGATAATAATGAATATTTGATTAAATTGTAAAAATCACCATATCTACCTTATGAATAGGAGTCTGTTGAGCCTGAGATCTCTGGTTGGAATTTTACCATATTGGATTTTTCTCTCTGTCATTTATTTTTGTGCCCCTGGCACTTCCCAACAGAGCAGTCTCTATAAAGTATTTAATATAAGGTCTTAATCCCAGTTGCAGAGTTGTGTGTAATTTAAAGCACAGCATTTTGTGGCAGAGGCCACTTACTGCCTTTGTAGTTCTGGGCCAAGTTACTTAACATTCTCCATACTTTAATTTACTCAACTGTGAGAGATGTGGGTAATACCTTCCGTAGAGTGTTGTAAAATGAGCATATTGAAACCTTAGCCCAGTGCCTAACCAGGATTAGATTGTAAATATTTCTATAAACAACGTTAAAGGAACTTTCTTTGAAGTATATATTAGTTTCGTTCTTCTAAATCAAAGTTTGGAAAGTGTTAACCGCAGTACTGCTTGTGAGACCTCCACAGTGTTAAAATAAGAAAAAAGAAAAAGCGAGGCAGCAATTAGCTTTAGCTGTGTAGTGACCACTCCCATTTGCCCTACCTGGTCGCTCTAGGCAGTTGCATAGATACTTTAAATTGTATCTGAATTTATGCAGACTATTCAGAGGTTGTGCTTTGGACTCCTATGGAATTATTTTAACTCAGCTCACTCGATGTTGTACCATTGATGCATCAGAAGGACATTTTAAGGAGAACTATAAATCTGTTTATGATAAACATCAACAGCACTATTTTATATTTTTCTTTTATGAGACCTCATGAGAAAGCTTTCATTTACATCTCAGCACCAGCGATATGGTTTCACTTCTCCTGAGTAGCTAGTGTATTTTCAGCTTATACACATCTTGGGTTTTATACCTGATCTTATCCCATTTATCTCACTTTTTACAGTAGTTACTAGACTATTGAGAGCCCCAATTCTGATCCACTTCTGTCTGGCAAGTGTGTCTTTTGTGTGTCAGACTCACCCTTGGCTTTACCTTGTTTTTTTCCTTACTCTCGTGTTCTCATTGCACTAATGTCTTTACTTACTGTCTTTAAACTTGTAGAGTACAATTGTGGAAGCTCTCATATGGAATATGGAATCTAATAAGGAATAAATTAGAAACAAATTAATAAGAACTAGAGGTAAAGTATTCCAAATCATTTTAAAGACCACACATTTCTTACAACATATTGTGACCCACCCTGCCTAAGTGTGTTTTTAGTCATTTCTTTTGAAATTCATAAACAGTAGCATGTCTGTTATGAACACAAACCTGAACACGGAATGACTCATGTAACCATTACCCAGAAGACTTGTCAAGAGATATTAGAGGGTGAGGTGAAAAATACTGTACTATTTTCAAAATTTTACCATGAAATTTGCTTAGGGAAGTAGCTGCATATTAAGGTTTGCTAATTTGAAAGTAGAACATAAAAATGTACAGTCTTGATGAATAAGGCCTGTGTATGTTTGTGGTAGGTGAGGGTGGAAGGGGAGAAGAAGGAAGAAGACAAAGACTGGAAAAAGAGAGGCAGTGTAACAATGTTGCAGATAATTTCTAAAGAAAGACTAAGCTCTGTGTCTTTCTCTAGGAAGATTTTTTTTTTTTTTCTGTTGCCTTGACTGCAACCGAAAAAGTAACAGATGGACAAGTAAAAGGGGTAGTTTAAAATTCCAGTCATTTCTTCTCAGGGTTTTAAGAAATTCTACTTACGGTGTCCTTTGGATTTGTGGTGTGTTTTATGGGGTTTGCCTGCCATAGATAGAAAGTTTAAATAGCTTTCGTATATAGAAACTCAAACCAGATTCAATTTCTTTTTAATTTAGACTTTTTGTTAATAAGAAATATGTCCTAAGGATCTGTCTTACATATCTCTTTCACTCCTGGCCCTGCCTGGGCACTTAATAAATATTTCATAATGCTTAGAGCAGTAACACACTGGGAATTAGAAGCCAGGAGAAGGCTTTGATTCACTTTTATTTAACTTGTGACCTTAATCAGACGTTAATTATTCCTTATCCATTAACATGCAGAAATTACGCTTAAAGAATTTTTTTTGAAGATGAATTAACGTTTATAAATCTAGGACTTGTGTTAGTAAAAATTTTGGTAAGTTGTAGTATGAATATGTAAAATGTTAGATAATTCATCATGGTGTTATAAAACATTATTTAAAGTATAAATAGTTATTATTATTATTTTGAGACAGAATCTAGCTCTGTCACCCAGGCTGGAGGGCAGTGGCGTGATCTTGGCTCACTGCAACCGCTGTCTCCCGGGTTCAGGTGATTCTCCTGCCTCAGCCTCCCAAGTAGTGGGGATTACAGGTACACGCCACCACGCCCAGCTAATTTTTGTATTTTTAGTAGAGACAGGGTTTCACCATGTTGGCCGGGCTGGATCTCGAACTCCTGACCTCAAGTGATCCGCCTGCCTTGACCTCCCAAAGTGCTAGGATTACAGGACTGGCTTAAAGTATAAATAGTTTAGTACTAAAATCAAAAATTGTATTCCTACCAAATAGAGAACCAGTAGTTTTCGTCTGGCACATTTGGATATATTAAATTAAATGCATTTTGATTTATTACAGGCATACCTTTGAGATACTCTGTTCAGTTTCAGACTGCCACAATAAAGCAAGTCACAAGAAATTTTTGGTTTCCCAGTGGATATAAAAGTTATGTTTGCACTATACTGTAGTCTATTAAATATGCAATAGCATTATGTGTAAAAAATGTACATAATTTAGTTAAAAAAGATGTCATTGTTAAAAATGCTAATGATCATATGAGCCTTCAGAGAGCTGTAATCTTTTTGCTGGTAGAGTGTCTTTCCTTTATGTTGATGGCTGCTGACTGATCACGTGGTGGTTGATAAAGATTGGGGTAGCTATGGCAATTTCTTAAAATATGAGAACAAGGAAGTTTGCTGCAGAGATTGATTTTCCTTTCACCAGTGAATTCCCCGTAGCATGCAATGTTGTTTGATAGCATTTTACCCACAGAACTGCTTTTGAAATTGGAGCCAATCCTTTCAAAACTTGCCACTGCTGTATCAACTAAGTTTTCATAATATTCTGAATTCTTTGTTGTCATTTTAAGAATACTCACAGCGTCTTCACCAGGAGTAGATCCTGCCTCAAGAAATCACTTTCTTTGCTCATCCATAAGAAGCAACTTCTCATCTGTCCAAATTCTATCATGAGATTGTAGCAATTCAGTCATCTCTTCAGGCTCTACTTCTAATTATAGTTCTCTACTATTTCTGCCACACCTGCAGTTACTTCCTCCACTGAAATCTTGAACCCTTTGCTCAAAGTCATCTATAAGAGTTAGAATCAACTTCTTCCAAATTCCTATAAATGTTAATATTTTGATCTGTTCCCATGAATCCCATATATTTTTCATGGAATCTAGAATGGTGTATTCTTTCCAGAAGATTTTCAATTTACTCAGTTCCATCAAGGGAATCACTATCTATGGCAGCTACAGCCTTACAAAATGTATTTCTTAAAAATAAGACTCGAAAGTCTAAATGACTCATTGACTCATGGACTATGGAAGTTACATTAGCTGGCATGAAGGCAGTATTAATCCCCTTGTACATTTCCGTCAGAGTTCTTCAGTGACCAAGTACATTGTCAATAAACAGTAATATTTTGAAAGGAATCTTTTTTTCTGAGCAGTAGATCTCAAGAGTGGGCTTAAAATATTCAATAAACCATACTGTAAACAGATAACACTGTCATCCAGGCTTTGTTATTTCAGGTATAGAGCACAGGCAGAGTAGATTTAGAGTAATTCTTAAGGGCACTAGAATTATCAGAATGGTAAATGGGCATTGGCTTCAACTTAAAAATCACCAACTACATTAGCTCCTAACAAGAGAGTCAGGCTGTCCTTTGAAGCTAGGCATTGACTTTTCCTCTCTAGCTATGAAAGTCTTAGATAGCATCTTCTTCCAATATAAAACTTTTGTCAGCTGGGCACGGTAGCTCACACCTGTAATCTCAGCACTTTGGGAGGCCGAGGCAGGCACATCACCTGAGGTTGGGAGTTCGAGATGAGCCTGACCAACATGGAGAAACCCCGTCTCTACTAAAAATACAAAATTAGCCAGACATAGTGGCACATGCCTGTAATGCCGGCTACCCGGGAGGCTAAGGCAGGAGAATTGCTTAAACCTAGGAGGCAGAGGTTGCAGTGAGCTGAGATCATGCCATTGCACTCCAGCCTGGGCAACAAGAGCGAAATTCTGTCTCAGGAAAAAAAAAAAAAAACTTCTCTACATTGAGAATCTGTTGTTTGTAATGTAGCCATCCTTATCAATGATCGTAGTTAGATCTTCTGGATAACTTGTTATAACTTCTACATCAGCATTTGTTGCTTCATCTTGCATTTTTATGTTATGGAGACAGCTTCTTTCCTTAAACCTAGCGAACGAACCTCTGCTAGCAACATTTCCTCCCCAGCTTCCTCACTTCTCCCAGCCTTCATAAAATTGAAGAGTTAGGGCATTGCTCTGGATTAGGCTTTGGCTTAAGGGAATTTTATGGCTGGTTTGATCTTCTATTCAGACCACTAAAACTTTCTCCATATCAGCAATAAGGCTTTTTTTTTGCTTTCTTATAATTCATGTGTTTATTGGAATAGCATTTTTAATTTCTTCCAAGAACTTTTTCTTTGCATTCAGAACTTGTCTAACTGTTCTGTGCAAGAGGACTAGCTTGCAGCCAATCTCAGCTTTTGAAATGCCTTCCTCACTAACTTTAATCATTTGTAGCTTTTGATATAAAGTAAGAGATACTCAGTTCTTTCTTCCACTTGAACACATAAAAGCCATTGTAGGGTTATTAATTGATCATATTTCAATATTATTATCTCTCAGGGAATACGAAGGAGAGGAACAGAGACAGGAGAATGGTCAGTGATACAGTCAGAACATACACATTTATGGATTAGATTCACTACTTCATATGGACACAATTCCCCCTCTTCCAAATTACAGTGGTAACATCAAAGACTGCTTATCACAGATCACCATCACAGATGTGATAATAATGAAAAAGTTTGAAGTATTGTAAGAATTACCAAAATGTGACACAGACACGTGAAGTAAGCACATGTTGTTGGAAAAATGATGCTAGTAGGCTTACTCAGTGCAGGGTTGTCACAAAGCTTCAATTTGTTAGAAAAAAAATGGAATATCTGCAAAGTACGGAAAAGCACAGTACAATAAAATTAGGTATAGTTGTATAATTAGTAGACTTTGGAGAATAAGCCTTTTCTCTCTGGTGAATCTTAGTCAATAGTCAATTTAGAGGGGTGTCAATGCCCCAATCACCTGGCCATTCAACTTTCAGAGAATTTCTAGACCCAAACTAGTGCTTTCATTTTATAAGCATATTTAACATCTATTTAGTACATGTTGTATGCCAGGCACTATGCTAAGCATTCACATATATCAGCCAATGTCTAATCCTGTGAGATAGGTAGTAATTTGTTTCCATTTTTGTGGATGGGAAAATTGACTCCTAGAGAGTCAATCAGCAAATAGTTCTTAGCTCCTTAAGAAGACTGAAAAAGCCCGTCTCCCTAGAAGCTTATTCTGTAGTGGAAGGAGACTGAAAATAAGTAAAAAAATTAAATGAATATGATAATTTTAGACCGTGATTAGTGCTATAAAGAGAATAAAACAGGGTAATATGATAAAGAATACCAGGAGGGGAAGTATCTAGAGTGATCAGAGAAGGACTTTCTGAGGAGATGACCTTGAGAAGAGAGCTGAATCATCATAAGGGGCCATTGATCCAAATTCTGGAGCACCAGTGTTGGAAGAAGGAGGAAAAGCCATGATCCTCTGAAATGAGAATGAATTCACATGTTCCAGGAGCTTTGTTAGGTTGCAAGTAGCTAGAATATGAAGGACAGAGGCGCAGCACTATGGCATGAGGACTGAAAGTGAGCGGATGAAGAACGTGTAGGCCTTGAGTTTTCTTCTATTTGCAGTGGAGAGCCCCTGAAGGGTTTCAAGTAGGGAAGAGTTGTATTTGACATGGTACGTGTTTTTAAATTTATTTCAAAGTGACAAACTTACAGAAAAGTTGCAAGTACACTTCAAAGACCTACATTTCCTTTGAACTATTGGAGAATAAGTTGTAAATCTAATAAACTTTGAATAGTGTGTTTCTTACAAGCAAGAATATTTTCCTATATAACTATAGTACAACCATCAATATCAATAAATTATTGATATATTTATATTATCAAATGCTCAGACCCATTCAAGTTTCACCAGTTCTGTAATGTTTTTTTGACAGTATTTAGTTAGATGTCTCCTTCAGTCTGGAACAGTCTTTCATCTTCCCTTGACTTTCATGGCCATTCTACATTTGAAGATTATTTTGTAGAAATCCTCCTATTTTAACTTGTTTCATATTTCCTTAAGCTTAGATTTATATTATCAGTCTTTGATAGGAATGTCACTTAAGTGTTACTGTGATCCTTTCATTGATTCCTTTTAGGTAGTACATGATGTTTATTTGTCCCATTAATGATTCTATGATTCTTGATCACTGATTAAGGCAATGTCCATCCAGCTTCTCCACTATAAAAATCACTCTTTTTCCAATGTAATTAATAAGTGTTTTGTGGGGAGCGTCTTTGAGACTGATGATCCCATGCCCTATCGTAATTTAACTTTCAATTTATTCATGTATGAATTTGTTTTTATTTTAGGATGTGGGTTTTATTATCATTACTTGTTTTGATGCATGAGTTACCCAAATTTGATGAATGGGACCATCTTCAAGCTGGCTTCTATGCCCTTTTGATATGTTCACATCATTTTGATCCCCTCTTTGCTTCTGATACAACAAAACATTCTGACTCTCGTACGCTTTGCCTGACTCAGCCCTGGAATCAGTTATTTCTTTAATGAGCCCTGGTTCCTTTTGGTAGAAAAAGTTATATTTAGAATACAATATCTTGGCATTAGATGTGTTCATTGCTATTGAGGTATCACTATCCAAGACCTTCTGTATGAGCAGAGCTAGGGAGTATGTCTGTTTAATCATATTCACACACACACACACATGTTTTTATATCTATGATTTATTTGTGTATTTACGTATGTATTAAACAATGAATTTACACCAATGCCTCCAATTTTAATCTAGTTATAAGGATTCATTCTTGATATCTTTTATTTTCTGTATTTGTAGTTCCCTTTCTGACAGCGAGAGACAGGCTCTCATCTTTTTTATATCTACATATTTGATTAATCCCCCTGTATATAACCAATCCTGTATAGCCCAAGTCATCTTTCCTAAGTTGGTGGCACTTTCCACTCCACTTGGGCTTTCACACCATACCTCCTCTTTACCACACTTCTGTTTCCCCATGCTAGGTTTGCCTCCTGTCCCCATATGGTGCCCTCTTCATCCTACTTGGGCAGTTACTCCCTACTCTAGGCCACCGTTTGCAGGAACTACCTCCTCATCTCGCTGCTTTGACAATCTGTGCTAGGCCACCATGACTTTGCCTCCTTTTCTCCACCAGTGTGGACATTATTCTTGTTCTACCTGCAGTGATTAACCTTTAGAGCTGAGTTGTTCATGAAGGGAAAAGAGAAAGGAAGTGTTTATAGTTGCTCTCAAATGCTCACTATGTTTCCTGCATGGGAAAACAGAAAGCTGTGTTGAATCCAATACCATGAGTGGGGAATGATGGCATAAAAAAAGAAGGTAGTAGTGGAGATTTTGATAAGAAAGTTAGATGATTTGCTCACAGTTATACAGCTAGTTAAATAGAAGAGCCAGAGTTGTAACCTAACTCTGTACTCCCTGATGTATCATAAATACAATTTTTTTTCCCAATGGGTGGGTCTGAAGTCCATGGAGATGAGAAAATTTTAAGGCAAGTAACAATTATCTGCTACTAAAATCAAAGCAAAAAGGAACAAGTTTGGTGTTTTCTTCTTTTATCTTCTTTAAAAAATATACTTAGATTTCATAATAAATTATAAGTTGCAACTTGGAAATGCTTTGAAATACATAGGGAGATGAGAAAATTTTAAGGCAAGTAACGATTATCTACTACTAAAATCAAAGCAAAAAGGAATAAAAATTTGGTATTTTCTTCTTTTATCTTCTTAAAAAAAATACTTGGATTTCATAATAAATTGTAAATTGCCACTAGGAAATGCTTTGAAATACATAGAGTTATAATTATCTCAGAGAGTTGAAAGTCTTTTTTTCTTTCAAGGAATTATTATATAGAATTATGTGTTAACTAGATCAACAGGTCGTACTAAAACTAATTGATGATAATAATAATAATAGCTAACATTTCTTAAGCACACACGATGTGCCAGGCAGAGTCCTAAATGTTCTATGTGTATTGTTTCACACAATACAATGGGGCGTAGTTACTATTATTTTCCTCATTTTATAAGTTTTATATGTTTTAAAAATGTCACAGTTGAGGAACAGAGAAATAGAATTACTTGAACAACATTGCACATGCAGGAATTTTTGAAGCAGAACTTCAGAAATTGTGCTATTAACTATATTCCAGGACTTGAAAACTATATTCCAAGACAATACTTGTAAATAGCCTACTACTGGTTTACCCATTGCAGAAACCGCTATATCTAATCCCAGAACAATCCTCAGAAAATACTTACCAACATGCTTCAAATAATTAATACCAATCAGAGTTTGCATGTGATAAATTCTCTTTGCCAGAACATCATTGGTGACTTGAAATATTTTATTACAGTGAACTGGCAGTCTTAATAGTGTTTATTTTAGGTTAAATTGACCTGCCTGGTTTATCTCTCAGTCACAAAGAAGGTATGAAATGAGTTAAGGAGGTACAGTTTCTTTCCTTAATGTATGTCAGTGGTTCTCATAAGCAGTGTGGGTAGGAAGAGGGTAAGAGGCATTTTCAAAATACACAAAATTACAAAGATAGTGTCCTTCCCAGGAGGCAGATTCTGTTGCTTCTGAGACCTTCTTATTTAGAAGCTTTTAATGTAAACTTAGTAAGAAAAAAGACAGATATCCATGAAATGCATTCAGAATAAACCTTAATGCATTTAAAGAGCTGTTGCAGACCCTTGTACCAGGAAAATGCAAGACATATAATGGGCACTCCATAAATGAGGAAATGGAAGGGGCGGCACATAGGTCAGATGGTGAGAGAAGTGCCAGATGTGCTAATTACTTATTGCACATAGAAGTGCAAATGTAAGGTTTCCCTAACACACTTCCTGAAGAAGGTCCCTCACCAAAAAACATAGTTTTTGTCCAATGTCAAATTTTTAGTTACAATATTTAGATTAACTTTGAGTCAAGATCACACATGAATGTGTGATTTTTAGTATATATTAAATAATACATTAATATAGAAATAACACCTTTTCCACTTTCACATGCATTTTCAATACTTCTTTTATCATCTAACACTTTTATTGGAGGAGGAAACATATACACACATCAGGAAAAAGGAACTCAGAGTCTCCATTTTTATGCCTTATTTTCTGAATCCGGATGTAATGTGTCCCTACAAATATTACTTCCCAACCACCACTACTCATTTATATAACATTAGGTACTTCAACATTTCATTCATCCCATAAGATATATAGTCTTGATCTCTAACATAACTAATTAGTGCATTGCTTATAAAAATAACCCCAAATTATGATTTATTTGAAAAGATAATATATTCACATGGCTCAAAATTCATAAATTTAGAAAACACACCCAGTGAAAAGTGTGCCCATCCCAATATCCTATTCTCCCAAGTCCCACTACCCATGTTATTAGTATAAGCACGTCCTATTGTTAGTTACTTCTGTAGCCTTCCACATTCTTTATGGATATACAGTAAATACCAATATACATTCTGACTTTTTAATTCATGTGGTAATACACTCTAAAGATTTCTGCACTTTGCTTTTTGAATGTAATAAGATATCTTGGAGATCATTCCATTTATTGGTGTTTTACAGCTACATGATATACCGTTGTATGGCTGTGCAGAATTTATTTAACCTGACCCCTGCTGGTAAATATTTATTTCTGATATTTTGTGACTATAAATAATGCTTTGCTGAAGAATTTTGTAGATGTTTTTTGTAAGTATACCAGTAGATCTTTAGAATACTTAGAAGTGAAATTGCTAAATCGGAGGGTGTTTAATTTTGATAGCCCCTTACTAGATGAGCTATCTTGAGCAAATTAGCTAACTTCTTCATGCCTCAGTTTCTTACTTCGTGGATTAGAGATAATAATAGTACCTAGCTCATAGTGCTAAATGTGTTAACCCATGTAGAGTGCTTAGAATATTGCCTGGCCCATAGGAAGGGATAAAAGAATTAGCTCTTCTGCTGCTGCTGTTCTTGTTAGCACCCAGCTGCTGTCCACAGAAAAGCTATTTACATTCTCACCAGCTGGCTTATTCCTGTGCCCTCCACCCCCAGTCTTGTTAAGGGGAGATATCAACCCGTAGAATTGTTGCCACCTCAAAAGTGAAAAATGGTATCCTCTTGTAGGTTTAATTTTGCATTTCTCATCTGATGAGTGGGGTTAAGCATTGCTTTATATATTTAAGTAAAATTTGTATTGCTTTTATCTGTCAGTGTCTGGTTTTTGTTCATTATATTTTCTCTATTCTTTATCTCTGTCTTTCTGATTTATAGGAACTTCTTATTCGGGAAATTAGTCTTTATTTTTCATTTATATTGTAATTTTTTATACTGATTTTTACTAGCAGAAGTTTCTAGTTTTTATAAAGTCAGGTTTATCTATTTCTTAAAGATTTTACCTTTAAGGACGAGTTAGAAAGCGTTCTACTTCAGGTAACAGAAAAAATGTCTCATGGTTTCTTCCATTAATTTTTGAGATTCCTTTTTTACAATAGAATCTTTGAGCCATTGGAAATTGATTCTTATAAATATGAGGTTTTTGAGTCAACTATATATATAATATATATTTTTAATGATATATGTAACTATATATTATATATATTTCAACTATGTATATTATATATATTATTCAACTGTATATATTTTATTAACTGTCCCAGTTGTACCCAAGTTATCTATTGAATAATCATGTTTTCCCTAGTGATTTGATGCTGGCTTTGAAATATACTTAATTTGTTTTCATATGCAACAATGTTAAGACTTTTGATATGTTCCCTTGGGCTGTTAATGCTCCAAGACCATACTGTGTCAATAATGGAGGTTTTGTAATATGTTTGATAAATGGCAGGACTTATCTACCCCCACTCTTTGTTCCTCTTGCTTGTCTATTTACAGAGCTTTTAAAAGTAAACTATAAAATATTTATAATAATAATCAAATACCTGAATCATGAGAGATTTCCTAGAAATAACTCTGTTGTTAATCTTTGTCTCCTTTCTTTAAAAAATAACTCCGTTAGTAGACTACTATGTATATCCAAAACTACCATTAATTGAATTTGCCTCAGGCTAATATTTCTTATAAAATATTACCTCATTTTTCAAAATGAAGTGATTGAGAAAATATTCAGTAATATTAGAGTATTTCTAGGAAAACACATGAAAGCAATTTTATCCTTATTAAAGGATACTTTTTTGAGTGAACCCCTAATTTTTATACTTGAGCTATACATATGACACTATTCCAGTTACATGATCACAACTTTCTAGAGCCATGCTGTACATTATGGTACCCACTGGCCACATGTGCTATTTACTCTTACATTTGAATTAATTAAAATTAAACACAACTAAAAATTCAGTTTCTCAGTCACACTAGCTGAATTTCAGTAGTCACATGTGGCTATTGGTACCATTTTGGACGGTCCAGAATGGAATATTTCTATCATCACAGAATGTTCTATTTGGCTGGATTTGTTTTACAGTATGTTGCAGCATTAGGAGCTGTTTTTTATATATGGTAGTTTGGTTGATCGAATCAAAGAAGGGAGATCATTTCTCATGGAAGTTTTAGCTTTGGTAGGGATTCAGACAGAAAAGAGATGAATATCTGAAAGAAACATCAGGGGAATTCACCTGATTAAAACTATAGTGTACACAGTACTAGAGCAAAAATAATATGGTAGTCACCAGACTCTTTTGATCACATACTCCATCAAATAAATATCTTTTAAGCACACCTCCCAGTAGATGTTCATTTTTAATTTACAGATTATTTACTTGCACCTCAAGTTGAGTATTCCCAACGCATTTCTCCAAAACCCAAAATGCTCCAAAATCTGGTACTTTTTGAGTACTGACATGACGCTTACAGGAATGCTCTTTGGAGCATTTTGGATTTTGGATTTTCAGGTTAGGAATGCTGAACTGGTAGGTGTAGTGCAGATATTCCAAAATCTGAAACACTTCTGATCCTAAGCATTTTGGATAAGGGATACTCATGTTTTACTTGTGTTACAAACTGTGCATGTAAGTAGACATTAAAGACAATGCATAGCAGTTAAATATAAATGGAGGTTCTTTTATGTAGTATTGTGAGCTGTCTTGTATATGCCTTAAACCTCATCTACCCAATTTTGGAGTTTTGTAGTATGTTAAGGTTTGCATCACAAGCTGTAGAGAACCTAGGTTCTAGATCGAAGTTTCAAAATAAGTCACTTTTATACTTCAATAAGCCTTATTTTTTCTTGTAAGTAAACTGGGAAAAATAATATTTACCTTACAGGGTATATTGAGAACTAAATGAGATAATATATGAGATATTGTTTAGTTAAGTAGTGAGTAAAATAAAAATATTTAATAACAGAAAATTGGCCTGTGAAGTTCTGTGAAATAAATAAATTTTGATTTTTGGCTTTGAAATAATTTTTAACTTTGGAAAGCCTAATGGTAATTGAACATATTGCTTTTCTAGGCTTAGGTTATATTTTGCAGAAAAGTACAGGGAATTATATCTGAAGAGGTAAAGGACTGTGAATTTTTTTGTCTTATTTTTAAGGAGCCACATCATTTCTTTTTAATAAAAGTATATTAATGACTGATGGAAGCACCTAGAAAGAAGTGAATCCTTTATATTCTGATGTATATTTAGTGGCTTTTGTTGTATAGAAGATTCTGAGGAGATCTCTACTGTCCTAAAATGTGGCCCTTTAAATAATTGGCTTTCTGTTTCCTGCAATGTCACAAAAAATTATAATCATTATTTGAGGGATGTTAATGGTGTTGAAGGTGCTGGCTTGAAAGATGATGCGCTAACTACATTTATGGGTGTTTTATGACTCAATTTGTCATTTTTAGAAAATGCATTGTGTTTTACTGAACAAGTTACATTTGGATAACAAAATCTGCAGTGGGTTTCAGGGAGAGAGGTTTCCACTTTTTAAGAAAAGTATGTATTGTAAAGTATGTAAAAAAGGTACTACTTGGTAATCACATGTATGCTTAAGCAGCATTGTATAATCAAGCACCTAATTTCTTCAGACACATCTCACCTCTCTCACGAATCAGAAAATAATACAGTCTTATTGTTAAGAGCCCTCTTATCTTTCCCCTGCAATTTAATTAATACTTGTTAAGAAGAGGTAGCTGTCAGATTAGAAATGAATTTCAGAATTTTCTATTGTCTTCTGATGGAGTGGCAATCTTAATCCTTTTATTTAGATATATTATTTTCAAGAACTTTTCAAAATGATAATTTCCCAGCTTTTCTGATTATGAAGAGAAATTTTTAGCATTTGAATAAATAGATTGAATGGTTGATTTTTTTTCCATAAAAGGAAATAATAGGTAAGCCATTTAAAAAGGAAAACAATGATGATATTTTTAAGTAAGAATAACTATCATCCTCAAATTTTATTATTTTGCTCAAAAATGTTGGTGATATATCTTTACATAGATATACATCTATGTAAAGAAATAATACTCATAAAGCCAGTAGGAGAAATAAGCCTGGATTAATTATTAACCTTTCACTTTCCTAAAATCACTCATTCAATCTACAGATATTTACCAGATTCCCACCTAGTGTAAACACTGGGGATAACAATGAAAAGATGGATAGACCCCAGGCCCCTCATGGTAGACCTTACATCCCAACAGAAAAGTACAAGACAAATAAATAAAATAATTGCGAGATCTAATGAATGCTAAGGAAATGAATGGACTGAGATAGGAAATAGCAAAAAACAAAGACAAAAAACAAAAAGAACAACAACCCTGGTTTGTACATAAATGTTTTGGGAAGCATTATCTGGGAGCTATTATTTAAGCTGAGATGAAAGAAAACCAGCAAAAGATTTAAAATAGATGATTTTTTTTAGATACTTCACTGTTTTAAACTCCTTCAGTATCTCTCAATAAAGTTTTAGACGTTTTTTTCCTCCAAAAAGGCCGTGTATACTTTTTGTTAAATTTATTACTAAGTACCTTATTTTTTTGGCTTGTATTTATTATAACTTTTGTATTTTAAAACATTTTGTGGCCTTTTTTTTTGGCCAGAATTAGAGAAAAGTAATTCACTTTTGCATATCTATTCTATATTTAATGATTTAAGTTATTTTTAATTTTAATAATTTATAGATGGGTTTTCTACATAGAAAATTCTAGGCTGGGCGCGGTGGCTCACACCTGTTTTGGGAGGCCGAGGTGGGTGGATCACCTGAGGTCAGGAGTTCAATAGCAGCCTGGCCAACATGGCAAAACCCCATCCCTACTAAAAATACAAAAAAAAGTAGCTGGGCGCAGTGGTGCATTCCTGTAGTCCCAGCTGCTTGGGAGGCTGGGGCAGGAGAATTGCTTGATTGATCCCAGGAGGCAGAGGTTGTGGTGAACTGAGATCGCATGACTGCACTCCAGCCTGGGTGACGGAGCAAGACTTTGACTCAAAAAAAAAGAAAGAAAATTCTATTACGGGTGGATATTGGCAGTTTTGTCTTATTTATTCAATAATTGTAATTCATATTTCCTTTTTCATTGTTAGCTGGCAAAAAAACATTATAATGTTCTTAGTGATACAACATTCTTGTATTTTTCCTGATTGTAAAGTAAATGCTTCTAAGATTTTTGTCATAAGTAATAATGTTTGCTATAGTTTTTTATCCTATATATTTTAATCAGGCTGGGGTAGTTCTTATTCCTATTTGATGAGAGGTTAATTCATAAGTTAGTTTCGAACTTTCAGAATGATTTTCTGTGTCTACTCAGATAATTGTACACTTTTTATTATTTTCTTGTGGCAACTTACACTAGAGATTTTCTCATGTTAACCATGCTTGGGTCCCTGGGATAAACCCACTCTGGCCATTGCTGCATTTGGCTTGCTCATTTTCTTTTTTAGGACTTTTGTATCCACATTTCTGAATAAGAATGATTTGTAATTATAGTTGCTTCTGCCAGAAATGCCACTTTTTGTATCAAAGTTATGCTAGCCTCATAAATTTTTACATACTAGATTAATTTGTATGAGAATGCTATTATTTGTTAATGAAGAAATAACTCTTTTCATAATGTATTAGGAGCAGACCTCATAAGACGTTTAGACATTAGGGGCTTAGTAATAATATTGGAGAGACTCTAAATTTTAATTGTGCTACCATATGACCTTACTATTGTATGTATAGAGACAATCACGGGATAAGGATAAAGGATGCTTATTTGCTCTAGTTCTAGATTACAAAATCAGGGATAAGTGATGGAAGATTATTAATTAAATAGTCAACATGGGTGGCTCTTTCTTAGAGAAGTGAAATTTCTCCCTAGATTGCTTTTTAGCAATGATAAATTGCAGTGACTTAAAAAGGTTTTGACTGGATATTTTCTGCCATTCTGGCAGCTATTCCTAGAGAAACAGACTGTAGGGAAGCTGATTTCTCAATCCATAATTTTTATAATTGATACTTTGATAAAACTGTTAGTGATTATGAAAACTAACTCCTCTAGATCATCATGCTAAAGTATATTAATTATTTATTAAATGTATAGTTTAGCAGTCAAGCAGAGTTTCTTTTAATACATACTTTAATATGGTGTACAGTTCAAACATTTTTACCAAAAGAGTTTACTTTTTATGGTATAGGAAAGTTGGAATATATGCTCCAGTAAGTCTAGGAGGTACCCCCTCATGGGCAATGCAAACTCAAAATTTCTTTAAGATCTCCTGTTTTAAATCTCGTGTGAATATCACCACTCCATGATATATTTATATTTGTTAATTTAAAAATGGTTTAATCTCTGTAAAATATCTATGAAAATTATTCCATGTTTATTCATGACTTTGGCGATCCTTAGGCCATCGCTGAGTGTTGATGTGGATATAGGAATCCCAATTTGAGAAAACTATGTTAAAGCATTCCTTAGTGGTCTCATCGTGAGACTATATCCGGATTGGAAGGACTTTGTGATATTAGGCAAAGATTTGCCTCTATGAAAGAAGTGTTCCAAAAACGAATGAGAAAGAAAGAAAAACATTTCACAAGGGGGCACTGTGCCTGGTATGGTACTTGGCATGAAGTAAGTGCTGAAGAAATAGTTGTTGGCTGAGTTAATATACTTTAAAAAAACTGATCTCTAATAAAAAACTAAAGGCCTAAAAAGATGTTTGGAAGTCGAAAGGGATGGTCTTGGCTTTTCTTCTTCTTACATTGCTAGACAGCTTTTTTTAGTTACCAGGAAGTATATTCTAAAGTGCTTTCAGAGTCAGGAGGAAAACATCCATTTGCATATTTTTGTCTTAGGGTATTTACATTCCATAATTTGCAAGACACTAAAATTTCTTGGATTTGAGAGGAATAATTTATTGAGGTGGCATGGCAACCTAAGTTTCTAAAATAGAGGTAATTTCTGGGCTTTTTGGATTCAACTATCTGATTTGGAGAAGGGTCTTACTATAATAGAAGACTTTTTGGCCTGAAACATTTCACTGTTCAGTTCACCCACCAACACTCTCAGGCTTTGTCAGGTCTATTGAGGAGCTTACTGAGTTATTAATAACATAGCTCTTTGTTTCTCCTGTGGTTTTCTTTTCTTACAGATCCTCAATTCCTTAACACAGGATAAGTGAGAGGGCAGATTCATTTAGAACAGTTCTGATACCTTAATAAAAATCTTCTCATAATCACACCAGGGTGCCGCATTTTACAGAGGGGAAAACTGCACCCTCTGAAGGAAATGACCTTGTCTGCATTCACACAGTTAGGACTTGAACCCACAGGACTTCAGAGCCCAGACTTTAGATCACTGACTGATAAATGTATGTGATTGTAAATTTTTAAAGTTCAGTAAGAAAGGCGCAAGAGAAGCAGGTAACACCAAATTGTTAATACTCTAAGGCAACTGAGAAAGATGAAATGTTATTTCTTCAAAGTGGAGCTGCCTGAGTGGCCAGTATAATCTGAGTCTTGACCTAAAGCCAGAAGGATTTGTTATTAGGAGACGGGAAACTTATCGTTGAGACAGGTGTTGCATCCGCTTCGTAACAGGTACATGTCTTTCTCCCCACATGTAGCAGAGCACTGGACATGTAAAAATGTGCTGGAAATAAAGATGTCATTCAACTGAGCTTGATTATGTCTGATTGTTTACTTATCTACATTATCTATATTATCTATATATTGTTTACTTATCTATATTTCATCAAGTGAATATTTAGTCCAGTAAGAAACGTCCGTTGAATATAGAGATATATTTCTTTTTTAAGGGGATTTTTTTGGATCTAAATTGTCTGGATTTCTTAAGATTTAGTTTGGAGGGTACTTGTTTTATTTTAAAAAGAAAACTCATTGAGAAACTCTAAGGCGACTGTTAAGGTAGAATGCCAGAGAATGCCCAGTGCGATGTGAATCTTAAGTCCCTGCTAGACTGTAAGCTCCCAGAGGCAGGACCTTCCCTCTCATATTCATCCTGTGCCCTTGGTCATGTGTCTAGGCCAATGCCTGGCACATAATAGGCACTTAAAAATAAAGTTTTTTGGCTGGGTGCAGTGGCTCATGCCTGCAATCCCAGCACTTTTGGAGGCCGAGGCGGGTGGATCATGAGGTCAGAAGATTGAGACCATCCTGGCTAACACGGTGAAACCCCGTCTCTACTAAAAATACAAAAAATTAGCTGGGCATGGTGGCGGGCACCTGTAGTCCCAGCTACTTGGCAAGCCAAGGCAGGAGAATGGCGTGAACCTGGGAGGCGGAGCGTGCAGCCATATGAGATTGTGCCAGTGTACTCCAGCCTAGGTGACACAGCAAGACTCTGTCTCAAATAAATAAAGTTTTTAAAAAATGATTGTTTACTTTTCTACCAAATTTATTTTGCAAACCACAGCAGCCATGTAGAAGAGAGGCCTGACTGTTAAAAGAAAAACAAACAGCAACAACAACAGCATCAATAAAAGTGTCCCCACAAAAACCCCATCCAAAGCTCAGCAGCCTCAATGATTAAAGGTAGATAAACTCAGGAAGATGAGAAAGAATCAACCAAAAAAAAACCGGCTGAAAACTAAAAAAGCCAGTGTGCCTCCTCTCCTCCAAATGATCACAGCACCTCTCCAGCAAGGGCACACAACTGGGCTGAGGCTGAGACGGATGAACTGACAGAAGTAGAGGTTTCAGAAGGTGGGTAATAAGGAACTTCACTGAGCTAAAGGAGCATGTTCTAACCCATTACAAAGAAGCTAAGAACCATGATAAAACATTACAGGCATTACAGGAGCTGTTAAACAGAGTAACCAGTTTAGAGAGGAACATAAATGGCCTGATGTAGCTGAAAAATGCAACATGAGAATTTCACAGTGCAACCATAGTATCAATAACTGAATAGACCAAGCAGAGGAAAGAATTCCAGAGATTAAAGACTATCTTGCTGAAATAAGACAGGCAGACAATATTAGAGCAAAAAGAATGAAAAGGAATGAACAAAACCTTTGAGAACTATGAGATTATATAAAAAGACTAAACCTATGACTGTTTGTGGTACCTGGAAAAGATGGGGAGAATGGAATCATGTTGGAAAAGAAACTTCAGAATATCATCCAGGAGAACTTCTCTAACCTAGCAGGACTGGCCAACATTCAAATTCAGGAAATCCGGAGAATCCCAGTAAGATACTCCATGAGAAGATCAATCCCAAGACACATAATCTTCAGATTCTCCAAGGTCAAAATGAAGGAAAAAATGTTAAGAGCAGCCAGAGAGAAAGGCCAGGTCACCTACAAAGGAAGCCCATCAGAATAACAATGGACCTCTTAGCAGAAACCCTGCAAGCCAGAAGTGTTTGGTGGCCAATATTCAACATTCTTAAAGAAAATAATTTCCAACCCAGAATCTCATATCTGACCAAACTAAGCTTCATAAGCAAAGGAGAAATAAAACCCTTTTCAGACAAGCAAATGCGGAGGGAATTCATCACCACCAGGCCTGCCTTGCAAGAGCTACTGAAGGAAGCACTAAAGTCTATAAAATAACCAGCTAGCATCATGATCACAGCATCAAATTCACACATAGCAACATTGACCTTAAATGTAAATGGGCTAAATGCTCCAATTAAAAGACACAGAATGTCAAGCTGGATAAAGAGTCAAGATCCATTAGTGTGCTATATTCAAGAGACCCATCTCACAGGCAGAGAGACACATAGGCTTAAAATAAAGGGATGGAGGAAAATCTACCAAGCAAATGGAAAGCAGGAACAAGCAGGGGTTGCAATCCTAGTTTCTGACAAAACAGACTTTAAACTGACAAATATCAAAAAAGACAAAGAAGGGTATTACATAATGGTAAAGGGTTCAATTCTGCAAGAAGAGCTAACTAATCTAGATACATATGCACCCCATACAGGAGCATCCAGACTCACAAAACAAGATCTTAGAGACGTACAAAAAGGCTTAGATTCCCAAACAATAATAGTAGGGTACTTTAACATACCACTTTCAATATTACACAGATCATCAAGACTGAAAATTAACAAAGATATTCAGTACTTAAACTCAGCTAGGGATCGAGTGGACCTGATAGATGTATACAGAATCCCCCACCCCAAAACAACAGAATATGCATTCTTCTCAGTGCCACATGGCACTTACTCTAAAATTGATCGCGTAATTGGAAGTAAAACACTCCTCAACAAATACAAAAGAACTGAAATCCTAACAGTCTCTCAGACCACAGCACAATCAAATTAGAACTCAAGGCTAAGAAGCTCACTCAAAACCACACAACTATATGGAAACTGAACAACCAGCTTCCGAATGGCTCCTGGATAAATAATGAAATTAAGTCAGAAATCAAGAAGTTCTTTGAACAAAGAAACAACATACGAGTATCTCTAGGACATAGCTAAAGCAGTGTTAAGAGGGAAGTTTATAGCACTAAATGCCCACTTCATAAAGCTAGAAAGACCTCAAGTCAAAAACCTAACATCTCAGCTAAAAGAACGAGAGAACAAAGAGCAAACAAACTCCAGAGGTAGCAGAAAACAAGAAATAGCCAAGATCAGAGTGGAACTAAAGGAGATAGAAACATGAAAAACCCTTCAAAAAATCAATGAATCCAGGAGCTGTTTTTTTTTTTTTTTAAATTAATAGACTATTAGTAATGAAGGAAAGAGAGAAGAATCAAATAGACACAATAAAAAATGATGAAGGGGATATCATCACTGACCCCACAGAAACATAATCAACCATCAGAGAATACTATAAACACCTCTATGCAAATAAACTAAGAAATCTAGAAGAAACTGATAAATTCCTGGATACCTACACACTTTAAAGACTGAACCAGGAAGAAGTTGAATCCTTGAATAGATCAATAATAAGTTCTGAAATTGAGGCAGTAATAAATAGCCTACCAACCAAAAGAGCCCAGGATCAGAGAGATTTACAGCTGAATTCTACAAGGGGAACAAAGAGAGGCTGTTACCATTTTTACTGAAACTATTCTAAACAACTGAAAAGGAGGGATTCCTCCCTAACTCATTTTATGAGGCCAACATCACGCTGATACCAAAACCTGGCAGAAATACAATAAAAAAAAGAAAACTTCAGACCAGTATCCCTGACGAACATCAGTGTGAAAATCTTCAGTAACATACCGGCAAACCAAATCCAGCAGCACATCAAAAAGCTTATCCAGCATGATCAAGTAGGCGTCATCCCTGGGATGCAAGGCTGGTTCAATGTATGCAAATCAATAAATGTAATCCATCACATAAACAGAACCAAAGACAAAAACCACATGATTATCTCAATAGATGCGGAAAAGGCCTTTCAATAAAATTCAACATCCCTTCATGTTAAAAATTCTCAATAAACTAGATATGAATGGAATGTAACTCAAACTAATAGCCGTTTATGACAAACCCACAGCTATATCATACTGAATGGGCAAAATCTGGAAACAGTCCCCTTGAAAACCAGCACAAGACAAGGATGCTGTCTCTCACCACTCCTATTCAGGTTAGTATTGGAAGTTCTGGCCAGGGCAGTCAGGCAAGAGAAGGAAATAAAGAATATTCAGATAGGAAGAGAGGAAATCAAACTGTCTCTGTTTCCAGATGACACGAGCCTATATCTAGAAAACCTCATTGTCTCAGCTGAAAAGCTTCTTAAGCTGATAAACAACTTCAGCAAAGTCTCAGGATACAAATAAATGTGCAGAAATCACAAGCATTCCTATTCACCGACAGTAGACAAGCAGAAAGACAAATCATGAATGAATTCCCATTCACAATTTCACAAAAAGAATAAAATACCTAGGAATACAGCTAACAAAAGAAGTGAAAGACCTCTTTAAGGAGAATTACAAACCATTGCTCAAGGAAATCAGGGGACACAAACAAATGCAAAAAACATTCCATACTCATGGGTAGAAAGAATCAGTATTGTGAAAATGGCCATACTACCCAAAGTAATTTATGGATTCAATGCTATTCCCGTTAAATTGGGCTGGAAGCCATTATCCTCAGCAAACTAACACAGGAACAGAAAACCAAACACCACATGTTCCCACTTATAAATGGGAGCTGAACAGTGAGAACACGTGGACACAGGGAGGGGAACAACACACACTGGGCCCTGTTGGCGGGGGAAGTGGGGAAGGAGAACATCAGGAAAACTAGCTAATGCATACTAGACTTAATACCTGGGTGATGGGTTGATAGGTGCAGAAAACCATGGCACATGTTTACCTATGTAACATATTCCCCTCTCAGGAAAAATAGTTTTAACCAAAAACAATTCAGAATTTATTCCAGCCTTTTTTTTTTTTTTTAGAACCAACAAAAGAAAACTCCGAAGTATAGGAATACTGTTTTTTATAAGAATAAAAATTTTTTAAAAAGTGTAAGAATACTGTTTTATTTAGCTTCAAGTGCCTCAAGGAACTGTGTGCTTATTAGATTGTATCTCTCATAACATCTACCATGTGACTGGCCCATAGTAGACAGGAAGAATATTTATTAACTAAGTGAATGAACTTCATAGTTTTAGTTCGTAATTCTCACAAAGTAGTTGTCTTGGTGAGCATGAGCTGCTTCAGAATTCCCTCATGTTGCCCTCCTTGTCTTTGGACTTCAGTAGAAAAATTTTCAGCTGTTTTTCATGTCAAACTTTCCATAACTCAATTACTATACAGTCATATGTTATTAACTGATTGGGATATGTTCTGAAAAAATTTGTTTTTAGGCATTCTCATCATTGTGTGAATATTGTAGAGTATACTTACACAACCTTGAGATGTCATACTCTGCTGCACACCAAGGCTTTGTGGTATAGCCTGTTGTTCCTGAGCTAAAAACCTGTACAGCATGTTATTTTGGTCCATTGAAACACAGTGGTAAATATTTGTGTATCTAGACATAGAAAAAGTACAGTAAAAATAGCATATGATTATCTTATGGAATCACTGTCATATATGCAGATTGTCATTGACTGAAATGTCGATATGTGGCACATGACTCTACAAAGTTTCCTGAATTTGTTTGCATTTCTTACTAACTTGATTCTGCTATAGGTACACCAAACTTAAAGCTTTTATATAATTAAATGTGAATGACATTTGAATTACTTATAACCAGTAAAATGATTTACAGTTTTCAGATAGCCCTGAAAGCTTAGCACTTCAAAATGCAGATGGTCTCTGAATTCTGATGATTCCTGAATTCTGATGGTTCCATTTAGGATTATTCAACTTTAAGAATGGGTTACAGTTTCTATTGAATGTGTTTGGCTTTCTCTCTGTCCTAAAGTCAAAAAATCCTAAGTTGAATGATTGTAATTTGGAGACCATCTGCTGTGTTGCCAGCATTAAATATATTTTTGACTTACAATATTTTCAACTAACAGTGGGTTTATTGGGATGTAGGTGTAGCCCCAAAAGTATCTTGAGACGGGTCTTAATCCGTTTAGTTTATTTTGCCAAGGTTAGGGACATGCGTGGAGGAAATAAACATGGAATCACAGAAACAGTCTATGGCCTGTAACTTTCTCCAAAGATGATTTTGAAGGCTTCAGTATTTAAAGGGGAAAAGTGGGCTGGAGGGGAAATAGGGAGGGTACTGTTATCTACTTGTTGCAAGAGAAAAGGAGCAGGTAGGGGAGTAGTCAATTATGTATTCCTCTCAGCCTCAGTGATGGGCACTTTACATAAGATAAGGTGAACATAGAGTAGCTACCTGTGGAGATATTTAATCTTTTTATCTATAGGTGTCTGCTTAGGAACAAAAGGAAAGGCAGCTTCTTGCATGACTCAGCTTTCAGCTTATTTTTTTTCTTTTGGCATAGTGAATTGGGGTTCAGATTGGAGTTTTTGTTTTCTTTCACGTAGGTAAGTCAGGAGCATCCATAATTGATTGTATCCAAAGAGGTATGAAAGAGGTCAGAGTCAACAAATAAAAACAGATTTATATATTTATGTGTTTGAGGAGGATTAGTCATTCATTTTAGAGGACCAAATGTTTTAACAGTTTCCAAATGAACAGATTCCAAATCAGTTTAAGCATCATTGAAACATCAAATAAAAAACCTTGATAATGGAAAGAGGTCTCTCCCAAAAGAGCAGAGCTGCACATCAGTTTTACTTATTTCCTTAGACATATTCCTGTAGCTTTTTATTTAAAATGTCAGGTCTGCTTCGGTGCAATTGGTATGTCAATTGGTGCATCCATATTACCTCCCAGCCTGCCCAAACCACCCAAATTAGTGTAGCAAAGTGTTATTGGAAGCTTCACAGCTTAACTTTAACCTTGATTCCTGCTAGCCTCCAAAAATTCTTTGCTCTGTATGCAACTGAGTGGTTTTGAATGTTTATATAACAGTGTCCCTCACTTTGCAATACTATTTGGCACAGTGAATGTAGCTGTTAGCCTTCAGGCCATCATCTCCTATCACACCCTACCGTACCTGTTCTTCCAGTTAACCTTATCAGCAATGCAGACTTTTCTCTCAGTGCCCACCATCTAGGTCAGGGCTTGACCCTCCTGACTCTGCCTCCTAGCATTTCAGTTGCTGCTTTTCAGTTTCTGTGGCATCAGGAGTCTGATCTTTACCACTGTTCTCTAGTCCTCTTTCTTAAACTCCTTCAGCGCCTCCACTTGTCTTCTGTGAAAAGACGAACAACCTGCAGGAGAAATCCCTTTAGGACCTGGCATTGCCTGCTTCTCTGTCCTTTTCCTTAGCTCTTCACCTACTCGTACTCTAGGTATCAACCTTAAAGAACTATCTGTAGTTCTTCAGAAACTCCAAGGTAAACATGCTTCTGTGAACTAACATCTGCAGTTTGCTTTGCATGAATGCCTTTCAAGTTTCCTTTTCCTGATTACTTATTTATTTCACCCCATTAGCATGAGTCTGTGAGGGCAAGGTCCATTTCTTCCCCCTCCATTTTCGTTCCTAACGCAGACTAGATGGATGCTGAGTGGAAGCTGCTGGGTGAATGAGTGGAAGCTGCTGGGTGAATGAGTGAGAACCAACCAGATCCTCCCTATTGCTTTTTATGGTTGATTCCTTAGTCCCATTTCAGATGAACTGGTTTCCTTTCTTCTCCTTCTCCTTTGTTTCTCTCTTAACAATTTCCACATACCTCTGACTCAGTCCGTCTGAAGTACAGCTCTGCCTTGATCAAAACCTTCAGTGGATTATCATCTCTTGCAAAATCCTTTTCATGCTCAATATCATTTCCAGCCTTTACTGGTCAGTCTCTAATATGCATTTGCAGCTGTATTTCCCACGCTTCTCCTTGCCAACTCTAGACCAGCCTCTTGTCCATTCTTCTGTCATACTCTGCAGCATGCTATTTCTGTGGCTGTGTTCATATCATACCCTCAGATAGGTGTTTCATTGTCCCAGTCACTGCCTAGTGAATTAAAAGTCAAAGTGTCCCCTGCCCCACAATCAGCATCAATCTTCCATTCTGTATCTGTAAATAACCGCTTCTACGTTTTTCTTTCCATTATGGTATGTATCCCATTCTACTTTTTATTATAGCCTTTGGTTTTTGCTTTACTTTTGTGTATCTGTACCTAATGGATTATCCTTGAGATAACAGCTATATCAGTTTGAGCTTGAAAGCCACAGACAAGCTTGTCGAATCAATGGCTGGTGCTATTCAGTCAGTATGAATAGAGCATGTGCCTTGACTGGCAGACATCGGTTTGAATCCCTAATATGCCACAAATAGCTATATAATCTCTGCCTCTTCTTTCTTCTAGTTTCCCAGCTTGTAATAGGAAGATGATAATACCAAATTTGTAACATGCTTATGCAGATTAAGTGAAATAATGTATGGAAAGCATATAGCCAATGACAGAATTCAAAAAATAGTCATGATTACTGCTGTTACTATTACTATAGATATGTAGTCACCATCGTAGAAACATTGTTTTGTTTGAGCTTTTAGAATTGATGACTTTAATTGTGTGGCTAATTTCTAGCTGAATATAACTGAAGCTGGAAATTAACCATTAGCCTTACCATTAAATATAAAGCATTTTTTCGCTATCTTACAGTCTTTTATTATTACTTATTTTGGCATTACAAATTTTGCTGGCAACAAGGGTTGCTTGCTTCTTCAATTTTTCCAATAACAGAGGGCTAAACTGCTGTCAGTACTTGTGAAAAGAAGAATAATACCAAGCCTTAAATCCTATCTAGCCCAGTCTTTTCCATGCTATTTTGCAGTATATGGATTGAATTTCCTATGGTTAGAGTTATTGAAACCCGATATATGGTGTTGGAGGAAACAGTAAAATACCAGAAGGACTTCTTTAGCCTGCCAGTGGGCTATTCTCCCCCTCAGATTAACTTTTGTTGAGTATATACGTTCTATTAGAACTTGGATGGGTGGCACAGTCAGAATGCATAGTCTTTGTACCAAAGAACGTAGTAAAATTGAAGTCAACTAAGGACACGGACATCTAATTATATTATGCTTTTGTAAGTTGTTAGGAAAGATATAGTGCAGATTATTCTTAATTTGAATTAGGTGTTTTGTGCTTATTATGTTATTCTTTCTTAGATTTGAAATTATGGAAAGATGATTACCTGTGAGGAAATACCTAATTTTTTTACCTTCCTTTTTTCCAACCAAAATTATGAATAACTCATCGAAGAAAGAAGAAAACTCCGATATAGTCACCAAAAAATGACAAGAATTGATCATACATATTTAAAGCATATGTGTCATTTTCTGCACTGGTGAAAATAGATTGAGGAAATAGCACTAGAAATTAACTTAAGACCTAGACACTAGTAGAAGAATGACATATTACCAGAGACTAAAATACTGGAAGAAGACAGTGAATTAATATCAGTTTCACCAACTGATGATGATGGTGATGATGGTGGTGAGAACATTTAGTAGGCAAATTTTCAGGCCCTGTATAAGAGAATTAATGGTCATTGTTTCATGCTGCAGTTTTTATAAGAATCCCTATGAAATGCATGTTATTATTTTTACCTTTATTTTAGAGATAAAAATACTAGGGCTTCAACAGATTGTCTTACCCAATGTCACATAACTTGTAAAAGACAGAAGTGGGACTTAAACTGAGACCAGGCTAACCTACTGTCAGTCCTCTTAATCCCAGTGCTGTGCTGATAAGGCTACAGTCCTTCTTTCTGTAGGTGACAGTGAGGGCAAAGTTCTGAGAGTGAGTTCTTAAGTTCTTCTGTAGGAACACAGTACCTGTTGGTTAGAGCAGAGCCACCAACTAACCAGACCACCACTTCAAAGGCTTTAATGAGGGGGATTTACAGATTGACATGGAAAAACTCTTTGTAGTAAATCCTTTATGACAGTGACACCATTATAAGCTCCATCAGGAAGAAGAGGAAGATAGACTATGTGATTTAGATACTATGTTTCCTGAAAGCCGATTTCAGTAGAACCACTCTGTTGGCATTCCATGCCATTGCATGGCAATTTAAACTGCAAAGCATAAGCAGAGGAGAGTTAACAGTGTGGTTACAATTGGTGTATGTACCCCTTGATCCTAGATGGAGGCATTGTGTTAATAATCCCCACCTGGCTCTGCAAATGGCAGGATTCCATCCAACAATCTAGAGGAGGCTCTCTAACGTCCCTGAGGTCTCCTAGCAGACCCAGATCCTGTTTGAGTTTGGCCTTTCAACAATTTTATTATGGCTGTGGGTGCCTATTTCCAAACACCCACAGCCTATCATTATTAGTTATTCAATAACATCCCATTAGACATGTTCTTTAAGATTCAGCAAAATACCCAGAAGACTACAGATTCCCATAAAGTATTCTCACTGATATAGTTTGACCCTACAAACTAAACAAGAGAGTGAAAAAATAAAACACAGACACAAACATGAAAGTCAGCCTTTCTACTGAAATACATCTCACATTGGTCATGCAAGATTTATGTAATACCAAATATCTATTATTTCAGAAATGAAAGCACACAT
This sequence comes from Pongo pygmaeus, assembly GCF_028885625.2. Taxonomy (NCBI): domain Eukaryota; kingdom Metazoa; phylum Chordata; class Mammalia; order Primates; family Hominidae; genus Pongo; species Pongo pygmaeus. The sequence goes on along the minus strand of NC_072373.2, from coordinate 131,309,536 downwards.
GGCTGCTGTGAAATAAGAACAGAAGTGAAATTTCATATTAAAAAAGGAGCTAATTCAAACAAGCATCAGAAGTAACACATTTGATTGGTTCTAAGACATTTTTACATTTCAGCATCTTGAAGTGGGAATTCTTTGTAAAAGGTGGCCTCTTACAAATACTTAGTCGTGAAGTGGTGGTAACATATAAGCCCCTTTTAAAACATAAGAGAGATGATGTCATTTTTGCTCAAATCTTCCTGGCTTTGAATCTCCATAAAATCCAAGAACCTTACCATAGACTACATGGCTCAGTATGATCTGGCCACTCACTGCTTCTCTAACCTCATTTCCCAGGACTTTTCCTCCCTCTTTTTTTTCTCTTTTTGTTGCAACCATGCTGGTCTTTCCGTTCTTAAATTACCTAGGCATACTTCTACCTCCAGGTCATTGCCCTTGGTGTTTCCTCTGCTGGGAATGTGTTTCCGCTGAGAATCCCATGGTTTATTCTCACATCTACTTCAGATATTTATTCAAGTCATACTTATTTAGGCTTTCTCTGGCCACCTTATCTAAAATTGCAGCATCCTAACATTCCCTGTCTACTGTTGTGCTTCATTTTTCTCTTTAGCATTTATTACCAGCGGACAGTTCGCATTTTTTATTTACCTTGCTTGTAGTTTGTTTCTCCCCAGTACAGTATAAGCTGTGGTAAAAACAGGGATTTTTGTGTATTTTCTTCACTACTGAATCTCCAGGTCTTAGACGAATGCCTGCTACAGACAAGACACTTAGTAAATATATACTGAATATATGAATAGCTACAATATAAATATAAAAATACATATATATGAATATGCCAAATATAAAAGAATAAATCAATGGATTACATGCTCAAAGGTTGATAAGGTGGGGAAGAGGGTAAATATTACACTAAGCCTGTCCAGTGGCTCATGGTCTAGGATTTGGGCATCTTGAGTTATAAACTTGCCTCTGTTACTAGCTGAGTAGAGTTTGCAGGTTAATCCCCTGGGCCTCCAGGTGGGACTACAGAGTATGGATGTTATAACCTCTCAGTTAGTTGAGGCTTCAGCTAAAAACCATTGAAAAATGAGGACCAGAACTGGGAATCTGAAGTAAAAGAAACCATATCTTTTAATATAAATATTATCACCAGAAATGGTGGTTGTAAGGAAAGTCTTAATACAAAAGACTTTGGACTTAATTTTTGCTTCAGTTGCCTTTGTTTTATAAATAGTGAAATTCTGAAGCCCAGGATTTGAGAGACTTAGCCAAGGTCAGGTGCTAATTGGTGGCCAACCATAGAACTGTACTCAACAACCCTGACTCAACCTGACTGAACCCCATGTTCTTTTTACTTTAATTAGTACACAGAGTAAATACTGGTGATTAAAAACAAAAAAGAGTTATATTTAGGCTGTTTTGGTATTTTGTTCAACTTAAATTTGATGAATTCACCTGATGGAAAGAATTCATAGATCAATTTATCTCTCTTTGTGACTTAATTCAGCTTCCAGAGGAGATTGGAAAACTTGAAGATAAAGTGGAATGCGCTAATAATGCCCTGAAAGCAGATTGGGAAAGATGGAAACAAAATATGCAAAATGATATCAAGTTAGCATTTACAGATATGGCTGAGGAGAATATCCATTATTATGAACAGGTAATTAGTGTTATTTGATATTGCTTCCTTTTAAAGTTATATTCTCATTTACTTTTGGTCTGTCCAATGTTGAAAGAGTGTATAAAAGAACAAGTGTCACATTCTAATGCCTCTGTGGTAGCTTGGTTTCGATGAAGTTGTCAGTTACCATTTGGTTTTGTTTATCCTCAGTTTGTTGTTTTGGATTTGGATTCTTCAAAAGCATTTGATAATGCTTTCTAATGATTCTCCTAACTACTCCTCTTTCCTTTCTCTTCTCCGTTTATGAAGAGTTTGCAAAGGAAGGAAAGGAGCAGAGATTTGAATGAGCAGAAAATCATTTCAGGGCCTGTACTCTATGTCCTTGCTATCCCTGTCTTCTGTAGCTATTCTGAAACCATCAACAAAGGAGCACACCATTCCATCAGCAAAAGAGTAACAACATCTTTTTTTAAGTTCATTTTGTTTTTCAGATGATTGTATTTCATTTTTTTACAACTGACTTTTCCTCAGAGAAGTTTTTTTTTATTGTAAACATACTTTTTCTAGAAAGTATATTTTAAAATAACATCTTTAACCTTATCTCTGGCTGAATTAATAAATATATGAAATTATTACATCAACAAAATTATGTCTTACAGCAGTGGTCCCCAACCTTTTTCGTACCAGGGACAGGTTTCATGGAAGACAAGTTTTCCATGAACCTAGGTGGGGGGCAGGGTTAGTTTCAGGATGAAACTGCTCTACCTCAGATCATCAGCCATTAGTTAAATTGTCATAAGGCGCACGCAGCTTAGATCCCTTACATGTGCAGTTCACAATAGCGTTCGCACTCCTGTGAGAATCTAATGCTGCCTCTGATCTGATAGGGAGTAGAGCTCTGGCAGTAATGCTCACCCGCTGCTCACCTCCTGCTGTGCAGCTGGGTTCCTAACAGGCCAATGACCAGTACCAGTCCGTGGCCCAGGGGTTGAGGACCCCTGTAATTTATAGTATATAGTGCTCATCAGTTTAAAAGAACTTTAAACTGAAATATTATGTATCTTGAAAGATGAACTGATATTAATGTTTTTATTCACCTAGAGTTAATTAAGCCCCTTCTATTAAGTTAATTAAGACATTGTGCCTGGCCCTGGAGAGACCACAGTATGCAAGACAAACACAATCCGTTTCTCATGTAGTTACAGCCAATGAAGGAAACAGTCACAAAGAGAGCATAATAAAATGGTATAAGGTTCGATATAGAAAGACATTGCAGGGGCATATAACCTAATCTAGAAAAAATAAGGATATGTTTATGCAGAGACCTGAATGATGAATAAGGAGTTGCCAGATAAGAGTGTGAGAAATGGAGTTGGAGCAGAGAAAACGCATGCACAAAAGCGCAGAAGGGAGAGAGAACATGTTCAGATAACTGAGGTTCTATTTTGGAGAAAGAAGGAGTGAAGGTAGTTTTGAATTGAAAGATTAGGCTGAAGAGTGCTTTATAAATTTAGTCTTTTACCTTTAAGGGAAATGGGAGCCATTGAGTAGTTTTCAGGAGGAAACTGACCGGATCAGACTTGCCTTTTGGAAAGATCACTCTGACTGTACATGGGTCGGAGTTAGGCAACACTGGACGTGATGAGACTAGTTAGGAGGCAGGAAAGGCAGAGATGTGAACTGACCTAGGAGTTTCATGTTAGTGGGCTAGAGATTATCGAACAGATCCGTGGTTTTGTTTTGTTTTTTAACTGGGTAGAACTGGAAAGACCATTTTCTATTTCTCCTTAATTTTTTATTCTGGTAACAACCGTAAGTAAATTCAAGTATCTAAAATGAGTTTCCCATAAATCTCAGGTTTTGAATGATATAAAGTATTTCTTTTTAATAAAGCACATTTATCAACATAAGGCTTTATTACCATTTAGCTGTTTAAATCCACAGAACTAACCTTACCTCTCCTTTATAGTAGAACTTGTCTACACTTACATTACAGAATTGTTAAGAAAGTCAACTTGTGATGAATAACAAAACAATAAAACCAAAATTTTAATTAAGATAATTTATAAGAAAATGCCTTAAATTAAAACATGCAGTTTTCTATAAATGATTACAAAACCTAAGTATATTAGGGTATAAAAATCACATGACAAATGCACTTAATATTATTTTCCTTTAAATGTTAAGATCTGCCAATTTTTCTAAATTTGGATTTTTTAAAAAGTGTTCATAACAGTTCCACAGAATTTCAACTAAAATGTTTGGGTTTTGACCTTACTTCTCACATAAAAATGTATTTTTTTTCAGTCTCATTGATTGAATTCTGTTTATACAAAGTGTTCCTTTCTTAGAAACAGCTAAATGAGCATCGCTGTGCTATATTGCAAATTTTGTTTTTCACAGCAGTTTCTATCAGTGTGTGATGTTTTTAACTCTTTCCCCAAGTGTACTACATTTCTAAATGTTACAAAGTATATCAAGTGTCCTCCATCTTAAATGTATAAATTTGGAGGGATCATTGTTTCTCTTTTGTATAACTTCCAGAGATCCTTATAGCTCCAATTGTTTGTTGAATTTTTTCCTGAGTGAAAAACTTCTAACAGATTTGGCACATCAGTCCAGTAAAACAAAATCAAAAAGTTGAAGCCCTTAAATGATCAAGGATTCTTAGCAGAAAGATTAAGGCCTAAACAGCAACAATCTGTCACTAACTATTAACATCAGAAAATCTCAGATATACAGGGAAGTGAAATGTTGGAAACATTTCAGGAAACATAAACAGGAAATGAGGTCATTCATTTCCTGTTTAATTTCATCACATTCTAATGGAAATACTTCTTTTTTCATCAGTATTCCCAAAATGGTCTATTCCTAGTGTGATGGATGAAACAGGGTATATATACATTTGCCTTTGGATTTACCTGTATTAAGTTCTGGTCACAGATTGTTTAGAAATTAAAACTTAAATATCAAAATGGCAGAGGGAAATTATATTATAAATATGTGGTATGGGTCTGTATCCAACGCCAGTTATTATCATATTGTGCAATAATTGTGTCATGTTATACTTAGAGGCATCTATTACATCTAAGAACGTGTAATAATCAGTGTCATGTTGTACTTAGATGTATGAATTTATTGGGAGAGAGTTGATTCTAAATCCAGAACAGGTGTCTCAAACGAAACTTTTACTAGGTGAAATGATGTTGTTCCCATTTTGTTCTGTATGACCAATAATTAAGGATAAATGTGTTGACTCTTTTTAAACAAATGAATAACAAAACAATAAAATTAAAAATCCATTTGAGCAGGGTGAATGATTTCAAAGTATATTGATACCCAAATAATGAAAGAAATGACTTCCTGCTAATGTGAAAGGATTCTAAAACAGTAAAACATCCATGCCCTGGATACAGGGCATGGATGTTTCTTAACTTTTTTCTTGAAGGTGCAAAAGAATATCTGCTTTGTTGCTGTCAATGCTGATGATGCTAATGATGAAGGCTTGGGAGCAAGTGATTCCTGGCTGATCTTATGAACTGGAAGAGCACATTCTTCTCAAAGCTTTATTTTAATATCATTGAATTCACTTGGCTATCCAATGTCCTCTTACAATTAGACTTTGAGGGCTTATTTGGAAATTCTGGCAGGAAAGTGCAGCTATTTAGGAACTGCTTTAGAATAGCTCTGGACTTGGCAAGAACTATTAATATAAAAGAGAACAATTACCTTTTGGCAGGACGAGCACAAAAAATGGGGAACCATTTACCCAGTCCAGTGAAATCACCTTTGTTATTAAGGAGGTGACAGCTCTGATGTCCTTTTGGTCATTTAATGTATTTAATGAATAGTATTTTGAGTTCCATATTTTTCATTTATTTTACATATGTTTCCACAGTGTCATAATTTTCTTATGATACGTCATACTAATGTATATTTATTAGCTTAGATAATAATAGTTAAACATTTGTTTTTTTCTTTTCTTCTATCATTACCATTAAAAATAATTATAAATATTAGCTTTTTGAAAACTTACTTGGTAAGAATTTCAAGAAATAAGCAGGTCTATGATTACTGCATTTCTTATTCTCTGTCTTATTTAAGAATGTCAGTTCCCTCATGTAAACTCATTTATGTGAGATTCTGTTATCATCAAAGCCCTGTGCTAAACACGGGGGTGGCGTGGCATGGGGAGAGGTGATCCAAATTCACACTTAAGTCTTGCTGTTAGGAGGCTAAAGTTGATTAGGGAAAAATAATATATAAAAATATTTATTCATTTATTTGATTAATACAGCCCTAAAGTTATTTTTTTTCTAATGGTGAAGTATTTAAATTAGTTTTTTTGCTTGATTGTAATGGATAGACTGAATAAAAGGTTCTATTCTTAGCAGATAACACAAATATATTTATATGGACATCTAGCAAGCAGAAAAACAATTCTAGCAAAGGAAAATTTCTGAAAGATTTTGAGGAAAAGAAAAAAATCGTTACAAGGGTATCTGTCTAGCCAGATGAACAGTACTACTAATGTTTTCTTAAAATCCAAGTCTAGTTATTTATGGCTCATTTAAAAATTACAGAAATTTTGTAAAAATAGATCTCACAGCAGTCCTCTAAAAACTAAGTATGAATAAGCACTGAGTGTCCAGAAGGTTCTTCAAGTGTAGTTTTATTTAGGGATTTATTTCTTGTTGTGTTGGGAAAATGGTGAAATAAATTCTAGTGACATGTTTGTTTGTTTTAAACTTAATACTACACTACATACTTCGGAACATTTTGTAGATTTTGTAAATATTTACTTGAAAACATCCTGGTCCAAATTAGGACAATTTCCAAGTATTCTGACCTTAAGAGGTTAAACTATATTGATAATGATGATAAAACTGCTACCTAAGCAAGATTTGGATGGATGGCATTTAGATTCCTGTCAGAAATTTCATTCTATTCAAAGCTGAAAATCGGAAAAAGTATTGATTTGTGCTCATCTGTGAGTTGAAAGGAGCAATGAGGGGAATAGTCTCCCTAGACTTAATTCTGATTAACAAAGAACTGTTATCTTAACATGACAGTTCCATCAGGAGACAGTACTATTTTCAGAATCTGGGAGGTGAAAGCAAAGGAAGGAAAACTTGGCCATTCTCAGTCATATTTCCTAGAATTTAGTGAAGTAGCTTAAAAAATTAGAGAAAAGTTAATTATACTCTAAATGAGAATATGACTTGAGAGGAGTAGACAATTCTAAAAAGTGAAAAGAATGAAGCAGGTAAAGAATCTGACACAATTATACCTGTGGACCATGGATCGTGGAAACAAAGATGATAGAGGAGGATACAGTCAAGGAGGAATACAGAAAAAAAACAGGCAATGTCAGTGAAAGCATATGTCAGGAAGAAGAGAGTTTTGGGGGAAAAAATGTGAAGAGCTTCCAAACAGTACCAGAGTCAAATGAGAGTAGGTATGAGGAGCATCTTTGGAAGCAAGAAAATTAGGAATTAATATGTTATCAAAAAATTAATAAAAATGAATTCCTAGTGGAAACTGTGTAACGGAAACTAAGAAAACAGAATTAACTCATTTCTATTTCACTGCTGTTTTCTCCACAAAGGAGAATGAAAGTATAAGATGAAAGGATTAGGCAAATACAAATAAAAGTTAACTAAAATCCAATACATTTGAAGAAGTAATAAAACAAAAACTATCCATTGCTGCAAAAAGAGATGGCTGGGTGTCTTCTGTTTTTCAGTGAGTGGTGCAAAAGCCCACCCTTTACCAACCTGAAAGCAGTACTTACAAAGCCCCAGTTGAAGCTCTTAATTCTAAATTTACTCATAGAAGGAAGATTGACAGACCTTTACTTACCCAGGAGAAATGCAGGCCATGTTACTTTCCTAGGTGAATCCTAAAATTACCCCCAGAGAAGGTTTTCGACAATACTGGAACAATGTTTCCAAAGTAACCTCTTCTGTAATTTCTGATACACACCATGCACAGTCACCTAATACTTGCTCAACCCTTTGTCAATAGCCTGTATTAGAGAGAGAAGGATGGATATGGTAGGAGAGTTACCCAGACAGAGTTGTTCAGCATAGTTTTGAGCCTAAGAAATGGCAGGTAGTGTTTGAGTTTTCTTTTAAATTGTTGGAACAGAGGTGTAATAGATGGTCTGTATTGAATCATTTTTTTTATGTTGGCCATAAAAAAGGCTCCTAGGCTGAATCTCTGTCAAGAGGCACATTCTTTAAAGTTAAATTCTCTTTCCTTATTATGAAACAAAGAAGTTGACTAGAGCTGGAATAATCCAGAGTTATCCAGGACAGGGAATTTTGAATCCATAACAAGGTGCATTTCTTTTTACAGTTATGCCTCCTAATAGTTACTAAAGCCTGACCTAAACCCTAGACCTCAGGAGACAGACGCCCTGATGGTGCTAAAATAGGCCGTCAGAAAAGAGCAGTCTATATCTTTGGAACTATGTGAAGAATATCTCAGAACTACATTATACACTCTAAAATTGAATAGATTCCAGTTACATGTAGGCTATATTTCTGGCAAAGCAAACACACCAGCTTGAGAGGATAAGAAGCTTAGAGGTTTACTCAGTCTAGCCCTTTTTATATCAGTTAACTTTTCCAATTCGTTACATCCTTGTACCTGCATTATCCTACTGTCTTATTCATTGGGAAGTACTCACTGGAAGCCTGAATGCGTTAAGAAATTCAGGTTACATCATTGCTACTTTTCTGTGGATCATCTAATTTATTTAGGGATGATCATCAAAAGGAAAACAACAACTTTTCATCTTTTTAATGCCATTAAATGGCAACACATTGAATAGAGTTTTCTTGTGTTTCGAGAGACCAACATTGTTATTGATTATTTAATGATTAACCTTGTCCTTTTAACCAAATATATCACTTTTTTGTTGAGCAATCAGTTCTTTTTTCAAATAGAATCTAAAGGCACATAGAAATGATCAGAGCAAAAGATACAGAAATGGAATAGCCTTCTGTGATTCTAGAACATCTTTGGAGGCAAGCCACCATAGACTCCAAGAAACTGCCCTCTCAGTTTGACACATTATTACCAGGAAATTTGGATAAGTGAAGAAGCAAGAATTGTAAGCTGAACTCAGGGAAATCTACATTTAAGATATTTCACAAATAACTTTTTAAAAATTGACTATTATAAATATCAGAGGAAGTCTCTGGGCATAGTTCTTTGGGTCTCGAATTATCGTATATTTGTAGTATACATGATCCCACAATCCTTTACTTCCACTGATTGAGGATGACAACTTGATAGCCAGATTACTCCCATTTAGGTTATACTGTTTCATTTTGTTGGAGAAGGTTGGCAATGCATCTTAGCCTGTTTTAAGTTTCTAAGAAATTCTTAGGAAAGAAACCTATTCACCTTTCTTTATCCTCTCACATACCGAATTTGTTTGCTCACAGAAGTCATTTATGGAGTAATTGTCTGAAATGTTCTCTAGAAAACAGAGGGAAAACACATGAGAGAGATATAAGATTTCTAATGCTCATTAGAGTGTTCATTTTAACACCACTTGAATGAGCTAAGGTAACCATGAGGTCTTGACAGAGTAGATTTTAATTCAACATGGCTTAAAACACTGCTCTGTTATAGCCAACTGCCTTTGAACTTTAGTTTGCATAATTTGATGCAACTTTTCACTGATGTATAGATGAATATTCCCTTACCATAGCAAATAAGAAGGTAAATATTATCTCCTATGTTATTGATAAGGTCCAGGAGGTAAATCTAAAATCTAACTACTTTCTTTCTGCAGGAATCTTTATATTCAAGCCAAAGTTAGTTTGAATAAGATAATCTTTAGCATGGAGAATGATAATATGCTTTTTAGAGGTCATTTATTTAATTTTCTGGGTATTTGTTTTGGTGACCTCTTAATTAATTTTGAAAAAAACTTAATTTTTTTCAAAAGTTAAGTTTTATGAGAGTCATATTAAGGTCGTGTTGTATTAGCAGACACTTCTGACTTAAAAAAAAAAGCAAAATAATTATTAAGTAGTTAAGCAGGTTTATTTACTAAAGAAGTTCTCAGAGTACTTTATGTGCTTGTATGGTTGTGAATCTGAAGACATAATAATTTTCTTGACTAGATCAATGTTTCTTCTTGCAGGATGAGTGTTCTACAGAACATAGTTTAGGAAATCTTGGGTAATAGTGTTGATCTCTAATGCTACTTTAAGTGTGGACTGATACTCATTCCATAAGTTATTACAGATTGAATTGAGAAGTTGAAAGTAATCAATTGGAGTCTTCAATAGCAATTAGACATTGCCAAGACAACCAAGTAGGTGATTAGGAGGTTTGACTTGTTGAATTCTGTGGAACAATTCAAATATTGTCCAGCTTTTGTGATGATTTGCATGTGGCATGAATTAGACTAGTCATGGCCAGTAAGACCATTTGATGGTCCTTAAAAGACTGAAAGAAGAAAAAACAGAACAATTGTTCTTCACCACAGATAGTTTAAGAAGCATTTCTCTGAAGTTCCTTCTGGTTTTTACAAGTCTGTTGATCTCTTAAACTTAATATAGTGTCCTTTCTCATTTAAAAGTTTATAGTGATTAATATTGAAGCATCATATAAAGCATATAAAACACAGTCAATGGTAGAATTAAGTTTAAATGCAGCAGGATTTTATTTTTATTGATTTCTAAGGAAACTTTAGAATCAACTGGTTGTCATTTTTAGAATTCTTAAGTATTATGTACTTATTTTGTTGTTTGATTAAGTGTGATTTCTGCTCTGAATTAAATTTTCAAAATCCATAGCTATAGCTCATGTTTCCATCTAGTTGTGAACCTTTTATTATGTGTCATATAAGTCTTAAATATTTTTGTTTTACAGGTTTTTACTTTTTTTTCTTTTTTGAGATGGAGTCTTGCTTTGTCACCCAGGCTGGAGTGCAGTGTTCCAATCTCAGCTGACTGCAACCTCTGCCTCCCAGGTTCAAGCGATTCTTCTGCCTCAGCCTCCCAAGTACCCAAGTAGCTGGGATTACAGGCACCTGCCACCATGCCTGGCTAATTTTTTATATTTTTAGTAGAGACGAGGTTTCACCATGTTGGCCAGGCTGGTCTCAAACTCCTGACCTCAAGTGTGACCTCAAGTGATCTGCCTGCTGTGGCTTCCCAGAGTATTATAGGTGTGAGCCACTGCACCCAGCCGGGTTTCTGCAGTCTCAAAAACTTCAACTGAAAAATATTCTCATCAGTCCCCTATATTCTGTAATGTAATTTGTTCTCAATTGTCTATGCAAATAAAGTGAACTTAGGTATGAAATAGACAGTTATATCATGGCATAGTCTGTGCTTCTTCCCATCCTTTGGGCTACATAAGTTTTTATGTAGTTAATCAGGGATTTGCATAGAAGGAGATTACACATAATAATGAAATAATTTCTAAAAATGTCTAGTTTCTGAATCAAGGACATTCTGCTTATTGTGCTTTGTAAATGACAGACTGCATACTATGGGCCAATATAATAGTTTCTGTATAGAAAAGGAAGAAATGATTTAAACACACACATACACACACACACACACACTGCATTTTATCACAAGTAAGAAAGGTGGGTCTTCTAATGGAAAAAATTAAAGTTGGGTACCATGATGCCTGCATTAGCTAATTATAAAGTCCTAATCATGTCTTCTCTATATACCCAGTTTGCTAAACTGCCAAATAGAGATATTCCTCCCTTCCACCACCCCACATCCCATTCACATACACCCCTTACAAGTCTTTAGGAGAATAAAACTGGAACACATATATAACATGCTATAAAATAATGTGCTTAAACATCATAGTTGCACCTTAATAATTTTCTAATAATCCAAAGGTAAATGTGCTTATCTGTATAGTTTTTTTTACTTTTAGCGTATGCTTACACAAAAACAGATAAGCTTGATGTCTGAAGTGTCTAGCATTAAACTGGATAAACTTCATGTAATTGGCTTAGCTATAAGTAAACAACAATGATGTTGTGGTATAGAAAAAGTATGAGTTTGTAAGGATATGAATTTAAGTTTTGGCTCTTACGTTAATTTCTCCTATAAAGAGTTCTAATATATTAGACTTTTCAGAGCCCCAGTTTCCCCATGTATAAAAATGAGAGAAATGGAATAAATTTTATCTAGGGCTGCATCTGTCTTTATCAGTCTTGAGTTAGACATCTACAGAATAATGCTACAGAATAATAAAAAAATGGACCACAAGATGGCGTTTGTAGCTAATGAGTCCTTTTGCATTAACTATCTGTGTTGCAGTCATTTAAATATTTGCAATAATTACAAGTGCACACTTATCACTTACATTCTTGAGAGATATGTAAAAGTAATTTTTAGAAAAATAATATGCAAATCCTGTTATTTTTAAGTTATTGGTATTTCTGAAATTATAAGTTGGCAGACGATTCTCAGAAGCTGAATTTAGACTTTTCCAAAAATGAAATATAATGAATAATTTTGAGCTTTTGAAAAATAATAGAAGTTGTTTTTCTCTGGCAATATCAACTCTAATTTCCAGATTGATTACATTTCAGAATTTGAAAATATGTAGCTCCTGAAAGTTTTAATTAGTGTTTCAATTTTAGGTTTAGGAGATTAAAAAAGTTACTAAAATGTTACATACCCTATGGCCCTCATTTTAGGCATAACCTAACAATTTTTATAGATGATAAATAATTTCGTGATGCTATTGGCCTAGCATAGAAATGATTGCAAATTTGAGCTTCAATGTTTTCTCAAATGTAGGTGATATCATCTGTGTCCAGGATCATTTGAGACAATGTTAAAATACTTAGAAGAAACTCAGTCATATTTCCAATTGGTAGGTTATTGAGAAAGATGTAATTATCATGGTACTCTCTCTAAAAGGTGCTTTTTGATTAGAGTTGAAAAGTAGAAGCACAACAGCTTTATATGGTTTAATATGGGAATTTCCAGTTTTAAAATAAATATATGAGAAGGTGTGGCTTTTACATATTCTATAATAGTAAGTATAATTATTATTAGGTAAATGTCTAGTTATTTTACTTTATTACCACAGAAATACATAATTATATTTTATTTTGACTTATGTAATAATTTGGATGAAAGTAAATTTTCTATTAGCTGTTTCTATCAACAGTGTGGTGTCATTACCTATGGAGATATCAAGTGTTATGTAGGCATCACGTGGTGGCTAAGGGCATGGGTTTAGACAGGCATGACTTCTGACTTTTAGCTGAGTGACCTTGAGGACGTTTTTTTATTTTAGTGAGCCTCAGTATCCTCATCGATGAAGTGCTGAAAATGCCATGGATTTGTTTGGGTGTTAAAATATAAATGTACATGCATATACATATATGTATGTATGGAAAGGAATACGTAAAGATGAAAGAAAAGTCTTAGAAGCAAAATTTAACATTCCCAGTGAGTCACTAAAAATAGTTTATAAGATTTTATGCTCATCAGGTATTTCTAGGAGTCTTAACCAGCATATGCCTTAAGCCACTAATTTTACTTGAGCCCAAAATTGCTACCATAGAAAATAGGTTTTAAAGCTGCTAAACAAATGAATGGATGAATGAATGAAAGAAAAGCAGTTAACTCAGTGTCTAATAAGGATTCAGTAAATGTTGGCTACTAGTAGTACTAGCAGCTGTAGTGGTACTGAAAATATTTCTCATATATTTATGAATCTTATCTTTGGAAATTATAGTGACAGTTATCTTATAAATACCAAATGCTAGGAGGAGAAGTAAAATTTTATGTTTGCTGTATTCCACACTGGGTCAAGCAAAGCAGAGCGAGGCATATTTATACATTACATGTGATTTCATTTGCCAACTTCTTGTCAGCCATGGTTAGCCTCTGGAAATCTTCAGTTTTAGTTCTGGAATGAAGCTTAATGGACACACATAGTTCAAACCCCTTACTATGAATAGGTAAACAGGCCCAGAGCAATAAAGAAATTTGCCTGAAATCACACTGTAAGACAGAACATCTTCATATCCCACAAGCTTGAGAAAATAGTGATTCTCAACTGTGGAAGCTTCCATTGAAAGCTGTATCATATCTGTAGAAATACCATTATTGTCACCATTTACTCTTTAGAAAACTTGATCACATCTGCTTGTGGGATTACTACCCACTTATGAGAGCCGAAGAGACATTTACCTCTTCTAATGCAAAATGTCACCACCTTTACTGAAGTAGCAAGAGATTTATTTTCAAAACTGAAAGTTAGTTTTGGAATTAAAACTTAATTTCCTATGTATTCCATCTGTGTGTACTGCATTTAAGAAGGTTTTCAGCCTGTGTGTAGAAACGAAAAGGCTTTGTTTACCTGTTGGGTCTGCTTTCCCCACCTCTGGCTCACCTTCCTGGGGTGGCTCTCTTTCTCTGAGTTCTCTCCTCAAAGAGAAATTGCACTTGACTTTGGCTACAACTGCAGCCACCTGGGGGAAACGTGTACTGGATTCTCAATTAACAAGGATTTGTGATAAGCTTTTTTTTCTGGTCAACCCACATCCTGGCTAATTGCACGTATAGCATATTTATCAGCTTATTTTTTCTGCAGTGAGAAGGAGCTGTTCACCATGGTTTCATGTAGAGCACTGGAAAAAACACAGTACTGCACTATGAGAGTCAGTTTTCTTAACTGTAAAATGAAATTACCTGATTTTGTCAAAAGATTATTGCATGAAATAAAACAGTATGTATGGAAAATGATGACATCTTATTCAAATGGAAGTGGAACTCCTGTTGTTCTTGGTTCTCCCATGATAGTATGAGAATCCAAAGCTACAGTGAGCGAACCAGAACTATTAAATGTCAGGCCAGCAGTGATGCTGGATATTTTTTTATTACTCCTCTGATTTTGACAGATACTAACTTTCTTCACTCATTGTAATGATTTAAAAGTGGAAAAAAATTGATGACAATGCAAAGCCAAATAACAAATAGAAACATCTTTTAAAAATACTAACTTATAATTAGAAGCAAGTCTCACACTAGGTTTTGAGATTTTTTTGGTTGTATTAATGATTCTTTATATCCTCCAATTATAATCCTGAGGACAATAAATACTCACTGTAATAAATTACCTAACTATGTAGTGTAAACAATATATTTCTTGAGTTTTCCCTTAGGTTTCCTACTCAAGAGCAAGGAAATTTAAGGAGCCTTAGAGATCATCTTTTTGTTGTTTATAAAGACTTGTGTACATTAATTTGATATATGTGCAGGATATCAGGTAACACAGGTGAATATGAAACATTGGTGGAAACAGGCAATTACATTTATTTCATTAAAAATCGGCTATCAAGAATCCCAAAGTGATCTGGTAGCGTCAGGAGCTGCATAGTTCAAGGTCAGATTCTCAGCTTTACGATTCTCAGCTTTACAGGCCTAGAAAAAAACCATATTGGTCAGCAACATGAATGGGGATCGGGCTCTTAAGGCAGAACCTAATATTTACATGTTTGGAGAGCAATAGAAACCAAGGTAACAGTTGGTTAGTGTTCAAATAGAAAAGTGCAGTTTTCTGATGGCCAACATCTTAGCTTCAGTTGTTCAATATATTCCTTCTCTATAGAGTCATGTGCATTTACTGAGCACTTACCATATTCCTGGCATGTATTAATTCAGTCTTCTTCAAAGTATAGATCTGTTCCTAGAAATATATACAGAATTTCCAAGATATATAAAGGGAATTAATTTCCATACCCTCACCTTTTGTAAATACTCTTTCCTAAAATGTGATTAGCCCGATGGCCCTGCAGTCAGGGTTTCTTACCTACTTCTCCTTCCAAAATCATCCTTCTACTTTGTGAAAGAAAGGCATCTCGTTCTCTTGGCCCAGTGACTTATTAAGTGTACCCTGGTGATGGTTCAGGAGATTGACTATCCACTTGTTAATGGATAAATACTGGCATACAATTTATGAGATTTATCATATAAACACACTCAGACCATTTGAGCCTCAGCTTTCTCACCTGTAAAATAGGATTCACAGTAGTCATTGTGAGGCTTAAAGAAGGTGATATATAAAGTAGTCATTATAATGCCTGACCAAGTATTCATATCAGTATATGGCAGTTGTTAATGTTATTTCTGTTGCTGTTCTATGTCAATTGTTCTATAATGTTCTGTATTTCAAAACACATACTTTTTCTGCCTCTGGTATGGAAGATAAGGAAATCGTGAAATAGCTAATTTGTCTGTCTTACCATGTTTTACTGTCCCTTTTAGTACTCAATTTAGAAAGGAAAATGTTAATTTATATCACTAATTAGCATGGACGACTACTGAATATCTTAGATCTTTATTAAACTAGCATCGTTAATGCAGAATATGAAAATGATAGGAGTTTGTTCACTTGAGGACTAATGCCATCTTTGGTACAATTTGAATCACTTGACAGGAATTCTAAATAGAGCAGACTGCTTAGAATTTCATTTTGAATTTTACCTGGAGAATGTTCAGAAGTTTATTTAAATGATAGTTTTGCAGTTATTAAAAATATGTAATATCTTCTGAAAGTAGTAATTGCTTTGGGGCTGCCCTGTAGGGGTACCAGATACAAGATTGTGTATGGGTTTGCAGAGAGCAAACCGGAGAGCTGTAGTAGAAAGATGGTTTGCAAAGGAAACTGAGGGCTTTTCTCTAAATGTAAAGTGTGGTGCTGTTCCTGTCAGCCCTCTCAACCCAGTTAATAGTTTTCTGTTTTGTAAACATTGTGAGTAGATTTTTTAAAGACATACTTTGGCATTTTTGTATTTCCTTCTTTTTTATACTTGACATTTGGTGAAGGAGATTTGTGAGTGGTTTATGAAACTGAGTTTTAATTTCTTTTTTTTCTTGGTATTGAAAATCAATAAAATACTAATAACAGCTAATATTTACTGCATATCTGCATATGATGTTAACTGTAGTTTTTTGTAGATGTTCCTCGGGTTGTGGAACTTCTCCTTTATTCCTAATTTGCTGAGAATTTTTTTTTAATAAGCAATGGACATTGGAATTTGATAAATTTTTTTGTCTATTGAGATAATATTGCACTTAATATTATCATTTGATAAATACTTGAATGTTAATCCAATCTTGCATTCGTGGGATAAACTCCATTTGGTTATGATGCATAATTCTTTATAGAAATTACTGTGTTTGATTTACCAAAATTTTATTTAGAAGTTTTGCATCTATGTTTAGGAGGAATAATGGTCTGTAGTTCTCTTTTCTTGGAATATCTTTGGCTCTGGCATTTTGGACAGCATCCCCATGTCTTCAATTTTCTGGAAGAGATTATATGGAATTAGTATGATTTCTTCCTTAAATGTTTGCTATAATTCACTAGTGAAGAATTCTGGGCCTGGAAATTTGTGTATGTGTATGAAGATATTTAACTGCAAATTCAAATTCATTTGGGTTATTGGTTTCTTCTGTGGTGAATTTTGGTAGTTTATGTTTTTCAAGGAATTGGTCCATTTCATCTACATTGTCAAATGTATAGGCATAAAGATCTTCATAATTTTCTTTTTTCCTTTAGTGGAATCCGAACTAACATTAACTCTCTCATTCCTGACCCTTGGCAATTTATGTCATCTCTTTTTTTATGATCAACATGGCTAAAAGTTTAATAATTTTATTAATTTTCTCAAGGATCTAACATCAGTTTCATTGATTTTTCTTTATTGTTTTTCTTTTTTCTTTCATTGAGTCCCACTTTGCTCTTTTCTGTTTTGTTTTTGTTTTTTTTCTTCTGCATTTAATTGTTCTTTTTTTGGTTTTCAAGGTAGAGACTAAAGTCACTGATTTGAAATCTTTCCTCTTTTCTTATGTAGGCATTTAGTGCTAAAAAATCTCTCTGTTCTATTTTAATGGCATACCAAAATTTTTGATGTGTTGTGTTTTCATATTCATTCAGTTCAGAACTCTTTCTAATTTCTCCTTTGATTTGTCCTTTGACACTGGAGGCTTTTTATAATTGTCCTGTTTAGATTTCAAATATTTGGTGATTTTAAAGATATCTTTCTGTTACTGATTTATAATTTAATTCCATTATGTTCAGAGAACATACTTTATATGACTTGAATCTTTTAAAATTTATCAAGACTTCTTGTATGGCCCAGAATGTGATCTGTATTGGTAAATGTTTTATGGGCACGTGAAAGAAAATATGTACTCTGCTTTTGTCCTGTAGATCTCAGTTAGGTCAACTTGATTGATAGTGTGGTTCAGATCTTCTATATGAGTGCTGATTTTCTGTCCACACATTCTGTCAGTTCTTCAGAGGGCTATCAAAATCAATTATAATTATAGATTTGTCTTTCTCCTTGTATTTCTGTCAGTTTTTATGAAACTCTCTTCTGTGTGTAAACATTTTAAATTATGTCCTCCTGTAGATGAATTGGCCCTTTTATCATTATGAAATGATCATCTTTATCTCTGATAATGATCTTTGCTCTTGAGATCTACATTTCTAATACTAATGTAGCCATGCTAGCTTTTCTTCTGACATGTGTTACAATAAAACATATATATATATATATTTTTTTTAATTAAAAAAGTAAACCCAGGATCTCACTCTGTTGCCCAGGCTTATCTCAAACTCCTGGGCTCAAGCGATCCTCTCCCCTCGACCACCCAAACTGCTGGGATTACAGGCATGAGCCACTGTGCCTGCCCATATATATATTCTTTAATCCTTTTAATTTTAACTATATTTGTCCTTATATTTAAAATATTTTTAAGAAATTTAAACAAAGTAAAGGTAGGTCTTGTTTTTTTATTCAGTTGGCAATCTGCATCTTTTAATGGTGTATTTAGCATATAGACATTTGAGTAGATTATTGATACATTTGAGTCTTTTATCTTGCTGTTTTTAATTTGTCCTGTCTGTACATCGTTCGTATTTTCTTCTTTTGCCTTCTTTTGAATTGATAGACAATTTTACATGATTTCATTTTACATCTCTTTGTGGTGTATTGGATATAACTCTTTTGTATTAGGTATAACTTTTATTATTTTAGTGGTTATTTTTAGGTTACTGTATGTGTCTTAAATTTATCATAGTCTACCTTCAGGTAGTATTATACTGCATATATAAGAACCTACAAATGTGTTTTTTCATTCCCTTTCATCTGGCTTTTATGCTGTTTTTGTCATACATTTTACCTATACATGTATTATAAGCCCTGTAAGATTTTGCTATTTTTAATTCATTAGCTTTTAAATACATTTAAATAATAGGAAAAGTATGTATCATATGTACTCATGTAGCTACTATGTCATTTGTTTATAGATCCATATTTCTATCTGGTCTCTTTTTTCTGACAGATGAGCTTTTTTTTTTTTTTTTTAATATTTCTTGTAGTGTGTTCTCCTGCTGGTAAATTTTGCAGATAATGAATTAAGTGATTTTCCAGTCTGCTTGATGGGATCCTGTACTATTGTGGCCCTATGAGAATGCTGGATACTGTTTAATCCTTCCCGATGGCTTTTTCCCCTGTCTCTGGTAGTCTTCTCACGTGCATGTGCCAGTCAGTACTCTGCTTGGTGTGGGGCACCCTCTGCATATCTCCAGAGCTTTCCATGCACCACTCTCTTCTCTGATACTCTGGTCTATGAACTCTAGCTGCATTTTCTCTAACTCTTAGCTCTATCCTTTTAACTCAGTGAGTCAGCCAGGTAATGTCTCCCTTCACCATGGCCTCGAAATTCTGTTAAGGCAATAAGCTGGCATATTAGAGGGATGCTAATATAGTTTAGATATTTGTCCCCACCCAAATCTCATGTTGAAATGTCATCCACAGTATTGGAGTTGGGGCTGGTGGAAGGTATTTGGATCATAGTGGTAGATCCCTTATGTATGGCTTGGACCATCCCCTTGGTGATAAGTGAGCCCTTGCTCTGAGTTCACAGGAGATCTGGTTGTTTAGAAGTGTGTAGCACCACCTCCACCACTCCTGCATTCGCCATGTGGCATGCCTGCTCCCACCTCACCTTCCGCCATGATTGTAAACTTCCTGAGGCCTCCCCAGAATCTGAGCAGATGCTGGCACCAGCTTCCTATACAGCCTGCGGAACTGTGAGGCAATTAAACCTCTTTACTTTATAAATTACCCAGTCTCAGGTATTTATAGCAATGCAAGAACAGCCCAATACAGATGCCATAACAAAATTCCAAAGACTAGGTGGCTTAAACAACAGAAGTTTGTTTCCTCACAATTCTAGATGCTAGAAGTCTAAGATCAAGGTGTCAACAGCCTGCTTTCTTCTAAGGTCCCTCTCCTTGGCTTGCAGATGCCCACCTTCCTGCTGCGTCCTCAGATGATTTTTCCTCCTTGCTCACATTTCTGGTTTCCTCTCTGTGTCCAGATTTCCTCTTCTTATAAGGACACCAGTCATATTGTATTAGGGCTCACCCATATGACCTTATTTTACCTTAATTACCTCTTTAAAAGCCTTATCTCCAAATATAGTCACTTTCTGAGGTACTAGAATTAGAGCTTCCGTCCATAACACTGGGGTAATCATGGAGCTTACTCTGTTTTTTTTTTTTTTCCCCCCCACTCAGGGACCACTATCCTTTGTTGCCTGATTTCCAGGGTGTTGAAAACCATTGCTTTATATATATATAGTATCTACCTGATTGATTGATTGATTGATTGATTGATTGATTGATTTAGGCAAAAGAGCCTTTCCAGTCCCTGTTACACCCTCTGGGTCAGCAGCAGAAGTCCTGAGCCTGAGTTCTTGATCACTACACTATACTTCCTCACATTGACCTTTCACAAACATGCAGAGATTTATGGGACCTACCTTTTGCTCATCTTTTAGTCTGCGTTCGGTGATTACTTCCACTAGGAAACATTAGGACACTCCAATCTGACTTAGATCCTATTACTGTTACTCCCATCATGTCCTGTAACATCACAGACCCTATACTTGATTATATTTGCTTACTTGGGTTTCATGCTAAATCATAATTCCTATTAGTTTGTGGGCTGTGTGCTAGCATCATCACAGTGCCTGGCATATAGTAAGAACTTCAAAATATTCGTTGAGTGAAGAGATTTTTGTATGTCTACCCTCCATGTCCCCCAGATCATGCATAGTTTGGACAATTATAAATTACAGCCCAAAATTTGAAAAATATACTAAATATGAAGTATTCATCTTTTGTGCCTTTTCATGAGTATAGACATTTGGATACACTTAAAGATATCTAAATTCTTCTCCTGTACTGTCTAAGAGGAGGCCACTCTTACTAATTGGCTCCTGTAGTAACTACCTGACCCTGACTCCTCTACTCCCCTCCCCTCCCCTCCTCTTCCTATTTTATTTTGTTATTTCTCCATCCCTATGAGAGAGACTATTATTATTATATATCTGAGGAGCTACAATATCATAAAGTTAGTAACTTACTGGAGGATAAAAGCAAATCCCAGAATCAATTCATTACAGTGACTGTGCTTCTTGGATTGTACTTGGCTTTCAGTACCTTCTAAAGCTATTTAAAGCAAAAAGTATCCCTTAAAGTCTTGATAAACTTGATTATTCTAATGAGGCCTACATTACCCCAAGCCTGGCCTACAAAATATATGACAAAATAAACCCACTATTTAACCCAGTAATTTATTGGGTAAATTTTACCCAGTATCGTTTTATTTGACAATTAGGTCTTTCAGGGTTTTACTGTTCTCATGTAATTATACGAATCTTTTAGCTTTATTATTAGCTTCCTAGGTTATTAGAGCCTATCTCAGAATTAAATCACAGTATGTAATCTTTATGAAAATCTGATTTGACATAGTATTTCCCATATTCTAAATCTTCAGTTTGAAAAAAATGTGTTTGTGCATACACACACACACATACACATACATAAGTATATACATACATACTTTTTGAAATGCAACACACTTATAATTTGAGAGCTTTAAATATTTGAGTTTTTACAGTGTTTGAGAAATCTCTAGTCTGTTATTAGCACTGGTTGTCCGATATGGACACTTTAAAGCTGTGAAAGGATTAGAGGCAGAAGAAGTGACATGGAGGTAGTTGAGCCAGGTGGACCAGTGTTAATCAGTCCAGCTTTGGAGTGTATTATGTAGAAACATATATGTCTATGGCAGTCTATCCACGTGTGAAAAAAAAAAAACGTAATTTCTTTCCAAATTCATTATAGCTCAGGCTGAATATACATTAGAGTAGGTATGATTTAGAAGAATCCTAAATGCGTACAGACTATTAAAATTATGCTGTAGATAAACTTCATACAGATGCTTGAGACTAGTCTGTTAGGAGGATCGTCCCCAGGCAAAATCAAATAGGCCACATTTATGTTTATGTGTTCCCAACGCCTTCAGACCCTTACAATCCTGTTTCATTTCCTGTGGCACATTAATAACTAAGTCTTTCCACCCAGTCCCAACAGACCATCATAACAGTTGCTAACTTTTGGAGCATTCACTTTATGCTAGGCATTCTGCATAGAGATTTATACAGATTATATACATTTAATTCTCACAGTTGTGCTAGTGGTAAGTACTATCATTAACCTAATTTATAGCTGAAGAAACTAATAAAGGTTAATCAACTTTCTCAAACTCACAATTGATGTAATGGGATTCAAATCGAACTGAAGTATGTTTGTATCATCACTCCTCCTCAGCTCCAGCTGGGTCCATCTTTTCCTCTATAACATAGAGCTCTTATTTTTCTCTTGATATGGGGTAATAGTAGATTATTTCAGCAAACTAATCCTTGCTAATCTTTTTAACCTTTAATATGTTTTCCCCTTACTTAGCAGTAGCATCCCTCATTAAGAATTAAAATATGTAGAAAATGACAAGGATTCTGACAAGCTGATGGGAGAGAAGAATAGAGCAGATTGCAGTAGGAACAGATGTGTTAGAATTTATTAATCCTTTAACACTGAAAGTAAACTATTGTTGATTGCCTCATGGTGTGTTTCCATTATTCAGTGCCTTGCTACGTGGGAATCATTCCTTACATCACAGACCAACCTCCACTTGGAAGAAGCTTCTGAAGATAAACCTTAATCCCATTGAGGACTTCTGTTTGATCTTTGGGAGACAGCATTTATTAACCAAAGTTATTCTTTCTGGATCTGCCGTGTCCCTTATAAAGTGGATGAAAAATGTTTTGTACCCATCTGGAAAACCAACAACTTGAAATCTCAGGTATTCCAGGTCACTGACATGAATTTGAAGATATATCTATCTGTATGGATATATATCTATATGTGTATAGATATATAAATACAGAGAGAGATCTGGCTTGGTTTTAATTATGTTCTTAAATTTGTGTGCCAATAATTGCAGATAGATTTTTTTTCTTAAATATTTGACTGTGGAACATGCCATTTTAAATATAAGGACTGTTTTAATAAAAAGTTTAGTATGAAGTGGCTGGCTGCAGTGTATTCTTTTCCTCCTAGTAGCTCAAGCCTCTTAAACATTCTAAAATGAGTTCAGCATGTGTTAACAAGTATACTGCGTATTCATTTTTATTTCATTATCATTTCCTCTGAAATACTATTCAGTTTAATATTAGGAATTCAAAGTAATATCTAAAAATTATTTGACATTATTAAAATTGATAACTGTTCAAAAATTAATTTGTTAAAAGTTAAGTAATTGTTTTCCACAATTAAAAAGTTTCCAAGATTTAGATTATTATTTATTACGAATCCTTATATAATTATATTCCCACTAGTAGATATATTTGGGCTTTGTAAAATTTTTGCATATTCTTTACAGTTCATACCTAGCTTTTATTTGTTAAGATATACAGTGTTTATCAAGTTTATTTTCTCATTCATTTATTGTCTACTCCATGCAAGGCACAGTTGTAGGTGCTTATGTTCTGTAGTGATGAAAAAGATACTTTCAGAGCTTACATTCTGGTAGTATTGATCATACAGATTTTTTCTATTAATTTTATAACCATATAAAAAGCTAAATGTGTTGATTATTTAATTTTTGCTGATTTTCAGAAATAGATATTTCTCAGGACTATGTGAAATTTGAGGAATTTGGTCGTGCATGCTGTCTTACACATATGACTATATTTGGGGTATTATCAATTAAGTGTCACAAAACTAGACATTTAAATTGTTTTAACTAAGACACGAGATTCACTTATACACACACAGCTATAAATATAAAACTAAACACTTTTCTTAAATATTGGCAAATATAATTTTTAAACCATTTGTAATAAAAAAATCTTCCTCCATTTTTTGACCTTTGGCTGCTGACAGCTTATAAGTCCCATCCCTCTGTCTTCCTCTTCTGCCCCACATCTTCTGGGCAAGCTGCTTGGAGAGCCCAAGTGCTCCCTCCTTTGGCACTGACTGGAATAAAGTTCAAGCCATGCAAGCCCCTCCCTACAGATGGGAATCTGCCTGCTAACCACCATAAAAACCTTAGCCGGTTTCCTTTTCCAAATGTCTCAAACCATTTTTAAATCAGTCCAAGAGGTCAGCCTTGCTCTCCCCCGAAAGCCTCATGATGTAAGCGATAAACCTTGTCATATCCTCTTGCTGTGTTTGTGGCATCATGAGTCTTGACATCCAAAACAAATTTTAGGTGGGAGTCCTTCCTATTTATCAAAATTGCCCCAACAGTATTGTTTTGCAAGCTCTTTAAGCCTTCTGAACTTCCATTTCCCCATCTGGAGGTAATGGAGATACTAATCTCTAACCCACAGGTTGTTAAATGATACAGTAAACTTAGAAAACCTGGCAGAGAAATGATAGTTAATCAAATCATTAAATGATTCAATGGGATAATATGAAATGTGCTTTGTTTTTAAGTGCAATACCTTTCCCCCCCTCTTTACTGCACCGTATGCCTTTCCTTATCCCTCTCCTCCTTTTCCATCCACGTGACTGCTATCCCAAATACATACCATGCATAGCCGCACAGGTAACCCATGTTAACTAGCATGTACCCTTCCTTACACTTTTCCATTCTCATAATATACTGTACATACTTATACACACATAGCTTTTATCTTTGATCTAAAAATGACATCATACTATACATGCTGTTTTGCCTCTTTCCTCACTTAATATCTTCTGGAAAGCCTTCAAAGTCAAAAATAGCTCTACTCTTTACATGACTGCACAGTATATCATGAATGAATCTACAGCAATTTATGCAGCCATTTTCTTGTTTATAATTATTTACTTTGCTTTCACTTTTTCATCACTTCAAAAAGAATCCCCATCCCTTTTAACTGTCACTGTCTTAGTCCTCAACCCCCATCTCCCAAGGCCTAAGGAATCTTCTTTCTGTCTCTATAGATTTGCCTATTCTGGATATTTCGTATTAATATAATCATATGTGATCTTTTGTGACTGGCTTCCTTCATTTAGGTTCATCAATGTTGAAGTATTTGTCAATACTTCGTTATTTTTATGGCTAAAAATGCTCCATTGTGTGGTTATACCACATTTTGTTCATCTATTATGTTTATCCTTTCACCGATGGACATTTAGGTTGTTTCCAACTTGGCTATTATGAATAATGCTGCTATGAATATTGATATACAGGATTTTGGGTGGACATATGTTTTCATTTTTCTCTGGCCTATACCTGAAAGTGGGATTGCTGGGTTATATTATAACTCTGTTTAGCCATTTGAGGAGCTGACAGATTGTTTTCCAAAGTGGCTGCACCATTTTACATTCCCTCCAGCAGTGGATAAAGTTCCTAATTTCTCCATGTCCTCACCAGTACTTGTTACTATCTGATTTTTTTATTATAACTGCCCTAGTGGGTATGAAGTGGCATCTCATTGTTTTTTATTTGTATTTCCCTGATGCATCTTTTCATGTGCTTAATGGCCATTTGTATACATATTTTTGGACAAGCGTTTATTCACATATTTTTCCCACTTTTAAATTCAGGTTTTGTGTGCTTTTATTATTGAGTTGTAAGAGTTCTTTATGTATTTAATATACAAATCCCTCGAATTATGAATTTCATTTTCTTGATTATGCCATTTAAAGCACAGAAGTTTTTCATTTTGATGAAGTCCAAAGTATTTTTTCTTATGTTGCTCATGCTTTTGGTATCATATTCATTGCCAAGTATGAGGTTATGAAGATTAATTCCTGTTTTCTTCTGAGAGTTTTAGGGCTTTAGTCCATTTTGATTTAAAGTTTGTAAATGGTGCGAAGAAAAAGCCCAGTTTTATTCCTTTGCATGTAGGTATCCAGTTGTCCCTGCATTACTTGTTAAGAGACCATGCTTTGTTTCAGGATTCTTATTATTGCACTTGACAAAAGAACAAATCAAACTACTTTAAAACATATATATATATATATATATATATATATGGAATTGACTAGTTTACATAATCAAAAAGAAAAGGGTATATTTGGGCATGACTGGTCCTAAACAGATATCTTTTTCTTTCTGTCTATTCCCTACTTCTCTTGAATGGTTGGCCTCACTTTCTCCTGTTGCTGCCTTTACGTGAAGCTAATTCTGTGGTTCTCAGCTGGCGCAATGTGATCCCCAAGTGACAATTAGCAGAGCCTAGAGCTATTTTTTGTTGTCACACTTGGGGAGGAGGGTGCTACTGGTATCTAGTGGATAGAGGTAAGAATGCACAGTAGAGCTTCCAACTACAAATACTTTTTTAACCCCACATGTCATTGCTGAGGTTGAGAAATCCTGGGCTAGATTAATGTCTGCTAGTAGCTCCTGGCTCTCAAGTGCCCAGCTTTGCTACTAGGAAGGAGAGAGCTATTCCCTTCCACCTTCAATTCAGTTAAAACTCTTGAGAGAAGAACTGGCTTGGGATACAGCCAAACCCCCTCTTATCCCCACCCCCAGGTCTGAGGTCAGTCTTTGTGGCTAGGAGCCAGTGTGCTATTATTATCATAGCCAAGGTCAGTTCCTACTTGTACACAAATTACAGTAGGCAGAGAAGTTATGACCAAAGGGAGATGGCAGTTTTCATTCAGCCACCTTACGTGTTCACCATCTAAAAGAAGGGGCTGCTTTATCCAGAAGAAAAAAGAGTACTGGGGAAGATAGAGTAATACATGTCCACACGATAGTTTTAAATGAACATACATTTTTATCTATCTAGAATTATATTAGTTCTATATATTTATATAATTAACACTTCTTACGCCTAAAATTCTTCAACAAGCAAGGACTCATGTAAAAATAGCTCTTCGAAGAATATCTATTTGCGATTACAAGTGTGAATAAACCATTAGTCCAGCACATATAATTACATAGGAAGTCAATCATAATTGTGTTAGCTAAAAAATAGCACAAGACTGTGAAATTAGAGTTGTTAGTGCATTCATCTGTATTAAAAAATCAACCTTTATGTTAGAATTGATTGAATAAGGAGTTCAATATGTAAGAAATATTCTTATGTGGAAATACTGAATTAAGATTCCATTGAAACACATGAGTTGTTAGAACTAGAATTAAATTCTGAACATACTGTAAAAAAAAATAGTCATTTTAGCATTTAAAATTCTGAGCTTGTGAGTTAACTATTCTAGGCCCCAATTTCCCATCTGTGGAAAGGGGGAATTAATCTGCCAGATCTACATTGCTGGAAAGTGTAAGAATAAATTAGAAACAGCTGACTTTGACTACTTACTTTGAATTAAAAAAGTTAAGTTCTGCCTCAGCTTCCTCTTGTTACCTACTAAATCTTTGAAACTCCGAATCCCTTCATAGGTGAATCCTGAGATAAAGCAAACAATAGTCACATTTACCAAGGCATGTCATAGTAAGATATGTTCAGAATGTCATGCATATGTGTCAATAGAAATAGATATAGATACATATTTAAGCTTATATTTATATACATGATATACATGTGTTATGTGGCGTGTTTGTATACATGTGTGGTGTGTGAATGTATATAGTGATCAGTGGAAAGACGGGAATAAAAATCAATGGAGCAGGAAGCCAACTGCGTGCCTGCTGTTACTTGTCTCCCAGTCTTCATGTGTTACAGTTCACCTAGGTTTGATTATGTATTTATGTGCCTGTTCATAAGGTTATTGTGCAATGAGATCCCTTAAAATGGGACAGCTATTTAAATGTGTTTGCCATCACTTTTGCTTGTGTAATTCTTTAAGGCTATAATTACATACGTTCAAAAGGGAAAATTTGTACCTCTGCAATTCCTGTTTATAGTTCTCTTAATGTAAATCGTGAAGATTGAAGAGATTGTTTGTGCTTCTTGTCTTAAAACATGACGGTAATCTTTTGATAAGATCAGAAGAACAATGCTTTCCCATTTTAAGGGGAATCATCCCACAACATACAATTTAATAACTAATCAGAGCTGGTTAAATGAAGTGTTTGATAATTAGGTATCAGAAATTTTCTTTTCCTACTTGAAGCATTATGATTACTGATTTTAAGATTAAATTAGTGTTGCTTTTAAGTGGTTTATTTGAACAATCTGAGATTCTAAATTCTTTTGAAGGACCTTGCATTAAAATATTATCCGTGCATCCACTTATTCAGTAATTCACTAATTCCACAAATACTCCACTACTAATAGGTGCCAGACACCATCCTCTGTGTTGCTGTAAATAATTATGGTAAGTAAACATACCCTACTCTCATAAAGCTAAAAGTCTAATGAGACAGACATCATACAATAAATAATAAATAAATCTCAATTAATGCATGTATTATTTCCTAGGGATGCCTTATAAAAGTATCAATAACTGGGTGGCTTACAACAATAGACACTTGTCTCACAGTTCTCAAGGCTACTAGAAGTGGGAAATCAAGGTGTCTGCAGGACTGTGCTCTCCCTGATGGTTCTAGGGGTGAATCCTTCTTTGCCTCTTCTAGCTTCTGGTGTTTGCCAGCAATCCTCGACATTCCTCGGCTTGTAGAGGCATCACTCCAATTGCATGGACATCTTCTCCCTGTGTGTCCTCACGTTGTCTTCCCTCTGTGTCCCTGTGTCCAAATTTCCCTTTTGCACAAGGACACATGTCTTACTGGATTAGGGCCCACCTTAATGACATCATTTTAATTTGATTGCCTCTATAAAGACCCCATAGTGAAATAAGGTCACATTCTGAGGTATTGAGGGTTAGGACTTCAACATATGTTTTTTTGGAAAGGAGACACAATCCAACCCATAACAATGCATAATTGCATATTGTGTGAAGTGCTGTGATGTAAGAGAGGGAATAATATGGAGCATCTATTTTAAATTGAGTGGACAGTGAAGCACGACTTAAGACCCAGAAAATAGGAACAAACCAGGCAAAGGGGAGTAGATTGTGGCTGAATGAAACAACACATGCAAGGGCCCAGAGATGGGAAAAAGCTTAATGCATAGGAGGAAGTGAAAGAAAACCAGGGTGTCTGGGCTGTACTGAGCAAGAAAGAAGAGGTTCCAAGATGAGTTGAAACTTACCAGAATTTGTTGTTGTTTTTTTGTTTGTTTGTTTTTTGTTTTGTTTTGTTTTAGGAATTGTGAGCAATTACCAGAACTTGGTTGGGGATAGTGTGAACTTCTAAGGGACTCAATCAATATGGTTTTTATTACCTCCTTTATAGTGAGTGATAAAGGTGGGGATATTGGAGGACATACGAAGCTAGGAACAGCAGAAGAATTAGGAAACCTAAAGCGTAAATAAGAACATCAGTAGAACTAATAGAAATTCAAGATACCAGGCTTCAAATTGTCATAAGTAGTGTTCATATTCAGGGAGGTTTGCACTAGTACAGCCATACTTCTTATTAAACTATTTGATGCCATCTAGAGACGTATGCCAGTAGGAAAAACAAATCATTTAAATTCTTTGATAATAATTGCTAAATAGCTGCTGGCATAGGCCTCCAATCACCCCACTGACTTGTGTTCTAGAACTGTCCCCAGATTGTCCCCAAGTTTCAGAAATGAAAACGTCTCATGAGACAGCAGGGGCCTAGGAGACCCCTGCATCAGCTCTTTATTTGGATTAGTTCTTTATTTAGATTAGTTCACCTGTGATACACTGGATATATCATAGTAAGAACTTTCAAATGTGATATTCAGACATAAATATATAGAAAGGCATTTTTCTCTATATATAGATATGTCTCTATGTCTATATACATGTACATGTGTGCAAAAATATATATGGAAATATGTTTGTACACTTGCATATATTAGTGAAAATTGGCAGAATAAGCTTAAAAGTTAATTATTTTATATGTCTGTCTTTATATGCCCATAGTCTCTGAAATCTTAACGATCCACAGAGATGCAAAAGCATTAACTGACAGGGTAGTTGTAGGGGCTAGAGACAGAAATGTAGCTGGGTAAACAAGCAGAAAATCCAATAAACGACCAGGTAGACTTTGATTCAGGCTGGTATTCACGTCCAAATTGGTCCCTTTCCACAGAGAAAATATAAGAAGTGGGAGGCTGAGGCAGAGGCAAAGCCCAACGTCCAGATAAACAACTGCATGCCCATTCCAGGAAAGCAGCTGAGACATAAAGGACAGGATCCACTGCACATGGGAGGGAGCTGGGGCAAGGTGGATTCCAGGCAGGCTCCAATGTAAGTGGAGGCATGGACGGCTAACACTCTCAAATAAGTGGGATGCATTTGGCCGTGATAGGGAACTGACTCTAGCAGGTTTAAATGGAGAGAAAATGTATCTTCATTTAACTAGGAAGTCACTGAGTAGAGTGGGCTTTAAGATCAGCTTAATCTGGTTGCTCCACCCCTGTTTCTCTGCAGTTCCCTGGTCTGTGAGCATTTTGCTTATTGGCTTCCTTTCCTTACAGTATGAAAGTGACTTGGTGGCTTTTAATTTTGTATCCACATACATGGTATAGAAAGGAAGCAGGAAGTTATCTTTTCCAATGGTTACTTTTTAAGAATAGGAAAACTCTTTTCCAGAATACCCTACATTCTCCTTGTGTCTCATTTCTCCAAATTGAAATTTATGCCTATCCTGAACCAATCCCTGTGACTATTTTGTCACACAGTTGGCCTAGACCTGAGTTTCTAAGCTAATTCCAAACTAGGGGAATGAGATTACTTTTACTCTATTTAACCTACTTCTGGATGTATTACCAGTTTTTAAAATTATTATTTAGCAAAGGATCTTTTGCTTAGATCCTCTCTCAATTTTGTTGAAAGTAAATAATCAAAAAAGGATTTGATGCCCTGGTATTAGAGTGTCTCAGATTGGGAGGCAGACTCCAAGACAAAATTAGAAATGTCAAAGATTGATAGAAACTATGGGTAGAAGAGATAAAGAAGAGAGGGCCAGAGAAAGGCTTCTGACTGCCATGCAGGTCTGGATCTATGAGGGGAGAGGTGGAAGGAGAAGAAAGTGGGTTCAAAGGGCCTCAGAATACAGAACAATTCTCAAAAAGTCTTAGGCCAAAGAGATTCCCGGAGCAAAACTTTTCTGTTATGGATCCTGGCCTGGCAGAAGTGACCCCCAGCTCTGGTACCTCTGCCAGGCTGTCACTGGCTGAGAGCAGTCTGGGGGAAAGTAGGATGTTTGCATGGAAATCGCAGTGGATCTGAAGATGTGGCAGTTGGGGGCTGCCTGCTAACTACAGTTCTCATGACAGGGTCTCTCCTGGAAGAAGAGCTAAGCTACAGACTTAGCTGCTGTCTAAGTGACTGTCACACAGAGTTTTTCTTCTCTTTTTAGTTTCTGGAAAATAGCAGAGATTTTACCAAAACTTATTCAATGACAATGACTCATCTTTTACTCTTTCACTTTAGAGGCACCTTGTTTAACAGAAAATGTTAGGGAAATTTAAATATTGCTAATTTTAATAAACCTTTGCTATGACAATTTTTGATAAAGTGCTTTATTCTTATGTATTGTAAGTTTTTTTGTCAAAACTTTGGAGTTACAGACTTAGCTCATGAAATTTATAGAAAATGTCAGCCATATAACCTAATTGATCAAGCCAGCCCTCATTGTGAAGTCAATCATTATATTTCAGTTTAAATAAATATACAAATTCATATTTTCATGAGAATCATCTGCCTTCTGAATTTTAAGATCATTACATGGACAGATAGGTGATAGCTGGGAGGATGGGTGCACAGATAGGTAAATAGATAGTTCACCCTTGCTACTAGCTTGTCATTTGCATAAAATAAAGCATCACAACTTTCCACATTTCTTAATAGACTCATTGCTTTGCTCTCATGAGACACAGTCACTGGAGCAAAGCATTCTTTGATGATCCTCCAGAGGCAGATGAGATTGAGGTCACTAAATGAAAATTAAATAAACCCTACCTCACCCAAAATTATTCTGAACATTGCAACATTGACAAGAATGCAGCATTTTTAATTACAGGGCACACACACGCACCCCATATATATATATGAGAAACATTTTAATTTTTTCTTTGTTTAGCGACTAGTGGATTTGCACTCTTAGGCAATTAGCCATAGTAAAATTCCAGATGTGTAAGAGCTATGCCTCTCTTTTTTAAAGTGAGAGAGCATCTACTGTAAAACGGAAAGAAAGAAAATTAGGTGTGACTTCTAGAAAGGAGGAATATTCTCAAGCAGACAGTTTTAGAAAAGAATAGATTTAGGAATTTAGTATCTAGAAACTGATAACCAAAAACACTACCCATACCAGAGTACTTTCTGGAAATTTTCTTCTGTAGCCCCAGGCTAGTTTGAAGACTACTGGTCTGAATGACCTTCCATACTTTTCTCTTCACCTCCTCTAAAGTCCAATCACGTAGACTGACAGCATTCTCCAAACACAGTTGCACTTTCATTTTTCTATAATTGTGCTCATGTATTTCCTTGTATTGACGAGTTCTTCCTTCCTGCCTTTCAAACTCCTACTCATTTAAGACCCACCTTAATGACATCCAGTCGTTGATGAATTTTCCTATTATCTCCAAGAATCACTCTTCCCTCCATCCTCCTATGGCACTTTATAGCTACGTTTATTTATTGTAACATGTGCCGCTGCTCTTGAAGTCTACCTGCTTAGATCATTCTGGGAATAATACAGTCACAGGAATAATAATTTTTCTCTAATTCTCTGTGTCATATTCTCAGCCTCAAACTGTACTAGTTCTATGCCATTAGAGAAACATATGAAAATGTTCAGTGCATAACAAACCGAAGAGCTATATTTGAACCAAAGGCTGAGATGGTAATTTAGAATTTATTGCTGTAGTCCCCATTAGAGATTACTGTGATCTTAACCAAACTTGTGGTAATAGATATTTGAAAAGAGTGGCTAAAACGTTAGAGGAAAAAAATCAGAATTTTATTTTGAAAGCTAAGGAAGGACAGAGTTTCAGGATACATAAAAAAATAAAGTGAATTGCTCCAAAGAGAACTTATAGGAAATGGGCCTACTGAACTAAGCAATTAGGAATTACATGCTAACTATAATGAATAGTTTTGTTTATAATTCAGTGGCCAGATTTCACCACAAATTCAAAGGCCAGTCACATAGCACACCTACCTTTAAGGGATACTGGATAATTTAGTATTTATTTTTACACACAGCTTCCACAGAATAAAATTAGAGCTCCATTACTAGGGTAAAATGGAAGTCTAGGTATAGGGTGGATAACCAGCATTATCTGTAATACATCACAACCTGTGGTGGACAGTACAGAAATCCCATTTCTCACTGCTGTCAGTCTGCTGCAGCGAATTGCTGACCTGAAGACTGAGTCTTAGGAGATGTCTTCAAGCCTGATCCCAGACTTCATGATTGCCCAGAGCTCCTCTCAAAGGTCTTATAGATTCTTTGCCACTATTGCTTCTGAATCATCACTGCAGTCACATAATTTTACTTTTGAATATTCTTTAATATAAAATATAAACATTCCTTAGAATAGCATCATGGTAACTTACCTTTTCCCCTTCCTTTCTCCATTCCTTTTTCCCCTTTATTTTCTTCGTTTCTTATAATCATTCTTTCTCTTGGTATTTCATGCTCCTGTATGTTTCTGTCATAAAGTAACACATACCCCTTAAAGGAATTCAGATTCTAATATTTCAAGAGAGAGAGAATTGTGCTAAAATCAATACTTTCCTGGAGAGAAAACCTTTTAATTTAGTTATCATATTACAAAAACATAAAAAACTCAAAATGGCTTGATGGCATAATTTGTATCCTTTAATGAAGGCTTAAATACAACCAAAGAACTATAGCATCTGCTTTTAAACTTTAAATTTTAAGATTCAAAATACGTAATAGCTGCATTTTCTTTTTCCTTCTAGAAGGACTTATGCAAATTCTTTCTAACAGGCAAGATTACTTCGTGTTTCTTTAGAAATATGTGACAGAAATCAAAAATTTCATTTATGAGATTATTATTTTTTCTTTAAGGCAAGGATGCTATAAATACTGGAAGATATTTTGGTGAGTAATTCACTTTTAGAGAAAAACATCATCAAATTCTTTTACAGCAAGTGAAGGTTATAACCTTTTCCATATAAGAAACATAAGATGTTATACTGTCATGATGTGGAATTCTAAATTCTGGATGGGTCCATGGAGACAAGCTAACTTAGTAAATCAGTTCCTGAATTCACAAATAAATTGTGAACCCAGGTCTTTGGACACAGTATGTGACCTGTTTCATTATGCAGGTTCCTAGGCTTACCAGGGCCCGACACTTGGTTTAATGCTCTGCTGCCGCAGTCTTGGAAGTGTTAGTAATTTTTGAACAAAAGGCCTAATGTTTTCATCTTGCACTGTGCCCCACACATTATACAGTGGGCCCTGGTTCCAGTTATTTGAAAACAGAGTCAGAATTAGAACTGTTCATCCTCTCTCTTCGTCCTCTCACTTCCTTAGCCAAATATGGTTTCAAGTGAATCTCCTTACTCCTTGAAATAACTTTCCTCCTAATATACAGTGTCCGGCTGCCTTACTCCAGATAGTATACAAGCATCTAATGCCATCTTTCTTAATTACATCAAGTAAATGGCAAAGAGGTGGGAAGGGAGATGCTTTATTTACAGTTTCCTTGCTCTATATAGGAGGCATTTCCTTGCTCTATATAGGAGGCAACCCCTTTGGTTGTCGTTCATCATCAGCACAAGCTCAGTGCAAAGTACACATCCACAAAAAGCTTTTAAAATTAAGGATCAGGTTGGGCATGGTGGCTTACACCTGCGATCCCAGTGCTTTGTGAAGCCGAGGTGGGAGGATCACTTGAGACCAGTTGAAGATAAGTCTGAACAACATAACAAGACCCTGTCTCTACAAAAAAAATACAAAAATTATCTGGGTGTGGTGGTATATACCATAGTCCCAGCTACTCAGGAGGCTAAGGCAGGAGGATTGCTTGATCTTAGGAGGTTGAGGCTGCAGTGAGCTATGATTGTGCCACTGCACTCCAGCCTGGGTGACAGAGTGAAACTCTGTATCTTAAAAAAAAAAAAAGAAGTATTGCTAGTCTGATAGTAAATAGGAAATTTTATTTTTTAGAAAAATAAAAGTTAATTTTTTTATATTTTTAAAGCATTGCTGTACATATACAAAACAGGTGGGGAAATAGTCAATAATACATGAAAGATATTCAATATCTGGGAAAGATATATATGTGTATATATAGTGTATTTATAGCTTTATGTATTATAGATTATAAATATATGTTGTGTAATTGTTTAGGGAGGGGTAATACCTAATTACTCTTTTCAGATATAAATCTTCTCTCCTTCCCAGTTGGTATCAATTGTTTTTTACATTTTACATTCTGAATGAAGATGCTTGTCTTCTTCTTTAGCTGTTCTCTGTCCATTTTGAGTAAATTACAGCCCCAAGTATTACTAAGCTGAAGAGTTTTCCAAGTAAACATTTGCCAAATCTTTTAAAAAGAACTGTTTTCTCAGAGGGAACAAATGTGTGAAGCTGCCCTGACCTCAGCTAAGAATCTGAGGCAGCTTGCTCCTGAATTGATTCAGAAGCACCTGGAGATTTTGTGTTTGCTTTTTGCACTGTTGACTGGTGGATGGATACACCTCAGCCTCAGCACATGGGCCAGCTTGGGCCAAGTCATTGGAAGTTTTCAAAATTTTCTTCATAAAGTAAAAATTTTCTCAAAAATGTTCTTTAGATTTTATGTCACTCAAGAAATGAATGTCCCATATTCTCTTCCCTCTTACACGTAGAACAAGTATTTTTCTTTACAGCTTCATGCCTCCTAGATATTAATTTGCTTGACAATCCTTGAATAGACTGGTGAACAAATTTATCACCAATTATTAATTGTTGACCACCTAATGTGCCGAGCATGATCAAAACCACAGAAGTACTTGACATTAGTTATGCAGATAAGGCAACCGGGTGCTTTCTTAACTAATGGTCAAGAATGAGGGCTCTGAGGTTAAGAATTAATCATTTATTATCTGTGTTACTTTGGGCAAATTTATCAGTTTTTCTGAGTCTCAGGGTTTTTATCTATGTATCTATCTATCTATCTATCTATCTATCTATCTATCTATCTATCTATCTACCTACCAAAATAGTGCATTGGTTTGCTAGAGCTGCTATAACAATAGACCATAATTCTGGAGGCTAGAAGTCCAAGATCAAGGTGTCAGCAGGTTTGGTTTCTTCTGAGTCCTATCTTCTTGTTTTTATTTTTAAGGATTGCCACTTTTTCACTGTGTCCACACAGGGTGAACTGTTCCCCACCATCCTGAAGCAGCTGGCTTGATAGAATAGTGGAATGGCCTTTTGAAGACTCAGTTACAGCAACATCTGAGGGATGGTACCTTGCCCGGCTGGATCAATATTCTGCAAGAGGCTGTACATACTCTGAATTAGTGTGCAATATATCATGCTGTTTCTTCCACAGCAGACACTCAAATGCCCAGGAATCAAGGAGTAGAAATGGGAGCAGCACCATTTATAACCAACTAGCAAAATATATGCTTTCTGTTCCTGTGACCTTGTGCTCTGCTTGCCTAGAGGTCTTAGTTCCAAATGGGGGAATGCTTCCACCAGGACAGATAACAATGATCCCATTGAACCAGCAGTTAAGACTACCACCCAACCACTTTAGGCTACTCATGCCTCTGAATCAACAGGCAAATACAGGAGTTACTGTGTTAGCTGGGGTGATTGATCCTAACTATCATACCAAGGAGAAATTGGACTGATACTAAGTAAGAGTCGGTCCAATACAAGAGATCCCTTAGGGTTTCTCATAGTATTACTATACCTTAATCAATGTATTACTATACATTGATTAAGATCAATGGAAAAATAACCCAATCCAGATAGAACTGCTAATGGCCCAGACCCTTCAGGAATGAAGGTTTGGGTCACCCCTCCAGGGAAGGAACTATGACCAGCTGAGGTGCTAGAATGCAGAATGGGCAGTGAAATAAGGTAATTACAGATCTCAGCTACAACCGTGTGACCAGTTACAGAACTACATACTGTAATTGTCATAAGTATTGCTTCCTTATTTTGTTATCAATATGTTTGTGTGTATGTATGCACATACATAGGTATGTATTAATATATATATAATATATAGTATCTTTGTTTTCTTCCCTTTCTTTTCCCCTTATTATGTGATATAAGATGTATTGACTTCATGTCATAGTATTAAGTATTGTTGACTTCATATCATAATATTTAAATTACAAGGTATCAAGAAGAGTAAACATCATGTAAGGACTTCACATCCTTTTCTGGGAAAAGAGTTAGTGCATTTTCGGTTGTACATAGGACAGTTGTGTTATGCTAGATGGAAGTATGACCTTGTTATTGTCTTTATTGGAGATTAAAGTACAGTAGCCCCCTTATCTGTGGCAGATACGTTCCAGCACCCCCAGTGGATGCCTGAAACTGAGGATAATCCCAAACCTATAAATAGTATGCATGAATTTCTTTTTACTTCTTCACAATTTCACAGATAGAACATTCATTTTCACTGTAGATCTTAACAACCTCAGCATATGATTTTTTTTCTTTCCTTATTAAATCAAGAACTTCCACTTTTTTACTTAAAGGAAGTACTTTATAACTTCTCTTTGGCATACCCAAATTGCAAGTATCACTACTCTTGTGCCTTGGGACCACTATTAAGTAAAATAAGGGTTACTTGAACACAGCACTGTAAACCATGACAGTTGATTTGATAACCAAGTTAGCTACTAAGTGGCTAATGGGCAGAGAGAATAGACAGTGGATATGCTGGACAAAGGGAGGATACATGTCTCGGGGTCAGAGTGGGATGGTGTGAGATTTCAGCACACTACTCGGAACAGTGTGCAATTTAAAACTTATGAATTGATTATTTCTGGAATTTTAATTTAATATTTTAGGACCATGGTTGACTTGAGTAGCTGAAACCAAAGAAATCAAAACAATGAGTCTGGGGGGATTACTGTATGGTTAAAGATGTGTGTGGGCACCAAGTTCACATGGAGTGGACTTGTGATGATTAATTTTATGTATCTACTTGGCTGAGCTATGGTGCCCAGATAGTTGGTCAAATGTTATTCAGAATGGTTTTGGATGGCATTTACATTTAAATGCATGACCTTTGAATAAAATATATTGTTTTTGGTGATGGAGGCCTGGATAGAGCAAAAGACTGACTTGACCTGGGCAAGAGGAAATTCTACCAGCAGACTGCCTTGGCCCTTCATCTGCAACATTGCCTCTTTCCTAGGTCTCAAGCCTGCTGGCCTACCCTGCAGATTTTTTTTTTTTTTTTTTGGCAGCCTTCATAATCTTGAGAGCCTTCAAATAAATCTCCTTGACTTACAGTGGAGTTATATCCTGATAAACCCATCATAAGTTGAAATATCCTATGTCAAAAATATATTTATTACACCTAACCTACTGAAGACGATATCTTGGTCTAGCGTACATTAAATGCTCTGAGAACACTTACCTCAGCCCACAGTTAGGCAAAATCATCTAACACAAAGCCTATTATATAATATAATATTAAATAGCTCATATAAATTATTGAATATTTTACTGAAAGTGAAAAACAGAATAGTGCATGGCTACACGAAGTATGGTTTCTAATGAATACCTATTGCTTTTACACCATCATAAAGTTGAAAAGCCCTAAATCAAACCATTGTAAGTCAGGCACCATCTGTATATAAAATCCTATTGGTTCTGTTTCTCTGGAGAACTCTTAACTACTACAATGCCTCATAGTCTGTGTGTTGTCTGAGTCCTAATCTCCTCTTCTTATAAGCATGTTGGTCATATTGGATTAGAGATCACCTATATGAGTTCATTTTACCTAACTCATTTTTTTAAAGACCCAAGTCCAAATACAGTCACATTCTGAGGTACTGAGGTTGGAAATTCAACATATGAATTTTGAGGGGGACGTAATTCAGCCCATAACAAATAGCGTGATAATAGTGCCTCAGAGAGCTCTGAAGTGAGAATTAAATATGTTAATACATGTCAAGTACTAAATACAATGCCTGGCACATAGCAACAGAAATACAATCACTAGAATTTTTTTTCCACAATACCTTTTGCGTTCACTAAAATTTTTATGAAAAACTTAATTTGCATGGCTGATGAGTGTTGGAATTGTGGGGCTCTGTATATCTCAACATTTCCTGGGTTAAGTTAACATAGTAAATTGAGGTATCCCTTTTCTCCTTAGGCAAATCCATAGCAGTGATGAGTACTGGTGATCATTTTTGCAAAATATTCTCAAAATATGTCTCAAGAAAGTCAGAATTAGATAGACCATTGTTTTGGAGTTTTGTTTCTAATCTATAATGAACTAAGAAAGTCCAAATGAATTTATTCGTAACACATGTAAAATATATTTTTAAGTAAATAAGAGCAACCAATTGAGTCATTAATTTAAGAAATACTTATCTAATCGAATGATACTATGTGCCAGGCACTATTATACACCAGGAGGAGCCAGTGGTGAAGAAAATGACAAAGTCTGCTCTGTTGGAGCTTATATTCTAGTGGAGAGAGATCTAGAGTAAACAAACGGGCAAATATTTAATATGATGGCAACAAGTACAGTGAAGAAAACTATATCAAGGCAAGGGGCTAGAGAGTGGGGCAGCTGTATGACACAGGGTAGTCAGTGACTGTCTCTTTGAGAAGACAATGATATATATGAAGTAGTAATGAAGCCAGTCTTGCAGGTACAGAGGAAGGAACATCTCAGGAGAGGGAACAGTAAATACAAATACCCTGAGCCAACATTAAACTTGGTGTCTTCAAGAACAACAGGGAAGCCAGGATGATTGGAGCAATGTGAATGAGGGAGGGGAAGAGTGCTAGGGATGATATCAGAGTGGTCACAGGTAACAGATATATATCCTCTGCCTTTCTGCACAAATTATGTTAAATCATTTTTAAATTGAAAATTTAGAAGATATTTTAAAAGTTTGCTTATCTTCAAATCTTCAAAGTGATCATGCTAACATATTATCCTGTATTTATGACTGTATTTGAAAAGATATGATATACATAGAAGCAGCCTACCCATTGAGATTATTCCAAACATTGTAGCTATTATTTTTATTTATAATATATATTAATCTCCATAATTCACAGTTTATGATTTATGCACTATTTGATTCAATAATAAACAAGTATCTTTTGAGTATGTGTGCCAGTCACTGTCATTGGTGATGGAGTTAATGTTGAAAAAGATGAACCTCTCTGCTCACAGGCAGTCATCAGCAAATACCTTTCTACCAAGTGTAAGCACAGGGATATTAACACTATACTAGCACTTAGAAGAAAACCTAGGTATCAGATTATTAAAATCTTAGAAATTTAAATAAAATGGTTTTATTTGATTTTGCATTCCTTGTTTGTATTCTCATTATATTTGGAAAGATTTATTCTAGTAGTTATTTTATACCTGGCTATTAGATACTATTGTGATATTTAGTCTAGAGCAAATATGGATATATAGCTCCAAGAATCAAATGCATTTTATATAACTTTCAGTGTCCTTCTTTTAGGATAATGTAAATACTCTTGTCCTTGATGAGGATTACTATACAATCATGGAAATATTAACAATCAGATAGAGAGAACAACTTTATTATAGATTTGGCACAGTTAATTTATTCCTTTTAGCATTCAGAAATCCTTCATAAAAGTAGATAACAAAGTCTAATGTATAATCTTGTTGTGAGTGGGTGGTTATGAATTGAGATATCTGACACCCAGTTGTTAGAAGATCAAAAAAATGCAAAAACCCAACTGAAAATTTAATTGTGTTTTCTTGTCACATGTGGCACAGCAGAAAAAGGGAGGCACACTGTGCAGGGAACACTCTTTCTGAATGCTGAGAGCCATTCATTTTGCACCATGTCCAAACAAATCTTATGGAGAATAAATTTGTTTATATCATACTCACCTTCATTCAGTAATTTAATAATTCATTCACTCAAAGTTCTTTAAACAGAAATAAGAGAAACATAATTTATATAAGTGATTACTATTCCAACATACATTGACTCTAGTTCTAGTACAGGAAGCAAAGAGACACTTGACTGAATTAATTCAGTGATTCTC
Organism: Pongo pygmaeus; assembly: GCF_028885625.2. Classification (NCBI taxonomy): domain Eukaryota; kingdom Metazoa; phylum Chordata; class Mammalia; order Primates; family Hominidae; genus Pongo; species Pongo pygmaeus. The sequence continues at coordinate 131,268,320 of NC_072373.2, read as the reverse complement.
AAACTTTTCTCTTTTACCATTTCATTCTCTCCTATTACACTGCTACATTGAGTTTTCAGGAGCTGTTACTAACTAGCCACACGGCTCCCAGCTCTTCTTTGAATCCAGCTTGTTTGAGGAAAAAGAGGATGTGAAGAGGGTAAAGAAGTGCAGAAAGACATTTTACCCAATTCCACATTTTTTTTTTTTTTTGAAATGGAGTTTTGCTCTTGTAGCCCAGGCTGGAATGCAGTGGCACGATCTCGGCTCACAGCAACCTCCACCTCCTGGGTTCAAGCGATTCTCCTACCTCAGCCTCCCAAGTAGCTGGGATTACAGGTGTGAGGCACCACGCCTGACTATTTTTTGTATTTTTAGTAGATGTGGGGTATCACCATGTTGGCCAGGCTGGTCTCGAACTCCTGACCTCAGGTCTCAAACTCCCTCCTAGCTTGGCCTCTCAAAGTGCTGGTATTACAGGCATGAGCCACCACGCCCAGTCCCAATTCCAGAATCTTATGGGTCATTGCCATCACCATTGGACTGGCATTGAAGCTCCATTGACACTATATTTTCAAGCCCACAGTCCTTTGAGAAACCTGTGACCCCAGATAAATATGAAAGAGAAGTTTGTAATAATATGGTGTTGATTTCATTATGATGTGTTTACAATACTTCACACTTGATGCGTGACAATTTTTTCCATGGCTGCCTCAATAAACTTGTAATCTATAAAAATGTCATTTTCCCCCATTGTGAATCTATAGTAAAATAAGGCTCTACCAGACAACAATGCTCTTCCAGGAAAAGAAACATAGGAGATGGGCAATCCTATTTTATTGTGACAACAGATAATATTTTTTGACAGATACTGGGTTAAGCACCTTACGTGTGATTATTCCTTCTCAGTATTATGAAACTGGAACAATTATTGTATTTATTCACATAAGGAAAGTAAGCCTTGGAGAAGTGAAATAGCTCGTACAATTTCACAAAACAATCAGTGTGATTCACACCTAAGTCAGTGCTCTTAACCATGCCCCTAAGTTCCCTTCCCCAGTCTAAGAAATCAAGAATTTATTTTGGAAGCATCAGTCACTTTGTGTTTCTCTGAAACATTAGATCTACAGTGATGGGAAGCAGTGGAGCTTTCTCAGCAAAGTCCCTTGAAAGATAGAAAGAGTGCCAACCACACTATGTAGAGGCAGAAAGAAGCACTGCGTGCTGCCAGCCACAGCCAGCCTCCCTCACCTTTAGAAACCCTGTTGAACCTCAGGGAGGAGGACCTATCAGTGTCCACAAATTTGGTGATCTACCTGGTAAGTCTTTGAGAACTACTAACAATCAATCTACGTGGGTGGACTTTCATCCTGTCTTCATGTGAAGTCGCTTCACTTCCTAGAATATCTGCAAAATTAGGGAATATATGAGCTGGCTGTTGAACTATTTTCTAACTCTAAAGTTAATTGGATCTATGAGATATCACATTTGGATAGTCATTTACCCTCACCTTTACCTCAGCCCTCATTTTATATCATGATATTTCTTTTCTTTTTTTTTTCCTTGTGTGTTTTTTTTTGTTTTTATTTATGTATTTATTTGTTATTATTATACTTTAGGTTTTAGGGTACATGTGTGCAATGTGCAGGTTAGTTACATATGTATACATGTGCCATGCTGGTGCGCTGCACCCATTAACTCGTCATCTAGCATTAGGTATATCTCCCACTGCTATCCCTCCCCACTCCCCCCACCCCACAACAGTCCCCAGAGCGTGATGTTCCCCTTCCTGTGTCCATGTGTTCTCACTGTTCAATGATATTTCTTTTCTAATGCTCAGTCCGGCCTGCATTCTTCTTTCTTAGCAAAACCATTCAGAGTTAGGAAAGAAACTAAACTAGTGAATGTGCAACTGTCAACTCAGCTTTAAACTATAAGATTTCAAAGAAACTATACTATTCTTCCAAGTTAAGCTTTATCTAAATCTTTTAATCCCCCAAATAACATCCTAAGCAAAAACCTCCATTCTTACTTTTAGTAAGAAGTTTCAAGCAGGTCTATTGGTAACTGTAACGCTTACTGACTTTTCAGTGACAAGAAGTGCTGAGGTATACTTTGTAAATCTAGCATGAATATACTAGTCTATTTATTAAATGCCATTTGAGGTTTCTGTTTAAGCTTTTCAGTGGTCCTTGGGTAAAGATTGGGCCAGTTTCTTGCTGGTGTGTGTTTAATTTAGTTATAACAGGTGTTCTCTTTATTGTATAAATGGGATAATTCTAAGTTCTAGCTGTGATTTCCTCTCATTTACTATTATGTCTATAATACATGCCAGGGACAATTTGCAAGTACCCAGCATCATTTCTCTAATGACATAGACACCTTAGATTTAAGGAGATTAATACTATTGTAACTTCAAAGTCCTTTGATGAAAAACAGCATAATTATAGGATAAAAAAATATTCACAAATGTTTTCTTAGTTCTTTCTAGTACCCTTAGCACCCAGCATGAGACTACTATTCCCAGATTCATGTTATAGCTCCACATACAGCCAATTCAACCATTTTTGATTAAGCAATCTGCCAGTTTCATACTTTGTAATGATCCAACCAATTTAACTGAATTTTCAGGGATTTTGAAACAACCAAGAAGTCAATTCAGGCCAAATAGCTCATTTTACCTGCAGGTATAGTCTAAGGAACTGATTTGAAGGTTTATAAGTTAGTATGTTTTCTCCACACAAAAATTATGTGTTATTAGAAAATATTGCCATTGCTTTATTGTGCTTTTAAAAAATATTCAAATATTTTTCTAAAATTAAGTTTGCAGAGAAGTATCCTAAATTTCAAAAAAGAATAAAATGTAAAACCAATAGTTTCTGAATTTATCTCTATAGTCTATTGAGAACAGCTTTAAGTTGGCAATGAAAAATCAAAATTAATATCTAGTGCTTTAATAAACCTAGCTACTCAAGAATAGTATTAAAATATTAATTTTAAAAGGCAATTTTTCAAAAGATAAAGTGAGAAATATTTATTCAAAGCAATGCTCCTTAAACTACAACAACAACAACAAAAAACAATTCTGGTTGAAGCCATCTTTTTTTTGTTTTGTTTTTGTTTTTAGGTTTTCTTATGTGAAGTATTTTACAAAGGAATATTTGGGTCTACATGGTTGGTTAGACATAACGGTTGCTATGGGAATATTTTATTCATTATTTAGAATTCTGAGGCTTATGAAGTTATCATTTAGAAGCAAAATGAATACACTTAGGGACATACACTTCACCCAACCTGAAAAATAAACAAATTGACAAAATATATGAAACAAAAGTTATCAAAACACTAGCATCAAGCAATGTAGGACAATGATCTCCGAGAGACAGGGGAAAATGATGTGAACCCTGTTATTTCCCTATCTTATTGCCTTCAAGAGTGTTTTAGGACATAGTATAGGGATGCAGAATCTAGGCAGAGCCAGACCAATTCTCTGAGTTGAAGAGACAGAGCTGAGAGTATGTGGGATAGTCTGCTGGAGAAGAGAGAGCTTCACAGAGCGAGAACTCCAGAGGTCAACAGCAAGCCCCTCCATGTCTTTAGCAGAGTGCTACTGAATGCCCATGTATGAGGAGACCACCCAAGGACAGAGGAAAAAACTGCCTAAATAGACTAAAAGTGACATTGCCTAGAAGTGACTCAAGGCTGGACATAGCACCCATTCCCACCAGCCAAACTGGAAAAATCTCAGGTTTCATGGAACACTGGGTAAAGCACACTGACCTGTCTTCAATAGCAGGAAATAATTAGGCTAAAACACCTTTCCAGTCATGCATAACAAACCTTAAAAGCAAGCTCCAACAGTATCCAAATAAATTACTCATGTATCAAGAACAAAGCTCAAGAATATAGGAATCCAAAAACACCTAACATCCAACAAAGTAAAGTTTGCAATGTCAGGAATTCAATAAAATATTATAAACTGGCAAGATAGTACAAAAATACGATTTATAATGAGAGGAAATATTAACTGAAAACCACAACCGACATAGGTATTACAATTAGCAAATAAAGACATAAAACAGTTATGTAACTATTATATATGTTCAAATATTAAGTATAGAAATGGAATTTATAAGAAAGACAAAAGTGGAGTTTCTAGAAAGGAAAACTAAAATGTATGAGGGGAATGGTATATTGGATGGGATTAATGACAGATGCAACATTGCAGATGTAAATATTGGTAAACATGATGACATGAAAATAAAAACCATCAAGATAAAACACAAAAATAAAGGATAATTTTTTTAAAAAAATCAATGGACTATATAGATATGAGACAACTTCAAGTGGTCTAACATGCTTGTAAGTTAAATGGCCAAAGCAGGGAGAGAGACAGAAAAAATATTGAAGAAAGTAAGTTTGAAAATTTTCAAATTTAATAAAAACGATAAACTCACAGATCCAAGAAGCACAACGAACCCCAAATTCAAGAAACATGAAGACAATTATAACAAACACAGTTCATCATAGTCCAATTAATTGGGTTTTTTAATTAAAATTTTTTTTTTTTTGAGACACCCTTTTTTTTTTCTCTCTCTGGTACCCAGGCTAAAGTTCAGTGGCACAACCATAGCTCACTGCTGCCTCAAACTCCTGGGCTCAAGTAATCCTCCCACTTCAGCCTACTAAGTAGCTAGGACTAGATATGCTACCACACCTGGCTAATTTTTAAGTTTTTTTGTGTAAACCCAGTCTCGCTCTGTTGTCCAGACTGATCTTGAACTCCTGGCCCCAGGTGATCCTGCCTCCTCAGCCTCCCAAAACACTAAAATTCCAGGTGTCATCCACCAAACCAAGCCTATAATCCAATTGCAAAAACCAATGATAAACAGAAAATTTAAAAATATATCATTAATTTATATCCTCCCCAAACTCAATAAAAGGAAATAATTTTCTTATTAAATATAGTCAAAAGATTTGAATAGATACTTCACCAAATAAAATATACCTTTATGACAAATAAGCAAATGAAATAATAAACCATTCTGTTAGTTATTTAAAAATGCAAATTAAAACCACAATTAAATAACACCACATACCTATTACAATGGATTAAACTAAAGACTGAGCATATCAAGTGCTGATATGGAGGAACTGAACCCTCATATACTGCTAGTGAGAATAGAAAATAGTATAATTGGGGGTGGAGCCAAGATGGCCTACTAGAAACAGTGGTGTTCAGAGGCACCCATCAAAAAAAAAAACCATAATAAGCATGTGAATCCTTCACCAGCAACCAAAGAATCCAGATTCTCTCATCAGAACTGACTAGGAGGCTGACGTGACCCATGAAGAGAAGGAAGAACAGTGTGGTGCAGTGGCCCACCTGAGAGCCACATGGGGTCGAGGAGCCCCCTCTCCACAGCCAAGGGAAGTGGTGAGTGAGCATGCTACCCAGGCAGGGAAACCATACTTTTTCCACGGAACTTCGCAACCCATGGATTGAAAGATCCCATTCGCAAACCCACACAGTGGGGGCCTAGCATCCCAATCCTGGAACGCGCAGACTCTTAGCCTCTCAGCTGGAATTTGCTTAAGACTACTAAACTCTCAGGGAGAGGGGCAACCAGCATCAAGGGACTGTGGCTGCCTGCCATCTAAGCCATTTGAGCTCCTTGGGGGAGGGGCAGCAGCCACCACTGGGACTTGCAACTGCCTAAGCTCCCCGGGCTGGGGAAGGGCGGCAACCATCTCTATAGTCCCAAGCTGTGGTTTTCCCCTGCTGGAGCCAGGGAGGCTGGATGGCTTGGTCCTAAGACTTGTCCTCCACAGCCTAACACACCAGTTGTGGCAGTCTGTGGCCAGAGTGCCTCTTCCAGCCTGACTCTGACCCATCCTTCCTCGTTGGATGGGGCTTCCCTGCAGGAACTCCAGTAACTCCAGCCAGAGGCTGAAGGACAGAACCCGGATCCCCCTGGGCATGAGCCCCTAGTGGGAGGGGTGGCTGCAGTCTCTGCAGACCAGCAGACTTAGCCTTTCCTCCTGGTAGTTCTGAGGAATTTGGGCAGCCCAGATGAGTGGGTTTTCCCCCAGGGAGGAACACACCAGAAGCCATCCTACTGGCATCAGATTGGTGCCCCTTAAGGTCAGAGGTCCCAGAACAAAGAGGAGGCACCCATCTTTGCTGTTCTCCAGCTTCCTTGGGTGACATCTCCAGGCTCTGGATTGAATCAGATGAATATGGCCTGAAGTGAACCCCCAGAAAACTGCAGCAGCCCTACAGAAGAGGGACCTGATCATTGAAAGAAAAACAAATGAGCAGAAAGCAACCATAGCATCATCATTATCATCATCATCATCAACAACAACAACAACAAATCCCCCACAAAAACCCCATCCAAAGGTCAGCAGCCTCAAAGACCGAAACTAGACAAACTCACGAAGATGAGAAAGGATCAACGAAAAAATGCTGAAAACCCAAAAGGCCAGAGTGCCTCTTCTCCAAATGATCACAATGTCTTTCCATCAAAGGTGCAGAACTGGATGGAGGATCAGATGGATGAACGACAGAAGTAGGCTTCAGAAGATGAGTAATAAAAAACTATGCTGAGCTAAAGGAGCATGTTCTAACCCAATGCAAAGAAGCTAAGAACCTTGATAAAAGATTAGAGGAATTACTAACTAGAATAATCAGTTTAGAGAGGAATATAAATGACCTGATGGAGCTGAGAAACACAGCACGAGAACTTTGTGAGGCATACACAAGTATCAATAGCCGAATTGACCAAGTGGAAGAAAGGATATCAGAGTTTGAAGACCATCTTGCTGAAATAAGACATGCAGACCTTACTAGAGAAAAAGGAATGAAAAGGAATGAACAAAGCTTCTAAGAAATATAGGACTTCATAAAAAGACTGAACCTGTGATTGATTGGGGTACCAGAAGGAGATGGGGAGACTGGAAACAAGCTGGAAAACACACTTCAGGATATTATACAGGAGAACTTCCCCAACCTAGCAAGATAGACCAACATGCAAATTCAGGAAATACAGTGAACACCATTAAGATACTCCATGAGAAGATGAACCCCAAGGCACATAATCATCAGATTCTCCAAGGTCAAAATGAAGGCAAAACTATTAAGAGCAGCAAGAGAGCTAGGCCAGGTCACCTACAAAGGGAAGCCTTTCAGACTAACAGCGGACCTCTCAGCAGAAACTCTACAAGCCAAAAGAGATTGGGGGCCAATATTCAACATTCTTAAAGAAAAGAATTTTCAACCCAGAATTTCATATCCAGCCAAAGTAAGCTTCACAAGTGAAGGAGAAATAAAATCTTTTCCAGAAAAGCAAATGCTGAGGGATTTCATTACCACCAGGCCTGCCCTGCAAGAACTCCTGAAAGAAGCACTAAAGCCAAGTGTGGTGGGTCATACCTGTAATCTCAGCACTTTGGGAGGCTAAGGCGGGTGCATCACCTGAGGTAAGGAGTTCAAGATCAGCCTGGCCAACATGGTGATACTTTGTCTCTACTAAAAGTATGAAAATTAGCTGGGTGTGGTGGCGGGCCCCTGTAATCTCAGCTACTCAGGTTGAGGCAGGAGAATCATTTGAACCCGGGAGGCAGAGGTTGCAGTGATCTGAGATTGCACCATTGCACTCTGGCTTGGGTGACAAGAGTGAAAATTCTGTTTCCGAAGAAAAGAAAAGAAGAAAAAAGAAAGGAACAGAAAAGAAAAGACTAAATATGGAAAGGAAAAACTGGCATCAGCCACTGCAAAAACACACCAACATACAAAGACCAATGACACTATGAAGAAACTGCATCAACTAGCGTGCAAAATAACCAAATAGCATCATGATGACAGGATCAAATTCACACATAACAATACTAAAAATGTAAACGGGCTAAATGCCCCAATTAAAAGACACCGACTAGCAAACTGGATAAGGAGTCAAGACCCACTGGTGTCCTGTGTTCAGGAGACCCACCTTATGTGCAAAGACACAAATAGACTCAAAATAAAGGGATGGAGGAGAATTTGCCAAGCAAATGGAAAGCAAAAAAAAAAAAAAAAAAAAAAAAAAAAGCAGGGGTTGCAATCCTAGTCTCTGACAAAACAGACTTTAAACCAACAAAGATCAAAATAGACAAAGAAGGGCATTACATGATAGTGAAGGGAACAATTCAACAAGTAGAGCTAACTATTTGAAATATATATGCACCCAGTACAGGAGCACCCAGATTCATAAAACAAGTTCTTAGAGACCTACAAAGAGACCTAGACACCCATACCTAGACTTTAACACCCCATTGTCAGATCAATGAAACTGAAAATTAACAAGGACTTGAACTCAGCTCTGGATCAAGTGGACCTAGTAGACATCTACAGAACTCTCTACTCCAAATCAACAGAATATACATTCTTCTCAGTGCCACATGGCACTTATTCTAAAATTGACTGCATAAGTGGAAGTAAAACACTCCTCAGCAAATGTAAAAGAACTGAAATCATAACAAACAGCCTCTCAGGCCACAGTGCGATCAAATTAGAACTCAGGATTAAGAAACTCACTCAAAACCACACAATTACATGGAAATTGAACAACCTGCTCCTGAATGACACCTGGGTAAAGAATGAAATTAGGGCAGAAATCAAGAAGTTCTTTGACACCAACGAGAACAAAGAGACAGTGTACCAGAATCTCTGGGACACAGCTAAAGCAGTGTTAAGAGGGAAATTTATAGCACTAATTGCCCACATCAGAAAGCTTGAAAGATCTCAAATTGACACCCTAACGTCACAATTAAAAGAGCTAGAGAGGCAAGAACAAACTAATCTAAAAGCTAGCAGAAGATAAGAAATAATTAAGGTCAGAGAAGAATTGAAGGAGATAGAGCCATGAAAAACTCTTTAAAAAATCAATGAATTCAGGGGCTGGTTTTTTGAAAAAATTAACAAAATAGACCACTAGCTAGATTAATAAAGAAGAAAAGAGAAGAATCAGATAGACACAACAAAAAATGATAAATGAGATATCACCACAGACCCCACAGAAATACAAACTACCATCAGAGAATACCATAAACACCTCTGTGCAAATAAACTAGAAAATCTAGAAGAAATGGATAAATTCCTGAAAACATACACTCTCCCAAGACTAAACCAGGGAGAAGTCGAATCCCTGAGTAGACCAATAACAAGTTCTTAAATTGGGGCTGCAATTAATAGCCTACCAACCATAAAAACTGCAGGACCAGACGGATTCACTGCTGAATTCTACCAGAAATATAAAGAAGAGCTGGTATCATTCCTTCAGAAAATATTCCAAACAATTGAAAAGGAGGGACTCCCCCCTAACTCATTTTATGAGAGCTGCATCATACTGATACCAAAACTGGAAAGAGACACAACAAAAAAAGAAAACTTCAGACCAATATCCCTGATGAACATCAATGCGAAAATCTTAAAAAAAAAAAATACTGGCAAACCATATCCAGCAGAACATCAAAAAACTTATCCACCATGATCAAGGCAGCTTCATCCCTGGGAGGCAAGGCTGGCTCAACATATGCAAATCATTAAATGTAATCCATCACGTAAACAGAACTAAAGGCAAATTTACATGATTATCTCATAGATGGAGAAAAGGCCTTTGATAAAATTCCACATCCTTTCATTGTAAAAACTCTCAATAAACTAGGTACTGATGGAACATATCTCAAAATAATAAGAGCTATTTATGACAAACCCACAGCCAATATCATACTGATTGGGCAAAAGCTGAAAGCATTCCCTTTGAAAACTGGTAGAAGACAAGGATGCCTCCTCTCACCACTCCTATTCAACATAGTATTGGAAGTTCTGGCCAGGGCTATCAGGCAAGAGAAAGAAATAAACATATTCAAACAGGAAGAGAGGAAGTCAAATTGTCTCTGTTTGCAGATGACATGATTATATATTTAGAAAACCCCATCGTCTCGGCCCAAAACCTCCTTAAACTGATAAGCAACTTCAGCAAAGTCTCAGGATATAAAACGAATGTGCAAAAATCACAAGCATTCCTTTATGCCAACAATAGACAAGCAGAGAGTGAAATCATGAATGAACTCCCATTCACAATTGCTACAAAGAGAATAAAATACCTAGGAATACAGCTAACTAGAGATGTGAATGACCTCTTCAAGGAGAAATACAAACCACTGCTCAAGGAAATAAGAGAGCACATAAGCAAATGGAAAAATATTTCATCCTCATGGATAGGAAGAATCAATATCATGGAAATGACCATACTGCCCAAAGTAATTTACAGATTCAATGCTATTCCCATCAAGCTACCAAGACTTTCTTCTCAGAATTAGAAAAAACTACTTTAAATTTCATATAGAATAAAAGAAAACCTCATATAGCCAAGAAAAGAAAATCCTAAGCAAAAAGACAAAGCTGGAGGCATCACACTACCTGACTTCAAACTATTCTACAAGTCTACAGTAACCCAAACAGCATACTACTGGTACCAAAACAGACAGATAGACCAAGGGAACAGAATAGAGACCTCAGAAATAACACCACACATCTACTACCATCTGATCCTCGACAAACCTGACAAAAACAAGCAATGGGGAAAGGATCTCCTATTCAGTAAATGGTGCTGGGAAAACTGGCTAGCCATATGCAGAAAACTGAAACGACCCCTTCTTTATGCCTTATACAAAAATTAACTCAAGATGAATTAAAGACTTAAATGTAAAACCCAAAACCATAAAAACCCTAGAAGAAAATCTAGGCAATACCATTCAGGACATAGGCATAGACAAAAGTTCATGACGAAAACGCCAAAAGCAATTGCAACAAAAGCTGAAATTGACAAATGAGATCTAATTAAACTAAAAAGCTTCTGTATAGCAAAAGAAAATATCATCAGATTGAACAGGCAACCTACATAATGGGAGAAAATTTTTGCAATCTACCCGTCTGACAAATGTTGAATATTCAGTACTTACAAGGAACTTAAACAAATTTACAAAAAAAAAAAAAAACAAAAACCATGAAAAAGCGGGCAAAGGATACAAACACTTCTCCTAATAAGACATTTATGTGGCCAAGAAACGTATGAAAAAAACTCAACATCTCTGATTATTAGAGAAATGCAAATCAAAACTGCAATGAGATACCATCTCTTGCCAGTCAGATGGTGATTATTAAAAAGTGAAGAAACAATAGATGCTGGTGAGGCTGTGGAGAAACAGGAACCCTTTTACACTGTTGGTGGGAATGTAAATTAGTTCAACCATTGTGGAAGACGGTATGGCAATTCCTCAAGGATCTAGAACCAAAAATATCATTTGACCCAGCAATCCCATTACTGAGTATATATCCAGAGGAATATAATTCATTCTATTATGAAGACACATGCACACATGTGTTTATTGCAGCACTATTGTCACAATAGCAAAGACATGGAACCAACCCAAATGCCCATCAATGACAGACTGGATAAAGAAAATGTGATACATAAACATTATGGAATACTGTGCAGCCATAAAAAGGAATGAGATCATGTCCTTTGCAGGAACATGGATGAAGCTGGAAGCCATTATCCTCAACAAACTAACACAGGAACAGAAAACCAAATACCGCATGTTCTCACTCATAAGTGGGAGTTGAACAATGAGAACATGTGGACACAGGGTGGGGAACAACACACACCAGGGCCTGTTGGTGGGTAGAGGGTGAGGGAAGGGAACATAGAGGGCAGGTCAATAGGTGTAGCAAACCACCATGGCACATGTATACCTATGTAACAAACCTGCACGTTCTGCACATGTATCCTGGAACTTAAAGTAAAATAAAAAAAAAAATACGGAAAAAGAAAAAAATATTTATAGGTCTATTATATAGTTATAACTATTATTAATATTTGACATAACTTACCTACCTTTTTGTATGTAAGTACATGTTATAATAATACTATGTAAAGCTGTGTATCTTGCTTTTTTCATTTGATATTAAAGAAGACACTTTTGTACTAAATATTGATTTTAATAGCCATATAAATTCAATCATTTAGACATACCATAATTTATTACCAATCTCCTGTTGATGTATGTTTACATAGTTTTAAATAGTCCACTATTACAAATAATATTGCAGTATTCGTCTTTTGAATAAAGCTGCTTTCTTGGGAAAGTTTCTCTGAGTTGGAATTATTTTCTTAAGCATATTTGTAACCTAAAAATGTCTCTTTCTAGCATAAGAGTTCATTATTATCTACTGAGCACTTACAATGCAAGATACCATTATGGCATAAATTATGCTTTGGGTGGTTGCATATTTACATGTGTTAAGTTGGTGCAAAAGTAATTGGTTTTACTTTTTGCAATTACTTTTGCACCAACCTAATATGTCTCTCCCATCAGACTATGGGAGTCTCCCATTAGACTATGTCCTGAGGGCAGGACATTTGTCTTTCATCCTTGTATTTCTGACACGCAATGTAATATCAGGAAAATGGATTATAACCAATACTTGAACTGAAATTAGAATAAAAATGTGGACTACTATCAAACTCACACTTCACTTTCATCATAATCTCAGGTGAGGCCAGTAGTTCTGATAGGAACAGGAGGCAGGGAAATTATTGGCGGAAGAGAGTGGATCCCCAGTGAGGGCCCCACCCTCAAGCCTGGAATCGCGGCCCAAAATGAGAACATACATTCCTGCTTTCCTGCTTCAATAATGCCTTTTCCAAAACCACCCGTGGCCCGCCCTGTCCCCCATCCTGTGACCATTAAAAACCCCAGAGTCTCCAGCAGAAAGAGGAGGAGAGGGGAAGCAACTGAATGTCAGAGACTATGGCTGGATGTCAGAGAGAAGAGGCTTGACTTCAGAGGGATAGCTTGATGGTGTAGCTTTGGAAAGTAGTCCCTCTGAGTAGGGCTGGACTCCAGGAGAAGATTACTTCTCCACTCCATCCCGTTTTCATCTCCTCTTCCTGCTGAGAGCCACTTTCATCGGCAATAAACCCCCCCACATTTACCATCTCCAATTTGTTCCTGCAACATCGTTCCTCTTGGACACTGGACAAGAACTCCAGTGCAGGTGCAAAAGGCTGTCACACTGACCCTCCACTGAGCTGTTAACACTTAAGCCATCTGCAGATGGCAAGCTAAACGAGCACTGAGTGTAACACTCCTTCTGGGGCTTCAAGAGTCTCAGGCATACCCCTAGACGCTGCTGTGGGGGCAATACGGAATTCATTCCTGCTGGCACCCAAAAGTGCTTGCCCTGGATCCTGCACTTGCTCACCTGTGCATCCCCTCTTGTGAGAGGTAGAATGCAGTGAGTTCAAGTGAGTGGAGTTTGTCCCTGCCGCCACTGAAGCACCCAGCTAGGCCCAGCGCCCATGTCCTCCAGTTCCTGCCCACAAAGGGGTCAGGGAGATTTCCTGCTTCAGTTAAGAGTTTTGCCTTCACCCATATTTGACATTTCCCAGTCACTGTGAATTTGGCTCATATATAGTCTGTGTGTTTTCATCCAATTCTATGGTGCTGTTTATTTAAAACACACACACACACACACACACAAGATATTCTCTAAATTGTGTAATAATGTGCCTGCATTTTACTGGAGATGGCTCCCCACTGAAAACTATTAATCCCACCACAAATATGTTTACTTTTTGAGATTCAAAAACCAAAAATCGTGATAGGATCTTTGACTTTATCTGTGTTTGGTCTTGCTACCAACTGCCAACTGATTTTGAGATTCCAAAGGAAAATCTTTTCGTATGTGCCTTCTGAGCATTGCATACTTTATGTCCTGAGAATTTGGGATTCAACTAGCTCTGCTCTGAGGGTGGGGTGTTTTGGTTTATAGAAATATTGAGGCAGCAAATCATCAGCAAGTTTGTAATGGGAAGAGAGATGAATATTTCAAGCTCATATTCATACTGCCTTGGGAGGAATTTGTAATCTGGATCCCACAGCTGTTGCTAAGTGAACCAATGGGGTCGTTTTCCTCTGGCTAAGCCAGTAGGGGGTTCCCAAAGCCTGTCTCTACTGCAAGATGCTCTCTGCATTTTTATTACTTGCTATGGCCTTAACAATTGTGTTTGGAAATGCATGATTTAAAAAAAAACCCTCTTATAAATTATGTATGTCTCTATTGACTTAAAATCACACTCATTCACAGGTTCTGTGTTTGGGAGAAAACAAAGCATTTGGATGGGGCTAGATTCTTAAAACATTTCTCAAGAGAGGGAGCTAAAAGGAAAGACTAACTTATCTGAGTATTATATGTGAGGGTTTTTGAGGTGATTTCATAAAATCTGGGGAGGGGGGAGTTGTGTGCCTAGCATGCTGAGATGGGATCCATCTGTTTTATCTGCCTCTCCATGGTAGCACTGTGCTGCTTCAAAAATGGACTCTAGATCTTAAGGCCGGAAGGCTTTGCGATGGCATGAGGCTGTCAGCTAAGGGACAGCAGAAGGGATCACGTTTTAGAGGAAAGAATTTTTTTTAAAAAGTAGACATTGGGGACAAACAGTTTGTGCCAAATTTTCTGTATCACTATGCAGCTTACAGCAAAACAGTGCTTTGCATATAGTAGGTTCTCTGCAAATCTTTGTTAATCTCCTATTGTATTCTTTGGTTTTAGCTTTGAGGTTAAAAATTCCTTGGGTCTGTTTAATTCGTTTACTTTTGAAGGATAAACACATAAAGATATATTAGCAAGATATGGTTACATAATATAAACATAGCAGCCTCTGAAAACACTTGCTGTTTTTTTGTTTCCATGAAGCTTGCTTTAGAAAGAAAAAAAATCAAGATTTTCCCCAATGTTGTTCTCGTTTTTAGAGTTTCTCACTTTAATCTGAAAGGAGGCATTGAGTTCTTTGAGTCACACTGTTCTTATCCTTGACCCACTTGATTCCTAAAGTTGATTTCTTGTTTTTAAAATGCACATTACCTCATCTGTTTGTATGAATAATTGCAAAAAAATGAACTTATGGTGAAAAATCCCCTGCGATTCAAAAAGCTGGTTTTTATGGCTTTTAAGTGTGCAATATTGAGTTGATGAACATAATAAGTCTTTTTTTATTTTAACAGCAATATGTTTCCCTCACTGAGCTTTGACTGGGTCTTATGAAGAGGATTCTCAAGTGGAGCCTCAGAGAGCAAGGCAGTCATTATTGACTTTACTAAAGCTTTTGTGAATATATGTTGCCATATCACCAACATTTCCGTGATTTAAATTCAACACTAAATTGGCTCTGGTAATGTTAACCAACAGATTGGATGCAATTCCAGTAGCACATATTCTGACATCTTATCTAAGGGATCTTAGCTGTTCTCCTGCAGAAATAAGTTTGGAGCAGGGCTGCAATGCAACCTTAATTATGGGGTAGATGGGCCAGCTACAATAGGATGTTCTGCTGCTAGATGTGCTGTTCCAGAGAAGGATGTAATCAGTTCAAGCTGTTTTTGACTGATGTTTCAGATTGTGGTCTAGTAAACAGGTCTGAAAATAGCTACTTTTTTAAAGACTGTAAATTCCTGTAATTAGGGTATGATTTAAAAATTAACCCTAAAAAGAATAAGTGTTGGAGGATGGAGCAGCTTTCAGTTTTGAATTACTAGCTGGATGCAGTAGTACTCCATTCTTAAAAGACAAGGAAGCGGGTCATTAGAGGGGATGCATCTAAATGCTATGTGTCAGAAATGAAAGGAAAATGGAGTTTCTTTACTGCTGAAGAACTGTGTAATTAGCTGAGATAACAAGCATTGATATTTATTGTTGTGGAATGCAAGGAAGAAACTGAGAAACAAAACTCCTGGTGTCTCCACTCCACATCTGCTGAACTAATTTGGGGGTAATTTTATCATTTTAATCTGCATGTTGCTCTTCCCCAGTTGCTAAAGTACCCTGGTGCATACCAGATGTCAGACATTTAATGAGGCCTCCGAGGTTTAGGATACATTTTATTGCAGGTGTTTAATGCCTGTCAGGCCTTTGGACAAACCCATAAGCTGGTGGTTCCTGATTTGCAATGATTCACAATACTCAACTCTTTAGTAAATGTTAGTGGCCATTCTAGCCACTAGGAGGAGCTGGAGGCTACTCCATCCACTACTCAACATGCAAGACTGGTCCAGATATAAGAGCCAAGGATTTTATTGTAGTAGGGTACTATGAAGTCAGTACTACAAAAGATGGAATTAGATCTCAGCCCATAAAGATATGACTTGAAGGAGCATATAGTGGTTAAGAGTGATGGTTCCTAGGGTCTAGGTTTTAAGTCCTGCAAAACAGCAAATTTTCCTAAGTCTCAGTTTCCTCAACTTTGAAATAAAGTTAGTATTAGTATCTGTCCCATAGGTTGTTTTGAGCAAGAAATAAGATAATCCAGGTAAAGAACTTAGCTACAGTGTTAGTACTGCCTCATTAAATTTTTATATATATAAAATTATCTGATGCTTAGGTGTTCTCTTTATCTTGGGGAATCCTCTTCTGTAGATCTTGGATTCCAGCTAAGGTAGATGATGACTTATCACCTATGCTAGGATCATCAGTTCCCTTCCAGAAGTTGTTTAGCCTAGTAGTTTGAAGCACAGAGTCTAGAGGCATACAGTTCTGAGTTGGAGTCCTGGTTTGGACACTTAGTAACTCTGTGACCTTGGGAAGGTTATTTAATCTTGTTAGATCTCAGTTTTCATAATCTTTATATGAATAAAACAATAATACCTTAATTACATAGTTGTTAGGATTACAATGAAATTACTCTTGGAACTATGTTTTCAGTAGTATCTGGTGCATGGTAGTACTCAATAAATGTTTGCTAATATTATTATTCCTTACTCCCAATACTTTACTTAAAAAAAAATCTTCTGTGCCTTCTATTATACTTTACTTCAAAATTTCAGACATCATTGGCTATAGAAAATTTTTTTTTTTTTTTTTTTTTTTTTCTTTTATTGTAATTATTATTATTATTATTATTATCATACTTTAGGTTTTATGGTACATGTGCCCAATGTGCAGTAAGTTACATATGTATACATGTGCCATGCTGGTGCACTGCACCCACCAACTCGTCATCTAGCATTAGGTATATCTCCCAATGTTATCCCTCCCCCCTCCCCCCAACCCACAACAGTCCCTGAAGTGTGATGTTCCCCTTCCTGTGTCCATGTGTTCTCATTGTTCAATTCCCACCTATGAGTGAGAATATGCGGTGTTTGGTTTTTTGTTCTTGCGATAGTTTACTGAGAATGATGATTTCCAATTTCATCCATGTCCCTACAAAGGACATGAACTCATCATTTCTTATGGCTGCATAGTATTCCATGGTGTAGATGTGCCACATTTTCTTAATCCAGTCTATCATTGTTGGACATTTGGGTTGGTTCCAAGTCTTTGCTATTGTGAATAATGCGGCAATAAACATACGTGTGCACGTGTCTTTATAGCAGCATGATTTATAGTCCTTTGGGTATATACCCAGTAATGGGATGGCTGGGTCAAATGGAATTTCTAGTTCTAGATCCCTGAGGAATCGCCACACTGACTTCCACAATGGTTGAACTAGTTTACAGTCCCACCAACAGTGTAAAAGTGTTCCTATTTCTCCACATCCTCTCCAGCACCTGTTGTTTCCTGACTTTTTAATGATTGCCATTCTAACTGGTGTGAGATGGTATCTCATTGTGGTTTTGATTTGCATTTCTCTGATGGCCAGTGATGGTGAGCATTTTTTCATGTGTCTTTTGGCTGCATAAATGTCTTCTTTTGAGAAGTGTCTGTTCATGTCCTTCGCCCACTTTTTGATGGGGTTGTTTGTTTTTTTCTTGTAAATTTGTTGGAGTTCATTGTAGATTCTGGATATTAGCCCTTTGTCAGATGAGTAGGTTGCGAAAATTTTCTCCCATTTTGTAGGTTGCCTGTTCACTCTGATGGTAGTTTCCTTTGCTGTGCAGAAGCTCTTTAGTTTAATTAGATCCCATTTGTCAATTTTGGCTTTTGTTGCCATTGCTTTTGGTGTTTTAGACATGAAGTCCTTGCCCATGCCTATGTCCTGAATGGTATTGCCTAGGTTTTCTTCTAGGGTTTTTATGGTTTTAGGTCTAACATTTAAGTCTTTAATCCATCTTGAATTGATTTTTGTATAAGGTGTAAGGAAGGGATCCAGTTTCAGCTTTCTACATATGGCTAGCCAGTTTTCCCAGCACCATTTATTACTTGTCTTATTTTTATAAGACAAGTAGGTCTTCCCATTTCCCCTGAACTAATTACAACTTTGATTCTGATCATCTCTACCTCGGTCACTTTAAGATTACAGACTGTTGGATCAGAATATACAGTGTTCATTTTCTTGTTCTTAGATGTCTCACATTTTAGCTAATATGCCTGGATTTGAAGACCTGTTAGATGTAATATTGTGAGAAAGAACCTCTCAAAATTAGTTTCCTCACCCTTAAAAAGGGACTAATAATATATAATTTATAGCACTGTATTTTAAAATACTCTTATTTGGGTAAAGCACAGTGCCTGGCACATGGTAGGCACTCAAAAAATGAGCCAGATTGCTGGAGGAAGGTGGGGGTTGAGGGGCCGAGGGGTTCACATAAATTTTCACCTGTCTTCTTAATTTAATCCTTTCTCTTCCTTCCTTTGGGATAGATGTTTTCTCCTTTGTCCATTTTTATTTCTATTACTTTCCATGCCACTAGATCCAACCTCAAAATCTACCAGCCATTAAGTAAGGAAATATAAGCTGGTGCCAGTTGTATTGATCACTGATGCTTTGGTATTTTCATTCCTGATGGGAAACAGTAAATAATAACTGAATACATTGTTTAGATTCTCAATAAAGTCAAACATTAGGGGGCTGTCAGGCTAGAAGGGAAATCCACAGACCATTATGGTTGGAAAAGGGCAAGGAGCCGATGGTCAGGGCCAAATAGGAAGACATTTGGTGCATCGATGTATAAGGGACTCTAAAACAACTATAGCCGTTGAAGACATGGTGCCACTTAATTCAGGTTTCTACATATAACTCCTTTTGTAGCTGGCTTCTTTCATAGTTTGGCTTCTGCCAAATTGAAGTGCACTTTGGAGTGAAAATTAAAACAAAACAAAGCATTCCTTGCCACCTGTAATGGATCTCTGTTGATAATTTTTCCAACAGGTGACAATCACTCTGAGAACAGCCAGTTGACAGCTGCCTGAAGTCAGCAGTTAGAGCTGAAATTGAAAAATGCATGTGATAGTGCTGTTTAGTGAGAACTGGAAATTTTACCCCTAAACTTTAAGTGCTCTAATATACCTGCCAAGATGTTTTCTGATTTGGAATATTGCAAAACAAACTAAAAAGAGAGAAAGAACTACCAAGAAGGTAAAAACATTTTGCTGACATAAAAGACACTAGAAGAGAGCTTTCAATTGTACTTTGAACAGAGCTTTGTAATATATCCTTATAAGTTACTTCTATATTCATGCATATAATCTATGAATAAAGAAAACTACAAAAGAAAAGAATATTCCAAATTAAGTTAGACTATTACATTAAATGCAGTGCATGTGACTATCTAGTTATCTTAAATACAATGAGAGAAGTATAAAAAGACACTTTCTCTCTATTTTAATAAATAATTGTTGGATGGATATTTTGAAGATAGTGGTTTAGATGTGAATGGAATTACTAGCTAGTCCAATTTATCCATATGTCTAGATGTGACTCTGGTATGGAGTACAAGATATTCTGTTATGGAGTTAGATGAGCTGTCTCTGCTTTGATAAGAAATAGGCTACTAATATGTCTAGTGACAGAGATGCTGAGAGTTAATCCTGGATAACAAATGAAGGGGAAATTAAGTGAAAATGTTAGCAACACTGGACTCGACAAGGTTCGTTTTGCTACGTCACATTCCATAAATGTTGATTCATCATCTCTAACATATTCTCTAAATTTGGTGAAGATCCTTTTATCTGTTTTTAAGGGATGTGATCACAGACAGAAATTTTATTTTATGTATTTGCTACTTCTAGCATCTACAGCTAGTTACTGGAATCTCTGTATTCCAATTAAAAGTTTCTGGGAATAAATGGGATGGGAGTGGAGAGCAGAGAAAGTAAAATGCCCTGTATGGATCAGGTTGAACAAGGCATGGGGCCATGAGTTAAAGTTCTTTAAGGGTAACTCATGGGTAGGGGAAGGAGAGGGGTTGAGAAAATGTGGTAGGCTGCGCACCCAACCCCAAGTGTGTCAAAAATACATTCCCTTTACAAATGAGGAAATGAGGCTCTGTTTTCCTCACTGTTTAGGATCTGAGTACGATCTGAAGGCTCTGAGCCTTCAGGTAATTAAAAGGTAATTCAAGGTAATTCAAAGTGAGAATGGTCGTCATTGTTAAAATACATGTGGCAAAGTCCATCAATGTGTTGATAACTACTGTGATACTTTTTGGAATATTAAATTCTTTCACATGTATTTTTCTTATTTTTGTGTGTGTCTGTTTTATTGTTCTCTAAGCGTATCAACTAGGGAATAGGCAAGTCCTTCACCACTCAGAAGAAAATCCTATGCTACTCTGAAGGATGAAAAATGAAAGCACTGACTTTTAAGTTCTTTGTGGTTTCCTGAATATAGACTTGGTCTTAGAAGAGGTTTTGTGAATTGGGGAACTTTTTTCCTAGTGGCATATGATAATATGGGGCTTTTTGCTTTCTGGTATGTAATGCCCCAAAAACCATATTTAATGAGAAAATATAGCATGATTTATAATCCATTCAAAGGCATTCAAACACAGATTTATTTTTTATGTTAATTGAAGGTTGAAGGGTAACTTTTGTTGCTTAGATTAACAGTAAGCAGAGCTTTCAAATAAACTACTTTTGATGTATTGAGTATCAAATGTATTGAGTATTGAGTATTGATGTATTGAGTTACAAATACATGAGTCTTGCCCTTGTTTAAATGACCTGAGCTCCCTTTCTGTTTCTTTGGAGAGTGGATAACTAGATAACATTGAACATAAATGAAACATATTCAAAGTTAATTGTCTTTCCTTTTCTGTGATGACCAATCTTTCCTTTTTTGTATTTTTATTGATTTACCATAGTTGTACATATTTTGGGGGTACATGTGATATTTTGATACATGTACAAAACATGTAGTCATCAAATCAGAATAATTGGGATATCTGTTATCTCAAACATTTATCTTTTCTTTATGTTGGAAGCATTACAATTCTTCTCCTCCAGCTATTTTGAAATATTCAATAAATTATTGTTAACTACAATTTCCCTATTGTTCTGTCAAATACTAGAATGTATTCCTTCAATCTAACTGAATTTTCGTACCCTTAACCAACTTCTTTTTACCCCTTCCCTCTTCCCTTCCCCGACCCTGGTGACCACCGTTCTACTCTCTCCTTCTGTGAGATCCATTTTTTTTAGTCCCCACATATAAGCAAGAACATGAAATATTCTCTTGTCTTTCTGTGCCTGGCTTATTTCACTTAATGTAAGGACCTCTAGTGGCATCCATGTTGTTACAAATGACAGGATTTCATTATTTGTATGGCTGAATAATATTCCATTGTAGAATAATTTTCTGTATTCATTCATCTGTTGTTGTACACGTAGGTTGATTCCATATTTTAGTTGTTGTGAATTGTGGTGTAACAGCCATGTGAGTGTAGATATCTTGTTGATGTACTAACTTCCTTTCTTTTTTTCTTTTTTTTTTTTTTTTTGACAGAGTCTAGGCTGGAGTGCAGTGGCGTGATCTCGGCTCACTGCAACCTCTGCCTCCCATATTCAAGCAATTCTCCTGCCTCAGCCTCCCAAGTAGCTGGGATTAAAGGTGCGTGCCACCACACCCAGCTAATTTTTTTTTTCTATCTTAGTAGAGATGGGGCTTCATCATGTTGGCCAGGATGGTCTTGATCTCCTGACCTCATGATCTGCCTGCCTCAGCCTCCCCAAACTAACTTCCTTTCTTTTGGATACATATCCAGTAGTGGGATTGCTGGAGCATATGGTAATTTTATTTTTAGATTTTTGAGGAAACTCCGTACTGTTTTCCATAATGGGTGTACTAATTTACAGTCTCACCAGCAGGGTACAAGCATTCCTCTTTCTCTCCATCCTCACCAGCATTTATTTTTTGTCTTTTTGATAGTAGCCATCCTAACTGGGGTGAGATAACACTTTATTTTAGATTGCATTTCCCTGATGATTAGCAGTGTTGAGCTTTTTTTTTTTTTTTTTTTTTTCCCAGATACTGGTTGGCCATCTCCTATTTTTTGAACTTTTATTTTATATTCAGGGAGTGCATGTGCAGGTTTGTTACCTGGGTTACTGACAGATGCTGAGGTTTGTGTTACAAATGTTCACATCACCCAGGTTCTGAGCATAGCACCTAATAGTTACTTTTTCAAACCTTGCTCCCCCTCCTCCTCCCTCTGGTAGTCCCCAGTTTCTATTGTTGCCATCTCTATGGCCATGAGTACCCAATGTTGAGTTCCCTCTTGTAAGTGAGAACATGTAGTATTTGGTTTTCTGTTGCTGCATTAATTCACTTAGGATAATGGCCTCCAGCTCCATCCATTTTGCTGCAAAAGACATGATTTCATCCCTTTTATGGCTTCATAGTATTCTATGATATACATGTACCACATTTTCTTTATCCAGTCCACCATTGATGGGCACCTAGTTTGATTTCCTGTTTTTGCTATTGTGGTGAACATGTGAGCGCATGTGTCTTTTGGTAGAATGTTTTTTTTTCTTTTTGATATACCCCTAATAATGGGATTGCTGGGTCAAATGGTAGTTCTGTTTTAAGTTCATTGAGAAATCCCCAAACTGCTTTCCACAGTGGTTGAACTAGTTTACATTCTCACCAGCAGTGTATAAGTGTTCCCTGTTCTCTGCAATCTTACCAGCATCTGTTATTTTTTGACTTTTTAATAATAGCTGTTCTGATTGGTGTGAGATGGTATCTCATTATGGTTTTGATGTGCATTACTCTGATGATTAGTGATGTTGAACATATTTTCATAAATTTGCTGGCTGCTTGTATGTCTTGTTTTGACAAAATACATGGTCCCACATGTATTTTGTTCATTTTTTTAATGGGGTTATTTGTTTTCTACTTATTCAATTAAATTCCACATAGATTCTGGGTACTAGACCTTTGCCAGATGCACAGCTTGTGAATATCTTCTACCATTCTCTAGATTGTCTTTTACTCTGTTGATAGTTTCTTTTGCTGTGCAGAAGCTCTTTAGTATAATTAGGTCTGACTTGTCCATTTTTGTTTTTGTTGTAATTGTTTTTGAGGACTTGGTCTAAATTTCTTTCTCAAAGTTGATGTCAGAATGGTGTTTCCTAGGTTTCTTTCTAGGATTCTTATAGTTTGATGTCTTACATTTAAATCTTTAATCCATCTTGAGTTAATTTTTATATATGGTTAAAGGCAAGGGTTCAGTTTCATTCTTCTGCATATGGACAGTCAGCTATGCAATTTATTGAATAGCATCCTTTCCCCATTACTTGTTTTCATTAACTTTATCAAGATCAGATGGCTTTAGGTGTTCAGCTTTATCTCTGGGTTCTCTATTCTGTTCTGCCGGTCTATGTGTCTGCTTTTGTACCAGTACCATGCTATTTTGGTTACTATAGCCTTGTAGCATAGTTTGAAGTTGGGTAATGTGATGCCCCTTGTTTTTTTTTTTTTTAATTGCTTCAGCTATTCAGGCTCTTTTTTTGGTTCCACATGAATTTTTGAAAAGTTTTTTCTAGTTCTGTGAAAAATGACATTGGTAGTTTGACAGGAAGTATGCTGAATCTGTAGATTGCTTTGGGCAGTATGGCCACTTTAATAATATTGATTCTTTCAATCCATAAGCATGGAATATTTTTCCATTCGTTTGTGTTATCTGTGATTTCTGTTAGCAGTGTTTTGTAGTTCTCCTTGTTTTCACTTGTGTCCATGTGAAGAGACCACCAAACAGGCTTTGTGTGAGCAATAAAGCTTTTAATCACGTGGGTGCAGGCGGGCTGAGTCCGAAAAGAGAGTCAGCAAAGGGAGATAGGGGTGGGGCCGTTTTATAAGATTTGGGTAGGTAAAGGAAAAAGGGGGGTTGTTCTCTCACGGGCAGGAGTGGGGGTCACAAGGTGTTCAGTGGGGGAGCTTTTTGAGCCATGATAAGCCAGGAGAAGGAATTTCACAAGGTAATGTCATCAGTTAAGGCAAGGACCAGCCATTTTCACTTCTTTTGTGGTGGAATGTCATCAGTTAAGGCAGGAACAGGCCATTTAAATATCACTTCTTTTGTGATTCTTCAGTTACTTCAGGACATCTGGATGTATACGTGCAGGGGATATGATGGCTTAGCTTGGGCTCAGAGGCCTGACATTCCTGTCTTCTTATATTAATAAGAAAAATAAAACATAATAGTGTCGAAGTGTTGGGGTGGCAAAAATTTTTGGGGGTGGTATGGAGAGATAATGGGCAATATTTCTCAGGGCTGCTTGGAGCAGGATTAGCAGTGGTGTGGGAACCTAGAGTGGGAGAGATTAAGCTGAAGGAAGATTTTGTGGTAAGAGATGATATTGTGGGATTGTTAGAAGAAACATTTGTCATATAGAATTATTGATGAAGGCCTAGATATGGTTTTGTATGAATTGAAAAAAGAACGGAATAAGACAAGGAGAAAAACAGGTATTAAAAGACTAAGAATTGGGAGGACCAAGGATATCCAACTAGAGAGTTCCTAAGGAGGTTCAGCATAGCCCTGCCAGCAAAGATTATTTATTTGCTTTTTTTTAATTTTATTATTATACTTTAAGTTTTAGGGTACATGTGCACGACGTGCAGGTTTGTTACATATGTATACATGTGTCATGTTGGTGTGCTGCACCCACTAACTTGTCATTTAGCATTAGGTATATCTCCTAATGCTATCCCTCCCCCCTCTCCCCACCCCAAACAGTCCCCAGAGTGTGATGTTCCCCTTCCTGTGTCCATGTGTTCTCATTGTTCAATTCCCACCTATGAGTGAGAACACGCGGTGTTTGGTTTTTTGTCCTTGCGATAGTTTGCTGAGAATGATGGTTTCCAGTTTCATCCATGTCCCTACAAAGGACATGAACTCATCATTTTTTATGGCTGCATAGTATTCCATGGTGTATATGTGCCATATTTTCTTAATCCAGTCTATCATTGTTGGACATTTGGGTTGGTTATTTATTTACTTTAAGAGGGAGTTAAGAGTGGCAGTTTGGGGATAGCACCAGGAGATATCAGCTGTGATGGCTTGGAGAAACAGTGTAAACCAGCAGTGTAAACAACAGCAGGGCATTTATGAGTAGTTGAGAATGGTAAATAGGAGTATGACTAGACAGAAGATAGTGGGGATGACAAGTTTTTTTTGTGGGGGGGTGGTGGGAGGGCACATTCCAAGCTGATTTGGTGTCTGGAATGAGACTGGGGCCTAATAAAAAGGAGCGTCTATACAGGAGCATAAATGAGCTGTACCATGTAGCATTCCAAGGACAGGCCTGAATTCTGAGAAGGGCAAGTGGTAAAAGTATTGTCCAGTCCTTTTTAAGTTGGTGGTTGAGCTTTGTGAGGTGTGTTTTTAAAAGACCATTAGTTCACTGACTACTAAGGGCCTGAGAAACTGCTTGGATGATTTGACTAATAAAGGCCAGTCTGTTATAGGACTATATAGAGGTGGGAAGGCCAAACCAAGGAATTATGTCTGACAGAAGGGAAGAAATGACCATGGTGGTCATTCTTCTTAGACCCTGTGGGAAAGGCCTCTACCTATTCAGTGAAAGTGTCTACCTAGACCAAGAGGTATTTTAGTTTCCTGACTCAGGGCATGTTGAGTAAAGTCAATTTGCCAGTCCTGGGTGGGGGCAAATCCCCAAGCTTGATGTGTAGGGAAGGGAGGGGGGCTGAACAATCCCTGAGGAGTAGTAGAATAGCAGATGGAACACTGAGAAGTTATTTCTTTGAGGATAGATTTCCACGATGGAAAGGAAATGAGAGGTTCTAAGAGGCGGGCTAGTGGCTTGTACTATAGCATAGCCTGCCTTTGCTGGTATGTGGTGATTAGGCCTGGTGGAACTGCCATCAATAAACCAAGTGTGATCAGGGTGAGGAACAGGAAAGAAGGAAATATGGGGAAATGGGGTGAATGTCAGATGGATCAGAGAGATACAGTTATGCGGGCCAGGTGTGGTATTAGGAATAATGTGGGAGGCCGGATTGAAGTCTGGGCCAGGAACAGTGGTAATTGTGGGAGACTCAACAAAGAGTGAGTACAGCTGAAGGAGCCAGGGAGCAGAAAGTGTATACGTCAGGTGTGAGGAAGAAAATAGATTTTGGAAGTTATGAGAACTGTAGAGAGTGAGTTGAGCCTAGTTTGTGATTTTAAGGGCCTCTAAAAGTATTAGGGCAGCGGCGGCCGCTGCATGCAGACTTGAGGGCTAGGCAAAACAGTAAGGCCAAGTTGTTTAGATAAAAAGGCTACAGGGCGCAGTCCCGGTTCTTGTGTAAGAATTTCGACTGCATGGCCCTGCACTTCAGCTGTGGGTAATGAAAGGGTTGGGATGAGTCAGGGAGAGCTAGGTTGGGGGCAGTCTCTAAAGCTGTCTTCAAGGAATGGAAAGAGGAGTGGGGAAAGGATTTAGGATCTATGGGGTCAGCTAGGTTTCCTTTTGTGGGTTTATATAATGGTTTTGTTAGGATGGCAATACCAGGTATCTAAAGTCGAAAGTATCTAACCATGACTAGGAAGGAAAGGAGTTGTTGTTTTGTAGAAGGTGTTGGGGTTTGAGAGTTCAGTCAGGCACGATTGGCAGGGAGAGCATGTGTGTTTTTATGAGAATTATGCCGAGATAGGTAACAGATGTAACAGATGAGGAAGAAATTTGGGCTTGACTGAAGTAATGTGGGCTGTCCGCAAAGCCTTGCGGCAGTACAGCCCAGGTAATTTGCTGAGCTTGATGGGTGTCAGGGTCAGCCTAAGTGAAAGTGAAGAGAGGCTGGGATGAAGAGTGCAAAGGAATGGTAAAGAAAGCATGTTTGATATCTAGAACAGAATAATGGGTTGTAGAGGGGGGTATTGAGAATAGGAGAGTATATAGGTTTGGCACCATGGGGTGGATAGGCAAAACAATTTGGTTGATAAGGTGCAGATCCTGAACTAACCTGTAAGGTTTGTCTGGTTTTAGGACAAGTAAAATGGGGGAATTGTAAGGAGAGTTTATAGGCTTTAAAAGGCCATGCTGCAGGAGGCGAGTGATAACAGGCTTTAACCTTTTTAAAGCATGCTACGGGATGGGATATTGGTGTAAAGGGGGGTAAGGGTGATTAGGTTTTAATGAGATGGTAAGGGGTGCATGATCGGTCACCAAGGAGGGAGTAGAGGTATCTTATACTTGTGGGCTAAGCTGGGGAGATACAAGGGGAGGATGTGAAGGAAGCTTTGAACTGGGGGAAAAGGCAGCAATGAGGTGTGGCTGTAGCCCAGGAATAGTGAGGAGGGCAGATAATTTAGTTGAAGTGTCTCAGCCTAATAAGGGAACTGGGCAGGTGGGGATAACTAAAAAGGAGTGCTTGAAAGAGTATTGTCTAAGTTGGCACCAGAGTTGGGGAGTTTTAAGAGGTTTAGAAGCCTGGCCGTCAATACCCACAACAGTTATGGAGGCAAGGGAAACAGGCCCTTGAAAAGAAGGTAATGTGCAATGGGTAGCCTCCGTATTGATTAAGAAGGGGACGGATTTACCCTCCACTGTGAGAGTTACCCAGAGTGTCTGTGATGGTCCTGTAGGCTTCCAAGGCGATCGGGCAGTGTCAGTCTTCAGCTGCTAAACCGAGAAGAACTGGGAAGGAGTCAGTCAGAGAGCCTTGGGCCAGAGTTCCAGGGGCTCTTGGAGTGGCTGCCAGGTGAGTTGAAAGTCCAATTTTCAGTGGGGTCCTGCACAGATGGGACACAGCTTAGGAGGAATCCTGGGCTGTGGGCATTCCTTGGCCCAGTGGCCAGATTTCTGGCACTTGTAGCAAGCTCCTTGGGGAGGAGGTTCTGGATGAACCCCTGGCAGCTGTGGTTCAGGTGTTTGGAGTTCTTGTGTGCTGGAGATGTGGCTGGGGTTTGTCTCACAGTGGAGGCAAGGAATTGCAAGTCAGAAATACATTGCTACTTGGCTGCCTCTACTTTATTATTGTACACCTTGAAGGCGAGGTTAATTACATCCTATTGTGGGGTTTGAGGGCCAGAATTTAATTTTTGGAGCTTTATTTAATGTTGGGAGCAGACTAGGTAATAAAATAAAATGCATATTGAGAATAAGATGGCCTTCTGACTTTTCAGGGTCTAGGGCTGTAAAGTGTCTCAGGGTTGCTGCCAAATGAGTCATGAACTGGGCTGGGTTTTTATATTTGATGAAAGAGCCTAAACGCTAACTGATTTGGGAGATGTTGTATAAAGAAAAAGGAGCATTAACCTTGACTATGCTTTTAGCTCCAGCCACCTTTTTAATAGGAAATTGCTGGGCAGGTGGGGGAGGGCTAGTTGTGGAATGAAACTGTAAGCCAGACCGGGTGTGAGGAGGGGAGGTGATAAAAAGATTATAGGGTGGAGGAGCAGAGGCTGAGGGAGAATTGGGACCTAGCTCGGCCTGGTGAGGAGCAGGCTGGGGAGGAAGGGAGAGGTCAGATGGGTCTGTAGAAATGGAAGATTAGAAAGACTCAGCGAAGCTTGGGGTTGGGACTGAGGGGACAGGCAAGAGGGAAAGAAGGAGGATTTGGGACAAGTCACATTGGGAACAGAGATTAAGGAGGGAACAATGTGTAAAAGAATGCCTGGACATCAGGCACCTCAGACTGTTTGCCTATTTTATGACAAGAATTATTTAGATTTTGTAGGATGGAAAAGTCGAAAGGGCTGTTTTCTGGCTATTTGGAACCACTGTTGAGTTTGTATTGGGGTCAAGCAGCATTGCAGAAGAAAATAAGGTGTTCAGGTTTAGGTCAGGTGTGAGGTGAAGAGGTTTTAAGTTCTTGAGAACACAGGCTAAGGGAGAAGAAGATAGTGAAGGAGGCAAACCCAGAGAAAAGAGAGAGTAGAGACACAGAGAGAAGGGGTGGGGGGTGCTTGTCCCCCAGGAAAGTGGAGAAGGGGTAGAGACATGGAGAGAAGTGGTCGGGGTGGTTCTTGTCCTCCTGAAAAGCAGAAAAGGAGTAGAGACACGGAGAGAAGGGGTCGAGGGTTTCTTGCCCCCCAGAAAAGTGGTACTTGCCGCTGAGGGTGAAGGAGCAAGGCAGGCATCCCCACGTGGTCAGACACCTGTGAAACATGAGTGAATAATCAGGCAGGCGTCCCCCTGGTGATTAAACACCAAGGGAAGACTGCCTTCCCGCATCCATGACTGGCGCTGGAGTTTTGGGTTCATGGATAAAACGTGTCTCCTTTGTCTCTACCAGAAAAGGAAAGGAACTGAAATTAAGAGAAGGGAGAGATTGAAGTGTGGCACCAAGATTGAAAGGAGAAAGAGGTTGAGGGATAGTGAGAGAGGTTGGAGAAGAGAGTAAAAAGAGGCCACTTACCTGATTTAAAACTGGTGTGATGTTCCTTAGGCTGGTCGATCTGAGGACCTGAGGTCATAGGTGGATCTTTCTCACAGAGCAAAGAGCAGCAGGACAGGGGATTGATCTCCCAAGGGAGGTCCCCTGATATGAGTCACGGCACCAAATTTCACTCGCGTCCGTGTGAAGAGACCACCAAATAGGCTTTGTGTAAGCAATAAAGCTTTTAATCTCCTGGGTGCAGGCAGGCCGAGTCCGAAAAGAAAGTCAGCAAAGGGAGATAGGGGTGGGGCCATTTTATAAGATTTGGGTAGGTAAAGGAAAAAGGGGGGTTGTTCTCTGGCAGGCAGGAGTAGGGGTCACAAGGTGCTCAGTGGGGGAGCTTTTTGAGCCATTATGAGCCAGGAGAAGGAATTTCACAAGGTAATATCATCAGTTAAGGCAAGGACCAGCCATTTTCACTTCTTTTGTGGTGGAATGTCATCAGTTAAGGCAGGAACAGGCCATTTAAATATCACTTCTTCTGTGATTCTTCAGTTACTTCAGGCCATCTGGATGTATAGTGCAGGTCACAGGGGATGTGAGGGTTAGCTTGGGCTCAGATGCCTGACACTTGTAGAGTTCTTTCACCTCCTTAGCTAGATGTATTCCTAGATTTATTTATGGTTATCATAAATGGGATTGCATTCTTGATTTGTCTCTCAGCTTGAACATTGTTGGTGCACTGAAATCCTACCACAAAAACACACTTAAGTACATAGCCTACAGGCCCTATCAAGCAACGGCACAATAGAAACTACAAAGCAATAAGTTAATAACTTCAATATAGGATCAAAATTTTATATATCAGTATTATCGTTGAATGTAAATTGTCTAAATTCTCTCCTTACAAGGCATAGAGTGGTAAGTTGAATAAAGGAAAACAAGGTCCATCTGACCACTGTCTTCAAGAGACCCATATTACACATAAAAACACCCATAGGCTCAAAGTAAAGGGTTGGAGAAAGATCTACCATGCAATTGGAAAACAAAAAAGAGCAGGAGTTACTGTTCTTAGATAAAACAGGATTTAAATAAAAAATAGTAAAATAAAAAGGACAAATAGGGCATTACATAATGATAAAGGGTTCAATTCAACAAGAATACATAACCTAAATACATATGCACCCAACACTGAATCACTCAGATTCATAAAACCAGTACTTATAGACATACAAAAAGACTTATACAGCTACACAGTAATAGTGGAGGACTTAAAGACCCCACTGACAGCATTAGACAGACCATCAAGGGGGAAAAGTAACAGAAAAATTTTGGGCTTACACTTGACACTTGACCAATTGAACCTAATAGACATTTAGGTTACTAAACAAGTAATAGACAATAGATTACTCAACTCATCAACCACAGAATATACATTCTCATCTGCATACAGCAAATACTCCAAGATTGCCCTCATGCTAAAAAATTTGGCCATAAAGCAAGTCTCAATAAATTCAGAAAATTGAAATTACACCACGTATACTGTTGGACCACAGTGCAATAAAACTAGAAATCAATACCAAGAAGATCTCCCAAAACCATACAATTATATGGGAAATTACATGGAAATTAAACAACTTGATACCGAATGACTTTTGGGTAAACAATGAAATTAACGCAGAAATGAAAAAAATTATTTTAAAAAAATGAAAAGAGAGATACATCATACCAAAATCCCTGGAATGCAGCAAATGCAGTGATAAGAGAAAGGATTATAATGCTGAACGCCTACCTCAAAAACTTAGAAAGATCTCAAGTTAGTGATTTAGCATAACACCTAGAAGAACTAGAAAAACAAGAACAAACTAATGCCAAAGCTAGCAGAAGAAAGGAAATAATAGAAATCAGAACAGAACTGAACAAAATTGAGATCCAATATTTCATATGAAGAATCAGTGAAACCAAAAGTTGGTCTTTGGAAAAGATAAACAAGATCAATAGACTGCTAGCTAGATTAACAAAGAAAAAAAAAAAGAAAAGAAAGAGGTTCTAAATAGCCACAATCGGAAATGATAAAGCTGACTGCATTAGTCTGTTCTCATGCTGCTAATAAAGACATACTTGAGACTGGGTAATTTATAAAGGAAAGAATTTTATTGACTCACAGTTCCTCAGGGCTGGGGATGACTCAGGAAAGTTATAATCATGGCGGAAGGGGAAGCAAACATTTATTTCTTCACATGGAGGCAGCAAGGAGAAGTGCAGAGCAAAGAAGGGGAAAAGCCCCTTATAAAACGATCAGATCTTGTGAGAACTCACTCATTATCACGAGAACAGCATGGAGGTAGCTGCTCCATGATTTAATCACCTACCACCATGTTCATCCCGTGACACATGGGGATTATGGAAACTACAGTTCAAGATGAGATTTGGGTGGGGACACAGCCAAACCATATAAGTCCACCCCTGGCCCCTCCCAAATCTCATGTCCTCACAATTAAAACACAATCATGCCCTTCCAACAATCCTCCAAAGTCTTAACTTATTTCAGCATTAACCCAAAAGTCCAAAGTCTCATCTGAGACAAGGCAAGTCCCTTCCACCTATGTGCCTGTAAAATAAAAAACAAATTACTTACTTCCTAGATACAATGGGGGTAAAGGCATTGGATAAATACACCCATTCCAAATGGCAGAAATTGGCCAAAACAAAGGGGCTACAGGCTCTGTGCAAGTCCAAAATCCAATATGGCAGCCATTAAACCTTAAAGTTCCAAAATGATCTCCTTGGACTCCATGTCTCACATCCAGGTCATACTGATGCAAGAGATAGTTTCCCATGGCCTTGGGCAGCTCTTCCCCTGTGGCTTTGCGGGGTAAAGCCCCCAACTCTTAGCTGGTTTTATGAGCTGGCATTGAATGTCTGTGACTTTTCCAGGCTCACAGTGCAAGCTGTCAGTGGATCTACCATTCTGGGGTCTGACGGACAGTGGCCCTCTTCTCAAAGCTCCACTAGGCAGTGCCCCAGTGGGGATGCTGTGTGGGGGCTCCAACCCCACATTTTCCTTCCACACTGCCCTAGCAGAAGTTCTCCATGAGGGCTCTTCCACTGTAGCAAACTTCTGCCTGGACATCCAGGCATTTCCATACATCCTCTGAAATCTAGATGGAAGTTCCCAAATCTCAATTATTGACTTTTGTGTACCTGCAGGCTCAACACCACATGGAAGTTGCCAAGGTTTGGGGCTTGTACCCTCTGAAGCCATGGCCTGAGCTTTACCTTGGCCTCTTTTAGCCATGGCTGGAGCAGCTGGGATACAGGGCACCAAGTTCCTAGGATTCAGAGAGAAGTGGGGCCCTGGACCCAGCCCAGGAAACCATTTTTCCCTTGTAGACATCCAGGCCTGTGATGAGAGGGGCTGCTGTAAAGCTCTCTGACATGCCCTGGAGACATTTTCCCCATTGTCTTGATGATTAACGTTCAGCTCCTTGTTACTTTTGCAAATTTCTGCAGCAGGCTTCAATTTCTCACCAGAAAATGGGTTTTTCTTTTCTATTGCATCATTAGGTGGCAAATTTTCCAAAGTTTTATTCTCTGCTTCCTCTTGAATGCTTTGCTGCTTAGAAATTTCTTCTTCCAGATATCCTAAATCATCTCTCTCAAGTTCAAAGCTCCACAGATCTCCAGGGCAGGGGCAAAATGCTGCCAATCTCTTTGCTAAAGCGTAGTAAGAGTCACTTTTGCTTCAATTCCCAACAAGTTCCTCATCTCCATTTGAGACCACCTCAGACTGAACTTTATTGTCCACATTACTATCAGCATTTTGGTCAAAGCCATTCAACAAGTCTCTAGGAAATTCCAAACTTTCTCACATTTTCCTCTCTTTTTTTGAGCCCTCCAAACTGTTCCAACCTCTGCCAACCTCTGCCTGTTACCAGTTCCAAAGTCTCTTCCACATTTTTGGGTATACTTATAGCAACACCTCACTCTACTGGTATTTTGGGTATACTTATAGCAACACCCCGGTTTACTGTATTATTCCATTTTCACACTGCTAATAACGACATACCCAAGACCGGGTAATTTATAAAGGAAAGAGGTTTAATTGACTTACAGTTCTGCAAGCCTGGGGAGGCCTCAGGAAACTTATAATCATGGTGGAAGGGGAAGAAAACATGCCCCTTGCCATGGTGACAGCAAAGAGGAAGGGGAAAGCTTTTTATAAAACCATCAGATCTTGTTAGAACTCACTTACTATCACAGGAACAGCATGGAGGTAACCACCCTCATGGTTCAATTACCTCACCCTGGGTCCCTCCTATGACACATGGGGATTAAGGAAACTACAATTCAAGATGAGATTTTGGTGACAACACAGCCAAAGCATATCAGTGACACTACAACCAATCTCACAGAAATATAAAAGATCCTCAGAGACTGTTATGAACACCTCTATGCACACAAACTAGAAAATCTAGAGGAAATGGAAAATTCCTAGAACCACACAATTCCCCAAGATTGAATCAGGAGGGAATTGAAACCCGGAACAGACCAATATTGAGTTCTGAAATTGAGTCGGAAATTAAAAATCTACTAACCAAAAAAGCCCTGGACTGGATGGATTCATAAATTCTACCAGATATACAAAGAACAACTGGTGCTAAACTCTACTAAAACTATTCCAAACTCTACTAAAACTATTCCAAAAAATTGAGGAGGAGGGACTCCTGCCAAACTAATTCTATAAAGCCAGCGTCACCCTGATACCAAAACCTAGCAAAGACACAAATAAAAAAGAAAACTACAAGCCAATATCACTGATGAACATATACACAAAACATCTTCAGCAAAATACTAGAAAACCAAATCTAACAGCATATCAAAAAGCTCATTCACCATGATCAAGTAGGCTTCACTCCTGGGCTACAAGGTTGGTTTAACATACACAAATCATTAAATGTTATTCACCACATAAACAGAATTAAAAGCAAAAACCATGTAATCATCTCAATATTCACGTGAAAAGCTTTTGATAAATCCAACATCCCTTCATGGTAAAAACCCTGAAGAATCTAGGCATCAAAGGAACATACTTCAAGATAGTAAGAACCATCTATGACAAATCCATAGCCAATATTATACTGAATTGGAAAAAACTGGAAGCATTCCCCTTGAGAACTGGAACAAGACAAGGATGCCCACTCCTATTCAACACAGTACTAGAATTCCTGGTCAGGACAATCAGACAAGAAAAAGAAATAAAAGGCATCCAGATAGGAAAAGAAGTCAAACCATCTCTCTTTGCAGACAGTATGATTCCATACCTACCTAGAAACTCTAAAGACTTCTCAAAAAGGCTCTTGTAACTGATAACTTCTGTAAAGCTTCAAGACACAAATTAATTGTGTCTTTTTTGAGAAATCACTGATGCTGGACACCATTTCTAAATACCCCACACTTTCTGGTAGGTCAGCTGTCTGGCTAAGTGCATCAGTTTTCTACAGAGGAGCTCTTGAGGTTAAGTTCAGAGGGAGTATGAAATGATGGCTCTTTCCTTACTTTCTCAATATTCTCATCAAACAAGCAATTTTAGGCCATACCTCACAGTTTGAGGGACTCATTTACTTTTGTTATGTCTAGCCTCTACCACAATGTCTCACGCATAGTAGGTACTCAATTGTTATTTATTAAGTGAATAAGATAAGTTTTTTCCTTGAGAGTTTACCTGAAATAAGACATTTATTTGGAAATTTCTGTCATTGGAAGGTGTTCAGACAAGGCACAGTAGTCCAAGTTGAAAATAAACCATAAACTAACCTAGAATGAGCACAATTCTGAGTGACCCTAGAAACTATCCAGTATTCATCATGCCATTTTTTTCTGGGGCGTTCTGACAGATGCAGTCTTCCATATTCACTCAAGGCTGATGTGATTCTAGGCCAGCTCTGCTCATATGTGGCCAGAATATAGGATACAGAATAAAATAATTCATTTTCCACTGTCTCTCTATATTTATATTCTCTCTCCTCTTCATTCCCATTCTTTCACAAAATATTAATGATGTCAACAATGGTGTGGGCCATGGGAACAGAAGTAGGTACCTATCTTCAAGGCCCTTTCAGTATTCAAATTATAGTGGGAATTAATAGCTTAATGAAATATTATAAATCCTCTGATTAAGAGGTTATGGTAGGTACAATGCTTATACAGAAAGAATGAAATTGTTTTCATTTTGAAATTTGTAACGTGGCGCCATGATATCTTTGTAAAGTTTGTAACACTTTAAAAAAGTCTTAAAATATGAATAGTTATTCTTTAGATATTTCTTAAAGTTTATGATTGTGTCACTTTAGAGGATAAAAAAAGAAAATCAGGTGTTAACCTGTAAATGAGAACTTAAAAAAATGAAAACAAAATATGATAACAAAAAATTGAAAAATATGAAATTGAAAACAAAATGTGAAAACAGAAATTGAAAACAAAATATGTTTAAGGTTATCTCCTTTTAAAGAGTAGTGCATGTCATACTAAGCCATCTGCTGCAGACATTTATCAGGTAGACTGTGAAGTAGGAGGCTATTCCCAAGCACAGAGGAGGCAATCAGCATGGTGTGCTTGGTGAGCACAAGTTGTCCACTATGAAGCACAGGTTGGAGGTATAGATGATGTTAGAGATAT
Organism: Pongo pygmaeus; assembly: GCF_028885625.2. Lineage (NCBI taxonomy): Eukaryota > Metazoa > Chordata > Mammalia > Primates > Hominidae > Pongo > Pongo pygmaeus. The sequence goes on along the minus strand of NC_072373.2, from coordinate 131,232,075 downwards.
ATCTCTCATTTGCTGATATGGAAAATGCATGGCTTTCTTCTCTCAAATGTCTTTACTGCCTATCTGTATCTGAGGTTTGAATTCTGGAAGTTTTTGAAGATATTTGATGGCTATTTTCTAAGGTACGGCTATATAAAAATATAAGGAAGGAAGAAAGGAGAGAATACAATCACAAAATGATAAAATAAAAATTATAAGAATATATTTATTAGCTCTAAGTGCTATTCTCTAAATCTTAAAATTTCTAATGGGGTTTCGGATCATATGGGTTTTTTTTTTTCCCAAGCATATATTCATAGACAATTTCTACTTGCAAAAAGCTGTGGGAAATGTCCAACCAAAAGGAGGCTGGAGTGAAAAATCTGTGGCAGGTTTTTGTTGATGAATTTATTCAGATTGCAAATACAATTTACATACTTAGATGCTTATTTTTATTGCAAAAGCCTTTGGAAAAAAATATTTGATCCACTATTTAAGGTCTCTAATATCACAAATGTCTTTTAAATTGACCTATATCTAACCCTGCCTGTCATCTCAACTCAGCCTGTTCTATTAACATCACATTTTCTAAATCCATTGCATGGAATTTAGAAATGGAATAGTGTTCAAATAATATGATGAAAAGGGAAAACAAAGAGCCTTCTAAATTGGGTTTCTCAAGTGTTTTGTTTTTTTTTTTCTCATTGTGCTGTCTTTCTCACATTTGTAGACCCAGTAACACAATGACATGATCATAGTTCATTGGTCGTAAAGACTAACTCACACTAACCAAATTTAAGTAAACTGATTTTTATTTTACCAGTTCATAATAAGGGATTTTCATTTCCAGCCATTAAGATATCCTTCTTCTACCCAAGTAAATTCCTACCCAGTTATAGAGTCTGGGGTTGTTGAATTGGCTATTAGGATGTTCATTGATAAGCACAGAATCACAGAAAGAGAAACAGAAAGTTTGAGATAGGTTTTACTCGTCCATGGTGAGGCTCTTTAAATCTTCCCAACTTCACAACTGGTTCCACCTCTCTAGTGAGTAAGAAATGTGTTTGTAAGATTTCATGTCTGTTTTCTTTAGCAAGTGTTGAAGAACTACTGCCAAACTCATTCTCTGCTTTTCATTTTTCTATGACTCATAAAGATTGTTTCCACTTTCCTTAACACATTTCTTCTTTATGAAGATTTTTGTCACCCAGACTTGGAAGTCACATGGTGTAACTTCCACAGTACTCAGTGAGTAGAGGCAGTCACAAAGTCCTACCCATGTTCACTAGAAGGTGACCTAGATACCACCACAAAATCACAGGAGACTCAAGATCACATTGTAAGATCACAGAACGAGAGATGCTGATGATGGGCATCTTTGCAAATACAGTTTGCCACAATCCAGGCTCTGGTCACAACAATTCACATTACTCTTATAGGTAAAATGCATCCACCCCTGCCCCAAGACTTCCAAACTGTACTTCATTACAGCATCTGCTCAAAGCCCAGTATTTCATTATTTAGCTCAGGTCTATGTTCCTTAGATGCAGTTCCTCAAGTACAGCTTCTTCAGTACTTGAAGGAATTCAGTTCCTCTCAATCTAAACACTTTTGAACTAAAAGAGACAAATTATCTGTTCTCTACCTTTCTCCTCACTGCCCCAACATATAATTCTGGGACAGGAATAAGATAACTACTCAAAACTGGGGGATATGATAGACAGTATTCACTGGTTCATAGCAGCTCTAATATGCAATGGGACATATTTTGCCAATTCTTTGATCAGTCCTATTCCTTGGGAGTTGTTCTCAATATTTCTCAGTTGTGTCTTCTGAGTTTCTCCTTTTCCACAAGAACAGGTCTTTGGTTTCATTTGAGGAGCCTTCTCACCCTGCTCTCTGCCTGTAGAATATTGTGAGTACAAAGGTTTCTTCTCATCTGGTACTGTTTCTGCTCTTTTCCATGTGTGATCTTAGCGCTTGTGCCAAAACATTTTTTTTAAATGTTGTGACTGTTTTATGAATCTTATTACGGTTCATCCCAATTTTAAAAAGTCACAAGGAGAAGTATCTTTAAGACTGGCCCTTGTCTATCTTGGAATCACTGAGGGCAGCTACCCACCAAAACACAAGCTTCATATTTTGGTGCAGAGAATCTGCAAGACATTCTCTTAAGCACTTGAAAGTGCTTTTTGTTTGTCTGAAAGCTTTTATGAGGCACTATATTAGAACCTTCTAAAGTTTTAACAAAATAGCTTATAGTCCCATCCAGAGTTTGACCTTTGGTGTGGTCCTTTCTTAATTTGACAATCATTTCCAACCTGGAAACACTGGAAATGAAAAATAGTCTTCTTTTCAAGCCCAGCAAGTCCTTACTCCTTGATATTTATTAACAGTTTTTTTCTTATTCCTTAACTTATTCCTTTCATATTTTATCAAAGGCTTGGAAAGGAAGCCAGGTGACAATTGTAATATTATGCTAGAAATCTCCTTAGCTATATCATCATATTCAAGAAGCACATGAGGTACATATTCTATTTTTTTTCACGTTACAGAGGGCAATGGTGTTGATAAACTCTCCATCATTATGTAACAAGGAACACATTCCTGTATTTGCAGTAGTTTTTTTTTCTTTGTTTCTGTTTTTGTTTTTGTTTTGTTTTTTTTTCCATTTAAGCCTTCACTTAATAAGCTTCTGGGCTTGAGACCTTCTAAGTATCTGTTAAAACTCTCCTCAAATCCATTTCACACATCACTAACAATCTTCTCAAGTTCCTTCCAGTTTCCGTTCACCACTGTACCCTCAAACCAATACCAGGTGCTTTAGGTTTTTGTCATGACAGTATCCATTTACAGGTATCAAGTTACATATTAGCTGCTCATTGTTACATAACAAATCACTCGAAATCATAAAGGCTTAAAACAACAAAAATCATTTATTTGGTTAACAATTCTATAATTTGGGCAGTTGTAACTCCTTTTTGCTCCATGCAGTGTCAAACGTGACAGCCATTTTCATGAGGGTTTACTCACTGGAGGCTACTGCCTGCAAGCTCAACCAGGGTTGTTGGCCAGGGACCTTGGTTGCTCTTCACATAGGTCTCCCAATGTGGTGCTGGGTCTTCCTCCCAGCTGTGTTCCAAGGCTGAGAATTCCAAGGAAACAAAGTGGAAGTATGTGACATTTTTGTAATCCTGATTCAGAAGATGCATAACATCATTTCGGCTGAAATCTTTTGGTTGGGAAGTTTCAAGGTCATATTGTTAGAAAAATATGTGGAATGAGAGATAATTGTACTGCCATGTTTGGAAAAAAACAACTGCCTTCTACAGTGAGTACTATTGAGAAAGGTCCTGTTTATGGGCCATTCCTGAACTACCTATTCATACCCATTGCCCATTGTAACATCTTCATTTTTGAATTTTTAATGATTTGTATACATGCTTTGTATATTGAGAATATATTAACCTGTTGTCTATCATATCTTTGGCCAATATATATTTTTTTTTCCTGAGGACATTTCTTTTAATGTGGATTCCAGTGGCTTCTTAATGGGGCTACACTGGGATAGGCATCCCCAGCACACATGCTTGAACTGTGCTGTGGCTAAAATTTATAGGAATATTCAATTCCATAGGGCTCTTATTACATATTTGAAAAAAAATAATTTATAAGTTAAAATAAGAACATTATACTTGCTTTAGGGTGGGGAAACAATATCATTCTGGGAGGACGTTAAAGGGAAGTATTTCCAAGAGTAAGTAATAAAATATATTTCTTATGTGCGAAAATTAGACAGTGCCTAGCACCTAGTAAGTGCTTGTTTAATGGCCAGTTTCCTTCCAAGTTCTCTTTCATCAGCGTTGATCTTAGTTTGGGTTCTCCCCAAATGAATCTCCCAAAAGCATTCACTGGGAGAAGGAGGTGGGTATAAGTAGTTTATTTGGGAAGCTATTCCAACAAGCAGAGTGAGGTAGTGAGAACAGGAGACAGGGAAGAGAGGAGACGGGGAAGAGAAGATGATGTTATACTGGGCTACCCATGTGGACAAGAGGGACTGTGTCCACTGGGACTCTTTATAAAGTTAAAAAAAAAAAACTCAGAATAATTGCATCAAGTGACGAGAAAGCTGGAGTACCAGACCATCAGATGTATCCCCTCACTGGTTGTGTTACTCCTGAGATCATTAACCTGTTGGTACTTCTACCCTTCCATAAATGCAAGTGCTTGAGATAAGAAGTCATGGGCATGGACAGGAACTGCTTATGAAGCCACAGGTGACCTCTGTGGCAGACACAGGTATATGGGCAGGGCTCTGGCAGCATTTATTGCAGTGATAAATTGGATAAAGTGAAAAAGGAAATAACATCTATAAAGATGAAATAACAGAAATGGAGCAAGGAAAAAAGGAAATTCATGTGTGGAGGAAGGATTAATTCTCCTATAACTTCTAAGAATTATGTAAAATCAAATACTTTTACTGTAACTTTGGGGGTCAAATAAAATAAAGATCTTCAAAAAAAGTTTTACATTATCTGAGATGAATGTGTGAATGGGTACATTTCTAAGTCAGAAGTAATGACTTTACCTGAGTTATCTACTTAAAAGCTGTCTTTTTGAATGAAATAGAAAAAGTATTAGAAAAGAGAATGCTGACTTACTACAGAGACATATGACTGACAAAATGAAAACACAAAATGAAAAAAATTCATCCTTCCCTTTCCCTCCCTCCCTTTCTTCTTTCTTTCTTTTTGAGAATGTGCAAATCAAAGAGAATGTTGTTGAAAAATGTATACAAAGATAGATTTAACCTTCTATAACTTTACCTTTAATTTATAAAGGACCTCTTAAGATAATAACATTCTTATGATTAATTGTTGCCCATCTTTTAGTATTTATTTGACCCCTAGAAACTGTATACTATTTACATTAGCTGCAAGCTGCCACAGTTTGATCATAATTCAGTGAAGATCTCCCTGTAAATGATACTAGAATTAACTTAACAAACATACAGAGTAAAATTAAATGTCAACTTTTATTCCATACTTTTCTTCCATCTGCCAGAGTGATTTTAAATGCCAGCTTTAAAAAGTGCAGAGCAACCAACCGGCCTTTCAGCGGGGCTTGCACATGGCTGCCTATGGCGTGTGGTGTTCGGGTGTTCTTCTGCACACTGGCTCCCAGCACTGCTGAGCCCTAGCCTGGTGGTGGCACTGGGCTGCACATGGCAGTAATCCCTTGTCCATCTGTGCCCTTTCTCTGCCTGGAATAAGATGTTATGGTTGAACAGCTCTGTTTTGTCCTTCTTTTTCTGATGATTTCTTGAATTTTGTATCTTGGCTATGACATTGGCAAAAGTTCTGCTTTCCTCTTTCAAGAGAATGCTGTATCTTCTCTTTCCTTCTAGACTGCTGTATTTGTTGGTTGTGAGCCAGCATTATACAATGTTATGTTTTGGGATTTGATGGTAATTATCTGATGAAATATGAAAACCTGTGAGCTGGATCGTGGGAGGACACAAGAGTTTAATTTTTAAATTTCTCTGTATAAATCAAATAGCCTAATCTGGGATATTAGTAACCTACCTGGAATAAATTACTCACTTCCATCAGATTCTACTATAGCACTGTGCACACCCCCTTCACATTACTAATTGATACTTGCTTAATATATATTTTCCCCACTTGTTTATTTTTTAATAGTCCCATTAGAAGGCAAGTTCTAAGAAGACAGGGACTCTGAATTTCTTCTGTGCAGATATACATCCAGCATACCTGGTACATAGTAGGTGTTCAATAAACAAATATTGAATAATTGAGTGAATGTCATCTTGCTGCCTGTTGATCTCATCCACCTCAAAGTGTGTTGTGTTAGGAATCAATAAAATGGGCAAGAACTATGCCTACCTTTGTAAAAATATATCACTTGGAAGGGTCACTGCAAGTTTGCCTCAGAACAGTTTTTTTAAATCAATGTAGCATATAAGGAGTTTAAAAAATGAACAAATTAGAAATAATACACTATTTCTAGTTAAAATATATGTATTTTTCTAACAGCTTGCACTTACGTTAATCTGAATTTGTGGCTGGGAGGTACATGGTCACATTGCTTAATGCCAAGTTTCACAAAATAATAGGTAAAGAGCCCCAGAAGGTAGTGATGTAGATGTGAAAGCAAAACTGTTGAAAGAGAAAAAAATGCTAGCTAGAAAAGCCAGGGTCAAAAGCTGTGGGTACTGGTGAAGGGATCATTGGAAGGATATTTGGGAAGCTCAGGAAATTTGCCAGTTCACCAAAGGTGGTGGTGAGGCAAGGTGAGGCTTAAACTGCTTGGTCACAAGAGGTGGCTAATATGTATATTCTTGCTGCCATTTGACTCAATAACACACACCTTCCAAGCAGCCTTGCTGGAGATCATTCCTCTTCTTAAAAACTACCACTTCCTCCAGGATCTCTGTTGATGTCCTGGCCTAATCACCTATGAAGCACTCCAATGCCTTCTACAATGTTCTCATAGTGACCAAATACCAGTAGTGCTCATTTTTTTAAGACCTCAAACCATCTTGGTATAGTTCTGATTGTTAAAAAAATAATAAAATTTATCTTTTGGTTTTAATTCTATTCCTTAGGAACTGATAGATCATATCTTGTTACTCTTATATATGACTGGCTTCTTAAAATACTTGAAGACAGTCATTATTCCCTGTACTGGTTTGGGTAATTATTGACCATATCAGACAAACCCTGAAATCTTCGGGTCTTAGAAAAATAAAGGCTTATTTCTTATGTGGGTCAGCATGCCTTTCTGAATCCTGTACTATGCTTTCTGGAACACGTGGCCTTCAGGATTACTTTTCCAGAGAAAAAGAGAGATGGAAGCAGCAGAGTAACTGTTAATTGCCATGTCCTTAAAGTGATGTCTCTCTCTGCCCACTGGCCAGAACTAGTCATGTGACCATAACCTAACTCTGGGAAACGTAGGAGAGCACTTGGATATTTAGACAACACTAAATGTGTTGTCTGCTATGTAATACTCCCACAGTTTTTTTTTTTAATTTTTTCAACTGGCTACATCTATCAGAACCTTTGATGAAATATTTCCTTTTATTTTCTCTTTCAATTATTTCTTATAGGACAGAATCTCAAGTACCCTAATTCCCCAAAACCTCTAACATCTTCTATATAGTTATTAACTGTACGTTAGTACAGTTTTTACTGTCCAACATTGTATCCAAGCACTTTCCCTCACATAGCTTAAAGACTACTGGGACAAGCAAATAGGAAATTCAAGTAGGATGTAAGAAGTATATTGATGATGTAAGTACAGAGGTCATAGCCACACACACAAAAAAAATACCTAACCTCAACCTTGCCTGAATGAAGAGATCTAATCTGAAATCTAAGAAATTAATTGGAGCCAGCCAGGCAGGAGGAAAACCGAGGCTGCCAGTGTCAGGGCAAAGGGAATGGCATGCATGAAATCCAAGGCCCAAGTGCACAGTGAACATGACACATTCAAAGAACTATCGGAACTTCATTTCTACTGGAGGATGTAATGTGAACGGGGACTGGGCAGGGATGAACTCAGATTTAAGCACAGCCCAATCATTCAGAAGCCTGGAAAATATACTTACGGTTTTTACTTTATAATAAAAGCAATGGGATTCATTGAAGCTTTTAAGCAGGGAGATGGAAAGGTCAGACATATTTTAGAAAGATTTTTTTGGCTTCAATGATCAGATCAGATTCAGACTAGAATGGGCTAAATTTAAAGGTAGAAAGATCAGTTAGGTGACATTCATAACAATCTCAATGGGAATGTATACTATTGTGTAAGAGGATCTAAAAAAAAAAGATAATGAGGAGTTTAGACAGCAGGTTTCCAAGATATCTTCAACCTGCTCCATCCAGAACCGAAATCCACTGGGGTTTCTGACTCAAAGGAACCACATCCAATTAGGTGTTTCTAACCCACTGATGTTGTAAATAGCCACACTTTTAGTCTGAGTTTAAATAGGGCACCTGGATAGATGTGTATTTATCCCTCTTTAAGCTAAAATTTGAGCTTACTTGGGGATCACATTTTATACCTCACTTTATTTCTATTTGCAGTTGTAGGTTTATTATAAATAGTTTAATGCTAATTTGAAACACAAAGATAGCATAACATATAAAACAAAACCAATTTGAAATCATTATTATTATAATGCACTTGTACATGTGAATATTATTATATATTATTATAAAGCACATGTACAATGATGTACATTATGATAATGTACACATACATGTGGTTGTAATAATAAATAATAATGTCTTTCTCTGTCAAGTAATCAGAGATTATCTAATAATAATTTATTTATCCAGTAATTCCCTGACCTTGCAATGCTGCTCTGGAATATATTTACAGTTGAATGTCTTTATTTACCAGCAGGAAGAAAAGTAACCAAAATATGGGTTAAGTTGATGAAGGAGCCCCCCTCAGGAGTGATTTAGCTTAGAGGAAGGTTTGCATGTGATTATCTCTTTAAACTACTAATCTGGCAAGGAAAACATATTCAAAATAATTAAGCTAGTTCATTCTTTGAAAATGGATTAGAAGTACACATCTTTAAAAGTAAATGAAACTTATTTGTCATAGGAAACACTGCAAATAGTACAGTATCTTTTTGACATGAACCAGAAAAGAGGACAAATATTTACTTGATCCCCAGACCTCAAGGAATAAAGTGCCAACATCTAAGAGAGGTATTGTTAACCATACTTTTACCACAAATATGGAGCTTCCTTGGTCATAAAATATCAATGGTGAAACACATGTAAGAAAATATTTGTTAAATTTGCAAAGCACATGTGTGGCATATACGAGGCAGCCTCTTTACACACATATCTGCAAGTGAGTTTGTTCACCTTTTGCCTAAAAAGGAGCCAACATGTGCTTGCATAGTGGAAGCTGATCACTCTGTTTTGGCAAAGAAATGAACATCTCAGTGGGAGCTGAGCACCACCACAGAGTTGAGATTCTTGTTAAATTAAGATTATCCAATCTCACTGAGGAGAAAAATAATTTACATATTTATATCTCAAGCTCTTAATTTTCCAGATAGGTCTTAATAAGAACTGTCTTTATATAAGAAAACAAGGAAACTAAATATTTATTGCATTCTTTTATTTTTCCTACCTAAATCGTATAGTAAATAACAGAACAATGGGCCACTAATATTCCTAACAGGCTTCAATTTCCAAAGTATTTCATTTCAAATATTTAAGCTTCTTGAAGAGAAGGATCTATTAGCATTTGTTATATTCTTACCACATACAAGGAAAGTGTTCAGTAAATATTCACAAAGTGAATATATGAATGAATGATTTACATTGATCCTATTTTATATTTTGTTCCTAGATAACTCTAACACTAAATAGTTAATTTTATGATGCTCTTATTCTAGTTAGGATTAGGTTTATAAAGCCAACACTATGTCTTATAATTAAGTACAAGACATAATTGTTTTAATTTTGAAATGTTAATAAGGTCAGTTATAAAAAATCTATACTTTTTGCATCAATAAATATTTAATGGTGCTAAATCATTCAAAATGCCTCTTCACTTGATATTTTAAGGAAACATGTTCAAGGAAATGTTACTCCTTTTTTCTTTTACTGATTTGTACATTGGCTATTGACAAAATAATAATCCCTATCATCATTATAAGAATTCATTTCCATAGATAGAACAATTCCATCAGTTTCTTAAGATTAAAAAGAGACTTTAGATAATAGATTCTTCTTTGATTTTCACAAGGTCTGGGTGTGCATTGCAATATTTACTTTTAGGGACCCAAGAGGACAGGAATGTGGCATGTGTAGTTACAGGTTCTGATTGAAGAAAGTTCCCAATTCAGCACTGCCAACCGAACATTTAAAATTCTGTCTGCCTAAGTCTTCATCATGCTAGCAGCTCTGCACCAGTGATTTAGTAGCAAATTGGCAGTAACTTTGTACCTTCTTTTGCTTTAAGTATAAGAATAGGAGACTCAAATCTATTAACTATGAAAGTAAGCCAGTCTCTTTGGAAAGCTACACTTATTGTGAAAATAATAATTATAAAGATTACTAAAAATGTGAAGTCTGTAGGATGTAAATATTAAGTGGAATAAATTTTATTAAAAATATAGATGCAAATACACAAGGATTGGAAGCTAACATGCAAAAATTAAAATACCTAGTTAAGGTTTAGGGTTATAGGTAACTATTTTTCCTTTTACAAAATTATATTCAATACTGTTGGAGCACTATCTTTTTTATTTTTAAAATGATACAGCAGAACAATCTGGTGCCATTATAACACAAAAGATTATTCTAGAAACATCAACAAACAGTCTGGGATTTATTTGTAAAAATGGATATGATGCCTTTAGAATTGTTAAAGTATTCTGTGTTTCTGATACAGGCTTTTAGTTCATACTACCTTTGCCCACTTGTCCAAAACCAAATCTTCTTCATTCATGTTGTAACTAAACTGCTAAGTCCTGGCAAGTTTAATTGATAATAATCCCAAGCAAAAAATAAACTATGGGTAGTAAGTATCCAGATAAATTAGAAGATTAGAAAGGACTAAAATAAAAACAATCATTAATGAAAAGGAAAACAAAGTGGTCATACTCATATCAACTATTAATCTGAGTAAACACTGAATTACGTTTTGAAATTATTAAAAAATTCTTAACCATTTTTTATTTTTAAATCTTACATATTAACATGTTATTACTCATGGAATAGTTACCAGTTCCTGACAGATATAAATAATAATGTTTCGTGATAATAAACCTTGAACTCATGCCTTTTGTATTTGCAACAGAGAAAAGATTAATAAGTGGTATATGATTTATTTCATAAGTGGAATAAAACTTCTTTTTCTTTTCTTTTCTTTTTTTTTTTTTTTTGAGACGGAATCTCACTCTGTTGCCAGGCTGGAGTGCAGTGGCGTGATTTTGGCTCACTGAAAAACCTCCTTCTCCCAGGTTCAAGTAATTCTCCTGCCTCAGCCTCCCGAGTAGCTGGGACTTACAGGTGCGTGCCACCACGCCCGGCTAATTTTTTTTTTTTTTTTTTGAGATGGAGTCTCTCACTCTGCCGCCCAGGCTGGAGTGCAGTGGCGCGACCTCAGCTCACCGCAAGCTCCACCTCCCAGGTTCATTCTCCTGCCCCAGCCTCCCGAGCAGCTGGGACTACAGGCGCCCGCCACCGCACCCAGCTAATTTTTTTTTTTTTTTGTATTTTTAGTAGAGACGGGATTTCACCGTGTTAGCCAGGATGGTCTCGATCTCCTGACCTCGTGATCCGCCCATCTCTGCCTCCCAAAGTGCTGGGATTACAGGTGTGAGCCACCGCGCCTGTCACCCTTCTTTTTCTTAAAGTTATATTTATTTAAAACAATATGAAATAGTTATTCATGGGGAAAAAATGCAAGTTTTACATGTAAAATTACCTTGTCATTTTTTTCTGCTTTCTTATCCAGACAGAGATCTTTAATTTTAGTCAATATGGTAGTCCTGTCATCATTCTCAAGAAAATTTGCAAATCACTTTTATATGAAAAATAAGGAATTGTTTCCTCTACCTCACACCACCAAATAACATCATGCATTAAAATTTCTGTCAGTGATCAATTGAGGAATATTGTAAGAGGTTACACAAGGAACAAATAGAAAATGACAACGGAGTTTGATGTATTGACTGTTTAACCTGGAGAAACCAGGTCCTGCAAAGAAGAACTCTTTTATGAAACACACACACACACACACACACACCACAGCCAGTTAGAAGGAAATATTGATATTATTAAATACACTAGGGTGCCAATCTGCTCATGTAATACTAAGCATCAGAATAACATTCTGAGCATAAAAGATTTAGAAAGAAAGGGAATCATGGCTCTGGAATGAACCGTCAATAATATGACAACTATAAAAGGACTATTTGGAATTCAGAGATCAAAAAGGAGCTGTAGTCTTTGCAGCTCCATTAGGAATTAGGCCCAAACCACTTCCCCTTTTTATGACAGTATTCAACTGCGCACCTTAGATCTTCCCAACAGAAAGCCTAATGAGCCCTGTGGAGGCCACACTACCTGCCAAGAAAATAATCCATCGTCCAAAAGCCCCAGTGACAATATTTCTCAATGCTCAGAAAAAAACCTGCTGAAATGTTGTCACTCAAAAGACTTTCTACAATCCTCCCTGGCAATCCTATAGAATGTAATGAGTGAAAAGCCAAAGTACACAAAAGAATCATAACTTCCAAATTTAGAAAAGAAAAAAGTGCCATAAGTCAGAAAATTAACTACTGACTGTCAAAGATGACCTTCAAGAAGCGTCAAACAATTCCGTCGTGGCTTCTCAGATTAGCCTAGCAGTAATGCTCAATAACTAAGAAGAGGCCACAGTGCTTTCATTCACTGTCCTGCTAATGTGCAACCTGTTCTTAAAATTCTTATTGCTGCTTCATTTTGGAGATATATTTTAAAACAAAATAATACAATCCCTAGGCCACCGAGTGAGGAAATTTGGTAACGGGAATGTTACAAAGAAGAGAGCTTTCTTTTTTCCATATTTTTCTTCTTTTTTTAACCTCTTATTGGCCATTGTGTTTCTTTTTTAAAATCAAACATCAATATTGTTTTTAACCTTTATATATGAAAAAAAGACAGACTGCCTTCTGGGGTATTCAGAAATCAGTATTTATGACCCTGATAAGGCTACCTCTCTAGATTGCTATTATAGAAATAAATGGAAATGCATCATGAGTAAGGCACCATATCTACCCTCAAAAATCTTGTATTATAGTTATTATATGACAAATATAGGGTACTGAGTGCTGTAGTAAGGCAACAATAGAGATCTAAGTAGTCCTATAAATGTATACCAAGTTTAGTCTTGGAGAATTCAAGAATTTTTCTGGAAAAAACAATGATTAAACTGAGACCATAAAAAAGAGTATGACATTGAAGGCTGAGGCAGGAGGATCACTTGATGCCGTGGTTTGAGACCAGACTGGGCAACAAAGCAGGACCCCATCTGTCCAAAAAATAAAAATAAAAAAATGTTATCTGGGCATGATGGTGCCTGCCTGTAAGCCCTAGCTACTTGGGAGGCTGAGGTGGGAAAATTACTTGAGCCCAGAAGTTCCAGATGCAGTGAGCCATAATCATGCCACTGCACTCCAACCTCCAAACCAGATGACAGATGAAGACCCTATCTGTTAAAAAAAATAAATAAAGTGGTGGGAGTTGCCATCTTAATGTGTCAGCCTTTGATTATGCAATAAAGAACTTAGAAGATCAAAGTTGTGATTTCAGTAGGCAAGTCACTTAAGCTCTGTGTCTTGATTGTCTCTACTCTGAAACTAATTTTTCCAAACTTATAGGATTATTGTAAGCATAAGGAAGTCTGAGATTAGGAAACTAAAAATAAGTGCTCAGTGTGATATGGTTTGGATGTTTGTCTCCTCCAAATCTCATACAGATATGTGACTCTCAATATTCGAGGTGGGGCCTGGGAGGTAATTTGATCATGGTGGTGGATTGTTCATGAGTGGTTTAATAATATCCCCTTGGTGTTAAGTGAGTTCTCTCTAATAGTTCATGCAAGATCTGATTGTTTAAAAGAGTCTGAGACCTCCTCTTGCTCTGTCTCTTGCTCCCTGTCTCAACAGGTAAAATGCTGGTTTTCCTTTACCTTTCACCATGATTGTAAGTTTCCTGAGGCCCTCACTGGAAATAGATGCTGGCACCCTGCTTTCTGTACAGCCTGTGGAATTATGAGCTAAAATAAACTTTTTTTCCATATAAATTGCCCAGCCTCAGGTATTTCTTTATAGCAATTCAAGAATGGATTACCATAGAAAATTGGTACTGAGAATGGGGTACTGCTATAAAGACACCTGAAGATGAGGAGGCAGCTTTGGAACTGGGTAACAGGCAGAGTTTGGAAGAATTTGGAGGGCCCTGAGAAGATAGGAAGATGATGGAAAGATTTCAGCTTTTTAGATAACTGGTTAAATAGTTGTGACCAAAATGCTGATAGACACATGGACAGTGAAGGCCAGGCTAATGAGGTCTCAGAGAGAAATGAAGAAGTTATTGGAAACTGGAGTAAAGATCACTCATGTTATGTCTATCAAAGAGCTTGGCTGCATTGTGTCCATGGCCTAGGGCTCTAACGGAAGTTTGAACTTATGAGTGATGATCTGTGGCATCTGGTAGAATAAATTTCTAAGGAGTAAAGCATTCAAGAAGTGGCATAGCTGCTTCCAACAGCCTATCATTAGATACAGAAGCAAAGAAACACCTTAAAGTTCGGATTCTTATTTAAAAGACCAGAAGAGCACAAACATTTGGAAAATTTGCAGCTTGTCCCTGTGGTTGAGAAAGAATCCAACCAGGCTGTGGAGCAACCACTTCCTAGAGAGATTTTCATGACTAAAAGGGAGCCAGGTGCTAATATCCAAGACGATGAGAGAAAAGTCTCAAAAACATTTCAGAAATCTTTGAGGCAGTGCCTCCCATCACAGGCCCAGAGGCCTGGGAGGAGTAAGTGATTTTAGGGGCTAGACACAAAGCACTGCTGCCCTACACAGCCATAGAACACTGATCCCTGCATCCCAGCCACTCACCATCGCTCAAAGGGCCCCAGATACAGCTTGGGCTCCACTTTGGAGAGCAAAAAATGCTATAAGCCTTGGCAGCTTCCATGTGGTATTAAGCATACAGGTGCCCAGAATGCAAAAGTAAAGGAAGCTTAGCATCTCTCACCTAAATTCCAGAGGATACATGGGAAAATCTGGGCACCTAGGCAGCCTGCTGCAGGGGCAGACCCCCACAGAGAAAGTCTACTAGGTCAGTGCCTAGGGGAAATGTGGAATTAGAGACCCCACATAGAATCCCCACCAGGGCACTGCCTAGTGGAGCTGTGGGAAGGGGACCACTGTCCTCTAGACTCCAAAATAGAACATTTACCAGCAACTTGCCGCCTCCGCATGGAAAAACCATAGGCACTCAACCCCAACCCATGAGAGCAGCCATGAGGGTGGCATCCTGCAAAGCCACTGGGGTGGAGCTGCCCAAAGCCTTGCACTGGTGTGCTGTGGTTGTGGGACATGGAGCCAAACAATATTCTTTTGGAGCTTTAATATGTAATGGCTTCCCTGCTAAGTTTCAGACTTGTGTGAGGCCTATTGCTCTGTTCCTTTGGCAAATGTATCCCTTTTGGAATGGAAAAGTATTTATACCACTATTGTATCTTGGGAGTAAGTAATATTTTATTCTTTGACCTCACAGGTTCATAGGTGGAAGGAATTCATCTCCAGATAAGACTTTGGACTTGGGACTTGGGTTTGTTTAGTTAAGGCTGGAACAAGTTAAGACTTTGGGGGACTATTGCAAATTCATGATTATATTTTGAAATGTGAGAAGGACATGAGATTTGCAGAGGAGAAGGGTGGAATGATGTTGTTTGGATGCTTGTTCCCTCCGAATTTTATGTTGAAATGTGATTCCCAATGTTGGAGATGGGGCTTGGTGGGAGGTGGTTGGATCATGGGATGAATCCCTCATGGATGGTTTAGCACTATCCACTTGGTAATAAGTGACTTCTCAGTTAGTTTGAGTGAGATCTGGTTATTTAAAAGAGTTCAGAACTTCATCCTCTCTCTCTCTTGCTCCCTCTCTTGTCATGGGACATGCTGGTTCCCCTTCTTTTTCCACCGTGATTGTAAGCTTCCTGAGGCTTTCACTAGATGCGGATGCTGGAACCATGCTTCCTGTACAGCCTGCACAACCATGAGCAAAAATAAACCTTTTTTTCTTATAAATTACTCAGCTTCAAGTATTTATTTATAGTGATGCAAGAATGGACTAACACAATGACAATATGTCACTATATGTTTTATTAATTATAAAAGCTTACATGGTGTGGTAAGCAACTTTTAAGATGACCCCTAAAAGTCCCACCTCTTGTGTTCACTCACTTGTATAATTTCCTTCTGATTAAGTATGGCCTGGACTTATTTACTCAGTTGTAAAGAAATAATATAGCAGAAGTGATGGTATGTCATTTCCAAAATCAAGTAATAAAGACTGTGACTTCTGAATTGGGGTTCTCTCTCTCCCACTCTCCCTTGGATTTCTTACCCCAGGAAAAGCCAGCTGTCATGTGATGTGGCCCTTTTCAGAGGCCCATGCGACAAGGGAACAAAAGGTCTGACAGTAAGCATGTAATGGTTATGAAATAGATTATACCTTCTCATATACCCACCCAGCTGAAACTTCAGATAAGACCACAGCCCTGGCTGACAGCCACCTTAATCAAAGATTTTGAGTGAGTTGTAACTGTTAAGCTGTGCTTGGATTTCTGACAGGCTTGTTAAACACTTTAGTGTTTTTATTGAAAGTCCATAGGGACTATGGGGATTAGAAAAAGAACATGACCAGAACTAAAGGAATAATGATAAGATTAAGGGCAAAACTAAAATAGTTCCTTCCTAACAAAGCATAAAGTGAATGACCTTCACTAGTTCAAGGTAATCAGGTAATAATTTACAGACAAATATCAATACTCTTCAGAGGTATATAACAGAATTCACACGCTCCACAAGTATTATCTAAAGTTTGTGGTCTAAAATTTTAAAGAAATTTTGAACATGGAAAAAATAGATAAGTAAGCAAGAACTTTAAAATAACTCTGGCAAATATCTTATCATGTACTTATCATGTACGTTTTGTACATGAAAAAGTAATATAATTATTGAAGTCCTGAGAAATTTCAGGAGATATCCAGAGCTACGAAAAGGAATCAAATGAAATTCTTAGGACTGCAAAATGCAATATCTGAAATGAAAAATCCATTGGATGGAATCAACAATGGACTGGATAAAAACAGAAAAATGTATAAGTGAATTTGTAGATAGATCAACAGAAATTATTCAGGTCAAAACAAAAATATTGAAAAATGAAAGGAGCCTCAATAATCTGTGGGACAGCATCAAGCTGTATAATGAACTTGTATTCCAGAAGACGTGGATAGAGTGATGTATCAGAAAAACAGTTGAAGCAGAAAATATTAGGCAAAAAAAATTCAAATTGGATTATAGAAAGCAAACTAGAAAACCAGGAAGCTAAGCAAACCCCAAGAAAGATAAAAATGAGAAGGAAGCCATATTTAGTCACTTCAGCATCAAACTTCTAAGAAGCAATTATAAAGAGAAAATTGTAAAAGCAACCAGAGGGAAAAAGACATATTACACACAAAAGAAAAAGAATATAAGTAATTGCTGACTTTTCATCAGAAACAACAGAGGCAAGAGGCAATGTGACTACACCATTAAATAGATGTCTGGAAAAAAAGCCTGTCAACTTAGAATTCTATATCCAGTGAAAATGTATTTCAAAACTAAAGGGAAAACAACAAAGCTATAAGAATATGTCACCAGCAGACAAGCAATACAACAAATGCTAAAGGAAATTCTTTGGGCTGAAACAAGTGACACCAGATGGAAATATGGATCAACAGGAATGAATGTAGAGAACCAAAAATGGTAAATATCAAAGACTAATTTTATTTTTTCTTATATTGTTTTTATTATCTTTTTTGCTTACATTACTTAAATGTTTTTATTTTTTACATTATTTCTCATATTGTTTTTCTTACATTTAAAGTAAATTATTCACAAAACAGTAAGTGAATCTTTCAAAGTTGAAGAACATGAGTCAGTATAAAAAACAATTAAATTCCTATATTTAGTACAAGTGGAATATAAAATAAAATGAAACAATATTATTTTCAATACTATCAAAATTATAAAGTATTATGAGTGCATTTAATAAAAATCTTCAATATTTCCACAATGAAAATTACCCATAGAAATTTAAAAAGATTAGGCCAGGCACGGTGGCTCACACCTGTAATCCCAGCACCTTGGGAGGCCGAGGTGGGTGGATCATGAGGTCAGGAGATCGAGACCATCCTGGCTAACATGGTGAAACCCTGTCTCTACTAAAAATACAAAAAAAAAAAAATTAGCTGGGAGTCTTGGTGGGCGCTTGTAGTCCCAGCTGCTTGGGAGGCTGAGGCAGGAGAATGGCGTGAACCCGGGAGGCGGAGCTTGCAGTGAGCCGAGATCATGCCACTGCACTCCAGCCTGGGCAACAGAGCAAGACTCTGTTTCAAAAAAAAAAAAAAAAAAAGAAATTTAAAAAGATTTAAATAAATAGAATACTATATCTATTATATTCATGGATTCAAAAATTTTATATTGTTGTTGTCAATTGTTGTTAATTATTCTCATATTGATCTATAGATTCAGTGCTAAACAATCAAAATATCTGCAGGATTTCTTTCTTAGAAAAAATTGACTGTCTGACACTAAAGTTTGTATCAAAATACAAAGAAAGTAAATTAGCCAAATCCGTCACAAGAATGAAGTTGGAAAATATATACTTCCATAAGACTTTCTTTAAAGAGTTAGTAATATACACACTGTGGTATTTAAAATAAAATAAACAAATAAATAAGCATACATTTAACTGAACAAGTAAATAATAAATGTGACACACTAGAGATTTCAGAAATAGACCCATATGTATATAACCACTTACATAGGTGCCAAGGTAATTCAATTGAGGATGGATAGTTTTTTTCAACAAATGTTACTAGAATAAGAAGATATACAATTAAAAAAAATTAAGCTTTACCCATACCTCACACCATACGCAAAATCAATTCAAGATGTATCATGGATCCAAATATAAAAGCAAAATCTATACAACTTCAACAATGTTGTAAATTCAACCAACATTATACATATAATTTCAATCAACATTATATGTACATAATGTTGATTGAATTAATGCAGATACAAAAAGACTCTACAGGTGTATATCAGAAAGTTCTAAAAGAGGTTTTAACAACTAAACTGAGGCAAGTAAGAATATAATGCTACAACATTCAACTGGTGTATTGTAGAATCACACTCTTAACTGAAAGGAACCTGATAGATCAAATCCAATCTCTTTCTCCTAGCCCTACTCCTCCCTCCTCCTCTGCTTTTTCCTTCTCCTCCTCCTCATTCTTATTTGCTTGAATTTCTGCCTCCTGGGTTCAAGTGATTCTGCTGCCTCAGTCTCCTGAGTAGCTGGGATTGCAGGCATGTACCACCACACTGGGCTAATTTTTGTATTTTTAGTAGAGTTAGGGTTTCACCATGTTGCCCAAGCTGGCCTCCAACTCCTAGCCTCTAGTGATCCACCCACCTTGGCCTCCCAAGTGCTGGGATTCCAGGTGTGAGCCACTGTGCCCGGCCAATTATTCTTTTTTCTAATGAAAAAACAAGGACCTAGAGAAGCAAATGATTTGGCTAGTCATCCAGTCCATACTAAATAACTAAATAATTTAGACACACACTAAAAGATTCTATGTATATGACTTTTACAATAGGCAAATCTGTACTTATGGTGATAGATAATAGAGCAGTGATTTCCTTCAGAAATGGGAGTAGATTTATTGGAAAGGAGGAGCAGGAAGATACTTTCTGTGATGATGGAAATATTCTACATCTTGCTTGCAGTATATCTGTTGAGTAAAACTCAGCAAACTTGGACATAAAATTATTTTTTTCATTTAATCTAAAAATAAAAGGAAGAATCAAAACCGCACATGTTAAAAATAAACATTTTTCATTAAAGAAAGGCTTGAAATTTGCAACATAGTTTTGTGTTAATCTCTTTGGGATTGTTTTATTATTTGTTTACTTTTTTTTGCTATACATCTGTGTCCTCAAATTTTTCTAAAATTGAAATTCATTTATTTTTATTACCAACTAAAAATTTATTAGATTTTAAGGACCTAGGAAGAATATTTATTAAACTCATTCCTCTTGTGCAAAAGCTTGACTGGAACATCATAAATGTGAATGCTTATGAGTAAGAAAGAGTGAAGACCAGAAAAGAGGAGAAAGAAATAGGAGGATTAAAAATACAAGTGTGTATTATTAATAATATATTTTGAAGGTGTAGATACGATCAACCAGAATTTTGAGTTTGGTAAGGTGGAAACTAAAATACTTAATTTTGAAAAAGTATCATTAATATATCCTCCAAGATCAAAGAGAAAATAAATGAGAGCATGTTGCAAAGTAAAAATATGCATAACAATCTAAAGTTTATTTTTTAACTGAGAATCATGAAGCCTAGCAGTTTATAAAAGAGGATGTGTCCTGATCCTAGGTGAAAAGTCTATTAGCAGAGGTACTATCTGACACTTTTACTCAGAGAATGAGGTAATGGCAAGGGATGCATTCTGTTGACAGCAACTAGTATTCAAAATTTTTGATCTATACTAATCAAAATTGTGTTTCACATGGGATTTTTGGACTTGGAAATCAATGAAAGCAAATGTTATTTAGCTTCTAATTGGATCTCCTTCTTCATGCTGACTGTAAATGAATCTGATCTGGCAAAACAAGTATTTGGTGTAATTTGTGAGCAAGAAGAGTATATTTTTACATGACTTCAGGAGAGCAGCAGATCACTGCAACTTATTCTGAAAAGTCTCTAAACATTATTGACTAGTACTTAGTATTGTAATAATACTATGCATACCAACCTGGAGGTTTGTAACTGAGGACCTTGTTCCTTCCTTTAACTGTCTTTTTTCTCTAATTTTTTTACCCAATGTGGTATTTCTGCAATGAGAGTGAAATGCCTAATTTGTTATTGAAATAACGTACTGTATAACTTTATTATAAACAACTGGCAGATTCTTACCAGTACAGGCATACCTCAGAAATATTGTGGGTTCAGTTCCAGACCACCACAATAAAGGGAATATCACCATAAAGTGAGTAATAAAGTTTTTTGTTTTCTCAGCACATATAAAAGTTATATTTACCCTATACTACAGTCTATTAAGTGAGCAATAGCATTACGTCAAAAAATATGCATAACTTTAATTTAAAAATACTTTATTGCTGAAAATGCTAATGATCATCTGAGCCTCAGGGAATCATAATATTTTTGCTGGTGGAGGGTCTGGCATCGATGTTGCTGGCTTCTGATTGGTCAGGGTGGTCATTTTTGAATATTGGGGTGGCTGTGGCAATTTCTAAAAATAAGAGAACAAGGAGGTTTACTGTATCCTTTGACTTCCTTTCACCAAAGGTTTCTCTATGATGGGATGCTGTTTCATGGCATTTTACTCATAATACAACTTCTTTCAAAATTGGACTCAGTCCTCTCAAATTGTGCCACTGCTTAATTAACTAATTTTATGAAAGATTCTAAACCTTTGTTATCATTTCAACGTTTGCGACATCTTCACCAGGAGTAGATTTCTTCTCAAGAAACAATTTTCTTTGCTCATCGATAAGAAATAACTCCTCATCTGTTTATGTTTTATGAAATTTCAGCAATTCAGTCACCTCTTCAGGCTCCACTTCTAATTCTCTTGCTGTTTCCATTACATCTGCAGTTACTTCCTCCATAGAGTTCTTGAATTATTTGAAGTTATCCATAATGATTGGAATCAACGTCCTCCAAACTCCCATTAATGTTGATATTTTGACCTGCCATAAATGTTCTTAATGGCATCTAGAATGGTGAATTCTTTTCAGAGGATTTTAATTAGTTCCCCCAGTTTCATCAGAGGAATCACTAGGCAGTCACAGCCTTACTTGATGTATTATTTTAAAGAATAAGACTTGGAAGTCAAAATTAATCCTTGACCCATAGATTATGGATGCTGTGTTTGCTGAAAAAACATTAACCTTATACATCTTCATCAAAGATCTTGGCTGACTAGGTGCACTGTCAGTGAGCAGTAATATTTTGAAAGGAATCTTTTGTGAGCAGTAGATCTCAAAAGTGGGCTTAAAATATCCAGTAAACCATACTGTAAACAGATGTGTTGTCATCTAGGCTTTGTTGTTGCATTTATAGAAACAGGCAGAGGAGATTTACATAATCTTTAAGGGCCCTAGAATTTTTGAAATGGTAAATGAGCATTAGCTTCAACTTAAAGTTGCCAGTTGCATTAACCCCTAACAAGAGAGTCAGCCTGTCCTTTGAAGCTTTGAAGCCAAGCATTGACATCTTCTCTTGAACTATGAATGTCCTAGATGGCATCTTCTTCCAATAGAAGGCTGTTTTGTCTACATTGAAAATCTGTTGTTTAGTGCAGCCACCCTCATGAATGATCTTAGCTAGATCTTCTGGATAACTGGTTACAGCTTCTACATCATCACTTGCTGCTTCACCCTGCACTTTTATATTATGGAGACGACTTCTTTCCTTAAACCCCATGAACCAACTCCTAGCTCCAAAAATTTCTTCTGCAGTTTCCTCACTTTTCTGGGACATTCATAGAATTGAAGAGAGTTATGGCTTTGCTCTGGTTTAAGCTTTGCCTTAAGAAAGTGTTGTGGCTGGTTTGATTTTCTAACCACATCACTCAAACTTTCTCCATATTGGCCATAGAGCTGTTTTGCTTTTGTATTATTATATGTTCACTGGAGTAGCATTTTAATTTTATTCAATACATTTTCTTTTATAATCATAATTTGGCTAACTGGCACAAGAGGCCTAGTTTTGGCTTTTCTCAACTTTCAATATGCCTTCTTCACTAAGCTTAATCATTTCTACCTTGCCAAGATAGAAATCGAGGGCCCAATAGGAGATTTTGCAGCAATGCAAGTGAGACATAATGGTAATTTAGACATAGTTGTAACAGTGAAGGTGGTAAAAAATAATTAGATCCTGGATATATTTTAAAGTTAGAGCAAACAAAAACAATTTGGATGTGTGGAATAAGGTAGAGATATCCCAGAATGACTCTTCGTTTTTGATCTGAAGAACTGGAATTTCAGAGTACTGAAATAGAGCCTCAAAATACATGAAACAAAAACTGATCAAACTGAAGGGGGAAATAGGCAAATTCACAGTTATAAATGGAGACTTAACTCTCTCCTAAAAATAACTAATAGAACAAGTAGACTAAAAGTTCAATAAGGATACAAAAGACATAAGTAACACTATCAACCAACTTGACCCCATCTACTATTAATAAAATATTATGGCAAACAATTGCACAATACCATATCTTTTCTATTGCATCTCAACATTTTAAAAATTATTATCCTCTGCCCTGAGAAAAATTAAATTTAAATTCTCCCTAATAAGGTAAATTAAGTCTCAATTGTCTTTCTGATGAGAGAAATTAAGTCTTACATAATACGTGTCAGATAAGGTTGAGTTTTGGAGTGCCACACATCATTGTAATCCTCAAGATTTTTTCACTTATCACCAATAATCAACTTTCATCCCCTTGAGGCCAATATCACCCTATTAAGAATATCACCCTATTAAGTACCCACGTACTGCAGAGTTGCAGTCATAAGGACAGTACAATTCCATGTATAGAAATTCTAGAATGAGCAAAATTAATCCTATAATGATAGCAATTATTTTAAAAAGTGGTTGCCTACGGGGAGTGGAGGCACAGGTAAATCTCAGGAGTGATAGAAATATTCCATATCTGCATTGTCCGATTTTGATACTGGTATCCCATTTGTCATATCTCATGAAACTTTTTACTTGAAACCACTATATGTAGATTTTTCCTCAATTTAAAGATTGATTATATCCTGAATGGTAATGCCTAGGTTTTCTTCTAGGATTTTTATGGTTTTAGGTCTAACGTTAAATCTTTAATCCATCTTGAGTTGATTTTTGTATAAGGTGTAAGGAAGGGATCCAGTTTCAGCTTTCTATGTATGGCTAGCCAGTTTTCCCAGCACCATTTATTAAATAGGGAATCCTTTCCCCATTGCTTGTTTTTCTCAGGCTTGTCAAAGATCACATAGTTGTAGATATGTGATATGTGTAGCGGCGTTATTTCTGAGGCCTCTGTTCTGTTCCATTGATCTATATCTCTGTTTTGGTACCAGTACCATGCTGTTTTGGTTACTGTAACCTTGTAGTATAGTTTGAAGTCAGGTAGTGTGATGCCTCCAGCTTTGTTCTTTCGGCTTAGGATTAACTTGGCGATGCGGGCTCTTTTTTGGTTCCATATGAACTTTAAAGTAGTTTTTTCCAATTCTGTGAAGAAAGTCATTGGTAGCTTGATGGGGATGGCATTGAATCTGTAAATTACCTTGGGCAGTATGGCCATTTTCACGATATTGATTCTTCCTACCCATGAGCATGGAATGTTCTTCCATTTGTTTGTAACTTCTTTTATTTCCTTGAGCAGTGGTTTGTAATTCTCCTTGAAGAGGTCCTTCAAGTCCCTTGTAAGTCAGGACATAGGCATGGGCAAGGACTTCATGTCTAAAACACCAAAAGCAATGGCAACAAAAGCTAAAATTGAAAAATGGGATCTAATTAAACTAAAGAGCTTCTGCACAGCAAAAGAAACTACCATCAGAGTGAACAGGCAACCTACAAAATGGGAGAAAATTTTCACAACCTACTCATCTGACAAAGGGCTAATATCCAGAATCTACAATGAACTCAAACAAATTTACGAGAAAACAACAAACAACCCCATCAAAAACTGGGCGAAGGGCATGAACAGACACTGCTCAAAAGAAGACATTTATGCAGCCAAAAAACACATGAAAAAATGCTCACCATCACTGGCCATCAGAGAAATGCAAATCAAAACCACAATGAGATACCATCTCACACCAGTTAGAATGGCAATCATTAAAAAGTCAGGAAACAACAGGTGCTGAAGAGGATGTGGAGAAATAGGAACACTTTTACACTGTTGGTGGGACTGTAAACTAGTTCGACCATTGTGGAAGTCAGTGTGGCGATTCCTCAGGGATCTAGAACTAGAAATACCATTTGACCCAGCCATCCCATTACTGGGTATATACCCAAAGGACTATGAATCATGCTGCTATAAAGACACATGCACATGTATGTTTATTGCGGCACTATTCACAATAGCAAAGACTTGGAACCAACCCAAATGTCCAACAATGATAGACTGGATTAAGAAAATGTGGCACATATACACCATGGAATACTATGCAGCCGTAAAAAATGATGAGTTCATGTTCTTTGTAGGGACATGGATGAAATTGGAAATCATCATTCTCAGTAAACTATCGCAAGAACAAAAAACCAAACACCACGTATTCTCACTCATAGGTGGGAATTGAACAATGAGAACACATGGACACAGCAAGGGGAACATCACACTCTGGGGACTGTTGTGGGGTGGGGGGAGGGGAGAGAGATAGCATTGGGAGATATACCTAATGCTAGACGACGAGTTAGTGGGTGCAGCGCACCAGCATGGCACATGTATACATATGTAACTAACCTGCACATTGTGCACATGTACCCTAAAACTTAAAGTATAATAATAATAAAAAAATTGATTATATCATAATTTAACTTAAAAGAATATATTTTTATAAATTTGTCTTCCAACTAAATATGTACAAATTTTTGTACATAAATAAAATGTTAAATACATGCTAGTAAGCATATAAGGACTCTTGATATTCAGTGATAAAATATTTTCACTCTGCTTTCTAAATATTATATGAAGATTAAATCAAAGAAAGAAGAAATGGCATAAAGAGTAGTATATGGAAAGTGAAAAACAGAATGGCTCTATGGGTACTTGAAGCATGGTTTCTACTGAATGCATATTGCTTTCACACCAGCATAAAGTCAAAAAATTGTAAGTTGGAGACTATCTATCCTTTTTGATTTAGACACTTCTCAGGGATGGTGCTGTAAATGACCTCTTAGTTCATCTATATAGGAGCAGGGTTAGGTAAAAATGGAACAGATCTAAATTTCTTAGGTTCAGATGATTTAAGAGTTTTTTAATTTATTCATATATACACTCATGATGAGTTCATTCATCAGTCATTTTTCACTCCTTTCACTAGGAAGCAACAGGAAGTTGCTTAAATTGGAATACCCAGATTCTAGTTCTATAATTTCAGTTTATATCAAAGCCCTTATGTAGGAAAAAAAGAATTAGCTTGACGTAGTGGTAGGCACCTGTAATTCCAGCTACTCGGGAGGCTGAGGCAAGAGAATCACTTGAACCTGAAAGGCTGAGGTTGCAGTGAGCCGAGATTGCGCCATTGCACTCCAGCCTAGGCAACAAGAGTGAAACTTCATCTCAAAAAAAAAAAAAAAAAGAAAAAGAAGAAAACCAAACCAAAACACACACACACACACACACACACACACACACACACACACAATCAACTTTGAAGCTTGGAGGGCTGGCTGGCTATCATGAATGATGCCAGCGACTGGACAAAGGGTCCAGTGATTTAGTGCCTCCTGTCATGCCTAAGAGGAAAATGCTGAGCTCTCTGACACTTTTGCCTATTTTCTCTGGACTCTGCAGATTCTTTCATCTCATAACAGAGCATGGGCTGAAGGCAAACAGACACAATGAATGCTATGGATGTGTAGTTTTCATTCAATCTATTTGCTTCAGCCTCTTGAAACATGTTGAATTGTGGAAGGGGCAGCGGAAAGGGAAAATCTATAAACAGAGACTTTATCTTGAACTCCACTATTGATTTTGGAATGAGACCTGGAAAATGCTTATTTATGACCACCTGGATTCCACCATTAAAAATGAATTTTAGGGTGGAATAACTATTTGTTTAATTTTCTTGGCTTTGACATGACAATGCATTTGGTACATATGAAGTCATATTGCTTTATTGTGCAAGAGAAATTAATATAACCTCAAATCAGTCTTTCCAGACTCAGTGTTCAAACAAGTATCCTGGTTTTGTTGGAAACTGGTGTCCTACAGATTAGTAATGTGTAGGAAAACTGTTACTTTTTGATTGTGTGCAAAAGTAAATGAGATGTCATAAAATCAATCAGCTGTGTAAAGGATTGTCTGTCTTCTGTAATGAATGGTTTCCTCTTAACATTTGGTTAATTTTTCTTGCTGTGATTAAAAACTGTCTCTTGAATTCAAGCTATAGGTGATATATGAGATTAGCAGCCACTTATAATAATGTCACCTTGCTACTCTGACTGCTTTTGAAGTTGATTTTGGGCTACAACATATTTTTAAAAGGTCTTGTTTCAGTGACAACGTTACCACCAGCTGAGGTTTCTTCTTTTTCATTTCTGGAAAATAACTACAGGATCTTTGGGAAAACTCAGGTTGCTGGTTCAACTCTAGTTTGAAGGAGGTACCACTTCCCTCTTCATATGACTGAACTGGGAGCCCTAGCACTAGAATAATGAAATAGAGACCTAAAATAATAGAGCAAAGAGAAGATAGACTCACCCAACCTAATCCTTTGTTTTATATCTCAGGTAACAGAGGTCCACAGTGTGTAAATGGTTTCCCCAAAGTCATACATTGTATGTCTCCAGACTTAGCAACCAATCCCCTTTCCATAGGCTCTACTATTAAATAAATAAAAGTAGGACACAGAAACTTTATGTTTTCTTTGAGTATCATTTGTCCCCCAGGCTTAATAATATTTGCAGATAAAATTACAGATGTGCCAATTTTTTATCATTACTTACAAAAAATAGCCTTTGAAGGAACATGACTGAGGAAACTCTTCAGCCATAAAAAATGTGTGTGCCACTCTGTAATTTCATCACTTTCCATTCTTTTAAATAAAAGAAACTTCGTTTTATTTGAAAATTAAAGCAATTTGGAAAGTCAGTGATATAAAACGTGATAACCACGAAATTATTATGCTTACCTCTGTACTACTAGTTTCTGGGCCTTAATTATTAATTCTAATATCTGGAGCTCTTGGGATAAGCTACTGGTTATAGCTCTTATGAACATGTCTACAGTTTATTTTGTTTCCCCTCTTACCATTGGTCAGGCAATTCATTCCTAAACCTTATGTTTTCCTCCTTGGAATTTGTAAACTATCATGTACTTTTTCTGTATTGGTAAAAGGTCTTCCTTTCCCTGCCATGGAAATGGTGGCCTTTCACTAAATGCTTAGAACCACTTAGACAGGCTCCTGTTTTACTGCCAGAACCTATTTCTTCCCAAATACATAAGTCTTTGATTGTATAACAAACAGGATTAAACAAATTGGACTCATTTCATCTGACTTAGCAAATAGAATGGCTAGCCATTGGATGCAACTTCTAAAACTTCAATAAGCAATTGTCTCACACTATTATTATTTCTGGTATACCAATTCTCATCTATTACTAGTTACCTTTTTGTACTAAATTATAGTGCTAGTGCTTTTATTTGATGAACTTTAATGGAATTTTTAAATAGATTTTGAACTTAAATCAATACTGCATTTTAAGAAGGCTCTACTATTAAATAAATAAAAGTAGCACATAGAAACTTCATGTTTTCTTTGAGTATCATTTGTCCCCCAGGCTTAATAATATTTGCAGATAAAATTACAGATGTACCAATTTTTTATCATTACTTACAAAAAATAGCCTTTGAAAGAACATGACTGAGGAAACTCTTCAGCCATAAAAAATGTGTGTGCCACTCTGTGATTTCATCACTTATGAAGGATATTAAAAAAGAAAAATATATATATATATATATTTGAGACACCCAGGCTAGATCATGCAGTGGCATGATCATAGCTCACTATAGCCTCAATCTCCTGGGCTCAAGCAATCCTCCCTCCTCAGCCTCCTGAGTAGTTGGGACTACAGGTGCACACTAGCATGCCCAACTAAACTTTGAAAAATTTTGTGGACAGGAGGTCTCCCTATGTTGCCTATACTGGTCTCAAACACCTGGGCCCCAGAAGTCCTCCTGCCTCAGCCTCCCAAAGGGCTGCGAATACAGACATGAGACACTACACCCGGCAGATTATATAATTTTAAAAGTACCCAGGAAATAACACAAACTCTGCTCTTCTGTTAGGATAATATAATTTTAAATAAAAATTAATACGGTAATACAGTGAGTTATTTTCATATTGAACCCAAGTCTAAGTCCTCTAGCAAAGCATTTTCTATTGACTCACTTTAATACAGAACATTTAGCTCATAGATAAATTAATGCTGGCTATCGCATATTTCCCTTTGGATAGTTCCCCCCGCCTTGGTCTGGGACCAGCTATAAGTTATTTGGTTGCGTTTATTAGCTCTTAGAAAATGCTTCCACAACAGATTTTTTGCATAACTGCATGCCATGCATTGCATCTCAATGAGTGACATTCTCAGCACTGAAATTTAGAGTTTCTTCTTGTGCATTAACAAATTGTACAGTCGTGCTGCTGACCTAGCTAATTTGAGGAAAAGGTCTTCTCAAAAGCCAAGTGCTGCTACTGAATACTAACTTTGTTTTAATAATCTTCTATCGAGCAAAATAACAACAACAACAACAACAACAAAACCCCAGAAAACTCAGTCATACCTCATAAGGTCAGACCCATCACACACAGAGTCCACATGTATTATTAAAGACTGGCTGTGCCAGGTAATTATGTCCAATCTGATTTATAGCCTTAAACTATCAGGGATAAGTGTAAGTAGAACCATGTGAAAACTCTTCACCCATGTCTAAATTCTTTCTTTAGAATATCACTCTGGAGTACTATAGTAGTAACCATATTCCCTTAATACGGTTTAGTAGCATTTCCCCTGCTTATTTCTCTCCTTCCTCTATCACCAAGTAGGATTTTCTATTCTTGATTACATAACAGACAGTGGATTTTAGAGTAGCCCAGAACCCCAGAGAACCAACTTGGAGCTTTGAGAATGGCTGGTTTTTCACCCAGACTATACTCTGTACTTCTTCCCCATTTGGAGCTTACTTCATTTTGTTGCTATATATAGGTTTACCTCTGTGACAGTGGCAGATATGGCTAAGCTACATCTCCTCCTTTCATAGAATGAAGTTGTTGCTGGAAGTTCTGCTGAGTTAGGAACTACAAGTCCTGAACCTTACGCATCCAGGCTAAATAATTTTCATCAGTGGAACATGAATGGGATGGTCACTTTTGGACCAGGGTTCCTAAAAGTTAGTTGTGTTCTCGAATGTCTCTCCCACTCTCTCCCTTTTCTTTTCTGCTGGTTGTAGCAGAGGACACAGAATTTTAAGGGAATCCAGTGTCACAAGACAGGAGCCTGGTTCTCTGAATGACTCTATCAAGGAAAGCCTGTCAAATAGGGACTATGACCTTAGCGTTTTCATGAGAAATACACATCTATTGGGTTTGGGCATGGATACTTGGTGGTTTATTTGTTACAGCAGCTAGCATTTCCTAACTATAATAGTTTCATATGCTTTTATGTGTTTTCCAAGAAGTAAAAGTGATTCATTTTTGAAACTTCTTACATGCTCAATTCCCACTCAGTATCTAGCACAGTATTTTCATACTAACTGAGTAAAAATAAAACTGTTCCTTATTGAATACTAGCTCTGTGGTAATCACTATGCTAATGGGTTTTCTTATATCACACAATAATCTTTAAAACATGTCACAAAATCATTACAAGGAAACTTGAAGAAATATAATCTCTCCATGAACACAGAGAGATTGTGTACATTGCTCAAGGTTATACAGTTAATAAGAGTTTAAACCCATGTTATCTAATTTCATATTTCTTTTGCACTAAACTCAACTGTGTCTTTGCAAATTTCACTTATGGAGAGATTTCTCTAGGCTAGCTTTTTATTGTGCACAAGTTGTCTCATTTAATCATCAAACAAGCATATGCAGAAGGTACTCAATCACAGAAGAGACAAGACTATTTTATAGAGTGTATAAAATTAAGCAGTTTTTGAGCACTTGCACTGAGTACAGCTTAATGATATGTGAAATCCAAAGAAAATAGATTTATTTTCTCTTCTAGAGAGTGGTTAGGTAGCCAAACACTAAACGCACCTGGAGAACTTAAGTCATAATAGAACATTAAAACAAGATAGCCTGTAACTTGGATGTGCAAGACTTAACTAGAAAGATATTACATTAATTTGAGGGCTTCCAAAACAAAGTACCAGAAACTAGGTGGCTCAAACAACATAAATTTATTGTCTCATGGTTCTGGAGACTATAAATCTAAGATCAATTCATTGGAAGGGTTGATTTTTCTGAGGCTTGTGAGAGAGAATCTATTGTTCCATGCTTCTTGCCCAGTTTCTGGTGGTTTGCTGATAATCTTTCACATTCCTTGGCTTGTCGAAGCATTACCCCAATCTCTGCCTTCATCTTCACATGGCATTCTCTCTGTATGCATGTCTATCTCCTAATTTCTCCTTTTCGTAAGGACTGCACAAGGACTTACTTAATTAATGCATATTCTAATAACCTCATTTTAATTTGATGACCTTTGTAAGATCCTATCTCCAAATAAGGTCACATTCTGAGGTACCTGAGGTTGGGGCTTCATCATATGATTTGTGTGTGTGTGTGTGTGGAGGGGACACAATTCAAACATAACAGATAGTCACTCATTTACTTATTGAACACATAACCACGAAATACCTGCTGGATGCAAGGCACTGTTTTAGATGCTGGGAAAGTCAGTAGTGAACAAAACGGATAAGGTTCCTGCGCTAAGGACATGTTGTGTCATTAGTGCCTGTCTAGTCTAAGGTGCTGTCCACTGTACCCCTCTGGACTCCTTATGAATTATCTCTTCACATTATTATAACAATTTAGTCTCATATTTCAAATAGCTGGAAGAAGGTACAATCTGCCCTTTCAAAACCTGGAAGATAAATAAATAATTCAGCTATATTTAAAATATATTTTAAAAAATAAATTAATTCCATCTAGTAGTAAAGTTTGCAAAGCTGCTTTTTTTTTTTTTCTTTTGGGCCCCAGCATGACACTTAGTGAATTAATTTTGGCTGTTCATCAAATGACATAGCATACAACAAGGTAAGCAATTAACTCTTATTTAATGTAACATTGCTTTGCATTAATCTTGCATTTCTAAATTATTAAAATGCTTTACACACTCCAGGCCTGATACTTCTGGTGTTAAGCAATTTGCAAAATGATATACTAATGACGTTTTAAAAAGTTATTTCCACATCTGCTCTTTGCCAAGTGCAAGAGCCTAGTATATAGAAAATAATATTAAGCTCCAAGTGAATACAAAATAAAAGAAAGGAATATTGGGAAAAGGTTCAGCAGGGTTAAAAAGAAGGAGATTCTCACGGACAGCAGCTAACAGGAGTTATTCTGAAAAGATGTGTATTTTAGAGCTTCTCCTAGAAGGAATCCAGAAATGGGCCTTTATGATATAAAGTGACAAAATTAACACTTGATACTATAAAAGTCTGCCAATTTCTTGAGAAAAGAAAAATAAAAAATAGATTCTCCTCAGATATCCTCTTGGACCAGTAAGGCTCAGCACTCACTATTGTTGGCATCAAGGTGACATCTGTTGAATAGTAAGAGTGTTCCTCCATCTGAATATAGGACAGTTCTACGAAAACATTCTTAGAAACCCATTCCCAGAATTTTTTTTTTTTTTTTGAGTCAGAGTTTCACTCATGCAATGGTACAATCTCGGCTCACTGCAACCTCCTGGGTTCAAGTGATTCTCCTACCTCAGCCTCCCGAGTAGCTGAGACCACAGGCACAGGCCATCACACTCAGCTAATTTTTGTGTTTTTAGTAGAGATGGGGTTTCATCATGTTGGCCAGGCTGGTCTAGAACTCCTGACCTCCTATGATCCACTCGCCTCTGCCTTCCAAAGTGCTGAGATTACAGGCATAAGCTATCATGCCCAGCACACTCCCAGACTTTTTTGTTTCTTCTTCCTGGAACACCTTGCCTTACCCACACTTATCTTCTATTTGCCTAGCTAATCTTCTTAGCTTCAGTTGACAAATTTGAGTTACTACCTTTGAGAAGTTCTCCCTAAGTCCTCAATTATAGATTAATGTCTCCTGCTATTTGATCCCCTGACACAGTGCTACTTAGCCCTGTCACAGTCTCCACCAGCCTTCAGGGTAAATATCAACCCACTCATTTGTCTCTTCTACTACACAATGAACTTCAAGATAGAAATCGCATCTGTTTCACTGTTGTAAACCTGGTGGCTCGAACATAGAATTGCTCAGTGTTAACTTGTCAAAAGAAAAAGTTACAATGATAAACACTGTATCCAATTATTTTTCTAATAACCTTGTTATATTTAACTTACACTAGAAAAGCACAGTGTAGATTGAAGTCTTAATTAAATGAATAGGGATTTTCATTCACTCTTGCTGTTCTATCATTCATAGTTGGGTGAGATTTGAGAAATCAACCTTGCTGAGACTTAGGCTCTTCATAAATAAGATGTAAATGACAATAATAGTCTTACTTCACAGGTTGAAGATTACTTGAGACATGTATGTGAAAATGTTTGTGACAGGCTATATAAGTATTAGGTTTGTTCTTATCACTTAAAAAAAAATGTCACACGTCAGGAGGCATGAAATCCACTTTCGAAAGTAAGTATGCAAAGATCCCCAAATTCGTTTTTTTGCTAAAAATGCTTTTGGTAAATTATCCTCTATATCATCATCAACAAATATTTACTGAACTCATACTGGAAATAAAATTTCTTTCCTTGCATCAAAAACATTTGCATTTTTGGTGAAAGCACGGGAGGCTTGGCATTGTCAAATGCATTTTTTAATTAAATGACGAGTCATTTGACCCTTTTCACTTTCTAGATTGCAGCCTTTGGACGACATTTGTTCAGAATAGAATCTTAATGTTGTTGCTGTTGTTGTTTTCTCACTAAGCTCAGAGAAACTTTTGTGAGATAAAGTAATGAAACCTACCACTCTTTTTGACTCTTTTTATTGTTATTTTTTCCTTGTGGCACAATATCAGTTTACTGTTTTAGTTTCCTATTACTGCCGTAATGAATTACCACACAATTAACGGCTTGAAAGTACCCAATTTTTTTCTCTTACAAATCTGGAGTTCACCTAAAATCAAAATGTTGGCAGCACTATGTAACTTCTGGGGGCTTCACTGGGGAATCAATTGTCTTGCCTATTTCTGTTTCTAGAGGCTGCCTGCATTCCTTGGATCATCATCTCTTTTTTTTTTTTTTTGTACCAATTGTACGTCTTGCTTCCATTGTCACATCTCCTGACATCTCATGACCCTCTTGCCTTCTCCTCCTAAGGACACTTGTGATTACTTTGGACCTACCTGTCTAACCCAGGATAATCTCCCCATCTCAAAATTTTTAATTTAATCACACCTACACTCCCTTTTGTAATGTAAGGTATCACATTCACAGGTTCTAGAGATTTAGACCTCCTTGAATCCTAATGAACATCTTTGGGAGACCATAATTCTGTCTACTTCAATGCTCAAAACCTTTTTTTCTTTTTGAACTATTGCTTCTAAAAGCACCAGATTCACTATCATCTGTGATTATAAATAATCCTTTTTGGGTTGCAGTAGATATCTGAATTAGGTTGTATTACATAGCTTTAGTTGCTATGTAACAAATTAAAACTTTGTGGCTTGAAACAGCACAAGACAGTGATTATCTCACACAGTCTCTGTGGGTAAGGGATTCCGTGGTGGCTTAGCTGGGTGGTTCTGGCCCACTTTCTCTCATGAAGTTTCAGTCAAGATGTTGTCAGGGCTGCAGTCATCCGAAGGTCTCACTGGGCTGCAGGATCTGATTCCAAAATGACACACTCACATATATAGCAAGTTGATGCTGGCTGCTACTGGAGGCTTCAGTTCTTCACCAAATGGACCTCTGCATAGGCCTCGTAAGAATCCTGATTACACGGCAGCTGAGTTCCCCTGGAGAGAATAATCCAAGAAATGCCAAAGTGAAAACCACAGTGTTTTTTGATCTACCCTTAGAAGTCATCACTATCAGTTCCACAGTATCCAATTGACCACCCAGGCAAGCCATGAGTCAGGGCATAGAGGACTATACAACATCATGAATACCAGGAGAGAATAATCTTTGGGGGCCATTTTTGAGCTTGGTTGTATACATAGGTTTATACAAATTAGTGTGGCTTTTGGTGTGCTTGAGTGGTAAATATATTTGAGACTAAAGGAGACACAGCTCTTTAATTGGTCTTAATACATGACAAAAGGAAATTATGAACTTTTTCTCAGACAGAACTTTATTTCTTAATATATCCAGTCACATGTATAGTCTTTTATGTTGACAAATTATAGTTGTATATATTTATTGGTTACAAAGTGATGTTATGCTTTTAAAATATAATATGAAAAGATTGAATTAAGATAGTTAACATATCCATCACCTCAAATTTCTAACTTTTTAAAAAACTTTTATTTTAGGTTTAGGAGTACATGTGTGGGTTTGTTATACAGGTAAATTGCGTGTCATGGCGATTTGGTGTACAGATTATTTCACCATTCAGGCAATAAGCATAGTACTCTGTGGGAAGTTTTTCAATCCTCACCCTCCTCCCTCTTTGCACTCCCAAGTAGGCCCTGGTGTCTGTGGTTCCCTTCTTTGTGTCCATATATACTCAATGTTTAGCTCCCACTTATGAATGAGAACATGTGGTATTTGGTTCCTGTGTTAGTTTGCTTAGGATAATGGCCTCCAGCTCCATTCATGTTGTTGCAGAGGACGTGACCTCATTGTTTTTATGGCTGCATAGTATTCCATGGTGTATATGTAGCACATTTCCTTTATTCAGTTTACCATTGATGGGCATCTAGGTTGATTCCACGTTTTTGCTGTTGTGAATAGTGCTGTGATGAACATACACATGCCTGTGTCTTTAAGGAAGAATGATACATATTCCTTCGGAAATATCCCCAATAATGGGATTGCTGGGTCAAATGGTAATTCTGTTGAGTTCTTCGAAAAATCGCCAAAGGGTTTTTCCACAGTGGCTGATCTAATTTACATTCTCAGCATCAGTGTATAAGTGTTTCTTTTTCTCTGCAACCTCACCAACATCTGTTATTTTTTAACTTTTTAATCATAACCATTCTGACTGCTGTTAGATGATATCTCATTGTGTTTGTTCGTTTGTTTGTTTTTGAGATGAAGACTCTCTCTGTTGCCCAGGCTGGAGTGCAGTGGCACTATCTCAGCTCACTGCAACGTCCTCCTACCAGGTTCAAGCAATTCTCCTGCCTCAGCCTCCCGAGTAGCTGGAATTACAGGTCCCTGCCACCACACCTGGCTAATTTTTGTATTTTTAGTAGAGACGGGGTTTCACCAGGTTAGCCAGGCTGGTCTCAAATTCCTGACCTCAAGTGATCCACCCACCTCAGCCTCCCAAAGTGTTGGGATTTCAGGAGTGAGCCATCATGCCTGGCCTCATTGTGGTTTTGATTTGCATTTCTCTAATGATCAGTGATGTTGGTCATTTTTTCATTACTTGTTGGTCATGTGTATGTTTTCTTTTAATAAGTGTCTGTTCATGTCCTTTGCCCACTTTTTAATGGAATTGTTGTTTTTTTGCTTGTTAATTTGTTTAAGCTCCTTATAGATTCTGGATAGTAGGACTCTGTCAGATATATAATTTGCGAATATTTTTTCCCATCCTGAAGGTTGTCTGTTTACTTTGTTAATAGTTTCTTTTGCTGTGTAGAAGCTCTTTAGTTTAATTAGGTCCCTCTTGTTAATTTTGGGGTTTTTTCTGCAATTGCTTTTGGAGTTTTTGTTGTGAAATCCTTGCCAGGGCCTGTGTTCAGAAAGGTATTTCCTAGTTTATCTTCCAGGGTTTTTTTAGTTTTAGGTTTTACATTTAAATATTTAATACATCTTGAGTTGATTTTTGTATATGGTGCAAGGAAGGGTTCCAGTTTCAATCTTCTGCATGTGACTAGATATTTAATACAGCACCATTTATTGAATAGGGAGTCCTGTCCCCCCACCACCCCCGCCATTTCTTGTTTTTGTTGACTTTATTGAAGATTAAATGCTTGTAGGTGTGCAGCATTATTTCTGAGCTTGCTATTCTGTTCCATTGGTCTATGTGTCTGCTTTTGTAGCAGTACCATGCTGTATTGGTTACTGTAGCTTATTTTATTATTTTTTTTTTGAGACAGAGTCTCCCTCTGTCACCCAGGCTGGAGTGCAATGGCGCCATCTCAGCTCACTATAAGCTCCGCCTCCCGGGTTGATGCCATTCTCCTGCCTCAGCCTCCCGAGTAGCTGGGACTACAGGCGCCCGCCACCACGCCCGGCTAATTCTTTTGTATTTTTAGTAGAGACAGGGTTTCACCGTGTTAGCCAGGATGGTCTCGATCTCCTGACCTCGTGATCTGCTCGCCTCGGCCTCCCAAAGTGCTGGGATTACAGGCATGAGACACCGCACCCAGCCTGCAGCCTTATAATACAGTTTGAAGCTGGGTAATGTGATGCCTCCAGCTTTTTTCTTTTTGTTTAGGATAGCCTTGGCTATTCAGGCTCTTTTTTGGTTCTGTGTAAATTTTTACAGTTTTTTTCTAGTTCTGTGAAGAATGTCATTGGTGGTCTGATAGTAATGGCATTGAATCTATAAGCTGCTTTGGGCAGTATGGCCATTTTAATGATACTGATATTCCTATCCATGAGCATGGAATGTTTTTCCGTTTGTTTATGTCTTCTCTGATTTCTTTGAGCAGTGTTTGTAATTCTCATTGTAGAGACCTTTCACCTCCCTGGTTAGCTATATTCATAGGTATTTTATTCTTTTTTTGGCTATTGTAAGTGACATTGCATTCTTGACTTGGCTGTCAGTTTGGATAGCATCGGTCTATAGGAATGCTAGTAATTTATGTATGCTAATTTTGTATTCTGAAATTTTGCTGAAGTTGTTTATTAGCTCAAGGAGTTTTGGGCAGAGACTGTGGGGTGTTCTAGGTAGAGAATCGTATCATTTGCAAACAGGGATAGTTTGACTTTCTTCCTATTTGGATGTCTTTTATTTTTTCTCTTGCCTGATTGCTCTGGCCAAGACTTTCAGGATTATGTTGAATAGGA
This sequence comes from Pongo pygmaeus, assembly GCF_028885625.2. NCBI lineage: Eukaryota > Metazoa > Chordata > Mammalia > Primates > Hominidae > Pongo > Pongo pygmaeus. The sequence continues at coordinate 131,194,137 of NC_072373.2, read as the reverse complement.
GTGGTGAGAAAGGCCATCCTTGTCTTGTTCTGTTTTTCAAAAGGAATGCTTCCAGCATTTGCCCATTCAGTCTGATGTTGGCTGTGGTTTTGTCATAGATGGCTCTTATTATTTAGAAGTATGTTCTTTCAGTGCCTACTTTGTTGAAGGTTTTTAACATGAAGCGGTGTTGAATTTTATTGAAAGCCTTTTCTGCATCTATTAAAGTGATCGTGTATTTTTTGTTTTCAATTCTGTTTATGTAATTAATCACATTCATTGATTTGCATAGGTTAAACCAACCTTGCATACCAGGGAGAGAGTTTACTTGGTCATGGTGGATTAGCTTTTTGAAGTGCTGCTGGACTCAGTTTACTAGTGTTTTGTTGAGAATTTTTTCATCTATGGTCATCAAAAATATTGGCCTCAAGTTTTTCTTATTTCTTATTTATTTATTTTCCAAGACAGAGTCTTGTGCTGTTGCCCAGGCTGCAGTGCAGTGTTGCCATCTCAGCTCACTGCTGCCTCCGCCTCCCAGGTTCATGCAATTCTCATGCCTCACCTCCCGAGTAGCTTAGATTACAGGCACACAACACCATGCTCAGCTAATTTTTGTATTTTTAGTAGAGATGGGGTTTCACCATGATGGCCAGGCTGGTCTCAAACTCCTGACCTCATCATCTGCCTACCTCGGCCGCCCAAAGTGCTGGGATTACAGGCATGAGCCACTGTGCCTGGCCAAGTTTTATTTTTTGTTGTATCTCTGCCAGGTTTTGGCTTCATATGATGAGTTAGGGAGGAGTCCTTCCTCCTCAATTTTGTGTGACACTTTTAGTAGAAATTTAACAGTTCTTTATACATCTGGTAGAATTTGGCTGTAAATCCAACTGGTCCTGGGCTTTTTTTGATTGGCAGTCTTTTTATTACCGATTTAATTTTGGGACTTATTATTGGTCTATTCAGGGATTAAATTTCTTCCTGGTTCGGTCTTCAGATGTTGTATGTTTCTAGGGATTTATCCAATCTATCCCTCTCTTCTAGATCTTCTAGCTTGTGTGCATAGAGGTGTTCATAGTAGTTTCTGAAGGTGTTTTTTTTTGTTTTTTTTTTTTGTTTGTTTGTTTGTTTTCCTGTGGGGTCAGTGGTAAAGTCCCCTTTGTCATTTTGAATTGTGTTCAGTGGATCTTCTCTCTTTTTTTATGTATTATTCAGCTAGTGGTCTATCTATCTTATTAATTCATTCAAGCAACAAACTCCTGGATTCATTGCTCTTTTGTATGGTTTTTCCCATCTCAATTTCCTTCAGTTCAGCTCTGATTTTGCTTATTTCTTGTCTTATGCTAGCTTTGAGGTTGGTTTGCTCTAATGTCTCTATTTCCTCTAGTTATGGTGTTAGATTGGTAATTTAGGATCTTTCTAACTTTTTGATGTGGGCATTTAGTGCTATAACCTTCCCTCTTAACACTGCCTTAGCTGTGTCGCAGAGATTCTGGTGTGTTGTATCTTAGTTTTCATTAGTTTCAAGCAACTTCTTGATGTTTGCATTAATTTAATTATTCACCCAAAAGTCCTTCAGGAGCTGGTTGTTTAATTTCCATGTAATTGTATGGTTCTGAGCAATTTTCTTAGTATTGATTTCTATTTTCATTGCACTGTGGTCCAAGAGTGTGGTTGGTGTGATTTCAGTTTCTTAAATTTGTTAATGATTGTTTTGTGTCCAATTATATGGTTGCTTTTAGAGTATGTTCCATGTGCAGATGAGAACAATGTATGTTCTGTTGTTTTTGGGTGGGGAGTTCTATAGATGTCTATTAGGTCTATTTGGTCAAGTGTTGAGTTCAGGTTCTAAATATCTCTGTTAGTTTTCTGCATTGGTGATGTGTCTAATACTGTCAGTGGCATGCTGAAGTCTCCCACTATTAGAGGATAGTTATCTAAGTCTCTTTGTAGGTCTCTACAAACTTACTTTATGAATCTGGGTGCTTCTGTATTGGGTGCATACATATTTAGGATAATTATATCTTCTTGTTTAATTGAGCCCTTTACCATTATGTAATGCCCTGTTTGTCTTTTTTTATGTTTGTTAATTTTTTTAACTTTTTTTGTGATGAGAATATTACAATTATACTTTTAGTGATACTGAAATTTACAAATTCAATTATTAGCTATCTTCACACTATGTGATTGATCTAAAAAATAAATCAGATATACTCTTTTCTAACTTAGGAAATGCTCTATATTATTCTTTTTTTAAAATTGACATATAATAGTTGTACATATTTTAAGGGTACATGTGATATTTTGATACCTTTACATAATGTGTACAGGTATCCATCATGTCAAACACTTATGTGTTGGGAACATTACAATTAATAGTTTTTATAAATGTAGATGTAGAGGCATAGGAAGTAAATTTGAAAAATAAAAATTCTTTACATACTCCTGAAGAGAATTTTTAAAATTTTATATTTATTTCTTAAACTATGAATAAGTCCAATTTAAATTACATTTAATCAATTTGTAGGCTATGTATTGAACAAATGAAACTTACCAAAATAGAACTATTTCATGACAATATGACTATTCCAGAAAAATTAGAATACATATTTGTCATATAAATAATAACAGTTGTTTAAGGCACTACTTAACAGCTAAAATGGTGAGTGGTCAGGTGACCTGTGACCCATGATGTGTTACTTCCTATTGGCTTTGGAATGGCTGGTTTTACAAATTAAAGAGAGGGCTCCTAGGTAATAATTTCTCATTAGTCTTTGTTGATAGATTGTCTAGATTCCTTTGAATAAATGAAGGCTTCTGCAACATTGCCCAGCAGGTAGAAGACACTTGGCAAATCCTCTTCTGATGATATATTATGGGATCTACACACAATTGCCATTTTCCAGTTCTACTTTTTTTTAGACTGTTAACCTGGAGAACTAGAATAAATTGTTTCTACAGACAAACATCCAGGTTATAGCTTCCATTCACATTTAAGATAAAGTCTAAACATATGCAGACTTTCATGACTGGGTATCCGCAGTCCCCCCACCCGGTTCATCTCCCTGACCTCTCCAGCCCTCCCTCCCAGGATACATATTATTTTCCCTAACAGTATTAAATGATCAATATTTTTTTAAATTCACCAATCACTGTATCACCTCCATGACTTTGTATGTTCAAGCCTCTTCCTGAAATAATATGCGTATCATTTTTCCCCACTGATTTCTTACTGATTCTTTAGGTCTCAGCTCAGGTGGCTCCTTATCTGAAAAGTACTTCTTGAGCCTACCATTTTGAGTTATGTATCTCTCTTATGTGTCACGGCATAATTGTTATAATACTTATAACATGTACGATCATAATATTATAAGACTGAAGCTATGGCTCGTAATGCCCTCTCTGCATTTCTTTGTATCATAAACACAAAGTACTTTCTCACTAAATATCTGTTGAATGGGCAGATGGTCAGTTATATGTAAAAATGAATGGCTAAGGTACTAAGTCCACCAGTTAGAAACCCTGAATCAACCTGTAAAATTACCAGCTTGTGATTAACATTGAGGATGCACCTTATCTGACCTCGTATTCAGTGGGGTTACGATGATAAGTATCACTCACAACAAAATAACCTAGTGAGGTAATCCATTTGTTATAATACTTAAAGAAGACAGTAAGGCATCTCCAAAAACCATGAGGTAATGTTTTGTCTCAGAATTCTGTAATTTAAAGTTTTCAGGGGACATTTATAAATCTAGTAAAATTTAAAGTAGGTTCTCAAATTCCTGGGGCTTTTTTGGTTTCTTGAAGCCCACTATTAAAAAGTGGTTAACAAATCCTATGGAAAATAAACACTTGTTACTAGGAGAAGTAGTAAAACTTAATGGTGAATTAATCATGAATATACTTACACGTGGTTTCACTGTCCAAGGTTTCAGTTACTCATGGTCAACAATGGTCTGAAAATATTAAATGAAAAATTCCAGAAGTAAACAATTCATACACTTAAAATTACATGCCATTCTCAGTAGTGTGATGAAGTCTTGTGCCAGCCTGCTCCATCCCACCAGGGATGTCAATCACCTCTTTGTCTAGTGTATCTAGGCTGTAAATGTTACCTGCCTGGTAGTCACTTAGTAGCTGTTTCCATTACCAGATCAATTGCCATGTTATCGCCTTTCTTGTGTTCAAGTAAGCCTTATTTTACTTAATAATGGCCCCACAGCAGAAGAATAGTGGTGCTGTCATATTGTTATAATTGTTCTATTTTATTATTATTTATTGTTGTTAATCTCTTACTATGCCTAGTTTATAAATTAGATTATTATAGATAATGTATGAATAGGAAGAAATATAATATATATACATTTTGGTGTTAGCTACTAGATGTCTTGGAACGTATTCTCTGCCAATAATATATGCTGATAATACTATTGTATCAGGAAACTGATGCATTAAGAAATCCTTCCTATTTGATAAATACTTTAAAGGTTTTGAAGTGCCCCTATGTATATTGGACTCATGTTTCCATGAAATTGACAGACTGGATCTGAAGAAACTGAAGTTTAGTATGTTATTTGTCCAAGCCAGACAGGCAGACAATAAACATTTATTGATTATCTTCTATGTAGATACTGGTAATTTGAGCTCTCTGGCTTCATAGAGCTTGCAATTCTATAGGAAAGACATACATTAATCAAATAAATAAAAGTATACATTTCCAGTAGAATGCAAAAGAGAATTTCAGGGTGCAATAGCAGACTATTATCAGAATAAGAAGCATACTTAGGGGGAAAATTTTTGTGGAGAAAGAGATACTGAAAGTAAGATTAGTAGGATGAGTAAGAGGATGGTCCCACAGCAGAATCAGGGTTGGAGTTCCAATACCCTGATTTGAAATTCAGTTATCTCTAATGCAAGACATGTTAGCAAGAAAAATTTAGCGAATGGTCCACTGCAAGTTATTTCACATAATTTTATCACACAAATGAGAGAAATTGATTTCTAACTGTAGTCTAATAATCTAGTAAATTAATCCCTAAGAACATTTTCCCTCTGCTGAGGAATCAACTTAAAGTGAAGAAATGTAGCAAAGTCAAAAGGGAAATAGATATTTGGTCATCAATGATTTTTCTTCTTTAATATAATTCTCATTTTCCCTGCCTGGAAGTCTCATTTTTCAGAATTCTCTCTTGTTACTTTCAGAATTCATCACATTCTACTTAATGTGCTAGAGAATACTGACAAATTGCATACTTCAGTTTTATATGTAGTGTTTTCTCATAGTATATTTTTCTTATTTTCTGGTTCTAACAGGAACCAAAAGTGTTTTGAATATCTCATCATCTCTTCATTTGTCTTCCTTCTCTAAATGATAGAAAGGGTGGTAAGAAGAGAGAAGAAAGGAGGGAAGAAGTGAGGGAGCCAAAGAAAAAGAGAAAGAGAAAGAAAGAACCTCCGTCTTATCACATGGAAACTGGTTTTGTTATCAATAGGTGTGAAATCTTCAAAGTTGTTAGTGGTTCGGGGGTTGGTTGAGACTGCCAGAGATGCAGCAGAAACACTTCCTTATGGCACCATAGGAAGTGTCAAGACAGACCAGACACTTCAGCAGCCAGAAAAGCAGATTTACTGCAGCCATTCTTTCCTGGGCTATTTATAGAGACCACGATTGTTGTCAGCAAAAGTAAGTTTGAAACCAGGCTCTCTTTTGAATCTCTGTGAACATCTTTGAAGCTCTCCTGTGAATCTCTTTTGGGGTGGCTTTTCCCCTCCTGCTCTTGTAATACATCAGGACCTAGAGGTGGTGCAGGAATCCCTTTTGCTCCTATTATCCCTTCCAGAACATTTTATTTCCTTTCCAAGCCCTACTCTTCGAGTGTTAATCTCGTGTCAACAAATTACACTCAGATACAGCCCATCTACCAATCTATCTGCTAACTAAAGTCACCTTTTTCCTTGAAGATGTTAAATCCTGGCTTAGTGTCCATCTCTTCCACAGTACTCCTATCATAACTGTGTGTGATTTCAGTATTCATATAGGCTATTTTTCTAAACCCCAACATTTCCATTTCCTTAACTGTTCTCCTTAAATGATTTTTTTCCTCTAAACCATCTCTGACATTCATTCCAATGACTGAAATCAACCCATAATCTTAAATGTAAGCATCCTAATCTCTAAGTTTCTGTTATCTTTTCTGCTTATTCCTACTATTGTTTTGACTTAGTGTTTCAACCCCCTTCAAGAATTAAATCCATTGATTCTACCAGCTTTTTACTTATCCTTATGTCCTCCCTTCTTTCCTTAAATTCCATTGTTAATCTTCATAATAATTTCCTCAAATACACATTTACCTTTCATGTGCTTGATTGAGGCTTTGCCTCAGTCCTGGTTAAATCGAAATCTCTGCCTGTCTTGCACCTGTACCTGCTTAGATGAAAATGCATGGAGAAAAACAAACAACCAGGATTACTGGTCTCACTTAAATTCACAATTGATTACTTTAATTGTGCCTGTAAATGCTGCTCAGCAATAGTACTCTATTTCCCACTCCATTCATTTTTACTTTTTCCTAAATGAATACTTTATACTTCCTCTTCTCTCCTGAAACTTCTAACTTCCACCTCCTCTTCACCGTCCTCATTCTCAGCTGATAAAGCAATCACAATTTCCCAAGTTTCTATTATTTCTGTACAATCTGTGTTCTCTCCTATTACAATAGAACTGCCTATCCTCTGTTTTAACACCAACCTCTTTTTTCCTTTGGTGCTAAATCTCATTACCTTTTGCCCAATTAAAAGTATCACTTCAACTAACTCTTTTTTTATATCTGAATTGGTAGTTATTTTCTCTCTATTAGATTGTCGTTATTGGTATAGAAAAACGCTATTATTTCTTATATCTTAAAAAATTATCTTAACCCAACTTTCCCATTATTTCTCTTCTTTTAGAAAAGCTGTGCTCAAAACAGCTATCTCCACATAATGGCTTCTTCTGTATCCATTTTCTCTTACATTCACTATAGTCAGGCTCACACTCCTACTGTTTCACCACAAGCTTTCTTCAGGTCACAAATTGATGGGTTCTAAATCAAAGGTCAGTTCATAGTTTTCACCTTAACTTGACCTACTAGTGGAAGTTCACAAATTTTCTTATTTTCTCCTACTTGAAGCACTATCCCTCCTTGAAACACTGTAGTAGAGACAGGGTTTCACCATGTTGGCCAGCCTGGTCTCAAACTCATGACTATTCTAAATCAAAGGTCAGTTCGCGTTTCCATCTTAACTTGAGCTACAAGTGGAAGTTCACAAATTTGCTTATTTTCTCCTCTTTGAAACACTATCCCTTGGCTTCCACAGCTTCACACCTGTTTTTCCTACTACCTCAGTCTCCGATTCTTTCCCCTGGCTACGTAACATTGGGGTGCCTAAGGGATAAGTCTCACTTACTCTATTAGTGATCTCAGTATGTAAGTATATAGTATTTAATTTATTTTGGTTGTAAATTATATATATGTGTGTATATATATCTGACTCTGTCTGTCTGTCTATCTATCTATCTATCTATCTATCTATCTATCTATGCCTCTCTCTGTCTCTCTCTCTAAAAGTTTATGTCTCTAGTTTCAAACTCTCCCCCGAATAATGGACTCAAACCCAACTGTCTACTGAACATCTCTTAAGTGGATAACAAGCATCTTGTGTGTGTGTGTGTGTGTGTGTGTGTGTGTGTCTGTGTGAGAGAGAGAGAGAGACGGAGTTTCGCTCTTGCTGCACAGGCTGGAGTGCAATGGCGGGATTTCTGCTCACTGCAACATATTGCCTCCCGGGTTCATGTGATTATCTCTCCTCAGCCTCCTGAGTAACTGGGATTACAGGCGCCTACCACCACGCCCAGCTAGTTTTTGTATTTTGAGTAGAGACGGGGTTTCGCCATGTTGGCTAGCCTTGTCTCAAACTCCTGACCTCAGGTGATACGCCTGCCTCAGCCCCCCAAAGTGTTGGGATTACAGGCGTGAGCCACCGTGCCCAGCACAAGCATCTTCAACTAGCAGTTGTGATCACAACTCAGCTCATACTATTTCTGCTCAAAACCTGGTTCTTTTTTTATCTTCCTCATTTCAGTTAATGGTGGCTTCATCTTTTTGCCTACTCAAGCCAAAATCTCAAATTAATCCTTGACTTCTCTTGTTCTCTCAAACCTCATATTTATCTATCAGCAAATCCTATTGTCTATGGTTTTACAATGTATTCATAATCTGGCCAATCCTTATACTCTGTTACTATCCTCATCCATGCCAACACCATCTCTCACCTGGATAAATGTAATAACAACCTAACTGGTATCCTTATCTCTCTTCTTGCTTCTCTTTCTTGCCTATTCTTACATAGCAATCAGAGTGATTAAACATATTTTCTAATATTTATGACAATTTATTCTTTGACACATTTATTTAGAAGTGTGTTATTCAATTTTCATATCTTAGGGGACTTTAAAATTGATTTCTAGATTTAATTTTATTGTAGTTAAGGAACATACTTTTTGTGATTACAGTCTTTTAAACTTATTAAGACTCAATTTTATGAGGTAGCTTATGATCTATTTTGACAAATGTTCCAAGTATACTTAAAAGTAATATATTTTCGGCAGTTGTTGGGTGTAGTACTCCATAAATTCCAATCAGATCAAGTTAGGTAATAGTATTCTTCCAATTTTCCATATCTTTATTGAACTTTTTGTCAGTTAAATCTATCTACTACTGAGAGAAAAGTGTTAAAATTGTCAAGTGTATTGTGGATTTTCCTATTTTTTTCTTTTCCTTTTTTCATTTTTTTTCAAATACTTTGAAACTGTATTATTCAGCTAAATGTATTTAGGGTTGTTATAGCTACCTGATGAATTGACACTTTTATCATCATGAATTCTCTTTCTTATCTCTATTAATCCTCTTTGTCTTTAAAGTCTGCATTGTCTGATATTAATACAGCCATAGAATTTTTAAATTGGTGTTTGCATGGTATGTAATTTTCTATCCTTTTACTTTCAACATATCTATGTCCTTATACTTAAAATAGAACCTAAATGCTAAAATGGATCCTAAATGCTAAAATAGATCCTAGCCCTGTAAACAGCATTTAGTTGGTCTTTTTTCTAGTGAACAATCATTGTCTTTTAAATAGAGTGGTTTAGTCTATTTAGATTTATTGAAATTACTGATGTGGTGGAGTTTAAGCCCACCATCTTGTTCCTTGTTTTCTATATGTCCATGTTTCCTTTGTTCTACTGTTATTCTAATCAATATGTTATTAGAACATTTTAAAAATAACCTTTCATATTTACCTTCATGTTTCCCATCTTCAGTACTCTCCATTACTTCTGGTAGGTTCACATTTTTATCTGGGAACATTTCTCTTTGACCTGAGAACTTCCTTTGTATTTGTGTAGTGTGCGTCTGCTGATATTGAACTTACTATGCATTTATTTGTCCAAAATACCTTTATTTTGCCTTCATTTTGGGTAGATATTTCTTGTGGATAGACATGTTTCCTGGATATATATATATATATATTCATTCTAGGCTAGTAGACTTTTCCTTTCAAAATATTAAAGATGTTATCCTATTATCTTTTGGCTTCTATTTATTTATAATAAGAAGACAGCTATCATTCTTATGGTTGTATCCCTGAATATAATGTTATCTGCCCTTTGCTGGTTTTAAGATTTTCTCTCCCTCTTCTTTTTTCTTTTTTCGTATGCTTCTGTTTCAGTTTGATGTACCCCATGTGGCCTTTATATTTATGAAGTCTCCTGAAATTTGCCGGACTTGTGGGTTGATATTTTTAATAAAATTTAAAAATGTTTTGGCCATTATCTCTTCCAATACATCTTGTCCTCCATTTTCTCTCTGTCTTTCTGGATTCTAGTTGCATGTACGTTAAAGTGACATTATCTCACATGATATGGAAACTTTAGCCTGCGTTTTTCATTCTTTTATTTTTATTCTCTGTATGTGAGTTTAGATCATTTCTACTGACCTGACTTTGAGATTACTAAATTTTTTTCTGCTTTTTCAAGTCAGCTGTTAAGCAATTCAATAAATTCTTTGCCATAGAGAGATTTTATTTTTAGTTTAAAATTTTCCCTTTAGTTCCTTTCTAGTCTTTCAGCTTTTTGCTGAAATTCTCCATCTGTTTGTACCTATCTGTATTGTTCACTAAAGTTTTTAACATACTTATAATAGCCCCTTTAAATCCTTTACTGCCAACTCCAAAATTTGGATTATGTGTGGGTCTTTTATAAGCCATTTTTTTTTGTTGATGGATTTCAGCTTCTTGCATATTTAGTAATTTTATTGTATGCTGAATGTTGCAAATTATATATGGTAGAACTTCTAGATTATGTCATTTCCAACTCAAGAGAGAGCACTGTGCTGACCAACAGTCAAATTTGTGGCAGACACTTTGATTTAATTTGCTCTGAGTCCTGGCATGTGGTCTTTACTCTTAGGCTGTGGTCCTAACCCCTGAGGCATGGTCTTCCTAGGTTCTCAGTTGAATGCTCAGGTTGTTCAAAAAAGTGCCTTCATAATCCTTTGGGTATATACCATTTGGCTGGGTCAAATGGTATTTCTAGTTCTAGATCCTTGAGGAATCACCACACTCTCTTTCACAATGGTTGAACTAGTTTACAGTCCCACCAACAGTGTAAAAGTGTTCCTATTTCTCCACATCCTCTTCAGCACCTGTTGTTTCCTGACTTCTTAATGATCGCCATTCTAACTGGCATGAAATGGTATCTCATTATGGTTTTGATTTGCATTTCTCTGATGGCCAGTGATGATGAGCATTTTTTCATGTGTCTGTTGGCTGCATAAATGTCTTCTTTTGCAAAGTGTTTGTTCATATCCTTCACCCACTTTTTGATGGGGTTGTTTGTTTTTTTCTTGTAAATTTGTTTGAGTTCATTGTAGATTCTGGATGTTAGCCCTTTGTCGAATGAGTAGATTGCAAAAATTTTCTCCCATTCTGTAGGTTACCTGCTCACTCTGCTGGTAGTTTCTTTTGCTGTGCAGAAGCTCTTTAGTTTAATTAGATCCCATTTTTCAATTTTGGCTTTTGTTGCCATTGCTGCTATAAAGACACATGCACACGTATGTTTATTGAGGCACTATTCACAACAGCAAAGACTTGGAACCAACCCAAATGTCCATCAGTGATAGACTGGATTAAGAAAATGTGGCACATATACACCATGGAATACTATGCAGCCATAAAAAAGGATGAATTCATGTCCTTTGTAGGGACATGGATGAAGCTGGAAATCATCATTCTCAGCAAACTATCGCAAGGAGAAAAAACTAAACACTGCATGTTCTCACTCATAGGTGGGAATTGAACAATGAGAACACTTGGACACAGGAAGGGGAACATCACACACTGCGGCCTGTTGTGAGGTGGGGGGAGGGGGGAGGGATAGCATTAGGAGATATACCTAATGTAAATGACGAGTTAATGGGTGCAGCACACCAACATGGCACAAGTATACATATGTAACAAACCAGCACGTTGTGCACATGTACCCTAGAACTTAAAGTATTTAAAAAAAAAAAAAAAGGTGCCTTCATCTGGACGGATGGGAATGCCAATGTTTCCCCAGCACCGTGAGACCTTTGAAGTCTCTATTCACCTTTCAGTTCCCCAGCAGCTGTTTTTGCTTATCTTCACAGAATCATGCCCCACACATGTACAACTTAGAATTTGATCAATGACTTGGCAGGAAACTTCTATGCAAATTTCTCAGACTTTCTTGATGTAGTTTTCTCTCGTCAGAGCCCTGCCCTAACAACTCCAAGATGATATTAAATCCTCAAACTCTAATATCCATCTTTTTAACCCACTTATCTTTTTCTCTATCCAGTTATGTAGAGGTTTTTTGCTTATTCGATTTTCTGAAAAATAATTTGGAAATCTCCCCCAGAGAGAAAGCCAGAATGAGTGAATGAAATTTACTCCGTGAGGCTCCCTTCTTTCAAGGATCACAGTCTTGTGCTGTCCATTGTTCAATATCTGAAAACAGTTTTTTAAAATAATATTTTTTCCAATTTTATAATTCTTTATTATGTGAGGGTAAGTACAATATTAGTTACTTGATTGTGAACTGAATCATGATTTGTTATTTTTAATCATTTTCAACAGTTTTAAGTTTTCCCCTAGAAAAAACAAATTTTTAAATGACAATTTTTTTCAGTCCTAGGAAAATATGCTGTAGGAATTCTGAGTAATTAATATAATGAGATCACATTTTAAGTGCTTATGATGGTGGTTGTGGTAGAGATGGTGATGGGGTATGTATGTGTGTCTAGGGTAAATTCTAAAGTTGGAATATAAGACATAAGTTATATGTGCTCATAATTGTTATAGAAAATCCCTCAGAGTGGAGATTCACATGTTGTCTCTTGGGAAGTCCAACAGATAGTTGGCTCTGCTTCTTTGAGCATCAGATGACGAAGTTAGCTAGTGTTTATGGCCCATGTTATTAAAAAAGTTCTTTTATCCACAAGCCTTAGATCATAAAGTGCTTATAGTAGGAGAGAAACTTGGGAGATTGATGCCTACGGAGGAAACATTAGATTTATATTTCCTATCTTGTACCCTCCTTGGGGAATGCACTCTTTAGTAAAATGATAGACTTGTTTTCCTTCTATTTTTTTTTCCTATTTAGTACTGAATTTTATTCTCTCTCTCCTCCACCCTTTTTTCATATGTGAATTTTATTCTCTCTTCTTTCTCTCTCTCTCTCTCTGCCCTCACATCCCCCTCACTTGAGTACAGGGCTAGTGGCATTTTTCACAAGTTAAATATGTAGACTGGTCTCCAGTAGTGGGCATAGCCAGAGACCTGTGTAGATGAATTGGTTATAGCATACAGCTACAGGTCTGGGACCTGTTATTCTACAGGCTGATGAGTTTCTTTTCCCTGGTTGCCTGGCCACAGATATCATTCTGACATTCATAGTTATATTCAGGTGGTTTTGTATAAGATCAGTAGAAAACCCATGATGACTATAATAATAATTCAGTGCAAGTGCCATGCTACAGATTTTCAGGTATGGAGGATGTCAGGACAGTCTCTGCTATTTTGTCCCTTGAATCATTAATTCTAGTCAGCACTGATGACCATCTAATTCCAGTTTGTCTTGAGTAATTGGAGAGGAGATAATTAAAAAATTAGAAAAAAATTGAAAATATTTTTTTCTGCCAATTCTTTTAAATTTGTCAACTTTGTCTTCTTTTTATCATCTAATGATAGGTATAGTTTCTATATAGCTATAATTTTATTAACCCATTTATGCCTGAGGTTGCAGTTTTTTCAATTTTTGCAATCAAAGCTTGGCAATGACCTTGAGTAGTAGCATATAAATAGCTCCCACATGCTTAGCATTCCAATAGTGGAAAACCAGGCATAAATGGCTACGATAAAATTAAAGTATAAAACAAGCACACATATAGAATGTGTATAACTTAATTTGTTTTGATACACGCATACTCTTGTGAGATTGCCACCACAATAAAGAAAGTGAATACATACATCATCCCCCCCAAATTTCCTCATGTCCCTTTGTAATCCATTCCTCCTCCACTCCCGTTTCCATGAAACTACTGATTTGCTTTCTTTCACTATAAATTAGTTTACATTTTCTAGAATTGTATATAAATGAAATATAAAGTATATACTATTTTAATTTACTTCTTTCACTCAGCATAATAATTTTCATATTAATCTGTGTTATGTGTGTCAATAATTCCTTCCTCTTTTTTTTGCTGGGTAATTGTCCATTGTATAGACCTACCACAATTTGTTTTTCTCATTTAACTGTTGGTGGGCATTTGGATTTTTCTGGCTTTTGTTTATTACAAATAAAAATTCTATGAATGTTCATGTACAAATCTTTGAGTGGACATATGTTTTTGTTTCTTTTGAGTAAATATCTGGGAATAGCATGGCTGTGTGTATGGTGAATGCATATTTAACTTTTTAGGAAACTAATAGTTTTGGCTATACTGTTAGCCAAAATTGTGATACCATTCTATATTCTCAACAGTCGTGAATAACATCTTCACTTACCCTACATGTTCAACAACATATGATATGGCCAGACTCTCTATTATTTTTTAAATGTAGTTATTCTAACCTATATGTAGTGGTAGCTCATTATAGCTTTAGTTTGCATTTTCATGCTGCCTAAATATGTGAAACATTTCTTCCTGTACTTATTTGCCATTCACGTATATTATTTTGTAAACGTATCTGTTCAAATCCTTAGACCATTGTTTTTAGAGGTGGGATTTCACTCTGTTGCCCAGGCTGAAGTGCAGCTGCACTATCATGGCACACTGCAGCCTAGAAATTCTGAGCTCAGGTGATCTTCCTGCCTCAGCCTCTCAAGTCATCATTTGCCCATTTTTTATTAGGTTGTGAGTTTTAAGGGTTTTTTATTTATATAAATATAAGAGGTACAATAGCAGTTTTGTTACATGAATGTATTGTGTAGTGGTGAAGTCTGGGCTTTTGGTATAACCATCACCCGAATAGTGTACATTGTACCCAGTAAGTAATTTCTCATCCCTTGCCTTCCTCCCACTCTCCCACCCTTCTGGGTCTCCAATATCTATCATTCCACACTCTATGTCCATGTATTAAAATATATATTATTTAGCTCCCACTTATAAGTAAGAACTTATGATATTTGGCTTTCTGTTTCTGAATTGTTTCACTTAAGATAATGGTCTCTAGTTCCATTCATGTTGCTGCAAAAAATGATTCTTTTTTTTATGGCTGAACAGCATTCCATTTTGTATATGTGCCACATTATCTTTACGCATTCTTCCATTAATGGACACTTAGGTTGATTCCTTATGTTTGCAACTGTAAATAGTGCTGTGATAAACATACAGGTGCAGGTATATTTTTGATGTAATGATTTATTTTCCTTTGGGTAGCTACCCAGTAGTGAGATTGCCAGATTAAATGGTGGTGCTATTTGTATTTATTTGAGAAATCTCCATACTGTTTTCCATAGTGGTTGTACTAGTTTATATTCCACCAACAGTGTATAAGTGTTCCTCTTTTCTCCACATCCTTGCTGATATCTGTTACTTTTTGCCTTTTAAATAATAACTATTCAGACTGGTCTAAGAGGATAGATTATTGTAATTTATTTTTGCATTTCTCTGATGGCAAATGATATTGAGCACTTTTTCATATGCTTACTGGCCATTTGTATGTCTTCTTTTGAAAAATATCTATTCATGTCCTTCACTCACCTTTTAATGGGGTTATTTGTTTATTTCGATTGTTGAGTTGTTTGAATTACTTGTAGATTCTGGGTATCAATTTTCTATTGGTTGCACAGTCTGCAGATATTTTCTCCCATTCTGCAGATTATTTGTTCACTTTGTTGATTATTTCTTTTGCCATGCAGAAGCTTTTTACTTTAATTAATTTCTATTTGTCTATTTTTGTTGTTGTTGGTGGTGGTGCTTTTGAGATCTTTGTCATAAATTCTTTGCCTAGACCAATATCCAGCAGTTTTCTCTAGGATTTCTTCTAGTTATGGTTTCAGTTCTTGCATTTAAGTCTTTAATCCATCTTGAGTTGATTTTTGTATATGGTGAGAGATAGGGGTCCAGTTTCATTCTTCTGAATGTGGCAATCCAATTTTTCCAGCACCATTTATTAAAAAGGGCATCTTTTCCCCAGCATATGTTTTTGTCACCTTTGTCAAAGAACAGTTGGCTATAGATATGTGGCTTTATTTCCGAGTTTTCTATTCTGTTTCATTGGTTTATGTCTCTATTTTTATACTAGCACCATGCTGTTTGGGTTACTATAGCCTTCTAGTATAATTTGAAGTCGGGTAATGCTATGTCTCCAACTTTTTTCTTTTTGTTTAGAATTGCTTTGGCTATTCAGGCTCCATTTTAGTTCCATATGAATTTTAAGATTTTTTTTTTCTAATTCCATTAAAATGGCATTGGTATTTTGAAAGGGGTTGGATTGAATCTGTAGTTTGCTTTGGGCAGTATGGTTATTTTAGTGATATTAATTCTTCTGATCAGTTAGCACAAAATATTTTTTATGTGTTTGTCTTATCTACAGTTTCTTTCATCCGTGCTTTATAGTTTCCCTTGTAGAAATCTTTCACCTCCTTCGGTAAATATATCCCTAGGGGTATGTATGTGTGTGTGTGTGTGTGTGTGTGTATGTAGCTATTTAAGTGAGATTGCCTCCTTAAATTGCTTCTCAGCTTGATTGTTGCTGATGGGTAGAAATGCTAATAATTTTTGCACACGGATGTTGTATCCTGAAACTTTACTGAATACATTCATCAAATCTAGAGTTCTGGAGGAATCTTAAGGGATTTTGGTGTAATATCATATCATCTGAGAAGAGAGATAATTTAAATTCCTTTTTTCCAATTTGGATGCCTTTTATTTCTTTCTCTTTCCTGATTGCTCTGCCTAGGACTTTCACTACTATGTTAAATAGAAGTGGTAAAAGTGGGCATCCTTGTCTTGTTCCATTTCTTATTGGACTGCTTACAACTTTTCCCCATTCAGGATAATATTAGCTATGTGTTCATTGTATATGACATTTATTATTTTGAGGTATGTTTTTTCTGCTGTTTTTTCAGGGATTTTTTTAACATGAAGAGATGCACAATTCTATCAAAAGTTTTTCTGCATCTATTGAGAAGATCATACAGTATATTAGTCTGTTTTCATGCTGCTGATAAAGACATATCTGAGACTGGGTAATTTACAAAGATAAAGAGGTTTAATGGACTCACAGTTCCACATGGCTGGGGAGGCCTCACAATTATAGTGGAAAGGCAAAAGCACATCTTACTTACATTGCAGCAAGCAAGAGAGAATGAGAACTAAGCAAAATGGGAAACTCCTTATAAAATCATCAGATCTTGTGAGATTTATTTATTACTACAAGAACAGTATGGGGAAAACTACCCCATGATTTAATTCTCTCCTACCGGGTCCCTCCCACTCACATAGGAATTATGGGACCTACAATTCAAGATAAGATTTGGGTAGGAACACAGCCAAACCATATCATTCCACCCCTGGCCCCCCCACAAATCTCATATCCTCACATTTTAAAACCAATCATGCCTTCCCAACAGTCCCCTAAAGTCTTAACTCATTCCAGCATTATTAACTCAAAAGTTCACTGTCCAAAGTCTTATCTGAGACAAGGCAAGTCCCTTCTGACTATAAGCCTGTAAAACCAAAAGCAATTTAGTTACTTTCTAGATACAATTGGGGTACAGGCATTGGGTAAATACACCCATTCCAAATGGGAGAAATTGCCCAAAACAAAAGGGCTACAGGCCCCATGGAAGCCTAAAATCCAATAGAGGAGCCATTAAACCCTAAGGTTCCAAAATGATCTCCTTTGACTCAATGTGTCACATCCAAGTCACACTGATGCAAGAGGTGGGTTTCCATGGTTTTGGGCAGCTCTGTCCCTGTGGCTGTGCAAGGTACAGCCTCCTTTCTGGCTGCTTTCATGGGCTGGCATTGAGTATCTGTGGCTTTTCCAGGTGCACAATGCAAGCTGTTGGTAGATCTACCATTCTGGGCTGTGGAGGATGGAGGCCTTCATCTCACAGCTCCATGAGGTAGTGCCCCAGTAGGAACTCTGTGTGTGGGCTCCAACCCCACATTTCCCTTCTGCACTGCCCTAGCAGAGGTTCTCCATGAGGGCATTACCCCTGCAGAAAACTTATTTCTGGACATCCAGGCATTTCCGTACATCCTTTGAAATCTAGGTGGAGGCTCCCAAACCTCAATTCTTTACTTCCGCACTCACAGGCTCAACACCATGTGTAAGCTGCCAAGGTTTGGGGCTTGCACTCTCTGAAGCCATTGTCTGAGCTGTACCTTGGCCCCTTTTGGCCAAGGCTATTGTGGCTGGGATGCAGGGTACCAAGTCCCTAGGCTGCACAGAGCAAGAGGCCCTGGCCCCAGCCCATGCAACCATTTTTTCTTCTTAGGCCTCCAGGCCTGTGATGGGAGGGGCTGCCATGCAGACCTCTGACATGCCCAGAGACATTTGCTCCATTGTCTTGGTGATTAACATTTGGCTCCTCTTTACTTATGCAAGTTTCTGCAGCCTGCTTAATTTCTCCTCAGAAAATGTTTTTTTTTTTTTCCTATCAGATTGTCAGCCTGTAAATTTTCTGAAATTTTATGCTCTGTTTCTCTTTTAAAACTGAATGCTTTTAACAGCACCTGTCACCTCTTGAATGTTTTGCTGCTTGGAAGTTTCTTCTGCCAGATACTGTAAGTCATCTCCCTCAAGTTCAAAGTTCAACAAATCTGTAGGGCAGGGAAAAAATTCTGCTACTGCCTTTGCTAAAACACAGCAAGAGTCACCTTTACTCCAGTTCCTGACAAGTTTCTCATCTCCACCTGAGACCAAATCAGCCTGGATTTCATTGTCCATATCATTATCAACATTTTGGTCAAAGCTGTTGAACAAATCTCTAGGAAGTTCCAAACTTTCCCACATTTTCCTCTGTTCTTCTGAGCCCTCCAAACTGTTCCAACCTCTGCTTGTTTGCCAGTTCCAACGTCACTTCCATATTTTTGGATATCTTTACAGCAGTGACCCACTCTATTCTATTTGTCTGTTTTCATGCTGCTGATAAAGACATACCTGAGACTGGGTAATTTATAAAGAAAAAGAGGTTTAATGGACTTACAGTTCCATGTGACTGGGGAGGCCTCATAGTCATGATGGGAGGCAAAAGGCACATTTTACATGGCAGCAAGCAAGACAGAATGAGAGCCAAGCAAAAGCGGAAGCCCTTTATAAAACCATCAGATCTTATGATAGTTATTCACTACCGTGAGAACAATATGGGGAAAACTGCCCCATGATTTAATTATCTCCCAGTGGGTGCCTCCCACAACATGTAGGAATTATGGGAGCTACAATTCAAGATGAGATTTGGGTGGGGACACAGCCAAACCATATCACATAATTTTTGTCCTTAATTTTTTTATGTCATGAATCACATAAATTGATTTTCATATATCAAACCATGTATTTATAGTATTCAATAAATTATATGAGATAGTCACTATTATAAAATAGGCTGTGTGTTAGATGATTTTGCCCAACAAGAGGCTAATGTTCTGAGCTCATTTAGGGTAGGCTAGGCCAAGCCATAATGTTGGGTGGGTTGAGTGTACTAAAGTGCATTTTTGACTTCAATATTTTTAACTTACTATGAATTTATTGAGATGTAACCCCATCATAAATCAAGGAGCATCTGCATATGTGTTCCAAATATTTTCTTGCAGGCTCTGGATTTCCTCTTCATTTTCTTAATGGTATATTTCAAAGAAGAAACTAAGGCCAAGGCAGGTAATTTGACTTGCTTAAAATTTCCCAGCTAAAAATATCAGATATGGAATTTGAACTCAATTCTTTTTGTTTACCAAATCCTACCTCTTAGTCCTTAGGCTTTATTACTAAAGATTCACGAAATTATTTATTTATACTAAAATATTTTAATAAATGCCTCCTATTTTGTAGTTTCAGCACTTGAGTAGTGGTTCCATATAAATGAACACATGGTCCCCATCTACTTTAAGATCCCAAGCAGATATAAGGAAAAATAAAAAATCTAAAAAGATATGTTGAATGCTATCATAAAGGTAAATAGTACAGGTAAGGAAAACAATTACTGTCTAGAATTGTTGAGGAAATGGTCAAATAGAATTGCTGTTTGGTCAGTGTTCAAAAGATACAATGGGTATGGATAGCTGAAAAGAATAGTGTAAACATGGTAAAGCCAGAGAGGTGAAAGCAAGTGGTCTCTGCAGAATTGGGACTAAATATTAGATTGTTTGAGAAAGTGGCAAAAAACACCATTTTAAATATATATTTTGTTCTGATGATATCACATGCTTTGATGCATAGATGTTATCCTACAGATAAGTAACTATGAATATTATCTGATTATGATAGAATCATAGATTTTAAATAGTTATTTGGGCATAAGTTTGAATGACTGGCAAAATGAGCATGAGACTTGTGGTCAGGAAACAATTGAAAGCTTATTGTAATAGAAGAAGAGAAATTAAACTGACAGGAATTGATCAGGGGAAGAGGAAGGGCTGAATTTTAATGAATAATCGATAGTTCATGTATGGAATATATATCATCCTCTTCAAGTACAATGAATGGGCCAAATTGAACATAGTTTATTAGATTACTAGCTATGAAAAACCCCGAAGGGAAAAAGTACCCAACACTTCGCATATTTGGTAATTGGGAATCATTACGATTTTATAACATGGCTGGGCTATAGCATTGGCTCAAATGCCAACAAGCTGAAAAGAAGGCAAGAAGGTCTGTAATAAGGAACCAACACAGAAAACCCATATATGTATATAAAATGAGTGTATGACCCAGACGAAAGGCAAGGTCATTCTAATATTCTACAGTATTGCCAATAGCCAGGACTGTCTTAGGCATTTACATGAGCTGGGTGAAACTGCTGTAATCACTATTAAACGAGGGTGCTGCATGATATGTTGCTTGCCCCACACAGTCTGGTAGACTAATGTGTCCTAACACAGCTAGCCAAAGGTCTTAGAGAGCCAAAGGCTGCATATGTCCTGAGAAAAGTAACCAGAGTATCATTATTTTAGAATTGAAAAACAACTGATAGCATGTTGCATTGGATACACAGAACTAACTTGTGTATCCTCAAGTAGTTTATAAAAATCAATCCAACTAAAGACTATAAATTTTCTCATAAAAATCCAGATTTCTGGATTATCTTGAAATATTAGATGATCCGGTGGTGGAGGGTCTTAATTCTAGTATCACAACAATTGACAGGAGCTACACATAGCAACCTCCACCACTCTGTCTGGGTACATAACCCTCATTCATACAAGGAAAAACATATTCACAAAAAGACCAGGGTATCACTCATTATTGTTATCTTCTTGGTCTTGTAAGCATTTGCTTTCACAGTCTCTGATTTAAGGTGCAAGTGAAATCTCAAGTGCCAGAGTAATTCATAGCTGGATCCAATAGAGAAGAAACAACAGAACTCCTAAAGGATGAGTAAAGAAGTTGGAATTGCTTATTTTGAAAGATATAATAAGAAGTTTTGAGAAATATCATCAGCATGAAGGCTGATACCTGGAAAAGAAGATCTCAATTGCATTAAATTAAGTAGGCTTTCTGATGAGGTCCTACCTAAGGGAAAATTACCAAATGGTCAAATTTTACTTAGTGTCTAAAAAGCCACCTTTCCCTTTGCCCCTTTCTTTCTCTTCAACATTAAGTTATACCATCATATTTTCTGGTCTTTATGTAAAATGTGCATATATTTGTATATAAAATATGTATTATGCATATACATTTATAAAGTATCTTCTAAAATATTCTCAGTAGCTAAGAAGAATGGGATTCTATAATTATCTCTGGCTTTAATTATGGGGTACTGTCAAAGGCTTGGGTTTTAGATTCATTTATTCTTTCAACAAATATTTATTTAGTTCCTAAGGATCTAGTCATGGTCAAGGTTCTTTTTTCCTTGAAGCTTAAATTCTAGTAAGGGAATATATGTAATAAATAATAATAATACAAGTAAATATTTCTGCATATTGATAAGAGTTATGAAGAATATATGAGTTGTTGGGTTGGAGAGTGACCAATGGCTGTGAACAATGGCCACTTTCTGTGTAGCAAATTTCCCAGTGGAGATATTGTAGTTGGTTTTAAAAAGTACTTAAAACAGAGTGCCACCCAGTCACCTAGCTAGGACTTCACTGTTTGACTATTTCATATTCACTATATATAAGGGTCATCCCAGCAGTTATAATCTGCCGTGTGTTGCTATACAAAGATTTACAGGATTCAGCATATTTAATTACCTAATTGGAAGCACTCCTTGCATCCAATGGGCGTTTTTTTCTTGACACTTTTTTCCCCACTCATCAGATAAGCCAGCATTTTCTTAAATGTCTAAGGTGTGCTAAGGCCAAAAGGTTATTTTTAAAGCAATAAGTCTATAAATTACTAAGTTTTGTGGTGGAGGAAATAGAAGAAAAAATATATTTTGGAAGGGAATGAAGTATGGTAATCACTCTAGGCAGGCTAAATTATGGAGAAACTAAGAGGTAGGCATGTGGGAGGAGACTTGAAACTTGATTTAGTCTCTTCCATAATTTTGTCTGAGTTCAGCTGTCAATACGCTTAGGATATCCTGGCTTTGAGGCACTCTGTCTCTAGGATTAGTTTTTTCCTTCCAGAGAAGACATAATGTCATTAGAGTAAATCATGACTTCTCATATAATTGCTCATCTGCTGATAAGGAAGATAGGTCCACCTGATTCCAGCCAAGAGCAGATCGTGCCTTCCCTATCCACTGAGTTGCTGAGTTAAGCCTGATTCTGAAGCTGCATACAGGTGTTATCAGTGCCCTCTGTTCCTGTAATGTCTCAAGAAAGATTACAATAGAAATCAAGAGAGATCACTAGATATAGCAGCATAGAGAAAGAGAAAGCATTATTTTAGCTTGTGCACAAGGAAGTTGGCACCACAAAAGGAAAAGGGCAGGCTGCTCCCGGAGGGTAGTATGTGGATTTGTTTTATGGGGACTTTCTATAGGGAAGGATTTCATCAGGGCATGTATAGGAGGGTTTTTTCTAGGACTTGTGCAATGGCTCTACATGTTTCTTCATACACCACATGTAATATTACCATTTTAAATCTCCACCACTGGCTGTGTGACTTTTAGTATTAAAATGAGGGGTAGGGGCAATTATAAGTTAAAGTTTAAGTCTACCTGCACATGTGGAGCTGAAGGGAAGTCCCTATCCCCTTAAAGCAGGAACCTGTGGTTAATAGCTTCTTGGATTTTTTGTTGCTGATTGGCTGGAAGTTAGGTAAGCTACAGTTTGAGTAAAGGGCTTTTGATCTTTTCTCTAAACCACATCAAAACAGGAAATGAGCCTGTCTGCCTGTCTGGCCTACTCAGTGAGAATGGATTCAGTGATAGATTAGCAATGTCTGCCATAAAAACAGAAATAAAAACAAAACCACGAGGGCTTGGGACATAGAGTTGTGGCAAAATGAACTAAGAATGATTTATCAAAATGCTACCCTTTGGAGCTTCTTGACTTATATATAAGGCAGGAATAGCAGGAGCTAAGCAGGTTCCCAGACCAATTTCCCAGGATACTTGGTAGATCTTGGAATAAGCTTTTCATGTTGAAAAGCAAATAGGACTGAGAATTGGCCGCCCTGGGAAGGGAGGGGCCCTGTACTCAAATCTGTCTCACTCCAAACCTGTCAGAAGTCAAAAATCCATGCTTGAAAGAACAAGTTTTCGGGGTGTGTAGAGGGTTAATTAACTCATCCATTGTTTTCAGTGTAGGGAGATGGAAATCACACAAATAGAATCCTATTTAGGGCTGTGCTTGAAATGAATTGCAGCCTGGCAGCAAGCCCTGTTCCTTTAAGGGAGACATGAGCCTTGTTTCCCTTTATTATTCTTAATTTTTCATCAACGATCTCAACAATGTCTAGTTTTTTATTTTATGTATTTATTTATTTTTTGAGACAGAGTCTCTCTCTGTCGCCCAGGCTGGAGTACAGTGGTGCAATCTCGGCTCACTGTAAGCTCCGCCTCCCGGGTTCACGCCATTCTCCTGCCTCAGCCTCTGGAGTAGCTGGGACTACGGGCGCCCGCCACCACACCCGGCTAATTTTTTGGATTTTTAGTAGAGACGGGGTTTCGCCGTGTTAGCCAGGATGATCTTGATCTCCTGACCTCGTGATCCACCCATCTCGGCATCCCAAAGTGCTGGAATTACAGGCGTGAGCCACCGCGCCAGGCCAACAGTGTCTAGTTCTTAATATGTAAATGAATATTCATAGAGAGGCTGCCAAGTAGATGTTAGGCATTTTTATGAGTAACTGATAACAAACAATAGATGATGTTGAAGTCTGGATAGTAAAGCAAGTCTTCTGTGACATTCAGGCAGTTCAGCAAGAAGAAGATGCACTGACTAATCTTTAAAAACAGTTTTTAAAAATTTTAATATAATAAGCATTATTTTCAAGTAAACTTTATTTTAGAATAGGTTCACAAAATTCACACAAAAATTTGTGAATGTGGTATAAGAGAATTCCCATATACCCTAGTAAACCCAGTTTACCTTATTTTGGATATTTTACATTAACCTGGCACATGTTTCATAGTTAATGAACTCAGTGATACATTATTAATTAAAGTCCATACTTTATTCTGATTGCCTTAGTTTTTACCTAATGTCCTTGTTCTGCTCCAGGATCCTATCTAGGATACCATATTACATTTGCTTGTCTTATTTCATACTCTTCTTGACCATGACAGTTTTCTAGGCTTTCGTTGTTTTTGATGATCTGGACCACTTTGAGGGGTACTAACCAGGTATTTTGTAGAATGTCTCTTAATGGAGATGTGACTGATATTTTTCTCGTGATTAGACTGGGTTTATGATTTTGAGAAGACTACAGAGGTAAAATGCCATTCTCAGTGCATCACATGAAGGGTACATACTATAAACATGATTTATGGCTATTAATATTATTTTTGATCATCTGGTTGAGGTATTATTTGTCATGTTTCTCCATTGTAAAGTTACTCTTGTAAATCAAAAATAAAATGCTGAGCCCCTCTGACCATCTGTGTGGACCCTTTCTCTTGGCCTAGAGCATTCCAAAGTTAGCCTGAAAATCTAGCTCAGGCCATGATGGAAAGGGGGATTTGGACATGTCTCATTATGCCCACCTCCCTTTTGGAATTCAGGCCCAGCTGACTGGCATTAGCATCAACACAAACCTTAAGACTGATAAAACAGACTCTTTAAGTCTGAAAAGAAACATTTACAATCTATTCTCTGAAGCCTGCAACCTGGAGTGTTCACCTGCATGTTAGAACCTCTACAACCCCTTATCTTAACCCAGACATTCCTTTCTATTGATTTTAAGTCTTTAGACAATAACTTAACTCTCAGCCAATTGCCAGTCAGAAAATCACTGAATCTACCCGTGACCTGGAAACCTCCACTTCCAGTTGTCCCACCTTTTTGGACCAAACCAATGTATATCTTACATGCATTGATTGATGTCTTATGTCTCCCTAAAATGTATAAAACCAAGTTGTAGCCTGATTACCTTAGGCACATGTTCTCAGGATTTCCTGAGAGCTGCGTTGTGGGCCATTGGTCATTCATATTTGGCTCAGACTAAATCTCTTCAAATATTTCACAGAGTTTTACCCTTTTTATCAACACTCTTTTTCATATAATCTTTTCTGTATAGGAGTCACTATATGTAGGACATACTTAAGGAGTGGGGAGCTGTATTTCACCTTTCTGAGACTGGAGTATCCACCTATTCACAATTATGCTGAGTAGATGTGTCTATTCTTCCCTCATTTATTAATGTATTAATTCAATCTTCTATTTACATCAGTATGGAATCATTGTTTTTCTTTTAATGTATGTTATATAATCTGTACAATATTATTTATTTTCTTGCTCAAATTGTTCCAACACTGGCCATTGGGAGATCTTTTAGTTGAGCCCTATGTCACTTTAATATCCGCCCATCACATATCATGGGGTTCAGGACACATTACCCCAAAATATGACCTTGGCATTTGAGAAACAAGCAGAAGTAGGGGGATCACTCTCATCTTCCTGTCTTTCTTCTCTTCTGAAGCAGATCATAAAAGCTTAATCCAGAGGTATCTCCTTAAGCCTGGTCTTGAGGCTGAGGTCCTGAGGTTCTGGTCCTGAGGTCCAGAAACATCCTGTCCTTGAAGACACAGAGACATTAAGAAGAATCTGAACTTAGGCCTTGCTAAATTCACTCCGATTTATTACCATAAGATCATCCCGCCCCCTTGTTTAATTATACTTCTGCACAAGTTTCCACTCTTTAAACCTAAGCATAAAAATACACAAATTTCCCTGTTTCTTTGGGTCTTCATTTCTGAAGGGTCCTTCTGAAGTCATGTACAAAAAGTTAACTTACGTGCTTTTCTTTTGTTAATCTGTCTTTTGTTATAGGCGCCCCAGCCATAAACCTAACAATAGGTGAGAAGAAGATATTACTTTTTCTTCCCTGTGTGTGTGTGTGTGTGTATGTGTGTGTGTGTGTGTGTCAGTTCTTTACTGCTCTAGGCTCATCTTGTATATTTTCTGTCCCAGTCCTAGAATCAGCATTTCTTCAAGGAGCCCTACCTAAAAGGTAAATACTTTTATTGGAGAATGGTATTAAAACCAAGACAAAGGCACTGGGTGTGCTCACTGCTACTGAGGTATAATTGCTTCTATGCCATTCCCTTTAACCCCTGGGAAGCCAAGAGGGAGATTGAGATTAATCTCAGCAGTTGTAGGAGAAATGGAAGGATAACATGCCACTGGACAGTGGAGTGAATGGGAAGTGAGAAATTTACAGTAACAAGTAGAAAATGGGACAGAAGAAGTGAGAGCTTGAGATCAAGCCTGGGTGGTCACAAAATTATCCTGGGCATGTTTGTATCTGAAGCAAAAATTAAGTGACAATGGAGAAATTCAAGACACAGGACAGGGCAGACAAGTAGGAAAGCTAGATTATTTTATCTGGAAAACATAAGCAAAGTGGAATTATGTTGTTATGGTTTTCATTAATATTCTTTAGGGAAACATGACAAATTAAAAATGTCAAAAGCAATTATGCATAAGCTATCTGATAATTGTCTCTACTTTCCTTTTATTGGTAAGAAACTTCAGGAGATTTTCAAGTATGTGTAGGGATGATATTTATATGGTACTTTTTTATGATACTTTAAGTTCTAGAGTACATGTGCACAACGTGCAGGTTTGTTACATATGCATACATGTGCCATGTTGGTTTGCTGCACCCATTAACTCATCATTTACATTAGGTATTTCTCCTAATGCTATCCCACCCCTATCCTCCCACCCCACAACAAGCCCTGGTGTGTGATGTTCCCTGCCCTGGGTCCAGGTGTTCTCATTGTTCAATTCCCACCTAGGAGTGAGAACATGCGGTGTTTGGTTTTCTGTCCTTGCAATAGTTTGCTCAGAATGATGGCTTCCAGCTTCAGCCATGTCGCTACAAAGGACATGAACTCATCCTTTTTTATGGGTGTTTAGTATTTCATGGTGTATATGTGCCATATTTTCTTAATCCAGTCTATCATTGATGGACATTTGGGTTGGTTCCAAGTCTTTGCTATTGTGAATAGTGCCACAACAAACATACGTGTGCATGTGTCTTTATAGTAGCAGGATTTATAATCCTTTGGGTAAATACCCAGTAATGGGATCACTGGGTCAAATGATATTTCTAGTTTTAGATCCTTGAGGAATCGCCACACTGTCTTCCACAATGGTTGAACTAGTTTGCACTCCCACCAAGAGTGTAAAAGCATTCCTATTTCTCCACATCCTCTCCAGCAGCTGTTGTTTCCTGACTTTTTAATGATCGCCATTCTAACTGATGTGAGATGGTATCTCATTGTGATTTTGATTTGCATTTCTCTGATGACCAGTGATGATGAGCATTTTTTCATGTGTCTGTTGGCTGCATAAATGTCTTCTTTTGAAAGGTGTCTGTTCACATCCTTTGTCCACTTTTTGATGGGGTTGTTTGTTTTTTTTCCTGTAAATTTGTTTAAGTTCTTTGTAGATTCTAGATATTAGCCTTTTATCAAATGTGTAGATTGCAAAAATTTTCTCCCATTCTGTAGGTTGCCTGTTCACTCTGATGGTAGTTTCTTTTGCTGTGCAGAAGTTCTTTAGTATAATTAGATCCCGTTTGTCTCTTTTGGCATTTGTTGCCGTTGCTTTTGGTGTTTTAGTCATAAAGTCCTTGCCCATGCCTATGTCCTGAATGGTATTGCCTAGGTTTTCTTCTAGGGTTTTTATGATTTTAGGTCTAACATTTAAATCTTTAATCCGTCTTGAATTGATTTTTGTGTAAGGTGTAAGGAAGGGATCCTGTTTCAGCTTTCTACATATGGCTAGCCAGTTTTCCCAGCACCATTTATTAAATAGGGAATCCTTTCCCCATTTCTTGTTTTTGTCAGGTTTGTCAAAGATCAGATGGTTGTAGATGTGTAGTATTATTTCTGAGGCCTCTGTTCTGTTCCATTGGTCTGTATCTCTGTTTTGGTAACAGTAGTGTGCTGTTTTGGTTACTGTAGCCTTGTAGTATAGTTTGAAGTCAGGTAGTGTTGATACCTCCATCTTTGTTCTTTTGGCTTAGGATTGTCTTGGCAATGCGGGCTCTTTTTTGGTTCCATATGAACTTTAAAGTAGTTTTTTCTAATTCTGTGAAGAAAGTCATTGGTAGCTTGATGGGGATGGCATTGAATCTATAAATTACCTTGGGCAGTATGGCCATTTTCATGATATTGATTCTTCCTATCCATGAGCATGGAATGTTCTTCCATTTGTTTGTTTCATCTTTAATTTCATTGAGCAGTGGTTTGTAGTTCTCCTTGAAGAGGTCCTTCACATCCCTTGTAAGTTGGACTCCTAGGTATTTTATTGTCTTTGTAGCAATTGTGAATGGGAGTTCACTCATGATTTGGCTGTTTGTCTGTTATTGGTGTAGAAGAATGCTTGTGATTTTTGCACATTCACTTTGTATCCTGAGACTTTGCTGAAGTTGCTTATCAGCTTAAGGAGATTTTGGGCTGAGATGATGGGGTTTTCTAAATATACAGTCATGTCATCTGCAAACAGGGACAATTTGACTTCCTCTTTTTCTAATTGAATACCCTTTATTTCTTTCTCCTGCCTGATTGCCCTGGCCAGAACTTCCAACACTATGTTGAATAGGAGTGGTGAGAGAGGGCATCCCTATCTTGTGCCAGTTTTCAAAGGGAATGCTTCCAGTTTTTGCCCATTTAGTATGATACTGGCTGTGGGTTTGTCATAAATAGCTCTTATTATTTTGAGATATGTTCCATCAATACCTAGTTTATTGAGAGTTTTTAGCATGAAGAGCTGTTGAATTTTGTCAGACTGCTTTTATGCATCTATTGAGATAATCATGTGATTTTTGTCTTTGCTTCTGTTTATGTGATGGATTACGTTTATTGATTTGCATATGTTGAACCAGCCTTGCATCCCAGGGATGAAGCAAACTTGATCTTGGTGGATAAGCTTTTGATGTGCTGCTGGATTCGGTTTGCCAGTATTCTATTGAGGATTTTTACATCAATGTTCATCAGGGATATTGGTCTAAAATTCTCTTTTTTTGTTGTGTCTCTGCCAGGCTTTGGTGCCAGGATGATACTGGCCTCATAAAATGAGTTAGGGAGGATTCCCTCTTTTCCTATTGATTGGAATAGTTTCAGAAGGAATGGTACCAGCTCCTCTTTGTACCTCTGGTAGAATTTGGCTGTGAATCCATCTGGTCTTGGACTTTTTTTGGTTGGTAGGTTATTAATTATTGCCTCAATTTCAGAGCCTGTTATGGGTCTATTCAGCAATTCAACTTCTTCCTGGTTTAGTCTTGGGAGGGTGTATGTTTCCAGGAATTTATCTATTTCTTCTAGATTTTCTAGTTTATTTGCGTAGAGGTGTTTATAGTATTCTCTGATGGTAGTTTGTATTTCTATGGGATCAATGGTGAGATCCCCTTTATCATTTTTTATTGCGTCTATTTGATTCTTCTCTCTTTTTTTCTTTATTAGTCTTGCTACTGGTCTATCAATTTTCTTGATCTTCTCAAAAAACCACCTCCTGGATTCATTGATTTTTTTTGAAGGGTTTTTTGTGTCTCTATTTCCTTCAGTTCTGCTCTGATTTTAGTTATTTCTTGCCTTCTGCTAGCTTTTGAATGTGTTTGCTCTTGCTTTTCTAGTTCTTTTAAATGTGATGTTAGGGTGTCAATTTTGGATGTTTCCTGCTTTCTCTTGTGGGCATTTAGTGCTATAAATTTCCCTCTACACACTCCTTTGAATGTGTCCCAGAGATTCTGGTATGTTGTGTCTTTGTTCTCACTGGTTTCAAAGAACATCTTTATTTCTGCCTTCATTTCATTATTTACCCAGTAGTCATTCAGGGGCAGGTTGGTCAGTTTCCATGTAGTTGTGTAGTTTTGAATGAGTTTCTTAATCCTGAGTTCTAATTTGGTTGCACTGTGGTCTGAGAAGACAGTTTGTTGTGATTTCTGTTCTTTTACATTTGCTGAGGAGTGCTTTACTTCCAACTATGTGGTCAATTTTGGAATAAATGCAATGTGATGCTGAGAAGAATGTATATTCTGTTGACTTTGGGTGGAGAGTTCTGTAGATGTCTGTTAGGTCTGCTTGGTGCAGAGCTGAGTTCAAGTCCTGGATATCCTTGATAACCTTCTGTCTCGTTGATCTGTCTAACATTGACAGTGAGGTGTTAAAGTCTCCCATTATTATTGTGTGGGAGTCTACATCTCGTTTTAGGTCTCTCAGGACTTGCTTTATGAATCTGGGCACTCTTGTATTGGGTGCATATATATTTAGGATAGTTAGCTCTTCTTGTTGAATTGATCCCTTTACCATTATGTAATGGCCTTCTTTGTCTCTTTTGATTTTTGTTGGTTTAAAGTCTGTTTTATCTGAGACTATGATTGCAACCCCTGCTTTTTTATTGCTTTCCATTTGCTTGGTAGATCTTCCTCCATCCCTTTATTTTGAGCCTCTGTGTATCTCTGCATGTGAGATGGGTCTCCTGAATACAGCACACTGATGGGTCTTGATTATTTATCCAATTTGCCAGTCTTTTAATTGGGGCATTTAGCCCATTTACATTTAAGGTTAATATTGTTATGTGTGAATTTGATCCTGTCATTATGATGTTAGCTGGTTATTTTGCCAGTTAGTTGATGCAGCTTCTTCCTAGCATTGACGGTCTTTACAATTTGGCGTGGTTTTGCAGTGGCTGGTACCAGTTGTTCCTTTCCATGTTTAGTGCTTCCTTCAGGAGCTCTTGTAAGGCAGGTTTGGTGGTGACAAAATCTCTGAGCATTGCTTGTCTGTAAAGGATTTTATTTCTCCTTCACTTATGAAGCTTAGTTTGGCTGGATATGAAACTCTGGGTTGAAATTTCTTTTCATTAAGAATGTTGAATATTGGCCCCCACTCTCTTCTGGCTTGTAGGGTTTCTGCTGAGAGATCTGCTGTTAGTCTGAGGGGTTTCCCTTTGTGGGTAACCCGACCTTTCTCTCTGGCTGCCTTAGCATTTTTTCCTTCATTTCAACTTTGGTGAATCTGACAGTTATGTGTCTTGGAGTTGCTCTTCTCGAGGAGTATCTTTGTGTTGTTCTCTGTATTTCCTGAATTTGAATGTTGGCCTGCCTTGCTAGGTTGGGGAAGTTCTCCTGGATAATATCCTGAAGAGTGTTTTCCAGCCTGGTTCCATTCTCCCCATTACTTTCAGGTACACCAATCAAACACAGATTTGGTCTTTTCACATAGTCCCATATTTCTTGGAGGCTGTGTTCATTTCTTTTTACTCTTTTTTCTGTAAAGTTCTTTCCTCATTTCATTTCATTAATCTGATCTTCAATCACTGACACCCTTTCTTCCACTTGATCAAATCAGCTACTGAAGCTTGTGCGTGCGTCACATAGTTCTCGTGCTATGGTTTTCAGCTCCATCAGGTCATTTAAGGTCTTCTCTACACTGTTTATTCTGGTTAGACATTCATCTAATCTTTTTTCAAGGTTTTTAGCTTCCTTTTGATGGGTTCGAACATCCTTCTTTAGCTCGGAGGAGTTTGTTATTACTGACTTTCTGATGCCTACTTCTGTCAACTCGTCAAAGTCATTCTCTGTCCTGCTTTGTTCCATTGCTGGCAAGGAGCTGTGATCCTTTGGAGGAGAAGGGGTGCTCTGGTTTTTAGAATTTTCAGCTTTTCTGCTCTGATTTTTCCCCATCTTTGTGGTTTTATCTACCTTTGGTCTTTGATGATTGTGACTTACAGATGGGGTTTTGGTGTGAATGTCGTTTTTGTTGATGTTGATGCTATTCCTTTCTGTTTGTTAGTTTTCCTTCTAACAGTCAGGTCCCTCAGCTGCAGGTCTGTTGGAGTTTGCTGGAGGTCCACTCCAGACCCTGTTTGCCTGAGTATCACCAGTGGAGGCTGCAGAACACCAAATATTGCTGCCTGACCCTTCCTCTGGAAGCTTCATCTCAGGGGGGCGCGCGGCTGTATGAGGTGTCAGTCAGCCCCTACTGGGAGGTGTCTCCAAGTTAGGCTACACAGGGGTCAGGCACCCACTTGAGGAGGCGGTCTGTCCGTTCTCAGAGCTCAAACACCATGCTGGGAGAACCACTGCTTTCTTCAGTGCTGTCAGACAGGGACGTTTAAGTCTGCAGAAGTTTCTGCTGCCTTTTGTTCAGCTGTGCCCTGCCCCTG
Organism: Pongo pygmaeus; assembly: GCF_028885625.2. Taxonomy (NCBI): domain Eukaryota; kingdom Metazoa; phylum Chordata; class Mammalia; order Primates; family Hominidae; genus Pongo; species Pongo pygmaeus. Next base: position 131,161,645 of record NC_072373.2, on the reverse strand, counting down.
GCGGTGGAGTCTACAGAGGCAGGTGGGCCTCTTTGAGCTGCAGTGGGTTCCACCCAGTTCCACCTTCCAGACCGCTTTGTTTACCTACTCAAGCCTCAGCAATGGCAGACGCTCCTCCCCCAGCCAGGCTTGCTGCCTTGCAGTTCCATCTTGGACTAGCAGTGAGCAAGGCTCCATGGATGTGGGACCCACTGAGCCAGTCATGGGATATAATCTCCTGGAGTGCCGTTTGCTAAGACCACTGGAAAAGCGCAGTGTTTAGGTGGCAGTGTCTCGATTTTCCCAGTAAGGTCTGTCATGGGTTCCGCTGGCTAGGAAAGGGAAATCCCCCGACCCCTTGCACTTCCCGGGTGAGGCAATGCCCAGCCCTGCTTCAGCTCACCCTCTGTGGGCTGCACCCAGTTTCTGACCAGTCTCAATGAGATGAACCAGGTACCTCAGCTGGAAATCCAGAAATCACCCGTCTTCTGCATGGATCACGCTGGGAGTTGCAGACCGGAGCTGTTCCTGTTCGGCCATCTTGGAACAGAACACAGTATGGTACATTTTAGCCTCTCAAAGTACTATCACTTTGTTTCTCATTTTACTCTCAGAACCATCCTGTGAAATAAAATAAATCTTATATACTTTCACTTTACAAATAAGGAAATTTAGGGACAGAATGTAAGCAGCTAGCACAAGCCCACTCTTTTTGCAGTGGAAATAAAGCAAAAAGCTAGGTTTCTCTATTCTAGTTTTTGTTTCACTGCCTACTCCAGGGTTTCTCAACTTTGGTACTACTGACATTTTAGGCCAGATCATTTTTTGTTGTGGGAGTTGTCCTGCAGCTGTACCGTACATTGTAGGATGTTTAGCAGCATCCCTGGACTCTACCCACTGAATGTCAGGAGCAAACTTCCCCTCCCCAAGTTGTGACAGCAAAAATGTCTCAAGACATTGCCAAATGTCCCCTGGGGAACAAACTTGCTCTCTTTAGAGAACTACTAGCTTTAGTACAAAATCCACTTTTAAGCAATGAAGGCAGAGATGCCTCGCCTGCAAACTTCAGTAATGTGGATATCAAATATCTAAAAATTTTTAATCTACATTTTAAAATAATGTATTAGAAATATGTTGATATGAGTTATCTTTGTGTCCCCTACCCAAATCTCACCTTGAATTGTAATACCCAGGAGTTGAGGGAGGGTCTTGTTGGGAGGTAATTGGATCATAGGGACAGTTTTCCCCACGCTGCTGTCATGACAATGAGAGTATTTTCAGGAGATCTGATGGCTTAAAAATGGCAGTTTCCCCTGCTCTCTTCTGCTCCCATGGAAGACACGCCTTGCTTCCCCTTTGCCTTACACCACAATTGCAAGCCCCCTGAGACCTCCCCAGCCATGTGGAACTGTGAGTCAATTAAACCTATTTTCTTTATTAATTACCCAGTCTTGGGTAGCATCTTTATAGTAGTGTGAAAATGGACTAATACATACGTTATAGCTTATTATATCATTCACTAAATTGCAGATGTATTTGTTTAAGAAATAGGGCACCATTTGCAATAGTAATTTAAAGTAGAAATCACAAAAGTGCTGATTTTATGATTATAAATTAGTATAGAATAAAATTCAGTCAGGTTACAGGATATAGGTATAAGGATTTCAGTCAAGATCAAATTCACTGAATGGGAAGGCACTGTTCTCTGTGGCCATTTTAATTATATTTTTGAATTAATTACATAAACAGTACTGTAGAATTACTTGTTAAGCATTTGACAAAGGTAAAGAAATAACTGAAGTATTTTTTTAAATGACAACAAATTTGCACATTCCAGATTTCACTTTTCCACATTCACTTTTAATCTCACACATTTACATTTATGATTTTTACATAACAGTAATTGTAGGGTATAATTTGTATCTTTTTTAACATAAAATTATATCATAAACATTTTTCCTGTTGCTACAGAATGTGCATAATTATCATTTAATGCCTACATAATATTCTATATAATTGGTAAGCCATAATTCATTTAACTGTTCTCCTATTGCTGTATTTAGGTTGTTTTTGCTATCACAAATAACACTGCTACAATCATCTTTGCGATTATTAAATCATATTACTTTTGGAGACAGATTTACAGGAATGAAATTACTGAGTCAAGGTTATTCACATTTTAGTGGCTCATGAAATGCAATGCCAAAGTGCTTTCCAAAGGGATTTACACTGCCAGCAGAAATATATATTTGCATCAGAAATATTACATTCTTACCAGAATTAGGCATTTTAATCTTTTCTGTGTTTTATAACTGAATTGTTACAAAATTTATTTTGAGTCTTTCATTTTTGATGCCGGAATACACACACACACACACACACACACAAACACCCCAAAATTTCAAAATAATTGCCATGAGTTTGTATCAGGATATAAACAGTATAAACAATTCTCTGACAACATCTGGATTAACTTGGATATAAGAGAATTTAGCTTACTGTTGCTTCTGTTATCCTTCCAATGTTCCTGGGAATTTGGTGAATTAGAAATAGAAAGCAATAATGAAAAAAAAAAGAGTTGAAAAGCAGCAATGTTATTTTTCAAAATATATGTTGTTAAAGTGAACAGTGTTAGAGTTTCAATTGATGGTGGCCCAGCTGTTACGTCTATGTGTCTTCAGTATTTCAAGATTAGAACCAAGTACTCAGAATAAATATAAAGGCATCTGAAAAGGTATGGATCTGGTCCCAGATACTGTCACCGTATGTCTTATGAAATTCCCATTTAAAAATACGAAGTCTATATCATTTGACTTATCTGGTATAATATACAAGTTGTTCTCCTATAACACAAAACAATGAATCATAAATAAAGCAAGCTAGCTAAGATTGCATGAAATTTTTATAGCATTGAAGCTTCACATTCAATCACTGCAATTTAGGATCCCAGAGGTTTAAATTTCATTTGTAATAAAACTGTTTTAACATCAAACCATATGCTAGAATCATTCTCTAAGAGAGCAAATATTATTATTTGAGATCTGTTTGGGCACTTGAAGATTATTCTTCATCATGACATCCATGAACGTCACATTTCACTTTTTTACTTTTAGTAGTGAGAAAAAAAATATTAGACTTCAAGATATACTTATCCACAATCATAGATATACTTATCCATAATCATAGTACCACTTTTGATGATCAGATGACTTTAATTTGAGCCATAAATAAAGGGCCATCTGAAATCAGGAGTGCAGCAAATAAGTCAGAGTAGCAGCAATGAAAACATCCATCACAAAGCCCAGACATTTTTTTTATATGACAGAAGTAGAGTCCATTTCTGCCTAATTGACTTAATTTTACATACAATAACACCATGGTTATCTGTGTTACACTGGCATCCTTTAGTTCTTCTGCAGGGCATAACTATAAGAGATGAAATTTCAAGACAGTGGATAGCTGTTATGGTTTGAATTGTGTTTCACCCCCCAAATTCATATGTTGAAGTCCCAATCTCTAATGTAACTGTGTTTGGAAATTGAGCCTTTAGGGAGGCAATTAAGGTTCAATCAGGTCATAAAGATGGAGCCCAAATCCTGTGTAACTGGTGTCCTTATAAAAAGAGACACCATAGATCTCTCTCTCCACTGTGTGTATGGAGAAGGCAGCCATCTGCAACCCATGGAGAGAGCTCTCACAAGACACTAATCCCGCTGGCACCTTGATCTTGGACTTCCAATCTCCAGAACTGTGAGAAAATAAATTTCTGTTGTTTAAGTCACTCAGTCTGTGATATTCTTTTATAGCAGCCTGAGTTGACAAATACAATAGCAGACTGGAAGTAGGTGAGCAAGTTTCTAAGATAGTTTTCAAGACAAGAAATAACAAGAATTAACAGCAAAGGGCAGATAAAGCCATAAGAAAAGGTGAACAGAAAAAATAAATAAATAAACAATCATAGTTTCTGAGATTCTTTAGATCAAGGGACTCAACTCCCCTATATAGCTCTTTATAACTTTCAAGAACTTCATTAGAGCACCAACAAATGATTCATGTTCAAAAGGTATGTTGGGTTAAATTATGTGTATATGTGTACCAAGCCAGAATGTGAGCAATATTATTTTAAAAGATGGCTAAAATATTAAATACAGGCTGGGTGCGGTGGCTCACGCCTGTAATCCCAGCACTTTGGGAGGCTGAGGCGGGTGAATCACCTGAGGTCAGGAGTTCGACACCAGCCTGGCCCACATGGCGAAACCTGTCTCTACTAAAAATAAAAAAAGTTAGCCAGGCATGGTGGTGAACGCCTATAATCCCAACTACTCAGGGGCTGAGACAGGAGAATCACTTGAACCTGGGAGGCGGAGGTTGCAGTGAGGTGAGATTGTGCCACTGCACTCCAGTTTGGGTGACAGAGTGAGACTCCATCTCAAAAAAAAAAAAAAAAAATCAAATACAAATAACTTTGAAAAAAATCACTTTTCCTCATCCTCCTTCCTCTGAATAGCTGAAGTGATACTCTAATACAAATACTTTTCTATCCATTGATCAGAACAGTATTTTTAAATTTGGCCATAAGAAAATAAGTGACCAAGAGAAATAAATCTAATAATTAACAGGAGACTACAAAGTTTTTTGCTGTGTATTAATATAAAGTAGGGACAATATTTATTTTAAAAAGAAGGCAAATATATGGGATTTTATTCATATATATGGGGTTTTATATATGTGTATATAGGTGTGTGTATGTATGTATTAAAAATAGGTGTATATCTGTATGTATTAAAACATATATGTACCAAATACGTATATATACACACACAGCCCTATTTATATGTATAGACAGGACTGCCTGTTTATATTTACATATAGGGATATATATGCGGGTGTGTGGGTTTGTATATATATCCCTATATATAAATATAGACAGGCAGTCATATACACACACACATCTATGTATCCCTATATATAAATATAGACAGGCAGTCTTTACTTTGTACAGCAGTGTGAGACCAGAAAAAGACCATGCAAGCTGAAACCATGCAAAGTGATCTAATAAGCAATGGAAAAAAATTATAATTAATGTTACCTTTAAACATTTTGTTAAAGTATTTAAAACTCTCTTACTGACAGTTTTAAATACAGAGAAAAATAAAAAATATCTGATATTTATTCCATACTCTGTTATCTAAAACAGAAATGTTGAGAATTAAATGTCTTATTTCTTTGTAAAAATTTTATCGAGTAGTTTTGTTACAGACCGAATGTTTGTGTTTCCCATAAATTCGAATGTTGATGCTCTAATCTCCAATGTGATGGTGTTTGGAGGTGGGGCCTTTGAGAGGAAATTAGGTTTAGATTAGGTCCTGAGTGTGGGGCCTTCATGATGGGATTAGTATCTTTACAAAAGGAAGAAGAAACCAGAGCTCACTCTCTCTCTCACCATGTAAGACAGGTAGAAGGCACAGGGAGAAGGCATCTGTCTGCAAGCCAGCAAGAGAGCTCTCCCCAGAACCTGACCATTGTAGCTGGCACTCTGATTTCGGATTTCCTAGTCTCCAGAACTGTGAGAAATAAATGTCTGTTACAGTCAAGTGCCACATACTGATGATGTTTCAATCAGTGACAGACCACACCTATGACGCTGGTCCCATAAGATTATAATACCATATTTTTACCATAACTTTTCTATGTTTAGATACATTAGATGCACAAATACTTACCATTGTGTTACAACTGCCTGGAGTATCCAGTCCAGTAACATACTGTACAGGTCTGTAGCCTACGAGCAATAGGTTATGTATCTTATAGTCTAGGTATGCAGTAGGCTCTAGCATCTAGATTTGTGTCAGTACACACCATGATGTTCACATGGCAAAATAGCCTAATGATGTGTTTCTCAGTACATGTCCCTGTCCTTAAGTGATGCATGACTGTATTTAAGCCACTCAGTCTATGGTAGTTTGTCACTACATCCCAAGCTAAGACAAGTTTGAACAGTGTTTACCACCACCTTCTTGTCATGTAACTTAGGATATGGGGCAAGCATCTTTTCTATGTCTACACTAATTGTCATATCCTTTTCTACATTTGGATCCATTACTAATTAATTTTTTATCCTTTGTATTTTCAGTGTTGTGAAATATCTCCAAGAATTCCTTTAATGTGATTTTTTTTTAATCAGAATTATTTCCTCTACGATATCTTCATCTTCTTCATCACAAACTTTTCTCCCATTTATATCAATAAGCTCATTTTCACTAAGTTTCTCTGGATGCATTTCTAGAGTCTCTCAGATGGTGGTGGTAGTTTCAGCATTTCCAAGGTTGGCTATGCTATGCCTTTTATAAGTGTATTTATGTTCAATATTCAAATTTCACTTTCAGTATTGCCACCTTTTTGTCTTTGCTGTAGTTCCATTTTTGTTGACCAGATCCTGGTTAAATTATGCATTCTTCTGTAAGATGTCATGTGAATTTATTACAGGGAGACAAGGAGTCAACACATACATGCTTTGCTGTCTGTGCATGAACAGAATAGCAAATATTCAGTGACAGATCACTGGAAGACTTTGAAGGAAGTGAGATGACTGGTCACTAATCATATGTGCATTTGTTATTTTTATGGTGATTTCTGGACTGAAGAACTGGCAACAAAGTTTGTACATTTAATCGTTACTCTCAGTTATTATACTGTAACTAAAATTTGAACGCTGTTTCGGGGGGAGTAGTGTTATCTAAATCATAGTAACTGAAATTTCTAAAAATCAGAATTATACAAAGCAAGCACATGCATACATATACACACACACATCACACGTACATATATAGAATCAATGTGTCGTAACCTGATCTTATATTTTAGTTACTTTCCTATTCTTTCTGCCTAGGTGGTTTTTCTCCTTTATTTTATTTCTGCTTGTAAAATTATGTTCTCTTCCTTCATTATTGCCTATTGGAGAAGATCTAGGAAATTTGTCTGTAAACAAAACTTCAGCAAGCTCCCCGTTGCTGTCAGGTGCTGGGCAGACAGTTCTCTAGACAGCCATCACAAAGGCATTTTGGAATCTACTCAGTGACTGGTGGCATGGCCATTCTTTTTCAGTTACAACAAACTTGCTTTCTATTGCCATTTGTGGGTTTCTCATGTTTATCAGAATAAATCGGTACTTGACAAGTTAGAAACTCAACTCTGGGGAGTACTGCTTGAACAAGTTTAGCAGCAGTAAAAGTTTATGTTATATTGAATGAAAAACGGCCCTTTTTCTCCACCCATCTCTGTGTTTGCCTCTTTGTAATGTGACTTTGTAGCTCCTCCCTCACTTCTTGAATCTGGCTGGCCTTGGGACTTGCCTTGGCCAATTGACTGAGATGGCCAAGTAACAATGTACTACTGCTTTGCATGCCTCTACTCTCTTAGCCCATTCTGCCAAAGAGCCTCCCTAGCCTGATGGAGTTTGAGAGACCACATAGAGAAAAATTAAGTTGTCCCAAGAGAAGCCATCCTAGACCAGCATACAGCCAGATGACTCCCATATATGAGACAGCTCAGTGAAGATCAGCCAGAGCCTCCCAACCCGATCATGGCTGCATGAAAATTTCAGCTCAGACCAGAAAAGGGACTCGGCTGAACCACAGACTTGTGAAGGATAGTAAATGTTTATTATATAGAATTTTAGGGTTTTAAAAATTACCAATAGTTGAATAATACAATACTGTTTATGGGGGCACTGCTTTTTGTTTTCTTAAATTAACCTAGCTGCTGTTGTAATCTATAAAAATGCCCTTTCTTTAGTCCTCAGCAGCAGATTAACTCCAAGCCAGTTCTACTTGAACTTAAAACAGATCTCTTACAGCTCCATCATCAGAGCTGCTGAAGTGTACAATCTGGAAGGGCAGAGGCCAGATCTTTCTATGCACTGTTTAGTCAGCACATTGCAAATTATCTGCTTCACAAGATCATTCAATAAATATGCCAAATGAATGAAGGCTGAAAGTGCTTCTTGACAAGGAGCAATACATCTAGGGATACCTGATTAATGCTCAAAACATCTCACCATTTTGAAAAGGTTTTACTTTAAAACAAAATTCAATTAAAATTTCATTTTTGCTCCTCTTGAGAAGAAAAAATAATTGTGTCTACAAGCAATAGAGTTCCCATGCAAAAATGAGAACATACTTATAAATGAAATAATATGAAGGTAATCATGCCAGAGCATGGCACCTGTCCATATCACTCATCTAAAGAATGAGGCCCTTGAGACATGGCTTTGAGTTTTCATGTGAATGCTAAAGGCAGTTGTGTCCACTCATCTGTATCTTCTTATCTGAAGCTCCTTTGTGAGCAAGGCCACAGATTTGAAAGATAGCAATCTGAGTTTAGAATTTAGATGCTATGATCCATTCATGGCTCATAAGACTTGGGGTAAAGAGAGCAGACTTATTTTATTCAATGGTGGCCATGTCCTGAGGCTCTATTAGGCTAAGGTCAGACTATAATCTAAAGTGGACAGGAAAGAGGAATTTGAATACTCTTGTTTTTCTTAAAAGAGATTCATTCACTTAAAGTCTGGAGGAAATTCCATTAATTGATATTCTAAAAGAACTGTAATTCGGAAAATTCATTAGAAAGCCCATGCCTGGCAAATTTTGAGATCAATATTTTGAAAGCATAAATAGAACCATTTGGTATATTTCCAGGGCAACTTTTTAGAGCATGCAATCAAAATGTAATAAATAGTGACTTAGAAGGCAGGAATATGCTAATTTACATCCAATCTTAAATGCTTTGCTCAACATAGAAGGGAGCCTATATAGTGGATCATATACCTGCTCAGTGTCTCAAATAGTTTCTGGGGAGTTGTGATTTGGAAATAAGGATGTTAGGAAGATCCCAGGATGGTCCACGAGATGCAGAGGGTAATTGAGCTGTCCAAGGAACTGGTCTAATCTGATCCATTGTGATCCATTTCCAAACATTCTTCAGTCACTCTGAGAATTCTTTCATGCACATTAATAACCGTTCCTTATTCCTCTACCCCCGATCAAGACCAATATATTACAAAGTCAAAATTCGGTTTTCAATTGAATTTTTAAATTTTTATTTGAAAAATACAATACACAGCAGAGAATTATTTCCTCCCCTACTGTTCTTTCACAAAGGAAACTGTATGGTAAATGTAACTGAGATATTTGGCTAGGATAGATCCTGAGAAAAGAGAGGCCCAGTTAGAAGTGGAAAATACAAAGTCTGTCAAAGAAGATTCACCTCTCTTTTAACATAAAAGAGCCTTTTAAGTTATCATAGGAATCAGATAAAACATGTGCAGAATTTCTGCCATGCAAACAGAGACTACTGAAATTTTCAAGTTGACCAAATTATACTGACCTGGGCCCCAAGTAAGTAGGATAAAAAGGAGATGTTTTTATCAGAAAGATATGTGTTTGCCTGCTTTTACTAGACTACATATGTACATATTTACATGGTAATATTTTCTGAAATATGATTTTCATTATTCTCAGTAACAGCATCATGAATAAGGGCTATTTTCTGGCTTTTGCCTTATTCACATGTATCTTGCCTTTTTCATCTGAATTTTCTTCATGACAGCATCACTCACTGTACAATCTTGAGCCTATGATGTGTAAATAGTAGAGGTGACTTTACTCTGGTTCTGGGTTAAATCTGAGTTTTTGAATAATTTAAAACTTCTGCATTCGTATCAGGTTTAGCAAGGTGCAAAGAAGCAACCTTGACATAAGAATATATAGCTAAGGCTTCCAACAGGAAAAACATTCCTGCTTGGCTGCTTGGAAGTCTGATGTAGAATCAATAGAACTGATAGAAGTCTGGAAGCCTTACTAGTAATCTAGCTTTCTAAGACATTATGATCATCCCCTTCACTTTCATTCTCAATAAGTGAATTCCCTATTACTGTTATTGCCTTAAAAATCTTTAAAAAGGGTCAAGACAAAGTTTCTTCATGTTCTAAATTTCCAACAGGACTGAATTGCTCTAGAGGTCTGAAATTAGTAGAAATTTTCTTTTCTTTTCTTTTTGGCCCTAGTAGAAGTGTTTTCACTTCCACAGTGATAGAAATGGGCAAATAACATCTATTTGGGGAGTAATGGACAATCTTTGGTTATATTTATTTGCTGATCTCTGTTGAAATTACAGAGAAAATTAAAAGTTTGCTTTCTTTAGTACTGTAAAGTTTAGAAAGATTCATTTCAGTCAATTACTGCCAAAGTTACTTTGCCATATAAGCCAAAGTTACTTAGGGTAGTTTTAATTTTTGCAAAGTTATTGTTGAGGAGCTCACCTTCCTTATATTATGGCAATTCTAATCTGTAATTCCACATGCTAAATGTAAGGTATGTCCCTTGGGCACTCTCCTGAGTGGGAGGCTGGGACCTGCGGGTGAGGGTGGAAGGGGAGATGCTGAATTTAGGCTTCTCTTTTACAAAAAGCCTCACATCTAGACTCTTTGCTATTCATTATTTTAAAACTGGATTATAATTATTATATAGTTTTATATTTGAAAAGTGTTCATTCTTAAAACATAAACATTTAAAATACAGCAGAGCTTTCATATTTGTATTCTGGCATTTCTTTATTTTTTGAACCATAGGTAGTTGCCCAGGATTCTACTGAGCTCTGAAAGGCCTCAGTGTCCAAAATGAGATGACAGCTGTGCTATATTAGAAAGGAATATGAGTTCAGGGTCAGAAAACCTGAATTTAAGCTTCAACTATGTCTCTTACTAGTTTGTGATTTGGCATGTTATTTACCCTGTCTTGGCTTCATTTTTCTTATCTATAAAAATAAAGCCATACTCTTCACGTTTATACCAGGTTATTATGAGGATTACATAAAATAATTGGTGTAAATATACTTTGTAAACTATAAAGTACTACACAAATGCAAAGTAAAATACATTAACCACATTTCTAGCATTTATATAATTTAAATTATGTGTCAGGGTATAGTTCTTTCCCATTTAAATTATGTGGAATCTTTAGTAGTAAAAAAGCCTAAGAGTGGAGCTTTTGACCACTCTTGAGACACTGCTACCTGGAGCTTTTGACCACTCTTGAGACACTGCTACCCATGGGAAATTACTCAATAATAAGGTACCAGTGCTGAATTTACTCATTTAAACTATCCTAAATACTGCCTGCATTCAAAAACAAGTCATGAATTAAGCCACAATTGTCAGGAGAAGAAGTCCAAATAAATAATTTTTAATTATGATACATTACTTATTACAGTAAAAATTGGCATTTTCCCCTTCAAAAGCAGAAGCACCAGTCTTAGAATGTATAGTATGAATGGTATTTTAAGTGAAATATAACATAATATAATGTGGAAACATTATTTTACTGTAGAACATACTTTCTAAATGTAAAGTAATTTCACACACTGAAATGTTAGAATGGAAATAATGTCATGCTGAATAACAAAATAAAAACCCCCATGACTTTCAAAGTCCACTTCAAATTAAATATGGCATACTGCTGAATAGATATATGAAAATTAAAAAAATAACTAGCCCAAAATAGAAGGTTTTCATACACAAATACGATTTATGTAGAGATTTCTCTTAACATAATTGCAATGATTCTGTGAGAAAGTAAAGTGAATGTTTTATTTAAGAATTTTGTTCATTTGGTCATCACATTTTTGTTGAACACCTACTTTGTGCTAGGCTTTGTTTTAAGTGCTGGGGACACAGAAAAAAAAAAGACAATCCTGCCCTCGAGGAGCTCACAGTCTAGTGGGGGAAACAGATAGGTTGACATTGATTTTAAAATTATAAAAATTATTAAACAGCTTTATAAACTTCATTTGCAATCAAACAAACTTTGGGTGTTATGAATGGATGGTAAAAAGGGATGATGTCCAATGCAGTGAAAAACCATCTGCTTCAATATCATGTGACTTCTGCGAAGGCAGTGATGTGGTTCTGCAAAAAGAAAAAGGAATGACAAAGTGAGAGGCTTGGGAACATTAGTTTTGTAAAATATGTAGTACCTTTACAAATAGTCATTAGCTTATATGATGAATGTTGAAGTTGCAAAACATCCAGCATTATTAAACTAAGTTTTATGTATTATTACATAATTTTTGCTGCTAATTACATATTTTATTCAATAATCTTAATTATACAAATAGATTAAAATGTTATACCTGCTTTATTCAAAATTAACTTTGAAATTTGAAAAGATAAAAATGGCAATGCCAGACACGTTAATATTCTGTTCAGTGTTAATGGAATTTTAATGCTGCATGTTGGAGTTTCAGATTAATTGCTCCCTGAGAGACAGATGGTGTAGAATGAGGTGGTGAAATGCTCAGACTAAAACGGCATTTGCTAGTTGACAAAAATCTACTTAAACACTTCATTTTTGATGCATGAATCCCGACTCCAGACTGTAGTCTCTGTTGTTTACCTCTACCATAGAATTCTTCACAGAGCCTATTTTTTTTTTTTTTTTTGGAAATCAACAGAATTATGTACAAAGAAACTCTGTGGAATGGCTAATATTTACATAGATTCAGGCATGCAACAGGCCATGTCATGCCTGCTGAAATACTGCAATGAAAAACTACTATTACATAATTAATCATGCTACATATGGGCTTATGTCAAGATCTAATATGACTGACAACCCCAACAAATAACATCAGCATTACAAAAGGGTTCTACCATCATACTACCCATTTTAAATGTGTTTTGTATAGTTTTTGTATGGCTTTTGTATTGGCTTTTTATAACAAATGATATCATAAACAGAATTTCATATGATGAATGTATGCCATAAAATGTTCTCAACATACATATAGCTTTTTTCAAGTTTAAGTATTTTAATTCATCAAAACATATTTAAAATGTGTGTAAAGAAATTAAAATTCATTTTCATTGAATTTAGGCATATTAAACCACACAAAAAGAATCTCATTGACTACAATTTGGGGTATTATCTTCTAGGCTTGACCCACTTAATACCAGAGAAAAACAAAATTAGTACGAATCAGGAGTGAGCAGAGCATGCTGAGTTTTTCACTAACTCCTGGTAACACTTTAGAAACTTTAATTTCCCATTTAAAAATGCCTGGAAATTCAGTAGCTCATCTCTAAGTTTTCTTGAGTTTTCCTTACAAAAGCTCAGGCATGACTTCAGGGTAAAGATGACTTGTCAGAGTTATATAATGCACTATGATTGAATTAAAACAATAAGAACTGTGGAGATAATACATCACAGTTTTAATTCCAGTGGCCCCACGGGTACTTGAAACCAGTGAACTGAGAAAATGCAATTCGATATAGAGTGTTTCAGCACAAAACCGTCATGAACGTCACACTTCTTAATAGGATCTAGAACAACATAATTTCTGGAAAGATGTTAAGATAGAAATTAAAGATTAATCAGTCAGTGACAACTGGTGGGTAGGAAAAGGATCAATAAGGGGCAGTAGAGAGAAAAGAAAGGAGGTAGGACAGAACATGGATGGTGTCCCAAAGGCCACTGGCCTAGGCCTCAGGGTTCCCATTGTTGACCCAGATAATGAAGGGAGGGTTCACAAGGCTCATTAAATTTGCTGAAGATGATCTTAAGGGGACAACCACTAACCTGGAAGGGAGAATTAAATACACATTAAAGGACTTTAATAAACAGAGAAATAACCAGAAGCAAATCACTGATGATCAATGCAGAGCTTGACAGAAATAGAGGAAAAACCAAGTGCACAAGTGCAAGCTGGAGAGTGTAATAAAGAAACTGTAATAACTGTAGGGTGACCATATAATTTATCATCTAAATATGGACATGTGGAAAGGGGAAAATGGTGCTAATACTACACAAGGACAACAGGCTTAAATGAGGATTGTCCCAAATAGTAATATAAAGTCACGCTATACTGTGGTTTAATGTGTCCACTAAAATGCACATGTTGGAAACTTAATTTCTAAGGCAACAGTGTTGATAGGTGAGGCCTAATGGGAGGTGATTAGAGCACTAGAGTTTTGCCCTCATAAATGAATTAATGTCCTTATCATAGGTCAGTGTTTGTTATAAAAAAGCAAGTTTAGTCCCCTTCTCTCTCGTTCCCTCTTTTTGTGCTTCCATTATGTTATGGTGCAGCAAGAAGGCCCTTACCAGCTGGAAGCACCTTGACCGTGGACTTCCAAGCCTCCAGAATCCTGAGCCAATAAATTGCTGCTCCTCATAAATTACCCAGTTTGTGGTATACTGTTACAGCAGCACAAAACAGACTAAGAAACCTTAATAATGAGGCATGGATGTATAACTGTAGGTGAGCTATTGAGATCTAGAAAATACTGGAATTCAGTCTCGGCATTTAAAATCACATGCTTCAGTGATCACTAGATCTCCTCCCTTTAACTGCCCATACATTTTAAGCCATAATACTCTTTTCCTATGCAAAAATATTACCAAGTTAAACTACAAGGACAACAGTTGATTTCTAGACTGACTATATTTTTAGATCCTAGGATTCTAGGGAAAACTCTTGCCCCCTCCCCCAAATTAGCATCTTTCCATTTCACATCACTTAAGTTTTAACTTCTGAGGTGCTTTCATTTTTTCCTGTTTGACTGGGATTAGAAGTATCCTGCTTGGGGCTCATCATTTTAAGGTAGTTGTAGTTAGCAGACAGATAAACAGACGAAAATAAAACACTGAAGTGACTATGCCTAGGGAAGAGAAAATTAAGGGGACATTTAATCATAGTACATGAAAGGAGTGTACAGACAGATCAGAGAGCTTCTGTTCATTTACTTTACTGTTTAAGAGCTAATGAACCTATGTCATAAATGAAAGAGATGGATTATTTATCTCAGTAGTTTTTTTTTAAGTTTAATTCACTTCTGGCACAGGGGTGATTTTCCCTGAAGGAATCTAAAGCGCCAAGACAATTACTTCAGGTCGTTTTATAAGAATCTATTATATGATGGTACATTATACAACTTACATTACCAAGGTATGTACAAGCATAATTTGAAATATACAGATGGCCTAATTCCTGTGCAGGAAGTTATTGTCTATTCACTTCCCAGCAGTATTTTTCCCATTAACATGGAAAACCAGAATTGTGTTTAATATTTTCAGATTGCTGTCTTGATAAATGGACTGCCTATGAGGAAAGTAGTTGACCAAGTGTTTCTCTTTTTCAATATGGCTAAATTCTGAATATTCAATACTAAATCTTATTAGTAGATGATAGTGCAAAAAAGCAGTAGGCAAACCAAAAGCTCATGCTTAAAAGTTCTATTCAGAATCATGAGAAGAAACTGGTCATATAATTTATTGTCACAATTCCTGGTACCTTCTGCAATTACATTAACCTTACCATGGAGATGACAAAGCTTGACCCCAAATAGCTGAAGATTAGAATATGCTACATGAAGCATCCATTAGAAAGTGTTCACTCAGGTGCACAGCAAACCACTGAGCAAAATACTGAGTCTGGTCCTTGAGTGCAGGGGTCACAAGAGAAAGCAAACACGTTTCTGGAAAGTTGTACTGGATACTTAAATTTAATAAATTTTAAAGTCTCTATAGCATGTCCATTTTAAAAGTTCTAAGTTCTGCATGAAAATCTCTATTTTACTATTTATTCTACACCTCCACATAGAAAATACAGTCTGTAATTTAAAAAAATGTTAATTAAGACAAAACTGTCACGATTCATGACACGAAACTTTGGTGATGACTTGCCATCTGGCAAGACCTGTCACTCAATCAACAAATAAGGGGAAAAGTATGGGAAAATGCAAAAAGGGCACTCCAGGGAAGTCTTTGGAATTATAGCTATAGGAAAACAAGTAAAATGCCATTATTAATGGCTTCTTAGTTAAGGAATGCTAAATTCATATTAATGATTGAAAAATAAAATATATTTGAAAGATTAATAATTATAACAACAACAACAGCAACCAAAAGCTCTAGTTCCTATATTGCTTTTGGTTGTAAGGAAAACCTGCACAGAAGGACACATTTTTCTGTATTTGTCTTAGCTTTGCAACCCAATTCCAACACCAGTGCGCTCCAGCGCACATACGTTTATTGCCTTAATTGAAGGTGTTCACAGTGGCTTATTCCCATTATCCAGCTGAAGAGCCTGGCAAGACAGTCTTTAAAGGACCTTTCCTGTGAATTTTCTTCTTGACCATTCTCAATAGGTTGATTTTGGCACACCTACAAAATGTGTTTTACATATTACTTAAATGTTTATTTAAACATTGACTTAATTTATTCAAAGTACTGGTTTATTTAAAGTTCCATGTTGTTACATCGTTAGACCAAATGCTGAGATTAAATATTATTCCAGTTTAATTCTTTCAACATGATTGATGATAAAAAGCTTTTGTGTTTGAATAGGAGAAGCTATGAACAATCAGCATAGGGTTTTAACCTAAACATAAAGTGGATCTGTGCACCTGTCTTTCATGCAATGATTTATGTCTCTGACTCTGTTGCTGCGGAAGCTGTGTGGTACAGTGGTCTTTGCAGTCAAGTCATCTGAATGTCAAGTGTTTAAATGTGGTCTCCATCACAAGTGAAATTTTAGCAAGCAATTTAACCTTTCACAGACCCAGCTTTCTCATCTGTGAAATAGAGATAAGAATACATACTTTTTGAATGGATTTTTATTAAGATTAAACGGGATTATATACACAAAGGTCCCTGTCCCTACTCAAACATATTCATCATTTATTTATAGTTACTTATAAAAGCCACAGAAACAAGCTAAAAAGGAAAGTTAAAAAAAGAAAAAGTAAAATAAATAATTTTTAAGTAATTGGTTAGAATTTTACAAATAAAACTCACTACTTGAATATAAAATACACTATTCTACCGATCTTCAATGCTCATATCCAAACAAAGTTTAAAACCCAACAAAATGTTTCTTTTAAGATTGATGCAAACTCATTTGGTGGCAAAACCTGATATGTTGTGAGGCAATTTATACTCCATGTTTTGCTGCAGAGATACTCATCTGTGATTACAACTGTTGCTCCAGATGCTGCTTGTGTAACCAAATATACATATTCCTAAAATATAAAATATTTTGAATTCTGTAAAAACATCTGACACTAAGGATTCTGGAGAAGGAATCATGGTCCAATAAATTAATCAACAATTCTGACATAGCCTACATTGCATCAGGAAAAGATAGGTGGATGTCATAATCTTGAATATTGTCCCTGTTTATTTTGCGATTTGCTTCTTTAACTCATTCATTTTCTTCATTCACTGTGTCCTTTGAGGAGGGGAAAGTGAGCAGAAGAGAGGAAAAAAGCAAAGTACATGGAGTATGTGTTTGAAGGTTCTACTTTGTCACATTGTTTTCCTTCTGGTAGGTTGTGAAGTTGGTGAGAATTTTGGTAAAGAGAAACAATGTTAGAACTATTTAAGAAGAAATTAGTTAAATTCAGATTTGAAGCTGTAAAACTGATTCTAAAATGTATGTTGAGCAATTTCTTGTTGTTTTTAGAAGTTGGAGACATAAAAGCTATCATGTGACAGAACCAAAGTTTTCTTGGGAAAGGTGACATTTTGGGGGACTATTAACCTTTCTGTACAGTGGTCCTGTTTCAGTTCAGAGTTTTATATTGGTTCAGAGTTTTGTTTCCATTCAGAAGTTTCCTTTTTTTTACTATTCAGAGAAAGGAGCTAACAGCTACCTTCTAAAAGAATCTCTAGGCAGCTTTCTCTGATAATTAAATCAGAGGCAGGCCCAGTTTTTACGAGAGCATTAGCTACAGATCTTATGAAGTATTTCCAAGTCCTGAGAAGCCAAAGAAGCTTAAGGCTTTTCACACCAAATCTTTAGAGGCACTGATTCTCTACTGTGGCTTCATGCTGGAATTACCCAGGATCTTCAAGAAAATACTGATGCAACCCCAGAGACCAGGATTTAATTGGTATGAGGCATGGCCTGGTTACTGGAATTTTTAAAGGCTCTCTGGATGACTGTAATGTACAGCCAATATTGAGAACCACTGTGTCAGAGGTTCTGCAGGCCCAGCTGTATCCAGATCAAGTGCTGACTCCACATCCAGATCACCTGATATGACTGATGTAGTACAAGTCCTGAGGCCCAAGCCCAGGCCTTCTGGATCAGAGTGTCTTGGTGTGAAACCCAGATATCTTCTCTTTTTGCAAGTGCCACAAGCAATGGATTGTCTTTTATGCCAGTCTGAGTACCACTGCCTAAAGCTGAAGAAAAGTGATTAATGAAGTAAGCATTATCAGGGATGTAAAATCAATTCCTTCCTTAAGATGCTGTCCTTTCACTGGCAAAAGAGTATTGCTTAAAAAATCAGTGAACCGGAATAATTCCAAAAACTAAATCTTTGAATTCAAGCCTTTTGACATTAACTGCACATTATATGTCATGCTTAGAGTTACACAATGCATAAAGGTGTTAAGAAGACCTTCAGAAAATACCTGTTTATTTCACTTTTTTTTTTTTTTTTTTTTTTTTGAGACGGAATCTCGCTCTGTCACCCAGGCTGCAGTGCGGCGGCGAGATTTCAGATCACTGTAACCTCCACCTCCTGGGTTCAAGCGATTCTCCTGACTCAGCCTCCTGAGTAGCTGGGATTATAGGTACACACCACCACACCCAGCTAATTGTTTGTTTCACTTTAACTCAATGTTTCCCAAATGTATTGACATGAAATTTCATGGAAGTCTATGAATACTAATGTGTTTATGGTATTTGGTGGATATGGGTATCCATGCACTTTGTCTTCTAAGTTTGTTAACCTCCTCAACTATAATAACCTTCCTCTCTACCACACTTTTATCCCTTATTCATAGCTATATTCTCAACCAGTAATCATGTTTGAAATGTAAAATCCCAACTTACCTCCTGTCTTACCTCCCCCACACAACAAGGTTTCTTTGGCCATGAGGAAATTTCCTGACTACTAATTTATCCATCTGTTCCAGTCTATCATGCTCCTTACGAATTCCGCTTCTTTTTCACTCCTTCTGGACCCCATAGTTGATCATATGATCAATCTTTAACAGCATCCTCAAGTTTCTTGCCCTCGTGCCCTTATCTTGCCTGCTAAACAAAACCGTTGCGCAAGCTGGATTCTCCACCTGGACCATTCTTCTCTCTTGTCCTCACTTGGCTCATGGTCCTGCAGATCTCCCCTAAGATAATGTTTCAAGCATTGCTAAGTTTAGACAGGTCTCCCTTTATGTGTTCCTCTGGTATAGCCATCATCATCTTCTGCATATGGTTACAAAATTCTCTCTCTCCCCACGAGACATATCATAGTGCTCTGTATTTGATATTTGTTACATTTCATATATTACAAATCTGATTATAAATAAAATTTCACTATACATAACAGCTGATGATAAGGTAACTCAACAGTAAATTGTATCCATGCCTTGTTTTATATACTAATACTTTAACCTATAAAATTGGCTTCTTCTTAGTTATTTCATTTTCCTTTAACTTTTTAAAATGCTTTAGATTTACTAAATAAGCATTCTAACGCTACTTGACAGAGAAGAATCGGAGGATGTGGATAATGGACCAAGTGCATGATAAATTCTTGTAGAACCAGGAGTTGATCAAAACTCCTCATTTAAAAAATGAGGAAAATAAGCAAGTTTCACAAAGAGGCTTATTTTCACAAAGAGGCACCAGTTGATAAAAATCTGAATGAGCTACATCAAGATTCATTTCAGAACCATTCAAAATCATAAGGGCCATTAGAAATGACACAGATAACTTGAAAAATGTTTTATAAAGGTAAATATATGTTTACCATACAACCTGGCAATCTCACTGCTAGGTATTTACCTAAAAGAAATAAAATATACATACTCCCAAAAAACTGTATATGAATGTTTATATCGGCTTTATTCATCATTGCCAAAAAATGGAAATAACCCAACCTTCAATTGGTAAATGGATAAACAAACTGTGGTGCATCCATACAACAGGATACTACTCAGCAATTAAATGGGAAAAACACAGACTACAGATGCATGTAACAAATAAGTCAGACTCAAAAACTCAAAATGCATGAGTCCACTTATATAATATCCTGAGAATGGCAAAACGTGAGGAACCAAAACAAATCAGTGGTTTCTTGAAGTTGGAGATTGAAGGAGGGATGACTATAAAGGGGAAGGCTGAAACATTTGGGAGTCACAGAAACATTCTCTGACTTGATTATGGTGATAATTTCATGAAAATATGCATTTGTCAAAACTCATAAAGCTATATGCCAAGAAAGGACGTATCAGGATGCAAATTATGCTTTAATAAATCCCAATTAAAAAAAATTAGGCCCACCAGCCATAACATGAAGTCTAAAGGCCAAGACATGTCTAAAATTTGGTTTGTCAGTTATTGAATTATTGTTTTATCATCTGGTTGTTTCAGTACGAAAGAAAAATATGAAATAAGTTTATTGAAAAATATTCAAAAATATAAATTGAAATGAGAACTTTATTTATTTTTGGCCTATAAGATTGTAAAGATTATGAAGAACAATTTTCTCCATTGTTGCAGAGAACATACAGATATGAATTCAACCAAAAGCCTTAAAAGTGTTCATACTCCGTTTCTGCACTTCTATGTCTATGAATTTATCTTAAATTATTAATTGAGCTTACAAAAATATATATTTAAGGAACATTTACCTTAGTATTACTTATAATTGTGGAAAATTGGAAGTGGAAGCAATAATCTATGTCTAACAAATGTAATGGTTACAGAATTTATATGGATTATAACTTTTAAAAATATAATGTTATAATATTATGCAGCACAGTGATTATGATTTGGAGCTCTGAAGTGACAAATATGGAACATATTTCTTTGAAAATGGAAAGTAAGGATTCATATTCTTGTTTCAGAACACAGACCAGTTGTATGACCTTGGGTGTATTACTTAACATATGTCCCTTTCTCCATAAAATGGAAATAAGACACACTCAAATGACTTCACATATTTTATATGTGAAGTTCTCTGCATAATTCCAAGCACATATTAAGCTATAATTGGAGATTAGCTTTTAATAGTATGCCTGATATGACTGTTATATTTATTGATCTGAAATCATATCTATGATGCATTTTATGTGAATAAAAGCAATAAAATATACAGGGAAATTCTGTATTCAACACAAACTCATACACACGTTCATTGGGTCTTGAAGGTTATTTTAAGAAAATGTTTCCTGTGCTTATTGTGATGACCCCATAGATACTTCCTATTCCTTTTTTGTTTTGCTTATTCAGATTTTCAGATCATAAATATATACAGATTATTTACTGATTGCTTCTTTAATCAAAACTATGAAAAATAAACTGTTTCATAAAACTGTGAATTGACTCACTGCTTATTTACCTAGTTTTAGTCAAATAAAATTTTATATTTTTTCAACAAAATGTTTTCACAGAACTGCGATCCTCTGATTGATTTTGAAGGCCCTCCATAGTGTCTCCAGGATGGTCCCCAATAAGGAAATAGACCTGAAAAAAGGGGGAGATGAATGGCTGGGATCAGGTTCCCATCCATGTGTAACTAATTATGTGTGCATTGGAAATGATTTTTAAATCTGTCATTGATTATTCTCTCCTTAACTAATGGCCGAATGAATCATATAATTTAAAGATACAGTCATCAATTCTATATTTATTCACATAAATCAGAGTCTATATTCCAAAGTAATTTAATGAAAGATGCTTTTATAAAAGGCCTGTTAGATAACTGAGGGGGAAAGCTGTCTTTTATTTTTCATGTAGTATGTAATAATTCATAAATAGTGTGGAAAAATGGATTCTGAGTATACTGGAGTACAAATAGGAAAATGACATATGGCAAAATAATAACAGAATGTGCTAGTATTTTCAACCTAAAATGTTGATGCCTGTTGGAAATTTTTAAGCTTCTACTTTCAATTTCCTTTTTTTAAACAAAATTAAATTTTACAAATGAGAACACGATACAGCATGTAAATACTGATTTACTTCAAATATTTTTAATAAATGCTCAAAGCTTAGATTAAGAAAAATGCCTAAATATGAACATATTTAGTTCCACTAACTATTCCAATAGCTAATTACTAATAAGATTGTTTTGACAAGGTCTACATAACATTTACATTACAGTTCAGCAGCTCTGTAAAACAAAGATTTGCATTATAGAAAATCGACTGAATCTTAAATAGATTGCCAGAGTTACTCACGCACAGCATTCTGAAACCTCAATGGAATTTATCACAGGGAACACAGTAATGTATAATCATATTTGTCTTGGCGAGAAACCACAGGATTGTTTTGCTGTTGCTATGACATTAATATATGCAACATTTTATACTACAGTATTTCCTGCATATGTGCAATGTATGAAATAGACAATCTGTATAAACTTTTAAATCCATGAAGTCTTTGTATGGGAGTATCCTAGTGTGAAATTAAAAAAAAAATCCCATTAAAGAAATGATTGTTGCGGGAGGGAACTAACTTGTGTGAAGCACCTACTATGTGCCAAGAAGTTTATCTGTGATGTGTTAATTCCAACAATTATCCTACAGGGAAACCATCATTGTATCAATTCTTCAGATAAGGAGAGGAGTGATTTGTCTAACTCCACTTCATTATTATGCAGCTGAACCAGGCTTCAAACCTAGCTGCAAAATCCAAGCTCTCTGTCCACCCATCACTCTGACTACATTCCAGTTCACGTTTCACCATGACCACTGTAATCTTATAAAATCTACAAAAGAGTCAATCAATGTAAAGTTCAATTCCTTGGGTCACCGTGAGCTCTTTCAGAACATTCCTACCCATATAATTTTTTTTGCAGTTGCCATGGGAATTAAACATGGTAATTTTCATCTGTAATAGTACATACTCATTATAATATTTCTAGATTTTGGAGCTATCATCGTTTCTTATCACTTTCATTCAGCTGATGTTTCTGTTAAGAGGGGTGTGCTTTTACATGATGAGCTTCATTGGGTAGTATAGGTTGGTGAAAAGCCCCTTATCCTAAGTATAAAACTGAATCTTGTAAACTATTCCTATCATTACTTTCCCTTTCTCTTTGGCAAGAGAGAATTCCCTTTGGTTCAACTGATCAGGAGCACATCAACCTAAGAAAAAATAATGCCTGGGTTTAGATGGAAAAAATCATTTCCTCAAAAAGCATTTTCAAATTACCCAGGAGTGGTTATTGTGGCCTGCTGTACCTGCCTTAATAAAACTATATGGATATTAATTTCCCTTAGATCTACTGGAAATATCCCATTTTCTATCAAATCCTATTCATCCTTATATTTGTTTTTAAATATTTTTGTTCTTTTACCAGATAAAGCCTTTTTCTCTATATTTTCTATATGGCATCAGTTAAAATGGATAATTCATACATTATCTCCATCTGCTGACCTATGCCAGTCTCACAGACCCAGCATTGGCCCTTGGAGTGAGAATAAGCACAGGCAGGAGAGAAAGAAGGACTACAGAGCTCAGTGCTTTGCTGTTGTGGTGACTGCAGTCTGACCTATGAGGATCATCTGGAAGGACTGCCAATGTACACCTTATCCGTTAATTACAAAGGACAGGAATCCGTGAAGAAAGAACAGGGAAAGGCCATAGATGAAGGATCAGCATATACTATGAGTAGGGGAGAGGGATGGTTTTCTTAGTGACACTGGCTGGGAGCCCTTTTCTACTGTAAATCATGAGGTGAGATAAGTCCTCTAAATCAGCACCTAACAGCAGACTTTGCCAAATGACATCTCATCAGTCAAAATGGCATAACGTGCTGGGCTTTACTAAGATTTAGTAAGCATCATCTGCAGCATTCAACTGGATTCTTATGATAGCCTTTCTGAGTCTTTTGTTCTTCCATGCTGCTCTCTTATTCTCCTCTCTGAACAAGCCATTTAGGAATTAAACTACTCACTTCCTTAAAGTCCCTTTATGGAAGGACTTTAAGGAAGTCCTTTTTGGAAGGTACCCAATTGCTTACAGGATAAGAATCAACTTCTTAATGTTGCATAAAAGATCCTTCATAACATTCATCCAAGGTCACACAGAACACTTTTCCATGTATTTATTTCCTAATTGTATTTGCTCTCTAATGATTTGCCTATTCATGAACTTTACCAATTAGGATGTTTTCTATATTATAGACATCAACTTTTTGACGTGTGTTGTTTATATTTTATACTTTGTAATTGGCCTTTTATAAATCATTTTAAACTACTCTTGGTAACTTATTTTTTTAAATGCTTGAAAATTTTTCCTAGTTAGCAATGCCAAGAATGAAGCAGTGATAATGAGTCCCACCTTTATGAAACCTGGAGAATCTTATACTTTTACATTTTTGCTGGCATTATCTAGAATTTGTCTCATTTTGTCATCTTAGATAATTTTCTTTTCTTATATATCTTCTACTTAAATTTTATAGTTTTGTACAGTTTCTGTTACTTTATTTTACCACAGTTAAATCTAATTAAGTTTTATATTTAAATGGTTTCTATTCTTTCTGCCAATTCATTCATATCCTAATTTGATCTCTAGTTACTGGTATATTATTCACTTAATTGCTAAACATTTTCTGTACCTTTTTAAGATTAGTTTAATTCCTAAATTCTTGCACAGCTGATATTTTATGGTTATTTTAATACTTAAATGACCTTTTGGGTAGAAATAGGATTATGTCACAAACTAATTCCTTGAAAATTCTGAAGACATTACTCCATCTAGAATAGATAGAGTAGGATAGAGCTTGCATCCAATATTATGCAGACACAAGTCTGAGACCAGCATGCTATCAGCCTTGGGTAGGTAAACAACTCTTTCTGTCATTGTGGTTGTGTTAGTTTTCACTAGGTAATGCTATATACCTAGTATATATAGTGTATGTATGTATATATACAGTGTGTATAATACTATATACCTAGTATATACACAGTGCGTGTATATATAGAGTGTGTATATATACAGTGTGTGTATATATACAGTGTGTGTGTATATATACAGTGTGTGTATATACACAGTGTGTGTGTATATATATACTAGGTATACAGTATTACCTAGTACTATATATATACATATATATGTATATATATACTGTATAACAACCCCAAAGGCTCAGTGGCTTCCAACAATAATATTTATTCCATCCTCATACTACACGTTGTTGGCCAGGTTCTATGGATCTGCTCTAGGCCACAGGTTGGGGCCAAGCTGGCTTCTCCTGTCTTTCAATTTTACGGCCCAGGCTGAGGCAGCAGTACTTGTCCAGAAAATGATCTTTTCCTGAAAGAAGGCAAGAATACTGGCAGAAACTCATGATAGCTCTACATGTTTCTGACTAATGAAGTTTATATCAGGTCTATTCACATGTTATTGACCAAATCCAAAGTAATTGGAGTAGGAAGAACACTCTGCCTAAGGAAGGAAATAGCTAACAACTGGGAACAATATTACTACCTATCACGGAATTTATAGGGTTCTTTCTCCAGTACTGAAATTCAAAAATTTCACTGAGAAACATCTAATTCCAATATATATATTTCAATAGTTGTTTTGTATCTGTTTAACCCTTCCAGCTTAAAGATGCAAGTATTTATTTGGAAGAAAACTTCCTTTAGGGTATATTTCTGAATATTGCATTGCCCCATGTATCATCTTCTTCAGATACAATGATTCATATGTTAGGTTTCTGTGGTATGTCCTCCATATCTATGATCTTTTCTCAGATATCAATTTAATTCTCATTTTTTTATTATAAAACCTGTCAGTAATATAACCGTCAGCTTTTTCAAGTGTGGACTTTGTTCTTTATGGTTTCTAGTATAGTTTTAATTCCACCATGGCATTATTTGTTTTCTTATAATTACATTTCTGATGTGTCAGCTATCTTTCATCTGACATTCATTTCACATGTTTTCTTTAATTTCCTTGACTGTGGAAAGAAGATGCTATCTACAATAAATTTAATTACATTTATTGTAATCCTTTTTTTTTTTTTCTGATGAAGTCTCGCTCTGTTGTCCAGGCTGGAGTGCAGTGCCACAATCTTGGCTTGCTGCAACCTCTGCCCCCTGGGTTCAAGTGATTCTCCTGCCTCAGCTTCCCAAGCAGCTGGGACTATAGGCACATGCCACCATGCCCAGCTGATTTTTGTATTTTTAGTAGAGGCGGAGTTTTGTCATGTTGGCCCTCGAACTCCTGACCTCAGGTGATCCACCCGCCTTGGCCTCCCAAAGTGCTGGGATTACAAGTGTTAGCCACCGCGCCCAGCCAAATTTCTTGTAATCTTTTTCTTTTTTTTAATGCTCTATTAAAATATCTCTTTCTCTCTATTCTGTGTCATTTTAAAGGATTTAAGTTCTCGTCCTGATTATTCATGCTTGAAATAGGACAGATTTAGCTCAGTTGATTTTCCTAAAATGAATGGGAAAAGATTCATCAGTTATCTCTTAATGATAACCATGAATTGCTAGGGAATCCTCCACTTAGATCCTGAGCAGAAGAGCTGGAGGATGTAGTTTTGTGTCATCAGTCTGAATGGATTGTGAGAAGCTAAGACCAGGAGCATTTTCAGGAAGGTCACTTTGTTTCTATACAATTTTTCATTATGTTTGTTGAAACCAGGAAGACTACTGATTAGGTCAGTCTAACTTCTCTTCCAGGAGGATGTGCAATCCTTGGAGGCAGCTTTTGGTTTTGGCCAAAGGTAACTCCCCATCCAGGTGTGGGGTACCCATCCAGTTCACAAAAGGTTTCTTTCATCTGGCATGAACCCCTAATAGTGAGAAGCCTAATCCAAGGACAGCTTCTTGTCTGAGAGCTTTCTTTGGGTATTTGCTTATTTGCTAACTCTGTCTCAAAATGGTGTTGATCCAAGGTGTTGAGATGTTCTGTAAATGAAACAGACTCCTTATTCTGTTAGAGATTGCTCCTAGCTGTCATTCTCACTCTGGAATTTTGGGACATTATTGAGGCTGCATAGAATTTTAGCTACACGTACAGCACTGTAGTTCTTTAAGAGCAAAGGAAAAATGGAATTGTCCTTTGTGGGATTTCCTAAAACTGGATTTATTTATACCATATCTAGTCAAAATGCCAAAAAAAATTTACTTTATTTTTCTCTCTTGGTGACACAGCTATTAAGATATTAATTCCTACATTATTTTTGATAATATAGGAGTGTAAAGGTAATGTAAACGTCTCCATCTCTATTTCCTAGAAAGAGTCAGAAATTTGTTTCTTGGACTCCTAAGGGTAACTAATAAAGTGTTTGTGTCTTGGAGATATCCTGAAGCCAGCAACACCGATGCTTTTTTTTGAGATACGTGGGCCATTGAAGACTAGAGCCAGAAAAGCATGAATTTGAGAGAAAGGGGTGGTGTGACCCATGAGGAGATTTGGCTCCCTGGGTCCTTGGGTGGATGGGGGGTTTGTGGATCCTGTAAATGACAAGCACCTGCACACAGCTCATATGAAGGGCCACAGGGCTAATGGTACCTAAAATGGGGACGGCTGCAGGTGCCACAGAAAGCTGAACCCTGGGCATGAAGGTGTGAGAGCTATCGCCAAGATTTCCATGCACAATTTGGCACAGAAAAATAAACCAAACACTTTCAGAAAGGTCGTGTGAGCCCTAAGGAAGTACAGGGTTTTAAATTACCCTGGGGGAGTTTTTCTGAGGGCCTTTTGTCAATCTGAACATATCAGCAGTCAATCCAGTGAGGAAGCACTGGAACCTCCTTAGAGAGCAGCTTAAATAATTGAAAAAATTTTTAAAAGATAATGATTTTCAGTCATAAAATTATTCATGAATAGTATAGTATTTCATTGTAGAAAGAAGGAAAAGAAGGAAGGAAGAAAGGAAAGAAGAAAGGAAGGAAGGGAGGGAGGGATGGAGGGAGGAAGGAAGGGTCAGGAATGTGGATAAGGTCATGGTCCACTAACCTCAGTTGCCTCCTTAAGTTTAAGCATTGCTCTGACTGGTGTCTGTTTCCCCCTCCCCTCCCCTCCCTTCCCTTCCCCTCCCTTCCCCTCCCCTCCCCTCCCTTCCCTTCCTTCTTTCTTTTTTTTATTCTTTTCTTTTCTTTTCTTTCTCTCTTTCTCTCATCCACATGTTCCTTTCTATACTACTAAAGATAAATAGATGGTATTTCGCATAATTGATTTTATTATATATACATTTAATATACATATAAAGTCTTTTTTAAAAAAACTTTCTGATATATATTGGAAAACTTTCCATGTTTTGATTTACCTCATCCATCTTAGCTGTTAAATAATAATAATTATTATAGTTATGATTATTAAGGGTTTCACTGGTACCAGACACAGTTTAAGTGCTTTACCATTAACTTACTGAACTCATATGATGATCAATTTATGAAAGAGAAAACCAAATCACCAAACATTTAAGTGAGTTGCCTAAGGTCAAAATTATCTAAAATTCTCAGCTAGTTTGCATCCAGAACCTACAAGCAGAAGCACTACACTACGATGTACTGGATCCCATTGATTTAATAATTCACTACTCATATATATTTCAGCTTATATATTTTAATATGACAAACAGTCATAAAAAAGTTACTAGTAACCTGAATATTTAGTGGACGTTGGGATACAATGGGCCAGTTTCCACAGATGATTAATTCTTTTCACAAACCAAATGTAATGAATGTTCAGATATACTTGTCTTTCAGAAAAATCAGGACTTTTCCTCATAAACTATGGTAATTAACTATATGAAAAACTCCTATAATTAAGGGATAAATTGCTGGCATAAAAATAAAGAATGCTTGTATGTTATACTATAATTACACTGCAGCTTATAGTTTATCAAACATGTACTTTGAACATAAAAGGTTATATAAGTACATAACTTCTAAACGAAACCCTTTGCCTTCTCCATACAAAAGTGACAACCAGAAAATGACAGCTTGGCATAATAATGCTAACTCTTGGCCATGCTTGCAGACCAAACTTTCACACCAGGCTCCCTTACTTTTTTCAGAGGGCCAGCTTTAAGGTCTAATGTCACTCTCCAACTATCAATTATTAAGATCAAAGTACTGGGAAGAATTTTGTATTTACTTGTTTACCAGTATGAGCCATGATGAAGCCAATAAGCTGAGTACTCACTTAGTGATGTTGACAGGCTCTTGGAAACCAAATTTAAGTAGAATGAAGTATAATGAAACCAATTTGACCATAGGCTAATTGATATAAACAGGAATTAAGTTTCTATGGCATATTTCTGGTCACAAAGACATCACCAAACTTCTAAATAAAGACCAAAATGCTTCTAATATAAAACACTGGAATAAATGTGATTATACATACATTTAAGAAAGATTAATAAAAACTAGCATGATAATTATCTGCCCAATTATTTCGGTTCAGCGCAGCAGGTGGCCAGAGCCTAGCATAGCAGCTCAGGGCACAAGGCAGTAACCAGCCCTGGACAGGATGCCATCTCACAGCAGGTGCACTAACACACACACATCACACTCACCCATGCTGGGACCATTTAAACATGCCACTTCACCTAATAGGTACATCTTTGGGAGGTGGGAGGAAAACAGGATAGAAAATCCAGGCAGATATGGGGAGAACGTGCAAACTCCACACAGACAGCAGCCCTAGCCAGAGAGTTTTGTTTTTTTTTTTTTCTCATCGGTGTTAGAAAGAAATGATATTGAATGAAACGATGTAATTCGAAGACATGCTGTGTATTTATCCCAAATGCTCCTTATCACACACACAAAAAAGCTATTGTAGGCTTCCCTTAAGTGGTAGCCTTCCTCCCTTTCTGCCTGATGAACACAAATACATGTCCTCTCAGCAGCGCAGTTACAAAGGCAAGCCTGAGATGTATTCTCAGCACCTGGCCTTGTGATCATCCCATGCTCTATGTGAGTGTAGGGGTCAGAACTTGCACTGTGCAGACAGCATTCTGCCTGGGAACAGGAATAGAAAGATGGGAGAGTAAAGCTGGAGCTCAGCAGGGTGTGGTGCCAATGCACTATAGTGAGTAAGGGGACAACCAAATCAGATTCAAACCATTTTTATTTCCTAGCTACCAGAGTGAAAACAGAGCACATAAATTTGTTATGAACCAAAAAATTAATAAAAGAAACATGCCACTTAACCTAATATGTACATGAATACGTATATTAATGAATACTCATCTCTAACATTTATAGATGAATAGAATATTTTTGCTTTTACTATCTAATATTTCAAAGCTCACTATAAAAATGAACTAGCATAACATCAACAACAAGAACCTTTTAAATAATTTTATAGATACAATGATGTAATGATATATATGAATATTTGGCAATGCTAGAAAGCTACCAAGAAACACTCATGCAAATAAATGTTAAAAAGTAGATGGCAGTGATTACTATTGAAGTTAATTTCAGA
Source organism: Pongo pygmaeus (assembly GCF_028885625.2). Lineage (NCBI taxonomy): Eukaryota > Metazoa > Chordata > Mammalia > Primates > Hominidae > Pongo > Pongo pygmaeus. Next base: position 131,131,192 of record NC_072373.2, on the reverse strand, counting down.
GGTATACAAAATGAAAAGGTTGTAATAGTTACCCTGACCCTATTATTCCTATATTTCACAACACTTTTTTTTTTAGAGATGGGTCAGGGATGGGGTCTCCATCTGTTGCCCAGGCTGGAGTACAGTGGTGTGATCATAGCACACTGCAGCCTTGAACTCCTGGGCTCAAGCAATCCTCCTATCTCAGCCTCCTGAGTCTCTAGTACTACAGACACATGCCACCGCACCTGGCTAATTTTTATTTTTTATTTTTTGTAGAACTGGAGTCTCACTATTGTTACAGCACAGGGTGGTCTCCAATTCCTGACCTCAAGTGATCCTTCCACCTTAGCCTCCCAAAGCGCTGGGATTACAAGCATGAACCACTATCCCTGGGCTAAATTCTACATTTTTAAACTTTATTTAGTAAGTTAAACAAGATCTAATTTTGTATATTCAGCTTTTAAACATATTTCCTTACATAGCTATGCGTCTCAAAACATTACATTGTATAATTTTTCTCAGCTGCTTATCAATGATCTGGACTTTTGCAAATTACCTAACCATTTGGAAGTTCAGTTTTCTTAACTGTAAAATGGGAATATGCATTATAATAGGATATCAGCTAAGTCACTGTAGAAAAGAAATTAGAACAATTCAATGGCTTAGAGGAGAAAGTAGTTCACTTCTTAGAACCATCTAGGCTGGGTGAAATCTGTTCCATAAGCTCATCCAGGGACCCAGACTACAGGATAGATTGGTCATCTTACAAAGTGATTTCCAAGGTTGCTCCAGTCATTACCTTTTTCATTTGGTGAGAAGGGGTAGGGAATGTCCAGGGCAAGAGTCTTCAAAGAGATAAATCAGAGGTTGAACTTATCCCTTCTGCTGACATTCCATTTGTCTAAACTTGGTCTCATGGTTACACCTAACTGCAAGGGAAGCTGGGAAATATAGATTGTGGCTGGCCAGTCATGAATATAGCTAAAATTAGGGAATTCAATTACTAAAAGGAAGAGGGGAGAAGGAATACTGAGTATTAGCAGTTCTTACCATTATAATGAGGATCATGTTTAAAAATTGCTGTGAGGACTGAAATTGTATTTGTAGAGCACAGAAGTATTTTGTGGAATTTATATAAACCATCAGCACAGGACTTGACACATACTGATGATCATTAAATGGTAGTCATTATTAGTGTTAGTATATTATTATTATTAAGTACTTCTATCCTTACCTGAATGCTTGAATTCTCTCCAAAGTATCATGGGCAAGTAATTATTTAGCTATTCTAGAATTCCTACAGTAAAAGGAAATTTTATCTCTCTTAAGGCAGCCATTTCATTTTCAGAGTTTTTTCTTCTTTCTAGCCATTATTTATCTTCTTACACTCACCTTCCTTTGTTTTGTCCTAACTGTTATCTCAGACACCCTCAAGAACAAATCTCATCCCTCTGTCATACAGGAGCCCTTCAGATTCTTATGGGAAGCTATTGCTTCTTTCATGAGTTTTCTTTAAGCACGTTTTTGTTCCTGCAACAGTCCCTCATAATCCATGATGCTGAGTACATCCTAAAGACATTAATTCGCTCATTTAACAAATATTTATTATGAGTGTCAACTATTTTATCAATGCCCACTTTAAAACTGTGTTGTCAAGATCAGTACACAATATTCAAAGTTGGCCTGACCAGAGCCTAGCAATGCACACCATCAATCCCCTCATTCAGGGTATCATTTTCCCCAAGTGGGCCTTAAGATCATTTAACTCTTTTGGCAGCCTTATCATGCTGTTGACACATGTTGACTTGGTTCCTATTACACCCCAAGTCTTTTTCATTTGTGCAATTAACCTGGATGTACCCTACATTACACGTGAAGTTTTTAAAAAATCCAAATACAAAATGTTTCCTTTAGTGCTAGTTAATTATGAATTGTATCTTATTGCAGTCACTGAAGAATTTTTATTCTTTCATTGAATATGTTAATTATCTCTCACAGATTCACACAATCTGAACACCTGATTAGTGTGTAACTGACTCCTCAGCTAAGATATTGACCAAATGTGGAACTGAACAGGACTGAAGAGAAGCCACTAGTAGCCCTCAGAGCAACCATTTAACTAGTTACAAATGCACATAACTGTACCAACATTTAGGAAATATTATCCTATGTGGTTCACAGAAGTCTCAAGAAAAGTATGTACCTGGTTTCTGTGCTCACTGCCATGCCTAATGAGGCCTTGGCCTACAGTCCAAGTGCTACCCTCTGGCTGCATTCAGCCCAGTGGAGTCTCAGAATCTCCCTGATGAGGAGAGCACAACTGGGGTTTTCCTGATGTCAGACCTTTGTGCACTGAGATTCAACAAATATTTTTTGAACCGGGAATGTGTGCCAGGCATTGTGCTGAGCACTTTTTCATATAAATGGAGAATGAAAGATGTGGAATATATTTTGTAAAAAATGCATATATCCTCAAGTAAAACTATCTTATTTTTCCTATGTGTAAGACCAATACACAATGTTCCTTATTTAGAAACTACAGCAAAGTACTAAATGGATTTCACACATGGGTACTCCTCAGCTTTTAGCATGAGGAAGATAAACAGATATTTTATTTTTTGATACGGAGTCTCATTCTGTTGCCTAAGCTGGACTGCAGTGGCATGATCTTGGCTCATTACAACCTTTGCCTCCAGGTTCAAGTGATTCTGGTGCCTCAGCCTCCCAAGTAGCTGGGACTACAGGTGCATGCCACCACGCCCAGCTAATTTTTGTATTTTTTTGGTAAAGACGAGGTTTCTCCATGTTGGCCAGGCTGGTCTTGAACTCCTGGTCTCAAGTGATCTGCCTGCCTTGGCCTCCCAAAGAGCTGGGATTGATCACAGGCCAGGTGTGAGCCATTGTGACTGGCCTACAAACAGATTTTTTAAATGTGATATATATTTTTCTATGATTATCTCTTTAGCAGCTAAATTCTTGCTAAATATCACATTACACTAAGTAAATCAACATAAACTGTGTGGACATGCTCCAGATACACATACAGGAATAATGACTCATTTGCTCTAGTTATTATAATTTAGAATTTAAATTGTGAATCACCTGTACAGATGTTACCTTTTCCAAAGGACTTTCTACTCGAGGAATGCTGATCATTGGCATCTGTGCCAGATTATCCATGTGTATATGCTCATTTTCTGCTTGTCTTCCTTTGAAATTATTCACCACGCACACAACCTAAAATTTCAGAAAACAATTACAGTTAAAGCAAACTGTGCTCACTGTGACTTTCACCCTTTTGAGGAGCTTAATAAATCTAAGCATGTAAGAAAGTATTAAAATTACTTAAATGTTACATGTATATGAATTTATATCCAGATTTATTGTATACATTTATTGTAAAGTTTACTGTATAAATTTTAATAGCTACTCCAATGCAGATATGTTTAAGAAAACTCATCAGTTAATATGTAGCTCACTTAATTATGACAATTTTATTATTCAAAAATTTTCATTAAAGTATAGTCAATGCTCAAATCAATCATAACACCATAACCTTATAAAAATTTATAGCAAGCTATCCTTTTCCTAATATGGCTAATCTACAACTTAATTTAAATGCTAATTGTTTTTCATTGCTTCAGTATCATTATATTCATAATAAACCTTCTACAATTGGTACTCTCTAATTTAGCAGCATCCCTTAAATAACCTAGTTTATCGTCTATTGTTGTGTCCCATATATACTTGGCATTCCAACAATAGCTTACTGGGGCTACCACTGAAATAGAAAACCCTCTACATAAAACATGTATACATATGTAACAAACCTGCACGTTGTGCACAGGTACCCTAAAACTTATCAAAGTACAATAATAATAAAATTTAAAAAATAAAAAATAAAAAATAAAAAGCCTGATGTTCTTAAAAAAAAAAAAAAAAAGAAAATTGACCCTTGTTTCAATGGATTATATCTCACAGGTGACAGAATTTGAACTAAACCAGAGATTCTCATCCTTAATGTGCATAAAAATACATTTTTGGCATTGTTAAAAATGCATATTCCTAAGCCCTCCCCTAAAGATTCTGATTTAGTAAATGAAGAATGGGGCCTAGGAGTTGGCACTTCAAAAATGCATTCGAGAAGCTTCTAATGCAGGTGAATTATATTTAAGAAATAATGAATTGAACATACCAGGAAGATTATTTGCTACTGTTTGCTTACACAATCAACAAGGTATTCTTGGTAAAGGTATTCTTGAGTTTTATTTTCTGTGTTTCATATTCTATTATAAATCAAAATACAGGCCTCATTTGCAGCTATAACCTAACATTCATTTTGTAAAGTAAGTACTCAATATATAATTATACATTTACATTTCATATTTTCACAAATGCTACACTGAAAAGCCTTTTCTTTAGTGGAGTTCATTACTGAATATCTTCAAAGGCCAATTAGATCAATTAGATCTTGGTTGCTTTCCAGTTTTTAAATAAAATTTACAAATCTACAAAATAATAACACCTACTGAGATTTTATGTCAGAAAAATACTTCTTTGCAAATTGTTATAGATTTCTTATCCTTCCACTTCCCAGAAGAACTACAGATTAGAAACATAGATCAAAGCCTGATAATTTGAAACCTCAACTTTGTAGTTGCCACTTTAAAGATCTTTAAAGTAAAGGACAGTAAGGGCTTGGAGATGGATACTTGATAAAGCTACTACCTCATGATGTTACCAGCTTCATGACCCCACAAAGGTCTAACAGATACTGATTGCTCTAGAGATAACGTAAGCAAATTTTGTCTGCAAAAGGAAGACAGTAAATATTTTTGGCTTTGCAGCCTTACAACCTTTGCAGCAACTATTTAACTCTGCCTTTTTGGTGCAAAAATAGCCACGGACAGTTTATAAACAAATGGGAGTGTCAATATTCAAATATAACTTTCTTTACAAAGATAGGCAGCAGATCAAATTTGGTCTGTGGGCCGCAGTTGGCTGACTGACCACTGCTCTAAAATACAAAGGATATAATCAAGAATTTTAGCCAACAATAACAACGATTATTCTTACTCTTAGTATTTTAATTATTAGGAAAGAAATTACCTAATCCTCTGTAGAGTTATATTCCAATATTTAATAAGTCTTGTCTGCTAACATTTACAATATGGAACAGATGTCTTGTTTGTAAAAATGGTGATAAGAAAAAGTGAGGGACGTGGTTTTTGATCCTGAGCACGCCTGAGTCTATACATTCTCAGACAGTTCTCTGAGTCTCAGTTTTATCAATTAGAAAATGAAGAGGTTTCAATAGATCACTAAATTAACGTCATTTCTTTGGCTGGCAAAGGTATGACAATTCAACAACTACTCAAAACTAAACTCAAGATCTGCCCCCTCCAGCACCCACTCCAAACTTGATCTTTTCTCTGGACACTTTCAAGGAAAGGCAACATGCCACCCCACCCCCCAACACCCACCTCCACCCCAATGCAGATTCACAAGGCTAAAAACTTGAATTAATCCTTTACACCTCTTATACTTGACCAGTTACTGAATCTGCTCAATGTTACTTTCTAAATATCTTGGTACCTAAATATCTTGATTTCTTATATTTGCTTCATTTTATCTCCTCCACCAACTCCAAAAACGAAGCAACCACCACCTGTTGCCTGGATTCCTACACAGCTTTCTAAACTATCTCTCTCAATCTAATCTTGGCCCCTCTATTTCCACCATAATGTGAGAATGATCTTTCCAAATGCAAACTGGATTATGTTACCCCCTTAAAGCCATTCATGGCTTGGCTTTCCATTTTTCTTAATGTGTAAACTCTGGCCCAGCCCCACTTTTGCAGCCTTCCTTCTCTGTTTTCAAAACACTTTCTGTTACCTTTCACTTCCTGCTGTTTGGATACTCCTCACCTCCACTGTCTTTGGATGCCTTATCTAACTCAGCCATGATATCTCATCTCAGCTTCACTTCCTCGTGGATGCCTTCCTTGAACTCCTAGCTGGGATGGTTTATTTTGTTTTTGTTTCTTTGCTTTTTGCTCACATGGAGCTGTGATTATTTTTATCAGAGCACTTAGTATGAAATTAAACATCATTTAAAGTAATACTTTGATTGATGTGTCTCTTTCAAGTTCCACAAATGCAAAGATGCTCTTTTTTGCTCACTGCTGTGTTCCCATTGTCACAGTAAGGGATCAGATTAATGAATGAGCAAGCACCTAGGACAGAAATTCTCAAATTTTCTGATGTGTTTATATAATTTAACGTTACTTTGCTTTCAGACGTTCTGGTTTTACATTAGTGACTTCCGCGTGTATAATTCTTGTAATTCTATTCTCTCCTACCAAGATGATATGAGTAAATCATCACTACATATATATTTTCTTTTTCCTGTCGTGATGATAACTTAATCTGATCCATTCTTGTTCATTTTCACTCTTTGTGGCAAATGAAACATCATTATTGCATGGGGTTTAAGTGCATGGGCTTTGGGGGTCAAACTGGTTTGGACTGTAATCCTGGATCTTTCAGTTACTAACTTTGTAAACATGGGCAAGTTACTTTATATAATCAGCCTTCAACTTTTTTAAACCTGAAAAATGAAGAAAATAGAAACATTTCACTGAGCTGTTCTGAGGGTTAATTGCATTAATGTAGTAAAGAGCACAATAACTATTATTGTTGTATACGATAACATGACAAACTATTTTTGTGGCTCAATAAACTTGAGCTATTCTGCCTGATACTGTCATAAATATCATAATCAATCTACAAATACTGTTCAACTAGTATTTGTCTTGTATTTTGCTAAGTATGGTGATTTTGCTCTCTAACCTGAAACAAAATGCCCATGAGATAAGAGTAATACAATTAACACAGCACATAATTCCTTATTAAATTATAAGACGACAGACTGAAAGAGTGATAAAATTCAGGAAAAAATGGAAAAATCAGCCAATCAGGGAAACTTCCTGGGGAAATTGGATCTTGTCTGAGCCAAATCTCAAGTGTGTAAAGGGTTTGAATATAGTCATCAAACGTGAAGACTGTGGTATTCATTGTCTTGTCTGCACTAGGCTTCACTTCTTACATGTGGGATTTCGCTTAATCCTTAAAAGAACTCTGGGAAGTAAATAAAAAATTCTTTAATCATTCTTTCCTGTATTAATTCATTCATCATATATTTACTCAGAACTTCCTCTGTACCAGACCTTGTTCTGGTTATTGGGAATATGCTGCAAACAAAACAAAGAAAAAGACTTCACAGGGAGCTTACATTCTAGTGGGATTGATAGCAACGCAAAACCAAAAATGTTCCATATGGTATATTGCACAGTAATTTATTACACATTAATTAATATTACATATTAAAAGTTGAAACATCCTATGTAGAAAAGTAAAATAAGGAATGAGGAAAGGAATCCTCAAGGAGGAGAAGTCATTTTAAACATGGTTCAGGGAAGGCCTCACTATTTTAGTAAGAAGCAATAATGTCTACAATTCAAAAGTTATGGTCAGAGAGCAAAGATACAAGATATGGAGGAAATATTTTTATAGTGGAAATGAACCTGACCTAAATGAATCACTCGTGTGTGGAATGAAAAAGGAGAATGAGCCAAAGGCAAATGTTAGGCATTGAGTCTGGGTGACTGGGTGGTCTGGATTCCTTTAACCGAGACATAGAGACCTGGAGTAGATTAACATTAATTTTATTTTGGAATCACTTTAGAATTCTGCACACACTGCAAGATAATTAGAAACACCCTAGGATATACAACATATTGCAGGCCAGAGCTGGAGTTACTGCTCAAAATAAATGTGTTGAGTTTCCCAAATGAGAAAACTGGGAATCATCATAGAAGGCTCCCTGTGCCTCATCCACATCACCTTCCATGTTCCACCAGGCTCCAAACCATTCCACCTCCTTAAATATCCTGGAGGACATGATGGATATCCTCCCTCTTTGTGCCACTGAGGGCCAATTTGCACCATCCTGTTTCCCTGGTTCCGCATAACCCATCTCTTCTATCCTCAACTTTGTCTTATCATCCTGCAAATACATTTTCAAAACACAAATCTTACATAGGGTAAAAGGGACTGAGAGGAAGCAAACTATAGTTTATGGAACTTTTTCCAGTCATTCATGTACTCATTCGCTGAACATGCACTATTTTGTTTAACCTTTATAGAGCCTTATAATGATCCTTCAGGGAGGCTGTTGTTTAGCCACATTTAAATATACCTATAGGCATTCACATTCATAAATGGTTGTGAATGAATGCATAAATGCATTTTTAGTTATTATATAGGCATTTTTTACATATAATCTTTTCATGAAGTCATTTTCCTGGCAGTATGGGAATGTTCAAAGGGCTGTCATGAAACGTTCTCAACGTGTGCAATTGGAGGGTCTTGAGCTCAAGGGGGATCCAGAGCTCATCTCAACATTCACCAGACAGGGAAGCGACTTGGAAGGCACCAGCATTCTGAGGTTGGCCTTGTAAGGTAAGGGGTTCACTGGAAGTATAGGGAAGGTGGCAATAGCCACAGATAAACAAGAAGGCTGATGAGATGCCAGTGAAGATGTTATGGACCCACAGAGCTGAAACACAGTTGCATCTGACACCAGTGCTTTGAAATTTTGGCCACTTGTATGCTCTTGGCTTTGCCTATAATATTTTTTAAGGATTTATGTAAAGTTTATTGTTGGTTTTGCTTTTTGAATGCTAACCAGTGGTGAGTGAAAGCCAAAAAAAAAAAAAAAAAAAAGGTTTTGGTTCAAGCCAGGGCCCCAGTTTTCACGAGGCTACAGGATATCTCCAGGAAAGAGAGAAGGTTGAGTCTAAGTCTCCCAGGGACCTTTGGAATCACAGAGAGTGGTATCACAAAAAAAAAAAAAAAAAAAAAAAAAGAGCACAGGATGCAGTACAGAGATGAGGTCATGGTGACTACTTTACCGCAGGAGATTCTAGAGGAAATCTTATTTAAAATACCCAGTACATAAATTATGTTTCAACATTTGGTAGCTGGAAAGATTCACTGAAGTGTTTGCTTACTGATTATTGACTAGTAAAATGAGGCTAATAAAGTTAAGTTACATGTAAGGGCAATTTAAATGTAATCAAAATGGACATAAAATATTTTTTAAATTATAATGTGTCAATGCAAAAATATGTTTTGATTCATAGTCTACACATTGTTTCATTTGGGTAAAATGTGATATAATGATTAGTGCACATGAATAGAGGGAAGTTCAGGCTGTTTATTATATACTCATAAAATGTTACACACTCACAACTTATACTATAATAGTATAATCAGATTTTATGGTATAAACATCAGTAAGTATTTGGTACTGATAATAAGTCAGAAAAATACTTAGAAATGCATATAAACCCTTGACTATTGTCTCTGGTTAAATAAATAATGATGAATTCTAAAGTCAGACTAAAATACATTTTCCAACAACCAAAACCTATGGAAATAGTCCTAGAAGATTTTATAATAAGAGTATAAATGGAATGCTTACTTCATTAGAAGTCACTGTGTATGCTCTTTACTACGTGGTGAAATATGATTTGACATGGTATGGTCTTGGAAACTATTCATGAGTTTTTAGTTACTGATGTAAAATGCCTCATCTCACAGGTGAGGCTGACCTGCTAGCCCTGGGACATGGAGGCTCAGGGGAAGTACAGCACGGAGGCACTAGGGGACTTTGGGATGCTCTTGATACCCCAGCATGCCAACTTCCCTGAGGAATCTTTAAAAAATATCCAAACCAGTCCTGAAACTCACCTATAACATTTTTTAAGGATTTATATAAAGTTTGTTATAAATCTTTAAAAAATATTATAGGCAGTTTTTACCCAGTCTTAAAAACTATTTGGGAGGGACAGTATGTTTTTAGGCCAGCTCTATTTTATATGAAAATATATTGTTCAACTTTAAGTGTAGGATTTGTATTTTTTTCATCCCCAAACCTGACTTGTGGCAGAACAAATGGGGGAGGAGGAAGAAATGAATGACTTAAATGATTTGTTTTATATACTTAAATGAATGATTTGTTTGATATACTACATTTAGACAAACCCAGTGATTCACACTTGTATTTTCTCATAGGTGATTATGCAAGTTAATTAAAAACCCAATGATATATAAATAAATTTGTACTTACCAGAAATACTGCTATAGATATTCCAACCAGAAAGCCTGCTATAACATCTGACCAATGATTTCGATATTCTGCTACTCTGTTGAGTCCAGTAAGAAATGCCAAACACATTAAGCCCAAGCATAGAACTGGCTTAGCAAGTCTGGTTCCCTTGGCTTTGATTGTGTTGGTAATGTACATCTGAAACATTCAATAAAAAAACATGACTTTTCATGAAGGTATTTCCTTTATTAGCATAGCACATTATGTGTATGTACAAACATATATTTATAGACATATATATGCCTGTATGATTCAAACCATTAAGTGGAGTTTATGAAGTTTTTGAAATCAGTTTCTTAAAAGCAGAATTCAAGAGTAGCAATTATTTCATTTTACTTACCTTATATGGCAATCTCTTACAAATGGCCAATTCTTAGCATAACATTATTAATCATCTAGAAACACCAAGCACAGATAGTCCAATTGTCTTTTTTTCTTTTTATTCTTACTGTATCTGTTCTTGTTTTATCTGAATTTTCATTTTAGATCAACCTCAACAATACTGTTAGAAGGGGGAAAACTGATGACGTGTTTAAGTGTTTTTAATGTTTCCATTTGTGTATGCCATATTTAGAGGATGCATACTTGATAAAAACCAGGATTGTGAATATAGCTAGAAAAAATAAAGTGGAAAAGATTTCTACCAAACAGATGTTACTTTGAAGAAAGATTTTAAGATTCAATGCAATGCCAAGGTTGCTTTCATGTTGTTAAATGAAATTGTGAAATTACTTTGTTTAACTACATTTTATCAGCCAGAATTAGGACAATAAAATACTTAAGTAGGCCGGGCGCGGTGGCTCACGCCTGTAAATCCCAGCACTTTGGGAGGCCGAGGTGGGCAGATAACGAGGTTGGGAGATTGACACTATCCTGGCTAACACAGTGAAACCCCATCTCTACTAAACATACAAAGAATTAGTTGGGCGTGGTGGTGGGTGCCTGTAGTCCCAGCTACTTGGGAGGCTGAGGCAGGAGAATGGCATGAACCCAGTAGGCGGAGCTTGCAGTGAGCCAAGATCGTGCCACTGCACTCCAGCCTGGGTGACGGAGCGAGACTCTGTCTCAAAAACAAAACAAACAAACAAAAAAACACTTAAGTAAAATAAGGGAAATGTGTCAACTAAAAACAAAACAAAACAATGAATAGGTACCTACATCTCTGGCATCTGGACATATGCTAATGAACATATGGTGTCAATTGATTGCAGCGAATGAAATGTCAAGAGCCACTATGCTCAAGAATAATTTGGTCCTTCCCCCATCTAATTTATTCTATAGCTCAACTGCTCATAATTTTATGCATTACTTTATAAGCAAATTTGCTGACTGTATTCAATTATTATTTCAAGTCATTAGTAGAGCAATTGTAAAAGAGATGACTTTGATAATATAATCAGATTTTATGGTATAAACGTCAGTAAGTATCTGGTACTGATAATACACTCAGAAAAATTCTTAGAAATGCATATATACCCTTAACTATTGTCCCTGGTTAAATAAACAATACATCTGCCTAAGAGAGTAAACCAAAATCAGAATTTAAGTTTTTAGTTCATATCAGCCATTTTAGAACACTATGAAATCCAGTAATTATCTTCTCTATTTTTTTTTCTGGGCAAAGTTTGCAGCCCTTGTAGCTGCCGAAAGGGGCTGTATAAATAGGTAATCAGTCCAAGTGATACAAGGCATCTCTCTAGCCAAGTTCTAGCCTTTTACAATCCATCCCAGGTCTCAATACTCTGGGGCGGGGGGAGCTGAACTGTCTCCATCTTGGCCTGTGACCTTCGGAGCTGGGTCTCTGTGTCTAAGACTGTGCTTGGAAAAGCTTGATAATTTCAGTTATGGAGGATAAGTATACATGAGAAGGAAAGAGGAAGAGATGAGAAAGAGAAAATGATGCTTTTGCCATTCTGAGAGAATGTGTTAAAGAGTTCTGCCCACATGAATAACAAGGCCAGGCTATCACATCACTTCAGGTTTCAGTGATGCTGCTAATTGAGTAACTCCTTGTATGACTAGTGCGTATGAATAGACAGGGAAATTCAGGCTTCTTGTGAGGTTTTCTTTAACACAGCTATAAGGCTGGTTAATTATTTCTTACTTTTGCATTTCTTTACATCTGTTAATACTCAAGATATTCTGTCCTCATTGAGACAAAATAAATGTGGGATGATAATTGAATAATATTAACACTGCTAATATCAATTATAGCTACCATTTAACGAGTGATTGCTCTTCACGGCAATGTTCTAAGCATTTTATTAACAAATTACTTATCTCATTCAATCTTCAAACCAATGATCGAAGTTAGGTATCATTATTACCTCCATTTTATAGGTTAAAAACTGAATCAAGATAAAGCTTATTATGAAGACTACACAATTTGATGATTGAGGTGGCACTGTTGAGAAAAGACAGGTGTAAATGGAAAGCAGAGGGAAGGCACTTAGGTATCTCCTAATCTTCCTTTCTTTTTCGTTGATTTCTTGCCTGGAGGAAATGGCCAATGAGCATAAGTTGAGTACCAGTGAATGCAAGACAGTCAGAAACTAAAGACAGGAGAAAGGAGGCCACCATACAATCATAGGAGTAAGGCTACATCTATGCTCTGCTATTAGGGAGAAGTGGGAAATAGTGTAAATGTGGTCCTTGTGCAAAATACCCTACAGAATCTATATGGCTTCAGAAAATATTTGCCTTTCCCTCACCCCCGAAGGCCATCTCAGATACAGTCCAGCCCTTACTTGTCCAAGTTGTATGAGCCCATAGTAAAATGTGGGCTTGAGCTATATCCCTGTGAAGTTTCTCTTGAATGTCGAGTTGATCGTTAAATTGCCCTAATGACTCAAGCAAGGTTTATAAGGAGCCCATAGACAGTCTAATCACAATGCAAACTCATGAAAAAGCTTCTATTTTAGGAATAGCCTGGTATGTGGCTTTTCCCTCCATCAGAGTGGAGAGTGGACAGTGGCTGAATTTCAAGGGTTATGTGAATTTCAAGGGTTAAAAATTTAACTTTAAAGTAGATCATAGCAATGCTTTATAATGTACAAATTTTTCTGCAGCATAATCAGTTGGCATGGATGTTATAAAAGAAAAGTTAAGAGAGCTTTCACTTGTACTCAGCAACTCTTTAGTACTTTATGAACATAAGTGCCTTTTTAGCCAGTCTAATTGTGTTATCCTTACAGAAAGTCTATTATTCTTAATTTGCAGAAGAGGAAATTATGGCATAATAATCTATTAAGCATGTTGCATACAGAACAGGAATTGATTATTTATGCTCTCTTGGTTTTTAATTCACTTATGAAACCATCTAGGTTAACCAGATGTCAAAACGTAGCTAAAATAAAATACAAACAGCAGGGTGTGTGATTTGAGCAGGATGGTATTCACTCAGTCCTCTAGGGTCAGTAGATGCTCACTATCTCGCAGGCCAATCCATTTAATCATTATTAGCAGAGCTTATTCATCCATTCCACAAATATCCATTTGCATCCATTAGCACTAAGATGCAGAAAGCCAAAGCTGATCATTTGCTCCCTGTTAAGAGCCTGGTGTATATTCTTCTACACTTTTTCTCTTTGCTTATACAAATATATACAATAATTAACACACATATAAAAAGGTTTTGCTTACTTGTTTGCTTTTACTAAAATATAATCATAATTGTCCTATTAGTCTGTAATACGCATTGACTCACTTGTTATAATATACAACCTTTTTTGTGTAAATTGAGAAAACACTGAACTATTATTAATAATAAAACAATGCTATTATAAAAATAAATGAAAATAAAAAACACAAATATTTATTAAGCACCTACTATGCATCAGAGGCTGTGCTAGGTTTCTTCAAAGAGGAGGCATCTATGGTTAGATCCTGAAGAATGAGCATGAGAGTTCCAGGCAAAAGGGAAATGGTGAGGGAAAGGTGTCCTAGACAACATACACAATCCTCCTCTGTGTTCTCAAAGCACCTTATTCCTCATCTGAGAACACTCGCCACAATGTATGGTTATAATTTATTTTCATTGTTTCCTTCACTAGAGTGAGGACACAGAAGCCAAGTCTAGGCTATTCATTGTGGCCTAGCTTTTGGAGAACCTTTTTCCTTCTCTTGTTTTCATGCTTCTTTCACCTTTTTCTTATGCTATTTAGCCCTAAAGACATCCATTAATTGTTTATTTGCAGATGATTATACGTATTCTTTTACTATTTGCCTCTTCTTTTCTACAGATGAAACAGCCTCAATTCCCCTCAGTATGGGAATAACTCAGTGGTCAGATCCCTCAGTACTCTGCACACTCTAGTGCTTTTGACATCTGTTAGTACTTCTCTCAAAGAGTACAGCTCAAAATTAAGCAAACCGGTGCCCACTATCAACTGACCAGCCCAGAGTGCAGTTGAGACTTTTCTAGATTGCACCCTATAGTCTTAACTCATTGATTCGTATCTCATAGTCAAGTTAGGATTGGATTATCTTTAAACCAATTTCCAGATTTTGATGACTTTGATTAATGCAATCTAACAGGGCACTAGGTTTGATTAGTTTGTGTGTGTGTGTGTGTGTGTGTGTGTGTGTGTGTGTTTTAATAACTTCATAGCATTATTGGTCAAACTGTGTTTGTGGTCCACTGAATCTTCCATGACTTCTTCACATGAACTGATGCCTTATCAAGTTCCCCTTACCCTGGGCTCCTGAAATTGTTCAAAAAATCAAATTTATTATTGTTTTCAAAAAATATTTTACCCTGTCAACACCATTTTGAACTTTTATGCTGGCATCTATCTATTATATTAGTTATCTTTCTCCCAGATTCTAGTTAGCTCCAGACAGATCACCAATAACAATACAGCATCAAGGACAGAGCCTCACGGTACTTCGCCTGAGATCTGTTTACAAACTGCTACTGACATTTTTCATATAAAATTTTTATTTAAAAAATGGGGCATTCGTTTGTTAAGCCAACCGTGTAGTATCCTGAAAGTTTTATTTATATACCCGGACTTGATATTCTTGTTACACTGATAAATTTGCCAAAGAGCAATGTAAAGGTATCTGATGGAGTGTGTAACAAAATTGTGATGCAATGGTGGAAACGCCACGGACTTTGCCAGACAGACCTGTGTTCACTCAATTCAGACCTTTCAGGACTGTGATGGGGGCCAGGGGTGGTAATGGTGGTACAATAAGCAGTGGGATATTGAAGTCATAAATTTTCTTTACGGTGCTATAATCTAGATTGTATAAAACATGCAGTAACTCTAGTTTCCATAACTGATCAAAACTTCATCATAAGCACCCATCTTCCACTGAATAGAAATGGGATGGAAGGAATTCTGAATCAATACTTAGTTGTTCTCAGTTTCTCACCATTCTCTCTTCTGGAAAAACAGTGGGGTCTAGTTGGAGGCCTGCAAGACCTCATGGTCAAGGTGGGGAGGCAACCCACCAGCCTTCACTGGCCTCCACTGCCAGGTGTGTATCCCACTGCTTCATTGGTGCCCTCCTGACAACCACTGATAACATCCTTGTGGCCCCATACTGACTTGGTCCATCTAGGCTCACAGGAAATAAAGATCCTTTCGTCTCCAGCACATCTTCCTTGTAGCCCCAGGTGGGCTGCCTGCCCTCCCAAGCTCTGCTGCAAGGTCCCTGGGCTCCCACCGTCTTCTCTGCAGCCTGACTTACCTGCTGCAGGTGTACTAAGAGAAATTGTTCTCCCAGTTTCAAGCCCTTCTACTTTCTGTTATCTCCACAACCTCTCTGGAGTTTCTGTTATCCAGTAATCAGCTGCCTTCTTTGGGTTTCTGACGTAAGGGTGCTCACCTACATGGGCACATTTGCCATTCAGCCCTTCCCTCTCCTCCAATCCTCCACTTCTTAGGACAGGAAGTTCTTCCTTCCCTTCCCCTGGGTTGGTGGTATCACCCTTTATAATTTGTGTTTTCTCTATAAAATACTCAGATAATAAAATATAATAATAAGACTTACATTATATGTAATTATAATTATATTTTATGCTCATAATAAAATATTCAGATATTCAAATTTTGCGTTTGCTATGTAAAGCCTTGATATTTAGAAATTCCTGTTCTCTCTTGACAGAGCTAGCCTCATTTAACTACTGAAGCTAAACACTTCTTTTTCTTCTTATCTTGAGGTCTTTCTCTGAGGCACTGAACCAATATGGTAGCCAGTAGCTACTGTAGCCATTAGCACTTGAAATGTGATGAGGTCAACTATAGTACTAAATTTTCAATTTATTTGGTTTTAATGAAAAGGATTTCAAAAATGGTACTCAATTAGATTATTAGAAAATGTTAATATACGTTTGAAACAAATTGGGCTTCACATCTACTTTTTACACTGTAAATTTTATGTCTAAATACAGAATAAGGATTTCAGATGAAAATTTAGTGTCTGAACTGAAATGTATTTTGCAAGTGTCAAACATACACTGGATTTAGAAAATTTTGAAAAAGAAAAATGCAAACTATCTTATTACCAACTTATACTGATACATGTTGAAATGGTAATAGTCTGGATATACTGGGTTAAACAAAATATGAAATATTAATATCACCTTTTTTACTTTTAAAAAACGATTAGAAAGTTTTAAATCATATATATATATATAGAAATAGAAAGTGAACCATATATATATATGGTTCACTTTCTATTTCTGTTAGACAATGCTGACCTAGACAAAAGCGTCATAATTTAAAGGGTATGCAAAATGATCAGTGAATATTCCAAAAAAGATTATACCCATTTCAGCAGTTACTGCTACTTTATTATTTTTATTTATTATATTGCTTCTAGTTGGGCACTGATCCTAAAACCATTTTCCAGGCTGCCTGAGCTGCGTTAGGCAACATTTACCTGCATATTTTTATCTACATCTATTTTTAAATATTTGTTAATACATTACCATGTCAAATGGTAAACAGTGCAATAAAATGATAATATCATGGAATTATTTAGAGTTTTCTAAGTTAAACTAATACATGTAGCCTATTTTTTCAGATTCTAATTATCATAATGGCTACTTTTTAAAAATGTTACTTCATCGAAGTTAACCAGTCGTTTTGTATTTTATTGATACCTTTGGAGACTTGGGAGATTCCGTATTTAGTCAGTGTAAGCTATGAGGAAAAGTTCAGCTTTAGGAATTTAATAGTCAGGGTTAAAAGTTCAATCTACCACCAATTAGCTCTGTGACCTTACACAAATTACTGAACTTCTCTGACTCTTAGTTGTATCACTTGTACAATGAAAATAACTATGATAATCTGTAGGATTTAGAAAGGTAATCACATAAAAAGTGTAAGTTTCATTGCCTTCACATGGCACCATGAGAATTTTTGTTCGCTTTGTGATTAGAATAAATTAAATGGATTAAAACAATATATTTGGATTAAAACTATACATGTGTTAGGAGAAATAATGTATTCTAACTTATGGGCATGGGGATAAAGCTCCTTATTGTATTTGAAAATCAAGAGTAAACAT
Source organism: Pongo pygmaeus (assembly GCF_028885625.2). Lineage (NCBI taxonomy): Eukaryota > Metazoa > Chordata > Mammalia > Primates > Hominidae > Pongo > Pongo pygmaeus. Next base: position 131,113,456 of record NC_072373.2, on the reverse strand, counting down.
CCACTTTATTTACAATATCCTTAATGGGTACCTAACAAAAGATTACATCATCATGAACACAGAATTTATCCTATAGCTGATGTCCTGGAATGAAAAACACTAAGGAGTCACAAATGTGATGTAAGTAACAACAACCTCAGTGTTCAGGACCAGCTGGTACATGAAGTTAAGATCTGAATATGCTCAGTAACTCTGCTGCCTTCAGCACAAAGGCCGATTGATGGTTTGGTTATGAATAACAGCTCCTTCATCATGGACACATTTACCTAATCCCTAAAGTGCAGCCATGGCTGATATTACATGGAGACTATTTATCTCCAGTATGACTCCCCCTCACCCAATAAATATACTGCACATGTGGCACTTCATCCATCAGCTAGAAGAACAAATACACTTTTGCTTGACATTATCATCTATGAAATCAAGAACCACACATATTCACCACTTAACATTTGTTTTCCATACACCAGATAGAAAGTGAGATGATATTTACGTAAAGATAGCTTGTGATACGAGCAAAAATAAATAAATAAATAAGCGGTGTAACATCTGAAGAATTATCTGTAAGCAAAATATATTTGATTGCTATAATTCTATCCCATCATCTCCAAGATTTAAAATTCCCTGACTAGCAAGTGAGGAACTAAAATCAATATGTAAAAGACAAATCTGGAAATTTTAAATACTACAAAAATAGGCACAAGACATTTGGGCGAATTGAAGGGTTAGATTTTGTATACCTTAAACAAAAATGAAGTAGAACCTGCAAAACTTAAAATACATAAATAAAAAATTTAAGTTTACTGTCAGGGACAAGAAATTAATAGTATAACAATAAAAGCATATTTCAAGTATCTCTGAATAGTCCTTAAAGCTGTCTGAAGTACTTAAATCTTTAGCACTCAAAATATTTCTCAGGATTTCTTCAGATAAGGAGAGAAACTATAATTAATGATAATGTGATAATCTATATGTCTGATCTTTGTATGATCTATGTACATAATATACATATATCATATAGAACCAGAAAATTTTAAATATTAAGTCACAATTAGATTCTAGATTATGAGATACTGTTGAGATACTATCTTAAATTATATAATAACAGAAAAAGACTCATCATACCTTAGAAAGATAAATATAATACTGCAGCACATTACAGGTTTGTGATCAGCAATAAAATACTTTATCGGCTCCACACTAATTTCAATAAATATATTAATGACAGTGTGACATTTCAAAGGATGTCCTAAAATTTAAGAGTGTGCTTGTATTTCTGACCTCATTCCTAACCCTCATTAGTGAGTAAGTAAAGGGCAGGGGAGAAATTTTCCAGGTTGGGTCCTCAGGAAGTGCTCTTCTTTCCCCCTCTCAAGGCTTGCGATTTTCCTCCCCAACTCCTTTAATTTTCATTCAACCAAATGCTTCCTACATCCATTCCCACTGAGTCCCCACCCAGCTTCCAACTCTCACTTTACACCCTTTCAAGAAGGAGGAAGGTGATGGGGATGAACCTCTGTGACCTCTCTTCTCCCACACCTACCAGATTCTACCATTCACAATAAAAACTGCATTTAAGGCATGTTAAGTTATCAAAGGTGTCAAAACACATCTCTTTGCTTAGTGCCTGCTTGCACCTCAGATCACATCCTCAGCCTTAGTCCCAGCTGCTGGAGGAGCAGGATGACTCTTTCTCACTTTGCTACCCAGTATTCTGTTCATAATTATTATAAAAAGAGTTATTTTTACATAAAAATATTTATCTTTTTCTCCCATGCTAGCTTATATGGAATAGGAATATCCTTTTCTCTTTGTAACCTCAGCGCCTGGTATGGTTCTTGGCTCACTCTCAGTAACAGCTAATCATAATAAAAGTTAAAATTTCATGAATGCTTACTATGTGTCAAGAACTGTGCTCAGTGCTTTACGTGCACTCAATCAGGTAATCCAAACAATTCCATGACATTGGTACTCAACAACAGAGGTAACTAAGACACAGAAAAGTTAAGTAACTTATCGATGGACTTAAGGCTAAAAGGTGATGAAGCTGGGATTCAAACTCAAGCAGTTCATTTACAGAGCCCATGCTCTAACAAAGATGCTATTAATATATGCAGTACAGGAGTCAAGGATCCTTTCTCCCTCAGCCTTGGAGAGGAAGGCGGGGCTGGAGTAGTCCTCAAGCAGAGGTAAGACTACTTACCTTCAAGAGCATGCCTGAAGGAGGAGCTGAAAATGACTCAGTGTGTCAGTCTGAAGGTTGTGTGGGTCGGGGCGGAGGTGAGTACAGAGGGGAGTAGCAGGAATTAGGCCAGAGAGGCTAACGGGGGCCAGGTTCAAAAAGCTTTGTGTGCCAAGTGAAGGATTCGTATTAAAAGGAAAATGGGAGGCCGTAAAGGGGATATGAGAATGTGACAGGAGTACACTTGAATTTTAAAATATCACTTTGGGAGAAGCAGTTCCCGCTGCTGGATCATCACATCTTGAACTAGAGTCATGGCTGCAGTTATGAACAGACTGGAATATTTAGGATGTTAAACTGGCCAGAATTGTTGGTTAACTGGATGCGTGCTTATGTGCACCCAAGAGTTTGAACTGGGTGAGGTCACGGGTGGAAGGTGGAAGTGCAGTGAGGGAGGAATAAAACATAACAAGTCTCAGGCCTCAGTGGCCAACAGAAGTTTCTAGGCAGGAAATCTATAGTTCCACTTGGAAGTACAATTATATCCAGACATACGACAAGAATCAAGATGTTCCACCTGCTTTCTCGTGGAAACACTGTATCTCATGGTAGTCCAAGATTAATAGTATATTTTAAGTACATCATGGGTTAAATAGGCTTTTGAAGGCTGAGTTAGATACCTAAACTCTGTGTATGACATGATTTCCATCAGGTCACAGTTTCAAACAACTGAGTTAAAACACCATCTAGGCCTCCATGGAGACAGGGGTTATGTTTGTTTTGCCGCTTACTCAATACTCAGCCCTGGCACAGGGTCACTCAATGGGTGAATAAATGAATGTACTGCTTTGGAGAGCTGGGTTTGTGTATATCACACTGCTTATATCTAATTAGAACAAAAATATATACAAAATGTACAGCAACTCTCACAATGAATAATCTATGTGACCTTTCAGCCTTATGCATTACTTTAGCTATTTTTTAGGTGTGTAGTAGTAACTATATTTTGGAAATCACCTCTAAGAAACTGTATTATTTTCCAGGAATCTATTGATTTTTCTAAAATCTAATGTACTTAACAGGCTATGGTAAAAGAATCTCTACTTCCCCTCTAGCCTGCAGTAAGCATGCACATTAGTTGGTTATAATGAGTGGATAATGGCCCAGACAGCATCAGAGGATCTGAGTTCCAGTCTTGATCCTTCAGTACATTAGGGCTACGATGTTAGGTGGGTGATGACTTATCCTCATTGAGTCTCCTCATTGGTCAAATCTGGAAAGCAGCAAGGTCTGCTTTACTACAGCTCCACACTCCTTTATCTGAGCCCTCAAGTAGAGAAGTATTTCAGCATTCAGAACATTTTCAGATTTGGGGTAATATGATCTATGTACCTCCCATTGATAACTCCAGTGTGGTCAGGGCTGCACCCTATAATAAAACACATTCACATTTCTACCTCAAAACAGATGGCTACTCACAGTAAGCAGAATAAGTAAAGAACCCCAATAAATTCAGGTCAGATAAAGTTTTTCATCCAGGGACAAACAAAACAAAAATTTGTCTTGCCTTGCATAGAGAGGGCTTTTAAAAAAAAAGGTTTCAGTGGCTCGTGCCTGTAATCCCAGCACTTTGGGAGGCCGAGGCGGGCAGATCACAAGGTCAGGAGATCGAGACCATCCTGGCTAACATGGTGAAACCCCGTCTCTATTAAAAATACAAAAAATAAGCCAGGCGTGGTGGTGGTTGCCTGTAGTCCCAGCTACTCAGGAGGCTGAGGCAGGAAAATGGTGTGAACCCGGGAGGCGGAGCTTGCAGTGAGTTGAGATCATGCCACTGCACTCCAGCCTGGGCGACAGAGTGAGACTCCGTCGCAAAAAAAAAAAAAAAAAAAAAAAAAAGGATTTCAGAATTAAGAATAAAGGATTATGAAACTGAGCTGTGTCTGAGGACCAGATGAGATAATGACACGAAAGAACCAAGTGCAGAGATGAAAAGCTGAGCTTTGCATAACCAAAGCTGGTGCTGTAACTACTTGGCAGCTCCAATTATGGTGGCAGGAAGAGGAAGGCACTTACATCTAGCTCTGAAACCTGAGAAAGTACTGAAGACATACTGACCATTCGAATAGCCAGAGAATGTTGGTTGATTTGGGAAGGCCTTTCCTGGTAAAGGGGCTGCCAGGGATGGATGGGGTTGTCTCTGATGCATGTAGTGATGTGAGGAAAGGCACCACGGGGCATGAAGTCAGGCAAGATTTGGGCAACGTGAGCAGATGTATCTGGCTAAAGCTGGAGAATCATGGTGGGAAAACTAGCTTGGCCTTGAAAGCTGTGTAAAGGAATTTGTTATTTATGCAAAAGGAGAGGGGGTAGTGTCCTAGGTGCTTGAGGGGCTAGAGGAAGATGTTTCTGGCAGGTGGTGCAGCATGGGCACCAGGCGAGGAAGACAGAACACAGGGATCCTAGGCTCTCATTGGCAGCATCAGGAGACATAGAAGTTGGAACCAGAAGGCAGAGAAGTTTAGCTATGCTTCTGGGATAAATGTCCACGGGAATGTGGGACAGAGGATAAATTATTTCACTGGCCTGTTCTCCCAACTCTTGCTTTTCTGGGACCTGGAGCTTGGGTGGCAATAGGACATATAGTGAGAGAGCAGAGCAGGCATGTGCTTGCTGATAGGTAGGAGCCAACGGATGCAAGCTTGTCATCCCTGGGCAAAACACAGAAAGGAAGAGTGGATACAGACTGTGTGTTTATGGCAGATAAGAAAAGATTTCCTAGAATACCACTGAACATATAGTATATAGAAAAAGCTATTAATTAAAAGTTTAAAAACAGCTTGAGGCTTCATGAGAAAGAAAAAGTGTACAGAATATATTCATTCATTCCCATACTCATTCATCCAGTTTCAAATACTATTTATGGTGTCTTTCCCATGTCCTGGGTAATGAGCTTGGGCTAGCAATATAGAGATAGGGAAGTCTGTTGCTGCTGACCTCAAGGAGCTCTTAGTCCAAGAGAAAGGAGAGACACATAAAAGACTAATAAGAATAACTGAGGTGTATGTTGAAGAGCACAAATCACAGAAATAATTCACAGGAAATAGAAGTCAGGCTGATCAACAGTTTCTTCTAAGTCTCAAGTATAAAAAGACTCTTTCCCTCAAGCAAAATGGAAACAACCACCAACCGGGACGTGAGGGGAATGTCAGGCAAAACTTCCTGTAGGGGCCATTTTTATGAGAGATTTAAAAATGAGGGAACAGGAGAAGAAGAGTGAGGATCATTTTTGAGGTATTTGTATAAACATTAGGTCTGTGACATCCCTCCATCTGTGAAACACTTTATGGTTCATAGAATTTAAGAAACTTAAAGTGGAAGGAAGTTTACAGAAAATCCAGGTGCTTCTAAACCACACTCATGAATTCTTAGGTAATTCACAGAGGGGCTTCTGGAGCCTTTATGGAGTTGGGGGTGGATTACATGATTGTATGTTATAGGACTGGGTATATAATTTGTAGGGTCCAGTGCAAAATGAAAATGAATGACAGACCTGTTTTTCAAAAATCATTACAAATTACAAGATAGTGACAGCAGAGCATTAAACCAAGTGCTGGAGACAGGACCTGAGTCAGGTCACACATCCTTGAAGCCAGGTCCGCACATCATAATCTCCATTTTAGATAGTTGTGTAGGCAATTATATAAAGAATGAATAATTTCAACCTGCAAGAGTAGGGGCTATTAGGAAATTTTTATTAGCAATCCAGGCAAGCCATAATGAGGGCCTGAACTAAGTCTGTGCAAGTGGGAGAGGAGAGCAGTTTTATCATCCTAGGTAATACGACTGTTCACCTTTACTATTTAATTTTCTTCATTATATTTGTAATAACCCCCAATTTATGATATCAACACCATAGAGCTTCATGAAATAGAAAGTACCCAATAAGAAAACTTTACGGGATAAGAAAAACCAATTACAAGAACAAGTCAAACGTCCCTGTGACTCTATGTTAAAAATAGCCCCACTGAATTAGTGGGTGTCACTGTAAATAAGTTAAACTTAAAAGCAAGGAATATGAGAACACAAGGGCCATTAAGAATGGTTAAATATAAGAAATATGGTTGCTTTATGTGCAGTGGTTCCTTTCGTGTTCCTTATCTGGCAGGTGCACGTTGATTACTTGCTCACTCTTTACTGAGAAGCCAGCAGTGCCAGAACACTGCTTTATGCCATGGCCATGTGAGTAGCAAAGGACCATGCTGGAAGTAAAAATCCCACTCTCTTCCAAAAAACTACAGAGACATTCGCCACCCAGAACGAAGTGCCCAGGGTAAGGGACCTGGAATTCTGCATGGTCAGCCACCTCAACGTGCACCTGGGTTTACTGGCTGCAAGGGGGAGGCAATGGAATGAAGTAGTTCTGAGAACAGACATGGGGGACGTTCTGGATTCAGATCCTGTCTCCAGCATATACCAGCTGTTCGACTGTGGGCAAGTTAATGAATTTCTCTGAGCCTCAGTTTTCTCATCTTTAATTTGAGAATTATAATAGTACCTATGGAATTTGACTATAAGGATTAAATGAGATAAACTATGTAAAGCACTTAGCACAGTACTGGCATAAATAATAGAAGGACATTACTTATTATTCACACAAATACAGTGTACCCTTCTGTGAAAAAGTAAGAGTTAAAAGGTCTTAAGTTTTAGGGCTTTTTAGAGTGTGTAAGGAGCATTCTGAAGTGGGCTGCTGAAGGGTCCTGTGCTGTGCAAGATGCTGACATGGCCATAAGCAGCCATAGACTCAGCTAGAGACAAGGAGTCCTCCAGCTAGTATCTCCAAGCCCAACCCAGTTGTTTCCATGTCTACAGGCATGTTAGAAGTACTCAGAATTGTTTACGGGTATGCAACAAAATTTCCTGATCCTCAGGATGTGCATGGATCCCCTTCAGGCAGTATCTCCAACTATGGGATTGCTTAAAAGTTTTCCCAGTTGAGACTGGAGTGGTGAAGAGGCTACTTAGTAGGAGGACGTGTGGGGTCTTCTATAAATGCCAAGGTGTATCAGACAGTCTCTCTTGGCTTTAACAGAATTGCCAGAGAAAATGCAAATGGTTACTTTATTTAAGGAATTAGACCTATTTATTCAGAACAATCGATCCAATGCTTTATATAGGCACAGCCTCTAAGTCTTGGGTATTTTTCCTGCATCAGAATACATTGAGACAATAGATTTATTAGAGGACAAGGGCAAGTCATCTATTAGAAAGTTTTACTTCCAAATAATGAGCACTGAATATATGGCTGTTGTTATTTGAACCAATCAACCTATTTTTCTTTTTTTTCTTTTTTTTTTTTTTTGAGACAGAGTCTCGGTCTGTCACCCAGGCTGGAGTGTAGTGGCACGATCTCAGCTCACTGCAAGCTCCGCCTCCCGGATTCACGCCATTCTCCTGCCTCAGCCTCCCGAGTAGCTGGGACTACAGGCGCCCACCACCACGCCCAGCTAATTTTTTGTATTTTTAGTAGTGACAGGGTTTCACCATGTTAGCCAGGATGGTCTCGATCTCCTGACCTTGTGATCCGCCCACCTCGGCCTCCCAAAGTGCTGGGATTACAGGTGTGAGCCACCGCGCCTGGCCAATCAACCTATTTTTCTGAGTCTGGGTTATATTTACACCCAGACTGTCTGTAGCCTCAAAGATGTTATAGTCTACATGAGGTAGGAATACACACATGATAACTGGACAAGGGTAATCTCTAACCTTTTTAAGAGCCGCATTACCAAGGCCTGGAGAGATCAGAACATGTGCAGTGGCAAACTAAGGGTGGGCATAGCAGCAGTCTGCCCAGGTGCAGGCAGTGAGGGGATGCAACAGTAAAACCTACTAAATGTGTATCTGCTCTTTATTGTTGCTATGCTCTAGCAATTCTAAGCAGTGTCAGTGATAACATACTCCTGCCCTCTAAATCTCTTGTTGGTTATGGCACACTGTATTCTCCAAAGATGGCTATAACAGTCTCTAACCCCTTGCATTCTTGAATCTTCCCTATCAAGAGGTGGAGTCAAATTCCCCTCCCTCTGAATCTGAGCAGCCTTAGCAATTTGCTTGTATCAAGAAAATGCAGTAGATGTGACACTATGAGCTCATAAGATTGAGCTCATAAGACACATTTCTGCCTAGTTCACTGGAACACTGGTGCTTGGAGTTCTGTAGGAAGCTGCATTCCCTGGAGCTGCCTCACTGTGTGGAAGCCAAGGCATGTGAGAAGATTATGGGTAGGCTGTTGTGGTCTTCACCTTCTCCTAGCCCAGGTGCAGTAAGGTGAATGAACAATCTTTCAGATAACTGCATGTCCTGGCTATCAAGTCACCTTTGAAGTCAGCCTTTGAATCTTCCCAGTTAAGGCTGGAAACACCATGGAGAAGAGAAAAGATAGGCACATTTTGCCTTTTTCACATATCTGACCTACAGAGTCTGTGAGCATAGTAAAATGGTTGTTTTATGCTAAGTTTGGGGTGGCTTGTTAAAGAGCAATAGTAAACAGAACATTGATATAAGTTGAAATAACTGTTGCAGTTATTGTTGAGTATTAAAAGTATGTATGTAAGCTTTAAATAAGCACACTTTTGTTACATAATCTGTAATAAATACTGCATTACACATGGAAATTAATTCAAAGAATGCCCACCTATATACATTTGCCCCCTAGCAGACATGTGGACTCATCTACTCATATTCATATTCATCTGTAGAGTAAGCTCATAGAGGGTGGGAATCATTTGTGGCTTTTGCTCCATTTAGTGTCTCCAGCCCCGTGGTGGTGCATTTAAACAGTAGTTTTGAAAAAACAGAAATAGGAAAAAAAAAAGACATGATAGCATAGTAATTGTAAAAATGAAGAAAGAGAACTTGAGCTATTTCAATTCTTCCAATCTATGTGACCACCTGGAGTTTTTATTCATGTCTAAAACTTAAAACAATAAACTAGTGTGAATGCCAAGTATAGTATTTTATTTGGGAGGCTGAAGTGGGAGGACTGCCTGAGCCCAGGAGTTCAGGGCTGCAGTGAGGAATGTACAAATAATTAAGCAGCCTGAGAAACAGGGCAAGATTGTCTCAAAAAAAAAAGTATAGTATTTTTACTGGGTAAGTGCAAATTCTAGTCGATACATAAAATAGCATATTGAATATTTATAGCTTTAAAATTAAAATACATTTATATATTTATATAAATGTAAATATATATTTATTTAAATTACTTATTATATAGTCAAAGTAATATATATCATTCTATCACAAAGACACATGTATATTCACTGTACCACTACTCACAATAGCAAAGACATGGAATCAACTATGGGCTCATAAAAGAAGATGAAGTTCTGCCTGGTTCACTGGAACACTGGTGCTTGAAGTCTAAATTCCCATCAATGGTAGACTGGATAAAGAATATGTAGCACATATATACCATGGAATACTATGCAGCTGTAAAAATGAATGAGATCATGTCTTCTAAAGGAACATGGATGGAGCTGGCGGTCATTATCCTTAGCAAACTTATGCAGGAACAGAAAACCAAAACCAAATACCACATGTTCTCACTTACAAGTGGGACCTAGGTGATGAGAACACATAGAGAGGAACAACTCACACCAGGGCCTGTTGGAGAGTGGAGGGTGGGTGGAGAGAGAAGATCAGGAAAAACAACTAATGGGTCCCAGGCTTAACACTTGGGTGATGAAATAATTTGGACAACAAACCCCCATGACACATGTTTACCTATATAGCAAACCTGCACATGAACCCCCAAAATTAAAATAAAAGTTAAAAATTAAATACATATTAAATTTTTTAAATTTAACCATGCATATATAGTATATTTTTAAGATATACGTTACCTATTCTTATCTTAAAACTAAAAAATAAATCAATAAAATAATGATTATTATCACGTAGTTATTACTGAAAATAATTTTTCCATATAGAGGAAGGGATGCTAAAAGTGATTTGCTTTTCTGTCAAATATGCTAGGTGCACCACTGAAGATGCGTAGATTAATTTTAAATAAAAAGATGAGATAAAGCCCTAAAAAGGGGACCAGCCTTAATCTAGGTTGCAAAGGTAAAAAGTATTTTTTTCCCATTACTTAGCATCTAACCCATTTCTTGTGATTGGGAAATTCTCCACATGTATTGTCTCCTGTGTGGGAAGCATATATTCTATCCCAGCACCGAAACTAAACAAAAATCTGAGTGTGGCCTTCCTCAAAGCCTTGGCAGGCAGGCCACTGGCACGTGATCCACACTCAACCAGATGCTCTGCAAATGATGCAAAGAAGCGGGTGAAGTGAAACATCTCCGCCACTGGCAGCTGCAGTGGTGGCAGTGCAGGTGGAGGCATGGAGAAGTGGTGGTGCCAGTGATACCTGGGACCTGCGGTCACAGCTGTGTATCCTCAGCGCACCCTTCCTGTTGTCTGGTCTTGGCTGTGGTTCTAGCTGCTTAGGTTCTATCAGTTCCTGCTCATTCCCTGAGCCTCATTTTCGAGCCTCTCCTTTCACCTCATTTTGCTTAAATCAACTTGACTCATTTTCTATTATTTATCGTAGAGAACGTTAATGGACACACAAAAAGGTGAATACAATTTTGACGGGTGATTATGGAGGTTGGAGGCACTGGAAATGTAGGCTGAGAGAATAGCAGAAATAGTCTACTGTAAACGAGTGGACTAGAGTGATCAAAAGTAGTCTAATATGGACTGGGTTCACATGAAGTGAGAGAGGGCATTATGCAGTAAGGGAGGGGGTTCAGGTTGAGCACCATGACAAAATGCCATAGGCTGAGTGGCATAAACAACAGAACTTAATTTTCTCATAGATCTAGAGACTGGAAGTCCAAGATGAGGGTGCTGGCATACTTGAGTACTGGTGTGGGCTCTATGTGGCTTGCAGATGCTGCCCTCTTTCTGTGTCCTCACATGGTGGAGAGAGCTAGGAAGCAAGCTCTCTGCTGTCTCTTCTTATAAAGACACAATCCCATCATGAGGGCCTTACCCCTTCATGATCTCATCTAACCCTAATCAGTTCCCAAAGGCTTCATCTCCAAATATTATCACTTAGGAGTTAGGGCTTCAACATATGAATCAAGGGAGGACAAAATTTAGTCCATATCTGGAGGGAAGACAGCTTTTAGCCAGGGCTAAGAGGGCCTTGTATAGCACACGTAGGAGTGTAACGCTTGAAGGGGCTTTCACTGGGAGGGCAGGCTACGGAGAGCTTTTATGCAAAGGGATAAGCGCTTATAACTCATGCTTTAGGGGTGTTACTCCAGTGGCAAAGTGCAGAATGGACAAGGATGAGAAAAGAATTATGTTAGGAAGCTTATTGGAGATGATCCTGCAATAGTCAAGGCAAACAACACAAAGAAGGTAAATTCACCCAGTAGAATAACATATATGAAGAGTCTGGATTTGAGAGATATTTCAAATGTGGAACCAACAGAATTAATCAGACATCTGGATGTGGGGGTGTGGAAGAGGGAGGAGCTGAGAATGACTCAGAGATTTCAGGCTCGGGTAACGAGGGTAGGAATGTCAATAATCAAATCAGAAGACACAAAAGCAGGAGATGGCTGGGAGCAGTGGCAAGATCATGGTTTCGGTTTTTGAAATTCTGCAAGTAAGGTGCTGATGAGACACTCCAGAGATATGTTCAAGTTAGGCATAAAGTCTGGAGCTGAAGAGAGAGGTTAAGGCCAATGAAGGAGTTGTGGGGTTCACTTGAAAGGCATGGAGGTGGGAATAGATGAGGTCACTGTTGGAAGGGATAACAGAGGGAAGAAAAGATCTAGAACAGAAACTTGGTAATTGCTGGTAACAGTTTTCTGACATTGCAATGAGGCACTCAATGAGAAGAAAAGCAAATTTGAAGAATATAATGTTTCCAACATATTAAAAAGAGAAAAGCTCAAATAGAGGGAATAATTAAGAGTATCAATGCTACTGAGAAGGCCAGCAAGACAAGGATCTGAAGAGGCTCTTGATAAGATCTGGGGGATGAGGTCTGAGGAGTGGTTTCAGGAGAGTGAGTGTGCGTGTGTGTGTGTATGTGTGTGTGTTGTGGAGGTGGAAGGGGCAAACCCCATGTAACTGGTTTATAAGGTGAGAAAGTGTAAAACAGTCTTTCTAGAAATTTCTTTCAAAGATGCGATGGTAGCTTGAATTAATGGAAATTATTTGTGTGGTTGTGGGTTTGTTTTTTTTTTTTTTTTTTTGATAGTGGAAGTTTTAGAATGTCCAAGGAGAACATATTTCCCTATAATGTATAGAAGTTAATAGCATAAGTCTCTATAATAGAAAGATGCCTGATTAATGTATTTGACAGAACAAAGCAGTAAATACACTGTACATAAAGTATTTAGCACAGTAAGAACTCAGTAATTATTTTTATACCTCAAATTGCTGTATTATTATAGAGAGATTTCTACTTGTTCTTTGGAGGCTTTTGTTCCCCTTCCAAGAGTTTCTTTAAATGGCATAAACAAACAAATAGCTCAAAGCAGACTGTGCTTATAAGAAGAAGGTAACCTTTATTGTAATACAACAGAAGTACCAAGAAATCGCCTCGATTTAATTGCATCCTCAATTTAGAAGGAGTTTGATAACTACAATTACAGACATATATATGTATGTATATATGAGAGACAGAAAGAGAGAGAGACAGAGAGAGAGAGGAAGTCTCGCTCCGTCGCCCAGGCTGGAGTGCAGTGGCGCAATCTCGGCTTACTGCAACCTCTGCCTCCTGGGTTCAAGCGATTCTCCAGCCTCAGCCTCCCGAATAGCTAGAATTACAGACATGCACCACCACGCCTGGCTAATATTTTTTTTGTATTTTTAGTAGAGATGGAGTTTCACCCTCAAGTGATCTGCCCACCTTGGCCTTCCAAAGCTCTGGGATTACAGGCATGAGCCACGGTGCCCGGACTACAGTGCTATGTATTTTTTCCTATATGTTAAGGCACTTAAAATGTAAATATATTTGACACAGGGAGGATCAGAGAAGATACAGTATCATGCTAATAATCTCTGGCTGTGCATTAGCTTGTTAGATCTTCTCTGCATTAGAACTAGGTGAAAGCAGTATGGCAGCCACAGAGGTAAGTTTCTCTAATCTCTATTTCAAGAAATACTGTGTCATTGTGCTGTAAGGAGACCAGTGAGCTGAGTTTCCACCTCTAGTGCGCTGGATGGTAAAAACTCCCTGCTGGGCTGGCCCCTACAAGCATGGAGAAAGTGATAGCTCTATCTGAATGAGGGTGAATTGCCTGAATTGTCTTGGCAAATGGGTAGAAGAAGGAATTAAAAGGCTCCAGGAAGTGGGTATTGCTGGAATGTACACATCATATGAGAACCGAAGGCCCACCAGATGATATTAGCCTTGAGGGGTGGACACGTCATTCACTGAGGCATCAGAGTGTACTGGTGAGAGGGACACCAGCATCACTCAGAAGTTCAGTGATGCCTTTCCTCTGCAGGTCAGGGCTGATGGTAGGGGAAGCTGTCACAAAGCTGGGTGTCTTAATATCCATGGGGATTACAGGGTCCCTGAAGAAAGAGAAGCCAGGTGCTGGGCTTAACCACCAAAAGCCAGTGGGTCCCAATTGTCATAACAATGCACAAAGCCAGAGTGACAGCCAAAGGGACTTAATACACAGAAAGTCATAGAGGTGGTTTATAGAACATAGCATCCCTTAGGGGCAAAATAGATGGGGAGCCATGAGACTACCTAATATATATCATCCCAAGAAAATGGGAATGTATGACCTGAGGGTGGGTGCCCCAGGGAAAATCTTCAACCCTTTGCACAGTTACCAACACTGAATGACTTCATTGCCTGAAGAGGCATCAGGTCCCCAGAGGGAAGGACCCTGAAACACTACAGGAGGTATACATTGTAATGATTTCCCCAGTCCTTCTTCAAGAAGACCCACAGCCATTTACTCAGGTTTCCATACACTGGAGAAAAAAAAATATCCAGATATTTTGAGGATGACTGGACACAGGGTCTGTGTAGACAATGATACATGGAGACCTGAATTAGTGTCATCACGGTCCCCTGTTAGAGTAGGGACGTATGAGCCTAGGTAATAAATGAGTCCAGGCCAAAGTCTGGCTGAGAGTGGATCTACTAAGTCTCTGAGCATATCCAGGGGTCATTTCCTCAGTCCATGAGTGCGTAAATGGGGATGCACAATACTTGACAAGAGGAGTAACTACTCATTAGGGGAATTCAATTGAAATCTTCTGAAACTCCAAGATAATAAATAAAAAATACTACTACATTATTGAAGGGAGGATGGTGAAGATTTAATGTCACCTCTCAAGATCTCAATAATGCAGGAGTGCTGGTTCTTCTATTTCCATGTAATTCACAAGACTGTTCAGATCCTGAAGGATAAGTGTAGACCATTGAATCTTCAACCAACTAATATTGGCCATTGATTTATTTAATGGGTTCTTTCCAATTCCATTCAAAAAAGAGGATGAGGAACAGTTCACATTCACCTGGTACAGGCGATTCCTTACATCACAGTTGATGTCAGTGCTATATTAACCCTCCCACTCTCTGCCATAACTTAGACTAAAGAGATAGAGATAGTTTGGATGTCCCCCGGTTTAGTCATTGATCCCTTATATACAAGACATCATTCTGACAAGATAAACAAGAGGTGGCTAGCACACTGTAGGCCTTGGTAAGACACATGCATTCCAGATTTGGGGAGATAAATCCTACAATACTCAGGGGCCTAATGACATCAGTAAAGATTTTAGGGATCCAGTGGTCAGTGGCATGCTAGACATTCCCTCCAAAGTAAAAGACAATTACTGCATCTCGTACCCCTACCACAAAGAAGGATGCACAGTACTTTGTAGATCACTTTGGGTTTTGGGAAAAATACATCCCATACCAGTAAGTATTGCTCTGCCCCATATACTAAGTGCTATTATCTGAATGTGTGTATCCCCCCTCACAAATTTATACGTTGAGATCCTAACACGCACAGTGATGGTATTAAGAGGTGCAGTGCTTAGGTTTTGAGGGCAGAGCCCAGAGAGCTAGCTCATACTTTCCACCATGTGAGGGCACAGTGACTAGACACCATGTATGAACCAGAAAGCAGGCCCTTGCCAGACACTAAATTACCAGAGCCTTGATTTTGGACTTTCTACTCTCCAAAGCTGTGAGAAATGAATTTCTTTTGTTTATATGCTATACCCAGTGTGTGATATTTTGTTAGAGCTATCTGAATGGACTAAGATACTGGGTGGCATACAAAGCTGCCAACTTTGAATAGAACCTGAAGCAAGAAAGGGCTCTGCAGCAGCAGGTACAGGCTGTGGGGAATGCAGCTCTGGTACTCGGGCCATGTGATCCAGCAGACGTTCTAGGGATTGATGTGTCAGTGGTGGGAAAACATAGAGTCTGGAGCTTATGGCAGGCTCCAGTAGGGGCATCGCAATGTATGCCCCAGGGGTCCAGGAGTAAGGCCATGTCACCTGCAGCAGATAAGTGTGTCGTTCGAAAAACAGACTCGAGCATGTTACTGGGACTGACATCAAATGACCACGTATTCAGAGCTGCTCATTATAAGTTGTTGTTTTTCTGTTCCACCTTGTCAAAGTGATATTACCTACCATGGAGTTCTACCCAGCTATAAGCACTGCCAGTGTTAGTTTTGTTGTTATGCAGTTAAAAATACTTAGAATTGTCACTTTAAAAAGGAAAGTTATTTAACACCTTAGATGATATGCAGAGCAGAACATATAAAAATTATAAAATATGCATTCCCTTAAAATTAAAGAACAATTAAAATCCAATAATCAAGACTATTTATATGGCTTTTAGTGCTTGAGCTACCTGGTCACCTGGAAAATAGGACATAAGACAGGAATTTCTGGAGCACACATGTTTTCAACTATCTTCCTAATTCTTATTATGCATCATTTAATTAAAATCAACTAACAAGTTTCCTTCACCTACTGTGTGTGAGGCACTGCACTCTGGGGATAACTCAAAATTTGGCTGCCTTCTTTTCAATGGGGGTACATTCCAGGAGGTAGTGTGATGTAAAAGACCAAATATCGACTTTGGAGTCACAGTGGCCTGGGTCACATTCCTGGCTGTAAAACAGACTAGCTGAATAACCCTGGACAAGTCAACTAGCTTCTCATAGTCTCAACTTTGTTACCTGTAAAATAAAGACAGCCATACTTTCATTTCAGCCACTCTAAAGAATTAGCCATATAAAGAGGTAAGGTAAAGTAACTAGTACGATAGTAGGCCGATAGTCACTTTTCAATAAATGGTAACTGGGACATGGGTTTGAAATAAAACAGCAGAACAATTGGCCCATGAACTTGGCCACATTTAGCCATAGTGTAAGTAAGCTGGTGATGGTTTAGAAACTCTGAGGTGTACACTGCAGTTCTGGCTCTAGGTCTAGATCTGACTTGCCTATTCCTGTGCTTTAGGAAAAAGTGCTTAGAGATTCCCTAGCAGCTCCAATCTGTACTCACCCTGCCATGGCTCAGGCTTGGCAGCTCACAGAGTCCCAGCTTACTCCATTCCTCAGAAACTATGACTTTCATTTCATTTCATCTGGTCCTGGTCGCATCAGTATAAGGGCTCCCAATCTTAAGGAAACCAGCTAAATCCAAATCCAAATCCAAATCCTGAGACTCTGTCTAGGGATTTTGATTTTATGCCCAAGATTCTGTGTTGATCTTCTTAAAAGCTTTCCCTTGCCTTTAGTTTCTTTCAATTTTAATTCTCTCTTTACTCTCTACCAGACCATTTTTAAGCTGCCAAAAGAGTTTATATCAGTATGTAGAGACTTTATGCATTCTAGGTATTCAATATATATTTATGGAATTGAATCAAACACAACCATTCTGAAGCACTGCTTCTGTAATGTCATTTCTCAGTTCCACATTTCTTTTTAATTCAAGCCATAAAGCCTCAGGTTGTTTTACAAAATCTTCCTGATTTATTCACCCTTGCTAATCCTTAAATCCCACAGTTCCAAATATACACCCCCATGCTGAGGTTCCCCCTTACCTGTTTCTGATTCTTTCAGTGTTTCTTGTTCTTTGCCTTTGCTCCTGCTATTGCCCTTCCCCGGGACACTTCTTCTCCCCCTATTCAAATCATGTCCATTTTCAAGACTCACCCCAAGTACCACTCACCAAGTACCACTCACCTGCTTGCCAGCAGGACCTCATCCCTCCTGGACATCGGGTGGGACTCGTCATTACCAGATACTCTAACAATCATATTCCATAGAGAACTTTATTATACCCCCTCCTCAGGGCAGACTAATTCAGCATTACAGTAAGCACAGTACCTAGGGCCCATGACACTTTGAAGGACGCGTGAAAATATCATAACTTTTTTTTTAGAAGCGGAAGGTAAATGTGAATTTTTAGGTTTAAAGAAAACGTTTAATGTATAACGTTTACATATTATTTTATAGAAATACACTTGTAAAATACCATTTTTAAATTTATTTATGGTGGAAGGGGCCTATGAAGGCAAAAGTTACCTAGGGTCCATGGAAGTCATAATACAGCCCTATCTTACATTGTCCTAGAATAGAAAGTCCTCTTTTCTTAATTAGAATGTTCAAGATGCTATCAGCAGTCCCCAAGCCGATGTTTGCTAACATAAGAAACCCCAAACACATAAATATAATTCTGTGACATATTTTTCAATATTTCAAACAGCCTAATCAAATAGTATATTTACCTATAATAAGCCCACATGCATTAACTAAAACGTCAATGTTCTTTGCTTTTGACTGGGAGTACACTAAGTCATTTGGCAACACTGGTGATCTCATGCTGCTTAGCGGTTGTTGAAGACACGGGAATTTCTGTGATGTGACTGAAGAACCAGAAAACCATTATAAAGCCACATGTCAATCACAGAATACCCAAATATAAGTGTCTTTTACAGAAGCCAAGTAAAATTAAGGTAAGGATGCAGAGTATCCCTAGGTCTTTAGTCATTTACTTAACTGTTTATTATCATCCAAGCCATTTTAGTAGTTGTATGTGCGTAACTGCAAAACAGCATTATTATATTTTATGATTATGAGCAATTATTTAATATCTGGGCCTAAGATACAATGGGAAAGTATTTTAAAGATTTAAAAAGTGTTGTAAAGATTTTAAAACACGCAGTTCATGGAGTAGTGTGGGGAAAGGGAGACAGGGTTAATAATGAAAGGGGTCCATGGTAGTAAAAATATTGGAACCCAGTGGATACTTCACAAATGTCTTTTGTACTCTCCCCCAACTACATCAATAACACTTAGCTGAAGGGTAATAGGTGAAACATCAATCAACTAATAATAGTGGTCATGGCACTTGAGACTTAGGTTCCTAAGCTTGTTACACATCTCTGTCACTGTATTTTATTGTCCAGGGAAATCACAAGACCAGCCCAGATTGTTGGGGGTAGAGAAATAGCTTCTGTATAGCAGTCACATTATGAGTGCATGCTCAGTAAATATTTTTGATGTATTACATAGTAGATGCTTCATCAAATTTGCTTGTTTGACATTTAGAGCACAGGGACCTTATACGTTTCAGCATTACATTATTCCTAAGCAGGGAGCTTTAGAGGAATGGCCTTCTGATGGCAGCTAGATCTCATTTTCCAGTGAAAAGAAGTACGTGATGGCAGCCTGGAGCTTTTCATTTGGCTCACCCTATTGTTTCTACTCCAAAAACAATCCCTGACCAGTCTCATGAAATCACCTGCTACAAGTAAACTGACATGCACTCCCTGAATCCTTATACCTCCGAGTGAGGGCTGGCTCATGGTCCTGTACAGAATTAGGTAATAAGTCTCAAAAGAAGAGGGGGGCAAACAGACACTAGTGGGTTGTGTTTATTTAACCCTTGTCTCAGCAGCCTGTGAGCAGTGGTTGTTGTGCATGGGACTTTGTGAGCTTATTATAAAAGATGGCTGTGTGGGAAGTGAGAGTGGGATAATGCCAACGATTGGCCACCAGTGAGGAAGGGGAGAGAGGGAATGATATTTTAGAGTTTCCACCAGTATTCTGGGAAAAGACCGGGATAAATTGTTTAATGCCACAGAGTCTTCCCATCCCAGTAAATGCTCCTCATTACACTGTGACTTTGCTGCACCTCCCATCTCTAGGCGGAAGCTATTTCTCTACCCCCAACAATCTGGGCTGGTCTTGTGATTTCCCTGGACAATAAAATACAGTGACAGAGATGTGTAACAAGCTTAGGAACCTAAGTCTCAAGATACCCTGCAGCTTGGGTCATTACCCTATCGGAAGGCGGCTCTGAGATGCCATCAGGGAAGATGACCCTTGTGAGAAAGACCTCTTGAGAAGGAGAGAGGCCCAGCTATTTGTGCTGTCTCGGCTGAGCCCAAACCCCAGATCTCTGAATTAGCTGAATGTGTCCTATGAAAGAAGCAAGGATTGACTAGCAGGAAAACCGCAAGTCAACCCTACGTATCCTGACAGTAACAGATTGTTGTTGTTTTAAGGTCTAGGGTTGTTTATAATGCAGCAACACATAGCGGAAACAGAGGCCAATAAATGTAACTGACCGTTTTTTCTTGACATTTTCAAAAATCTAAGGTCAGAACTGGAAGTGACCCAAGGAGGTCATTTCATGTCTGTCTGTTTCAACAATTTATGAGGTTAACTGGAAATTCACCAAACATAATTTTTCATTCTCAACCTTGAAGTTCATTTGCTTTTAATTGAAAAAAACTTTACCCATTTGTATGAAAAGAAATACCACAAAGGTAAATTTAAACATTCTAATGTCACTAAACACTGAACTATAAATTTGATGACTGAGAGTTAAATAACTCTCACAATTTTTTTTTTCCTAGAGAACCAACGGTACTTACAAAAATAGGAATAGAGCTTTTTTTTTTTATTCCTGAAAGTTTTCAGTAAAGCAAAATAAACCTCCATGATCAACTTAGCACCAAAGCCTTAATTAAAGTCAGATGTTAAGGGAGAGTTCAAATTCCTCAGTTTTATTTCCTAATCCACACAAAGAGGCATCAGAAACATATTTCTCAGTTATTATTTACGTACTCCATAACAGGGCTCATTGATTTTTATTTATGCCATCTATGTATGTTTATAACACCAACACTAAATTAAATAAATATGCCTTTAACTAAATACAGCCATAAGACCATTTCCACGGAGGATATTGAATATATGGCTGTTTTCTATTTACTACCCATCAAAATTCTGGCAAGCATTTCATGAGACCGCATTAGTTTGAAACACCCCAACATTCCTATTATCAAGTTTTCCCAAGGTGTCTCTAGTGAAAGTGGGAAAAAATATATTTGTATGTAAGTTCAAATATAACAGCAAAGCCTGCCTATAAGGCTTACATTTGCAGCAGGAGTTATATTCAGAGTTGCCATAGCAGCCACCCACACTCACACACACACAAAGGGGTGGTGGGGTAAGACAGAGAAACAGCAGAGAACAGAATCTATTGTTAAAAAGACAGAAGTACCCATCAATGTAATTACAAGCAGGAATCCTAGTTTGTAGTCTGAACCAATGTTTAACGGTACAACATTTCCCAGTGCTGGAGTGTCTATTAAGGGATTTTGCTCTAAATTAATCTACCATCTGCACCCTTGGCTTTACAGTTTACTGGATGCTGGTATTATGCAGGAAAGAATTCACCTGCAGATGCACACACTAGGGCTAAAAAAAATCTAATGTTTCCTTCTCTGGAACATTCAGAAACATCGCCACCAGAAAAATTTGTGGTTCTATGGATCTGAGAAAGTTACTTTACTTTTTGAGTCTCCTCATTTATAAAATGGGTAAAATAATATCACATACTTTAAGAAAATGTTACAAGGATTCAATAAATTATCACAAATAATCAATTATTAAATAAATAATAATGAGAAATAACTTTAAAAATACAAAGGAATTAGTAAAGTATTAACTAAGTCAGTAAAAGTGAAGCAATCGGTGCCTGACACGTGGTAAATGTTCAACAAATGTTTGTTATAATAATTATTATCATTAATATTTCCCAATTTTTATTACAGAACAGTATGATTTATAATTCAGAAGTTTATAAAACAAATGCATGCTGGTGGCCAGTAGACTGAGCAAGACAAGATGTTAAGATTCTTCTAGTGCATAAGCAATAATACTTTCTCCTGTAGCAATGCCTCTGAAACACTATTTTGCCAGAATAAAAAGGTCAAGTATATTATTATAGCAGCACAATCAACACCACTGGCAAACATTGGTTACACAGCAAAATCTAACATGTACTGTGTTTTAAACTTTTATTTGTTTATTTATTTAGAGACAGGTTCTTGCTCTGTTACCCAGGCTGAAGTGTATGTAGTTGAGTGATCATAGCTCACTGTAACCTCAAACTCCTGGATTCAAGAGATTCTCCCGTCTTGGCTTCTCATGTAGCTGGGACTACAGGCATGCAGCACCACACCTGGCTGAGGTTTTGCTTTTTTTTTTTTCTTTTTCTCTCTCTTTTTTGTAAAGATGGGGTCTCCTAGGTTGCCTAGGCTGGTGTCAAACTCCAAAGTGATCTTTCTGCTTTTTGGGTCTCCCAAAGTTCTAGTATTACAGGCATGAGCCACCACGCCCCATCTGAATCTAATGTCTATTAGTATTAAAATATTTGTGTAAGAATATTTGGGGTCAGAGAGCATTCTGGAATTTGTCTCCCAACACTGGCTAGGTCATGTATTTATATGCAGATATATTTGCAATTCATACCCAGATACAAATATGAACATCAAATTTAGACGTGATGGCAATGAGTGAAAAGTATTTTGTGACTTCTGATTCACTCAAGTTTCAATCCCTGTTTTAAGGCTGAGTGCTTCATATTCTAGTAGACGTGAAACATGTAGTCAAGCGATTTCTTGAATAGGAAAGAATATGCATGGGCTACTATACTTCATATCAGGCCCAAAGGTACCTTAGAATGTGCAAGAAAAAGCAATGCTGATGGGCTAAAGAAAACAGGGGAAATTAGAAGAACAGAGTTTGGGGACGCAGCGAGATGGCAAGGAGAGAGTTGTAACAGACAAAGTTTAGAAAAGTTAGGAAGCAGTGAAAGAGAAAATAAATAGGATAGCATTAAGGAAAGAATCCTTGACTCCATAAAAAGTTTCTGGATGGGATTTTTAAAATGTCCAGGCAGTGAGGGATAGAATTAACTTGGCTTAAAAACTTTAAAAAATGTTAAAATGCATACTCTATGGTTCTAAAATTATCCTGCCATTGTAAATGTTACGTGTAATGCTGTATTTCCCTTCCTAAATTGTCCTTTTATTCAGTAATCTTTATTTGAAACTCAAGTAGAGGTGTCAGAAGGTATTCCATACATTCTTTCTGCTTTTAGAAATAACATGATTGTATTGAAAACATTTCCATTATCAAATAGCTCTCTGAGGGTAAAAAAATAATTCCAAGTTTTTCCAAGTCATTAGAAATAATCAAATTTGGTTTCAAATTGGTCCCGAGACTTTACAGATCTCTTGTTAATGAGCTGAAATTGGAAGGAAGTAGATTTGGCACCACTGGGAAGGAGAACCCCAGAAGACATTTAATTCTCTGATCTGGCCAGGTGCAGCAGCTCACGCCTGTAATGCCAGCACTTTGGGAGGCCAAGGTGGGCAGATCACTTGAGGTCTGAAGTTTGAGACCAGCCTGGCCAACACGATGAAACCCCATCTCTACTAAAAATACAAAAATTAGTCGGGTGTGGTGGTATGCCTGCAGTCCCAGCTACTCGGAAGGCTGAGGCAGGAGAATGGCGTGAACCTGGGAGGCGGAGCTTGTAGTGAGCTGAGATTGCACCACTGCACTCCAGCCTGGCTGACAGAGCGAGACTCCGTCTCAAAAAAAAAAAAAAATCTCTGACCTTATTGGGGTTTGTGGAAAAGCCTACAGGGAACGCTTTAGGAGTCCACCTCCTGAGCTGCAAGGCACATCCTTGTGAGGAGGGAGAGGTTGATGGTACCGTTGACGGTACCATTGTTGGGGACAAGAGCTGCCTGCCAAAGCTGCCCTTCTTTCTCCTTCTGCATATGGGTAGTGCACTCACTTCCAACTGAAGGTCCTAGGATAGCTGCATGGGGGCCTGGCTCTTGCCACTAAGACGGTGGCCAATACTCAAGACTAAAGGAAAAAATAGAATTTCTAAGGACACTTTGGTTAGTTCTATGAGAAAACGTTAAACGCTAATTGAGATATGATGAAGATATGGTTGCCCGTAATAATAGTGCTTTCTAGAAAAAAAGAGTGTCCCTTTCATCCCCAGCAGGGACTATGAGAGCCTGGGTAGGCAGCTAAGAGGCCTAGGTAGTTCTCTTAATCGTGCTATTACAAGTTCATGGGGAATGCTACAACAAATTTGTTTCCACTAAGTCCTGTTTAATATAAAGACAAACATATTCTCAAATAGAAATGCTAATGGCTACATTTTTTAATACAACCAACTACCCACACATAATCTCATGAGAGTCAACTGACTTAATTTTGTTCAGAGTACAAACAGCTATTATTAAAAATAGATTAAATGGCCTACAGAAAGATATGAATGTGCTTTAAGTGACTTTCATTATGGCAGAGAAAAAGAATTTCTACATTGGAAAAATTAACAGTAATGCAGACTAAGACAACAAATTTATAATCCTTACTTACGGTCAGATACATAGCTGCATAGACACTGAGAGCTGCTTCTTTGGATGGAAAGGTTTTTCGGGCTCTCATGATGAGATCTGGGTTGCCAGTACAGGCCTCTTCCCCACTGATGAATTGTGTATACTGCTGACATCCAAGTGCTGTATAATTGGGCTTACACAGGGCAAGAAAATGTGGGGCCAGATTTCCTGTGACTACTTGTCCAGCATTTACAAAGATATCTGTAGCAAACAGTCCAAATGTATAAATTCCTGGGGAAGAAAACAAATAATTTTAACTTCTTGCTTGTGTGTGTGTGTGTGTGTGGATTTCAGTTTACAATAAACCAAAATGGAAATATTTTAGAAACTATAAAATATTCCATACATACACATAGTTCCTTTCATTTCATCCCTCTCCAGTTCTTTCCTTGGTTTTCTGGAATGGTGAAAGTGGTAAATATTGCCCTGTCTACTACTGGTTTTTGTGCATGGCAGGTTTATAAGACATAAGATAACATAAGAACATGTATTCTCAGACTCCAGGTAATGCAATTGTTCATGGAGTCACGTGTTCCTTGAGAGGGTATAGTCTATCATGCTCTACTAATGTTAGCAATTTCCTTTTTTCTCCAATTTTTTGAATTTTTTTTTATCTCACAAACAAAGCAAAGCAGTTGTCTCTCTTTGATTATGCTGTTACTCCCATTCAGACTGATGTTAACGCTGCTGGAGTCGCCAATTAGCAGTAAATCCAGTGCCATCAGTTTTCATTTAAATATGGAAAATCTCAAGTAAAGCAGAATGCTTTCAGAGTAATCTCTACATTGCCTTCAGAAACACATTTTTTTTAAAGTCATAGAACAGCTAGTAATTTATTTCCACCTTATCTTTTATGGACTGGCTTTCAATTGATCCAATGTGGGCTATTTAGTAAACAAGGCAATCAAAATTATAGGTTATTAATTATTTTTACAGTTTTAAAATTTATTTGCTTTGGTTACCTGAAGGTATAGAACTAAGTGTGTAGATATTTTTTCCTCCTTTGCTAAGGAACTTGCCAATTTACTTGAATACCAAAAACATTTTCTAAATTCAAAGTCATTGGTTATTATTGTTAAAACTTATTTTTCTATTATACAGGCAAAATAATTTTTGGCATTAATTTCAATTAAACTTAGAGCTACAATCTTCAAGGATGTGGTACCAATGAAAGGAAATTCATCCTTTTATAATTTGGGGAATAAAATCCAACAGGACCTTTTAAAACTATCCCAAAGTAATACTTCTAAAAGTACTGATTTATTAAAATGTCATATACTTAGGTTACAATAATTAGATGTTTTTCTTTTTAGTCATATATTTCTGGATTATTTGTTTCCCAAGCCTTTTCATCATTATTGGCTGTTGTATAGTATATCACCATAAAAGTTGTACCGGATCAAATAATTTTCCAGTATTAGATGCATAGCTGTTCTTTTAAATTTTTGAAATACTATATAACATTACAAAAGGTTTACATACAAAAACCCCCACACAGCAAAACTCTATGTGTACACAAATGGGAATGAAACAAAGATATTAGTTCACTCTTTATCTAAAAAGCGAACAATAAGAAGCCCTTTCTTAACATCTCACCAGCATTGTATGAATCATACAAAGTAAAGGTTATCAAAATCAGAAATTTGAAAGAGGAAGAGAAACTAAAGAGAACTGAGCTCAATAAAACTTCTTCCAAAATCTCATGGCCAAGCATGGGAACCTAAATTACAAGTCTTCTTCATTTGTACACCTTTGAAATCTAGGCTGTTTGGTGTAATGGGTTTTCCTGTTTATAACAGAGAAAAATATTTGATAAGAATGTGGAAATGTCTCTTGACACTTTAAAGTTCCCAAATGTGTTTTGGAATTAAAATGTCAGTGCATCTGCCCAAGGCTAATACTGTAGTTGACTACAAAGATAATTATTAAAGTGAGATCCTGTAAATGTATCTACTCCACTGACCTAAAGAATAAAGTCACTATACAGAATGATGTACTATTATACAGTGATGCTTCGCTTACATGCTTCCACTTTATTATAGCTAGAAACATCCAAATCACAAGGGAACAAGAAACAAATGTGCTTTCGTATTTTATAAAATCATGTAATAAGAAACATGCAGAGACTTAAAAGCATACTGTACTTTGAGCCAAAAATTCTTTAGAAATATGTGTGCAAATGCAGAAAAATATTTTACTTTAATAGGCACAATGTAATTTGCTTAACAGTATTTAGGAAAGCATCAATTTCTTTAAATACTTTTAATTCTAAGCATATTGTATATTGCTTTTTTTTATTAAATGGCTTATACAAAAAGAAATTAGTCAAGAACACAGTATTGACACATGTGAAAAAATAACTTTTAAGGTTTCATATAAAAGCTGTCCCTTCAACAGGATAAATGAGGGCTTTGGAGATACATAACTTGATGTCAGTAAAAATAACAATCTTGGATATGAAGGCCTTTCATCTTCAGAGAGATCCAAAAGCCTGATGACATTTGGCTAGTCTTTAATGAGTTTATAGATAGATTAGGTGATCTATGCATAATATCTTCAAAGTCTTCATCCTGATCCTTTCAATATGAGAAATATGTTGAAGAGTTACCTTCAGTATGAGAACTATGTTGAAGAGTTACATTATCTTTAGTGCATCTCTTAATACTAATAAAAATTTATCTTAAATGGCATTTAGTATATACAGATATACTTATTTTTATCTGATAAATCCAGGAAACAATTATTTATATTAAATTGTATTGTGTCTGTTAAAAAATGGGTCTGGGCTAAGTTCTGAATTAAAATGATTTTCAATAATTCATGCATATATCTATTATTGCTAGTATTTGAGATTGAAAGTTAAATTATTAGTGAATCTTGTCCTCTAATAAAATCCCCAATACTTTTTTGTTTATATAAAAATCAACTTAGAAGTAGTGCATGGAGTGCTACATTTCTTCTATTTGCCAAGTTGTTTTTCTTATCCTTCATGATGTTCAACAACCTACCTGGATTATCACCACCCTCCCACTAAGCACTGTTCAAAGATTTTCATAAACACAGTAATCACGTAATTTTTGGCTCTTAAAGAATATTAAACATCCAAAGGTGGTGTTCTTTTTGCCTTAAAGGAATGTGGAAATGACATCCTAAAGTGGGATCTCACTATACTAAAGAGAAAGTAGTATGTAACGTTTATTTAAAATAATTTTAATTTATTTTTTATTTCAGTAGATTTTAGGGGAACAGGTGGTGTTTGGTTACATGAATAAGTTCTTTAGTGGTGATGTCTGCGATTTTAATACAACCATCACCCAAGCAGTGTGTAATGTTCATTTTTAAAAGCAAATTGAAACATTTCAAAGAAAAAAAACCCTAATATTTGCAAACAGTTAACATGTGGGTCATTTTAAGGTTTAGCTTATACACAGACACTGTTTCAGAAATATTAAAAATAATTTAATGAACACATACCAAGAAATCGGACAGTTCGGCGCACCAGCGGGTTTATATAGCAACAGTCTCCAGTTAAAATAGTTTTTTCCTGGTTTTCAAAATCCCTTGTGGCTAGTTGTAGGCAAAAGACAGCAGTTTCTCCAACTATTATCTTGAAAGAAAATAAAAGATTAAGGCATATTAGAATTTAACCAGTATAAATGTAAAATATTTTTATTTTAAAAATGTAAAATGGAGCCCCTTTGAATGGTAATAATCTCAATGTAAAATGGAGCCATAATCGACTTCCTAGATCCTTTGATTACAGCCTTGTCCCTATTTATGTAAACCATATTTTTCTCATATTGAAAAATTATGAACAAAAATAGACAACATTTTTTGTTTTCTGAAAGTCTTAATTAAAAAAATAAAATATACAAAAGATAAGTAAGGAAGTACTCATTTATTTTTGATGTGTAATTAAATTCCATGTTTTTCTTTAAGTTACTATGTCTTATTTAAATTTGACTCTGCTACAGAATTCACAACAGATTCTCCATGCAAATACTTTTTAAAGCATCTGATATACACACACTAACTTAAAATCATATTAATACTTTTATAAATAAGAAAAAATAAATCTGCACATGTTTGACCCTGAGAGCCTCCTGTTCTGAGACATTACTAGGAATTGTCATAATTAATATACTACTTATACTTTAGTATAAATGTTATTTTGATCTTCATTAAAACCATATGAAACTAGGAATAGCATCCTACCCTTTTCACAAGTAAAGAAACACCAAGACTTGGAACACAAGTGAGTTGCCCAAGAACAAGGTTCTGTTACAGACACTTTGCTCTACTCTGCTGACTTATTAAAAGACCTGGCTATCTTACATTGGTATTTGTACCATTGGTAGTGATTTTTATACATGGTCCTCAAAATCACCTAGTAAGGTATTACAGCAAGTATTAATATTCCATTTTACAAATGAGGAAATGGAGATTTAGGGAGGTTAAATAATGTGTTCCTTTTAAGGCCAGTCAGAAGCCAAGCAGAAATTTCTCACTCTATTTAATACTATGAACAACAGCATGAGAAATAAGATTAAGAGAAAAAGAAACTGGAGCTAACAGTGTGTCTACTAATTTGTCATTGTGAAATTTGCCTTTATTATGTCTTGTCAAACTTAATTAACATGCTATACAGGGAGTCCCTGACATTCCCTGGGGAAATGCTTTTGGGGTCTCTATGAAAAGTAATATCTATGATTACAAGACATTCAAAATAGAAAGCGTGAGGTAGAGAAGGAGGTTACAGGAGATTAGGTGTTTGACCCACTTTTACCCCAGTGTGAACAAAAGATTATGAGATACCTCTTCACTTTCATCCTTCTTTCTACCCCCTTTTCCTCTTTTTTGACTATACTTCTTTTTTTTCCAAGTAGGCCAGGGTTCAATGTTAAATCAGAAGACATTGAGTGGAACTAAATTAAAAGAGACTAGTCTTGCCTATTTGGTGAGACTGGATTGAGGTGGGAGAGATAAGAACTTCCAACTTCCTCCTGAATTTTAACTCTGGCATTGGTAAAGTAGAGCGGATGTGTGATGAAACAGTTCATCCAGCCAAAGGATGCACAAGAATTATTTTTCATGAGTATCTGGAGAATCTGATAAGTAGATGAACTGTGTGTTTGACACCTTATCTCTCTTTCTGAATAACATTTTTCTCATGTCCTACCTCCTCTTCACTGCACCTTGAAAGAGATTACCATGATGACGCTTTCTGGGTTTTCAGATTCAACTTCTTCTGGGTCTGTTTTACCACAGAATGTTCCAAATTCTAACAATGCATCATCCACTCCACTTCATGAGCTGACCGGCTCCGCACATGATGGCTGCCCTCCCAGCCTCCTCTTCTCCACTGCAGCTTCCACTGAGTCTCCAACCCCAGGCAGGCCCTACCCCATGGTACACTGAACCCTAACTCAGGCTACCATGCTAAACTCCCTAGAATGTAGTAGGTACCCAATAATTCTTATTTAATGCATAAAGGAATCACATTTTCAAAAAACTCTCAGCTTCAATAGATCAGAATGTCCTAGTCTGCTATTAATCTTTTGCCTGACTTCTAATAACCAACTTCTGGCTTGTTCCTATGATGAAGGATCTATCCTGTACCTAGTTCCTAAAACTGGAGCCTATATATGAAGTCCCTGACTTGATAATTCTTTTTAGTTACCAGGGTCTTAACAGACCAACAACTGCCTTGTTGGGGCCACTTTTCCCGGGGCTGTCTTCCCAGTAGCTTTCTAATGCTGACCTCTTGCTTGCCTGCATCTCAGCACATTTCACGTTGCTGAATTTCGGATTTGTATCCTGAGCATTTCTGCCAGAACAGTTTCTCAGTCACTATCATTTGGCTGCTACTATAAGAAACCCACTTGAACTATGTTAACCAAAATAGTAAGTTTATTCTAGTGTTCGTTTCCTCAGAATTGAAGGGCAGGGAGCTTGGGGATTAGGCCCATGAATGGAAAGTCCTCAGGAGTCCAGGCAACAGTTGTTGCCATTTCATTCTCCCTCTTTCCCTGGAGTCACACTGTCTTTCATCTCAGTTTCTCTTTGTATGCCTTTCTGCCAGCCAGTGCTCCTGATTCCGAGCATACATGATTTCCCCAATTGTCTTCAAGAAGCTTATCTTGAATTTGCCAGCTTGGTCCAAGGAAATAGTTCAACTGATAAGATTTTCCAAACCTCAATTCCAAATTTCTAGGAGGTTTAGGTTGAGATAAGGCATCTCCCTCAGTCTAATGAGCCAAGGTTAAGAAGGTATGTCATGGTACATGAAAATGTCACTGTGGGTAGAGAAGGTAGTTCTCAAACACAGAGTTGTTGTGATTAGATGCCGATGTCAAACGCCTGTCCATCACATCTTGCTGGACCCTCCGGCCAGTTCTTGGTCTAGACTAGCTCTTTCCAGCATGTTCTCTTGATACTGTATTCTGTCCACCTACATGGACTTCATCTCATCAAATGCATATGCCTAGGTGTCTGCTTTCTCCAAGGGTATGTCTAATTCACACACTCTAGTTCTCTTTCCCCCATAGCTCACTGTGATATCCATGAAACCCCTTATCAAAACCATAGTCTCTCTTAACTTCCCCCACCCAACTTCCTGAGTTAAAACTTCAATTGTTTACTGCTCTCAGATTATTACTATTATTATTATTTTTTTTTGAGATGAAGTCTCACTCTGTCACCCAGGCTGGAGTGCAGTGGCGCAATCTTGACTCACTGCAACCTCCTCCTTCCAGGTTCAAGCAATTCTCCTGTCTCAGCCTCCCATGTAGGTGGGACTATAGGCACATGCCACCACACCAGGTTAATTTTTGTATTTTTAGTAGAGATGGGGTTTCACCATGTTGGCCAGGCTGGTCTCGAATTCCTCACCTCAGGTGATCCACCCGCATCTGCCTCCCGATGTGCTAGGATTACAGGCATGAGCCACCGCGCCCAGCCTGCTCTCAGATAAATTCAAATAATGAAAATAAAATAATTATAATTATGATGAATGTATTTATGTAAATGCCTTCTGAGTTAAGGGCACAGTGCTAGACACTAATCATAAACCTTTCTGAAGAAAGGTTTATAATCTAACAGGGTAGACACAAGCAAATTGATTAATAATGGTACAAGGTTGCACAGGCTGAGCTTTATTTGACTGGTTTGGACAATACGTGCTAGGAGAACACTTAGGAAGAAGTGTCACTGAGTCACTGAGAGAATCTGTGGTGGCAATGAAATATGTCACTCAAATCTCCCACTGCAGAGATGTTTACAGACAGATGGCCCAGCTGCTGTGCTCCTCTGGATCCAATACTGTATCCATGCTGAGGCCACACTTCTACAGGCTCCTCCTAGCCAATGACTAAGCATGGTGGGGGTGAGCCTAATCTTCTGAAACATGGGATACCTCCAGTTGGCAATTTTGGTTCAAAGATTCTCCATGAGCCTGACCAAATCCTTGTTAGAGCCATGCTTCCTATATAATCCCACTACCCCAGTGAGACTACCTAACCTAGTCTGAAGTGTTTCCCACCCAGTCTTCCTTCTCCCTCCCTCTAGCGCATGGGGGGCAGACCTCCATCACAGTCTGAAGGCTCTCCTTGCTGTCTCTGGCTTGTTTTTCACAGATGTTTTTTCTAACAACTCTTGTACTTCTAATCTCACTTGATAATTGCTTCTAGGAGAATATAAACATATACAGCATCAAAGATAGACAGGGTGCGATCCTTACTACACTTAAAGCTTGTTATTAGATAAATGTACAGAATTCAAAAACAACTCCAACTAGAACGCATTTGGAGAGGGGGAGGTAACCTTTCTCCTATTAGCGCTCAGCTTGACCTCAACAGAGGCTAAAGTAGATTGAGTTTGCCTTGAAGGCAGAGGCACAGTAGGTAGCACTTGGTAAATGTTAACCACTGTCATAACTGTTGAAAAAATTATTGGCAACAAGAGCATCATTAACAGTAGCAATGTCACTATTAAAGCCAACGGCATCAGTAAACAGTCTAATATATATGTAATTGTATGCAGTTTATATTTCCATTAATAATTGATATTCATATCTATTCTTTCTTCCTAAGCTTAGCACAGTACTAGGCACAAAGTAGGGAATTTTCATTTTCTACTGTCCTATATATCTGTCCTTATGACTAATTTAATACCAGGTCATATTGATTCTAAGGTATACATTTCTCTTTTTCCTCTTGAATTTGAAGCAGAGGCTCTCGTCAGTGAGTTACAGACCTAAGTTCTATATTATCTGGTATTTTATTTTGGCTCTCTTTTCCTGACAGAAGCTCTCCCTGGAGGACTTCATTCCTCCTAAGACTTTACCAACCCCTGCTCCACTAAGGAATCCTAAATCTGCATATTTCCCCTAAACCCCAGATGCAGGTCTCCATCCACCTATTAAACACTGACATCTCAACATGCTCATATCTACCTATTGGAAGGCCACATAGCCTTTACATCCAAAATAAAATCCATGTGTTCCTCCTGCTCTTCCGTGTCACCATCTCAATTAATCCATTCAATTTCTACTTGGACTCAAGCTAAAACTCTCATACATTTACATATCATGCTGACACCTCCAGTTCCCTCATTTGTCTCTTTTCATCAATTGCTTTTATTTATATTATTTTTAATTGACACAAAATTATATACATTTATGGCATGCAACATAATGTTGTGAAATATGTATACATTATGTAATGGTTAAATCAAGTTTATTTAACATATGCATTACCTCACATAATTACCACTTTTTGTGGTGAAAACACTTAGAATCTACTCTGTTAACAATTTTTAAGTATACAGTACATTCTTATTAACTATAGTCACCATGTTGCACAAGAGATCTTATTCCTTCTAACTGAATCTCCATCAATTGCTAAATCCTGTTGATTACATATCTTAATTCTATTTCAAATAAGACCACTTTTATCACTACCTCCATTTTAAAATCGTCCCTCTTCACTTTTTTCCTGCATTAAAGCATACTCAGAACTTGCATTTGTGCTTCCATTTTCTCTGCTCTTCAAACTGTTACTGTCAGATTGGTTTACTGAAAGCAAATTTTGTATAATCCAAATTTTCTTGTCTTTTTCTGGAGACAGGGTCTCCCTCTGTCACCCAGGCTGGAGTGCAGGGGTGCAATTATGGCTCACTGCAACCTTAAATTCCTGGACTCAAGCCATCCTCCCACCTAAGCCTCCTGGGTAGCTAAGACTAACTACTAGAGGCGTGTGCCACCATGCCCAATTAATCTCTTTTATTTTTTATTTTTAGTTTTTGCAGAGAGGTCGGGTCTTGCTATGTTGCTGGTCTTGAACTCCTGGCCTGAAGCGACCCTCCCAAAGCACTGGGATTACAGGCAAGAGCCACCACACCCAGCCCCACATTTTCTATTTACAATTTTCAGTGTGTCCTCATAGCTTGTGGATTAACTAAAATTTCATAAGAGATCATTTACTGCTGAGCCTAAACCTATCTTTTACAGCTTCAGCAATTCCTACATAGCCTTCAGACACTCTGTGCTCTAGTCACAGCTAAGCATTTTCATTCTCCAACATATCCAGTATTTCCATACATCCAGGTTTTTATGCTTGGTCCATGGCTTAGTATATCTTGGCAGGCAGTGCATGGTTCTGTGCTTGAGACATGATTTAAATATTGCCTATTCTATTGCAACTTTATTCTATTCCTGGTGCAGTTCATCCTTCCCTTCTCTGTGTTCCAATGGCACATTGTACATTTATTATAATAATTTCCATATGCTTTTATAAATATCAGTAACATCTGTGTCTTCCACTCAGTTGAGAGCCTCTCTGAGGTAAGGATTGCATAACATTTATCTTTAAACTTCTACTATTATAGCACAGTGACTGACAATAAATATGAATACTGTATGAATGAAGAGAATGCAGTTCAATCTTCCCATCTCTATAGATAAGGAAACCTCCAGAGAGAGACAGAGAGAGAGAGAGAGAGAGAGAGAGAGAGATTGAACATGCCTGAGTCACATGGTAACCGGCACAGCCAGAGTCTGAATCCAAGTTCAGAGTTTTATTTTGACCACAGCCTCTGCCTGGGAACTTGTGAGCCTCTCCTCCAGCTTTTCCAAGTTAAGATAGGTCAGTCCCTGCTGCCCACTTACAGGTCACACCCTGGAGTCCTACCACATTCCTAGCATCTCTACAGTTTCAAAAGATATGAGATAGGGCACAAAGCACCTCATAAGGACCTCTGGACTCCTGTCCAGGTATGAGAAAGCCAAGTATAGAAAAAAAGATTTTACTGATCCTATTAACACACAAGCCAGTCTTCCAACAAATACCAAAAACATTCACATAGCCCTTTCTAACTCCATTGCAATTTTTTGAGACACTGTTTTCACTGAAATGTCTTCATGTCTTCTTTGCATATCCTTGGCTCTTAGGTGTCATTGAGGATCTGGTGTTTTGGTCGTTTTCTCACCTTTATCAAGAAGGAGTTCTTAATTCTGGAATCACGGGCTACCATTTTCACTAGATTCCCAAAGCATCCCTGGGGCAAAGAGCATAACTGGTTTGCTTTCCCTGCTGGGAGTGGAAAATATGAGATTTCCAGGTCACAGAATCCAGAGATGGAGATGCTAAAAGCTTTGTCACTTCATAGTTTTCTTTGATAAAACTTCCTTTCTTCTGTGAACTAACCAATGAAAGCTGTTTCTAGACAGAGTTGAGATGATGAACGGTGTTAACTCAGATCGACTGAGAAGCAGCATGGCCCCTCCTGCCTCCCACAGGCACCACCTGTCTATAGAGCAGGAGAAAGAAGCAGAACCTTGGGAAGGACACCTGTGGTCCCAGTGGGAAGGATCAACTGGCCTCCCATGGATCAGCCTTTCACGGAGGTACTCCTCCGCCGCCTCAGCAAAAACTCTCCATTGCTTGGGACATGAAAGAAAAAGGAGGGAAAAAAGGACTCTGCTGGTAGACAGAGGGCAGGCTGGCACAGTAAGTGCAGAACTGTCAACCCTTACCTCGTTTCTCTTACATCTGCCTTCCAGCTCCCCTCATCTGGGCCCACTAAACTCAACCCATCCCTACTCCTCCTCTGCCAAGAGAGGCAAAGCACCTGTCCGTTCCCAGTTGTACAGGAAGCCCTCAAACAACCTCCAGGGAAGATTAGTGACTGTTCATAGTCCTTATCAATCTGACATAGAATGTGATGAGATGTCCACCAAGGGCTCAGAAACTAATACGGAAGGGCTTTCACTGCTTTATTTATTTATTTTGGAAGCAGGATCTTGTTCTGTTGCCCAGGGTGGAGTGCCATGGTGCAATCACAGCTCACTGAAGCCTCGACCTCCTGCACTCAAATAATCCTCCTGCCTCAGCCTCCTGAGTAGATGAGACTACAGGCATGTGCAACCATGCCCAGTTAATTTTTGATTTTTTTTTTTTTTGGTAGAGATGGGATTTCATTATGTTGCCCAGGCTGGTCTTGAATTCTTGGGCTTATGCAATCCGCCTGCCTCAGCCTCCCAAAGTGCTGGGATTACAGGCATGAACCACCGCAACTGACCTCACTGCTTTATCTGTGCATTCAGAGCTGGGTCTGAGCAATTGTGGTGTTTCTTAGTCACAGTCCCCTCCCTATTGCAATCTGACAGTTTACCCCATTGGGAGGAAGAGATCTGCTCCTGAACCCCAACCTGATAGAAGCCTTGCACCCCACTGACAGACCTTCTCAAACTTGAGTATCACATTCCTTATTACACCTCATCCCCTTGCTGGACATTACATTATGCTTTATTAATCCCACTGTTGAACATTATGAAGCTCCTCGAATCTTGCTCTGCCTAACAAGCTGGATCTACACACTGTCTGTCCCTTCCTAATGGCGCAATTAAGTCTCCATCATGTCTTCGAGGACAGGTCTGGTATCTAGCCCTTTTTTTTTAATCAATTACCGTCTTTGGTAATGAGTAAAAAGCCCCATTCTGCTGATGAATAGCAACCTACAAGAATGCAGGTGTGAATCATAAATGTCTCCAGGATGCACACATCACTTTGTTCTCATACCTCAACCTTTGTTATGCATAGTCCAACTTTGTGATCTACAGTCCTTGATGACAAAATACTGAAGTTTTACTAGGAAGAGAAAATCGCTGTAGATTTTCATCGAATGTCAAACTCCAAATAGCTCTATATTTTTATTTATAAGCACACAATTAGAAATTCCTCTCCCCTCTAACTGGTGGTGACTCAAAGATATCCATGCATCATTGATTTGAAATTGGTACAAGAAAACCACTTCAGATGTAATGCAGCAAAACAGAAGTTATGTAATCAGTATGATAGTATTTGGCATGTGTTTCACATCCTTCAGAGATGTGTGAAATAATATCCAAAAAGCAAAATGAATCCACAGAAGTACAGTCATGGGACACACCTAAACTTTAAACTCTGAATGTGTGAATCCAGTGAAACGTGGGGTTTTATTTGTTACAGAAGCTGGAACTTGCTAATTTCCCTGTTTTTAAAAAGAGAGAGAGCAAGTATCAGTCTCCGGGTCTTTTCCAGAAAACAATGCCTGGCTAGAATTTTTAAAACAATGTAGGCTTTTTTGTATTTATTTTATGGTTCCCTTCTACTTACCAAGTGATACTGGTTTTCCATTTGTAGTAATAATAGAATGTATTCTTTTATAATAATTTGTTAGTGAAGTGAACTGATTTTAAGAAAAAATGATGTTCCCCTTCCTGTGTCCATGTGTTCTCATTGTTCAATTCCCACCTATAAGTGAGAATATGCGGTGTTTGGTTTTTTGTTCTTGCGATAGTTTACTGAGAATGATGATTTCCAATTTCATCCATGTCCCTACAAAGGACATGAACTCATCATTTTTTATGGCTGCATAGTATTCCATGGTGTATATGTGCCACATTTTCTTAATCCAGTCTATCATTGTTGGACATTTGGGTTGGTTCCAAGTCTTTGCTATTGTGAATAATGCGGCAATAAACATACGTGTGCATGTGTCTTTATAGCAGCATGATTTATAGTCCTTTGGGTATATACCCAGTAATGGGATGGCTGGGTCGAATGGAACATCACACTTCAGGGACTGTTGTGGGGTGGGGGGAGGGGGGAGGGATAGCATTGGGAGATATACCTAATGCTAGATGACGAGTTGGTGGGTGCAGCGCACCAGCATGGCACATGTATACATATGTAACTTACCTGCACATTGGGCACATGTACCATAAAACCTAAAGTATAATAATAATAAGAAGAAGAAGAAGAAAAGAAAGAAAAAAAAAAAAGAAAAAATGAATGCTAGCTGAGTTGGTATGCAGCTATGATTTAAGTCATGAAGGTGATGTCCTGAGAAGAAAATTTGGGAAACATTTAACATATAATAAAAGCTCATTTACACTGTTCATGTAAACAGGGCTTAGGTTTTAGGCACTGTTCTAAGTGCTTTCCAAATATTGGCCAATTTAATCTTCAAAGCAATCTGATGAGGTAGATGCTATTATTAAAATCCAGTTACAGAAGAAGAAAATAAAGAATAAAGTAACCTATATATGTTACTAGCCGTGGTTATAACTGTGGGGATGTGGCAACCAGGAAGCCCTAATACTCTGGGGAGAGGACAGTTTAAGGGAAGTGGAGGGACAAAGGCCGCTTTGATGGAAGGATATGAGGTCAAGAATTGGATTTGATCCTTTGAGTTGCGGATTTGAACCTTTGAGTTAAGATTCGCAATCTTTAGAAGACTGTTAAAATGTAGATACCAGAGGATAAGAAACACATGAAGCTACCATCCCAGCCACTGGGTGGGATGAGCTTATTAACTCACTTTTCAATTGGGAAAGATATATGTCTATTTTGAGAGCTCTACAGACAGTAGCTCTCAAATGTGGTCCCTGAACCAACAGTATCAGCAATCTGGGAACCTGACAGAAATGCACATTCTCGGGCCCCACCCCTACTGACTCAAGAACTCTGGGGGTGGGGTCTGGCCGTCTGTGTTTCAACAAGCTCTCTAAGCTCTATAAGATATTTCAAGGTGTCTAAAACTCCTTTTTATTATATTGTAAATTTGTCAAGGTTATGTTAAAAGGGATTTTTAGATACTGATTCAAACTAATAATTATTATGTACTTGTACTGTGCAAAGAGCTATTCCAGGTATTGCAATAAAAGGATGGGACTACAGAAAGAGAGGTTAAATAAATCCTAAAGTAAAAACAAATCCAACACACTCACTTTCTAGATATTTTAAGTGAAATATGAAGAGATGAACTGTCCTGAGAAGGATGGCTCACTTAATCAATGCTCAGCACCCAGGAAGGCCACTCACATCCTCTGTAAGTCTACTGCATGGCTGACTACGTTTAAAATGGGGAGGCCATCAAAGAAACTTACAACTTAGCTTGCACTTATTTATGCATGCATATGCCAGTGCAGACACATGTAAAAATACTAGTAAATAAATGAAGAAAGGATGAGATTAGGGGTAAGTGATAACTGACAACTGAGTGTGCAACTCATCAAAACTTGCACAAAAAGAAATTCAGTGCCGCTTTTTGAAACAATCTGGCAGAAAGGTATCCAATCTTTTTTACCCTCTTATTAGCTGAATGATCTTAATTAATTAATTAATTAAGTCATATAACTTCCCTTCACCTCAATGTTATCATACACAAAATGGAAACAATAGAAATAATGCCATCATGGGGCTGTTGTGAGGTTATTGTTATAACATTCATAGAAATGAGGTTATTGTTATAACATTCGTAGTAAAGGGGCTGGCACAGAGTAAGCACTACGTTAATTTTAGTCATTATTAGGTAGCCCTGAAGGCTCTTTCTAAGTTGTATCTGCGATGGATTAGTGTTTGTAGTAAGGGAGTAAAGGAGTCGGGGATGCCTAGAACAGGGTAATAGAGTTGTCTGATAATTTGGGATAAAGTAAAAGTCCTGACACTAATCTTTCACTGCACATGTAGATGCAGGGTCAGTGGGAAGATACAGAAAAAGGAGATTCAGTTTGCTGAACAAGAACACCAAGATTCACAAGCTACGAGCATTCTTTTTAAATGACAAGAAGCTGGTGAAACCATTAACAAACACTTCCCTAGCAAAAATAAATGCTGCTGATTAAACTTTACATGATGTTTATGCTTTGCCCAACCACTCACATAAATGTAGCAAACATAAGCTCTAAGGAAAATGAATAAGAGTACTGTAATATACACTCATGTTATATACTTACAGTTTGTTTTTAATTTTAATATATAAAGTCAATGTCTCCATGTTCACAGATCTACTGTTGGCTAGTACTGTTATAATGTACCTATCATTCCTCAAAAGAGCGAGCTTATAATTAATAAAAAATTAGTATGTAGGTTATTAGTAAGCTTTCCAGTTTTTCTAAAATACCCATTAGAATCATTTTCCCCTCTTCTTTATCAACAATAAAAAAGCAACATGATAAAATTTAAATACTCTCTGGGACTTAAAGATGATGGAGATTTTAGAAATAAACCTTTGAAGCACAAGCAAAATTTAGCTGTCCCTAGGTCAATGTTTCTCAAATAATATTTATGTAGCAGGATGTTAAGTGATATTTTCTAGGAAAAAAAATTCTGCTGAAAAACATCAGCTAAAACCTTACTTGTTCATCAAGATTTATAAATTATATTACTAGGCATTGTATGCCTGTATCAAAATATTTCATGTACCCCATAAATATATAAGCCTACTATGTACCCATGAAAGTGAAAAAAAAATTTTTAATGTAAAAAGATTCATAATTTCCAGCAGCCCCATGATGGCATTATTTTATTGTGTTCGGCATATACATAAGGACACAATGGCACAGAGAGATTATATGACTTATGTAAGGTCATTCAGCTAATAAGATACAAAGCCAGACCCAATCCCGTGCAGTCTAGTTTTGGAGTTCAACGTGACATTATAATGTTTGATTATTTTGCTTCATTTTAGGAAGAAAGGCCTAGTAGCTTAAGCTTTCTCGTATGACATTCTGAATTTATGAGTATACTTTCCTCGCAACTACTTTCCCTGTATGAACCAAAAGCACGACAATCTGTTAAAGAATTTTGTTAACTTTATTGTCCAGTGTTTTCCAAACTTATTTGAGCTTAGAAATATATATTCTAGGGACAATCCTAAATATGTGGTAAAGCTAGTGTCTCAAAAACACTACAGGGAATAGGCAAAAGCAAAAGTCTTCTTCCTTTCTAGAGGACAGAAACTTAAATTTAGGAAAGATAGTCTAGTGTAGCTATTATATGATAGAGAAAATAATTAGAGGTCTTCAGAAGGCAAAAGTAAAGCTGAGAAATGCTGTCTTTAGAAAGTGACAAACTCATTCACCACTTCCCTGGTTATTAGAAAAAGAAGAGAGGGAAGTTTAAAATAAAAGAGAGCAAATATTAATTCACACAATGGGAGAGAAAAAATATGATTCTAAAAGGTAACCCACCCAGGTAGGAAACTAAAAAGGCATTTAAGTAGAGTTTTGAGATTTATGTGCAGCAGAAGTGGCTAGGGGAGGATATAAGGATTTACCTGACCTTTTGGATCTATGGCTTAGAAAGAATAACATTCTTTTTCTTATAGTATGGAAGACCTACACTTTTCCTCACTGGACTTCCTTGGAGTGTCTCTGACAACTGTATCTGGGGAGAATTACCAGGGACCTGAATCAGTGGGATGGCTCTTTGCCAATGTCTGGTAGCAGACAGTAAATTCTACCTCTTTTTTTTTTCTTTCTTTCTTCCTTCCTTCCCTCCTTCCTTCCTTTCTTTCTTTTGCTAGTTCAGAAAAATCTATGTTGTCATATGGTTGAGATGTCCTCAGTTCCAAAATACATGTTTCTGTTGTACAATGGGACTGAATTATTAGTGGTCACCTGTAAGTGCCCTACCGCTGCATTCAGGGAACATATATTCAATTGACTAAACCGTGATACTCTGAGTAACACTCTCCTTTTCAAGAAAATAGGCTTTTGAGGTGACAGCTCTGCCTAAGAAAGCAGAAACAGTATTCCTTGCAATTTCAAATTCATCATACAGATCATTCCCTTGAGGCCATCTTCTTCCGGGTTTCTTGGCTTTCATCTCTCCCATCTTTAAACAGACTGCCAGAACAAATGTCTTTTAAGGCCACTCATTTTTACTGAAAAAAGGACTAGACATTTGAAGGACTTTATTTTTAAAACGCTTTCACAGGAAGAGTAAATGTTGATTACATAGGAAATCCTTATATTTTACCAAGCCATTAAAAATGTTTGATGAGAATACACAAAGAAAAGCATGATTGAAACCCAAAAATAAATGAATGAGTCTTGGAACATAAGCTCATTTTGCAGTCTGGTCTCATTTGTGCTTGGGATAAATGCAGCTTTCCAGCTTACTGCTCACGTGTACTAGGAAAAGGTGCAATTATAATTTAAATGTGAAACTCTAACAGCTTGGAATGGGTTGAATTTGTTATGCAAGCCAATTTAAGGGTTTCTAATACACAATGGGAAATATATTTAGAAAACAGATTATTATTCCAAATGCCTTTAATTTCAGTTTATAAT
Source organism: Pongo pygmaeus (assembly GCF_028885625.2). Lineage (NCBI taxonomy): Eukaryota > Metazoa > Chordata > Mammalia > Primates > Hominidae > Pongo > Pongo pygmaeus. The sequence continues at coordinate 131,071,852 of NC_072373.2, read as the reverse complement.
ATATGTATATTTATTATATAAATTCATAAACATATTCCCTTTCCTTGTCATTTTAAAAAGTGACAAACAGCATTTACCCTAGGCCAAGTACTGTTGTAAACATCTTACATATATTAACTTGACTTGGTCCTCACAACTACCCTATGAGGTTGATATTATTACCTCATTTCACAGGTAAGAAAACTGAGGCACAAAGAGGTTAAGTAATTTTCCCAAGGTCTCACAGCTAGTAAATGACAGATCTGACAGTCTGACTTCAATTTTAATATTATATTCATCATAAGAGATTTTTGCAGGAATGGAGTCAAAGCACTTTATGAGATACATATTAACCTACTTTATCACTCAATGTCAAACTTGACATTATAATATTTTATTATTTTGTTTTATTTTAGGAAGAAAAGTTAAAACTTTTTATCTGAACTTCTGCACTTATGAGTATAATTTCTTCCAATAAGCTTTTCTGCATAAAGCATAAAAAATGCTTGATAAATAAACCAATAAGATGCTCTAATAAACAGTGACATTTATTCAAATGAGGAGTAGAGATCAAAGTCTGTATTGGTGGGCAATGTGATGAGGCCTGGAATGTTCATTTCTGCAGTGTTTTCCCAGACTACTACATCTTGTTTTTAGAAGCAGCCTGCTACTCCAAAATGTCTTTTGAAATATTGGTGATGGGGCAGTTTGGTGAGAGGTGAAGAAAATAACATGATTTCAGATAATATTAACAGGAAGTTCATTTATGAAAAATAAACTTTGGAGAAGAGTTATAGATTCATATTACATCTCAAAGCAATAATGATTATATATTTATTTGCAGATGTTGCATAGCATAGCAGAAGCCCATAGAAGTGGTATGTAAGCTTTCCTATTGATTCTAAATGTTAAGGAAAAAAAAAAAGTATGACTACACTGTCTCTCTCACATATAACTTACTCAGTTTTTATCTGATTTCCCCTCCCTTCAAGATTCAGATTAGCATTTCCATTTTTTTTTTAACTCTGAGATAGGAATCCTTGACTTTTATACTTGTAAGGCAATCTATCCTATCTAGTCCCTTCATCCTTGTGAATATTTGTCCAAATGTCCAAATCATGCACAATCTTAGATTCTGCTTTTCTACTGAGTCCTATTGTGGGCTGCTAAAATATTGAGAGTCATCACATCCCAGCAGTTAGCATGAGTGTTGCTGAGAACATAAAATGCCAGCTGCAAGCCCTCTGGCACCAAGGTCTATAACTCTGAGCAGCAATGCCCAGTGAAATTTTTAGAAGCAGATTCTCTCTGTCCTGTTCTTTCCATTTCATTCAAAAACAGAATTAGTCTTTCTGACCCCTTCATTGTGATGAATATTTTCATGTTAAGAGTTCTCATGTTGACACAGAGCAGGCAAGGCTTCCCCCATGGTCTCCCCACTGGGACCATCTGTGTTTCTGACTGGTGACAACAATTCAGAGGCTTGAATGAGCCCCCATTTGCAGAATACATACTAATTTCTGTGCCACATTCTCCAGCTGCCACCTCTGACTTAACTATGGAGGATCATGAGTGGTGTTGGGCCCAAACAAACCCTCAATGAGAAGAAAGAATTCATAAAGGGTGTGAGAGGCAAGGATCCTTATTTAGCAGCCTCTCTTCCCAAACTCCCTTTGGTACTATAAGACATTTCAAAATCACAATTTTTTGACCAATTGTTTGTCACATTTCACAGCTGGCAGATATCTGAGAATTCTGCAATCCAATACCAAATGTGAATTTGCAACATATATTTGAAATCCTATGAACAAATACTTAGACATTGCCTCAAAAAGCAACAGAAAACAATTCTACTTAATGAGCAATTCTGAACACAGTTTGCTGGCCAGCAGTTTTAGATGGCTATTAAAATCTCAATCAAGTTTTCTTTCAAAATCTTAATTATAATCTCCCCATATGAACTTAAGTAAAACAATATTAAAGTGAACCTGTTATGTGCAGTACTGATACTGTTTAAAGCCTATTTAACATCAGTTTTTATAATTTATGATACCATTAGAATATTGAGGTAAATCAAAATTCTTTATATTCTGAAGTCAAACTAAAGCTCTATTTAATAATTATTAATTGAACTTAAACTTGTAAGTAGCAATGTTGTTGGCCTAATCAATGTTAATTACCTTTCCTTCTCAAACAGCCTTAATTTTGTTCAGTTACCAACCTTATTGAATGGCTATGATCTTCAGGGGAGTCAGGGCCATCTTTTGCCTCAAGGGATGAATGATTTGTCAGGTCCTGATGGCCCTGATCTGGGGATAGTGTAGGCCTGGGCATGGTGTGAGATTCTGCCCAATGAAGCATGAGGAGACTTCTGGTAGGGATGGATGCTTCTGAAATAGGGGTTTATTTCTTTTAAAGGGACTCACAGAATACTTTTTTTAATGCTAGACATCCTTATGTTTGGATGTGATGTTTAGAAAAAGGTTGATTGTTGTGCAATCATGAGGGGAGTCAGCCCAGAGTAGAACAGACACATACTGTAGCAGAGTGGACAGAGAAGAGACACCTGGATCTTTGACCTGTTGTTCAGATATTGAATTAGTCATTTCTGAGCCATCCTAACTTAACACTGCTTGTTATGTGACAGAATAAATTTTCCTAATTGTTTAAATATCTAAGTCAGAGTTTTCTGTTATTTGCAGATGAAAGCAATTTAATCGTTACAAAGACCCTGAACCTGTGAAGTACCATAGAAGATAAAATTTAAAATATACAAATAACTATCTATAAATACAAATAACTGCAATGCCATGTTGGTAAATGTAGGGATTGACAGTAGGAAGAGAATAGCTTAAATTAGGGACAGTAGGATGGGGAGAGAGGAAGAAAGTCTTACAAAAGTTGATGTTTTCATATGGCACATGGCTTGAAAGGACAGGGTTATGTTGATCACAAGCAAAGTTAAACAGAGTGGAGACTGGGGAATAAGACTCAGAGAAGCAACAAGTGGAAGAGCTTTACAGGTAAGGTGATCATGTAATTTATCATTCAAACTACTATTTTTGAATGTGAAATGGGAGGCTTAATAATCTTGATACCAAGACAAAAGAAATAAACCAGGACTGACCCAGGCAAACCAGGACATAGGGTGGACACACTTACAGTGCAGAGAAGAATATAAATGAAGTCTCAGAGAAGGGGAAGTATAGAATGTCCTTGAAGAACAGCAAGTGGGCCCACTTGGCTGGCATGCAGACTAGATACAGGGGCCTAATGGGACATTATCCTGGGACCATGATGTAAATGGTTTAAGATCCAAGTGAGGTGCTGGTACTTAATTTTGTTCACAGTGGGAGGTCATAAAATTTCTGGGCAGGGGAGGGGTGGGGTCAGACCTATGCTGCAGGAAAATCAATCTGGAAAAAGGCAGGGGAGACTGGAGAGAGGAGGTAGAAAGCCCAGGAAGCGTCTGGTGTAGTAAATCCTTTCCGGGTAGTGAACCATGCTTAAAGCCGCGGGAAAGCAAAAGGGCACATGCAAATAATGAAGAGAAAAGAGCAAAGGGAAAGGAAGGCTCCAAAGTCAATTTTTAGATCACTTACACTTGTGGAGTGGGCAATAAAGAGAAGCAAACAAGAAGCAAACAAAGGACACTGGGCAGAAGTGTCAGTAAGTAGAGAAGAAAATTATCATGCCATGAAAACCAGAGGGGACAGACTTTCAAGACAGGGGTCCTTGATCAGCCACATTCAGTGTCACAAAGAAGTGGAAGAAGTAAATGTTCAAGCAAGGAGGTTGTCATTGGTGACCTCTGAGAAAAAGCTTGACAGTAATGAAAGCACAAAACTTTTTCACATTGCCTTTGCCTTTCAGAAAACTTTGTTAGTTAAGTCAATGGAAGAATTCTTCACACACACAGCAAATATGACATTACATGACCTGGCAATGGGTTTGACTTAAACGATGAAATCAATTAGGTGAGTAGAAAATAGAAGAAACTCTGAAATGGATCACAGGTCCTTCATCCTATTTCATTCTTAACTCTGTCCCACCATCCCCACTCTCTTCACAAAGTCATAGGTGCTTAAATATATTTCTTTTCCCTTGCTCCCTAAACTCTCTCTGATCTCTGAAAACTCTGATATGAGGCAGGAGAGAGTTATAGAGCTATAATCCAAGCTGTGATTCAGTATCTAGTCTCCTCTGCTAATTCAGGTTGTATATTCTGGCCTATATTTGATAACAAGATGTATGCATTATTCCTGAAATGCAATTTCTACTTTGTACCTGAATTCCATTAGCAGATCCCTATTCCTGAGTTTTTACTTTGATCACTCACTTTGCACCTCAGTTGCTCTAAGGCTGGGACTGTCTGGGACTGTGATTCCTGTCTGTCTTACAGGCAGTGAAGTTTTGCCACTGAACCCTATATGGTGGCTAAGGCACTGTTCTATTACTTAGCAACAGGTTTTCTTAACACCCATCTGCTCCTAGATTCCTGGGAGCTATGTTCTGCCCACCTACTAGGACACGTCACTACTCCCCACAAGACCTCCCTGATGCAGCCTCTTTTGTAACTATTCCTTTCCGAGATCATGTTCTGTTGCAGGACCAGATGCCCAGAGAATCGTCAGGAGAGTCTACCCTTCTACGCCTTGACTGCGTCCATGCCTCAAATGTTTCCACACCCTAGTTCTTGCTGACTTAATTCATCTCATTGGTTTATAGAGTAGGACTCTGCCTCACCCTATCCTGATGCATAATAGGTTTTTGTGTCCAATCCCTTCTTTGCATAAAGTATTCAGGCATGTGGTAACACTTGTAAATTGGAACCAGAGGAAAACAGATTTTGCATTGTTCTCTTCCATCGACAGAAATCACGGCATGTGATTCATGTCCTTGGAGATGTACAGGAAGCAGGGAGAAGCACTGATCCATGCATACAGATGAACTGAAGCCTTTTAAGGTTTCAGCGGAATATTTGTTGCCAATATTTGCAGTAGAAATAAAGTTGTCAACAGAAGTACAAATATAACCTACATGTTATTTGAAGATTGCAAAGCACTGACTTCTTTCAATATCTATCCTACCTGATCTGATGCCTCTGACAATTATGCATAAATACAGACATAAGCTTCCCCTGATAGAAGTATTTACCTGGAAAAAGGGTCGGCTGGAACCCATACACATGAACATACTTTGTACCTTTAAGAAAAGTCAAGGAAGAGGGGGACACTTCCTGATTTCCAGCAAATCAGGATATCTCAACCCAAGCTCTACCGAACCAACAAGGAACAAATAATATGTCCTGTTGAGGGTAGTGGTGAACAACATACGTTAATATTTGTAATCTTCTTGCACAATTTTCCCACTAATGTGAGATCATTGAGGACTTCCTTTTCATTATTGGATCCCATGCCTAGCAAGCTGCCTGGCAAGTAATATATATATACACTAAGAGTTTATTAATGAATACATATGTTAAATGGACTGTGATAGAGTCAAGGCAGTTGTGGCTCCGGGAATACACAGGCCCTGCAATCTGTAAGGCACAGGCTGAAGATGAGATCATCCTACTAAAAAGTAAAAAAAAAAAAAAAAAAAAAAGGCTAAATGATGCCATGAATAACCTTTCTCAAACAACTTTTTTTTAACATATTAAATGAGCCAACAAAAGGAAGAGGGGTTGGGGAGAGAATCCACACATAGTAATGAATCTTTTCCTCTCACAGTGAGATACATGAAAGGGAAATCTGTAATATGCCTTGATTCAAGTTTAAGCTTCAAAAATGTTCTAATATTTTCACATCCTTCTCTATGTCCTAACGTTGATGAAAAAGTGTTTTTATAAAAAGGTGATGTAAAAATCATATTTGAAACAGGTACTGTAAACCAAGTATTTGAGAAAATGGCTTTAAAAATCTATTCAGATATATCTTCTAAAGTACGGATCAAAATAGTGCATATCAATTCAATGGTATTTCCTAAACCCACAGAAAAAGTAAACTAGGAAACCACCAAGTTTCTTTAACTAGCAAGAAAAAAAAATCTAGATCTGCCCTGTCTGATGAAACTGCCAATTGCCTTGAACACTTGGTGACTGAGCACCAGAAAGGTGGCTAGTCCAGATTGAGGTGTGCTGTAAGTGCAAAAATCAGACTGGATTTCGAAGACTTAGTACAAAAACAATAACTTATTAATAAAAATAAAAAATAACATTAATAAATGTGTATATTGATTACGTTAGAATATTTTGCATATATATAGTAAAATAAATTATCAAAATTAATTTCACCTGTTTCTTTTTTAAAATGTGGCTACTAGAAAATTTAAAATATGGTTCACATTGTATTTCTATTGAATATCGTGTGTCCAGATTCTCTTCTCATGTCCCCTAGCCCATCATAGCAGCAGATAATTGCTCCACAATAATAATTGCTCAATAGGTCCCAGGTTTAAAAGGAGCCAGAGTGGAGGAGACAGCTGCATAGGTATCATGGATATAGATTTTTGAGGCCTCTTTTGGCATGCACATCTGATCGATTTTCTAGTAGAAATATAAATATGAGCAGAACTTTTAGATACATTTCATCTTGTTTCTTTATTCCAGTGACTTGGTCTTTAAAAGATAAAATGCCCTATGATGGAGACTCCACCAGGCAACTGGGCATACATTTGTGGATGGATTAAATAAATACATGCGAAACTCTAGTGTATTCGGTGGGCATTTTAATCAATTGTCCTAATATTTTTCATGTTCCTGAATTAGATCCAGCTTCAACATGTCAATCACATCTGTCTAATCTGTAACAATCCATGATCCATTATTCCCACATATTCTATAATAACTAAAATAAATAGATCACAATGGAGTCAACTCACAAAATTTGTTCCTTATTTTTTTCTCCCATCTTCCTGCCCCAAAGCAATGTTCTCACTGGTTCTATGAATGTATGCTAATATATCTAGAATTTCTAACCTGTTTTTCTTATTATGACTATTTGCTTTTCATCTAGGATGCTAGGATGCTTAGACAAAAGCAAAAAAGACCATCATGTTTTTATTGACACAAGTTATTTGAAGGCAGCAAGTTCAATACATTCTTCTTTGTGAATGTACTGAACCTTATCTGGTTCCTCATGCTGACATTTGAACATACCTTCTTCCTGGTATGTTTTTATTCAGGTTAATTTCTCTATATATGATGAACCTAACATTTGCTTGGAAGAAAGGTTTATCTTCTGGTAGAGAACCAGCCTCTGACCCAGAGAAGGCTCTTAAGGAGCATTCACATCATCTATAGTAAATACATATACTATAGTAAATGGGGCTTTAGAAAAGTACCTTTTCAACCAGTCTTACAAACCAGTAACCAAAGAAAACAAATAATAATGGCATGGTAGAATATCAAGAATGCTAACTTTTTCAAAATGTCCATGAATAATCAAATCAAACTACCTCTGGTGGTATAGCTATGAAATAGATCATGAATGTGACTTTAGATAAAAGTTATAAAATCTTTTGCTTGCTCCAAATTTTGTCTGTCTAATGCAAGAGGAGAAAAGTAGAAATGATTTTTAATTCCTCTGGCATTGACAATGATTACATTTGACAATGAATTCCTGATTCTATGTTATCACTAGACGTCTGCCCAGTTCCTCACATAGAGAAGAAAATCAACTAATGATTGCTAAAGAAGGAAAGAAGGAATGAAGGAAGAAAGGGAGGGAGGGGTGCTACATTTTCAATTGTATATTTCAGTTGTTCAAATAGTGCTACATTTTCAGTTGGTCTCTCGGTCTTTGATTTTCACATAGAATTTTTATCCCATCTTCAATCTTCTTCTTCGCCATTAATGATGGTTCGATGTTACATTGGGATTTGTTTCAGCTACATGTAAATTATTGCTCTCTTCACGTGTTCATAACTCTCTTTCTCTTTCTACAAATTCCTCAATACTATAAAATGGACTAAGTAGAAGAAACATGCTCCTTGTCTTCAAAACTCCCCATGGACCCCTGGAACACATCTCTTGCCATTACTGGAGAGTGATGGAAAAAGAATGAATTTTGAAGCCAGGCAAAACTGGTTTCAAATTACTTAACTTTATGCAGATTACATGATGGTTTTTTAATGTTTCTTCTTCTGCAAAAGGGTAATCATAATCCAAAATGACAGATCTGTTGTGAAAATTACATCAGCTCCCCTCACCAGAAAAATTAAGATGTTCAAAAGCATTAGCTTCTATACAATGAACACATACCATAAGGAAACTGAGAATCAGTGAGGTCAAATAATTCATTCCATATTACAAGAATTAGTAGGAGAACCAAGACTCAAACACAGGCATGTCTGATTCTAAATCTCTCTCAATGAATATTAGTTATCTTTCCTTCCCAACCAAATCCAAATACACCTGACAGGATGACATGAAAACATCCTGTCACTGAATTGCTAAAACGCATGCTCTCAGAGAAGGCTTCTCTATATCCTGAGTTCAAATTGATTATTTTCTTCACTGGGCTACTCCAGCATTTCACCTGATACTCATTTATACATAAAACAGTGACTGAGTACCTCCCAGGTCCCAGGCATTCTTCTAGGTACTGGAGTGAATTTTTGAAAGTTTAGCTTCTCATTTAGGTTATTTCTGCATGATTTTTATGTTGACTGTAAACTTCCTGAGGTCAGAAGAGCCCTTCTAATTTATCTTCAGAGCAGATTTCTTGTTCTTGACTCACTGCAAAGTACTTAACAAAGCTTTAAAAATGCCAGGGTTATGTTCTAGTTTAAGTTCTGCTACTGTTTTGGTTGCATGACTGTGAGCAAGTCTAATTTTTTAAGCCTCAGTTTTATCGTCTCTAAATGACTGTAATATCCATGCCATTTGATTATTGTGAGCTATTCTCTAAGTGATAGAGCCTATACAAATGTAAGGGGCTATGTTGTTGCTATTATAGACATCACATTATTATTTAATACACGAATGCTAGGATGAATGTTCTGCACTTAGCTTCTGTATTAGCAAATATAAGGTCAGATTGTTTGGTTCCATATCAAGGCTTTCATAATTATATTACCTCACATCTGTTGCTCAGACTCTCCTCAGAATCAATTTCTGGTCCCAGGTTGCAGATTTCTGCCTCCTGCGATGGATTTCTGGCCTCTGACTGCTGGTAATCTGATGTGGGGCTGCCAAGCTCTGCACCCCAGATCGTGTGCCTGGGACCTCATCTCACCACCATGTTCTATACTTTGCCCTCTCTTGACTTTGAATCCGATCAGCCTGCCTCATCTTACTAAGGTGTCTTTTCTTAAATTCACCACATCTTTGCTTCTTCCAGACTGCCATGCTCTGCCTTGCCTCTCAGCATCCTGGTTCCAGGCTGCCCTCATATCCATAACTCTGGCTCAGCACTGCTTTCTCACGTCCAAGTGACCCCCCCCATTAGAGCTATCTTTCTGATGCCTGACTGCCTGCCCATAATCCAAGCAGTCATCCTTATCTTGGTCTTCCTGGTCCTAAATGCACTACTGGTTTCTGTGGCAGTCTCTATAATCAAACCCACCTCAGGCATCAGGGATGCTCTACACCCTTTTTCTTCTGAAAGAAGCAACAAAATATTGTGATCTGTCTGAATCTTCAGTTTCCTTCTTCCTATGCCCAGGTTTTCTGGCTTGACCTGCCTATACACTGCCAAAGCTTTTACTACTTTTGTTCCTCATAGTGTGTTCTTGCCATGCCATTAACATGACTGCTTTTACTTGCTTCCTTTGCAAACTTTTATGTGTTTTCTCTTTCAAACTCCTTTAAGTTCTCTCTCATAAGTGAAAGAAGCCAAGACTCTAGTACACTCACATCATAAAACCTATGCAAATCCAATTAATCCAATCAAAGCTTATTTGTGTAAAAGCCTGTCTTATGTGCTCTTTGAAGTCATTTCCCATGAATGGAAATCTTAATTAGATGACTAAATTTAGAAGGATAGTGCATCTTGCAAGAAAACCAAGCAGATTTAATCCTTAATAGTATAAACTGGAAAAACCTGAGTTTTACCTACCAGGAATAGTACTGTTCGACTTCACATTAATTACAATCAGTGTTTTTCTGAAAGAACCGCAGTATCATATCCTCAAATTTATAGAGCAATATATAGGTGTATGTGTTACACTTTAATTTTCAATTTATAATGAGAAGATTGAAGTCATGTATTATACAGGTGAACACACCTGTTATGCAATTTAGAAAATGCAAGTCAAGATGACTTAATTATAGAAGCAAAACATAGCAAGAGAAATAAAAATAAACTTGCCAAGTTGAATTTTAATTCTATATTTCCAACACAAACTTTCATAATTGCACAAATATTTATCTTTAAGCATTGTCCATGACGCAAATAACAGTTTAACATCATGTAGTAGGTTTGTGACAAAGGTTAACTTCTTAGTAACCATCTAATTAAAAATGTATTTCACAGTATTAATTTTTATTTCAAAGAGAAAAACCTAAGAATTCTGCAACACACTTAGCAGCTGAGATCCATGTGCTAAATATTGCCCTAAATCCCTTAAAACTCTAAACTAATATTATATTTTTTCTCTTTAGCTCACTAAACTAAAATCAGTCACAGAAATAGAATTACTTGTGTGAGAGAGGTAGATTTAGAAGCCCCATTTTGCAGATAAAGAAAGTGAGGGTAAGATGTTAAATTGTGTATTACAGGTTTACCTCTTCAAGCTGGTAAAGGAATCTTGACTTCAACCTCTCAGTATCATTGTAATACATTTTCGACTCAACAGCTTTATGTTCTGAACCTAACTACCTCTGTGCTATATATACACCTTCCCAGTCTAGGCATTGTTGTAGTTCCTTCAACCTACCAAGCTTTCTTCAGCCTAAACAACTGCATGCTGTTTGCTGGGAACACTCGTCCTTCACTTCCCTGACTAGCAACATCACCTCCTCTCAGACATCTTCTCTTTCATGATTGCCTCTTCCATTTTTCTCACTCCACTCCACCTCATTCCACTTCCAGTTATACATACCTCCATCAGGATTAGCTAAAAATATACTAATACAGGGATCCTTTCTTCTATCTCTGACTATCTAGAACCCATTACACACAGAAAGACTTGTCCAAGAAAGATTTGGTAAATGTTTTTAATAACTATATGAAGGAATGAATTACTGAATTCCTTCAATGACTTAAGCATGTTGACTAACAAACATGCTTAAGTCATTGTGCTTTAACATGATTGCTAATAGGCCATTTCATTTTGAACCCATATGATAAGGGGAGAAGCTAATTTGCACTTGTTTGATATTTCAGAAATTAGGAAATATTGAATTTCAATGAACAGTATCTATAAACAACAAAATCCTAATTTTATTTTATCTGTTCTGCATGAAGTTAATTGAAGTTGTAAGTGATTGCCTGCCCAAGCAGCACCGAATCTTCATTTACTCATTAATGTCGATCTCTAAAGTACCACTAATTTTTATCACTCTCCAAGGAAAGAAACTTTGCTCAAAAATAGTTCCATGTATTGAGTCAAATGTTTCAACTCTTACTCTATGATTACTGATGAAAATGTACAGAGTATGATTCAGAGATCCTGAGTGACAATAAAATCATGACTCATCTCATTTAGAAACTCTGCCAGCTATCTGAATGCACCATGAGAACAACATCCAAAAAAGTGTTCTAATTTTATCATATATACACATTTTCAGATGTAAATTTTACTGGTGGTGTTAGGTAAAATTTATAGGATGCCAATGGTGTGGACTGAGCTCCAGCACTAGGCCCAGTGAACCAAACCAAAATGGAGTCACTCATACTAACATTCCATGTCATCAAACAGAAACTAAGTTGTTTATCTGACCTTCCAAGAAATCAGAAGTGTAAGAGATAATAGCCAATTCCTCAAACAAGCCAGTTTTAGCTGGCAGGATAAGGAAGTCCCTGCTGCTTTAACCTTTATACAGAAGGTAGCTTTGAAACAACCAATCTGCTTTTTGTTTTCTATTTCTGCTTTCTTCGGCCCTTTTCTTTCCATAAAACCAACCTCCTCTGCCTAGCTCATTGGAACACTCATTCTATTTTATAGAATAAAGTGTTGCCAGATTCCAGAATCACAAGTAAAAGCCAATTAAGATCTTTAAATTAAATGTGTTGTAATTTTGTCTTTTGACAGTTCTTGCAACCAAAGGGACCTGAATATCACTGCTGACAACTCCAGAAATCTCTTGAGGAAAGCAGGAGAGGCACTGCTGACCCTTTTGAGGTGCCCTGTCTTCCTCATGGAGCCCCAAGGGTTGTAAGTTCCTCTTAGGTAGGACTCTGATCTTTTTGCATCAACCCGCTGATTTTATGGGCTTTTGACGCCAGACTTAGTTTGTGCTGTGAGAAGACATTTGACCTTGGGTTAGGTACCAAGCGTTAGTTTGTGCTGTGAGAGAGCGCATAACCTTTGGGTTTGGGGTGGCTGAGGAGTCACTGGTAAGAGCTGCAGTTTTAAAGCTACCTGATAGCTGTTGCAGTAAGTGCTTATTACTGCAGAGGGAATAAACTCCATTTTTCTTTTTTTTTTTTGAAATTCACATGTAATTTGAATTCTATTCTCCTAATTTCTTTTTCTTGTGCACTTAGGTAAGGGAGGCCTCAGGTTCCTGACTGAGTCAGACAGAAACTGGAATATCACTAGCTAAGCTGCTCAAGTGTATCTCAAAACCAAAGCTACAACTTGACTGGTGGGCTCAGTTCAGTAACTTAAGAACAACTATTTAAGCAGCCTGGCAACAGAAAATAAGACTATTATGTTAGGATAAGCTGGACATGGAACAGGGCAGTGCCCGCCAGCATCAACAGAGTGTCTATGCAATGAGATACCCTGCCAAAGCATTACATGACCCAACCCTGTAGTCTTTCCCTCCTAGGATCTTATATTTGTTCTAAGAGAACCAAGATTCAATGTAAACATGGGATCCTTAGTTTCTAAAGAACTGAGTACACCCCCTTCCAGCTATGCCTGCCTTTTACATGTATAAGTATTTGTCCCTGGAAGATTCAAGTGCTTACAAAAATGGTGAAATCTTACTACAGGTAATTTAGAATTAATGTGGCCACTATGTAGAATGTTCCAGATGAACAACACAGAACTTTAAGGAGTGCATCTAAAATTGAGGGCTCTCAAATTAAGCCCACTCAGGAACACCTATTATGTGCAGAAGCTTTTAAAAATATTTCTTTTTATTTCTTTCTTTATTTATTTATTTATTATTATACTTTAGGTTTTAGGGTACATGTGTGCAATGTGCAGGTTAGTTACATGTGTATACATGTGCCATGCTGGTGTGCTGCACCCACTAACTCATCATCTAGCACTAGGTATATCTCCCAATGCTATCCCACCCCCCTCCCCCCACCCCACAACAGTCCCCAGAGTGTGATGTTCCCCTTCCTGTGTCCATGTGTTCTCATTGTTCAATTCCCACCTATGAGTGAGAATATGGGGTGTTTGGGTTTTTGTTCTTGCGATAGTTTACTGAGAATGAGGATTTCCAATTTCATCCATGTCCCTACGAAGGACATGAACTCATCATTTTTTATGGCTGCATAGTATTCCATGGTGTATATGTGCCACATTTTCTTAATCCAGTCTATCATTGTTGGACATTTGGGTTGGTTCCAAGTCTTTGCTATTGTGAATAACGCCGCAATAAACATACATGTGCACGTGTCTTTATAGCAGCATGATTTATAGTCCTTTGGGTATATACCCAGTAATGGGATGGCTGGGTCAAATGGTATTTCTAGTTCTAGATCCCTGAGGAATTGCCACACTGACTTCCACAATGGTTGAACTAGTTTACAGTCCCACCAACAGTGTAAAAGTGTTCCTATTTCTCCACATCCTCTCCAGCACCTGTTGTTTCCTGACTTTTTAATGATCGCCATTCTAACTGGTGTGAGATGGTATCTCATTGTGGTTTTGATTTGCATTTCTCTGATGGCCAGTGATGGTGAGCATTTTTTCATGTGTTTTTTGGCTGCATAAATGTCTTGTTTTCAGAAGTGTCTGTTCATATCCTTTGCCCACTTTTTGATGGGGTCATTTGTTTTTTTCTTGTAAATTTGTTTGAGTTCATTGTAGATTCTGGATATTAGCCCTTTGTCAGATGAGTAGGTTGCAAAAATTTTCTCCCATTTTGTAGGTTGCCTGTTCACTCTGATGGTAGTTTCTTTTGCTGTGCAGAAGCTCTTGAGTTTAATTAGATCCCATTTGTCAATTTTGGCTTCTGTTGCCATTGCTTTTGGTGTTTTAGACATGGAGTCCTTGCCCATGCCTATGTCCTGAATGGTAATGCCTAGGTTTTCTTCTAGGGTTTTTCTGGTTTTAGGTCTAACGTTTAAGTCTTTAATCCATCTTGAATTAATTTTTGTATAAGGTGTAAGGAAGGGATCCAGTTTCAGCTTTCTACATATGGCTAGCCAGTTTTCCCAGCACCATTTATTAAATAGGGAATCCTTTCCCCATTGCTTGTTTTTCTCATGTTTGTCAAAGATCAGATACTTGTAGATATGTGGCGTTATTTCTGAGGGCTCTGTTCTGTTCCATTGATCTATATCTCTGTTTTGGTACCACTACCATGCTGTTTTGGTTACTGTAGCCTTGTAGTATAGTTTGAAGTCAGGTAGCATGATGCCTCCAGCTTTGTTCTGTTGGCTTAGGATTGACTTGGCAATGCGGGCTCTTTTTTGCTTCCATATGAACTTTAAAGTAGTTTTTTCCAATTCTGTGAAGAAAGTCATTGGTAGCTTGATGGGGATGGCACTGAATCTATAAATTACCTTGGGCAGTATGGCCATTTTCACGATACTGATTCTTCCTACCCATGAGCATGGAATGTTCTTCCATTTGTTTGTATCCTCTTTTATTTCATTGAGCAGTGGTTTGTAGTTCTCCTTGAAGAGGTCCTTCACGTCCCTTGTAAGTTGGATTCCTAGGGATTTTATTCTCTTTGAAGCAATTGTGAATGGGAGTTCACTCATGATTTGGCTCTCTGTCTGTTATTGGTGTATAAGAATGCTTGTGATTTTTGTACATTGATTTTGTATCCTGAGACTTTGTTGAAGTTGCTTATCAGCTTGAGGAGATTTTGGGCTGAGACGATGGGGTTTTCTAGATATACAATCATGTTATCTGCAAAGAGGGACAATTTGACTTCCTCTTTTCCTAACTGAATACCCTTTATTTCCTTCTCCTGCCTGATCACCCTGGCCAGAACTTCCAACACTATGTTGAGTAGGAGTGGTGAGAGAGGGCATCCCTGTCTTGTGCCAGTTTTCAAAGGGAATGCTTCCAGTTTTTGCCCATTCAGTATGATATTGGCTGTGGGTTTGTCGTAGATAGCTCTTATTATTTTGAGATACATCCCATCAGTACCTAATTTATTGAGAGTTTTTAGCATGAAGGGTTGCTGAATTTTGTCAAAGGCCTTTTCTGCATCTATTGAGATAATCATGTGGTTTTTGTCTTTGGTTCTGTTTATATGCTGGATTACATTTATTGATTTGCGTATATTGAACCAGCCTTGCATCCCAGGGATGAAGCCCACTTGATCATGGTGGATAAGCTTTTTGATGTGCTGCTGGATTCGGTTTGCCAGTATTTTATTGAGGATTTTTGCATCAATGTTCATCAAGGATATTGGTCTAAAATTCTCTTTTTTGGTTGTGTCTCTGCCCGGCTTTGGTATCAGGATGATGCTGGACTCATAAAATGAGTTAGGGAGGATTCCTTCTTTTTCTTTTGATTGGAATAGTTTGAGAAGGAATGGTACCAGTTCCTCCTTGTACCTCTGGTAAAATTCGGCTGTGAATCCATCTGGTCCTGGACTCTTTTTGGTTGGTAAGCTATTGATTATTGCCACGATTTCAGCTCCTGTTATTGGTCTATTCAGAGATTCAACTTCTTCCTGGTTTAGTCTTGGGAGAGTGTACGTGTCGAGGAATTTATCCATTTCTTCTAGATTTTCTAGTTTATTTGCGTAGAGGTGTTTGTAGTATTCTCTGATGGCAGTTTATATTTCTGTGGGATCGGTGGTGATATCCCCTTTATCATTTTTTATTGTGTCTATTTGATTCTTCTCTCTTTTTTTCTTTATTAGTCTTGCTAGCGGTCTATCAATTTTGTTGATCCTTTCAAAAAACCAGCTTCTGGATTCATTAATTTTTTGAAGGGTTTTTTGTGTCTCTATTTCCTTCAGTTCTGCTCTGATTTTAGTTATTTCTTGCCTTCTGCTAGCTTTTGAATGTGTTTGCTCTTGCTTTTCTAGTTCTTTTAAATGTGATGTTAGGGTGTCAATTTTGGATGTTTCCTGCTTTCTCTTGTGGGCATTTAGTGCTATAAATTTCCCTCTACACACTCCTTTGAATGTGTCCCAGAGATTCTGGTACGTTGTGTCTTTGTTCTCGTTGGTTTCAAAGAACATCTTTATTTCTGCCTTCATTTCGTTATGTACCAAGTAGTGATTCAGGAGCAGGTTGTTCAGTTTCCACGTAGTTGAGCGGTTTTGAGTGAGTTCCTTAATCCTGAGTTCTAGTTTGATTGCACTGTGGTCTGAGAGACAGTTTGTTATAATTTCCGTTCTTTTACATTTGCTGAGGAGAGCTTTACTTCCAACTATGTGGTCAATTTTGGAATAGGTGTGGTGTGGTGCTGAAAAAAATGTATATTCTGTTGATTTGGGGTGGAGAGATCTGTAGATGTCTATTAGGTCCGCTTGGTGCAGAGCTGAGTTCAATTCCTGGGTATCCTTGTTAACTGGCGAATAAAAATCTTAAGTGACTAATTGATAAGAAAATTTGAATCTACTAACCTTTTCCCTTAGTTACTACCCTATGCTAAAAGTGAAAAGAAATCTAAGATGTTTATAAAGGTTAGGACCTCAGGTAGAGCAGGTTTCCTTCTTTTTCAGAGGTATCCATGCTGAATCCAGGCAAAGAAAATACTTTCTTTGATCTATTTGTTAATAGGTTCCACCGTGAAGCTGGTAATCTAGTAAGGAAACAAGCTAAGTTGAAAAAAAACTACCTAGCTATCTAAATTTGTCTCCAAAATATATCTTTCTTGTATTGAGCTGGCTATGTAAAAACTCTTCATAAAAATTCATATCTATAAGAAAAACCACTCAAAATTCTTACAACAGAAGAGCTCATTGGTCTCAACAAGCCTGACCTTTGACCATTTTGTCTTAACTTGGCTTCCTACCTACACCTTTTCTTGTTTGGGATGAAGGAGCTCTTAGAACAATAGATGACGGCTATCTAGGTTTGGTGAAGTCTCCTCTCCTTTAATAAAAGTTAATTGTCCCTGATTGCTGGAACTTCCTAGGGAGAGGATTGATAATAACTGAGTTCCTCTGGGATGATCTGTCTTTAGCCAGATAAGGAGAATTCAGAAAGCTCCACCTTGCATTATGCTGTTTTTCAGGTGCCCTCAAACTAATCAACAGAGTTATGTGCTGCATAACAACATTGTGGTCATTGACTACACAGATGACTGTGGTTTCAAAACCATTT
Source organism: Pongo pygmaeus (assembly GCF_028885625.2). Taxonomy (NCBI): domain Eukaryota; kingdom Metazoa; phylum Chordata; class Mammalia; order Primates; family Hominidae; genus Pongo; species Pongo pygmaeus. Next base: position 131,054,285 of record NC_072373.2, on the reverse strand, counting down.
TAGTGGAGCTGAAAAATTCCTTAGTGATATTATACCATCATAACATTGTAGCACAACTACTTTATTTTTTAAAATAAATTTAGTGTAGCCTAAATGTACAGTGTTTATGAAATCTACAATAGTGTACAGTAATGTCCTAGGCCTTCACATTCACTCATCACTCACTCTCTGAATCACCAGAGCAATTTCCAGTCCTGCATACCCCTTTCATGATAATTGCCCTATACAGGTGTACCATTTTTTAATCTATTATACCATATTTTTACCGTACCTTCTCTGTTTAAATATGTTTATACACACAAATACCACTGTGTTACAACTGTCACAGTTTTGAGTATAGTAACAAGCTGTACATATTTGCACATAGCCTAGGAACAACAGATTATTCCATATAGCCTCAGTGTATACACATTATGCCATTTAGGTTTGTGTAAGTACACTTCATGATGTTTGCACAATGACAAAATCACCTAACAATACATTTGTCAGAAAGTATCCCTGTTGTTAAGGGGCATATGACTGTATACAATGCAACATATTTTGGGGTGGCATTTCCTGAATTCCTTCAATGGCTAGTTTTGTTTAAGGAACAACTGAAGTATAATTGTTAAGAATGAGCAAATCTGGAGAATGTAAATAGGATAAAAGTTTACAAATACACTTGTCATTGTTTCAAAAATATTTTTTCAGTAACTTGAAATCTTAAAGTCACATTATATTAAATTAAGTAATGGATATTTATGAAATGTCTGAGTCATTTCTAAGTTAGCTAAAATACTGAAACATTAATTGCTGAACATATGTTTAAAGTATATATACTTTGGCATCTTATTTTTATATGTTATGGAGAAGCTAAATATATTTAGGTATGTTAGTAAACATGAAAAAATTGTTCTAGAGGAAACATAATTTTAAAAATTATAAAATGTACTAACATTCATAAAATGTTAGTATAAGACACGGAGTTCAAAATTGCTTAATTCCTAGGTTTTCACTAAAACTTAAGTTTACTAGGAATTTAAAATTCTAATTAACATATGGTAACTAAAAGTAGAAATAATACAGGGAACAACTCTGGATATGAGAAAAGTAAGGCTTTTTTTTATAAAAGAAATTGTAAAGTATGAGGATATATTTTTGTTAAAGGAGTAAGGGAATAATCTTTGTTCCAAAGTAGAGTGGTTATTCCAAAATGAGAAAATAGGAAAACTATAGGCCAAAAACTGAATGGATAAGAAAACTGTAGAATATTTGTGGAAGATGAATCTTGTGAAAAGAATTTTATGCGTGATAAAGCTGGCTAAAATTAGAAGGTAACTCTTTATGTTTTTCTAAATAGGGAACATTACACATCAAAAGTACACTGATGCAAAATTAAAATTTGGTCCTCTGTTACAATGACAAGGTTTTATTGGAGTGTTGATCTGCTCTTAATAGAAAATAGTGAAATGGGTTTTTTTTTTAAACCTTTTAGGTAACTGGCCTAGGAAACAGGGATTCTCTGTTATCAAGATGATTCCCTATGCTTCAAATTTTCTTTATTAGTTCTTTGATTACTTAAGAAAATTGATTCTTCTCCATATTGAAAGAACTAAGGTTTTCTGACATCTATATAACTTCCTGTATTTGCCTCTTAAAGTCTTTCAATTATCACTCTGGATAAATAAATTACTATTACTTTACAGTGATATGTAATATTGTTTTGATCAAGTGTTTTAACTACTTTGATACTGACAAACTTCCCAAAATCAAATGCTAAATTAAGTCTTCCTGGTCTCAAGTTAACTTTGGGATTTTCCACTTAAGCCCTGGAAAAACCTCTAAGGATATGTCTCTTATGTGGTATAAGAGAGGTATTAAAATAATTAGGCTTATTTGATATGTTACATTATATGGGAAGCACTTTCAAATATTAAGCGATTTTTCTTTAAGTGATATTTATGGGTATATTACTAATGAGTGTCCTAAAATATTGTATGAAATTCCTAAAAATATGATCTGTTATTAGTCATAATTTTGGTTCTTATTTTAAAACGTGGTATACAACAGAAATACCATATTTCCCTATGAGTTGTGCCATTATCATAATGAACTCAAATCAGATCTTTAAATATGGTCATTTTAAGTCCTTTTGTCCACAGTTAATTGCTTTATTCTAATGCTTTTCTGAAAGCCTTTTGCAAGCAACTGTAATCCTAATGTGTTATGCATTCAAATAAATTCATGAAAAAGACTCTGACAAATACTGTTTTCTGATAACTTTAGATCACACCATGGGACTGGGTAAGAATTTCTATCACTCTAATGAAGAAACCAGTGGGTTCATGAAACTGTTAACCAAAAGCAAGCAGAATAAAAATTAATTATATGAGATGAAATAAATTGATAAAGAATTATGCATTTTACACTTTAACATTGCAGATTCTTTTGATTTGTTTTTCTAGGTTTAAGAAAATATGTTTTTTTCTCTTAAGCTACCGAAAATTCATAGCAATTTGGTATAGTATACTTTCATGAACAAAAATTGAAATATTTACTTTTTCTCCATAACCGATCTCTCCAGAATTTGGAAACTATTCATGGGCATTCTTATTTTTATGGAAATAAAGTTATTTGCACAAGTTCAGTAAGAGTATGTTCTGCTTATAACAGTATAGAGTCAGAAATATTGGTTATATTACCAAAACTTTGACTGGAATGTGGTATCTGAGAAAATACCTAGAATGAATCTCTATGTACTGCAGGTCACGTCTAAAGTCCACTTTGATTTGGCTTCCCAGCCTTGAGAGGTTTTAAAAAGTCAAATCTGAAATTCTTTGTCAAAAGTTGCAGCAAAGCAAACTTGAAAAGGGCCTATGTGGTCAATCACTATTCTTGTTTCATTTATGTATTCAGGCCAAGTTTAATGAGATTAGACCTACGTTGCAAATAAATTGGTCTTACTCTAATTATCTTTATTATAAATGGGATAACTGTAGAGAAAAAGCTTATGTTTATGAAGAAAAAATATACTATACCTGTTATTAGGTTATAGCCCTATTCATTGTTTTCGAGATTTATTATCAACTTGTAGGCTAGACTATATTCTGAATTATCTAGTTTCCTCCAATATTGGGCTACAACTCTCTAAGAACAAGATCTGCTTTGTTCCTGAAGCCCTGTAAGCTAAAACTGGACAACTCAATTTAAATTTCAAGGAATAAGTCTCATGCCTGATATGTGGGCCATACTGAGAGCTCACCAAACACCCAATACCATAACCAGAGATACTGACACTATAAATTAGGACAAGAAGTTGATGACTTCATGTAGTATACTACTTTTCTCAAGATGTTTGGACATATCATAATGAGATTCTTGCTTCTCTTAAGTTTTCCTGGCTTATGCCTATATTTTTCCCTTCACAGGATCATGCTATAGTTGTAATTTCACAATCGGTACCTTCTGTGGGTAACTTGATGAAATGCCAAACTCAGATCATTATATGAACTAAGGAACCCTTTAGTCCACCCAGCACGTAACTTTAGCAACATCCCTAACACAACCGCTGTTCAAGTTGTACCAGTGGTCCATTTTATAGAGTAAGACTTCTAGATCTGCTTATTCTCACTCCTCTTTAATTTAACAGAGTCATGGGTTGTCAGATTACCTACCAACTGAACAGGGAGGAGTCTGTGCAGTTGCTGACACTTCTCGTTGCACATGAATAAACACATGAAGCACTGTAGGAACTCAGTTGCAAAAAGTTAATAAACAGCCAATTTGGTTAAAATGGGCAGAATCATCATATGCTCATTCTTTGATCTGTTCAATTTTAGTTGGTTTGGTTCATGGGGACCCTGGCTAAGAAACATATTCCAAACTCTTGGAATTATTCTCCTAATAATCATAATAGTACTCTCCTTGGTATACTGTATTATCTCAAGTTTTAAATGTTTGCATTCAACTATTCATGGAATGTCAAATGATCTCTTTGGCTGGAATAGAAAAAGAACTCAAAGAAATGCTTAATCATGAGGACACTGTAACCCACAAATGGTGTGTTAAGACTAGAAACCCAGAATAACAGTAACAGAGTTGTGGTAATGCTCCAATCTACCGAAAGTAAGAGTGTGATCAAAAGAGGAGAACTGTTAAATAAAATGTACAGAACACGGGCTTGGACTGAGCTCCTGCACTAGGCCTAAGGAACCAAACTAAATGTAATCATCCATGCTAAAGTTCCATGTCACCAAGCCAAAACTAAGTTATTTATCTGCCCTTCCAAGAAATCAGGAGAATGAGAGACAATAGCCAAAACCCCAAACAAGCCAGTTCTGGCTGGCATGATAAGGAAGTCCACTCTGCTTTAACCCGTGTAAGAGAAGCCACTGTGAAATAACCAATATGCTTTTTGTTTTCTGTTTCTTCTTTCCTCAGCCCTTTTATGTCTATATAACCAGACTCCTCTGCTCAGCTCATTGGAACTCACTCTGTTTTATAGAATGAAGTGTTATCCAATTCTAGAATCACAAATAAAAGCCAATTAAGATATTTAAACTAAATTTGTTGTAATTTTTTGACAGTGGTTTGATTTATAAAAGTGAAAGAAAGATGATCTTAAGTTATCTGATTGATTTCAGAAAAAAATTGTTAAAAAGTGTACGAAGTATATGAAATATCACCCTTGATAAAGAGCAGGCCAGGCATGGTTGCTCATACCAGCACTTTGGGAGGCCAAGGTGGGTGGATTACCTGAGATCAGGAGTTTGAGACCAGCCTGGCCAACATGGTGAAACCCCATCTCTACTAAATATACAAAAATTAGCCAGGCATGGTGGTGCACGCCTGTAATCCCAGCTTCTCAGGAGGCTGAGGCAGGAGAATCGCTTGAACCCAGGAGGCAGAGGTTACAGCGAGCTGAGATCACGCCACTGTACTTCCCCCTGGGTGACAGAGTAAGGAGGCTCATCCCAAAATAAAACAAAACAAAACAAAAAACAAAAAAAGAAAAAGCACATACCGTACTATATAAATGCTTAAATAGTGAAAATTTAAAGTTATGAATATATGTGCTATGTACTATTAAAGATATGGGAATGTGAAATAGTAATTACAGAGGCAAAATATGACAATGTTAAAGATTTTTAAAACAAAATGATGAGTATGTGAAATATTCGCCATTTGAAGTAAGTGAGATTTATTTTGGACTGTCTTATACAGCTTTGATTAAATGAAAAATGAAATTAATATACATGATGAAAATATTAGAAATCAGTGATGATTAGGAAATAAAGTAAAACTAAAGACTTGAGTTTTGGAAAAATAATTTGGACTTTATAACCTAGGCCTCTGTGGGTGGGCAGTACGCCTAAATATATTTTCCCATAAAAATTTTCTTTTATTCAAGTGCCCAGGAAATTATTAACAGTCTTAAAGAAACAAGAGTATCTAAAATGATTTTAATTTCTATTAATTTCATTTTTTTAAATACACAAATATTAGCATTACTTATATCTACCATTTTAAAGGTAGATTTATGGTAGTCACGATGTGGTGAGCAAGAAGCAAAAATACACAAGACAAATATGCTAGTCTATAGGAATTTATAATCTTTTGACAGCCAAAATATGTGTGTATGTAATTAACTATAATGCACAACCATGTAGTATACTACATCATATATACTACATACAATTGGAAGCATTTTAATAATTGTCTGATTCCAAGACAGTAAATCCAATTAGATGAAGTTTCCTGGAGTGTTCTCTTAAGGTTTAGAAGCCCAGCTTAGTCTCAGCAGGAGAGAAAATGCCATGATCTCTCAGCAACATTTACTGTGTTCATGAAGCAGGACAGTGTCACCATACTGTGTTTTGCCTATTTGCAAAAAAAAAAAGATGAATCTACTCGAAGGATGAAACAAATTGACCACAAGGTGTCTTTACACCCGCCCCAAGTCTAATGCATTGAGAAAAAAAAAAAATAGCATGCAAAATAGGTACACTTTCTACTCTATTTGCAAGAGTGAAAGTACACTCAAAATACATCATTCAGTAGTGGTGACAACAGTTAAGAACATAAGACATCTCGTGTACAGTCAGATATGGGCAGCCAGAATAGTAGAAGGGACTCATGTCCATGTTATATGAAGTTAAAGATGCTCAGTTCAAGAAAAGAAGAGTCAGAGAACTGAAAAGTAACTTCAAACACTATGAAACCACCTAAGTTGTTTCAAATAACTTCAAAAGGTTGAGTGAGGTCAGTGAGGAGATTCAGAGAGACAGACTTTATTTCATTGGAAGGCAGAGCATCCCAATAGTCAGACCTGATTTTTACATAGAAACAGCTGCCTGGGGAGGCAGTGAGTCAGTATCCTGTCCCAGTTGGAATTCAAACCTTTGCTAACCAGATAGCTAATGATACAGAGGCCGAAAAAAAAGGACTAGACTTTCTCAAGGGCTTAAAGCTAGTAAGCAGCAGAGCAAGGAGGAACACGTACGTGCCTGCCTGTCAGGCCAATGAGTCACTGTTCATTTCATTTGTCTTGCTTTCTCTCCAGCAATCCATCCTATACCCACAGGTACCCTTTTATCTTAAGCAGAGTATATAATATAAGGGAAAAATACAGGAGTTTATAGAAAAGATGGATTACTGTTGAGTAGAAGCATTAAGGAAAGAGTTACGAAAGAGATAGTATTGGAGCTGTCTAAATTAAAGGATGGAAAGTGTTTAAATAAATCCAAATTAAGAACACAGAAAACAACATCAAGTACAGTAGCTCATAGAACTCCTTTCTCAAGTCACTGGTGCTTCCCAGGAAATGGTACCAGGACTGGACCAGTCCTGCTATTATGTTTGCTATTATTTTGAGAGTACTCCTAAGAACAGATTGTGTCCCTTCAAAAATAAATATGAGTTCAAAATATAAATATATAAATGTCTATGCTTTTCTCTTAAATTTATACCACTGAATAACTCTTCTGCCTCTAAGCAGTTGCCAAACTAATGACTATGTCTCAGGTGCAATAGATATTCTGTATGTTACTTATACTGTTATATTATGCTATGTGAAAATCACACTGTAAGAATTCAAAATCTGTGCATCAAAAATGGGTAGATTTTGGTTATATCCACTTGTAGCAAGTTTCAAATGTAGTGTTACTTTTTGTCTGAAAAGATTTGATGTTAGAAACAAAAAAGCATCATCATCAAGCCAAATGACGTGGGTGTTAAATGCACTTTTTCCCTGTCTTTTACTACCTCTTCACTATCACAGTATTTAACTATAAATACAGTATTCAGTAAAATCTTTTGGGACAACAGTATAGTCACTCAGAAAAAACTCTCATAGTAGTCACATACTCTTCATCTATCTTCCAATTAATACTGCCATAAAGAAAGATTCATTGCAGATGGCCTTAACATCTGTAGGAAATGGCAAAAAATAACAGTACTAGTGAGAAGGGCCATCCCTGTATTAAAAGCACATATGGAACCATTCTGTCGAGGTATGTCACTTCCTTTATGTGGGGTCATAGGTTAGTCGCTTAATCTTTCTGTGCTTCAGTGTCCTCATCTGTAAGCTAAAATAACAATAGGATCTCATAATGCTGATGTAAGGGCTACATTAGTTAATATGTATAAAGTAGTTGAAACAATGTCTGCTACACAGTAAGTGCTCTATATATGTCAGCTACTTGTGTATTTGTGTTAGCTCATTAGTTGCATAACCTTGGACAAGTCATTTAGTCTCTCTAGGCATTGATTTGAAAATGATGAGATGAAACTATATAATCTCTAAGCCCTTCTTCATGACTAAAAAGTTCCAGTTATGAAGAAGCATGTTCTCTTTCACACTGGATTCACGAATCTTTTCAAAAATGGGATGACACAAAGAGCCTGATAGTGTGGCTTGAAGAAAAGTGTCTACTGGATTATCATATCTGTATTCTAGATTTAGCCCAGGAAAAATAAAAAGGGAACCCCAAGTATTCATGTGATAAGGAGCCAGAGAGAAGAGGAAATAAAGATCTCTTTGTGAAAGACCAAAAAGATTGTCACATAGTTTTGACTAAGTCTCTTCATTCATTTTAGTAACTGAGCAAACCCAACACTGTGAAGACACATGTGAAGGAAGAGGACATTGTCACCAACCCAAAAATACTGTCTAGTATTTTTTTATTTGGAAATTTTAGGAGTTCATTTTAAATTACAAGATGAATCCCCAGGTACATTATCTCTATCCAGGACTGCTCAATTTTGGTGTGTGTGAGAACATAGTGTTCTGCTTTGATGAGATCTCTGGAAATACAAGATGTTTCTAAGTGTAAAAGGTGCTTCTATGAACCTCAGTGTGAGAAAACGCTAAATATGAAATGGATATTAGAAAGTACAGTTTCTGCCGGTACTTTCAAAAGCACCCTTTAAAAAAGGTATCACTGCACTAGAACACAATTTACTCAGCACAGAGGTTCTGGTTATATCAACACAAATTCAATTTTCATTAGAGAGGAAATGCCACATGTTATTTTAGTGTTATGCAGATATGTCAGGGGTACATTTGTACATAACTGCTCTATAATTTCATAAGTATTTTATTTCCAGATATTTCTCTGAAAGATTTGAAGAAGGAGTGGTGGGGGCTGGGCTTTATCCTAGTTTTAGGATTTGGAACAAGTCACTTAACCTCTTTAAGCCTTAATCTCAAGGTATGGTGCACATAGAAGGTGCTCACCAAATATTTGTCTGGAGAAAGGAAGGATGAGAGGGGGGTGTGAAAGGAAAGAAGGGGGAAATGAAGGGAGAGAAGGAAAAAAATGGAAGGAGGGAGGGGAGAGGGGAGAAAGAATGGAAGTAGAAAAAGTTCCCTCCTTTACTCTCCTCTTTTTGTACTTCCATTCTTTACACACTGTTTCAATTCCAAGTGTTTTAGATATTTCCATGCCATGCCAAACACAAAACAGGTCATCAACAAATTAATGAAAACCTGAAAAATTCAATAGACTAGCAAATGTAATTGTGGCAATATGGCAAATAAAATTCAATCACTTCCACAATTATTAAGTTATCCATTAGCTAACAAATTTTGTATGTCTATTCTAGAAATAATGAGGACAAAGAAGACCTAGTTCCTAAGTTATGAAGTCTGTAATTTACTTTAAAACTCTTCACCATAATCTGTCTGATATGTGTATACCAGTTTGTTTATATTCTGATTTAAGGAGTAGTCAGCTAAAATGCTATCAAAATGCCAAGTCCTACCTAGTCACCAGCATTTTATCAGAAAGGTCCCACTCCAAAGTCTTTTTGCTATCTGCATGTTAATTACCAATGATTTAATTAGCATTGTGGATGTAAAAAAGAATTTTTCATTGATGAAAGTAATGACTGAATTCGCATGATGAATGCTAAAGATGAACTCATTGGTAAAATCAAAGATTTTCAAAAGAAGATATACTTGCAGCCAACAAGAATATGAAAAAAAGCTCAACATCACTAATCATTAGAGAAATCCAAATGAAAACCACAATGAGATACAATCTCACATCAGTCAGAATGGCTATTATTAAAAAGTCAAAAAATAACAGATACTGGCAAGGTTGCAGAAAAAAGGGAATGCTTATATTCTGCTAGTTAGAATGTAAATTAGTTTAACCATTGTGGAAAGCATTTTGGTGATTTCTCCAAGAACTTAAAACAGAACTGTCATTTGACCCAGCAATACCATTGTTGGATATACGCCCAAAAGAATATAAATCACTCTATCATAAAGACATATGCACGTGTATGTTCATCGCAGCACTATTCACAATAGCAAAGAAATGGAATCAACTTAAACATTGAGTATATATGGACACAAAGAAGGAAACAATAGACACTGGGGCCTACTTAAAGGTGAAGGGTGGGAGGAGGGTCACGATCAAAAAACTACATATGGGATACTATGCTTATTACCTGGGTGATGAAATAATCTATACACCAAACCACTGTGACATGCAATTTACTTATAACAAACCTGCATATGTACCTCCTGAACCTAGAATAAAAGTTTAAAAAGAGACTTTCAAGCTATGTGGGTTAACTAAAATAGTTTGGAGATACTTCCTACTCTTGAATGAATAGGGTACAGGACTCTAGTAAGGCCTGCACCCTCTCCCCCAGTGGCTTATTCTTAATGGATTTAGAGTCCAGCCCTTGGTTTAAAAGGGTTTCTGCTTGGAGCATGTCAACTTGGGGACCCAGAATCCCACTGTGGCTGTGCCCACACTTTCATAAAGGATTTCATGAACTAAAAACTTCTCAAGGACAGAGAGGTGGGAATTCATTGAACTTAGAGAATGGAATATGTAAACTGTTGCTTAATAAATTGTTATTAAATAACTATGGACAGCAGAATTTGTTCTGACACTTGAATTTAATTCATTATAACATCATCACCATGAACTTCAGTTGGTGCTTGGATACCTTATCTAGTAAAAATAACCTAAAAGCTGGGCATGACCAAATTGGCTTGAATCAGATAACACCACATGACTTTGAGATGCTCAAGTCTAGTTATGGAAATGTAAATAAAATACAATATAAAGTATAATATAAAGTTACTTGAGTTTCACAACTTGTATTAATGATGAAAGGATCATAGAAGAGAATGCAGTTATTCAACTGAGAGAGTCCAAGAGACCTACCTAAAGGCATTGGTGCTAGCTTGGAAGAATATATCAGAATATTCCAGGAAGTTGTTTTTCGGTTTTGTGGGGGTGGGGAAGCATAATAGAGGTGAGAAGAAAGGAACATAAAAATGAATTCATACAAGAAATTACAAATGTATTATACACACACATACACTACCCCCACCCACACATACATACACATGCTTAACTCATACATGTTGTATCAGTGAGAAAAGCCCACAATAAATTATCTATAGAGTTTTAAACGTACCTGGCCTGGAGAATAAAACTCTAGAATCCTGTTTTTGCCACCAAAAAAAAAAAAAATGGTGATTTTACTGACAGTGATTCTCAAACTACATCTGTCATAATAAGACTAAAAAAGTAACCAGCCTGCTGAGTGAAAACTGGCATTCTCATAAAAAGTTTAAATAGTACTGAATATAGAACTCCACTTCACATATGTTAAAATATCTTTCATAATAATGATACTCCTTAGGATTTTCCAAAGTCTGTTATAAGGGTGCTGCTAACTACACGTTAAGATCCTAACTCTGACCTCAGAACCTACCTTCTCAACCTGTATAAATGGGAATGACGAGCTGGGAAAATTTAGTTCTACTGGCTATTCCACTGGTCTTAGGAATCAATAAAGTTTTATCTTTAAACATAGGTTATTTTCTTCTTTTTATGTTTGGTTGTAACTAAACTTATATATTAACAAGCATGTGGATACTGTAAAGAACATATTGCTGTATACTCAATATGTTTTAAGTCTCCCTTGCCTGCTAGGAATGCCATCATTTATGCTATAAATCAAATCAGTGGGCAACTGCAGCCAACAGAGCATTGGACCTGAAGTAATAGGTTCAGATCCTAGATATGTCATTTACCAACTGGAGCAAATTGCTAAAGCTCCCTGGATATGTTCCTATATATGCTATTTGAAAGTATTAAAGAGTAAATGGTTTACCTCATTCATTCAACAAAAATGATTAAGTACACATAATATCATTTGCTCTGCATTATCAATAAAAATTATTAGCATTTATGCTAAACTAGCTATCACTTATCGAGCACTTAGTGCATGTAAATATTTAACTCTTATCAGGTATCAGGTTAAGTATTATCTCAATTTTACAGATTAAAAAAACTAAGGCTTGGATATGTAATTTTAAGTATTTTTGTCTGAACTTCTGAAGGGCAGAGATATGCCTTACTTACTTTAGAAGCCCAGGCAATAGCACTATACCTATTACATAGTAGATACATTGCCGTCTTTCAAAACTTTTGCAAATAATGTGTTTGTGGCACGGTACCAATTTAAAAATTAATATGATACACGACATACTTAATACATGGTATCAGCTATGCTCCCTAGAAACATTATTTATTTCAAATTACAAAATGAACGAGATGATTCTTTCTAATCATGTTGACAATACTCAGAGCTTATTGAAATATTTTGAAAACAGCCTTGGGTATTGCATTAATAATTAGTTAGGAAACCATTTTACATTTTTTTTATCTTTGCTATTCTTTCTATAGGAAAACCAGGAAAAAAAAAAAGTATAAAAATCTTACTCATTTTTCCACACCACAGACTAAGGCTGGCAAAGTAGTGCTGCAAGCAGTGCTAACCATCTCCAATGACCAGGTAGCTACATAACCCATGTAACCTGCTCACATTATATTTTCCTTATATGTATGAAGTGATTTATTGTCTCCACAGTGTTTTCTCAATCATTTCATTCTCACAACAGCACTGAAAAGTAGGAAGAAATAAGTCAATATTTTTCAGATAAGGAACTGGCAAGAGAAGCCACATGGATAGCGAGCAATGAAAGACAGAGGGAGAGACGGGAACAGGAAAGAGAGAGAAGGGTGGGAGAGGTGAAGGGAGAAAAAAACACTAACTGGTATTATGGGTCTTTGCTTTTCCCTCAGCATCACCATCTCCTTAGCAGTATGCAAAGGAGAGAAAATAAGTGGAAAAAGAGACAAAGGAATGAAGAGAGAAAGGGAAAAAGAAAGGGAGGGAAACAGGAAAGAAGGGAGAAAATAAATGAGTATGAGTGAAAGTATCTAAGTGAAGCAAAATCCTGAGAGACACAAGAAGGAGTCACTGCACCCCCAAATCTAGTGCCAGGTCTCATTTTAAGAAACATGCCTTAGAAACAGAAGTACCCCCACCTCTCCATATACCACGGTTTGCAGATCTAGAACCAGAGGGTGGTTCCACATAAATGTGGTGCTTATAGCTCTGTAGTAGTGTGTGTTACTGAGATGAGACGCATGCCTTTAAATCAAAACAATAGAAATATCTTTGAATCCCTTCTGCTGCCACCTACTCCTCTACAACATTTCCAAGCTTAATAGAAAACAAACGATTTCCTACACCACCCATTGAAATCATCATCTACAATAGAACACAAAGTTTTCCATCAAAGCAGGAACATTGAAATCGAGGATAAAAGGTTTGAGAAAATTTTGACTCATGGTATTGAATAACTATGAGTAAAATCTTTAAAGACTAATTAACATGTTAGGATAAAAGTATATAACAAAACATGAAATGCACAGCCTTTGGTGATTCTGCCATTGCCATCATGGGACTCCAGATTGATCATCTAACCTCTTCCAAATCTCCTTCATAAATTTGTAGTGAAAATTGATTACATTAATGAATTTAAATATTTAGAATCTGACATACAGTAATCTCACTAAACTTCCATTTCTCATTTATAAAATAAATATATTTAATGTTAGTCCCCAATATGTTTAAGGAAAGTACTATCCTGGGGAGTGTTAAATGAAGCGATGGGTTAAATGCACCTAACACAGTGGCTGGTGTGTAAGAAATTCATGACCAATTTTAGCTAATGTTAGCCCACTTGGACAAACAGAGGAGTCACCAAAGATAGGAATCATTAATTTCATTCTAAGAACTGAATTCTGCTTAAGTTTTGCTTTTCTTCCTATTCAGACTCCCAATTTGTGAAGGTCAGTAGACTGAACTAGGTGGTTTCTATCCACATTTAATTTCTTACCAGCCTTGGAATCCACTAACAAATGAAAGTATTTTTCTAGGTGCTTTAAAGAGGTTTCCTGATTAATCAACACAGCCTTGGAAAGCCTAATAGGAGCTAACACGTATACAGCTGGGCACTGCTCTGATACTTACACATGTTAACCCATTTCATACTCAGTAATCCTGTGAGGCCAGTACTCATATTTACCTCAATTTTACAACAGAGAAAACGGAGGCATAGAGAGGCTAACTGGCTCAAATTCTCACAGCTGGAAAGTAGCAGATCTGGCCTTCAAACCCAAGAAGGCTCCAGAGTCTGTGATCTTAACCTGTGCATGTACTGAGTCTCCAAGAGGTGGGTGTTTTTATGTTCAGTTTATGAATGAGAACATTTTGACTGAGGTTACATGGCTAGTAAGTGGGAGAAACCAGGATAAGAATCCAGACACATCTGAAACCCATGTCTGTGCTTTTTCTCCTACACCACACCACAGGAATGTTTCAGGAACGGGGATGGGCAGTGATGCCCAAGGCAGGGTTTGGGGGAAAAGAGGTCTATGGGAAAGCTTTAGGCAGGTTGATCCAATGGGGAGCTCTAGGTATGAGATGACTTTCTATCATCTATTTGCACCACATACAACGACGCCAGCACCCTTGGGATAGCAGCAGTAGCTACATTTCTCAAATCTGAGTCTCCGGGTCCAGAGGGAGCTTCCTGGAGTGGCAGATATAAATAATCTGAGATGTACCTTAATGTTCAAACCTGCCGTGCTCAGTGTCAGGGGCTGCCTTGGTTGGTGCTGGTTTTATCTTTATTCTAGCTTTGTGAGGATGGTGATCTAGCTTCATTTCCTTTAAATCATCTATGTTGCTCAGAGATCTAAGGAACAATAGCTGCTAGTGGCCACTGTATCCAAATTTGGGGAGCAGAAACCACTGTCATCACCAGTTCATCAATGAACGCCAAGGATCACTAACTAAACCTATATCTGTACAAGCAATGTCCAGTGCTCTGGCAAATGCTATACAGAACAAACTGAACAGTACCTATTTTCAAAGAGTTTATAAACTATATCGTCTGTGTAAATAAGCCCAAATTACAGGTGTTTTCTGAAAATGCAATTGAAGTAATATTAGACAATGCAAAATAAACTTGGAGATGAAGAGTTTGAAATTATGTACTTTGATAACATTAGAGTCCTATACACTACTACCTAAAAAAATGTCCTAAAACATCACCCATCAAACTTTATCTCTGCTAAATTCCTACCAAATTGAGAAAATCTCTCAGCCTGGCATGGCATTTCAGGTCTTATCAATGTGACCCCAGCCTTCACCTTCAGATGTATACGCCATTTTCCCCACACACCACTCTTAGAAACAAACAAACCAACTGCTGTTTCAAGAGTACAGTCTCCATTTGCTGCCTCCACGGGGTTGTTCACGGAGCTGTTCACGGAGTGATGTCCTAACTCAAATTCCATTTCAGCCTCTCCTTCAAGACACGCCTTAAATACCACCAATCTTCTCCATGAAGCCTTTCCTCATGTCTCCAAACAAAAGTGATCTATCTCCTCCTCTTCTGAACCACTAGAGGTCTTTGTGGTATATACAGATGCATGTATATATAACTTCTGTCATAATTACTTATATTATGATCTGTGGTATGTTTATCTAATTTCACAAATTAGACTGTAAATGCCTTAGGATCAGTTACTACGGTTTACTTCTGAAGTTGCCTTTATAACCTCTACTCAGCCAGATATAATGCTTGGAATACAGGAATTCAATAAATTTTTACTGAATTATTATTTTCTTAATAACAATAATGTTAATGATGTAGTGAACTCTTATGGAGTATCAACTATGGGCCAAAGATGACATTTACACATTATAACTAATTTGATATTCAAAACCTTGTCACTAAGGGAACTGAGGCTTAAGGAGCTTAAATACATTGTTCAAGGTTACACAGCAAGTAGAGTTCCCAACTCTTTTTTTTTTTTTTTTTTTTGGAGACACAGTCTTCTTGCACTGTTGCCCAGGCTGGAGTGCAGTGGCGTGATCTCTGCTCACTGCAAGCTCCGCCTCCTGGGTTCACGCGATTCTCCTGCCTCAGCCTCCGGAGTAGCTGGGACTACAGGCGCCCCCCACCATGCCGGGCTAATTTTTTGTACTTTTTAGTAGAGACGGGGTTTCACCATATTAGCCAGGATGGTCTCGATCTCCTGACCTCATGATCCACCCGCCTCAGCCTCCCAAAGCGCTGAGATTACAGGCGTGAGCCACCGCAACCGGCCCCCAACTCTTAACAATGCAGCAGAGTGTACTTTGGATTTAAATCCAAATTTACTAGACTCGGAACCTGGGCCCTAGTCAGCATTATATAAAAGTGATAAAATTCAAAATATATATTGTTTTTAATTTTTACATAAATGAATTTAGCAAGTATGAAATAAATCTGTAGATTGTGGTAGTGAGAATGACTTTTCAAAATTACCTTCAAGAACTAGAAATGAGTTTGAAAGTTAAAGATACATATATATATGAACTTTTATTACTACAGGACAAAAAATGTAAAAGAGACTTTTTGAGGCATTTATTTAGAAGAACGATTCATGAGCAAATTGAATTTTCATCCTGTAATAGAAAAACCACACTTGAGAGTATGACAGAGTAGGGGGAGAATTCTGGGTGTAACATTCTTAGCCTTGGTTCTTGGAGAAGATACTTAATCTTTCTAAGCCGTCATGTTGCCAAATATTAGATAAGAATAATAATTATTGCTTTCAGAGATAATGCAAATATCAGAAGGATATAAGGTATGTAGAAAGTTTATTAGAGTATACAGAAGAAAGTAATAACTCAACAAATGATGGGTACTGTTAATATTATTATTATTATTTTGATGCCCAAGTGAGCATGCTAACCCAGTGTTCTTGAGAGCAGTGGAGAGGCAGAGCTGCCCTTACTGCTCCCAGCTCCTCACATGGTGACAGAGTGCACTATTCCTAGAAGCAGAAGGGAAAACAAACGCCAGCAGCACAGCTATCCTCCAAAACCTACCACTTCCTTCTCTTATAAACTGATTCCCAAACCCATTCTCTTGTACCTAAAAGAACTAAAAGCCAAAACATCGAAATCAAGTTGCATTCTGACTTCAGAAAAATCTATCCACTTATATTCTCAATGCCTGCCTGACCAGCCAGCTTCCACCTTCTTTCAGAGAACAAGCTCTTTGGAAGCAATGGAGGTCACATGGCATTCAGGCATCAGTCCTATAGGCATACAAATGCCATACCCACCTTTTTTTGTTTTCAGATATTCCTTATTATGTGAACCTCACTTTCTTCAAATGTTAATTGGAGATAATATCTCCTGAAAGAGCTGCTCTGTGAAATATACATGACTATGACTATTCGGTACCCAAAATAGAGTAGGCACTAAATAGTGACTAATTCATTCTTTTTCTCCGTCCTACATTCCTCCTAAGTGGAGAATCATCCAAATCTTTGGGCGAGTGTGCTTTTGTCTCTAACTAGCATCTGCCACCATGATTGGATGGTTAGGACTGAAAAGTGCTATCTTATTTAAATAAAACATAGAATGGTAATTAAAGGATGAGTTATAGACATTATTGATTATAGCTATGACCAAACCAATCAGCTGAAAGTGACAGGCTCTTCCTTTTTTCTTTAAAACAATCCTTGAAAAATATCTGAGCTATTTAGTCTCCTGGAAAAAATGTACATGGGAAACCCTGATCTCCAGAAAGTAAAAAGGGCCCCAAAAAATCTACCAATTTTTTTTTTCTCTGCCAGCTTGTCAAATGGAGAAAAGAGAACACAAACGTCAAGGCTGGATTTGGGGCTTCTAACAAATTTTAGCAACTTATTTTACATATATATATGTAAAACATTATCTGGGGCAAGGTCTAACACATTTCAAACCATTATGATAGAGGCAATTTGAAGTCAACTATCACAGGACGTGATAAAGTTACTTTAAGGTTATCAAGAAATTCCTTGATTTGTTCACTGAATTCTATCTTATGTGTTAGGAACTTTTCATTATTTTACAAATTAGTAAGTCATTGCTCCTAAAATTAAAAAAAAAAGATGAATATCCAAACCTAATGGATTCAACAGACATTCTTAACATTCAATTTACACATTTAGCTACTGAAAATAAAACTTCATTTTTCCTTTCCCCTTCATTTTCTTATTTCCTGTTTGTTATCTGTTGAGGGAGAGAGAGAGCGCGCATCACAGGAAGGGAACCTCCAATACTTTGTCAATATTAAAGGAACCATAAAATATCAGGTTTTCTAAAGAAACACCAACAATTCTCCTAAGAATAAATACGTAGCATATTCACATATGTAAATTACTATAATAAAATTAATATTATGTGTAACTTATCCAATAATTTCATATGTATATATGTGAGGTGTGTGTATATATATACCTGCGTGTATCTGTATAGTCATTCTTTCTCTCACACACACATAGACTCAATAAATCCAAAAGGCATGCTCTGTGAGGTTCTAAGAGAAAAGGACTTAAACTGCCCAGGGAGCGGAGCAGCCTTTAAATAAATCTGAAGTGCTCTTGTAATTGGGGTGCAGCTCCTGCTTTTCAGCAAAGCACTGGTGCTGAGGCCTCTTCATTTGGAAATTCTCAAATTCTTTTTTCAGATATTTGTTCCCTGGTCAGCTTAGTCCCATTGGCACTTTCATCTGAAAAGGGCGCAGGTGGTGAAATAGAAATACGTGCCCCGACTCGGGAAGCGGGAGTCCCTTCCACACCCCAGCAATTGATCCCCTCTCTCCTCGCCGGCCCGCCCGCCGCTGCTCTTCTTCCAGGCGCAATCGAAGAGGAGGAGGCAGTGAGCGAGTCAAGGCCACAGAGTGGATGGAATCAAGGTTCACCCCCAAAGCTCACCTCCTTTGCAACCCGGATCCCCACTCCTTACCACCTACGGCCCCTCTTCCCTTCCATCCCCGCCCAGTCACCCAATGCTGAAGCCACCGCGGGGCGTGCAGGGGTGGCGTGTGGGAAGAGCTGGGGGTTTCCTTCGCACCCACCCCTCACGCGCCCTAGAATGTCCTCTGGGGAAGGGGCTGCCCATAACTTGGAGGAACTTAGAAGGCAAAACCTACTGCGCCCCAACCCTTCGAGGGGCTTCAACCCCGAAGGCGAGGGGCGAGATCAGGGAGTCGGCGGCGAGGGCGAGCGCCCCCGGGCTTACCACGAGCACGGGGACCCCGGCGGCCAGCGAGTAGAGGAGCACGGGGGGCACGGCGCTGCTGTCCTCCGGGCCCGGGTAGGGCTTGCGGTAGGCGCTGTCGTGGCAGAAGAAGCCCTGCACGTTCACGGTGAACGTGTCCGTATACTCGAAGTAGTACGCCAGCATCACCGTCCCTGCCATGATCACCATCTGGAAATAGAGCATGCTGCTGGTGAGCGCCGCGGGCAGCAGGGGCATGCACGCCTCCCGGGCCGGGCCGAGCCGAGCCGAGCGGGCGGCCGACGCGGTGGGCCCCCTCCCCGGTCCGCCGAGGCAGCCACCTGGGGCGCGGCGGCGGGGGCGGCGGGAGGACGAGGCGCGGGAGGCGGGATGGAGCCGCTGGAGGAAGAGGCGGAGGCAGGTCCGGGCTTCGAGGCGCCGGCAGGCTGCAGAGGAGGCGGCTACCCCCGGACGAGCCCCCTCTCCCCTGCCCGCCCCCTGCCCGCCGCAAGCGCCGCCCGCCCCGGCGCGGGGTCGCGAGGGAGGGCGGGGAGTCTCGGGCGACGGGCAGCGGCCGCTGCGCCCCTGCACGAGACCATTCGAGAAGCAGCGGCGCTGGGTCAAGCCCCCAGGCTAGCCCGGAGGAGGCGCTGCGTGGGCGGACGGGGCGGCAGCCGGCGGGACAGCGGCACCTGTACCCCTCACAGGGCGGACGCTGTGGGGCTGGAGAAGCTCCTCGCGGGGGTAAAATCAAAAAGGGGGGAGGGGAGGCAGTAGAGATGGAGCTTCCAGAAACTCTTCCGAGGCACCAGCTGAGAGGTTTAAGAAACCCGCACAACGCCTGGGAAAATGGTGCGTGGACGCGTCTTCCGAGCGCAAAGCCCACCAAGGCGGAAAGTGCCGATGCGGCGCCTAGAGTTTCAACCGGTGCGTCCAGCCTGCATCCCTCGAATTCCTTGACCCAGGCAGGGGCTGGAGCCTGGCGGTGGTTTCTAGGCGCTGTTAGAAAAATCTCAGCGAGGTTTCTTTGCCTCCTCTGCAGCCTCCTAGGGCTTTGTATATATATATATGTATATATAAATAATAATAGAAATTATAGCCCAGTAGCTCCCGAAGCATCATCTCTTGTACAGCGGCCCCTTCCTGGATCCATGCATTCTCTTGCTCATCTTTTCGGTCTGTCTTTATTAGCTGCTTGTGAGAGGAGGCATTGCAGATTCCAGGCACTGAGCGGTCCCAGCCACCAGGGTAGGAAAAAGGACTATTTGCCTCATCTCGTTATTTATTCCCTGAATTCCAGGGAACTGCAGGGATTCCTCAGGGGTCGGGATAAAGGAGAGGGAGACCAATGCTGGCTCACACCACATGCATACAAAAATTCATACGTCCATGGGTATCCACGCCTATGCGTGGGTATGTAACTAACTATGGAACTGCATATATGCAAGGAGCCCATTCTGTCATGCCATGTGGGTCCCTGCTGCAAGCTCAGTCAGCAGACTCTCAAGGGGTCTTTCTTTGAGCCTCAGGCTGACACTCCTCTACTCCGATGAGCAGGTGAGGAAGCATGAATACAAGCAAGAGGAGGAAAATATTTTTAGAACCCTGCCCTGCTCATTAAAACCTGGAATCACCTTAGCAGGGTTCTAGAATGTTGGTTCATTGTAATAGGCTGTAGCTTGATGAATTTTAGAGGTGGGCCTTTATCATCAGGAAAAACAAAACAAAACAAAACACTGTTGGCTTAAAAATCTTTTGAAATTTGGCAAATGATTGGTAGTTTTGGGATGGGCTAGTAATGGCAGTGTGAGTTTCTTTAATGTAGTATTTATACATACCTCACCCTCTGCATTGTTATAAACATAATTCCACAACTAATTACTTAGACCTACAGGATAGACAACACTAAGCAATGTGTATAACAAGCAATTTTGGGCAGTGGGAGTAAGCTGTTCCAAAATGGACATGAGCAGCTTATATTATGAAAATATAACTGCTACAAAGATACATGTTTTAAGGCTTCATTAAGAAAATCATTCTAAGACTGTAAGGGTATTTAAACTAGTACTCTGGTTCTAAGTAGGAATCCCCCCAAACTATCTCATTCACTGAGGAATGCCCCTGAATGCCCCTGAAGTCTTGTTTGTAGACATTTTTCCAATTTTGGGAAGAATGATGTTAATTTTTAAGGGTAACTCATTTCTTCAGTCTAATGAAAGTGTGCATTATTTTCACAATTAAGACTCATTGTAATGCGTTGTTAATGTGTATGGAGTGCCCAGCACAGTACATGCAGCACAGCAGAGTCCTTGTCTGACCTGTTCACTGCTGTGTCCCCAGCATGAGCACTGCACTGTATTGCGCATTACGGTTATTTAAGAAAAATTTGTCAAGTAAATCAATGAACTGACTCCTCTAAGAACAATGGGAAACTGTTTTCAAATAGAAAATTTGTCAAGGATTAAGGAGTCAGAATCCGGATAAACACAGCCCACATACTTACATGGTCACACTGAAGTAAAAGGTGTAAGTTCAGCATAAGAGCAGTGACTCTGGTATTGCCTCAGTGCAAATGTTAGCTCTGCCACTTACCACCTCTGAAAGCCTGGGCATGATGCCTCAACCCTTTCTGCCTTAGTTTCATCACCAGTAAAATTGAGATAATACTAGTACCTAATTTACAAGGTGGCTATAAGGATTAAATGATGCTAAGCTTATTATGTCTGGCACATTTTGTAAAATTTAATTTCTAGACATAAATGTATCTAACCTATCTTAAGTAACTCAGGGCATTTCAACAGCCATCACCAGTCACTTTCTTCTCATTTTATTGCTTACAGAATGATTCTGGTTGAACCCATATTTTTGTAAGTGTGCAAATATTTTTATAGATTTGTGCACCTTCTGTCTTCTCCTTTAAATGCTATCCATCTCAGGAATAAGATATTATATTCCTTCAGAATTCTAATATCCCCCATTATTTGTCTGTTTTAGATGGTGAAAGAATGTTGTTGACTGATTCATGGTTGGCTAACCATCCAGTGCTGAAATTCAAAGTTAATATTGAATCTTAACACATGTTATAAGGATACCAGTATTAAATTCACCTTCCATGAATATTTGAGCAGACTAGATATTCACAGAAGTGGTTCAGGGTGGATGAAAGAGCATGAGTTATGTGCCCTTGGGCTAATTCCTTTACCTTCCTAAGCCTGAGCTGCTTCGGGGGCAAAATGAAGTAATTTTTTTAACGTTTGGGCTTATTTTGGCAATTAAATGAGAATATGTGAGCTACCTGGTCCAAAGTAGGCACTTATTTAGATGTTTCTTCACTTTATTTTCTATTAAGTCACTTAAGCTAATTCTTTTCCAAAATATATCTTTCCAACTGCAAAGAATTCCTTGGAATCCTGCCTCAACTTTTACTTGTTTCTGGCTCTTTCTAGATGAAAAATAGCACTACTGATATTTAATCCTTTACAATCCTGCCTGAATCCTTAATTTCATTCTTAGGCACATCATTGTGCTTTCAAATGTATTATAGCTGTCAGTCTTAGCAAAACACTGTCTTGTCCTTCAAACTGTCCCTATCTCAGCTGCTACCGGTGTGAATAATCTAGATTAAAAATGTGGAATTTATAACTTTTATTTTCCAATTTCTCATCATTCATATTATAGTTAGATGTGCATGACTTAACCACTCCCACTCCCACCTTGTTTCTCCACCGTAAAACATGAACCATGGTAAATGTTAAGACAAATCTTGGGAGAAACATTTATCAATTCCAACACCTCTCCTCCACCCCAGTACTATATGCTCTAGTAAGAACTAGTAAGGTGTTCAACTAGCATGGGAAGATATAGTCCTCGTCCATATGGTTTATAACTCTTCTTTCACAGATAGAAGATGGATGTACAAAAAGTCAAGGTGGAGGGGACCTCTATCTTGGTAGGAAGTACAAGGACAAACTGAATAGTCCTTGGATGGGCTAGCATTGAATATTTGTGGATGGCTTAGATAAGTGAGTGTATTCTTCCTGTTTAACTTCAAAAACCTAAGGTGTCTGCTGGAAGAGTACAGAACATCTGTACCTGGCTCCTCGAGATTATTATCAATTGGGTTCTATACAACAAATCTTTTATTGTTGAGAGAGCTAGATTGAGATTTTCCTCTAAGGGCCAAGGATTTGACCTTCATTGGTTTATAGACATAATGTTGTTGGCAAAGACATACCTGAGCACTTCCAAAAAAAAAAACAGAATGTTAAATGTTGATTTCCATGTGTTTCAGGTAAATAGTACATAAGTCAAGCCATTTTCCTGAAATGTTCTCATTCCATATGCAAAAACAGAAAAAAATGATAGCTGAGATGGTGGAATATGAAGGATTGAGACAGTTTTACATAAGGCAAACTAGGGAAGCATCTCCAAAAGAATAGATTTCTCCTTTAAACAACAACAACAACAACAACAAAACCTATATTCATAATGTCAAACCTGAGCTAGAGATAGTTAAGGAGATTCAAGGGTGCACAAAGTTAGATGAGTTTGAACTAATGAGGAACTTTAAATATTAACATATAGGTCGGTGGAAGATCTCATGAGGAAAAATTTGGGAAGAGATATTTTTAATAGACCAGGTAACTGCTTTCAGAATAAGTAAGAGTATCTGGTATTTTATTATAAAATTATTTAAAAGCCTACAAAAGGCAGTATCTAGCAGCTTATTATTGGACTGAATCTGGAGAATGAACAAATACACTAGTCTACTAACTCCCAGACTACTTGATATGAGGAATGCCCCTGAAACTTGAATAAGAGAAATAAGATGTTGAATCTGGTTAACTCAAGAAATATGTGCTTAAAGACATTCACATAAATTCAATGATACAAAGTTCTGAAAGGCAAATTTGAAAAGGTAGGAACATTTGGGATTACACCCTTGACCTCTTCATATTGACATCATACGGTACTATATCCTCACAAAATGATTTCCAGTGCTTAATTTAGGTTGTAGCTGCTTGCTTAAGCAAACAGGAAGAAAAACAGCTAGGGTAGTAATTGGAGTGTCTGTCTTTGAGTTTCCAGTTGTTATGGGATGTTTATCACAAAGGCTAGATGCATCTGACCTGGACAAGTAGTACTTATCTTGGGACCACTGAGATGTCTTTAAAATGCCTTACTCTGTGACTGTATTATAGCTTATTCTGTTCTACATTTCCAGTATTTTAAGTTTTCACTTTTAACACAGTTATCACAAACAAAACATATATTTTATTAGAGAATCTAGTTATATTTCACCGAAGGTACAGATGTGAAATTAATGGACCAGGTGAAAAGAGCTAAAATAACATAAAATATTAAGGCTGGGAAAGAAATGAAATACTTAACTAATATATAAGGGGACACTCCTATGTGAACATAACATTTTTAAATTATTAAGTTAGCAAAAGTTAATTGGAACATGCTCATAATATTTACTATGTAAACCTGGCAATTACTTAGTCTCTCTGAGTCTCAGTTTGCTCCTCTCTAAAATTGGGTGAATAAATCGTAACTGTGCAAAGATGTTGAAAGGCTTATATTTATAAAATGCTTCATAAATAGTAAAGCATTGGGAAAATCTGCATTAGAAAATATGTGATCAGGAAAAGAGAATGCCTAATCTAAGTAGGTCCTGGGTTTCCTTCCCATCACTGGGTTCCAACTCACAAAAAAGATTCATCACTGAGTTTTCACATCTATGAATATTGGATTGTTTACTATATGTTTTAATCATAAAAATACACATTGTTAAGTATAAATCCATGAGTCTATAAAATCAGAGGACGTTTCAAAATATTCAAATTCCCTGAGAATAACTTTAAACAATTACTAAGAAAAGTACATAAGAGTGTGTCAGTGAAATATGGTGGTTAAACGCAAGGATTGGGGATTCAACAGATCAGAGTTTGTATCTTTGCACTGTAGAATCATGATGGTGGGGCTTGACCAGGTCATTTCAGTTTCTCAGTGTCTACAGTATCCTAAAATGAGGCACTGAAATGCCGTACAGAGCCTAGGCCATTCATGATAGCCACTGATCATTACTGTGATTGTTATTCATCACCTACACTGGTATAATTCTGCCACTGGTGAATCAGCAAAACTTTCATTGATCCATTTGGAATTGTGGCAGCATTCCTACAGAAGTGTTTTTGTAACTTCATGTTTCTTGAAGACACTTGAAAGTCATTATTTGTGTTATGATAAATGAGGACCACTCTAAACCAAATCACAAGTCCTGTTAATACTTTGAGAAACAAAGGTTCTTTAGCACTGATACAGAACACATGGGGCAACTAAGCTGATGACAGCTGCAGGTTCTTTGTCAAAGCTACAGACTATGAATGCTAATCAGCATTTGCCTGGTTGTCCTTCAGTGTCCTGTACTAGGTAAATGACTGAAATAAAAATATGGCAGAAAGTAGGCACTCAAAATCATCATTTATGTTAATACTTGGACCATAATCAACTATTAATTTTCATCTTTAAAAATTGGCACATGTATACATATGTAACTAACCTGCACATTGTGCACATGTACCCTAAAACTTAAAGTATAATAATAATAAAATAAAATTAAAAAATTGGGATCAAGAGCAGATGAACAAGTCAAGGTTCATAATCTTGATTAATGAAAACCTGATTTAGTCATAACTGGACCCCCTGCCACACTGGAAGCCTCAGTTAAATGGGGAACATTTAATAGTATTCTGCACACCACTTTTTGAAAGAGAAGTAAACCAAAACTAATGCTGTTACACCTCTTCAGTAAAGTGGAGATAGTTGTGAGGATCAGAAATTTGTGAGTAAAATGGCACCCCCCACTTTCTGACGTATAGTAGTCACTAAATAAATAGTCTTGTTATTGTTTCAAAAAAAACCAAACAAACATATTTCAGGGACTTTTTCACAAAATGTCCAGAGTTTACCCAGCCATCAGCACTTAAAAAATTCAATCTTCTACATCTTGTTCTGCTACAGTAATGAACAGTAAGAACTGAGCATTAAAATAATGACCCCTGTGTCAGATCATCAAAGATAAATGCAGTATATTCAGCATGTTTTGATTACTAATTTAAGTGTTCTGACAAAAAAAGAGGGTTTCTGTTAATAAAAGCTGTAGTTCCCCAGGATACCCTCTTTTATGAGACTTTTATGAAGTTAATTGAGTTTTTACTATTCATGTTCTTCTATCTTTATTAGAGATCTATATTAGCCTAAAGATGTATTAAAGCAAGTCATCAGTGACTAAACAAGTGGAAATATTTTGTACTTATCCATTAATTAAACATGTAAAGCATCATTACACATTAAAGTATTGGTTATAATGGTTGATTGATATAATGAAATGTCTTTAGAAATACTGATACAGTAACAGTGATACTCAGAAAAGTAAACAAAACAATATTCACAGTGATATGCTTCTCTTCCAAATATTTCCCCCAACTTTCTATCAAAATGATTTTGTTTAATTTCATAGTGGTACAGTATATAAATACTTATTATTAATTATTATTATTTTGGGACAAAGTCTTGCTCTGTAACCCAGGCTGGAGTGCAGTGGTGTGATCATGGCTCACTGCAGACTTGACCTCCTGGGCCCAAGCCATCTTCCTACTTCTGCCTCCTGAGTAGCTAGTAGCAGGTGTGCACCACTATGCCTGGCTTATTTTTTGACTTTTCTGTAGAGAGGACATCTCACTATGTTGCCCAGGCTGTTCTTGAGCTCCTGAGTTCAAGCTATCCTCCTGCCTTGCTTGGCCTCCCAAAGTGCTAGGATTACAAGTGTGAGCCACTGCACCTGGCGTAAATAATTATATCTATATATTTTCTTTTGAGATGGAGTTTTGCTCTTATCGCCCAGGATGGAGTGCAGTGGCGTGATCTTGGCTGACTGCAATCCCCACCTCCCGGGTTCAAGTGATTCTCCTGCCTCAGCCTCCTGAGTACCTGGGATTACAGGCGCACACCACCATGCCCGGCTAATTTTTTTTTTTTGTATTCTTTATTAGAGATGGGTTTCACCAGGTTGGCCTGGCTGGTCTTGAACTCCTGATCTCAGGTGATCCGCCCACCTCGGCCTCCCTAAGTGCTGGGATTACAGGCGTGAGCCACAGCACCCAGCCAATAATTATATTTTTAAAGTTAAAATTTTCCATGACTTAGTATCTTTCAATTTGACAATTAAGACATTATTTTCTTTCCTTAATGAAAATTATATTCCTTGCTTATAGTTGTAAACTGTTGGGGAGAATATAGCCTCATAATTTGGTAATCCATTCAAGTGTGATGAAATTTAGGGCAGGGTTTTCACCATCACCAAAATAGCATTCTGAAAATCATCTGAAATTTTTATGGAAAAATGCCCTTGAGACAATTGCAGTTCGTCCACCTTTTCATTCTTCATGACAGAATACCTCATTCAAAGCAGATGATTAGGAAACCAGACAGAGCATGAAGGAAGGTCTGTTTTTCCTAAGTCTGTTATCATTCTCAAAGACAAGAAGAGCCAGAAGTGAACCTTGGATTGAGCTACAATTTGAATCCCATTCATCTTAAAGAAACCAGTCCCAAAGTAATTAACTAATTGTCTGAGGTCATGTAACTACAGAGCAAGGAAGAGAACCTCTTGGTTTTCTAATTTCCAGTTTACTTTATTACTGTTATTATTTTCAGCAAGATAAAGTCATGTTTTTATCATAATCAAGTAGCTTAGTTCTTTGGACTGAGTGTATCTGTATCTATTATATTTAACTCTATCTAAATGACTTTTTATGAGAAAGGATTCCAAGCATGTCCTATATCTAGATTCTCTGAATCTTAGTCCAGGTGTTCTTCTACTGTAAAATGTTGCTTCTTGGCCAGGTGAGGTGCCTCACGCCTGAAGCCTCAGCACTTTGGGAGGCAGAGGAAGAAGGATCACTTCAGCCCAGGAGTTTGATACCATCCTGGGCAACATAGCATGACCTCGTTTCTACAGAAAAAAAAAAAAAAACTAGCTGAGCATGGAAGTGCGTGTCTATAGTCTCAAATACTCTGGAGGCTGAGGTGGGAGGATCGCTTGAGCCCCAGGAGGTTGAATGCAGTGAGCCATGATCATGCCACTGCATTCCAGCCTGGGTGACAGAGTGAGATACTGTCTCAAAAAAAAAAGCTTCTTTATGTATCTACCTGATTAATATAAATGTTAAGGAATAAAAGTTTATGTGGGAAATTTCAGTTTGCATAATGGGCCTAAAAACAATGTGTGTTTTTGGTTGAGACAAATAAATGAGAGAGCATATACAAATATACTTTGTAACTTGTGTTACAAAGGGATCTGCCACAGGTGTATTTGCAGTTTCACTTTTAAGCCCTGTTAACTTTTAGGAAATAAGTCACTAATGGTGGCATGTCAGGGATGTGGCAAAGTGAATTTGGGGCAAAGTGGACAAAATACATGATAAGCACAGGACTTCCATGTGCTGTTACAGCATGCAGTACAGAGACCTCAAGAAATTTCAAGCTTGAGTCTGCAGACTTTTAAACCTGACATATTTGTAATTCCACAGGAGCATAAAATTACTCTTTTGGAAGTAGAAATGGAAGTTGCTCTTGAGTGACACAGAGTTTTCATTTTGGTGTTCAGTGGACCTGCAGATGAGGCTGTAGGTTTGAAGGGTAGGTACCCCTATATCCCTTTAATATTTGATAATCTGTCTTGGTTACCTAACCAGGAGATTAGAGGAGAATTGGGTGTAGGCACCTGCATCAGGGTCTCCTCGAGCTGCCATAACAAAATAACAACAGACTGTGAACAACATAAATTTATTCTCTCATATTTGTGAACACTGGGCGTCCAAGACAAAGACACCCATCAGGATTGGTTTCTGGTGAGGCCTCTCTTTCTGGCTTGTGGATGGCTGCCTTCTTGCCCTGTCCTCACATGGCCTTTCCCTCTGTGTGTGCACAGAGAGACATTGATTTCTGGTGTTGTTGCTTCTTATCAGGACACAAGTCGAACCTGATTAGGGCCCCACCCTTATTACCTCATTTAACCTTAATTACCTCCTTAAAAACCCTGTCTCCATATACCATTACATTGGAAGTTATGTCTTCAACACATGAATTTAGGGGGATACAATTTAGTTTATAACAGCTCCCCGAGTAGCTTAGACTCTACTTGGGAGGGTGTTACACACTAAATTCTACTTAGAAGAACCCACAGCTCTCCTAAGTCAACATCTTGGGAGGTTTTTTTAGGTTAAACCATGTGAAGTTGCCATTTCTTTAGGTGAAAAAGACTTGCTCACTGACAACTTTAACTGCATCAGTCTATACAAGGTCATGTAGGTATGCTTTATTGCTGAACTATCTAGGTGATCTCATAAATTATAACATTGAGAAATATATCATATGTACTCATTTTTAATGTTGTCATGCCTCCCAGTCTGACAGATTTGAACTCTTTAAAGTTAAGTGTGAAACAAAGTTAATTTTTATTACCTCATAAAAGTCAAAAAGCATGAGTTAAAACTGAATTAATGGCACATAACTCTAATGCTTTATTTGGCAAAACAACTCCACTAAAACCCTCTTCAATGTGATTTTCATACTATAAATATTGACAATGAAGGTCACTCTTACTCACTTACATATAGCCAGAAGTAGGAAATGGCAAAATATGAGGAGTTTGGAATAAGCACATTCATATTTTTTATCTTTGGATTAGAAATTTAATTGCATCTTCTTGCTCATACTGATAAAGTCATATGCTATACTTCAGGAATTGCAACAAGTCAATTACTGACAAGTGATGGGGTCCAGTATCAACTGAGATAAGGATGATTAGAAATCAGCTTCATCAGAAGACTTTCCTAATGCTTTCTGGACCACCCAAGCCTTTTTTGCACTTAAGTTTTGCTTCCTTCTTTCCCGTTGGATATGACTGCATGAAAAGGAACAGATAAAATTTGCATCAATCACTTAGCAGCATCAGATTACATGGTGTCACCAGTTCTGCTGGTTATATATCAAACAGATTTACCAAATTCCTGGCCTCTAGGAACTCACTCCATAAGATAACCTTGTACTAGAAAGTCATGCAACCTAGTGTTTTGCATTTGTATAGAAACTTACTTGTTAAGAATTTATGATATGCAAAGATCTCTATTATGCATAGTACAATAGATTATCTCTGGTCTGTTAACAAAATCATTCATTAAAATGTCAGTATTAAGAGTTTCCACACCTATAAATCAGGATGATAACAATTTCTAAACACATATACCAGGCTACGTCAACTTTATGACAGATGGGAGGAAAAATAGACATGTTTGGCTATTTGCTACATGACAGACACTTTACATGCTTTAATTATATTTAATTATTTTGAAAACCATATGAAATTAATATCATTACTCCCTGCTTTGCAAATTTTGAGTGTCAGAGTACTTTCCTACTTGCCCACAATTCATAAGTAGCAGAATTGATGTTTGAATCTACTTCTGGCTAGTTCCCAAGGTATTTCTATTGCATCATACTGACAATTTTTAATATGTTATACCAATTCTAAAAAACCATTATATGTATTCAGCAATATATTTGAGTAAACAAGCTGTGATATATCCATATAATAGAATACTAATGAACAATAAAAGAAAAAAACTCCATAATTTGGATGAATGTCAAAGACATTATACTTCAGGAAGGAAGCCAGTCTCAAAAGGTTATATACTGTACTGTTCTGTTTTTATATCATTCTTAAAAAGACATATCTGTAGTGGCAGAGAGCAAATCGGTGGTTCCCAGGGCTTTGGTGTGACCATGAAAGAATATCACAAGAAAGTTCTTTGGACTGATGGAACTGTCTTGCATCTTGGTTGTTATGGTGATGATCTGAACTATATGTGTATTAAAATTCATAGACCTGTATACCAAAAACATCAAGGAAAAATATCTGAAACATGGAAAAAGAAGAAAGGATGACAATATACTAAAGCTTCTAATATTTTTATAGTTTTATTTTTACACAGAAGGTGACATGTTTTGTGAGAGTCTTTAGTCCCATATGGACAGATACATATTCTGAGGTATCTACATTTGGCAGATGGTAAACATGATGCTTACGAATAATGGAGACTGACATGTAACAGTGTTTTGAAATTGGTATGTATGGTGTTTATCCTAAGGAGTATGGTGGACACCACAGACAACAAATCAATGCATTAAGAGCAGATCCCATCCAGTAGCTGGAGAGAACTTAGTCCTTAAATCCAATAGTTCCTTTGCAGGGTAGCCAGTGGGTGGCACGAATAGGCACCCTGTCTCAGTGATTAGGGAGACTGTACCAATTCCTGTGGAGAACTAGGGGACTACGAAAGAGGCATTGGACAGGAACAAAACACATTTGTGTCAATGGAACCTAGAAAGTGGAGTTTGGCAGGAGGCTGGGGCTGGTGAGAGGGGAGAGTGCCAGAATTCAATCTGGCCATATCAGATAGTAGGTCACCCTCTGACCACATCCACTGACCATGTCCACTACCTAAATCTAACAGCTTATTCAGAATTAGCTTAGGAACTTGCATCTTTGAAGGTTAATGATAGAGGCTTGCGGGGAAGAGCTGGCTCTTTAAGTGGTGGCTTCTTAGGATTATTGAACCTTCCCAAAGGTTCAGGAATGCTATTAAATGAGTTCATGTATGTGAAGAGTACTATAAACATTAGGGTACCACACAGGAGTTAGTTATTATTAACCTTGAAATTGGGAGACTGACTCAATGGAATATAATTAACTAAAGGATTAGCATCTGTAAGGTAACCAAAATACCAAATGCTCAGTCTTTCAAATTTTTAAACATGCATTTCAGGTAAACATAATCCATATGTGCTTGTACATTGTGTAAATATTCATACTGCATATTAACAAACACATACAAATGAGTTGAAAATTGTGAATTACTCAGTAAAACCACAGCAGCCCATCTTGATTAGAAGATTACCCTTTCAGAAAAACCATCAAAATGCAAATATATTAAATAAATCAAATTTGGGGGGGTCAAATTTTCTGGGGACGTACAATTTTTTAGCAATATTGCATCTCTACGAAATTTCCATCTGAATTGTACTAATGATGTGCAGACTGAGAGTGCAATGAAAGAAAAATGTCTAAGACTATGGGCTTTAGCTGTACCAGATGTTATATGTTCTGACAACTGAATCAAAAGGAGATGGATAAAAAATCTTGGCACACACTTTATACATATTTGCTAGGAGAGATATACTCTATAATAAGTAATTCACAGGGAAAATTTAAAAAGTGTATATTATTTTTAATGAACACAATTCACGTATATCAAAATATTAAGTATATTTACAGCATTATGCTAATATTTTTACAAGGCATACTGGGTAAAGGCCTGAGTTCTGTTTTAACAATGACTTTTTCAGGCAAAGCCCCTCTCCACCCAACTGATTCACAAGTGTTATATCCAGAGATGTATGTTCTGACAAAAAAATCAAGATAGATAAATCTTTGCACACACTTTTTATATTTATGCTAGGAGAGATATACCCTATAATAAGTAATTTACAGAGGAAATAAAAAATATGTATTGTTTTTGACTAACATAATCACATATATCAAAATATTAAGCATATTTACAATATGCCAATATTTTTTACCAGGCATACTGTGTAA
Source organism: Pongo pygmaeus (assembly GCF_028885625.2). Classification (NCBI taxonomy): domain Eukaryota; kingdom Metazoa; phylum Chordata; class Mammalia; order Primates; family Hominidae; genus Pongo; species Pongo pygmaeus. Next base: position 131,021,650 of record NC_072373.2, on the reverse strand, counting down.
ACGCCTGAGTTCTGTTTTAACAATGACTTTCTCAGGCAAAGCTCTGCTCCATTCAACTGATTCACAAGGGACACTGAGGAGGTCATCTTTGATATATCTGTGGCTACCAGGCTTCTCAAATGAAAGCTAAGATTTACGCTGAGATAATAAACAGCTATTTGGTCATGATCAGTGTCTCGTTTTGCTGAATGCATAGTCTTATCCTTTTGAAGTCATCCAAGCAGGACTGTTTAAAGTCACTGTCTGAGATAACCCACTGGAGAGGAAGTCTGATAGACTCTCAAAACACTGGTTGTTGTTCTCTTGTTGTGTTCTGTGACTTCACCTTTTTTAACCCTGACAGGGCTCCCAAACTTCGCAGCTCATTGAAATTGCCTGGGGAAACTTAAAACTCTTGCTGCCCAGGTCACACCCTATACCAATTAAATCAGAATGTCTGTGGGTGGGAGCTAGGTAGTCACAGTTTTTAATAATCCCCGGGTGATTTCAATATGTAGCAAAGTTTGGGAACCACTGCTTTATGGCCAATCTGATATATAGAGTATGGTGCCTGACACAGCCAGCACAGCACTTATATTTGCAGAATAAATTAAAGAATCTAGCCTCAGGATAAAAAGCCTTCTAGCTATTGCAGCCTTCTAGTCCTTCACCCATTCTTGCTGTAATTTCCCCAACATTCACTCTCTCAGATAATTTATATACAAATGTTAAACCTCATTACATACAGATATTCAACTCAAAATATTACCACTACATTACTTTTAAAATATGGACTACTAAAGATATATGCAATGATAAAAACCCATGTGAGTGAGAATGTGCTGAGATGAATATTTTCGTGTACTATTTGTAGTACAGCCTTGTTGGAAAGCTATTAGGTGATAAGTGACAAAAACTGGCTCCTTGACTCAGTAAGTCTATATTTTTAAATCTGTCCTAAGAAAATAATTGGGACCTATGAAAAGAAATTATGGTTTAACCACATTATTTACATCATAATGAAATGGAAAAATTTTAATGCCCAGAAACAGAGCATGGTTGAATAAATTGTGGAACAGCAACTGAATAGTATATCATGAAGCAACTAAAAATATTACCAAAAAACTTTTAAGAACACTGAATGAAAATCTTTTATAAGAATTAGAATTAGACTTATTCTCTTTTACTTTTTCTCTATTTTCCAAAGCTTTCTTTAGAAAAAAAATCACATTCAGAGTGGAAAAACATAACAAAATGATATTGCTAAGAAGGTCATAATATAGGTCTAAATTGACATATGAAGCCAAGATGATGGTGCCTAAAATAGGAAATAAATTGCATTTCGCAAGAGAACTATGCCTGTGAAAGGCCCAGTCTTGTTTAGCTCTGTCACAATTATACAAGTACTGTTGGGGTTTAGGGGCAGTGCCCTCACACAATGATCTGGATTGGTTAGGGGACATTTCACAGAGAAGGGAGGATTTGAGTGGAATCATGAATATGTTTGAATTTTAGTAAGAGGAAAGATTTTGGCAGGAGTTTCAAAACCTCAAAACTTTGAACAAAGAAATGAAAGGCAGAAGTGAGATAGATGTGTTTGCAAGGCAAGTGGAAGATTGACTTAGCCAAACCAATCAGTGTTGGGAAGAAGTGGGAAATTATTTTCGACAAGGAGACTGAATCCAGATGCTAGCAAGCTTCAGTAGAACAGATCTAATAGTTTGGACTGTATCCTAAGAATAATGGGAAGCCATCTAAACTATTTGATCAGGAAACAGATAAGATTAAAACAGCACCCTGTGACGATTGTGTGGACATTGGTATGTATAATAATTCACAAGGTGAAGGGATAGGAGGCACACATACAATCAATTGGGAAGCAAAGGCAGTGATCCAAAAATGCAAAAGTGATCTTTTAAAAATTCAATCTGATCAGGTTATCCCTTTGTTTAATCATGTCGATAACTTTCCTTTATCTCAAAATAAAGAAAATATTTCTTAACATGTTATACAAGGCTCTACATGGCCTCTCCCTACCTCTTCAGCTTTCTGACTCTATACCGTGTTCTCCCAAATCAGCACTTAGCTTCTTGTAACCTCTCTTCACCATGGTACCTCCAATTATAAGGCATCTCCACATGTGGAGTGCGACCTAGAGTGTTCCTCTCTGCTTTCTTTGTCTAATTAACTCCTACTCATACTTTACATTTCAACTGGAGTGTCACTTCCCAGATAAGTCATTTCCCACCTCCCTAATCTTCTGATTATAGGTTCACATAGCACTAAGTGTCTTTGAGGCATTGCAGTTGTCTATGTTGAGTCTATACATTTGTTTGGGCTACTATTTGATAACTCTTCATTCATTTTTCTAAGCCCCATGAAGGATGAATTGATGTACCTTTCTTTTGTATCTCCACTGCCTAAAAAATGTTCTGGCATTTGGTATGTCCTTAATCAATAGCTGTTAAAGGAATGCATGACAAATAAGAAGTGGCATAGGATGACAGAAGTACAAATTGGAGAGAAAGGAGGAACATGAGAGATGTTTTAAAAGAAGAACCAATAGAACAAAGAAGAGTGATGAATAAAAGATGATGCAAATGATGATTACTGGAGAGTCATAGTGCTGCTGACCAAAACAGAGGGGAGAATGGGGCAGGGGATGGAGAGAAAGAGAGTAGGCAGTTTTAATATTGGAAAGTTTAGACACACATAATGACTTAGAGATATGGACTTGGAAAGTATTTACATAAAGATGAGGGTCAAAACAATAAAAATGGAGGATATTCCACACTGTGAATGTACACATAGCTTCATATTTCCTTGTGGAGAGACCTCTACTAGAGTAATACTCATGGTGTGTCTTCCTCATTTCTGCCCAAGTGGGAGCAATGACTTACCTAACTGGGAGTGACAGTGACATACATTGGTTTATGTTTGTTCCACTAGACAAATCTTACCTACTTAAAAGATGAAAGATCCGGAGATATGTCCCCTCTTTTTGTGGGGAGGCAGCAATTCTCGGTATATATGTCTGCCCCACAGATCTATTTTGTTTCCTTGAGTAGTTTCTTTCAATCTCAGAGCTTGGACTAAGTGGGGAGGCAGACGATATTAACATTCCTGTTTAGTCACCCATCTAAAAGAAATAGTTACTATACCTTTGCTGATCTGCTGTGTCTAATTTTGTAGTTAGTTTAAAATTATTCAGTAGGCCTGGTACAGTGGCTCATGCTTAAAATCCCAGCACTTTGGGAGGCCCTAGTGGGAGGATCTCTTGAGGCCAAGAGTTCAAGACCAGTCTGGGTAACATAATGAGACCCTGTCTCTACAAAAAGTATTTTTGAAAAATTAATTTGGCATAGTGGTCCCTGCCTGTAACTCATGCCTGAAGATGAAAGGCAGGCCAAAAGTGTTCCACCTCCAGGACACATGTCCTGCACTCCCTTGTCTTCGTCTACTCCCCATACCACCCCTTTATTCCCTTTTCCTTTGGAAAAAATAGCAAGAATACACACACTTTTATTTTTATTTTTTAGCGGCTAAAATATCTTGTGAATGTGACTCCTTTTAAAAGAATCTTATATCAGAGCAACTAAAGTTATGCCAACTTCACTGATTGATCCAATGCCATGTTTTGAGACTGAACTAAGTCATGGGGCACATCAAATCAGCATAGCGTGGGAAAAAGACAAAGGAGAAAATTAATTTCACAAGGTTTTTCATGTGGTCTAGCACTTGTCAGTGAAAATCAAGAATGTGTTATGCGCCCTACCTTTTTTTGGTGAGAAAATGTTAAAATGTTTCAAATATGCGGTAAACAAAAGGCAAAAGCAATGTAATCATTGACAAGATTAGTTACATATAAAAACATTTTATTTATTAATGATATGTTATATGTAACTTTATCTGAAAGTTATATGTTATATGTAACTTTATCTGAAAAGTTATATCTAACTTTATCTGAAAACAAACACTATTTCCTCTTTATAATTAAGCTCTGTTATCAAAATCTTTCTTTTAGATCAGAGTAAGTTACGTATTGGTTACATACAAAATCTTTATATTGAATAATGATTTTCTTCAAGTAATTTGAAGCACAGAAAAATAAACTCTATTCAATGAACTTTCATTTGTTTTTATTTTTAAAAATAGGAAAATGGAGTTATAAAAGGAGTAAGATAATTCAACAATTTCCCCTGAATCAGAGAGTTAGTCTCAATTGAAAATCAGTTTCTTAAAATTCATAAAAAGACGAAATCCATAAAATAATGAATAAACAGTCATAGAGGGGTGCTGGTTACTTTCAGGACATGATAATAAGAGCTATAACTTATATGTCTCTTACATGGGAGGTAATGTACTAATCAACCTATTTTTTGTACTATTATTAGAAAACATTTCAAACATTTAGAAAAATACAGAAATAATGTTTTAAAAGAATCCCGGTGACATCCCATAACTAAGTGATGTTAGTTCGGATGTTTATCCGTTCCAAATCTCATATTGCAATGTGACTGCCAATATTGGAGGTAGGACCTTGTGGGAGGAGATTGGATCTTGGGGGCAGGTCCTTCATTAATGGTTTAGCACCATCCCCTTGGTGATAAGTGAGTTCTCCTTCAGTTAATTCATGGAAGATCTGATTGTTTAAAAGAGTCTAGGACCTCCCTCCATCATATTCTTGCTCCTTCTTTTGCCATGTGATATGCTGGTGCCCTTTGCCTTCCATCATAATAATAAGCTTCCTAAGCCTCTCACTAGAAGCAGATGTTAACACCATGCTTCCTGTACAGCCTGTAGAACTGTGAGCCAAAATAAGCCTTTTTTCCTTATACATTACCCCCGCTCAGGTATCTCTTTATAGCAACTCAGAAATAGACTGATAATGGTATTTTTAACAACTCTCCTTAAAAAAATCACGGAAAATTTCAAAAATGTATATAATTAGAGAATAGTATAATAAGCTCTCCTGTTCTTATTGCCCACCTTTGATAATCATCATGTTATAATCAATCTTGCTTTATCTTTACTCTCACTCTCCGTTTCCCCCAGATTATTTGGAAGCAAATCCCCAACCTGTCATTTCATCCACAAATAGTTTAGTATATATTAATTAATCCACAAATAATTCAGTATATATGCAATGTAAGCATATATGTATGTATACATATGCTTTTTAAAAATAAAAATAAAATAATGATTGTTAACTATTAAATATTCAATATCCAGTCAGTATTCACATTTCCACATTGTCTCTTTTCTTAATACATTCTTCAAATAAGGAACCAAATAACGTTCAGATTTTGCAATTTCTATATTAATTTATAGGTTCCTCTTCCATATGTTTTTCCTTTGCAATTTATTTTAAACATTAATCATTTAAACCATAGAGTTGCCTGTAATCTCAGCACTTTGCGAGGCCAAGGCAGATGGATGACCTGAGCCCAGGGGCTTTAAGACCAGCCAGGGCAACATGGTGAAACCCCATCTCTACAAAAAAATAAAAAATAAATACAAAAATTGGTCAGGTGTGGTGGCATATGCCTGTAGTCCCAGCTACTTGGGAGGTTGAGGTGGGAGGATTGATTGAGTCTGGGAGGTTAAGGCTGCAGTGAGCTGTGATCATGCCATTTACATTCCAGCCTAGGCAACGGAGAAAGATCCTGTCACAGAAAGGAATAAAAATTTTAAAAAATTAAAAATGAGCCATAGAGTCCCCATAGGCTAGATTTTGATAATTGCAACCTAATAGGGTTGATTGACATATTCCTTGGTCCCCTGCATTTCTGTGTATTAGAAGATTAATCTAGTGTTTTTGTTTTTTTTTTTTTTTTTGCAAAAATACCTCATAGGCATTGGTAAGTACTTTCATTAGGAAATAAATAACATGTTTTTTTTTTTGTTTTTCTCTATTACTGATATTATCCATCATCAATGATTATGTCCTAGATCTGTTTTTTTCTTTTAGGGGTTGAAAAATGTTGAAATTTTATTTTTATCATTCATTCTTCATTTATTAACTATAGTACCTATATAAGGAGAAACTTCACCTAATCAACTATTTAGTTAGTCAGTAGTACAGTTTATGTAGAAAAACAGGATAAATTTTTCTTTAGCCCCCTTTTTGTATAAAAAGTGAGTTGGTTTCTTAGCATCCTGCAAAGGTAAACAATCTGGATATTAATATATTTTATATAATATTTGTATATAAATTTCATGATATATAAATTTTACTATATTGTATGTTACATATATTAATTAATATAATTATTATGTTATTAGTATTTAACATATTTTACATTACTTATCAATTATATAGTTAATTATATATTATTAATACACAATATATTTTATAGTTATAAATCTATGAACTTAGAGGCGTTTGATATATTTCAATTCATTATGTTGTTATTCTTGATACTCCAATTATTCACTTTTTGGCCACTAGAAGCCTCTTCAATTGGTTTCCTGTATCCTTTACACAGAACTGTAATCACAGTATCATCATTAGCTACCTTCTGGTATAAGATGTAGCAGTTATCTTATATATGTTTTGTCTCAGAACTAGAACTAGCTATTTTTCCAAGGTATTTGGTTCCTTTTAGGGGGAAATGGTATTTATGTAGAGGCCGAAATCTGGTCAATAGAGTTGCCAGTTGTTACCTATTGGCTGGCCATTGTTTCCAGTTCTTTTCAGTAGAAAGAACTAGATTTTTTTTCTTTCAGAGAAAATATACCATGAGTTTATACTAACATTCCAATTCACAGTCAAGAATACAGGATTTGTGCTTAATCTCTTTAATCTTACATCTGTACTTTATCATGCTGAAAATCCTGCTTCACAAGGATATCAACGTAATTATGCATCTGTTTATCACACATCACACAAATAACAGACCAACAACATCAACATTACCACAAATAATATAATCATTGAAAAGAGTTAAATGTTTTTGTTTTGCTTTTTCCGGTGATAGTGTGGCAGTTTTGTCTGCTTGGTTGGTTTTAAGCTATTTTTCACTAGAAATACAGAGACAAATAAATTCCTGTGTTTTAAAGTTATTTTATTTTTTTAATTCTACTGTTATTTTTTACTTTTTTAGACTTAAGCCCTGAGAAAACTTGTTCAATTAAATAAGTAATGAGAATTTTAGGCATTTTCTTTTTTTTTAATTATACTTTAAGTTTTAGGGTACATGTGCACAACGTGCAGGTTAGTTACATATGTATACATGTGCCATGTTGGTGTGCTGCCCCCAGTAACTCGTCATTTAACATTAGGTATATCTCCAAATGCTAGCTCTCCCCCCTCCCCCCACCCCACAATAAGCCCTGGTGTGTGATGTTCCCCTTGCTGTGTCCATGTGTTCTCATTGTTCAATTCCCATCTATGAGTGAGAACATGCAGTGTTTGGTTTTTTGTCCTTGCGATAGTTTGCTAAGAATGATGGTTTCCAGCTTCATCCATGTCCCTACAAAGGACATGAACTCATCCTTTTTTATGGCTGCATAGTATTCCGTGGTGTATATGTGCCACATTTTCTTCATCCAGTCTATCATTGTTGGACATTTGGGTTGGTCCAAATAGTAAGTCTTTGCTATTGTGAATAGTGCCGCAATAAACATACGTGTGCACATGTCTTTATAGCAGCATGATTTATAATCCTTTGGATATATACCCAGTAATGGGATGGCTGGGTCTAATGGTATTTCTGGTTCTGGTTCCCTGAGGAATCACCACACTGACTTCCACAATGGTTGAACTAGTTTACAGTCCCACCAACAATGTAAAAGTGTTCCTATTTCTCCACATCCTCTCCAGCACCTGTTGTTTCCTGACTTTTCAATGATTGCCATTCTAACTGGTGTGAGATGGTATCTCATTGTGGTTTTGATTTGCATAATGTTAGACCTAAAACCATAAAAACCCTAGAAGAAAACCTAGGCATTACCATTCAGGACATCAGCATGGGCAAGGACTTCATGTCTAAAACACCAAAAGCAATGGCAACAAAAGCCAAAATCGACAAATGGGATTAATTAAACTAAAGAGCTTCTGCACAGCAAAAGAAACTATCATCAGAGTGAACAGGCAGCCTACAGAATGGGAGAAAATTTTTGCAATCTACTCATCTGACAAAGGGCTAATATCCAGAATCTACAATGAACTCAAACAAATTTACAAGAAAAAAACAAACAACCCCATCAAAAAGTGGGCAAAGGACATGAACAGACACTTCTCAAAAGAAGACATTTATGCAGCCAAAAGACACATGAAAAAATGCTCAACATCACTGGCCATTAAAGTTATTTTAAATAGTTCCTCCCTATGTACTTATGTCACCAACTTCATAAATAGTAAAGTTCATTTGTTTCATTTTGCTTTTAAGTTTTAGGGATTATTTTTTTCTTCAAACTATGTTATAGATATATAAACTATTTACAATATAATTTGGAAGCAAATTCTTCTTTTGTCCGACCTCAAGATGACAGCATTTTGATGGTAGCCTTGTGAGAGACCCTGAGCCACAGTTAAGCTGTGCCTGAATCAGTGACCTATAGAAACTGTAAAGTAATAAATATTTATTGTTTTTAGCTGCCAAATTTGGGGATACTTTTCTACTGGACAATAGATTACTAATATACTGCATTCTTTTCTTGCTCGTATATTTAGCTCAGTTTTTTATAAAGTTGCTGGCACTTTTCTATTTTTCAAGGCTCTTTATATGTTAGCGCTATTATGTTACTGCATGTAATATAAGTATATTCCCAGTTTGAAATTATTTCATTTTTATGTACTCGCATTTTTAAATCTTTTCTCTATTTTTCTCAATTTTGAAAACAATAAAGTTTTCCCAGTACTAATGTATCCATTCTAGTTTTTGTATGTCTTTATTTATTACATTCTGGCCTTTTACCCATTTGGAATTTATCCACAAGTTGCAATAGCATAAGACACTAAAGCATTATATAGCTGAGGCAGCCCAGTACAGTGGAATCATAAAGGAAATTAAACAGATCTGGGTTTGATTCCCAGCTCTATTTTTATAAGCCCTGTAACCCTGGACAAGTTATTTACATCTGTGAGCTTCAGTTTCCACATCTTAAAAATGAACTAAAATAAATTTACAGTGTGGAGCATAGTGTTTAGATATTCATTCTATTTTAGCTGGTGCTAAAATTATTGCTCTCATTCTATTTCAATTGCTGATAATATTGTTCTTATTGTTAATATACATTTTGTGACTCACCTATGTTTGCATTAAACCTGTGGGTAAACTAAACTGCAGTTTGCTGACCACTAACCAAGCCCCAGCTTTCATAAAGTTTGTTTCTGGGAACTTCATGTAAGCTTATGAGAATGCCATCCTTTGAAAATTAAGATTATAATGGGTCTTTTGTACTCAAATGCAAGCTCCCTGAGGGCAAAGTGTGTGTGAGTGTGTGTGTGTGTGTGTGTGTGTGTGTGTGTGTGAGAGAGAGAGAGAGAGAGAGAATGAGAGAACTGCCTTCAATTTTGTGACTGTATTCAAAATAGTTGTAATGAAGTTTTCAAGTGTTCCCCTAGCTGTCTTCTTAATTCATTTATTCCTTTAATATCTGGTTTTTTCCTTTGTTTTTTTTTTCTTTTTTTTTTAAGCAGCACTTTTTGAGAAGAGTGGATCATATCTACCCAATTGAATTCCTTGTATCTCGTTCTCATTTTAGTTCATGGTAATATGGCTTCTGATCTCACTGGTCCATTGAAGCTGATCTTTGTAAATTCACCTAAATGCCCAATTTTTTAAAACACATTATTGTCTTTATAGTACTTGACCTTTATGAGTTAGAATTTTGACATTATGAATTACTCCTTCCTTCTCAAGATTCTTCACTTCCTTGACTTCCATGAGGCTGCCCTGTCCTGGCTTTTCTTCCATTTCTCAGATTTCTTCATGGACTTCCTTTCCTCCATTAATCCCTTAAATGTTGGCATTTCCTTACATCAGAAATTATATATTGTCCCTCATTTCCACGTGAGACTCCAGCATCTTATGTTCATGAATCTGAAATCCATCTTCCTTAGCTTCCTTTGTTTCTCTCCATAGTGCTTGTCACCATCTGGCATTTTTGCCCTCCTCAACTAGGAAGTAAACTCTATGATGGCAGATAAGTGATCTATTTTGTTATTTCTCAGAATCTAGAACAATGCTTGGAACAATATTCAAGAAATAATTACTGAATGAATGAATGAGCAGATGTTCCCATTCATTCATTTATTTACAAGTGTTTCTTGCATGCCTACTTTGTGCCAGGCACTCATCTAGACACTGTGGATAGAGCAGCAAGCAAAGCAGACAAAATATTTGTTCCCCAGGGAGCTTGCATTTGAGCACAAAAACAAGATGTGTAAGTACATACAACATAGTGTAGGTTAAATAGTGATAAGTACAAAGGAGAGAAAAATAAAGCTGAGAATGAAGAGATGAAATGCCAAATGAGAGTTGAAATTTTAGATACAATTACACAATTTTAGATACAATGGTCCCAGTGAGAAATAAGGTAGCTTTTGAGTAAAGATCTATAGGAAGTGAAAGAACCCACCACAGGTTTACCTGTAAGGAAGAATGTTCCAGGAAGAAGAAATGTCAAGTGTAGCAGTGGGAACTTGCCTCGCTTGAAAAATAACAAAGAACTTGCCTGGCTGAAGTAGGAATTTTCATGGCTTCAAAAAGAACAAAGGCACCTGTGTGGCTAGAGTGGAGTATGTAAGAGGGAAAGTACTAAGAGATAAGATCAGAAATGGCCAGAAAGCAGCAGATTATATCTGGCCTTGTAAGTCATAGTCAAGACTTGGCTTTTCACTTTGAATGAGATCGGAAGCTAATGTTAGGAAATAGGGAAGGGACAAAATCTAACTTACTGTGTAGGGGGAACAGGTTGCAGAGGGATGTGAGGAGCAGAGACAGAAACAAGATCATCTAGGAGGCAATTATAATGATTCCCTGCCCTCTGGGTCCATACATCTGCCTGCCTAATAGATGTCTCCACTTTCATGACTTACAGTACAGTACCTCAACCTTAACATATTCAGAGTTAAATCCATAGTTGCCTCCCACCTTCTCCACACCTGGTTTTTCTTCTTGTTACCTATTGCAGTAAGTAGCATCACTGTGTATCCAGAATTCATACTGGAATCTTGGACATTATTTCATTGTTTTCCCTCTTTTTTATGCTAACATTAAATCAGTCCCAAGTGCAATAATTACAACTTCTTTTCTTTGAAATCTTCTCCCTCCTCTTCATTCCCTGCGCCATGATCTTAACTCAAGCCTCATCATTTCTTGCCTATTTCAGGCAACAGCCTCTGACAAATGCCTTAGCTCTTGATTTGTATCCCTCTAATCTCCTCTCCGTATTGCTTTCAGAGTGAACTTTCCAACATATGTACAGATTATGTCATTTCCTTGCTTAAATAAGAATTGTTAATATGATCTTCTCTTTGTAAATTTCCATTCCTCTATTGTCTTTAAGATTTCAAACTTTTGTATCCTATAAAGGCTCTTCCTGATCCCTCCCTTCATCTGTCTCTGTCCATGGCACACACTTTCACATATGCATGATAAATCATAATCTTTTGAAAGCCTTTCCTGATAATTCCCATTAGGATTAGGACTCTTTTTTTGGGTGTTCACATAGTTTTCTATGTTTACCTCTTATTCTAATCATTTTACTTTGTTGTTGTGTTTATAGACTTATCTCCCCATAAGCGATGCACCCTCTCAGAGCAGAGCCTATACAGTTAAGAAGCAATCTTTATACTCTGGTTTCTCCTCAGATCGTATAAATCTTTTGCTTTTTACTATATAGCTAAGAAGCAAACTTTGATATTAAATATACTTAGGTTTACATTCTGGTGTTGTCTGTTCCTAGCTGTGCAATTTGGGACAACTTAAGCTCTTTGAACCTCAGTTTTCTCATCTGTGAAATGGTCAATTTACCATACAGGACTGTTGTAAGAATTAAATAAGGCATTTATTTAATTCTTTTAAAACCTATATTTAACACCTATAGAGTGTTAGCATTCGGTATAACTCATAAGAACTTTCCATAAATATGAGCTCTTACTACTATCATTTATGCAATAGAGAATTAGTGAAGGTAAAATGAGGACAAGGTCAGCCTCCAAGGGAGGCAGTCATGTCACTAGAGAGGCAGGTACTAAAACAAGAAAAACAGAACTGGGGCCCTACTGGGGACAGAGGCTGTAGGTCAGCCAGTGGCTCCCCTAATTAGACCAGGAGTGACAGCTAAACCAGACCCAAGAGGCAACTCTCAATTGAGGCTGTCAGGAGCTGGCTGAGAAGAAAAGTAGGACACACAAGGGACAGTTCTCAGAAAAGTGCTTTTCACATAGCTTTTTTGGGTTGGGTGATTTGAAGTTACATGGCTCCCCTAAGCAGCAGTAATTTTATTAGATGTTTGGTGTTACAGGTTGAATTGTGTCCTCCCAAATATACATATAGAAATCCTAACACCTGGTACCTCTGAATGCGACCTAATTTGGAAATGGGGTCTTTAAAGAAATAATCAGTTTAAGTGCTTTTCACATTGCTTTTTTGGGGTGGGTGATTTGAAGTTACATGGCTCTTCTGAACAGCAGTATTAAAAGTAAATGCTTGGTGTTGCAGGTTGAATTGTGTCTTCCCAAATATATATATTGAAATCCTAAATCCGGTTACCTCTGAATGTGACCTTATTTGGAAATAGGGTCTTTAAAGAGGTAACCAGGTTAAGATGACATCAGAATGGGCTCTAATTCATATGACTAGTATCATTATAAAAAAGGGAAATTTGGATACATAAAAAGACCTGGATGGAAGGAAGATGATGTGAAGATGAACAGGGAGAAGATAGACATGGAAAGCCAAGGTTACTATCAAACACTAGAAGCTAGATGAGGCAAAGAAGGATTCTCCCCCCTAGAACTGTCAGAGAGGCTTTGCCAACCCCTTTATTTCAGATTTGTAACTCCCAGAACTGTGAGACAATAGACTTCTATTGTTTTAACACATCCATTGTTTGGTGCTTTGCTATGGCAGCCCTGAGAAACTAACAAACCTGATGCTATAAAATAACAGCCAGTTCTTTAAGACTAATATACATTAGGCAATGTGCTAAACATGTTTTTTAATTTTAATTTTTTAACTGACAGATAAAAATGTTATGACCATCCTGGCTAACACGGTGAAACCCCGTCTCTACTAAAAATACAAAAATTAGCTGGGCATGGTGGCAGGCGCCTGTAGTCCCAGCTACTTGGGAGGCTGAGACAGGAGAATGGCGTGAACCCGGGAGGTGGAGCTTGCAGTGAGCCGAGGTCGTACCACCTCACTCCAGCCTGGGCGACAGAGCAAGACTCTGTCTATAAAATAAAGTAAAATAAAATAAAATAAGTTATATATTCATGTCATACAACATGAAGTTTTGATATAGGCGTACATTGTGTAATCACTAAATCAAGCCAATTAACATATCCATTATTTCACATTCTAATTTTGTGGTGAAGACATGTAAAGTCTCTCTTAGCAATTTTTATATATATAATGTATTGTTATTAAATATAACTTCTGAATTTATTTCTCCCTTCCAACAAAAATTTTGTATCCTTTGACCAATATTTCCCAAATCCCCAGTTGGTATGGTTTGGATTTGTGTCCCCTGCTCAAGTATCATGTTGAATTGTAATCTCCAGCATTGAAGGAGGGGCCTGGTGGGAGGTGATTGGATCATGCGGGTGGATATCCCCCTTGTTGTTCTTGTGATGGTTTGCGAGTCCTCACAAGATCTGGCTGTTTAAAAGTGTGTGGCACCTTCATCCTGCTCTCTCTTACTGCTCGTCTGGTCATGTGAGATGTGCCTGCTTCCCCTTCACCTTCTGCCATGATTGTAAGTTTCCTGAGGCCTCCCCAGACATGCTTCCTGTTCAGCCTGCAGAATGTGAGTCAATTAAACCTCTTTTCTTTATAAATTACCCAGTCTCAGGCAGTTCTTTATAGCAATGTGAGAATGGACTAATACGCCACCCCATACCCTAGCCCCTGGTAATCACCATTCTACTTTCTGGCTAAGCACTTTTCATGGATTTTAATATTCAGTCCTCATAGTTTTATGGGTTGTGTGCTATTATGTCCATTTTATGAATGATAAAACCAAGGTTTAGTGAAATTAAAGCAACTTGCCTGGGACCACATAGCTAGTAAAGGGGAGAGCCTAAATTTGAACCCAGTCTACCTGACTGAGAGTTCATGCTTTTAATCACTACCTACTGTTATCCTGGTGCATACAATAGGACATTGGAGCTTTAGAGTAAATGTGGAGCAAAACCCCAGTTCAAGAATGTTGTTATCTTGAAAGTGATGCCAGCAAGATGGGTCTGACAACCTCTGTCCTGGCTATGAATCCTGAAGCTGCCCTCTGACTCAGCTCCAGCCTCACCCTACCATGGTCTGGAGGCAGTCTTGCTCACCCAGGGATCTGGTGAGAGCCATGTCCATCAATAACCTCCCTAACAGGCCTGCCGACCTTGGACCTGGCTGTAGACCTTGAGCAGCCCTATGATTTGGTTGTAATCCTGCTCTGCTGCAGTCTGTGGGGCAGTTCTGCCCACCCAGGGACTTGCAGGCAGCCATACTCATTAACACCCACAGTAGCAGGCCCATTCACCTCAGACTTGACTGTGGACCATGAAGCAGTCCTGTGACCAAGCTCCAGCGTCCCTCTACTTCATTCCCCAAGGACCTAGATGGAGTCACACTCATCTATACCACTGGAATAAAGGCATCCCATATTTTGACCTGGCTCCAGCCCTACTTGACTATGCTCTCAGAGGCAGTCCCATCAGCCTATCATCTCAACAAGAGAAGGTACTTACCGACCAAAATCAACCTGTAAAGACTGAAAGAGCTGTTTGCTCTTTCAAATACACAGACACCAAGGCAAGGCTGCATAGATTATGAAGAATTAGGAAAATATGATGCTACCAAAGAAAATTAAGCACCAGTAACCAATCCTAAAAGTGGAGTTATATGAACAGCTTGACAAAGAACTCAATCATCTTAAAGAATATCAATGAACTACAATTTAATAGACAATCAAATGAAATTAGGTAAATAAATGTGAACAAAATGAGAAATTTTATTTGAAAAATAGAAACCATTAAAAAGAACCAAAAAGAAATCCTGAAGGTGAAGAATACAGTGACTGAACAGCAAAATTCAATAGAGAGCTTCACCAGCAGATTCAATTATGCAAAAGAAAGAATCAATAAACCTGAAGACAGATCATTTGAAATTAGCCAGTTAGTGGAACATAAACAAAAAAGAATGAAGAAGATTGAAGAAAGCATACAATATGGTACACTGTCAAATTAACCAATATATGTATTGTGGGAATCCTGGAAGGAGAAGAGAGCAAACTGAATTCAAAAGCATATTAAAAGGATCATACATCATGACCAAGTGGAATTTATCTCTGTTATGTCAGAATGATTCCACATATGCAAATCAATCAATATGATACACCACATTAACAGAATGAAAATTTATACTAAATGATCATCTTAATAGATGTATAAAAAGCATTTGACAACATTTAACA
Source organism: Pongo pygmaeus (assembly GCF_028885625.2). Classification (NCBI taxonomy): domain Eukaryota; kingdom Metazoa; phylum Chordata; class Mammalia; order Primates; family Hominidae; genus Pongo; species Pongo pygmaeus. Next base: position 131,006,029 of record NC_072373.2, on the reverse strand, counting down.
TCCATTCTTAATAACAACTCTCAACAAACAAGGCATCAAAGGAATTTAACACAATAGAGACCACATATAAAAAGCACACAGCTAACATCATAATCAATGGAGGAAAACTCAGATCTTTTCCTCTAAGATCCAGTAAAAGGCATGGATGCCCACTCTCACCACTTCTATTCAACACAGTACTGGAAGTCCTAGCCAGAGCAATTAGACAAGAAAAATAAATAAAAGGTAACCAAATTGAAAAGGAAGAAGTAAAATTGTCTCTTTTTTTTTTTTGCAGGTGACAAAGATTCAACCAAAACACTGTTATAGTAAACAAGTTCAGTAAAGTTTCATGATACAAATCAACATACAAAAACTGGTTGCATTTCTATACACGTACAATGAGCTATCTGAAAAGAATTTCATTTACCAAAGCTGGAAGCAGCACACTTCCTGGTTTCAAAATGTATTACAAAGCTACATGATCAAAATTGTATGGCACTGGCATAAAAATAGACATATAGGCCAACAGAGCAAAAGAGAGATCCCAGAAATAAATTCCAAGCATTTACAGTCCACTGGTCTACAGCAAAGTTTCCAGGAACACACAATGGGGAAAGGATGGTCTCCTCAATAAATAGTGTTGGAGAAACTGTATATCCACATGCAAAAAAATGAAACTAGAACTTTGTCTCACACCATATATAAAAATCAACTCAAAATCAATTAAAGATATAAACGCAAGACCTGAAATGTAAATCTTATAGAAGAAAACATAGGGAAAAACTCCATGACATTGGTCTGGGCATTAATTTTGTGGATATGACCCCAGAAGGACAGGCAATGAAAGCAAAATTAGACAAGTGAGATTGTAGCAAAGTAAAAAAACCTGTACAGCAAAGGAAACAATCATCTGAGTGAAAAGGCAATCTACAGAATGGGATAAAATATTTGCAAACCACACACATTATAAGTGGCTAGTTTCCAAAATATATAAGGAACTCAACTCAATAGCAAGAAAACAAATAAACTGATTTTAAATGGGCTAAGAACCTGAATAGGCATTTCTAAAGGAAAGACACAGAAATAGCCAACAGGTCCATGAAAAGTGCTCAACACCACTAATTGTCAGGGAAATGCAAATCAAAACCCCAAGGATATATCACATCACACTTGTTGGAATGTCTGTTATCAAAACGACAAAAAATAACAAGCGCTGGTAAGGTTGGGGAGAGAAGAGAACCCTTGTACACTGTTAGTGGAAATATCAAAGCCATCATGGAAGCAGTACGGAGATTCCTCCAAACATTAAAAATAAATCTACCATATGATTCAGCAAATCTCAATTCTGGTTAAATATTCAAAGGAAATTAAATTATTATCTTGAAGAGATATCTGCACTGTCATGTTCATTGCAGTAATATTTGTGATTGCTAAAATGTGGTTATAATCTAAATGTCTGTGGACAGGGAATGGATAAAGAAAACTAGGTATATATTTATACAATAGAATATTATTCAGCCTTTAAAAATAATAAAATCCTACCATTTGCAACAGCATAGGTGAACCTAGAAGACGTTATGCTAAGTGAATTGAGCCAGGCACAGAAAGACAAATACTGCCTAATTTTATTAATATTTGGGATCTAAAATAGTTAAACTTATAGAAACACAGAGAGAATGATGGTTGCCAGGAGGATGGGGGGGTGCAGGAAATGAGAATATGATCAAAGATAAAATGATTCAGTTATGGAGGATGAATAAGTCCTGGAGAGCTAATGTACAGCATGTTGACTATAGTTAATAATGCTGAATTTAAACTTGAAATTTACTAAGAGGGTTGTATTAGTCCTTTTTCATGCTGATGATAAAGACATAACCAAGACTAGGAAGAAAAATAGGTTTAATGGACTTACAGTTCTGCACGGCTGGAGAAGCCTCACAAACATGGTGAAAGACAAGGAGGAGCAAATCACATCTTACATGGATGGCAGGAGGCAAAGAGAGAGAGCTCAAATGGGGAAACTCCTGTTTTCAAAACCATCAGATCTCATGAGACTTATTCACTATTACAAGAACAGCACAGGAAAGACCCGTCCACGTGATTTAATTACCTCCCACCAGGTTCCTACCATGACATGTGGGAATTGTGGGAGTTACAATTCATGATGAGATTTAGGTGGAGACACAGCCAAGCCATATCATTCTGCCTTTGGCCCCTCCAAACTGTCATGCCCGCACATTTCAAAACCAATCATGTCTTCCCAACAGTCCCCTAAAGTCTTAGCTCATTTAAGCATTAACTCAAAAGTCCACAATCCAAAGTCTCATCCAAGACAAGGAAAGTCCCTTCCACCTATGAGCCTGCAAAATCAAAAGCAACTTAGTTACTTCCTAGATACAAGTATTGGGTAAATACAGCCATTCAAAATGGGATAAATTGGCAAAAATGAAGGGACTACAGGCCCATGCATGTCCAAAATCCAGTGGGGCAGCCACATCTAAAAGCTCCAAAATGATCTCCTTTGACTCCATGTCTCACATCCAGGTCACTGTGATGCAAGAGATGGGTTCCCATGGTCTTGGGAAGCTCTGGCCCTGTGGCTTTGCAGGGTACAGCTTCCCTACTGGCTGCTTTCACAGGCTGGCATTGAGTGTCTGTGGCTTTTCCAGGTGCATGGTGAAAACTGTCAGTGGATCTACCATTCTGAGGTCTTGAGGATGGTGGCTATCTTCTCACAGCTCCACCAGGTGGTGCCCCAATGGGAACACTGTGTGAGGGCTCCAACCCCACATTTTCCTTCTTCACTGCCCTAGCAGACGTTCTCCATGAAATCCCTGCTCCTGCAGCAAACTTCTGCCTGGGCATCCAGGCATTTCCATACATCTTCTGAAATCTAGGTGGAGGTTTCCAAACCCCAATTCTAGACTTCTGTGCACTTGTGGGCTCAATACCACATGGAAGCTGCCAAGACTTGGGGCTTTCACCCTCTGAAGCCATGGCCTGAGCTCTACATTGGCCCATTTCAGCCATGGCTGGAGCAGAGCAGCTGGGATGCAGGGCACCAAGTCCCTAGGCTGCACACTGCACAGGGACCCTGGACCCAGCCCACCATTTTTTCCTCCTAGGCCTCCAGGCTTGTGATGGGTGGGGCTGCTATGAAGACCTCTAACATGCCCTGGAGACATTTTCCCCATTATCTTGGGGATTAATATTCAGCTCCTTCGTATGCAAATTTCTGCAGCCAGATTGAATTTCTCCACAGAAAATGGAATTTTCTTTCCTCTTGCATAGACAGACTGCAATTTTCCAAACTTTTATGCTGTTTTCCTTTTAAAACTGAATCCTTTTAACAGTATCCAAGCCACCTTTTGAATGCTTTGCTGCTTAGAAATGTCTTCTGCCAGATACCCTAAATCATCTCTCTCAAGTTCAAAATTCCACAAATCTCTAGAGCAGGGACAAATGCTGCCAGTCTCTTAGCTAAAACATAACAAGTGTCACCTTTGCTCCAGTTCCCAACAAGTTTCTCATCTCCATCTGAGACCACCTCAGCCTGAATTTCATTGTCCGTATCATTATCAGCATTTTGGTCAAAGCCATTGAACAAGCCTCTAGGAAGTTCCAAACCTTCCCACATTTTTGTATCTTCTTCTAAGCCCTCCAAACTTTTCCAACCTCTGCAGTTACTCAGTTCCAAAGTCGCTTCCATGCTTTCAAGTATCTTTTCAGCAGCACCCCATTCTTGATACCGGTTTACTGTATTAGTCCATTTACATGCTGCCGATAAAGACATAACTGAGACTGAGAAGAAAAATAATTTTAATGGACTTACAGTTCCACATGGCTGGGGAAGCCTCACAATCATGGTGGAAGGCAAGGAGGAGAAAGTCACATCTTACATGGATGGCAACAGACAAAGAGAGAGAGCTTGAGCAGGAAAACTCCTGTTTTGAAAACCATCAGATCTCGTGAGACCTATTGACTATCATGAGAACAGCATGGAAGTGGCTCACCCCCATGATTCAATTATCTCCCATCAGGTTCCTCCCACAACATGAGGGAACTGTGGGAGTTACAATTCAAGGTGAGATTTGGGTGGGGACACAGCCAAACCATATCAAAGGTAGCTCTTAAGTGTTCTCACCACACACATACACACAGATGCACAAATGTTAATTTTGCATTTCACAAATGCAAATGTGAAATGATGGCTAAGTTAACTAGTTTGACAAGTTGTATACCTTAAACTAGACAATTTTTGTCAATTATACACCAATAAAACTGAAACAATTTAAAGAGCCAAAAAACAAAAACGTGATATTGTCATCTTAGTAAATGACACGCACCATCTCTGTTATGTGCCATATTCCTGGATAATGCCAACGGTAGGCTTCTCTAATAACCTTGAAAAAGAATAAAGTTAGAATTAGATGATCTGGGTTCAAGCCTCTACATTTTGATTAGATAAATATATGGCATTGGGGGAGACATTTAACTTTTTTATTTATTCTTCTGTAAGAGTGACTCCTGATGCTCCAATTCCTCTTTGTATTTCTTTGTGTTCATTCATTCATTTATTCATTCAACAAATGCATCTTAAGCAATTACTACACACCAAAGAACAAGGTGTGGCATTGGTATTTCAAAAGGGAAAAGATAGCACCTTCTCAGAACTTTCAGTCCCAATTTCTCACTTGTATTACATTATTGTAGGTGATTATCCTTGGTCAACATTAGGGATGAGTCAGATTTTTTACTACGTCTTTATTAGTATATACAGCAATTAAGAGCACCAATTTTGGAAAAGACAGATCTGGGTTTGAATCTTGGGTCATCATATACTGTTTACGTGACATTGGACAGGTTATCTAAGCTCTCTACACTTAAGCTTTCTCATTTGTAAAATAGGAATGTTAATGCTTACTGCATATTGTCATTTTGAGGATTAAATGAGGTAAGATATACAAAACAAACAGTACAGTTACTGTCAAATGGAAAATCTTAATGAATCTGACATGATTATTAATCATTTGGTACATTTTCAGCAACATAATTACTCAAATTGTTAATAAATTATTGAAATAAGATAATGTAAATGAAGGGATTATATAAACTATTGGGTTATAAAATGTAACATATTGTCTGCAATATCTGCATATCCACTAAATCATTCTCTGTTACCACTTGTTTTCTAAAGGATAACATTTGTTAACTATTTAGAATGCTGCTAAATTTTAATTTTTTGAAAATATTCGTGATAAAAGAGATTGTTAATATTTGTTCCACAAGTTAGGAAAGATAACTCAATGTGAATAGCTGGTGCTTTGAGAGCTCATTCATATGCAAAACTTTGATTGGCTATTTTACTTGAATTAGTTACTTAGTTAAAAAGTTGTCTGTATTTAGCTGGCAATATGGCAGAATAGGAACAGCTCCAGTCTGCAGCTACCAGCAAGACCAATGCAGAAGGCAGGTGGTTTCTGCATTTCCAACTGAGGTACCCTATTCATCTCACTGGGACTGGTTAGACAGTGGGTGCTGCCCATGGAGGGCGAGCAGAAGCAGGATGGGGCATCGCCCCACCCAGGAAGTGCAAGGAGCATGGGAGCCTCCCTTTCCCAGCCAAGGGAAGCTGTAAGGGACTGTGCTAACAGGCACAGATACTACACTTTTCCCATGGTTTCTGCAATCTGCAGACCAGGAGACTCCCTCGTGTGCCTACACCACCAGGGCCCTGGGTTTCAAGCACAAAACTGGGCAGCTGTTCAGGCAGACACTGAGCTAGCTGCAGGAGTTTATTTTTTTTCATACCCCAGTGGCACGTGGAACTCCCGGGAGACAGAACTGTTCACTCACCTGGAAAGTGGGCAGAAGCCAGAGAACCAAGTTGTCCTGCTCAGTAGGTCCCACCCCCATGGAGCCCAGCAAGCTGAGAAGCACTGGCTTGAAATTCTCGCTTTCAGCACAGCAGTATGAAGTCGACCTGGGATGATTGAGCTTGATGGGGAGAGAGACATCTGCCATTACTGAGGCTTGAGTAGGCGGTTCTCCCCTGACCACACTAAAAAGGCCTGGAAGTTTGGACTTGGCAGAACTAAACACAGTGTGGCAAAGCGGCTGTGGCCAGACTGCCTCTCTAGATTCCTATTCATTGGGCAGGTCATCTCTGAAAGCAAGTCAACAGCCCCAGTCAGGGGATTATAGATAAAACTCCCATCTCACTGGGACAGGGCACCTGAGGGAAGGGATGGATGTGGGCATTTAAGTGGACTTAAATGTTCCTACCTGCCAGCTCTGAAGAGAGCAGTGGACCCTGACAAGGAGAATTCTACCAGCACAGCGCTCAAGCTCTGCTAAGAGACAGAATGCCTCCTTAAGTGGGTCCCTGAACCGGAATGCCTCCTTAAGTGGGTCCCTGAACCCTGTGCCTCCTGACTGGGAGACACCTCTCAACAGGGGTTGACAGACACCTCATATAGGAGAGCTCTGGCTGGCATAAAGCTGGTGCCCCTCTGGGATGAAGCTTCCAGAGGAAGGACCAGGCAGCAATCTTTGCTGTTCTGCAGCCTCCCCTGGTGATACTCAGGCAAATAGGGTCTGGAGTGGACCTCCAGCAAACTGCAGCAGACTTGCAGAAGAGAGGCCTGACTGTTAGAAGAAAAACTAACAGAAAGCAATAACATCAACATCAACATCCACAAAAAGAACCCCCACACAGAAACCCATCAAAAAGTCATCAACCTCAAAGATCAAAGGTAGATAAATCCACGAAGATGAGGAAAAACCAGTGCAAAAAGGCTGAAAATTCCAAAAATCAGAATGCTGCTTCTCCTTCAAATGGTTGCAACTCCTCTCCAGCAAGGGCACAAGACTGGACAGAGAATGATTTTGATGAATTGACAGAAGTAGGCTTCAGAAGGTGGGTAATAACAAACTCTCTAAGCTAAGGTAGCATGTTCTAACCCAATGCAACGACACTAAGAACCTTGACAAAAGGTTATAGGAACTGCTAACTACAATAACCAGTTTAGAGAAGAATATAAATGACCCAATGGAGCTGAAAAACACAGCATGAGAACTTCGTGAAGCATACACAAGTATCCACAGCTGAATCAATCAACCCAAAGAAAGGATATCAGAGATTGAAGATCAACTAACTGAAATGAGGCATGAGACAAGATTAGAGAAAAAAGATAGAAAAGGAACAAACAAAGCCTCAAGAAATATGGGACTATGTTAAACTCCAAACCTACGATTGATTGGGGTCCCTGAAAGTGACAGGGAGAATGAAACCAAGTTGGAAAATACACTTCAGGATATTAACCAAGAGAACTTCCCCAACCTAGCAAGACAAGCCAACATTCAAATTCAGGAAATACAAAGAATACCACTAAGATACTCCTCAAGAAGAGCAACCCCAAGACACATAATTGTCAGATTCTCCAAGGTTGAAATGAAGGAAAAAATGTTAAGGGTAGCCAGAGAGAAAGTTGAGGGTACCTACAAAGGGAAGCCCACCAGACTAACAGCGAATCTCTCTGCAGAAACCCTACAAGCCAGAACAGAGTAGAGGCCAATATTCAACATTCTTACAGGAAACAATTTTCAAACCAGAATTTCATATCCAGCTAAACTATGTTTCATAAGTGAAGGAGAAATAAAATCCTTTACGTACAAGCAAATGCTGAGGGGTTTTCTCACCACCATGCCTGCCTTACAAGAGCTCCTGAAGGAAGCACTAAATATGGAAAGGAAAAACTGGTACTAGCCACTGCAAAACACACCAAAATATAAAACCAATGACACTATGAAGAAAGTGCATCAACTAATGTGCAAAATAACCAGCTAGCATCATGATGAGAGGATCAAATTCACACATAACAATATTAACCTTAAATGTAAATGGGCTAAATGTCCCAATTAAAAGACACAGATTGGCAAATTGGATACAGGCTCAAGACCCATCAGTGTGCCGTATTCATGAGACCCATCTCATGTGCAAAGACACACATAGGCTCAAAATAAAGGGATGGAGGACTATTTACCAAGCAAATGGAAAGCAAAAAAAAAGCAAAAAAAATAAAGCAGGGGTTACAATCCTAGTCTCTGACAAAACAGACTTTAAACCAACAAAGATCAAAAACAAAGAAGGAAATTATATAATGGTAAATGGATCAATGCAACAAGAAGAGCTAACTAACCTAAATATATATACACCCAATACAGGAACACACAGATTCATAAAGCAAGTTCTTAGAGACCTACAAAGAGACTTAGACTCCCACACAATATTAATGGGGGACTTTAACACTCCACTGTCAATATTAGACAGATCAATGAGACAGAAAATTAACAAGGATATTCAGGACTTGAACTCAGCTCTGGACCAAGCGGACCTAACAGATACTTAGAGGACTCTCCACCCCAAATCAACAGAATATACATCTCCTCAGCACCACATAGCACTTATTCAAAAATCGACCACATAATTGGAAGTAAAACTCCTCAGCAAATGCAAAAGAACAGAAATCATAACAAACAGTCTCTCAGACCACAGTGCAATCAAATGAGAACTCGGGATTAAGAAACTCACTCAAAACCACACAACTACATGGAAACTGAGCAACCTGCTCCTGGATGACTACTGGGTAAATAATGAAATTAAGACAGAAATAATGAAGTTCTTTGAAACCAATGGGAACAAAGAGACAAGCTACCAGAATCCCTGGAACAGGAAAAGCAGTGTTTAGAGGGAAATTTATAGCACTAAATGCCCACATCAGAAAGTGAGTAGGATCTAAAATCGGCCTTCTAAAATCACAATTAAAAGAACTAGAGAAGCAAGAGCAAACAAATTCAAAAGCTAGCAGAAGACAAGAAATAACTAAGATCAGCGCAGAACTGAAAGAGATAGAGACACGAAAAACCCTTGAAAAAAAATCAATGAATCCTGGAGCTGGTTTTTTGTCAAGACTAACAAATAGATAGACTGCTAGCAAGACTAATAAAGAAGAAAAGAGAGAAGAATAAAATGGATAAAGGGGATATCACCACTGATCTTATAGAAATGCAAACTACCATCAGATAATATCACAAACATCTCTACACAAATAAACTAGGAAACCTAGAAGATATGGATAAATTCCTGGACACGTACACCCTCCCAAGACTAAACAAGGAAGAAGTCGAATCCTTTGTATGCTGAGTGCCAGTCTCCTGGGCCCCTTGTTCTTTCTCTATACTTTGTCTCTATGTCTTATTTCTTTTCTCAGTCTCTCATCCCACCTGATGAGAAATATCCACAGGTGTGGAGCGGCAGGCCACCCCTTCATCTGAAGTTCTGAAATTGAGGCAGTAATTAATAGCCTACCCACCAAAAAAACTCCAGGACCAGACAGATTCACAGCCAAATTCTACCAGAGGTACAAAGAGGAGCTGGTACCATTCCGTCTGAAACTATTATAAAGAATAGAAAAAGAAGGACTCCTCCCTAACGCATTTTATGAGGCCAGTATCTTCCTGAATCCAAAACATAGCAGAGACACACACAAAAAAAGAAAATTTCAGGCCAATATCCATGATGAACATTGACACAAAAATCCTCACTAAAATACTGGCAAACTGAATCCAGCAGCACATCAAAAAGATTTTCCACCACGATCAAGTTAGCTTCATTCCTGGGATGCAAGGCTGGTTCAACATACACAAATCAATAAACATAATACATCACATTAACAGAACCAATGACAAAAACCACATGATTATCTCAATAGATGCAGAAAAGGCCAATAAAATTCAACACCAATTTCTGATAAAAACTCTCAATAAACTAGGTATTGATGGAACATACCTCAAGATAATAAGAGCTATTTATGACAAACCCATACTGAATGGGCAAAAGCTGGAAGCATTCCCTTTGAAAACCGGCACAAGACAAGGATGCCCTCTCTCACCACTCCTATTCAACGTAGTATTAGAAGTTCTGGCCAGAGTACTCAGGGAAGAGAAAGAAATAAAGCGTATTCAAATAGGAAGAGAGGAAGTCAAATTGTCTCTGTTCGCAGATGACATGACTGTATATTTAGAAAACCCCATCATCTCAGACCCAAAACTCCTTAAGCTGATAAACAACCTCAGCAAAGTCTCAGGATACAAAATCAATATGCAAAAGTCACAAGCATTCCTATACACCATTAATAGATAAGCAGAGAGCCAAATCATAAGTGAACTCACATTCACAATTGCTACAAAAAGAATAAAATACCTAGGAATACCACTTACAAGGGACATGAAAGACCTCTTCAAGGAGAACTATAAACCACTGCTCAAGGAAATAAGAAAGGACACAAACAAATAGAAAAACATTCCGTGCCCATGGATAGAAGAATCAATATTGTGAAAATGGCCATCCTGCCCCAAGTAATTTATAGATTCAATGCTATTCCCTTCAAGCTACCATTGACTTTCTTCACAGAACTAGAAAAAGCTGCTTTAAGTTTCATATGGATCCAAAAAAGACCCTGTATAGCCAAGACAATCCTAAGCAAAAAGAACAAAGCTGGAGGCATCATGCTACCTGACTTTATACTACAAGGCTACAGTAACCAAAACAGCATGGTATTGGTACCAAAACAGATATATAGACCAATGGAACAGAACAAAGGCCTCAGAAATAACACCACACATCTACAACCATCGGATCTTCAACAAACCTGATAAAAACAAGCAATGGGGTAAGAATTCCCTATTTAATAAATGGTGATGGGAAAACAGGCTAGCCATATGCAGAAAACAGAAACTAGATCCCTCCCTTACACCTTATACAAAAATTAACTCAAGGTGGATTAAAGACTTAACATAAAACCTAAAACTATAAAAACCCTAGAAGAAAACCTAGGTGGCTGGGTGTGGTGGCTGACACATGAAATCCCAGCACTTTGGGAGGCCAAAGTGGGTGGATCATGAGGTCAGGAGTTCAAGACCAGCCTGGCCAAGATGGTGAAATCCCATCTATACTAAAAATACAAAAATTAGCCAGGTGTGGTGGCGAGCGCCTGTAATCCCAGCTACTTGGGAGGCTGAGGCAGACCCATGAGGCGGAGGTTGCAGTGAGCCAAGATTGTGCCACTGCACTCCAGCCTGGGTGACAGAGCAAGACTCCGTCTCAAAAAAAGAAAAAAAGAAAGAAAACCTAGGCAATACCATCCAGGACATAGGCATGGGCAAAGACTGCATGACTAAAATACCAAAAACAATGGCAACAAAAGCCAAAATTGACAAATAGGATCTAATTAAACTTAAGAACTTCTGCTCAGCAAAAGAAACAAGCACCAGAGTGAAAAGGCAACCTACTCAATTGGAGAATATTTTTGCAATCTATACATCTGACAAAGGTCTAATATCCAGAATCTACAAGGAACTTAAACAAATTTACAAGGAAAAAACAACCCCATCAAAAAGTGGGTGAAGGATATAAACAGACATTTCTCAAAAGGAGACATTTATGCAGCCAACAAACAGAAAAAGAGCTCATCATCACTGGGCATTAGAGAAATGCAAATCAAAACCACAATGAGATACCATCTCACGCCAGTTAGAATGGCAATCATTAAAAAGTCTGGCAATAACAGATGCTGGCGAGGATGCGGAGAAATAGGAATGCTTTTACACTGTTGGTGGGAGTGTTAATGAGTTCAACCATTGTGGAAGACGGTGTGGCAATTCCTCAAGAATCTAGAACCAGAAATACCTTTTGGCCCAGCATTCCCATTACTGAGTATATACCGAAAGCACTATAAATCATTCTACTATAAAGACACATGCACACGTATGTTTATTGCAGCACTATTTACAATAGCAAAGACTTGGAACCAACCCAAATGTCCATGAATCATAGAATGGATAAAGAAAATATGGCATATATACACCATGGAGTACTATGCAGCCATAAAAATGAATGAGTTCATGTCCTTTTCAGTGACAGGGATGAAGCTGGAAACCATCATCCTCAGCAAACTAACACAGGAACAGAAAACCAAACAGCACATGTTCTCACTCATAAGTGGGAGGTGAACAATAAGAATACATGGACACAGGGAGGGGAACATCACACACGGGGGCCTGTCAGGTGTTGGGCGGGGGAGAGCATTAGGACAAATACCTAATGCATGCAGAGCTTAAAACCTAGATGAACGGGTTGATAGGTACAGCAAACCACCATGGCACATGTATACCTATGTAACGAACCTGCATTTTCAGCACATGTATCCCAGAACTTAAAGTAAAATTAAAAATAAATAAATTAATTAATAATAATAATAGTGTCAAAAAGTAGTCTGGCATAATATTGACAGAATAAAGTAAGCAATAACCATAAAAAAATTGAACAAATCATTAGAAGTAGGTATTGCTGCCTAATTTGCTTCTATCTTGACTATCTCTAAAGTCTAAAATAAATCTACTTATCTAAAGTTGAGCCCAAATAATACCTATTCCAGAAACCATTTGTAACTGCCAGCATAAAGTAAACTTCAATTTCTGTTTCTCTTACTCTTCTCACCACAGACTATGTTGTATTAATATTTGAATATTGGTCTTATTTCTTCTGTTGGGATCTAGATTTCTTGCAAGAACAAAATATATTATCATTGCTTCCCATGATACTTTATATAGTACTTTGCATAGAATATCTGTCACACGAATGAACTAAAGAAAAAATCAGTGCATGAATAAATGAATGGTTGCATTTATGAATCGTTATGTTATTTAGAAACATTCACTAAAAGCATTACCAAGATCTTGCATGTATGCTATTTCTAAATTTAGAAGAAAACGGTTAATGTATTATACTCAGGCAATCTCCCCTGAGCCCTACATGCCACCATGCACTCACTCATTCATTCAACTTTTTTTTTTTTTTTTTTTTTGAGATGGAGTCTTGCTCTGTCACCCAGGCTAGATCTTGGCTTACTGCAACCTCCACCTCCTGGATTCAAGCGATGCTCCTGCCTCAGCCTCCCGAGTAGCTTGGACTACAGGTGTGTGCCACCACGCCTGGCTAATTTTTGTATTTTTAGTAGAGACGAGGTTTCACCATATTGGTCAGGCTGGTCTTGAACTCCTGACCTTGTGACCCACCTGCCTCGGCTTCCCAAAGTGCTGGGATTACAGGCGTGAGCCACCGTGCCTGGCCTCAACACTGTTTTTTGAGTACCTATTATACATAGTTTTCCCTCAGTAGCTGCAGTGGATTGGTTCCAAGACCTCTCTGAGAGGCCAAAATCTATGGATGCTCAAGCTTCTGATATAAAATGGCATAATATTTCCATAAAACCTGTGCATATTCACCTGTATACTTTGTCATCTCTTGATTACTTGTTATACCTATACAATGTAAATGCTATGTAAATTGTTGCTATATTGTATTCTTTATGTAATAGTGACAAGAAAAAAGTCTGTACATGTTCAATACAGACACAACATTTTTTCCATATATTTTCTTTCTGTGGTTGATTGAATCCATGAATGTGGAACCCACAGATACAATGGGCCAAATGTATCAGGCACTGCACAAAGCAATGAACATCATTCTTTACTTGCCAACTGAGTGTTCTTTCGAAAGCAGAAAATCTCCTGTGTTTCACTATTATCTTCCAGATAAAGTTGAAATTTTTTAGCATGGTACATATGTATCTGCCTTAATCTCATTCATGTTGCTAATACTTTTGTCTACTTTTTCAGAAGACAGAAAAAGAAGATAACTACATCACTATGTAATCCAATAAATCTGCTTATTTTCAGAGCAAGGGGTGCATTATTTATTAAGTACTAATTGAGTAGCTTTAATGAGTGCTCTGGGAATCTAAAAGGGAAGATTTGATGAGCATTCTGCTCTCCAGGTTCCTTCTTCTCAGTTTGAACTTTGGTCCCTAATTTCAGAACTTCCTGACTGAGATTCAAAACTTATTCAAAGTTTGTTTTCTTAACGTTTTAATGTAGATGGTATAAAATATTTTTAAAAAATGTTAATTAGCTCAAGTGGATTTAAACTGTGCACTATAAGTTTCCTAAAGAAAAATATATAAAAATTGATTAATCATTTATGTGTATGTATACATGATATTCAGAAGACACACCTACCCACCCACCATGGAATTAACATATCCTTATAGTACAAATATTAAGCCTGACTTAAGACCAGAGAGAGTGACATAGAAGAACATTGGTAACATTTCCAGGTTTTCATATCAAGTCCTATTCTTGGAAAGTCCAAATTCAGAGATCTTAATAGCTAGCTAAATTTTCACATTGGTTAAAAACATCATGTATCTTATTTTTACACTTTAATGGACTAATTGGTATCAACATTTGCTGTTTTAAATAATGATTTTCACATATTCTATTTTTTTTTAAGATAGTATCTTGCTCTGTCACCCAGGCTGGAGTGTAGTGGTGCAATCTTGGCTCACTGCAGCCTCCACCACCTTGGGTTCAAGTAATTCTCCTGCCTCGGCCTCCTGAGTAGCTGGGATTACAGGTGTGCACCACCACACCCAGCTAATTTTTGTACATTTAGTAGAGTCAGGATTCCACCATGTTGGCCAGGCTGGTCTTGAAGAACTCCTGACCTCAAGTGATCTGCCCACTTTGGCCCACCAAAGTGTTGGCATTACAGATCTGAGCCACCACGCCTGGCCATCTATGCTTCATTTATAAATTTATGATACCAAAAGTCTTCTGAGATTTAATGATACGTGATCCTTTCATGTCCTTTGTAGGGACATGGATGAAATTGGAAATCATCATTCTCAGTAAACTATCACAAGGACAGAAAACCAAACACTGCATGTTCTCACTCATAGATGGGAATTGAACAATGAGAACACATGGACACAGGAAGGGAAACATCACACTCTGGGGACTGTTGTGGGGGAGGGGAGGGGGGAGGGATAGCATTAGGAGATATACCTAATTCTAAATGATGAGTTAATGGGTGCAGCACACCAGCATGGCACATGTATACATATGTAACTAACCTGCACATTGTGCACATGTACCCCAAAACTAACTTAAAGTATAATAATAATAAAAAAAGAAAACTAAATATATATAAATATGATTTTCTGATATAACTGAAGCATTCATTACAGACAGCCTTTAAATAGGAAGCTCTTGATGAATTTAAATGCTGACAGTTCATCAACTAATCGACAGAATATCCTGAAGGGCAGAGAAATGGCAAAGGTGTTATGAAGGATTGTCAATTGCAAATCAATTAGAAATGCAGATAAAATAAACTGTTCTAATGTAAGTCAATGTAAGGCAAATGTAGATTTGCCCTTATTTAATTTGCATATAGCTTTTTAGAAATTTACCAAATGAATAAAAGACACATTTTTGTAATATTAATTCAAAGCTTTAACATTTCTATGATCTTGTCTCCTGGTTGCAAATTTCTCAAATTAATCTCTAATTTTTTTAAAATATGATTTTGGCCCAATGAGACTAGCCTTTCTTACACAAAATTAATTACATGAATATAGTAAACGCTTTATACATTTCCAAGCTCTAAAAACTCCTCTGCCACACCAGATTGTCCAGTTTTTATGCAAAGTTCAAATCTACATTTTTGTCAGGATTTTTTTCCTGCCCTTCAGTCCTACTTTTCAAACTCCAAACAAAAAAACACGTTTACTAAATCCTCAAACCCAGTAGAGCATGTATTCTTTAAAAACCTCTTTATGGAACACCAGCCTTGTGCTAGGTACCACGCTAAGTGCTAGTAATTCAGTGCTAACCAAATAATACTTTCAATATTATTTAGGCTCCAGTCTAAAACCATCTCCAAACTCCCTCCGTTACATAAAAGCTTCCAATTGTTCTTCCCATTTAAAATCACACTTTAGGCTGTATTCTCTGAAATCATTATTTCAGTTTTTCTTTCTTTCTCCTCATTCTTTATATTCAGTTTGCTACATAGTACTACCTTCTGAAAAATTTTGGTGATATTTATTTATTAATTTATAAAAAAATCATTGAACAACTACCACGTGTCAGTCACTATTCTAGATTGTGGAAATATAACAATGAAAAACAGACAAAACATGTTACATATTACAGGGGAGATATAGGTAATAAATAAAAATAAAGTGGTAAGGAAAGCTATGAAAAAGCAGTTCCTGGAAAGGATTAGAGAGTGTCATTGTGAGCAGATTAATTTTAGTAGTCAAAGAAGACCATCTTTTGCTCTGTATATGACATAGAGTATCCCTGGCCTCTTATCATCTCTTACTTGCAATCTCCAGTCTCCCTGGTTCCACATCTTACCCTCCCATTCATCTTTTTTTCAGTCATTCCAGACTACTCTTCAGAGGAGACGAAGTTGATCACATCACACATTTTATATTAACTTCCAATGGAGTTTATGTTAAACATTGACTCTATTCCAATTAACTCTAATCTAAACATAGATTCAATTCTAAAATCATTTGTTTGCTCTGAACCTCCTGACATCACCTTAAAATGACTTCCTACTCCTCCCTAATGCTGACTCCCAAGCTTCATCATCTTCTTTCCATATCTCTGTTCATGCCATCCCCCTGTCTTGGAATTCTCTAACTCCTTCTTTTCAGTATTCTTTCTACCCTTCACTTAAGCTTCACCTCAAGCCTCACTTTTCTTTTGAAATTAATGTGTTTAATCTAGTATTTATACACACTCTCTTTCCCGAAACTTCCACGTGAAGATTGAAAACCAACAACTTAGTTCTTCATTCTGTCCCAACTTACATCACTCTGATTACTGCATGTTAGGCTCCATCCTCCTTCAGCCCTCAGTACTGACATTAGCACTACTCATCACGTGGTATCTTTGTCTACTGGGAGCAGGCACAAAGTTCTTTAATGTTCCTTTAAATAGCCCCCCATCTTCTATAGCAAGGGCTCCATGTGTGCTTTATGTCCACATGTACTCAATGTTTAGCTCCCTTTTATAAGTAAGAACATGTGGTATTTGGTTTTCTGTTTCTGTGTTAATCCAGTTAGGATAATGGTCTCCAGCTGCATCCATGTTGCCGCAAAGGACATAATTCTGTTCTTCTTCAATAACAAGTTTATTTATTGTGAATATTTTTGTTGTTTGTTTTTGTTTCTCAAGACAGACAACCTGGAAACACTCTCTTTGTTAGGTTTTAGGTGGCTAATCTCCCTGTTCTAACAAAACCCTGAAGCCCTACTTGAAATATTCAATCTCTTGTAGATTCATTTTGTCACTACCTATCTCCAGTAAATAATTTGGTTTCCTACATCAAAAATTTTCACTAAATAATAAAGTTCCAAAACTGTAACTCCAGAGAACATTATTTAGATTACTTCTTCTAGAGAAAAATATTTTTAAAAAATAATTTCAACTTTTATATTAGATTCAGAGGGTTCATGTGCAGGTTTGTTACATGGGTATGTTGCATGATGCCGAGGTTTAGGGTAGTATGATCTATCATCCAGGTAGTGAGCATAGTACCTTATAGGTAGTTGCTCTGACCACACCCCATCTTCCTCCTCCCTCTAGTAGAGGCCAGCATCTATTGTTCCCATCTTTATGTCCATGTGTATTCACTCAGTGTTTGACTTCCACTTACAAGTGAGAACATGTGGTATTTAGTTGTCTGTTTCTGTGTTAATTCGCTTAGAATAATGGCCTCCTGCTGCATCCATGTTGCAGCAAAACATAAAAAGAATGTAATTTTGTTTGTTTTTATGGCTGCATAGTATTCCATAGTATATGCATACCACATTTTCTCTATCTACTCCACCATTAATGGGTAACTAGGTTGATTCCATGTCTTTGCTCTTATGATTAGCACTGTAATGAACATATGAGAGCATGTGTCTTTTTGTAGAATGACCTATTTTCCTTTGGGTATTCATATGGTTTGCATCTCTGTCCCCATCCAAATCTCACGTTGAAGTGTAATTCCTAATGTTGGAAGTGGAACCTTCATTTATTGATGGATTTTTGCCCTAGGTTTCACAGGCTATGTTTATTGAATATTGATGTTGTAATTTGTCAAGTGAACCAGTAGATGATGGTTAAGAGTAATGACGGGCAGATAGGTTCTTACTCAACCATGCATCTCCTTTGTATTTCAGCGTATTTGCAGCAGTTCTTTGCGGTATGGCAGGGGGAGAAAGATGATCCCCTCACTATGTCTTCTCCTGGGCCTTGGAAGAGCTCCCTCCGATCACTGGCACAAGGCTCGCATTTACTTTGCTAGGTATTCTGAGCCATGGGCTCCATCAGGCAGAGGCCACAGCTGGCAGACAGGTCACAACCTTCTAGGACCAGCCCTGTAAAGGAAGGCACATCCTTGCTCTGGCGCTGGCCCACTGGCCCATGCATCTCACCTCTCTCAGTGTTCTCAGAGTGGGGGATCCTCCCCAACATGAGTACCAGCTGTGAATCTTGGTTGAGCACCCCTGAGCAGCACTACAGCCCTATGGCATTGAGACCAGTCCATGGCTCCATCTCCAGTCCCTTGAGGTTGGGCACCAGTGGCACTTGAGGATCCAAAGTACACCCAAGCTTCCAATGAAGTACTCAGATGGGGCCCCTGCAAAACACCCAGGTTGGGTAGCAGAGGCTGCACTGTGTACACAACCCTGCAGGAGTGGCCAGGTATGGGCTTTGGGAGGGGCTGGCAGGCAGGTAGGCCTGCAGAACAGATGTGCTCCAATCCCAGTGGAAAGTCTGCTGTGCTCTCTCTTGGCCCTGTGGTCAGCTTGGGCTAGAGCTATTCAGAGGGATATGGAGAACCTTGGGAGTTGAGCACCTATTAATATGTCCACATTCCACTGCAGCTGCCCTGTGCGCACAAACTCCCTGGGCCCTGTGCAGGCTGGGGCTCTGTCTCTGCCTACTTTTAGTGCAGATCCCCCTGCCAGTTCAAATGTCTATGGAGGTCGTGGGCTCTCTTGTAGTTAGGATCCCAGGGGTGTGCAGCAAGAGTTGGCTGTCCTCTGTCCCTTCATTCACCCCTTACTTAGTAGCTATTGAGGGCGGGCACTAGCCCTGGCATTCAGCAACCCCACATAGGACTCATAGCTTTTCCCCTCTTCAGCCTTGGTGTCTGAGCCATGGCTCCATTGACTCAGTGTTTTCTCTCTAAAGATCTTTTCAAAGTTTGTTGGTTTACTTGAGAATTTGGTCTCCCTCCATGGGAGTAGCATATATGGATGCATTGAATGGCCCATGTTGTCTCTCCTCAATTATTTATTTTTATTCATTGTCAAAACTTCCTTTAATCCTACACTGCATTCTGGAATATATAGTTGGTTTTAAATTATAACACTTTGTAATTCATACCAAAATTCATCATCTTTGTATACCAAAAATGCAAAAATAAATTTGTCTTTTCAACTTTGTATGAAAAATTGTGATGATATTTTGTCATCCCTTGATAGTCTACTTGTTTCTGACACTTCTGGGCATGGTAAAATTGTGACCCAAAATTTGCTTATCACTCTTCAATTTACAAGACAGATGAAGGCAAGGCAATCTTAGCCTGGTCCAGTTTTCTGTAACCCAGGAGACCAAAGAGTGTAAACATGAAAGGGCCCTCTAACAGAGTGCACGTGTCATGTTTTATGTAGCTAATCTGTCCTTGGGTGCATCCTCTTTGCCTAATTTATAAGAGGTACACAGATAGAAATCTGGATTATTTATATTGTTTTCTGTGCTCTTGGCTGCTTCATCCCAATAATATCACATATAGCATGCCTCATAGAAACAAAAAGTTTAAATCTTGTTGGAACTTTGCCTAGGGAGATTTTGCTTCTTTTTTCAACTCCATTGCCATAACCTCAGAGTCTCCCTAGGATAATATACACACAAAGAGAGAAAAAACTGATTCTCTGCTTTACTTAAATGCTTCTGGGTATGATAAAGTAACATTCTGTTCCTTTGTATATCAGTATAATTTCACCCAGCTTTACTTTCTATTGCTAGTTTAAAATTTGAGTTATTTTAAAAGGGAAAAAATACAAGTACATATAAGGCATATTTTTGTTATTGCAAACGCTGTTCATTCCAGCTCTGTGCTGAAGGCATTAGCCTATGCTTGTAAGAAGAATGAGAGTGATCCATCCCAATCATGTCTAATCTGGACATAACAAATCCTTGAAAGCGAAAAGTCAGATGTATAAATAAATAAATACATGCAAGTTCTTTTTTTTCAATTTAATATTTCTATAATGAGGGCTCTTCTGATAATTTTTAAGTACAGATCAATATTTAATCATTAATGATCATATTGGGAATTGGAAGAATATTTTGAAATATTTCAACCATAGCAAAATTTAAATAAATCATGTGAGCTTTCAGGCATCATTCAGAACCCAAGGCTATGACTAGTATAAAAATGAAAGAAAACAAATTGATCAAATTATGAAAAAATAAGTTGTCTTCATGTCCACATCAGTTTAGCAATTCAATTTTTATATCCATCAAATCGAGGTGAATTCTTTTACTCAGGCAGGATAATCTTCCTGATTTGGTCAGACTGAACTATTTCCTAGTTCCTGTATATACTCTCTCACTTTGCCTAGATTTCCCTTCCCCCATCTGTCCATACACAAATTCCATCTATCCTTCAATAACAATTTAACTGGCACCTCTTCCATAAGTACTTCTCATAATTTCAAACTGAAAATATTATTAACTTTATAAAATTGTAGCTTTTTGGTTATGAAACTTGCCATAATGACCATTAGTTAATTTCAAATACAGAAAGCCTGTTTAAAGTTCCAGCTCTGCAATTACTAACTGAATGGTCAAGAGCCTGTCTATCAACCTTTACATATCTCATTATACTAACCTGACAAAGAGGAATACTAGTTCTTGTGGCAGAGACAATGCTTTTTCTTTGTTTTACGATTTATTTTTTATAGGCCCATTGGAAAACAGGATTTTCTAACTTCTTTTGGATTTACCTTTAGATCATTTGACTGATTCTGATCAAGAAAATGAAAGCAGAAATGACTAGACTAAGGGAGTTATCATGTGGTCTGCCTCTTTCACTGCACCCTATCCCTTATCCAGTAGCCTTGTGTTGAGATGGATGGGCTAGCACTAAGACTTGTAAATGGTAACCACTGTCAAGGATTTTAGTCTCTCTGATCTATGCCTGAAGGTGGATGCATGCTGACCCACATGACACTTTGCTTGAGTGAGAAATAAACTTCTGTTGAATTATGTCGGGTTAATTTATTATCACAGACAGCTTCTCTGACCTGACACCTATACTCTCCTATTTCATAGAATCAAGGTGAGAATCTAGTGAAGAGTACAACTTTTTGAGCGTGTAGTATATACCAGATATTATGTTAAATATTTACATGTATAAACTAATGTAATAGTATAGTGAAAGTATTTTGGAAACTATAATTATTAATTATACGAAAAGGTTAATACCTTGTGCTTGTACACATTTTCACATTTTCCTGATCTATAGGTTCTTTATAAATGGATTGCAATACAATTTATACATTGAGGACAGTATAGCATGAGGTTTAAAGATGTGGGCTTTAAATCTGAATCTCATCCTTGCCATGTACTAGCTCTGTGATTTTGTAAAAGTTGCTTAATATCTCTATATCATAGTTACTCATGTGTAAAACAAGGTGGATAAATGCTCCTACCTAATAGAAATTTTGTGGAGCATAAATTATTTAGTGCACGTGAAGTGCTTAGAAAAATACCTCTCATAAACCAATGGTTCAAAAGAGTTTAACTGTTCTTATTTTTTTACAAGTTCTTCCCAAAATTTAGTAGTCTTTTAGAAAACGAATAGGTGGTAAAGCTAAATGTTTTCTTGTCTCTGTAGTAAAGAATTTTCCTAGATTATAATGTGACTACTTATTATGTCTATAGTCAAATGTCCTATAATTTATTTTCCATATTTATTTTGTCCCTTTCCTTTTAGCTTAACTTTTTAAATTAAGAATTTTCCTTGAAAAATAAAGAAGCAACTTTTATTTTTGTGTCACGTAGTTGTATAGATGATGTGAGACCTAGTTGAGCCCAGATAAAGATACACATAGATCTGCTGAGTCTGCAGAGGAGGTCGCTCTCAGACATCTATTTGCGCAAGTTTCTTTGAATATGGCAGAATATGAAGGTGATGAAGGCAGAAAATGTGACTTCCTTTCCCAGAGCAATACTTTAACCTGAGTAAATCTCAGCCTTGTAGAGAAAAGGACAAGAGGCATAAACTGAAGGAGATGCTTTTATGAGGGATATTGTAAGAGGAGGAGTATCCATAGTGCTGAGTCAGATGTGCCTTTACTTTTAATTAGGGAACCTCAACATATATGGTCTAATAATTAATGCTTTGTTGATAAAGTTGATGTTCCAGAATGAAAAATTTGCTCATTTAATATAAAAATGTAAAACCCTACCATAAAATATGACTATACATATTTTTGTTTTGTCAATAATTTTAAGCTTATTTAAGCTTAAATTTGCTTAAATATCTTGTAAAATGATCTAAACCAAAGAATTTTGAAAATGAAAGTATAACATTTCAACAAAAAGGAATAGTCAATCTTTACTAAATTCATCAAGCAATTCATTCAGTTGTTTGTTCATTCATGCATTCAACAATTATTTATTAAGAAACTACCATGTGCCAGGCATTGCGCTAGACCCTGGGCTTCCACTGGAGAGCAACATAGACATTGTCTCTGTCCCATGAAGCTTAGTCTAATGAAAGACACATAGAATAAGCGAGTAAATATGTAATTGTGAGGCAAAAGGTATTATGAAGAAAATTCAAAAATATTATGAATAAAACTCTGACAAAGAATACAATGAGAACAATTACTTCAGGTGGTCAGAGGGAGCCTCTCTAAGGAAAAGTCATTTAAACTGAGACCTGAAAGTGAAAAGAAGCCAACGCTGCAGAGTCTGGGAAAGAACATCCTAGGCACAGGGACATTCACCTGCAAACCTTTCAGCAATGTTTCATGTGCAGAATGGTAGGCAGTGAGAGAAAGTGGTATTAGCCAGGCTAAACACAGAATCCTATAGCTTATGGTAAGGAGTTGAACTTTTTTCTTTAACACATTGGGAAGACATTGACGTGTTTTGCGTAAACATGAATTGATTTGTCTTTAAAATAAATCGGACTGGCTGTTTATTTAAAAGGTTTGACAGCTGGAAGATATATTTGAAAGTCGTTGCTATAATACAGGGGCTTGGACCAGGGTTGCAGCAACAGACAGAGAGAGAAGTTCATACTTTGGAGAGTTATTTAGAAGGTAAAGTCAACAGGATTTAGTGATTGATTTGATTTAGGGGACAGAAAGCATAGCGAGAGAAAAGAATGCCTAAGATGATTTCCAGGGATAGTGGGAATAGATACCGTGCCCCTGGACAAATGGCATAACCATGCACAGAGATGAACAAGACAGAGAGGGGACAGCAGTGAAGGAAAGGTTCTCTCTGTCAATTCCAGCTTCTTTCAAGTTTCTAGATATTTATAGATTCACTCTAGAACTTTAATATCATTGCTTCCTTAACTGGGGATTATATGGGAGTAAGGGAGGCACATCTAGAAAATTACAGAGAGAATTTGGGAGAGCAAATTTCTACTTTTTTCATTAATTTGCTCTAGCCTATATTGCTTCTGTAGGAATTAGAACTATTAAGTCCTGGGAGACGGGATGTGGGAGCGTGGGTAGAAAGTAATAGAAAATTAGTGACATAAAAATAAAGCCTGCAAAAAAATTAAAGGTTGGGTTATTGAAAAATTTAAATTGATGAATAAAATATTTAAATTCAAGTTTCATATACTTCATTAAGGCTTACTGTTTCCAAAAATATTCCTAAAAATAAAAATTTCCATGTCTCACTGAGCTGAAATAGTGTGTTTTTCTAGCCTTTCATGCTCAATAGTTTAGGCAACTCCATTATTTTGTAGAACTCTAAGTGTGTTTTCATTAATGATTATAGAAGTAAATAAAGCAAATGAGAAAATAGTTCAAGTAGTTAATTCAACTGCAATTTCTATAGAACAAATTTCAAAAGTATATATGTGATACATTTAGTTAACTTGATGCTTAATTTCATGAAGTTTCCCTAAAATAACACGGGTTAAATTAAAAGTTAGAAAATTTAACTAAAATGTAAAGTAATAGTAAAAGCCTTTTGTCTGAGGGTTAGGAATGAGGTTATTGAATAGTAACATGTTGCAGTTTCAATCACTCTGAATGTGTTTCTGCATCTATGAAATATTAATAATATTCTTATCTCAGAGTTGTAAGAGATAAAACAGATAATGTATATAAAATGCAGATCTAGTATTTGGCATCACTGGTTGCTCTAAAGAATATAAAGTATATGTATATGGAACTAAATACATAGTAAAAGCAAGTTATAATACATCATATAATGGAAGATCAAACATGTTATATTATTAGTTAGCCAGCAAATATCTTTTGGATTCCAGAGAGTGAAAGAACAAATGGGAAGTGTGAGTATTGATAACTTATTGGGAGATTTTGCTGTAAAGAGGGGCAAAAGAAGAAAATAGTAGCTGGAAAATGATGTGGGGTAAAGAAAGCCTTTTTCTTAAGATGGGAGATATCGTGGCATGTCTTTGTGCTGGTAAAAAAAATTATCTACAAAGAGGGGAAAAATAATAATAGAAGAGAGAAAGAACTAAT
Source organism: Pongo pygmaeus (assembly GCF_028885625.2). Taxonomy (NCBI): domain Eukaryota; kingdom Metazoa; phylum Chordata; class Mammalia; order Primates; family Hominidae; genus Pongo; species Pongo pygmaeus. Next base: position 130,981,328 of record NC_072373.2, on the reverse strand, counting down.
TGCAGGAGAATACCTTAGAATAAGCGAGAAAAATATAACTATCCACAAAGGTATGGTTTGTTCTTAGATAGAAGCACAATTAATTTGTCATTATCCTAGGAAAGAAGACTAGTTACGTGAGTATAGATGTACATAATTTGGTAAATTTGGTAATAAGAGCATGGGGACATTGTATTCTTTTTGCTTATATTTTCTCAATGACATAAGAATCAAGGACATCTTGTATGGATGAGGGTATTGGAGTTTTATGAGAGAGGAGAAAATGTGAAATATTTACCTAGGAGATTGAGAAAGTGAATTAGCTGAGGAGATGTGGTAGAATTACTTGCACCTTAAGGTCTGTGTTTATTAATTTAAAATTACAATGGTTATTGTGACTTTTTTCCTCTAGCCATGTTTAGCTGCTTGGGGCAGGAAAGGAAAAGGAAAAAAATGAATTTAACCAGGGTTGATGTTTTGATAAGTTATTACAATGGAGAGATACTAATTCCAAATGGAGAAATCAAAGATTCGTATAGAGCTTGAATGGCCAAAATATTTGGATGGTCTTTCCAAATAGAAGGACAGTTTTGGAAAACTAAAAGTCTAAGTGAGTCAAGGAGTCATGGAGATCATCAAATAGATGGGTCTAATTAGCCTCTACATTATATATATCCTAAATATTTTAATGGAGTGAGCAGGGGTGGGAGGTGATGAAAAAGAGGAAGGGGGGAAAGCTCTACCTATTGGAAGGGACCAAATGTTGGTGACTTTTTACTGATGTCTTTTGTTAACATACACAAAAAAATTATGAACTTTGAATTTGACAAAATATCCTATTGGATGCATCCTTTTTACCCACACAACTAAGACATTTTTCTGGGTTTGAAAACGTGCACCAAATTTAAGAACTAAAGTGAAAAATTTTTTAAAAAGAAACAAATTAAAAAATGTTGTCGTTTGGACCAGATTTTAACTTTTAAAATTCCCTGAAGGTAATAACATAAATCAGTAAAAAATGAGATTGATCAGGCAACCATGTGATCAGATGCATTTTAGTATGTTAACTTTTTTCTATTTCATGTTTGAAAGTAAGTCATTTTTATGCCTTCTCTATTTGATATTTTGGTGGACAAAAAAATACCAGCTTATGCCTTGTAATAAACCAAATGTTATTTCCCTGTTCTTCTCTTCTTTTTAAAATTATATTTCATTTTAAATGTATTTTAGAGACAAGGTCTTGCTATGTTACTCAGAATAGACTTGAACTCCTGGGCTAAAGTGATGCTCCCACCTCAGCCTCGAGAATAGCTGGCACTACAGGTACACCACCATGCCCTGCTAGGGATTTATCTCTTTGTGCCCCACCCACCACACTCACCCCATTCCACCAGTGTGATCAAATGAATATAGAAAACAAAAGGTTTTACCCTTAAATTTTTGAAACTCCTGTAATGTTCATATCCTGAAATGATTCAACAGAGAAAAATCATTTTTTTAAATTTATTGGGATCTATAACCCCTTTAAAAAGATTAATAATGCTCTCAAGTACAGAAGATTAAATGATCGGGATTTCACTTGATGCCCTCCAATTTTTTTAATTCTAAAATTTTACAACTCTGTGTAATTAAATCAGTATAATCAATAACCCATGAATAAGCTACCATTAATAGCCTCATTTTTATTTCCTTTGCATAGTATTTTTTCTATTAGATGCCTAATGCATAATTTCTTTGTCATTAAGTTGAAACATAATTTAAATTGTATTTCTTTGTAAATGATTTTCTCTAAATAATTCTTCTAAATCATGGAAAGAATGTCCTGGCTAATGTACAAAAGAATTATTGTAAAAAATATCTCCGCATTGTTAGTGTAATAGCATAGTAATATACAATTTAGCAGGAATATGTGTTTAGTGTTTAAATGTTTGTTCTTTTATTTTTTAAGAGAAATCTAAGACATATAGGGTACGTACCATGAATTAGTTCTGTTGAAAATTCATGTTGTTATCTTACTTAATCCTTGTAACATCAGTATGAGATAAGTGTTATTATCTCATTATCTATGAAGAAGATTTGCCTCAGAAACAGAAAATATTTTCACAATATTGCATAGAATGTAAATCCTTGAGCAAATAATTAGATAGATACATAGATACATAAAATAATGCCTACATAAAATATTTCCAATTCAAAATTTGTGGAAATATTTTTTAAATAAGTGATTTTACATCTTAAAAGTATATATCATAAACTGTAGCCAAATATTTACCATTTATTTATGGAGTATATTATAAGGTGACTTTCTGCATCAGAGACTTAAGTACCTGGATGTCAGGGTCCCTGATATGGAAGAGTCTATTATCTCTGTTGTTTGTATAATAATTTTGATTTTGGAATCTTACCTTGATTAAGTAAAAGAAATTTATCATTTAAAAAGCTTCCCTTCCAGATGTTTGTGCACTGTATGGAGGTCGTAAAGGGAAGCACCAGGGAAGGTGGTGAGGCCAGGTGGGAGCAGGGGCAGAGGAGACAGCAATCTACACCAGTGAAGGCAGTAGTCAACTGTATATGAACCATATATGAACCATATATGAACCATATATGAACCATATATGGGATACTGGGAAACTCTTGAGGAATTTCTGTGTTGATAGTGATTTGCAAGCCTGTAGTGAGTTATTGCTTGGCTCATTGGCAAGATTTCAAGTCAGAGGAGAGCCAACAGTCCTAAGAGTACAGCTGTGAGGTCCCAGAAACAAGCCAGGATTCTGACTGGATTGAAAGAAGTCATTTCCAACACCTCCACTGATCCTGTGACATCAGGATCCATAAGAAGCTCTACACATTCTTAGAAACAAGGAGTGCAGATGAAGAGAAGTGCTTATTTTGACTGAATTCCAATAGAAGGATTTTTTGTTATTAAGCTAGATTTTAAGACTGCCGGACTTAATCGCCTTCACAGAGGATACAGAGGCAATTATGAATTAATTACTTTACTAAAGACGATTTGTGACATAGAAGTCATCATACTTTTGAAATCCTTACTATCTGCTTTAATTTTTAAATTTACTTTATATTCTTTGAAGTTTTTTGTTGTTATTCATTTTTAAACCCTTGAGCTGATTGATTTGTTTATACCTTGCTTAATAATGAGGACATCCATGATTAAAATATTTTCTCTGAGAAATGTTTTTTTTTTTCTATCCCATAACTTTAACTCTTGAATTTTAGAAAAGTTTGAACCTACACAGAAGTAGAACAGTGTCATGACCCCTCGTGTGCATCGATTACCCAATTGGAGCTATATCAATTGATAGCCAATCTTCTTTCCTGTATGGGTCTCCAGATAGATCTCCCACCATTGGATAATTTTGAAGTGAGACATTGTATCATTTTATGTAACGATTCTTATCCTCTTATGTAAGTTGTTATGTCTTTTAAATATACTCTACAGCTCTCTCTCTCTCTCTCTCTCTGTCTCTCCCCCTGCCTTTCCTCTCTGTGTCTCTTTCCCTCCCTCCTCCCCTTTTTTATTGAAGAAAAACTTATTCTATTATTCAGTAGCATTTCCCTCAGTACAGATTCTGATGATTATTTCCTTTTGGTGTCAACTTATTCTATTATTCAATAGCATTTCCCACAGTATAGATTCTGATGATGATTTTGTGTGTGTGTGTCATTTGCTAGGTTTTCTCTGTTTCTTATTTCACTGTAAATTGGTCTTTATGTTGAGAAGCTTAAACATATTCATTTCATAGGTGGAGTAATATGCTTTCATCAAGAGATACATATATGTTGATTATGTTTTTATCATATTAGCAGCCATTAATGATTACTGCCTAGATTGTTTACATTAGATTTACATCAGAAGTTGCAGAATGGCCATTTGCAATTTTATCATTCTTTATTTATTAGCTGCAAAATTTCCACAAAAGGCAAACTTTCACTGATCAATTATTCGATTATTCTGAGATATAGTTCCCATGGGAAAAGCAGGTTGATTTATTCCTTTTGCTTATTTTTTTCAAAATATTGAGTTGCTTTCTTAGTGTTTTCATAGGTATCCAAGGAATATTTTGGGGAGTTGGAGAGGTACTTAACCTTATAGATTCAGGGATTTCATTATATATGATTTGTTTCTATCCAGAGCAGATATTATTATTATTGCTCAAAATGCTCATCTTTGTCCAGTGGAAACCTCTTCATGTTTACTCCTGAGTCATTCTGATATGAAATTTGCATACTGTGAGAGCTTCCTTACTTTCTGTTATGACAAATGTTCCAGACTTATATTATGAATTTCCTCACCCAGACCTGAAATTAGTTTTCTTCAGTGAGTCCTGGTCCTAAAAGTGGAAAATGACGTTGACATACCATAATCACAGTACTGAGGTAATATCTCATAAGTTTTAATGGAAACTCCTTATAATTATTTTCTAAATAATCTGCAATTACAACTTTAATTTATTCTTTGACCTAAAAAGTATATTTTAAATTTTTTCAGTGTTCTTCAATTATCTATTTTCGTTTTTGTTATTGTTTTCTTGATCAAAGAAAACAATTTTTACACATTTTTGCTTTTGCGGTTTAATGAGTTTCTTATGACCTAACATATTTTCAAATATTTTATCAGCTGTTGAAGAGAATGTATTGTATCTGTTGTAGGGTCCTTAAGTTGTTTTATATCAGTTAAACAAATTTACAACTATATTATTGAAAGGCTGATTTTTTGCAGTTTATCTATACACCTATGTGATAGTAAGACCGTAAAATAAAAGTGTCTTAAACAAGTCCAACATTTCTTTCTCTCTGTCTTTCTTTCTTTCTGCAATAACCCCAGAATAAGCAATTCAGGGTTAATATGGAGGTCCTTTCATCTTATTGCTCTGACATTTCCAGAATGTTGCCTTATCCACATCGAGGAGGGCTCCCCACCATGCTCACATCTCAGCCAGCTGGAAGGGGAAAGAGAGGAAAGTGGTAGATACTCTTCTTCCTATTAGGGGAATGGGCATGGACTAGAAGCCACGTACAAATTCTGCTTATATCATTGGACCAGAACTTGATCTCATGGCCACATTGAGACACAAGGGAGG